>NC_073267.2:75722500-78602500 GCF_029289425.2 Pan paniscus | reverse complement strand
TCCCGGGTTCAAGCGATTCACCTGCCTCAGCCTCCCGAGTAGCTGGGACCACAGGCGTGCGCCACCACGCCCAGCTAATTTTTGTATTTTTAGTAGAGATGGGGTTTCACCATGTTGGCCAGGATGGTCTCGATCTCGTGACCTTGTGATCCTCCCGCCTCGGCCTCCCAAAGTGCTGGGATTACAGGTGTGAGCCACCATGCCTGGCTTAGAATTCCCAGTTTAAGATCAAGATCTAAAAAGTCATTTATTTCAAAGGTGGGTACGAAGAAATTTAAGAGCAATGTTCTATGCCTCTTTTTTTTTTTAAGAGACAGAGTCTTCTCTGTTGCCTGGGGTGGAGTGCAGTGGCACAATGATAATTCACTGTAGCCTTCAACTCCCGGGCTCATGTGATCTTCTTGCCTCAGTTTCCAAAGTAGCTGGGACTACAGGCATGCACCATTATACTAAGCTAAATTTTTTATTTTAGTAGAGATGAGGCCTCGCTATGTTGCCCAGGCTGGCCATGCCTCTTACAGAAATGATTTCATTCACTCATAAACAGGGCAAAGTGCTAGCTTTTGGGAATATAAAAGTGAATGGAGGCTGGGGGCAGTGGCTCACACCTGTAGTCCTAGAACTCTGGGAGGCTGAGATGGGCGGATCACTTGAGCCCAGGAGTTCAAGAGCAACCTGGGCAACATGGTGAAACCTCATCTCTATTACACTTTAATTAAACTTAAAGAAAAAAAAGCCTTTTCATAAAAAGTATAACATGTAGCGGAGTCCTACAGGATTAATACAAACTCATCAGATGGATAGCTGGGGGAAGGAAGGCATTCGAGGCATAAGAAACAGTATGGACCAAGATGTGACCAAGATGTGGAGGCAGGAATCAGGATGGCAGATTATTCTGGGGCTGCCATGAGCTTCTCAGGGCATAAGAAGGCAAGCATGGGACAGAAAGTCATAGAAGGCAGGTGGGTCCAGATTACAAAGGGCCTTGTATGTCATGCAAAGGAGTCTGATCTTCATCTGATAGACCACAAGAAACCACTGAAAAATTATTAGTCAGGACCAGACTTAGCAGATTTGCATCTCAGGAAGATCTCTCTGGCTATAGTTCCCTTACCATCCCTGGGTAACTAAGTACCTGTTGACCCAGGAGAATTAAAGAGTAGAAAAGTGGCCAGGCCAACATGGTGAAACCTCGTCTCTTCTAAAAATACAAAAATTAGCTGGGCGTGGTGGTTGTGCACCTGTAGTCCCAGCTACTCGGGAGGCTGAGGCAGGAGAATCATTTGAACCCGGGAGGCAGAGGTTGCAGTGAGCAGAGATTATGCCATTACACTCCAGCCTGGTGACAGAGCAAGACTCCGTCTCAAAAGAAAAGAGAAAAAAAGAAAAAAGAAAAGTGGCCAGGTGCGGTGGCTCACGCCTTTAATCCCAGAACTTTGGGAGGCCGAGGCGGGCGGAACACCTAAGGTCAGGAGTTCGAGACCAGCCTGGCCAACATGGTGAAACCCCCTCTCTACTAAAAATGCAAAAATTTCTGGGCATGGTGGCTCACGCCTGTAGTCCCAGCAGTCTGGGAGGCCAAGGCAGGCGGATCACTTGAGGTCAGGAGTTCGAGACCAGCCTGGCCAATATGGTGAGACCCCCATCTCTACTAAAAATACAAAAAATTAGCCAGGCGTGGTGGCGTACACCTCCCAGATAATTGGGAGGCTGAGGTGGGATAATTGCTTGAACCCGGGAGGCAGAGGTTGTAGTGAGCCATGATAGCGCCAATGCACTCCAGCCTGGGCAACAGAGCGAGACTCCGTCTCAAAAAAAAAAAAAAGAAATTAGCTGGGCATGGTAATGGGTGCCTGTAATCCCAGCTACTTCGGAGGCTGAGGAAGGAGAATCACTTAGACCTGGGAGGCAGAGGTTGCAGTGAGCCGAGATCGCAGCATTGTATTCCAGCCTGGGTGACAAGAGCAAAACTATGTCTCAAAAAAAAAAAAAAAAAGAGTAGAAAAGTCCAGTGGTTAAAGACCATTCTGGCTAACACGGTGAAACCCTATCTCTACTAAAAATACAAAAAAATTAGCCGGGCGTGGTGGCGGGCGCCTGTAGTCCCAGCTACTCGAGAGGCTAAGGCAGGAGAATGGTGTGAACCCGGGAAGCAGAGCTTGCAGTGAGCCGAGATCGCGCCACTGCACTCCAGCCTGGGTGACAGAGCGAGATTCCGTCTCAAAAAAAAGAGAAAAGTCCAATGGTTAAGGAAGCAGAAGTCCCAGGAACCCAGGTTTGTCCTAATACACTTGTAATACTTCACCTCTTCCTCAAGTATAATCTCAAGCCAGTTCTAATTAGTTCCTTCAGAACAGCCAAGCTGGCAATAAGATAGCCTGGGTTTGCATTCAGTTCTCCTGCTTACTGGCTGTGTGGCATCCGAATGTAAACCTTCTGGACCTGAATTTTCTTATCTGTAAATAGAGTTAATAAGCATATGTCTCTCACAAGGTTGTTAGGGGGACTCAGTGAGATAATAATGTAAAGAATTTAGCACTCTGCCTGGCATACAATAAACCCTTAATCAGGATTAGTTATATTACTATTAAGTATCAAACCTTGGAGGACACGGAATTTATTTGGCGCAGATTTGCTATGAGCAAACAATCCATGGGGTGATGAGCAATGAGCTGGAATAAACCCCAGAGCATCAATCCAGGCTGTCATTTCGCGTCACCCCAAGGAGGGTACACTTAGTCAGAACTCCTCCCTTTCAGAGGATGGAGCAAAGATAAATGGGTTTTGCAACCTGTAGGCCCATCTGATTATCAGAATAATCACTCTCTGGGAAGAAATAATCCCCGAATCAGGTTGTAGACAAGGAGGAAAAGTCCCAGGACTGACTCCCCAGCTTGGCAGCCCTGAAGGTGTCTGGTCTCTTTCAGTTTTTCTCTACCCCATGCTTTTTTCAGTTCTGTGTACATTGTGGGAAGTTGCTGAATCGCGTAGTCTGTGGTTGGACTGTGCTTTTGGCAAGAGGTAGGGGAGCATGAGGAAGGGTAAAGAAAGAAGCCAAGGTTGTTTCCTGCTTTTGCTCTCTTACAGAGCTCCTGTTGGCAGGTCCCGGGAGGTCAGGAAACCCGGGTGCCTGAACACTTTCCCATCACTGTCTCATCATTATCCTGGGTTAGCAGTAAATACGCCAAAGGGATGTGGTCTGGCCTCTTTTCCTTTTGGATTCCATGGTTTCTGGGATTGGAAGCAGCCTTCTGTTGGCCATTATCTGTGTAGGGAATGCCCAGGTGACTCAGAATTGGAGTTCTTCAGGTGACAGGGACATAGAAAATGGTGTGTGAGCTCTGGAGCTGCACTGCCTGGGTTCATCTATTGTCCTGCCATTTAATAGTTGTTGAACAAGTTACTTAGCTTCTTCGTCTTAGTCTCCTCATGTTTAAAATAGGGATAGTAGAATTCTGTGAGCCTATTTGGCTTAGGAAGCTGGCCGTAAATAAAAGAAAAAAGAGTGATAGTAATCATACTGAAATGGGGTTACTATAAGGATCTGGTGAATTAATTAATGTAAAGCACACAGATATAAGTGCTGTCATATAGTAAATGCCTAAATAAAAGTGTTTTGTGTAGTTTTAATTTATACTCTATTTTTCAGAAACACAACTACCATATAAACTGAGAGAATATTTTTATTTCTTTGGGATTTTACAAAGAGCAATTTACCATTTTTGAAAATCAGGCCATTCACGGGAACCTGTAGTTCCAGCTAATCGGGAGGCTGAGGCAGGAGAATGACGTGAACCCGGGACGTGAACCCATGAGCTTGCAGTGAGCCAGATCATGCCTCTGCACTCCAGCCTGGGCAACAGAGCAAGACTCCATCTCAAAAAAAAAAAAAAAAGAAAAAAGAAAATCAGGCCATTCAAGGCTGGGCTCGGTGGCTCATGCCTGTAATCCCAGCACTTTGGGAGGCCTGGGCAGGCGGATCAAGAGGTCAGGAGATCGAGACCATCCTGGCTAACACGGTGAAACCCCGTCTCTACAAAAAATACAAAAAATTAGTTGGGTGTGGTGGCAGGCGCCTGTAACCCCAGATACTCGGGGTTACTGTAACTGGTAACTTGCATTGCTAATGAGTGCTAATTCTTCCTGGCATTAACTTTGGAAAATTATAAACTATTGTCTCTTCATGAGCTTTAGTTACCTAATTCATAAAATAAGACGGTTGCATTATTTCCCAAAGTATCTTCCAAGGAAATTGGCCTGCTTTTGATGAAAAAAGGGTTCTTGGTAAATGAATTTAGGAAATTGTGGGGTTTTTTTTTTTTGCTGCAGGACTTCGCAGACTTCTTAATAGGCTAACATGTACTGAGTCTCCAAGAGGAGAATGTCTACTTGTATACAGCATTTTCTAAGCTTATCTGACCAGGAAGACCTTGTTTCAAAGGAGCAGCTCATGAAGTTAGTGTGCCAGGGACATTTCTGTGAAATATAAATTAAATATTCTAAATCCTCTTCCACTTCTAACATCCTAAAATTCTGTGACATTAAATGTTTAAATGAGAAACTCTTGGCCATTTTAAATAACAATCAGAAGAGTAAAGCAAAAGCTAGCCTACAGAAAATAAAATATTGTAAATCTGATGCAGAAGAGGAAAACAAACCAAATTCTAACACATGTAGATCTATGTAAATGATTTTGCAGAAGAGGCAGAAAGGGAATAGTTTTAAATGTTAGAGTTTCTACACTGTCCCTTATGTCATCACTAGCAAAGGTTGAACATTTATAATTTAGCAATCCCAGCAAGGTACTGAGTCCTCATCTTTTCAGCTTTAATTTTCTTTTTTCTTTTTCTTTTTTTTTTTTGAGATGGAGTCTTGCTCTTGTTGCCCAGGGTGGAGTGCAATGGCATGATCTCGGCTCACTGCAACCTCCGCCTCCTGGGTTCAAGCAATTCTCCTGCCTCAGCCTCCCAAGTAGCTGGGATTACAGATCCCCACCACCACGCCCGGCTAATTTTTTGGTATTTTCAGTAGAGAAAGGGCTTCACGACGTTGGCCAGGCTGGTTTCAAACTCCTGACCTCAGGCAATCCACCTGCCTCGGCCTCTCAAAGTGCTGGGATTACAGGCGTGAGCCAGCACGCCTGGCTCAGCTTTACTTTTCAAGCCCATCACTAACATCACGTGGATTTGGCCAAGTTACTGTTGAGGAAATCTATGGGATTATTCCCTAGTCCTAGGCAATAGTCCTAGGCACTGGCCCCAGACTGACTTTGCACAAATGACTATGGTGGAGGCTGAACCTGATTTTACACAAACCAGCAACCCCACACACCACACCTGGCCCAGCCAAGTTGGCTGATCTGGGGATGAACATGTAGTCTTAGATGGAACATTAAGACTCCTTTCTAGAATTTTGCATTTGGGTCTAGAAAAGGAATCTGAGTGTTGGATATAACACTCGGCCACCATCAGTGGTTATGTTGCTGCCACAGGAAGAAAGCCAGATTCCAGGACAGGGGACTGAAGGTGAAATGAAAGGGAAGCAGAGACAGGAGATGGAGTATTCCAGTTTGTGATTCTGAGTCGCTGACCCCCCAGCTCTATCTCTGCTTTTCCCACAACGTGGTTGTTCAGCCCTTCTTTGGATGCAACAGGCTAAACGCTCCCTTTGCTTAAGCTTGTTTAGACAAGGTTTCTTTTACTTAAAACCAAATAACTCTGAGTACAGTCACACAGCCCCTTCATACCTACTTTCTCCATTGATAAAGAGGGAAGAATGAAGCCTGTCTCCTGAAAGCTGGTGGACTGAACATATGCACACATCACTGCTCTCTCTTGAAACCCCACTAAAATTATGTAGAGGGATAAAAAAAAAATTGGCATCTTTAAGTTACCAGAACAAAAAGAACTAACAAGACAATAGCAACAAAAGTTTTGATACTAGAAAGTAGTTGGATGAATCCTAGGGTCATGGTCCTGATTTGCCCAGGATAATATATTGTATGCCTGATGCCCTGGTAATAATTATTAATAGTATCCTCTTTCACCCTCAAAATTGTCCCAGTCTGGATGATAAATTGATTCATTAAGCCTAAGAGTCCCAGAAGCAGGCCTAACGTACCACAGAATCTCAGAAAATTTCAGGAGTTGATGGCACCATGCCTCTTAAAATCAGGGTGAACAGAAGACCTGGTTGAGAGTATGTCTGAGTAGCAATCAGGTCCCCTGAGCCCTCTTCTACTACTCTCTGCATCCAGGTAACTGCCCCTCCCCAACCAGCAGAAGCCTGGAGTGTTTACCCTTTGGAGGGTCCTACCAGAGAGACTCTGGATAGGTAGACATTAGATAGAGACACAGATGAGAGTGCGATGGTAAAAACAGGAGGATAAGTGAAAGTCTACACACCGAATGGTGAGACCTCCATCCTTCTCTTTCTACTCATCTTCTGGAACCCTCCAGCCAGGCTTCTATCCTCTATGGGAGACCAAGATTCTTTTTTTTTTCTTTTTGAGACAGAGTCTCGCTCTGTTGCCCAGGCTGGAGTGCAATGGAGTGATCTCAGCTTACTGCAACCTCCATCCCCGGGGTTCTAGCGATTCTCCTACCTCAGCCTCCTGATTAGCTGGGATTACAGGCCCCTGCCACCATACCTGGCTAATTTTTTTGTATTTTTAGTAGAGATGGGTTTCGCCATGTTGGCTAGGCTGGTCTGGAACTCCTGATCTCAGGTGATCCACCCGCCTTGGCCTCCCAAAGTGCTAGGATTACAGGCGTGAGCCACCGTGCCTGGCCGAGACTAAGAATCTTTTCTGCCAAGCCCCCCAAGAAAGACTTCAACATAGTCACAGTACGGAGTCTCCCAATGATATCACCTGGCCAGATCATCACCCTCTTATAAAGTCCTCTAGTCCATAAATAAGTACCTGTACACAGAGTATCATCAGCTTTTGAGTGCTCTGTTCTTAAATCTTGCAGTAGGCTTAGAAGTAACCAGTCCAGACAAGAGCAGTGGATGAAGGCTTATAGGAGACATGCCTCCAAGAAGATGAAGCTGTTAGATTACCTGATGTGTCTGAACCTTTTATGAGATTTATAAACTTTCAGCAAAGATTGGGGATGAATTAATGATAGGTTCATAGAAAAGTAACAGATGTAAACATGAAACATTTATTAACTTCAGAGAAAACTAAAATTCAAACAAGAAAGGAAATGTGATCATAGAATAGATAACAGTTACAGTCATAATAATATAAACACTGAATGCTGATATTAAAAAACTGTAATGTAACTAAATAGGGAGAATGGGGAGGGGGAATATATATATTTGTGAGAGCATGTTAATAATAATAATAATAATGAATACATATTGAGCTTTTAGAACCTATACATTCTAAATGCTTTTCATAGATAAGTTCAATTAATTCTTATAACAACTCTATAAAGTGGTACTATTATTTTTATTTATTTATTTTTTGAGACCGAGTTTCGCCCTTGTTGCCCAGGCTGGAGTACAGTGGCACGATCTCGGCTCATTGCAACCTCTGCCTCCCGAATTCAAGCGATTCTCCTGCCTCAGCCTCCTGAGTAGCTGGGATTATAGACATGCGCCACCATGCCTGGCTTATTTTGTATTTTTAGAAGAGATGAGGTTTCTCCGTGTTGGCCAGGCTGGTCTCGAACTCCTGACCTCAGGTGATCCACCCACCTCGGCCTCCCAAAGTGCTGGGATTACAGGCATGAGCCACCGTGCCTGGAACTATTATTATTATTTCCATTTTATAGATGAGGAAGTTGAGGAGAAGAGAGGTCAACTAATTTGTGCAGGGTCTCACTGCCAGCAAGTTGCAAAGCTGGGATTTCAGCTTGGACATCCAGCTCCAGAGTCCATACTTGAAGCCAAAGCCACTGGACTGTTTCTTCATACCTCCCACATAGGCCAGTTTTTCCACCTTTGGAACAGAAGCTGAGGGGGCCCACTTTTATACATCAGATCTACTAGGAGGTCAAGTGAACTGAAGAATCAAGGTTGGGTACAGTGGCTCCTATGACTTTGGGAGGCCGAGGAGGGCAGATGGCTCAAGCTCAGGTCTTGACCAGTCTGGGCAACATGGCAAAACTCGGTCTCCACAAAAAATACAAAAATTAGCTGGGTGTGGTGGTGTGTGCTTGTAGTCCCAGCTACTCGGGAGGCTGAAGTGGGAGGATTGCTTAAGCCTGGGAGGCTGAGGTTGCAGTGAACTGAGACTGTGCCACTACACTCCAGCTTGGGAGACAGAGCAAGACCCTGTCTCCAAAAAAAAAAAAAAAAAGAAAAGAAAAATCAAGGCCTGAGAGCAATGGCACACACCTGCAATCCCAACATCATTTTGGGAGGCCAAGGTGGCAGGATTGCTTGAGCCTAGGAGTTTGATACGACTAGCCTGGGCAATATAGGGAGACACCATCTCTACAAAAAATTTAAAAAATTAGCCAGGTGTGGTGGTACACACCTGTAGTCCCAGCTACTCAGAGGCTATGGTGGGAGGATTGTCTGAGCCCAGGAGGTCAAGGCTGCAGTGAGCCATGATGGTGGCACTGCACCACTCCCACCTGGGTCGACAGAGCAAGACTGTGTCTAAAAAAAAAAAAAAGAAAGAAAGAAAGAAAAGAAAAAAGGAAAATCAAGAAATAGCAGTATAAGCATACCATCTGTAAATACGGAAAAAAAATATATATATATTTTTAATTTTTTGAGACAGTCTCGCTCTGTTGCCCAGGCTGAAGTGCAGTGGCGTGATCTTGGCTCACTGCAGCCTCCATCTCCTGGGTTCAAGCAATTCTCCAGCCTCAGCCTCCTGAGTAGCTGGGATTATAGGCGCATGCCTGGCTAATTTTTGTATTTTTTGTTTTTTGAGATGGAGTTTCACTCTTGTCCACTAGGCTGGAGTGCGATGGCACAATCTCAGCTCACTGCAACCTCTGCCTCCTGACCTCAAATGAGTCTCCTGCCTCAGCCTCCTGAGTAGCTGGGATTACAGGCACCCAATACCACACCCAGCTAATTTTTGTATTTTTAGTAGAGACAGGGTTTCACCATGTTGCCCATGTTTCACCGTGTTGTCAAACTCCTGACCTCAGGTGATCTGCCCACCTCAGCCTCCCAAAGTGCTGGGATTACAGGTGTGAGTCATTGTGCCCAGCCTTTTGTATTTTTAGTAGAGACGGGGTTTCATCATGTTGGCCAGGCTGGTTTTGAACTCCTGACCTCAAGTCAGGATCCACCCACCTCAGTCTCCCAAACTGCTGGGATTACAGGCGTGAGCCACCGTGCTCAACCGAAAGTAAATTTAAAAACCAAAACAAAACAACAAAACAAGTGGAAAATGGTTGCTGATGGGGAATAGGAACACTAAGTGAGAAATAAGCTTTGTAAAACTATTGTTTTAAAAATACATATGTTTATGTAATTTTATTTTTATTATTTTATTAATTATTTAATTATTATTTAATTAAATATTAAATATAATATTTAATTACATTATATTTTAAATTAAATATTAAATATATTTAATTACATTATATTTTAAATTATGCAATCAATTTAATATGTAATTTAATTACATAATATTTTTATTTGGGGGGAATAAAAATTAAATTAGAAAATAAATAAATCAACAATAAAGACAACCCAATTAAAAAATGGGCAAAGAAATTGAACAGACATTTCTCCAAAGATGATATACAAATAGCTAAGTGCAATGGCTCACGCCTGTAATCCCAGCACTTTGGGAGGCTGAGGCAGGAAGATTACTTGAGCCCACGAGTTTGAGACCAGTCTGGGCAACATAGTGAGACCCCATCTCTACAAAAAATAAAAAAATTAGGGCCGGGCGCGGTGGCTCAAGGCTGTAATCCCAGCACTTTGGGAGGCCAAGGTGTGTGGATCATGAGGTCAGGAGTTCAAGACCAGCCTGACCAACATGGTGAAACCCTGTGTCTACTAAAAATACAAAAATTAGCCGGGCATGGTGGTACATGCCTGAAATCCCAGCTACTCAAGAGGCTGGGGCAGGAGAATTGCTTGAACCCGGGAGGCGGAGGTTGCAGTGAGCTGAGATCGCACCACTGCATTCCAGCCTGGGTGACAGAGCAAGACTCCGTCTCAAAAAAAAAAAAAAAAAAAAAAAAAAATTAGCTGGGCATGGTGGCGTAGTTTAGGAGGCTGAGGTGGAAGGATTGCTTGAGCCTAGGAGTTTGAGGCTGCACCGAGCCATGATCGTGCCACACCACTCCAGCCAGGATGACCATGAGACCCCGTTTCAGAAAAAACAAAAACAAAAACCTAACAAGCTCAACCTCTTTAGCCATGAGGGAGATGCAAAATCTAAACCTTATCACTTCATATTTGATACATGCTAGAATGTATGATGGACAATAACAAGTGTTCGTGAGGATATGGAGAATTTGGAAACCTCATGCATTGCTGGTGGGAATGTAAACTCATGCAGTCACTTTGAAAACTGTCTGGCAGTTCCTCAAAAGTTAAACACAGAATTACCATATGACCCAACAATTCCACTTCTAGGTATATACCCAAGAGAAATGAAAACATATATTTCCACAAAAACTTCTACACAAATGTTCATAGCAGCATTGTTTGAAATAGCCGAAAAGTAGAAACATCCTATATGTCCATCAACTGATAAATGGATAAACAAATGTGGCATACCTATACGATGGAATCTTATTCAGCTGCAAACATTAAGCTCTGATATATGCTACACCATGGATGAGCCAGGCAGGGTGTGGTGGCTCACGCCTGTAATCTCAGCACTTTGGGAGGGGAGGCAGAGGCAGAAGGATCACATGAGCTCAGGAGTTCAAGACCAGCCTGGGCAACATAGTGAGACCCCATCTTTATAAAAAAGAAAAAAAAAGCCGGACATGGTGGCTCATGCCTGTAATTCTAGCACTTTAGGAGGCTGGGCGGGGGGGGTGGATCACTTTAAGTCAGGAGTTCAAGACCAGCCTGGCCAACATGGTGAAACCCCGTCTCTACTAAAAATACAAAAATTAGCCAGGCATGGTGGCAAGTGCCTGTAATCCCAGCTACTCGGGAGGCTGAGGCAGGAGAATTGCTTGAACCTGGGAGGCAGAGGTTGCAGTGAGACGAGATCGCGCCATTGTACACCAGCTTGGGGGACAAGAGCGAAATTTCGTCTCCAAAAAAAAAAGAAAGAAAAAAAATTTTTAAAGAAAGAAAACATGGATGAGCCTTAACCACATGATACTAAATGAATGGAAGGAGGCAGACACAGAAGGCCACATATTGTATGACTCATTTATATGAAATGTCTAGAATAGGCAAATCCATAGTGAGAAAGTAGATTAGTGATTGCTAGGGGCTTGGGGGAGAGGAGAACGGGGAAGAGGAGAATTGGGGAGTGGAGTATGGAGTTTCTTTTGGGGGGCAATGAAAATGTTGTGGAATTAGATATTGATGAGCGTTGCACCACTTTATGAATATGCTAAAATTGCAGAATTATATACTTTGAAAGGGTGAATTTTATACTATATAAATTATGTCTCAAATTAAGAAACAGTGACAAGAAATACAAGGTAAGGGGAAGAGGGGGCTCTGGTGCTATTGACGAAGAGAGCACACTCATTTTACCTCCTTCGGGTCAGCAGCAGCAGCCTTGCAGAAGGCCGGCCCCATCTGCCTGGGCCTGGCTTTGACTTTTTGCTGTTCATCAACTTCCCTCAGCTTGGGTCTGTCCCCAGCCTAGTACTGCTCCTTTTCCAACACACTTTTGGCCCTGCTCTCTCAGGACCCTGACTCAAATCCTGGGACAAGTAAGCCCCTGAAATCTCTAGGAGTAACTCTTGTAATTAAAAAAGCAGAGCATCATATACAAACCATTTATTTTCTTTTTTTTTTTTTTTTTTTGAGACGGAGTCGTCTCGCTCTGTCGCCCAGGCTGGAGTGCAGTGGCACGATCTCGGCTCACTGCAAGCTCCGCTTCCCGGGTTCACGCCGTTTTCCTGGCGCAGCCTCCCGAGTAGCTGGGACTACAGGCGCCCGCAACAACGCGCGGCTAATTTTTTGTATTTTTAGTAGAGACGGGGTTTCACCATGTTGGCCAGGATGGTCTCGATCTCCTGACCTCGTGATCCGCCCGCCTCGGCCTCTCAAAGTGCTGGGATTACAGGCGTGAGCCACCGCGCCCGGCCCATTTATTTTCTTTAGCCAGGGTTTGCCTTCTCTCTCACAGAGAAGTAGGAGAGTAATCTCCAGTATTAATGGTGAACCCACCATTCATAAATAACCTTATCAGGAAGAGGCTTCAGCCATCAGAGTCCAATACTGAGCTCACGTGATTAAAAATCATTCCTGCGTGGAGGCCTGAGTTCGCCTCAGAACTTAAAACAGCCGTCAATTAATAATTAATCCCTGGGAGGCTAAGGCAGGAGGATTGCTTGAGCCTAGGAGTTTCAGGCTGCAGTGAGCTCTGATCACACCACTGCACTCTAGCCTGGGCAACAGAACAAGACATCCATCTCTTAAAAAAAAATTAATCCTGGCAGGGCACAGTGGTTCACGCCTGTAATCTTGGCACTTTGAAAGGCAGAGGTGGGCAAATTGCTTGAGGTCAGGAGTTTGAGACCAGCCTGGCCAACATGGCGAAACCCCATCTCTACAAAAAAAAAAAAACAAAAAACAAAAAATTAGCTGCGCTTGGTGGCGTGCACCTGTAATCCCAGCTAGTCAAGAGGCTCAGGCACAAGAATCACTTGAACCCAGGAGGCAGAGGCAGCAGTGAGCTGATATTGCACCACTGTGCTCCAGCGTGGGTGACAGAGCAAGACTCTGTCTCATAAAAAGAAAAGATAAGAAAAAAAAACTCCCAAACTCTTCTCCTAAAGATGTTTCCAGGCTTGGCTTGTTTTTGAAGAAACAACCTGATGTTAAGACTTTTTTATCATTTTGAAGGAATTAATTCTAAAGCTGAATACTGATCTCCCACAAAACAGATAGAGAATAGATTATTCTTTTGTCATCTAAAATTAGGGATTACAAGGAAGAAAAGCTGCTCTGGGAATTATCTTTTAATACTAAAAAGCAAGGGAAAGAGTTTCAATATAAAATGCTGCCATTTTATATTGTGGCTATATATTATATTAGCCACTATAAATCCATGTGCAAAGTTCTCAAATATTTTATAGTCCTTCTAAGAAGTTAACTTTCAATAAACTATGTAGAGGGCTGCAGCAGTAGTTACCTTGATAAATCAACCCCCAATCACTCATTTTTTTAAGATCAACTTTTTTCCCAATTGTATATATATTCAATTCTCATTATTTGTGGTAGTTATGTTTTATAACGTTGCTGTGAGTGCTGCATTAGCAGATATTGAACCACTGCTCCTAGGGGAAATGTAAGATTAGGGTCCTGAGAGCCTCTGGTCACACCAAATCACTCACCTTTTTTTTTTTTTCCTTTGAGATGGACCCAAGCTGGAGCGCAATGGTGCGATCTTGGCTCACTGCAACCTCTGCCTCCCAGGTTCAAGTGATTCTCCAGCCTCAGCCTCCCGAGGAGCTAGGACTACAGGCAACCACCACCATGCCTCGCTAATTTTTGTATTTTCAGTAGAGATAGGGTTTCGCCATGTTGGCCAGGCTGGTCTCGAACTCCTGACCTCAGGTGATCTGTCCACCTTGGCCTCCCAAACAAAGTGCTGGGATTATAGTTGTGAGCCACCGCGCCCAGCCTAAAATCACTCTTTTTTTTTTTTTTTTTTGAGACAGAGTCTCACTCTGTTGCCCAGGCTGGAGTGCAGTTGCACAATCTTGGCTCACTGCAGCCTCCACCTCCTGGGTTCAAGTGATTCTCCTACCTCAGCCTCTTGAGAAGCTGGAATTATAGGCACAGACCACCACGCCCAGCTAATCTTTGTATTTTTAGTAGAGACAGGGTTTCACCATGTTGGTCAGGCTGGTCTTGAACTCCCGACCTCAGTTGATCCACCCATCTCAGCCTCCCAAACAAAGTGCTGGGATTACAGGCGTGAGCCACCACGCCTGGCCTAAAATCACTCATATTTTAAATCTTTTTCTTTTTCCTCTCTGTTCTTCACATTATATAATTTCTAGTGCTCCATCTTTCAATTCACTTATTCTTTTCTTGGTTAATTCCATTTAGTGATTTTTTTTTAAGTCACTGTAGTTTTTAGTTCTAGGACTTCCATTTGGCCCTTTTAAAATCATTTCTATTTCTTTTCTGAGATTTCCCATCTTTGCAGAAATATTTCTCCTCTACTTCATTGAGGATAATTATAATATTTGCTTTAAAATCCTTTTCTGGCCAGGTGCGGTGGCTCATGCCTGTAATCCCAGCACTTTGGCAAGGAGGCTGAGGCGGGCAGATCACCTGAGGTCAGGAGTTTGAGACCAGCCTGACCAACATGGTGAAAACCTGTCTACTAAAAATACAAAATTAGCCACGTGTGGTGGCACATACCTGTAATCCCAGCTACTAGGGAGGCTAAGGTGGAAGAATCGCTTGAACAGGGAGGCAGACGTTGCAGTGAGCCGAGATCGCACCACTGCACTCCAGCCTGGGCAACAAGAGTAAAACTCCACCTAAAAAAAAAAAAAAAAAAAAAAATCCTTTTCTGATAATTCTAACATCAGGATTACCTTGAGGTTCGTCTTAGTTGATTTTCTTCTCTCTGGGGAACATGTTCCATTTTCCTGGTTTTTCATATATTGAGTAACTTATATTGGGTTGTATTTATATTGGGTTGTATTTATATTGGGTTGTATACATGAGTTGTATCCTGGACATTATGAATGTTAAGTTATTTTGACTCTGAATCCTGTTCTCCAATGAGTGGTCTATTAGTTTTTTCTTTAATTTTAAATTTTTTTTTATTTTTTTGAGTTGGAGTCTCGCTCTATCACCCAGGCTGGAGTGCAGTGGCATGATCTCGGCTCACTGTAACCTCTGCCTCTTAAGTTCAAGCAATTCTCCTGCCTCAGCCTCCTGAGTAGCTGGGATTACAGATGCGTGACACCATGCCCGGCTAATTTTTGTATTTTTAGTAGAGATGGGGTTTCACTATGTTGGCCAGGCTGGTCTTGAATTCCTGACCTCGTGATCCACCCGCCTCAGCCTCCCAAAGTCCTGGGATTACAAGCATGAGCCACCACGCCTGGCCTAATTTAATTTTTTATTTATTTTTCTTTTGAGATGGAGTCTTGCTCTGTTGTCCAGGCTGGAGTGCAGTGGCACGGTCTCAGCTCACTGCAACCTCTGCCTCCCAGGTTCAAGCGATTCTCCTGCCTCAGCCTTCTGAGTAGCTGGGATTACAGGCGCCTACCACCACGCCCAGCTAATTTTTTGTATTTTTAGTAGAGAGGGGGTTTCACTATGTTGGCCAGGTTGGTCTCAAACTCCTGAACTCGTGATCTGCCCGCCTTGGCCTTCCAAAGCGCTGGGATTACAGGCATAAGTTACACTGCACCCAGCCTATTTTTTTTTTTTTTTTTGAGATGGAGTCTCGCTCAGTCACCCAGGCTGGAGTGCAGTGGCTCGATCTTGGCTCACTGCAAGCTCTGCCTCCCAGGTTCATCCCATTCTCCTGCCTCAGCCTCCCGAGTAGCTAGGACTACAGGCACCCGCCACCACACCCGGCTAATTTTAGTAGAGACGGGGTTTCACCGTGTTAGCCAGGATGGTCTCTATCTTCTGACCTCATGATCCGCCCGCCTCGGCCTCCCAAAGTGCTGGGATTATAGGTGTGAGTTGCCACGCCCAGCTTTTTTTTTTTTTTTTGAGACAAGAGTCTCCCTCTGTCGCCCAGGCTGGAGTGCAGTGGCACAATCTCAGTTCACTGTAACCTTTGCCTCCCGGTTCAAACAATTCTCCTGTCTTGGCCTCCCAAACTGGGATTACAAGTGTGCCACCAAATCCACCTAATTCTTCTGTATTTTTAGTAAAGACAGGGTTTCACTATGTTGGTCAGGCTGGTCTCGAACTCCTGACCTCAGGTGATTTGCCCACCTTGGCCTCCCAAACAAAGTGCTGGGATTATAGGCATGAGGCACTGTGCCCAGCCTTTTAAAATTTTTTTTCTTTTTCAGATAAGGTCTTGCTTACGTAGCCCTGGCTGGTCTTGAATTCCTGAGCTCAAGCAATCTCGTGCCTCAGCCTCTTAAGTATCTGAGACTACAGGCATGTGCCAACACACCCTGCTTTGTTTTTGTTTTTGAAGCAGGCAACTACCTTGCTTGGTTCAGGGGTTAGCCTAAAAAGTAGGCAGAGAGAACTGGGGAATCTTCTCTTTGGATCTTTCCCTTCCAAATTGCCTCTCTTCTGTGGCTTCCCCACACTCAATCTCCTGGTTCCTCAGTCCAGAAAAGCTGTGATCTCTCTGCCAGTGCCCCTACTATATCGCATGCCTTGCCAAGTATACTTGTCCCTAGGTTAAAACAAGCAAATGGAACTTGTCGTGTGCATCACCTCTCCTCTAAGCATGAACTCCCCATCAGAACTGGCCTGCTTCTAATCCCTCTCCAGGGATTTCAGGTAGCCCACCAAAGTGCTGGGATTACAGGCGTGAGTCACCGCACCCGGCAAAAATAAGTTTTTCAATAACAAAGTGAATGCAGGGCCAGGCACAGTGGCTCAGTTGAGGTCACGAGTTCGAGACCAACTTGGCCAATATTGTGAAACCCTGTCTCTACTAAAAATACAAAAATTAGCTGAGCGTGATGGTGCAAATCTGTAATCCCAGCTACTCGGGAGGCCGAAGCATGAGAATTGCTTGAACCCGGGAGGTGGAGGTTGCAGTAAGCCGAGATCATGCCACTGCACTCCAGCCTGGGCACCAAAGTGAGACTCTGTCTCAAAAAAGAAAGTGAATGCAGTATTTCCCTCCAATGTGGATATTGTGTTGGCTGCACAAAACTCTGGCTACATTCAAATGGGAAAGAGGTAAAAACTGCCTCATGAGTTAGGGGCGTTGATGTTTCCCCTCTCTGATCCCATGCTATCTCCTGAACCCCTACCTCCTTTTCCAGCTGCCACAACCACAGAGGCCCTTGGCTGACGCATCCACAAGCAACAGAGAATTCACTGAAACCCGGTATTATCTTTTGGCACTCTATAGCTTGGGAGATGGTGATTAGAAGGGGGAAAAACACAGAACTTCATCAACAGTGTGGCATTTTCACTTCAGCTGTTCCTGGGGGCAAAACAGAGCCATAAAGAGAAATTCCAGATTGAAAGCTTTGTGGTTATCTCCACTTCTCATTAAAGTGCCCCTGATTATAATCACACCTACGATTACAAGATTTAACACACCTGGTCTCAAGGATGTACCAGGAAGAGGAATCATCTGTTCATTCCTTCCCATTTCCTTTTCTTTATTCACTAAGCACAACTTATAAGTTTCAGTGAGTGCAGACTAGAGACAGTTTGGAGAACAGGCGGAGGTTTTTCATTCACATGGGTTTTGAAAGTGACAAAAATCTTCCATGGCCACAAATTATTTTAGTACTGGTGAGACAAGCGGTGTTGGTTTCATTGGCTAGGCACAGATGTGAGAAATCTGGATAGAGTTTCTATTTCTTCTCTGACTTTGCTAACCAGACATTTTCCTCTGCTACACACACACACACACACACTCGCTCTGTCTCTCGCTCGCTCTCACTTTCACTCTGTCACTCAGTAAGGGTGTGTGCACTTACAGAGTCTCTCTCTGTCGCCCAGACTGAAGTGCAGTGGCGTGATCTTGGCTCACTGCAACCTCCGCCTCCCCGATTCAAGTGATTCTCCTGCCTCAGCCTCCCGACTAGCTGGGATTACCGGCAGATGCCACCACACCTGGCTACTTTTTTGTATTTTTAGTAGAAACAGAGTTTTGCCAGGTAGGCCAGGCTTCTCTCGAACTCTTGGGCTCAAGTGATCCACACACCTCAGCCTCCCAAAGTGCTGGGATTACAGGCGGTGAGCCACTGCACCCGACCAACTTGTATTTTCAAATACATTTTTGCTTTGAAATAATTTTAGATTTACACAAAAGTTGCAAAGATAGTACAAAGTCCCTGTATACTCCTCCATTCCCCTACTGTTAACAACTTACTTAACAACATCTTTGCCAAGAGTTTTGTAGATCCTAACAATGGATGAAAAACACTGATTCTTCTTAACTCCCTCTCATACAGTGGATTCTCAATAAGAGCAATGTGTGTTATTGTCCCTATAGCAATTTATTTAATTATACAAATTACTGAGCTATGATCTATATGTCCCCCATCCCCATCAAGGTCCTAAGTAAAACCCTGGAGCCTCCATCCTTCCAGGTGAGTGCTCCAAGTTAATGAGCAAGTCTGTCCCTACAGAAGTTTTTTGTTTGTTTGTTTTTTGAGAAGGAGACTCACTCTGTCACCTAGGCTGGAGTGCAGTGGTGCAATCCTGGCTCACTACAACCTCTGCCTCCCAGGTTCAAGTGATTCTCCTGCTTCAGTCTCCCAAGTAGCCTGGATTACAGGTGCCTGCCACCACGCCTGGCTAATTTTTGTATTTTTAGTAGAGACGGGGTTTCACCATGTTGGCCAGGCTGATCTCGAATTCCCGACCTTGGGTGATCCACCCGCCTCAGCCTCCCAAAGTGCTGGGATTACAGGTGTGAGCCACCGCGCCCGGCTACAGAAGTTTTTATGAGTCAGCCAGATCTTCCCCATATTCCTTTGTGTCACTATTAGTTGCCACCCTAATATCCATTTCCTGCCATCTTCCTTGCTGACTAAAATTCAATTTCATTCAGAGTAGCAATGTGCCAACTAAATACATTGTCAGGCTCCTTTGCAGCTAGAAACAATTGTGTGACACAGTTCTGGCCAATGAAATAGGAATTCTCCTGGGGGGTTCTGGGAAACTGTCCTAGTTCCCCAAAATAAGAAACAAAAAGCACCTAGGGCTGTGCTTCTCTTATCTTCTTTCTTTCTCATTTAAATCATTCACAATGGCCAGAGCTGCAGCAGCTATCTTGTAGCCATGAGGCAAAGGCCACAAAGATTATAGAAATGTTGGTCCTGTTGATACTGAGCTGCTAAACAGACACCACCTACTTACATATTTCTTGTGATGTGAGAAAAATCCTTACTTGTTTAGGACATTGTAGTTGAAGTTTTTCTAATTTGTAGTTGAACATGCTCATAGCAGATAAGTTCATTCAATCCAAACCTCAACCTATACAAGGTGGAGGAGAAGGGGGAGAAATGCAGCTGAGGGTAAAGCACTATTCCCAAAGCACTGGGAAATCCAATGGCCTCGCTAGTGAGGTGCAACAACAGCAAGTCGCTACGTAAAGAGAAAAGGTGGCTGTGTAGGAAAGGAATGGGATAACTACTGAGTCCCTGCCTGTACAAAAATGGCATCAGAAACTCCATATGGTAACATTCTAGGATGAATAAAGCCCATGTATGTGTGTGTGTGATAAAACAATCACTTTTTTTTTTTTTTGAGACAGAATTTCACTCTTGTTGCCCAGGCTGGAGTGTAATGGCGAGATCTCGGCTCACTGCAACCTCCGCCTCCCGGGTTCAAGCAATTCTCCTGTCTCAGCCTCCCGAGTAGATGGGATTACAGGCATGCGCCACCACACCCGGCTAATTTTGTATTTTTAGTAGAGATGGGGTTTCTCCATGTTGGTCAGGCTGGTCTCGAACTCCTGACGTCAGGTGATCCGCCTGCCTCGGCCTCCCAAAGTGCTGGGATTACAGGCATGAGCCACCGAGCCTGGCCTAAAACAGTCACTTTTATAATGGCTTCACTGACACTTGGTTAAATACTGATGTGTTAGCCACAGATGAGCATTGTGGATACTGGGTGGTGAATTATTAATGCAAATTTTCCATAGGAAGTCAACTGGGAATGTGTTTCCATTAAAATCAAGACGAAAATTAATTTAGAGGTCGCTCATTCTCAGCACACATATGGTTTTATATATATATATATATATATATATATATATGTAAATATATACTTTCTTCCTGTATTGGCCATACGCTGGGGAGAAATCCAGCCAAACCCACTTGAAGGAGGAAGAAAATTTAATTTATGCAGCACCTAACATGTCATAGATTGAACTCAGCTATTGAAGGAAACATCTTCAATGAGGCCCTTTAGTAATTCAGCATGAACAATTAAATGAGTCAGAAAGGCAAGTCACTGAAGTTCAGGCTGCAGAGGCAGGGTGAATGTGTTCTAGCTAGCTCACCTTGGAACAATGAGGACAATGCCAGGATTCAGGGCCTCAATCTACAACCTTGTGCTCTGGTTTTTCTTAGTATATAGTTTGGCCAATATGTTACTGAGGTAATAGAGACATACACCGAAGATACAAACAAGGTCATTTTCCTGCTACAAAATCCCTGTTGATGGATTCATTTGGATGAATCCATCGAGGAAAGAGGTTTGAGGCCTTCCCTGGTAAAAGGAAGATTGAGAAATAGACAAATAAAAGAGGTGGAGAAATTGCAAAGGGCGAGAGACGGACTGACCTCAGTAGCTTTCTGGCTGAGTCCCCGAAGCAGCAGCACAACCACATGTATGGCAGCTCTGCGTACTTGAACTTCACCATCTGTTTTGGCCACAGCAATCAGGCAAGCTGTTACCTAGGAGGATGAAGGAAGATGAAGTTGATAAGAATCAGAGTTGCACAATTACCTATAACCTTTCAACTGTGTTCCACTTACTACACATTCATCAAGAGCAATCTGGCTTAGAGAGGGCTGGATAGTTGCTTAATCCTCAACAAAGAGGGTGAGATCTAGTGGGAGAGATCTTGATGCAGTCTGACTTTTCTGGTAGAGGGCAAAATCCGGTTTGGAATTCAAGAACGAGATTAGAGAGTGGGAAGGAATATGTGTACTGTATATTATATGTATTTTGTAAAAGGTAAGGTCAAATGCTAATATTTCCACAAAAGTGAGAACTGTTAATTGTCCCCCTTTAAGAACATCAAATCAAAGGAAAAAAGATGGTCCCAACCATAGCTGCTTCTAGAGACTGAGGATCATGGGGATTTAGCTAAGGAGACTTCAGAGTTCACAGCCTGGCATGAATGTGAATGTACCATTGATGAAAGTTTCAGCCTAGGGAATACAGAGTTACAGAAATATTCTAACCGATCTTCTTCAGCATGTCCAGATATTCCAGTACTACAAATGTAGTGTACACCGGATGTGAGTCAGCAGGGGTCACTTTCAGAGACTTCCTGAATATGGAATAGGACTTTCTGTGCTCAATTACTTTACGTATTTTTTCTGTTTTGTTTTGTTTTGTTTGAGACAGGGTCTCACTCTGTCACCCAGGCTGGAGTGCAGTGGTGCAATCAGGGCTCACTGCAGCCTTGACCTCCTGGGCACAAGTGACCCTCCAACCTCAGCCTCCCAAGTAGCTAGGACTACAGGTGTGCGCCACCATGCCTGGCTAATTTGATTATTTTTTGTAGAGATGAGGGTTTTACCATGTTGCCCAGCTGGTCTTGAACCCCTGGGCTTATGCAATCCTCCTGCCTTGGCCTCCCAAGGTGCTAGGATTACAGGTATGAGCCACCGTGTCCAGCCTGTGCTCACTTTTTTTTTTTTTTTTGAGACGGAGTCTCGCTCTGTTGCCCAGGCTGGAGTGCAGTGGTGCAATGTCAGCTCACTGCAACCTCTGCCTCCTAGGTTCAAGTGATTCTCCTGAGTAGCTGGGACTACAGGTGCACACAACCATGCCTAATTTTTTTTTTTTTGAGATGGAGTCTCACTCTGTCGCCCAGGCTGGAGTGCAGTGGCGCGATCTCGGCTCACAGCAAGCTCCGCTTCCCGGGTTCACGCCATTCTCCTGCCTCAACCTCCCGAGTAGCTGGGACTACAGGCACCCGCCACCACACCTGGCTAATTTTTTGTATTTTTAGTAGAGAAGGGGTTTCACCGTGTTAGCCAGGATGGTCTCAATCTCCTGACATCGTGATCTGCCCACCTTGGCCTCCCAAAGTGCTGGGATTATAGGTGTGAGCCACTGAGCCTGGCCCACCTAAATTTTTGTATTTTTAGTAGAGATGGAGTTTCGCTATGCTGGCCAGGTTGGTCTCAAACTCCTGACTTCAGGTGATCTGCCCGCGTCCACCTCCCAAAGTGCTGGGATTACAGGCATGAGTTACTGTGCCTGGCCAGCGCTCAATTACTTTAAAAGACCATACTATCACAGGAAAGAAAGACTGGAAATTACTTGCAAAACTGATATATAGTTAATTATGTCATAAAATCAAACAGTTGAATGTAACAGCCACTGTACCCCTGCCTGGCTCCTGGTAGGCAGAAAAATGTTTTAAGATCTCAATGAAGAGATACAATTAACAAGAATGACAACAAACCTTTCTGAGGCATTCATGTAAGCTTTAAAAAGAGAAAAAAAATTTTCTGAAAGTGTGACCAATGGCAGCAACAATCTGAAGGTATGTCTAACTTATTCAACTGGTCTCTCATATACTTTTTTTTTTTTGAAACAGGATCTCGCTCTGTCATCCAGGCTGGAGTGCAGTGGTACAATCTTGGCTCACTGCAACCTCTGCCTCCCGGGTTCAAGTGATTCTGGTGCCTCAGTCTCCTGAGTGGGTAGGACTACAGGCGCGTGTCACCATGCCCGGTTAATTTTTTGTATTTTTTGGTAGAGGCAGGGTTTCACCGTGTTGGCCAGGCTGGTCTCGAACTCCTGACCCAGGTGATCTGCCTGCCTCGGCCTCCCAAAGTGCTGGGATTACAGACATGAGCCACCGCACCTGGCCTCTCACATACTTTTGTTATTGGACTTACTGTGTGAGTATATTTCTTGGCCAGTAGTGGAAGGATATCTAATTATGATAGGAAAATAGCCAGACTGTGTTTAGAAACACGTACAAATACAAATCATGTTTAAAGAATGGTGAATATGAGAACAAGTGAGGAAATAGGCTTGTGCAGAAATTTTAACTATACAGGTTGTATTTTTCACAGCTTTCAAACAGTTGGGCATAGTTCAAAGTATCTAATTAATCAATGATGGCAGAGAGATTAGAAGAACTAGCTTGTTCTTAAGCATAATTGCATCTGTGATGCGCTGGCATTTAATCAACTTGTGCATCTATCAGACAAACATGCAGCTTGCAAGTGAAGGAAAATCCCAGAGGAGTCCAACCCTTTGGGGGCTGTTTTCAGTAAGACCCAGCAAGCTGCTCTGCCTTTGACCTGGGACCCCCCACCCTAAGGCCAGCAGTGGCTTCCATGCCTGTGGCATTAACAGTAGAAGCAATTCAGTCCTAAGAGGAATTCCTTGGGCAACCTCCAAACAGGCAACAATATAATAGCTACCTCCACTTTCAGGCTTAGTATTTACAAGGTAAGAGCTGAAACCAGAGAAACAAGTTAGAGATAGGTCTGAGTCCCTCTTGACACAGGGAAGTAAAATTTATTTGGTCTGATGGCTAAATTATGGAAGCCAGCCCAAGGCCATGGACCGAGCAGAGGGTCTTAGGCATTATGTTTGCTCCCCTCTACGTTTAGCTTTGGGCCCCTGCTTCCACGTTTGGCAGACCAAGGCTCCCTGGCGTAGAACCATGTTGGTGTCTGCCTTTGTCACCTCTGTCCTGCCTCTCTTTGCTGAGCGGGTCATGCTTCCACCTCAGCTCTCAGTGTAAGGCTGGCTCTCACAGTTGGGCATTTGTGCATTAATCCCACAGCTGGGATGTCCAGGCAGAAGCATCCTGCCTGGAAAAGGGCTTTCCCTTCAAGGGCAATTCTTTTTTTTTTTTTTTTTTTTTTTTGAGATGGAATCTCACTCTGTTGCCCAGGCTGGAGTGCAGTAGCACGATCTCAGCTCACAGCAACCTCTGCTTCCAGGGCTCAAGCAATCCTCCCACCTCAGCCTCCCTAGTAGCTGGGACTATAGGCATGTACCACCATGCCCAGCCTTCTTCTTTTTCTTTTTTTTTTCTTTGAGACAAAGTCTCACTGTGTCACCCAGGCGGGAATGCAGTGGCATGATCTCAGTTCACTGCAGCCTTCACCTCCCAGGCTCTGGCACTCCTCCCACCTCGGCCTCCGGAGTAGCTGGGACTACAGGCGTGTACCACTACGCATAGCTAATTTGTGTAGTTTTTGTAGAGATGGAGTTTTGCCATGTTGCCCAGGCTGGTCTCAAACTCCTGGACTCAAGTGATTCGCCTGCCTCGGCTTCTCAAAGTGCTGGGATTCCAGGCATGAACTACTGCACCCCGGCCAAGGCCAATTCTTGAATCCCTGTGCCACCTTGAAGGTATGACTGAGAGAGGAGCTAGTTATGACAAGCCTTGCTGAGATCAGCTGAAATAGCCTCCTGCTTGCTATGGGCTGTTAGTGACTTATGCGCCAGACTCCACCAAACCCATCTGCAGTCAGCCATCCAGGACAATCAGGAAGAGGCCCGAGAACAGAAGAGCATTTGGGAAACTTCCTCAACCCCTCTGTCACCAGGACCAAATCATGTGAAATGTGTAATGGTCTGTCAAGCAAAATGCTTTCTGAGCATCGGAATTTTAATATGGTCTTACGGATATCATCTAAAGACAAGAACAGTCTTCAGTTCAGGTCAAGCACCCATAACCAGCTTGAAATGCTGCTCTCCAGCAGACCAATGGGACAGACCCCTTGTCCAACACTAGAAGTGGGGAGGATGTAGGCCACTCTCTTCTATGTATCCAGGCTAGAAAAGTCACTTCATGGCTAGTCTCTCACCTCCAACCCCAACCACATAATGAACACTGAGTTCTACCTCTAAAAGCCTTGGTGAGATAGATAGATGATGAACTGGTGTATTATTTCTATACTCTAAGTCCTCTCAGAGGGCAGAAATCCATTCTTTTTTTTTTTTTTTTTTTTTTTTTTTTGAGGCAGAGTCTTGCTCTGTAGCCCAGGCTGGAGTAGAGTGGCATGCTCGCAGCTTACCGCAACCTTTGCCTCCCAGGTTCAAGTGATTCTTGTCTCAGCCTCCTGAGTAGCTACATGTGCCTGTCACCATACCTGGTTAATTTTTGTATTTTTAGTAGAGATAGGGTTTTGCCATGTTGGCCAGGCTGGTCTCAAACTCCTGACCTCAAATGATTGCCCACCTTGGCCTCCTAAAGTGCTGGGATTATAGGCGTGAGCCACTGTGCCCAGCCAGAAATTCATCCTTTTGTCACCTGCTCTGAGTAAACCACACTATGGAAAGCTTTCTCTTCACTGGCTAAATCAGTAAACTGTGTCCACTTCTAAAAGCCATCCAGAGAGAAAGATGCTGATTGCTTTGGAAGCATTAAAGGTCAGTTTCAGCAATTTAACACTTAACAGGAGCCAAGAGAAATAAGGAAAAACATCACTCCCAAAACAGCTGGCACACACCAAGCATAACCAGAACTATATAAATAAAGATAATACAAATGGCAAGATTACCAAAAACTGACTTTGGAAAATTCCAAGTGAGAAGTTGCCAGAATTGAGGTATGTATCAAGGAAGCATGACTTTAATTTTCCAACTGCATCTTCATCCATTTTCCTAAAGCTTCCTTTATTAAAATTCAGTTGGTTTGCTAACTTGTCTGCAACTTCACCATCTGTAAACCAAGAAACCTTAACAGCAAAGACAATGTGACCAATCATTCTCAGGAGCTTGGCTTACTCAACCTGCCATGAAAGAAACCATGGCAGGTACTTTAGCTTCCTTGGGGTTTCCCAGAACATCTATCTCAGGCCTCATCTCAGGGGTCTACGTATCCTCAAACTGCACTGATTGTGGCAAAACTGATAATAAATTCAGGTCATTCCGTGGGATCAGAGGCAGTGGCTTTGTATCAGCCCCCAAAGCTCAGGTATGTGGAATTCTGGGCACCATGTTAAAAGGAGACTGGACTTGTCACCTGGGACACATCTTATTTGCTGTAGTGAGGACAGGCCTCTCACTGTGGTTCACTTAAATCATATTTACTTCTCATAGAGAGTGATAAAGATGAAGAATCTATCAAGATTTGGTTTTAAGCGACACAGCCTTTGACAAGAACAAGGAAAAATTGAAAAAAAAAAAGAAAAAAAAAAGAATGGTATCTACAGGTTAATTCTTGACATCAACAGAGAGGAAAAGCCTGAATTCCCAGTACAGTGACTGTGAAAGGGTTGAGCCTATACTTTATATTCCTTCCCGACCAGCTGGCATCATCATAGCAGACAGTGCCCAAATCTGGATCACCCAATAGTTAGGATAACTTTCTTCAGATGCCGAAGAGCTATAGCCAGAGAGGAAGGGCACTGATGCCCCCAGACCACGTCGCGTTAGAAGGGACTACGGTGCCTGGTTTGTTCAATTTCATTTTCTTCTGCTTATTATTTTTAACAGGTGTAATTCACTTTATTATTCTTGTATGAAAGCTTATGCTGTAACCACAGCTGGAGCCTGGGTCCTCTGCATGGAGGCTCTGGTGTGGGTCTTGATGAGATGGTCAGTGCATTCCACAGGGAGGCTTGGTGAATAGTCTCTTTCCAGAGGCTGGGGGTCAGGCAGCTATAGGTCCTGGAGATGGCATTGAAGGTGGCCTTGGTGAAGTTGTCCAGGGTGGCAGTGTAGCCCCTGGCTGAGGTGTAGCAGTTGTCAACACCGGCCATCAGCAGCAGCATCTTGGGCACAGGATTCGAGATGATGCCATTGTTCCTGGGGGCAGGGATAAGGTGTACTAGCCCAGAGCTACAGCAGCCTGTAACCATACAGGGGGTGGTGTAGGACTTGCCGATCTTGTTCCCCCAGTAACCTCTCCGCATAGGGACAATGGAAAGCTTGGCCAGGGTGATGGTCCCTTGGATGGCAGTAGTAACCTCCTTGAAGCACTTAACACTTAGACTGATGTGGCCATCATAGTCCCTAACAGTAACAAATGCCTTGAATCTGGTGCGGTGGCCAGTGTGGGTCTGTTTCTACACAAGCATAATCTTTAAAACCTCACCCATGAGAGATGCCCCCTGAAAAAAGCTAATGATATCACACTCCTCGATGGGCAGGGAGAAGAGATAGGTTTCCAGGGACTTGATCTTCATATCCTTGACCAGAGGGCCCAGCTTGGTGATGGGTATCCACTCCTTGTCCTCAGTCATGCCTCTGTGAGTTCCATAGCCTCAGCTCTAGCCGTGACCATGGCTGCGAGCCCAGTCCTGCATGCTGCTACCAAAGCCTCTGAGGAAGCCATGGCAGTTTTCCATTTAGGGTCCCCAGGGCCTCCAGGACCTCCCGCCACATTGGCGTTATCCTCCAGTTTGGTGATTTCTCAGAAAGGAAGCTGTTCAATTTTATCTCAAAATAGATTATGCTTCTTCTCTTTCTCTGCCTGGCTAACACTTGATCAACATAACCTTCTTGATGCCCTGACAAGTTAACTCAGGGTCCCAGCTCTGGGTCCCCCAGAGCTTGGTGCTGGCTCTATCGTGTCACTCCTATCCACTGTTGATTTACTCCTCTGCGTTTCACACAAGTTACTGAGACTTCCTTAAGGGAAGAGATTGGGTCCTTTATTTGTGTCTTCTAGCATACTTGCCAGATAACAGATGCTCACGAAGGAGAATTCCTTCTGTTCGCAAAGACAAGTTTCCCAAAGCTCAAGTTCCTTCTCCACCAGCACACCCTGGAACTAAGCAATTCTGAGACTTCAAGAGCTTTCATGGTACACTGAAAGAACTGTCCTAGAAGAAGCCACAGTAACTTTTTATTTTATTTACTTATTTTTGAGACAGAGTCTCTCTCTGTTGCCCAGGCTGGAGTACAGTGGTGTGATCTCAGCTCACTGCAACCTCCGCCTCCTGGGTTCAAGTGATTCTCCTACCTCAGCCTCCCAAGTAGCTGGGATTACAGGTGCCTGCCACCACACGGGGCTAATTTTTGTATTTTTAGTGGAGATGGGGTTTCACCATGTTGACCAGGCTGGTCTCGAACTCCTGACCTCAGGTGATCTGCCTGCCTTGGCCTCCCAAAGTGGTGAGATTACAGGCATGAGCCACCACGCCTGGCAACAGTAACTTTTTTTTTTTTTTTTTTTGACATGGGGTCTTGTTCTGTTGCCCAGGCTGGAGTACAGTGGTGTGATCTTGGCCCACTGCAACCTCAGCCTCCGGGTTCAAGCAGTTCTCTGCCTCAGCCTCCCCAGTAGCGGGGATTACAGGCGCCTGCCACCATGCCCAACTAATTTTTTGTATTTTTAGTAGAGACGGGGTTTCACCATCTTGGCTAGGCTGGTCTTGAACTCCTTACTTCGTGATCCACCCGCCTTGGCCTCCCAAAGGGCTGGGATTACAGGTGTGAGCCACCATGCCCGGCCAACAGTAACTTTTTAAAAGAAGTTAGATCGGCTGGACATTGTGGCTCATACCTGTAATCCTAGCACTTTGGGAGGCTGAGGCGGGTGGGTTGCCTGAACTCAGGAGTTTGAGACCAGCCTGAGCAACATGGTGAAATCCTGCCTCTACTAAAAATAGAAAAAAATTAGCTGGGCATGGTGGCACATGCCTGTAGTCCCAGCTACTTGAGAGGCTGAGGCAAGAGAATTGCTTGAACCCAGGAAGCAGAGGTTGCAGTGAGTTGAGATTGTGCCACTGTACTACAGCCTGGGCGACAGCGCGAGGCTCTGTCTCCATAAATGAATGGATGAATGAATGAATGAATGAAGTTAGATCATTTCATTCTTCCGCCCTGGCTTCCCATCTCACTCACAGGGAAAGCCAAAGTCCACACAAGGCTCCACTGGGACTGGCCACTGCCTTTCTGGTGCCAACTCCTGTTCTTCTCTGAAGCCACACTGGCCTTACCGTTCTCCAGCACGTGAAACCTGCACCTGTCGCAGGGCCTCTGCACTCACATCTCCCTCTACCTGGAATGCTCCCTCCCTAGGTTTCTGGATCAACCCCTTGCTTCCTTATATCTTTGCTCAAAGGTCACTTGTCAGCCGGGCACAGTGACTCATTCCTGTAATCCCAGCACTTTGGCAGGCTGAGGCGGGCAGGTTGCATGAGCTCAGGAGTTTGAGACCAGCCTGGGCAATATGGTGAAACCCCATCTCTACTAAAACAATACAAAAAAAATTAGCTGGGTGTGGTGGGACACACCTGTAGTCCCAGCTACTTGGGAGGCTGAGGCAAGAGAATTGCTTGAACCCGGGAGGTGGAGGTTGCAGTGAGCTGAGATCGCACCACTGCACTCCAGCCTGGGCGACAGAGCAAAACTCTGTAGCAAAAAAAAAAAGTCACTAGTCAGGAAAGCTTTTCCCGTCCATCTGAGACAACAACAAACTCCCTTTGGGCCCCTTATCTTACTAAATTTATCCTGAGTAGCGTGTGCCACCACACGTGGCTAATTTTTGTACTTTTTGGTAGAGATGGGATTTAACCATGTTGCCCAGGCTGGTCTTGAACTCCTTTCCTCAAGTGATCTGTTCACCTCGGCCTCCCAAAGTGTTGAGATTACAGGTCTGAGCCACCGTGCCCAGCCTTGCTATGACTATTATTGAAATACATAGGAACTAGCCTTCCCAACCATCCTTCTCTGCTCTTCATTCAATATTGTATTAATCAGCCAACACCTAGCATCCACTATGTGCCAAGCACTGTGATAGGTACTGGGGGTATGACAAGATGAATCAAGATGGGTTCTGCCCTTGTTGTGCTCACAATTTGCTAATGACCATGAACATTCCTGGGATTGATTCTGTAGAAACAGTCCAGGTCTCTAGAAGTGGGGCAGGATCACTGGACAAGAGGTTTGCCAGGAAGGTGCCCCAAAGCAGCAGCTCCTCATCTCAGTTTTTTAAAAAAATTTTTAAAATTTTTAAAATTTAATTTAATTTTATTTTTTGAGATCGAGTCTTGCTCTGTTGCCAGGCTGGAGTGTAGTGGTGCGATATTGGTTCACTGCAACCTCCACCTCTGGGGTTCAAGCAATTCTCCTGCCTCAGCTTCCTGAGTAGCTGGGACTACAGGCGTGCACCATCATGCCCAGCTAATTTTTGTATTTTTTTTTAGTAGAGACGGGGTTTCACCATGTTGGCCAGGATGGTCTCGATCTCTTGACCTCGTGATCTGCCCACCTCCGCCTCCTAAAGTGCTGGGATTACAGGCGTGAGCCACCGCGCCCGGCCCTCACCTGTTTTAAGGTTGAAACATAAAGGATGTCCTAGGGTCACGAACGGTGCTTTTCTTTGTGTCAGCACCCATGGTAGGCAAACAACCTACTACCTATTTGCACTTCATTTCCAAAGGCTAAATAAGCAATGCTCGATTCTTGCTGTGAGCCAGGAAGCTATAAAGTAACATGGCCTTTCATGATGTGGCCCCTACCTGCACTTTCTTGCCTTAGCTTCTGCCACCACTAACCCCCCACCCCTTCACTCCAGCATTTGGAACCTTCCTAAACATGTCAGGCCATCTCACGCCCTTTGCACAGCTGCTCCCTCTGCTGAAATGCTCACCTCTGCCTTTTTTTACCTGCTTAATTTCTACTTGTTCTCTGGATTCAGCTCCAAGGATTTCTTCCTCCAGGACATCTTTGCCAATACCCGAACTTGACCAAGGGACTCCTCAAAGGTGCTCCCATAGCACCCATCCCAGTGGACTGTAATTGTAATCACTGATGTCTGTGTCCACCAGATTACCCATGCCCAGAAGGCAAGGTGGTATCTGACAGGGTTTTGTATCCTCAGCCCCTAACACGGCAGTTGTTTTGAAAACATATGGCTGGGGACAGCTGAAGGACACTGGTCACTCTATTCTTCTTATTTCCTTTTTTTTTTTGAGTTGGAGTCTCGCTCTGTCGCCCAGGTTGGGGTGCGGTGGCATGATCTTGGCTCACTGCAACCTCTGCCTCCTAGGTTCATGCAATTCTCCTGCCTCAGCCTCCTGAGTAGCTGGGACTACAGGTGCCTGTTACTACTCTCAGCTAATTTTTATAATTTTAGTAGAGATGGGGTTTAACCATGTTGGCCAGGCTGGTCTCGAACTCCTGACCTTAGGTGATCCACCCGCCTTGGCCTCCCAAAGTGCTGGGATTACAGGTGTGAGCCACCACACCCGGCCTGTTCTTCTTATTTCCTTGATGCTCATCCTCATCACTGTCATCATCAGCCCCCTTCAAATGACCAAGATGTTCCTTAAGAAAAATCTTAATATAGAAAAATAAAATGTCTTTACTAGAATGTCACCTTCTCAGTGAGACTCACCTGATACCCTGTTTAGCGCTGCAACGGCCCCACCGCCTAAGACTGTAATCCTGATCAGTTTCCCTTCCTCTACTTTTTCTTTTTTTCCATAGCACTTATCATTGTCTAATATACTAGATATTTTACTTATTGATTATATATAACATTTATTATCTGTCTACTCTCTCTAGAATGGAATGAAGATGGAAATCACTGTGTATTTTGAAGAGTGATATGTCTTAGGTGTCCGGAATACTGCTTGGCATGTAGTAGGCACTCAATAAAAACTGTTGAATAAATCATTGTATCAAACATATACGTCTTGTAACAATCTTGATTGCAGGTATTTTAATCTCATTTTCTAGATCAAGAAACTGAGCTCAAAGTCATTTGCTCAAGTGAATGCAAGTAAACAGATGGTGTAGCTGGGATCTCATTCATTCCCATTCCCAAGTGTACCTGGCAGTTTTGTTATCTTTCAACAGGTTGGGTGGGTCTCCTGACAGATGATGCTTCTTGAATGTTAGAACATCTGCTTTAGCTCAATCTTCCTAATCAACCAAAACCAAGAAATTTCTCTTAACACTTTGGATAGTAAATCATATGCTGCTAGCATGCTACAATTTCCTTAGGAGAGAGAAAAAGAACAGTCTAGGGATTCAAAAATAAATATAGTCTCAATGTTTGAGTTCAGAGGTCATGACATTCAGGTATTGTTCAGGTTCATTAGTTTTAGAAAACATATAGATCCCATCAAGTCTCAGCTGGTCCACTTGGAGATCTGGGGAAAATTTTTCTGAAATGCATGGCTATGTAGTTTTTCTTTCTTTTTTTTTTGTTTTGGTAAACTGGGCATGGTGGTATGTGCCTATAGTCCCAGCTACTCAGAAGGCTGAGGCAGGTGGATCACTTCAGCCCAGGAGTTCGAGACCAGCCTGGACAACACAGCAAGACCCCATCTCTAAAAATTAAAAAAAAAAGTGTGTGTGATTGTACCAATAACTCTTTATATACTAAAAACCATTGAGTTGTACACTTTATTTTTTTTTAATTTTTAGTTTTTTTTGAGACAAAGTCTCGCTCTGTCACCCAGACTAGAGTGTAGTGGCGCAGTTTTAGCTCACTGCAAACTCCGCCTCCCGTGTTCAAGCGATTCTCCTGCCACAGCCTCCTAAGTAGCTGGGATTACAGGCATGTGCCACCACGCCTGGCTAATTCATTTTGTATTTTTGGTAGAGAGGGGGGTTTCACCATGTTGGCCAGGTTGGTCTTGAACTCCCGACCTCAGGTGATCTGCCTGCCTTGGCCTCCCAAAGTGCTGAGATTATAGGCGTGGGCCTCTGCACCTGGCCTGAACTGTGCACTTTAAATGGGTGAATTGTATCTCAGTAAAGTGTGTGTGTGTGAAGTGTATCTCAGTAAAGCCATTATTTAAAAATAATAATATTTGGAGGGCCGGGAGCAGTGGCTCACACCTATAATCCCAGCACTTTGGGAGGCCCGAAGTGGGTAGATCACCTGAGTTCAAGAGTTCAAGACCAGCCTAGCCAAGATGGTGAAACCCCGTCTCTACTAAAAACACAAAAATTACCCAGGCATGGTGGCAGATGCCTGTAATTCCAGCTACTGGGGAGGCTGAGGCAGGAGAATCACTTGAACCCGGGGGGTGGAGGTTGCAATGAGCAGAGATCGTGCCACTGCACTCCAGCCTGGGCGACAGTGAGACTCTGTCTCAAAAAACAAAAAAAGAAAAAAAGTTACAAATATTAGTCAGGTGTGGTGGCAGGCGCCTGTAATCCCAGCTACCTGGGAGGCTGTAGCAGGAGAATTGCTCGAACCCGGGAGGCGGAGGTTGCAGTGATCCGAGATCACGCCATTGTACTCCAGTCTGGGCGACAGAGCAAGAATTCGTCTCAAAAAAAAAAAAAAAAAAAAAAAAAATTGGGTTTGGTTCAGATCATGGACCAGCAACTTGTTTTAGTACACAGTTTACAGTTCAGTTTGGTTTGGGTTATGTGAAGAGACCAAGAAAATAGAGAAAAAAAAAATGTGGGAATCATTTCAGTATCTGACCCAGAAAAGTTACACTAGTCTGAAATCTTCAGACAATATAACCAAATAGACCCATAAAAGCCTTCTCTTAAGTGTTACAATTTAATAATACTAAAGAACAAGAGATTTGCTAAGTCCATCTAAAACAGGATGAGATGCCTAACGGTTCACATATATTAGAACACTTGGGTTTTAAGTAGGTACTTAAAGTTATTGTTTCTAAGTTATTAAAAAAAAAAGAAGGTACAAAAACTGAGGAACAGGTTGTCCCTGGTGATCCCTCAGAGAACAGTTAAAGGGAAGGAAATAACTGATATATATGTAACTTTCCTGAAAATCCTAGGTTGAAATTTAATGAAAAGAGTAGCCCTTATAACCAAATAAAGCAAAATATATGAAGCTGAAGAATCAGGAAATACCATAAATTCAAGTGTATGCATACATCTGTGAGTGTGCTTCTCTGCTTATTGATATGACACAACTGCCAAACATTGAAAAAAATTCCCTCTCAGGCCCGGGCGCGGTGGCTCATGCCTGTAATCCCAGCACTTCGGGAGGCCGAGGCACGCAGATCCCTTGAGGTCAGGAGTTCGAGGCCAGCTGGCCAACATGGCGAAATGCCATCTCTACTAAAAATACAAAAATTAGCTGGGCATGGTGGCTCATACCTGTAATCCCAGCTACTCAGGAGGCTAAGACAGGGGAATCACTTGAACCCAGGAGGTGGAGGTTGCAGTGAGCTGAGATTGCACCACTGCACTACAGCATAGGGAACAAAGCGAGCTCAAAAAAAAAAAAAAAAAGAAGGGAAAATTCCCCCTCAGTAGGTCATTCTTCAGATTTGATCCTCTCATCCCTGGAACCTGGGAGGTGGAGGCTGCAGTGAGTCAAGATCATGCCACTGCACTCCAGCCTAGGTGATAGAGCAAGACTCCACCATCAACAAACAAACAAACAAACAGATTTGATCCTCTCCTCTACTCACCTTCTCACTGTGCCATGCCCTGCTTTGATAAGACACCTGCCATTTCCCCCAGCTAGCAGGCCTGGCCTACAGAGGAGGGCATCATGCAGCTCGCTTTGCCTGGCTCTCTGAACATCCCATGGCCTCAACCCAGGGGTCCATGCAGGCTGCGAGCTATGACCTGTACAGTGCCTATGATGATACAATACCACCTACAGAGAAAGCTCTTGTGAAAATGGACACTCAGATAGCCCTTCCTTCTGGATGTTATGGAAGAGTGGCTCCATGGTCTGGTTTGGCTGCAAAACACTTTCTAGATGTAGGAACTCGTGTCAGAGAGAAAGATTATAGCGTAAATGTTGATGGTATAATGTTTAATTTTGGCAAAAAAAAGTTTGAAGTCAGTGGGGCGTGGTGGCTCATGCCTGTAATCCCAGCACTTTGGGAGGCTGAGGTGCGCAGATCACTTGAGGTTAGGAGTTTGAGACCAGCCTGGCCAACATGGTGAAACCCTGTCTCTACTAAAAATACAAAAATTAGCCGGGTGTGGTGATGGGCGCCTGTAGTCCCAGCTACTTGGGAGGCTGAGGCAAGAGGATTACTTGAACCCGGGAGGCGGAGGTTGCAGTGAGCTGAGATCGTGCCACTGTACTCCAGCCTGGGCAACAGAGTGAAACTCTGTCTCAAGAAAAAAAAAAAAAAAAAGTTTGAAGTCAAGAAAGGTGATCAAATTGCATAGCTCATTTGTGAACTACATTTTTTTTAACCAGAAATAGAAGAAGTTTAAGATTTGGATGACACTGAAAGGGGTTCAGGAGGCTTTGGTTCCACTAGAAAGAATTTAAATTTATGCCAAGAATAGAAAATTAGAAATGATACCTTGTCTTAAAAATAAAGAGTTTTTGCTTAAAGTGGAAAAAAAAAAAAAAAAGGCCAGGTGCAATGGCTGATGCCTATAATCCCAGTGATATCTACAGGAGGCAGCCAAATGCCTACGCAGATAGGGGCAGGTACCCAGTGCAACCTTACCTCCAAGCTGAAGGCAGTTTAAAGCCCGAAAGCTAAGCTACAAGTTAAATTCTCAGACTGGATTGAAAACTTGTCTTCCTGTTTGGCACACTTTCCTCTGATTGGTCCCCACCCTTCACCTATTTTACATATGCCTACCATTTCCTAATTGGTTTTCTATACTGTGGGGCCCGCCTTTGAGTGGTGCCTTGTTTTAACCTTTTTTGCATACTCACAAAACCAATCAGCATGCAACTTGTGCCTATGAAGACCCCAGACTCAGTCAGTAGAGGGGGAAATGGGTTGACTTCAGGGAAGAGACAACCTGAGTTTGAGGAAGACACCCTGCCCTTCGTATCCTCTCTCCAGCTCCCTTCTCTGCTGAGAGCCGTTTCATTGCTCAATAAAATTATTCTCTGCCCTCCTCACCCTTCAATGTCCAGTGTATCCTCATTTATCTTGGGTGCGGTATAAGAGCTTGGGAACTGCTGAATGTGGTACAAGCTATAATACAGGTGAGCTGGGGCACGCCAGCATGGCCAAGTGAGGCCAGGGTCGGGCATTCCCAGCCAGAGGTCCCTGGCTTGCAAAGTGACTGAGAAGAAAAATCCAACATCACCAGCACTTTGGGAGGCCGAGGCAGGAGGATCACTTGAGTCTGGGAATTCAAGACCAGCCTGGCCAACATGATGAAACACTGTCTCTACTAAAAATACAAAACTTAACCAGGCGTGATGGCACACGCCTGTAATCCTAGCTACTCAAGAGGCTAATGCGGGAGAATCGCTTGAACCTGGAAGGTGGAGGTTGCAGTGTGCCGAGACTGCACCACCGCACTCCAGCCTGGGCGACAGAGTTAGAGACTCCATTTGAATTTAAAAAAAGGTAATTTAAACTGTATTTCACTTACTTATTTATAATTTATAAGGCATCTTCTTCCAAAAAAAAACTTAAGATGGTCATGTACATTGGTAGTAAAGACTCCTGGCCACATGTTAACTAGTCTTTTTCTGTCTATCATCATCTGTAAATAGCAGGGTAGGTGCACACAGCAGATACTCAAGATATACACTGATATATTGATGAGTACATAAATACAAGGCAAAGGTACAATTTAAGAGGCTAGAGGGGCCAGGAGGGGTGGCTCACGTCTGTAATCCCAGCACTTTGGGAGGCCGAGGTGAGCAGATCACAAAGGCAGGAGTTCAAGACCAGTCTGGCCAACATGGTGAAACCCCGTCTCTACTAAAAACACAAAAATTAGCTGGGCATAGTGGCATGCGCCTGTAATCCCAGCTACTCGGGAGGCTGAGGAGAACTGCTTGAACTGGGACCTGGGAGGCGGAGGTTGCAGTAAGCCGAGATTGTGCCACTGCACTCCAGCCTGGGCTACAGAGTGAGACTCTGTCTCACAAAAAAAAAAAAAAAAAAAAAAAAAAAAAAGGGTGGCTAGAGAAAGACACTCATAGAGGCCAGGGGCAAGACGCACATTTCATTAATTAATAAACTCTGAGTTCAGGTGTGGTGGCTCACGCCTGTAATCCTAACACTTTGGGAGGCCGAGGCAGGTGGATCACCTGAGGTCAGGAGTTCGAGACCAACCTGGCCAACATGGTGAAACTCTGTCTATACTAAAAATACAAAAATTGGCCAGGTGTGGTGACACATGGTCCCAGCTACATGGGAGGCTGAGGCAGGAGAACTGCTTGAACCCAGGAGGCGGAGGTTGCAGTGAGCCACGATTGCGCCACTGCACTCCAGCCTGGGTGACAGAGCGAAACTCTGTTTCAAATAATAATAATAATAATAATAATAATAATAAACTCTAAAACCAGAAAAGCTTCTGGCCCCAACACGTTGTATGGCTATCATTTTGATGGTTCACCATTCATCTTTTCAATAATTTACTGATTACCTACTACATACCAGGCACTGGGTATGAAATGCTGAGCAAAATATGGAACTTAAGTGTTTTTTTTTGGTAAACAACACCATCCCCCTGAATACAGGGTGCCTCGGCCAAAGAGGGTCAATTAGAGTATTTGCCTGAGATTTTTCTGTGAGTGGAGGAGATAAGACTCACAGATGGCCCAGAGACTCAGGGTAAAGCTCTATCTACTTTTCCTAAAGGTTTCTCCAATTCTGTTAGTTACATCAGACTCTATGATAAATCATCTTTTATTGCTTAAGGTAGGTTAAGATGACTTCCTCTCAGCTGCAACTATGAAATTCTTACTAACATAATTTTTTGTTTTTCTTTTTTTTGAGACAGAACCTCGCTGTGTTGCCCAGGCTGGAGTGCAGTGGCGTGATCTTGGCTTACTGCAACCTATGCCTCCCGGGTTCAAGTGATTCTCCTGCCTCAGCCTCCTGAGTAGCCGGGATTATAGGCATGTACCACCATGCCCAGCTGATTTTTGTATTTTTAGTAGAGATAGGGTTACACCATGTTGACCAGGCTAGTTTCAGACTCCTGGCCGCAAGCAATCTACCCGCCTCGCCCTCCCAAAGTGCTGGGATTACAGGTGCAAGCCACCATGCCCGGCCCTTACTAACATAACTTTCAATATACATGTGAGACAGATGAAGCCTTGGGAAGTTCAATGGCTCACTTGCCCTGTCTCACAGGGAGGCAGTGGCAGACTGCAAAAAGAGCCCAGGTCTCCTGACTCCCAATCTCAAGATGCGTCGTAGGTCCAAGTGAAAACACGCTTTAGAGAAAGGAATCAAAATACAGTACCTCATGGACCACGGAGCCCAGCAGAAAGTCCAGCCTCTGGCACAGCTCCCCAAGGTTGGCCAAGCTGCTGGCCCTGTGAGCACCATCGGGATCTCTCACTCCCCTCAGGAAGGTGTGGATCAAAGGTTCTCGGTACTTTGAGACCATGTCTCCTATAGGAAAAAGGAAGAAATCAAAACCCCTTAAAACAAAATTTCAACTTCTTAAAAAAGGAAGAATTATATTTCCATAGTTCACTGCATGATGTCTTATTCTTTTTGTTTTTATTTTTTTTTTGAGACAGGGTCTTGCTGTATTGCCCAGACTGGAGTGCAGTGGCACAATCACAGCTCACTGCAGCCTTGACCTCCCAGGCTCTGGTGATTCTCCCACCTCAGTCTCCCAAGTAGCTGGGACTACAGGTGCATGCCACCATGCCCGGCTAATTTTTGTATTTTTTGTGGAAATGGGGTTTTGCCATGTTGCCCAGGCTGGTCTTGAACTCCCGGGCTCAAGCTATCCATCTGCCTTGGCCTCCCAAAGTGCTGGGATTACAGGAGTGAGTCACTGTACATGACCAATGTCTTATTCTTTTCAAAGTACTTGCATAACCATTAAAAATCATGCTCCAGAAGAATATTTCATGTTATGAAAAATATTCATGATGTATGGTTTTGTGAAAAAGCATGTAGAATCTCAATTTTATTCTCAAAAGTCTACATGTAGAGATAAAACATGTGAAGATATTCCCCATAGTGTTACTAGCAGTTATTTTCAGAATCTTATTACAGAAAACTTAAAAAATTTACATACACGGCCAGGCACGGTGGCTCACGCCTGTAATCCCAGCACTTTGGGAGGCCAAGGCGGGCGGATCACGAGGTCAGGAGATCTAGACCATCCTGGCTAACACGGTGAAACCCCCGTCTCTAATAAAAATACAAAAAATTAGCCGGGCGTGGTGGCGGGCGCCTGTAGTCCCAGCTACATGGGAGGCTGAGGTAGGAGAATGGCCTGAACCCGGGAGGTGGAGCTTGCAGTGAGCCAAGATTGCACCACTGCACTCCAGCCTGGGCAACACAGCGAGATTCTGTCTCAAAAAAAAAAAAAAGAAAAAAAAATTTACATATACATACAAAAAATGTATATATCATAAGTATATAGCTTAATAAACTTTCACAAACCCAGCCCAACTATAATTAGCCCATGGTCACACAAACAAAAAGTGTGGCCCCCAGGCTGGACCCTAGACCCCAGACCCCAATCATCAGTCTACTTTTCCCTGTCTTATCCTGCTGTCTGCTTGGATAAGCAAATTGAGTGAAAAACAATCAAGGCATTTGGGTACTGGAGAAAGAGAACTATGATTATTAGACAAATATTTAACGAGAGGCCTAGTATGTGCTAAGCATTGTTCCAGATGCTTGGCATATGCTGCGAAACAAGAGACCATGATTCCTGCCCTTCTGTGGCTTATATTCTAGTGTAAATTAGATAGAATGTTAGAAGGTAATACATACTATAGGGGCAAAAAAAGTAAAACAGGTAAGGGAAATAAGGAATAATGGGAATGGTGGCCGACTTCAGGTTTTAAAAAGGTGGTAAAGGTAGGCTTCATTGAGAAGGTGACATTTAAACAAAGACTGGAAGGTGAGCGTATCAGTCATGTGCATTTCTGGGAGAAGAGCATACCAGGAAGAGAGAACAGCCAGTGTAAAAACCTGTAGAGGAGCACGCCTGGCATGTCTGAGAACACCAAGGAAGCCCTAGATGAGGCTAGAGAAGTAAGGGCAGGGATGGGAAGGTGGGGTAGATCATGAAGGGCCTTGCAAGACACTGCAAGGACTTGAACTTTTTCTCAGAGTACAATGAGAGGCCTTTGGAGGATTCTGAGCAAAGGAGTGCAAAAAGATCACACTGGCTGCAGTGCTGAGAACACATTGTTGGGTACCATGTATGTCCAGGGTGGAACAAGGGTCCAAGGTAGAAACCTACTACAGTAAGTGGCTGGAAAGACAACAGCGACTTGAACAGCAGAGGTGGTGATAAGAAGATTCCGCATATATACATACATACACACACACACACACACACATATACATACATACATATATAAAGTGGGGGTGGGTCTTGCTCTGTTACCCAGGCTGGAGTGATCACAGCTCACTGCAGCCTCAATCTCCTGGGCTCAAGTAATCCTCTCACCTCAGCCTCCAGAGTAGCTGGGAAGACAGGTGTATGCCATCGCGCCTAATTTTTTGATTTTTTTGTAGAAACAGGGTCTCACTATGTTGCCCAGGCTGGTCTTGAACTTCTAAACTCAAGTGATCCTCCTGCCTCTACCTCCCAAAGTGTTAGGATTACAAGCATAAAGTCACCTATTTTTAATCACCAAATGATGACCTATATTGATAAATCACTGACCTGTCCTACCAGGCCCAGTTCAAATGCCACTTTCTTTGTGGAACCTGCCTCTTCCCCTCAGTCAGCTTCAATTAGCCCTCCTTGAAAGTCTTACAATACTTTGTGCTTAAGTCGCTTTGACTTAAATCACATTTGTCACTCATGCCTTGGTTCCTAAATGTTTTAAGCCTGTATCTGTTTCTTCCATAAGACTATAAATTCCTTGAGGGTAGAACTTTGACTCCTTCATCTCTGATCCCATCAGGTCTTAGCAGTCTTTGCATATACAGTCATGAGCTGCATACAATGCTTTGGTCAATCATGGACTGCATATACAACACTGGTCCTATCAGATTGTAGGGCAGCACACATTTAGAAACCTGATCAAGTTGGGGATCAAGTTGGGGAAATAATTAGTATTAGATCAAGTTGGGGAAATAATTAGTATTCAGTAATGGTGCTGGGACACTGGGACATTTGATTTTCTGTATAAAAAATATATATAAATACAATATCATCTAGGTTTGTGTAGGCACATTCTATGATGTTTGTACAATGACAAAATCACCTAACTACACATTTCTCAGAATGTATTCCCATTGTTAAGCAACACATGACTGTACTAGGTACAGAAAATGGTAATATTGAATTGAATTCATTCATTTATTCAACAAAACATAATTATGTACTAGGTATCATGCTAATATTCTAGGAATACAAGAACTGATGAAATATTATTTTTACCCTTTAAGAAGCCCAAAGTAGGCTGGGCACGGTGCCTCATGCCTATAATCCCAGCACTTTGGGAGGCTGAGGCGGGAGGATTGCTTGAGCCCAGGAGTTCGAGACCAGCCTGGGCAACATAGGGATAGTTTGTCTCTACAAAACTAAAATGAAATAAAATAAGGAGAAAAGAAGATGCCCAAAGTTTAAGGAGTACATATAAACAGATAAGTACTGACAATTATACAACTGTGTGGCAAATGCTGTCACAGAGTCAAGCAGAGGTTGCTCGAAAGCATGACTTTGCTAGTCTCAGTCCCTTGGAAGGAAGAGGACGAAGAAGTTTGTTTTTTTTGTTTTGGTTTTTGTTTTCCCCTCAAGGTCCAAAGCACAATGTACCTTCCATACAGTATAAGAAAAAGATAGAGGAGTACTTTCTCCAAAATGCTCCCAATTCCTAACATACCACGTGCAGTCATAAGACTCACCTCTGTCCTGTTAACATCAACGTATGCTGCCAAAACTAAATCATTGATGACCTAGACATAACCTATTTTCAGAATAGAAAAGAGGAGATTTGAACTGTCATCTCAGACTCTTTGACCCAGTCTTTGCATTTCTAATTATCTATCCTAGAGAGGTAGTTACATATCTGCACAAGGACATCTGCATCAAGAATTTAGTGAATTGTAATCGTGAAAAATGAGAAGAAATAAACTAAAAAATTCATATAGGAAAGGTTAAATAACCATGGTATACCCATATTACGGATTACTATGCAGTGATTAAAATGAACATGACAGAATTATATATACTGACATGAAAAGCTCTCCTCAAGACATTGTTAAAGTGAAAGAAACTACCAGAACCAGTATTCCCATTTATGTATGCAAATATGCACACACACAACTTTTCCTACTGTTAACAAATCAAACATACAGATTTATTTATTTATTTATTTATTTATTTTTTGAGACGGAGTCTCACTCTGTCGCCCAGGCTGGAGTGCAGTGGCGTGATCTTGGCTCACTGCAAGCTCCGCATCCCGGGCCTCAACCTCCTGAGTAGCTGGGACTACAGGCACCCGCCACCACGCCCGGCTAATTTTCTTTTTAATATTTTTAGTAGAGATGGGGTTTCACCGTGTTAGCCAGGATGGTCTCGATCTCCTGACCTCGTGATCCGCCCGCCTCGGCCTCCCAAAGTGCTGGGATTACAGGCGTGAGCCACCGCGCCCGGCAAACATACAGATTTAAATATGTACATTAAATATTCAAATGCATAGGAAAAAAGAGAAAGGACATATACTAAGACAAAGGAGTTAACTTGTTTGAAGAGTAAATAGAGCTGGGATCAAACTTAAATGGTCTTATACTTAATTCCTATGAGTTACCTATGAGTAACTCCTGTGATATATTGCATTTAAGAGATTTCCGGCCGGGCGCGGTGGCTCACACCTGTAATCCCAGCACTTTGGGAGGCCGAGGCGGGCAGATCACGAGGTCAGGAGATTGAGACCATCCTGGCTAACACGGTGAAACCCCGTCTCTACTAAAAATATTAAAAAGAAAATTAGCCAGGCGTGGTGGCAGGCGCCTGTAGTCCCAGCTACTCAGGTGGCTGAGGCAGGAAAATGGCGTGAACCTGGGAGGCGGAGCTTGCAGTGAGCCGAGATCACACCACTGTACTCCAGCCTGGGCGACAGACAGAGACTCTGTCTCAAAAAAAAAAAAAAAAAAAAAAAAGAGATTTCCAACGGCTGGGCACGGTGTGGCTCACCATGGTGAAACCCCGTCTCTACTAAAAATACAAAAATTAGCCAAGCATGGTGATGGGCTCCTGTAATCCCGCTACTTGGGAGGCTGAGGCAGGAGAATTGCTTGAACCTGGGATGATGAGGTTGCAATGAGCCAAGATCACGCCATTGCACTCCAGCTTGGGCAACAAGGGTGAGACTCTGTCTCTCAAAACAAAAAAAAAAGGTTTCCAACTAAGACTAAAATATACTTTTCTACTTTTGTTGCAGTGCTTTCTCTTTCTGGAGTTAGGAAGGGGGCTTGCTCACTCTGCAGTGGGAGATGAGGATCCAGAGTTAGAGATCTGTGTTCTAGGGTTGGCCCTGCTGCCAACCAGCAGAGTGACCCCTGGGCAATTCACTTCGCTTCCATGGAAGTGGAGATGAGCCAGTGAGACAAGATGACCTCTCAGGCCCCTTCCACTTCTAAGTGTGTGAGTCGGTGAGTCCCTTTCAGTTTAGTCATTAGGAAAATGAGATTTAGGAGACTGGGGAAGGAAGAAAAGGCACACATTCATGAGCCCTGGAGTGGGAGGCTGTTGTGGTTAAAGGAAGAAGGTTCCTTGTCAGGAAGGAAGACACATTAAAAATGAAGGAAGTTTGGAATCTACAAGCAGGGGAAATTGCAGGTTGAAAAGGGTAAGAACACAGGAGAAACATTTTAATGTTTACTAATATAGTGGCTTATAGTTAAAAATAAATGATAAAGAAAAGGCATATTAACTTATCAAATAATGATTAAGTGTTTACTATGTGTCTGGCACTGTGCTAGGCCCTGGGGGGCTAATCATAAGAAAGATACAGTCCTTACCCTCATGGCAAAACCTAATGGGGAAGAGGAAAAATACTGACCAAGCAATAACAATGGAGTGAGATGTGCCAAAATGGTGACAGAGAGGCACTTTTATGAGTAATGTTTGATCTGGTTTCTATTCTATTAACAACAGCTCCAGTATTATCTTATTTGCTCAGACTCTAAAGTGTGTTCATTTTTTTTTTCACTACTCCCTGTTACCCTTCAATTAGTTCACTTATTATTATTCAGTCTTCATTTACTTCCACACAGGATCTGAAGCAACTTACAATAAATAACGTTGAAATCATGTGTCATTAAAATAAACATTTTAGGCTGGGTATGGTGGCTTACACCTGTAATCCCAGCACTTTGGGAGGCTGAGGTGGGTGAATCACCTGAGGTCAGGAGTTTGAGACCATCCTGGCCAACATGGTGAAACCCATCTCTACTAAAAATACAAAAAATTTAGCCAGGTGTGGTGGTGCCTGCCTGTGGTCCCAGCTACTCAGGAGGCTGAGGCAGAAGAATAGCTTTAACCCAGGAGGCGGAGGTTGCAGTGAGCTGAGATCGCACCATTGCACTCCAGCCTGGGTAGAGACTCCATCTCAAAATAATAATGATAATAATAATAATAATAATAATAATAAATAAAATAAAATACATAAAATAAAATAAATATTTTAAAACCTCTACAGTAAGTGAGAGAAGTGCAGACATCCCAAGCTAAGAATGGCTACTGCAAATAAACCAAGAGTTTAGTAGTTTAATTTTACAATTCTTGGTAGCTAAGGCAAAAAAGGAATTAGAAAACACAGCTCTCATTATCCAATAAAAGAAGGAACATCATGAAGAGAGAGAAACTTCAGGAAGGACACTAAGAGGTATCTCATTCATTCATCCGGCAAATCTTTTTTTTTTTTGAGATGGAGTTTCGCTCTTGTTGCCCAGGCTGGAATGCAACGGCGCAATCTCGGCTCACCGCAACCTCCCTCTCCCAGGTTCAAGTAATTCTCCTGCCTCAGCCTCCCAAGTAGCTGGGATTACAGGCATGTGCCACCATGCCTGGCTAATTCATCCAGCAAATCTTAATTGAGTGCCCACAGTACTCCAATGTGCCAATGTTCTCAGTACTGAGGACAATATGGCATGAACAAGAAATCAAAGCTCCCATCTTCATGAAGCCTACTTCTAGCGGGGAAGAAAGACAATAAATAATAAAATTTCCAGCAGCAATGAAGGCTATGAAAAAAAATAAGGAGCGGGGGAGTTGACAATGTGGGTGAGGGCTCAGGGAAGAGCTCTCAGAGGAGAAGACCTCAAGGAACAAGGCATGTGAGGGCCTGGTGGAAAAGTGAAGAAGAGAGTGGGCAATAGAAGCTTTATATTCAATGCAGAAATCATACGGCTGTTTCTTATACTGACTGGCCATATAAGTCAACAGCATATCACTATATTAACAAAACTGCAACTTAACGTTCCATTTATGTAAATTCCTGCCCTAACTGAACTCCAGCACTCCTTTGAAAATGAGCATCCATTGGCCAGGTGCGGTGGCTCACGCCTGTAATCCCAGCACTTTGGGAGGCAGAGGGGGCGGATCACGAGGTCAGGAGATCGAGACCATCCTGGCTAACATGGTGAAACCCGGTCTCTATTAAAAATACAAAAAATTATCTGGGCGTGGTGGCGGGCGCCTGTAGTCCCAGCTACTCGGGAAGCTGAGGCAGGAGAATGGCGTGAACCCAGGAGGTGGAGCTTACAGTTAGCCGAGATCATGCCACAGCACTCCAGCCTGGGCAACAGAGCAAGACTCTGCTTAAAATAAATAAATAAATAAATAAATAAATAAATAAATAAATAAATAAATGAAATAAAATGAGCATCTGTTAAACTACATGCTCCATCAACCCATCCCAGCTGCATCTGAGAACCCAAGAAGCCAGTGGGAGTGTCAGCATCTCAGACCCTGCATTGTACCTGGTCAGCTGGCTCCGGGCTCACTTGCTACCTTGTTTTCCAAGTGTTGGACTGGAAGAACTGGAACACTCACTGCATCCACTCTGCATTTCTCAAAGGGCCCCTGCCTCCACGTTCTCCGAGACTGGACCTCTCTTAGGCCTCACATACACAGCATAGATCTGGACCTCTCTTAGGCCTCACATACATAGCATAGATCTGGACCTCTCTTAGGCCTCACATACATAGCCTAGATCTGTCACATACTTGGCTCAAACCTGGTCTTCTTTGGGGATTTATGACCTTGACTTCATTTATTGGGGCTCTGCTACCCTCTGACTAATCTTCCCTCCCTTCTGATCTTGTGATAGAGGTCTCAGGACTGTATTGTACCCCAGTCTCCAGGTGGGAGTTGGCTTGAACTGGTTTCTATGGAGAACAAAATGAATGCACATAGTCAAAGAATCTTCCAGGGCTGCAATTTGGCATAGGCATTGAATTTTAAGATCCTCCATAAGAGGTTATTTGTCTTTTCTTTTTCTTTTTACTTTTTTTTTGAGACAAGGTCTTGTTCTGTCACCCAGGCTAGAGTGCAGTGGTGCAATCATAACTCACTGCAGAATCAAACTCCTGGGCTCAAGAGATCCTCTTGCTTTAGCCTCCTGAGTAGGGTGGGACTATAGATGCACACCACCATGCCCAGCTGGTTACAATTTTTTTTATAGAGATTGGGCCTTGCTATGTTGCCCAGGCTGGTCTCGAACTCCTGGGCTCAAGTGATCCTCCTGCCTTACACTCCCAAAGTGCTGAGATTATAAGTGTGAGCCACTGTGCCCAGCCCAGGGGTTAATTTGAGCTTTAGGGATTCCTCTATGTCAAATTTTGTATACATCTCACTGGCATTTTCCCAATTTTCCTTACAAACAGTACATTAATTTTGTCCAAGTATCCACCTGTCACCACCCCTCCCCATGTAATTCAGGCTACAGTTTCCATTGGTCTAAGTGAATCGTGGTGGACATCTCCCTTTGCTTTAATTGGTTTAGGCGTGGGCATGTGACCCAGTTCTGGACAATGAGTTGTGAAGGAAAGTCTGCTAGAAGACTCTCAGAAAACTTTTTGCCTTTGGCTATCATAAGGATATACGAATTAGGGTTGCCTTAGAGTTGCTGCAACCAACTTGTAACCATGAGGAACAAAAGGATAAGGCCCATAAGCTGTGCTTGACAGAGAAAGATGAAAAGAATATGGGTCTTCAATGATGTCACTGAGCTAGAGAATTAGCAATCCTGGAATTTTTGTTATGTGTGATAATTCATTCTTTGTTAAGCCACTTGAGTTGGGAATTTCTGTTACTTGCAGCCAAAAGCATCCTGATATATGAAAACTGGAATGCTCTTCATATATAAAGTTGTAGAATACTTCAATGTCAATCCTATGTCTATCAATATGAAACATCAAAAAAGTTAGATTTGTCAAAACTAAGGAACTTGGGGGCCAGGCACGGTGGCTCACGTCTGTAATGCTAGCACTTGGGGAGGCCAAGGCAGGCAGATTGCCTGAGCTCAGGAGTTCAAGAGCAGCCTGGCCAACACAGCGAAACTCTGTCTTTACTAAAAATACAAAAAATTAGCTAGGCATGGTGGCACATGCCTGTGGTCGTAGCTACTCGGGAGGCTGAGGCACGAGAATTGCTTGAGCCCAGGAGGTGGAGGTTGCAGTGAGCCAAGATTGTGCCACTGCACTCTGGCCTGTGTGACAGAGTGAAACCTGGTCTCGGGAAAAAAAAAAAAAAAAAAAAGTAACTTAAGGCAACCCCGCCTTTTTTTTTTTTTTGGAGACAGGGTCTTGTTCTGTCGCCCAGGTTGGAGTGCAGTGGTGTAATCACGGCTTATTGCAGCCTTGACCTCCCAGGTTCAAGTGATTCTTTTACCTTAGCCTCCTGAGTAGCTGGGACCACAGGTGCATGCCACCACGCCCAGCTGATTTTTGTATATTTTTGTAGAGAAGGGGTTTTGCCATGTTGCCCAGTCTTGTCTCAAACTCCTGAGCTCAAGTGATCCTCCCACCTCAGCTTCGGCCTCCCAAAGTGCTGGATTACAGGTGTGAGCCACTATGTACATATTTTTAAAATGGCTCAAAAGTCAATTTTATAACCAAAGTATAACAAAAGAAAAAATTAAACCAAATAACTTTCTTTCCTCTAATTACAATTTTAATTGAGACAACAACCTGGTATACAGCATGACTCCTATAATATCAGCATATATACATATAACTTTCCCAAAGAGCTGAATCATCTTAGTATATGTGCTAACCTATTAAAAAAAAAAAAGGTGTGTAACTACTTACAGTAGTAGCTTGCAAGAAGGAGTTACATGCTGAGTGTATTTCACAACTATTGGCTAACCTATTTGAGTATGAATTAAAATCTAGGGTTCTGGGATACCCACTATTATTTCCTAGTTTCTGATTGGCAACAAAACCACTATTATCCCATCCAGGAGGGGTTCTTTGGTTTTGGTTGTTGTTTCTTGTTGTTCGTACTTTTCTTTATCCAGATGAGATGTTCCCATTGACTCAGCTGAAACTTATTTGAACCGTAAGGCTGCGAGATCCTAATTCATCTTTTAATGAAAGACAGCACACATTTGTCCCCTGACAAGGGCAAACATTCATTACTATTTCTCTGTCTCCTTAAAGATATGCATTAAATGACTTTTACAAAAAATACTGATTTCCAAATTCCCCCACACCATTTTCAGAAAGCATTCATTACAGACTACAATATTTAGATGAAGAGGCACTCATGAAACTGAAGTTAAAGAGACAATCTTCTTTTCCTCAGGTATTTCTTTCTTTTTTTTTTCCTTTTCTTTTCTTTTTTTTTTTTTTTTTGAGACAGAGTTTCGCTCTTGTTGCCCAGGCTGGAGTGCAATGGCACGATCTTGGCTTCCTGCAACCTCCACCTCCTGGTTTCAAATGATTCTCCTGTCTCAGCCTCTTGAGTAGCTGGGATTACAGGCATGCGCCACCGTGCCCGGCTAATTTTGTATTTTTAGTAGAGATGGGGTTTCTCCACGTTGGTGAGGCTGGTCTCGAACTCCCAACCTCAGGTGATCCGACCACCTCGGCCTCCCAAAATGCTGGGATTACAGGCGTGAGCTACTGTGCCCAGCCTCCTCAGGTATTTCTAAAAAGCTTCAGAGAAATGAACACAGTAAATCCAAGCCCACTTTTAGAAACTTACTCCAGTAGATTCTAATGAGTGGGGTTTATCTTAGCTTAGTTCTAATGGCTTCTACTTTGTGCAATGGTAATGACAACACCTGGCTATTTGCAACTCCCTATTCTCAGGAAGTCAGCACCAATCAACCTTATTGAGAAGCAAACAGCTGTGTGTTCAAGAAAGCCAGTGAAGGATCTAGATTTGTTTGAACAAACTTGATAAAAATGAGTTGCTTTGGAAGGTGAACAATCAAGTGAGAGAGCTGAAAAAATTTTAACCTGCCTATGACTTGCCTATATCAATTCTGGCATTGTGAAAAGATTCTTTTAACAAATTAGAATTTGGAAGATTTTTCATTAAGCTTTTCAATGGTACTCTGAAGTCTAGAGTGATCGATTCATTTATGCATATCAGATCCCATCTTCTTCCAGAAAGGATCTGAAATGACTTGCAACAAGAGATGCTTACATAGCAGAGGGGTGCTGTCAAATCTGAATTAACAAGATTTGGGTGGCTGAGGTGGGAGGATGGCTTGAGGCCAGGAGTTCAAGACCAGCTTGGGCAATATGGCGAAAGCTTGTCTCTAAAAAAGTTATTTTAAAAATTAGCTGAGTATGGTAGCATGCGCCTGTAGTCCCAGCTACTAGGGAGGCTGAGGTGGGAGGAGGACTTGAGCCCAGATGTTCGAGGACTGCAGTAAGCTATGATTGTGCCACTGCACTCCAGTCTGCGTGACACAGCAAGACCCTTTTTCCAAAAAAAAAAAAAAGAACACACTAAACTTTTGGAGTCAGAGGACCTGCTAATTTCAAGGGCTCAATCATTCCCCTAATTCACTAAAACAGGTCATAAAAGTGAAACTGAGAAAAATCAAGTAAGAAAAAGAATTCCACTCTGCCAAATTCTTACACCATTCTTTTAAAACTCTATTATTAATGTATGGGGGCTCTCTTCTTTCTCCTCCTGCCCCCCCCCCTTTTTTTTGAGACACACATGTGAACACAGACAAAACCATTCCTAACTGCTCTCTTCATTTTCTACCAAGAAGAAGTAACTAAAGAATATCTTATCCTGCAGATTAAGGTACTGCTAGCTAAAATGAATTATATTTTCCAAAAATCGAATGATTACTTACAGCCAGCACTCCACTGTAATCAGAACTTTACGCACATTCCGAATAATGTTTTACTCCAATGTTTCTCAAACACACATATGGGCATTAAAATTGTGCAATGCAACTTGATTATAACGTGGATCCTGGTGATTCAGAATTATTATTAAAATGAAAACACAATATTTTAAAAATTATTTTAGAGAATACACATAGTCCTGAAAATATATCAGAATTTAATTTCCAAACTGCAGTTTAAGAAATATCTTTCCATCTAACCAATTCAATGAAAACATTGAATGTATACATACTATATGCAAGGGAAGCCATACGGCACTGGAGATTGAGAGATGATGGAGATTTTGTCCTTACTTCTAGGAAGTTAGAGGTACTAAGCAGGATGAGAGCAACAGGATGGGTGATATCTATTCTTCTTGGGGAAGATTTCATGGAGCAGGGAGCCCTTAAACCTAATCTTGAAGAATGGTAAGGATTCTCATAGGGGCAGACAAGAGGAAGATTGCTTCAGGTAGACGGAGCTGTGACAGCAGAGGCAAGGTGGTGGCAGGAGTAGAGAGACAAAATATATGGTATATTTAGAAAACAGCAACTGTACCAGGTAACTGCAGCGAAGGGCACAATGAGAGGTGAACATGATCAGAAATAGGCAGTGTCAAATAATGGAGGGTGTGAAATTAAAGATGTAAACAATGCAGAGCTGATAATGCTTTTTTGGGCAAGGAAATAGCTTAACTAGAGATACATTCTTGGTGGATTAGAATTCAGATAATGTGTTCACTGAGGATGGAGGTTTTTGTTTTATAATACAGAATGAGGTTTTTAATCTCCAGTGGATCATTCTACTGCAATGCCTTTAGCATAACATTACTCTGGTGCAAAGTCACTGTAATCTCACTACAGTTGAAGAGTATGATAATCTTTTGGGAATCAAATCTCTCTTCCAAATGAATGATGGCACAAATAGTACTGGGACTGCTCCATTTAGTGAGGGTAGCAAATAGAATGATAAGATGATACACAGAATGATTGAAAACTTTCTAGATACTTTGGCAAGAGAAAGTCTTTCTCTATAACAGTCATAGAGGAATCAGGTCATCAATCGCATAGTCATTTGGGGGTGGCCTCACCAGCTTAGCAGCACTGACACCCATTTCGCTCTTAGTACATGCATGAAATAATTTAATTCACTTCAAGCAACTGATGTATCCTAATATGCCCTTGAGTTCCTGCCACCAAATGCCAAAAGTAAGTATTCAGGTTAGCAATGAATATTCTGAATAAGAAAATAATTCCATTTGCAATTGCATTGAAAAGAATAAAATAGGAATAAATTTAACAAAAGAAGTGCAACATATACTCTGAAAACATTATTGAAAGAAATTAAAGAAGACAAATAAATGGAAAGACATCCCATGCTCATGAATTGAAGGACAATATTACAATGGCAATATCCAAAGTTGACCTACAGATTCAACATAATCCCTATCAAAATGCCAGCTGCCTTTGTTGTTGTTGTTGTTGTTGCAGAAATTGGTGACCTGATCCTAAAATTCATATAAGAATGGAAGGGATCCACAACAGTGAAAAAGTTGGAGGACTCATGCTTCTGATTTTAAACTTACTACAAATCTACAATAATCAAGATAGTATATACTGGCCTAATAATAGGTAAATCAATAGAATAGAACTGAGGATCAAGAAATAAACTCTCGGGCCAGGCGCAGTGGCTCACGCCTGTAATCCCAGCACTTTGGGAGGCCGAAGTGGGTGGATCACCTGAGATCAGGAGTTCGAGACCAGCCTTATCAACATGGAGAAACCCCGTCTCTACTAAAGACACAAAATTAGCTGGGCATGGTGGCGTGTGCCTGTAATCTCAGCTATTTGGGAGGCTGAGACAGGAGAATCGCTTGAACCTGCGAGGCGGAGATTTCAGTGAGCCGAGATCACGCCACTGCACTCCAGCCTGGGCATACAGAGCAAGACTCCGTCTCAAAAAAAAAAAAAAAAAGAAAAGAAAGAAACTCTCCTGTTTATGTTCAATTGGTTTTTAACAAGAATGCCAAAACAATGGAGAAAGAATGAGGCTGGAACAACTTGATAGCCACATGAAAACCCCTTCTTGACACACGTACAAAATTAACTTCAGCCGGGCTCGGTGGCTCACACCTGTAATCCCGGCATTTGGGAGGCTGAGATGGGCAGGTCACCTGAGGTCAGGATTTTGAGACCAGCCTTATCAACATGGCAAAGCCCCATCTCTATTAAATATACAAGAATTAGTCAGGTGGAGGCTGAGGCACGAAAATTGGTTGAGCCTGGGAGGCAGAGGTTGTGGTCAGCTGAGATCGTGCCACTGTACACTGTACTCCAGCCTGGGGAACAGAGTGAGACTCCATCTCCAAAAAAAAAAACCAAACAAACAAAACAAAACAAAACAAAAATTAACTTCAAATGGATCACAGATTTATGCATAAGAGATAAAATTGTAAAACTCTTAAAACATACAAGGCCAGGTACAGTGGCTTACGCCTGTAATCTCAGCCCTTTGGGAGGCTTAAGTGGGAGGATTGCTTGAGGCCCGGAGTTCAAGACCAGCCTGGGAGTGATGGCTTTGATCAACACAGCAAGATCTCGGCTGTACAAAAAACAAGAAAACAGGAGTAAATCTTTGTGACTTTAAGTTAGACAAAGCCTTCTTACATATGATGCCAAAAGCAAAAGTGACAAAAGAAAAAATGCATACGTTGGACTTCATCAAAATTAAAAACCTTTGTGCTTCAAATGTCACCATCAAGAAAGTGAAAATAATTTTGATAGTGAAGGAGGCTGTGTGGTGGGGAGGGAGCATATGGAAACTCTCTCAATTTTCTGCTCAATTTTTATGTGAACCTATAACTGCTCTAAAAAAAAAAGTCTATTTTTTCTGAAAGAAAAAGCCTATTCTTTTTTTAAAAAAAGTGAAAAGACAACCCACAAAATGGAAGAAAATATTTGCAAATCATATAAGTGTAAGGGACTTGTCTCTTGAATCTATAAAGAACTCTTACAACACAAAAAAGAAAGACAACTCAATTAAAAAAGATCTGAAAAAACATTTCTCCAAAGAAGATATATGAACGTCCAAGAAGCACAGGAAAAGGTGCTCAACATCATTAATCACTGGGGAAGTACAAATCAAAACCATAATGAGATATCATTTCATATCCACTGGGAGGGCTGTAATCAAAAGGGCAGACAATAATAAGCCCTGGTGAGGAGAAACTGGAACCCTTCTACACTGCTGGTGAAAATGGAAAATGGAAAACTTTGGAAAACAGTTTGGCAGGCAGTTCCTCAAAAAGTTAAACATAGAGTTACCATATGACTCGAGAGAACTGAAAACACATTTCCACATAAAAACTTGTACACAAATATACATAGCAGTTTTATTCATAATAGCCCAAAATTCACATATCCATCAACTGATGAATGGATTAACAATGTGGCATATCCAGGCCGGGCACAGTGGCTCACTCCTGTAATCCCAGCACTTTGGGAGACCGAGGCGGATGGATCACGAGGTCAGATCGAGATCATACTGGCTAACACAGTGAAACCCGTCTCTACTAAAAATACAAAAAATTAGCAAGGTGTGGTGGCACGTGCCTGTAGTCCCAGCTATTGGGGAGGCTGAGGCAGGAGAATTGCTTGAACCCAGGAGGCAGAGGTTGCAGTGAGCCGAGATCGTGCCACTGCACTCCAGCCTGGGTGACAGAGAGAAACTCAGTCTCGAAAAAAAAAAAAAAAAGAAAAGAAAAAAGAAAAAAGAATGTGGCATATAAATACAACGGAATATTATTCAGCAATAAAAAGAAATGAATTACCAATACACGCTACAACACAGATGAACTTTGAAAACACTGTGCTTGCCTCAGCAGCAAATATACCAAAATTGGAATGTTACAGAGATTAGCATGGCTCCTGTGCAAGGATTACAGGCAAATTCGTGAAATGTTCCATGTTCAAAATAAAAGAAAAAGAAAACATTATGCTAAGTGAAAGAAGCCCACATGGTGTATTTCGTTTATATGAAATGTCCAACTCTAAGTAAACCCTTACAGCAGCAAGTACAGTAGTGATTGCTCGACTGGGAATGGGTACAAGGTTGCTTTTGGGGTGATGAAAATGTCCTAAATTGATTGTAATGGTGAGCATACAACCCTGTGAGCATATAACGACAACATTGAGGTGTACACTGTAAATGGTTGAATTATATGGTATATGAATTCTATTTCAATAAGTTTGTTTTTGTTTTTGTTTTGAGACAGAGTCTCGCTCTGTTACCCAGGCTGGAGTGCAGTGGTGTGATCTCAGTTCACTGCAACCTCCACCTTCCAGGTTCAAGGGATTCTCCTGCCTCAGCCTCCAGAGTAGATGGGATTACAGGCGCGTGCCACCATGCCCAGCTAATTTTTGTATTTTTTTTTTTTAAGTAGAGATGGAGTTTTGCCATGTTGGTCAGGCTGGTCTCGAACTCCTGACCTCAGGTGATCCACTTTCCTTGGCCTCCCAAAGTGCTAGGATTACAGCCATGAGCCACAACCACCCAGCCAGAAGTCTGTTTTTTAAAAAATGAAATTTTGCGAATGAAAGGGTCAGAACGAGGACTGGAGAATCTATTTTTCAGTGAAGCTGGAAAAACAGAAGCAACATATAAAAATATTCACATACTAGAAAAGAAGCAGTCTATGTGTGTAAGCACAATCTGATAAGAAACACATCCCTGCCTCCCAAAAACTCAGAGATCAAAGGCTTGGGACTAATCTCACAGACAATTCACAATCCTTGCTCCCCTCAAACAGAGGAGGCAGGAGATCTGGATTCTTCGGTGATCTGCCCACTACAGGAACTGAGTCCTGCCTGCACCACCAGCCAAGCAGAACCCAGGGCTTTCCCACTGCTTTCTGACTGGCATCGCTTCTGCCAGCTCTTCCTTTACTTATTTGTCAGTAAACGATGGTGACAATATAATTTCAGTTTTTACTGCTTCAGAGCCGGCCATTTAATGAGTAACATTTGTAAAAGCCTTCTAAATTTTCATTGTTTCTGTTTTTGAAAAAATATTAGTATTATTTAAAAGTTTCTTAACAGAGGCAAGAAAAACACTGCAGATTCAGACTCTTGGAGGTCCTTATGTCAAAGGCATTCAAACCAGAGTGACTCCACCTTGAATAAGGGCTGGGTAAAATGAGGATTCAACTTGCTACTTTTTTTTTGAGACGAAGTTTCATTGTTGTTGCCTAGGCTGGAGTACAATGGCACAATCTCAGCTCACTGCAACCTCTGCTTCCCGGGTTCAAGTGATTCTCCTCCCTCAGCCTCCCAAGTAGCTGGGATTACAGGTGCCTGGCTAATTTTTGGTATTTTTAGTAGAGACGGGGGTTTCACCACGTTGGCCAGGCTGGTCTCGAACTTCTGACCTCAGGTGATACACCTGCCTTGGCCTCCTGGGATTGGCCTCCTGAGATTACAGGCATGAGCCACCGTGCCTGGCCGCTACCTTTTGTTAAATTTCGATTTTGGATTCTCTGTCCTTTATTTTGGGTAGATGGGAAAGTGGCCATAAGACCTCTGGCTTGGGAGCCTGACTGCAGCCTCCCATTGTCTGGGTGCCCCAGATGGGAGCACACCTGGAAGGTCACTTCCTTAGTAGCCCACCCTGTCACCCCTTCTCTCTGACATTTTCTCTTTAGTTTCTAACAATTGGCCATTTTACTTTTCTGCTCTTACTGTCAAATTGCATGCTTATCCTTTTTTCTTTTTCACGTTTGTAGTTTTTGCTTTGGATAGTTCAGCAATTGGTTAAAGCAAGACACTTGGTTGTGAGTGGTCCCCCACTGTGTTGATCCTGGGATGCCAGAGTCATGTTGTACTGTGGCCCCCAACTGTGTTAGGTCTCATGCCTTTGGGGTTCACTGTTGGACACTCCCAAGATGCTCTGGGGTTTTCAGCACTTGGGGTTTGTCATCCATGCCAGATGCTCTGGGGTGTTCGGAATTGGCATTCCCTCTAGAATTGTGGGTTAGAGTCCCACCCTAGGGGAATCCCGGTCTTGCTTTTTCTTGTTTTCTACCCTAAAGTTATCATTTTCTGTAACAGCATTTTCTTGTCTTGTCACTTGATTTAATGTTTCGATGCAGGAGGTGAGAATTTGCAGTGGGAGATAACTGGATAGAAAGACAGATAGAAAAAGTTCTATGTCTAGTAAAGATCCTTGTTAGACATGGGGACAATAGTCCTGAAGGACTTGCTACTAAGGTGCCTTTTAAGCAACTGGAGCAAATTCAAATTAGCAAACAAAGTTTAGCCATGTGGACAAGTCCCGATTTTGTCAGAGAAATAATTTGGGGCTGGGTGCAGTGGCTCTTGCCTGTAATCCTAGCACTTAGGGAGGTTGAGGCGGGCGGATCACGAGGTCAGGAGTTTGAGACCAGCCTGACCAACATGCTGAAACCCCATCTCTACTAAAAATACAAAAATTAGCCAGGCGTGGAGGCAAGCGTCTATAATCCTAGCTAATCAGGAGGCTGAGGCAGGAGGATTGCTTGAACCCGGGAGGCGGAGGTTGCAGTGAGCAGAGATTGTACCATTGCACTCCAGCCTGGATGACAGAGTGAGACTCCATCTCAAAAACAAAAAAAAAAAAGAAAAGAAATAATTTGGATCTAGCTATCTTTTATGAAACGGTGAGTTTGTATTACTATCTCATGACTAGAGTTTCAAGATAAAAGCTATTGGATCTTTATGTGTGTGCATACATGTCTAGCTGTGTTTACGTGTATTTACATTTATTATGTTATATATTGTCTACAGGGTAACAAATTGACTTATAAGTAAAAGAGCACTCATAAATTAAGTAAATAAGTCCAAGCATTTTTCAAGTTCATTTAATTTAAACTCATTAAAATTTAGGATTACTAAAAATTCATATATAATTCTGTATGTAAAATATGCCAAAGAAGATATGCTGCAATTGAAAAAAAAATCTTTTTTGCCAATTCAGATGTTATTTAAAGTGGGGTTTAAAATGTGGATTTAGGAAGAAAATAGAAACAAGATAGAAAGAAAAAAAACAGTAAGTAGGGGAAAGAGATGAGTAGAAAGTTATGGATATGAAGATGTATTTTTGATAAGGAAGGCTATAAAGAAAAGAAATTTTATGTGAGAAAGGATCTTGTATGGTAAATTCTTGTCCTAAAGTAGAATGACTGATTATTTAGGAAAGAAGAAAGTATAGGACAAGTCAAAAGGTCCAAGCATGTCATAGGTGGTCTATGTAAGTCATGATAAAGTTCATAAGAGATAACTTATTAAACTTTTTTATATAATTAAATAAACCACAATGAAAGAAAATTAATTTATAACAGTCTATCTAAATTTTGGTCCCCTATGTTAAAACACATTTTTTAAAGTATTGGTTTGCTTTCAGTAAGACTGAAAGAAATACTGGCTTTTAATTCTAAAATTTGTTTTCTTTTCCCTTGAAAAGGTATGTTCTTCACAAGCTCAAAAATGGCTGCTCTAGACTCCTGGGAAAAACAATATGGTGCTTACCTTCTGCTGTAGCTCAGTAGCTAAGGCTTTGTTCTTTTGTGATGGTGGCCTGGGTTAAACTCCTGGCTTAGGGAATGAATTCCTTTTGATTTGACAGTTGTGGGACTTTTGCCATTTATTTATTCTTTTTCCCTCTATGGGCAGCCTCTGATTTCCTGACTTGAATTTTCTTTTCTCTGAGCTACCTTAGGCGTGATTCTAGATCTTATAAAAACTGCTTGCCATCTCTTTGGAGACACCTTGTGCATCCATGGTTAAATCATAACCTTCGTTAAGGCTTTTTTTGTTTTACTTGGAAAAATACCTTTGAGGGGGGAAAAAAGGGCTTAAAAGCCAGAGGTGTCAGCTGCTTGTCCTGGCTAAAGTTTAATGATAAAAGATTTAAAAACTTTTTTTTTTTTTTTTTGAGATGGAGTCTTGCTCTGTTACCCAGGCTGGAGTGTAGTGGCACCATCTCAGCTCACTGCAACCTCTACCTCCCGGGTTCAAGTGATTCTGGTGCCTCAGCCTCCCGAGTAGCTGGGACTATAGGTGTGTGCCACCAGACCCAGCTAATTTTTGTATTTTTAGTAGACAAAGGGTTTTACCATGTTGGCCAGGCTGGTCCCGAACTTCTGACCTCAGGTGATCTGCCCGCCTCAGCCTCCCAAAGTGCTGGGATTACAGGCGTGAGCCACCGCACCTGACCCAAAAGGACTTTTTTTTAAAGTGCTCTATGGTTAAAAGTCAGCTTAATTAAAAACAGATACCCAACGTATTAGTCCATTTTACACAGCCGAGACTGGGTAATTTATAAAGAAAAGAGGTTTAATTGACTCACAGCTCTGCAGGCTGGGGAAGCCTCAGGAAACTTACAATCATGGTGGAAGGGGAAGAGGCATGTCTTACATGACAGCAGGCAAAGAGAGAGCAAGCAAGAGCAGGGAAAACTGTCTTATAAAACCATCAGATCTTAAGAGAACTCACTCACTTAACTCACTCACTATCCTGACAACAGCATGGGGGAAAACATCCCTATGATCCAGTCACCTCCTACCTGGTCCTTTCCTTAATACATGGGGATTATGGGGATTACAATTCAAGATGAGATTTGGGTGGGGGCACAGAGCCAAACCATATCACCCAAATTTTATACATATATATAAATTAAAGGGCTTTATGCCTTTTCTTGGATCTTATTTTTTTGGTTTGTTTTTCTTCTCAGTCAACTGAATTATTTCTCCTGTCCGTTTTCTTGCTACCCTTGATGCTCACATGAGAGGACCTATGGTAATTTCTGACAGCCTGGGACTCCTTGGGAGAAAAATAGAAGATGTCACAGATCCTGTTTTGGAAGAAAAAGCTGTTTTCCTCATGGAACTCCAAGAATTGTAAGTAGACAGGTCCCTCTCAAAATCTAAGGCTCTGCTCTGTTTTGCATCACATTACTTTATCTTTTTTTTACTTTTGGGGGTATCAGAAATTATTTTGCATTATGAGAGAACTTTTAGCTTTGGTGTATAACAGCTAGGTAGGACATATACTTTTAGGAATAGCTGATGGCAGTTGCTTACAGTGAGTGGTTATTACTACAGGCCAATACTTCTTTCTTCTCATATTTAAATGAAAAAAGTGTGCTCTTGGGTACCTAAAAGATATGAAATGCGGAATGGGCAGATTGGCTTTGGGTTGGCCACCAGCTTCGGGGGAACGTCTTTCAGTGAAATGCATGGTAAAAGCATTGCATTGTCTGGTCCCATGGTGTTCCTTTCTTTTTAGGAATCTAGAATCTAGTGTAAAAATGGGATCCTTGATTTTTGGGGATCTGTTTTGCTTTCTAACTGTGCCTGCTTATTTGGCCCTAGAAATGCAGGCTTTAATGAGAAACTTAAAAACTGGCAAATGAGAAATCCTACAACTACTGAATCTTCTGTCTGTCTGTGTATTTATATGTGTTGTATGTGTGATGTTTATATAAAAGAGCTCTAAATAATAGGCACAAAGAAAAATAAGACTTAAATACTTTGTTAGAAAAATAAAAACTTTAGTGCCTTTTAGTGTGCATGACTAATAATCTTTTAAAAACAAAGGGAGTTTAAAGATTACTGGTAAAATAAAATAAAAATGTCTTCAAAATTTGGTTTGCTAAATGCTTTAAGGTCATAAACTATTTCTATGACTTTTGGTAATTGTTCAACTTACTTGCGTTAGAGCCATTTAATTCAGGATAAGGCCTGGGAACACAGAGCGTGAGCCATTTCCCCCTAACTGTGCTGGAAAGAGTTAGACTTTATAGGCCATTCTGTCCTGTATCCTAGGCTCTGCACCTGGTATGTAATTAAAATTTCTTACACTAAAGAAATTAAAATTACATGTTTTTGGTAAAAAGGCATGAGAATGTGTTTTTTCTTCAAAAAATAAAGTAATTTTGTCTAATTTAGAGGGTGTAAGAATCATTTTAAATTTAAAAATATAGGATAAAACTAAAGGCTTAAACAAGTTGTAGAAGGTTTGTGAAAATTTAACCTTGTAAAGAACTGTGTGGGAGCAAGTTGACTAAAATTAAAAGGATATTGGTCAGGCTTGGTGGCTCATGCCTGTAATCCCAGCACTTTGGGAGGCCAAGGTGGGCAGATCACTTGAGGTCAGGATTTCAAGACCAGCCTGGCCACATGGTGAAGCCCCGTCTCTACTAAAAATACAAAAAAGTAGCCAGGTGTGGTGGCATGCACTTGTAATCCCAGGAGTATTGCCTGAACGTGGGAGGCAGAGGTTGCAGTGAGCTGAGATTATGCCACTGCACTCCAGCCTGGGCGACAGAGTGACAGCCTGTCTCAAAAAAAAGAAAAAAAAAAAAAGAAAGATTTTTGTTTGCCTTTAAAATAAACTATAGGAAAAAAAGAGGAGAGAAAAGAGATTCAGTTGGCCTCATTTTGTTTTTATTGGATCTTGTCTGGAAAGCTAAGTCTTCCCTTTATCAATGAGTAAAAGTTTTTGTCTTTTTGAAATCTTTGAGTTATTTTAGCTAAATAGACGACCAGTGATTCTATTTTATAATATCAAGTGTTTTAAGCCTTTGATATTTGACAAGTTCCCAAAATCAAATTCTAAATTAAGTCTTTTTCTGACCCAATTATTCCTTTTAGATATTAGGTCCCTTAAAGTCCAAAAATGACATATTTGGTATATTAAAAGCATACAGGAAGCACTGTTAAATATACAATGGTATTTGAGTTTCTTTGGGCTGTATTTGTATAAATGTGTTACTGGTATGTGTTCCAAAATTATGTGAAACTTCTATAATTCTGATATGACTTAGTGTACATTATCAGTAATAATTATAATTGTTATGCTAAATTATTTTCTGCCACAGAGGTAACCAAATTTCCTTGCGAATCGCCTCTTTGACTGTGGCTGCCCTAAGACTTTTTGTCATCCACAGACAATTGTCTTGTTTTGATCCGCTACAAAAGATGGTTTGTAATCAGCTATAGGACTCTGACAAGCACTCTTCAATATACATCTCTGATAACTTTGGAAAGTGTGCCACTAAAACAGAGAAAAAAACTTTCAAGACTCTCTTGGAAAGCTAATGTGTTTATAGATATTGAGCAAAACAGGAATTAATTGCATAGATTGAACTAATTAAATACTAAAATAATCTTTTTATGATTTTTTGCTTAAAACACTGCTGATCCTTTCCGTTTTGTTTTTCAGAGTCAGAAAATCTTTTGAGCTATTTATAGCTTTCAACAATTGAGTAAAGTATACTCCTATAAGGAGTATAAAACAAAGTTTTTGTCCAAAAACAAAATATAGAGCATGTTTCTTTCTCTCTATCTGATTTCTCCAGAATTTGGAAATTATTTGTGAGTATTGTTAACTTATGGCAATGTTGTTATTTGAATAAGTGTAATAAGAATCTGTTTTCTTTTGTAATGGGACACAACTAGAGACACTGGTTATTTTACCAAGGTTTTGACTGGAATAGCATGCTTTCAAATATAAACAGACTGTTTAAGGGATCAAAGTTGACTTATAGAGCCAATAAAAGCCCCTTAGGAAAACTGACCTCATACCTTAACTACACAGTCCCTGTACAGAGTTCCTGACCTGCAGTAAGTAAAAAATGTCACTTTCTGACAGGCCCAGGAGATACAGGTTATCTTGGGATCTCAAGAAAAGAGGAATTTACCCAACTCATACAAGTATCTACAGGCACAGATGAATTCATGGCTGGACTCAAGGCTTATACAAGTCTGAGAAGGCTGGGCATGGTAGCTCATGCCTGTAATCCTAGCACATTGGGAAGCTGAGGTGGGAGATCACCTGAGCTCAGGAGTTCAAGATCAGCCTGGGCAACATGGCAAAACCCTGTCTTTACTAAAAAATACAAAAATTAGCCAGGTGTGGTGGTGCACACCTGTAGTCCCAGCTACTCAAGAGGCTGAGGTGGGAGAACTGCCTGAACCTGGGATGTTGAGGCTGCAGTGAGCCAAGATTGTGCCACTGCACTCCAGCCTGGGTGACAGAGTGAGACTTGTCTCAATCAATCAATAAAGTCTGGGATTCCTATGGAACAATGTTTCATCAAAGACAATTTAAAAAGGAGTTTCTATGGCAAATAATTACTGTTGCTGCACTTTATATACATGATCAGGCCAAGTTTAATAAGACTAAAACTTATTTTGCAAACAAACTGGTTTTTTTTTTTTTGAGATGGAGTCTCACTCTGTCACCCAGGCTGGAGCGCAGTGGCGCAATCTTGGCCCACTGCAACCTCCGCCTTCCAGGTTCAAGCAATTCTCCTGCCTCAGCCTCCCAAGTAGCTGGGATTACAGGTGTCCACCACCACGTCTGGCTAATGTCTTGTATTTTTAGTAGAGACAGGGTTTCACTATGTTGGCCAGGCTGGTCTCGAACTCCTCACCTTGTGATCTGCCTGCCTTGGCCTCCCAAAGTGCTGGGATTACAGGCATGAGCCACCGTGCCTGGCCTGCAAACAAACTGGTTCTACCATGATTTGTCTTTAGTAAAAATGGAGACTGGAGAGAGAAAAATTATGATTCAAAAACTATGGTATACCTGTTATTAGGTTCTAATCGCATCCATTGTTTTTGAATTTTTTCTGCAATTTAGACTGATCCTGCTTACTCCTGTGAACCAACCAGTGATCTCTGGCTGCTGCTCAGAAGAAACAATAGGGATGGGTAATGTGAAAATCTGGATGAGCATTCTAATTCTGGGCATGACCTCATATCAGCTTGGTTACAACTGCCCAGTTCATGAAAAGCCTTCTTATTTAGTTTACTTGAGATAATTTCACTTATTTTGCTTTACTACTGTGGAATATATTGTCATTGTACTCTTTGTGTAGGAATGCAGGATAAGCCTACTCAACATTTTCTTAAATTGAACACTTAGGAATCTTCCAGATTATACCTTCTGTTGAGACTCAGTTATGAATGGCCCTCACCATACCAACACTTTCTCATTGAGCTCTTCTCTACCTTGAATACAAGAGACCCTAATAATTAGGTAAGAATATCATTGCCCCTGTTCAGCCTGAAGAAGTTACAGAAGATGGATCTTCATCCCTTTACAACCCTTAGGATTAAGGGTGCCCTTGTAAAAGGGAGGGAGGAAATATGTCAGAGGTGTTCTAACCAGAGTGACTCCATCTTGAATAGGTGCTAGATAAGATGAGGATGAGACCTGCTGGGCTGCATTCCCAGGAGGTTAGGCATTCTTAGTCACAGGATGAGATAAGAGGTCAGTGGGACTGGTTTCACAAGATACAGGTCACAAAGACCCCACTGATAAAATGAGATGTGGTAAAGAAGCCGGCTAAAACCCACCAAAAAGAAAATGGTAACAAAAGCGACCTCTGGTCATCCTCACTGCTCATTATACACTGATTATAATGCATTAGCATGCTAAAAGAAACTCCCACCAGTACCATGACAGTCTATAAATGCCATAGCAATGTCCAGACATTACCCTATGTGGTCTAAAAAGGAGAGGAATCCTCAGTTCCAGAACTCCCCAATCCTTTCCTGGAAAACTCATGAATAATCCATCCCTGTTCAGAAAACAATCAAGAAATAACCGTAAGTATAGTCAGTCAAGTAGTCTGTGCTGCTGCTCTGCCTATGGAGTAGTCATCCTTTTATTCCTTTACTTTTCTTAATAAATTTGATCTCACTTTACTCTGTTGGCTCACTCTTGAATTCCTTCCTCAGTGAAGCCAAGAACCCTCATGGCCGCCTAGGCTGAACCCCAATTTTGGGATTCACCCTGTGACACTTAAACACAGTGGGCCATTTGGTCCAATATTCCACAGTTTCCATGTATAGCTGCATCAAATCACATGTGACAAACATTAACCCACAGATGTTAAGATCTTATGCCAGAAGTTAAAAACCTTTGTGCTCCAACCTTTTTGTTTCGCCCAATCCAAATCTCTTTTGTTCTTTATTTCATTTCCTCTATGGACCAGGCTGAAGTAGAGATGAAGAACTGGAGTCTTTTTCTGTGTATCTTTGAATTTTAATCTTCTTTCCAGGCTCCAGGATCTCAATTAGAGTGTTTAAATCCTCCCTGTAATCTAACTAGTTGAAGTATGCTCTTCCTTTCTCCAGGACTGTACTCTGTGTACTTTCGGTTTGATATTAAATATTTTGGGGAGAAAAAAGGTAAAAGCATAAAATGGTCAAAGGATGCAATACATATTTGACCTCCTTAAATCAGTTACTGAAAAAAGGGATCCAGAAAAACTACTTTTCCTCCTGTCTTGGATGCCATTTACTTGGGTACTAAAGTGTATGGATCTCTAGGGATGACACCCTGGAGAGCCACATGCCCTCAGCAGAAACATCTTGTTGATCCAGTCAATGAGGAAACAGGAGACAAAATATAGATCTGACTCTGTTCATGTGCCCCTTTTTTGTGCTCGCTAACATCTACTCTTTTTTCCCTGCATTTCAGGGCCTAGAACTCTACCTCACTACTGTTAAGAAATATAATAGAAGAATCACTGGTTTCTTGTAACATGTCATGAATATAATTTATTGCCACATGTGAGCCAGAGTCAACACAGTTTACAATTTCTGTCAAGGTCCAAAGGAAATTAGATTGACATGGCAGATCCTGACAGGCAGGATTTCCTCTCCAAAAGCCATTTAGAGAATTAAATAATTTAAATGCAATTAATTTTTGATGAAATTCATCATTAAAAAATTCGTAGGTAAATTTTGATCTATTAACAACAGTTACTTTTCAGCCCTGAATTTCCCCTGCAGCTCTGGGGAAATCATCTCTGTTCTGACTTCAGTTTCCCTCCTCACATAGCCCTTTATGAACAGAAGAGGGATCTTAGTCAATATAATGTATGCAGCTACAGTGCAGCCCAGACATAAAATGCTGTGGGATAAAACAATGCTGTGTGCATTTGTAAGCCTCTTTTTCTGCAAAATACTTATATGTCTATTATCTTGTTTGAACCTCACAAGAATCTGAGATAGGTAGAACAAAATATTATTAACCCTGTATCACAAATAAGAAAGTAAAATTTAGAAGGGGCTCATCCCTTTTAAGTCCTAAAACAAAGGACTAAAATGCAGCCAACTGATTGCCCCACATCTCTGACATTTCAAGGTCCTTGCAATTTTCATCTTTCTTTGTTTAACTTCGTAAGGCATGGGTAGAAGAGAAGCCAGTGACTTAGTCTTAAAATGGTGCATAAATAACAGGGTACAATGGAAATAAGTTCCAGCATGGGCAAACACCAGAATTGGCACTGAGTAGTCTTGGTTAAGGGCTGGAATCCTATTCATTCTAGTCTGGAGAGGAGAAAAAATTCCCCTCGTCTTTCCCACTTTCAAAAGTGGAAAGAACGGAACACTTCCGATTTCCTAACCATAAAGGATGACTGATAATGGCCTTGTGAAAGCTGTTAAAGCCCTATATGGATGCACATATTAGAGCACTGCAGTGTTGGAGCCAAAGCCATCTTCTGGTCTTGATGGGGCTTGCCAGGCACACAGGTCACAATAGTCACTGGGCAAAAATGCTGGGTAGTCCCTGGATAGATTTCCCCCTACTGGTGTCTACATGTCAGGACCCATTTTTCTCCCTAAGGCTAATTGTTGATCTGCTGCTTTCTTCATTCATTTCCTCTGTAAGGTAATATAACCAAGAGGTGACCCTGAACTAGGAGTGGGTTAGCAAAGATTTCAGGGGCTCTTAAGCTTTCCCTTTCCAGTCACACACAGACCACACAAGTAGGAATGATTTAGATGCAAATTATATGTAAATAGACTTTGACAGGCTTAGATTGGGACCATGAGAAGATCCCTGTGGGACAAGTTATTAAACAAAAAGAAACTTGATACTATTGTTGGTGTAAGTAACCTACCACGAATGTTTTAAAGAGACAGAGAGATCTTCTTATCTTCAAATTCTTCTTCTATTAGCAGACTGTATTGCCTCAGATTATATTTAATCATTCAAACTTTATTCCTTTGCATTAAATAGTCTCCTTATTGAAAATACAAAATAAGCTGGGTGCCGTGGCTCATTCCTGTAATCCCAACATTTTGGGAGGCTGAGGCGGGAGAATTGCTTGAGCCCAGGAGTTTGAGATCAGCGTGGGCAACATGGTGAAACCCCATCTCTACAAAAAAAAATTTTTTTTTTAAATTAGCTGGATGTGGTGGTGTGCGCCCATGGTCCCAGCTACTTGGGAGGCTCAAGTGGGAGGATTGTTTGAGCCCAGGAGGTAGAGACTGCAGTGAGCCATGATAGTGCCACTGCACTCCAGCCTGGGTAACAGAGCAAGAACCAGTCTTTAAAAAAAAAAAAAAAAAAAAAAAAATCCCAAGAATGGCCACACAATAGGAGGCTGCCATCACCTCTTAGCAAATATTAGTATATCTGCTACCTGCTTCTTATAGGCTGGGAAAGAATAAGAGAAAGATTTGAAGGTAGGGCAATGTCTGAAATTTGATTACTTTCTAGAGATGGTCAAACCTGGGTAAGGACCTGTAGAGGGAAGTTTTAAATGGGAGAGGGGAAGAAAAAAAGAGGTAAGTGAGGGGCACTGAAAAAAGACACAGAGGCCCTACTCTACACTTAGACTTGCAAAAGGATGTTTTCTTTCTGTTTCTTCAGAAAACAGAGTGATGTGCAAATAAAATCCATAAATAAATATCTTTCAGAGTAAAACAATGTACAGGAAATGCTTTGTATTACTGGATTTTTGGCAACTCAATGAACTAAAATAACACAGAAACATAGACAATTTGAAACAGGAGATGCCAGGACTTCTATAGTTACGTATTAACTAGATTACTCATTCCATCTCAACAGCTCATTGAACTCCAAGATTGGCTTAATCAGTGCATAAGCTTTCAGTTTACACAAAGTTACCCTATGAGGAAAATCTACAATAACTGACTCTGCCCTAGTGTGTTACTAAGAAGACAAACAGATTGGTTCTCCTGAAAAGTGTGCTCCAGACAGTAAGTGCCTCCAGAAACTTCCTTGAAGGGTGAAATTATAACAAAGTCCAGAAATGTAATAATCAGGAAGGAAAAATTCTAGGTTTGTGGTAACTTATTTTAAAAACTGAAAGAAGAAAAAAATCCTAGATATTTTAAATGAAGGAGACTCTCTTTACAATTCTGTAATCATGAAAGTATTAAAACTATTCCAGTGATTTAATTAATTTAATTAGATATATAAAAGTTCAAACTCATTAAAGCATGCCCAAGAGTTGGTTAGCCTCATAATATTGACAAACACAAATCAGGAAGCCTGTGGATTGAGACTATAACTTCATGTTTAAATTATTAACAGATCATCCATCCCTCAAGTGCTATGAATCAATTCCTACTATATCAAGCCATGGAGAGGAAAATTAAGTAACATTGTCTTCCTACAAGGAATACTGTATTTCAGTTACACTGTTGGTTTACTCTCTTGCAAGTCCGTAAGTCAAAATGAATGCAAAAATCTATTTCAAAACTTGCAGAGAGAAAATCAGGTGCTTCATTATTCTGTGTTCTTTCTCATACATATATTGAATTAGAATCCAAATGAATGCTTTAATTTATTCTGAATTAGAATAGTGAGATGAGAAGACAAAAGTATGAAGACACTGAAAATAAAAATAACAGCAGAATAAAATGCTGAAACATCTAAGCATAATTATGTTGTTATCTTTAAAGAAAGAACCCCTTGCCAATGACATCTTGTGTCTCCTAAGCCAGTGATTCCTGCAGCTGGTGATTTTTAGAAAAGAACTGCAATATCCACTTGAATCTATTTAAAGAGATCTAATTATAAAAGATAAGATTTTTCTTTTTTCTTTTCTTTTTTTTTTGAGACAGAGTCTCCCTCTGTCACCCAGGCTGGAGTGCAATGACGCATCTTGGCTCACTGCAACCTACGCCTTCCGGATTCAAGCGATTCTCCTGCCTCAGCCTCCAGAGTAGTTGGGACTACAGGCGCGAGCCACCACGCCCAGCTAATTTTTGTATTTCTAGTAGAGACGGGGTTTCACTATATTGGTCAAACTGGTCTTGAACTCCTGACCTCAGGTGGTCCACCTGCCTTGGCCTCCTAAAGTGCTGGGATTACAGGCGTGAGCCACCGCGCCTGGCCAGATTTCTGCTTTTTTAACATAGAATACAAAGCTTGATTTGAGAGGGAAAAAGGACATAAGAATGACTTGGAAAGATGAGTAATTTCCAAAGAATCTCTGTTGAAAAGCAAACAAGGAACGGCTGTCACAGAAACAAATACATGTACTTGGATTTTTCTCTGGAGTAGAACAGGATGATCACACATTTTACTCAACTGAAGGGCTACTTACTAGGGTTGGCTTTTGCCTTGGCATAATGCAGCAATATGAGGTATTCATTCAAAAATAACAACAAAAAAATAGCAACCAACAATTATTCACCCCTTACCATGAAAGACACTGGTTCTGAACACTTAACATAAATTATCTTATTTAATTTCATTACCATCCTATCAGGTATTTAATAGAATTATCCCCACTTTACAGATAAGGAACAAAGAAGTTATATAACTTGTCCATGCTACTAAAGGTTAGAGTCGAGATCAAAACCCAGTTAGTTATGACTCCAGGGTCACAGATAGCACTTCTGTTAAAGAAAACTAAAATGCATTCCAAAGTTAAGTCCATATGTCGAATTCTTATTTACCTGCCCAGTGGCTGCCACTGTAGATGGTCCCACCTCCCCACTTTGATATCTGGCAACCCTACTAGAAGACTAAATATAGTGATAAATAGATCTCTGTGATGATACTCATTTATTTATAAGCGATTTCATATATATTACTTTATTTGAGCCTCTCAATAGTTCTGTGAGAATAGTTGCTGGGTGGATTATAACCCCGTTTTCACTAAATGTTTAAAAAAAAAAGGATGATGGTCTCTCATTTATTCCTCTGAATTGCTTATAGTATTCACATTTTCTCACCATTTTCACAGCCATTCCTCTAACCAAAATCCTCATCTCTTTGTGTCAAGGAATACCACAACCACCTCCCAGCTTTCTCTCCGGCTCCAGGCTCTCCTTTCTTTTGTATTTTTATTTTGCGAGACAGTCTTGCTCTGTCACCCGGGCTGGAGTGCAGTGGCATGATCTTGGCTCACTGCAACCTCTGCCTCCCTTTAATCGGGTTCAAGTGATTCTTCTGCCTCAGCCTCCCGAGTAGCTGGGATTACAGATGCATGCCACTATGCCCATCTAATTTTTGTATTTTTATTTATTTATTTATTGATGAAATCTCACTCTGTCGCCTAGGCTGGAGTGTACAGTGGTGCGATCTTGGCTCACTGCAACCTCTCCCTCCTAGGTTTAAGCAATCCTCCCACCTCAGCCTCCTGAGTAGTTAGGATTACAGGAGTGCACCACCACACCTGGCTAATTTTTCTTTTTCTATTTTTAGTAGCTTTTTCTATTTTTAGTAGAGGCAGGGTTTCACCATGTTGGCCAGGCTGGTCTCGAACTCCTGACCTCAAGTGATCCACCCACCTCAGCCTCCCTAAGTGCTGGTATTACAGGCATGAGCCATCATGCCCAGCCCAGGCTCTCCTTTCTTCAGCATCCTTCATGTCCCTGCCAACCACATACCTATACATTTATCATCATGCTGTTTCCTTTAAGAATCTACAGTGATTCCCAAACGGCCATCATGGCAAGTCTAGACTCCTCTGCTCAGCTCTCAGAGCTGTCTGTGGTATGGCTCTACCCTGTCTATCTAGCCTTTCTTCCCCAAGGTACCCAACACAGCCTCAACAGAGGGACAGGTTAAGTCTCAGTTCTTCATTCTCACCATATACATCCCACTTCTGTTTTGTTCTTATGCTTTCTTTCCTATCTGGGGACATCTTTTTTCTGTCTTTATCACGTGTAAGCCTTTGTTCGAGATCTACCATCATCTCTTGCCCCAACAACATCCTAATAGGTCTCTCTGCTTCAAGTCTTGTCCCATTCTAAGTCATCCTTCACAGAGTGACCGAAGTAATTTTGCCAGAATATAATTATTATTACTTCTTTCCTCCTTAAAGTCTTTCAATGGCTCCCATTTTATAAAATCAACATAAACTCCAAATCCATTAACACAGCATATGTATCCTTTCATGATCTTGACTCCCTGAGCTAAGCCAGGCCATGGAACCTAGTCTGAGTTCAACGATGAATGAGAATGGTAGCCAGGCATGGTGGCTCATGCCTATAATCTCAGCACTTTGGGAAGCTGAGGTGGGAGGATCACTTGAGTCCAGGGGTTTAAGATCAGCCTGGGCAACATAGTAAGACACTGTCTCTACGAAATATACAAACAAATTAGCCAGGTAATATGGTTTGGCTGTGTCCCCAACCAAATCTCATCTTGAGTTGTAGCTCCCCACAATTCCCAATTGTTGTGGGAGGGAGCTGGTGGGAGATAACTGAATCATGGGGGCGGTTTCCCCCATACTGTTCTCGTGGTAGTAAGTAAGTCTCATGAGATCTGATAAAGGGAAACCCCTGTCGCTTGGTTCTCATTCTCTCTTTACCTGCCACCATGTGGCAAGATGTGGCTTTGCTCCTCCTTGCCTTCTGCCATAATTGTGAGGCCTCCCCAGCAATGTGGAACTGTCAGTCCATTAAACCTCTTTTTCTTTATAAATTACCCAGTCTCGGGTATGTCTTTATTAGCAGCGTGAGAACAGACTAATATGCCAGGTGTGATGGTGCATGTCTGTGATCTCAGCTACTCAAGAGGCTGAGGTGGGAGGATCACTTGAACCAGGAGTTTGAGGCTGCATTGAGCTGTGATCGCACCACTGCACTCCAGCCTGAGTGACAGAGCAAGAGTCACACACACACAGAGCGAGAAAGAGAGAAAAAGAGAGAGAATAAGATTTCATCTCTTTTAATTTTATGTACTCCAAAGCAGAAAACAAGCAGGACGAAGATCATGAATAAGATAAAGATTCAGGTGGGTGAATACAGTCCCCTATTTTATCTCTTGGATCTCAGAAAAATGTGCTAAAATTCACCATGCATAGAGTAGACTCAAAGCAGCAGCTAAGGCTAAAAGAACTGAACTGAGATTTGAGCTGCTGCCCACCACAGGCATGACAAAGTTTGCCATTTCAGCCTACGTTAATTGCCTGTTGAAACAAAAATTTAACACTGTTCAGGGTATTATATCAGAAACCACAGTTTCTGCAACATAATATTCATAATGTCTAGTACAGAATCCAAAACTTCTAATTATGTGAAAATATAAACCATTTTCAAGGAAAAAGACAATGAACAGTGGCCAACACTGAAATGACCCAGATATTTTAGTTATCAGATAAGGATTTTAAAGCAGCTATTATAACTATGCTTAATGAAATAAAGGAAAATACACTTCTAATGAACAAAAAGAGAGGAAATCGCAACAAAAAAAGAGAAAGGGACCAACTACAAATTCTAGAAATGCAAAATACAATATCGAAAATAAAATATTCACTGGATGAGTTAAACAGTGAAATGGCAATGACAGAGGAAAGAGTCCATGTACCCAAAGATAGATCAGTTGAAACTATTAAATCTGAAAAAGAGAGAGAAAAAGATTGAAAAAAAAATTGAACAGAGCCTGTTCTTGTAGAACAAGAACAAGAACAAAAAAATCTAATATATGTGTAAAGTCCTAGAATGAAAATTAAAAAATTAAACAGAAGTAGAGCTATTAAGCCAAAAATGGAGATTAAGAATCATGGGCTGGGCGTGGTGGCTCATGCCTGTAATCCTAGCACTTTGGGAGGCCAAGGTGGGCAGATCACTTGTGCCCAGGAGTTCAAGACCAGCTGGGCAACATGGTGAAAACCCATTCCCACAAAATATACAAAAATTAGCCAGGTGTGTTGGCATGCACCTGTAGTCCCAGCTACTTGGGAAACTGAGGAGGGAGGATCACCTGAGGCTGGGAGGTCGAGGCGCAGTGAGCTGTGATCATGGCTTTGCACTCTAGCCTGGAAGACAGAGTGACATCCTGTCCCCCCACAACCAAAAAACAAATTAGCTGTACGTGGTGGCACACACCTGTAGTCCTAGCTACTTGGGAGACTGGGTGGGAGGACCACTTGAGCCCTGGAGTTTCAGGCTGCAGTGAGCTGTGATCGTAACACTGTACTTCAGCCTGGGAGACAGAGCAAATGAGACCCTGTCTAAAAAAAAAAAAAAAAAAAAAAAAAGAGAGAGAACTTAAACTCTAACCATTCACCAAACACAAAAATTAAATTGAAAAATTGAAACAGGTCACAGACTGAAACATAAAAGCTAAGATCATTAACATTCTAGAAGAAAAAATGGGAGAAAATGGGTAAACAAAAATTTCTTAGGATTTTTTTCTATTAAAAACACTTATAAAATGGGCTTCATAAAAGTTAATGTCTTGAGTAGCACTATGTGCATGGAAGAGAGAAGAGGACCAAGGGCAGAGCCCTGGGGGACTCCAAACTTGAGAGATCTGTTAGTGGGGGAGGAGCCAGCAAAGAAAACTGAGGAAAAGCAGCTCTGAGGTGGCAGGAGAAAAAGGCAAGTCAATTGTCAGGAAGGCCTGGAGAAGAAGGCGTTTCAAAAAGCAGGGGTGGTCAAACATATCAAGTGCTACTGGAAAGTCGAGTCATATGAGGAGGAATAACTGATCACTGGCTTGTCAATATTTAGGCGGATAAAGGAATGTTGGGGATGAAAGACCCATTAGAGTGTCCTGGGAAGAGAATGGGGAGGGAGAAAGTGGAGGCAGCAAGGCAGACAGCTTTCCCAAGAATTTTACTCTGGAGGAGACCAGATAACTAGGGTGACAGTTAGAAGGAGATGTGGGGTCAAGAGAGGTTCCACTACATATAAAGAACCCTCGCAACTCAGTAATAAGAAGATAACTAGCCCAATTAAAAAATGCAAAAAGATCTCAACAGTTACTTCACAAAAGAGATACATGAATAGAAAATAAGCATATGAAAAGTTGCTCAGTATAATTAGTCACCAGGAAAATACAAATGAAACCCACAAAAACAAATTCTTTTCCCACAGTGCAATCAGGACAAACAACAAAATAATATCAAAGGACTTTCTTCATCCATTCACTTTGAACAAACACAGTTTTCAAAAGATATTTTTCTTTATTTGACAAAAGACATAGCAGATGGCTTAAAAAGCCCCATGTCACTTAAAATTTTAGGAAAAGATCTGTTAGTATATAAACAATTTAAAGGCTGGGTGCAGTGGCTCATGCCTATAATTCCAGCACTATAATTCAGCCAGGGTAGGCAGATCGCTTGAGCCCAGGAGTTCGAGACCAGCCTGGGCAACAGGGCAAAACACTGTCTCTACTAAAAATGCAAAAGTTGGCCAGGCATGGTGGCACATGCCTGTAGTCCCAGCTACTCGGAAGGCTGAGGCATGAGAATTGCTTGAATCCAGGAGGCAGAGGCTGCAGTGAGCCGAGATCATGCTACTGCATGCCAGCCTGGGTGACAGACCAAGACTGTCTCAAAAACCCCAAACAACAACAACAACAGCAACAACAACAGCAACAAAATTTAAAATTTAAATAGCCTATGACCCAGTAATTCCACTTTGGTGAATATCAACCCAAAAGAAATAAAGGTTCTAGCACTTTAACATGTACATGTATACAAGATATACACATATAAAAATATATTTTTATTAGCACACATAGATGAGAATTTATATTGCAGAGCTGTATATCATAGGAAAAAAAACAGAAAAAAATGGATACCCATCCACAGAAAAATGGTTGAATAAATGATGTCAATTGTGGTATGGCCAGCCTATAAAATATGCAGCTGTTTAAAACTTTCTCCCTCATCTTAATTACCAGGTGAAGCCAATTGGAACTCACCGTAGCCTGCTAGATAAATCCAATTATTCAATTTTCCTTTGTTTTCTCCAACTGGCTGGAAGAAGGTATCTGTCAGAGCAGAATTTGGGACTGAATTTTCTCCACTCTAGACAGATGATAGGGGTCTCACTCTATCCCCAGGCTGGAGTGCAGTGGCGCAATCCTGGCTCACTGCACCCTCTGCCTCCCAGGTTCAAGCAATTCTCCTGCCTCAGCCTCCTGAGTAGCTGGGATTACAGGTGTGTGCCATCACGCTTGGCTAATTTTTGTATTTCTAGTAGAGACCGGGTTTCACCACATTGGCCAGGCAGGTCTTGAACTCCTGACCTCAAGTGATCTGCCACCTGGGCCTCCCAAAGTACTGGGATTACAGGTGTGAGCCACTGCGCCCGGCCCAGATGATACGTTTTCTAAAATTGGATTATGGCTTCATTCTGGAGCTGCATGAACCATTAGAGACCTGGGGCCATGTGATACTCATCACTTGGATGAACTGAAGGGGTAAAGTGATTGCTAAACTAAAACACAAAAATCAAGCAGGTGACATGGAAAAGAGTTGACAAAGCACATTGAATCAGGGTGTTTTACAGCCGGAAACACTCCGTAAAGCCTAGGACTCACCCTTTTCCTAGAATATAGAGTAATCTGAGGAGCTGCTTTGCCTCAGGATTCCTGGGGGTCACTCTACTTACCGTGGCATACAACAGAAGAGATCGGAGATTTAATTCTCACCCCTCAGTCCTCATTCAAAATATGAATTCCTGATCTCTCCTAAAAGCAAACTCTTCAGATGGAGCAACATGAATCTGGCTATTTTTGTTCTGACTTTTAGAAGTCTCTGGCCTAGAGTAAACTGGAACTTGTCTTAGCTTGCTGATTACAAGGCTACATTCTGCCTCTAAAAATAATTAAGAAGTACTGTTCTTTGTACGTCATGATGACTCCACCAGCTCTGAGTTGCTCTTCCAGGGAAGCAAAGGGTTCACACTGAGTCATGTATCCCTCAGTCCCTCTCTCCCCTCTTCCACCCACCCACCTCCTCTGACAGGTTCCTTGATTCTGGGAGCAAAGCTGCACATTTTGTAGATGGCTGGTCAGGGTTAAACATTTAGTTTATACCAAAGGTGTCAGAAGAGAAAGAAAAAAGGCAAAACAAAACCCGAAAAACATTTAGTCTGAAGCCATGAAATAGTTTTTCTCTATGAGATATTAGCAGTTTAATTCACTGCTGAAAAGACTGTACATTTCTGGAGGACAGCTTGGCACTAAGTATCTTTTAAAATTAAATTTAAAAAATGTGTTTTTTGAGACAGGGTCTCACTCTGTCACCTAGGCTGGAGTACAGTGGCACAATCATGGCTCACTGCAGCCTTGACCTCCCGGGCTCAGGTGATCTTCCCACCTCAGCCTCCTGAGTAGCTAGGACCATAGGTGCCTGCCACCACACCCCCAGCTAATTTTTGTATTTTTGTGTAGAGATGGGGTTTCGTCATGTTGTCCAGGCTGGTCTTGAACTCCTGGGCTCAAGCGATCTGCCTGCCTCAGCCTCTCGAAGTGCTAGGATTACAGGCATGAGTCACTGCACCCGCCGGTGCTAAATATCAAGAAGTATATGTTGACCTAATAATTTCCCTTGTAGAAACCAATCCCAAGGAAAGAACCAAAGAATCACCAAAAGGAGTTATATGTAAGAATAATCAACAGCACACTTGTCATAATCAGTAATAAACTGGAAACAACCTAATTAAACGATATGTTCCCAGAGATAATTAAATAAAAGTATAATAAATTCAGGTAGTTATATAATTAGATTATAACACAGTCAATATTATATTTTCAAGAAATAGGCCAGGCATGGTAGTTCACGCCTGTAATCCTAACACTTTGGGAGGCCGAGGCAGGAGGATCACTTGAGCCCAGGTGTTGGAGTCCAGCCTGGGCAACATAGTGAGACACCATTTCTATTTAAAAAAAACTAACAACAACAAAGAAATATTTAATGACATAGGAAAGTACTTACAAGTAATGTTAACCAAGAAAAAAAAAGCAGTATATATACATACAGTGTAATTACAATTCTGAGAAAGAAAAAAAAAGCTTGAAGAAAATACATCAAAATGTAAACAAAGAGTGGTTACTCCAAAGTGAAATTATAGGTGATTATTTTCTTTTTCATACTTTTAAATATTTTTCTGGGCCAGGTGTGGTGGTTCACATCTGTGATCCCAACACTTTGAGAGGCTGACACAGGCAGATCACTTGAGCTCAGGAGTTTGAGAACAGCCTGGGCAACACAGTGAGACCCCACATCTACAAAAAATAAAAAAATTAGCTGGGCATGGTGATGCATGCCTACAGTCCTAGCTACTCGGGAGGCTGAGGTGGGATGATGGCTTGAGGCCAGGAGGTGGAAGCTCTAGTGAGCCAGTGATGGCACCACTGCACTCTAGCCTGGGCAACAGAGCAAGATCCTAGCTTGAAAAAAAAAATCCAAACTGTCTAATATAAGTAGGAAGTATAGTTCAATCTATAGACTTTTCCCTTCCCCTTATTATATCAGTAATAAGTTATAGCCATCAAAAAATTGATGTGAGAAAGAAAAAGAGAAACGGGAAAGGAAAAATAGTTACTTAGTCTGGATTTCAACCTTCAATTCTGGCCATATTAGTATTTCCATTTATATTAATATAAATGTTTGTTGAATTGAACTACACTGATGCCAGCCTAGGCAGACTCAGCAGGGAGCATTTCATTTGATCCTGAGTTTTGATGAAAATTTCTTCTTTAAAAATATGTGAGCTCTAACACTTGACTGCTGTTTATTGCTGCCGAAATCCATGAATGCTAAACTCCCAGACTGGTATCCAATTATTCACACTTCCAACCTCCCTTTTCACCTGAATTTAAGACTGTGCTGTGAAATGGAAATCTCTGAAAACTATCATACAAAAGCTATTTTTCTTTTTTTTCTTTTTGAGACAGAGTCTTGCTCTGTCGCCCAGGCTGGAGAGCAGTGGCGTGATCTCGGCTCACTGCAACCTCCGCCTCCCAGGTTCACACCATTCTCCTGCCTCAGCCTCCCAAGTAGCTGGGACAACAGGCGCCCGCCAACACGACTGGCTAATTTTTTGTATTTTTATTAGAGATGGGGTTTCACCGTGTTAGCCAGGATGGTCTTGATCTCCTGACCTCATGATCCGCCCGCCTCGGCCTCCCAAAGTGCTGGGATTACAGGCATGAGCCACCGCGCCCGGCCCTACGAAAGCTATTTTTCAAAAATGGACCTGTTGTGCTGTGATGATGATGAGGAACTGATGTAGCCTTGTAGCACACTGCCACACTCAACTGCAGGGTTTGGAGAAGAAAAAGGACAGACATGACCATTTCTTCTGTGCCTCACAATACTCCATACAGGCCTCTCCCTCCATGGGCTGGGCTTCTTACCAATGCAATTTGTGTATGAGTTGACCTCTCCCTCTAAATGATAAGCTCCTTGCAGGAAGAGACCATTGATTTTTCATGCTCCTGTTTCCAGCTACAGTCACAGAACCCAACCACTCAGTGGCTACTCAATTAATGTTTCTGAACTGGACTACATTAATGTCCCATCCCCAGGATTAAGAAAAAAAAAAATAAGTGTTTTCAAGATAAAGAATTTTGAGCATTAGAAAGAGCAACCAAATAACCCAGGAATTTATATGACTTAGAAATTGACAAAAACAGGAAACTAAATTAGAATTCAGAGAGTATTTGGGTGTTACTATGGGCAGAGGTGGACATAAATTGTTTTTCCACCAAGGATTTCCGACCCAAACTGGGGATCCAAATGAGAGCCACAGACAAAGAAGATGTAACTTCAGCCCAGTGCGGTGGCTCACGCCTGTAGTTCCAGTACTTTGAGCAGCCAAGGCAGGAGGATCATTTGAGGCCAGGAGTTTGAGACCAGTCTGGGTACTGGTCTCTAAAAAAAATCAAAATAAAAAAAAGAAATAACAAGACCTGCAAATCTGAGGCTTCCTGAAGTGATGCAGGAGCAACAACGTATTTAAAAAAAAAACACTTCATTTTCTCTTCTGATCCCTTTGGAGGAGAAATAAATATTAGCAAGGAACATGAAATATTATCTAAATACAAAGGATAATTTAAAAATATACTTCATTTTATGGTCTATTAAAAGGAAGGAAATAAAGGGTAAGAGGCGTATATATATACGAAGGTTCTAATAGAGGTGAAATAGAGGACTGGGCACCGTGGCTCATGCCTGTAATCCCAACACTTTGGGAGGCCGAGGTGGGAGGATTGCTTGAGCCCAGGAGTTCGAGACCAGCCTGGGCAACATAGTAAGACCCTTCTCTACAAAAAAAAAAAAAAAAAAAAAAAAAAAAAAAGCTGGGCATGGTGGCTCACACCTGTAATCGACCCTATCTCTACAAAAAAAAAAAAAAAAAAAAAAGGCCAGGGCATGGTGGCTCATGCCTGTAATCCCAGCACTTTGGGAGGCCAAGGTGGGTAGATCATCTGATGTGAGGAGTTCAAGACCAGCCTGGCCAACATGGTGAAACCCTGTCTTTACTAAAAATACAAAAATTAGCGGGGCGTGGTGGCAGGCACCTGTAATCCCAGCTACTTGGGAGACTGAAGCAGGAGAATCGCTTGAACCCAGGAGGCGGAGGTTGCAGTGAGCCAAGATTGCACCACTGCACTCCAGCCTGGGCGACAAAGTGAGACTCTGTCTAAAAAAAAAGGTATGAGATAGGCTAGAATTTAGTTAGGGCCAGCAGGATGACTACATCAGTTGTATATTATACAACTCCAGGGCATGCCATTCATATAATGAGGCCCCTAGGAGTTTATACAGCAGTGAACAACCTGCATAATTATATGTGGCAGCCCTGGATTTAACACATTTGAGAGAAACAGAATGGCCCACGTGGGTTCTAGAACAAGGTGTTTCAACAAGGGCCTTACTGCCATTTTGAGCCACATCTTCTTTGTTGTAGGTGGCCATCCCGTGCATTTTATGATGCCTGGTAGTATCCTGGGCGTCTACTACATGCCATAATAATCCCCTCCCCAGCCAGTTCTAACAACCAAAAGTGTCTCCAGACATTGCCAAAGAAAGAGAAGACATACGTTGAGTATCTCTTATCTGAAACACTTGGGACAGAAATGCTTTGGGGTTTTTCAGATTTTGAATTTTTTTGGAGTTCGGAGTATTTGCAGAATATATACTGGTTGAGCATCCCTAATCCTAAAATCTAAAATGCTCCAATGAGCATTTCCTTTGAGTGTGTCATGTCAGTGCTCAAAACGTTTTGAATTCTGGAGCATTCCAAATCAGGCATCAGGCATATGTGAGAAAGGAGTGTGGTCTACAGCAGATCAGATTAATTCTCTAGGCAATCGCAAAAGGAAATACCCACAAAGATGCATTTAATAATCCCTTTTGATTTAATTCAATTTGCCAAGTAACATCCCAATGACCAATTCATTATCTTGGGCACAGTAATAGTAATATCAGGAACATATTACTAAACAGAAAATATGTTATATTTTAAGAGAAGTTTTAAGAAATGCAATGGCTGGGTGCAGTGGCTCACGCCTGTAATTCCAGCATTTTTGGAGGCCGAGGCAGGTGGATCACCTGAGGTCAGGAGGTCGAGACCAGCCTGGCCAACATGGCAAAAACCCGTCTCTACTAAAAATACAAAAATTAGCCAGGTGTCGTGGTGCATGCCTGTAATCCCAGCTACTCAGGGGGCTGAGGCAGGAGAATTGCTTGAACCCAGAAGGCAGGGGTTGCAGTGAGCTGAGACCACACCACTATACTCCAGCCTGGGCAACAGAGCAAGACTCCGCAAAAAAAAAAAAAAAAGGAAAAGAAAAAAGAAATGCAATGACATGTAACAATCCACAAGTTATTGTCAACATTGACATTGGACCACATAAGAGGAAACAGATGGAAAAACATTTGGAATGATTGGTAATTTAACAACGTGTTAAGATTAAATTTCTAGGAGTACAAAAACTCCTAAATTGTTCCTTAAATAAAAGAGACTGAACCAAAATCTTTCCACAATTCTTTTTTTTTTGAGATGGAGTCTCACTCTGTTGACCAGGCTGGAGTGCAGTGGCGTGATCTCGGCTCATTGCAACCTCTGCCTCCAGATTCAAGAGATTCTCGTGCGTCAGCTTCCCGAGTAGCTGGCACTACAGGCGCCCGCCACTATGCCTGGCTAATTTTGTATTTTTAGCAGAGACGGGGTTTCACCATGTTAGACAGGATGGTCTGGTCTCCTGATCTTGTGATCCGCCCACCTCGGCCTCCCAAAGTGCTGAGGTGAGCCACCTCGCCTAGCCTCCTTCCGCAATATTTTCTACATTGAAAAGTAGACATAAAAATATATAAAGCCTTGCTGGGTGTGGTGGCACGCACCTAAAGTTCCAGCTACTCATAACAAACTCAAACCCCTGGGCTCAAGATATCCTCCCACCTCGGAGTCCTGAGTAGCTGGAACTATAGGTGCAGTGGCTCGTGTGCATAATCCCAGCTAATCATGGGGCTAAGGCAGGAGGACTGCTTGAGCCCAGGAGTTCAAGTCCAGCCTGGGCAACATAGCAAGACCCTATCTCAAAAAAAAAAAAAATATATATATATATATATATATGTATATATATATATATATACGTATATATATATGTATATATACGTATATATATATGTATATATACGTATATATATATGTATACATATATATATATATACATATATATATATATATATATATATATATATATCGAGAGAGAGAGAGAGAGAGATGACAGACAGATAGATTCATACTCATGTAATCCTGATTTGGGAAAGCTGTTTTCTATATAAGAGAAAAATTATAAGGTAAAAGATAGATTTACCTTCATTGACATTAAAAACTTCTGTGTGTCAAAAACAAAATGAAAAAGAAAATATGAATAAAACTAAAAGAAAATATTTATGATATAAATGTCAATGGTTCAAGATCTTTAAATACATACAACTTTTAAAAATCAAAAAACAAGGACAGGGCGTGGTGGCTCACGCCTGTAATCCCAGCACTTTGGGAGGCCAAGGCGGGCAGATCACGAGGTCAGGAGTTCGAGACCAGCCTGGCCAGCATGGTGAAACCCCGTCTCTACTAAAAATACCAAAAAAAATTAGCCGGGCATGGTGGCACACGTCTGTAGTCCCAGCTACTCAGGAGGCTGAGGCAGAGAATTGTTTGAACCTGGCAGCCAGACGTTGAAGTGAGCTGAGATTGAGCCACTGCACTCCAGCCTGGGTGACAGAGCGAGACTCCACTACAAAAAAAAAAAAAAAAAAAAAAAGTCAAAAAACAAAATCGATACCCTAATGAAAAAACAACGGACTAGAATATGTAATTCTCACACACACATGCACACCCTCCACATACACGGAATCTTAACTAGTCAATATATGGAAAATATTTAACCTTATCAATCGAATAAATGGAAATAAAAACAAGATAGCATTCCTTTATATATCTTCTTGATAAAGATTTTTAAAAATGATAATACATAGAATATATCATACTTTTGAGGGTACAGACAAACATTGATAATATAAACTGGCACAACTTCTCTGGAAGACATTTTAGCAACAAATATCTTCAAAAATATTCCTGGGCCCGGCGCAGTGGCTCACGCCTGTAATCCCAGCACTTTGGGAGGCTGAGGTGGGTGGATCACCTGAGGTCAGGAGCTTGCGACCAGCCTGGCCAACATGATGAAACCCCATCTCTACTAAAAATACAAAAATTAGTTGGACGCAGTGGCACGTGCCTGTAGTCCCAGCTACTTGGGAGGCTGAGGCTGGAGAATCCCTTGAACCTGGGAAGTGGAGGTTGCAGTGAGCCAAGATCACACCACTGCACTCCGGCCTGGATAACAGAGCAAGACTCCATCTCAAGAAAAAAAAAAAATTCATATACTTCAGGCTGGGTGCTGTGGTTTACGCCTTAATCTCAGCACACTGGGAGGTGGAGGTGGGAGGATCACTTGAGCCCAGGAGGTCGGGATCAGCCTGGGGAACACAGCGAGACCCCATCTCTATAAAAAATTTAATAAATAGCCAGGTATGGTGGCGCACACCTGTGGTCCTAGCTACTTGGGAAGCTGAGGGAGGCAGATCAGACTGACAGGCCAAGGATGCAGTGAGCCATGATCGCACCACTGCATTCCAGCCTGGGCAACAGAACGAGACCCTGTCTCAAAAAAAAAAAAAAAATTTCATATACTTTATATACTTTACTGTATATATGTATTACCTCAATTTTTTTTTAATGGGAAGAAAAAAAGCTCCTGCTGATTTTGCACTATGATCTAGTGGCAGGAAGACAAGTAGGTGTGGCTAGGGAACTAGCATGATGCAGAGAGGTAACATAGTGTACTGCACCCTGCTCCCACAGGTGGGCCGCATTCTCCCACCAACTCCCACCACTGCAGAGAAGAGGTAGGGGTGGGGAGAGAGCAAGGCCTAGGCTGATGGAACTAGGGGACTTATTAGAGAAGCTTTACCAAGTGGCTGTTCACAGCATTTCCACAACACTAGAAAACAAAGAATATTGGCTATGTTGTCAAATTGGGCTTTAATGTTATTCAAAGGATTTCAACACACCACTTCATCTATGCACCAGGACAAGTTGATGATGTGAAACAGAAACTAGCAGTTAAAGCTAAGGCTATGTTTACAGTTGGACACTCTGAAGAGTAGGCTACAGAAAGAAGGGAACTTTGAGAATTAGTGGAATTTGCTTTGAAATGCCAGAAGGCTGTTTTGGAAATTGGGCTAATTATAAGACTATGTAAGGAGGAGTAAGGCCTCACCTCAACTCTATCCAGCCTTTCATCCCCACCTCCACTTTCACCCCAGGAAATGATTTGGACTGGCCAATGGGGACTCTGAAATATGTACTTTTAGTGTTTATCATCCCAAAGGTAGAGGTCTACCAGAGAAAATACATGTTATGTTGATGTTGTCTATGTATGGTTTATATTCTTCTCAGCTCTGATAATCCCAGTGGTACACCCTTCACACCTACTATGAGAGAATGATTTATTATAATGGTGTACTTGTCTGGCATGTTTTAGATCCAAATTCAGAACTAAGGCAAATATAGAAAGTTCATCTTTCTCCTTAGAAAAAAATGTATTTTTAAATTTCACTCTCAGCTGGGTGCAGTGGCTCATACCTGTAATTCAAGCACTGTGGGAGGCCAAGGCAGGCGGATCACCTGAGGTCAGGAGTTCGAGACCGGCCTGTCCAACATGGTGAAACCCTGTCTCTACTAAAAATACAAAAATTAGCCGGGCGTGGTGGTATGGGCCTGTGGTCCCAGCTACTCGGGAGGCTGAGGCAGGAGAATCGCTTGAACCCAGGAGGCAGAGGCTGCAGTGAGCTAAGATGGCACCACTGGACTCCAGTCTGGGTGACTCCATCTCTTTTTTTTTTTGAGACGGAATCTGGCTCTGTTGCCAGGTTGGTGTTGCAGTGGTGAAATCCCAGCTCACTGCAACCTCTGCCTCCCGGGTTCAAGAGATTCTCCTGCTTCAGCCTCCTGAGTAGCTGGGACTACAAGCACGTGCCACCACGCCCAGCTAATTTTGTATTTTTAGTAGAGACAGGGTTTCACCATGTTGGCCAGGATGGTCTCGATCTCTTGATCGTCGTCTCGGTCTCGTGATCCGCCCGCCTTGGCCTCCCAAAGTGCTGGGATTACAGGCGTGAGCCACCACGCCTGGCTAAGACTCCATCTCAAAAAAACAAAACAAAACAAAAAAATAAATAAATAAATAAATTTCACTCTCTGTGACATGAATCCATTGGTCAGAAAATAAATAAATAAATAAATAAATTTCACGCTCAAGTAATTCTCCTTTCACTGATACAGGATTTAAGTGGTTGGAGACCTAGGTTCTATCATCCTTAGCCAGAACAGTCACCTAGAAATTAGGAAAATTAAGGGCTATGTCCATACAAACAGTGCATGGCTATATGGAATTTCTATAAATCCTCTGAAGTGCTGATGAAGGAGGAATTCAGTGTGATCTCCTGATGCAAGTGGCAAAAAGCTACCCCACCTCCACTTTGTTCTCCAAAATCTTCCCCTACCAGATAAAGAGTAAAATTTACAAGTTTTACTATAGCTCACAGACAAATTGCCCAAGCTGAAGTTGAGATTATATCTTCTTTTTCTGCCTTAGATAATAGGCTAGTGAGTATATAATGGAATTACTAAAAAGCCAAGGACAAATACAGCAGTACCTAAGAAGTGCTGATATAACTTAAAGAATAAAAGAAGTGTGGCACTGTTATTAAGCCAAATATTAACCACCAACAGCTATACTTTATAACACAATCTGATATAGGCCATGCATGACAAGAACACAGCCCTAAAACGGAACCTCATTCTCAAAATTCAATATGGCCGCTAGCTGGCTCAAATGGATACTGTACACCACTGGCTCTCACCTGTATGATTGATTTGCCTTATTTTAAGGCTTCTAGTGATATTCAGTGTGACAGCTAATGGTTAAGTCTATGGAGCACAGGTTAAATAAATGAATCTTCTCTCAATTCTATGTTATATAGCCCAGTATAAAAATATTCAAAGTGTACTTGCTGGCTTATGGAGAAATTCATCTTAATTTAACCTCTCTCTTCAGAATGAACTATTGTTTTCTTTGTCCTTGTTCCCTAGGGTCCCACCTCCTAGCTTCATATGAGCACTCAATAAACAGCAAAAAATATTTGTTTTCCTTCATTTTTAATCTTTAAAAAATGTTTAAATCTTTTTTGCGTAGGCAAAAATAAAATTTTACTGAGCCCTTATTGTATGCCAAATACCACTGTAAGAATTACCTTATTTAATCTTTACAACAGCCCTATGAGTTAAGTGTTATTAATATCCTCATTCTGGCTGGGTGCAGCGGCTCATGCCTGTAATCTCAGCACTTTGTGAAGCCAAGGTGGGAAGACTGCTTGAGGCCAGGAGTTCAAGACCAGGCTGGGCAACATGGTAAAACCCCATCTCTACAAAAATACAAAAATTAGCCAGGTGTGGTGGCATGTACCTCTAGTCCCAGCTATTCAAGAGGCTGAAGTAGAAGGATACCTTGAGCGTAAGAGGTCAAGGCTGCAGTGAGCCATGACCGTGCCAATGAACTCCAATGTGGGCAACAGAGGGAGACACTGTTGCAAAAATAACAACAACAACAACAAAAACCAAACCCATAATATCATCATTTTACACATTAGAACACTCAGGCACCCAAGGTTAAGAAACATTCCCCTCAGCTGGGCGCGATGGCTCACACCTGTAATCCCAGCACTTTGGGAGGCAGAGACAGGAGGATTGCTTGAGCCCAGGAGTTTGAGAACAGCCTGGGCAACATAGTGAGACCTTGCCTCTACAAAAAATACAAAATTAACTGGGCATGGTGGCATATGCCTGTAGTCCCAGCTATGTGGGAGGCTGAGGAGGGAGGATAACTTGAGTCCAGGAGGTTCAGGCTGCAGTAAGCCATGAATGCACCACTGCTCTCCAGCCTGGGTGACTGAGTAAGACCCTGTCTTGAAAAAAACAAAAAAAAGAAAAGAAAGAAACATTTCCCCGATCACACAGCCAATAAGATGCAGAATGGCTCATGCTTATAATCCCAGCACTTTGGGAGGCTGAGGTGGGAGGATTGCTTGAGTCCACAAGTTTGAGACTAGCCTGAAAACATAGTGAGACCCCAACTCTACCATGAAAAAAAAAAAAGCAGCGGCAGTTCAGGATTTGAAGTGAGGCAGTGTAAGTCTAGAGCCTATCCCTTAACTACTATTGTCAGCTTATACAGCCTAGAGTAACTTCCTTCAAGTTGGTGGTTCAGTTCTCAGCACTATCACTTACCAGCTGAATGAGTCTTGGACAAATTGCTGAAAATGTTTGAGCTACAGTTTCTTTATCTGTAAAACAGGTTTAGTAACAGCCTGTTTACAAGATTTGTTGGGGAATTAGATGAGATTATATATATGGACAACCTGGCATGCAGTAGACATTCAGCAAGAGTCAGCACTCTTCCTTCCCTGCTTGACATTCCTATTCTTTATTTCTGAGTCTCGCTCTGTTGCCCAGGCTGGAGTGCAGTGGTACAATCATTGCTCACTGCAGCCTCGACCTCCCAGGCTCAGGTGATCCTCCCACCTCAGCCTCCTGAGTAGCTGGGACTACAGGTGTGTGCCACCAATCCTGGCTAATTTTTGGTAGAGATGGGGTTTTGCCATGTTACCCAGGCTGGTCTTGAACTCCTGCCAGGCCTAAAGTGATCCTCCCAAAGCGCTGAGATTACAGGTGTGAGCCATGGTGCCCAGCTGACATTCCTCTTCTTTTTGTGCTTGCTGCTGCTCAAGTGTGAGACTTCTAATTCCAGCTCCATTGAAAATCAGGGCCCAACACAGCTCCCGGGGAAGGAGACTAAGCAGTTTTTTCTGTTGTTGTTATTTTTGAGATGGAATCTCATTTTGTCGCCCAGGCTGGAGCGCAGTGGCGCGATCTCGACTCACCACAACCTCTGCCTCCCAGGTTCAAGCGATTCTCCTGACTTAACCTCCCGAGTAGTGGGATTACAGGCGTACACCACCACGCCCAGCTAATTTTTGTATTTTTAGTAGATACAGGGTTTCACCATGTGGACCAGGCTGGTCTTGAACTCCTGACCTCAGGTGATCCACCTGCCTCGGCCTCCCAAAGTGCTGGGATTATAGGCAGGAGCCACTGCACCTGGCGAGAGACTAGGCAGGTTTAAGAAAAAGGACATTGTTGCTTTCAGTCTCATAGTAGACATCGTAATATTTCCTAAATTCCTAAATGGGTACATCCCAGCCCTCAAACTACCCTCACCACACTAGTGTAACAAGCCCCCAGGTACACACATTTTGGTTTCAAAGTCACACTGATCCTCCACCCTTTTCCAGGTGGATGGAACAAGAAAACTCACCTAATGCCCTGACGATTCGCATAAGGACTTCCCCGACTTTCATTCTGGTCTCTGGTGTGTGCTTGTCTTTGCTGCTGTCATATTGAGCCAACAAGTCCGGCAAGATTTTCTCAGGATAGACGTCTGACAGCAGGGCAACCCCTGGGGTTGAAAACAAAAAGAAAGGATTCATTACTGTTTAGGATCAAAAGGCAAATAAACCAGTCACCCTGTGATGGGATGAACACAGAGATGCTGAAAACCATCTCTAAAGCTCTCCCAGCAAGGGCTGCCTATTGTTTGGAGAGTCAGCATAGTGAGTGGAACGAAGATGGGCCTGGTAGTTGAGACTCCTGCGTTTGTCTAGTCCCAGCCTGATAGGATCTCTAAGGTCACTCCCAGCACTGACATTCTATGATCCAGGCAATGCCTCCTGCCTTTGCTGCAGTTCGCCTAGTCCCAGCCTGATACGATCTCTAAGGTCACTCCCAGCACCGACGTTCTATGATCCAGGCAATGCCTCCTGCCTTTGCTGCAGTTCTCCATTCCTATATAATTTCCCTCTGTGGAACTGCCAGTGATGGGAGCAATTTCCACAAGGAAACACTTTCAGAGCATCCTGGACATGATCAATATTAGATCTAAGCTCATGGCTGAGTTTCCTAATCAACAGAAATAGGGAAGACCCTGACCCTGAGTCCCCCCTTCGTAGGACTTGCTGATCCTCTCTCCCATCCACAGCAGCGCCTTCTAAATGTGTAGCCTGGAACAGTGTTATCATAATCTGAGCCCAGCCCCATACTCAGCAACCTTTTTAGGGGTGGCAGGGAGGTGAGAGATGACCAGACAGATCCAGAACAAAACCCCTGGTTGGCCTCAAAACTATATAACTACAAATTCTACCATTCATGTCTATACTGTTGTTTATTCCTATTTTCTCTCATTAGTCTTTAGCAGAGAACAGGAAAAAGATTACACACTATAAAGAACAGTGACGAAAAAGAAAAAAAGTAAAGAAGAAATAAGTAGAAATAGGGGTTCCAGGATGAGAACCCACTTCTACCCCAAGCACCCTGGCCCATCAACTCTGCTTTGGGTTTCTCCAATAATCCCCTCATTGGTCTCCCTGCTTCTACCTTTTTCATCCATTGCAGATGGAGCTATTTGGTTTGAATCGTAAGTCTGGCCCCTTCATGCTTCTGCCCAGACCCCTCAGTGGTTTCCCTTCTTCCCTGAATATGAGCAGTCCCCATCCCCCGCCTTCCTTTGTTCTCTCTCTGATCTCATCTTTTAACACTCTCCCTTGCTTCCTGGCCTCCTTGCTGTTCTCCAGTAGGCCAAGTGATCCTGGCCCGGAGGAGTCGGCCTCACTTCCCCTCTGCATCCGCTGCTGCTCCTCCTGGTGGCCTCACAGCTTGCTCCCAAACCCTATCATGTCTCTGCTCACAGATCACATTTGTCACATATAAAACGGCACCCTCCTTCCCCTGCCACTCTTTACTCCTCTCACCCTGCTTCATTTGTCTTAGCACTTAATATCACCTGACAGGTTGTGTATTTCCTTATTGTCTGCTCTCCTCCTTGGAATGTGAACTCTATAATAAAGTCAAGGATTTTCTTTTGTTCCCTGCTGTATCCCCAATGCCTAGAAGAGTCCTAGCACGTGTCACGTGCTCAGTAACTACCTGCTAAATGAATGAATGGATGAATGGATGGATGAGTAACCAGGATTCAAATATACAGTCCTGATATAAATTTCAGGAATTAAGAAAGAGAGGATGGGGAAGAAGTAATATAAATGCTTGAGAAATCTATATTTATTTTTCATCTAAGTTTACCATTCTCGTGTTTAAACTGACAGCCTTGCAGGCAAAGTCTACGTGCATTTTTTTATGTTATAGGTTGTGATTCCATTCTCTTCTAAATCACATCCACACTCTTCACTGGCCTTATCCGCCGCATCTGCTGAGCTGTGAAGGCGGAGCACCTGCTGAGGGCTGCACCTGTCTGCCCATCCTCCTTTCTGCCCTCCCCACCCCCATCTTTTCTTGCTTCCAAAAAGCCTGGGAAATCTCTGCATGTGGTCCTAAGCCTGCACCTCTGCATGTGGTCCTAAACCACACCTCCAATCCAGAGTCCATCTTAGGACTTCAGTCCTAAGATGGGCTCTAATCTTATGCAAGCAGAAGCTCTGCTCTTAAGAGAGATTCAGGCTGTGGCACAACACTGTTGCCAAAATGTGACACTGTAGTTGTAGTTCACTCTATTATATAAAATGATGAAGAAGTCCTTGGAGGTTCAACACGGAGTTATGGAATATTGTAGCATAGAAAAAAATGTCTGCATCGGCTGGGCGCGGTGGCTCACGCGTGTAATCCCAATATTTTGGGAGGCCGAGGTGGGTGGATCACTTGAGGTCAGGAGTTCAAGATCAGTCTGGCCAACATGGTGAAACCCCGTCTCTACTAAAAATACAAAAAGTTAGCTGGGCGTGGTATCGGGCACCTGTAATCCCAGTTACTCAGGAGGCTGAGGCAGGAGAATCGCTTGAACCCCAGAGGAAGAGGCTGCAGTGAGCCGAGATCACACCATTGCACTCCAGCCTAGGCAACAATAGTGAAACTCTGTCTCAAAAAAAAGAAAAAAAGAAAAAAATGTCTGAGGCCTAAGGGTAAATGAATTGTTTGCTAAGAGAAAGAAGAGGGGGCTAGGTGCAGTGGCTCACACCTGTAATCCCAGCACTTTGGGAGGCTGAGGTGGGAGGATCACTTGAGGCCAGGAGTTTGAGACCAGTCTGGGCAACATAGGGAGACCCCATCTCTATAAAAATAATTTTAAAAAAATTAGCCAGGTGTGGTGATGTGTGCCTGTAGTCCTAGCTACTCGGAGGCCGAGGCAGGAGGATTGCTTGAGCCCACAAGTTCTAGGCCGCAGTAAGCTATGATTGCAGCATTGCACTCCAGCTGGGTGACAGAGTGAGGTCTCAAAAAAAGAAAAACAGAAATAGCCTCCAACTTCTAAAAGACCTCCACAACTGCAATTCTGGCAGGTGTTATATCACTGATATATTACAAGGCCTGGTATATATTACAGATTTGCAGCTATCATAACTTTCTTTTTTTTTTTTTTTTTGAGATGGAGTCTCGCTCTGTCACCCAACTGGAGTGCAATGGCTTGATCTCGGCTCACTGCAACTTCCACCTCCCGGTTCAAGCAATTCTCCTGCCTCGGCCTCCCAAGTAGCTGGGATTACAGGTGCCTGCCACTATGCCTGGCTAATTTTTGTATTTTTGGTAGAGACGGGGTTTCACCGTGTTGGCCAGGCTGATCTCGAACTCCTGAGGTGATCCACCCTCCTCGGCCTCCCAAAGTGCTGGGATTACAGGCGTGAGCCACTGCGCCCGGCCCATAGCTACTTTCTAAAATCAGAAGTTCTCAACTCAGAAAATCTGGTGGGTGTTTCCTTTTAGGAATGTAGTCATGACTTTGCAATGGAAAACAGTGGAAAAATGGGATTTGCTTTATAAAACTTTGATCTATTTCTAGCTTTTCTGAAACCTATTACTAAAGTCCCTCTTACTGTTGTTTAACATAGTCTTTTTTTTTTTTTTTTTTTTTTTGAGACGAAGTTTTTCTCTTGTTGCCCAGGCTGGAGTACAATGGCGTGATCTCAGCTCACTGCAATCTCCATCTCCCGGGTTCAAGTGATTCTCCTGCCTCAGCCTCCTGAGTAGCTGGGATTACAGACATGTGCCACCATGCCCGGCTAATTTTATATTTTTAGTAGACAGGGTTTCTCCATGTTGGTCAGGCTGGTCTCAAACTCCTGACCTCAGGTGATCCACCTGCCTTGGCCTCCCAAAGTGCTGGGATTAAAGGCATGAGCCACCGTGCCGGGCCCTTACTGTTGTTTATTCCTATTTTCTCTCATTAGTCTTTAGCAGAGAACAGTCATTTACTTCTGTGAACATACTATCCTGGCCAAATGAGCTCTGGACTTCCTCTCTGTAGTGGGCAGACATGTGATTACACCTAGCATCTACTCTCTCTTCTGGTAACAACACCACCATGGTGTTCTTTTGGAGAAATATCCCTTTCTTACTCTCAGTCTGTGTGGTTTGAGTGGGCTAACTATACCCACTTTCTCCCCCTCCAGGTGTGAACTTGTATCCCAGGCTGGCCAGTTAGGATCTTCCATTCCATCCCCACCACCATGACTGGTTCAGGAACAGGGAATGAGATTCGATCCTGAAACCCACATTGACACTACGGGGAAAGATAAATTCCCCTCCCCACCACCCATTGAAGAGACTAACCTGGAGCTGCCAGTGGCCACCATGTGGAAAAAGCCCACACAAGAATGACACCAACACAGAGGGAGAGCCAGCCTGAGAGGGAGGGAGAAGAAGAAGAGACCCGATGGCATCTTTTCAGCTCCGGGACCCAGGTGTACTCCACCCACTCGACTTTCTGGATAGAAAAGCCAATAAACACCCTCTAATGCTCATGCCAGTTGGACTGTTTTTCAATTAAAATAATCCTAACACACCCTTTTTCTGGTTAACAATGATTTTTCAGATTTTTTTTTTTTTTTTTTTGCTTTTCCTATAATGCTAAACTTTAAACTCATTAGGGAGCTTTTAGTTCTCCCAGTCTTCCATAAAAAGGTTGCCAAAGCAAAGCCCGGTTTCCTTGCTTCCCACAGTCCCAGATCTAATAGCAATTGTTTATCTTCCTGCTGGCCTGTTCCACAGACGGCTGCCAAATGGCTGGCTGTTTGAGTTTTACCTTCTAGGATACAGGTGCCACCTATGAGTTTATAAATCCCTGGAGAATAAGAGCAGTTCCCCCTTTACCCACCAAGCAGTGAAGAGAGTCATACATGATGGTTAAGACTGTATAAAAATGAAAGGGATGAGATTTTGTGTGCTTGTTTTTATTTATTTCGAAAAAACTTTCTGTACTTAGACACTCTGTGGAAGCACGGCCATAACCTTCACATGACCATGGGCCCATCACACTTGATAATTCCTTTGTGACTTGAAAATGGGGTAATTTCTGGGTCAGCACAAGATTCAAGAAAACATCACACATCAATCCCTTTGGTAATGAGACCCAAAGGATTGTGTGAGAGAGACCTCTTTCTGCTCCGATCGTAGGAAACTAGCTATGCATTTTAGGATGTGGTGCAACAGATGAGATATAGAGAAGGTAAAAGTGAATCCAAACTGGGAAGAGTTCACAGACGCATTCTGAACTTTTTTTGGAGGCAGTGCATAGAATATTGGTGAATTAACGTAACTAAAAAAATGTTAGGTGGCCAGGCGCGGTGGCTCATGCCTGTAATCCCAGCACTTTGGGAGGCCGAGGCGGGTGGACCACCTGAGGTCAGGAGTTCGAGACCAGCCTGACCAACATGGTGAAACCCCCCTCTCTACTAAATACAAAAAATTAGCTGAGCGTGGTAGCAGGTGCCTGTAATCCCCGCTACTTGGGAGGCTGAGACAGGAGAATCACTTGAACCCGGGAGGTGGAGGTTTCAGTAAGCCAAGATTGCACCATTGCACTCCAACCTGGGAAACAAGAGTGAAAACTCCATCTCACCAAAAAAAAAAAAAAAAAAAAAAAAAAAGGCCAGGTGCAGTAGCTGACACCTGTAATCCCAGCACTTTGGGAAGCTGAGGTGGGTGGATCACGAAGTCAGGAATTTGAGACCAGCCTGGCCAATATGGTGAAACCCTGTCTCTACTAAAAATACAAAAATTAGCTGGGCGTGGTGGCGTGCGCCTGTAGTCCCAGCTATTCGGGAGGCTGAGGCAGGAGAATCTCTTGAATCCAGGAGGTGGAGGTTGCATTGAACCGAGATGGCGCCACTGCACTTCAGCCTGGGCGACAGAGTGAGACTCTGTCTCAAAAAAAAAAAATGTTATTACGATAACTACATGTAACAAAACAGACTGTCAACTTTGTAAAATAACTGTTTTTTTTTCTTCCCCCCAAGACTTCCCTGAAAGCCACACACATATTTTGAGCAAAACAGTGTTGACTTCAAGATGATCCCACAGCGTGTTACTCAGTGATTCTGAGTAGCAAAAGGAGTTTGGGTGTCGTGTACTTTTACTTAGTACTCTTGCATTAACAGGAAAGTCAGTCTAATTCTAAAATGTCTTTGCTAACTGGCTGTATCCCAGGGAACTGCTAAGCCATTCCTACTTCAAAACTAACCTGCCTCATTTCTCCTGGGCAGATAACAACTTCCCAAAATACCCACAGCAACCCGGAAAACCACCTACTCACTTGAAACTCACAGATATTTCTGCCAACAAAACTACAAGAAACACAAAAACCCACACATTGTATAATTCCATTGAAATGAAATGTCCAGAATAGGCAAATCTCTACATAGGAAAAGTAGATTTAGTGGTTACCTAGGGCTGTGGTAGTTTGAGAAAGTAGGGAGTGACTGCTAATAGTTACGAAGTTTCTTTCTGGGGTGATAACAACATTCTAAAACAGGGGTCCCCAACCCCCAGGTTGCAGACTGGTACTGGGCATGGCCTGTTAGGAACGGGACCACACAGCAGGAGGTGAGCAGCAAGGGAGCATTATTGCCTGAGCTCTGCCTTCTGTCAGATCATTGGAGGCAACGGATACTCCCAGGAGTGTGAACCCTATTGTGAATTGCACATGCAAGGGATCTAGGTTGTGTGCTCCTTATGAGAATGGAAAGTTTGATGATCTGAGGTGGAACAGTTTCATCCTGAAACCATCCCCGCCCTCCCAACACCGTCCCGTCCATGGAAATATTGTCTTCCATGAAACCAGTCCCTGGTGCCCAAAAGGTTGGGGGCCATTGTTCTAAAATTCCAGCCTGGGCAACACAGCCAGACCCCATCTCTACAAAAATTTAAAAAATTAGCCAGATAGGCTGGGCACAGCGGCTCACACCTGTAATCCCAGCACTTCGGGAGGCTGAAGTAGGTGGATCACCTGCAGTCAGGGGTTTGAGACCAGCCTGGCCAACATGGCAAAACCCCGTCTCTACTAAAAATACAAAAATTAGCAGGGCATGGTGGTGCATACGTGTATTCCCAGCTACTTGGGAGGCTGAGGCAAGAAAATTGCTTGAACCCAGAGGGCAGATGTTACAGTGAGCTGAGATCGTGCCACTGCACTCCAGCCTGAGTGACAGAGCGAGACCGTCTCAAAAAAAAAAAAAAAAAAAAAAAATTAGCCAGACATGGTGGTGCATGCCTCTAGTCCTAACTACTTGAGAGGCTGAGGCAAGTTGGTCACTTGAGCCCAGTAATTCAAGGTTTAGTGAGCTAGCACACCACCACCACACTCAAGCCTTTGTGACAAAGGGAGACCCTGTCTCAAAATTTTAAAAACTTCTAAAGTTGACTGTGGCGATGGTTACACACTCTGAAAATATACTAAAAACCAGTGCATTGTTTATTTCATTATTTATTTATTTTTTTATTTTTTTTGAGATGGAGTCTCACTCTGTTGCCCAGGCTGGCATGCAGTGGTGTAATCTCAGCTCACTGCAACCTCTGCCTCCCGGATTCAAATGATTCTCCTGTCTCAGCCTCCCAAGTAGCTGGGACTATAGGCACGCACCACCACACTCGGCTAATTTTTTGTATTTTAGTAGAGATGGGGTTTCACCATGTTGGTCTGGTTGGGCAATCCACCTGCCTTGGCCTCCCAAAGTGCTGGGATTACAGGCGTGAGCCACTGCAGCCGGCCTCATTTTTTATTAAGACAGAGTCTTGTTCTGTCGCCCAGGCTGGAGTGCTTTGGTATAATTACAGCTCACTGCAGCTTCAACTTCGCAGGCTCAAGTTATCCTCTCACTTCAGTGTAGCTGGGACTATAGGTGTGTGCCAGCACACATGGCTAATTTTGTTTATTTTTTGTGGAGACGAGGTCTTACTATGTTACCTAAGCTGGTCTCAAACACCTGGACTCAAGTGATCCCCCCTCCCCAGCCTCCCAAAATATTGGGATTACAGGCGTGAGCCACTACACCCGGTCTGAATTGTTCACTTTAAGTGGATCAATGGTATGGTATGTGACTTATATCTCAAAAAGTTGTTATTAAGAAACTATAAGAAAATATTTCATATCTGCCCTTTTAGGTTTTTATTTCTTATTTTAAAAATTTTATTATTATTATTGTTATTTTGAGACAGAGTCTTGCTCTGTCTCAGGCTGGAGTGCAGTGGTATAATCTCAGCTCACTGCAACCTCCAACTCCCAGATTCAAGCAATCCTCCTGCCTCAGCCTCCGGAGTAGCTGGGATTACAGGTGCATGCCACCACACCTGGCTAATTTTGTATTTTTAGTAGAGACGGGGTTTCACCATGTTGGCCAGGCTGGTCTTGAACTCCTGAGCTCAAGTTACCTGCCTGCCTTGGCATCCCAAATTGCTGGGATTACAGGCGTGAGCTACCACGCTTGGCAGGTTTTTAAAATAGAAGAGAAAGGAAGAAAATAATATAGCATATCTTAAATATAAAGGGAAATCCACTGCCAAGAGCAGAATATCAGCTTCCTTTTGTATCCGAATCTGTTTTGGTTGCCCCTGCAGGGTGAGAGTAGAAAGAGGGGGAAAATGAATTGTAACCCATTACTTGATTAAAAAAGAAAATCAAAATTAGCCAGGCATGGTGGTGTGTACCTGTAATCCCAGCTACTCAGGAGGCTGAGGCAGGGGAATTGCTTGAACCAGGGAGATGGAGGTTGCAGTGAGCTGAGATCGTGCCACTGCACTCCAGCCTGGGTGACAGAGCGAGACTCCATCTCAAAAAATAAACAAACAAACAAAAAAAGAAAATCAAGTATTTTGCATTTCATAGAATGTCTTGCATTCATAAGAAAATGGTGTATTACATTTAAAAGTCTAAATTCTGTGGTAAGCCAGAAATTCTACTCTAGAAATCTATCCTAATAGGTATATTAACACAGCAGGAAATCACTTTATGTACAAAATCATCACTGTAGCACTATTCATAATAGAAAAGACTGGAAACAAATTTGCATCAACAGAAAATTAAGTGATGGTCATTCATACAGTGGAATATAAGGCATCCATTTAAAAAATGAATAAGGCCAGGTGCAGTGGCTCACGCCTGTAATCCCAGCATTTGAGAAGCTGAGGTGGGTGAAAGAATCACTTGAGGCCAGGAATTCGAGACTGGCCAGGCCAACATAGCGAAATCCCGTCTCTACTGAAAAAAAAAAATTAGCTGTGCACGGTGATGCATCCCTAGAATCCCAGCTACTCGGAAGGCTGAGGCAGGAGAATCACCTGAACCCAGGAGGCGGAGGTTGCAGTGAGCCAAGATCGCGTCACTGCACTCCAGCCTAGGCGACAGAGTGAGACTCTGTCTCAAAAAAAAAAAAAAAAAAAAAAAAAAAATTAATATGTTTTTAAATAACTGTCATGAAATGAATTCTAAGAGCTATTGTTAAGTAAAAAGCAAGATGCAAAATCGTCTCTATTCAACTATTTGTGTACAAAGGGGAAATATACACTCATTGAATAATTCTGGAAGGATACTCAAGAAACTAATAATATTGATTATTTCTGGGGAGGGAAACTGGGTGACAAGGGGATAAATGTGAGAGAGAGAGACTTTTTATTTTTGTATCTTTTAGTAAGTTTAAAATTTTTTTACTTTTAATTTTTTAATTGGCAAATAATAATTGCACATATTCATAGGGTACATGGTGATGTTTCAATAGATATAATATAGCGATCAGATCAGGGTAACTAGCATATTCATCACTCAAATGTTTACCATTTCTCTGTGTTGGGAATATTTTGAATTTTGAATGATATAAATAAATAAAATTTAAAAAAAATCTGTGATAAATTTAAAAATTTATGTTTAAAACATTTTAACAAATTTTGTCTTTCAAAGTAGAACAGCTAGTCAGCTGTTCTACTTTGAAAGTAAAAAGAATTTGCAACTAACATAGCAGAATGACCACAAACATTTGCATCCTCTTTCTCCTGAAATCTCACTAAAGTGACAAGGTGTAAAAAAGGTATGAATCCACAACCAAGGAAAAAGACAATGGGATAGGTGTCAAAGGCTGAAGTCTGGGTAAATAGAACAAAACTCGAGCAAAATTATGATATGTGCATGATAGAGTTGCTGGATCTTTGGAAAATATATCAGTAAGTACACAGAAAAGGAAGCAAATGTGCAGGGAAGGCTGACGACTGCACTAGGCTCAGCACTGAATAACATCAACGTGGTCAGCAGTAAACAGTGCCCAATGATTTAGCCAAAAGTTGTGATGGGAAATGGCAGAAGTTGTTTGAGCACGTGTGTACCTATGCGTGTGCACCTATGTGTGTGCACTAGGTCCACATCTAACATGTAGAAAGTGAGTAGGTCATGTCCAAAATTTTTTAAATCAAGAGAGGTCTGTGTAAGTATTTTATTTATAAACAGAGAAATAATTACTAGAAGAAACTACTTTAAAAAGGAGGGGTATGAAGATGGCAATCTCTGGGGATTGGAACTAGGGTGTAAAAAGTAGGGCAAGGGGCTGGGCATGGTGGTTCACACCTGTAATCCCAGCACTTTGGGAGGCCGAGGTGGGCGGATCACTGTAGGGTCAGGAGTTCAAGACCAGCCTGGCTAATATGGTGAAATCCTACTAAACATACAAAAATTAGCCAGGCGTGGTAGCCCACATCTGTAATCCCAGCTACTATGGAGGCTGAGGTGGGAGGATCGCTTGAACCTGAGAGGTGGAGGTTGCAGTGAGCTGAGATTGCATCACTGCACTGTATCCTGGGTGAGGTGACAGAGTGAGACTCTGTTTCAAAAAAAAAAAAAGCACAAGGACAAGCTTTTTTTTTTTTTTTTTTTTTTTTTTTTGAGACGGAGTCTTGCTCTGTTGCCCAGGCTGGAGTGCAGTGGCATGATCTCGGCTCACTGCAAGCTCTGCCTCCCAGGTTCATGGCATTCTCCTGCTTCAGCCTCCCGAGTAGCTGGGACTACGGGCGCCCGCCACCATGCCAGGCTAATTTTTTTTTTTTTTTCGTATTTTGAGTAGAGACAGGGTTTCACCATGTTAGCCAGGATGGTCTCAATCTCCTGACCTCGGGATCCACCCGCCTCGATCTCCCAAAGTGCTGGGATTACAGGCATGAGCCACCGCGCCCGGCCGCTTTTTTGACTCTTTATTTTATTATTATTATTTTTTTGAGACAGAGTTTTGCTCTTGTTGCCCAGGCTGGAGTGCAATGGCGCAATCTTGACTCACCACAACCTCTGCCTCCCAGGTTCAAGCAATTCTCCTGCCTCAGCCTCCTGAGTAGCTGGGATTATAGGCATGCACCACCACGCCTGGCTAATTTTGTATTTTTAGTAAAGAAAAGGTTTCTCCATGTTGGTCAGGTCTTGAATTCCCGACCTCAGGTGATCGGCCCTCTTTTTTGACTCTTTAAAGACTATGTTCAAAGTAATCAATAAAAATAAGTTCATTTAAAAAACTAGAAAGAAAATATGAAAATGTATATTAATCTCTAGTGGAAGCTCTAATTAAAGAGAATAACAAATGATGGTTAACAGAAGTGGGAAGGCACAATAAAGTTTTCCTCCTGATTAAGAAAAGAGAATCACCAGTCTGATTGTCCTCTCTTGCAGATCTAAGTCACAAAGATAATAAAGAACTCTAAAGAGAAGGAAATACCACCCTTTAGCAGGATACTTCAGTTGTTACGCATGTGAGACCTTTTATTATGATGGAAGCTAACAATAATTTCAGCTCTAAGAATTCAGGAAGTTGCACAAACTGGGGAAGTTGGTTATTAAATAAAGGAAGTATGGGGAACTCAACTGAATAGCTGGGCTGTCTTTGTAATTAGAGTAAATGATTACGTCTGGCATGCCAATTTGATATTTAGCTTCTCTAAAGCTCCAAAGTTTTGTTAACTGTGAACAGGTCCCAACAAATTTATAAAGATTCAGGATAAGTGAATGTTACTTAGGCCTGAGGAAAAAACAGGGTTAGACTAAAGAGCTACCGAAGCATCCTGCTAAAGGGTGATATTTTCTTCTCTTCAGAATTCTTTATTATCTTTGTGACTTAGAGCTGCAAGAGAGGACAATTACAGATTGGTGATTATCTTAATCAGCAGGAAAATTTATTTGTGCCTGACCACTTCTCTTAACCATTATTGACTGTTTTGTTGAAAATTTGTAAGAACCATACCCAGTGTCTATCTCTTTAAATCAGGATCTAAATAATATATCTGAACACTAAGATGATGCCAATATATTTCCTTAAAGTGTTTTCTAATTCCCATTTTGGAGGGGAAAAAGTAAAAACATGTGAATAATCTATATTTACTGACAGCCATATTTAGTGGAAGCCATTTGGATGATGAAATATTATTAATAAATACAAACATAACAGCAAAGACACTAATACTGAAGGTTTTCAATATGCCATGTACAGTCCTAAGCACTTTACATGCATTCATCCATAAATGTTCCCAACAATCATTTGAAGTGGATACCACTGTAATTCCTTGAGAGAGAAGCTGAGGCACAAAGAGTTGAGGAAAGGAGGTGAAAATATGGCCCAAGATGACAGAGCTGCCATGTGGCGGGGCAGGACTGCAAACCCGCATGCTCAATCACTCTGCTACATGACAGCGCACCTGGCAGCAGTGCCGCGGAGAAAATAACTACCAGAATCATACTAGCTTTGCAAATCCTAACCCTCAAGATAGCAAACTTCACAGTTTCAAGTATATAAGGTCAGCCTCACTCCAAAAAAAATCTTTCTCATGGACTCCAAGGTCAGCATAAGGAGAGGAACTCTGCATCCCACATGCACAGCCAGCATCCCCCACTGCGGCTAGCTGGGCTTCACAGGGACTGCTTTGTTCCTAGTTGATATCTTTGTTTAGTATGTGGAAAAGGGAGGTAGTGATGTTAATGAAATTCACGAATGATTATAACTTGAGGTGCTGCCAACATTAGGGATAACGGAAAAGCCATATGAAAGAAAATGAAGAACTTGGATTTTAATGAGTTTCAGTTTTTTAACCAGTGATTCTCAAACACCTCCACTCCACAACATCTTTATAGGCTACTGCAAGCCCCCTAAATCTCTTGTTCTACTACACTCAAACAAATAAAATAAAACAAATCCAAAAACACAGCTGGAGACACAGTGGCTCATGCCTGTAATCCCAGCACTATGGGAGGTTGACGTGGATGGATCACTTGAAGCCAGGAGTTTGACCAGCCTGGCCAACATGGCGAAACCCCGTCTCTACTAAAAATACAAAAATTAGCCAGGCATGGTGGCGTACGCTTGCAATCCCAGTTTCCTGGGAGACTGAGGCAGAATTGCTTAAACCCCGGGAGGAAGAGGTTGCAGTGAGCCAAGACTGTGTCACTACACTCCAGCCTGGGTGACAGAGCGAGACTCTGTCTCAAATAAAATAAATAAACAAAAATAATAATTAAATAAAAAATAATTTAAAAAACAGCACTGGAAAGCTTACAGTCAGCTGTGCTGGGCTGCCTCTATCAAATACCTGTGAATGAATCCCAGAGGGGAAGGAGTGAGAGAGCAGAAGTCAGGAAAGCTGTGCCTTAAGAACACCATGATGATCAAGGTTCTGGAGTACGTACAGAAAAAAAAAAAAAAAAAAAAAAAAAAGCTGCCCTAATACTGACTGAAGGCATAAAGAAGGAAGGGAAAGAAAACGGCAATTACTGCTGCATTGAAAGTAATCACTGCCCTAAGCATTCAGTGAAACTTATAATTCAGCTGATCACGGGTAAGAAATAAAGAAGCCAGGCGTCATTCATTTAATTTTCTTTATGTAGCTTTCAAAGAGTGAAAAACCACATAAATATTCTCTTTATGCTATCAAAAGAAACAGTTACCAGTAAAAAGAAAAGAGGGGCTTCGGATATCCAAGAAAATAATGGGTACTTCTCTGTCAGCCAAATTTAGGTAAGAAAACAAAACATTCCTCACACCTCCTAAAAACCCTGAGATGGGTGGTCCAGGTAGGAGAAGAACCACCTGAACTTCAGGTTTATTTTTCTCCTAAGTTTTCTACTGACATTTCACCTCAAGCCTATGCAAAGAAAAGCTGCAGAATCAGCAGAGCTGACTGACTTGTCAGGTTCTCACTAGTTTAGAAAAAGCCAAAGGCTTCCACGGAGAGTTGCCACCTGGCCTAAAGTTCTGGCAAGACAGGGCTGATCTTTCACATCCTCCAAGTGTCCTGAGAAAAGCTTGGTGGGCTAGGAGATGTGCCCTGTGTCTGGGGCACCAGCCAGTGACAGAGGCAAGGTGGAAACTCTTCCTCAGTTCTCCATTTTTTCCTTATTTATTTTTATTTTTATTTTATTTTATTTTGAGATGGAGTCTTGCTCTGTAATCCAGGCTGGAGTGCAGTGGCGTGATCTTGGCTCACTGCAACCTCCACCCCCCAGGTTCAAGCAATTCTCCTGCCTCAGCCTCCTGAGTAGCTGGGATTATAGGTGCACTCCACCACACCCAGCTAACTTTTATATTTTTAGTAGAGACAGGGTTTCACCATGTTGGTCAGGCTGGTCTCGAACTCCTGACCTCGTGATCCACCCGCCTTGGCCTCCCAAAGTGCTGGGATTACAGTCGTGAGCCACCGCACCCGGCCCATTTTTTCCTTATTTAACCCTAACAGATGTCTTGATGACATGATTAGGCAAGTCTTTGTGATAGGTGCTCCAGGCTAGCAGTGGCTTGGAAAAAGTGATCATTGTGAAATGAGCAAACATGACATGCAGGACTTAAAACTGTAGTGTCACATGGAAACCAAACAGAACTACTGTAAAACTCTTCCAAAGAATTCTTTCCTAAAATATGAAAATACACACATAAACACCTCTGCCAATAATTTCAGGGAGTTATCCAACCTAATCAGGCACCCTGTAGGGTTCTACACAGGGGTTAACTTGACATTAATCCCTCAGGTTAAAATCCTGTGTTTAGTGAGATATAACAGGACACTTGTTTTTTTAAATTTAGAGACAGGGTCTTACTCTGATAACCAGACTGGAGTGCAGTGGCATGATCATGGCTCACTGCAACCTTGAACTCCTGGCCTCAGATGATCCTCCTGCCTCAGGCTCCTGAGTAGCTGGGACCACAGGCAAGCACCACCACACCCTGCTAAAATATTAAAAAATGCTTCGTAGAGACAGGACCTTGCTATGTTGCCTAGGCTGGTCTTGAACTCCTGGTCTCAAGTAATCCTCCCCCATCTCAGTCTCCCACAGTGCTGGGATCACAGGTATAAGCCATTGTGCTCATCCTGGACATCTGTAAATAGAGGGAAAGCCTCTTAAAAATCTGTTTCTGCAATTAAAAGAGGTTTTTTTTTCTTTTTCTTTTCCTTTCTTTTCTTTCCTTCCTCCCTCCCTCTCTCTCTCCCTCCCCTGCTTCCTTCCTTCCTTCCTCTCTCTCTCTTTTTTTTTTTTTTTGAGACGGAGTTTCGCTCTTGCTGCCCAGGCTGGAGTGCAGTGGCGCGATCTCAGCTCAGTGCAACCTCCACCTCCCAGGTTCAAGCAACTCTCCTGCCTCAGCCTCCCGAGTAGCTGAGATTACAGGCATGCACCACCGCGCCCGGCTAATTTTGTGGTTTTAGTACAGACAGGGTTTCTCCATGTTGAGGCTGGTCTCGAACTCCTGACCTCAGGTGATCTGCCCACCTCACCCTCTCAAGGTGCTGGGATTACAGGTGTGAGTGACTGCACCCGGCTCATACACTGAATTTTTAATTTAATTTTTTTTTTTTTTTGAGATGGAGTTTCCCTCTTCTTTCCCAGGCTGGAGTGCAATGGCACAGTCTTGGCTCACTACAACCTTTGCCTCCCGGTTCAAGTGATTCTCCTGCCTCAGCCTCCCAAGTAGGTGGGATTACAGGGGACTGCCACTGCACCCGGCTAATTTTTGTATTTTTAGTAGAAACGGGGTTTCACCATGTTGGCCAGGCTTGTCTCGAACTCCTGACCTTAAATGATCTACCCTCCTCAGCCTATCAAAGTGTTGGGATTATAGGTGTGAGCCACTGCATGTGGCCTGAATTTTTAATTTTAGTTATTCTACTTTTTACTTTAAGACATTCCATTTCATTTTTCAAATCTATTAGATAATTGTTGTTTCCTTTTCCCTGAAGATATTTTCAAACTTATCTTGTATTTCTCTAAATATAATAAATATGGTTACTTCATAATTTGTATGTGACAATTCCAACATCTAAAGTCTTATGCTTGCTGGGCATGGTGACTCATGCCTGTAATCCCAGAATTTTGGGAGGCCAACGTGGGCAGATGATTTGAGGTTGGGAGTTCGAGACCAGCCTGGCCAACATGGTGAAACCCAGTCTCTACTAAAAAATCCAAAAATTAGCCAAGCATGGTGCTGGGCGCTTGTAATCCCAGCTATTCAGGAGGCCGAGGCACGAGAACTGCTTGAACCAGGGAGGTGGAGGCTGCGGTGAGCCAAAATCGCACCACTGTACTCCAGGCTGGGCGACAGAGCGAGACACTGCCTCAAAAAAAAAAAAAAAAAAAAAAAAATAGTGTTATGCTTGGTTATTTTGTGACTATGTACTAATTATTAGCCTTAAATAATTATATGGGAGAAGGAAGAAATGGGGAATTATTGCCTAATGTTACAGAGTTTCTGTGTGGGCTGATGAGAAAGTTTTAGAAATAGTGATAATGACTACATTATCAATACAACTAATGACACTGAATTGTAGATTTTTAAATAATTAAAATGGCCAACTTTATGTTGCTATACACGCGTGCATGCACACACACATAAAACCGCAATAAAATATTTTTTAATTATTAAAAAATTTAAAAATTAAAGTAAAAATAAAAAATGACAATGAGGATTCTTCGAGGTCTAGGATGAAGGGGCCTTCTTCCATAGGAGATATGCTTTCATTTCTGCAAGACTCTTATAGACACTACAGGTGTAGAAACATTTTAAATTCTAATTCCCTGCTTGAGATTTCCTGAATCCCAATAAAGCAAGTCAGCAGAAGAGGTCCATTCCGTGATCATAACCTCTCAAATACAGGTTTTCTTTTTCTTTTCCTTTTTTTCTTTTGAGACAGAGACTTACTCCGTCGCCCAGGCTGGAGTGCAGTGGCGTAATCTCGGCTCACTGTAACCTCTGCCTCCTGAGTTCAAGTGATTCTCCTGCCTCAGCCTCTCGAGTGGCTGGGATTACAGGTGCCTGCCACCACGCCTGGCTAATTTTTGTATTTTTAGTAGAGTCAGGGTTTTACCATATTGGCCAGGCTAGTCTCAAACTCCTGACCTCAGGTGATCCAACTGCCTCGGCCCCCCAAAGTGCTCAGATTACAGACATGAGCCACTGTGGCTGGCCTCAGATAGAGGTTTTCTTTCCTTATTCCCTCCTGCTCTGCTTAGTGCCAAGACAAGTCTACTCCCAGACCCTTGGGAACAGGTGAAGGTACTTGAAGGTACACCTGGAGGCGTATTCCTTAGCGGGTCTAAGCTTAATGTTGGAGGGCTTTCTGTTAGACTCCTACTTCAAACTTGGTCTGGGCTTCCATTTCTGCAACGTTGCCCTTCAAAGCCATGAAACCCACAGCTTAATTTCAAGCAAATGCCCTCACAGTAAATGCAGGTTCTTATGTTCAGTTCACCTCATAGAGTTCTGGTTTTCTCTTTAGATGCTGGCTTGGTTATTCCCTGTTTTCTTATGAGCTCTTTAATGCTTTTAAAGTGTTTTAAATATGTTACCCTATGTAATAGTTGTTTTTATTTTTGTTTTGTTTTTTTGAGACAGTCTCACCCCACTGCGCAGGCTGGAGTGCAGTGGTGCAATCTCAGCCCACTGCAACCTCCACCTCCTGAGTTCAAGCAATTCTCCTGCCTCACCCTCCCGAGTAGCTGGGATTACAGGTGCCCACCACCATGCCCAGCTAATTTTTGTATTTTTAGTAGAGATGGGGTTTCACCATGTTTGCCAGGCTGGTCTTGATCTCCTGACCTCAGGTAATCCTCCAGCCTCGGGCCTCCCAAAGTGTTGGGATTACAGGTGTGAGCCACCATGCCTGGCTTATATAATAGTTATTTTTAGCTGAGTTATCTCATTATTACTGGAAGTGGAAGGCAGATATCTTTTTTTTTTATAGAATATGTATAGTTTGAATTTAAGATTTAATGTTTTAATCTACCTGACAAATATGCTGCATGTTAAGGTTTCTTTGTATTACTAATAGTATATCAGACTTTCCACTGATAAATTCTATCATGCTAAACAAGTATATTCACTCCTGAATCTTTCTCCTTTATACTATTGTCTCACTGAGTAATATAAATTGAATTTATTTTCACATTTTCACGTACAATTTTTGACCCAGTGACCCAACTGATCGTCTCAGCATCTTAATAAGTGCTGCAAGTAACAGCTTCTAATAAGTATGAGTGAAAGATCAAACACCACTGTGCCAATGCAGTCACAGTGAGGAGCAGAGCAGAGTTGCTCTATGAGCTGTCATTTTCCTTGTATGTCCCCTGTTATGAATGGCATCTGAACAGATATATCCCGGATGAAATTCTGCTCCTAGCTTAACCATTTGATTGCTGAATTGCAAGACAAATAATAGATACATTCAATTTTATCTAATTAGTATACTCTGACTTAATAATTTTGCAAACTGAATCACTTTACAAACTAAATATAGAGAAGTTATTATTATGGTCTGGTTTCCAAGCAACGATTTCATTAAGAAAAGCTCCACTTGGGAAAAACATCTGTTTGTCAGTTAGGTTTCTGCTGTCATATAATTTCACAGTGAAAAAGCCATGGTCACTCTGTGCTTTAGTAATCCCTAGTTGTGAAAAGGTCAACGGGGGGTACTACACCGAAGGAAGCCATCTGTTTCAATCTGTACTAGTCTCTGAACCTTGTTATCATGAAACAATTCAGTTTCCCTAAACAGCCTTGTAATTTTAAAAACATTCTCTTCTTATTATAAAAGCAATACATGTTCATATTAGAAAACATGAAAAATATAAAAGACACAAAGAAGAAAATAAAAATCACCTGAGTTTTTGATGCCTTCATGTTAGATCTCATTTGAAAATGGATTCCACCGCTAAAAAATTACTTAAAACCCACTGGCCTAAAATAATGCCATATGGTTTTTTACCTTTTTAATCTGCAATTAGGATGTTTTTCATAATGGTTAAGGGCTGTGTGTTGGACAACCAAGCTCAGAAATTTGTACAGATATCCAAACATTCTCATTGCATTTTATGAAAGTAGGCTTAAGGAGAGACTGAATTCTCCATCAGTGGTGAAGAGGTGAGGAAGGGTGTGTGTGTGGCATGACACATGAAATGTGGTATAAAACTTTCTCGCTAGGCACGTACATAGCCTGACAGTGAGTTCTCAAAACTTTTTTTTTCTTTCGAGCAGCAGAACTTTGTTTTTCCATGAAATCTTAAGAGAGGGCTTGATGAAAGAGAGAAAAGGAGAGCCATCTGGTTAGAGTGGGTTGCCTGGTGCTCCAAACCCACTCACCCATGCCCCTCCTTACTGATCCTAAGGGTCTGGAGGGCACAGGCGTTCATGCAGTTCTTGCCTCCTGCTCCTCCCTGCTGTAGTCCTGCTGCTTTGCTGTTTCGCATCCTACAACACTCTTTCCTTCTTCCTTTTTTTTTTTTTGAGATGGAGTCTTGCTCTGTTGCTCAGGCTGGAGTGTAGTGGCACGATCTCAGCTCACTGCAACCTCTGCTTCCTGGGTTGAAGCAATTCTCCTGCCTCAGCCTCCCAAGTGGCTGGGATTACAGGCACGCACCACCACACCCGGCTAACTTTTCTTTTTTTTTTGTATTTTTAGTAGAGACGAGGTTTCACCATGTTGGCCAGGCTGGTCTCGAACTCCTGACCTCAAGTGATCCGTCCACCTCGGCCTCCGAAAGTGCTGGGATTACAGACATGAGCCACTGTGCCTGGTCTCCTCCCTTCTTTACTAGGTTAATTCCTAACTACCCACAGATCCTCACTGATGGGTTACTGCCTCGTTCCCTCGCTGTCAGGGAAAACGTCCCTAAAACATGTTTAGTGAAGCAATTAAATACATCTTAATTTCATGGTTTCTGGGGCTCATTTCAAGTCCTTCTCCTCCTACTCATATAGACTAGCTGTCACAAAGGCAGGTTTCACGACCAAGAAGACAGTATGAGATACCTCTAGGTAGAGTCAGTTGCTTAAATGTCTACTTTACAAGCTATTAAGGAGGTGTAAGTATCTTCCCTACAGAACGGCTATTTAAATTTTGTCCTGGAGCCACCCTTTATCTAGTAAAGTTGGAATCTGAAGGCAAATTAAGGAGGATGGAGTTAGTGAGAGAACACCATGTACCTTTTATTTAGAGCACCTGTGTCAAAACCATGTTTTACATTTGTGTGATTTTGTATCATTTGCTCTTCTCCAACTGTAAACTCCATGAAGGCAAGACATGACTGTTTTTCTCAGTGTTGTACCTTGCACAGCACCCTCAAACATAGCAGTGCTCAATAAATATCTGTTGAGGCGGGTGCAGTGGCTCACGCCTATAATCCCAGCACTTTGGGAGGCCGAGGCAGGTGTATCACCTGAGGTCATGAATTTGAGATCAGCCTGGCCAACATGGCGAAACCCTGTCTCTGCTAAATACAAAAAACTAGCCGGGCGTGGTGGTGCGTGCCTGTAATCCCAGTTACTCAGGAAGCCGAGGCAGGAGAATCGCTCGAACCTGGGAGGCAGAGGTTGCAATGAGCCAAGATTGTGCCACTGGACTCCAGCTTGGGAGACAGAGCAAGACTCCGTCTCACACACACAAAATTAATAATAATAATAATAATAATAATAATACCTGTTGAGTGAATGAACATTTTAAGCCATTAACAACAACAACAAAAAGAAAACCCTAATTGCCAAAGATAATATTTTACAATTCTCTTTTTGTCCCTATTTAAAGGTTATCAATAGTGGAAAAAAAAGTTGAACACAAAGTACAAAAGTGATTCTAAAACAGCTTTCTCCTAAGAAACACCTTAGCAATCATGTCCCAGCAGGTGGACAGAGAGATGACCTAATGAGGTCTTTGGCAGCTCAAGGGGTTGTGATTCATTCCCTGAGGCTCAATTCATTCCCAACCTTCAATCCTCCTCTGGGGCAGCAGAGATACCACAAGGTCAGGAAGCACAAAAGCCTAATGTAAAAATCTAAAAATGTGTTGCCCAAACTGTACAGACACCATTTAAGTTTACCTTCCACCACTGCCTAGTTCTCAACGTGACCTGAGAGGGGGTAATTGATGCTTCATTCAGTTAAAAATTGTAAAGTTATGATTCACCAACAAAAGGAACTATGTCAGTGTTAATAAAAAATATAATTGGGCTTACTAAGTGTGTGAACAGCTTCAAGTATCATCTTAATCACATCTGGTGAGATTAGGAATTTTAATTTGTATTTGAGATGAAGGGTGACATAGGCTGCTTGCTCTTTAGTTGGGGAGGGAAACACAAAAGCAGGGTGCACCTCTAGCTGATACTGCAATAAAGCTCCAGTAAAAACCATGGATTACTTAGAGAGTGTGGGATGCTGTACTTAAGGGGAAGTCTGAAGAGGGACTTGCTGTTTTACTTACAAGCTCTCTCACTACTCTATCCTCCTTAACTTGCCTTCAAATTCCAACTTTACTAGAGAAAGGGTGGCTCCAGGGCAAAATTTAAATCGCTGTTCTGCAGGGAAGGTACTTAGACCTCCTTAATAGCTTGTAAAGTGGACATTTAAGCAACTGACTCTACCTGGAGGTATCTCATGTTGCCTTCTTGGTCATGAATCCTGCCTTTGTGACAGCTAGTCTATATGAATAGGAGGTGAGGGACTTTAAAGGAGCCCCAGAAGCCATGAAATTAAGAAGTATTTAATTGCTTCACTACAAATGTCATGATCCATGGTTCCATGGTTTAATTTTACCATCCGTAAGAGCAAAGGCCGGCCAGGTGTGGTGGCTCATGCCTGTAATCTCAGCACTTTGGGAGGCCGAGGCGTGTGGATCACAAGGTCAGGAGATCGAGACCATCCTAGCTAACACGGTGAAACCCCGTCTCTACTAAAAATACAAAAAATTAGCTGGGCGTGGTGGCGGGTGCCTGTAGTCCCAGCTACTCAGGAGGCTGAGGCAGGAGAATGGTGTGAACCCGGAAGGCAGAGTTTGCAGTGAGCTGAGATCACGCCACTGCACTCTAGCTTAGGCGATAGAGCGAGACTCCGTCTCAAAAAAAAAAAAAAAAGAACAGAGGCCATGGTGTTTTGACAAAGGTGAGAAAATGCAATGGAAAAAGGAAGGAAGTACAGAGGCATAAATAAGGGCCTTGGCGTTGGAGTTGAATCCAGCCTCTATTACATACTGGTTGGCCAAGCAGTAACCTCTTAGCCCTGGTTTCTTTGTCTGAAAAATGGGAGATGAAGATACTGACTCCTATACCTTGCCTTCATGCCCATTTTGCTCCACTAACAGCCTGAACTGCTTCCCTTCCGTTATACTTTATATTTGCCCCCCACCCCGCCTTTTTTTTTTGAGACAGGGTCTCTGTCACCCAGGCTGGAGTGCAGTTGTATGATCACAGCTTGCTGCAGTCTTGACCTCTTGGGCTCAAGTGATTCTCCTGCTTCAGCCTCCAGAGTAGCTGGGACTACAGGCATGCGCCACCACACCCAGCTAATTTTAAAAATTTTTATAGAGACAGGATTTTGCCATGTTGTCCAGGCTGGTCTTAAACTACTGGGCTCAAGTGATTGTCCACATCGACCTCCCAAAGTGCTGGGATTACAGGCAGCAGCCACAGCACCTGTTCTGGCCCCACTCTTGAACATCTTCCTACCTTTGCTTTTCCCTCAGCTTCAATCCCCTCACACTCATTTGAGTGTCTAAATCCTGCCCACCCATCTTTCATAGTCCTGAGAGCTCCACAACAAACAATAGTACTGTTCTGAGTTTTTAACGTTATTTTTAAATTTTTTAAATTTACTTTTTTTTTGAGACAGAGTCTTGCTCTATTGCCCAGGCTGGAGTGCAACAGTGCCACATCAGCTCACTGCAACCTCCGCCTCCCAGGCTCAAGCGATTCTCCTGCCTCAGCCTCCTGAGCAGCTGAGATCACAGGTGCCCGCCACCACACCTGGCTAATTTTAGTATTTTTAGTAGAGATGGGGTTTCACCATGTTGGCCAAGCTGGTCTCGAACTCCTGAACTCGTGATCGACCCACCTCAGCCTCCCAAAGTGCTGGGACTACAGGTGTGAGCCACCGCGCCCATCCTAAATTTTTTTTTAAGACAGAGTCTCGCTCTGTTGCCCAGGCTGGAATACAGTGGCTCGATCTCGGCTCACTGCAACCTCTGCCTCCCAGGTTCAAGCGATTCTCCTGCCTCAGCCTCCAGAGTAGCTGGGATTATAGGAACCCATACTATGTCCAGCTAATTTCGTATTTTTAGTAGAGATGGGGTTTCACCATGTAGGACCAGGCTGGTTTCAAACTCCTGACCTCAGGTGATCTGCTTGCCTCGGCCTCCCAAAGTGCTGGGATTACAGGCATGAGCCACCAGGTGTGGCCTTTAATTTTTTTAAGTGTACAATTCAGTTAGTTTTGGTATATTTACCAGGCTGTGCAATAATCCCCACTATCTAATTCCAAGACATTTTCATCTCCTCACAAAGAAACCTCATATCCATTATCAGTCACTCCTCACTCCTCCATCCCCCGCATCCTCTGACAACTATTACTCTACTTTCTGAATGTCTGTTTTGGACATTTCATTCATATAGGAATCATACAACACATGGCCTTTTATGTCTGGCTTCTTTTCCTTACCATATTTTCTTATTTTTTTTTTTTAAAGTACAATTTCCATGTTATTTTTCTCCAGAGAATAGCCTGTCTTCAGTCTTTAAGAACTCAGCTCCTTACACGGGCTTTGGTGGGGGACGTGGGGCAGCACCCGCAGGTCTAAATCGGGGTGGGGGTGTTCGGTCCTTGCGGGCTTCACGAGATCGATTCCTGACTACTTTGCTGTGAATTGCACAACTCACACAGTAATGTAGCTTCACATACAGCTTGGGAAGCACATAGGCATCGAAGACGCTCGCTTCAGAAATGTCCCCGACTGCTGCAGCCTCCACTATGTTTCGAATGACGAATTTCTTAATGGCCTTGTCCTTGGGCACGCATTGGGCACAGTTAGTGCAGCGAATAGGCTGCACGTGGCTGCGGCCCTTTTTGGCACGACCATTGTTCCTTCTCTTCTTTGTCATCTTGGAGGCACGGACTGGAGAGAGCCCTTACCATATTTTCAAATTCATTCATGTTGCAGTATGAATCAATAGTTCATTCCTTTTTATTGCCAAATAATATTCCACTGTGTACATATATCAGATGTTATGAATCCATTCATCAGGCGGTAGATATTAATATGTATGTTGTTTCCATTTTTCAGCTATTATAAATAATGCCTATATATATATAAACTTTTGTGTGGACATATGTTTTCATTTCTCATGGGTATATACCTAGGAGTGGAACTGATAGGTCACATGATAACCATGTTTAACCTTTTGAAAATGGCCAGACTATTTTTCAAAGCAACTGTACCATTTTACATTTCTACCGGCAACATTTCTTCACATCCTCATAATTTGTATTATTTTAAAGTAAGCTTTTTTTTTTTTTCTTTGAGACAGAGTTTCGCTCGTCTCCCAAGCTAAAGTGCAATGGTACAATCTCGGCTCACTGCAACCTCTGCTTCCCGGGTTCAAGCGATTCTCCTGCCTCAGCCTCCCAAGTAGCTGGGATTACAGGCACCGACAATCATGCCCGGCTAATTTTTGTCTTTTTAGTGGAGACAAAGTTTCACCATTTTGGCCAGGCTGGTCTGAAACTCCTGACCTCTAGTGATCTGCCTGCCTCGGCCTCCCAAAGTGCTGGGATTACAGGTGTGAGCCATCATGCCTGGCCAAGGTAAGCTATTTTTAAATGTCATTTATTGGCACCAGAAATACAACAGATCTCAAAAGTTCTATACAGAAAGCTACGTGCTTACTTAACTCACGCTCTCAGTAAACTGGATAAATCCCAGGATTGATTTCTTTCTTTCTTTCTTTTTGAGACGGAGTTTCACTATTGTTGCCCAGGCTAGAGTGCAATGGCGCGATCTCGGCTTACCACAACCTGCCCCTCCCAGGTTCAAGCGTTTCTCCTGCCTCAGCCTCCCAAGTAGCTGGGATTAGAGGCATGCACCACCACGCTCAGCTAATTTTGTATTTTTAGTAGAGACAGGGTTTCTCCATGTTGGTCAGGCTGGTCTCGAACTCCCGACCTCAGGTGATCCGCCCACCTTGGCCTCCCAAAGTGCTGGGATTACAGGCGTGAGCCACCGCACCCGGCCACCCAGGATTGATTTCTGAAGCCTCTTTCCTAATGCTCCTAAAACAATGCTGATACTTTCAATGCTGAAACACTAATGATTGTCTGCAGGAAGAAGGGTGGGCAGTGTGTGAGGTAATACATACTCACAGTCCATGTGAAAGATGAGTTTCAAAGATACACACAGAGATTGCTTAAAAATTAACACTTGACACATTGCCAAGTTAGCAAAAATAAAACAAAAATCAAGCATGAGGTCAGCATACTATTAAGTTATAAACAGGGTTGATATATAGTGAAACAATTTTCCAAAGGTAGGCCTGGTTCTCCTATACTTAAGACCACTAGGAAACTCAGCCCTTGCATCTTGAGAACAGAAAGAATGAGGGCACTATGATTGATTATTTTTCCCTGTGGCAAAAATATAGACTTCAGAGCCAGAGGCACAAATCCAAATCCTGATGTATTCATGAGGTATCTGAGTCACTGTGGGCCAGTTACTTAACATCCTTAAGCCTCAGTTCCCTCATCTGTAAAATGGGGAGAATAATTCCTAACTTGCAGGGTTGCTGTGACTAGCACATAAATACTCAATAAATGCTAACTTGTCATAATAAATGACAATAGTTACTTACTGTCATTTCTCTTTACATCCGAGGCAATCTTGGAAAGTGAAAATAGCTAACAGTGAAGTAGCCGGTTCATCTTTTACTTACATGTAAGTACTAAATTGTTAAATATTCTGATGCAAATTTGAATGTATCAATCTTTGATTGATAGAGGAAACCACTGGACAGATATTCAAAAAATGAAGCTAGTGTAAAACTCAAGTGTTGTGGGCTTTGAAATGCAATCTCTGGCTTGGGAGAGGGAAAGAAGGCATCATATATATATATATATATATATATATATATATATATATATATCAGCTGCACTGTAGTAAGATAAGGTACAAGAGACTGGGAATCCCTGTAAAATGGCTTGATCCCAGCTCCATCACTCTCCCAACTTTTGTGACTGTAGGCAAGTCAATTCTTCAGTTATAAAAGATGGGTTGTAGTCTGGGCGTGATGGCTCACACCTGTAATCCCAGCACTTTGGGAGGCCGGGGCAGGCGGATCACCTGAGGTCAGGAGTTTCAGACCAGTCTGGCCAACATGGTGAAACCCCATCTCTACTAAAAATACAAAAATTAGCTGGGCATGTTGGCGTGTGCCTGTAGTCCCAGCTACTTGGGAGGCTGAGGCAGAAGAATTTCTTGAACCCAGGAGGCAGAGCGTGCAGTGAGCTGTGATCACGCCACTGCACTCCAGCCTGGGCGACAGAGTGAGACTCTGTTTCAAAAAAAAAAAAAAAAAAAAAAAAGGGTTTTAATATCTAGTCTTATTATATTTCAGGCTTGTTGACAGAATCAAAGCTTTCTAGATAATTAAGCATTATTTAATTTTAATAAATATTATTGACAATCATAATACATCTTTTTAATTTTTTTTTTGAGACGGAGTCTTACTCTGTCGCCAGGCTGGAGTACAGTGGCACAATCTTGGCTCACCGCAACCTTCGACTCCCTGGTTCAAGCGATTCTCTTGCTTCAGCCTCGTGAGTAGCTGGGATTGTAGGCACACGCCACCATGCCTAGCTAATTTTTGTAATTTTAGTAGAGATGGTTTCACCATGTTGGCCAGGATGGTCTTGATTTCCTGACCTCGTGATCCGCCTGCCTCGGCCTCCCAAAGTGCTGGGATTACAGGCGTGAGCCACTGCGCCCAGCCTTTAAATTTTAAAGATAGAACAACATGGCCAATTTCTATCATCATTTGAAAGCTCTAGAGAAGTAACCTAGTATACTGGGGGAAAAATAAGATTAAGATTAAGATTAAGAGGCCAAGAACATGGTTCAAATTATTTGCTGTGTAATCTTGAAAAAGGAATTTAACTCACGTAGGCCTCAGAATTTTCACCTATAAAATGGGGATATCTCACATCACATCCAAAAATTAGCTCGAAGTGGATCACAGACTTAAATGTAAGAGTGAAATCTGTACGACTATTGGAAGTAAACACAGAAATAAATCTTCATTATCTTGGGCTAGGCAACAATTTGTTAGAAATAATATCAAAAGTGCAAGCAATGAAAGAGAAATTAGGTGGGGTACAGTGGCTTACACCTGTAATCTCAGCATTTTGGGAGGCTGATACAGGCAGATTACTTGACCCCAGGAGTTTGAGACCAGCCTGGGCAACATGGCAAAATCTTGTCTCTACAAGAAATACAAAAATTAGCTGGGCATGGTGGTGTGCACCTGTAGTCCTGGCTACTTGCTACTTGGGAGGCTGAGGTGGGAGGCCAAGGCTGTAGTAAGCCTGGGGATATCAAGGCCACAGTGAGCCAAGATCGCACCACTACACACCAACTTGGGTGAGAGTAAGACCCTGTGTTAAAAGAAAAGAAAAGGCCGGGCGCGGTGGCTCACGCCCGTAATCCCCCCACTTTGGGAGGCTGAGGTGGGCGGATCACGAGGTCAAGAGATCAAGACCATCCTGGCTAACACAGTGAAACCCTGTCTCTACTTAAAAAATACAAAAAAATTAGCCAGGCATTGTGGTGGGAGCCTGTAGTCCCAGCTACTCGGGAGGCTGAGGCAGGACAATGGCGTGAACCCGGGAGGTGGAGCTTGCAGTGAGCCGAGATCGTGCCACTGCACTCCAGCCTGGGCGACAAAGCAAGACTCAGTGTCAAAAAAAAAAAAAAAGAAGAAGAAACAGAAATTAGACTTCATTGAAAGTAAAAACTTCTGTGTTTCAAATGACACCATTATGTAAGAGAAAAGACAATCCACAGGATGGCAGAAAATATCTGCAAATCATGTATCTGATAAAGGACTTTTCTCCAGAATGTATAAAGAACTGTTATAACTCAATGATAGGAAGGAAAAAAAAAATTAAAAATGGGCAAAGAGGCTGGGTGCAGTGGCTCACGCCTATAATCCTAGCATTTTGGGAGGCCAAGGCGGGGGATCATCTGAGGTCAGGAGTTCGAGACCAGCCTGGCCAACATGGCTAAACCCTGTCTCTACTAAAAATACAAAAATTAACTGGGTGTGGTGATAGGCATCTGTAATCGCAGCTACTCAGGAGGCTGGGGCAGGAGAATCACTTGAACCTGGGAGGTGGAGGTTGCAGTGAGCCAAGATCATGCCACTGCACTCCAGCCTGGGCAGCAGAGTGAGACTCCACCTCAAAAAAAAAAAAAAGGCAAAGAATCTGAATAGACACTTCTCTAATGAAGATTTACAAATGGGCAATGAACTCATAAAAAGATCTTCAACATCACTAGTCATGAGTGAAGTGCAAATCAAATCACAATGAGATACCCCTTCACACCCATTAGGGTGGCTATGTGAAAGCTGATCAAACAAATTTGGTCATTCTTGTCATACCCAACTAAGAGTTGAGAGGCCAGGGAAACAAAGCATGCAGTGCACATAATATTGCCCCAAAAGTATAATTCCCTACAAGCCCAGCTGCTGAAACTCCCTATTGTGACCTAAAACCAAGAAATTAAAAAAAAAATAAAAATAAAAAAGAAATTTAAAAAAGTAACCTAAAACCAGTTTTATCTTAGCTACTGAAACAAACTTGCTGCAACTCTAAGACTAGTTTTACCCACCACTGTCACTCCTCAGAGCTTGTCAGCTGCTCAGAACTTTACAGTGCCAATGAACTTTCTTTCTGGAACAGTATGTAACATTTCCCCTTTTTATAAAATCTCCAAACTTCTTCCTCTTCTTCTTCTTTTTTGTTTTTGAGACAGAGTCTCGCCCTGTCACCCAGGCTGGAGTGCAGTGGCCTGATCTCAGCTCACTGCAACCTCTACCTCCTGGGTTCAAGTGATTCTCCTGCCTCCAGAGTAGCTGGGATTACAGGTGTGCACAACCACACCTGGCTAATTTTTGTATTTTTAGTAACCATGGGGTTTCACCATGTTGGCCAGGCTGGTCTCGAACTCCTGACCTCAAGTGATCTGCCTGCCTCAGGTGTGAGCCACCGTGCCCGGCCAAACCTCTAAACTTATCTTTGTTCTTCAGACATATGGAAGACCACCCTGTCTGTGTATGCCCTGAATTGCAATTCTTGCTTCTGCAAAAATGTTTTAAATTTAGAGATTTGTCCTTATATTTTATTTGATTTTGACATATGTGGTGTCAGAAGTGGGATTCCAAACCTGACTCACCTTGGGAAAAATCATCGGCCCTTGGAACTATGACATAAGGTACTCACATTGAGGGCCTTTGAGCATCCTCTCTCCCACGAGTCAGCTAGGTGTTCCCTGGTGAGTCTCCTGGATAGCACTCCTGCTTTGGGTAAAGTTCTGTTTTGTTTGGGATTTGCTTAGAGAAGGGTCTTTCCTCCTCTTGTTTGGAGGGGGGTCTCTCTCTGGTTGGGAGATCATCTGTTGGGGAGGACTCTTTTCCTCCTGGCAGACCTCAACTGTGAGGTTTGAGTGAAGAGATATTTTTCCTCCAGGTTGAGGCCTGGGTGAAAGAATTTTTCCTTTTCCCTTCAGTTGGGAAAGGCAGCTGATCGTCCTCTTGGTAAGTACATACTTTATTTTCCATCAGCACTTGTGTTTATTTGGCTTTTGCATATTCAACACTTGCATTTAATTGGCTTTTGTATATTCAACATTAAACCGAGTCACCTAGATAAGTTTAATTACAAATGGGCTCTCAAAGTTCAAAGACATGCCAAGATATATTTTGAGATTCCAGCTGGTAACATGTTCAAACATTATAGGGATCATGCAGTCTGTTGTTCTTAAAACTAAACTAAAAGACCATGGCAATAAAATCATACATTCCAAATAAGACTCATATCTCAAGGGATATCTTGAGGCTAAAAAAACCAAACCCAACCCGGACTCAAAGACTGACTAGCTATAAAATACTATCTCAAAGTTGGTTGAGACTCTCCTCTTTGGAGCTTGCCCCTCCCCTTCTTAGAATTCCTTCTTACTCTCTTGCTCTAAGCTAACTCTCTTTTTCCAAAACTCCTCAGCTAGGCTGGCATGCTGACAATTTAAGTAAAAAACATGTAAAAACTAGCAGATATTTAAAAAAATATTATTTTGACCTTCGTGCTGTTTCTTAAAAGCAAAAAATAAAATTCTCATATAAAAGACCCCCTTCCCATACTAAAAGGAATGAGGAGATTCTTATCTTAAAGGGCAAAAAATTGAGACCAAGACAATACTTTACAGACACTGTTAAAAAAAAAAATCTCTTGGCCGGGCGCGGTGGCTTATGCCTGTAATCCCAGCATTTTGGGAGGCCAAGGAGGGCAGATCACGAGGTAAGGAGATTGAGACCATCCTGGCTGACATGGTGAAACCCCATCTCTACTAAAAAACACAAAAAATTAGCCAGGCGTGGTGGCAGGCACCTGTAGTCCCAGCTACTCGGGAGGCTGAGGCAGGAGAATGGTGTGAACCCAGGAGGCGGAGCTTGCAGTGAGCCAAGACTGCGCTACTGCACTCCAGCCTGGGTGACACAGCGAGACTCTGTCTCAAAAAAAAAAAAAAATTTCTCAGATTCAGGTTGCAGTGAGCTTTAATCATGCCACTGCATTCCAGCCTGGGTGACAAGGTAAGACCCTGTCTCAAAAAATAAAAATAATAAAATAAAATAAAGAAAAAAAAGAAAAAAAGAGAAATAAAAAATAAAAATAAGAATATAAATATAAATAAGGCCAGGCATAATGGCTTACACCTGTAATCCCAGCACTTTGGGAGACTGAGGCAGGCTGATTGCTTGAGCCCAGGAGTTTGAAACCAGTCTGGGCAACATGGCACAATCCTGTCTCTACAAAAAACACAAAAATTAGCTGGGTGTGGTGGCATACGCCCGTAGTCCCAGCTACTCGGGAGGCTAAGGTGGGAGGCCTGCTTGAACTCCAGGAGGTGGAGGTTCCAGTGAGCTGACATTGTGCCACTGCACTTCAGCCTGGGTGACAGAGTCAGACCCTGTCTCAAAAAAAAAAAAAAAAAATTAAAAATTAAATAAATGAAATAAAATTTCTCAGATTCATATTTCAGAGGCTCGACTTTTGCAGTATCTTGCTACCTGTGATTTATAGGTCATACATCACTGCATTTAGCATTTTCTCCCCTTAAAAAGGCCTGAGATGATAACTCTCTCCTTCAACTTTGTCATCAGCTCCTGAACTTTTTCTCCAGTTCTAACTCTGCCATTATGGCCTGACATGAAAATGTTTATCTTAATGGCCTAAAAAAGCAATGTTTTCCTCCAATATAATTTGATTCTGTATTCCTCACTTTCCTTGATGTATCTAAATTGTTACTCTTATAACCTAGACCCATTCTTCCTATGTCAGATTAAATTCAAACAATCTTTTCATCAGGTTTGACTTCCATGTTATCTAAATGAGATTCCCTTTAGAAAAAACAATCACACTGTAAGAGGTTTTTCTTTACCTTTTTGGTAAAGAAAAAGACTTTACATTTCACCATGATAATTTTCTGCATTGCCTTATGTTTTTGATCACTTTTAAAAAACTGAGCTTTAAAAGGATTAAGGTTTTAACATCCATGTAACTTTTTTTTTTTTTTTTTTTTTTTTTTTTTTTTTTTTGAGATGGAGTTTTGCTCTTGTCGCCCAGGCTGGAGTGCAGTGGCATGATCTCGGCTCAATGCAACCTCTGCCTCCCGGGTTCAAGAGATTCTCCTGCCTCAGCTTCCCAAGTAGCTGGGATTACCTGCCACCACGTCCAGCTAACTTGTATTTTTAGTAGAGATGGGGTTTCGCCATGTTGGCCAGGCTGGTCTTGAAATCCTTACCTCAGGTGATCCACCTGCCTCGGCCTCTCAAAGTGCTGGGATTACAGGTGTGAGCCACCGTGCCTGGCTCTACATTACTTTTAAAGTCTTCTGATTATCACGCTGGTTAAATAAATGGCTATAATTTTACAGTAACCGGTAATTCTGTTTTTTTTCCCCCTTTCTAAGAGATGGAGGGTCTTCCTATGTTGCCCAGGTTGGCCCCAAACTCCTGGGCTCAAGAAATCCTCCCACTTCAGCCTCCCAAGTGGCTGCAACTACAGGCACATGCCACTATGCCCAACTGTAATTCTGTTTTCATCAAATATTTTCAGCCTTTTAATATCTTTGAGAAACTTCCCCAAAATCAAACCTAAGTTGTCTTTTTTTTTTCCCTCAGAGACAGTCTTGCTCTGTCACCCAGGCTGGAGTGCAGTGGTGCAATCTTGGCTCACTGAAGCTTCCACCTCCCAGGTTCAAGTGATTCTCCCACCTCAGCCTCCCGAGTAGTTGGGACTACAGGAATGCACCACTGTGCCTGGCTAATTTTTGTATTTTTTGGTAGAGATGGGGTTTTCACCATATTGGCCAGGCTGGTCTCGAACTCCTGTCCTCAAGTGATCCACCCACCTCGTCCTCCCAAAGTGCTGGGATTACAGGTATGAGCCACCATGCCCAGTTCTGATAACTTTAAAATCAACAGACTCAATACAAATTTCCAAGACTCTAATAAAAAAAAACCTAATAGATTCATAAAACTACTAATAGAGATCAAATAGGAGTTAATTATGAGATTAAGTAACTAATGTTTTATGACTTTTATTTAAAACATTGTTACTTTATGCAAATACTTTGTCTCCCCAATTTAAAAAAAATTTCTCTTAAGCTATGTATCATTTCCAACAAGTTGATAAAGTGTACTTTTGTAAACAAAGATAAAAACATGTTTTTTCTTTTCCTTACTTAATCCCTCCAAAATTCAAAAACTATTTCTAAATATTCTTAGGACAATATGGTTATTTACATAAACCCAATAAAATTCTGCTCTTAAATGTTAGTTATATTACCAAGGCTTTGACTAAAATGTCATATTTAAAAATACACATAAAATGCCTGACTTCAAGGGTTCCCAGCCTTATAGTAAGTAAATAAAACTGTCACTTTCTGGCAGGCCCAGAAACTTTAAGACTATAAATAAATGTAAAGTCTGCCTTGGTTTGGCTTCCCAGCCGCAAGACTGTTTAAATGTGAGATTCCTATATTTCAATAGGAAATATTTTATTTTTCAATGTAAAAAATAAATTATGTTCCCAAAAGAAAGCTATAATATACCTGTTATTAGAATATAACTCTGTACACTGTTTTCAAGTTATTGTTATCTATTTTTGAGTAGTCTAGGTCCTAAAATCTCCCAAGTTCCTACAATCCAAGTTTCTTTCATAAAATTACTAAAACGGGAATTGCTCTGTTCCTAAAGCCCTATAAGCTAAAACCTGAGAAATTTTTATAAACAAGTTTTGTGCCTGTCGGCCTGATGTATAGGCCACATAGAAAGTTCACCAAACTGTCCAATGCCCTAACCAGTGACATTCAAACTACAAACCAGGATGAGAAGTGGACATTGTCCAGGCTGCAAACAGCTTTTCCTAAGATGTCAAAACAAGACTCCACATATCATGAGACCCTTACTTCCCTTAATGCTCCTCTTTTCATTTGATAAGATGCTGTAATTAAAATTTCACAGTCAATAACTGTTCTTGATAACCTGACAAAATCTGACCTAAAAAATCCTTTTAGGACTAGGCTTGGTGGCTCATGTCTGTAATCCCAACACTTTGAGGGGCCGAGGCAGACGGTAGTTTGAGCCCAGGAGTTTGAGACCAGCCTTGGTGACACAACGAGACCCTGTCAAGAAAAGAAAAGAAAAGAAAAAAGAAACGAAAAGAGAAGAGAGAAAGAAAGAAAGAAAAGAAGGAAGGAAGGAAGGAAGGAAAAACAAAAGAAAAAGAAAGGAAAGAAAGAAAAGAAAGAAGGAAAAGAAGGAAGGAAGGAGAGAGAGAGAAAGGAAAGAAGGGAAAGAAAGGAAATGAAGGAAGGAAGGAAGGGAGGGAGGGAAGGAAATCAATTATATTTTTTAAAAAATCCTTGTAGTCAGACCAAATCAGAATCCAGCTCAGGTGCTACACAGTTTATGCCTGACCCCAAGCTCATGAATCACAGGCAGTCCCACCCAGAAGATGTAGATATGTACAGCACACTAGAAACTGAAGCAGACTGCAAAAAGAGACTGCATAGACAACTATGAGATGTGTGAAGTTGCAAATAATTATTTTAAAAATCATGTAATCAAGATATGAACACCAATGAGATTAAAATCTGAAAATATGTACGTGTGTGTATATACATATACATATTTATACATATGCACATGCATATCTGCTCTAGCTTTTCTGAATTAATGTCAGTTAAATTGGAATGGTATGTGGAAAGATGTGTTCCCTGTTTTGTTTTGTTTTTTCCGTTTCCTAGAATAAAATATCCATGCTTTATGGCACAAAAAAAAAAAAAAAAAAAAATTCCTTTTAGTACACCTAGTGGACAGCTTAGACAATATCCCTAACACAACTTACTGTTCAAATTGTACTGGTGGTCCCTTTTCTAAAGTTGGCAATTTTCTGTTTAATGCAAGCAAGTCATAAAATACTACTTAATGACAACTACAGGTCTCACCCAGTTTCCACTATGGTTTTTGTTTTTGTTTTTGAGACAAAGTCTCACTCTTGTTCCCCAGGCTGAAGTGCAATGGCGCGATCTTGGCTCACTGCAACCTCTGCCTCCCGGGTTCAAGTGATTCTCCTACCTCAGCCTCCCGAGTAGCTGGGATTACAGGCGCCTGCCACCACACCCGGCTAACCACCATGGTCTTTTAATTTGTTTAGTTTGTTGCCCTTAGTCTTGGGCTCTTAGTTCAAAAGCATTTTACAAACTAAATTTATTATATTGTTGTTATTTTTTATATTATAACTTTTAAGGGTTTTTTTGTTGTTGTTATTGTTGTTTGCTTTTTTTTTTTTTTTTTTTTGGGACAGGGTCTCACTCTGTCACCCAGGCTGGAGTGCAGTGGTGTGATCATAACTCACTGCAGCCTTGACCTCCTGGGCTCAAAAGACCCTCCTGCCTCAGCCTCCCAAAGTGTTGGGGTTACAGGTGTGAGCCACCATGACTGGCCAGCTTTGTTCTTACTGCTTGTTTAATCTTTATAATGCCAGCTCTCCCAACAAAGTAATGTTAACCCAATCCTTCGAGATGATTGCTAATGCTTATAGAACTGTTAAGATAGAACTTGATAATTGACTCTAGAACAATGTACCCTAGGAACACTTTTCCTTCTGGACTCTGCTACTCAAATGTGGCCCAGGTCACTGACATAAGCCCCTATACTTCCCTGCTGATGTGGGACAGAGACAACCAGAACAGGTCCATCCTAGCTCTGAGGGACAATTAAGCTAACTTATAAGTAGTTAATTGGCAATGCTTTCAAAAAAAGATCTTAATCAAAAGGGGAAAATGTGAAAGTGGATCATATTAATTGGGTCATGCCTCTCATATCCAACTAAAATGGAGTTGAGAGACCAGGGAAAAAAAAAACAAGGGACATAACATTGCTCCAAAAATATAATTCCCTACAAGCCTGGCTTTTGAAACTGCCTGTTGTAGCCTAAAGCCAGTTTTATCTAATAGCTACTGAAACAAACCTACTGTGACTCTAAGACTCATTTTACCCACTGCTGTCACTCATTAATCAGAGCTTGCCAGATCTCCAAAACTTTACTAGTCCTAATGATCTTTCTCCAGAACAAAATGTAACATTTCTCCTGTTTACAAAACCTCCAACCTTCTCATTGTTCTTCAGACATATGGAAGACTGCATGTATGCATTAGGTCTGCATGTATGTACCAAATTACAATTCTTGCTTCTCAAATAAGATGTTTTAAATATAGAGATTCACCTTTATACTTTATTTTACCTCGACAGCTTTGATAAAAAGACAGACAATAACAAGTATTGGCAAAGCTGTGGAAAAATTGGAACACTCATACATTGCTGATAAGGATGTAAAATGATATATCTGCTTTGGAAAATAGTCCAGCAGTTCCTTAAAAGGCTAAACATAGACTTACTATACGACCCAGCAATTCCACTCCTAGGTATATGTATATACCCAGGGGAAATGAAAACATACGTTCACACAAAACTTGTACACAAATGTTCCTAACAACGCTATTCATAATAGCCAAGTCTACGGGGATACCACCCCAAATGCGCCTGATCTCGTCATAATAGCCAAAAAGTGGAAACAACCCAGTTGTCCACCAATTAATGAGCTGGATAAATAAAACATGGCTAAGCAATACCATGGAATATTATTCAGTCATAAAAAGGAATGAAGTCATAAAAAGGAAACCTCAAACCTCAAAAACATTATACTAAAGTGAAAGGAGCCAGACAAAAAAGACCGCATATTGTATAATTCCATTTATATGAAATGTCCAGCATAGGCAAATCCATAGAGATTAAAAAGTAGATCAATGGTTGCCAGGGGTTGGGGGAGTGAGCAAGGGGAAGTGACTTTTGATGGGTATGAAATGATAAAAATGTTTTAAAATTAGATAGTGGTGATGGTTGCACAACTCTTTAAAGACACTAGAAACCACTGACTTGCATGTTTTAATTGGGTGAATTTTAGGTATGTAAATTACATCTCAAATAAGAAGTTTTAAAAATGGAGATAATGTCTACTTCCCAGAACTACTTAGAGAATTTACCGAGAGACCATATATGAGAGACATTCTCTAAATGCTTATTTGTTAAGTAAGTGGTACAGAAACCAGGTCAGGATGTAAAAGAAATCTTCCCTTTTCCAGGACATAAATGGAGATGATAAACTTCGCAGGACTGCATTCCAAATTTCCATGCCAGGTCCAATTAGATGATCCTTCAAGGGATAGAATTATTTTCAGTTAATGGTTTCTCAACTTATTTTATTTGAGGTAGAAATCTGAGAATGAGATAGAGATTCAGACCCTGACAAGTTAAGACTTGTAATCCTGCTCAATTTGAAACTCTGTGAAAACAATTTCATCTTGTATCTACCTTCCCCCTTCCGGGCTTTTGCCTTCCCTCCACTCAGCTCTTTTGCCAGAAATGAAAGCTCTTCTCTGAAAGGAAGAGGGTGGAAGAGCTAGTGTGATTTGTTTGGGCATGTCAAGATGGCTAGATCTCTTCACTCTACACACTGGCATGCTTTCACCTCCCATGGTTGGCCCAGAGCCCAGGTGGTTTTTTTTTTTAAATTTTTTTCTCTTTTAAAAGAAGGCTGGTAGTTTTATCCAAAGATCCTTTTGACACTGAGAGGGACCACTTGGATCCCCGAAATGCATCTGTTGCTTTCAAAATACCCTTTAAATAATTGAAAATGACTGAGAGGACATATGAACAGATCTACAGTATAGAAATAATCTGGCTATAGGCAGGGTGCCGTGGCTCACGCCTGTAATCCCAGCACTTCAGGAGTCTGAGGTGGGTGGATCACCTGAGGTCAGAAGTTTGAGACCAACCTGGCCAACATGGTGAAACCCTGTGTCTACTAAAAATTCAAAAAAATTAGCCGGGCATGGTGGTGGGCAACTGTAGTCCCAGCCACTTGGGAGGCTGGGGCAGGAGAATTGCTTGAACCCGGGAAGTGGAAGTTGCAGTGAGCCGAGCCCATTGCACTCCAGCCTGGGTAACAAGAAAGAAACTCTGTCTCAAAAAAAGAAAAAAAGAAATAATCTGACTATGTCTTATTGAAGAATATCACTTATTTATCATACTCATTATTGAACATCTATTTCAAAACTAAAATGTGAAAAAATGCCCAAATATCTAATGTACACTATGGGAATCTCAAAGATGTATCCTTTTTTTTTATTTTCTTTTTGAGATAAGGTGTCACTCTGTCACCTAGGATGGAGTGCAGTGGTGCAATCATGACTCTCTGCAACCTCAACCTCCTGGGCTCAAGTGATCCTCCCACCTAAGCCTCCTAAATAGTTGGGACTACAGGTGCACACCAGCACACCTAGCTAATTTTTATTTTTGTGTGTGTGGAGACAAGGTCTCACTATGTTGCCTAGGCTGATCTAGAATTCTTGGGCTCAAGCAATCCTCCCACCTCAGCCTCCCAAAGTGTTGGGATTACAGGCATGAGTCACTGAGCCCAGCCTTCAAGGACATATTCTAACTCCCATTTTGGAAAAGAGAAGGGCTTCTGCCTTTTACCTTATATACTTCATTCTTGTTGAAATTTTTTAAAAACATTGAGAATGTATTACTTGTATAATAATAATGATGATAAAAACAGTGAAGAAAGAATATACAAGGAATACAAAAGGGGAGACATTTATCTTTGCCTGTGTAAGATTAAGTTCTCTATCTGTAAACTCTATAGGGTAACCGGAACTCAGTGACTTTATACATAATTCTCTGCCTGAAGAAGCTGTTATTGAGTACCTGGGAGAAGCTGCTAGAATGACTAAGTCAACCACTGCTTCTCAGTAAGAATAAACAGAGATACACACAGTTTTTCCTAAAATTAAATTTAACTCCTAGGGTATTGAGTTCTCAGATTGCTGTGATAGATAATATAGACATCAGAAATTTCTAAGTCAGGCATCAATATATAGCCGTTGAATGAACTGCTGTATTTTATTCTCTTCTGCTCTCCACCTAGACTGCAAAGTTGGTAAGACTTTATAAAAGAAATATAAAACATCAATAAATTAAGCAAAAATACACTATAACTTCCACATGGAGCCATTTGGGCAGCTCAAAAAAGGAAAACTTTAAAAATACACAGTCCCCACAACTGAATGCTACTCAAACCACAGCCAGGCACTCCCCATCCTGTACTACAGGACAAGTGGGCTGGTCTTGTCTGACTGGGAGCCCAGAATGGCTTTGTTCCTGTAGTGCTTTAGGCCCAGGCAAACTACATTGGCAATGCAGGTGGGAAAATTCAGCTATTTTCTTTAATGGGAAACTCACCTGAAGCCTTGGCTTTTAAGTGCATATTACAAACACCAAAAACATCAATTAGTCCAAACTTGTCCATCATCTTGGGGAGCTGAGAACAGAAATTACGCCTCTACCCCTCATGTTCTTCATCACCAAATTAGCTAGTAACTGATTTGCACACCAACGAAAATTACTAAAAACAAACACAACACCAACAGCTGCGATTTTGATAGCAGGCCCTAGAGGCTAATGAGCTCAGTGGGTTAATCAACTAAGACGCTTATTCCAAACAGCAAAGTGGTCACATTAGAATGACATGCCACCCATTCCCAAAAATCCAGTCTTAAAAAAAATAAATCAATGAAAAACATCTCCTTGACAGTAGTACAGTTTCTTGGGGAAAGTACAGGATGACTTGTGTTCTGAAACTTCTGAATTATAAGCACTTTAGGTTCTTGTTTCTTTGATTTATCTGACTTCCGTAAGCAAAACTTATGGTCATGTGGCCTCCTGGACCACCAGGCCTATCTCAATTCCTGCCCTCTTTGGCCTCTCAGCTGCAGGTAATTACTTTCTCTCTTGAAACCCGTTACTCTTAGAGCTTTCGTTCTCACCTAGTTGTCCTTTACCGCTTTGGGTGGTCATTTTGTCTCTTTGAAGAATTCTCTTTTTGCTTTTGAACCTAATTACAACTTTCAGTTAATCTAAAGTGTTTTGTATTTAGGAGATATACAAAATTTTTGTTGAATAAAGAAAGAATTTGGCTGGGCACAGTGGCTCATGCCTGCAATCCCAGCACTTTGGGAGGCTGAAGTAAGAGGATTGCTTAAGTCTAGGAGTTTGAGCCTGGGCAACATAGTGAGACCCCCATCTCTACAAAATGTTTTTTTAAAAATTAGCCTGATGTGTGTTGGCATGCATCTGTAGTCCCAGCTACTCGGGAGGCAGAGGTGGTAGGACTGCTTGAGCCCAGGAGTTAGAGGTAACAATGAACCATGATCATGCCACTATACTCTACCCTGAGTGACAGAGCAAGACTCTGTCTCTAAAAAAAAAAAAAAAAAAATTCCAGAATTCCAAGGCTCAGGCCTTCTTTGCTATACGATTTCCCCTCTGCATGCTCTCTTAAGCTTCAAGTACTGTCTGTATAGAGCATATCCACATTAAACCCTGAAAGAATTAGCCAGTAAGAACCTGCACTTACCTTTGTGCTCACTGACAACCTTGCCTCTGGGAGGTAAACAGAACACATCAACGTGAAGAAGGGCATTACTGCATCAATGCCCTTTGCTATGTGACTTGGTAGTGTGTCCCACTAAAGGGACAGCATATATTTCTCTATCCCTTGACTTTTGGGTTGGGCCTCATGACTTGCTTTAGCCAACAGAATAAGGCAGAATGATAGGATGTCTGCTCCGAGTCAGGCCTGAGGAGGAATTTATGGTTTCTCTTTGACACTTCATGGTTCTCACCATGAGCAGAACAAGCCCTGGTAGGCCACTGGTTCAGGGATGATCAGGAACACATGAAGCACAGCTACCACAGCTGGCCTGAGACCTGCTGGGAGGGGCCAGCTGCCCAGCCAAGCCGCGCTGAACCTTCAGTGGGTCTACAGATGTGTGAGTGATAATAAATGATTGGTGTTTCAGGTTACTGAGTGTCAGGGTAGTTTGTTGTTGTTGCTGTTTTCTGAGAAGGAGTCTTGCTCTGCTGCCCAGGATGGAGTGCAGTGGTGCCATCTCGGCTCACTGCAACCCTCATCTCCTGGGTTCAAACAATTCTCCTGCTTCAGCCTCCCAAGTAACCGGGACTACAGGCACACACCACCATGCCTGGCTAATTTTTGTATTTTTAGCAGGGACAGGGTTTCACCATGTTGATCAGGCTGGTCTTGAACTCCTGACTTCAGGTGATCCACCCACCTCGGCCTCCCAAAGTGCTGGGATGATAGGCGTGAGCCACAGAGTAGTTTGTTAAATATCAATAACTGACAGAATCGGCCTACTCAGGCTTCAGATCTGAGAAGTTACAGAGATCACCACATTATTACCTAGTCATCCAACAGTAGACGTAATAGTGAAGATTCTGATGATGATAACAACACTAAAATATTAATAGCTAACACATATTGAACACTGTGCTAAGCAGTTGCAAGGAATTAACTCATTTAATCCTAATATTAAGCCCCCTTTTTATTAATAAACATTTTATGATAGAATAGTAAACTAATATTGACACTTTATTATCAACTGAAGTTTATAATTTATTCAAATTTCCTTAGTTTTCCCCTAATGTCCTTTTTTTTCTTTTTTTCTGAGACGGAGTCTCACTCTGTTGCCCAAGCTGGAGTGCAGTGGTGCGATCTCGGCTCACTGCAACCTTGGCCTCCTGGGTTCAGGCAATTCTCGTGTCTCAGCATCCCAAGTAGCCGGGATTACAGGTGCCCGCCACCACACCTGGCTAACTTTTTTTGGTGTTTTTTTGTAGAGATCAGGTTTCACCATGTTGGCCAGGCTGGTCACAAACTCCTGACCTCAAGTGATCTGCTTGCTTTGGCCTCCCAAAGTGCTTGGGATTACAGGCATGAGCCACTGCTCCCGGCCCTAATGTTGTTTTTCTATTTCAGAATCCCATCTATCACATTACATTTAGTCATCATATTTCCTTAGGCTCTGACAATTTTAGCCCTCTCCCCTTTAATTAAATTTTATTTTGGCCAGGTGCGGTGGCTCACGCCTATCATCTTAGGACTTTGGGAGGCCGAGGCGGGTGGATCACCCGAGGTCAGGAGTTCGAGACCAGCCTGACCAACATGGAGAAACCCCCGTCTCTACTAAAAATACAAAATTAGCCAGGTGTGGTGGCACATGCCTGTAATCCCAGCTACTCAGGAGGCTGAGGCAGGAGAATCGCTTGAACCCGGGAGGCGGAGGTTGCAGTGAGCTGAGATTGTGCCATTGCACTCCAGTCTGGGCAACAAGAGTGAAACTCCGTCTCAAAAAAAAAAAAAAAAAAAATTTTTTTTATTGTATTTTTTTGATAATAGTTTTATTGAGCTATAACTCACATACCATACAGTTCACCCATTTAAAGTTCGTAACTCGGCTGGGCGTGGTGGCTGATGCCTGTACTCAGGAGGCTGAGACACAAGAATCGCTTGAACCCGGGAGGCGGAAGTTGCAGTAAGTCAAGATTGCGCCACTGCACTCCAGCCTGGGCGACAGAGTGAGACTCCATCTTAAAAAAAAAGTGCATAACTCAATGGTTTCCTAGCATACTCACAGAGCTGTGCAAGAATCTGGGAACATTTTCATCACCCCAAAAAGAAGTCTTGTATCCTTTACCTATCACCCTCAACTATTTCTCCTTTACCCCAGCCCTAGGAAAGCACTAATCTATTTTCTGTCTCTAAAAAATTGCCTATTCTGGATATTTCATGTAACTGGAATCATATAAAATATAGTATTTTGTGGCCAGTTTCTTTCACTTACCATGTTTTCAAGGTTCGTCCATATTGTGGCATGTATCAGTCCTTCATTTTTATAGCCAATAATATTCCATTGCATATATATACCACATTTAGTTTATCCATTCATCAACTGATGGTTGTTTGAGCTATTTCCACCTCTTGGCTATTGTGAATAATACTGCTGTGAACATTCACACACAAGGTTTTGTGCAGACATATGTTTTCATTTATCGGGTATATTCCTGGGAGTGGAATTGCTGGGCCAAGTAGTAACTCTATGTTTATCTTTTTGAGGAACTGCCAGACTGTTTTCCAAAGTGGCAGTACCATTTCACATTCCTATTTAGTCCCCTTTTCACAGATAACAAAAAATTGAAGCCCACAGGGATTAAGTAATTTGCCAACGCATGGTAATGGGATGGCCAACCCAGGTGGTCTGTTGACTGTACCTCGCTGATGGAGCCAAGGGAAACTGAGTTAACTCTGACCTCACCATGTCTGCTTCTGGACCTTTTGGGAAGGGTGCCTTATTCTCTACATCCTCTCTAGATTTGGAGCCCACAAGTTAAAGGGGATGTGGAGAACAACAAAGAACCATAAAAAGAGAAATAAAGTTACTGCAAAAAATTTTTTGATAAGAAAATATTTAATACCCTGAGTTCTTTTAGCTTAACGAGAGAGCAAAGGTGCATATAGACAGTAGTTGAGGCTGGGCGTGGTGGCTCACGCCTGTAATCCCAGCACTTTGGAAGGCCAAGGTGGGTGGATCACTGGAGGTCAGGAGTTCGAGTCCAGCCTGACTAACATGGTGAAACCTTGTCTCTACTAAAAATATAAAAAATTAGCTGGGCGTGGTGGCGGGCACCTGTAATCCCAGCTACTTGGGAGGCTGAGGCAGGAGAATCACTTGAACCCGGGAGGCAGAGGTTGCAGTGAGCTGAGATCACACCACCACACTCCAGCCTGGGTGACAGAGCGAGACTCTGTCTCAAAAAAAAAAAAAAAAAAGACAGTAGCCGACTAACATAAAAGGTTAATGTGATAAGAGTTCATGTGTGAGTCATTCTTTACCTCCTTGAATTAGAGGAAATACGATTTAATCTACAGAATATGTAAACATTAATAAAAACTTCCTCATCATTATGAGACACTGAAACTCTATAGGGACTCTTTGGAAACCCTTCAGGAATATTATTATTATGACTTAAAGTGTCCTAGCTAGGAGGCAGGAAGACGGACAAAATGACCAGTAGTCTCCTGGCCCTAGGACTTTAGAGATTTTGTGCAAATAAACATGATACAGTCTCTGGTCCACATACTTAAAGTCCTTTAACCAGGACTGACTTACCCTGAATGGCAGATAGATATACAAAAGTGTCTTCATGTTCCAAGTTTTCCAAGAATATCTGGAACCACAAAATACAGCAGTGATAAGATTTACAAAGAACAAGGAAGATTTAAGAGGCTCCCTTATCAGCAGCTCAAAGGAGTAAATGCTTCGCTTCTTGTTTTTCTTAGCTAGAAACTGGTCTGACAGAGTTTTGTGGGGGAAATGGCATATATGCTTAAGTCTCATTTTTATAACCATTAAAAAAGTATAGAGACCGGGGGAGATACTTGTATTCTTCCAGCAGTAGTCCTGGAAACCGATGGAAGAACAATCCTCAACATTTTTCCATGACAGCCATGGTGAATAACATTCTCACATATGGCATGACAGACTATGGGGTGTGACACACAAGAGACAAGGTTTGGGGTTATGTGCAATGGATGGCACATTTGCTGCAATTTGATCCTTTTCTCTTGCACTCACAAAGCATATGGAAGTGCAAGTGAGATAGAGATGTTATTATTGAGATAACTTTGAATCTGTTCTAATTTATTTTTGAAAATCTTGTAAATTTCAGCACTTTAATTGATATTAGTAACAAATTACTCTCAAAATATCTTACAATTTAGGAACCTATCAGGGGTATCAACTACAGTGAGTACAGCTTATCTGGAAGATATTACATGATATGTTAGGTTTAGGCCCCAACATGAGAGCCAGAGAAAGGAAGACGGAAGTGTCTGCTCCATATATAATGCTGTGTTCTTCGCTGGCACAGTAATTCTTGACATCAACTTGATGCTGCTGGTCTCTACATGTGAAGTATGTACGGAGAGCCTAAAATTACCCCAGTTAGGAAGACGGCCAGTTTTGAAGGTAGGGAATCTTTTATGGAGTAAGCAAGGGAAGCTTAATTTAGGGTAATGGCCATGGAAATAAAGAGGATAAGATACATTTGAAAGACTTCTTTGAAAAAAGAATTGACAGGACTTGGTGACCAATTATGTACAGCAGAAGAAGGTTTAATTAAGCTAAAAAAAAATTCCAAGATGTTCATTGAATTCACCTTCAAATAGGTGTATAAAAGGATATTTAAGGCCAGGCGCGGTGGCTCACGCCTGTAATCCCAGCACTTTGGGAGGCCGAGGCAGGTGAATCACTTGATGTGAGGAGTTCAACACTAGCTTGGCTAACATGGTGAAACCTCATCTCAACTAAACGTACAAAAATTAGCTGGGTGTGTTGGTGGGCACCTGTAATCCCAGCTACTTGGGAGGCTGAGGCAGAAGAATCACTTGAACCCAGGAGGTGGAAATTGCAGTGAGCTGAGATCGCACCGCTGCACTCCAGCCTGGGCGACGGAGCGAGACCCTGTCTCAAAAAAAACAAAACAAACCAAAACAAAAAACAGCTATTTCACCATGATGAAGGGAGAGAAGAGGGGAGGAGACCCAGTTTTGCCCAACGCCCCACTAAAGATGCCCAGAGAAAACAGGTGGCTTATCTGCGCTGGGTCACAGTGTTGAAGCAGACCTATTTATCACAAAAGGTACTTTCCCATCTCTGGGAATTTGTTCAAGCTATCCCACCCCTCTTTCATCTGCTCAAACTTTACTAGTTTGTTATGGCCATATTAAGGCCTACATCCTCCAGAAGATTTCAACTTTCTCTTTTTCCTGACTGCCCACAGCATTTCTTGCATGCAAAAATTTTGAAGGACGGGTGTGGTGGCTCACGCCTGTAATCCCAGCACTTCGGGAGGCCGAGGCAGGTGGATCACGAGGTCAGGAGATCGAGACCATCCTGGCTAACATGGTGCCCGTCTCTACTAAAAATACAAAAAATTAGCCGGGCGTGGTGGCAGACACCTGTAGTCCCAGGTACTCGGGAGGCTGAGGCAGGAGAATGGTGTGAACCCAGAAAGCGGAGCTTGCAGTGAGCCGAGATTGCACCACTGCACTCCAGCCTGGGGGACAGAGCGAGATTCCATCTCAAAAAAAAAAAAAAAAAAAAAATTGGCACTCAGTTCATATTCATTTGAGGAGTTTAAGTCTTTCCTGTGTCTAAATAAATCTTTCCTGTGTCTAAGTGTTGCCTCCTCACAAAATTCACAAATTTCTGGAGGGTGGTCCAGAACAGCACTTGACACATAGTCCAGGCTCCAAAAATACTTGAGTTGAATGAATGCCCCACCCTGTGCCCATGTGTCTTTACAGTGTGTTCTACTCACCTGGAGAAGCTTCTCTTGCATCTCAAGGGCTTTTGCTTCTCTCTGCTCTATCCAGTGGGAAAGAGTACGCAGGGCAGCAGCCCGTGTTGGAATTTGAGGGTCATAAGCTGACAAAAGAACCTCTTGGAGCTGTTCTGTGGTTACGCTTCCAGATTTCTGACTTGTAGTAGTGCTGGGCTCATTGACTCCTTGAGGAATGACTGGAGCATTTGACTGCAGGCCTGTCTGGGGGGCTGTCTCATGGCTCTGCTGTTGTTCAAGGTGGCTATGAGCTACATCAGTGGGTCTTTCATGACTGGTTTGTTGCTGCTCTTCTATTTTCCCTTCCAGATCTTTTCTGTTCAGTGTACTTTGGGCAGCCATGCTGACGGCCTCAGTGGCAAAGGCTCCATGGGTAGAGATGGTGATGCGGAGATCAACAGCGAGTTCTTGGATGACCGGATCAGGGTATGTGTTGGATACCTTTTCCAACAGAGGCAACAACTGCTTCAGAACAGCAAAATCACTTGACTTCAACTACAAAATGAAATAAAAAATGTCAAACCCAAATTAACATAGCAAATTTCAATATGACCTGAGCACCAGGAAACATATTCTGAGAAAAAAGGGCAGGGATCAAATCTTGCTCATGGTGTAATCAGTGTATTGCCTGGGTCCAGCACTGAATACCATTTGTTGAATAATCATACCTAACATTTATTGAACACTTATCATATACAGGTTCTTTTCTAAGATAAAACACACACACACACATTCATATCCTTGTGATATAATGACTATTATTATCTACATTTTAAACAGGTGGAAACAGAACGGTTAAGTAACATGCCCAAGGTCACAAACTGGAAGATAGTAAGACGTGAACTCAAGAAACTGGGATCAGAGCCCACACTCTCACCCAATACCCTACGCAGTCTCCCTTGAAAAGATAAGGCTGTTCTTAACTACATGATCTAAAGTGGCCAGTCAGTATGCAAGTGCACCATAGATCTGGAAGGGATCACGGAGAAAACGGGAAGAAAGGGATTTCTTCTGGAAAGTGGAAGTGAAAATTATATAACATTTTATTCTCCATGGAAGCTTTGTCTGAATAATGTCATATGCCTTACTACTAAGAAAGGTGCATGAGTGTTACAGCTCTTTTAGAATTTGTCTAGCAGGTTTTCTGGTCTTCACTGGAAAGCACCCCCCTCACCCACTGCCACCCAAAAGGTGTATGTGTGATCAATGAAAAGTAAGAATCATTGGTAATACTTTTCTGTTTGAAAACACTGGAGAAATTATCAGATGAGGCTTCAGGAGACCCTGAAAATTTGAATACCTTAAGGATCTTAAGTCCTTTTTATTGGCCAACATGGCGAAACCCCATCTCTACTAAAAATACAAAAATCAGCTGGGCATGGTGGCATGTGCCTGTAGTCCCAGCTACTCGGGAGGCTGAGGCAGGAGAATCGCTTAAACCTGGGAGGCAGAGGTTGCAGTGAGCTGAGATCACGCCACTGCCCTCCAGCTTGGGCAACAGAGCGAGACTCTGTCTCAAAAAAAAAGAAAAAAAAATCCTTTTTATTTTTATTTTTTTCTTTTCTTTTTGGAAACGGAGTCTCGCTTTGCTGCCTAGGCTGGAGTGCAATGGCGTAATCTCGGCTCACTGCAACCTCCGCCTCCCGGGTTCACGCCATTCTCCTGCCTCAGCCTCCCGAGTAGCTGGGACTACAGGCACACGCCACCATGCCTGGCTAATTTTTTATAGTTTAGTAGAAACGGGGTTTCACCATGTTGGCCAGGCTGGTCTTGAACTCCAGACCTCAGGTGATCCGCCCACCTTGGCCTTCCAAAGTGCTGGAATTACAGGCATGAGCCACTGTGCCCGGCCGAGACATTTTCAAATAATTATACTAGTATTATCATTCTGCTAAACTTCATTCAGTGCCTCTGTTGTATCATGGACTTTTTAAAAGCATCTAAAATGAGAATAATTTACCTACAGTCTATTTGGCCTCTTTTTCATTTCTCCTCTATATAACAATTTCTTCTAAAAAAAAAAACCAGCCAAGACAAATAGATCAATGGGACAGAATAGAAAGGCCAGAAATAGACCCAGATAAATACAGTCAACTGAACTTTGACAAAGGAGCAAAGGCTTTAAATGGAAAAAAAAATACAGTTTCTTTTTTCTTTTTTTTTTTTTTTAATTGGAACAAGTGTCAGTAGAAAAGAAAGACAGTTTTTTCAACAAATGGTGCTGGAACAACTGGCATGCACATGTGAAAAAATGAATCTAGACACAGACCTTGCACCTTGCACAAAAATTAACTTGAAATGGATCATAAACCTAACTGTCAAATACAAAACTATAAAACTCCTACAAGTTAACATAGTAGAAAATTGAGATGACCTCTTAAAAGCAATGACCTTTTAAATACAACAGCAAAGGCATGATCTATGAAAGAAATAGTTAAAAACCTGGACCTTATTAAAATTAAGAATGTCTGCTCTGCAAAAGAAACTGTCAAGAGAATGAGAAGACAAACTACAGAATGAGAGAAAATATTTGTAAAAGACATATCTGAAAAAGGACTAATATCCAAAATATACAAAGAACTCTTAAAACTCAATAAGAAAATGAACAACCTGACTTAAAAATGGGCAAAAGACCTTAACAGATAGGTCTACCAAAGAAGAATACCCTACCAAAGAAGATATACAGATAGCAAATAAGCATAGGAAGACATACTCAATGTCATAAGTCATTAGGGAATTGCAATTTTTTCTTTTTTTTGAGACAGAGTCTTGCTCTATTGCTCAGGCTGGAGTGCAATGGCACAATCTTGGCTCACTGCAACCTCCGCCTCCCAGGTTCAAGCGATTCCCCCACCTCAGCCTCTTGAGTAGCTGGGACTCCAGGTGCGGCCACCATGCCTGGCTAATTTTTGTATTTTTAGTAGAGTCAGGGTTTTGCCATGTTGCCGGGGCTGGCCTCAAACTCCTGACCTCATGTGATCCGCCCACCTCAGCCTCCCAAAATGCTGGGATTACAGGCGTGAGCCACCACACCCGGCTTCCCACCCACCCCTCTTTGCATCCACAGAGTTCTCAATCCTGGGCATGGCAGAAGCACCTTGATCCCTCCCTGATCAAGGGTGTGACCTGGGATCCCTGGCCTCGGGCTGGACAACCAGGTGCCCACAACCTGTATGGGGGTATTTACTCATTGAACATCTAGCCCCTGGGGTTGTCCAGGGAAATGCACTGGGTGGCAGCAGCTATCTGAGGAGTTTGTTTCTGTTTTTTTTTTTGAGACGGAATTTTGCTCTTGTCACCCAGGCTGGAGTGCAATGGCATGATCTCAGCTCACTGCATCCTCCGCCTCCCACGTTCAAGCGATCCTCCTGCCTCAGCCTTTCAAGTAGCTGGGATGACAGGTGCCTGCCACCACACCCGGCTAATTTTTTTATATTTTTAGTAGAGATGGGGTTTTGCCATTTTGGCCAGGCTGGTCTCGAACTCCTGACCTCAGGTGATCTTCCCACCTCAGCCTCCCAAAGTGCTGGGATTACAGGCATGAGCCACCGTGCCCAGCTGAGGAGCCTTTTTTTTTTGAGAGGGAGTTTCACTCTTGTTGCCCAGGCTGGAGTGCAATGGTGTGATCTCGGCTCACTGCAACTTCTGCCTCTTAGGTTCAAGCAATTCTCCTGCCTCAGCCTCCCGAGTAGCTGGTCTGGTCTGGAACTCCTGACCTCAGGTGATCCTCCCGCCTCGGCCTCCCAAAGCAGTGGGATTATAGGCGTGAGCCACTGGCACCTGGCCAAAGCTCTGAAAATCTTTAACGATGTGTATAAATGAGCACAATGAAGACAATTCCAGAAATAGACGGTTTAATCTCAAAAGCAAAAAGAATTAGAGAGAACTAGTCAGCTTAGTTAACTGGAAAGTCATTTTCTTTTTAAGTTGTAAAATTGGAGGCACTGTGGTTTGCAAGTAAGGGCTTTTTTAGCCAGTTTGACCACCTGCATACAAGCAGTTGAAGGATGCCTCTCCACTCTAGGGAAATTCTAATAAAAGACTGGATTACCTAGAGGATAATCAAGTGAAAGCCTGTGAAAACAAGAGGCATGGCTCTCCTTTGCCCCTGATAACACATGACTAACATTCACAACACTCCCATGGGTGTGCCCAGATCTGGAGGTTGCTCACTATGGGTGAGGGCAGTGTTTTTCAACTTTTTGAGCCCATGCCCTTTTGAAAAAACAAAACAAAACAAAACAAAACAAATCATGCCTCCTTCATTAGACATCATCTTTCCTTTCTTCCTTTTATTCTTTCTTCCTTCCATTTATCCATCCATTCAAAAACTGTTAATTAAGTACCTACTGTGGCAGGTTTATTAAATATGGCAGAAAGTAAGACATCTCTAAATGAGGCTGCTTGAAAGCAACAGCAATTAAGAAGGATTGTCTGCTCTTTGGAGTTCTATATAACAGCTTGAAATAATGGGAATTTTCCCAAGCAGTTCTATAGAGCACCCAAATTGGGCTCGGTGAAGAAGAGAAAGGACAGCATTGTAGCACAGGAACTGACTCAACCAATTCGCCTCACCAGCATGCAACAGATTTCAGCGGCTCGTCCCTCTCTCCCCTTCCTCCATTCTGCAATAGACCTCTAGCTTGCTTACCACTACTTCTACCCCAGCCTCTAATCGTTTGCAATGATTCTAATATGTAAGTCAACAGCACCTAAAACACAGTCCATGCTCCTGATAACCTTTCTGCCAAAGAGTCTGAGCAATGGTCTTTGATCAAAAACATGACCTAAGCAGGCCAGGCGCGGTGGCTCACGCCTGTAATCCCGGCGCTTTGGGAGGCAGAAGCGGGCAGATCACCTGAGGTCGGGAGTTCGGGACTAGCCTGACCGACATGGAGAAACCCCATTTCTACTACAAAAAAAAAAAAAATACAAAATGAGCCGGGCGTGGTGGTGCATGACCGTAATCCCAGCTACTTGGGAGGCTGAGGCAGGAGAATCACTTGAACCCAGCGGGCGGAGGTTGCGGTGAGCCGAGATCGTGCCATTGCACCCCAGCCTGGGCAACAAGAGAGAAACTCCATCTCAAAAAAAAAAAAAAAAAAACAAAAAAACATGACCTAAGCAGTGTAGAGTAAGACCAAGCTAAAGCCCCCTTCCCCTTTAGAGAAGAGATGCACCTTTTCTCTCCCAATAACGGGCCCCCACCCCAGTAGAATCTAGATTTAAAGATTTGGAGCCCAGCTTTTAACCAGAAGCTCTGCTGCCTCCCTGGAACAACATGGTTTTGGTTTTCCCTAAAGAAGGTCTGGAATGGTCTGCTCAGCCTCGTGCTTTAGAGACCAATGGACAATACAACATCATGCAGAAACTGCTTCCTGAAGGGACAGGGAGGAGTAACCAATGTATAATACTTTTAGTGGTGACTAACTCTGAAATTTAGAAAATGAGCCTGGAATTACAGTTATCTTGTCAGCAGTCTTTTTTTTTTTTAATTATAAATTTTTGTTTGTTTGTTTTGAGATGGAGTCTTGCTCTGTTGCCAGGCTGGAGTGCAGTGGCGTGGTCTCCGCTCACCGCAACCTCCCCCTCCTGGGTTCAAGCGATTCTCCTGCCTCAGCCTCCCAAGTAGCTGGGATTATAGGCACGTGCCACCAAGCCCGGCTGATTTTTGTATTTTTAGTAGAGATGGGGTTTCACCATGTTTGCCAGGCTGGTCTTGAACTCCTGACCTCGTGATCCACCCGACTTGGCCTCCCGAAGTGCTAGGATTACAGGCATAAGCCACTGCGCCCGGCCTTTTTTTTTTTTTAAATTTTGTTTTTGTTGTTGTTGTCAGCAGTCTTAAATACATGCTTTTTCCAAATTAACTCCTCTTCCCAGACACAATGTTCTAATAATCACTTTGATTACATAAATTAGAAACAAAAAATGTTCAGATGATGTTAGATTCTTTTTTAATAAGCCAAAACGACGAATCCTAGTAAGAAATAGGAAAAAACAGTATATTGTTAGCCTGACAATGATTAACTGAAAACACAATTCAGAACCATGACATTTTTTTCTAATACAAAGAAAGAAAATCCAGCATTACTATAGAAGCCATTTACAAATCCATGATTCAAACAGAAAAAAAGTAGTAGATCTAGGGCAAAGGTATAGGGGGTGACGTGCTTATGTTCACTTAACTAACTGCAAAGTCAGAGGAATGCCGGATGTAATCAGTGAGTCAGGATGGCTCACAGAAAGGCAGGGGCCTGCAAGGTGTAACCTTGATATCAGTCAGGTGAGTCTGTCTTAGAATACAACTAATGTGCACAGCCAGCCCTCCAACAATGGGCTTCTAGAAAGGGAAATGGAGATTTTTGTGATCTATCTTACATTGGGATGTGGTTTGAAATGATAAGTGTGAAGTAAAGAGAAGCCAAAAAAAAAAAAAAAAAAAAAGCGCACTCTCACCTTGTGGAAAAAGACTATTCAAATCAATATTCAACCAAAAAAAAAAATCTATTTGGCCAACTAAATCCAATAAGAATACAACTTAAGAAAAATGATTCCGGCCGAGCGTGGTGGCTCATGCCTGTAATCTTAACACTTTGGGAGGCCAAGGCGGGTAGATCACTTGAGGTCAGGAGTTCGAGACCAGCCTGGCCAACATGGCAAAACCCTGTCTCTACTATAAATACAAAAAATTAGCTGGGCGTGGTGGTGCATGCCTGTAATCCCAGCTACTTGGGAGGCTGAGGCAGGAGAATTGCTTGAACCCAGGAGGTGGAGGCTGCAGTGAGCCGAGATTGTGCCACTGCATTCCAGTCTGGGTGACAGAGTAAGACTCTGTCTGAAAAAAAAAAAAGAAAAGAAAAAAGAAAAATGATTCCATCAGTGAAACTTTCCTTGATAGTTCTTTTTTTTTTTTTTTTGAGACGGAGTCTCGCTCTGTTGCCCAGGCTGGAGTGCAGTGGTGCGATCTCGGCTCACTGCAACCTCCGCCCACTGCAACCTCCGCCTCCCAGGTTCATGCCATTCTCCTGCCTCAGCCTCCCGAGTAGCTGGGACTACAGGCACCCGCCACCTTTTTTTTGTATTTTTAGTAGAGACGGAGTTTCACTGTGTTAGCCAGGATGGTCTCGATCTCCTGACCTCCTGATCCGCCCACCTCGGCCTCCCAAACCTTGACAGTTCTAACAGCAAGGGTATACTATGGCTCTAGAAACTGAACCAAAAGCTTTTTTTTAAAAACAATATGGAAAATATATAATTAGAAGTGCTAAGTAAATCTACAAGAAACGGCCTTCACACTAATAACAGGCCCAGATAAAATTCCCTTTCCTTTTAGACAGGCTAGTGAAAGGTATATTCTAATACATCGAGAATCAGAATCAGATTTGAATCCTCAAGCTCAAAAATCCATTCCCAGAGGGTATCCTACTCATTGCTAAGGGTTATGAGCAGGCTGGCTGCAGGGTAGATTTCATAAGACTCACACTAAGCCTATTCTGCTTTCCTGCAGACTCCTCACCTAACTCGGTATGTAATCAGCCAGTCACACACACATGCATGGTCTAGCCCTTGACTATCTTTTGTCCTTGCAGGCATGCTCTTCCCTTTGGTCTCTACAATTCACTAACACCAGCCTTCCATCAGTGTCTCAAGTATACCAAGCTCTTTGCTGCTTCTAAGCCTTTGTACGTGATGTTTTCCTTACTTGGAAGAGTTTCCTTCAAATCTTAGCTTACGCTTACACTTCCTCAGTGGAAATCTTCCCAGCCTAGGTTAGATGTTATGTGCTCTTGGTACCCGCCACTTCTCTTTTGAGACCCTTCATTCAATTCTAAGTACATTTCTGAACAGTCATTTAGTGTCTGACTTCCTTACTGGACTGCAAGTTTCATGACGGTCTGCCCTGTCCCCTGCTGTATTCCCAGCACCCTAGCTTAGTATGTGTGGCACACAAGTATGCAATATGTAGGTTTTGTTTGTTTGTTTGTTTAATTTTTTTTGAGATGGAGTTTCGCTCTTGTCACCCAGGCTGGAGTGCAATGGCATGATTTCGGCTCACTGCAACCTCCGGCTCCTGGGTTCAAGCAATTTTCCTGCCTCAGCCTCCCGAGTAGCTGGGATTACAGGCACCTGCCACCATGCCCAGCTAATTTTTTTTTAAACATTTTTAGTAGAGACGGGGTTTCACCATGTTGACCAGGCTGGTCTCAAACTCCTGACCTCAGGTGATCCACCAAACTCAGCCTCCCAAAGTGCTGGGATTACAGGCTCAGTGAGCCACCGCACCCGGCCAATATGTAGTGTTTAAAAAAATAAATTTAAAAATTATAAATTAGGTATGTAAAAGACATACACACTTAAAAGTGGCTGGAAGCAAAGCTTTAACATGCTACCTGATAAGGGATGAAGAATGAATCCTGTGCTAAAATGGAGCATTCAAAATAGATGGATCCTATGCAACCAGCAGGTTACTGAGGACTTTCCCCAACAACAGTAGCAGAAACAAGGGCTGAGTTTTGGAGAGTGAGAGCCAGAAAATCTAGTATTCACCTCAGATGCAAAACACCAGGCTAGATGTTCCCAAATTAAGATTGTAACAGGTAGAAAGGACCCTGCCCTTCTGATAGTGAAGTCTATGCAGGTGACAGAGTAGAAATGGTGCAACTTTCTTGTTCTCTACTTTGGAGAGAATTCTCATTAACAAACTAACTTCTTTATCCAGGTTCTCCTATGTACAATATCCATTCTTATTTCTCACAAGGATATGGAAGGAAAACAACTGGTATTTCGCTTCTCCCTTCCCTCCATTCAAGCTTGCCTCATGTCTACAACTCACCTGAACAGCTCCTCCTAGCATGACAGCCACCAGCCCCATGGACATGCTCAGCGTCTGTGATTCCACGGTGCTCTCTGCCTGATGGGCCAGGCTTGCACAGGCTCTCTGCAATGTTGCTGCCACAAAGTCCACCACCTACCCAAAAAAGGGAATTAAGAATCAATGAGGAATGAAAAAAAAAAATCATAATTCTCCTTACATCTTATGTCTACATCCTCATCTTCTTCATCTACATCATGATAGCAAGAACCATCCAGAACAACTGCTACTTACCATGCAGATGTGATGTTCAGTGTTTTTTTTTTTTAAACATTTACCGGTTTATTATAAAGGTTATTACAAAGGACACAGATGAACAGACAGATGGATAGGACAAGCGGGTGGGGGTGTAGCTTCCATGCCCTCTCTGGGCTAGCCCCACTCCCAGCATCTCCACATGTTCAGCAAGCGGGAAGCTCCCAAGTGTTTCACATGTACAATCTCATTTAGTTCTCATATCAACTCTATGAGGTCAGTACTATTATCCTCATTGTGAAATGAAGAATCTGAGACTTTAAAAGGTTGTTTGTTTAAGGCCATACACTTAATAAATGAGAAAGCCTATTCATACTTTTCCAAATGTTTTAATATGCTACTCCAACTTCCTTAACTTTTCATGAATTTTGCCTGAAAATTAAAAAGCAAAATGACTTGTAAATTAACTCAAAATGGATCACGGACTGCAATGCAAAATACAAAATTATAGACTCCTCGAAGATAACATGAAAAATCTAGATGATCTTGGGTATGGTGATGACTTTTCAGATACAACACCAAAGGCACAATCCGTGAAAGAAAGTAATGATAAGCTGGACTTTACTGAAGTTAAAAATTCCTGCTCTGCGAAAGACACTGTCAAGAGAATACAAAGAGAAGCCACAGACTGGGAGAAAATATTCATCCAAAACAGTCTGACAAGAGACTGTTTTCCAAAATTTACAGAGAACTCTTAAAGCTCAATAATAAGAAAACCTGGGTTGAGCACGGTGGCTCACGCCTGTAATCCCAGCACTTTGGGAGGCCGAGGTGGGTAGATCACTTGAGGTTAGGAGTCGAGACCAGCCTGGCCAACATGGTGAACCCTGTCTCTACCAAAAAATTATCTGGGCATGGTGGCACACCTGTGGTCTCAGCTACCTGGGAGGCTGAGGTGGAAGAATCGCTTGAACCAGGAAGTGGAGGTTGCAGTGAGCTGAGATAGCACCACTACACTCCAGCCTGGGCAACGGAGTGAGACCCTATCTCAAAAAAAAAAAAAAAATTGGCCAGGCATAGTGGCAAGTGCCTATAGTCCCAGCTACTCAGGATACTGAGGTGGGAGGACTGCTTGAGCCCAGGAGGTCAAGGCTGCAGCAAGCCATGATGGTGTCACTGCACTCCAGCCTGTGTGACAGAGAGAGATCCTATCTTGAAAAGAAAAGAGCCCAATTAAAAATGAGCAAAAGTCCTGAACCGACATCTCACCAAAGAAAATATACAGATGGCAAAAAAGCATATGAAAAGATGCTCCACATCCTATGTCACTGGAGAACTGGAAATGAAAGCACTGGTGATATACTGTTACACACCTAATAGAATGGCCAAAATCCAGAGAACTGATTTCACCAGGAATGCTGGTGAGGATGGAGATCAACAGGAGCTCTCATTCATTCATTGCTGCTGGGAATGCAAAATGGTACAGCCACTTAGGCAGACAGTTTGGCAGTTTCTTACAAAACTAAACATACTTTCACCATACAATCTAGCCATTGCTTGCCTTGATATTTATCCAAATGAGTTGAAAACTTATGTCCACACAAAAACCTGCACATGGTTGTTTATAGCAGCTCTAGTCATAATTGTTAAAACTTGGAAGTAACCAAGATGTCCTTCAGTAGGTGAATGCATCAATAAACTGTGATACATCCAAACAATGGAAAAACAGCACCAAAAAATGGGCAATCAAGCTGTGAAAAGACATGGAGGAAACTCGAATGCATATTACTAAGGGAAAGAAGCCAAGCTGAAAAGGCCACATGCTGTATGATTTCAACCATATTACATTTTGGAAAAGGCAAAACTATGGAGACAGTAAAAAGATCAAGGGTTGCCGGGGTGAGGAGAGAGGGAGAACAGAACAGGTGGAGCATAGAGGATTTTTAGGGTGGTGAAACTATTCTGTATGATACCATCATGGTAGATACAGGGCATTGCAAATTTGTCCAAATCCATAGGCTGTACAACACCAAGAGTGAGCCCTAGTGTAAACTATGGACGTTGGGTGGTGATGTGTTAATGTAGACTGATCAGCTGCAAAAAATGCATCACTCTGGTGGGAGATGGTGACAATGGAGGAGGCTATGTTGTGTGAGTGCAGGGAGTGTAAGGGAAATCTCTGTCTCTTCTGTTCAATTTTGTTGTGAATCTAAAACTGCTCTAAAAAAAAACTCTTTATAAAAAATGACCTGTTACTTTCTGACTATGTCAGAGGGTCCTGGATCTGCTTCTCAAAAGGAGGTTTCCTCCTCAGGGATTCCTGCCCTGACTCACTCCCGACATTTTGACAGTCTAATTCTAGTAAGTAAAGAATGGAGGGGTAGTGTTCAGTTTCATCTAGAAGTCAGTGTCTTCGAGCCATCTGTGCAAATGATTGACAGTAGTGATCCCCAACCCTTTTGGCACCAGGCACCGGTTTCATGGAAGACAATTTTTCCACACACTGGGGTTGGCAGGGGCGGGAGGGGGAGAGGGGCGGGGAATGGTTTCAGGATGAAACTGTTCCACCTCAGATCATCAGGTGTTAGTCAGATTCTCATAAGGACTGCGCAACCTAGATCCCTTGCATGCACGGTTCACAACAGGGTTCGTGCTCCTATGAGAATCTAATGCTGCTGCTGATCTGACAGGAGGCGGCGCTCAGGTGGTAAAGCTCACTTGGGCGCTGCTCACCTCCAGTTATGCGGCCTGGTTCCTAACAGGCCACAGAACAGTACCAGTCCGTGGCCTGGGGGTTGGAGACCCCTGATCTAGAGTCTTTTTTGAAGTATTAAATATTTGAAAGGATTAAGACTGTTCCTAGACAAGATTTTATATAGCATTTGGCTAACAACTAAGCTTTAAATAGAATTAATTTGGTCGGCATCATTTTCAATGCATTTGGATTAATCACCTTAAGTAAAAACACCTTTGAATAAATGACAGCACACAAATACACATGCATGCACACACACATGCATACTTAGGATTAATGACTCAAAAGAGAGAAATCATTTTAGAAATGGAAAGGCTGAGAAGGTCATAATAAGCCTCCAAATAACATGCAAGCTTGCATGTTTAATTCTCTGGACAAATCACATGCTGTGCTAGAATCTTTATTGCAAGCTTAAAGTCAGGAGAATGGCTTGTTAACACTTGTCTTCTGAAGCAACGCAGGAAACTAGAAAGGTTATTAAAAGTTCCACTTACTGAAATGAACAATGCTGTTTAAGGCAGTTTTCACCACCTCCTCCATCCCTAAGATTTTATTCATACTAGAAGATAAGGACACTAGCGCTTTCTAGAGAAACTAGGTAGAAACTGTTTCTACTATCTTGGGCCAACTATGTTGCCTCCAGGGAGTTTTCTAAAGCACTCCTTAGCTGGGCACAGTGGCTAATGCCTGTAACCTAATACTTTGGGAGGCCAAGGCAGGAGATCACTTTAGGCCAGGAGTTCAAGACTAGCCTGGCAACAAAGTGAGACCCTGTCTCTACAAAAAATTAAAAAATTAGCCAGGCACAGTGGCACACATCTGTAGTCCTGGCTACCCAGGAAGCTGAGGTGGGAGGATTGCATGAGCCAAGGAGTTCAAGTTTGCAGTGAGCTGTGATTTAGCCACTGCACTCCAGCCTGGGCAACAAAGAGTGAGACCCTGTCTCTAACAACAACAAAAAATATATAAAGCATTCCTAAATTACTCAACTAGGACTATTTAGCCTTCCAACCTTTTCTAAATTCCTCTCCACTTTTTTTTTTTTTTTGAGACAGAGTTTAGCTCTGTCGCCCAGGCTGGAGTGCGGTGGGGTGATCTTGGCTCACTGTGACCTCCACCTCCCGGGTTCAAGCAATTCTCCTGCCTCAGCCTCCCGAGTAGCCTCCCAAAGTGCTGGGATAACAAGCATGAGCCACTGCGCCCATCCTCCACTATCTATATGTGTGTGTGTGTGTGTGTGTGTGTGTGTGTAGATATCAAAACAAGTAGTATGATCCTATTACTAAAATAGACACTTTCTATGTTTGTATGTATGTTAAAAAAAAAACAACCCAGGGAACTGTTAACTGTAAAGAGATAGCCAACAATCATTGCCATCTATGAAGTAGGCTTTCCGCCAAACATTCTTTGTGTTAACCCCAAAATCCCCTACCCATTTGGACAGCAGCTCCTCCCCCTACTATACATTTCCTGTGATTTTGGTGGGGCTTCCAGCCACAAGAATAGGCGTGTGACTGAAGCCTGTTCTAAAATTTATATATGTTGTGGAGAGTGGGGACAGACCTTTACTTTTTACTTAAAACTTCTTATAAATGTACATAATTTTAAAAGCCAAATATTCCTGAAAGCTTATAGTGAAAAATAGCAGTGCCCTACATCATTTCTTCCCATATGATTCAGGCTCTACAGAAGCAACCACTTTTAGCTTGGTTTAATAATAAACTGTTTAGTTTGTTAATAACATTAAGTCCAGGCGCGGTGGCTCACGCCTGTAATCCCAGCACTTTGGGAGGCCAAGGCAGGCAGATCACCTGAGGTCGGGAGTTTGAGACCAGCCTGACCAGCATGGAGAAACCCCGTCTCTACTAAAAATACAAAAATTAGCCGGGCGAGGTTGCAGGCACCTGTAATCCCAGCTACTCTGGAGGCTGAGGCAGGAAAATCGCTTGAACCAGGGAGGCAGAGGTTGCGGTAAGCCATTGCACTCCAGCCTGGGCAACAAGAGCGAAACTCTGTCTCAAAAATAATAATAATATTAAACATTCACTATTTACCAAGCACAATTCTGAACACGTTACAGGTATTAACACATTTAATCCTCACAGTAGTCCTATGGGGGTATCTAAACCTGCTGCCAAGACTCTGACACCTGAGTGGAAGGGGTGGAGGCCTCATTGTTGAGGATGCAGACTTCAACTTAACCTCCTATTTTTCAGTTATCCTCCCCCACCCAGTTCAGAGTCCCTTGGGCTCAACATCTCTCAAGAGTAAACCTCCAGTCTTTCGCTGGGAAGTGGAGGTGGTTGTACAAAGAGAAGGAATGAATGAAGGGATTTATTGAATCCTATACAGCCTTTCAAACTGTTTTAAGCTCTAAATTCAACTCCATTTTTAGAGCTTATCTGGTGCTTCCTGTCCGTCCAGGGTTCTGCAGTAAAAAGGAGCCTGCTCCTTTTTTTCTTATTTTTCTTTTCAAAAAAAAATTTAGGCTGGGCACAGTGGCTTACGTCTCTAATCCCAGCACTTTGGGAGGCCAAGGTGGGTGGATCACCTGAGGTCAGGAGTTTGAGACCAGCCTGGCCAACATGGTGAAACCCCATCTCTACTAAAAATACAAAAATTAGCCAGGCATGGTGTCAGGTGCCTATAATCCTAACTACTCGGGAGGCTGAGGCACAAGAATCGCTTGAACCCGGGAGGCAGAGGTTGCAGTAAGCCGAGATTGCGCTGCTGCACTCCAGCCTGGGCGACAGAGTGAGACTCTGTCTCAAAAAAAAAAAAAAAAAAAATTAATAATTTTATTGAGGTATAGTAGTGTGCTTCTTGGCTTCTCCACATGCAGACATCTAGATTTCCAGTTTCTCAAGTTGCTAGATCAGCTACTAGGGCCCAGACTGGCCTGGGCAATACAGTGAGACCCCATCTCTACAAAAAAAACAAAAACAAAAACAAAAACAAAAAAACAATTAGCTGGGCATGGTGGTGCATGCCTGTAGTCCCAGCTATTTGAGAGGCTAAGGTGGGAGGATTGCTTGAACCCAGTGGGTGGAAGGCTGCAGTGAGCTATGATCTCGCCACTGAACTTTGCAACATTTGTTATTACCCTTTTTTTTTTTTTTTGAGTCTCACTCTGTCACTCAGGCTGGAGTGCAGTGGCGCAATCTTGGCTTACTGCAACCTCCGCCTCCCGGGTTCAAGTGTTTTTCATGCCTCAGCCTTCCGAATAGCTGGGATTACAGGCGCTTGCCATCACACCCTGCTAATTTTTTTTTTTTTTGAGAGATGGGGTCTTGCTATGTTGATCAGGCTGGTCTCGAACACCTGGGCTCAAATGCTCCGCTCACCTCGGCCTCCCAAAGTGCTGGGATTACAGGCGTGAGCCACCACACCTGGTAAGCTATTACCTTTTAGGTCTCTTCTCTCCTGCTCTGTTGGTCCCTGTGGCTTCCAGAGGGAGCAGATAAATGTGTTCAGTACACTGTCTTTCACCAGAAGTCCCTATTTTTTACATTATGAACTTCCCTGTTGTTTAAATGTTTTTTGTTTTTTGAGACGGAGTTTTGCTCTTGTCACCCAGCCTGAAGCGCAGTGCAGTGGTGCGATCTCGGCTCACTGCAACCTCTGCCTCCCAAGTTCACACAATTCTCCTGCTTCAGCCTCCCAGTAGTTGGGATTATAGGCACGTGCCACAATGCCTGGCTAATTTTTTGTATGTTTAGTAGAGATGGGATTTCACCATGTTGGCCAGGCTGGTCTCAAACTCCTGGCCTCAAGTGATCTGCCCACCTCAGCCTCCCAAAGTGCTGGGATTCCAGGCGTGAGCCACTGCACCCGGTCTAGTTTTTGTATTTTCAGTAGAGGTGAGGTTTTGCCATGTTGCCCAGGCTGGTCTCGAACTCGTGGGCTCAGGCAATCCTCCTGCTTCAGACTCCCAAAGTGCTAAGATTACAGGCGTGAGCCATAGCACCCTGCCAAGATGTAATTTTCTAGTTTTCTTTTTGAATTTTTAGCTATGATTCTCCTATAAAGAAAGATTTTCCTTCATATACCATTTGGTTACCCTGACATACAATTCTTACAGGAAACACAAGACAAATGCTTTATTCTTTCCCTTTACTTAACAAGGTACAAAATAATGAGTTGATGCCCTGGCAATCCCAAAGATGTCCTATGAGGGTTTTTTTCTTTGACTCAGATTTTTATATCTTTGATGTACTTCAACCATTGCAGGCATTATTCCTTTTAATGATCTAATTGTCCTATCTATGGCAATGGGAGTCCCTTCAAGTTGGCTCCAGTGTCCTACAGATATGATCCCATTCATCTCAGGTCGCTTCCTTGTATTTAAGCACAACAAGATGCCTTGAGGCTTATAAATGTATGATTCCTGCCTGCCTCAGACTTCGAATCAACCTTATTCCATATAGAGCTTAGAATTCTTTTAGTAGAAAATGGTATTTAGAAACTATAAATTGGGCTGGGCCCAGTGGCTAATGCCTGTAATCCCAGCACTTTGGGCCAAGACAGGTGGATTGCTTGAGGTCAGGAGTTCAAGACCAACCTGGCCAACATGGCGAAACCCCGTCTCTACTAAAAATACAAAAATTAGCCAGGCGTGGTGGCATGTGCCTGTAATCCCAGCTACTTGGGAGGCTGAGGCAGGAGAATCACTTGAACCCGGGAGGTGGAGGTTGCAGTGAGCCGAGATTGCACCACTGCACTCCAGCCTGGGCCGACAGAGTCACATTCGGTCTCAAAAAAAAAAAAGAAACTATAAATTGTCACTAAGAATGCTTACTGCCACTGGGTTGTCATTGTTCTTGGGATTGACAATGGACTGAGCTGGAAATATCTATTTTTTAAAAAGAGAAAAATAAATTGTGAGTTCATACTAATATTTCCAACTGAAATTCAATATTACAGGGTTTTAAGCTGGGCACGGTGGTGTGCACCTGTTGTCTCAGCTACTTGGGAGGCTGAGGTGGGAGAACCACTTGAGCCCAGGAATTCATGTCCAGCCTGGGCAACATAGTGAGACTCTGTCTCTTAAAATAAAATAAAATAAATTATAGGGTCTTTACTCTGGTTCTTTACTTTATACCTCTTTTTTATGCTAAAAATCTTGATTCCTAATAATATTCACAAAATTACATTAACTTATTTTCTTTATCTATATGTGTGTGTTTCAAAATAATATACCAATAATGGCTGGGCACGGTAGCTCACGCCTGTAATCCCAGCACTACGGGAGGCCAAGGTGGGTGGATCACCTGAGGTCAAGAGTTCAAGATCAGCCTGGCCAACATGGTAAAACCCCATCTCTACTAAAAATACAAAAATTAGTTGGGCACAATGGTGCACACCTGTAATCCCAGCTCCTTGGGAGGCCGAGGCAGGAGAATTGCTTGAACCCAGGAGGTGGAGGTTGCAGTGAGCCGAGACTGCGCCACTGCACTCCAGCCTGGGCGACAGAGACAGACTCCATCTCAAAAAATAATAATAAAACAAAACAATATACCAATATTATCACGAGCAGTGACATTACCAAATGCAATTTAATATTTCCTTGTGGTTCTTTTTGCCCTGATACATTTTAACCTTAGCTGAAGGATAATTTAATGGGACAAATCATTTTTCTACCAGCCTGACACCATGGTTCCTTAATTAGGAGTAAAGGGAGCTAAGTGCAAAAGCTCAAGTCATATCAATTTTTAGACCATTTCCCCTTCCAACTAGCATCCTGAGACAAAAACTTAAGGTCTGGATGAAAAAGTCTCCAGAGAATGGATATAAACACAGGAGAAACAAATCACCCTACTGAGTAACACGGGGTCAGTGAACTGAAAGAATAAGAGGCCAGGAAAGAAATCATGAGCATAATTCTCATTAAACAGGCACGGTAAGTCAGAGCTGACAGGCAGCTGCAAATTTTCTCAGCAGGAGCTATAGTGAAATGCTGCTTAGCAACACCCGAAGGCAGATGACAATGACGACCATACAAAGAGCTGGAGAATCAGATTTAAGCGTGACAATCATGCCATCTTACAACTGCCTATTGACCAACCAAGCTACAACTAATTCTGGTTAAGTGGTAAAATCTGGCAACTGTACTGCCTTTGCTTTATTACTTTTATTTCCTATCTTTTTTAAAGGTGGGAAAAATAATGTCTGAGCCAATACAATTCAGGCACTGACTCGCATAGTGACACTCCTCTAAAAGCATTTTTAAAAACATCTTAAAACTTAAGAGAATGTTGTGGAGATAAGCTGTGAGTTAGAGGACCCATAATGAAATTCAAGGTGATCTCATTATTATTAGTGATTTCTTCAAGTTGAGTGTATAATCATTTTCAAGTTTTGATACACCTTAGATCATCCATGGAGCTTGAGTAGGACGAAGATGCCCGGGCTCTAATGCAGACATGCTGAATCAGAATCTCTAAACGTGGGCTGGCTATCAATATATTGAAAAAGATCCCAGATAACTTTTTTTGCACCCAAAGTTGAAAATTACTATAACATAACATATAAACATTTAAGACAAAATTTTACTTGCATGAGAATCACCTCGGGAGCTTGTTAAACGTGTGGAGTCTCAGGACACTGGAATGTTTTGGATTCAGTGGCCTGGTGTGGGCTGTGTAGTTTCCATATTTAACCAGCATTCCAGGAAACACCTCATGATCCAGGTGTCATCAAATCACACTCTCAGCAACATTTTTAAACTTTATTTTTTGGAAAGAAAAAAAGGCTGGGGTCCAGAATGTGGCAACTACTGACCTGAGTGATGTTTGTGAATATCTGCTCAGACATTCTCTCGCACAGAACAGCCATCAGCTGCAGGACAAGCAGCTTCCGCTCTTGGCCTTCCACAAGAAGAGTCTGATGTTGCTCTAATTCCAAGAGGCTCTTGCTGGAGAAGGGCTCAGTTTTTAACTCTGTTTCATTTTCCGAGGCCACATGAGTCAACTCCTACAAGCATGGCAGGAAAGAAAAAGTGAAGATAAAGCCAGTACAACTAAGGCCTTCTCAAACATATGTAGAAAACTCTGTTTGAACTGCATGTTTAAATAAATAGTCTGTGTTTGTTGCAACATTATTTATAATAGCCAAAACTTGGAGACAAGCTAAATGTCCAGCAATAAGAAAAAATTATGATGTATTTATTGTATCACAGCAGTTAAAATAAATGAATTAGATTTATATGGGTATCAATATAGATAGATCTCAAAAACACTACTGAGTGAAAAATCTAAGTTGCAGAATAATATGTACAGTATGATACCATGTATATAAAAATCTAAAATCTCATAATAAAACACACACACACAAAGAAATGGTTTGACAAGCTTTCTGCTTTGTGGGTATTTTTATGATTTCTACTAGTAGCCTTCCTTGAACTGAGACCTCAGATCACCTCACATTCTCAAACCCCTTTTGGAGACCATGAGATGCCTCCAGCACTACAGCTCTTTTCCTCTAAGATACTTAGAACTAACTTCTAAGAAATCATGTATTACTGTGGGTTTTGTAGGCTATTCACCTACCCTTTTTGGCTCACTGAAACCTCTGCCTCCTGGGCTCAAGTGATCCTCTCACCTTAGCCTCCCAAGTAGCTGGGACTACAGGCACAAGCCACCATGCCAGGCTGATTTTTTTTTGTATTTTTGGTAGAGACGGGGTTTCGCCATGTTGCCCAGGCTGGTCTCAAATGCCTGAGCTCAGGTGATCCACCTGGCTCGGCCTCCCAAAGTGCTGGGATTACAGGCGTGAGCCACCTTTTTTTAAGTATACAATTAAAAGCACATCCCCTTGGAACGTGATTTAGAAAGAGTATTGCTGGGCACGGGGATGGGTGTGAACATGGGAGGTAAGAAAGCATCAAAAAGTGGTGTCCCCTATTTCAAGTTCTCGAAATGTTAGCCCTGATTCCCTCCTTGAATTCTCCCATACCCACAGAAACCTTAAACTCTCTTAGAGTTCTTTTAGAGTAGACACTTTATTTAGGGGAACAAGTTGAGAAAGCAGAGCTGGAGGTCACTGGCTTATGATGTCATACAGTGCAACAAGGAGTAACATTATGGGGTACAAGTTACTCTCAGAGAACAGAAGAAAAGCAAGCAAAGCACAACCACTGGCACTAAGAAACAAACCCGGAAAAGGCTTCAAGTGCCTGCAAAATGAAATGAAGGAGGCAGAATTGCTAAATCTCCTTTGCAAATACCTGACAAAACAACAGTCAGAAAGGATAAGGGATTACTCTATAGCTGTAAAACCTGCTATTAACTTCAAAAGAGTTCTTACTGTCAACACAGAGCAAAGATTAACTCTTTCATGGATCGAGGGTTTTGCTTTGTTCATCTCTAAACTGTCAGTGCCGATTACTTGGAGAAGTAGTAGATAACATGAGTACTAGTGAAGAGAAGTTTCTTCTTTTTACCAATCCAAAGGCTACTAAAAAATAAATTCCTTTATGTCCTCTGACCATTTTCCTTAAATTAGGGCCTACATTTTAGGACCTAAAATTATAAATGCTTTGAAAATTCTAAGGGTTTCCTGGAACTCCCCTGGAACAACACTGACCAGGAACTACAGGTAGTTCTTACTTTCAAACAGAAGATGAAGAAGTCTCCTGCCAAACCGCATTCCTGGCAGTGGGACAGCAAGTCCCCGAGATGCTCCACCCGGCCCTGTTCAGAGGATACCTTCTGGTACAGGGCTTCATCTTCATCTTCATCACTGCAATGCAGGGTAAAATTTATCTTGGCAGTGTCACCAGAGATACACATAATTTTAAACCCCGTAACAATCTTCTAAAGTAACATGTTATGTCCAAACAGTTAACCATTAAAAAGATCCCCTAAATTTATTTAACTTACTTTATTATTTCTCCATTCTGAAAAAAGTATTGATTATCAGAAACTAGGCTGTTATGGGCCAGGCGCGGTGGCTCGCGCCTGTAATCGCAGCACTTTGGGAGGCCAAGGCGGGAGGATAATGAGGTCAGGAGACAAAAACCATCCTGGCTAACACAATGAAGCCCTATCTCTACTAAAAATACAAAAAAAAAAAAAAAAAAAATCAAGGTCTGGGTGAGGTGGCTCACACCTGTAATCCCAGCACTTTGGGAGGCCGAGGCGGGTGGATCACCTGAGGTCAGGAGTTTGAGACCAGCCTGGCCAACATGGTGAAACCCCGTCTCTACTAAAAAATACAAAAATTAGCTGGGCATAGTGGCTCATGCCTATAATCCCAGCTACTTGGGAGGCTAAGGCAGGAGAATCGCTTGAACCCAGGAGGCGGAGGGTGCAGTGAGCCGAGATTGTGCCATTGCACTCCAGCCTGGGTAACAAGAGTGAAATTCTGTCTCAAAAAAAAAAAAAAAAAAAGAAACTAGGCGGTTATGTCCTGCATGGTCATGAAGATGGATATTAGCTGGGCACAATGGTGCACACCTGTAGTGCACTAGGAGGCTGAGGCAGGGAGACTGCTTGAGCCCAGGAGTTTGAGGTTGTAGTACATTATGGTCACAACTATGAATAGCCACTGAACTCAAGTAACATAGACAACATGGCAAGATCTCATTTCTACAAAAAAAAAAAAGATGGATGTTGGAGAATTACTATTACTTCTGCAAAAGCAAGGAGGAATTAAAGTATAAGTCATATGCAGATATTCTGGGTCCTGAGGAAAAACAAAGAAAGAGAAGGCTGCAAAGTAAGGCTAGATCACAGAAGGCCTTGGATGTCATTCAAAGGAACTTTGACTTTTTTCTGATGAGCCACTGAAGGGTTATGGGCAGCAGAAAAAGATGTGATCATCATGGGAGGACATGCAGTCTCAACTGAAAGGAACCAATTAGCCGAGATAAGAAAATGCATAAAGGTTCAGAAAAATGAGTAGGTTGAACATGATTACCGAGTTATAAAATCTGGCTAAATCAGTGCTATGATTACTGCGAAAATTTCTATAATTATTTATTTATTTATTTATTTGAGATAGAATCTCGCTCTTGTTGCCCAGGCTGGAATGCAATGGTGCGATCTTGGCTCACTGCAACCTCCGCCTCCTGGGTTCAAGCGATTCTCCTGCCTCAGCCTCCTGAGTAGCTGGGATTACAGGCGCCCACCACCATGCCCAGCTAATTTTTTGTATTTTTAGTAGAGACAGGGTTTCACTATGTTGGCCAGGCTGGTCTCGAACTTCTGACCTCGTGATCTGCCCACCTCGGCCTCCCAAAGTGCTGGCATTACAGGTGAGCCATTGTGCTCAGCCATTTTTTGTTTTGTTCTTTTTTAATTTTTGAGACAGGGTCTCACTCATTGCCTAGGCTGGAGTGCAGTGGTGCGATCATGGCTCACTGCAGCCTCAACCTCCCAGTCTGAGGCAATCCTCCCACTTCAGCCTCCTAAGTAGCTGGGACTACAGAGGGGCACCATCACGACCAACTAATTTTTGTATTTTTTTGTAGAAACCGGGTTTTGCCACATTGCCCAGGCTGGGCAAGAAATTTTTGTACTTTCTCATGAGGTACTATGGCTTTTAGTTTTTAATTCTTCTGACAAGAGACAAAGATACTATGTATACATATATATACACCTGTGTGTGTACTTACTATTTTTTTAATTTTTTTTTTTTTTGAGACGGAGTTTCGCTCGTCACCTAGGCTGGAGTGCAATGGCGCAATCTCGGCTCACTGCAACCTCCACCTCCTGGGTTCAAGTGATTCTCCTGCCTCAGCCTCCTGAGTAGCTGGGATTACAGGTGCCCGCCACCACGCCTGGCTAATTTTTGTATTTTTAGTAGAGACAGGGTTTCACCATGTTGGCCAGGCTGGTCTCAAACTCCTGACCTCGTGATCCGCCCACCTCAGCCTCTTCCAAAGTGCTGTGATTACAGGCGTGAGCCACTGCACCCAGCCCCAATTTTATTTTATTTTTTTTTTGAGACACAGTTCCACTCTTGTTGCCCAGACTGGAGTGCAATGGCGCAATCTCGGCCCACCGCAACCTCTGCCTCCCAGGTTCAAGCGATTCTCCTGCCTCAGCCTCCCAAGTAGCCGGGAATACAGGCATGCACCACCATGCCACCACGCCCGGCTAATTTTGTATTTTTAGTAGAGACGGGGTTTCTCCATGTTGGTCAGGCTGGTCTCAAACTCTTGACCTCAGGTGATACGCCTGTCTCAGCCTCCCAAAATGCTGGGATTACAGGCATGAGCCACTGCGCCTGGCCTTTTTTAAGAAATGGAGTCTCGCTATGTTGCCCAGGCTGGCCTTGAACTCCTGGCCTCAAGCAATCCTCACACCTTGGCCTTCCAAAGTGCTGGGATTACCAGTATGAACCACCATACCCAGCTCAAGATACTGTATTATTATACCATATTATCATATAAACAAATACAAAGGCATTGAAGATGCACTAAAAAGCAAAACACTAAAATAATGTGAACAGAAAATAAGATACTAGTTGACTTTTGTTTTCCTCTTTATGTGTTTTTTGTATTGTACAAAGAATATGTGTTATTTCAGTGAACAATGACATAAAATTTTTTCAGACTAAATTGAGAAAAAAAAGATAGATGTTTCTTCATCTCATTGAAAAGTACAATTATTAATTTGGCAGCCCATCTCATCAGGCAGTATGTCTCAATGTGCCAGTTCACTAAGAACATGGACTTCATATTTCTCTAATAGAATGAATAACCTACATATTTAGCTTAGGATATTTCCTGTATTATCCCAGAATCTTCCAGAGTCCTTCAAATCAGTCATGTTTTCTCCACAACATTCTATGTTAAAGGAAAAGCCAAAATGGATAAACGTCACTTCTAAGCTTCTGTGAGCCATTTTGATTGTGAAAATGAAGTACTGTATTCAAATACTCCTAAAACAACACGACGTTAGCCTGGCATGGTGGCGCGCGCCTGTAGTCCCAGCTACTTGGCAGGCTGAGACAAGAGAATTGCTTGAACCCAGGAGGCAGAGGTTGCAGTGAGCCAAGATCATGCCATTGCACTCCAGTCTGAGCGACAGAGCAACACTCAGCACCAAAAAACAAAACAAAACAAAACAAAAACACATGACAATTATCTTAAGAAGCACTACTTTAGTCACGCTTTAAAATTCAACGATAAAGAGTAAATTCCAAACAATTATATTTAATTCCAGAAAAGTAAAAACTCTGGATCTAAAGATCATAAAATCCAAGCTGCTCTTATAGAGTTTCTTTAAATAAACTTCTTTTTTTTTTTTTGAGACAAGAGTCTCACTCTGTCACCTAGGCTGGAGTGCAGTGGCACAATCTTGGCTTACTGCAACCTTCATCTCCTGGGTTCGAGTGACAGTCCTGCCTCAGCCTCCTGAGTAGCTGTGACTACAGGCGCCAGCCACCACAACCGGCTAATTTTTGTATTTTTAGTAGAGATGGGTTTCACCATGTTGGCCAGGCTGGTCTTGAACTCCTGACCTCAAGTGATCTACCCACCTCGGCCTCCCAAAATGCTGGGATTACAGGTGTGAGCCACCACGCCTGGTCCTTCTTTTTTTTTTTTTTTTTTGAGATGGTCTCGCCCTGTTGCCCAGGCTGGAGTGCAGTGGTACGATCCCAGCTCACTGTAACTTCCACCTCCTGATTCAAGCAATTCTTTTGCCTCAGCCTCACAAGTAGCTAGGCCTACAGGCATGCACTACCATGCCTGGCTAATTTTTGTATTTTTAATAGAGATGGGGTTTCACCATGTTGGCCAGGCTGGTCTCAAACTCCTAACCTCAGGTGATCCACCCACCTCAGCCTCCTAAAGTGCTGGGATTACAGGTGTGAGCCACCGTGCCTGGCCAAAAACATCTTCTTAATAACTGTTGCTGGGCAGAATAGCAGCTTGCATTTGTACTGATAATTCTGTTTGCAATCTATGTGTTTTTCTATTTTCCTCAAGTCCATCAAACTGAAGGGGTGTTTTAAAACTTTACCAAGTTAACCATGAATATATAATTATATTTCAACACTTCAACAAACAGCAGCACTTTGAATGTGATGTGAAATCCAAACAGGATAGCAGCCACCCATGAACATTACATGGACTATGACCAACAGGAATTTACGTTCTGAGGTAATAACATTAGATCATCCAGAAAGTGGAAATAATTTAAAATATGCAATTGTGAGATGTTGGAGAAATAAATGATCCATTCCACTAATATTTATTAAGCACTTTCTAATCAATCCCTATGAGAAACAAATTTCCATCATAAAATTACCATAAAAGATAGCTATTGGACAATTTCCCTCAGGAATAAGTCTGACTATAAACACACACATATACCATTTTGAGAGTCAGAAAGATAATTGGATTATTATGGTGTTAAGGGTGAACATGTGTCTGCCCTTTACTCTGATTAACTGGCAAAGATGGTGGAGTAAGTGGGCTTGTTGTGATGCAGAGCTGTGAGGCTCCAGTAAATTGCACCAACTATTAGCAGGCATCTTAGGAAAAAACCTGGAGGATTATTTAAGGCTCACGTTTCATTTAGAGAATATAAATAGCAGGCACCTGAGCCACTTGAGTTTCTGGTTTCTTTTCTATCAGCGCCCCTTAGTGGTTGAATCACTGAATGGCCTTTTGGGCGGAACTAAATCTGAAGAGAACAGTAACGGATGGGTGGACTCACCTAATGGCCTCTTTGATGGTAATCATAATGCCACCTTGAGTGGCAGCTCTAAACTGACACAGAGAATGGAGAGAGGGCACAGCTTTGTCCAACCCTGCAAATCCTTTCAGGCTGGCAATTGCCTTCTTCCTTTCCAGCTTCCCCAGAATCCATAATAAGATTTCTTGGCAAAGTGACCTGGCAGAAAAAGCAGTTATGAATGAGCTTGTCATCTTACTCCATGCATCTAACAAGCTAACATAAAAAAAGAAAGAAAGGCTGTCAGGTTCCACTGCATTTTAAATGCTGGCACAATCTCCTAGTACTACTGAAATGCAGGAGTGGAAAGTATGCTTCTTGTGAATTTCAGAATGCAAATATCCTGAAATTCAATGAGTGACTGACTAATCCTTGGCTCTGGCAGCAACCCTGATTTGCCACATGAGCCCCACGTGATTTTTTTTTTTTTTTTTTTGGTAATTCCAAGTGTACTACTGCCTTTGCATCAGGCACTGTCAAAGAAAGTATACACGGATAAAAATCATCTACGCTCAGCAAGACCAACAGCTGGAGACCAAGAAACAGCATACCAACAAAATATTGCTGATTCCTCAACCCCTTTCATCTGTGCCAATCAACTAGAAGAGGAACTAAATCATCATTCACATGTTCCTTGTCAGTCTCTGATGAGGACATGACAGTGCTGTGAGGACTTGAGTTTTAAAACAAAAACAAGAGGCCAGGTGCGGTGGCTCACGCCTATAATTCCAGCATTTTGTGAGGCTGAGGGGGGGAGGGGGTGGATCACCTGAGGTCAGGAGTTCGAGACCAGCCTGGCCACACGGTGAAACACTGTCTCTACTAAAACTACAAAAATTAGCCGGGCATGGTGGAAGGTGCCTATAAGCCCAGCTACCCAGGAGGCTGAGGCAGGAGAATCGCCTGAACTCAGGAGGCGGAGGTTGCAGTGAGCCGAGCTCGCACCACTGCACCCCAGTCTGGGCAACAGAGAGAGACTCCGTCTCAAAAAAAAACAAAAACAAGAGTTATTTTGTGGACTGTCCCTTGAAACCAAGTTCACAGATGTACAGCCTCCCTCTTCCAATGCATTCTCTCTTGTCGTTGCCATTGCAGCTGTGGGATACAAGGATGTGCTGACTCAAGCTGAAGAGCCAGGGGAACTATGTAAGCTTTGAATAGTACAAAAGATGGTGTTTTCCTTCACCACTTAGCAATGGTGATAATGATAGCTACCATTTATTGAGCTTACTATTTGCCGGGGACTGTACTAAACACATTAATGCATATTTAGTCTTCACAATAACTCTGTGAAGAAGGTACTATTATTGCATATTGGATTACATGTGAGGATCTCCAAACACCAAAAATCATAATTCTATAGGACTTGAGATAAGATAACTCTTACCTGGAGGAAGAAACAACATAAATTACTGTGAAAATAGAGCTGATACAAAATGAATCCTACTTAAATTCTACGACAAAGGAGTATTTTCTGGATGACTAACAAATCCCTTCTATCTAAACAGCACACTGCATCACCAACACCAAATCCCAGGCTAAATTACAAAGTGCCACATTCAGATCTAGATTTCCCAAATGTGTTTTCTAACTCCCCACAAGGTCATTATGATCCATCCCCTATTTCCTTCTTCCTAGACATGTAATTGCAGTATTTCTCACTGATCGAAAAGTGGCATGTTTACACATGTAAACAGAGATTTTGTCTTTGAGATTTAGGACAGAGGCTGAGGAAAGTCATTCTAAAAACTGTATCCAATGCCCTGTGATCTGCAAAATTCTTGTTCTCTTCTAGATGAGCAAAATAGGAAGATCTCAGTGTTTTCCTGACTTTTAAAGGAAATGATAATTTCAAAGTGGCAAATATAAATTCAAAATAAGAACAAAAACAACATGCAAAAAAGACGTCACAATTTATAAACAAATAAGGGTCCCTTGATTGTTTACCTTATGTGAGACACACTCTGCTTAGTAAAACAGTAGAGAAGAAAAAGCACTCCCAGGACTGGAAGCAGGGAATCCATCAAAACTGTTAAAGGTTCATTCCCAACCACGTACACCTAGAAAAAAGGAAATGGTGAAGAATAATCCCATGACTGCCTGGCCAGAGCAACGGGAATCACACACCAAACACCTAGCAGGGCTCAGCGTCTTAAGCAATATCTCATCCGAATCACACCATTTTAGCTCCAAAGATGTGCTCAGATATGGCAATGAAACAATTTGAGTTTGGCAGACAGGCTGAACAAGACAGTGAACTGGAGCAGCACCATTTCATGTGTGCAGTCCCTAGAACTGCCCAGAATATGTCAACTACCCCGCTTTCTGACCTCTTCCTTTCCTACTTTTGGCTATGTCTGAGTTTCCTAATTTACCTATTGTGTAACTATATGATAACCGTCCTACTGCTGAAGGCCCTGCTATTAGGAACAAGTAATTACTACCAAAGGGAAAAACTTAAAACTGGATTTGGAAAATCAAACCAAACCCAAAACACTGCTTACTCCAGTTTCATCACTCTTAAGATGTGACCACCACATGGACATGTCCTATTCTCCCTAATTCTATAAATGTTCAAAGAAATTATACTGTAGGGCTGGGCACAGTGGTTCATGTCTGTAATCCCAGAATTTTTGGAGGTCATGGAGGGAGGATTGTTTAAGGCCAGGATTCAAGCCTAGCTGGGCAACATAGTAAGACCCCATCTCTACAAAAAAATTTAAAAATTAGCCAGGCTTGGTAGTGCACACCTACAGTCCTAACTACGTGGTAGGCTGAGGCGGGAGGATCGCTTGAGCCCAGGAATTCAAAGCTGCAATAAGCTATGATCATGCTACTGCCCTCCAGCCTGGGTGACAGAGTAAGACCCTGTCTCAAAAAAAAAGAAAAGTAATTGCACTGTTCACCTAGATCTGTACTGGCTCTACATGGTTAAGTGTGTGAGGATGTTGACTACTGCCTATGAAAAAGTTAAAAAAAAAAAAAGTGTGTGAGGATGGTGAATTTTATTAATAATCGTAACGCTGCATGTTTTAGTTGTACCTTTCAATAAGGCTAGCACAAATGCATTCAATTCAACAAACATTTACTGAACACTCACTGGGCTCAAAGCACTGTTTTAGGTACTGTAGTGAATATAAAAATCAGTAAGGGTCATAATCCTTCATATTGCTTGCGATATATGGGAAGAATAAAAAAAGTAAACCTATTATTATTATATTTGAGATATGGTCTCTCTCACCCAGGCTGGAATGCAGTGGTGCAATCACAGCTCATTGCAGCCTCAATCTCCAAGCTCGAGTGATGTTCCCATCTCAGCCTCACAGGTAGCCAGGACCACAGGCACACACCAGCATGCATGGCTAATGTTTTGTATTTTCAGTAGAGATGGGGTTTTGCCATGTTGCTCAGGCTGGTCTCAAACTCCTGGGCCCAAGCAATCCTCCTGTCTCATCCTCCCTAAGTGCTGGAATTACAGGTATGAGCCACTGCACCCAGCCAAGTAAACCAATAATAATAATAATAATAATAATAATAATAATAATAAGGCAGATAATTGCAAGTATCTTAAGAAGTACAAAAATGTTATTCAAAACTCCAATTAAACACAATAGGATTTCAAAATGTAATTCTGTTATAAGAAGTTAATTAAAACCTGATAGTATGGACAGTGATAATGGTAAAAAGAGAAAGAAAATGAGCTGACAATGATTATGCTCATGGTGTATGTTCTGGGAATCATAATAGGTTTTTATCTTCCAAGTACTATGCTAGATTCTTTAAAGAGCTAGCTTGTTAAAATTATAACAATCTCACAAAGTCACTACTAGCAGCCCTATTTTGCGGGTGAAAGCGGCCCAGTGTGATGGCTCACACCTGTAATCCCAGCACTTAGGGAGGCCAAGGAGGGAGGATCACTTGAGCCCAGGAGTTTGAGAACAGCCTTGGCAACACGGTGAGACCCCATCACTATAAAAAATAAAATACAATACAACACAATAAAAGGAAGGGAAGGGAAGCTCAAAGAGGCCCTTATTTATAGAAAGAGTTTTGAAGTAGGAATCAACGTTGTTCATGAAACTAAAGATCATGGAGGCACTTTCATGAGCTGGAAAAATCTCTGTGCTTTTCCAGTGAATCCTGTCTCTTAAAAATCAGCCCTAATTTTTCACATCCCTTAAGCCTCCTGACTCCTCTCTGGAGCCTGTTAGCCAAGGAGCCAGCTTCCTGTGCATGATCTAATCTCCATAAGCCCAGCTAAATGAAGTGCTGTGTACAGCAGCGTTCAGAAGTCATGTACAGGCCTAATGATGATATCACCAATTACAGGAGGCAAAAGAAGAGATTCTTCCAGATAACGTAAAGACCTATTGTTCGGCTTTGGATCCTGTGTTCTCAGAGGTAATCCCTGTGGAGCCATCCTTCCTTACCAGGATTTTTTGTACAAAAAATAATAAGCCCCCAAACAAGAACAACAAAGAAAACAAAAAACAAATGGAGTTAAGTCTTCATTATTTACTGGCTTGATAGGGCCAAAGCACCCCAAACTTTAACAAGAACTCAACTGAGCACATTCCTCAGGGTTATATGTTGTTGCTGATAAATTCCTCTAATTTGGCCAGGGGCGGTGGCTCACACCTATAATCCCAGCACTTTGGGAGGCTGAGGCGGGTGGATCACCTGAGGTCAGGAGTTCGACACCAGCCTGACCAACATGGTGAAACCCCATTTCTACTAAAAATACAAAGTTAGCAGCGCATGGTGGCACATGCCTGTAATCCCAGCTACTTGGGAAGCTGAGGCAGGAGAATCGCTTGAACCCAGGAGGCGGAAGTTGCAGTGAGCCGAGATCGTGCCACTGTACTCCAACCTGGGCAACAAGAGTAAAACACCGTCTCAAAAAAAAAAAAAAAATCCGCTAATTTTTTGTTTGTTTCTTCCTTATACTTTTCTATATCTTCTTATAATGAACAAGTACTACTTGTGCCTAAAATTTAGGAAATAATGTACAGCTATTTATACATATATATTATTTATTTTTATATAAAGATTCAACAAATGTTTATTGAGTGCCACTTTTGTGCTAGCACACTTGCAGCCCTGAAGATACGGTGCTGAACAAAGTATCTGCTTCAAGGAGCTAACATTCTAGTAGAGGAGGCAGGCAAGAAACAACAACTATATAATACCAGGTAGTGACGAGTGCTAGGAAGAAAAATAAAGCAGGTTAAATGGATAGTGATGAGGAGAAGAGCATGCAGAAAGAGAAAGAAAAATTAAGAATAGCCCTTATCGGCTGGGCACAGCGGTTCACGACACCTGTAATCCCAGCACTTTGGGAGGCAGAGGCGGGTGGATCACGAGGTCAGGAGTTCGAGACCAGCCTGGCCAACATGGTGAAACCCGTCTCTACTAAAAATACAAAAGTTAGCTGGACGTAGTGGTGCGCACCTGTAATCCCAGCTGCTCGGGAGGCTGAGGCAGGAGAATTGCTTGAACCCAGGAGGTGGAGGTTGCAGTGAGCCGAGATCATGCCATTGCACTCCAGCCTGGGCAATAGAGCAAGACTCTGTCTCAAAAAAATAAAAAAATAAAAAATAATAACCCTTACCAATTTACCAACTAGTATCTATCAAGTTCACGGATAGAAACAGAGAAATAGGACTTTTTTTAAGTGAAAAGATTTAGAATTAAGGTTTTCTTCTGGTTCAATCTGATAAATAAATGCTTTCTACAGTATCTTAAAGAATGTCAATGGCCTCTCCTTGATCTATACACAATTGCCACCTCCCTTCCAACACTAATAGTAAATTTCTTCTGTACTGAGCTCAAATCTACCTCCCTTTAAACTTCCTTGATGGAAGTACATGTATCCTTTACAAGTTTTGGGCTGGGTGCAGTGGCTCATGCCTATAATCCCAGCACTTCGAGGCTGAGGTGGGAAGATCACTTGTGCCCAGGAGTTCAAGACCAGCCTGGGCAACATAGCATGACCCTATCTCTACAAAAAATAAAAATTAGCTGGGCATGGTGGTGCATGTCTGTACTTCCAGCTACACAGGAGGCTAAGGCAAGAGGATCTCTTGAGCCCAGGGGCTTGAGGCTGCAGTGAGCCATTGCACTCCAGCCCAAGCAACAGAACAAGATTCCGTCTCTAAAAAATTAATTAAAATAAAAAATAAAAGTTTTGAGCTGGGTGTGGTGGCTCACATCTGTAACCCCAGCACTTTGGGAGGCTCAGGAGGGAAGATCACTTGAGTCCAGGAGTTTGAGACCAGCCTGGCCAACATGACGAAACCCTGTCTCTACTAAAAATGCAAAAACTAGCCAGGTGTGGTGGGGTGGGCCTGTAATTCCAGCTACTCAAGAGGCTGAGGCACGAGAATCATTGCTTGAACCCAGGAGATAGAAGTTGCAGTGAGCCAAGATCATGGCTACTGCACTCCAGCCTGGGTGACAGAGTGAGACACACCAGCCTGGGTGACAGAGTGAGACACTCCAGCCTGGGTGACAGAGTGAGACACTGTCTCAAAAAATAAAATAAAATTAAATTAAATTAAAATTAAAAAGTTTTGGACTAGTCATCTAAAAACAATAATCAAGATCAGTTTCACATAACTATGTACAATTATGTGTCAATTAAAATTTTAAAATAATAAAAATACATAATTTTTAAAAATACAGTTTCTTTTATCTGCCTTAAGCACTGCTATGCATCCTAATGACCAGATTGATTTTGGAGATGAAAGATATGCAATGGTACTTATTAAATTGATCCAGCACAAGTTCTGCCTCCTCCATAAGCCTGCCATATATTTACTCTTCAACTGTTCATTCATTCATTCACTCATTCATTCAAATATTGAGCACCTAACCACTATGAAATGATTTTTCTTCTTTAAATTCCAATTGCACTTTAGAGCCTGTGACATATAGTTGGTCCAGGAATATAGTACATAGTTATCTCCCAACCCCTGAACTAGCCTGGAAGGCAAAAGTCAAGCTCCCTTCTTCAGCACCTATCAGAGTAGATTATGAAGTAGTGTTACCTGAATTTTTGGTGAATAGGCAGTGAATACAGTAGTACACAATTTAAAGGAAGCCCACTGTTACTGCTTTTATTTTTTTATTTTATATTTTTATTTTTTGAGACAAAGTCTCGCTCTGTGGTCCAGGCTGGAGTGCAGTGGCATGATCTCGGCTCAGTGCAACCTACACCTCCCGGGTTCAAGCAATTCTCGTGCCTCAGCCTCCCGAGTAGCTGAGACTACTGGCACATCCCACCATGCCTGGCTAATTGTTACTGCTTTTATGAAGCAAACAATAACTACCGTGTACTGCATTCCACTCAAGAGTGAGCCAGGTATTCAGCCAAACATTTAACATACAGAAAGTCTTCATAAGAGGAGTCCTGCAGGTGAAGCATTTTTGTTCCTATTCTAAAAATGCGGAAAACTGAGGCTCAAAGAAGCAGTCAGTCAATTGAGCAAAGACACATTGTTAGCAACTGGCAGAACCAGGATAAACCCAGATCTGTGTGAGACAAAATCCATTCACAATCCACATAGAGGGAAAGCAGATTAGTGGTTGCCAGGGACTCGGAGGAGGTTAGAATGGGGACTGATTGCTTCATGGATATGGGAGTTCCACGTAGAGTGATGAAAAAGTTCGGGAACTAGATAGTGGTGATGGTTGAGCAACATCGTGAATAAACTTAATGCCACTAAATTATACCATTTCAAATGGTTAAAATGGTAAATCTCGTATGTATTTACTACAATATTAAAAATCCCCAAACACATACCCCTGGCCTCTCAATACTTACCTCCTTCCCCTGTGCATAATGAGATTTTCATTGCTTCAGTTCCTAGCCTATACCAATTTTATCCCAGCCGTCCCCACCCTCAGAGTCAGTATGCCAGCATGTCAGGCTTTTAATAACCCTAGTCCTGCAAGCTCTGCAAGCTGGAGCTGAAGTGTCCGTGTGGCACCATGGACAGCGGCTTCTGTAACACCTCCCCTTCCTCCTACTTATACAGCTCCCTTCTATTAATACCAAGTTTTCCAGTAGATCTCCAGGGGTATACTCTGGCCAGCTGCTTCCAAGGACTGCCCCCTTCTTCCAATCTCTTGTCTAGTACTGAACTCCTATGCAGGTTAAAGTTCAGTCTGCACCTGACATCCAACATTTACACTCCCTATTTACCCTATTTACACTCCCAAAGTAGAATCTGGTCACTTCCCTCTTATCGTCCCCTGATCATTGGCTTGTATTTGGAGTTTGGTAACCTATTCAGGGAAATGAGAGGCTGGACTGATTCAGCCAATGCTGCATTTCGAACTCAGCCAGCACTTACAATAGCCAAACAATGCACTAAAAAGGAATAATCCTTCCCATGAAATCATACTACACATGGAAGAAATGGTTGGGGTAGTTCCTTCCAGCCTCCTCCACATTGGACTGGTGACAGTATGGACTGAGGAAGCAGCGAAGGCACAACAGACAAGCTGTTCCTGCCCCATGGAGGGCAGGGCCTGACTGCTCCACCTCTGTGCCCCAACATCTAGGTGTTGTGTGATTTCCTTGGACTGTGCTTATGTTCAGTCTCTTTCTAGTTGGGGCGGGGCGGGGGGCAGGTCTTCCCTGATCACGTGGAGGCAAAGCGGGATGGGAATTCAAGTTCTGAAACACAATACAATACTTCACGTGTTATTTTTCTTTTCCTTTTTTTTTTTTTTTTTGGTTTTTTTTTTTTTTTTTTTTGAGACACAGTTTCACTCTGTCGCCCAGGCAGGAATGCAGTGGCGTGATCTTGGCTCACTGCAACCTCTGCCTCTTGGGTTCAACCGATTCTCGTGACTCAGCCTCCCAAGTAGGTGGGATTACAGGTGCGTGCCACCACGCCCGGCTAATTTTTGTATTTTTAGTAGACACGGTTTCACCATGTTGGCCAGGCTGGTCTCAACTCCTGATCTCAAGTGGTCCGCCAGCCCCACCTCCTAAAGTGCTGGGATTACAGGCATGAGCCACTGTGCCTGGCTACTTCACGTATGATTTCTACCTACGATAAAGATGTTCCTAAAACGCATATCACTGAAAGTTCCCTTTTTTAATGGTATAATGGTTGGGTATGTCTTACACAGAGTTATTTATGAATATTTCCGCTGACCAGTTGTGTGACTTAACACAAATCAGTGGACTTCTCTGAGTCTGTTTCCTTATGTGTGAAACAAGGTTGGATGAATGGTGCTGTAAGGCCTCTTTCATATCTCATCTATGATTCTCTGACTTGACTGCAAGTTTGCTCATTTCCTTCATTCCCTTTTGGTACCTCAATCATTAAGACGTGAGACTAGTTGAAAAAAATTAACCACCACTCCAACAAAAAATGCAAAACAACTGAAGTTTCAATGTGACCAGATGTAATAAGTTTCTAACTCTTCCTCATATGCTTTCTGTTATGCTATCAGTCCTGAAGTTAGTCCTTTAATGATGAAATCATGTTCAGTTGAAAGGTTTTCTGGTTACTCTAGGTATTTCCACAACTAGGGATCCCCAAACAAAATACCAAGATATGGGAAAGCTGAAGAAGTGAAGGGAGAGACCTTAAGGTAGCTTTTCAATTGCGTGGTGTGATAAAAGCCTCTCTGGGGTTAAGTGAAAGGATGCCTGGAAGAAAGGCTGAACCTGGCCCGGGTGCAGTGGCTCACATCTGTAATCCCAGCACTTTGGGAGGCCAAGGCGGGCAGATTGCCTGAGGTAAGGAGTTCAAGACCAGCCTGGCAACATAGTGAAACCCTGTCTCTACTAAAAATACAAAAAATTAGCTGGGTGTGGTGGTGGGTGCCTATAATCCCAGTTACTCGGGAGGCTCAGGCAGGAGAATCCCTTGAACCCAGGAGGCGGAGGTTGCAGTGAGCCAAGATCATGCTACACCACTGCACTCCAGCCTGGGCGACAGACAGAGACTCCGTCTCAAAAAAAAAAAAAGAAAGAAAGACTGAACCTCCACTTACCTGTGGCTTTTCAAATACAAACATGTAGCAAGAGCTGAGGGGCAAAGTCAGAGGCCAATGTGGATCAATGAAAACAGATTAGGCAAGGATACAGACTGGTACCAACAACCCCAGTGGCAGTCTGGGGATTTCCACATTTCTTCCTAATTGCACCTCGGCTTTCTTTCGCAGATCCAGCCAGCTATGATATGAGGCGTCTGTGGTTAAGCCTTACAATTCTTCATCTAAGCTTAGAGGGCTGCTCTGCAATAAGCGATAGGATGATCTTAGCTATGGCCCACACACTACTCTAACTCTTTGTCTACTTGACTAGGAACGCCTTGAAGAAAGCAGTTGGTTCTTAATCATTTCTGTATTTGTGAACCTGGCAAAGTGTCTGGCTTTCAGTAAATACCTGATAAATGTTTCTGTGACTGATTGAATCAAAGAATAAATGAACAAAGTAGGCTGCTATTTTCTCAAAAGCTCTATTTTTGTGGGGAAGTTACAATGCCCTATGCATTTCCTTTCTCTTTCCCTCCCTCCCTCCTCCCTGCCTTCCTTCCTTCCTCTTTCCCTCCCTCCTTCCCTCCCTCTTTCCTTTCCCTCCCTCCCTCCCCCTTTCCTTTTCTTTCCCTTTCCCTCCCTCCTCCCCTCCCTCCTTCCCTTCCTTCTTTCCTTTCTTCCTTCCTTCCTTAAGCTGTAGCTACAGGTGATTCCATCAGTGCTAACTAACAGAGCAGAATCATAGAACTTCAGCCATGGAAGGGAGAGCAGACTGAGCAAAGCTGGACTGTACATTGGCTTGTACAGCATCTAACTTCAATATCTGGAGGATGGAATTTTTCTGGAAGGAATGGCTAGAAATTTAAAAGAGAAAGAAAAAAGTGGGTGGAATCAAAATGGTCAAAAACATTAAGAATAAACATGTTTCTGTTTCAAAGCAAACAAAATAAAACAAAACAGAAAGCAGTTCTCACATGCTCCATTTCTTTCTTTCTTTTTTTTGAATTCTTGAGAGGGAGCCTTGCTCTGTCACCCAGGCTGGAAAGAAGTGGTGAAATCTCGGCTCACTGCAACCTCCGCCTCCCCGGTTCAGGTGATTCTCCTGCCTCACCCACCCGAGTAGCTGAGATTACAGATGCCCATTATGCCCAGCTAATTTCTTTTTTTTTTTTTTTGAGATGGAGTTTTGCTCTTGTCACCTAGGCTGGAGTGCAATGGTGTGATCTCGGCCTACTGCAACCTCCGCCTCCCAGGTACAAGCAATTCTCCTGCCTCAGCCTCCTGAGTAGGTGGGATTATAGGTATGAGCCACCACACCCGGCTAATTTTTGTATTTTTAGTAGAGATGGGGTTTCACCACATTGGCCAGGCTGATCTTGAACTCCTGACCTCAAGCGATCCCCCCACCTCGGCCTCCCAAAGTCTTTTTTTTCTTTTTTTTTTGAGATGGAGTCTCGCTCTGTTGCCCCGGTTGGACTGCACTGGTGCAATCTCGGCTCCCTGCAACCTCTGCCTCCCAGGTTCAAGTAATTCTCCTGCCTCAGCCTCCTGAATAGCTGGGATTAGAGGCACCCACCACCACATCCAGCTAATTTTTTATTTTTTTGGTAGTAGAGATGGGGTTTCGCCATGTTGGCCAGGCTGTTTTTGAACTCCTGACCTCAGGTGATCCAACTGCCTTGGCCTCCCAAAGTGCTGGGATTACAGACATGAGCCACCACGCCTGGCCTAATTTTTGCATTTTTAGTAAAGACAGGGTTTCATCATATTGGCCAGGCTGGTCTTGAACTCCTGACCTCAAGCGATCCGCCCACCTTGGCCTCCCAAAGTGTGCTGGGATTATAGGCGTGAGCCACCACACCCGGCCACGTGCCCCATTTCTCATTTCATAGACTTCCGTGACATTGCTAAGCATGTCCCTTAGAGACTACTGCAGAGTAGCTGAAAGAGCACAGGGAAGTCAGTAGTCAGGAAACCTGGATATGAATTTTGTTTCTGTCACCTTTGTGACTGCCCCAAATTACACGTTAAATGAGTGAACATGGATAAGACATTTAAGTCGCTCTCAGTCTCCATTTTCTCATTTATAATGTAGGCATCAAGCTTTTGGCATAAGGACCAATTAAGATAATTCATGTTAAAAGATTTTGTGAAATATATACCCCATACGAATGTTAGATTTCTTCCTAAATGTTTTATATGTTTGATGCTATTGTGAATGGAAATATTTTCTTAATTTATGGGCTTCTCTTTTACAGGGATGTACATGTGTGGGAATACAAACATGAGGGGCCTATTCGGAATCAAGCTGACTGAATCCTAACACTGAAATTCAGTACAGGCTGGAACTTGATTTTACACCTCCTAAAGATTAAACTAGTCAAATACAGCCTTCTAAAACATTACAGTGATCTTTCTGATAGTGGTGTTCCAGAACTTCTAATGCACTTGCTGAGTGTAATTAAGACTTGTGAGAGGAAAAAAGAACAAGGCAAGTTACCTAATATAGCAAGTATTTTGCACTGTGCATGCTTTCAGAACATATTGCATAAGATCGTCTTTTTAAAAAACAAGTTTCCCTGAACCAAAAGAGAACTGACAGTTTTTTGAGCACTTATGTGCTACAATATGCCACGAACCCACCAAGTTACCTTATTTCATCCTCACAAATCAAGTGTTAAATAAGTTACCTAAAGTTGCATGGACAGTCAACTTTGGAGCCAGATTCCAACCTAGGTCTGTCTGGCTCAAAGGTGCTACACCATACCAGAGAGTCTGAACCAAAGCATTTAGAAAAGCTAACATTTGCAATTCCCACAGCCTTGAAGATACTTCTTTCGGTCTTTTGCTTGTAATTCAAGGTCACAGTTCAATTACACATGGATGTTTCCAGAAAGAATTATTGCCAGTGCAGGGAACCAAGGTTAGAAAGAGACTAACTTTTCACTATAAAGTTTTTTGTACTTAAATTTGTACCATGTGCAAATATGATCTTTTCTAAACACAGAAAGGGAGAGTGAAAGGGAAGGAAAGATTGGTTCCTGGACTTGCTCTGCCACTCCCCAGCTGTATGATTTGGAACAAGTCACTTCACAAAATCTTTTGGATTTTATTTTCTTTACTACAAAATGAGTGGTTAATCTGTCAAAACTCATAGACTATACAACTCCAACAGTGAATCCCAATGTAAACTATGGACTTTGGATGATACTGAGGCATTAAGGTGGGCTCATCAATTGTAACAAATATACCAGGCTGTCTGGAGATAGATATATGGGAACTCCCTGTACTTTCCACTTAATTTTTCTGTGAACCTAAAACTGCTCTTAAAAAATAAAGTCTATTGGTGGGCGTGGTGGCTCACGCCTGTAATCCCAGCACTTTGGGAGGCTGAGGCGGGTGGATCACTTGAGGTCAGGAGTTCGAGAACAACCCAGCCAACATAGCGAAGACCTACTTCTGCTAAAAATACAAAAATTAGCCGGGCATGGTGGCACATGCCTGTAATCCCAGGTGTAATCCCAGCTACTCAGAGGCTGAGGCAGGAGAACCACTTGAACCTAGGAGGCAGAGGCTGCAATAAGCTGAGATTGCGCCACTGCACTCCAGCCTGGGCGACAGAGTGAAACTCCGGCTCAAAAAATAATAATAATAAATAAAGTCTATTTAAAAAGTGAGAGGTTACACTTATTTCTGAAGTTCCTTCCAGTTCTAAGATTCTATTATTCTAATTTACTCTGCAAATGTAATTAAAAATTCAGAAAGAGGAGTCAAATATCCAATCTGACAGAATAGCTGTAATTAGAAATTCATTAAGATTAGATGGAGAAAAGACTTGGATAATTAAAGGCAAAATTCCCTGAATCTGGAAACAGAGAGATAAAATGGAAATGAGAATGGAGGAAATAAACTACTTAAGTGCCTCCCAGTTTTTCCTACCCTAACATTTCTTCTGCTTTTAGGAAGAGTGTCAGGCAAGTACTGTGAAGTATACTAAAAGGAAACGTTTTCCCCATTTCAGAATCTAGCCAATCCTCTTACGAGCAAAAAATGTCCAAATAAAAAGGCATTATAACTCTCTTACATTGTCCTGCCCAGAACCAATCTCTGTGCAACCTAGGCCTCCCTTCACCTCTCTAGGCAAAGAATACACTATTAATCCTTCTCATACCAGGGAGGGCAAAGAATTTAAGCATTCTAGGGATTGGGCCCCAGGCATTCAGAGCAGAAGGAGAGAATGGAGAACCACTGGACTAAAAGTGTTTTGAGCTGTGTATCCCCTTTATGTCTCAGATAATTTTACCAGATAGAAGGTACATACATAGAAGTGAGAATCATTTATGCAGATGAAGTACACGTGGCTATGCTAGGTTTTCAATTCAATTCACCTAGCACCTATGAATGCACCTACATGTGGAGAACTTTCCTCCTGGCCCCCCAGAGCCATCAGAACCACCTGCTCTACTCCCTGCTGGAGTGAAGGACGCAAGAGTAAAAAGCCCTTCCCCTATACTTTTTCCCATCATAAAATTTTCATTCAGAGCATTGAGGGTTTACTCTTTTTTGTTGTTGTTGTTGTTTCTGTTTTTTAGACAGAGTCTCTCTCTGTTGCCCAGGCTGGAGTGCAGTGGCATGATCTCGGCTCACTGCAACCTCTGCCTCCCGGGTTCAAGCGATTCTCCTGCCTCAGCCTCCCAAGTAGGTAGGATTACAGGCACGAGCCACCACGCCCGGCTAATTTTTTTGTATTTTTAGTAGAAACAGGGTTTCACCATGCTGGCCAGGCTGGTCTCGACCTCCTGACCTCAAGTGATTTGCCCGCCTTGGCCTCCCAAAGCGCTGGGATTATAGGCATGAGCCACTGTGCCTGGCCCTAGAAGGAAATATTTCTAATATGCAATCCTTCCCTTTTTAAACAAAGTATATTGGACATACCAGCCCCAACAAACTTTGCTTTTCAAATTCTTATGCCCTTTTTGAGTAGTTTTTTGGTGTTCTTTCTTGTTCCTCTCTGCTGGCATTCTCTTGTCATTGTGCCTTATTTAGTCTAACTTCTATTTTTTAACTTTGAATTCTCCTATGGTCTGAAAAACCAGATAACCTGCAGTCTGATCAGGATAGTGTATAAAGGTGACACGGGCTGCTGTGCAGCTAGTGCACAGCCTCTGGGGTGGCCACTGGGTGGGTGGTGGCAATGGTGCACATGACAGGGGATGTCAAGGTGGAAATGCCAAGTGAGGCACCAAGATAAAATAGACCCACACTCCAAAGAAAGACAGCAGACTAAGATGGGAACAGGTTGGGGATTATAAAAACTGCTCTTCCAGAAAGAGGGGAGAGAAGGATCAAAAGTATGGAAGGGCCGAGCATGGTGGCTCATGCCTGTCTGTAATCCCAGCACTATGGGAGGCTGAGGCAGGTGGATCACCTGAGGTCAGGAGTTTGAGACCAGCCTAGACAACATAGTAAAACCCCATCTCTACTAAAAATACAAAAATTAGCTGGGTGTGGTGGCTGGTGCCTGTAATCCCAGCTTCTTGGGAGGCTGAGGCAAGAGAATCGCTTGAACCTTGGAGGCAGAGGTTGCAGTAAGCTGAGATCGCACAACTGCACTCCAGCCTGTGTGACAGAGTGAGACTCAATCTCAAAAAAAAAAAGTATGGGCCAGGTGCAATGGCTCATGCCTATAATCCCAGCACTTTGGGAGGCTGAGGCAGGTGGATCACCTGAGGTCAGGAGTTTGAGACCAGCCTGGTCAACATGGTGAAACCCCGTCTCTACTAAAATATACAAAAAATTAACTGGGCGTGGTGCCAGGCACCTGTAATCCCAGCTACCGGGGAGGCTGAGGCAGGAGAATTGCTTGAACCCAAGAGGCGGGGGTTGCAGTGAGCTGAGATCATGCCATTGCACTCCAGCCTGGGCAACAAGAGCAAAACTCTGTCTCAAAAAAAAAAGTATGGAGAGACTGAGATGAGATTGGTGAGGAGGATTTCTCTGGAGTGAGCTGTTTGTTAAGCCAGGAGCCCATCCCTCAACTCATCAATAATGAAAAGACAATAACCCAATTTAAAAATGGACAAAAAATTAGCCAGGTGTGGTGGTGCATGCCTGTAATCCGAGCTACATGGGAGGCTGAGGTAGTAGGATTGCTTGAACCTGGGAGGCAGAGGTTGTTGCAGCGAGCTGAGATTGTGCCACTGCACTACAGCCTGGGAGACAGAGCAAGACTCTGTCTCAGAAAAAAAAAAAATGGACAAAGGGCCTTAATAGACATTTCCCCAAAGAAGACATGAAAATGGCCAATAAGCACATGAAAAGCTGTTCAATATCATTAGCCATTAGGAAACAAAAATCAAAATGACAATGAGATACTACTTTACTCCCACTAGGAGGACTATAATAAAAAAGGCAAGACAGGTAAAAAATTTTGGCCAGATGTAGAGAAATTCGAGCCCTCATATATTGCTGGTGGGAACGTAAAATGGTGTAGCTGCTTCGGAAAAGTTTGGCAGGTCCTCAAAAAGTTAAACATACAGTTACAATATGATCCAGCATTCTACTCCAAGGTATACAGGCAAAAGAAACGATAACATAGGTTCACACAAAAACTAATAGCATACACCAATGTTTATAGCAGCATTATTCATAAGAGCCAAATGGTGAAAATGACCCAAATATCCATCAACAGATGAACAGATAAGTAAAATGTGGTATATCCATATAATGGCATACTTTTTGGCAATAAGAAGGACTGAAGTACTGCTTCATGCTGCAATACAAATGAACCTTAAAAACATCATGCTCCAGTGCAGTGGTGTTTACAACTAATTAATCACAACCAGTTACAGATTTCTTTGACCCCTTTCCGCTCCGACTGCTTCACTTGACTAGACTTGAAAGAAGCCAATCACAAAAGACCATAAATTCTATGATTCCATTGATATGAAATGTCCAGAATAGGCAAATCTATAGAGACAGAAAATAGATGAGTGGTTGCCTAAGGCTATGAGCAGAGTGGGGAGAATGGAGAATGACAGCTAATGGATACGAGTTTCTTTTAAGGGGAACAAAAATATTCTAAAATTAGACTGACGATGGTTGCAAAACCCTATGAACATACTAAAAAACACTGAGCTGTACACTTGAAATGAGTGGACTGTATGTTACGTGAATTTTTGTCTTAATAAATCTGTTAACAAGAATAAAAAGAGAGAGAGAAAAAAAGAGCTGGAAATGTTCCCAAATGCTTCTCTAAAATTAAACACTCTTTTGTTATCCTCCATGTTACCTAGTGAGCAGCTGGATCAATTTACCCATCCCCGATATTTTCCTTATTTCCTGTCTTTGAGCTGTACTCTATAATTTAGTATTAGCAGAAAGTTAATAGACACAACACATCCTTTGTTGTTAAATTTTACCCAGTGTTTACCATTTTCCTCCAACATACACATTTCCTGTTTTCCCACTGCAGCTGGCTGCCAAAACCTTGCAGAGAGAATAATTACCCTTCCACCCCTCTTAGTTTCACAACAGTGCCAATCCTTGGTGCATAATCAAGTGTCTACAGAAAACTAATGGTTTGCTTGCCTCTCCAGGGGGCTTTAAATTCGCCAAACTGTTGACCAAACTATAAAGGTTTCCTCCCTCTTTTTTGGGGACCAAGAATAGGAGAAATGGCAGGATTCATTATTTCCAGATCTCTCTCTGCTTTTTAGAGGATAACTCCCTTGTTAGAAAGAAATTATCTGTTTGCTTTTTTTTTTTTTTTCTCCCTCTAAGTTTACTGACTTCCAAGGCATACCATAAAGGGTTTTCACCAAAATTTAGTCACAATTACTCTTACCCCTATCCTGACAGTACTTTCAAGTCTTTCCAACATTCCAAACCCAACCACTTGGCAGTTTTTCATCATGCTATTTCTTAGATGGGACATGGTCTTTCTGAAAGTTAGTAGGCCACTGTTCTCTAATTTAGAACATCTGCTTTCTAGACTGCTCTAATAATTTCTTATCTCTCCATAATCTGAAAAGTCTACTAATATTCAGAACAGGATAGAAGACCCCTCTTTTCAGAAGTCTATCCATGAGACATTAAAAAATAAAAACAGCATTATATTCACATAGTCACCATGTCATCTTTCAATCTCTGAGCAATCTGATTCCATATTTGTGTGCCAGGTCAACCCTCAAAGGGTAGACTCCATTTTCAAAAATAGTGAAATTAAATAAAAGGGTAGTAAACATTTCACTTTACAAATAAAGTGAGTGAGGCCGGGCACGGTGGCTTACGCCTGTAATCCCAGCACTTTGGAAGGACAAGGCAGGGGGATTGCTTGAGGTCAGGAGTTTGAGACCAGCTTGGCAAACATGGTGAAACCCTGTCTCTACAAAAAATACAAAAATTAGCTCAGCGTGGTGGTGGGTGCCTGTAATTTCAGCTACTGGGGAGGCTGAAGCAGGAGAATCGCTTGAACCTGGGAGGTGTAAGTTGCAGTCAGCCAAGGTCATCTCACTGCACTCCACCCTGGGTAACAGAGGGAGACTCTGTCTCAAAAAAAAAAAAAAAAAAAAAAAAAAAAAGAAATAAAGTGAATGCTTTGGAGAATGAGTTTGCATTTTCTATCTATGAATCTACTAGTATCATGCAGAAAGCTTAAAGCAAAACAAAAGCATCTGCCTTCTTATCTGAAAGAATGTGATTCACTTTATACTCTCATATACTGCCGATGGGAATGTAAAATGGTGCGGTCACTTTGGACAACAGTCCAGAAGTGCCTCAAACAGTAAAACAAAGAGTTACTACATGATCCAGCAATTCTATTCCTAGGTATATACCAAAGAGAAATGAAAACATAAATATACACAATAATGTTTACATGAATGTCCATAGCAGCATTATTAATAATAGCCAAAATGTTATTATGGCTATTATGGAAACAACCTAAATGTCCATTTACTGATGAATAGATAAACAAAATGAGGCATGTTAATACAAGAGAATACCATTTGGCAATGAAAAGAAATGAAGTATGGCTCCATGTTATAATATCATGCAAAGTGAAAAAAGCCAATCACAAAAAAAACACATATTGTACAATTCCATTTATATGAAAGGTACACAATAGGCAAATCTTGAGAGAGAGAAATTTTTGTATTCTTAGTAGAGACAGGGTTTTGCCATGTTGGCCAGACTGGTCTTGAACTCCTTACCTCAGGTAATCCACTCATCTTGGCCTCCCAAAGTGCTGGGATGACAGGCATGCTTGTACACTTTATTTTTATTTTTTATCTTTTCTTTTTTTGAGGCAGAGTCTTGCTCTGTTGCCCAGGCTGGAATGCAGTGGTGTGATCTCAGCTCACCACAGCCTCCATCTCCCAGGTTCAAGTTACACTTCCGCCTCAGCCTCCAGAGTAACTGGGATTACAGGCACGTGCCACCACATCCAGCTAATCTTTGTATTTTTATTTACTTATTTATTTTGAGACAGAGTCTCGCTCTGTTTTCCAAGCTGGAGTACAGTGGCACAATCTCGGCTCACTGCAACCTCCGCCTCCCGGGTTCAAGTGATTCTCCTGCCTCAGCCTCCTGAGTAGCTCGGACTACAGGCGCGTACCACAACGTCCGGCTAATTTTTTGTATTTTTAGTAGAGACAGGGTTTCACCATGTTAGTCAGGATGGTCTTGATCTACTGACCTCATGATCTGCCCGCCTTGGCCTCCCAAAGTGTTGGGATTACAGGCATGAGCCATTGTGCCAAGTATTTTTTTTTTTTTAATAAAACTGGTTTATTGAAGTATACCTTAAAAACCATAAAATCATTTATTTTAAATATACACTTCAGTGAATTTTAGTAAATTTACAGATTTGCAAAACCATCACAATATAATTTTAGAACCTTTCCTTCATCAAAAGATCCCTTGTGCCATTTGTAATTGCTCCCTGTCCTACCTACTAAATTCACATACAGGTTTTTCTATGAACACGTTTTCTTTTTTTTTTTTTGAGACGGAGTCTCGCTCTGTCACCCGGGCTGGAGTGCAGTGGCACAATCTCGGCTCACTGCAAGCTCTGCCTTCCAGGTTCACACCATTCTCCTGTTTCAGCCTCCTGAGTAGCTGGGACTACAGGTGCCTGCCACCACGCCCGGCTAATTTTTTTATATTTTTAGTAGAGACGGGGTTTCACCATGTTAGCCAGGATGGTCTCAATCTCCTGACCTCGTGATCTGCCCGCCTCGGCCTCCCATAGTGCTGGGATTACAGGTGTGAGCCACCGTGCCCGGCGTATATGAACAAGTTTTCATTTCTCTTGGGTATATACCTAGTAGTGGAATTGCTGGGCCCATATGATAACTCCAGGTTTAACTTTTTGAGGAAATGTCAAACTATTTTCCAAAGCAGCTGTACCTTTTTATATGAAATACAGTTTTGAAAGCTGTTTTCTAATGTAAAAGTGTTGAGCAGTAAATTATTATAAATTTATTAAAATAAACTTTATTTATTATTTTTATTTTTTATAGAGCTTGGGTCTCACTATATTCACCAGGTTGGTCTTGAACTCCTGGCCTCAAGTAATCCTCCTGCCTTGGCCTCCCAAAGTGCTGGAATTATAGGCATAAGCCACCACACTGGGCCTAAAATAAACTTTAAAGAATATTTATCCTACTTCCATCTAGCCATAACACAATGAATTTCATTTGCTTTCCAAAAGCATATACCACATATATTTATAAGACTGTGATAATAAAGAACATAACATTTAGATTCTTAGTTTTCATTCACTTTTTTTCTATGAATAGAAAAGCAAGTTTTCATTCTTGTTATATATTTATGTAGTCATTTGCAGGAATCATTTATTCAGACTTAATTTGTTATGACAGTAATTACTATCAAAAGTTATAAAGTAGATTCAATTATCATACACTTTTAGGAAGACTATAGTATTGAAAATGCCCGTCAATTTCTTTTTTTGTTTGTTTGTTTGGAGACAGAGTCTCGCTCTATCCCCCAGGCTGGAGTGCAGTGGCATGATATCGGCACACTGCAACCTCCACCTCCTGGGTTCAAGCAATTCTCCTGTCTCAGCCTCCTAAGTAGCTGGGATTATAGGTGTGTGCCACCATGCCCGGCTAATTTTTGTATTTTTAGTAGAGATAGGGTTTCGCCATATTGGCCAGGCTGGTCTTGAACTCCGGGCCTCAGGTGATCTGCTCTCCTCGGCCTCTCAAAGTGCTGGGATGACAGGCATGAGCCACCATGCCCAGCTCCATGTCAACTTCTTCAATAGACATGCTTTCATCAGTGGCATTTGCCAGTTAGAGAAACTAAACTATTTCAACATTTAGAATAAATGATGTAATTAACAAGGTTTCAAAAATATATCAGTTTTTTCACTTAAAAAGGTCAGCTTGCCAGGAGCAGTGGCTCGTGCCTGTAATCCCAGCTCTTAGGGAGGCAGAGGCAAGAGGATAGCTTGAGCCCAGGAGTTCGAGACCTGCCTGGGCAATATAGTGAGACCTCATTCTCCACAAAAAGGAAAAGCAACAACAACAAAAGACAAAAAACGTCAGCTTACAGTTTCTGGTTTTCAAAGTGAAAAGATTCTGACAGCTTGGAGCTTTAGATTAGTCATTCCAACGGTTCAAGTGCTAATTAAAAGGTAAAATTATTTTAAAAGGCTGGGAGCAGCGGCTCACACCTGTAATCCCAGCACTTTGGGAGGCTAAGGAAGGAGGATCGCTTGAGGCCAGGAGTTCAAGACCAGACTGGGCAACGTGGTGAGACCCCATCATCTCTACAAAAAAAGAAAAAATTTTAAAAAATTTTAAATAAGAAGTAAATAAAAACATTAGTGACTCAGATTACCAACCTTAAACACATCCTCAATGCATCTACTAAGTTCTTCTTCTGTCACCAAAATAGTTCCTGGTACCATGTCACTCTCTGAAAGCTCTAGAAAATAAACACACAAAATTACCCATATTTAGTGCCTCACTGAATAGGACATACTAAAGCTAAGGAAGGAAGCTTTACTAGAAAGATGGCTCAGTAAGTAACACCTAAGATCAGAAAATGGTTATCATTGAACAATATACCATTCATACACATTTCATGGAATATATGATACCACTGATTATAAACATGCATTGTTATTTTATGTATCACTAAGAAAAAACACCAACGTTGCCAATTAACCTATAGCACATTATCACTTAGAATTTTCATTTTAGGCCAGGCATGGTGGCTCACGCCTGTAATCCCAGTATTTTGGGAGGCCAAGGCAGGCGGATCACAAAGTCACGAGTTTGAAATCAACCTGGCCAATATGGTGAAACCCCATCTCTACTAAAAATATAAGAAGTTAGCCGGGTGTGGTGGGGCAGGCCTGTAGTCCCAGCTACTCAGGAGGCTGAGGCAGGAGAATCGCTTGAACCCGGGAGGCAGAGGTTGCAGTGAGCCGAGATTGTGCCACTGCACTCAAGCCTGGGCAACAGAGTGAGACTCTGTCTCAAAAAAAATTTTTTTTTCATTTTAAACTTAATTGAATAAAAATTGGGGATTGGATGAAATGAAAATGGCAGAGTTGGCCAGGTGTGGTGGCTCACGCCTGTAATCCCAGCACTTTAGGAGGCCGAAGCAGGCGGATCACAAGGTCAGGAGATTGAGACCATCCTGGCTAACACAGTGAAACCCCGTCTCTACTAAATATACAAAAAATTAGCTGGGCGTGGTGACGGGCACCTGTAATCCCAGCTACTCAGGAGGCTGAGGCAGGAGAATGGCATGAACCTGGGAGGCAGAGCTTGCAGTGAGCCGAGATCATGCCACTGCATTCCAGCCTGAGTGACAGAGTGAGATTCTGTCTCAAAAAAAAAAAAAAGAAAGAAAATGGCAGAGTTAATAGTTGTATCTAGGTGACAGGTACATAGGAGTTCATTATATAATCTCTATAATATGTGTTTAAAACTTTCCCTTCAAAAAGTTTTAAAATAGTTATATTTTATTTTTATTTATTTGAGACAGGGTCTTGCTCTGTAACCCAGGCTCTGGAGTGGAACTGTGTGATCATGGCTCACTGCAACCTCAACCTCCTGGGCTCAAGTGATCCTCCCACCTCAGCTTCCCGAGCAGCTGGGAATACCGGCATGCACCACCATGCCCAGCTAATTTTTAAAATTTTTTCTAAAGACAGGGTCTCATTATGTTACCCAGCCTGGATGCAAACTCCTGGGCTCAAGCGATCCTCCCGCCTCACCAATCCCAGCACTTTGGGAGGCTGAAGCAGGAAGATCGCTTGAGCCCAGGAGTTCCAGACCAGCCTGGACAATATAGAAATAAAAATTAAAAAAAAAGTTTTTAAAGTTTTATAATAAGTCTTTCTATTTATTTAGACATAGTTTTATCATATATTATTATTATTATTTTGAGCAAGGGTTGCACTCTGTTGCCCAGGCTAAAGTGCAGAGGTGTGATTATGGCTCACTGCAGCCTCAACCTCCCAGGCTCAAGCGATCCTCCCACATCAGCCTCCCAACTAGCTGGGGCTACAGGTGCTTGCCACCATGCCTGGCTAATTTTTATATTGTTTTTTGGTTAAGACGGGGTTTTGCCATGTTGCCCCAGTGGTCTCGAACTCCTGGGCTCAAGCAATCTGCCCGCCTAAGCCTCCCAAAGTGCTGAGATTACAAGCATGAGCCACCACGCCCAGCCATGATTCTTGATTGAATTCTGGATTAAAAAAAAATAGTTCTAAAACAAATTATTGAAACAATTAGAGAAGTTTGAATGGAATTTGTATATTATATCAAAGCATACTGTAAAAATGTTAAATTTCCTGAGTGTGGTAATCGCTTTGTGGTTATGTAGGAGACTGACATTTTTCTTTGGGAATGCATACTGTAGTATGTAGGGGTGAAGTGTTGTAATGTCTGCAACTAAGTCTCAAATGCTTCAGAAAAGACATGTTTATATGTATAGAAAGAGAGAAAGATAAAATAAATGTGGCCAAAATGTAAAGTTATTCAGTCTAGGTGATTTGTATATGGGTAGTTCAATATACTCTTCTTCAAACTTGTAAGTGAATTTGTCAAAATAAAAAGTTGGGGGGAGGGGAAGGAAAACTAAAGACACTGATATAACACAGATTTAAATCATTTAAACGTGAAATACTGAAGAAGGTCCTTCAGAGGCACACCCAGCCACCACACTTCCTCCTTTACCTGCTGTATTCAAACATCGATGAAGAGGAGCTAACACTGGCTGGAGCAAATACTTTGCTGCCAAATGTGGGCGTTCTCTTGACAAAGTTATAAAGGTAGTGGTGGCAACTCTCTGAAATTGTCGTGCTGTCAATTTATCTTGAAAGTGAAATAAATCCAGAACCTACAAAAAAACTACAAGAAGTAAATACCAGTTTTTTGCAAGGAATATGACAGTAACTAAAAACAAAAAGCATGAATTTCTTTAAGACAAAAAATAAATTCACCTCAATAACACTGATTCAACAGAATTCTTTTAATTTAACATACCCAGTATCAAAGGGTAAGAGAGCTGAACAGGCAGTGTTTTTATTTTTAAAAAATTTTTTTGGCCGGGTGTGGTGGCTCACGCCTGTAATCCCAACACTTTGGGAGGCCGAGGCGGGAGGATCACGAGGTCAGGAGATCGAGACCATCCTGGCTAACACAGTGAAACCCTGTCTCTACTAAAAATACAAAAATCTTAGCCGAGTGTGGTGGCGGGCGCCTGTAGTCCCAGCTACTCAGGAGGCTGAGGCAGGAGAATGGTGTGAACCCGGGAAGCAGAGCTTGCAGTGAGCGGAGATCGCGCCACTGCACTCCAGCCTGGGAGACAGAGCAAGACTCCATCTCAAAAAAAAATTTTTTTTTTGCCCACCTCTCATACTTGCAGTGTTTTTATTAAATAATTTTATCAAATTTATAAAATACAGCCTCATTTTAGGCATACGCATAGGGAATATTAAGAAAACTCCCTCCACATTTTTCTTTTTTCTTTTTTTTTTTTTTGAAATGGAGTCTCGCCCTGCCGCCCAGGCTGGAATACGGTGGTGCAATCTCGGCTCACTGCAACCTCCGCCTCCCGGGTTCAAGCAATTCTCCTGCCCCAGCCTCCCAAGTAGCTGGGATTACAGGCACACGCCACTACTCCCAGCTAATTTTTGTATTTTTAGTAGAGACGGGGTTTCACTATGTTGATCAGGCTGGTCTCAAACTCTTGACCTCGTGACCCGCCCGCCTCAGCCTCCCAAAGTGCTGGGGTTACAGGCGTGAGCCACCGTGCCCAGCCCCACATTTTTCATGTATCAGATTTGCAAAGATCAAAAAACTTTGTAACACATTGTGTGGGTAAAAATGTGGGAAAATAGGTACATAAAGCATATCGATCAAAAATTTAAATGCATAAAACCTTTGAACCAATAATTGCAATTCTAGGAATTTTTCCTATGGTAATACTGGTAGTTATGTACAAAGACTTATGGATATTAACAGTAGTGTAATTTGTAATAGAAAAAGAATGGAAACAACTCAAAGGTGCATCAACAGCAGGCTGGTTACATAAATTACAGTACATTAATATGATGAAATACCATGTGCCCATGAAAATGAATGAAATGATCTCCAAGGTACACTTTTTTTTTTTTTTTTTTTTTCAGATGGAGTCTCGCTCTGTCACCCGGGCTGGAGTGCATTGGTGCAAACTCAGCTCACTGCAACGTCTGCCTCCCAGGTTCAAGAGATTCTCTATCCTCAGCTTCCTGAGTAGCTAGGACTACAGGTGTGCACCACCACGCCTGGCCAATTTTTGTATTTTCAGTAGAGTTGGGGTTTCTCCATGTTGGCCAGGCTGGTCTCGAACTCCTGACCTCAAGTAATCTGCCCACCTCAGCCTCCCAAACTGCTGGGATTACAGGAGTGAGCCACTGTGCCTGGCCAAAGTACACAATCAATGAAAAAAAGCAAAATGAAAGAGGGCATGCTGCATGCTATCATTTAGATACAAATTAGCACTGGCCTGGCGTGGTGGCTCACGCCTATAATCCCAGCACTTTGGGAGGCCGAGGCAGGCGGATCACCTGAGGTCAGGAGTTCGAGACCAGCCTGACCAACGTGGAGAAACCCCATCTCTACCAAAAATACAAAATTAGCCGGGTGTGGTGGCGCATGCCTGTAATCCCAGCTACTCGGGAGGCTGAGGCAGGAGAATCGCTTGAACCCGGGAGGTGGAGGTTGTGGTGAGCCAAGATCGCACCATTGTACTCCAGCCTGGGCAACAAGAGCGAAACTCTGTCTCAAAAAAAAAAAAATTAGCATTAATTTTACCATCATGTGTATATGTTAATGTATATGTGTATGCACATACATGTTAATATACACATACATTAACATATGCACATATGATGGTATATGCATAATACACAGAATATCTCTGGAAAGAAATTCATAGCAGTGACTACCTCTGAGGGACTGGAGAATAGGAATGGGAGGGAGACTTAGTTTTCGGTTTACTCTTTTATGCTTTTTAAATTATTTGCATGTTAATTTACCTTGTTTATTTAATATTTGCCTTTAAAAACTAATTAAAAACACATAGAGAGAAAAGATAATGAACAAGATAAAACTTGAGTTTCATATTCTAGCTCTGAGAGCAAGCTGGGCAAATCATTCAGTAGTGGTGAGGCATTCTTTTTTTTTTTTTTGAGACGGAGTTTCACTCTTGTTGCCCAGGCTGGAGTGTAATGGCTCAATCTCGGCTCACGGCAACCTCCGCCTCCTGGGTTCAATCCGTTCTCCTGCCTCAGCCTCCCAAGTAGCTGGGATTACAGGCATGCGCCACCACACCCAGCTAATTTTGTATTTTTTTTTAGTAGAGACGGGGTTTCTCCATGTTGGTCAGGCTAATCTCGAACTCCCGACCTCAGGTGATCCGCCTGCCTCGGCCTCCCAAAGTGCTGGGATTACAGGCGTGAGCCACTGCGCCTGGCCTTGCCATTCTTAAACTGAACAATTAGGTCAGTCTCTTCCACCGGTTTTTATTCATTTATTAAGAAGGCTCCTCACTAAACAATAAACTTAAATATTATACTGCTTTTATCTCAATACTAGAGGAACATTAAAAGTCCTCTTTCTGTAAATAAGCAGATAATCCTCAAATGATCAACAGAAACAAAAAGATTTACCTGGGGGCAGATGTCCCTGTAGTAATTCTCTGGTGAAAGAGACTGCTGGGGACAAGAGGCCAAAATCTTTGCGATCAGGTCACACTTCTTCCAGTCAGCAGCCGTCACCTCAGCATCACTTCCACCAGCTGCTCCCGCTGGCACAATGGAGAGAGATGTCAGCAGCTCACAGCAATTCCCCACAGAAGGTCCCATGTAACAAATTTGTCTTAAAATTTAAGGTAAAATGCATTTATCTTTTCTACTGAAAATAGTTTATTTTTTTCTATAAGATAATCTACCCTTCTATACTTTCCTTTTTATGTTTTTTATTTCCTATTTATTTATTATTATTATTTTTTGAGACGGAGTCTTGTTCTGTCACCCAGGCTGGAATGTAGTGGTATGATCTCAGCTCACTGCAACCTCTTCCTCCCAGGTTCAAGCGATTCTCTTGCCTCAACCTCCCGAGTAGCTGGGATTACAGGAATACACCACCATGCCCAGGTAATTCCTTTCTATTTTTAGTAGAGACAGGGTTTTGCCATGTTGGCCAGGCTGGTCTCGAACTTCTGACCTCAGGTGATCTGCCCGCCTCAGCCTCCAAAGTGCTGTGATTACAGGAATGAGCCACCGCGCCTGGCCTATACGTTCCTTTTGATGCTAGTTTCTGGGAAATTCAGAGAAAAACTAGCACTTAGTCACTATAATGATATTATTCATATAACTGGAATACTAGCTTCACCATGTTTATTACTATTATTATTCTGTCTCCTTGTATGTATCATTTCATTTAAACTGTCTTAAGCCACAGCCGTAGAGTGACAGGGACCAGAATTACTTTACCGTCTTAAGCAATTATAAAATTGGACAAAATATATAAACAATGGTTTCCAGACAATGGACAACAGGCAGCCCAGGACAATGATCCCTGAGAGAAGGGAAGCAAACAAACTGAGCTTGACGACTGCCCTCGTTCACTGACTGGAGAGAGTTTTCAGGCGATAACAATAGCAGCCCAAATGAAGCCTGGCATCTTGTTCAGTGGAAGAAACATAGTTCAGAGTTCAGGGAGGCCAAAGCAGCTGGAATTTTCGGGCAAAATACCAGAAGGGAGGAAGTTACACGTAGAGAGAGTTCCAAAGATCTGCAGAAGGGTCCTCTCTCAAGTCTTTGGTAGAGTATGATACACGTATGTGTGAAGAAAATACCAAAGCCTGGGGCAATAACCACCAGAAAGGAGTAGGGGGGAACAACCCCCACGGTTCATAAAGGCTGGGAAGAGTTGTGTTCCCACTAGCCAGCCTGGGAGGATCTCCTAATACACAGGGAAACAACTAGAATTCTCAGAAGTGTATTATCTTAGTACAATCTGTATTGTTACACTTAGTACAATACACTTAGCATAATACAATAAGGGGTTAAATTACCTTAAAGGTTGCTGTAGAACCACACTAACAGAGCTGAAAAGCCAGGATCAAAGGGACTAAACTAACTCCAAGTAACTTAATTGCATTCCAGAACAAAGTCCAACTAAGGAATATAAAAATCTGGCACTCAGCAATGTAGAATAAAAATGTTCAGCATCCAGTCAAAAATTACCAGGCATATCCACATGAGGAATTATTATTCAGTCATAAAAAGGAATAATTTTTATGGAGGACTGATTCATTCATGTTATAATATGACTAAACCTCGGCTGGGCACAGTGGCTCACACCTGTAATCCCAGCACTTTGGGAAGCCAAGGCAGGTGGATCACCTGAGGTCAGGCATTTGAGACCAGCCTGGCCTACATGGTGAAACCCCGTCTCTACTAAAAATACAAAAATTAGCCAGGTGTGGTGGTGGGCGCCTGTAATCCCAGCTACTTGGGAGGTTGAGGCAGGACAATCGCTTGAACCTGGCAGAAGGAGGTTGCAGTAAGCTGAGATCATGCCATTGCACTCCAGCCTGGGTGACAAGAGCAAAACTCTGTCTCAAAAACAAACAAACAAACAAAAAACATGAATAAATCTCAAAAACATTATGCCAAGTAAAGGAAGCCAGACACAAAGACCATGTATTGTATGAAATGCCAATACAGGTAAATCCAAAGAGACCAGGAGGTGAAGCAGTACTTACCAGAATCTGAGAGGAGGGGAGAATGAGGAGTGGTGATTGCTAGTGAGAATGAGGGCTTCTTTGGGGGGACATGGGGGGAGGGTTGAGGAAAATGTTCTGGAAATAGATATTGGTGATGATTGCACAGCTCTGTGAATATACTAAACACCACCAAACTGTACTCTTTAAAAAAAAAAAGTGACTTCTGGCCGGGTGCGGCGGCTCACTCCTGTAATCCCAGCACTTTGGGAGGCCGAGGCAGGTGGATCACCTGAGGTCAGGAGTTTGAGACCAGCCGGGCCAACATGGTGAAATCCCATCTCTACTAAAAATTAAAAAAAATATATTAGCTGGGTGTGGTGGCACGAACCTGTAGTCCCAGCTACTTGGGAAGCTGAGGCAAGAGAATCTCTTGAACATGGGAGGCACAAGTTGTAGTGAGCCAAGATTGCGCCACTGCATTCCAGCCTGGGAGGTTGCAGTGAGCTGAGATCACGCCACCGCACTCCAGCTTGGGCGACAGAGTGAGACTCCGTCTCAAAAAAAAAAAAAAAAAAAAAAAAGTGATTTCTATGGTATGTGAATAACATCTAAAAAAAAAAAAAAATTACCAGGCATGCAAAGAAGGAAAACAATATGGCTTATAATTAGAATAAAAAAAACAACAGAACAGGCTGTGGGCAGTGGCTCATGTCTGTAATCCCAGCACTTTGGGAGTCCAAGGCGGGCGGATCACCTGAGGTCAGGAGTTCAAGACCAGCCTGGCCAACATGGTGAAACCCTGTCTCTACTAAAAATACAAAAATTAGCTGGGCATGAGGACGCACACCTGTAGTCCCAGCTACTTGGGAGGCTGAGGCAGGAGAATCTCTTGAACCTGGGAGGCAGAGGTTGCAGTGAGCAAAGATCATGCCATTGCACTCCAGCCTGGGTGACAGAGCAAGACTCTGTCTCAAAAAAAAAAAAAAAAAAAAAAAATCAGTAGAACAGACCCCAAAAAACAGAGATAACAGAATTAGAAGACAAGACCATTAAGACAACTTTTTTTTTTTGAGACAAGAGTCTCACCCTGTCACCCAGGCTGGAGTGCAGTGGCAAGATCTCGGCTCACTGAAACCTCCACCTCCCAGGTCAAGCGATTCTTCTGCCTCAGCCTCCTGAGTAGCTGGGACTACAGGCATGCACCACTAATTTTTTGTATTTTTAGTAGAGGCAGGGTTTCACCATGTTGGCCAGGCTGGTCTCAAACTCCTGACCTCGTGATCCGCCCACGTTGGCCTCCTAAAGTGCTGGAATTTCAGGCTTGAGCCACTGTGCCTGGCCCATTAAGACAACTATTAAAAATTTGCCCTTGGCCAGGCACAGTGGTTCAAGCCTGTAAACTCAGCACTTTGGGAGGCCAAGGTGGGTGGATCACTTGAAACCAGGAATCCAAGACCTGCCTGGGCAATATGTCAAAACCCTGTCCCTACTAAAAATACAAAAATTAGCTGGGTGTGGTGGCACATGCCTGTAATCCCAGCTGCTCAGAAGGCTGAGGCACCAGAATTGCTTGAACCTGGGAGGCGGAAGTTGCAGTGAACCAAGATCATGCCACTGCACTCCAGCCTCGGAGACAGAGCAAGACCCTGTCTCTGGGGAAAAAAAAATTTTAAAGACAGAGAAAAATAAAAAAGACATAGAGAAAAAAAGACACACACACAAAAAGAGCATTAGTAATTGGCAGGACAACATTAAACATAATATTTGGTGTCATTCAAATCTCAGAAAGAGAGATCTGAGGGGAGTACAGAAAAAAATATTTGAAGATAATGTCTGAGCAATTTCCAAATATGGCAAACACTATAAACCCACAGCTCCAAAAAGCAGAAAAAAAAAATATAAAGAAACCAACACCACACCAAGGTACATCATAATCAAATTTCTAAAAACCAGCCATAAGAGAAAAATCTTAAAAGCAGCCAGAGGGAAAAATGGTATATCATTTATAGAGGAACAAAGATAAGAATGATAGCAGACTTCTCATCAGAAATGACACAAGTCAGAAGACAATGGAATATCTTTAAAGTACTAAAAGAAAAAATAAATGTCAACCTAGAATTCTATGCCCAATAAAAAATATCTTTCAAAAAGGAAGATGAAGTAGACTTTTTCAGACAAACAAAAGCTAGAAAATTAATTGCCAGGCCAGGTGCGGTGGCTCACACCTGTAATCCCAGCACTTTGGGAGGCCGAGGCAGGTGGATCACCTGAGGTCAGGAGTTCAAGACCAGCCTGGCCAACGCAGTGAAACCCTGTCTCTACTAAAAATACAAAAAAAAAAAAAAAAAAATTAGCCGGGTGTGGTGGCTGGCACCTGTAATCCCAGCTACTTGGGAGGCTGCAGCAGGATAATCGCTTGAACTCAGGAGGCAGAGGTTGCAGTGAGCCGAGATCGTGGGCAACAAGAGCGAAATTCCATCTCAAAAAAAAAAAAAAAATTCATTGCCAGTAGACCTACACTAAAAGAAATGGTAACTAAAGTTCAGGCAGAAGGAAATTTGCACTGAAATTTTGATCTACATAAAGAAATAAAGACCACCAGAAATGGCAAATATGCAGGTCAATATAAACCTGCCTCAAACCATTTTGGGAAAGAAACAAGGTATGAATAGATAACAACAAATATATACATGCACAAGTTGGGGGAACTCATAGGAAAGAGGGTTCTGATTTTCTTATAGTAGCTCTCAAATCTGCATGCCCTTAAGTGAGGTCTAACCCTTCTTGGAAAAGGAAGATGCAAAGACCTGTTTGTAGGGGACAACTTCTTATGGGTAACTGATCATTTGTTATTTCATTGGCCCTAGAAGCCACTGTGGGGAGAACTGAGGGGAGGCAATATTATAGCCACTCTAGACCAAATCTACCAACGTCTGCCAACCACACTGACCTCACTTTTGTCTGATGGGACCAAGGTACATTATGCCAGAAATGAAGTCAAGATTTATTCTTCTAGCTCTCTTCCTTCTTCCCCACATATCGAGCCCTTCATGAAGTTTTGGCAACTCTCCTCCTTAAATATCTCTCAAACCCATTCATTTCTCTCCATTTCCATGGCCACTGCATTAATCCAAGCCTCCATGATTCCTCAGATGTCTGCCTTTTAACTGATCTCCCTGCTTCTGCTCTTACCCAATCCATTCTTCACAATACCTCCAGATAGATATTTCTAAACTGCAGATTTGATCATGTTCTCTCTTTCTTAAAACTGTTAATCGTTTCGCATTTCCCTCAGAATAAAGTTCAACATCCTGAACTCAGCCTATCAGGCCTCCCTGAGGTGGCCCCTAGCCACCATCCCTGCTCACCGCGCACCACTCTACCTGCACTCTGCCCTCACTACTCTACCCACGTGGAGATTTCCTCAGAAGCACTATGCTCATTTCTACTTCAGTTCCTCATACATGCTACTCTCTCTGCCTATAACTATCTTCCCTCTCTCTTCAGCTAGTTAATTCCAACTCAGCGTTCAGGGCTCAGTTTAAATGCCATTTCCATAAAAAAAAGCCACTAAGTTTGTGGTAAGTTGTTGCAGTAACAATAGGAAACTAACAGGCTTGGGATAAGGGAGATAAGAGACTGAACACACAAAAAAGGCAAAGTGTTCACCAGGATAAAAGTGAAGGGGATCCTTGGATGGCAGCTGAGTAGAAGGTAACCAGGATTGAGTAAAGCAAGTCAGAAGACTCAGAGAAAGATGTTTCCAAGAAGATAAAACTGATAGAATATCTGGTGGGTTTTTGTTTGTTTGTTTGAGACAGGATATCACTCTCCCACCCAGGCTGGAGTGCAGTGGTGTGATCATGGCTCACTAAAGCCACAAATTCCAGGGCTCCAGCAATCCTCCTGCCTCAGCCACCTGAGTAGCTGGGACCATAGGTGCGCACCACCACACCCAGCTAATTTTTGTATTTTTGGTAGAGATGGGGTTTCCCCATGTTGCCCAGGCTGGTCTCCTGAGCTCAAATGATCCACCTGCCTTGGCCTCCCAAAGTGTTGGGATTATAGGCATGAGCCACCATGCCCAGCCTATTTGATGTTTTTGAATGTATTAAAAGGAGATTTAAACAAAAGAGGGACAGCTTGAGAAAAGATTAGTGATAAGCACATAGAAAACTAATCAGATGTACAAAAAAAAGATTAACTCCAGGAAGTACAAAAGATTATGTAAAAAAAGAAAGTAATCATAATATACAATATAGATCAGCTGTAAATAATAATTACAGAGTTACACTAATATAAACACTGAATATTGATCTAACCAAAACTGAGATATAAATATATTACGGAGATGTGAAAATAAAAATGTACTTGGGGGAATGATGGCAGTGTTATGAAAGAGAACAAGATCCTCTTCCATACATGGTGAGAGGTAGATACATGATGCCTGAAACTGAAAAAATTATGAATTCCCATATATTAGTTAGAAATATAGAGGTAAATGGCCAGGATCATGCCTGTAATCCCAGCACTTTGGGAGGCTGAGGTGGGTGGATCACGAGGTCAGAAGATCGAGACCATCCTGACTAACACAGTGAAACCCCGTCTGTACTAAAAACACAAAAAATTAGCTGGGCGTGGTGGCAGGAGCCTTTAGTCCCAGCTACTCAGGAGGCTGAGGCAGAAGAATGGAGTGAACCCAGGAGGTGGAGGTTGCAGTGAGCCAAGATCACGCCACTGCGCTCTAGCCTGGGTGAAAGAGCAAGACTCTGTCTCAAAAAAAAAAAAAAAAAGAAAAAGAAATATAGAGGTAAATACCAGAAAAAACTCACTGAAAGAGTTCAAAGTGGTTGCTTCTAGAAATGGGAAATGGATTGGAATGGTGCCAAGGACTGCTATTTTTCACTATAAGTCTCAGAGAACTATTTGACTTTAAATGATGTACATGTCTAATTTTCTCTAAAAAATAAAAAACATAAATTAAAAACTACTACCATGCTTAGCATTAACTTTTTTCCTATTAATGAGAACTTAGATAATATAATTAGGGAAATGACTCTAAAACTTCATGCCAAAGTTTGCATCTCAAAGGTATTTCTGGCTTCAAGAAAATTATTTTACATTTAACTTTTTTTTTTTTTTTGAGACAAGGTCTTGCTTTTTTTGTCCAGGCTGGAATGCAGTGCCATGATCATGGCTCACTATAGCCTCGAACTCCTGGGCTCAAGTGATCCTCCTGCCTTAGCCTCCCAAGTAGCTGGGACCATAGGCGGGCACCACCATACCTGGCTATTTTTTTTTATTTTTTGTAGAAACAGAGTCTTGCTATGTGGCCCAGGCTGGTCTTGAACTCCTGGCCTCAGACAGTCCTTCTGCCTCAGCCTCCCAAAGTGCTGGGATTACAGGTGTGAGCCACCGCACCTGGCTTTATTATTATTATTATTATTGAGACAAAGTCTCATTCTGTCACCTAGGCTGGGGTGCAGTGGCACGATCTTGGCTCACTGCAACCTCCACCTCCAAAGTTCAAGTGATTCTCCTGCCTCAGCCTCCCAAGTAGCTGGAGTTAGGCGCCCGCCGCCATGCCAGGCTAATTTTTGTATTTTAGTAGAGACGGGGATTCACCATGTTGGCCAGGCTGGTCTTGAACTCCTGACTTCAAGTGATCCACCCGCTTTGGCCTCCCAAAGTGCTGGGATTACAGGCGTGAGCCACCGCGCCCGGCCCACACCTAGCTTTATTTAACATTTACTTTAGGGTTTTTACTTCAACTTTCTGTGTAATGTTTTCCCCAGATAGAATAAATTATTTGAAATGGCTTACAATATTGTTCAATAAAATAGGCAGTGTATCACAAGTGTTTTAGGAAAAGAGCAAGAGAATTAGTTTCTTTGGAAAAGAAGCTCATTAAGGGCCTCTAAGTTTAACCTGTTCAATCCCTGCAAGGATGGAGTTTAGTTTCAGTCAGGTTTTAAAGGTAAATACTAAAGACCAATAATTCACCTCAGACTCTGACTCAAAGGAAAACAGATACCAAAGTCACAGAAACATTTTATTTCTTACCACCTGCTCCTTCCAAAATGCCCCGGACTACTGCCTGAACACCATTAGGTCTCATTAACCTTTCAGAGAGCAGCTGTCCACATAGACGCCGAAGCCAAGCTGGGGCCCGACACCTCATCTGTGTCTTCACATCTGTGCAGGACTGAGAAAAAGAAGAAGGTGTGAATTCTGAATGTCACTGAAATAGATATGATGGCCGGGCGCAGTGGCTCATGACTGTAAAAAAAAAAAAAAAAAAAAAAGGAGAAATAGCTATGATATGCAGACTTATTTATTTATTTAGAGATGGAGTTTCACTCTTCACCCAGGCTGGAGTGCAGCGGCAAAATCTCGGCTCACTGCAACCTCCACCTCCTGGGTTCAAGTGATTCTCCTGCTTCGGCCTCCTGAGTCACTGAGATTACAGGCATGCGCCACTATGCCTGGGTACTTTTTGTATTTTTAGTAGAGATGGGGTTTCACCATGTTAGCCAGGACGGTCTCAAACTCCTGACCTCAGGTGATCCACCCACCTCAGCGTCCCAAAGTTCTGGGATTACAGGCGTGAGCCACCGTGCCCAGCTAGACATTATTTTTTAAAAGTCCTGAGTCATACTGACAATTAACAGTGTGCTATACAGACTTCAAAAGAGCAACATTTTTTCCTTAAAAAAAAAAAAAACTTTACAAAACCTTATTCTGCATTACTTTTAAGAAAGTAAAAAACAGTGAAAGTGAAAAATCAATGAAATTTCAAACTCAGAAACAGACAAACGCATCAGCAATTAAAATGTAGATCTTCGGAACACAAAGTTAATGCAAACAATCTCTGAATGTAGCTCTGACAATCAAATCCAGCTTCCAAGGAAGATTCTTATGAACGTTATTTGCCACTAAGAGGGTAGTTCACAACAGGGAGGGAGCATTCCAGCCCTTGCCTCTGTGGCATTAGCAACTCTGATTCCTGTGACACAGTTCAAAGAAAGAGTTGGATTTCTTTTTTTTTTTTTGAGACGGAGTCTCACTCTGTTGCCCAGGCTGGAGTGCAGTGGCACGATCTCGGCTCGCTGCAACCTCCACCTCCTGGGTTCATGCCATTCTCCTGCCTCAGCCTCCTGAGTAGCTGGGACTACAGGCACCTGCCACCATGCCCGGCTAATTTTTTTTTTTTTTTTTTTTTTTTTGTATTTTTAGTAGAGACGGGGTTTCACTGTGTTAGCCAGGATGGTCTCGATCTCCTGACCTTGTGATCCGCCAACCTCAGCCTCCCAAAGTGCGCCACCGCGCCCGGCCGGATTTCTTTTGTATTTCTTTCCTGCCCCAGTATGATCTGCAAGAAAGAGGTGGATTTCTTCAAGGGCTCCTTTCTGGGAGTTCTGTGGAGCCACTGTGAATAAACAGACTTGGTGTCCCTTATTGCTGAGGGTGGAGTAAACTCACTTATTAGCTGGTTTTGGCATACACCTCACAGCTCTTCCATCTCAGTTCCTCTTCTATCTTTTGAGAGTGAGTGCATACTTTGTTCTGCTTTTTCTTGTTGGGTACTTTTCAGAGGCCTATCCCCTGCAGAAGGTGCTGCAGTTTGAATGTTCTAGCCCTTATTTTGGGCTAGAACATTGATCATGTTGCTGTCAACCACTGCATTTTTTTTTTTTTTTTTTGAGACGGAGTCTTGCTCAGTAGCCCAGGTTGGAGTGCAGTGGCGCGATCTGGGCTCACTGCAACCTCTGCCTCCCAGGTTCAAGCAACTCTTTGCCTCAACCTCCAGAGTAGCTGGGATTACAGGCTCACGCCACCACGCCCGGCTAAATTTTTGTATTTTTAGTAGAGACAGGGTTTCACCATCTTGGCCAGGCTGGTCTTGAACTCCTGACCTCATGATCCACCCGCCTCGGCCTCCCAAAGTGCTGGGATTACAGGCGTGAGCCACCGCGCCCGGCACCACTGCACTTAAGTATGTAAGCCTCAAAATTAGTAACAGAAATATTTCATCCTAACTCTCCTGTCCTCTCTCTTTTACTGAATTATTACCATTTACTGAGGGATTATGGTGTGCCAGGCACATCATAAGTAACTCTCATATAATCTCAAAAGGGACTTACAAGGAAGGCATTGTAATTATCCCTATCTTATGGGTAAGAAACCTGAAGAATGGAAAGGTTTACAAATTCAAACACCTGCACACGGGGGTTGAATCCCAGAGAGGCCTGATGGAAGGCTTACAGTAAGATTCTAAGGATGAGATGAAAATTACTCAATTAGGAGATATCTCTGTAGCCAGCTTCAGCTGGTCCTTGCTCCTGACCTACAGCTAATTCCTTTGGCTTCTCACTCCTTTTCTTTTGTTTTTTTTTTTAAAGACAAGATCTCACTCTGTTGCCCAGGCTGAAGTGCAGTGGCCCGATCACAGCTCACTGCAGTCTCAACTTTCTGGGCCTGAGGAATCCTCCCACCTCAGCTTCCAGAGTAGCTGGAACTACAGGCGCATGCTACCACACTTGGCTAGTTTTTTATTTTTTATCTTTTGTAGAGACGGGGGTCTTGCTATGTTGCCCACGTTGGCCTCAAACTCCTGACCTCAAGTGATCCTCCTGCCTCAGCCTGCCAAAGTGCTGGGTTTACAGGTGTGAGCCACAGTGCCTGGCTGGCTCCTCACTCTTTACACACCTAGATTCATAACGAAAATGTAGGTACTAAAAGCAAACAGACAATTCCATCTATATCATCAAATTAAATCATTTCAGATAAACTTTTTTTTGCTCTTGTTGCCCAGGCTGGAGTGCAATGGTGCGATCTCAGCTCGCTGCAACCTCCGCCTCTTATGTTCAAGTGATTCTCCTGCCTCAGCCTCCCGAGTAGCTGGGATTACAGGCATGCGTCACCATGCCCGGCTAATTTTGTATTTTTCGTAGAGACAGGGTTTCTCCATGTTGGTCAAGCTGGTCTCGAACTCCCGGCCTCAGGTGATCCACCCACCTTGGCCTCCCAAAGTGCTGGGATTACAGGCATAAGCCACCACGCCCGGCCTCAGATAAACATTATTTTTAAGAAAACAAAGAAACTATCTTATCCCTAGCAGAATATATACTGCTACATGTTTGAAACAAAGGAACTAAGAATAGAACCAATAATATATCTAGTTTTAATTTCTTGACTTCAAATACATTATCCATTCAAAGAATTAGTGTCCAGATAGTTGTGCTAAAAGAATGCTTTGTCAAACAGCACATTTTAGTTAAAAAAAGAGATCTAGTTTCAGAATGAATAAAATATATCTCACATAAAATTGCCATAAGTCTTTTTTTTGAAACTGAGTTTCACTCTTGTTGCCTAGACTGGAGTGCAACGGCAGGATCTCGGCTCACCGTAACCTCCGCCTCCCAGGTTCAAGCAATTCTCCTGCCTCAGCCTCCCAAGTAGCTGGGATTGCAGGCATGCACCACCACACTCAGCTAATTTTTTTTTTTTTTTTGTATTTTTAGTAGAGACAGGGTTTCTCCATGTTGAGGCTGGTCTCGAACTCATGACCTCAGGTGATTCGCCCACCTTGGCCTCCCAAAGTGCTGGGATTACAGGCGTTAGCCACCGTGCCCAGCCAAAATTGCCATAAGTCTTAAAAAAAGTGATCATAATATTCTTGGGAAAAGTGTCCATCATTTCATTAGAGAAAAGGTCTTTTAAATTATCCTAAGGGTCAGCGTCATCTAGTTTTATAAATATCATTTTATGATGTAAAAGATGAAAAAAGGCTCAACTAGATCATTCGACAGGGAACTAAAGTTATTTAATTTTCCAGAAGAAGACAGCAAACCACACATTATCATTAATGAGTCACCCCCAAGAGTCCCTAGGCCTGAGTACCTGGGGTGGTCCTCCCTGGAGGATAAGCAGTTCCCGGACTGCTAAGGGCTGATAGACTTGATCCAGCATGTCTCTCAAGGCCCCCCTGGATAGGGTTCTCTCCTCTTCAGTTAGAACCTAAAAGAAATATGCACTTGGCTTTAGTGGAATTCAAACCAGGCAGACAATAGAAGGTAAAGTTTTACAACACTGTACAGAGATACTTGTGAGAGGAGCGGAAGGAACGCTTCTATCCTCTCTTGATTTCCTTCCACATGGGGGAAGCTGTACTACTAAAACATTCCTGGTCCTCTCTCCATCTCGCTCACTCCACTTCTGGGCAGGTTATGAGGCTGATCTTATGGCTGAGGGTGGAGTAAACTCACTTACTGGCTGGTTTTGGCAAGCATCGCTCAGCTCATTCCTCTTCTGTCTTTTGACAGTGACTGCACATTTTCTTCTGCTCTTTCTTGCTGGGTATTTTTCAGAGGCATATCCCCTGCAGAAGGTGCTGCAGTTTTCCAGTGCGCCTTAAAATGGGTGAGTAGCGGCAGTGTCTAATTCTGAAGAGCACTGTTTTGTCTCCTGCCAGGCGCGGTGGCTCATGCCTGTAATCCCAGCACTTTGGGAGGCCGAGGGGGGCGGATCACCTGAGGTCAGGAGTTCGACACCAGCCTGGCCAACATGGCAAAACCCCGCCTCTACTAAAAATACAAAAATTAGTCAGGCGTGGTGGTGTGTGCCTGTAATCCCAGCTACTACGGAAGCTGAACCCGGGAGGCGGAGGTTACAGTGAGTCAAGATTGCACCACTGCACTCCAGCCTGGGCAACAGAGCAAGCCTCCATCTCAAAAATAATAAATACATAAGTAAGTAAGCAAGCTGGATGTGGTGGCACATGCCTGTAATCCCAGCTACTCGGGAGGCTGAGGCAGGAGAATCTTTTGAACCCAGGAGGCGGAGGTTGCAGTGAGCCAAGATTGTGCCACTGAACTCCAGCCTAGGTGACAGAGCAAGGCTCCGTCTCAAAAAATAATAATAATAATAAAAATAAATAAAAAATTAAAAAAAAATGTCTCCATCTATAAGCTATATCCTCCAACTTTGCCTTTATGAGCAATAGAGGTAACATTGTTTATCTCTCTTACTCTTCTTAACTCTCTTTTAATTCATTTGGAACTTGGGCAGCAAAGAGGGGGTACAATTTTGGGGTACCCTTGAGCCATAACAGTACAATTCTCCTTGGTGATTACTGCTCAGGGTCAAACAGTCAGGGTCCTGCCCATTACCATTTCACATACTGAGGTATGGGTTACTTAGAACACAGCTATTGGTGGGACTTTGTCCAGCTTCATAATGTACACCCAGCATGTTTCCCCTCTGTCAACTCCTTCTCTTGCCGTCCTACTTGGTTCTTTCTCTGTGTTTCCCTTTTCATTTCTCTCTCCTGCCTGAGATCCCTGGGCACAGTTTAGCCTCAGTAACAGTAATAAGACCTGTCAACCTGGGTCACACTACCTCAGGGAAGTGCAGGCAGGAGGTGCTGCTAGAAGTGCTGCTAGAGGTGCATAACCCTGCCGGAAAGAGGACGCACTCTGCTCCTATCACATAAAGGCCCCAGGGAGCTCAGAATTTCATGCCAACACTTGGATGATAGTGGCTTTTAGGCAAATGTTTATGAATGTAGGCAGGAGAGAGAAGAGAAAAGGAACAAGGACAACGATGACACAGGCAGGTGACAGAGAAACGAGAACATTGTGAAACCTGGCTGTGGAGGCTGGGGAATCACTGCGCCTGGGGGCCGCACTGACCCTTGAGACATTTACATCTTAACGGGGGCCGCACTGACCCTTGAGACATTTACATCTTAACGGCTTCTGCTGGCCAGTGCCTATGCTGATGCCAGTGGTCCTCTCATGGCGGGGGTAGTGCTTCCTGCTGCATCATCCCTGTAAGTCTTATCTCCCCAGTCAGCATGTGAGTTATTTGAAGAAAAGGACCATGTCTTATGTGTCTATGATCTCCACAGCAACTTCTGTAGTCTGGATGCTCAACTGCTTATTGGACTGAGTGACAGTAAAAATGGGCATATACCCCTAACACCTAATAATAACAATGAACATTGACAGAGTTCTGCAGTGTACCAGGTGCTCTATATGTGTTATTTCATTTAACCCTCCCAAGCATTTAATGAGGGAGCCATGATACTAATATCAGTAGGAATTATCACTACTAGAGATTGGGCCAGATACTTGACACACATTATCCTTAATCCTCACGACCACCTTCCGAGGCAGGTATTATGATACACATTTTATAGAAGAAGAAACAGAGGCTCAAAGAAAAACAGCCTGCTATAGCTGTTTCCCAAAATGACAAGGGACAGGTGAAATGGACTCTACAGGTGTGCAAAGGACGAGCACCCAATAAATGAAACCTGCGCCCACCCCCAAAAGATTCATTTATCCATTGGATATGCTTTGGCATATCCAGTTCTGAAGAACTAAGAGTTGCCTTTTATAACAACTATCCACAAATATATACACACATTCATACACACACAATCTCTCCCTCTCTCTTTCTCAATGTATATTTACCTCTTCTGCAGGTGTTAGCAGTTTTCTTTTGGTTGGGCAGAATCCCAGTTGGCACAGACCTGCTGCGATATCCCCAAAGTGGTGGCAGAAGATCAAGCTCCCCAGAGATGTGTGCTGAGCAACATTCAGAAGGGCCTTGCAGCTGGTGTACAGTCTTCGAGTTGCATCGGGGGCAGCATCAAAACACACCACGTCTTGAACGACGGCACCAAACTCAGTTCTATATCTCAAAGGGACTCCAACACCAGGCATGAGATAGGGGCAGACACCCAAGGTAACTACAAACTGTAAAACAAACTGGACAGTCTTCTGTTGTGAGATACTAAGTGCATCGGGGCTCAGGGCAGGAGCAACTTCCGGAGTCCTAGGGTTGGGTTTACCTGGATTGAAATTAGCTGCAAGGAGGATCATGGTTTCCTTCAAGCACAAAAGCAACAACAAGGTTTGAGAGGTAAAACTCCAAGTGACATCCACAGAGTTTTGTGGCCATTCTGCCTTATCAGCAATTTCATCTCTTAGGAGTTTCAGATTCTTCCACTGAGGATCCTTCAGAAACTTGTCCTCCAAAGCAGACAGGTTAGATTTTAAAGTAGCCAACAAGACATCATGTTTTGTGACCTGTAGTGAACTTGAGCCCGAGCCTTTTGAAGAAGAAAAAAAGGAGAGATTATACACATAGAAAACAAGCTGCACTTCCCCCTGTGGAATGCCCTGCCTACTCCAGTTCATCCTCGCAGGCCGGGCGCCACTGTCACTGGCTCTGGAAAGCCTCCCCCAGGGGTACCAACCCAGCCTATGAAGAATTTAAGACCACATTTTCTGCCTTCCCACAGCACTTTGCATGTAATTGGAGTAGTGTCCTAACGTTACAGTTCATCTAGTTTGTTTCTATTCCCCACATGTTTTTAGGGCAGAGACCAGGTCTTAATCATCTTACTGGGCTTAAATTGTAGCCAGAAAGAAATTTAAAAGCTGAACATTTACCATAGAACATGCACTCAGTCCAGCTGTTCTAGGTGCTGGGGATAAAGCACTGAACAGAACAAAGGCTCTGGCCAGGTGCGGCAGCTCATGCCTGTAATCCCAGCACTTTGGGAGGCCAAAGTGGGATGGTTGCATGAGCCTAGGAGTTCAAGACCAGCCTGGGCGACACAGTGAGACCCCATTTCTAAAACAACTAAAAGAATCAGCTGGCTATGGTGGTGAGTGCCTGTAGTCCCAGCTACTCAGGAGGCTGAGGTGGGAGGATCACTGGAGCCCAGGAAGTCGAGGCTGCAGTGAGCTGAGACTGCGCCACCACACTCTAGCCTGGGTGACAGAGCAAGACCCAGTCTCAAAAACAAAAAACAATAACAACAAAAAAACAGAACAAAGGCTCTTCCTCATGGAACTTACATTCTAGTGAGGAAGATCACAAAATACGGACACAGGGCTCAAACATTAATTTAACCACATCGTTTCCCCCCAGAATATGTATTTTCAACAGATATCTATTTCCTATCAAGTATGTTCTCTGACTACAATGGCATTAAGACAGAAAGTATTAACAACAAAACATCCAAAAAGCCTTAAATGTTTGGAAATTAAACAATGTACTTCTAAAATAATCTACGGTCAAAAAAGAAATTACAAGATTTCCAACTGAATGCTAACGAAAAACATCAATATTTGTTGGAAATAACTAAAGCAATGCTTATAGAGACATTTATAGCTATAAAGCTTATATCAGAAAAGTAAAAAGGACCAGGCACAGTGCCTGAAATCTGTAGTCTCAGTACTTTGGGAGGCCAAGGCAGGAGGATCGCTTGAGCCCAGGAGTTTGAGATCAGCCTGGGCAATGTAGGGAGAGCCCGTCTCTAAAAACATTAAAAAAAAAATAGCCAAGTGTGGTGGTGCACACCTGTGGTCCCAGCTACTCAGGGGGCTGAGGTAGAGGGACTGCTTAAGCCTGGGATATAGAGGCTGCAGTGAAAGAAAAGAAAGAAGGTTTAAAGCATAACTGAGAAATTAATGAACATTATGCCAAAAACCAAACAATATACGTGAAATGAAAATATTCCTTGAAAAGTACAACTTATCAAAACTGTCACAAGACAAAAATAAAAACCCTAAATAACCCTATATGTATTAGATAGTTAAATTTGTTACCTAAAAATCTTCCGCTGGGCGCGGTGGCTCACGCCTATAATCCCAGCACTTTGGGAGGCTGAGGTGGGAGGACCACTTGAGGTCAGGAGTTGGAGACCAGCCTGGCCAACATGGTGAAACCCCATCTCTACCAAAAATACAAAAATTAATCGGGCATGGTGGCAGGCGCCTGTAATTCCAGCTACTCAGGAGGCTGAGGCAGGAGAATTGCTTGAACCCAGGAGGCAGAGGTTGCAGTGAGCAAAGATCGTGCCACTGCACTCCAGCCTGGGTGACAGAGTGAGACTCTGTTTCAAAAAAAAAAAAAAATCTTCCGAGAGATAAAATTTCAGGCCTAGATGGTTTCACTGATGAATCATTTAAGGAAGAAATAACATCAAGGTTACCCAAACTCTTTCAGAAAATAAAGAAGGAATATTGTTCAATTTATTTTGAGAGGTCATTAGAACACTCATCCCAACACCTGACCCTGATAAAATCACAAAAAAGAAAATTACTGATCAATATCCCTCATTAATCTAAACTTAATAATCCTTACTTAAAAATCTAAACTTATAAAATAGTACACATGGCAAACAAGCATATGAAAAGATGCCCAATATCATATGTCATTAGGGAAATGCAAATTAAAACAACAGCCAGATACCATTATATACCTATTAGAATGGCCAAAATCCAGGACACTGACAACATTAAATGCTGACAAGGATGTGGAGCAACAGGAACTCTCATTCATTGCTGGTGGGAATGCAAAATAGTATAGCCACTTTGGAAGACAGTTTGGCAGTTTCTTACAAAGTTAAACATACGATCCAGCAATTGTGCTCCTGGGTATTTATCCAAATGAGTTGAAAACTTATGTTCACACAAAAAAACTTCATATGTATGTTTACAGTAGCTTTACTTATAATTACCAAAAAACTGGGAGCAACCAAGATGATCTTCAAAAGGTAAAAGGATTTTTTTTTTAGAAAGAAAAAAAAAAAGAATGGATAAACTGTGCTACACTCAGACAATAGAATATTAATCAGTGATAAAAAGAAATAAGCTATCAAGCCACAAAAGACATGGAGGACCCTTAAATGCATAATTCTAAGTGAAAGAAGCCAGTCTGAAGAGCTGTATTCTGTATAATTCCAACTACATGACATTCTGGAGGAGGCAAAACTATAGAGACAGTAAAAAGATCAGGAGTAGCCAAGAGATCAGGGATGGGGCAGGAAAGAATATGTGGAGCATGGTTTTTGTTTTTGTTTTTGTTTTTTATTTGAGACAGTCTCGCTCTGTCGCCCAGGCTGGAGTGCAGCGGTGCGATCTTGGCTCACTGCAAACTCCGCCTCCTGGGTTCAGGCCATTCTCCGGCCTCAGCCTCCCGAGTAGCTGGGACTACAGGGGCCCGCCACCATGCCTGGCTAATTTTTTGTATTTTTAGTAGAGATGGGGTTTCACCGTGTTAGCCAGGACGGTCTCGATCTCCTGACCTCGTGATCGGCCCACCTCGGCCTCCCAAAGTGCTGGGATTACAGGCATGAGCCACCGTGCCTGGCCAAGGAAGCATGGTTTTTTAGGGAGGTGAAACTATACTGTATGAGACTATAATGATGGATATATGATATTATGCATTTGTCAAAACTCATAAAATTATATAACACAAACAGTGAACCCTAATATAAACTATGACTTCAGTTAATAACAATGTATCAACATTGGTTTATCAGTTGTAACAAATGTAGTACACTAATGCAAGATGTTAATGGGGAAACTAGGTTTGGGGTAGGGAAGGGAGTATATGGGAACTCAGTACTTTCTGCTCAAATTTTCTATAAACCAAAAGCTGTTCTAAAAAACGGAATCTATTAATAACTTTTAAAAATGCTTAAATATTAGCAAATCAAACGCAGTGATATAGAAAAGAATAATACTTCATTACCAAGTGTGGTTTATGCCAGGAATACATAGTTGGCTTAACACTTGACACTCAATCAGTGTGATTCATCTTATTAACAGTATAAGGAGAAAACCCACGTGATCATTTCAACAAACGCAGAAAAAGCATTTGACAAAATTCAACACCCGTTCATGACACAAATTAAGAATAAAAGGGAACTTCTACGATCTGATAAAGGGTATCCACGGACAAACCTACAGTTACCATCATACTTAGTGGTGAAGTAAAATAAACACAGGATGTCTATTCTCACTTCTATTCAACATATTACTGAAAATCTTTGTCATTGAAATAGGTCAAAAGCAGCAATAAAAGACATACAAGAGCAGAAAGGAAGAAGCAAAATTGTTTATATTCACAGATGGAATCATTGTTTATGTAAAAAGCCCTAAGGACTCTATAAAACAACTACTAGAACTAATAAATTAATTTAGCAAGTTCACAGAATACAAGCAATAAAACAAAAATTAAAAAACAAAAAAAGACATTTTATTTTATATTTGCAGCAAAAATGAGAAAATGAAATTTAATTTTTTTTTTTTTGAGACTGAGTCTTGCTCTGTCAAGGCTGGAGTGCGGTGGCACAATCTCAATTCACTGCAACCTCCACCTCCCAGGTTCAAGAGATTCTCCTGCCTCAGCCTCCTGAATAGCTGGGATTACAGGCACCCGTAATCATGCTTGGTTAATTTTTTTGTATTTTTAGTAGAGATCGGGTTCCACCATGTTGGCCAGGCTGGTCTCAAACTCCTGACCAGGTGATCCACCTGCCTCAGCCTCCCAAAGTGCTGGGATTACAGGCATGCACCACCATGCCCGGCTGAAATTTAAAACTTTTTTTTTTTGAGACAGTTTTGTTTTGTCTCCCAGGCTGGAGTGCAGTGGTGCAATCTTGGCTCACTGCAAGCTTTGCCTCCTGGGTTCAAGCAATTCTCGTGCCTCAGCCTCCCCAGTAGCTGGGACTACAGGCGCATGCCACCACACCCGGGTGATCTCTTGTATTTTAGTAGAGATGGGGTTTCACCATGTTGCCCAGGCTGGTCTCAAACTCCTGAGCTCAGGTGATCCATCTGCCTTGGCCTCCCAAAGTGCTGGCATTACAGGTGTGAGCCACCACGCCTGGCCTAAAACTTTAATTTAGGATAAATTTAACACAAAATATACAAACTCTCTACACTGAAAACTTGCTGAGAAATTTTTTATGTTTTATTTTTTTTTGAGATGGAACTTCATTCTTGTCACCCAGGCTGGAGTGCAATGGCGGATCTCAGCTCACTGCAACCTCCACTTCCCAGGTTCAAGCGATTCTCCTGCCTCAGCCTCCCAGGTAGCTGGGTAGTTGCAGTAAGCTGAGATCACGCCATTGGACTCCAACCTGGGTGACAGAGCAAGACTCTGTCTTGGAAAAAAAAAAAGAAAAAAGAGGGCAATTGTCCATAAATTGATCTATAAAGTCAACGCAATTACAATAAGAATCTCATCAGACCTTTTTGCAGAAATTGACAAACTGATTAAAAAATTTATATAGAAACCTATAAGACCCAGAACACTCAAGAACAATGTTAGAGAACTTATACTACCCAACTTACTATAGAACTACAGAAATTAAAGACAATGTGGTACTGGCATAAGGACTGTTAGGTAGATTGATAAAACAGAATTGGGAACCCAGAAACAGTCCCACACTTATATGGCTATTTGATCTTCAACAAAGATATGAGATCAATACAACTGGGAAAGAAAATTCCTTTACCAAATGAGGTTGGAACAACTGGATATCCACATGGGGAAAAAAAAAAAAAAAACTTTGACCTTTAATTCACACCACACACCAAAATTAACCCAAAACAGATCATAAATACAAAATCTAAACTATAAAACTTCTGGAAGAAAACACAGAAGAAAGTCTTTTATGATCCTAGAGTAGACAACAATTTCTTGTTTTTTGTTTTATTTTGGTTTGTTTCTTTTCTTTTTTTGCAACAGGGTCTTGCTCTGTCACCCAGGCTGGAGTGCAGTGGCCTGATTCCAGCTCACTGCAGCCTTAATCTCCCAGGTTCAAGTGATCCTCCTGTCTCAGCTCCCTAGTAGCTAGGATTACAATTGTGTGCCACCATGCTTGACTAATTATTTATAGAGATGAGGTCTCACTATGTTGCCCAGGCTGGTCTTGAACTCCTATGCTTAAGCAATCCTCCCGCCTCTGCCTCTTAAAGTGCTGGGATTATAGGTGTGAGCCACTGTGCCCAGACAGAATTCTTAAAACATAAAAAGCATGAGCCAAAAGGAAAAAAACTGGACTTCATCAAAATTTAAAACTTATTTTCAAAATATACAGTTCTGAAAATGAAAAGGCAAGCCACAGATAGGGAGAAAATGTTTGCAGTACATATATATGACAAACGCATTGATCCTGAATATATGAAGAACAGTTTACAGCTCAATAAAACAAACTATTTTTTTAAAAAATGGACAATTATTTGGATACTTCAAAAAAGAAGTTATTCAAATGACCAACTGCATATGAAAAGATGCTCAATATCATTAATTATTAGGGAAATGAAAATTAAAACCACAATGAGATACCACTACATACACTGGAATGGTTAAAATTTACAAAGATTGACACTACCAAATGACGTGAAGCAACTGGAACTCTCATACACTGTTGGCAGAAGTATGACATGATCAAAGCTCAGTTGGTCTGGCAGTTTCTTAGAAAACCAAACATATACCTACCCTATAATCCAGCAATTCCACTCTAACATACTTGTCCAAGAAAAATTAATACACAATATACATTTTCATAACAAAGACTTGTACAAGAATGTTCATAGCAGCACTATTCATAATACCCCAAAACTGGAAACAGCCCATATAGCCAAAAAGATGTTTCTTGTTTATATTAAATTCTAGAATAGGCAAAACTAATCTACGGGTTAAAAAACCTAGAACCAGTTATCTCTAGGGGAGCAGGAGTGGGAAACGATTGTGAAAGGGCAGAAGGGAACTTTCTGGGATAATAGTAATGATGCATATCTGTTTTTAGTTTAGGTTTCTTTTTTTTTTCCTTTTCTCACCTGGAAGTAACAATGTGTATCTTGACAGGGGTTTCAATGACAAAAGTATATGCTTTTTTTTTTTTTTTAGACAGAGTCTCGCTCTGTCACCCAGGCTGGAGTGCAGTGGTGCGATCTCAGATCACTGCAAACCCTGTCTCCTGGGTTCAAGTGATTCTCATGCCTCAGCCAAGTACATGCATTTTTAAAACTCACTGAATGATGTATGCATTATTTGTGCATTTCAATGTATATAAATTTTACCTAAAACAAATGAACTACAAAAAACCCAAATAAATATTAAACTCTAGTTAATGTTATAATGCTGAAGTGTTTATGGCTAAAATGTACTGATATCTGCAACTTACTTTGAATGCATCAAAAAAAGAGAAAACATGAGTTGATGTATGGATAAATGGATAGAAATGTGATCAAGCAAATATAATAAAATGTGAATTGTGGAATCTAAATGATGTGTATAAGGGTGTTCGCCATATAATTCTTTCAACTTTTCTTTTTTTCTTTTTCTTTTTGAGACGGGGGTCTCGCTCTGTCACCCAGGCTGGGGTGCAGAGATGCAATCACAATTCACTGTACCTTTGATTCTTGGGCTCAAGCAGTCCTCCCATCTCAGCCTCTCCAGTAGCTGGGACCACAGTTGCGTACTACCCCACCTGACTAATTTTTTCATCTATTGTAGAGATGTGGGGGTCTCACTATGTTGCCCAGGCTGGTCTTGACCTCCTGGGCTCAAGCAATCCTCCCGCCTCAGCCTCCCCAAAGTGTTGGGATTACAGGCATGAGCTACTGCACCTGGCCACGAGCTTTTCTATTTGTTTAGAAAACCATAATAAAATTTTGAAAATATATATGGACATCAGCCAGGTCAAATAAACTAAATTTTTTTTTTGAAAATATAAATACAAGCAACAGACCTCAAAACTAAAGCTAATATACCTTCTAAGAAACAAATTAGAAGGAATCAAAATGTAATTGATAATAACTATGTCCAATACTGCATGATTTATAATAGTGTAAAATTAGAAATGCATGTCCCATAACAGGTGTTTGTTGAGTAAATTATGGTCTAATTCTATCTAACATACTATATGTATGTGAAGTACTTATTTTGTTTATTGTTTATTGTCTTTCTACCAACTAGAATCAAAGCACCTAGAAAACAGGGGTATTGATTTGTTTTGTTCACTGCTGTATTCTCTTTGCCTGGAACAAAGCCTGACAAGTAAAAGCTGTTTAATAAATTGTTGTTGAATGAATAAACAATGGAATATTTTGTAGCCATTAAATGCTGAACATTATTTAATGACATGTTCATAATATATTCGAATGTGAACAAAGAGTATAAAACATTACATGAGCAAAAGATACAGACAGTTTATAGGAAAAGAAATGCAAATGGCCCTTAAACATGAACATATGATCAATCTTGCTCATAATAAGAGAAAAGTAAATTAAAGTTATACTGAAATATCACTTTCCATCTATCGAACTGGCTAAAATCCAGAAGTTTTATAACACATTCTGTAGCAAGTCTGTGAGGAAACACACACTCTCATACATTGTTGGTAGGAACTAAAATGGTACATCCCCAAGGACAGAAATTTGGCAATATCTAGCAAAATTACATAGGCATTTCCCTTTGGCCCAGCAATCCCACTTTTAGGAATCTATCCTATAGATACACAGGCAAACAATGCAAAATTACATATTTACAAGACTATTCATTGCAGTACTTCTTAAATTAGCAAAAGACTTGAAAACAACCCAAATGTCCACTAGTAGAGAACTGGTTGAATAAACTATGCAGCTATAAAAGAGAAAACGGAAGATTTATATGTACCATCATGTACCGATCGCTAAGACACTAAATTTAAAAAGTAAGATGCAGGCCGGGCGTGGTGGCTCATGCCTGTAATCCCAGCACTTTGGGAGGCTGAGGTGGGCGGATCACAAGGTCAGGAGTTCGAGGCCAACCTGACCAACATGGTGAAACCCTGTCTCTACTAAAAATAAAAAAATTAGCCAGGTGTGGTGGCAGGCACCTGTAATCCCAGTTACTCGGGAGGCTGAGGCAGGAGAATCGCTTGAACCTGGGAGACGGAGGTTGCAGTGAGCCGAGATTGCGCCACTGCACTCCAGCCTGGGAGACAGAGCGAGACTCCATCTCAAAAATAAAAATAAAAATAAAATTAAAATTAAAAGACGCAGAAAAAAATATATATAGTATGCTACCTTTTGTGTAAAAATGGGAATGAATATGAAATCATAGATTATTTGCATGTCTTTTCAAAAAAGAAGCAATTTAAGAATAAATTTAAAGCTAATTAAAATAAGTCATCTACAGAGAGAGGGAGAGAGCAGAGGAGGAAACATGGATAACTGTATCTAATTTTATTAGTTTTAGAGCACAACAGATGTTTTTCATAGTTAAAAAAAATTAAATCAAAAAGAAAATGCAAAACAATTCCTAAAAATGAAAAACAAACCAATGAACCAATGAACCAAATTCTGTGCTCTATGTCAAAGGTCACCAAACTATGATCTGCAGTCCAAATCTGGCCCATCAACTGTTTTCATGAATAAGGTTTTACTGGAACACAGTTATGCCCATTTACATATAGTCTATGGCTGCTTTTGAGATACAGTGACAGAGTTGAGTAGTTACAACAGAGACCATATGGGCCGCAAAGCTCAAAATATTTACTATCTGGTCCTTCAGAGAAAAAGTTTACTAACTCCTACTCTATATTAAGTTAGCAGCATAACCACACAGAAAATTATTTTAAGAGACTTGAAATAAAGAATTTTGTATATCCTGAGAACAAAAACCAAACAAAAACCCCTTAAACAGTGGTTTTGTAGTGGTAATGTTGGATTTGTTCTTTGAAAAGATTATAGACCTGGATGAGTATGTATTGTGTGATTACACATTTTATATAATGTGTGATTATATATTTATATATGTATGGGTATGTATACATGCACATATATAATACATTAATTTCATTAGGAACCAATATTCTCAGATAAAAGAAATACAAATATAAAAATATAAAATATAGGATAAAAGAACAGCTAGAGGCCGGACGCAGTGGCTCATACCTGTAATCCCAGCACTTTGGGAGGCTGATGTGGGTGGATCACGAGGTCAGGAGTTCGAGACCAGACTGGTCAACATAGTGAAACCCCATCTCTACCAAAAATACAAAAATTAGCCGGGCTTGGTGGCACATGCCTGTAGTCCCAGCTACTTGGGAGGCTGAGGCAGGATAATCGCTTGAACCTGAGAGGCGGAGGCTGTGGTGAGCGGAGATTGAGCCACTGCACTCCAGCCTGGACAACAGAGCAAGATTCTGTCTCAAAAAAAAAAAAAAAAGAACCGCTAGAAAGACAAATATGTAATCAAGCAATTACAGTAAAATTGTAACTATAGAATGAAGGTCATGGTATCTTTACTGTAAAAGTTCTTCAACTTTTCTGTCAGCTTCATAATTTCAAATTTTCATAATGAAATGTTAGAAAAAATTTATAAAATAAAAATATCCATTCTATTTCATTTCAATTGGAAATACTGGTAAGAACTCAAGATTTATTTTCATTTTCTAAAAACCCACATATTTCCAAGCTCTAATCCTTCAAAAAGTCTGAAAGCAATGACAATTTCTTTTTCCTTTTCATTTTTTTTTTTTTTTTTGAGACAGGGTCTCACTCTGTCACCCAGGCTGGAGGGCAGTGGTATAATCATAGTCCACTGCACCCTCAAACTCCGGGGCTCAGCTGATCCTCCTATCTTAGCCTCCAAAGCATCGGGGACCACAGGCATGTGCCATCATGCCCAGCTAATTTCTGTATTTTGTTTTTTTTAATTTCTGTATTTTTTGTACAGACAGTGTTTTACTATGTAGCCCAGGGTAGTCTTGAACTCCTGGGCTCAAGCAATCTGCCCACTTCAGCCTCCCAAAATGCTGCGATTACAGGTATGAGCCACCACATCCAGCCAATGATAATTTCTTTTTTTTTGAGACAGGGTCTCACTTTGTCGCCCAGGCTGGAGTGTAGTTGCGCAGTCTCGGCTCACTGCCACCTCCGCCTCAGGGGCTCAAGCAGTTCTCCTGCCTCAGCCTCCAAGTAGCTAGGATTACAGGAGCCCACCATAGCACTCGGCTAATTTTTGTATTTTTAGTAGAGACAGGGTTTCGCCATGTTGGTCAAGCTGGTCTCGAACTCCTGATCTCAAGTGATCCACCCACCTCGGCCTCCCAAAGTGCTGGGATTATAGGCGTTAGCCACTGCACTCGGCCCATAATTTCAATAGCAATGAATATCCTGTGTCCACATTGCGGTTGCTAAATACCACTTCTCCTTAGAGAGAGTTGTTTTCAAAAATGGGGCAGGAAATACCTCAGATGAGCCTGGGATATCTTCTGCTTGAGAGCAAGGAGTCGATCAAAGACTATCATGGTCATGTCAAAAATCCCAAGAGCCAGTCGGAAATGGTTCCCAGAGGCCAAAAATGGGAAATTTGATTAAGAACAAGGAATACAATAATTGAAACATCAAATACATAAAATCTATGATTCATAATACAACAAAAAAGATCACTTCATTGGTTACCTTTGGAGGTTGCTAAGACACTAATTTATTATTCTGAAAATTGGTCAATAAAGGAACAGAATGATTCTAACTATATTAAAATATATTCGTGTTTATATGCACAGAAAAGGGTCTCAAAGTTTTAATACCTTGAGGTTTTAATAGTGGTGATCTCTGGGTGATAGGGTTAGAGGTAGGATTTTTCTTTTTACCTAATTATAGTTTCAATTTTTTTTTACAATAAATATGTATTGTCTCTGCACTAGAAGTTATTTTAGGGTTATAAAACAGCATGTGGCATATGAGATCATTTTTGTAAAAAGGAAAAATAATATGCTCTGAATTGCTAATAGTGGTACCCTCTGGGTAGTGAAATTAAGGTAATTTTAATTTTCTTCTTTTTGGTTTCTCTATATTTAAAAAATCTTTGCTATAATATTTTTTATAGAAGTAAAAACATTACTTCTATTTTTAAAAAAGAATAAAAGGAAAGCTGTCACAGTGACATCCCTGTAGTCCCAGCTAGCTGGGAGGCTGACGTAGAAGCATCACCCGAGCCCAGAAGTTTGAGGCTGCAGTGTACTATGATCACATCTGTGAATAGTCACTGTACTCCAGGCTGGGCAACACAGGGAGACCCTGTCTCTATTTAAAAGAGAGAGAGAGAAACAGAGAGAGAGAGAGAGAGAAACAATAACATCCTTCAAAAATAATGAGAACAGAAGTGTAAGAAATTTGCAATAGTTTTTTTGTGTGTGTGTGTGATGGAGTCTCACTCTGTCACCCAGGCTGGAGTGCAGTGGTACGATCTCAGCTTACTGCAACCTCTGCCTCCTGGGTTCAAGTGATTCTCCTGCCTCAGCCTCCCGAGTAGCTGGGACTACCGGCGCATGCCACCACGCCCAGCTAATTTTTGTATTTTTAGTAGAGACGGGGTTTCGCCATGTTGGCCAGGCTGGTCTCGAACTCCTGACCTCGGGAGATCCACCCGCCATGGCCTCCCAAAGTGCTAGGATTACAGGTGTGAGCTATCGCGCTCAGCCTGCAATATTCTTCTAGGACTTTCCAGGACAAGTGTTCTGACCCACTGGCATGAATATCTGGTTCCTTTGGCTAATGTATACCTCAAATGGAAATGAGTGTTATTTCCCTCTTGTTGCCACTAACCATTAAGATCACTAACCAACCTCTAAATGACTTCCTGTGGCATAAGATCTTCGAACCCAAACATGGAACACAAAGAAAGTGATTTAAAACAAAAGCTCTTACTGAAGTTTTTCCAGAGCCCCTTTAATGAAGTAGTCTTCTCTGCCCTCTACTGGTGATGAAAATAACATCTACTTGGAAATAAATTGGAGGCATTTCCATAAAGTAGCAGTTCCTAGTACGCTATGGGGACCTGGCTTGCCGGGGGTTCCCAAGACCCTCTCAGGGGGTCTGCAAGGTCAAAACCATTTCATAATAATACTAGGTCATGATGTGCCTTTTATATTCTCAAGAATGTACTATGAGGCTTATTGATATGAATTCTGATTTCATATTGCAACAAATCTTTAATATATTACCTCTTTGGCAGGGCGCGGTGGCTCACGCCTGTAATCCCAGCACTTTGGGAGGCTGAGGTGGGCAGATCACTTGAAGTCAGGAGTTCGAGACCAGCCTGACCAACGTAGAGAAACCCCATCTCTACTAAAAATACAAAATTAGCAGGGCGTGGTGGCGCATGTCTGTAATCCCAGCTACTCGGGAGGCTGAGGCAGGAGAATCGCTTGAATCCGGGAGGCGGAGGTGGCAATGAGCCGAGATCACGCCACTGCATTCCATCCTGGGCAACAAGAGCGAAACTCCGCCACAAAAAAAAAAAAAAGGTATTACCTCTTGTTGAGTTTCTCGATACTTTTTTCCCCACACAATTCATGCAGAGATTATCTTGTTGAGCTTTAGAATTGTATAAAAGAAGACCGGACGTGGTGGCTCACATCTGTAATCCCAGCACTTCGGGAGGCCGAGGCGGGAGGATTACGAAGTCATGAGTTCCAGACCAGCCTGGCCAATATGGTGAAAACCTGTCTCAACTAAAAAAAAAAAAAAAAAAAGAAAATTAGCCAGGCACAGTGGCATGTGCCTGTTGTCCCAATTAGTCGGGAGGCTGAGGCAGGAGAATTGCTTGAACCCGGGAGGCAGAGGTTGCAGTGAGCCGAGATCGCACCACTGCACTCCAGCTTGGGCGACAGAGCAAGACTCCGTCTAAAAAAAAAAAAAGAAAGAATCGTATAAAAGAATGTACATAATTATTTGAAAAGGTGATTGAACTCTCCTCCCTTTTCCAGTTACATATCTATGTGAGTCTAGGTTTTCTTCATGTACTTCAGTCAAAACAACCTATCATGACAGACTGGAGAAGCAGATATGAAAATCCAGCTGACTTCTTGAGGTTGGGCACGGTGGCTCGCGCCTGTAATCCTAATCCTAGTACTCTGGGAGGTCAAGGCAGGCAGATCACCTGAGGTCAGGAGTTCGAGACTCGCCTGGCCAACATGGTGAAACGCCGTCTCTATTAAAAGTACAAAAAATTAGCTGGGCATGTGGCGCATGCCTGTAATCCCAGCTACTCGGGAGGCTGAGGTAGGAGAATCGCTTGAACCTGGGAGGTGGAGGTTGCAGTGAGCTGAGATTGCGCCACTGCACTCCAGCCTGGGCAACAAGAGCGAAATTCCATCTCAAAAAATAATAAAAGTACAAAAATTAGCCAGGCATGGTGGTGGGTGCCTATAGTCCCAGCTACAAGGGAGGCTGAGGCATGAGAATTGCTCGAACCCGGGAGGTGGGGGTTCCGGCGAGTCAAGATCATGCCACTGCACTCCAGCCTGGGTGATGGAGTGAAACTCTGTCTCAAAAAAAAAAACAAAAAACAACAAAAAAAATAGGGTCTTACTCTGTCACCCAAGGCTGGAGCACACTAGTGTAATCGTGGTTCACCACAGCCTAGACTTGGACCTCTCAGGCTCAAGCAATCCTCCCATCTCAGCCTCCCCAGTAGCTGGGACCACAGGCGTGTAGTACCATGCCTGGCCAATTTTTTAATTTTTTGTAGACACAGAGTATCACTATGTTACCCAGTCTGGTCTCAAACTCCTGGGATCCTGCCTCAGCCTCCCAAAGTGCTGGGATTACAGGTATGGCCCACCTCGCCCAGCCACTACAGATATTTTTAAATTCCCTAAGCAGCTAATATGATAAAATAGTAGATAGATTCATATAATATATAAGACTACATGTACAAAATAATATAATTTCACGAACTAATTCCTCTTCAAATAGGAATGCTTGAATTTCTGTAAATTAAATGAGTACATATATGTGTACTCCACCACATACTCATAGAGATTAGAGAGTCTTCTATAAATGAAGCATAATATACATGTTTCATAACAGATGATTACTTTCAGGATTTTTGCTTATTTAAACGTGTTCTCAGTCATACAATAGAGAGTTGCAGGCCAGGTGTAGTGGCTCAGGCCTGTAATCCCAGCACTTTGGGAGGCCAAGGCAGGCAGATCACTTGAGGTCAGGAGTTCGAGACCAGCCTGGCCAACATGGCAAAACTCCGTCTCTACTAAAAAGACAAAAATTAGCTGGGCATGGTGGTGCGCACCTGTAATCCCAGCTACTCGGGAGGCTGAAGCAGGAGAATCGCTTGAACCTGGGAGGCAGAGGTTGCAGTGAGCCGAGATTGTGCCACTGCACTCCAGCCTGGGCAACAGAGTGAGACCTCATCTCAAAAAAAAAAAAAAAAGAGTTGCCGTTACAAGACAAGTGACCTCTCGATTAGCAACTTAAAATTCTATTTTGCAGTCTGACTCTTAATTGAGACAATGTAGCATATTTACCATACTTTTAGTGGAAATAACCTAAATTCAAATTCTGCCACTTACTAGTCTGACATTAGGCAATTTCCAATGTACCTGAACCTTGGTCCTTCATCCGTAAAAATTGAATACAAGTAGTACCGATCCCAGGGGATCGTAATGAGGATTAAATGATGTGTATGTAAACAGCCTACTATGGGGACTGATACTTAGTAGGCACTCATTTACTAATATTAGTAACTTGTGTTCACTTCCCGCTGGTGTGGTGTAATGTTTGCAGAAGTTTTTGCAGTTTTGAGTATAAAATCTGAGACTGGGAGGTGATCCCCTTTGGCCTTTCATGTGCCCTTGCTAATTCTACAGATCCCTTCCCATCCCTTCCCCCAAATATACACCCCAGTGATAAGTAGAGCTCTATCTTCCACGTCCTTTCCAAAAGCTCCAGATAACATCAGAGCCCCTATACTGAACAATTTGTCTGATTCTGAGAAGGGGGTTCAGTAGATCTCGGGCCTAGGTCCGTGTTCTGCCCCTAATTTGACCACGTGATCTTGGACAGGTTACTTAATTTCTTCAGTGAGCCTTGGGTGTCCTCAGTCGCAAAAGGAGTAGCAGCTTCAACCACTCCCAATGTCCCTTCAGATTTTAGACTGGGAAGAAACTGTCCACGCACCACAAAGATTAAAAGCGCCTGGAAACCCCTAAATACTCTCCCCAAACCCATTTCAAACGTCACTGCTTCCGATGTCTGGACTTCTTGGCATTTCGTACAAATCTCAAGGGTCCATGCTGGCCCCTGCGCCCTCACGCGGCTAGGACCTCACATTTCTACGTCGCCGGCGCCCTACCCTCTCTGGAGCTGGGTCCATATCCCCTTCCCAAGAGCGCTGCAGTAAGCACTGAATGAAATAACGGCCCCGCCTGACAGAGCCCAGCACAAGGCAAATGCTCAAGAGATGTTGGCTAATATCAGCAGTCAACGGATCCCGCGCCCTCCTTGAGCCTCGGTTTCCTCAAGAACGTAATGAGGACGGGCACAGACAATGCTCAAAGCCCCCAGCAGCGGGCGGAGGGTCCCGAGGCGGGCCTAAGGGGCGCACGCTGCGGAAGGCAGGGCAGCCCCGGAAGCCGGGCGGCCCTGAGAGTCCCGGGTCCAGCCCGGCGCGGAGATGCGTCCTCTCACCTCCCGGGCTCAGCAGCAGCTTCAATGCCTCCAAAATCCGATCCAGACCGCATGTCTCCTGAGCCCCGCTGCCCACGGCCTGTCCTGGGGCCGCCATGACTGGAGTGTAACACCACGCTCGCGACCCGCTCAGGCGCCTCGGCAGGGCGCCGCCGCCGCCATGTTAAGTGTGGCAGAAAGCTCTGGGCACACTATGGGGCGGGGCCTGCAGGGTGGGGCGGGGCCAAATCGATCGGGAACGCCCCCTTCACATTTTTTTTCCGTCCCGGCTTAGTCCGGGGGGTAAGAGGGAACCCAAAAATGGCTAATCTGCCCACACGCACAATTTCAGAAGCTCAATATGATTAACCGCTATGTAAAGAAGGAAGAGAGAAGTAATGTATCATTAAATCTATATTTCAATATGAAAATACTCAGGTACTCAACACTGGCAGACATAATGAAGCAGACAGATGCTTCCATCTGCTTACAGTGAAGTATGGATAAGAAAAACAATATTCAGGCTGGGCGCGGTGGCTCACACCTGTAATCGCAGCACTCTGGGAGGCCGAGGCGGGCAGATCACAAGGTCAGGAATTTGAGACCAACCTGTCCGATATGGTGAAACCCCGTCTCTACTAAACATACAAAAATTAGCCAGGCGTGGTGGCGGGCGCCTGTAGTCCCAGCTACCCGGGAGGCTGAGGCAGGAGAATCGCTCGAAGCTGGGAGGCGGAGGTTGCAGTGAGCCGAGATCACACCACTGCACTCCAGCCTGGGCGACAGAGCGAGACTCCATCTCAAAACAAACAAACAAACAAAACCTAAGTACAGACGTACACACGCATATATATCCATCGTGAATGTAAAGCTACAAATGTTGTTATGGGTAATATGATTTTTTTTTTTTTAGTGAACTTAGTAAAGTTCCCAGTAAAAGTTCGATCTTTGTTCTGTTTTCATGGTTGATGCATTCCTTGAAAATTCAGTGTCTATCAAAACCATGCCCTCCGCCAAACTGTTTTTATATGTAAAACAGAATGGATTTGAGATTCAGATAATCGGAAACAGGTTTTCGCCTACATAAATCCTGGTGGGACGTTGAAAAACCATGTTGTCTGAAAGTCATGCTGCAGACACAGGACAATGTTTTTGAGGGCAGGACCTTTATTTTTATTTTATTTTTTGAGATGGGGTCTCGCTCTGTCGCCTAGGCTGGAGTTCAGTGGCGTGATCTCGGCTCACTGCAACCTCTGCCTCCCAGGCTGAAACAATCATCTGGCCTCAGCCCCCCGAGTAGCTGGGATTACTGGAGTGCCCCAGCATGCCCGGCTAATTTTTGTATTTTTTGTGGAGACAAGGTTTCGCCCTCTTGGCTAGGCTGGTCTTGAGCTCCTCACCTCAAGTGACCTGCCCACCTGGGCCTCCCAAAGTGCTGGGATTACAGGCGTGAGCCACCGCGCCCAGCCCAAAGGACAAACTTCTTAATGGTCCGGTCCTTGGGCGAGAATAAGCTGCGCATAGCTATTACCCTTTTTGGCATGACTCTTGTTTCTTCTTTTCTTTGTCATTTTGGAATGCAGGACCTGAGAGGGAAAAACGCTAAAAATTTTTTTTTAGAGATGGAGTCTCTATGTTGCCCTGACTTGTCTCAAACTCCTGGCCTCAAGTGATCCTCCTGCCTCAGCCTTCCGAATAAAATCTTGTGCGTGTGTGTGTGAGACAGAATCTCACTGTCACCCGGGCTGAAGTGCAGTGGTGTGATCTTGGCTCACTCCAACTTCTGCCTCCCCTGCTCAAGTGATCCTCCCGCCTCAGCCTCCCAAGTAGCTGGGACTACAGATGCATGCCACCACACCCGGCTAATTTTTGTAGAGATGGCGTTTCACCACGTCACCCAGGCTGGTCTCAAACTCCTGGGCTCAAGCAATTTGCCCACTTCGACCTTCCAAAATACTGAAATTGCAGGCGTGAGCCACTGGTTCTGGCCTTAAAAATATTTTTGAATGGGAAATAAATCACCTACAAAATTGCCACTGTGCTCTTTTTATTTTGTGTATTCCTTTCCAGGTTTTGTCATTAGACAATGTTTTCTCCATTGTGTATGGGCACAGGTTCATTTGGGAAATAAAAAATTTTAAGAGTATTTTGAGATGTTAAACATTTAGTGAGAGGGGGGTAAAGCATTGTGTGGGAAAGGCTTGAGGGGTTTGGTGCAAAAATACAAGTAGAGGCCCTCACGCCACCAGTCTAAATATTTCAGTGTTAGAAATCAAGCAAAGAGACTGGTAAATAAAATATTTTCTATCCTCCTACCTTGAAAATTCTATCAAGTTTGAATTCAAAATTCTCAGACTGTCTCAGAGCTCCACAATGGAGACCTCTGGTCTGACCCATTTTTCTTCTCACCAGCATCTCCATCCTGCACCATGAAGGCTGGGCACTTAGACATGTGGGCACCCACAGCCCTGCACATTCAGGTTCTGTCCACACCCCACACCCCATCCCTTCCACAGAGCAGCTACCATTTGGCCCCTCTGGGTCTAGAACTGCAGATGGGGGCCGGGCGCGGTGGCTCACACCTGTAATCCCAGCACTTTGGGAGGCCGAGGTGGGTAGATCACAAGGTCAAGAGATTGAGACCATCCTGGCCGACATGGTGAAACCCCATCTCTACTAAAAATACAAAAATTCACTGGGCATAGTGATGTATGCCTGTAGTCCCAGCTACTCGGGAGGATGAGGCAGGAGAATCTCTTGAACCTGGGAGGCGGAGGTTGCAGTGAACCGAGGTCGCGTCACTACACTCCAGCCTGGTGACAAAAGGAGACTTTGTCTCAAAAAAATAAAAAACAAAACAAAACTTCAGACGGGGAGCACAGTGCGCCATCCAGAGGGCAGACCCAGGGAAGAGTTCTGCAAAGCCCTAGAAGAAGGCCTGGGATGGTTGGGCAGAAAATTCCAGGGCCTCAGAATCCAGAGTGTGGGCCGGGTGTGGTGGTTTATGCCTGTAATCCCAGCACTTTGGGAGGCTGAGGTGGGAGGATTTCTTTTGCCCAGGAGTTTGACACCAGGCTGGGCAACATAGGGAGACCCTGTCTCTATAAAATAAATACAAAAATTAGCCAGGTCAGGAGTTCGAGACCAGCCTGACCAACATGGTGAAACCCCATCTCTACTAAAGATACAAAAATTAGCCAGGCGTGGCGGTGCACACCTGTAATCCTAGCTGCTCAGGAGGCTGAGGCAGGAGAATCGCTTGAACCCAGGAGTGAGCCAAGATCGCGCCACAGCACTCCAGCCTGGGTGACAGAGTGAGACTCTGTCTCAAAAAACAAACAAAAAAAGAACATGGAGTGTGGTCTTGGAGGAGGGTGAGGATTTGGAGATTTGGATGGGCAAGTCCCCCAGGCCTGGCAGATTTCTTGCCCAGGGTGGGGGGCATGGTGGAGGTGGCCAGATGGAGCTTCTCAAGCATGGGCCCAGGGCCAGGAGACTACCAGGCCTAAGTCTAAGGGCAGTACTGGTGTGGGATTTACAAAAGATTATTACAGGATATTCAGAGCTGAGAATCCTTTATCCCAAAGTATTACAAGACCTAGACATCTCTTCTGTTTTTATCTCTTAGGCTCTGTGGGCTGAGCCAACACAAATTGTCATGCATAATTTCAAAAGCAATGTCATAAGACCCCATAAAAATTCTTGCAGCAAAGTAATATATCCCATGTGGAACACTGGGTGTATTTTAATATGTGTGATAGGATGTTGGAGGAGTGCCTGGGTCCACGAGGCTGTAGCGTAAATTGGCCCTTGTCTAAAGAAGAAGAAACACGCTCAGGCTTCTCCCAGCCTCAAATTATTCAGATGTGCTTTAAGTACCCTGTTTCTGTAGAATTTTGTATTTAAGCTTATGGAATTTTAGTTTATAGGACTTGAATTCTGGTAGCCCCTTCCTTGGTTTGTTCTTGGCAGCTTTGTTAAAACACAGAAGTACGGCTGGGCGTGGTGGCTCACACCTGTTATCCCAGCACTTTGGAAGGCTGAGGTGGGCAGATCACCTGAGGTCAGGAGTTCAAGACCAGCATAACTTACAAGGTTAAATCTTGTCTCTACTAAAAATACAAAAATTAGCCTGGTGTGGTGGGGCACACCTGTAATTCCAGCTACTCAGGAGGCTGAGGCAGGAGAATTGCGTGACCCCAGGAGGCGGAGGTTGCAGTGAACTGAGATCGTGCCACTGCACTCTAAATGCTTTGTACATATCAACTCATTTAGTGCTCAAAACACTATAAAGCAAATACAATTACCCTCTTTTTTTTTGAGACAGAGTCTCTCTCTGTCGCCCAGGCTGGAGTGCAGTGATGCGATCTTGGCTCACTGCAACCTCCGCCTCCCGGGTTCAAGCGATTCTCCTGCTTCAGCCTCCCAAGTAGCCGGGACTACAGGCCGCGCCAACACGCCCAGCTAATTTTTGTATTTTTAGTATAGACAAGGTTTCACTAAGTCGGCCAGGCTGGTCTCGAACTCCTGACCTCAGGTGATCTGCCCACCTCGGCCTCCCAAAGTGCTGGGATTACAGGTGTGAGCCACCGCACCTGGCCCAATTACCCTCATTTTAGAGATGAAGACACTGAGGCATAGAAAGGTCAGGTCACTTATCTAAGCTCATAGCTGGAAAGGACAGAATCAGGATTTGAACTCAGACAGCACAACTCTAGTGTCTTGGCATCTAATGAACCAGCAAAAGAACAGAGGAGCTGTTCCCCAGGTCTCCTGTGCTTCCAGACCCTTGCTGGGGGCAACTGCCTTCACCATGGACTTTTTCAGGGGTTAAAATTTCCAGCCTGGGCAACATGGTGAAACTCCATCTCTGTAAAAAATATAAAACTTAGCTGGGCATGGTGGCACATGCCTGTTGTCCCAGCTTCTTGGGAGGCAGGGTGGGAGGATTTCTTGAACCCGTGAGGTCGAGGCTGCAGTCCAGCTTGGGTGACAGAGGGAGACCGTGTTCCAAAAAAACCAAAATTTCCTTGCTGGTACAGACCCTCGCACATAGTAAGTGCTCTGTAAACAATTTAATTTTTGTTTTGTTTTATTTTGGAGATGGAGTCTCGCTCTGTAACCAGGCTGGAGTGCAGTGGCGTGATCTCTGCTCACTGCAACCTCAGCCTCCAGGGTTCAAGCGATTCTCCCCCCTCAGCCTCCTGAGTAGCTAGGATTACAGGTGCCCACCTCACGTTCTGTAATTCCAGCACTTTGGGAGGCCAAGGAGGGTGGATCACTTGAGGTCAGAAGTTCGAGACCAGCCTGGGCAACATGGTGAAACCCCATCTCTACAAAAATTCAAAAAAATTAGCTGGGCATGGTGGCGCATACCTGTAATCCCAGCTACCTGGGAGGCTGAGGCAGGAGAATCACTTGAACCCGGGAGGCGGAGGTTGCAGTAAGCCGAGGTGGCACCACTGCATTCCAGCCTGGGCGACAGAGCAAGACCCCATCTCAAAATAAATAAAAAAAATTAAAAAATATTATAAAATACATAGAAAAAAACAAAACAAGTGAACAAGTGCTGGGGAGGATGTGAAGAAATCAGGTATCTGATAAGGGATTAATTTCCAGAATATGTATTTTTAAAACTCAACAGCAAACAGCCCAATTCAAAAACGGATAAAAGGATCCATATATGTGTATAAAATACATATTTTTATATATTCATATATTTTATATTATATATATTTATTTTTGAGACAGAGTCTCGCTCTGTTGCCCAGGCTTGAGTGCAGTGGCACAATCTCTGCTCACTGCAAGCTCTGCCTTCCGGGTTCACGCCATTCTCCTGCCTCAGCCTCCTGAGTTGCTGGGACTACAGGCACCCGCCAACATGCTCCGCTAATTTTTTGTATTTTAGTAGAGACGGGGTTTCACCGTGTTAGCCAGGATGGTCTCCATCTCCTGACCTCGTGACCCACCAGCCTCGGCCTCCCAAAGTGCTGGATTACAGGCGTGAGCCACCAAGCCCGGCCCCAAAATATCTTTTTTCACTGCAGGCCAGGCGCGGCAGCTCATGCCTGTAATCCCAGCAATTTGTGAGGCCAAGGTGGGTGGATCACTTGAGGTCAGGAGTTGGAGACCAGCCTGGGCAACATGGTGAAACCCTGTCTGTACTAAAAATACAAAAATTAGCCGAGCATAGCGGTGAGCACCTGTAATCCCAGCTACTCGGGAGGCTGAGGCAGGAGAATTGCTTGAACCTGGGGAGTGGAGGTTGCAGTGAGCCAAGATCGTGCCACTGCACTTTAGCCTGGGTAACAGAGCAGAACCTTGCCTCAAAAAATAAAATAAAAAATAAGGCCGGGTGCGGTGGATCACGCCTGCAATCCCGGCACTTTGGGAGGCCGAGGCAGGCGGATCACGAGGTCAGGAGATGGAGACCATCCTGGCTAACACGGTGAAACCCGTCTCTACTAAAAATACCATAAATAAATAAACAAACAAACAAATAAGCCGGGAGTGGTGGCGGGCGCCTGTAGTCCCAGCTACTCGGGAGGCTGAGGCAGGAGAATGGCGTGAACCCAGGAGGCGGAGCTTGCAGGGAGCGGAGATCGCGCCACTGCATTCCAGCCTGGGCGACAGAGCAAGACTCCGTCTCAAAAAAAAAAAAAAAAAAAAGCCAGATGCAAAAGGATGATTAAAGGAGTCTACATACATGGAAAGTAGAATAGAGATTAGGAGGGGATGGGTAGAGGCAGGAATGGAGAGTTATTGCCCACTAGATACAAAATTTATTTGGAATGATGAAAAAGTTCTAACACCAGAGCTGATGGTTATATAATATTTTGAATGTACTTAATACCACTGAATTGTACACTTAAAAACAGTTGAAAATAAATGGGTACAGAGTTTGTCTGGGATGATGAAAAAGTTCTGAAGATAGTGGTGATGGTTGCAACACAATTTGAATATACTTAATGTCATTGAACTGTATACTTAAAAATGGCTACAATGAGGCCAACGTGGTGGCTCACTCCTGTAATCCCAGTACTTTGGGAGGCCAAGGAGGGCAGATCACTTGAGCCCAGGAGTTCAAGACCAGCCTGTGTATCATAGCAAGATCCCTGTCTCTACAAAACAATTTAAAAAATTAGCTGGGTGTAGTGGTGCAACACCTGCAGTCCCAGCTACTAGGGAGGCTGAGAGAGGAGGATCATTTGTGACTGGGAGATTGAGGCTGCAGTGAGCCGTGATTGTGCCACTGCACTCCAGCCCGGGTGACAGAGTGAGACCCTGTCTCAAAATTTAACAAAAGGGCTAAAATCATAAATTTTATGTTTTATTTTACCACAATAAAAAATTACCCAAAGAAAAAAGTCATACCCCTTCAACAGAGAAAAGTTTTAGGCTTACACCAGGGTTTCTTAACAGTGGCTGACATTTTGTGCTGGATAATTCTTTGCTGTGAGGAACTGTCCTGTGCAGGGATGTTTAGCAGCATCCCTGGCCTTGATGTGATGACAGGACCACCTCCCCAGGTACTCCAGAAATTGCAAAATGTCACATGGAGGAGGGGGCTACATTCCTCCCCAGCAGAGAACCACTGGCCTGTACTCACTTGCTGACCCTGAGAACGTCGTTTGAAACTTTGCTCTGTCCCGTCCTTCAGCTCGGCCCACACAGTCTCTCGTGGACTTGGGAATTTTATTGGTTTCATCACATGCCACATGGATGGATACTGTTCAAATAAAGTTACCGTGTGAATGTAGTTTCTCCCATGTTGCGTCCAGTAGAATGATAGAAACTTCTGGAGAAGTCACTTCAGCATGAAGTTTTTAAAAAATTTTTTTATTTTTTTGAGATGGAGTCTCCTCTGTCACCTAGGCTGAAGTGCAGTGGCGCAACCTCGGCTCACTGCAACCTCTGCCTCCTGAGTTAAGTGATTCTCATGCCTCAGCCTCCCGAGTAGCTGGGACTACAGGCGCGCGCCACCACGCCCAGCTAATTTTTGTGTTTTTGTGGAGACAGGGTTTCACTACGTTGCCCAGGCTGGTCTCAAACTCCTGAGCTCAAGTGATCTACCTGCCTCGGCCTCCCGAAGTGCTGAGATTACAGGCATGAGCCACCGCGCCCGGCCTCTTTCTCCACGTTTTGACTGAGGCCATCTCCATGCATCTTTTCTCTTGACTGGAAATGTGGTGGAATCAAATAAAACAAATTCGACAATGGTTTAACAAAATTCTTTAATAAAATTTATAAAAATGCATCTTTGAGAATACTTTTCTCAGCTTGAATCGTTTTCCTTTTCCACCCCCAGAGAAAATACACAATTATCAGCACCCACACATGTATACACTCAAAACTACAGTGACATTCTCTACACAGAACTATATTCGATATAGCTTGAACTGCCGAAAAATCAAGACAATTCCAAAAAGTGATTGCAGGGTTGATTTTTTTCTCCAAAACACTTGAGAAACAGTAAAGCTATTTCAATAAAACTCTTTTCTTTGATTGTCAAAAGTTGAAATTCACATTTAAATAAAAAGAGATCCAAATCAAGATCCTCACTACCCCCTACCCCTCAACTAACCCCCTTTAGGGCCACATTTTCTTCTTGCTCCTAAGAAAAAAATTTGGAATTTTGAATATTCTCAGTTTTCTATGCACATCTGGAATTGGGCAAATGTGTTCAGCTCAGCCAGCATTTTCTGTAGACATCATCAAAAGCAGGCACTTGGGGATTCTGGCCTTTGAGTACAAACCACAGATCCTGTGTCAGAAACACATGTTGAGACTCCTCCATTCCTTCCAGAATTTTCAGAGATGAGGTAGACCCACCTCAATCATCCTCAGCATCAGTTTGCTAAATTGCCAGGCTCAATGACAAGCTCTCCTGCCATCTCCAAGCCCACTTTTCATAGTTCCGCTCTGTCTTTGGCTGCAGCACTTTAGGCACTATTCTAAGTCCTGGAGTATATCACTCTTGCTTCAGAGCTAAATAAACATTAACGAACACACTTACTCAGAACAAGTCACTGGATAGATGCCCATTGCAAGTTACATACTCAGGAGATGAAAGAGGGAAGCCATTAAAGGTCTTCAGAGTAGACAATACCTAGTCAAGATGTGGCCAGACGAAGACACGAGCTTCTTACCCTAAAAGAGCCCAATAATTTCTGCATCGGAGAACTCCTATCTTGGGCAAAGCAACTGAATTGAGGAGTGAGAGTTGATATTAAAACATGGAGGCTGGGCACAGCAGCTCATGCCCGCAATCCCAGCACTTTGGGGGGCCAAGGCAGGAGGATTGCTTGAGGCCAGGAGTTTAAGACCAGCATGGGCAACATAGCAAGACCCCATCTGTACAAAAAAATAAAAAGGAGGCTGGTGGGAGAATTGCTTGAGCCCCAGAGTTTGAGGTTACAGTGAGCTATGATCACATCACTGCATCCCAGGCCTGGGCAATGGAGCGAAACTGTCTCTTAAAAAATGGCAGGGAGTTGGGGAGCTGGGCAGGTGCAGTGGCTCATGTCTGTAATCCCAATACTCTGGGAGGCCAAGATGGGAGGATCACTTGAGCCCAGGAGTTTGAGACCAGCCTGGGTAACACAGGGAGACCCCGTCTCAAATATTTAAAAAATTAGTCATGCGTAGTGGTGCATGCCTGTGGTCCCAGCTACTTGGGAGGCTGAGGTGCAAGGATAGCTTGAGCCTGGGAGGACAAGGCTGCAGTGAGCTGTGATTGCACCACTGCACTCCAGCCTGGCCGACAGAATGAGACCCTGTCTTAAAAAAAAAAAAAAGGCAGAGGGACACACCAGTGTAGCAATGAGCAGGAGCACACAAATTTTTTTTAAAAAATTATATACACAAAACAACAGAACTAGAGTAGCTGACTTCTCCCCTTCTTTTTAAAAGTGAGACAAAATTCCTTAAGAAAATCTGCAAGGTGCTGGGTGAACCTTCTGATGCTAAAGTTGTTCTTCTGGAATATTAAAATTTGGGTATCTTTTGGACATCACCACCATGTAGAGTGATGGAAAAAAAAAAAAAGCTTCAAGAAATAAGTCAAAACTTTTCTAACACACACTTATTAGAGCTATAAAGTGGAGAGAGCATAAAGCTATACTAACTGCATCACCAACCAGTCTCTTCTTTTCCCCAGAAACTCATCTCAAGGGAAGGGAGCTGAAAAACCACCAGCAACATGATTTCTGCATTTCCCAGCACACGGGTCTAGGGCCCGCCTCTCTCGAGTCCCCTAGTCGTCCTCGCCACCTCCGTACATGTCCGCCAGCTTCTTGAAGCGATTGCCCCATTCGTTCAAGTAGTCATAGTCCTGGTCTTTGTCTGACTCTGAGGAGTTCAGGGAGCTCAGACTAGCAGCTTCGGAACCGCTTCCTTCATAGTCAAACACGAGAAGAGAATCATAAGGCGGGGCTGTGGGGTCAGTATCAGCTGCTTTCAGATTCTAAAGAAGAAGGGACAAAAGCACCTTTTAGTGAAAGGAAGGGCACACCTGTCATCTGGGGCAAGAAGTCTAGCAATATGTAAGGTATGACAATGCACCCAGACTGTGGCACACCACGGAGCAGTGAACACCAACAACGTACATTTATACACACTGTCATGGAAAGATGCAGAAGCACAGGATATGTTGTTGATGGAAAGAGAAAGTGAAATGGTGAGTTATATGTAGGCAGGAGAGATGCAAGCACCAACCAGTCAGGATGGAGTCCCCATAGATCAGAGTGGGGCTGCCACACCACCAGCTGGGATGGGCAGAGCTGGAAACTTTGCATACTGGTGCATGCAGGCTGCATTTCCACCCAGAAAGGCCTGGAAGGATGAATGCCAAATGCTTAATAGTTAAATCTGGGGAGTGGGGGTGTGGGAACTAAGGAAGGACTTGTATTTTTTTTCTTTTTCTTTTTTTTGGAGACAGGGTTTCACTCTTGTTACCCAGGCTGGAGCGCAATGGTGTGATTTTGGCTCACTGCAACATCTGCCTCCCAGGTTCAAGCGATTCTCCTGCCTCAGCCTCCCAAGTAGCTGGGTCTACAGGCATGCGCCACCATGCCCGGCTAATTTTTGTATTTTTAGTAAAAACGGGGTTTCACCATGTTGGCCAGGCTGGTCTCCAACTCCCGATCTCAGGTGATCCACCCGCCTCGGCCTCCCAAAGTGCTGGGATTACAGGCGTGAGCCACTGCACCCGGCCTTTTCTTTATATATTTTCATTTTATGAAATAAATAAAGTATATTTATTTATTTTGAGATGGAGTCTCAGAGTCTTGCTCTGTCACCAAGGCTAGAGTGCAATGGCATGATCTCGGCTCACTGCAATCTCTGCCTCCTGGGTTCAAGCGATTCTCTGGCCTCAGCCTCCTGAGTAGCTGGGATTACAGGTGTGTACCCCCACACCATGATTTATATTTTTAAAATAGCAAGCATACTTAAAAAAAAAAACTTTTAGGTTTGGGAGTACATGTGAAGGTTTGTTATATAGGTAACAAATCGTAAACTCATGTCATGGGGATTTGTTGTACAGGTTATTTCATCACCCAGGTATTTAGCCCAGTACCCAGTAGTTATCTTTTCTGCTCCTCTCCCTCCTCCCTTCCTCCTCCCTCAAGCGAACCCCAGTGTCTGTTGTTCTCTTCTTTGTGTCCATGAGTTCTCATCATTCAGCTCCCACATATAAGTGAGAACACGTGGTATTTGGTTTTCTGTTCCTGCATTAGTTTGCTAAGGATAATGGCCTCCAGCTCCACCCATGATCTTGCTTCCTCAAAAGACATGATCTTGTTCTTTTTTAGCATACTATTTTTATAGTTTAAATAAAAACTGCAAATACAAGTGATGACTTGCAAATGAGTATGAATGGAGGAAAGGCCTGAATCCAGATGTATCTAAAAGGGGTCTGTAGCCAGGAGCGGTGGCTCACGCCCATAATCCCAGTACTTTGGGAGGCCGAGGCAGGGAGATCACCTGAGGTCAGGAGTTTGAGACCAGACTAGCCAATATGATGAAACCCCATCTGTACTAAAAATAGAAAAAGTAGCTGGGCGTGGTAGTGGCGCCTGTAATCCCAGCTACTTGGGAGGCTGAGGCAGGAGAATCGCTTGAATCTAGGAGGCAGAGGTTGCAGTGAGCCAAGATCACACCACTGCACTCCAGCCTGGGTGACAAGAGTGAAACTGTCTCAAAAAATGAAAATAAAAATAAAAATAAAAATAAATATATAAATAAAAGGCATGGTTAAACTGGTTTCTTTCTGTGTCTTGTTTTTTCCAGTGGCTAAAATGAATGTGGCTTGGTCACTTCTAACACTGCAGTGCCTCACAGTCCTCAGTGACAGCTCCCATAGAAAGCTAAAGCAGTCCGGGCGCGGTGGCTCACGCCTGTAATCCCAGCACTTTGGGAGGCCAAGGCAGGCAGATCACCTGAGGTCAGGAGATCGAGACCATCTGGTTAACATGGTGAAACCCTGTCTCTACTAAAAATAAAATTAAAAAAAAAAAATAGCCAGGCTTGATGGCAGGTGCCTGTAGGCACAGCTACTCGGGAGGCTGAGGCAGGAGAATGGTGTGAACCTGGGAGGTAGAGCTTGCAGTGAGCTGAGATTGCACCACTGCACTCTAGCCTGGGTGACAGAGCAAGACTCTGTCTCAAAAAAAAAAAAAAAAAAAAGAAAGCTAAAGCAAACACAGACCTCACCATGAAGACTCACTGAGGGCCACTGGACCATCAGACAAGCCCAGAAAATCATTCCAGTAACCAAGCAAGTTACTAGAGAACATAACTTAAGGAAACAGATCCTGCTGGACCATTTCTTTACTGGGTTCTTTCTCATCTTATCCTAAGCTAATTAATTTAATGCCTTGTTATTCTCCCTTGCAGACAGGCACAACCTTCTGATAGTTCTGGCCAATAACTGGTTGGACAACTCCCTTGTTGAATAAGAAGACAGTTTGCTAGAAGAAAGACTTTTGCCCTCTGCTTTGTCCTTCATACTTTTTCCTGACTGGAATACAGACTTAAGATCTGGAAGTGTGGCAGCCATCTTGTGATCATGAGACAACAAGCCTGAGAAGAAGGGTCTACATGCTAAGGTGATGGAGCAGAAACATGGAACAGCCTGATGCACTGGCCTACACTGCTCACCCCAACTTTCTATTTGTATAAGATAAATCTACTCCCATCTGTTTCAGCATCTTGTATTTAGAGCTGAATGCATTTCTGACATATACAATACAGATTCTATTTTTCTAATCCTCAGGTAGGCTTGTCATGTACATTTATCATTATATCCCAACCAGCAGTGGGAGGCAAGGGAAGTAAATTCCATTAGTGAAACTAAAATGAAATTTACTTAGAATCTTCCTAGTTTCATTTCTAGATCTACTAAATCCTTTCAGGCAATTGTTGGTTTTGCCACATGGACTTTGCAATTTGAAGCACGATTAGATCCAAAATTCAGATGAGACACAGATTAAGAAAAACAGGCTGCCAGGCGTGGTGGCTCACACCTGTAATCCCAGCACTTTGGGAGGCCAAGGCAGGTGGATCACCTGAGTCAGGAGTTAGAGACCAGCCTGACCAACATGGAGAAACCCTGCCTCTATTAAAAATACAAAATTAGCCGAGTGTGGTGGTGCATGCCTGTAATCCCAGCTACTTGGGAGGCTGAGGCAGGAGAATCGCTTGAACCCGGGCAGAGGTTGTGGTGAGCAAAGATTGCGCCATTGCACTCCAGCCTGGGCAACAAGAGTGAAACTTTGTCTCAAAGAAAAAAAAAAAAAAAAAGAAAGAAAAAGGAAAACAGGGCTCCAGGGCTCAGGCAAGCTGAAAACATAGTAAAGGAAAGAATCTAAAGACTCTTTTTCTCATTTTTGACACAACTCCTCCTGAGCTTAGAGATGAGCCATGCTTTGGCTTTCCACGTGGATTACTTACTTCATCAATAAAATTTCCAATTTCATCGGGATTGGCAGGGCGGGGAAGGTACCGGGGGACACTCATGAGGGTTGGTGCAACGTCGTTACGAGTCACTTCAGGCCGAGCATCCAGGCCCCTGTGCAACTGGCTCAAGTCAAAGTCCTTTGGAGAAAAAAGGTTGAAGTACAATGAAGAGTAGGAAAGAAATAGTCATACACACAGGGCTATGTTCAGTTTATAGATTATGGTTGGATGATGCCTTCACTGCCAACTATATGATCTTTACCAGTTTAATGTAAAATGACAGTTTTCAAGCTAAAAGTCTCCCAAATAGCACTGGAAAAAAACATAGCCCAAAGGATTGTGAGTAGCATGTGTGGATCCAAATATAGGCTGTGTGCCTTACTAATTTTCATAGGACATGATGATTAGATCACTGTTTGGCAAATATTCACTCCCTCCCAACCCCAGCTTGTGAGAAAAGTATACATCCATCGATCTGGGGCTTTGTTTTGTGACTTGCTTAGCCAATGGGACAGTAACATACGACACAGGCAAAGGTCTGAAAGGCACCAGCTTCCGGTACAAAGATGAGACTTGCATGGGACAGACCTGGACACAATTCACAGGTTAGAGCCATTCAGCTAAACTCTGCCTAAATCTGCTGAGCCCCAGCCATCCTACAGATTCTCATGAGCTTAGATGAGACCAGCAGTTGCTCCAGCTACCCCACAGTACACGAGAAAGACACGCATGTTGTGTGCCGCTGAGATTCTGGGATTGGTTGCTCTATTGCTCACTGATACAATATACGTGGTATCCCCAAACTAGACTTACAAGTCCCTGAAATCTAGAACAATATTTTTCTCTGTACACCCACCTCCCTATGTTGTATGGAGCTCAGTAAATTGTGCCTCACTCTGTGGCCTCAGTCAAAAGCAGGACTCTGTAATAGACCCCCATGGATCCCTTTCTATAATAAGTAGACTCTCCACGACACTGAACAGTTCCCTGGACAACTCCAGGGTAACATATTAAGATCATCTCCAAAATCAGGAAATACAGAGGGACTAAAGGTATAACAATGACAAAAAGGAGTTTGGTCTAGCTAAAAACTCAAGAGAAACAAAGCAGACCAGTTGTTCTATGTCAAAGAGAATCTGGCTGAAGTTCATGTCCAGAGAATGGCAATGAGGAAGGCAGGCTCTGAGACAGACCATTTGGCCCTGTTGCTTCCTAGCTGTGTGACCTTAGCCAAGTTACTGAGCTTCTCTGTGCCTCAGCTCGCTCACTGAGGTGCAGAACAGTATGCGATCAATAAATGTTAGCTGTGTTGGTGATGATGTGATGATGATGATGGTCAATGACAATGTCTACTTTTTTGGGTAAGGCCTTAAAAAGATAATATCCAAAGTGATTCAGAGCTGTTTCAAATGCCTACCTCTTACTAATCATTGCTTCTTCTGAATAAAGAGATCACCACTGAGCTACCAAGGTTTTAAAAACCCACCTGGTCCTCTTCTCCGCCTCCTTCTTCATCATAGTAATAAACGTTGTCCCGGGTGTCATCCTCTGGGGGCAGTAAGGGCTCTTTGACCACCGCTCTCCTCCGAAGAAACAGCAAGAGCAGCAGAATCAGAACTGGGATGGTGGGGGAGAGAGAGCAAGTGTTGAGAGCCAAAGATAAAGAAGGCCAGAAGCAGCAGCTATCACAGAGCACCCCTCATACCAGACAGGGGGCAGTTAGACAGCCACTAGCTGCCTTCAATACACTTGAAGATGTCAATCCACGTGACACTCACATCCCTGAAGTTGGTATGTACAGTACAACATAGTAGACAGTGATATGTGAATTCAAGCATGGTCCTTAACTTTCAGATGGGTTTTTAAACTCAATCACTGTCATTTTCCCAAATCTGGGGGAAAGTTCCAGGCAGAGGAAACAGTAAGGACAGAGGCCCTGAGGCAGGAGCATGTTTGGTGTGATGGAGGGAAGGTGAGGAGGCCAGCATGGCTGTAGCAGGGTGCATGAGGGGAAGAGACATGGAGAAGAGCTCAGAGGGGCAAGCAGGGCGGGAGGGACATATGGGCCACTGTGAGGACTTTGGCTTTGATTCTGAGTTGGAGCCATTGAAGGTTTGTGAGCAGGGCTCCTAGGTTAGCCCAAATGTGATTGATACATAACCAGCTATGGGGAGTGTATAAAATTGCCTGGTATGTTCTTATTTTCTCTTAAGATAGAATCATGTAAGCAAGCTTTAAAATCTATTTAACTTCCAAGGCTTAACACAAGGGTTACATTTGATCTTGGGATTATTTCTAGGATATACACAATTAACATTTAACTTTAAAAAAAATTCTCTAAAGCAGCCAGAAAGAAACCACTCAACTTAAAAAATATATATATTATTCACTGTGAATGAAAAAAAAAAAAGATTCCATGTGTTTTCTATCCATGGGTGCCCAAGTACCTATATACTGTACCCTATGAAGCATAATCTTTATTTATTTATTATTATTATTATTTTGAGACAGAGTCTCACTCTGTTGCCCAGGCTGGAGTGTAGTGGCGCAATTTCAGCTCACTGCAACCACCACCTCCTGGGTTCAAGTGATTCTCCTGCCTCAGCCTCCCAAGTAGGTAGGACTACAAGCGCCTGCCACCATGCCCAGCTAATTTTTGTATTTTTAGTAGAGACAGGGTTTCACTATGTTGCCCAGGCTGGTCTCAAACTCCTGACCTCAAGTGATCCACCCACCTGGGCCTCCCAAAGTGCTGAGATTACAGGCGTGAGCCACCACACCCGGCCGAAGCATAATCTTTAAACAGGAGGTTGCATAAACTTGGGGAAAAGATTTCTCAGATGTACCTCAACTACCTATTTCTAAAATCAGAAAAATGCCAGAAACCTTATCCAGATAAACAGCATAACTCCCTTGTCCATGATTCATCAACAAGAACACTGAATTGGCTGCACAGGGAGACAGCACTGAACAAGACTGTAGGAGCTACACAGTCCCCATCCATGCAAAGCAAGAGGCAGTTTACCATTTCCAAAAAGATCCCCCTTATCAGCTGTGCCAGAAGCCCAGTATCTGCAGGCTCTGAGAAAAAGCCTGGCACAGAGTAAGCAATCAAACATTGGCGGAAAACATGAAAAGCTTCAGATCTCCTGGTGTCTCTCTAGTAATTTTTTTTTTAATAGAGATGGGGTCTTGCTATGCTGTCTAGGCTGATCTTGAAACCTAGGTTCAAGCAATCCTGCCACCTCAGCCTCCCAAAGTGTTGAGATTATAGACGTGAGCCACTGCACCCAGCCTCTAGCACATTTGTGCCCTTAAGAAACAAGAAATTGGCCAGAGGAGTGGCTCACACCTCTAATCCCAGCACTTTGGGAGGCCAAGGTGGGAGGATCACTTGAGCTCAAGAGTTTGAGACCAATGTGAGTAACATAGTGAGAACCCATCTCTAATAAAGAAAGAAAAAATAATCATAGAAGTTAAAAATACAAGAAATTGAACATCTGAACTCTGGCATTGCCTCTGTTTTAAATGTTGCTCTACATGGGAATCCCCACCCCCAGTGTCTAAAAAAATACATACCCATAGCAAATTTAGGTAATCCTATTAAAAAAAAATATTTCAAGTATAACTACAATCTTTAAGATTCCCTGGCTGGGCACAGTGGCTCATGCCTATAATCCCAACACTTTGGAAGGCCAAGGTGGGAGGACTGGTTGAGACCAGGAGTTTGAGACCAGCCTGGGCAACATAAGGAAACACTGTTTCTACAAAAAAAAATTAAAAAATTAGCTGGGTGTGGTGGCTCATGCCTGTGGTCCCAGCCACCCAGGGATCTGAGGTGGGAGGATTGCCTGAGCCCCGGAAGTCAAGGCTGCAGTGACCTGAGATCTGAGATCACTCCACTGCACTCCAGCCGGGCCCACAGAATGAGAACTTGCATTAAAAAAAAAAAAAAAAAAAAAAAAAAAGATTCCCTTTAGAATGAATGTACTAGTCAGTAACCACTATACCAAAAGCAGACCAGGCCACTGAAATGTAATTTGACTAGGAAGTGGGCAGGCAGGGCTTGTGTTACCCTGCCCAAGGCAATGATGAATTAACCTAATCTCATGGCGCAATAAAGCCATGTAAAGCCTGGCAGGATGAAAGTCCAGAAGGCTTGCTCAATTCTCAACAGCACTATCCTTTTCTTCAACTTTGGGAGGACACCAGGAGGGGGCAGAAGCAAATGGGATGCCCAGCAGACATTTCTGGAAGGTTGAAAGGCACCCTCTCCTGGAGTCCACTGAGGCAGCAGCAGCAGGATCAATGGCACCCATGCTCAATCTAAATTGAAAACCCTAGATTTGGTCCCACTGCTCCCTCCAAAATTCTTTTTCCATTCGCACCAGCTTGGCCTGGTCTCTGCCCTTCTAGGAGTCTCCTCAAGCCTCTGCTGTGCTTTGCTAGGAGGGGAACCTTCCTAAATACCCATCTGCCTGTTGGAATTCTACCAGCCCCTGTGGCCTAACCACTTACATCTTCCACAAAACTGTCCTTGAGACTCAATTAACAGCCTTTTCTGACTACCCTGACTACAAAGGCATTCATGAGCTGGACCACCCCTCGCAGTCACTAATTATATATGATCTTTAAACATTTCTTTAAAAAAATTTTTTCTAATAAAAAAATGTATTTTTTATTTTTATTTTGTAGAGACAGTCTTGCTTTGTTGCCCAGGCTGGTGTCAAACTCCTGGCTTCAAGCAATCCTCCCACCCTGGTCTCCCAAAGAGTGAGCCACCATACCAGGTCAAAGGTTTCTAATTGACTTGCTCTCACTTGCTTTGATAATCATTTGCTTGCTCTTCTATCATTCACATGTTTAAAGCCCTACCAGAGTTCTGATGTAGTGCACTCCTCCATATGGATACTTTGTCTTTTGATGCACATAGTCTGTTTTCATCGCTAATTTATTCCTTTAATAGATTCAGTACTTTCTCCCTGTGTGTAAATGATAAAAGTATTTACCTTGACCATAACAGCTCCTGTGTCACCCCTAGGGCTCACTCCAGGTGGGCTCCAATGGAAACAGGTTTAAGGACTATGGCAGAAACTGCCAATTTTCCTCAGCATCCTTTTTCTCCTTTATCCTTTTAGTCATTGACACTCACTGCTCACCCTACACTCCACCCCTACTCCATGTCAATTTTCAATTGTAAGTAGAAGCTTCCAGGCTCCCTTGCAGCTAGATGTGGCTGTGTTTGGGCCAATGGTATATAAGTGGAGGTGATATATGCAACTTCCAGTCGTTTGGCCTCCACTTCCTCTGTTATCCCCTTCCCCAATCTAGGATGGAATGTAGAGGTGGTGGTGGTGAGCTGGCTAGCTTAGACCATGCTGATGAGCGCAGCCCCCAAGGTCTTGCTACTCTGCCTATGGTCTAAGGAATTGCAACATCATGACCCCCTGGGAGCTGGTTAGAAATGTAGAATCTGGCCGGGTGCGGTGGCTCAAGCCTGTAATCCCAACACTTTGGGAGGCTGAGGCGGGTGGATCACCTGAGGTCGGGAGTCTGAGACCAGCCTAACCAACATGGAGAAACATCATCTCTACTGAAAATACAAAATTAGCTGGGCATGGTGGCACATGCCCATAGTCCCAGCTACTTAGGAGGCTGAGGCGGGAGAATCGCTTGAACCTGTTAAGCGGAGGGTGCAGTGAGCTGAGATCACACCATTGCACTCCAGCCTCGGCAACAAGAGCGAAACTCCGTCTCAAAAAAAAAAAAAAAAAAAAAGAAATGCAGAATCTGTGGCCCTATGCCAGACCTCCTGGATCAGATTTCCCAGTTCAAAAAGAGGCCCAGATGATTTGTATGCTCTCAAGCTTGGGATGCACTGTCTTGAAGGATGAAAAGAGACAAGGTAGAAGAAACCTGGGTCCCCTGTTGACTTCATGGCCTTCCCATCTTAGACCATTTACCTCTGAAATGTTCAGTAAGAGACAAACTTCTATTTTATGGAGGCTAGCATAACTTGGGAGTCTCTTTCCTACATCAGCTAACCTATATCCTTACTAATATAAGAACAAAAATCATTTTCAGGAAACAAACCTCCTCCATTTTTTTAAGTCAAAGGCTGAGTCACTTGCCAGCTGGACTTACTTAGCAAAGCAAGAATTCCTCCAAGAATCCCCAGAATGGCAGGAATTTGCAATCCTGCTTCGACAGGCTGTGCCTTCCTACAGACGCCGGCGGCCCCTTCACAGTCACACACGCTGACCTCTAAGGTGGTCACTTGGTCTTTATTCTGGTTATCCATGAGCTTGAGATTGATTTTGTAGTCACCCACCTCTAAGGCCATCTTTGGCTTCAAAATGATAGATTCTTGGGCTGGAGAAAGCAATAAAAAGAAATGATGAGACCAGGGGAGGAAAATAAAAAGCTCATTCCAGAATAAAATTGCTAGTGAACTAAAGACACCCGCAAGCCGAGTGAAGAGAGCAGAGCTGCTTGGGTTTTATTTAGGTATGTACTTTTTTTTTCTTTTTTTTTTTTTTTTTGCTGTAAAAAGCTTTATTTCCATTTGGTCTAAGGCTTGGGAGAGGGCTCTAGAGTTGGTTTAAAAAAGCTGCCTAGTGGCTGGAGGGAGAGGCTTAGGCAGAGCGGGGCTCTTCAGATGTCGCTGGGTTCAGTAGGCTCCTGTGTGCCTGAGGGTGAACCTTTTTGCCCAGCCCGGCCTGGAGGCCGGCCGGCCTGTGAAGGTTGGTCAGGTGGTCACCTATCTTCTTGATGAGTTTTACTTTTTCATCTAGGAAGTGGCTCTCCAGGAAGTCACAGATATGGGGGTCTGTGCAGGCGGAACCCAAGGCATGAAGATCCAAAAGGGCCCAGTTCAGGTTCTTCTCCAGGGCCAGAGTGACTTCCATCGCACCCAGGGTTTTACCCCATTCATCTTTACATGGCTTCTGGATGTCCGGGAAGACACTGCGGCCGCCACACTGGTTTTGCATTTTCAAGGGACACTCAGTGCCCTTGTGCTTCTCCCTTGGCCAATTTGTGGAAGAAGTGGTGCACACCTTCCAGATCCACATCGTCATGGTGGAAATAGAAGCCCAGAGAAAAGTAGGTGTAGGAAGCCCATATATGCAAATTGACCAGGCAGTTGACAGCTGCCTCCACCTCGGTAGAATAGTTCTGATGAATCTGGGAGCTCACGATTGGTTGGCAAGAAGGAGCTAACCACAAAAATGGTGTTGTTTGGTCCCAGGAGCAGGAGGTAGCAGAGAAGATGGTCCTGGTTGCAAGTGGAGAGGGGAGTGGAGGGTGGCTAGAGGCTGGGAGAGGGAGCCCTGCTTGGGTTTTAGATTACTGGGTAGCATGCTACAAAGTTAGATACCAGGAAAGGAAAAAGACCTTTGGAGCAAGGCCTCAAAGACAGAAGGGACAAGGAAGCAAGTATCAATGGAAGGGGTGACATCTAGAAGTTGAGAAGGGAAATTGAAAGGTGGGGATCTGGGGGAAGGGAAGCATGGCAGTTGGAGCAAAGTTGCCAAAATAAAACTCAGGTACCCACTTGGGTCGTTGTACTGAATGGTCCAGTTGGCACTCGCCCCGTGTGTTAGTTCTGCTGTGAAGGGAGATGTATTGGGAGGAAGGTCTGCATCAATGATGTTTATGACCTGAGGCTTTGGATTCCTCTCACAGAAGAATATAGTTCGAGGTTCTGGTATGGGGGCATTGTCATTCACATCAGACAGGATCAGCAGAAGTGTCCCTGTTCCAGTAGCAACTGGAGAACCTAAGAGAAAATACACAGGAAATGTGGCAGCTTGGCAACAGTAATGAATCCCCATTGCCTTCCACCAGACCAAGTCTAGATCTTGTCCTGGCTCTTCAGTGGTCCCTCACCAGGCCCCACTCTACCCGCAGAACCTCCTGTCCCACCAATCCCAAAGGACCTCCACTCCCAGGTGGGCAGGTCTCTGGCCGTTTTACACAGACAACTTATTCCCACCTTGATAACAATTATTCAAGTTATTCCTCACACCAAGAACACACTCCCCCTTCTTCACATATCGTTATTCATTCACTGAATTTTAACTACTCCAAGAAGTCCTATTGCCTGCCTGTTGTTTCCCTAGTTCTCCTTTTTCTGCACTTTCCTGCCATTTGAGGTCATTAACAAAGCATTGAGTCTTTTTATTTATTTTAATTTTAAGCCTGACTAGAAGCTTAAAATCAAAGGGGATGAGTTGGGTCTTTTGAAGTCTCTGCAAATTGGTTTTCAAAATAGATTGGGGAGTTCACATACGCTTTTTTTTTTTTTTTTTTTTTTTGAGGCAGAGTCTCACTCTGTCACCCAGGCTGGAATGCCGTGGCATGAACACAGTTCACTGCAGCCTCTACCTCCTGGGCTTAATCTCCCACCTCTGCCTCCCTAGTAGCTGAGACTACAGGCGCATGCCACCATGCTTGGCTAGTTTTTAAATTTTTTTTGTAGAGAGGGGGTCTTATCATGTTGCCCAGGCTGGTCTTGAACTCTTGAGCTCAAGTGATCCTCGCATCTTAGCCTCTGAAAGTGTTGGGATTATAGGCGTGAGCCACTGCGCCCAGCCCATCCACACTTCTGTTTGCATTTCTTTTACATCTTGACACAACACCGAGCATATGGTAGTAGGAAAAATTGGTACCCAGGGAACTATCATCAATATTAGTATACGATACGGATACAAAACAACAGAAGAATCCATCTCAAACCTATAAATAGATATGTCTAGATGGCATGACTAAATTTTTAAAACTTTTTTCTCATGTAAATTTTATTTTTTAACAATGAGCACACGTCATTTAAAATTAACTCAAGGAGGCCAAGCATGATAACTCATGCCTGTAATCCCAGCATTTTGAGATTATGGGCAGTATGTTGCCCAGGCTAGTCTTGAACTCCTGGCCTCAAGCCATCTCCCACCTCAGACCCCCAAAGTGTTGGGATTACAGGTGTGAGCCTAGCACCCAGCCTATAAATGTATTTAAATACACAGAAGCAGTCTGGAAGGACCCACACCTAACTGATTTAACACCTAACTAATTTCACCCACATGGGTATTAACATTTTTCAGGTAAAGGAATTGAGGGACATAAAAATTAAACAGCAGGCCAGGCACGGTGGCTCACACCTGTAATCCCAGCACTTTGGGAGGCCAAGGTGGGCAGATCACAAGGTCAGGAGTTCAAGACCAGCTTGGCCAATATGGTGAAACCCCGTTTCTACTAAAAATACAAAAAATTAGCTGGGCGTGGTGGTGCACACCTGTAATCCCAGCTACATGGGAGGCTCAGGTAGGAGAATTGCTTGAACCTGGGAGGCAGAAGTTGCAGTGAGCCAAGATTGCACCACTGCACTCCAGCCTGGGTGACAGAGCAAGACTCTGTCTCAAAAAAAAAAAAAAAAAAAAATTAAACAGCAAATCCAAGGTCACACAAGTATTAAGCTTTGGAAATGGATTGTAAACCATCATTACCTGGTTCCCTTAGGGAAGGAATAAAGAGTGAGTAGTGAAAAGTAAGTTCTGTTTGACCAAAATTACTTGAAAAAACAATTTTTTTTTTGGAGACAGAGTCTTGCTCTGTTGCCCAGGATGGAGAGCAGTGGCGCAATCTTGGCTCACTGCAGCCTCCACCTCTCAGACTCAAGCAATCCTACCACTTCAGCCTTCTGAGTAGCTGGGACTACAGGTGCTCACCAACACACCCAGCTAATTTATGTACTTTTTGTAGAGACAGGGTTTTGCCATGTTACCCAGGCTGGTCTTGAACTCCTGGGCTCAAGTGATCCTCCCACCTCAGCCTCTCAAAGTGCTGGGATTACAGGTGTGAGTCACCGTGCTCAGCCCACTTGAATTTTTGATAATAAGAATGCCTTTGTTTAAGAATAAAAGAGAAATCTTTTGCAGCAACATGGATGAAACTGGAGGCCATTGTCTCAAGTGAAACGAATCAGACATATAAGGAGAAATACTGCATGTTCTCACTTAGAAGTCGGAGTTCAATAATGTGTACACATGGATGTAGATTGTGGAATGACAGACAATGGCAGCTGGGAAGGGTCCAAGGGGTGGGAGGGGGTAGATGATGAACAATTACTTAATGGGTACAATGCATGTTATTTGGGTGATGGATATCCTAAAAGCCCTGACTTTACCACTACACATCTATGCATGTAACAAAATTACCCTTGTACTCCATACATTTATACAAATCAATCCAACAAACAAAAAGGATAAAAGAAAAAGAATGAACTCTTCCCTCCAAAAGAAGGGAGGGGCAAGGAAGTGAACTATCTAGGAGGTCGAGGCAGCAAAGGCTCAGATGAGGCCCCCTTACCATTGTCTGTAGCTATGATTAGGGCTGTGTACGTGCTGTTCTTCACGTGCTCCAAATCCTCCCTGTCCAGCTCAGCCCGAGTGGAAATGGCACCAGTGTCAGGATTAATCTCCAGCCAGTTGGCAGTGTCTCTCCAAATCCGATATCTGAACGGGGACAAGCTCTGGCTTTTAGAATAGGACCAGCAAACAACATGTAGCTGAAAACGGCTTAAGCGCTTCTTCAGTTATATGGTTACTTCCAACGTTTTTATTTTGAAAACCAACAATAGGCCGGTCGCGGTGGCTCATGCCTGTAATCCCAACACTTTGGGAGGCTGAGGTGGGCAGATCACCTGAGGTCAGGAGTTTGAGACCAGCCTGGTCAACATGGTGAAACCCTGTCTCTACTAAAAATACAAAAATTAGCTGGGTGTGGTGGCACACGCCTGTAATCCCAGCTACTGGGGAGGGTGAGGCAGGAGAATCGATTGAACCTGGGAGATGGAGTTTGCAGTGAGCCGAGATTGCACCATTGCACTCCAGCCTGGGCAACAAAAGTGAAACCCTTTCTTTTTTTTTTTTTTTTTTGAGACGGAATCTTGCTCTGTAGCCCAAGCTGGAGTGCAGTGGCGCGATGTCGGCTCGCTGCAAGCTCCACCTCCTGGGTTCACACCATTCTTCTGCCTCAGCCTCCGGAGTAGCTGGGACTAGAGGCGCCCGCCATCACGCCCGGCTAATTTTTTTGTATTGTTAGTTGAGACGAGGTTTACACTGTTTTAGCCAGGATGGTCTCGATCTCCTGACCTCATGATCCGCACGTCTCGGCCTCCCAAAGTGCTGGGATTACAGGCGTGAGCCACCGCGCCCGGCCGAAACTCCGTCTTTAAAAAAAAAAAAAAAAAAGAAAACCAAGAAAACCAACAATACAACAGACAAGTTACTATAATAGTATGATGACCATCCATGGACTCTTCACCTGAGTTTACTCATTGTTAATACTTTGCCACATCTGCTCTGTCTATATTGACACACGCCTACATAATTTCTTGTTCTGCTGAACCATCTGCAAATAAATTGCAGAAGTCATGTTCCTTTACTTATAAATATGTCAATGTGTTATCTCCTAAGAACAAAGGCATTCTGTTATATAACCCCAATTTGATTTTCTTTTTTTTTCTTTTTTCTTTTTTTTTGAGACAGAGTCTCGCTCTGTTGCCCAGGCTGGAGTACAGTGGTGTGATCTCATCTCACTGCAAGCTCCGCCTCCCAGGTTCATGCCATTCTCCTGCCTCAGCCTCCTGAATAGCTGGGTCTACAGGCACCCGCCACCACGCCCGGCTAATTTTTTGTATTTTTAGTAGAGACGAGGTTTCACCATGTTAGCCAGGATAGTCTCGATCTCCTGACCTCAGATGATCCACCTATCTCGGCCTCCCAAAGCACTGGGATTGCAGGTGTGAGCCACCGTGACCAGTCTTGATTTTCAATTTTAGGAAACAAAACTTTGATAGAATACTATTGTCGAATATATGGTGCATATTCAAATTGTCAGATTTTCCAAAAATGTCCTTTATAGCAACCTTGCACCCTTCTGGATTCAGGATCCAATATGGCCTTTCGTTGGCATGGCTCTTCCTTAGGTCTTTCTTTTCTGTCACTGACATTTTTGAAATGTGCTGGCCAGTTGTTTTGTAGCATGCCCCTTAACTTGGGTTTGTCTGATTACTCCTCAAAATTTAGATTCAGGTAATCCATTTCAGGGGTCGGTGGGGACAAGAACAGGACAGAGGTGATGCTGTGGCCTCCCTAGTGCAGGACACTGGGAGGCACATGATGTCTGTCTGTGCTTCTATTGATAACTTTGATCACTTGGATAAGGGAAAGGCCACCAGATTTCTTCACAGCAAAGGTGCCTTTTTTCACTGCATGATTAACCTATAATCTGCAGGTAGATAATTTGAGAATATCTTGTTCAGCAACTAATTTTCACCCAATGGATTTGGCATCTGTGGATGATTCTTGCTGAAGCAATGATTACTATAATCCTTATTTATTTTTAAAAGCAGACTCCTGCAGACCAGCTCCCCCAAACAATACAGTAGTTCCTAAATGGTGGCAACATGCCACCTCCTCTCCTGTCATGAACATCTGGAGATGCAGGTTGCCCTGTTGACCTGTGGGTGGACTGCACTATTGACATTTAATGGGAGGTACAGGGAGGCTAACAGAGATCTACTGCTCAGTTATTTACTAGGGTCATGGAAAGGCTCTGAAAGGGAAACTAAGAAATCAAAGGAGGAAAGGGCTCTAAGAACCTGTGGGCTTGGCCTCACTTCTTTGGAAGTGCAAAGCAATGAATTACATCAAGTGGTCATTGTTCCAGGCGTAAGGGCCTCTGGAAACAGACACTAAAGACCTGGTCCCTGAATCTGCCCCAGGAGATGCTTTGAACTATCTATTTCACTACTGCAAGCTTTCAACCCAGCCTGGAAACTGTACAATCCAGGGTTTCATCACTGAACCAAATCCTACATTATTGTCTTTGACTTTTCACCATTCTTTTAAACTTCGATTAAAACCCATCTTGCCAGGCCTTACAGTTTGGAGCATGTAGAAATATCTCTAGATTATGAGGAGTCCATTGGCTACACATAGAAAATGAGAGTTTTTTTGTTTTTTGTTTTTTGTTTTTGAGATGGAGTCTCGCTCTGTCACCCAGGCTGGAGTGCAGTGACTCGATCTCAGCTCACTGCAACCTCAGCTTTTTGGGTTCAAGTGATTCTCGTGCCTCAGCCTCCCGAGTAGCTGGGATTACAGGTGTGTACCACCATGCCCGGTTAATTTCTTGTGTTTTTAGTGGAGGCAGGGGTTTCACCATATTGGCCAGACTGGTCTTCAACACCTGGCCTCAAAGTGATCCACCTGCCTAGGCCTCCCAAAGTTTTGGGATTACAGGCATAAGCTGCTATGCCCAACCCAAAATGAGAGTATTTTAAAGCAAGTGTTGTAGTTGGTTGGTTGGCATGTGGGTTCTCAGTTCTCAGCATCTGTGTGATTTACAGTATAGAGGTACCTTCAAGTTTGAAAGGAGAAATACTGATAGTAAGCTACTTAGAACACAATACTACGGGCTGGGTGCGGTGGCTCACGCCTGTAATCCCAGCACTTTAGGAGGCAGGCAGATCACTTGAGGTCAGAAGTTCGAGACCAGCCTGGCCAATGTGGTGAAGCCTTGTCTCTACTAAAAATACAAAAATTAGCCAGGCGTGGTGGCAGGCACCTGTAGTCCTGGCTACATGGAAGGCTGAGGCATGAAAATTGCTTGAACCCAAGAGACAGAGGCTGCAGTAGGCAGAGATCACGCCACTGCACGCTAGCCTGGGCGACAAAGTGAGACTCCAAACTCAAAAAAACACAATAGTATGTATGCAAAGTAAAATTGCATTTCTACCATACTACAAGAGCTCAAAGAGAGGCAGCACATCAGACCAAGAACGGCTGTCTGTAAAGGGAAGGGAACAGGTGAAAGGAGCACAGATAAAGGGAATAGAAAATAAATTAAGAGAATGGTCTTGTACAGACAAATGACAAAATGCCATGAAGTACATATTATTGATTTATATAAAAAATGATATAAAATAACCAGTTGCTGCAAGTCAGTTGAAAAATCCTCACACTTACGTTATTTTCTGTTCCATAAATGTGTCTGGCTCCTGGGCAGTGTAGGATGTGATTTCCTGGCCCACGCCAAAGTCCTCCGACACTTCCACTCTCTTTTCAGGAGGCACAAAGATGGGGGCTTCATTCACATCCAGCACATCCACGGTGACGGTGGCTGTGGAGGTGGTGAGAGAGACCTCAAAACGTACCACATTCGTCACTGCTACGTGTAGAATGTACTGCTGCTTGGCCTCAAAATCCAAGCCCTAGAGAGCAGAAACAATGAAGTTAAAAACAAAACGAAACATTTTGTGTTAGTAAAAATAAAATTAAATCCTTAACTGTTGCTTTTGGTAATATATTAGGTTGGTGCAAAAGTAACTGTGGTTTCTGCCATGACTTTCAATGGCAGAAACCACAATTACTTACCATGGCTTCTCAAATCTGCTCACCTACTCAAGAGGAAGTCAAAGCTGGGGCTATTCTAGGGATCCAGTCACTTCAACAAGCAATTCACTCAAATTCTTAGTTTTCAAGTTTCTTTCCTTATTTTATTTTTTTCTGAGACAGAATTTTTGCTCTTGTCACCCAGGCTGGAATGCAATGGCTCACTGCAACCTCCACCTCCTGGGTTCAAGCAATTCTCCCGCCTCAGCCTCCCTAGTAGCTGGGATTATAGGAGCCCGCCACCACACCTGGCTAATTTTTTGTATTTTTAGTAGAGATGACGTTTCACCATGTTGGCCAGGCTGGTCTCGAACTCCTGACCTCAGGTGATCCACCCGCCTTGGCCTCCCAAAGTGTTGGGATTACAGACATGAGCAACTGCACCCGGCCATCTTTTTTTTTTTTTTTTTTTTTAAGAGATGGAGTCTCATTCTATTGCCCAGGTTGGAGTACAGTGGCATGACCATAGCTGAGTGCAGCTTCAACCCCCTGGGCTCAAGTGATTCTCCCACCTCAGCCTCCCAAGTAGTTGGGCCCACTGCCATACACTACTGCGCTTGGCTAGTTTTCAAGTTTCTAGGACATTTTTCAAAAACAACCATATCTGCCCCACTTCTAAAATAAACCAGCACAAGAGCAGAGACCAGTAAATCATTTTCCCTGTCACTGCAAAATGGAAAGAGCTAAGGGAAGGAGAATGTTTCTGGGAAAGAGCCTATTAAAGCAGATAGTACTTCTTTTTCAATTTCAGGATCCTGTGTAAGAGCTTCTTGATTTCTTTTTTTTTTCAGACAGAGTCTCACTCTGTTGCCCAGGCCAGGGTGCAGTAGCACGATCTTGGCTCACTACAACCTCTGTCTTCCAGGCTCAAGCGATTCTCCTGCTTCAGCCTCCCAAGCAGCCGGGATTACAAGTGTGCACCACCACGCCCAGTTAATTTTTGTATTTTTGGTAGAGACAGGTTTTCACCATGTTGGCCAGGCTGGTCCCAAACTCCCGACCTCAGGTGATCTGCCCCCCTCGGCCTCCCAAAGTGCTGGGATTGCAGGCATGAGCCACCATGAGCCACCAAGAAGCCTTAGCTTCTTTTTCTTTTTTTTGAGACGAAGTCTCACTCTGTTGCCAGGCTGGAGTGCAGTGGCACGATCCTGGCTCACTGCAACCTCCCTCTCCTAGGTTCAAGCGATTCTCCTGCCTCAGCCTCCCTAGTAGCTGGGACTATAGGTGCACACCACCACGCCCAGCTAATTTTTGTATTTTTAGTAGAGATGGGGTTTCACCATGTTGGTCAGGATGATCTCGATCTCTTGACCTTGTGATCTGCCCGCCTTGGCCTCCCAAAGTGCTATGATTACAGGCGTGAGCCACCACGCCCGGCCTCCTTTTCCCTGCCCACCCCTGGAGACTGAGTCTTGCTCTGTCACCCAGAGCTGGAGTGCAATGGCACGATCTTGGCTCACTGCAACCTCCACCTCCCAGGTTCAAGCAATTCTCCTGCCTCAGCCTCCCTAGTAGCTGAGATTACAGGCACGTGCCACCATGCCTGGCTAATTTTTGTATTTTTAGCAGAGACTCAAACTCCTGACCTTGTGATCTGCCTGCCTCAGCGTCCCTAAGTGCTGGGATTACAGGCGTGAGCCACCACACGCAGTCCAGTTTCTTGATTTCTTACATGAGCAGGAAGAGCCACTGCAAATCCCACATGGTCCACTACAATCTGGGAAAGTCACCCTGTCCCCCTGCCAAAGCAAATCTACTTCTAAGAAGATACCAGGGGACAAGGGCATGAACAGCTGTGAGGATGCCAGTTTCTGCATCTTGCCAGGTACCATACAAACCTTTGCTGTTTTCAAAATGCCATCGTTGTTCACTGGATTTGTGGTGACAACAAATTGTCCACCATCATCATTCAATATGGTGTATACAGCCTCCCACGCTGGGGTATTGGGGGCATCAGCATCAGTCACTTTCAGTGTGGTGATTATGACGTTAGCCTCGTTCTCAGGCACCTGACCCTTGTACTGCAGAGCAAAGAGATGCGTCATTTACAAAGTACCAAGACTGCTAGCAGAGCTGAGTCTCAGGGGGCTAAAGGATTCCTCTTTTTTTGTTGTTCTTTTGAGACAAGATCTCACTGTCACCAGGCTGGAGTGTATCTGAGCGATCATGGCTCACTGTAGCCTCAACCTCCTGGGCTCAAGCAATCCTCCCACCTCAGCCTCCAGAGTAGCTGGGACCGCAGGCATGCACCACCACACCTGGCTAACTGAAAGCAAGCTTCAAGGAGAAGATGTGACAAGGAGAGGCCAGGCAATGGGCGCACTGGGGTGCAATGGTACAATCTCGGCTCACTGCAGCCTCCGCCTCCTGGGTTCAAGCAACTCTCATGCCTCAGATGCCCGAGTAGCTGGGATTACAAGCATGCACCACCACGCCCGGCTAATTTTTGTATTTTTAGTGGAGATGGGGTTTCCCCACGTTGGCCAGGCTGGTCTCAAACTCCATCCTCAAGGGATCCACCAGCCTTGGCCTCCCAACTTGCTAGATTACAGGTGTGAGCCACCACGCCTGGCCATTATACAGGATGATTTAAACTTACCCTACCTGGTTCTCAATACCTTCTCCTTGAATGCATGTAATATCCTTGGCATACAATAATTCTCATAAGATGTCTTCCTAGCTATACCAGAAACACCATGAGAATGGAATCTTTGTGTGTAATGGTCTCTCCAGTGTCTAATACAGTGCCTAATATAAACTTAGAAAATATTTGTTCAATAAAGAAATGAAACCAGGTAATATTTGCTATAAAAATGTACCATATGAGACTATGAAATCAGTAGGTGCTTTTTGCGACTTTACAATCTTGCACCAATTGGCCCCAGGCCAAGGGTGGAAAAAAGATACTAAAAGACAACTGCCATCTCCAGATGCTTGCTTTTAAGTTTAAAGTTAACATTCTCTAGTCTGGAGAGAGTTTTCAAAGACTTCGCCCATGAGCAGTGGTGACACTTAGTTCACGAACAACAAAAGACCTTTCTTTGGAAACCCTCTAAGGAGTTATAGAATTACCGTGGTGGGATTGAAGATCGGAGGGTTATCGTTGGTGTCAGTGACTGTGATCACAGCTGTTGCTGTTGTGCTTAACCCCTCACCTTGAAGGTCAGCAGCTTGAACCACCAGGGTATACGTAGGGAAACTCTGCAGAGAGATCGACACAACCAAGTCAGGACCAGGAACACTAGCCACCTTTGGCCTAGCCCAGCCCAACACATGGAACCAGAATATTTAACCATGTGCTTCATGCCAGCCTGCCTGTCTTCTAGGCACGGAACCTCTGGGCAGAAGCTTAGATGCAAAGCTCAGACCATCACTGTATTAACTGACAACTGGCCTAGCAGGATTTTGCTTTGTCCACGGGATTGAGCTAATACACATTTGTCCTCCACACCCTCTGGATCCTCCTGACCCCTGACCTCTCGGTCCAGCCCAGTGGTGACCACACTGATGACTCCTGTGTTCCTGTTAATGGTGAACATATTTTTGTCAGGCAGCTCAGGATCTTGGCTGAGGATGGTGTAAGCGATGGCGGCATTGTAGGTGTTCACATCATCGTCCGCGTCTGTGGCTGTGACCTCCATCACAGAGGTTCCTGGAAGAGTTCAAGGAGAGGAAGGTTTAGACAAGCTGCACTTTGGGACTGGGTCAATACTGCTTAATCCAATTCTGCCCTGAGGGATAAAGGAGGGGACATGGGGGTGGTACCATGTCAGAGTTCCCTAATTCCTAGAATTCTTACCAAAGTGCTAGGGGAGGAAGAAAGCTCAAACTATCAACTTATTATCCAGGTATAAATACACAAATGGTAATAAAGAAAAGAAAGGGAATGATTACCACAAAAGTCAGGGCGTGGTTTTTTTTTTTTTTTTTTTTTGAGACGGAGTTTTGCTCCTGTTGCCCAGGCTGGAATGCAATGGCGTGAACTCGGCTCACCACAATCTCTGTCTCCTGCCTCAGCCTCCCAAGTATCTGGAATTATAGGCATGTGTCGCCACGCCCAGCTAATTTTCTATTTTTAGTAGAGACAGGGTTTCTCCATGTTGGTCAGGCTGGTCTCAAACTCCTGACCTCAAGTGATTTGCCCACCTTGGCCTCCCAAAGTGCTGGGGTTACAGGTGTGAACCACCACACCCAGCCTAGGGTGTGGTTATCTTTATGGAGGAGAGAAAAGAATGTGACCAGGGGGGATTGTTTAGGGCTTTAAGGTACTGGTAAAGATCTGTTCCTTAATTAGGAAGGTTGTTCTTAGCCAGGTATAGTAGCTCATGCCTATAATCTTAGCAGCTTGTGGGGCTGAGGTGGGAGGATTGCTTGGGCCCAGGAGTTTGAAAGTAGCCTGGACAACAAAGCAAGACCCTGTCTCTAAAAAAATTTTTTTTTTTTTTTTTTTGAGACGGAGTCTGGATCTGTCACCCAGGCTGGAGTGCAGTGGCGTGATCTCAGCTCACTGCAACCTCCGCCTCCCGGGTTCAAGCAATTCTCCTGCCTCAGCCTCCCAAGTAGCTGGGATTACAGGCACCCGCCACCACGCCTGGCTAATTTTTTTGTATTTTTAATAGAGACGAGGTTTCACCATGTTGGTCAGGCTGGTCTTGAACTCCTGACCACAGGTGACCCACCCACCTTGGCCTCCCAAAGTGCTAGGATTATAGGCAGGAGCCACCATGCCCAGCCTAAAAAAAAAAAAATTTAATAATAAAAAAGGGAAGATTATTCTTAAACTCTCCTTATTTTACATGTTTCCACAGGTAGACTGTTATACACATGCATATAACACAACAATGGCTTGCCAAGAAGTTCTGCCCGTAGGAAGGATCAGCTTTAGTTACACAACCTTTGGGGTTGGACAACACTTTGGGGTCCAAAGAACCTAAGAGTCTTTCTGGGTATTCAGATTCTCATTAGTGGATATACCTGGAAGAGCACCTTCCATGACAGACCCCTTAAAGACCTCCTGGGTGAATTCGGGTTTGTTGTCATTCTGATCGGTCACCGTGATCAAAATCTCCATTGGATCCTCAACGGCATTCCCGTTGGATGACACAGCATGAGAGAAGAGCTGAAAGAACCAAGTGAGGGTGACTTGAGCTCTGATGAGGAAGAAAACATGGGAGAAGGGGCCCAGCCAGAGCAGAGTGCGCCCCCCTGGCTGCCACACCTTCCCACGCTCTGAGACCCCCAGCGGGTGACTTTTCTCACACATGTGCTGCTGCTGCTTCAGTGAGATCATAACAAGGTAAGAGCCATGGGCTGGAGAACACCCCCATGGCTCAGACCTCCCATTTCCCACACGAGGACCAGGGCATCAGGCCTAGAGATAAAGATGGGGGCCTGAAAAACTCTTATTCCATGCCGGGTGAAACTTGCTCTGGTCCTTTTAGTCTAGCATTTCCCCCAGATATTTCTGAATTTGGCATCAATATATGACTTCCTGGCCAGGCATAGTGGTTCATGTAATCTCAGCACTTTGGGAGGCCGAGGTGGGCAGATTGCTTGAGCTCAAGATTTCAAGACCAGCCTGGGCAACATAGCAAGATCTTGTTTCTACAAAAAATACAAAAATTAACTGGGTGTGGTGGCCTGCGCCTTTAGTCTCAGCTACTCAGGAAGATGAGGTGGGAGTGTCGCTTGGGCCCAGAAGGTCCAGGCTGCAGTGAGCTATGATTGTACCACTGCACTCCAGCCTGAGTGACATAGGTAGACCCCGTCTCAAAAAAACAAAAATCCAAAACCAAAACAAAAACAAAAACAAAATGACCTCTTGGAGGCCGGGCGCAGTGGCTCACTCCTGTAATCCCAGCACTTTGGGAGGCCAAATAGGGTGAATCGCCTGAGTTCAGGAGTTTGAGACCACTCTGGCCAACATGGTAAAACCTCATCTCTAATAAAAACACAAAAAATTAGCTGGGCGTGATGGCAGCTGCCTATAATCCAGCTACTCGGGAGGTTGAAGTAGGAGAATCACTTGAACCCGGGAAGTGGAGGTTGTGGTAAGCTGAGATCACATCATTGCATTCCAGCCTGGGTGACAGAGTGAAACCCTATCTCAAAAAAAAAAAAAAAAAAAAAAAAAGACCTCTTGGTTTTCCTAAGCTCTTGCTGCTGCCAAGCCCAAGAAATGGGTTTTGCTCCCTTATATCATCACTGTCCTGTTCCTTTAGGTCAGGGACTTCCAGCCCCAAGAACAGGTTGACATCTTGGGTCTAAATTTGTCCTGGTTGTATGAGGATGCATGGGGATTCTCCTTCCTTTCTTCCTGACAAAGAGAAAAATTAACAACCCCAAACTGTCCCACGTTCTCCCATCATTTCTCCTTAGCAACAGGTCAAGAGGTGTCAAGTTAAGCTCCTCATGTGTTCAGAGCCTCTGATCTGCAGATCCAGCATGGGTTGACCAAAAAATCCTGGGTGGATGTTACCCCAGTGTCAACAAGCTTCTAAGAGATACTTACAGTGTATGTGGCAATGCGTTCTCTATCCAGAGGCTCTGTCACCTTCAGCCATCCTGTTTCTCTTTCAATAATAAAGACACCAACAGGGGGTGTGTCAGCTCCTTGGCCAGTGATGCTGTAGAAAACCTTGCCTTCTTTGTCTTTGTTGGATTTGATCTGAAGACAAAATGAAAGAAAAAGAATTAGTAAAGAAGGATCCCAACACTGGGTCCTTTCCCTTTCTCTCCTTGGTACTTCTCTGCCAAATCCCTCCCAGAGAAACAGAGAACTTCTTTCTCTACCTGAACCAGGTTTTTAGGAAATGGGCCTTTTTCATTTTCTGGGCAGCTGATGGGAGGAATAACCCAGTCTCTCTTCTGTCTTCTGAGGCCAGGAGAGGAGTTGGGAAATGTGAGCAATTCTGCTTGGATTCCAGAAACAGAGGCCTAAAAGGAAAGAAGATGAGGAACAAGATAAGACAATTCAAGACAGATACTTCAGGTCTAACAGTCCAACCTAGCCAGACAGCGTCCCCAGCCTTCTGTGGGCAGTGTACGGTTTGAATTTAATGACACATTCTCTTATCAATGACAAATTATATATATCCACCAAAATGACCAATCAAAACAAAAACCAATGAGACCCTTTACTATATCGTAAAGACTGCATTCTCTTTTTATCCTTCTTAGTGTCCAGAGCTCAAATAATCATCATGCATACACAAGTATTGGTTTCAGGGTTTGATATTATAATTTACAAGCTGTTTCAAGCCTACATAATCTCATTTTTATTTTTTTGAGACAAGATCTGGCTCTATCACTGAGGCTGGGGTACAGCGGCAAGATCTTGTCTCACTGGAACCTCTGCCTCCCAGGCTCAAGCCATCCCTCCCATCTCAGCCTCCTGAGTAGCTGGGACTACAGGTGTGCACCACCATGGCTGACTAATTTTTGTATTTTTAGTAGACGTAGGGTTTTGCCATGTTACCCAGGCTGGTCTCGAACTTGTAAGCTTAAGCAATGTGGCCTCCCAAAATGCTGGGATTACAGGCATGAGCCACCACACCCAGCCCATAATATAATTTTTAACAGCAACATTATACTCTGATGATTTAATATCAGAGCTTACTCAACAACTGAATATTTGGGTTTTCGATTTCTTTTCTTTTCTTTTTTTAAATAGAGACAGGGTCTTGCTCTGTCACCCAGGCTGGAGTGCAGTGAAGTGATCAAAGCTCACTGCAGCCTTGAACTCCTGAGCTCAGGCGAGCCTCTGACCTCAGCCTATCAAGTAGCTGAAACTACAGGCATGCACCACCATGCACCACCATGTGCACCTAATTTTTAAATTTTTTTTAATTTTTGTAGAGGCAGGGTCTTGCCATCTTGCCCAGACTGGTCTCGAACTCCTGGGCTCAAGCGATTCTCCTGCTTTGGCTTCCCAATTTGCTGGGATTACAGGTGTGAGTCACTGCACCCAGCCTCTTTTATATTTTTCTTGGGGACATAGGTCCTCAACGTGGAGTTATCCCAAAACAAGTAGATTTTGAGAACTTGTACTAAGAACTACTTTGTGATCAATATAAATCTCTTCATCTCACTGTATCATTATATCTATATGGTTTCCATTTGTTCTAACAGAAGCTGTTGGGATGGAAGCCAAAAACACCCTTTGAGACTTGTATTGAACAGTTTTCATATGCAATAAAGATAACTTTATGCACATGCAGGGAAATAAGAGAGTTGAAAATGGAAGGAAAATATTTGCCAAATTGTTTAAGTGTTTTAAGGTGATTACTGGTAACACAGTAAAGTTTCCAGGGGAAAATTCCATCTCTCACCCTCCACATAAAAACTCACAGTCACTGATCACTGCTTGCCAAGTTTGAGTTCAGCTCTATTTTCTGGCTTTAAGATTGAAGATGCACCAGATACATGTGAGATATGACCAGGTATCATCACAGAGCCCTTCTCCAATGCTGCACACTGGCCACATGTGCACACATGCACACACACCTATGCTCTCTGCCCTCTACATCCTGTATTTGTCTCCTAGAGAGGCAGCCCAGCCTGCGCCAAGGGCAGGCTCTGGAGCTAGACTGCCTGGCTTTGAATCCTCATGACGGTACCTCCTTGCCCCAGGCAGATATTACTTAGTTTCTCTGTATTACAGCTTCCTAATGTCTGAAATGGGGATAATATTAGAACCTATCTCATATAATTCTTGGAAGGATTAAATGAGATGCTGGTATTGCACATTTAAAGCACTGTGAATACTGCCTGAAACATAGTAAGTGCTCAATAAAGGTAATGATGGAGATGATGGTTGAACTGGTTGGAAAACACTGAGTTATGGTTTTATTGAGATTTGACCCCAGCACATGAACAAAATAAAAAACTGACCATCATCACTGTATCCTGGGCCAGGCGTGGTGGCTCACACCTGTAATCCCAGCACTTTGGGAGGCTAAGGCAGGCAGATCACTTGAGGTCAGGAGTTTGGGATCAGCTTGGCCAATGTGCCAAAACCCCGCCTCTACTAAAAATACAAAAATTAGCCGGGCATGGTGGCACACACGGGGTCCCAACTACTTGGGAGGCTGAGGCGTGAGAATTGCTTGAACCCGGGAGGCAGAGGTTGCAGTGAGCTGAGATCATGCCACTGCACTCCAGCCTGGATGACAGAGAGAGATTCTGTCTCAAAAATAAATAAATAAATAAATAAATATAAAAAAATTAGCCAGGCATGGGGGCATGTGCCTGTAATTCAAGCTACTCAGGAGGCTGAGGCAAGAAAATAGCTTGAATCTGGGAGGCAGAAGTTGTAGTGAGCCGAGATTGTGTCACTGCACTCCAACCTGGGAAACAGAGCGAGACTCTGTCTCAAAAACAAAAACAAAAACCAATCCCAGAAAAACCACTGTATCCTAAGCCTTAAAACAGCCACCTTGGCCAGGCCTGGTGGCTCATGCCTGTAATCCCAGCAGGCTTTTTCCTTTGGGAGGCTGAGGCGGGTAGATCACCTGAGGTGAGCTCGAGACCAGCCTGGCCAACATGGTGAAATCCTGTTTCTACTAATAATACAAAAATTAGCTGGGTGTGGTGGTGCACACCTGTAATCCCAGCTACTCGGAAGGCTGAGGCAGAAGAATTGCTTGAACCCAGGAGGTAGAGGTTGCAGTGAGCTGAGATTGTGCCATTGCACTCTAGCCTGGCTGACAAGAGTGAAACTCCATCTCAAAAAAAAAACAAAAACAAACAAACAAAACAACAACAAAAACTGGCCACCTTGCACAGCCATGGTGAGCACATGGGCACTGATGGATGAATGCAAACCCAGTTATCACAATGAAAGGAAAGGAACATGCATGCCTTGCTGACACCAGGACTGTGGAATATTTTCAGAGAATGAATAATGATGAACACTGTGCTGGCAAAACATCACACTAACATTTTCATGCGTTAAATGAAAGGGAGTCATGCCTGAAAACACTGCACGTGGAACTGATCCCTCAGAAAAATAGGATACCAGGTGGGGCGCGGTGGCTCACGCCTATAATCCCAGCACTTTGGGAGGCCAAGGCAGGTGGACTGCTTGAGGTCAGGAGTTCAAGACCAGCCTGGCCAACATGGTAAAACCCCATCTGTACTAAAAACACAAAAGGAAGGGAAATGGAAGAAGAAGAAAAGAAAAGTAAAAAGAAAAGAAAGGAAGGATGCCAGACTGAGAAAACTCACCCAAATAAGATGAAAGGACTAGAGACTAAGATCTATTCTTACACAAATTTAGAGATTTTGAGCCTGCACAACAAAGTGAGACCCTATCTCTATTAAAAAAAAAAAAAAAAATTAGCTGGGCATGGTGGTGCACCCTGTGGTCCCAGCTACATGGAAGATTGAGGCAGGAGGATTGCTTGAGCCTGGGAGGTCAAGGCTGCAGTGAGCTGTGTTCCCACCACTGCACTCCAGCCTGGGTGACAGAGCAAGACTCTGTCTCCAAAAAAAAAAAAAAAAAAAAGATTTTGTTACCTGGATATGTTGTTTTTTAAAAAAGTTAAAAATTAATGAATATATAATGAAAGCGAGGTAAGACTGCCATCTAATTACAGTACCACCTGGTTCCAGAAGGATCCTTTGAACTATAGAGACAAACCAAGGTGAATCTCAAACCAGCTGAGGCATAATCTGCTACCTACCACCCAATATCCACTCTTTGTTTCTGATTAAAAACAAAATAAAAACCTATCTCTCCAATATATATCTCAATTTTGTAATTCTGGAATATACATTCCAGAAATGTATTCATATAAAAGACTACATTCCCTACACTGCATGTGCAGCTAGATGTGGCTAAATTTTGGCCAGTGTTTCTCAAGTGTTGCTTGTGGAGAATTCCACAAAGGTTTCTTAAAAGGCAGACAGGGCCAGGCACGGTGGCTCACACCTGTAATCCCAGCACTTTAGGAGGCCGAGGCAGGCCGATCACAAGGTCAGGAGATCGAGACCATCCTGGCTAACACGGTGAAACCCCGTCTCTACTAAAAATGCAAAAAATAAGCCAGGTGTGGTGGCGGGCGCCTGTAGTCTCAGCTACTCAGGAGGCTGAGGCAGGAGAATGGCGTGAACCCGGGAGGTGGAGCTTGCAGTGAGCCGAGATCGCGCCACTGCACTCTAGCCTGGGTGACAGAGCAAGACTCCGTCTCAAAAAAAAAAAAAAAAAGGCAGACAGATAACTAAGTAATGAATTTTTATGCTTCTCCTTTCTCCTTCTTATTGCTTAGAATAAAGACATGATTAAAAAAATTTAAAAAGACATGATGACTGGAGCTCCAGCCGCCATCTGGGATCATGAGGTCTCCTTGAGGATGAGGTCATGTGCTGAGGATGGCGGAGCAAAAATGAAAGGGGGAACCTGGGCTCTTGATGACTATCAAGTCTCCATACTGGGCACAGCTTACCCTAGGGCTTCCTTAACTTGAGGAATAAACCACGACATAAACCACGACAATTGGAGATTTATATAACATGCACTTGAACCCAATCATGATACAGCAGACATGGAGCCAGAAACAAAGTTCAAGAGATGTGGAAGAAAAGTTGAAGACCCAAGCTCAAAACTGTCCCTGCAGCCGGGCTCAGTGGCTCAAACCTATAATCCCAGCACTTTGGGAGGCTGAGGTGGGCAGATCACTTGAGGTCAGGAGTTCGAGACCAGCCTGGCCAACATGATGAAACCCATCTCTACTAAAATCCAAAAATCAGCCAGGCATGGTGATGGGCTCCTGTATTCCCAGCTACTTGAGAGGCTGAGGCAGAAGAATTGTTTGAACCCAGGAGGCAGAAGTTGCCGTGAGCCAAAATTGCACCACTGCCCTCCAGCCTGGGAGACAGAGCAAGAATCTGTCTCTAAAAAAATAAAACTGTCTCTGGATCATAAGAGGCTTCCACACACAGCTGCCTGGCAAGGACTCACTGTGCTGAGTTTTTTTCACATGAATGATGGGGTCCCTTGGAGACTTTGAGTCAAGGAGCTAAGTTAATATGATCCTATAGTATTAGATTCCTCATTTTTCTGGTCTAATTACACCAGGGAGAAAAATCAGATCGGGAGGACCATTAAGTTCCAAGAATATCAATAGTCTTCAGGGAGAAAAGAAGATGCCAATCTTACTGGCCCTGGCACTTACAACACATTCCACACGTCCAAAGCAGTAAGCAGGACACAACCAGAATATCCCCCAGAGAGACATTTCGGTAGGAAGCACCACAGGAGCACTTGAGAAACTGGCTTCGAATAACAACCCCTAGAAACATTCCTGCCAAGAACCTAGGCAGACATCCATCCATCCTTCCATTCATGGCCAATTCATCTGTTTGTCTGTTCCTGGTATGGGCCAGACCTAAGGCCAGGCACTGCAAATACAATGGGAAAGGGTCTTGTGGAGGTTATAGTCTAATGGGGTAAGAGCTGCCCACTGGTTCTTCTCCTTCTTCACCAAGGCTCTTCTTACTGGAAGCACAAAAAGCAAAATGATCAGAGAATCCAGCTCTTGGCCAGGCACAGTGGCTCACTCCTGTAATTCCAGCACTTTGGGAGGCTGAGGCAGGCAGATCATTTGAGGTCAGGAATTCGAGACCAGCCTAGCCAACATGGTGAAACCCTGCCTCTACTAAAAATACAAAAATTAGCCAGGTATGGTGGCGGGCGCCTGTAATCCCAGCTACTCAGGAGGTCGAGGCAGGAGAATCACTTGAACTGGGGAGGTGGAGGTTGCTGTGAGTCACACCACTGCACTCCAGCCTGGGCCACAGAGTGAGACTACGTCTTAAAAAAAAAAGAGAGAGAGAGAGAGAAGAATCCAGCTCTTATTCATTCTTCTTCCCCCAGGAGGGGAGTGGTAAAGACAGCTAACAATGACTAAGTATGCCTTGCGTATTTTTAGCATTTCACATGTATTAATTAATTCCATCCTCACTGTTATCTCCATTTTACAGATAAGGAAGCTCAAGCATAGAGAGGTGACATAATTCCTCCAACATTACCCAAGTAGTAAATAGCACGGCTGAGATTCAGTCCCAGACGGTGTTCAGGCCTTTACCATTCTTCTACACTACCGGATTCCCACACCCCAAAAACTCCAGCAAGAATTATTCAGTTAGGCCAAGAGCCCTCCACTCAGGCTGATTTGTCCCCCCAGGGGCCATGGGCAACATGTGGAGATACTTTGGGTTGTCATAACTGGTGGAAGTGCTACTGGTGTCTAACCAGTTAAGGCCAGGGATGCTTGCTAAACATCCTACATAGTGCACAGGACAACCCCTACAACACAAAATCATCCAGCCCAAAATGTCAATGGTACCAAGGCTGAGAAACCCGGATTAGACAGCGCACTAAAACAACAGCGAACTTCTCAGAAAAATGCCAACATACCTGATGGGGCGGGGGGCGGTGGTGGTGCCCCACTGTATTCAGCGTGACTTTGGTGGAAAACTTTCTGTAGGTGGAGTCCCAGGCGTAGACCAAGAAATGGATCTGTGGGTTATGAAACCGTAGAGGCCTTTTGACTGTAATCACACCATCTGTGCCCACTTTGAATCGGGTGTCGAGGGAAAAATAGGCTGTCCTTTGTCGACCGGTGCAATCTTCAAAATTCACTGCAGGGCAGAAATCACAGAGATTAGGAAATTGGACAGATTAAAGACAAGAGCATTCCTTCTCCAAAGAGCGAACTTGTGGGAAGACTCCCACAAAACCAAACACAACCAAAAACAAACCATAATCTGGTGACAGAACAACAAAGCTATCACCATAACGTTCTTCACAATTACAGGATGACTTCCTTGTGCTCTGATTTCTTTCTCATCTTCTTGTCAATTGAAAATATTATCTTGTCTAGAAAGAAACTTCTCGACTGGGCACAGTGGCTCATGCCTGTAACCCCAGCATTTTGGGAGGCCAAGGTGGGCAGATCACTTGAGGTCAGGAGCTTGAGACCAGCCTGGCCAACATGATGAAACCCTGTCTCTACTAAAAATACAAAAAAAATTAGCCAGGCTTAGTGGCAGGCGCCTGTAATTCCAGCCACTTGGGAGGCTGAGGCAGGAGAATCTCTTGAACCTGTAAGGTGGAGGTTGCAGTGAGCTGAGATTGCGCCACTGCACTCCAGCCTGGGCAACAGAGCGAGACTCCATCTCAAAAAATAAATAAATAAAAGTAACTAAAACTTTAAAAAGTATTAATACTCTAAAACTGGAGAAGCTGTGGTTGAAGCATCTACACTATACATTAGAATCTCAAAGGACTCATTCAAATAGGTAACCATCAAGCTATATGCCAGACACTGTGTTGGACTGTGAGGACAAAATCGTGACGAAGATACTTAAGGTTTCTGCTCTCATTGAGTTTACACTACTGAGGAAGAGATGGACAAAGACAGAAACTTAAAATTTCAGGCAGTGGTAAGTAATAGGTAGAAAGAAATTAAAATAAAAGAGGGTGATATAAGAGTGGCAGAGGAGAAGGGAGTTTGCCGAAGATGTAACATCTATTGCATGGTGAGGGCAGGCCTTTCTGAGGTAGGCCCATCTGAGCTGGGACCTGAAGGAGCCAGCCTTGCAGAAGCCTGGCTCAAAGAAGCTTCCAGGCAGAGGGGAGCAGTCGATAAGACCATTCATTCTAGGAAACTCTCAGCTTGGCCTGTTTTCCTCCCTTTCAAATAATTGTCCGATGGAATTTCTATTTCATCCAAGTGCTCTTTTATAAAAATTCCTGCCGTCCTATCTTAGAAGGCTAGACAGGAGGATCAGGTTTCTGCCAGAAAGCCCTTGAAGCCATCCCTGATGCCTAGGCAGCAGTTTTCATTTCTTCCATCAGGGGCCACCCTTGCAAACATTTCTGAAGCCAACAGCCCTGCCCTTGCCAGAGAAAAATAAGACCACGTTTGGGGGTGAGAGGGGAAGTACCAGATTTTCTCCATTTTGAAGATGAAACTGAGGCTCACAGAGGTTAAGAAATTTACCTGACATCCTGTAACTATTAAATGGCAGAGCTGAGACAGCCCTTTAACATGGGTTAGTCTCATGGTTGGCTCTTCCTCTCTCTGGAGAGACCCTATTAAGGCCTTGGTTTTTTTTTTTTTTAAATAATATTTTCATAGAGATGGGATCTTGTTATGTTGCCCAGGCTGGTCTTGAACTCCTGGACTCAACCAGTCTTCCTGCCTCGGCCTCCCAAAGTGCTAGGATGACAGGCATGAGCCAGTGTGCCCAGCCAACCTTGGTTTTTTTTTTTTTTAATTATTATTAATTTTTTTTGAGACAGTCTCGCTCTGTTGCCCAGGCTGGAGTGCAGTGGCACGATCTCGGTTCACTGAAACCTCCGCCTCCTGGGTTCAAGCAATTCTGCCTCAGCCTCCCAAGTAGCTGGGATTACAGGCATGTGCCATCACACCTGAATAATTTATGTAATTTTAGTAGAGACAGGGTTTCACCATGTTGTCCAGGCTGGTCTCAAACTCCTGACCTCAGGTGATCCATCCACCTCGCCTCCCAAAGTGCTGGGATTACATGAATGAGCCACCACACCCGGCCCCAACCTTGGTTATTTTTAAAAGGAAGATTATATCAGTTTATAGATAGATTATATCTATAATCTCTCTATTCAAAGCCCTACCCTTTGAGAAGTGACAGTATGAGAGGGAGCCCCAACCTGAATTCCAGGTGCTCATAAGACTCATTATCTCCTCACGCAACCTGATCCCCTGGGCTGATTATAGGAAATTATAGGAAAGATTGAAAGGTTCTCCAGCTCCAGTCTTGATCTCTAAGACTGAGATCAGAGGCTACCCCATGCAATAGCTAGGAGTCTGCTACCTGGCAAATAAACTGAGCAATGAAACCAGGAAGAGCTCGTTCATAGGAAGGGAGCTGTGTCATTCAAAGAGTCGCCCACCTGACCCTCCCTCCCAGTTTGTTTAAAAAATAAAAATAAAAAATCACCACCATGCCCCAACCCCTACCTTCTCAGCCCTTAGACTGGGTCTACAACTCACTTCTGCAACTTGAAGGAAAGGATGGGGTGAGCAGGGGGAGCCATAATAAATGATGGGAAGACAGAGACAAGGAAAAAGGGCTGGACCCAGGGTCTGTGACTGGATTATAAACCCAGATTCTGCCATGTTCTTGCTGGGTGGCCTTAGCAAATTGCTAAACCTCTATGGGCCTTGGCCTTCTCTACTATAACATAAAGGTTATCACCACTGTTTGAGTCTACCTCTTTAGGGTTTTGTGAAGACCAAGACAGTGAATGGGATGACATTTTCTAAGTTAAAAAGCAATGAAAGTAGAAGAGATGACTATTATTTCTGTGTATTTGGGTAGACAAGTGTTTGTTAACTGAACAGCTGAGCCATAAGATGATGAAAGAATCAAGAAGAAATGCCAAGTCCTTAAAGGATGGGCAGATACCATCCTTTTAAGTCTAAAATAGGAATTTCTTTTCAAACTAGCAAAACCAGATGCTCTTCAAAGAGTCCTCCCCCACCCCCAGCAGAAGTAATGGGGCAACTAGGTCATCTTTAGGGGCTTGTCATGTAAACAGGGAATGAAGGCTGCACTGAATTCCTTTCTCCAGCCTTCCCAAATTTAGACAGTGAAAGTTGAGACAAGCATGATTGGACTTGCCAAGGGTGGCGGCCTGAAAAAATGAAAATGGTTTTGCAAATAACTTGATCCAAGGCACTTAACCTGCTTTGGGGCACCTCATCTTAATGGTGGTTAAGCCCTACCCTTTGAGAAGTGACAGTATGACGGGGAGCCCCAACCTGAATTCCAGGTGCTCATAAGACTCATTATCTCCCCATGCAACCTGATCCCCTGGGCTGATTATAGGAAATTGTGGAAAAGATTGAAAGGTTCTCCAGCTCCAGAAAGGCTCTGGGAAGCTCACTGTCACGCTGGCAAGGGCTGGGTTGTCTCTGAGCCCAGCAAGTGGGAGGAAAGAAGAACGGCAAAATGTTGAAACTAGAGGATCAGAATACGGGGACTGGGTATATTTCAACATGCCCATAAAAAAAGCTAACAAAAATAGAGCTAACAAGGGTCTAAGTGTTCTTTAACCCAGCATGCCCACCTTTCATAAACTTATTTGGTGACTTGGTGTAAAAACCAAATCCCAACAAAAGAAGCTAAGACCCCACTCCCCACTACTGGCCATCTCCATGTGGGAAAGTCTTTTTTTTTGAGACAGAGTGTCACTCTGTCACCCAGGCTGGAGTGCAATGGTGCAATCTGGGCTCACTGCAACCTCTGCCTCCCAGATTCAAGCAATTCTCCTGCTTCAGCCTCCCGAGTAGCCGGGATTACAGGTGCACACCACCACGCCCAGCTAATTTTTGTATTTTTAGTAGAGACAAGGTTTCACCATGTTGGCCAGGCTGGTCTCGAACTCCTGACCTCAAGTGATCTGCCCGCCTCTGCCTCCCAAACTGCTGGGATTATAGGTGTGAGCCACTGTGCCCAGCTGGGAAAGTCTTTTCATTACAATATCATCACCATCATCAAAAACTGCAGCCTCAACTAAGCTTCAACTAGCTTTTATGAACTATTTTATTCAGATTTTATTTAATTTTATTTGTGTGCTTTTTGAGACAGGTCTCTGTCACCTAGGGTGGAATGCAGTGGTGCAAACACTGCTCACTGCAGCCTTGGCTTTCGGGGCTCAAGCAATCCTCCTGCTTCAGCCTCCTGAGTAGCTGGGGCTACAGGTACATGCCACCATGCCTGGCTAATTTTATTTATTGTAGAGATGGGGTCTGACTACGTTGCCCAGGCTGCTCTCAAACTCCTGGGCTCAAGCAATCTTCCCGCTTTGGCCTCCCAAAGTGCTGGGATTACAGAAGTGAATCACTGCACCCAGCCTCATTTTAATTTTTTGAGAAAGGGTTTTACTCTGTCACCCAGGCTAAAGTGCAGTGGCACAAATGCTGGCTCACCGCAGCCTCAGCTTCCTGGGCTCAAACCATCCTCCCACCTCATCCTCCAGAGTAGCTGAGACTACAGGTGTACTCCACCGCAGCTAATTTATAATTATTGTTTGTAGGGACAGGGTCTCGCTATGATGCCAAGCCTGGTCATGAACTGACCTCAGGTGATCCACCTGCCTCAGCCTCCCAAAGTTCTGGGATTACAGGCATGAGCCATCATGCTTGGCCTATTTTATTAGTATTTTAAACATGTGTAGAATATTAATGTGCCATGCTCTATTTTAAGCATGTGCTGCCACACCCAGCTAATTTTTGTATTTTTTCTATTTCAGCAAAAAATGTAATTTTATGTTTACAGGACTAGATGGGGTTTTGCCATGTTGCCCAGGCTGGTCTTGAACTCCTGGCCTCAAGCAATCCACCAACCTCAGCCTCCCAAAGTGCTGGGATTACAGATACAAGTATTGTGCCTGGCCAGGAGGCAGTTTGAAAACAACAACAACATATTTTCCTTATATATCCTTGTATTACTTGGCCTGTTACAATTAGAATGAATTCTTTTTTTTTTTCATGACAAAAACTAGTAAGAATGACTTTTAAAAAGTGTTTTTAACACTCTGTCATCCCTGCATGCTGCTATTAAACCTACGGTGCCCCACTTTCTAGCCTACTGGGCAAAAGTAGCTTTCAAGAGAGGACCCCAAGAGAGATGACTGATGTTCAAATACAAATGAAACCCAAGTTCATGAAAAGCTTTTGGTCCCGGGGCAGGCTCTGAGCATTCAGCAACATTCCTTGCTTGAAATTGCCATCATGCCACACGGAACAGTCCCACTTTGACGATCCCGTTTCTTCTCCCACGCCTGCCTGGTCCCATAACTGGAATGTGAGTGGGTAGAAACAAGACAGTCTCAAAAGCTTCTATATTATTTTCAGACGATGTTGGGATTTAAGGACGGTGCCAGCTATGGAAGGCAGCAAACCATAGTTGAGTTGTTTGGTAACCAGTGGGATAACCTAGTGTCTTAGACGTAACTAGTTGGAAGCAGTGTTTTGCCCACCCTGCACACAAAGGGGCACATTATGGATTGCCTCCCTCTCATCAGAACACATTTCCCACAGCGAACACCAAAGAATACTGCATTTAGCAAATCTTTTTTTTTTTTTTTTTTTTTTTAAAGACAGAGTCTCGCACTGTCACCCGGGCTGGAGTGCAATGGCAGGATCTCAACTCACTGCAACCTCCACCTCCCGGGTTCAAGCCATTCTCCTGCCCCAGCCTCCCGAGTAGCTGGGATTACAGGTGCCTGCCACCACGCCCGGCTAATCGTTTGTATTTTTAGTAGAGACGGGGTTTCACTATGTTGGCCAGGATAACCTCAAACTCCTGACCTTGTGATCCGCCTGCCTTGGCCGCCCAAAGTGCTGGGATTACAGGCATAAGCCACCGCGCCCGGCCTGCATTTAGCTTTATTCAAAGACCATTTGAACTTGAGAGCTCAGCCTCAGTTACACATAAAAACTGGAGGACAAGATCAGAGAACTGGCTGGGCATGGTGGCTCATGCCTGTAATCCCAGCACTTTGGGAGGCTGAGCCAGGTGGATCACCTGAGGTCAGGAGTTCAAGACCAGCCTGGTCAACATGGTGAAACCCCGTCTCTACTAAAAATACAAAAAATTAGCCAGGCATGGTGGCGGGCACCTGTAATCCCAGCTACTCAGAAGGCCAGGAAAGGAGAATTGCTCGAACACAGGAAGCAGAGGTTGCAGTGAGCAGAGATTGCACCATTGCACTCCAGTGTAGGTGACAAAGCAAAAAAGACTCCATCTCAAAAAAAAAAAAAAAAAAAAAAAAAATCAGAGAACTAGCCAGGCATGGTGGCTCATACCCGTAATCTCACCATTTTGCGAAGCCAAGGCAGGAGGATCACTTGAGCCCAGGAGTTTGAGACTAGCCTGGGCAACATAGTAAGACCCCATCTCTTAAAATAAAAAAAAAAAAGAAATCTAACTTGATGGATGAAAGGAATCCTGGGGAGACAGCCTCATTCAGCTAGTTAGGCATTTTTCTTTTTGCTGGTTAGGGACAGTGTTTCTATCTCCACAGATACTGCTGCCTATAAGATCTCCTTCCAGGCTATTTTCTTAGATGACACTGGGGATTCTGGCATGTGTTCTTTTAATGAGTATTCATGAAATCAGTAACATTACAGGTTTATTGAGCATTCATACTTAGCAGAAAATGTAATTTTATGTTTACAAATGCAAGACTAGCCTGAGCAACATAGTGAAACCTCATTTTCTACCAGAAAAAGAAAATCTAAAAAGTTAGCCCGGTTGGCCGGGTGCGGTGGCTCACACCTGTAATCCCAGAACTATGGGAGGCCGAGATGGGTGGATCACGAGGTCAGGAGATCGAGACCATCCTGGCTAACACGGTGAAACCCCGTCTTTACTAAAAATACAAAAAAAATAGCTGGGCGTGGTGGTGGGTGCCTGTAGTCCCAGCTACTCGGGAGGCTGAGGCAGGAGAATGGTGTGAACCTGGGAGGCGGAGCTTGCAGTGAGCCAAGATCGTGCCACTGCACTCCAGCCTGGGCGACTGAGCGAGACTCCATCTCAAAAAAAAAAAAAAAGTTAGCCCGGCATGTTGGTGCACCTGTAGTCCTAGATATTAGGGAGGCTGAGGTAGAAGGGTTGCTTGAGCCCAGGAGTTGGAGGCTGCAGTGTGCTACGATTGTACCACCACACTCCACCCTAGGTGACAAAGCAAGACCCCATCTCTAAAATTATAGTAATAAAAATTAAAATAACAAATTTTTAAAAATAAAAATGCAAAGGAAAGAACAATTAGGCCTCCAGTTTGTCCACACTTAGGGCATGTTGAAAAGGACATTCAAGTTCCACCAGGAACACTGACTCTCACTTGATGATAAGTCTCTAATGTTGTGTGTCCATTTGCTACTAAGAGCTAATGGACACGGCCGGGTATGGTGGCTCATGCCTGTAACCCAACACTTTGGGAGGCAGAGGCAAGAGGACTGCTTGTGTCCAGGAGTTTGAGACCACCCTAGGCAATATAGCAAGACCGTGTCTCTATAAAAAACTCAAAAAGTCAAAAATTAGCTGGGACCAGTGGTGTGTGCCTGTAGTCCCAGCTACTCGGGAGGCTGAGACAAGAGGTTTGCTTGAGCCCAGGAGGTCGAGGCTGCAGTGAGCTGTGATGGCACCACTGCAGTCAGCCTGGGCAACAGAGTGAGACCTTGTATCAAAAAACAAAAACAAAAACAAAACTATGGACAACAAGAACAGTCTATGTCCTTATTAGATAAAGCAGTCCTGTGTGGTAGGGATTTTAGCACCCTTCCACTTTTTTTTTTTTTTTTTTTTTTTTGAGACAGGGTCTTGCTCTGTTGCCCACACTGGAGTGCAATGGTGCAATCTCAGTTCACTGCAACTTCTGCCTCCCGGGTTCAAGGGATTCTGCTGCCTCAGCCTCCTGCCTCCCAGGTTCAAGGGATTCTCCTGCCTCAGCCTCCCAAGTAGCTGGGATTACAGGCATGCGCCACCATGCCCAGCTAATTTTGTATTTTTTCACTAGAGACGAGGTTTCACCTCTTGGTCAGGCTGGTCCTAAACTCCTGGCCTCAGGTGATCCATCCGCCTTGGCCTCCCCAAGTGCTGGGATTACAGGTATGAGCCACTGCGCCTGGCCAGCATCCCTTTCCTATAAATGGGGAAACAGAGAAGGAACTTAACCAAGTTCCATAGCTATGAAGTGACGGAAGCTGTAGTCTGATGCTACTTAGCCGCCAGGACTCACCAGGCAGCCTGTCTGTTAGTACTGATGAGCCATTCACAAGCCTGCTAGCTGAATGGATCTGAGAAGTTAGTTCTCACAAAAGAATAGGACAATTGGAGGGTAACTTGAATGAGAATAACGGCAAAAGCATCATTATACACACTCCCTCTCTTCTTGGATGAAAATTGAGCCTTGGAAATCTAGTTCCAGGCCTCAGAGAAACCTAAGGATATTCCAACAGCCACACAGGAGGAAGTGCTATACTCCAGTTTCAAAAAGGTCTCGCTGTATGTTACCACTTTGCATAAGCTGAAATAAGTCAAAGTTCCTCTAAACTGCCAACGTCAACCGCAACATTTTTCCAGGGAAGATAAGCAGGTTGGAGTATCACGTTGCACAAGCATGACTCTTAACGTGCCCACAACATCCATGCAATGTGCTCTCAGGGCGGCAGCTGCGGCTCCTGCACCCCTGTTGACAGGCGACCCCCATGGGTTCCCAGGGACTGGAAGTTTATTTGCATGAAGCTTATCAAGTTCCTTCTAACGTTCCCCAAACATATGTGCCCAGAACAAATTATGTATCGTCTCTGTCTTCACTGAGCTACACCCTGAAAACAGATGTCAACAATGAACGCTGCCTGGGTGGGAAGCAGGGAGCAAAGTCCCCTTGGCTTCTGTCCCCATCAAAGCAGACGGGGGTGGAGAGAGAAAACAGTGACATTGAAGATTAAGGAAAAATTGGCCCAGGACCCTTTACCCTTTACTTTCTGAAGTGGGAGAAACAAGGCTAAAGGTGTAAGCCATCGCCCTTGACTTTTTCCCTTTGTTTAAGATTACTCAAGCGACTTGGTCACACTGGCAAAGGGTGTCTTTTTGCTTTCCCAACCACGGTTCTGCTTGGACAAATGCTGTTTCCTTCTCTGACGGCAAACGCCATGGGTGTTGATCAGAACCAGCCTGGGGGGAAGGGTCATGAATGGCGCTTCTGGAATTGATTAAAAGTCAGTGTCGCAGGGCGTGCTGGCTCACGCCTATAATCCCAGCCCTTTGGGAGGCTGAGGTGGGTGGAACACTTGAGGTCAGGAGTTCAAGACCAGCCTGGTCCACATGGTGAAACTCTGTCTCTACCAAAAATACAAAAATTAGCCAGGCATGGTGGCGCATGCCTGTAATCCCAGCTACTCGGGAGGCTGAGGCAGGAGAATTGCTTGAACCTGGGAGGCGGAGGTTGCAGTGAGTCGAGATTGCGCCACTGCCCTCCAGCCTGGGCGACAGAGCAAGACTCCATCTCAAAAAAAAAAAAAAAGTCAGTGTTTAGGCCGGGTGTGGTGGCTCATGCCTGTAATCACAGCACTTTGGGAGGCTGAGGCAGATGGATCACCTAAGGTCAGGAGTTTGAGACCAGCCTGACCAACATGGTTCAATCTCTACAAAAATTCAAAACTTAAGCTGGGCATGGTGGTGGGCGCCTGTAATCTCAGCCACTTGGGAGACTGAGGCAGGAGAATTGCTTGAACCTGGGAGGTGGAGGTTGCAGTGAGCTGAGATCACGCCACTGCACTCCAGCCTGGGCAACAGAGAGAGACTCCATCTCAAAAAAATAAACAAACAAAATACATAGGCAGACGTCCCCACCTCCTTTGAGGGATTGCTTCAAGGATTCTTCCTCCAGTAAATCTTTAGCGAGCCCTTACTCTCTTTGTCAAGCATCATCCTAAGGCCTGAGAAATACAGCAATGGACAAAGCAAAGTCCCTGACCTCATGGGACTTTCATTTCAATGTCAAAGAGATAATTAACAAGTAAATCAACAAGTAATCATGGTGGCTCATGCCTGTAATCCCAGCACTTTGGGAGGCCGAGGTGAGAGGATCACTTGGGCCCAGGAATTCAAGACTAGCCTGAGCAACATGGCAAGACCCCCAACTCTACAAAAAATTAAAAATTAGCTGGGTGTGGTAGCGCGTGTCTATAGTCCCAGCTATTTAGGAGGCTGAGGCAGGAGGATCACCTGAGCACAGGAGGTCGAGGCTGCAGTGAGCTGTAACTGTGCCACTGGACTCCAGCCTGGGTGACAGATTGAGATGCTATCTCCAAAAAGAAAAAAAAAAAAGAAAGAAAACGAAAAAAAGTATCAGGAATGAAAAGTGTAATAGAGAAATATAAGCAGGTAAGGAATTTCCAAGGGCTTTATGTGACAGGCAGGACAACTCACTAAATAAAGGACATTAGGGAATATTAGGGCATATTAGGGAATAAAGGGAAGTGAAAGAGACTGCCCCAGCTTGGAGCTGTGTGCTGAAGTAAGGGAGAGAGCAGGCGGCAGTGCAGGGGAACAGTTCCAAGGTCTACTCAAAGCCTGCACACCTACTGTGTGCATACCTCCTGCATGGGGGCAGCCTGTTCTAGTACTGAAGATCCAGCCACAATCACAACAGATAACCACTCCTGCCCACCCGGGGGCCAACATTCAAGTGGAATTAACATGATTTTAGCACAGGCCTATGAGAAAGGTTAGCTCTTGCTCCTGCGGGCCAGATTGCCTCATTGCCTCCCCATACCCCATACCCTTCTTGACAACAAGGCCAGAAGGGAACTTAGTTTTAAATCATTTTTCTTTCCAGGCCTCTCCCAGAGAGGACAGCAACAGCCAGTGTGCCCATTGATTAACAGCCTCACTCAGTTTCATCTCAATATTCCTGCCTGGATTGGTATCTGCTGCCTTGACTGGAGAAGCTGGGGTTGCTTCTCTGCTCAAGTCAAAACCAACTGCTTGGTTTCAATTTTCCAGAGTCAACACCAACTGGCAAGGAATCTCATCTCAATTTGTTTTATAGAAGAGGGGAGAAAAACAACTCATCTCCATTCTAGCAAGGAGTTGGCAGCGACATTAGGCCTCCTGCAGAGGCGGAGGCTGGAGGGGGACTGCTTCCCCACCTGTCTTAGGGAGGGAAATGCGTTTGATTTTCTCAAAAAGAATAAGGAGAATGGGGAGGCCCTCTGGGTTCACAGCAAATTGGAGGGGCTTTCTTGTCCCAGCTGTGGCTGCATGCGTAACAACACAGCCTGTCTGCCGAAACAGAGGCCGTAACTGATCATTTTCATGGACTGCAACCCAGGAAACATTCCTGTGGTCAGGTTGGGCAACTCTAGGAACTGTTTGCTTACTGATTAAAAAGAAAATCATCACATTTTCTTCCTCTTTTTTCTTTCTGTTGGATTTCCCGAGGTTAGGGAGACCCCATGTACTGAATTCCAAAGCTACTAAATCCCTCCTCCCCTCTCTCCCTGATGCCCCGTGCAGGAAAGGGCAGCTGACAGGCCTGAGATGTGGGAGAACAAGTCCTGGGCCCTCATAGACATTGGTAAGGCTTACATTCCGACTGGTGAAATAAAGCATGAACCAAAATGCCTCCTAACATCATTTCCATTCAGGGTCTAACGTGCTGCACAGAGACTTTCCTGGGTTTTTTGTTTTTGTTTTTGTTTTTGAGATGGAGTTTTGCTCTTGTTGCCCAGGCTGGAGTGCAATGGTGTGATCTTGGCTCACGGCAACCTCTGCCTCCCGGGTTCAAGTGATTCTCCTGCCTCAGCCTCCCGAGTAGATGGGATTACAGGCATGCGCCACCATGCCCGGCTAATTTTGTATTTTTAGAGATGGGGTTTCTCCATGTTGGTCGGGCAGGTCTCGAACTCCCAACATCATGTGATCCGCCCGCCTCAGCCTCCCAAAGTGCTGGGATTACAGGCATGAGCCACCGGGCCCAGCCTCCTGGGGCACTTTTTAAAAATACTCAGCCAGGGCCCCTGCCTCAGACTAACTGAATCCAGATGTCCAGGGCTGGGGCAGTAGCAACTAAGGAGTGAGGGATTTCTTCTGGAGGTGATGAAAATGTTATGAAATTGATTGTGGTGACGCTTGCTTAAGTCTGTGACTATAAGGGAAACTGTTAAATTCTACACTTTAAATGGTGTAATATATGCTATGTGGATTATGTTTCGATAAAGCTGTTACAAAAAAAAAAAAAGAGATGAGCCAATCGCACAAAGTATTCACAAGCCCATCCTTGCAGAGAGACCACTGCTAACACCTGATATGTGTCCTTCAGATCCTGGTCTATATCCCTTTCCTAATTCATTTACTCCCTTGTCCTGCATCCCTTTACATCCTGTAATCCAAAATTAGGTTCTGGACATTATTCTATTTTTAAACACCTGGTCAGGTGCGGTGGCTCACACCTATAATCCCAGCACTTTGGGGAGGCTGAAGTGGGCGGATCACTTGAGTCCAAGTCCCGTCAAGACCAGCCTGGGCAACACGGGGAGAGCCCATCTCTACAAAAAATACAAAAAAAAAATTAGCTGGGCATGGTGGCATGCACCTGTAGTCCCCATTATTTGGGAGGGCTGAGGTAGGAGGATCACTTGAGCTGGGGACGTCAAGGCTGCAGAGAATCATGTTTGGGCCACTGCACTCCAGCTTGGGTGACACAGTGAGAACGGATCTTCCTGTCCAACTTTCTTTTATTCATTCATTCATTTTTTGAGACAGAGTCTTGCTCTGTCACCCAGGCTGGAGTACAGTGGCATGACCTCAGCTTACCGCAACCTCCGCCTCCTGTGTTCAAGTGACTCTCCTGTTTCAGCCTCCCAAGCAGCTGGGATTACAGGTGCCCGCCACCATACCCAGCTAATTTTTTTTTGTTTTTGTTTTTTTAGGAGAAATGGGGTTTCTCCATGTTGGTCAGGCTGGTCTTGAACTCCTGATCTTGTGATCCACCCGTCTCGGCCTCCAAAAGTGTTGAGGTTACAGGCGTGAGCCACCATGCCCAGCCCCAACTTTCTTCTTATTTCACATTTACCCATTAAAAAAAATGTGTAAATGTGGCTTATATACAGTCAACCCATAAAGTAATTAGGATGGGTAAAATATGGTATAGCTACTCAGCAATAAAAAGGATCAAACATCACAAAACGCAGTAGCATAGATGAACCTTAAAAGCATTACACCGAGTGAAAGAAGCTGTTCACCAAAGTACACAGTTCATATGAAAAATCTAGAAAACTAGAGACAAAAAGCAGATCAAGGGTTGTCTGGAGCTGAGTTAGGCTTGACTACCAATAGGCCCAAGGGAACTTGGGAGGTGGCGGAAGTATTCTAAAACTGGATTGTGATGACAGCTCAACAGCTGTGTACGTTTATAAAAATTATCTAACTGTACACTTACAGTGGGTAAATTGTGTGGTATGTAAATTAAATCTCAATGAACCAGTAAGAAATATATAGCTATTAGGGTCTCTTGAGGAATACCCCATGAGTCAAAGTCCTATGGTTCAAAAATGAAAGAATCCAGGCACCCAAAAATGCCAAGGCTATGAAAAAGTGCAGAGAAGAGAAGCCATAAACAATTCTTAATTAACAGTAGGCTGGGTGCAGTGGCTCACACCTGTAATCCCAGCACTTTGGGAGGCCAAGGAGGGCGAATCACTTGAGGTCAGGAGTTTAAGACAGGCCTGGCCAACATGGTGAAACCTCGTCTCTACTAAAAATACAAAAAATTAGCCGGGCGTGGTGGCACATGCCTATAATCCCAGCTATTCAGGAGGCTGAGGCAGGATAATTGCCTGAACCCAGGAGGCGGAGGTTGCGGTGAGCCAAGACCATGCCATTGTACTCCAGCCTGGGCAACAAGAGCGAAACTGTCTCAAAAAAAAAAAAAAAAAAAGAAAAAAAATTAGCCGGGCGTGGTGGTGGGTGTCTATAATCCCAGCTACTTGGGAGGCTGAAGTGGGAGAACTGCTTGAACCCGGGAGGCAGAGGTTGCAGTGAGCTGAGATTGCACCATTGCACTCCAGCCTGGATGATAAAGCAAGACTCTATCTCCAAAAAACAAAACAAAACAAAACAAAACAATAGTTATAGGCTGGGCATGGTGGTTCACACCTGTAATCCCAGCACTTTGGGAGGCTGAGGTGGGAGGATCACTTGAGGCCAGGAGTTTGAGACCAGCCTGGGCAACATAGTAGGATCCCATCTCTATTTTAAAAAAAAAATCAACAACTAAAAACTGAAAACAAAAAATCTTTTTGAAAGTAAATATTCACTATGACAGTCATTACATGTGGGCACTGTGAACTTTACATTGACTCCTATGTTGCTGTGAGGCAGGTAGGGGTTTTTAACCCCCTTAATGCTGATGAGCAACTGAGGCGAAAGGCTTAAGTCATTTGCTCAAGGTCAGGGCCTTGTCAAGGTCACAGAGCAGGTCAGCCTCTGAAGGAACATTCGCCCCAGAACCAGCCAGCACCAAAGCTTCTGTTCTTCAGCACTAGTCTTGCGGAGGGAGAGAAATTCCAGGGGTAGTTAACAGCAATGTGGGATGGGTAAAAGTAACCACAGATTTATTCTCTATAAAAAACACAACCCAGATATAAACACGCATCAATCTAGGGCCACATTTTCCAAGCACTGGCTGACACCAAAATGTGCTGAATCTGGCTGCAAAAACACAGGAAAGCTGTTGTGGAATTCAGAACCTTTGAATCATTCAATAACTCAAGAACAAGATCTGGAAACCTTCTACAAAGAATGAATGTGAGGCTTGCACTACTTTCAAATGTGGGCTGTGCTGGAAAAGCTTGGACCCTCTGCCTCTGACCTTTGGAACAAAACTCAAACAGCCCAAGAGAACAGCTGGGAGCCAACACTGCGAAGTGAGGCATTTCCCACAGTCTCCAGGTCACATGCGCTTGCAGATGACTGTACAACAAGTGCTCACTTGTCCAATAGAGCTCACAAGAGGATGCCTTTTCTCTTTTAATGGATGCTAGCATCATTTTTCATTATCAAGAACAAATAAGCATTGATGGGAAAGGCAGCTGCTTCCAAGAGCATTTGCTGAATCTACTCTGGCTGCCTGGAAAGGTAACTGCTCAGACTATATGTGTGCCTTGGCTCAGGCTCCTGAGAAATGAAGCCTACAACCCATGCTGCATCCTCCTGAATACCAAAAAGAAAAAAAAAAAAAAAAAAAGAAAGCAGAAAGATCTCAGACTAGGGGGCTCACTTCAAGAATTCCAAGTAGGGTCAGGTGCAGGCTCAACCCTGTAATCCCTGCACTTTGGGAGGCCAAGGCATGTGGATCGCCAGAGGTCAGGGGTTCGAGACCAGCCTGACCATCATGGTGAAACCCTGTCTCTACTAAAAATACAAAAACAAGCCGGGCATGGTGGCGGGCACCTGTAATCCCAGCTACTTGGGAGGCTGAGGCAGGAGAATCACTTGAACCCAGGATGCAGAGGTTGCAGTGAGCCAATATCGCATCACTGCACTCCGGCCTGGGCGACAGAGCAAGACTCTGTCTCAAATTTGAAAAAAAAAAAAAGAATTCCAAGTAGGCAAAAATAATAAGAAAAGAAAAGAGCATGAAGAAGAGTGACCCACAGGTGCCAGAATCTGACTCTGGCATACACTGGAGAACAGCCACAGGTCACTCACAAGATGCTGTGGTACTGTTGCTACCACCACAAGGAGATGGGGCACCTGTTCCAGCAGTGGTTCTCCAGCCTTTTATTTTCCTGGTTGCTGCTCTTGCAGAAATGCTCCATGGGCCATTTACCTGGACTGTTCCCATTTTCCAGTGTGAAACTGGAAAGCTTGCACACAAAAATGACGTATGTAAAAGGTTATTCACTAAGGCATTGTTTGTGCTAGCAAAACATGGGCGACAGCCCAAATAGCCATCAATAGAGGATTAGTTAAATCAATTATGGAATTTCCTTACAATGAAATACTATGAACCTATAAAAAAAAAAAGCTCTTTATGCTCTGCAGGGGAATGATCGTCAAGACACATTATTGTTTGCTGATAAAAGCAAGTGCAAAGCAGTGCTATCTTTTGAGTAACTAAAAAGAAGGGGATAAGAAATAAGTTTATCCCTGTAATCCCAGCATTTTGGGAGGCTGAGGCAGGAGGATCACTTAAACCCAGCAGTTTGAGTCTGCAGTGAGCCATGACTGCACAACAGCACTCCAGCCTGGGCCACAGAACAAGACTCTGTCTTGGTCAGGCATAGTGGCTCACGCCTATAATCCCAGCACTTTGGGAAGCTGAGGTAGGTGGATCGCTTGAGGTCAGGAGTTGGAGACCAGCCTGGCCAACATGGTAAAACCGCATCTCTACTAAAAATACAAAACTTAGCCGGGCATGGTAGTGCGTGCCTGTAGTCTCAGCTTCTTGGGAGGCTGAGGCAGGAGAATCGCTTGATTCTGGGAGGCAGAGGTTGCAGTGAGCCGAGATCGCGCCACTGTACTCCAGCCTGGGCAACAGAGCAAGACTCCATCTCAAAGAAAAAAAGAACAAGACTCTGTCTCAAAGAATATATGTTCATATTTGTTTATAGTTACATATAGAACTTTAAAAGACACTAACAAGTGAGATTTTAGGTATGGGGAAGGCACCTTATTAGAACAAAGGGAGACAGGGTGGGAGTAGAACTTTTCATTGTATACTTTTTAGATTATTTTTTTTCAATGGTGTCCATGTGAACATATGACCTATTCATAAAGTTAAAAATAATCCCTTCTTGCAATCACAGTGCAAAAGGCATGAGGGTGAAAGTCATCTGCTAAAATGACCGAACAGGAGGGTAGGAGGGGCCTGCTCCCGCCTCACCCTCCTGAGAAACTGGGATTAGAGACAGGAAACACTGGACCTAGGAACTTATAAGCTGTTAAAAAAAAAAAAAGAATGGAACTGGAGATTAGTATTCTAAGTGAAGTAACTCAGGAATGGAAAACCAAATATTGTATGTTCTCACTCATAAGTGGGAGCTAAGCTATGAGGATGCAAAGGCATAAAAAGATACAATGGACTTTGGGGACTTTGGGGGAAAGGGTGGGAAGAGGGTGAGGGATAAAAGACTATACAGTGTACACAGGTACAGTGTACACTGCTCCGATCATGGGTGCACCAAAATCTCAGAAATCACCACTAAAGAACTTGTTCACGTAACCAACACCACCTGCTTCCCAAAAACCTATTTAAATAATAAAAAAGTTAAAAACACACACACACACATGCAAAAGATCAAGAAAAAAAAAAAGTAGGGGACCACATGTAAACTGCTTACAATTTACTCTACAGAAGGAAAAGTTATATTTTTACAAACACTCAGAGGACTTAGGGAATAAGTTGTCGGCCAGTCAGAAGGCTCCTTGCACCCACTCCCAGGGGACCGCCACCCCTCTGAGAATCTTAGCAACGCAGGATGCAGGAGACCAGAGGGAGGGGTCCATGTGGGCGGTGGAAAGGAGGATGACCCACACATGATGGGAGAGAGAAGGGGGTGCTGCCGGCGGATGCTGGTCAGCTGGTCTAGCAAAAAAAAAATGCTGGATGTCAGTTGACCAGAGTCAGATGACCAGATTCTCTCTGGAGAATGTCAGGCAAGCCCCCTGCATTTTTTCTGGGTTCGTTTTATCATCTGTAATGCACAGAGGCGGAACTGTACCAGCAAAGATGTGGGGCTCAAAGGCCTTGGACATCATGGCAAGTAGGAATCAGTATGGCTTTTTAAGAGAACATTCTGATCATGTTTACAGATTTTACATGCATAAATCCTTTCTTTCAGCAAAGCCCATTTTTAGGACTTCATCTCACAGAGGGACTCACACATTGCATGAGGGCAGATATACGGAGGGCCACTACAAGCTTGTTTATGGTGGCAAAAGATAGACACATCATTGACAGAGGGCTGGATAAATCAATGATGGGCATCCACTCAATGGAAAATGATGCAAAAATTAAAAATCATGAAGGGCTGGGCACGGTGGCTCATGCCTAAATCCCAGCACTTTGGGAGGCCGAGGTGGGTAGATTGCTTGAGGTCAGGAGTTCAGGACCAGCCTGGCCAACATGGTGAAACCCCATCTCTACTAAAAATACAAAAATTAGCCAGGCGTGGTGGTAGGTGCCTATAGTCCCAGCTACGAGGGAGGCTGAGGCTTTAGAATTGCTTGAACCCGGGAGGTGAGGGTTGCAGTGAGTCCAGATCATGCCACTACACTCCAGCCTGGGGGACAGAGCGAGACTCTATCTAAAAAAAAATAAATAAAATAAAAAGAATGAGGGAGCTGTTTAAAAAAGAATCAAGTAAGTGTATATGTAATAATATGGGAAGAATCTGTCTTTAAAGAGCACACAGCTAAATGGGATAGGGAATAGGCTTAGAATATCTTCAGAAGGAAACAAGAAATTGGTAACACTGCTTGTCTCAGATGAACTGCTGACAGGCAGACACTTTTAGGCTCTTAGGTACCATTTAAATTGGCTTGTGTTTGTTTTCCTATGTTCACATAAACAAACTTTTTTTTCTTTTTTCTTTTTTTTTTTTTTTTGAGATACTCTGTCGCCTAGGCTGGAGTGCAGTGGCGTCATCTCAGCTCACTGCAACCTTCACCTCCTGGGTTCAAGCGATTCTCATGCCTCAGCCTCCTGAGTAGCTGGGATTACAGGCATGAGCCACCATGCCTGGCTAATTTTTGTATTTTTAGTAGAGACGGGGTTTCGCCATGTTACCCAGGCTGGTCTCGAACTCCTGAGCTCAGGATATCTGCCTGCCTCGGCCTCCCAAATTGCCAGGATTACAGGAGTGAGCCACCACTCCCGGCCCTTTTTCTTTTCTTTAATGAGAGGGTTGAACCAAAGGAGAGATGGGTGTTCAGTTGACCGTAATCTCAATAGGCAACATGTGATGTGGCTTCCAAAACCAGATTTCAGTTGTGTTTTCAGAAATGAGACACTCAGGATATGGGAGACTATATAGTCCTTCTCTGATTCTATTTGTGGTTTGATAAGTACATTCTCAGGGTTGCAATCTAATGACCTCAATGATAAGTGCTGTTTTTTTTCCAAGAGTCATGCTCTGAGAGGAACACTGACCCATGGAGCTGGTCCAGGGGCGGAGGGGCAAGGATGGGAAGGAATCCTGTGTGGGGTGAGGGGCAGGAAACGGGCTCATTGTCAACAATTCTAGGGCTGACTCCTTTGCGAAGGATCGGTCACAATGGCACCAGAGGGTAAGATGTGGGCCAGCGGAGAGAAGAAAGAACAAGATAATCTGACCCTACACAGAACTAGGCTGTAGCCTCCTGAACGCCCCCTCAAAGCACAAGTGGCTTTACCAGGTGCTGCCTCATAGAGCACTAACGGTCAGCGCTTAGGCCTGGAGTCTAGATAGATGTGGACTTGAATGCAAACTGTGCCTCTGACTAGCTATGTTAACTTCAGGAAAGTTAAACGCTTGAGTCTTAGTTTCCTCTTCAACTAGAGTGGCCCCCACCTGTCACAGTTGGTGGGAACATTTGAAGAGTTTGTATGTGGTAAGCTGCCGCTCCTGTTCTGCCACAGATGGCTTTTGCAGAACTGGAAACTCTGCAACTGCCTCTGAGGTCACCCTAAGGAGAGGCAGTGCCCCCAAGGTGGGTGTGCAGGTTCCTGGGACAGGGCAACATCCCCAGGGCCTTCCCTGTAGGGTCAAATCCTGAGGGTGTGGACTGCCTCCCTGTGGCCCCCGTCCACGCCCTCAGGATTGGCCACTCCTGCCTTTGGGTGTGGTGGTCCCTTGCCTGTGGGGGGTGCCTGTGGAGCCAGAAGGAAGCCCTGAACTTGAGAAAGTCAATCCTTTTCCACCCCTCTTGATCAAAGATTTGATACCATGGGGAACAGCAGCTGCCCACACCAACCACTCCCTTCTCAGGCCATCTGGAAACATCTCTGTGGCCATGAAAGGAGTTTCCTGGGCTGCGGTTTTGTTTTTCTGACCCCCTCCTTGAGGCCTTAGCAGTGAGCGCCTAGGACTTGAGCCAAGGTTTGGGCTAGTGAAGGGCATCAAGGAAGGCATGGGCCCCCTGGAACTGTGGGTTAAGATATGGGCACCTGTGGGAGGCTCTGTGGTCTTCAACAGTCTCTCAAAGGGTCTCAGATCCCAAAGGGATTAAAGATACACTGAGGGGGCCGGGCATGATTGCTCAGGCCTGTAATCCCAGCAGTTTGGCTAAGGCAGGGAGATCACTCGAGTCCAGGAGTTTGAGATCAGCCTGGGCAACATAGTGAGACCCCATCTCTACAGAAAATTAAAAAATTGGCCGGGCATGGTGTTGCATGCCTGTTATCCCTGCACTTTGGGAGGCCAAGGGGGATGGATTGCTTGAGCTCAGGAGTTCGACACCAACCCGGGCAACATGGCAAGACCCCATCTCTAAAAAAAGAAAAAATTAGCCAGGTGTAGTGGCATGCTCCTGTAGTCCCAATTACTGGGCAGGCTGAGGTGGAGTTAATTGCTTGAGCCCAGGAGGTCAAGGCTGCAACTAGCCGTGATCACACCATTGCACACCAGCCTGGATGACAGAGTGAGACCCTAACTCTAAAAAGGAAGGAAAAAGTAAAAGACATACTGAGGGGATAAAATGAGTGCTGCGGGTATGTGGAGGAGGGTGGAGAATGAAGCAGAGGCAACTGAGGCCACAATGCCTAATTGTTTCCAATACCCCCACCCTCAACTCAAACCCTCTGACCTGCAGATAAATAATGTCAGGCCTCCTGTGTGAGTGCTTTGAGTGCTGCGAATTACAAAATACAAAGCACAGCTGAAGAGTGGGGACAGGGTGGTCAAAAGGTGAGAGGAGAACATGGAGACAGAACGGCTTGTCAGCCGACACTTTTTTCCCCACAGACTCAATTCATCTCTGGACTCCTGGGCCATTGCAGTAGCTCCTTAATCTTCCCAATTCTGGCCCAGGTTGCTACGGCGTCTTCTCTACACAGTAGCCCCATTGAGCTTGCTACAACCTCGGTCAGGCCATGACAAGACTCTGCTCTATGCAGAGCCCTCCAGAGACTCACTTCTCCCAGAATAAAAGCCCAGCTCTCTACAGTGAGGCCTCAGCTACTTCTGACTTTGTCACCAACTACCCTCATGTCACTTGCTCTGCTCAGCCAAAACCCTGGAGGTAACTGTGGGCATGAAATCATGAGAATGAGGTGCAGTACTAGCCAGCTTTGAAGACGCATGAAGTTATGGGAGCGCCACTCCTGGTTCATCAGCACTGTTCTCCTGGGGTTGACTCCAAGGTCCTTTAGCCAAAAACATACAATAAGGTAGTAAATGCTGTAGAGAAAACAATAAAACAGGTGCTGGGCATGGCGGCTCATGCCTGTAATCCCAAGCACTTTGGGAGGTCGAGATGGGTAGATCACTTGAAATCAGCCTGGCCAACATGGCGAAACCCTATCTCTACTAAAAATACAAAAATTAGCCAGGTGTGGTGGTGCACACCTGTAATCCCAGCTACTTGGGAGGCTGAGGCAGGAGAGAATCACTTGAACCCAGGAGGTACAGGTTGCAGTGAGCCAAAATCATGCCACTGCACTCCAACCTGGGTGACAAAGGGAGACTCTGTCTCAAAATAAATAAACAAAAAATAATAAAATAAAATAAACAGGGAGGAAGGATAAGGAGGGAGTGCTGGAGGCAGTGGTGTGCCATGTCAAAGGCAATGAAGGTGACTTAGAGCAAAGGCAGTTTTAGCTGAGACCTAAAACTTGCTGGAAGGGAGGGAAGGAGGGAGGAAGGGAGCCACACGGTCCCCTTTGGAAGGACATTTTAGGCAGAGGGAAAAGCAAACACAACTTGGTTGGAAGCCAATCCAGGGTGGTGGCTGAGTAGAGCGAGTGACACAAGGGTAGTCAGTGACAAAGTCAGACGTAGCTGGAGCCTCATTGTAGAGAGCCGGGCTTTTATTCTGGGAGAAGTAAGGAGTATCTTGGAGTTATCTGCAGATGAGAGGGTTTCAGTTGGGGATGGGGGGATTGGAAACAGCCAGACACTGTGGCCTCAGTTGCCTCCCTTTCATTCTCCAGCCTCCCTCCAACACCCCCAGCACTCATCTGTTGCCAGGCTGGAGTGCAGTGGTGTGATCTTGGCTCACTGTCACCTCCACCTCCCAGGTTCAAGCAATTCTTTTCAGCCTCCCGAGTAGCTGGGACTACAGGCATGCGCCACCATGCCCAATTAATTTTTGTATTTTTAGTAGAGACGAGGTTTCATCATGTTGGCCAGGATGGTCTCGATCTCTTGACTTTGTGATCCTCCTGCCTGCCTCGGCCTCCCAAAGTGCTGGGATTACAGGTGTGAGCCATCGTGCCCAGCCAACCCCTCAGTTACTGACCCTATCAGAAGCACCATGCAGAACTGCAGTTAATCTTCACAACAGCCTAGAAGGTAGGTACTGTGTTACTCCCATTTCACAGGTGAATAAAGCAATACTCACAGTGGTAAGGGATTTGCCCAAGGCCACGTAGTTATAACAGCACACAGCAGAGCTGGGAATTGAACTCAGGCCTGCCGGACCCCAAAGCCCATCACCTTAACTTCCACCTAGCCCTGCCTCCCTGGAGGATGTGCCTCTTTGCCCCTCTGTGCAGGGAGTAAAGAGGCAGAGAGAGGCAAAGTCACCAAAGGAGGGTGGCGGCTTACAGATGGGAGCAGTTTTCCCAGGACAAGCCACTGGGGCATCTCAGTCAAGCCCGCACTGCAGGTGGAAGGCTAAAAGTGCTGATGAGGCAGGCGGTGTTGATGTCTGACCAGGCCCATTTAGAGCAGGCCTTCGGGGATTTCAGCAGCACAGGAACTGGCTCTGAGCGCTGTAAATAAGTTGACTCAACACCTTGGCAGGTGATAGGGCTGTTTGGCCCTGGCAAAACCTGAAAGGCCACCTGGCTGTTCCCAAAGGCCTTAATTTGCTTAAATAATGGCAAAACCTCTGGTGTGAATTCCCAGAGAACTTCCTGCCTTCTGACATGAGAGGGCACACACCAAGGGAGCCAGGAAGAGAAAAACCTCTCTCCCCCTCAATCAATTCCATAGGAAAACTGCTTATTAACTAAATCAGGAGGCAGAGGCTTGCCCTTCATACCAGCGTTAAATACTCTTTCCCTTCTCATTGTGACTGCACCGTTTCTGCTGACAGGGCAGGAGTTCAGACCAGTCAGGCTACTGCTTTCTCTTTTAAACACCCTTTTAAGCCATTAGCTTAGGCTCACCTGGAAAACCTGCCTGCCTGCCTGCCTTTTGATTACACACACAATATATCCAGCTTATCTCAGGTGTCCATTTCCTTCAGCAGGTAGGGAGCTGTGGTTTCCCAGAAGCATTTCTGTTTCTGGGAAGGCTGCAAACCAAGGCTCTACACATAGGGCAGGACCACGTGGAATCACTGGGGCTCACAATTGTTTACTAAAAGCTCAGGACTGGAGCTCTACTTACTAATCTGAACAAGAGCTGTTTCACTAATGATGATTTGTTCCCTGTTGGCATTTCAAAAAACATTGAGATATCATTAACACAACACAAAATTCACCAATTTAAAGTGTACAATTGGTCGGGCGCGGTGGCTCACACCTGTAATCCCAGCATTTTGGGAGGCCAAGGCAGGCGGATCACAAGGTCAGGAATTCGAGACCAGCCTGGCCAATATGGTGAAACCCCGTCTGTACTAAAAATACAAAAATTAGCTGGACATGGTGGCAGGTGCCTGTAGCCCCAACTACTTGGGAAGCTAAGGCAGGAGAATTGCTTGAACCCGGGAGGTGGAGGTTGCAGGGGACTGAGATTGCACCACTGCACTCCAGCCTGGGCAACAGAGCGAGACTCCGTCTCAAAAATAAATAAATAAATAAAGTGTCCAATTTCTGGCCAGGCATGGTGGCTCATGCCTGTAATCCTAGCACTTTGGAAGGCCAAGGCAGGTGGATCACCTGAGGTCAGGAGTTTGAGACCAGTCTGGCCAACATGGCAAAACCTCATGTCTACTAAAAATACAAAAATTAGCTGGGCGTGGTGGTGTGCGCCTGTAGTCCCTGCTACTTGGGAGGCTGAGGCAGGAGAATCGCTCGAACCTGGGAGGCAAAGGTTGAAGTGAGCTGAAATTGTGCCACTGCACTCCAGCCTGGGCAACAGAGTGAGACCCCATCTCAAAAATAATGATAAAAATAAAAAATTTAAAAATACAAAAATTAGCCAGCTGTGGTGGTGCATGCCTGTAGTCAAGCCACTCAGGAGGCTGAGATGGGAGGATGGCTTGAGCCTGGGAGGTCGAGGCTGCAATAAGCCGTGGTTGCACCACCACTGCACTCCAGCTTGGGTGACAGAATCAGACCCCCTTCTCAAAAAAAAAAAAAAAAAAAAAGGAAACGTTACCTTTTCTAGAACACTACCACCCCACAAACACTGCTTTTGAAGGCAGTCTTGGCTAAAGCCTTTGGTGGCAGAGATAATATTAGCAGCTAATGCTCTAGAGCACACTGCATGCCAGGCTTATATTAGTCATTTATTTTCATAGTAATAGTATGAATTAGGTACTATTATTGTCTAACTGAGGCATATGAGGGTTGAGTAACTTGCCCAAGGTCACATAACTTACAAGTTACTGGTGTGAACCTGGAATTCGAGCAAGCACAGGCCGTCTGGCCCCAGAGCCCGTGGCTCTTGACCACTATGCTTTCATGAAGGGTTTTCTGCCTAAGAGGCTTGAGAAAGACTGAAGGAAGCACCATGCCAACACACCTGAACACACACTAAATGAACCTGGGGGGACTGTGGCTTTCTCTCTCTGAACCAGTTCATGATATGAGGCTTAGAGGCCCCAATGTTGCATTTGGAACAGCAACAAACACAAGCTTGGGACTGCACGGTGGTTACAAGTAACAAGTCTAAAGTCAGCCACACCAAGATTGAGGTTTCAGCTCCACCACTCAGACATACTTGAGGTTAAGTCACTTACCCTCTCTAAGCCTTAGTTTCCTCTCTATAAGATGGGCCGAATGGCAATCTCTAAATAACAGGACTGTCGTGAGAACTACATCAGAAAGTATATAATGTAAAGTGACCAGCCTAATCTGACAAGCCTGTTGGATTTCATGCATGGGCTGTTTTGCTGAAAACTGTGCATAACTCAAAACATGCTCAGCTTTCTTTTAAAAGTAGATGTGATGCATTCCCATTCTTTAAAAGCTGCAATATAAAATGAAACTTTATGCCAGGTGCAGGAACTCATGCCTATAATCCCAGCACTTTGAAAAAGCCAAGGTAGGAGGATAGCTTGAGCTCAGGAACTCAAGACTAGCCTGGGCAATATAGTGAGACCCCTGTCTCTATAAAACATACTATTTAAAAAAAATTTTTTAATGAGATTTTACTAAGTAAAATATTATAGTGCAGTTTCAAGTCTGAATGATTCAAATCCGCTGAATGTCGGGTACTGTCCATAGCTAATATTGGACTCCTGCTGTGCACCAGGCGTGCCACTCAGCACTTTAATCCACTATTCATGTTCAAGAAACGTTGGTCATTATTAAAAATAGTAAAAGTATATGAACTATGCTTGTTACCTGCTACTACATTAAAAGAAATCTAAAATAGGCCTGGTGCGGTGGCTCACACCTGTAATACAAACACTTTGGGAGGCCAAGGTGGGTGGATCACTTGAAGTCAGGAGTTTGAGACCAGCCTGGTCAAGATGGTGAAACCCCATCTCTACTAAAAATACAAAACTTAGTCAGGCATGCTGGTGCGTGCCTACAGTCCCAGCCAGCTAGCTACTTGGGAGGCTGAGGCACAAGAGTAGCCTGAACCTGGGGGTGGGAGGTAGAGGTTGCAGTAAGCCAAGATTGCACCACTGCACTCCAGTCTGGGTGATAAAGTGAGACTCTGTCTCACCAAAAGAAAAAAAGAAAGAAAGAAATCTAAAATAGCCATATTTGAGGACTTTTGACAATCTTCCCTCCTAACTTTCCTCCTTTTGGGTGGATGGGGGAGACCTGTGGAAGACAGGGGAAATGTAAAGGGGGACATTTTGCTAAACATCTGAGTGGCAGCTTTGGAAAATGATCACACCTAAGTTTACACTTTCTTGACATTGATGTCTAATTTCAGGGTCTATCAAATCATAACCTTTTGTTTCTTTGGAAAGCAACATGCTGATACCATCAGCTTTATCTTAGACGCTTCAGATGTAGAAATGCCAGCTATGCTTTATTATAGGGGAAGGAAATGTCTTTTTAAATTACAAACTTGAGTCCCATGTGTGGCTAGTGTGTGCATGCATATAGCTTACATGAAACCTACATGCTTTTAAACACAAAAACAGAAATGTGTAACTGCTCCTAGAATCCAACCGAATCCAAAGTGGGAGAACAAAAAGGGGGCCTTAGGCAAACCAAAGGCAAGAACACCACCTTCTCTTCTCATGTTCCCTTCTGGGTACACAAGGATCTCGGGAGGCGATGTTTGAAATGACTTGCATGTGAGAGTTTGTAATAAACACAAGACATTCTTGGGATGGTTGGGGATATTTGCCATCAGAGTTGGATGTTAGATGACATTATACGTTTTCTTAGTTGTGATAATGGCATTGTGGTTCAGGAGATGCAGACTAAAGTATTTAGGGGTGAAACATGCCTGCAGCTTACTTTCAAATGGCTCATAAAGTGCATGCTCGGATGCACACACTTAACAGGCACACACAGAGAAGGCAAATATGACAATGTTAATTGTAAAATGAGGGTGTTCTTTTTTCTTTTTTTTTTTTTTGAGACAGGGCCTTGCCCTATCACCCAGGCTGGATTGCAATGGTGCAATCACAGCTCATTGCACCCTGGACCTCCCAGGCTCAAGCATCCCTCCCACCTCAGCCTTCTGAGTAGCTGGGACCACAGGTGCGCACCACCATGCTTGGCTTCATTGTACTATTTCTCAACTTTTATGTATTTAAGTTTCCATAATTAGAAGTTTTGGGGATGGGGAGGGGCTTCTATAATGAGAACTAACCAAACTAACCACGTGGATTTATTTCAGATAAAATCAGGACTGAGATTCACCCAGTATGGACTGACAACAACCACACCAATGGTTGAAATATTGAAAAGTCCCATCAGTTGGTGAGTAGCCTTTGCTCTGAGCCTCCTGGGGTCCTCCCCAGTGCCCACCCTCCAGCTGCTGCCCCGGGCCCCAGCACTGCTTGAGCACTGAACACCAGGCATCCGCTTTCATTGCAAAGGGTCCAGGCTGTACTGGTCATCAAACTTTACTTATTTTATTTATGACAGGGTATTGCTCTGTCACCCAGGATGGAGTGCACCACGTTGAATGCAAAGGGTCCAGGCTGTACTGGTCATCATCAAACTTATTTATTTATTTGAGACAGGGTCTTGCTGTGTCGCCCAGGCTGGAATGCAGTGGTGCAATCTTGGCTCACCGCAAGCTCTGCTTCCCGGGTTCAAGCAATTATCCTATCTCGGCCTCCTGAGCAGCTGGGATTAAAGGCGCCCACCGCCACACCCAGCTAATTTTTGTATTATTAGTAGAGATGGGGTTTCACCATGTTGGCCAGGCTCAAACTCCTGACCTCAAGTAATCTGCCCGACTCGGCCTCCCAAAGTGCTAGGATTACAGGCATGAGCAACCGCACCCAGCCATCAACAAACATTTTAAAACTGTGCTTCTGGCCATTCACGGTGGCTCATGCCTGTAATTCCAGCACTTTAGGAGGCTGAAGCAGGAGGATTGCTTGAGGCCAGGAATTCAAGACCAGCCTGGGCAACATAGCAAGACCCTGTCTCTACAAAAAATTTAAAATTAGCCAGATGTGGTGGCGTGTGCCTGTACTGCCAGCTACTCGGGAGGCTGAGGTGGGAAGATTGCTTGAGGCTGGGAAGTTGAGCTGCAGTGAGCTATGACTGCACCACTGCACTCTAGCCTAGGTGACAGAACGTGGCCCTGTCTTAAAAATAAATAAATAAAACATTATTCTTGCATATTCTTAACTACTGGCCATACTCCACCAATCTCTCCTCTTGGCCATCTTTGTCCACATAACTTGTTTCTCATGGATATGAACAGGAAGAGCCCTGTGGCACACAGGTTAAGTGCTCAAGCTGAGTTTAAATCTTGGCTGTGCCACCTCCCATCTGTGGGACCCTGGACTAGTCACTTTACCTCTCAGAGCCTCAGTTTACTTTACTGCAAATTGGAGATAATACAGTCAGTTCTTCAATAATCCTTGTTTTGAAAATGCAAATGTGTTTCAATGTGATGATGTATTAGGAAATAACTTGAGCAGGCTGGGTGCACTGGCTCACGCCTGTAATCCCAGCACTTTGGGAGGCCAGGGCGGGCAGATCACCTGAGGTCAGGAGTTCGAGACCAGCCTGGCCAACATGGCGAAACCCCGTCTGTACTAAAAATACAAAAAAATTAGCTGGGAGTGGTGGTGCACACCTGTAATCCCAGCTACTGGGGAGGCTGAGGCAGGAGAATCACTTGAACCTGGGAGGCAGAAGTTGCAGTGAGCCAAGATTGTGCCACTGCATTCCAGCCTGGGTGACAGAGCAAGACTCCATCTCAACAAAAAAAAAAAAAAAAAAAAAAAAAAAGGAAAATAACTTGAGTATAACTCAATGTCAAGGTTGCTCACATGTGCAATTTTGTCTCCAACCAACACTAGGTGAATGCAGAAGACTCTATCCAGCTGAAGCACGGGAACGCACAAAACACCCACCTTCTCCAGCTGCCTCAGTTCACATGTTACAAACCTTACCCATCCACACCTGGTGTTACAACTTCCATCTCATTTCAGACAATTCTCCTTCCACCACTTATAACAAGCCACAACTCTTTAGAGACCCATTTCCACAAGCAAAATTCTTTTTGTCTAATGTATTACGATGAAGTTCTTGAGTGCTGAGCTCCTAAACCCACTTTCCCATAAGCCTGGTGGTTTTGGTTTTTGTTTTTGTTTTTTGAGACTGGGTGTCACTCTGTTGCCCAGGCTGGAATCCAGTGGCACAATCATGGCTCACTGCAGCATTGACCTCCCAGGCTCAAGCGATCCTCCCACCTCAGCCTTCTGGGTAGCTGGGACCCCCAGGTGATTTTTTTGTACTTTTTGTATTTTTTGTTAGGATGGGGTCTCACTCTGTTGCCCAGGCTGGTCCTGAACTCCTGGGCACAAGCGATCCACCTGCCTCGGCCTCCCAAAGTACTGGGATTACAGGCTTGAGCCACCGTGCCCAGCCTAAGTCTGGTGTTTTTAATGGGCAATTTGACATAGTGTGGTGATTTTTAGGAAGACCTACATCACAGGGTATGGAGTGAAGTATATATAAGATCTGTATACAGTGGGGGTTAGCCCAGAGCCAGGCCAGTTGTAAGTGGTCCATAGATGTCAGCTGTGACTGTTCTCTCGCTCTGAATGTAGACAGAGCCTGGTGCATAAAAGATGCCCAGTGAACATTTATTAAATTTTCCTTGATGGGTCTATGGCTTATTAATCTTAGTGAACTAATTAAAGAGACTTATCTATCTCTCCCATATGTTGGAGAGGGACAAACCATAAATTAGAGAGGAAGCTTCCAAGTTCTAATGGAGCCCCGCCCTTCCATGCATGGCACGAAGAGGATAAGAAAGGCAGTGTCCCTGTCTGCTAGGCCTGCCCGATTAGGTGGTAAGCAAGGCAAGGACATATGCGATTGGCCATTGTGTGGCAACACGGGGCCAATTTTGAGATAAGGAGCCTAGACCCTGAGTCCTTAAGTCAGGGTCCCAGTGTAGCATTAAGTGGTTGAGAGCCCCAGGTCAGAGGTCAGACGACCCAAGTTCAAGCCCCAGATCCACTTATCAACTATGCCACCTCGGGCATGTGATTTCACCTCTCCTGCCTGCCTCGATTTCCTCATATGCAAAACAGAAATAGTGATGGTCTCTATTTCCTAAGGGGATGGGATGATTCAACAAGTTAATCCACGTAAAGCCCTTTAGCACTGTCAGACACAGAATAAAAGCTCAATGGGCTAGGCACGGTGGCTCGCGCCTGTAATCCCAGCACTTTAGGAGGCAGAGGCAAGAGGCCAGGTATTTGAGACCAGCCTGGGCAACATAGTGAGATCTCTTTACAAAAAAAAAATTTTTTTTTTTTTTTGAGAGGAAGTCTCGCTCTGTCGCCAGGCTGGAGTGCAGTGGCGCGATCTCGGCTCACTGCAACCTCCGCCTCCTGGGTTCAAGCGATTCTCCTGCCTCAGCCTCCCTAGTAGCTGGGACTACAGGCATGCGCCACCACGCCCAGCTAATTTTTGTATTTTTAATAGAGATGGGGTTTCACCATGTTGGCCAGGATGGTCTCGATCTCTTGACCTTGTGATCCACCTGCCTCCACCTCCCAAAGTGCTGGGATTACAGGCGTGAGCCACCGCGCCCGGCTACAAAAAAATTTTTTAAATTAGCCAGGTATGGTGGCACGTGCCTATGGTCCCAGCTACTCGGGAGGCTCAGATGGGAGGATTGCTTGAGACTAGGACTTCGAGACTACAGCGAGCTGTGATCTGCACTGCACTCCAGCTTGGGTGACAAAGTGAGACCCTGTCTTAAAAAGAAAAAGAAAAAAGGGCTCAATACACATTAGCTGCTATTCTGGGATTCTAGGGCTGAAAAAGAAGATCAGAGCCTGCGTAGGAAAGCGTAGGTGTGAGTAGCAGCCAGGGAAGGTCTGAGTTGCCTGGGACTGCAAGGCAGAACAGCCAGGAGCTAACTTCCACCAACCACGCACCCCGAACCTTTTCTCACACACCAGCCCGCACTTAGCCGTGTCCATGGAAGAAATGAGAATCAGCTCTGTCTCCTGCACATCATTTCCAAAAGACGGGAGAGCCTCCTCCGCTGGCGGGGAAAGGATTCCTATGGAACCTGACGCAGGAGTTGGCTGCACGGTCTGGTTTGCATCACTTCGTCTCGGTGGAAGCTGATGGAGGCAGAGGCACTTATCTGTCCTTCAGAAGATAAGGTCTAAAAAACTAGAGACCAGCTCTAGCCTCTGCCTTCCCCTCCCAGCTTATCTCCCGCCTGTGAGCCCATCTACCCACCAGGCCCTGCCACACTGGGCCTCTTGCCCACTCCACACACTGCGCTCCTTCCTGTCTCAGGCTCTCAGCCCTTGCTGTTCCTCTGCTTGGAATTCTCTTCCTACTGCTCTCTTCATGGTGTCCTCCTTTCTACCACTAGGTACCACACAAACATCCTCCTGCCTGATCCACTCCTCAGCTAAAGGGGCCCTGCACCACTACCCCAGGCACTCCCTACCCCGTTTCACTGCTTTACATTCTTCTAGAATGTGCTGCCCTCTGAAATCCTTATTTATTGCCACGGTCCCTGAAGGTGCGAGGCTGGTGCCTGGCCCACAGCAGGCTCTGAATGAATCTGGATGTCAACTGGCTGGTACCCACCTGAAGGCAGAGGCGGAGTCATTCATCTGTCCATGAACATCCCCTAAGGGCCCTCTATGTGCTGCGGACTGAGCTTTGGGCTCCGGGAGTGGGGATGGGACACAAGAGACCCAAATACTTACCTCTGAGGTCCTTCCAGGCACAGGAAAAGATGTAGTCAGAGGGGGTCTAGCCAGGCGGTGTCTTGTGGAAGACAGGCCCAGTCAGGAAGGTGACAGTTTTAGGACAGGAGGCAGAGCTCCCTGGAGCACACACCTGGTGGTGGCAGAGAGGGCTAGGCCAGGTGGCCCCAGAAGCCCTTCCAACTTTATGATTCTGAGGCAAAGGTGAAGAAAGCAACATAATAGTAGCCAAGAAAGGACCCCTAATTGACGGGGAGGAAAGGTCTCCAGATAGACTTGGACCTGAAAACAACCGGGGGCATGACAGCAGCCATCAGAGGCTACCATTTTCTTTAAAAAAAAAAAAAAAAAAAAAAGCCAGCTGCGGTGGCTCACACCTGTAATCCCAGCACTTTGGGAGGCCGAGGTGGGCAGATCATGACGAGCTCAGGAGATTGAGACCATCCTGGCTAACACGGTGAAACCCCGTCTCTACTAAGAATACAAAAAAATTAGCCAGGCGTGATGGCATACACCTGTAGTCCCCAGCGTGAGCCACCGCGCCAGGCCCCAGCTAATGTTTTTATATTTTGTAGAGATGGGGTCTCCCTATGTTGCCCGGGCTGGTCTTGAACTCCTGGACTCCGGTGATACTCCCACCCTGGCCTCCCAAAGTGCTGGGATTATAGGTGTGAACCACCACTCCCAGCCATGGATAAAATATTTTAATTATGAAATTACATTTGCAGGTTGGGCACAGTGGCTCATGCTTATAATCCCCACACTTTGGGAGACTGAAGCGGGAGGATCTCTTGATCCCAGGAGCTCAAGACCAGCCTGGGCAACATAGTGAGACCCTGTCTCAGTTAAAAAGAGGAAAAAAAAAAAAATTCCATTTGCAGAAGGTTTTCTATGAACACCTGATAGGCCATGGTACAATTTAGAGGCATCTTACCATGTGCTGCCTCAAAGGAATCAGAAAGCAGCCAACAGACATTGAAGTAGGAAGAGCAAGAGCATGATTCTGAAAAAACGTATACACATAAATCTAACTGTATGAAACATTTCTATAGGCATATTTCAGTAGTTATTGATATAGATGTATTTGTAATGAATACAGAAATAGCTGTGTGGAGTCATTCAAATATCTGAGGACCTCCTCTATGCTGGGCAGAATTCTGAGCCCAAGCCCTAGAAGTACAGCAATGAACAAAACAGACCCACCCTCAAGGAGCTCATATTCAAAGACAGGGAGACAAGCAGATCATGAAATTGAATAGTAATCAGTGCCATGGAAAAAAGGCAGGGTAGGTGGTACAGTGACAAGGGTATAGATGTGAGCTATTATCCAAGACAGACTCTGCTGAGAACTGGGGCAGTTTGAGCAGAGACTGGAAAGAGATAAGCAAGAGTGGCATGAGGATGCCTGGGGGAAGGGTGCTCTGGGCACAGGGAACAGCAGGCACCATGGCCCTGAGGCAGGAGAGTGTTGGATAACGATTTACTTTAGTAAAATGCCATTACTTATACTTGCATTTATATTACAACATATAAGATAATAATAGAGAACTTACTTCTAGGAGGATGTATACAAAAATGTTCCCCGGTGGTGATATCTAGATAGTGACTTTACACACAATTTAAATATTTTTGTTCTTTTTATTAAGAGATGGTATCTCCCTATGGAGGCTGGACTTCAACACTTGGGCTCAACTGATCCTCTCACCTCAGCCTCCAGAACACCTGGGACTATAGGCATGTACCACTGCACCCAGCTTTTTTCTTTTAGCTATCTATATTTTCCAAAGTTTTCCCCACAACTAACATGTATTAGCTGCAAAATGACAAATATCAATGGAAAGTCCAAGGTATTAAGAGCTGTTGCCAAAATCACATGAAGGTAAGAGCTCTGTGGAGAAACTGGATCCTCTCTAAGGCACAGATTTATGCTTAACTCATAGAAACCTAATTATGCAACTGATCTTGTTTTCCTCTTTGCTCAGAGTCAAATTTGTGGTCTGCTTTTAGCAGGGATCTAGGTCTGTGGCAAACACATCACTATCCAACCTTCTTCCTATACTCATCTTTTTTCTTAAATCGTAATTAAGCCGGGCGCAGTGGCTCACGCCTGTAATCCCAGCACTTCGGGAGGCCAAGGCGGACAGATCACCTGAGGTCAGGAGTTCGAGACCAGCCTGATCAACGTGGAGAAACCTCGTCTCTACTAAAAATACAAAATTAGCTGGGTGTGGTGACGCATGCCTGTAATCCCAGCTACTTGGGAGTCTGGGGCACTTGAACCCAGGAGGCGGAGGTTGCGGTGAGCCAAAAGCGTGCCATTGCACTCCAGCCTGGGCAACAAGAGCGAAGCTCCATCTCAAAAAAAAAAAAAAAGTAATTAAAATATTTTATAACATATTTTTAGAGATGGGGGTCTCTCTATGTTGCCCCAGCTGGTCTGGAACACTTAGGCTCAAGTGATCCTCCTGCTTCAGCCTCCCAAGTAACTGGCAATACAAGTGCACACTACCACACCCAGCTCTCCTCTTATCTTTTATTCTTATTTCTCCTTTGCCCATTTCCTTAACCCTATCTGAGAAATACATATAGCTATTATGCAATTATGCATCTGGGTGCCCCAAACCTCAAAATTCTTTGTTGGAGAGGTAGGAATGAACAAAGTAAATAAAAAAACAAACAAACAACAATAACAACAAAAGACCAAGATACAGACAAGAGATTCTTAATGAAGTCTTGAAAAAGAAATGTTGTTTTGGGAAGTCTTGTTACTATGAGAAAGAGAATCCCCATCTCTGGGGAATCCCAACTTTCTCATTATGGAAACTTAATGGTCTAGGCCGGGCACGGTGGCTCAGGCCTATAATCCCAGCACTTTGGGAGGCTGAGGTGGGTGAATTACCTGAGGTCAGGAGTTCAAGACCAGCCTGGCCAACATGGTGAAACCCTGTCTTCACTAAAAATACAAAAAAAATTAGCCGGGCATGGTGGCACACCCCTGTAATCCCAGCTACTCGGGAGGCTGAGGCGGGAGAAGTGCTTGAGCCCGGGAGGTAGAGGTTGCAGTGAGTTGAGATCATGCCACTGCACTCTAGCCTGGCCAACAGAGCGAGACTGTCTCAGGGAAAAAAAAAAAAAAAAAAAAAAGAAACTTAATGGTCTAAAATGGAGCAGGGATGGTCTGGTTCATCGTGTTCTATTATGAAAATAAAACGACCCTAAAACTTTCTAAGTGGCAGATCTCCCTGTCACAGCAGACCACAGCTAAATGAACTTCTCTGGGTCTCAGTTTCCTCATCCAAAAATGGGGTCTAGGCGGGGCGCAGTGGCTCACACCTGTAATCCCAGCAATTTGGGAGGCCGAGACAGGCAGATCATTTGAGGTCAGGAGTTCGAGATTAGCCTGGCCAACGTGGTGAAACCTTCTCTACTAAAAATACAAAAAATCAGCCGGGCGTGATGGTGGGCGCCTGTAATCCCAGCTACTCGGGAGGCTGAGGCAGGAGGATTGCTTGAACCCAGGAGGCAGAAGTTGTAGTGAGCCGAGATCACACCACCGCACTCCAGCCTGGGCAACAGAGTGAGACTGTCTCAAAAAAAAAGGGGGGTCTAGAACTTACTACTTCCACAAAGTAACTGGGAGAATTACATGTTACTATACAAATGCTCAGGGCAATGCCCCACATATAGTAAGGCTGTGTCAGTGTTAATAATAATAGCAATTATGTTTACCCATTATCAGTAATAACTAATTGTAATTCTGAGTGCACACATGACATTCTATATTGTTCATCTCATTTAATCTCCCCCAAAACCTTATGAAGTAGGTTCTACTAATGCCATTTTACAGAGGGAAAACATTGACCGGAAGACAAGATGCCCTTGAAAGAAATCCTGCTACTGGTTCCCTGGATTTTGGGAGAGCCTGGGCCAGTTTTCTCAAGGAAGGGAAGCGGTGCATCCGGCAGTTAGGGACAAGTTGTGAATCTTTGCCCTGCCACGAAGTAGTCAAGGGGATGTCTCAGAGCCACAGTGTCTTCATCCATAAAATGGGATAATATAAATTTTTTTGTTTTGTTTTGTAAACAGAATCTCACTCTGTTGCCCAGGCTGGAGCACAGTGGCGTGATCTCAGCTCACTGCAACCTCTGCCTCCCGGGTTCAAGTGATTCTCCTGCTTCAGCCTCCCAAGTAGCTGGGACTACAGGCGCGCACCACCACACCCGGCTAATTTTCTGTATTTTTAGTAGACAAGCGGTTTCACCATGTTGTCCAGGCTGGTCTCAAACTCCTGACCTCGTGATTCGCCTGCCTTGGCCTCCCAAAGTGCTGGGATTACAGACATGAGCCACCGTGCCTGGCCGATATAAAATTATAGTAGGGGTGGTGTGAAACACTAAACGATCTCACATATGTAAAACTAAATGCATACCAGTAAGTGAAGGGTTCTCAATCAATAAATAACTGAAGGGTCTTCGATTATTTGACACATAGGAGAAGATTAACTAAAAACAAGGCACAAGATAGAAAGAGAAACTAGATCCAACTGTGACAGGGAAATTTCCCATGAGAGGAAAACAAATCTTTTAAAAAGTGTTAAATATCTGAAAATCATGACATGTCTAGAAATACTTAAAAAAAAAAAAAAAAGGAGACAGGTCACCTGTCTTGAGGCAAACAAGCAAAGACAACTCAGGAGCCCTCAGGTTCATGATTAATTGCCCTACAATTTTGGGATTTCATTTAGAATCAAATAACTAAAATGCCTTACATACCTGTTGGATCCGTTACCAAACTCCAGATGGATTAATCATAGACCAAATCCCCCCCAACCTTTCCAAAAAAATTAAAAAGCAGCCAGGCGCAGTGGCTCACGCCTGTAATCCCAGCACTTTGGGAGGCCGAGGCGGGCAGATCATGAGGTCAGGAGATCGAGACCATCCTGGCCAACATGGAGAAACCCTGTCTCTACCAAAAATACAAAAATTAGCCAGGTGTGGTGGCAGTTGCCTGTAGTCCCAGCTACTCAGGAGGCTGAGGCAGGCAAATCGCTTGAACCCAGGAGGCAGAGGTTGCAGTGAGCCGAGATCACGCCACTGTACCTGGCGACAGAGCGAGACTCCATCTCGAAAAATAAAAAATAAAAAAGCAATTTAATTCCACATTCACAGCAAGGAAAGTCCCCAAAATTCTCAGTTGGCCCAACCTAAAAGTGAAACTGCAGCTGCCTTATCTCCATGCTGGATCTGTTTTCTGCTCAGCTTGAGTTTCATGCTGGCTTCTCCGCAGACAGCAGGAGGGTTTGGTGATGCATTTTAATATTGGGCTGGGCAAGTTAGAAATAAGGGAGTTGGGTTTGCAGAGTCATAAAAGTGATGCCTCTTTTCCAAAACCATGTAAGTTAACTTGTCAAATCATCCACTAGTCTGCATTATCCAGTCTACCCTCACCGCACTAGGAGCCAGAGATCTTGGATACAGCAGGTGGCCAAGGACTACCTGAATGGAAGAGTGAATGATGGGTGAACAGATGAACCGACAGACAGAAGGAAGGGGCCCCCTGGCCACCTAAGGTCTCCTCTCCAAATACATTGGAATCCCTCCTCCACCACTGAGTTGCTGGTGCTTGTTACACACCTTGCATATTTTGCTTGCTTTCCTTCTCCAAGAACACACAGGGAGTTTGCAGGCCTTAACTTCATTTCCCTTCACCTGTCTTGATAGACCCTGAGATTGGCTCTATGTTATTTTATTTTATTTTGAGATGGAGTCTCACTCTATTGCCCAGGCTGGAGTGCAGTGGCGTGATGTCAGTTCGCTGCAGCCTCTGCCTCCCAGTTCAAGCGATTCTCCTGTCTCAGCCTCCCAAGAATCTTGGACTACAGGCGCACAGCACCATACCTGGCTAATTTTTGTATTTTTAGTAGAGATGGGGATTCGCCATGTTGGCCAGGCTGGTCTCAAACTCCTGACCTCAGGTGATCCAGCCACCTTGGCCTCCCAAAGTGCTGGGATTACAGGCGTGAGCCACCATGCCTGGCCAGCTCCCATTTTAGACTGGTAATTCCACTCAGAGTTAGCCCTAAATGTCATCTGGGATGACTCCTCAGAGAAATCTGATGAAAGATGTGGACATGATCCACATCTGTGAACTGATCTCACACACACACACACACACACACACACACACACACACACACCCCTTTGTCTACAACTTCGGGTAGCTTCATAGCCCATCCCCCACCAAACCCAACCAATAATCATCTTTTTTAACAAGTAAACAAAGAAAAAAACCCATCAAATCTCAAATCTCTTGACTCAAAACCTCTGGGAGGGAAAGCCCCTCAAAGTCTCCACTTTTAAGCTCTCCATGTGTCCGCCATCCCCCCAACCAGCTCTGGCCCAGGTTTGGAAACCTGCTCTCGCCCAGGTTGTCCTTGCAGTGGGATCCAGGGACCACCAGTTCCAGCACAGGATGGGCTTGTTTTAAAATGCAGATTCCTGGACTCACCCCAGACTTAAACATCAGAATCTCTAGGGGTGCAGTCTGCGCTTGTAGTTAGTTTTGCAGGAGATTTTGAAGCATATTAAAGACAGAGAACTGTTTCCTCGGACTTCACAGGGTTAAAATGTCAGACAGGCCAAAGGCCTGTAAACAACTGCTAATGAACTAATCAGCATTTCAAATCATGGAGCTGATAACGGTAACCACTTTCCCAGAAGTGGGGGAGGAGGGCCGAGGGAAGGAGACCCCTCCGCAGATTTATTCTTCCCTCCCCTACTTCCAGGTCCCACAGTTGACTTCCAGTTCCCTTGCCCCTCTCACTCTGGGAGGTCCTCACCTTTCCTCAACTGCCTCAGCAGTTGCCTCTGCCAAGCCGGCTGTTCCTCTCTCTAAACCTCAGTCTCTTCATCTGTAAAGTGGGGAGGAGGCTAGGGGCCAGTGGACTGTGGCCATAAGGGAATTTGAGGTGTAAACCCACTCCCAAGGCTCCTGTCCCATTTTCTGGACTTCTTCCCCCAGCACCCCCACCAGGCATTCTCCAGGATCGGCAGGCTGTGTTTGTTTCTCCCCTTCTGTCTCCAACTATAATGTGAATTCCACACATTGTAGGGAGTTGGGATTTTCTTCTGGCACAGGGTTGGCTCAACAGCCAAGAGTGAGTTGGAGTTTTGGGCTCAGTGCCTGGCTGGTACTAAGCACGCAAAACAGGAATAGCTGTCACCATAATTTCTCCTCAATGTAAAAAGCAGGGGAATTGAACGCTTTAAATTTAGCTACTTTTTACAATTGATTTATCTTCAGGAAGCAAATAGCCTTGCTGAGGGGAAGAGAGGAATCAAACTTTTTAAAGGTCCCTTACTGTTTAAAAAGATGGCCAGAGAGATCCATCTAAGCTCAGCTGGTTTGGGGCTTTTTTTTTTTTTTTTCTGAGATGGAGTCTTGCTCTGTTGCCGAGGCTGGAGTGCAGTGGTGCTCACTCTTGGCTCACTCCAACCTCCGCCTCCCAGAGGTTCAAGCGATTCTCCTGCCTCAGCCTCCCAAGTAGCTGGGATTATAGGCGCCCACCAACATGCCCGGATAATTTTTATGTTTTTAGTACAGACTGGGTTTCTCCATGTCGGCCAGGCTGGTCTCAAACTCCTGACCTCAGGTGATCCTCTGGCCTTGGCCTCCCAAAGTGCTGAGAATACAGGCGTGATCCACCATGCCCGGCCTGTGTTTTTGTTTTGTTTTGTTTTTGTTTCTGAGAGGAGCAAAATGTGATTGAAAGTTTTAGGAATCTGGCTTCCTCCTCTCCATTATAATGCACTCCCTCACTGCAAAAGTCCCCAAAAGATGGACATAAGTCACCTCCACTGGGGGTTGTGGGGTAACCCTGCAGCCTAATCCTCCCACAGCAAAGAGCCCCTCATCAAACTACTCACTGAGTGGCAACTACATGCCAGGCTTAATGCTGGGGGCTGTGAATACTTCCCAAGTACCCAGCCTGGTGGGGGAGCATAAAGGAACCCAGGGGATCCCAACTGGCAAAGGGAAGGAGTAGGACGTATCCTGACACAGGCCTTGGGGATGAGGATCAGAGAAGGCTTCCTAGAGGTAGCAACAACGAAGATGGCCCTGAGAGAGAAATGAGCCAGGCAAGGAACACTGGGAGGTGTCCCCAGTGGGGGGGTCAGAATATGCCAGAGCCAGCAGCGCCATTGGAAATGGGAGTCCATGGCCCCACCCTGGGCCAAGTGGAGCAGAAGCCCAGGGGAGGCCCAGACCTGTGTGCTCAGCTCAGAACCTGAGCAGGCAGGCCAGTGCCCATGCTACTAACCACCAGGCTCCACTGCCCAGAATGGAGAGGGGAGGCAGAACTGGCAGGAGGAGGCAGCCGGTGTATTTGGGCTAAAGGACCAGAGGAGTCCCAAGTGAAAGACAAAGTCCTGGTGATGGGTACAAGGCCCTCCACATGCTGCCACCCCCTCTGCCCTTCTGCCAGCCCCTGCCCCTTGATCACTGACCTTGCCCTTCTGCTCAGTGTCAGGGGTGTGTCTTTGCTGTTCCCTCCATCTAGAACACCCTCCCCTCCGTCTAGAACACCCTTCCCTACCTAGTCACATGGCCTGATCCTTCACCTCTCTTGGGTCTTTGCTCAAATGTCCCCCTTCAGTGAGGCCTTCTCAGATCACCCTAGTACTTCCCAGCAATGCTCCATTCCGATTCATCTTTCCTACACACCTGTCTCCACTCAGTGCTCTAAATATTTTGCACATTGATTATGTTTATTGCCTGCTCCCTGCAATACCTGAGAATACAAATTCCATGATGCGGGACATTCATATGTGTCTGGGTCCCTGTGTCTGCCATTCAGAACAGTGCTTGGCACATAACAGCCCCTCCATCATTACTGAACAAACAAATGGAGGATGGACACATGGATGGGTAGGATGGGTGAGATGGGCACCTAGAAGCAAGCTTGAGGAGAAGGGGATTTGGGATAAACATCTGGGGGCAGGGGAGAGGGTATGGGATAGCCCAGCGGGGCTGCCCCAGGCCTGATGTATCAGCCTAGACCACTCAGGCCTCTCCAAGGGCTGCCCCAGGCAGCGAGAGGGCAGAGGACCTGCTGCCCGGGTTCTCCAAGTTCTCCCAGCTTGCTAGCCTTCAGGCCAAAAGGGCCCCACCCAACCAGCCACACTATTGTCCTTCTGCAGTCCTGCCAGGCTCTGTTGGGCCCTGTCTGCCTCAAAGGCCCTGTAGGAAGAACCAACGAGGGAGTTTTCTCACAGCCCCTACCCTCCTGTGTGACTCGAGGACCGGAAGTTCAGTTTCACTTGACCTATCTGAGTCACCATCCAAATATACCATCTGTCATATTCCTGTCTCCCAGTCTCTGCACAGGAGGTCCCGCCCCCACCTCTCTAGGCTTGGGGCATCCCCCTCTCAGCCAACAACAGAGGCTGAGAGTCTCCCCGTATTCCTGCTCACATACCACCCCACATTCCAGACTCCCCCTGGCCTCCCCACCCTGGGGAAGCTCCACCAGCTGACCCAGCCCATACAGTCCCACCCCACCTGAATTCTAAACGAGCCCATTGTCTGATGACTTGGCATCCCAGTGTTTTCTATCACCCCTGGGTCAGCTCCAAACTCCTGGAAACAAGGCTGGTAACTGACACAGAGCACACAGAAGGCACTCACACACTGTGCGGAAGAGAACTAAACCTCAAGGTGTGTGTGGTGGTCTGTGATATTATTAATAAAGACACCTTGCCCAGATTAAAGAGAAAGAATAGGGGAGAAACATTCTCCAAGGCCTGTTATAAAGGAGGGGCAAAATTCTCCAAGCCCTGTTATAAAGGAGGGGCAGGAGACGGTTATACTTTACAAGACAATTCACATTCCCATCTTTGGAAAACTAGAATTTAAAATACTTTACAAGGGCTGGGCGTGGTGGCTCATGCCTGTAATCCCAGCGCTTTGGGAGGCTGAGGGGGGAGGATCATAGGGTCAGGAGATTGAGACCATCCTGGCTAACACGGTGAAACCCCATCTCTACTAAAAATGCAAAAAAAAAAAAAAAAAAAAAATTAGCTGGGCGTGGTGGTGGGCACCTATAGTCCCAGCTACTCAGGAGGCTGAGGCAGGAGAATGGCATGAACCCGGGAGGCAGAGCTTGCAGTGAGCTGAGAGCACACCATTGCACTCCAGCCTGGGGGACAAGAGCAAGACTTCATCTCAAAGAAAAAAATTAAAAAAAAAAAAAAAAATATATATATATATATATATATATGGAATACTTTACAAGACAATTCACATTTCCATCTGTGGAAAACTAGAATTTTAAAAACCCAGCCGGGCACGGTGGTAAAGGGGATTTTAGGGGCTGCATGGGTGGACCTTGGCATGAGGCTCCTTTCTAGGCCAAAGTGATGGATCTAGAATGGAAACATTCTTAGAAATAGAGCCGCCGAGCACAGGAAGGATAAAAGCCAGCCAGGGCGGGACACACACTTTTCCTTCCCAGCTCCCCTAGCTGTAGAACTCTAGGTAAGTGAACGGCCTCTAGAAGCTTCTGTTTATGATTTGAAAATGGAATTGTCAAGCCCGGTGTGGTGGCTCACGCCTATAATCTATAATCCTAGCACTTTGGGAGGCCAAGGCAGATCACCTGAGGTGAGGAGTTTGACACCAGCCTGGCCAAAATGGTGAAACCCTGTCTCCACTAAACAATACAAAAATTATCTGGGCATGGTGGTACATGCCTGTAATCCCAGCTACTTGGGAGGCTGAGGCAGGAGAATCGCTTGAACTCGGGAGGCGGAGGTTGCAGTGAGCCAAGATCGCACCATTGCACTCCAGCCCAGGCAACAGAGCAAGATTCCATCTCAACCAAAAAAAAAAAAAAAAAGAAAGAAAAGAAAATGGAATTGCCATAGTACCTAACTCTAAGGTTGATGCAAGGATTAAAAAAACAAGATCATACATGAACAGTTGAGTACTCAATCAATAAATGAATGCAATGACTATTGTGGTAATTGTATAACAATACTATTATTATTGGTAGAGATGGGGGTCTTGCTATGTTGCCCAGGCTGGTCTTGAACTCTTGGGCTCAAGCGATTCTCCTGCCTTGGCCTCCCAAAGTGTTGGGATAACAGGCATGAGCCACTGTGCCCCCTGTAATCCCACCACTTGTCGGAGGCTGAGGCAGGAGGATTGCCCGAGCCGAGGAATTTGAGACCAACCTGGGCAACACAGTGAGACCTTGTATTTTTCAAAATAAATTAATTAAATGTAATTAGCTGGGCACGGTGGCTCACATCTGTAATCCCAACACTTTGAGAGGGCTAGAGGGGCAGATCATCTGAGGTCAGGAGTTTGAGACCAGCCTGACCAACATGGTGAATCCCCATCTCTCTAAAAATAGAAAAAATTAGCCAGGCATGGTGGCAGGCGCCTGTAATCCCAGCTACTCAGAAGGCTGAGGCAGGAGAATTGCTTGAACCCGGGAGGCGGAAGTTGCAGTGAGCCGAGATGGCACCAGTCTGGGCAACAGAGCAAGACTCCGTCTCAAAAAAAAAAAAAAAATTGCACTCAAATGGATGTTGGGTCAAAGGAGCGTCTTATCCTTTAGGAGGTCAAGAGCAAAGTGATAAAGGGGTATCACTCTTCCTCATACTCAATCCTCTGTGGCTCCTTTGACACTTACACTACCCGCCCCCCGCCCCATGCTTTTTCACTCCCTTGACACAAGTCTAAAGCAGAAACATCTAATGAGAAAAACTAATTTGTTTTTTTAGAGATCGATTCTTGAGACATTGACCAGGTTGGAGAGCAGTAACTATTCACGGGCACAATCAGCATGCACTGCAGCCTCGAAACTCCCAGGCTCAAGTGATCCTCCTGCCTCAACCTCCCAAGTAGCTAGGACTACAGATGTGTACCACGGAGCCCAGCCAATAAAAACTAAATGAAGAGTGGTTGCTACGTACCAGGCACTGGAAGCACTTCGCACATGCTAACTCATTGAATCCTCATTGCAATCCTTTGTGGTAGGGGCTATGTTTATCCCCTTTGTACAGGTGAGGGGACTGAGGCACAGAAAGATTAAGAAACTGGCCCTAGGGAATTCCCATTTGGGTCTCTCTCTCTCTCTCTCTCAAAAAAAAAAAAAAAAAAGAAATAAAAAGAAGCCTGCCCTAGGCAAAATGGGGTGGGGTTGGGATAGAGGGGAGGGACGCAAAAAAATTTGAAAAAAAAGAAAGAAACTTGCAGGCCAGTGCAGCAACTCACACCCATAATCCCAGCACTTTGGGAGGCTGAGGCGGGCAGATGGCTTGAGCTCAGGAGTTCAAAACCAGCCTGGGCAACATGGCAAAACCTCGTCTCTACAAAAAATACAAAAAAAAAAAAAAAAGATTAGCCTGGAGTGGTGGCATGCACCTGTAGTCCCAGCTACTTGGGAGGCTGAGGTGGGAGGATGGGGATGACTTGAGCCCAGGAGGCAGAGGTTGCAGTGAGCCAAAATTGTACCACTCCACTCCAGCCTGGGTGACAGAGCAAGGCCCTGTCTCAAAAAAAAAGAAAGAAAGGAAGGAAGGAAGGAGAGAGAGAAAGAAAAAGAGAGAGAGAAAGAAAGAAAGAAAGAGAAAGAAACTTGCCCAAAATCACAGGAAAAGTAAGGGTCCAGTTGGGATTGGAATCCAGGCAATCCTGCTGCATTCCACCCTCCCAGTTCATCTTCTCTAAGAGAAGCTCATAGGCTAAAAGAGAAATAAATGCTCAAGAGTCAAATCTCTGTCGAAACCAGAAATGAAACCTCACATCTGGCAAGTAAAATGTGGTTTCCTAGGTTCAACAGCTTCCCAGGTATTTAAACACTCCCATGGTGGAAGTGAGAGGATTAGCAGAAAGAAGAATGAAAAATCATAACCAAATTACAAAGCCCAAAGAAAAATAAGTACAACTTACAGGAAGTTTCAAAATCAAAAACTCAGCTGGTTGCCATGGCTCACACCTGTAATCCCAGCACTTTGGGAGGCCAAGGTGGGCGGATCACTTGAGGTCAGGACCAGCCTGGCCAACATGGTGAAACCCTGTCTCTACTAAAAATACAAAAATTAGCCGGGCATGGTGGCGCTGGCCTATAATCCCAGCTACTCGGGAGGCTGAGGAAGGAGAATAGCTTGAACCTGGGAGGTGGAGGTTGCAGTGAGCTGAGACTCCAACACTGCGCTCCAGCCTGGGTGACAGAGCAAGACTCTGTCTCAAAACAAAACAAAACAAAAATCAGAGACTCAAAATACAGCTCTGAAACATCCAAAAACCTCAAGGAGTAGAAGAGGGCTTTGTTTTGTTTTGTGTTTTGTTTTTGAGAGAGCGTCTCGCTCTGTCACCCAAGCTGGAGTGCAGTGGTGCAAAACGCAGCTCACTGCAGCCTTAACCTCCTGGACTCAAGGGATCTACCTGCCTCAGCCTCCCATGAAGCTGGGATCACAGGCACACGCCACCATGCCTGGGTAATTGTTTTTGTATGTAGAGACAGGGTTTCCCTTTGTTGCCCAATCTGGTCTCCAACTTCTGGGCTCAAGCAATCCTCCCACTTTGCCCTCCCGAAGTGCTGGATTACAGGCATGAGCTACCGCACCCGGCCTCTTTTTAAATGCAGACTTGAGACAAGAAGGCAAAAGTTACAAGAAATACAACCACAAATTCTATTTTCTCCAGAAAATTTAGTCATGATTACAAGCCTGGGAGTTAGGTGGTAATGAAACCAGCCACATGAACGTCACCAAGCAGCTGTTATTTCTCCAAAACCTCTTAGCACGAAGCTAACAGAGACGACATCTAGGGCTAGTATCTCCTGGGACTTATGAGTAAGAGCCGGCACCTAGAGTACCTGTCACTATAGAGGGTGATGTCACCGCTGAGTCAACCTGATATTGAAAAACCTTACCAGGAGAGGCCTCTCAATGTCGGTGACTCAGGGCCCCACCCCACCTGTTCATAAAGTAAGTGCCCAGGTGTTTGCCTCACTGCTTATTCAAGGGATGATGTTTTCCAATAGGAAAGCCACAACTCTCCCCACCAACAAGCTGGTCATCTTGTTCCCTTTTCCAAACACTCCCACATAGTTGTGGTGAAGAATTTGTTGGGGAGGAAGCCTCGTACTGAAGGTGAGATTCCAAAGTAAGTACCAGGTCCTAGGAACACTCGTATACATGCACCAAAAAAAAAAAAAAAAAAAAAAATGCCCTAAACGATGCCTGTTTAGAAAATCTCATCCCTCTGCAGGAAGAATCTTTAGAAAACTCGGCTAGGCACAGTGGCTCATTCATGCCTGTAATCCCAGCACTTTGGGAGGCCGAGGAGGGCTTATCACCTAAGGTCAGGAGTTGGAGACCAGCCTGGCCAACATGGTGAAACCCCGTCTCTACGAAAAATACAAAAAGTAGCCAGGTGTGGTGGCACATGCCTGTAATCCCAGCTACACCGGAGGCTGAGGTGGGAGAATCGCTTGAACCCGGGAGGCAGAGGTTGCAATGAGCCGAGATCAGGCCACTGCACTCTAGCCTGGGCAACAAGAGCAAGACTCTGTCTCAAAAAAAAAAAAAAAAAAAATTTAGAAAACTCTGCTGGAGCAATATTCCTCTTGGGCAACATGCTGAGGGGTGGGGAGTGGCTTGGAATGAGCATTATTTCCTGGTTTGAATCTGATACCCTTTAAAGGAGATGTTCCTAAAGTGGCAGGTCAAAAGGGAAAGATAAATAAATAAAAAATGAAGGAGATGTGAAAATGAGCCCTCAGGATTCCTTCTCTAGAAAATGCCTGGCCTGGCCGGGCATGGTGGCTCAGACCTGTAATCCTAGCACTTTGGGAGGCCAAGGCGGGGGTATTGCTTAAGCTCAGGAGTTCGAGACTAGCCTGGGCAACGTAACAAGACCCTCTCTATTTATTTTAACAAAAAATTTAAAAATTAAAAGAAAAATGCCTGACTAGAGAACAGTCTTTTTCAATGACATGAATATAGACTTGAATGTAGAAGTCCAGTCCCCTCAAGATACAGTCCAATTCTATTTTTTTTTTTTTTTTTTTTTGAGACAGAGTCTTGCCCTGTCACCCAGGCTGGAGTGCAGTGGTACGATCATGGCTAAACCTCCCAGGCAGCTTCAACCTCCCAGGCTCAAGTGATCCTCTCACCCCAGCTCCCAAGTAGCTGGGACTACAAGCATATGCCACTACACCTGGCTAATTTTTGGATTTTTTGTAGAGGCGGGGTTCTATCATGCCCAGGCTGGTCTTGAACTCCTGGGCTCAAGAGATCTACCTGCCTTGGCTTGGGATTACAGTCATAAACCACCACACCCAGCTGACACAGTCCAGTTCTAACATCTATTGAGCACCTCACTTCTTCTTCTTTACACAAATGCCATCCTTCTTAGTGATGACTGCCCCTAAATTTCTCCACCTCAATGCATAGTTTTTATCACCCTTCCTGCTGAGTTTTATTCTTTCTTCCATACATCACCATCTACCTGTCCCCTCCAATTAGAAGAGAAACTCCATGAGGACAGGGCTTTTTCTCTGTTTGGGCCCCACTGCATCCCCAATGCCTAGCAGAGGGCTTGGCAGGTGCTCAGCACAAATTCATTAAGTGAATGGACAGGCAAATACCTCTGTCACCTGAGACCTTCAGAGAAGGAATGATCCATCCCTTTCACCTGGCTGCTCACAGACTGTTCTGTGAGTTGCCTTTTCCTGCTATAAAGAGCACAGACTTTGAAGTTCAACAGCCACCAGACATACGGCCAGGCTCTCCCACTTCCTGTGTGCATGACACACCTGTGTGCATGAGGGTTACAGGAGATGGCATACGGGAAGAGTTCAACATACAGAAAGCACTGCTCAATACACTGTTGCTTATGATCACAATACAGAGTACAACAACAAATACTTTTCTTTTTTCTTGAGACAGTGTCTCACTCTGTCGCCCAGGCTGGAGTGCAGGGAGGCAATCACAGCTCACTGCAGCCTTGACCTCTGTGGTCTCAGGTGATCCTCCCACCTTAGCCTCCCAGGTAGCTGGGTCTGCCAGCTTATGCCACCAGGCCTGGCTAATTTTTAAAAATCTTTTGTAGAGACAGGGTCTCCCTATGTTGCCCAGGCTGGTCTCAAGGGATCCTCCCACCTCAACATTCCAAAGTGCTGGGATTACAGGCATGAGCCACTGTGCCCTGCCGAATAATTTTTTTTTTTTTTTTTGAGACAGAATCTCACTCTGTCACCCAGGCTGGAGTACAATGGCTCACTTGGCTCACTGCAAGCTCCACCTCCCGGGTTCAAGCCATTCTCCTGCCTCAGCCTCCCAAGTAGCTGGGACTATAGGCGCCTGCCACTACGCCTGGCTAATTTTTTTTTGTATTTTTAGTAGAGATGGGGTTTCACCATGTTAGCCAGGATGGTCTCGATCTGCTGACCTCATGATCCGCCTGCCTCAGCCTCCCAAAGTACTGGGATTACAGTCGGCCACCGTGCCCTGCCCCTGCCAAATAATTTTTTTTTAAGTATGTCTCAAATATTGCATGGGACATACTTATGCTAAATATTAGCCATCGTTTATCTGAAAGTCAAATGTAACTGATAGTCCTGTATTGTTATTTGCTAAATCTAGCCACACTACCCATTAAGCCATTACCCTGCTGAAGGCAGGGCAGTCTAGGTTACATAAAGATTTGTAAGATGTGCCGGGCGTGGTGGCTCATGCCTGTAATCCCAGCACTTTGGGAGGCCGAGGAGGGCAGATCACGAGGTCAGGATATTGAGACCATCCTGGGTAACACGGTGAAACCCCGTGTCTATTAAAAATACAAAAATTAGCCGGGCATGGTGGCTAAAAATTAGCTACTCAGGAGGCTGAGGCAGGAGAATCGCTTGAACCTGGCAGGCAGAGGTTGCAGTGAGCCAAGATCGCACCACTGCCCTCCAGCCTGGGTGACAGAGGGAGACTCCCTCTCAAGAAAATAAGAAAAAAAAAAGATTTACAAGATGTTGCCCTACAGTACTCTCTCATGAATATTTATTGATCAGATGGATTTTGAAGCCATGAGATTTTTATCTTGGCCGAGATCTGATTAAGCAGGCCTTGCTTTTTTTTTTTTTTTTTGAGACTGAGTCTCGCTTTGTCGCCCAGGCTGGAGTGCAGTGGCGCGATCTCAGCTTACTGCAACCTCCACCTCCCAGGTTCAAGAGATTTTTGTGCCTCGGCCTCCCGAAGTGCTGGGATTACAGGCGTGAGCCACCACGCCTGGCCGGCCTTGCATTTTTGTCTTTGAGCTTTTTGCATCTCTCATCAAGCTCTATCCAGGCTCCTCTGCACTGCCAAAAACTGGAAGAACAGACACCGGTTCTTGAACAATTCATGGGTCTGAAGGATGCTGAGATACCCAGGGGGCAGGTGTTGGGTGTATCTGAGAGCCTTGCTCAAGGAAGGTGTTACCCACACAATAGGAAACCAAACAGATGGCTCTGGCGGGCTCAGATATCCGCCTAGATTTTGATCTGGTGCTTCCTTACACTCAGAAGTGTGGGGTAGAAATGGCTCATCTGACCTTTAGACTCCAGACTGCAAGCTGTTTTGTGACAAGACAATTAGGTAAGGTTACATCAGGGGTGTGCAGAGCTCAGAGAAACTGGGGAGTGCCAACCAGAGGCACACGCCCTGAGAACACCCCTCCTCCCTTCTCTGTGGCTAATACATAAAGCCCTGTCTTTAAAAAAAGAAAAAAACAACTACAGTGAAATATCCTCTAGAAAGAGAGATCTGTTTAGTCCTGTCTGTATTAAATACACTCTGAAACCTCTCATTCATTCATTCCTTCGGATACTTACTGAGCCCTTATTATGTACCAAGCACTATTCTAGCTGCAATTCAGCACAAGTACAAAACAAAAGACATTAAAAATCCCTGGCCTCCTGAGGCTTCTGTTCTAATGGGAGGAGACAGGCAGTGAACAGGAGAAATAAGTGAAATACATAGCATGTTAGACAGTGAAACGTACTAGAAGAAAATTAAGTAAAAGAGGTGGGGAGGGCTGAGGGCAGGGTTTACTATCATAAATAGGGGGTCCAGATTGGGTGTGGTGGCTCACGCCTGTAATCGCAGCACTTTGGGAGGCCAAGGCGGGTGGATCACCTGAGGTCAGGAGTTCAAGACCAACCTGGCCAACATGGTGAAACCCAGTCTCTACTAAAGATACAAAAATTAGCCAGGCATGGTGGCACATGCCTGTAATCCCAGCTACTTGGGAGGCTGAGACAGGAGAATTGCTTGAACCCGGGAGGCGGAGGTTGCAGTGAGCCGAGATCAAGCCACTGCACTCCAGCCTGGGTGACAGAGTTGAGACTCCATCTCAAAAAAAAAAAAAAAAAAAAATTAGCCAGGTGTGAGGGCAGGCACCTATAATCCCAGCTACTCTGGAGGCTGAGGTTGCAGTGAGCCAAGGTCAAACCACTGCACTCCAGCCTGGGTGACAGAGCAAGACTCTGTCTCAAAAAATAAATAAATTGGGCCAGGCACGGTGGCTCATCCCTATAACCCCAGCACTTTGGGAGGCCGAGGCAGGTGGATCACCTGAGGTTAGGAGTTTGAGACCAGTCTGGCCAACATGGTAAAACCCTGTCTCTACTAAAAATACAAAAATTAGCCAGGCGTGGTGGCCCATGCCTCTAACCCCAGCTACTCAGGAGGCTGAGGCAGGAGAACTGCTTGAACCCAGGAGGCAGAGGTTGCAGTGAGCCAAGATTGCGCCACTGCACTGCAGACTGGATGACAGAGTGAGACTCCGTCTCTAAATAAATAAATAAATAAATAAATAAGGGGTTCAAGAAAGTCCTCCCTGAGGGTGGGAGTGACATTTAAGCAAAGGCTTGCAGTCTTTTCAGGACAGAAAAGAGTGAGCTGTGCAGATATTATGGGAATGGTCACAGCCAGTGCAAAGGCCCTGAGGTAGAAGAGTGTGTAGTGTGTTCTAAGTATAACCAGGAAACAAAGTTGTTGGGCAAAGTGAGCAGGCAGAAGAGTGGGAAGAGATGAGGACCCCAGGTACATGAGTCAAAGGACAGATCAGTGAAGCCTCAGAAGTCATAGAAAGGACTTAGGCGCTTATTTTGTTTGAAATGGGGAACCATGGGTAATTTGGAGCAGGCGTGGTATTTTCTAACTTAATTTTAAAAACCATCAACTCTGACTGATGGATGGAGAAAAGACTGGCTTGGAGGAAGGGGAAGGAATAAGTGGGGAGACCAGGAAGGAAGCTGCTGCGACAATGAAGGTGAAGACATGCTGAAACTTCTCTTTTGGGAATAGAGAAACAGCTGGGCGTCATGCCTGTAAATCCAGCACTTTGGGAGGCCAAGGTGGGAAGATCCCTTGAGCCCAGGAGTTCCAGACCAGTCTGGGCAATATAGCGAGATCCCTTTTCCAAAGAAAATTTTAAAAATTAGCCGGGCATGGTGGCATGTGTCTGTATCCCAGCTACTTGGGAGGCTGAGGTGGGAGGACTGCTTGAGCCTGGGAGGTCAAGGCTGAAGTGAGCCAAGATGGCTTCACTATACTCCAGCCTGAGCGACAGAGAGAGACCCTGTCTTTAAAAAAAAAAAAAAAAAAAAAAAAACCAAGGAGAAAGAAGGTGTACAGGCGTGCCTGAATGCCAAACCACAGAATCAGGTGCTCTTCTTCTTCTTGAACTTGCCCAGCTCAAATAAATTTGAAAGGCTTTTGGCTTGCTACAAGCTCTCCTAATTACAAAGCCAGCTAATTATTATCTAGAACTTGGCCAATTATCCCACGGGGTCCTGAGCTGGCCACCGTTTATGATCTTGCTCATGTGGAACAGGTTCAACCCTTCTAGGCAGTCCCCATTAGGTCCCAGTAGTAACTTTCCCTCTTTCAGCAGCAAGAGCCATGCCCCAGATGCCTGCCTGGCCAAGCAGCTTGAGTAGGTCTCATTTGGAACAAGAGTTTCTTTAAGGCGGTTTCCCTGTCCCTACACTCCCAAGTCTTAAAGGCCAATATAAGTGGATTTTCTGGGACCCAGAGAGTTGAAAGAGACCGAAAGGAAGAGAAGCGCTGTTCAGCTAGCATTTATTTGGAAGTGAAGGTCAAGAGGGAAACCGGCTGAAACTGCCCATAAGCAAAAGACAAAAGAGACCTTCCAAAGGCAAAAAAAAAAAAAAAAGCTGAATTCTAGCATCACAATCAAAATTAGTGAGAGGCAGGCCAGGCCTGGTGGCTCACACCTGTAATCCCAGCACTTCGAGAGGCCAAGATGGGAGGATTGCTTGAGCCCAGGAGTTCAAACCACTGCATTCTAGCCTGGGCAGCAGAGCAAGACTCTGTTTCTTAAAAAAAATCATAAAATAAATAAAATAAGTGAGATGAAAAAGGTACAATAACAGCTTCTCCAAAGGGAAGAAGGGAATTCGTTTCCTTTAGAAAGGTGAATCAAGTCCCACTGGAGATGCTGAGTTTGGCGTTTCCTTTAGAAAGGTGAATCAGGTCCCACTGGAGATGCCGAGTTTGGCAACAGTGTAGTAGAGGGAACAGGATGAGAGACCTGGTTTTGGAAGGAGAAAGGCCTGGCCTGCAGCCCCAGCACTGCCATCACCTGGCGGGGTGACTTGGTGGCAAGCAGTGCAACCTCCGAGCCTGATTCCTCTTCCACAGCAGGGGATGATGAAAATTCCCACCTTGGACTACAGGGAGGATTAACTGTCAAGCGTGCAAGGTCACTGGCAGGACCCACTCTCTAACCCTGTGCAAATGGACACAAATAGTTGTCTTTCATCTGCTGGCCACCTTCAAGTAAACACTGTCCAAACAAACACCTTCTATGATTTAATCCTCCAGTGTGTGAGGTCTCTGAAAACTCTCTGTATCTATTGACACAAGATTAAGGAAAAAAGACCACTATCCTATACAAATCCTTCTTTAAACTGGTACTTCACATTATTCCAAGCACAGAGCTGACATTCCCAAATACCCCTTTGAAAACTCCACCTCTGGGTCCTTCAGACACTCAAACTCAACATATTCCTCACCAAAAACTAATTTTCCTCCCCTGAATTGTTCCTCTTTCTCCTCTGTTTCCAGTGTTGGTCCAAAGGAACATTCTGGAAGTTGCTGGCATTACTTCTTGTTTAGAACCACTTAGTTGCTGGAAACCTTCCCCCATATCAAAACTGTCTATTGGTAGGGCACGGTGGCTCACGCCTGTAATCCCAGCACTTTGGGAGGCCGAGGCAGGTGGATTGCTTGAGCCCAGGAGTTTGAGACCAGCCTGGCCAACATGGTGAAACCCTGTCTCTACTAAAAATACAAAAATTAGCCGGGTGTGTTGGCATGTGTCTGTAGTCTCAGCTACTCGAGAGACTGAGGTATGAGAATCATTTGAACCAGGGAGGCGGAGACTGCAGCAAGCTGAGATTGCGCCTCTGCACTCCAGCCTGGACAATAGAGCAAGATTCGGTCTAAGGAAGATATGTGTGGAGAGAGAGAGAGAGAACATACAGATACATTACTGGGAGAAAAACAAGGTACAGAGCAGTGCTATCATATGCTATGCTTTGTGTAAAAGGATCATATGTTAGGAATTTACACTGGCATAAAGAAAGAAGACTATGCTTGTATTTCCATAAGGAAACACTGAAAAGGATACACAAGAGACTAATGAAATCGGTTCCCTGTGCCCCGGGGAAGAACTGGGTGAAGCGTGGATTGGGGTGGGAAGGAGACTTCACTGTCTGCCATACAGACATATATACAAGCTTTTTCATATATATATGTAGATGTATATTTAAACTTATTTTTTAACCGGGTGAATAATTTGCCTATGAAAAGCCCAGAAAGAGAAAACCCTCCATGACCCACGGCCCAAGGCCCAGAGGTACCCTGGCCCAGCTGCCTCTGCAGCCTCATCCTGGGACCCTCTCCTCCCTCCTCCTTCTGTGTCCAGGAAGGCATGGCTCCAGTCTTCTGCCTCCATGACCCTGCCACACCTTTAGGGCACCCCACTTCCTCCTCCTGGAGTGCCCTTTCCCTTTCCTTGCATGGAAGACACCCTCTTACTCATCAAGGCCCAGCAGGTGAAGCTGACCACTCCTGGCATCCTCTGAACACATTCTCACTCCAGTGGCATTCTTGGAGCCTACTGGAATTACCTGCTGAGAGGTCTCTCTTGGAGCTTTTCTGGAATCTCCCTGAGTGTAGGGGGTGAGTCTTAGGCCTGGGTGCACTGGATACTTCTTTGGGTCCCCCACTCCCACACCCATCCACCCCACTTTGGTGTGTTTGTTTGTTTGTTTGTTGAGATGGAGTATCGCTCTGTTGCCCAGGCTAGAGTGCAATGGCACAATCTCCGCTCATTGCAACCTCCGCCTCCCAGATTCAAGTGATTCTCCTGCCTCAGCCTCCCAAGTAGCTGGGATTACAGGCATGCACCACCACGCCCGGCTAGCTTTTTTTACATTTAGCAGAAACGGGGTTTCACCATATTGGCCAGGATGGTTTTAAACTCCTGACCTCAAGTGATCCTCCCACCTTGGCCTCCCAAAGTGCTGGGATTACAGGCATGAGCCACTGCACCCAGCCTCCCATCAGGGATTACAGGCGCATGCCACCACGCCCAGCTGAATTTTTGTATTTTTAGTAGAGATGGGGTTTCACCACGTTGGTCAAGCTAGTCTCAAACTCCTGACCTCATGATCTGCCCGCCTCGGCCTCCCTAAGTGCAGATTACAGGCGTAAGCCACCGCGCCTGGCCTGAGGAGCTTTTAAAAATGTCAAATTCAAGGCTGGTGTGGTGGCTCACGCGTGCGATCCCAGCACTTTGGGAGGTTGAGGCAGGCAGATCACCTGAGGTCAGGAGCTTGAGACCAGACTGGCCAACATGGTGAAACCCTGTCTCTACAAAAATACAAAAAAAATTGCCAGGCGTAGTGGTGCATGCCTGTAATCCCAGCTACTTGGGAGGCTGAGGCAAGAGAATTGCTTGAAGCCAGAAGGCGGAGGTTGCAGTGAACTGAGATCATGTCATTGCACTCCAGCCTGGGTGACAGAGCAAGACTTCATCCCAAAAAATAAATGAGTAAGTAAATGTCAAGTTCAGATCTCCACCCTCGGAGACTGGCTCTCAGTGAATCTGCAAGAGGGCAAGTCTGCATGAAGTGCCCCAGGTGATTTGATTTTTAGCCACAAGGATCTCAGAGGCTGGGACAGAGCGTTTTTGGCAGCAGGAGAACAGACAGGTATTCTTAGGCATGTGCATCATGAAATATATATATATATATATATATATACACACGTATATATATATATATATATACACACGTATATATATATATATATATACGTGTATATATATATATATATATATATATTTTTTTTTTTTTTTTTGAGACAGGATCTCTATCAGCTGGAGTGCCGTGGTGCAATCATGGCTTACTGCAGCCTCGACCTCCCGGGCTTCACGCAATCCCCCCACCTCAGCCTCCTGAGTAGTTGGGACTACATGCACATGCCACCACGCCCAGCAAATTTTTGCATTTTTTTGATGCTAGTACCACAGGTGCACGCCACCATACCTGGCTAAATTTTTTTTAAAATCTTTGTAGAGATGGGGGTCTCGCCATGTTGCCCAGGCTGGTCTCAAACTCCTGGGCTCAAGTAATCCTGCGGCCTTGGCCTCCCAAAGCACTGGGATTACAGGTGTGAGCCACAGCATCTATCTGGCCTGAAAAACTTTTAAAAGCCAAGCAGAAGCTGACAAGTTCAAGATCATTCCTACTCCCCCGGCCCTAGCTGCGCCTTGCCCCACTCCTCCCACCCCATTCTACACAACCACCACGAGCAGGTCCCCTTTCCTAAGCCACAACAAACCCGTTCCAGTCCACCCTGAGCACCCTGCACAGTGGCAAGCAAAAAAACGCCAGTTTCTTCCTAACAAGGCACTAGGCTTAGTCACTGTTTGCAGTGCACTGTTTGCTTAACACAGAAGCAGGCAGGGTGAAGAAACTGGTTTGGCTGGTTTGCTGGGTGAGAGGGAGCGCAGGGGATCTTTTGAACCAAACGTAAAACATGGGAGACTTTCAAACAGACAGCACCAAGTCCTCCTGGGGCTCTAATATTTCATATTCACTGAATGCTTGACATACCATCCTATGATGTCTCCGTGCTATTATGCTCATTTTACGGAGAGGGAAACTAAGTCCTTGGCTGACATCCCTAGGCTGGGAAGGGACATTGTCTGGATTGAAATCTAGGCAGTCTGATTCAAGAACCTTCTGAATTTGGGGAAGATGCCACCCAAATCTTGGGCAGAAGTGGAGGATTGGAGGCAGGTAAGAGGAAGGAAGGAGGAAGATGAAAAGTGCAGAAAGGGAGGAGGCCTAAACCCCAGTCCCCCAAGAGTAACAAGAACAAGCTGGGACACTGAGATCCCTGGCCTAGGGAAACTTACATTAACAAAGAGGAAGAGAGAAAGAAAGAGAGATGGCTAGAGATGGGGATAGAGAGAGAAAGAGTGAACATGCACCACAGATTTCTTTTTATTTGACCAAAGGTGGAAAACACTTAAAAATGGCTATATGCCCTCCCATTTCCAGACTCAGGTTTGAGATCTCCCTGCCTGCCCTCCACAGCTGTTCAGAGGAAAGCTATGAACACAGTATCCCCAGCACACACAGAGCATAATGGAAGGTTCTAACCGACCAAATTCTTCCCTGCCCATTTACAATCAACCTTAAGGGCTGGACCAAGTCCATAGAGTTTGAGAGGGAAAAATATTGGCCAAGATAGTGATTTATTCATGTGTTCATTCATTTGCTCAAAATAACATTGAGAGTTTACTGTGTCCCTAAGAAATATCAACTACTGTTGAAAATATTCTCTCTACTTTCTCTCTTTACATTCCTGCCCATTGGCATGTATGTTCCGTCCAATCTGCCATAACCTCAGGGTCTAGCCCGGTGCTAACACACAACAGGCACTCACTTTTGTGAACTAAATGAATGTACATACTTAATTCTCATAATAGATCAATAAGTATTACCGCCCCATTTTACAGGTGGGGAAACTGAGACTCATAGAAGTAAAGTGACTTATTCAAAGTCAAATAGCTAGTGGCTAAAATTCAAACCTAGTTTCCTGTACTTCCTCGCTGAAGGATCCTAAACAGCCACTGCTGAACGATTTCATTCTCCTTTTTGAAAGCCTTGTGCCCTCAAAGGAGATAGAGCTGAGGCAGGATAGAAACCCAGGAAGGGGCCCGGCTTGGTGGCTCACGCCTGTAATCCCAGCACTTAGGGAGGCTGAGGCAGGTAGACCACTTTGAGCCCAGGAGTTCAAGACCAGCCTGACATCATGGTGAAACCCCGAATCTACTAAAAATACAAAAATTAGCTGGGCGTGCTTCTGCGTGCCTATAATCCCAGCTACTCAGGAGGGTGAGGCTGGAGAATCACTTGAACATGGCAGGCGGGGGTTGCAGTGAGCTGAGGTCCTACCTCTCTACACTCCAGGCTGAGCGACGGAGTGACACTCCGTCTCAAAAAAAAGAAAGAAAGAAAGAAAGAAAGAAAGAAAGAAAGAAAGAAAGAAAGAAGCCCAGCAAGGATTGGATTGGGACAGGTGCCTCTCGGGGATTTTAGGGTTTGGGCAGCTTCTGGGAGATACGAGAGCTTCAGCCTCTGGCGTATCTGGGGCTACCTTGGAAGGGAATGTGTAACAGACACAAGGTGAGCATTTTGGAAGAAAAGCCTCACCCAATAAAAAGCCCTGGAGAGCAAACAGGGATTTCCATAACCACCTGGCAGAGAGGGGCAGGCAGGGCCCCACTGGGAGGAAGCAGCAGCCTGCCTTCCTTACATGGCCTTGCCGGGCCCAAGACTTTCCACCTCCGCACTTCCAGAGACACAAAGGCAAGGCCAGGAGGGCGGCCCACTGGTCTTCTTTCCCAGTAAGCTCAGATCAACCTTTGTCACAGACATGAGTAATTGGGGAAGTGACTTTTACGAGTTTGAGGGGTAGGGGGTGGGGATCTGATGATGTAAGGTGATCCCAAAGCTGGTTTCTGGGTTTGCTTTTTAAAAGTCTAATTGTATTAGGGAGGCTGCATACTGTTTTCTGAAACGTTCAGCACATCCTTCAGAAAGGAGGGGAAATGGCCGGGCACAGTGGCTCATGCCTGTAATCCCAGCACTTTGGGAGGCCAAGGTGGGCGGATCACCTGAGGCCAGTAGTTTGCCCAGCCTGGGCAACAAGAGCAAAACTCCAGATTGTAGACCAGCCTAACCAACATGGTGAAACCCTGTCTCTACTAAAAATACAAAAATTAGCCAGGCATGGAGGCACACACCTGTAGTCCCAGCTACTCGGGAGGCTGAGGCAGGAGAATCACTGGAACCTGGGAGGCAGAGGTTGCAGTGAGCCGAGATCACGTCACTGCACTCCAGTCTGGGCAACAGAGCGAGACTCCGTCTCAAAAAAAAAAGGAGGGGAAATGGGTGTATTTAATCCACAAAGTTTGGGTGCCTGTGAACTAGGTCAACCCCTCAAGCAGCCAAACCTCAACAATGAAATATAGGCCCTGTGTTTCCAAGGCCAGATTGCAGAGCAAGCAAAGGAAGAAAACAATCACTGGGAAAGCCTGCCAGCTTTTCTTTTTTCCGCGCCTGAGTCAACTTACAGCTGTGGTTACTAGGCTAATACTTCAGAGATCTCAAAGTGTCTAATAGCCTGGGTTTCTCAGACCGGTGTGTGCTATGAAGAAGGAAAATAAGCAGCAGCTCTAAAGGACTGGTTTATTAGCCAGGCATGGTGACTCACACATGTAATCCCAACACTTTGGGAGGCCGAGGCAGGCGGACCACCTGAGGTCAGGAGTTCGAGACCAGCCTGACCAATATGATGAAATCCTGTCTCTACTAAAAATACAAAGGCATGGTGGCATGTGCCTGTAATCCCAGCTGCTCAGGAGGCTGAGACAAGAGAATCGCTTGAACTGAGGAGGCAGAGGTTGCAGTGAGCCAAGATTGCACCTCTGCACTCCAGGCTGGGCGGCAAGAGCAAAACTCGGTCTCAAAACAAAAACTGGTTTATTACAGTTGAGTTTGGTTTTTCTTTTTTTTTTTTTTTAAAGGTCTTCATTCTAGAAGCTGGAGAGAAACCAATGGAATAAATACAAGGTTGAGATCATGGGGTCAGCCACAGCATGGGGCAGAGGAATGACCCTAGCAAACACTCCAAAGTCCCCTGAGTTAAGACCCTACAGCTGCCTGTGCACAAAAAGTGACAGGTTTCAAGTTTCAAAATTCCCATGGAGTAAATTCTCCATGAAGCCAATGTCTAAACCTGGTGCCAATGTTACATCCATCCCTTCACTTCCGTGCACTGTCCAAAGAGAGTCAGGCCACATCCCAAGTCCTAGCGGCCTTTTAAAATCACAAGCCAGTTCCTCAGATTGAACGTGTGATTTTACCAGAAGGGCACTTCCATCCTGGGGCGATTCCACATTGGACTGGTCAAGGAGACCCCACAGTCCAAAAAAGCCAAAACAAATATTAAATGTCAGGAAATCTGTTGTGTGGGGGTGGGGGTCTGTGAACATAAAGGGAACTGAAACCAACCACACCAGAGGCCTGCGGATTCTGTGTGAAGGCTGCCTCTTCCCACTAAATCACCAGCCCCAGGGTCCCCCGCCACCTCCCCCGGGTCTGACCCATCTCCATCATCACCACCCCCTCTCGGAGGTCCCACCCTATCAACACCTCCATTCTCAGCTTACTTCACGTTGGACACTAATTCCCCAAACACCTTTTTTCTTTGTTTTTGTTTTTTCAGGTTATTGAGGTGAAAAACAAGGAGAAAAAGGAAGAGAAAAGACCAACTGCGGATACTTCAGATTACAGAATTGCTTTATGCCTCAGTTTCCTCACTTGCAAAGTAGAAAGAATAACAGTGCCCACCCTCCTAACGTTCTAGTGAAGACTAAATGAGGTAAAATGTGAAGCACTTGCCCCAGAGTCTGAGGCAAAAGTGAATACGTGTCACTATTAATTATTAACATATTAGTGTTAATATGTAATAATATTATTGGTCAGACACAGGAGCTTAGAAGGGAGAAATAAAAACCAGACCAACCCACCCTTGGTGCTACCAAATATCTTGGTGCAGGAAAACAAAGTCACCAGCCTTAGCACTGGGACACCCCAGACGCATGCTCAGATACAAGCTTGTTTCTAGCCCCTGCCTTGCTCTCCAAGACTGGATCAAGTTTGCCTTCCCCGAGAAGCCACTCCTCAATGCCCACTGACATCAAAATATCCAATCCCCAGCACTCTGGGAGGCCAAGGCGGGTGAATCACTTGAGCCCAGGAGTTAGAGATAACTTCTGATCCAATAGAAAGCTCTAGAGCACACAGAGCAAATATACTTCATCAGTCGAGCTGTAGTTTCTCTGTAAAAAACTTCGAACGACTTCCAAAGTTCAAAAAAAAAAATGTAAAGACAACAGCATGATTGCTAAAGATTCATGTGGTCAAAGACTGGAAGAATGACACAGTGGAGGTGTTCCCTCAGGGGAATTGTGGGTGATTTCTCTTAAAAAAAAAATGCCTCTTATTGTGATACCCAATCAAGTAAAATCATGAGAGAGGAGAAAGTGGTTTGATATAAAGGAAGCACTTGGGATTCAGTGAAACCAGAAGAGAAACTAGCCCCTTCCCTTGCTCCCTGGACAACAGTCAAGTGGAACAAAGCAAACTCTAGATTATCACAACGATAAGGCCTAGAAGTACATTGGGTGTATGCATTTTCATCCTGAGTCAGAACTACCATGCTTTTTTAAAAAAAAGATCATTATTCCTGGCCAGGCGTGCTGGCTCATGCCTGTAATCCCAGCACTTTGGGAGATTGAGGCAGGTGGGTCACCTGAGGTCAGGAGTTCCAGACCAGCCTGGCCAACATGGTGAAACCCCTTCTCTGCTAAAACTACAAAAAATTAGCTGGGCATGGTGGTGGCACCTGTAATCCCAGCTACTCAGGAGGCTGAGGCAGGAGAATCACTTGAACCTGGGAGCCAGAGGTGGCAGTGAGCCGAGATCACGCCATTACACTCCAGCCTGGGCAACAAGAGTAAAACTCCATCTCAAAAAAAAAAAAAAAAAATCATTATTCCTTGGGGGAAACAGTACCTGTATCAAGATGTTTTGGTCCAGGCACAGTCTCTCAGGCCTGCAATCCCAGCACTTTGAGAGGCTGAGACAGAAGGATCCTTTGAGCCCAAGAGTTCAACACCAGCATGGGCAACATGGAGAGACTCCTGTCTCTAAAAAAAATTTATTTTTTATTTATTTTTTGAGACGGAGTCTTGCTCTGTCACCCAGGTTGGAGTGCTGTGGCACTATCTCAGCTCACTGCAACCTCCGCCTCCTGGGTTTAAGCAATTCTCCTGCCTCAGCCTCCTGAGTAGCTAGGATTACAGGCACACGCCACCATGCCCGGCTAATTTTTATATTTTTATTTAGTAGAGATGGGGTTTCACCATGTTGGCCAGGCTGGTCTCAAACTCCTGACCTTGTGATCCGCCCACCTCGGCCTCCCAAAGTGCTGGGATTACAGGCGTTAGCCACTGCGCCCAGCCTAAAAAAAGTTAAAATTATCCAGGTGTGGTGGCACATGCCCATGATAACCAGCTACTAGGGAGGCTGAGATGGGAAGGATCACTTGAGCCCAGAGGATGGAGGCTGCAGTAAGCTATGATTGTGCCACTGCACTCCAGCTTGGGCAACAGAGCAAGACCCTGTCTTTAAAAAAAAAAAAAAAAAAAGCTTTTATATCTATAAACAAAAGCCACAGCCCAGTAACCAAGGGAGGGCTGCTCTTCAGTCATCCCAGAGATGGTGCTTAATGGGGCCTGGGAGTCAGATCCCAGTTCAGATATCTGCTCTGCTGACCCTGAGCAAGTGGACGTCACTCTCTTAGCCTCGGTTTGCTCAACTGTAAAACGGGAATACTCCTGCCAGGCCTTCCCACCCACCAGGTTTTTGCGGTCTGAAATGGGAGACTGTCTCTGCAGTGCTGAGGGCAATAAGAGAAATACGAAGGCTTCTAATAAGTGCCCTCAACCTCCTCTTCTTTATAACATAGTCAACAACCAGGCAGGGTTACCCCCTCCACAATGTTCAGTCGTAAACGTTTGGATCCCCAAATCTGCGTAAATTCCAAGGGGTGTCGTTTGAGCCAAGGAGGGACCTTGCCCACTGCAACCCAGGGGTGTGGGAGTGCAATTTCTCGGCCCCTTTCCAACCCCTCCCTACTCCGCCCAGGGACACCGGCAGCGCGCCCTCACCTCTGCCCAGGACGCGGCCTCTCTCCAGGTGGAGCCGGGGCACCGTGAACGTGTAGCTCTCGGCGTCAAAGCCAGGGTGGCAGGGCTCCGGCTCCTGGCAGAGCCAAGAGGAGACCTGGGGTGGGAGAAAGGTAGATGGAACCGGGTGACTCGGAGGGTTCCCTCCTGCTCACCGAAACCAACAGCGCCGCCCCTCCCTCGCTCCCGGCGTCGGGATTGGGGGAGGACCCCAGCCCGCAGCCCCGGGACGGGCGGGCAGCGGCGTCACCCTCCCCCACCCCGAAACCTACGGCCGCCGAGCCCCCAGGAACTCCCGGGAGGGGGCCGCCGAGTCACCCCCTCGAGACCTAGCCCACCGTTCCCTTTCAGTCTCCTTTCTCATTTTATTGGAGATGTCTTTATTCTCCAGGACCCCACTTTCCTTAGACCGGGAATGCACCACTCCTCAGAGCGAGGGGCGCTCCCACCTCCTCCGACCCCACTTTCTTATCCCCGGGACCCTCACTCCTATTTACGACCTTTCTTGGCATGGCAGGTGCCTTTATTTCTACGAATGCCCCTCTCCTTCCCTCGAGGATCGTCCCCACGACTCCTGGCTCCCCCTCGACTTGCACCAGGGCACCCCTTCTCCACACCCCACCCCCTACACCCCGCTTCACGCCCCCACCGCCCGCGCGAGCCCACCCCGCGGACTCCGCGGCCAGACGCCCCCGCCTCGGTCTGCGCTGGAGGGGGCAGGAAAGCCGCGCTCGCCCCTCACCACCCACGCCCCACTCCCATCACTGGGGGGTACGGAGCGCGCGAGGCTTCCAGGCCGCTCCGCTCCTCAGAACCCGAACTTTCTTGGAAGAAGGGAAGCGGTGACGACGGGAGAGGAAGGGGCGCAGGGCTGGGGCACGGGGCTGGGGCGCGGAGCTTGCGGCCCGAATGCGTCCCTCGCAAGTCAGGGGATCCGAGGTACCTGCAGCAGCAGCAGCAGCGCTGAGAGGCTGCGGCTCCAAAGGCCCATGGCTGGCCGGGGACGCCGAGAGAGGGCAGGCACCGGGTGCGGTCGGGTCGGGCCGGGCTGGAGCGGGCTGGAGTCTGAACTGACTTCCGCAAGCTCACAGGTGCTTTGCAGTTCCGACGCCACTGAGAGAGGGTGCGCGGCTGCCGCCAGGTGAGCCCCGGAGGCACCGCCCCCCGTACCGCTGATTGGCTGAGGGTTCACCTGCCGGCCACAGCCAATCAGCAGCGCGGACCCCTCCCCAGGGCGGAGCTGACGGCCCGCCCACCCAGCCTCGCATAGATGCGGTGACCCTCTAGTCTGCAGTTGCTAGGGTCTAGGTGGGTTATGGGACCTGTACGGTTCTGATTCCACTGGGTTCGAATCCCAGCCCCGCCCGTGGCTCACTAAGACCTGGGATCAGAAAGGGCTTTTACACTTGGCTGAGTTCTTTTGTTTTTTGGGGTTTTTTGTTTGTTTGTTCGTTTTGGAGATGGGGTCTCACTCTTTCACCCAAGCTGGAGTGCAGTGGTGCGATCACAGCTCACTGCAGCCTCGAACTCCTGGGCTCAAGCGGTCCTCTGGCCCCAGCCTCTCTAGTAGCTGGGAGTACAGGTGCACACCACCACGCCAGGCTAATTTTTTTTTTCTTTTGTCTTTTTGTAGAGAGACGAGTCGGGGCGGACAGGGGCAGTGGGGGCGCTGTGTCTCCCTGTATTGCCCAGCCTGGTCTCGAACTCCTGGGCTGAAGCGATCCTCCTGCCTTGGCCTCCCAAAGTGCTAGGATTACAGGTGTGAGCCATGAGCCACTGAGCTAGCAGCCTAATTTTTTGTTTGTTTGTTTGTTTTGTATTTTTTGAGACGGAGTCTCGCTCTGTCTTGCCCAGGCTGGAGTGCAGTGGCACGATCTCGGCTCACTGCAACCTCTGCCTGCCGGGTTCAAGAGACTCTCCTGTCTCAGCCTATTGAGTAGGTGGGACTACAGGCGTGTGCCACCACACCGGCTAATTTTGTATTTTTAGTACAGACGGGGTTTCACCATGTTGGCCAGGCTGGTCTGGAACTCCTGACCTCAGGTGATCCACCCTCTTCAGCCTCCTGAAGTGTTGGGATTACAGGCGTGAGCCACTGCACTCTGCCTCGAGCAGCCTAATTTTTAAAAAAATTTTTCTAGAGAGGGGATCTCACTATGTTGCCGAGGCTGATCTCAAATTTCTGACCTCAGGCGATCCTCCTGCCTCAGCCCCTTTATTGAGTTCTCATTTTATAATCTAGTCTTTTTTAACTGTAGAGCTTCATGGGTTAGTGAGTCAGCAAATTGATTCCCTAGGTCAGGACCACCTCCCAAAGCCTCAGTTTCTCCACCCTCCTAATGGGAATAATAATCAGAAATGTCTCCCTATGCTGTTGTGGGACTCCCATATAATTAAAATGACAAATGTTTCTTGAGCCATAAATGCTCTGTACAGAAGTGAGGGGTAAAAATAGTAACAATAGGGCCAGGCATGGTGGCTCACGCCTGTAATCCCAGCACTTTGGGAGGCCGAGGCGGGCAGATCACGAGGTCAGGAGATTGAGACCATCCTGGCTAACACAGTGAAACCCCGTCTCTACTAAAAATACAAAAAATTAGCCAGGCGTGGTGGTGGGCGCCTGTAGTCCCAGCTACTCGGGAGGCTGAGGCAGGAGAATGGCATGAACCTGGGAGGTGGAGCTTGCAGTGAGCCGAGATCGCGCCACTGTACTCCAGCCTGGGTGACAGAGCAAGACTCTGTCTCAAAAAAAAAAAAAAAAAAAAAAAAAAAAAGTAACAATAGGTGCTGGACATTGAAGATTACTGTACCAGTCTCTGTGCTAAGCATTTGACACTGACCAGCTCTTTTTTTTTGAGACGGAGTCCTGCTCTGTCGCCCAGACTGGAGTGCAATGGTGTGTTCTTGGCTCACTGCAACCTTCGCCTCTTGGGTTCAAGAGGTTCTCCTCTATCAGCCTCCTGAGTAGCTGGGATTACAGGCATGCGCCACCACGACTGGCTAATTTTTGTATTTTTAGTAGAGACACGGTTTCTTCATGTTGGCCAGGCTGGTCTTGAACTCCTGTCCTCAGATGATCCACCTGCCTCAGCCTCCCAAAGTGCTGGGATTACAGGCATGAGCCACCGTGCCCAGCCACTGACCAGCTCATTTAAGCTCATTTCAAAACAACCCAAGAGCTGTATTATTATTCCCATATGATAGATGGGCAACTGAAGCTTAGAGAGATTGAGGCCAATGAGAGGTGGCGCAGGACTGGAACCAACCTCTCTGATTCCAGGGCCTTTCTTTTAACAATCAGCTTCATCTCATGTGGTCCCAGTCTTCCAGCTGGAGCTGCAGTTTTCAGTCTGTTTTTTGATGTTGACCTGGAAAAGACCTTTAGAGTTCACCCAAACCTATGATTTGCAAATAACTTGTTCAATGTCACATAGGCAGGTCAATGTCAAAGCCAAAGACCAAAACCCAGGATCTTCTGACCCCCAGAGTGGGGCTTTTAATGCCACAGCCACACCATGGCCACCACCACCTTCTCCAGAGAATTCTGTCCCCAGTGAAATAATTTTAGGATCAAAAATAGAATAGATAGGGGCCAAAGGTCTCAGGTCCTGGGCCAGTGGCCCTCCAGCACCCGCCGTCCTCCATCAAAAGACAAAACAGAATAGACAGGCAAATGTTAGGTTAGACAACTTCCCTGTCTGACTCCCTGTGGCCAGCCACGTCTGGGTGGCTTGTCTACCCCGACAAGGGCACCTCCTTTCCCTTTATCCTGCAAGCATGGTTAGAACTACACAGCATTAAGTGGAGTCAGCCACTCACTAGCCCTGTGACCTTCGGGAAGTCAGTGTTCTCCTTTGTATAAGTGAATTGGCATGAGCTAATACAAAAACAATCACTAAGCAGAGTTCTTGGCTCATCATAGCAACTGCTCAATAAATATTTGGAGTAGGGGTTACTCTTTCAAAAGGCCCACCCCCTATTTCGCTTCCTCCTGGGGAAAGCCATGTTTGGAATATTTCACCCAGAGCTAAAGGTGCCTCTGAGTCCATCAAGTAATTTCTCAAATGCAGACGATTTCTGGGCAGCCCAGCACCGCCCCCCCCAACAACCTGTCCCCTCAATTTTAATGAGTTTCCAATCAGGTCTTTTGGATGTCGTATTTTGGCTCCCTCTGCTCTTAACCCACCAGGAGGCTCAGAGGGAGAAGGCTCCGGTATTTCCTTTCCCACTAGGATCGTGCCTTGAACAAGATAATGGAAATACAGAAAGAGGCGTTTCCCCCATGGGGCTGTACTGTCTGCTTATTTTTTTCCTCTCAGTTATGTAAAAATACATATTTTATACCATCGCTGGGCCCAGGGAGCCTTTAGGGCTTTACTTTCTTCTACCCAGCAAGCCTTGGCCTCGTAACTCTGCAGCGACTCTCATCGACTCTTCCATTACACTCTGATAATTCAATAAAAAGGATTTTAGAAAACAATTAGGGGCAGCAAAGTCAGGTCAGGCCTGATGCATTCTTCAGACTTCTCGGCAAGTCCTTCTCCAAGCTCCAAAGACAGTAGATCAGGTGTCCAGGGTGAGGCGGGAACACAGAGGGGCTCCTTGTGGAAGATAGGTGCTGTGTGACTTTCGCAACACACTGAATTGCTTCTCTGTTTCCTATTTATTTATTTAGTGACAAGGTCTTGCTCTGTTGCCCCGGCTGGAGTGCAATGGCGCGATCTCGGCTCACTGCAGTCTCTGCCTCCCAGGTTCAAGAGATTCTTGTGCCTCAGCCTCCTGAGTAGCTGAGATTACAGACACACGTCACCACGCCTGGCTAATTTTTGTATTTTAGTAGAGACGGGATTTCGCCATGTTGGCCAGGCTGGTCTCAAACTCCTGACCTCAAGTGATCCACCTACCTCAGCCTCCCAAAGTGCTGGGATTACAGGTGTGAGCCACTGTGCCCGCCCTCTGTTTTCTCTTGTATCAAACAGGGATACCTCAGCAGGCCTGGTGGCTCACAACTGTAATCGCAGCACTTTGGGAGGCTAGTTGGGAGGTGAGAAGATTACTTGAGCCCAGGAGTTTGAGACCAGTCTGGGCAACATGGTGAAACCCCATCTCCCCAACAAATATTATTTTGAATTAGCTGGGCATGGCAGTGCATGCCTGTAGTCCCAGCTACTCTGGAGGCTGAGGTAGGAGGATCATTTGAGCACAGGAGCCACTTCACTCCAGCCTGGATTCACTTCTGGCTCTGCCATTAGTTGAGAAGCATAAGTCATTTTATCTCCACCATCTTGGTTTCCTCATCTGTAAAATGGGAGTGTTGATAGCACTTAATTCATAAGGTTCTTGTAAACACTCTGCAAAGGTGAGTGATTAGCCCTCTTGGCCCAATACATTCCCTTCCCAGTTCTGGGAAAAATTGTGAGCTGCTTGGAGCCTCCCCTCCCCCAGGCTCTCCTTCCCCCACCCCCGCCACTAAAGCTCCTCAGGTTATCTCTTGCATCTACTGGAAAAAATTCTTTCATGCGGTCCAGCTCGTCATTTCGAACCTCCCAGGGCCATTTGCACTTTAAAGAGGGCCCTAGAGAAAGACTTTTCTTCTTTCAAAGGAGTTGTAAATGCTGTCCAGGGCTTTTAACCTGGTGTCTGTGGATGGGCTCTGGTGGGGTCCCTGAATCCCCTGAGACTGTACACAAACCTGTCCGTGCAGGTGATAAGGTCCATTGCTTTCCTAACATCTCAACTGGGGAAAACCCAAACTCCAGGAGTTGAGCTTTCTCTGAGATCTTGCTGAGATCCAGCGCTAACGGTGGAATTTCAGGCATCACTGGGGAAAAGAAATGTTTGGCCAGAGGCCTTGCCCTTCAGATCACCGCAGATAGATAAGAGACCCTGTCACCTGGCAGATAACAGACCCCGCATGATGGGATCACAGACTCCAGGTTTCCTTATGGCAGAGGACAGACTTTCACTTCCTGGGTGTTTTGGCCACTGGCCTGCCTGGAGGCTAAAGATTAATCCTTCAGGCAGTCTTGTCCCTTTCATCTCCTGGCAAGGGGTGCAGTCATAGGGTTCAGACTGGGGTGGGAGGTGCCCCTCTCCAGACCTCTGCTGAGAAGAGTCCAACCGCCAGCCCACTGGGGAGGAATCCCCAGAGAAACTGGAATTGCTAGGGATTACAGCCTGATCAGGCTCCTGGGTAGGTAGGGTAGAGGAGGCTCCCTTCCTGCTGCTCCTAGAGGCTCCTGACATCTCTGCTGGGCTGGGCTGCCTGCCAGCATGGAGGGGCGGGAACTGGCTATACCGCCTCCAGTTGAAACGGTGCTAACTGATAGGGGTGCCGCCCTTCCAGTCTGCAAAAAAAAAAACAACAGTTTTATTTCAAACACAAAGTAAAGAAAATAGTGTAACACACACTACATATAGTATAATGAAACCACAGGTATTCATCACCCAGCCCCAACAGTAGTTTTTTGCAATTTTTAAAGTTTTTGTAAACTTTGTAATTGTACCAAATCTTCTTTCATCTTTCTACCTTTGCATTTTTATTTTTGTCTTTGCAGAATTTTTTGTTTGTTTGTTTTCAAGACAGGATCTAACTCTGTCACCCCGGCTGGAGTACAGTGGCCCAATCTCGGCTCACTGCAGCCATTACCTCCTGGGCTCAAGCCAATCCTCCCACCTCAGCCTCCCAAGTAGCTGAGAAGGCAGGCATGAGCCACCACACCAGGTTAATTTTTGTATTTTTTGTAGAGACGGGGTTTCATCTTGTTGCCCAGGCTGGTCTCAAACTCCTGAGCTCAAACAATCCACCTGCCTCGGCCTCCCAAAGTGCTGGGATTACAAACATGAGCCATCACGCCCAAATTGTATATATATATGTGTGTGTGTGTGTGCGTGTGTGTATATGTGTGTGTATATATATGTGTATATACGTGTGTGTGTATATATGTGTATATATGTATACATATATATATATATATATTTTTTTTTTTTTTTGAGACGGAGTTTCACTCTTGTTGCCCAGGCTGGAGTGCTGGAGTGCAATGGCGTGATCTCGGCTCACTGCAACCTCTGCCTTCTGGGTTCAAACCATTCTCCTGCCTCAGCCTCCCAAGTAGCTGGGATTACAGGCATGCGCCACCACACCTGGCTAATTATTCTATTTTTAGTAGAGACAGGGTTTCACCATGTTGGTCATCCTGGTCTTGAACTCCAGCCCTAATATATATATATAATTATTTTTTATAATTATATATGTATTTTATAATTATATATATTTTTATAATTTTATATATATATATATATATTTTTTTTTTTTTTGAGACGGAGTTTCCCTCTTGTTGTCCAGGCTGGAGTGCAATGGTAAAATATTGGCTCACCACAACCTCAGCCTCTTGGATTCAAGCCATTCTCCTGCCTCAGCCTCCTCAGTAGCTGGGACTACAGGCATGCACCACCACGCCTGGCTAATTTTGTATTTTTAGTAGAGACGGGGTTTCTCCATGTTGGTCAGGTTGGTCTCGAACTCCCGACCTCAGGTGATCCACCCACCTTGGCCTCCCAAAGTGCTGGGATTACAGGTGTGAGCCACCACACCCGGCCCAAATAATATTTTAAAGCAAATCCCAGATAACATTTCTCCTGTAAATATCTCAGTCTGCATATCTGAGAAAGACATCTTTTAAACATGATCCCATGCCATTAGTAAAGCACCTAATAAAATTCACAGTAATTCCTCAATATCATTGAATGGCTAAGCCACATTTTAAAAAATGTCTTTTAAACAATTTTGTTTGTTTGTTTGTTTTTGTTTTTGAGACAGAGTTTCACTCTTGTTGCCCAGGCTGGGTGCAATGACGTGATCTCGGCTCAATGCAACTTCCGTCTCCTGGGTTCAAGCAATTCTCCTGCCTCAGCCTCCTGAGTAGCTAGGATTACAGGCATGTACCACCAAGCCCAGCTAATTTTGTAGTTTTAGTAGAGACGGGGTTTCTGCATGTTGGTCAGGCGGGTCTCCAACTCCCGACCTCAAGTGATCCGCCTGCCTCAGCCTCCCAAAGTGCTGGGATTACAGGCATGAGCCACCGCGCCCGGCTTTTTTTTTTTTTTTAGGTGGAGTCTCTCTCTGTTGCCCAGGCTGGAGTGCAGTGGTGCAATCTCAGCTCACTGCAACCTCCGCCTCCCAGGTGCAAGCGTTCCTCCTGCCTCAGCCTCCTGAGTAGCTGGGATTACAGGCGCATACCACCAAGCCCAGCTAATTTTTGTATTTTTAGTAGAGACGGGGTTTCACCATCTTGGTCAGGCTGGTCTCGAACTCCTGACCTCATGATCCACCTGCCTCGGCCTCCCAAAGTGATGGGATTACAGGCATGAGCTACTGCACCTGGCAAACAATTATTAATAGTTTGGGTTGGGCGTGATGGCTCACACCTGTAGTCCCAGCACTTTAGGAGGTCGAGGCAGGAGGACTGCTTGAGCTCAGGAGTTCAAGACCAGCCTGAGCAGCATAGGGAGACCCCATCTGTACAAAAAATTAAAAAAAAAAATAGCCTGGTGTGGTGGCGCACACCTGTGGTCCCAGCTACTAGGGAGGCTGAGGTAAGAGAGTCACTTGAGCCCAGGAGGTCGAGGTTGCAGTGAGCCGAGATCACGCCACTGCACTCCAGCCGGGCAAGAGAGGAGACTCTGTCTCAGGCAAATAAAAAAATGTGTTTGAATCAAGATCCAAGCAAGAGCCACATTTTACTTTTGTCTGTTATGCCCCTTAAGACTCTTTTTACCTATAAGCTTCCCCATCCCTTTTTGTTCATCTTTTTTGAGGTATAATTGACTACATATGTTTAAAGTATACAATTTGATGAGTTTTGGTATTTGTATACACTGTGAAACCACAACTATGACAGTGAATGTATCCTTTGTTTGTTTCTATTTTGATGTAATTCCAGACTTACAGACTTCTTTAAAAAACAAAACAAAACAAAACAAAAAACACACAGGGTCATTTGTTCTGTAGGATGTCCGGCATATATATATATTTTTTGAGACGGAGTCTCACTTTTTCGCCCAGGCTGGAATGCAATGGCGCAGTCTCAGCTCACTGCAACCTCCGCCTCCCGGGTTCAAGCAATTCTCCTGCGTCAGCCTCCCCAGTAGCTGGGACTACAGGCCAGCACCACCATGACCAGCTAATTTTTGTATTTTTAGTAGAGACGGGGTTTCATCATGTTGGCCAGGCTGGTCTCGAACTCCTGACCTCAAGTGATCTGCCTGCCTCAGCCTCCCAAAGTGCTGGGATTACAGGTGTGAGCCACTGTGCCCAGCCCTGCATTTTGTTTTTGGTTGAATGCATCTTTGAGGTGTCCTTAAACGCGTTCCTCAATCCCACATGTAACATGAACTACTACTGAGATATACAGGCTTGCCTTGATTCAGATCAGTATTTTAGGCAAAAATATTTTATAAGTGTTGCCGGGCGCTCCCATAGCATTGTATCAGGAAGCAAGAAGCTCTCTTGCTGATTCACTTTCAGGATGCTAAGGTTCTGTAGGTGTCAGCAGATCTCTCCATTATCAAATTCTCCATCAGCCCCTTCACCTTGTGGTTTTAGCACCATGGATGATGGCTGTTCCCATCCATTAGCTCAAACAACAAACATTCATTAACCACTCCCATGTGCCAAGCATTCTGTTTAACACTAGGAACAAAGAGATAAACAAAATACGGTCCCTGCCTTTAAGAAACTCATAAGGGGCTGGGCGTGGTGGCTCAAGCCTGTCATCCCATCACTTTGGGAGGCTGAGGCAGGCAGATCACTTGAGGTCAGGAGTTCGAGATCAGCCTGGCCAACTTTGTGAAACCCCATCTCTATTGAAAATACAAGGCCAGGCGCGGTGGCTCACACCTGTCAATCCCAGCACTTTGGGAGGCCGAGGCGGGCAGATCACGAGGTCAGGAGATCGAGACCATCCTGGCTAACACGGTGAAACCCCTTCTCTACTAAAAACACAAAAAATTAGCTGGGCGTGGTGGCGGGCGCCTGCAGTCCCAGCTGCTCCGGAGGCTGAGGCAGGAGAATGGCAGGAACCCGGGAGGCGGAGCTTGCAGTGAGCCGAGATCGTGCCACTGCGCTCCAGCCTGGGTGACAGAGCAAGACTCCGTCTCAAAAAACAAACAAACAAACAAAAACCCTCATAAGGTACTGTGGGATGGAGACAAGTAAACACTTATCGTTTTATTTATTATTTATTGAAAGCCAATTATGTATCAGGCTTTGTGCTGGATGCCAATAATTGCATTATAATGTATGATAAAAGTGATAGCTACTATTTATTGGAGTGCACTATAGTACGCATTGTCTCACCAGTCTTCATACAGCCGTTTGCTATAATACATACATACATTGTACAGATTTTGGGGTTTTGTTGTTGTTGTTTTTGGAGATGGAGTTTTGCTCTTTCTCCCAGGCTGGAGTGCAGTGGCGTGATCTCGGCTCATTGCAACCTCTGCCTTCCGATTTCAAGCGACTCTCCTGTCTCAGTCTCCTGAGTAGCTGGGATTACAGGCATGCACTACCACGCCTGGCTAATTTTTTTATTTTTAGTACAGACGGGGTTTCATCATGTTGGCCAGGCTGGTCTAGAACTCCTGTCCTCAGGTGATCTACCTACCTTGGCTTCTAAAAGTGCTGGGATTACAGGCATGAGCCACCGCACCGAGCCCTGTTTGTTTTTTATAAGAGATGAGGACTCATTATGTTGCCTAGGCTAGTTGTGAACCCCTGGCCTCAAGTGATCCACTCATCTCGGCCTCCCAGAGTGCTAGGACTACAGGCGTGACCATTTTACAGATTTGGAAGCAGAGACTCACAGAGAAGTAAAGGGATTGGCCTGATGTTACACAGTGTATTAGTCAGGGTTCTCCCAAGAACAGAACAAATAGGATATATACAGAGAGAGATGAGAGGGGACTTATTAGGGAAATTGACTCATGGGATTATGGAGGCTGAGAAGTCCTAGGATAAGCCATCTACAAGCTGGGGAACCAGAAAGCTGGTAGCATTGCCCAATCCAAGACTTTCAGTCCCAGGCTGAAGGCCTGAGAACACTGGGGGGCTGCTGGTACAAATCCCAGAGTCAAAAGGTGAGATACCCTGGAGTTCTGATGTTTAAGGGCAGAAGGCAGGTGTCCCAGCTCTAGAAGAAGAGAGAGAGAGAAAGTGAGTGAATTCACCTTTCCTGCCTGCCCTTTTGTTCTATCCTGGCCCTCAGTAGACTGAATGGTGCCCATCCATGTGGGTGTGGGTGACTTTTCCTCACTCAGTCCACTGATTCAAATAGCAGTCTCTTCAGGAAACGTCCTCCCAGACATACACAGAAATAATGCTTTATGAGCTATCTGGGTATCCCTTAATCCAGTCAAGTTGAGACCTAAAAGTCACCATCACACACAATAAAAATGACACAGCTGGGGCGGGCGCGGTGGCTCATGCCTGTAATCCCAGCACTTTGGGAGGCCAAGGCAGGCAGATCACAAGGTCAGGAGATCGAGACCATCCTGGCTAACCTGGTGATACCCCATCTCTACTAAAAATACCAAAAAATTAGCCAGGCGTGGTGGTGGGCGCCTGTAGTCCCAGCTACTCGGGAGGCTGAGGCAGGAGAATGGCGTGAACCCGGGAGGTGGAGGTTGCAGTGAGCCAAGATCACACCACTGCACTCCAGCCTGGGTGACAGAGCGAGACTCTGTCTCAAAAAAAAAAAAAAAAAAAAACCACCAAAAAAATGACAGAGCTGGAATTTGAACCCTGGGCCACTGCCCTCCTCAGTCTCTTAATCTCTGTGCTATTCCACTAAGATCAGGGTGGGGTTTTGTTTCTGGGTGCCATTTGAACTGAGTGGCAAACCTTGCTTAATTTAGCAAGAAATAGTCTTTTGCGGGGACCTGAAATTCCAGACTCCGGGGCAGCCAAGAGAAGGAAGGCAAGAGGATGGCCTGAGCTCCCTGTTGTCCAGCCCAGCAAGAGCTCCCATGACAGCCACAGGTCAGGGGAGCAGGTGACCAGGGCTGGAACCGGAGGGGCATTTGGTCCTCTGGCCAGCCTATAGAGCAGACACAATCATCCCCATTTCCCAGAAGAGGTGACTGAGGCTTAGAGAAATGAACGACCAGTTTCTTGGCAGAGGCAGGGAGGCTGGTGTTCTGGCTTAAGACCATCCTGGCACAGTGGTTCCCAGCATAGACTTCAGCTCCTGACTGCCTGCTTCTGAATTCTGCCCTTCTTTTTTCTTTTTCTTTTCTTTTTTTGAGACAAGGTCAGGCTGGAGTGCAGTAGTGCAATCTCAGCTCACTGCAACCTCCGTCTGCCTCCTGGGCTCAAGCGATCCTTCCACCTCAGCCTCTTGAGTAGCTGGGACTACAGGCATGTCCCACCATGCCCAGCTAATTTAGGTATTTTTTTGTAGAGACAGTATTTCACCATGTTTCCCTGGCTGGTCTCCAGCTCCTGGGCTCAAGCAATCCACCCACCTCAGCCTCCCAAAGTGCTGGGATTACAGGTGTGAGCCACCATGCTGGCCTGAATCCTACTTTTCTACCTGCTAGTAATAAGCCTTTGAGTCAGAGCCACAGACTCTTTGGACTTCTAATTTCCTTATCTGTACAACTGAGAATAATAATGGAACCTACTTTGTTGAGTGATTTCAAGAATTAGGTGAAGGGCCGGGCGCGGTGGCTCACGCCTGTAATCCCTGCACTTTGGGAGGCCAAGGCGGGTGGATCACGAGGTCAGGAGATCGAGACCATCCTGGCTAACATGGTGAAACCCCGTCTCTGCTAAAAATACAAAAAATTAGCCAGGCGTGGTGGCGGGCGCCTGTAGTCCCAGCTACTCCGGAGACTGAGGCAGGAGAATGGCGTGAACCCTGGAGGCAGGCTTGCAGTGAGCCGAGATCGGGCCACTGCACTCCAGCCTGGGTGACAGAGTGAGACTCTGTCTCAAAAAAAAAAAAAAAGAATTAGGTGAAATAACTAACCAAACATGGCAGACGGGAGTGCAAATCAACGTGAACTATTATTTCCATATTCCACGTTACTCAGGGGACAAGATTTTTCCTGAACCAAGTCCATGGGCAGCAGGCCCCTCCAACTTAAGTGGAGTGAGTTAAGCCCCCTGGAAAGTGGGGCTGCTGTCATGGAGCCCTGTGGCTGACTGGGTGTCCTCCCACTGCTCAGATACCTTTGGACCTGGCATCTCAAGAACAATAGATAAGGTGCTGCAGTTCATAACTGTGGAGGCCCAGGGACCTGTTGCTTCCTGTCCCCCGCTTCCAAGCAAAGAAGGCCCCACCCTCTTCTCAGAGCAAGGGAATCAGGTGCCAGAACTCTGTCTACTTGGGACGGAGAGATAAACCCTTCCCCAAACAACCCTCTCCAGGCTCGGCAGCCAATGAAACCACTCCCTGCCAAGTTCAGCCTAGCCCCACACCAAAGATGTTTGGAGACAAAGGGCTCTCTGATTTTACCTGCTGTCATTAAAATACTTCATTTTCTTAGTGTATGCCCGTTGAATCCTTGATGTGACATCCATATAGATTAATTCCCTTTCAAAAAAAGGGACTTTGTGGCTAACACCATTTATTTATTCATTTATCACATCCCAGGAGGTGGCCAGACAACGCAGTGTGGGGAATTGACAGGTCTCGAGACCATTTTTTTTTTTTTTTTTTTAAATAATAGGGTCTCGCCTCTGTCGCTCAGGCTGGAATGCAGTGGTGGGATCATAGCTCACTGCAACCTTGAACTCCTGGGCCCAAGTGATCCTCCTGCGTCAGCCTCCCGAGTAGCTGAGACTAACAGGTATGTGCCACCATGCCTGGCTAAGTTTTTAATTTTTTATTTTCTGTACAGTCAGGTGCTCACTATGTTGCCCAGGCTGGTCTTGAACTCCTGGTCTCAAGTGATCCTCCTTCCTTGGCCTCCCAAACTGGTGGGATTACAGGTGTGAGCCAATGTGCCCAGCTGTAGGTCCTTGAATCCTTGATGTAAAGTCTATATAGTCTAAATTCCCTTCAAAAAAGGGACTTTGCAGCTAACATCATTTATTTATTTTTATTTACTTTTTTGAGACAGAGTCTTGCTCTGTCGCCCAGGCTGGAGGGCAGTGGCGCAATCTTGGCTCACTGCAACCTCCACCTCCTAGGTTCAAGCGATTCTCCTGCCTCAGCCTCCCAAGTAGCTGGGATTACGGTGTGCGCCACCACACCCGGCTAATTTTTGTATTTTCAGTAGAGACAGGGTTTTGCTATATTGGCCAGGCTGGTCTCAAACTCAAGTGATCCACCCACCTTGGCCTCCCAAAGTGCTGAGATTACAGGCGTGAGCCACCGTGTCTGGCCTCATTTATTTACGAAATCCCAGGAGGAGGCCAGAACATAGTGTAAGGAATTGACGAGTCTTATGACTTGAAGCAAAATTTATTTCCTTCTCTAAGTCTCAATTTATCTTCTGTAAAATGACTCAGTTAGCTAGAAGGAGGCTTGAGATCTCTTCTGCCTCTAAGAACCATGACATTGAGCTTCTTGAGATTGAAAGCTGGCACTGCACAGGATCCCATTTTTTCCTTTTGGGGACCAGGAGTTCTCAAGCAAGGGGTGTTTACGGAATCATGATGCTGTTTATTGCTTTTCAGTATTTAGACTCAACCTCCAGACAAAGTACAGAAGATTTAATTATAGCTATAGAACAAAATGTAAATGTTATGAATAATATATAACTATTAAAAATTGGGAATTGCTTGGGAGGGAAGCCAGGAAGCTTGAGAAGGACATTAAATTCCTCATCTTCTAACAAGTACTTCTCTGGAGAAGGAGAATTGGGCTGAGTGGTGAGTTCATAATTATTCGCTATATTATTATACTTTATAATTTATATATGTGATACATTTATTCTCTTTATATGTCAAATATTATCTCTAAAAGATAAAAAAAAAAAAAAGTAATAGAGGCAGCGGATCACCTGAGGTCAGGATTTCAAAGCCAGCTGGGCCAACGTGGTGAAACCGTGTCTCTACTAAAAATACAAAAATTAGCCGGGCCTGGTGGTGGGTGCCTGTAATCCCAGATACTCAGGGAGCTGAGGCAGGAGAATCCCTGCAACCTGGGAGGCAGAGATTGCAGTGAGCCGAGATCACGCCATTCCATTCCACTCCAGCCTGAGCAACAAGAGCGAAACCCGTCTCAAAAAATAAATAAATAAATAAATCTGTGTTGAAGGTCCCACTCCCTCCACTGTCCACAAAGATGACCCAACAAACCCAGTGCTACCAACTGCCCCTATTTGTCTGGGATCCTGGGTCTCTGGGGGTGTAAGACTTTCGGTGCTAAAACCATGAAAATCCCAGGTAAACTGGGAGAAGTTTGTTCCCTTACCAGAGTCAGTGAGGACTGATTGGATGGCTTGTCCACCCCACGTGCTCATGTACTCATGTATTTGTGGAAGGGCTGTGTCTTGGTCTTGCCAGGTGTTGTAGGTGGGAAAGGTGGAACTGGCCAGGCTGGATCCAGACTGTAGCCGGTGGCAAGAGCTTCCTGCCAGGGTGGAGACCTGCAGAGCAATAAAACCTGGGCAAAGGACAAGGGTTCCAATGAGGCCTAGAAAATTCCAGAGTCCAGATACAGGACGAGGCATCTATAATTCTCCAGAGTAACTGTCCAACTTTTCAGGCCACATTAACTCACTCACTCACTCGTTCATTCATTCATTCATTCATTCATTCAATAAACACTCACTGGCACCTAGCATGCACAAATGCTTGGCTGGTGACAGGGGCCCCTCCCTATCCTGAAGAAGCTTTTGATCTGACGGAATAAACAGACAAGGGAGCCAGGGATTTACAACCCAGGGATTTACAACCCAGAGCAATAAGCAAGGATAATCCTTTTGTTGTTGTTGATGTTGTTGTTGTTGGTAGTCTTGCTTATCACCCAGGTTGGAGTGCAGTAGTGCCATCTCGGCTCACTGCAACTTCTGCCTCCCAGGTTCAAGCAATTCTCCTGCCTCAGTCTCCTGAGTAGCTGGAGTTACAGGCACCCGCCACACACCCAGCTAACTTTTGTATTTTTAGTAGAGATAGGGTTTCACCATGTTGGCCAGGCTGGTCTCGAACTCCTGACGTCAAGTGATCTGCCTGCCTCAGCCTCCCAAAGTGCTAGAATTACAGGCGTGAGTCACCACGCCTGGCCAACAAGGATGATCTTAACAATTATGTATTATTATTTTGTTTTGAGACGGAGTTTCAGAAATATGATGGGGAGCAAAGTGACATTTAAGCTGAGTTAACCAGTGTTTCTGGCAGAAGTCACCACCTGGGCAAAGGCCCAGAAGGGAGAAGAGCTTAGTCTAGCCAAGAAGGGAGAGGCAGGAGGTTAGACTCAAGAGCAGGGAAGGGGCTGGGCATAGTGGCTCACACCTGTAATCCCTAACTGCTGAGTACCCGCAGTTAAAAGACTGAACTGTGGCCGGGCGCGGTGGCTCATGCCTTTAATCCCAGCACTTTGGGAGGCCAAGGCAGGTTGATCATCTGAGGTTAGGAGTTGGAGACCAGCCTGGCCAATATGGTGAAACCTCGTCTCTACTAAAAATACAAAAATTAGCCAGACCTGGTGGCAGACACCTGTAATCTCAGCAACTCGGGAGGCTGAGGCAGGAGAATTGCTGGAAACTGGGAGGCAGAGGTTGCAGTGAGCCGAGATCGTGCTACTGCACTCCAGCCCAAGCCGACAACAGCGAGACTCCATCTCAAAAAAAAAAAAAAAAAAAAAAAGACTAAACTGCATAAAGGGTAAGGTCCAGGAACACTGAGATGCTGAGAGGATGTCACACAGCTTGTCTCCAGGAATGTCACATGATTTAGTATGATGAGTAGGAGCATGGGCCCTGAAATGAGAGGGCTGGATCAAATACTGGGGATACTGGGCTATGTTGACCTTGACAATTTATGAAACCTCTGCGCACCTAGGTTCTTGTCAATTAGTAAAATAGAGGTAGTGCTAGTTCCTACCATCTAGGAGTGGTATAAGGATGAAATGAACTAATACCTGCAAAGTGCTTAATACATCTAAATGCTCAATAAAGGCCTGGCATGGTGGCTCATGCCTGTAATCCCAGCACTTTGGGAGGCCGAGAAGGGTGGATCACTTGAGGTCAAGAGTTCGAGACCAGCCTGGCTAACATGGTAAAATCCATCTCTACTAATAATACAAAAATTAGTTGGCGTGGTGGCAGGCTCCTGTAATCCCAGCTACTCGGGCTTGGGAGGCTGAGGCAGGAGAATCGCTTGAGCCTGGGAGGCAGATGTTGCAGTGAACTGAGATCGTGCCACTGCATTCCGGCCTGGGCAACAGAGCGAGACTCCATTTCAAAAAAAAAAAAAAGACTTAATAAAGAACATTTAAAACACTATTGTCTTGCCCTACCCTTCTGATGTGAAAAAACACATGTATGGGTAGCCTGGCAGTGACTCAGTGCTCAATAGATGTCTGTGCCTTGTTAGAGATGTTTAGAGCTCTCTCTTCCCTTTCTGGGCTAAGAAACTATGTTTCTGGGAGGCAAAGGTACTTGCCCAAGGTCACCAGCAAGTCCAGGACACAGCTGTCAGGCTGGGCTTGACAAACTTTAGATTTTAAGAGGTTCTGCAAAGATCTGATTTAGGGTATGCATGGGGAATTCCCTTGCTACCCAGAATTTCACAGATCTCAAGCTCTCTTTCTTTCTCTTTTTTTTTTTTTTTAGCCTCCCCTCATGTTAAAAAAAATTAGTTTGCATATGGTAAAATTCACACTTTTTGGCATTCAGTTCTGTGAGGTTTTTTGTTTTGGTTTGGTTTGGAGTTTTTTCTTGAGACAGGGTTTCACTCTGGCACCCAAGCTGGTATGCAGTGGTGTGATCATGGCTTACTGCAGCCTCGACCTCCTGGGCTCAAGAGATCCTCCCACCTCAGCCTCCCAAGTAGCTGGGACCACAGGTGGGCATGCCACCATGCCTGGCTAATTTTGTTCATTTTTTGTAGAGAAGAGGTTTCACTATGTTGCCCAGGCTGGTCTTGAACTCCTAGGCTCAAGGGATCCTCCCTCCTCGGCCTCCCAAAGTGTTGGGATTACATGCGTGAGCCACTGCATCTGGCCAAGTTCTGTGAGTTTTGACAGACACAAGCAGTTGTATATCCACCACTATAATCAAGATGTAGTACAGTTCCATCTCTGGGTGTGGTGGCTCATGCCTGCAATCCCAGCACTTTGGGAGGCCAAGATGGGCGGATCACGAGGTCAGGAGTTTGAGATCAGCCTGGCCAATATGGTGAAACCCCATCTCTAATAAAAATACAAAAATTAGCTGGTGTGTGCCTGAGGTCCCAGCTACTTGGGAGGCTGAGGCAGGAGAATTTTGCTTGAACCCGGGAGGCAGAGGTTGCAGTGAGCCAAGATGGCGCCACTGCACTCCAGCCTGGGTGACAGAGCGAGACTCCCTCTCAAAAAAAAAAAAAAGAACAGTTCCATCATGCCAAAAAATCCCCCTGTGCCCTTGTAGATGACCACACCCCTCATTCCTGGTCCCCGACAACCACTGGGCCCTTTTCTGTCCCCAGAGTTTTGCTTTTTCTAGATTGTCATATAAATGGAATCATACAGTATGTGGCCTGTTGTATATGTTTCTTTCACTTAGCAAAATGCTTTTGAGCATACTGTTGTGTATGTCTGTAGTTCATAGTTCGTTTTTTATCTTTTTTTTTTTTCTTTTTTTTTGAGACGGAGTCTCACTCTTTTTTGCCCAGGCTGGAGTGCAATGGCGCAATCTCCACTCACTGCAACCTCCACCTCCTGGGTTCAAGCAATTCTCCCTGTCTCAGCCTCCCGAGTAGCTGGGATTACAGGCGTGCACCACCACGCCCGGCTAATTTTGTATTTTTAGTAGAGATGGGGTTTCACCATGTTGGCTAGGCTGGTCTCGAACTGCTGACCTCAGGTGATCCACCTGCCTTGGCCTCCCAAAGTGCTGGGATTACAGGCGTGAGTGAGCCACCACGCCCGGCCCCGTTTTTTTTCTTAATAGTCTTCCATTATTGTATAGCTACACCACAATTAATTGTTGTATCCATTTACCAGTTAATGAGCACTTGGGCTATTTCCTGTTTGGGGCTATTATAAATAAAGCTTCTAGGAACATGTATGCGTCTTTGTGTGGACATATGTTTTCATTCTTCTTGGGTAAATACCTAGGAGCAGAGTTACTAAATCATATGGTTAGCATATGTTTATGCTTTCTAAGAGATTGCCAAACTGTTTTCCTTTTTTATTTTTTTTTTTGAGACAGAGTCTCATTCTGTTGCCCAGGATGGAGTGCAGTGGAGCAATCTCGGCTCACTGCAACCTCCACCTCCCGGATTCAAGCGATTTTGTTGTCTCAGCCTCCCGAGTAGCTGGGATTACAGGCATGCGCCACCACACCCGGCTAATTTTTTTGTATTTTTAGTAGAGATGGGTTTTTGACATCTTGGCCAGGCTGGTTTTGAACTCCTGACCTCAGATGATCCACCCGCCTCGGCCTCCCAAAGTGCTGGGATTATAGGCACGAGCCACCACACCCAGCCAGCCAAACTGTTTTTCAAAGTGGCTGTCTTAGTCTGTTTTACGTTGCTATAACAGAATTCCTGACACTGGGTAATTTAACACACAAAAAAAGTTTAGCCAGTTCGGTGGCTCACACCTGTAATCCCAGCACTTTGGGAGGCTGAGGTGGGAGGATCACTTGAGCTCAGAAGTTTGAGATCAGCCTGGGCAACATGGCAAAACCTATCTCTAGAAAAAATACAAAAACTAGCCAGAGTGGCACGTGCCTGTTGTCCTAGCTACCCAGGAGGCTGAGGTAGGAGGATCACTTGAACCTGGGGGCAGAGATTGCAGTGAGCCATGATTGTGCCACTGCACTCCAGTCTGGGCAACTCCAGCCTGGGCAACAGAATGAGACTCTGTCTCAAAAATAAAAAAAGAAAAGAAAAGGAAAAAGAAAAAGTTTATTTAGCTCATGATTCTGGAGTCTGGGAAGTCCATGACTGGGCAGCTCATATAGTGAAGGCCTGGTGCTGCTTTAACTCATGGGGAAAAGTGGAGGTGGAAGCAGGCACAATAACCCAGTCTCTGAGAAAGATATAAATCTATCTTAATGACCTAATCACATCTTTCTTTTTTTTTTTTTTTTCTTTAGAGGAAGTCTCGCTCTTATCCCCCAGGCTGGAGTGCAATGGCGCCATCTCAACTCACTGCAACGTCTAACTCCCAGGTTCAGGCGATTCTCCTGCCTCAGCCTCCCGCGTAGCTGGGATTACAGGTGCCTGCCACCACGCCCAGCTAATTTTTGTACTTTTAGTAGAGACGGGGTTTCACCGTGTTGGCCAGGCTGGTCTCGAACTCCTGACCTCAAGTGATCTGCCTGCCTCAGCCTCCCAAAGTGCTGGAATTACAAGCGTGAGCCACCGCGCTCGGCCTGACCTAATCACAACTTTAAGGCACTGCTTCCTAACACTGTTACACTGACAACTAAATTTCAACATGAGTTTGGTTGGGGACAAACACATCTAGGCCACAGCTGTGGCCATACCATTTTATAATGCCGTCAGCAATGCATGAGACTTCTAGTTGCTCCACATCCTTGTTAGCCTTTGGTATGTTGCCAGTCTTTTCAATTTTAGCCATTCTAATAGGTAAGTAGTGGTATCTTATTGTCATTTTAATTTATCTAATCATGAATATTGAGCACTGTATATTTTCCTTTGAAAAATTATACAAGTAATAAAGATCTGCAATAGAAAAAAATTTTAAATGCAGATAAGCAAAAATAAGAAAAATACAAATCATCTGTCACTCTAGAGATAATCACAATTGACATTTTGAGCTATATCCAACCTTTGTCTCTTCAGACAAAAACATATAATTGTATTTTATTGGCCAGGCCTGTTGGCTCATGCCTATAATCCCAGCACTTTGGGAGGCCAAAGTGGGAGGATCACTTGAGCTCAGGAATTTGAGAGTAGCCTGGACAACATAGTGAGACCCTGTCTCTACTTAAAAAAAAAAAAAAAAGAAAAAAAAAGAAAAAAATCTGGGCATGGTGGCTTGTGCCTGTAGTACCAGTTACTTGGGAGGCTGAGGCGGGAGGATCACTTGAGCCTGGGAGGTTGGGGCTGCAGTGAGCTATGGTCACGCCAAGGCACTCCAGCCTGAGAGACAGAGTGAGATCCTGTCTCCAACAAAACAAAGAAACCAAAACAGTAAGTCTTATTGTACCATCCTGTGCTACCCTCCTTCCCTCCCCAGAGGCAACTACTGTTATCAGTTTTTTTCTTTTCTTTTTTTTTTTTTTTTTGAGCCGGAGTCTCATTCTGTCGCCCAGGCTGGAGTGCAGTGGCATGGTCATAGCTCATTGTAACCTCAAACTCCTGGGCTCAAGTAAATTTCCCACCTCAGCCTCTGGAGTATCTGGGACTACAGGCAAGAACCACCACACATGGCTGATTTTTAATCTTTTGTAGAGATGAGGGTCTCGATATGTTGCCCAGCCTGGTCTCAAGCTCCTGGGCTCAAGCAATCTTCCCACTTTGGCTTCCCAAAGTACTGGGATTACAGGAGTGAGCCACTGTGCCTGGCTGCCTCAATAGCACTTTAATGTCAGTATGATTTTCCACGATTTGAATGCCTACAATTTATTGAATCAATTCCCTTTTTGAAGAACCTGGGTTTTTTCCAGTGCTTAGTCTTTTTTTTTTTTTTTCCTCTCACTGCAACCTCCGCCTCCCGGGTTCAAGTGATTCTCCTGCCTCAGCCTCCCAAGTAGCTGGGATTACAGACATGCACCACCACACCCAGCTAATTTTGTATTTTTAGTAGAGATGGGGTTTACCATGTTGGTCAAACAGGTCTCAAATTCCTGATTTCAGGTGATCCACCCGCCTCAGCCTCCTAAAGTGTTGGGATTACAGGCATGAGCCACAGCGCCTGGCCAATGCTTAGTCTTACAAGCAATGTTGCGAGGAAATCCTTAATCTGTACACCTGTGAGAAATTGTATGGGCAGGTCTTTAAGATGAACGTCTCCAAGTGGAGTTACTGGGTCAAAGGTCATGTGCTTGTTTCAGGTTTTTGAACCATATGTTGTGCCCACCAGCAAGGAGAGGGGTGGTCCAGGGATCTGGCAGCAGGCCTGGTACTGTGAGGTCTTTTGTTTCTTACGCTACTCCAGAGGCTATTCATCAGCAAAGCAATGTTAACCATTCCCAGGACCTCCCTGTGGGGTGGCAGGAAGTGGGGCGGCTTCTCAGGGCAAAGAACAACATGTCTTTATTAAAATGCTGTGCACCAAGAACGCTTTATGAGTACAGACCTTGGCCTTGCTATTGGGCAACTCCCTGCAGGCTGGAGTGGGGCTATGTCTCTGGGAGAAGATGAGCAGGACTCCAGGGTGTGCCCGGGTTACTTGAACATCGCCCCAGTTCCTCTCACTCAGTTATGCAATTAATACTACTGTGGAGTGGGCAAGAGCTGGATTCAAATCCTCTCTTTCTTTCTTTTTTTTTTGAGAGTCGTGTTCTGTCGCCCAGGCTGGAGTGCAGTGACATCATCTTGGCTCACTGCAACCTCCGTCTCCCAGGTTCAAGTAATTATCCTGCCTCAGCCTCCCGAGTAGCTGGGACTACAGGGCTGCACCACTATGCCTGGCTAATTTTTTGTATTTTTAGTAGAGATGGGGTTTTGCTATGTTGGCACGGCTGGTCTCGAACTCCTGGCTTCGAGTGATCTGCTCACCTCAGCCTTCCAAAGTGTTGGGATTACAGGTGTGAGTCATGGCGCCCGGCCTCAGATTCCCTTTCTGCTGCTTCCTGGGTGTGTGGCATTGGGCAAGTTTAGAACTTCTGTGACTTTGGTTTGCCCCTCTGTAAAATGGGGCTAATAGTACCTCTCTTATGAGGTTGTCTTGATACTTTTTATTTTTTGAGACAGGGTCTTGTTCTATCGCCCAGGCTGGAGTGCAGTGGCCCAATCATAGCTCACTGCCAGCCTCAAACTCCTGGGATCAAGTGATCCTGCCTCAGCCTCCCAAGTGGCTGGGACTACAGACACGGGTCACCATGCCTGGCTAATTTTTAAATTTTTGTAATGATGAAGTCTTGCTGTGTTGCCCAGGCTAGTCCTGGCTTCAAGCAATCCTCCTGCCTCCGCTTCCCAAAGCGCTGGGATTACAGACAAACCACTGAACCTGGCCTTGTCTTGATACTTAAATGAGGTAGTACACATAAAGTGCTCGGAATACATTTGGTAGCTGAAAGTGCTCTACAGCTATTACCTATCACCAGGGACCTTCGGTGGGCGAGATCACAGTTCCTCAGACTGGTTGGGGAAATGGACAGGTAAAGAGACAATTACAATTCTGTGTGCTGGGTGTATTCATACAGATGCTAAGAAAACTCTAGGGGAGGAATACTAAATCCAGAAGGCTTCCTGGGGAAAAAAATGACATTTTGGCAGGAACTAAGCTGCTTGTAGGCTAAGGCAGAGGCAAAGTCGTTGAGAGACTAGAGACCAGCCATTAACTCCCTTTGCTGGGAATGTGGTGATGGAATTCACAGAAGGTTTTCAGTCCTGGATTTCAATTCCGATTTCTCAGCACCTGCCTGGGTCCCAGGTCCTGTGCTCGGTGCTGGGGTGAGGGTAGAGGCTGAACATAATTAGGCAAAAGTGCTCAGTGAGCTTAAGATCTAACCGGGGGGCTAGGTGCGGTGGCTCACGCCTATAATCCCACCACTTTGGGAGGCCAGGGTGGGCAGATCACCTGACGTCAGGAGTTCGAGACCAACCTGGCCAACATAATGAAACCCTGTCTCTACTAAAAATATAAAAATTAGCTGGGCATGGTAGCGTGTACCTGTAATCCCAGCTACTTGGGAGGCTGAGGCAGGAGGATTGCTTGAACCCAGGGGGCGGAGGTTGCAGTGAGCTGAGATCGAGCCACTGCACTCCAGCCTGGGTGACAGAGCGAAACTCTGTCTCCAAAATAATAATAATAATAATAATAATAATAATAATAATAATAAATAGAATAAAAATTGATCAGATTTGGGCAGGGATGGGGTGAGAAGAAAAGGCACCCCAGGTAGGGAAAACAGCACAAGCAAAGGTAAAGCAGCAGGAAGGCCTATATTCCAGGAAGGGTGCATTGCCCAGTGTGGCTGTGTGGTCTGTACCTGGGGAGCGGGACAGTGGGCAGGAGCTAGGGCTATAAGGTCAACCTAGGCTGGGATTTGAAGGGCGTCCGATGACATGCTGCTTGGCCCTTGTCCAGTAGGTCATGGGAAAAGAACGAAAGTGTTTAAGCAGAGAAGGGATGTGATGGGATCTGCGTTCCGGAAAGGTCACTCTGGCATAGCTGGAGGAGGAGTCCTTGGGAAGCAGGGAGCACAGCTGGGAGGCTCCTGCAATCGTCTCAACAAGAAATCTGGGGGTCTGGCCTAGGTCAGGGGAGGTGGGCACCGAGAGGAGGGGTGGAGGGTTTGTAAGCAGACTCTGAAACACTTGAAATCAACACCTTGACACTATTCCCTGGCAGCTCCAGGGTCGGGATGTCTAAAATCCCTGGAAAAATAAACTTGCTCCCGCCTCAGCCAGCAGGAAGAAGAGCAACCCGATATGCTTGTTGATTAGGATTAGGGAACTTTTTCCCCCTTTATTGAGGGTCAACTGAATTATTAGTGGGGCAAAAGAGACAGAGGGAGACATATAAAAGTGAAGCGACTTAATTTTATTGTTTTTCCTTGACGGAAACAATGTATGAGATAGATCAACATTTAAAATGTTTTTCAAGGGTCATAAAGAGTAGTCAACCAAAAACAATCTTGACTTCATTTCCATAGAGACAGAGAGAGTGGGGAGAGGAGGGACAGAAGGGCGGGGAGATCACAGGAGGAGGGGAGACAGACCAGAAAGGGAGGATGCTGCACTGGCTGCGAGGCGGCTGCTTAGGAACCTTGGAATTGACCAGGCAAGGTAGCTCATGCCTTTAATCCCAGCACTTTGGGAGGCTGAGGCGGGTGGATCACCTGAGGTCAGGAGTTCGAGACCAGCCTGGCCAACATGGTGAAACCCCAACTCTACTAAAAATACAAAAATTAGCTGGGCATGGTGGCACATGCCTGTAATCCCAGCTACTTGGGAGGCTGAGGCAGGAGAATTGCTTGAACCCGGGAGGCGGAGGTTGCAGTGAGCCAAGATCGAGCCACTGCACTCCAGCCTGGGTGACAGAGGGAGTAGCCATCTCAAAAAAAAAGGAACCTGGGAATTGAGAGGTCCCGAGTTCAAATCTCAGCCAAGTTCTCCCACCGTTCTCCCGTATCTGTCAAATGGGGATTATAACATCTTCACCATCTGCACAATGTTATGGTATTGGATTTTCATCTTAGAAAGATCAGATCACTCTGGCCACCTGATTGGAGCCAGATAAGAGAAAATGTACCCATAGACTACCCGCTCTTAGAATGCTTTTAAGACAAGGAGGTTATTATAATTATTATGACCATTATTATTATTATTGCTATTATCGTAGCTTTATTATTATTTTCTTTTGAAATTCTGCTTGGCCACTGTTTACTCCCAGCTCCAGCTGCTCTTGTTGAAACCTCTCTGGGCCGGGTGTGATGGCTCACGCCTGTAATCCCAGAATTTTAGGAGGTCAAGGTGGGAGGATTGCTTGAGCCCAGGAGTTGGAAACCAGCCTGGATAACATGGAGAAACCCCATCTCTATAAAAAGTACAAAAATTAGCCAGGCATAGTCACATGCACCTGTAGTGCCAGCTACTCGGGAGGCTGAATGGGAGGATTGCTCGAACCTGGGGGGTTGAGGCTGCAGTGAGCTATGATTGTGCCACTGCACGTCAGCCTGGGTGACATCGTGAGAGTCTGTCTCAAAAAAAAAAAAAGAAAACAAAAAAACCCAAGAAACAAACAAAACACAAGGAACATCTCTGGACTCCTAGCTTCCTAGGATCATGCAGGGTGGAGGGTGCACTCTCAAAACTTCCATCTTAGGGCTGTCCTGGGAGCACTGGCTGCTCCTCCATCCCTGGGCTGCACCCAGAGTAGACAGGGCTGCCTTGTTCCTCTTATCCTCCCACTCCACTGTCCGATACTGAAAGGCGACACAAGCAGGGTTCCTCTGCTCCTCTCTCTGAGTCAGTGCCCATGCCCTCACCCTCGTGCCCCCTACTCAGGCCTCACCCCTCAGCTTTTACTTCTCTTCCTGGGAAACCACCCCAGGGGGGAGGCAAAGAAGATGAAATAAAGGATGTAAGTTCCCACGGGACCACCACTTCCCCTTTCCCCTTCCTCTCCAGCTGCTGGCCACTTCCCCGTCCCCTCTCTAGTGGGAAGCAGAACAGAGGCTGTGGGAAACCGGCACCATACAGTCCCTGGCATGGGCGCAGCCAGCCCCGCGTGCAGCCAGCCCTGTGTGCAGTTCCTCACCTGTGTAACCCTGCTGCACCTGAACTTCCTCACTCACAGGTCCCCCAGCCGCCTCCAAGTGTTCAAAATGCCCAGAACTCTGCACTGCACTCCTCACACCTGCTCTTTCTCTTTCTTTCTTCTTTCCTTTTCTTTCTTTTTCTTTCTTTTTTTCTCTTTCTCCCTCTCTCTCTCTCTGCTGGAGTTTCACTTTTGTTGCCCAGGCTGGAGTGCAATGGCGCAACCCAGCTCACGGCAACCTCCGCCTCCTGGGTTCAAGCGATTCTCCTGCCTCAGCCTCCCGAGTAGCTGGGATTACAGGCATGCGTCACCATGCCCGGCTAGTTTTGTATTTTTAGTAGAGACAGGGTTTCTCCATGTTGGTCAGGCTGGTCTCAAACTCCCGACCTCAGTGGATCCGTCCACCTTGGCCTCCCAAAGTGCTGGGATTACAAGCATGAACCACCTCGCCTTCTCTCCTCTCCTCCCCTCCCCTCCCCTCCCCTTTCCTCCCGTCCCCTCCCCCCTCCTTCCCCTCCCCTCCCCTCTCCTCCCCTCTCCTCCCTTCTCTCCTTCCCTCTCTCCTTTCTTCCTTTCTTTTCTTTCTCTCTCTCTCTCCCTTTTTCTCTTTCTCTCCTTTCTTTCTTCTGAGACAGAATCTCGCTCTGTCGCCCAGGCTGGAGTGCAGTCACTCGATCTCGGCTCACTGCAACCTCTGCCTCCTGGGTTCAAACGATTACTCCCGCCCCGGCCTCCTGAGTAGCTGGAATTACAGGCGCCCGCCACCACACTCGGCTAATTTTTGTATTTTTAGTAGAGACGGGGTTTTGCCATGTTGGCCAGGCTGGTCTCAAGCGATCCGCCCGCTTCGGCCTTCCAAAGTGCTGGGATTACAGGCGTGAGCCACCGCGCCCAGCCGGAGTTTTTCAACCTAAGCGCTATTGACTTTTCAGAGGGAGGATCATGTGCTGTGGGGGCTGTCCTGTGCATTGTAGGGGGTTCAGCAACATCTCTGGCCTCTACCCATTAGATGCCAGTAGCACCCCCCACTCCAGTGGTAACAACCACAAATGACTCCAGACATTGCCAAATATCCCCTGAGATGGCATAACTACCCCTGGTTGAGAACCACTCGGTTAGGGTGACCAGCTGGGATGGCGAGGCATCCTCAGACTAGCAAATGGGAAGCCAGGGCAGCCCTTAGTCCTAACAGGGCAAGTGCAGAAACTGCCTTTCAGACCCCAGGGAGTGTTGGAGCCATGGAAGAGGGTCCACATGACAGGAGCTGTGGCCATAGAGGGTGCAGAGCGCAGCCAGTGCCAAACCCAGCCCGGCAGGGAGGGAGCAGGCGGAGTGATACTGCCACTTCCCCTCCTTCCCGCCCCATCTCCTGTGGGTTCCTTCCCCCAATGTAACCAACCTAATCCAGAACACAGGGCAGCTAGGGCTGCCTCCTGGGTGCAGAGCAGCGGGAAGAAGGGAAGAGAGTGGATCTGGGGGAAACGGGGAATTAACCAGCGCAGAGGCCATTGTGGTCATCCCAGTTGAGGTGCTGGTGGCTGGGACAAAGGTGGTGGTGGAGAATGGACAGAAGTGGTTGAATTCCAGGATATCTGGGAGGACTCCATGGATGATCAGCATGGGCAGTCAATAAAAGGAAGGAGTTGAGGACAAGGTGTTTAGGTTTCTGGTTTGGGCAGCTGGGCTGATGATGGTGCCGTCTTTAGAAATGAAGGAGACAGAAAAAAGAGGCCAGGCGCGGTGGCTCACGCCTGTAATCCCAGCACTTTGCAAGGCCGAGGTGGGTGGGTCGCTTGAAACCAGCCTAGCCAACATGGCGAAACCTTGTTTCCACTAAAAATACAAAAATTAGCTGGGCGTGGTGGAGGGCGCCTACAATCCCAGCACCTTGGGAGGCTTAGGTAGTAGAACCGCTTGAACCTGGGAGGCAGAGGTTGCAGTGAGCCGAGATTGTGCCACTGTACTCCAGCCTGGGTGACGGAGGGAGACCCTGCAACCCTGCTCACCCCACTGTAGACTGCACCTCCATGAACCCTTCTCCGGTCACCTTTTGAGCTTGCCTCTCTTGCTTGCCAGCACTCTAATTGACAAGAGTGCTTCTGCGCCGGGTGCAGGGGCTCGTGCCTGTAATCCCAACACTTTGGGAGGCCCAGGAGGGAGGATGGCTTGAAGCCAGATAGAGACCAGCCTGGACAACACAGTGAGACCCCGTCCCTACCAAAAACAAAAAATTAGCTGGGGGTGGTGGTACACACTTGTAGTCCCAGCTATTCAGCAGGCTGAGGTGGGAGGATTGCTTGAATCCAGGAGGTCAAGGCTGCAGTGAACTGTGATTATACCACTGCACTCAGCCTAGTAGATGGAGTGAGACCTTGTCCCAGAAAAACAACAAATAGGCTGGGTGCAGTGGCTCACACCTGTAATCCCAGCACTTTGGGAGGCTGAGGTGGGCAGATCACCTGAGTTCAGGAGTTTGAGACCAGTCTGGTCAACATAGTGAAACCCAGTACCTAATTAAAAAATACAAAAATCAGCCAGCATGGTAGCTCACACCTGTAATCCCAGCACTTTGGGAGGCCGAGGTGGGTGGATCACCTGAGGTCAGGAGATTGAGATCAGCCTAACCAACATGGTGAAACCCCATCTCTACTAAAATACAAAAATTAGCCAGGTGTGGTGGCGGGCGCCTGTAATCCCAGCTACTCAGGAGGCTGAGGCAGGAGAATCTCTTGAACCCGGGAGGTGGAGGTTTCAGTGAGCTGAGATCATGCCGCTGTACTCCAGCCTGGGCGACAGAGCGAGACTCGGTCTCAAAAAAAAAAAAAAAAGAAAGAAAGAAAGAAAAGATAAAGCATTGGGGGGTGCAGGGCTGCAATTCTAAGGAGGATGCAGTCCCCTTCAGGGCTGGCATCTCTGACAGGCTGACATGTGGGTGATGCCTGAAGGACGTGAGGGAGCCGAGAGAAATCTAGGGGAATGGCATGCCAGGCAGAGGGCACAGCAAGTGCAGAGGCTCTGAGGAAACGTGGTTTGATTTGGAGTGAAACTTCAGCGTTTTGCCTGGCACATGGTAACTGCTTAATTTGTTCAAGTCCTACCAATTATCTTTTTTTTTTTTTGAGATGGAATTTTGCTCGTCACCCAGGCTGGAGTGCAGTGGTGGGATCTCGACTTGCTGCAACCTCCACCTCCCAGGTTCAAGGATTCTCCTGCTTCAGCCTCCGGAGTAGCTAGGGTTACAGGCGCCCTCTACCATGCCCCACTACCTTTTGTATTTTTAGTAGAGATGGGTTTTCACCTTGTTGGCCAGGCTGGTTTTGAACTCCTGGCCTCAAGTGACCGGCCCGCCTCGGCCTCCCAAACTGCTGAGATTACAGTCTTGAGCCACTGCGCCCAGTCTATCATTCTTGTAATTAGTGGGCATCGTCTTCCTGGAGTGCCTGGGTCGTCAGGTTCCTGGAGGACACACAGAGGCCTCAGCGCTCTGCCCTGTCAGCTATGGGCTGGCCGTGGTTTACCGGATGGACAACAGTGGGGACAGAAGTTGGAACGGAGCCCAGGCATTCCTGACCCGCCCCGCCCCTCTCAGATTCCTCCCCGGCCCGCCACACCCCTGCCGCTTGCTGGGCAGTGGGTACAGGGAATGCAGGGGTGGCTCCCCACCCCACCTCTAACTTGGAGAGGGCCTAATACCAAGCGAGGACAAGGCTGGCAGTGACCACCTGGCGATCCCCAACTGCACTGCAGGCTCAGCGCTAAACACTGAGTGCTTTTCCACCATCGCCTCCTAGGGGTCTCCTTTCAGCCCACTGAGAGGCCAGGCTGGTGAGTCACTCCCACATCTGCAGCCTTTAGGGGCTGCTGTCTTAGCCACCGCCCTACCAGACTACAGGGCGCTCTCAGACAGGCTCCCCAGTTCCCCGAGAGAGGAATCTCCTAGCTCCCGCCTGCCAGCTCTGCAGCTGCCCACAGGCCCCGACAGGCCCTGCTGCATCCTCAGGGACTGAGGATAGAGCAGAGGAGGAACCAGGTTCTGCCAGCCCCGGGATGGAGCTGAGTCAGGCCTTTTTCAGGGCTCCTGGGACTGGGCCTTGCCCTGAACTCAGCCTCCAGCCCAGGCGTGAAGGAGGACACCCAGGACTGGGCGCCTGGGCCCCTGGCTCCTTACCTGTCCAACCTCATCTCTGCACACACTCTCGACCCATCTCGACCCGTTCCTCTGCTCCAGCCACACTGGCCTCCCTGCTAAACCCTGCTGACCCTGCTAAACCCTTAGCCCTTGCCATTCCTTTTATGTAGACAGGACACTGCATACTTGCTCCCTGATAGCCTCCAGTCTTTGCCCAAATGCCACCTTCCCAGCAGTGCCTTCCCTGGCTCCTAGAACTGAGCCCTACCCCCAGGCCCTTCCTCCCTAGGCCCCATCCCAGCTCCATTTTCCTCCATGCTTCACCTTTTACTAGACCACGTATTTTACTGATTTGTCTTGTTTATGGTCTGTTTCTCATTGAAAACTCCCTTAGACTGGGCAGCAAGGGCCTCTACCCTGCCCTTCTGCCCCTCCTCATAGAGCTAAGGAAATGTGACTACTGGCCAGGCACAGTGGCTCATGCCTGTAATCCCAGAACTTTGTGAGGCTGAGGCAGGTGGATCATTTGAGGTCAAGAGTTCGAGACCAGCCTGACCAACACAGCGAAATCCTATCTCTACCAAAAAATACAAAGATTAGCTGGGTGTGGTGTTGTGCACCTGTAGTCCCAGCTACTCAGGAGGCTGAGGCACGAGAATCGCTTGAACCTGGGAGGCGGAGATTGCTGTGAGCCAAGATCACACCACTGCACTCCAGCCTAGGCAACAGAGTGAGACTCTGTCGCAAAAAAAAAAAAAAAAAAAAAGGAAATGTGACTACTAGAACCAGCATCTTTGTCCCTCAGGCCTTCCCCAGTTCTGTCCCCAGGCAGCCAGCACAGCCCAGGTGTGTACTCCAAGGCCCATGGGGTGGTCAATGGAAGGCTGTGTTGGGGGACAGTGGAGGGAGCTGGGACACATGGGTTGGGGTGCCACACAAGGAGCCTGGTGGTGCTGGATGGTGCTTGGGCTGGGTAGAGCAGGGCACTGGCCGCTGCTCCTGGGCTGGGACTCACCCTCCCCACAGAGCCACACTCTAGCCCAGTATTCTAGGTGTCTGTGAATTCAGATTTAAATCTGGCTCTCCCAATCACTGTGAGGATACACCTGTCCAAGTAGAAAGATAGAGTATCTTTTACTTAGGAGTTTGTGATGTTGATCTTGACACATTTGGTATGTGGGCCCTACACACATATTTACCTGCAGCCCCCATGTTAGTGCTGGGGTCTTTTTTTTTTTTTTTTTTGAGACGGAGTCTTGCTCTGTTGCCCAGGCTGGAGTGCAGTGGCACGATCTCGGCTCACTGCAAGCTCTGCCTCCCAGGTTCACGCCATTCTCCTGCCTCAGCCTCCCGAGTAGCTGGGACTACAGGCACGTGCCACCACGCCGCGCTAATGTTTTGTGTTTTTAGTAGAGACGGTGTTTCACCATGTTGGCCAGAATGGTCTCGATCTCTTGACCTCGTGATCCACCTGCCTCGGCCTCCCAAAGTGCTGGGATTACAGGCGTGAGCCATCGTGCCCGGCTCGCTGGGCTTTTTTACTGTTTTCTGCATTGCTATAACCCTAGCACCAAGAACAGTGTCTTGAGGCTGGGCACGGTGGCTCACGCCTGTAATCCCAGCAGTTTGGGAGGCCGAGGCAGGTGGATCACCTGAGGTCAGGAATTCAAGACCAACCTGGCCAACATAGTGAAACTCCGTCTCTACTAAAAATACAAAAGTTAGCCAGGCATGGTGGCATGCACCTGTAATCCCAGCTACTCGGGAGGCTGAGGCAGGAGGATCACTTCAACTTGGGAGGTGGAGGTTTGCAGTGAGCCAAGATCGCGTCACTGCACTCCAGCCTGGGGGATAGAGCGAGACTGTGTCTCCAAAAAAAAAAAAAAACAGTGTCTTGCACAGAACAGGTGCTCAATGAAGTTGTTAAACGAATGAATAAAAAAGCCTTAGATGATGCCACATACTCAAGGGGACCCCAGAAGTGGCTGGGAATGCTGTGGCTTTTGTGCTTCAGGGCTACAGAGTCTCAGGGTCAGTGAGGCCAACTCCACCTTGCAGGAGGCCATAAGCATTACCTGAAGGGCGCCTTCTACGGCCTGCCTGCCCCACGGCCCCATCTGCAGCTGGAGTTTATATCCTTAATTGTAAAAAGAGCCCACCTGGCAATCAAGGAAATCTAAACCCCAAAACTGTCTCTGCTGCTTCCTGATCGTATGTGGCCATTAACCTCTCTCATTTTTTCGTTTTTTTTGAGGCAGGGTCTTGTTCTGTCACCCAGGCTGGAGTGCAGTGGTGCAAGCATGGCTCACTGCAGCCTTGACCTCCTAGGCTCAAGTGAGCCTCCTCCTCAGCCTCCCGAGTAGCTGGGACCACAGGTGTCTGTCACCACACTCAGCTGAATCAAAAAAAAATTTTTTTTAATAGAGATGGGGTCTCACTATGTTGCCCAGGCTGGTCTGGAACTCCTGGGCTCAAATGATTTTTCCCACCTTGGCCTTCCAAAGTGCTGGGATTACAGGTGTGAGCCACTATGCCTGGCTGCAATTTCCTTTAAATAAAAGGGAACCATTGAACCTCTCCCCAGGGTTGTGAGGCGGGAGAACATGTAACTGACTCCATATTGACTGTCTTCATCAGTGTCCAAGGCCATTCCGGCCACCCAGCTGACTCCCTGTGTGGCATGTGGCAGCCAGTGCCACTGTTGCCTTCCTCTCTCCCTCCCTCCCTGCAGACCTGGCGCTTGGGCTGGGAGCTCTATGGGCTGTGGCGGTGGTTTGAGTGAATGGTGCCCTCTGCTGGGCGTGGGGAAAGAGCCTTCAGGGAAATCATACCTGACACTGGCACTCCCTGCAGGTTGGGGAATCTCAGGGAATTCCTCCTGCTGGGAAGTGCAGTTTCCACCCAGGGAGCGCTAGCAGGCCTTGTGAGTCCCTACACTACCACAATAGTAATGACAACACACAGTATCCTGTGCACCAGGCACCCTTCCAAGCCCTTACAGATATTAACTCTTTTACTCGCCCATTTTATTATTTATTAATTTATGATTATTATTATTTGAGACGGAGTCTCGCTCTGTTGCCTAGGCTGGAGTGCAGTGGCACGATCTCGGCTCACTGCAACCTCTGCCTCCCAGGTTCAAGAGATACTCCTGCTTCAGCCTCCCAAGTAGCTGGGATTACAGGCACGCACCACCATGCCCTGCTAATTTTTAAATTTTTAGTAGAGATGGGGTTTCGCCATGTTGGCCAGGCTGGTCTCAAACTCCTGACCTCAGGTGTTCCACCCGCCTCGGCCTCCCAAAGTGCTGGGATTACAGGTGTGAGCCACCATGCCCAGCCTACTCCCCCATTTTAGATGAGAAAACAGAGACAGAGAGGTTATGTGGTTTGTCCAAGGCCTCATGCCTAGAAGTGCCAGGATTTGAACTTGTACTCTGCTGGGGGGATTGTTTTAACGGGAGGCCAGAAGGTGGGTTCTGCCTTTAGCCTGGAGGGAGTTGTTCCCTGGAGCTCTCCAGCAAGCCTCGAACTGGACACACAGGGTGTGGGCTGTAAAAGGGGCTTCCCAGGGTGACTGCTCCCACACTTTCAATGGCAGGCCCATCGCCTCAGGGCCCTTTCCTGAGTGGCCACCCCCCAGCAGTCCCCGGGCTGGGTCTTCTCCCTGAGTCCCTTTGTGGGCCCAGAAGTGAATGAGTGAGGTCCATGCCTAGAAATGGGGGGCCGGGAATTCGGGGCCCCAGCTCCTCACCAACTGTCTAGGAATGAGAGCATGCCACCCTCCTCAGGCCTCTCTAGGGACTGGGAAAGCACACTGTGGGGACAGGGCCTATCTGTAGCCCCTTTAGTCCCTTTGGGAAGAAAAAAAGATCGTTGGGTCAGTGACGAGGGAAAAGGCATGGTATGAGGCGAGGCCTGGGCGCTGGCCCATCTCTGTCCCCACTGGAGGGGCCATAGGGAGTGCCATCTTTTGAGCCTCTTTTTCCATCTGTAAAATGTCAGGGAGGGATTGGGGCACTTTTCAAAATGCTCTGGATTTGGGGGTTCATAAGAATACAAGCTGGGAGGATGAGGCTAAAGAGAAGGCTCTCTGGGTACCCCCGACCCCTTCTTCTAGTAAGCCTCCATTTTTTTTTTTTTTTTTTTTTTGAGATGGAGTCATGCTCTGTTGCCCAGGCTAGAGTGCAATGGCGTGATCTCGGCTCACTGAAACCTCTGCTTCCTGGGCTCAAGCGATTCTCCTCCCTCAGCCTCCCGAGTAGCTGGGATAACAGGCATGCCCCACCACACCCGGCTAATTTTTATATTTTTAGTAGAGACGGGGTTTCACCATGTTGGCCAGGCTGGTCTCAAACTCCTGACCTCAGGTGATCCTCCTGCCTTGGCTTCCCAAAGAGCTGGGATTACAGGCGTGAGCCACCATACCTGGCCAAAGCTCCACTTTTCTTTTCTGTTGGACTTGGATTCTGGGACTTTGCCTTTTAAAAGTCTGGGAGAAAAGATCACTTAATAGAATGAGTGCCAGGGGTGCTTTCAAGGGCCAGTCATCCAAGAGTGAACCCCACATTCAAGGAAGCCCTGATCTCAACCGGGACCACGATCCCCATCTCCTGCCCCCGACCCCACCGTAGAATGCAGGACTGGCTTTGCAGCATCTGCACAAGTGGATGCTGCAAGTTGTTTGACATTGTTAAGGGCAAAAAATTAGAATGACCAATATCTATGGATTGTGGTGACATTAAATAACACATCCAAACTGGATGTGTTGGGGACAGTAAGTCAATATGCCATGTTATGAAAAGGTATAATGCAAAGCATGTGTGTAGGCTGGGCACAGTGGCTCACGCCTATAATCCCAGCACTTTGGGAGGCTGAGGTCGGCAGATCACTCGTCGAGGTCAGAAGTTCGAGACCAGCCTGGCCAACATGGTGAAACCCCGTGTCTACCAAATATACATATCTATAGATATATCTATAGATATATATATTTTTTTAGATGGAGTTTCGCTCTTGTCACCCAGGCTGGAGTGCAATGGCACAATCTTGGCTCACTGCAACCTCCACCTCCCGGGTTCAAGTGACTCTCCTGCCTCAGCCTCCCAAGTAGCGGGGACTACAGGGGTAGGCCACCACACCCAGCTAATTTTTGTATTTTAAGTAGAGACGAGATTTCACCATCTTGGCCAGGCTGGTCTCGAACTCCTGACCTCATAATCCGCCCGCCTCAGCCTCCCAAAGTGCTGGGATTGCAGGCATGAGCCACCGCGCCTGGCCCAAAAATATTTTTTAACTAAAATACAGAAGAATAGCTGGGCATAGTGGCAGGCGCCTGTAATCCCAGCTACTCGGGAGGCTGAGGCAGGAGAATCGCTTGAACTCAGGAGGTGGAGGTTGCAGTGAGCTGAGATCGTGCCACTGCACTCTAGCCCCGGGGGGAGAGTGAGACTCTGTCTCAAAAAAAAAAAAAAAAAAAAAATTGTGTGTAATGCACAAGAGAAACAGATCCTGGAAGGAGGCACACCAAAGTGTTGAAACACAAAATTCAAAGGACCGATGGTCCTCATCATGGCCAGCACATCAGTTGTTTCTGGTTAGTGTCCACTCTGCGTGGTTAGCGCTGGTGTCTTACCAATGCAAATATTTTTACTTATTACAGGCACTAAGGATCAGAGTCCTAAGCTTCTGTTTTGCAGATGAGAAGCAGGCCCAGAGTGAGAGCGTGACTTAATATTGTCCCCATCACAGAGCCCAGGCTCTGATTCTTTCTAAACCTCTCGGGGGCTGGTGACTGGTTCCATTGCCGGGGGACTCTACATCCATCCACCGAGGCCAGTTGAGGCTGGGAAAGGCTGTTTTTCCTCCAAATATCTCAGGGGAGGAAGGCCAGCCTAAACAGGGGCTGCTTGGTTTCATGATTAGCCTCCGCTGAAGATAGAGTTTCTGATTTATCCAGGCTTCTCTGAAGGGAGTTGAAGATAACGGGCAGCAGGTGTTTGCTAGCAGAGACACCCAATCCTCCCACACTCCCTGTCAGCAAAGACAGCCCTGGCAGAGGGGAATCTGAGGCCCCAGCTCAGTGGGAGAGGCAGGAGGCGGCTTTGTCCTGAGGGTGCCATGGACCAAGGACAGGTGAGCTTTCTCATCCGACTTCATCCCCTTTTGTTGTTGAGATAGGGTCTCACTCTGTCGCCTGGGCTGGAGTGCAGTGGCGTGATCTCGGCTCACTGCAACCTCCACCTCCCGGATTCATGCGATGCTTGTGCCTCAGTTTCCCAAGTAGCTGGGATTATAGGTGCGTGCCACCACACCCAGCTAATTTTTGTATTTTTAGTACAAAAATGTGTGTGTAGGCCAGGCACGGTGGCTCACGCCTATAACTCTGCACTTTGGGAGGCCGAGGCGGGCGGATCAGGCCAGGCTGGTCTCGAACCCCTGACCTCAAGTGATCCACCCACCTCAGCCTCTTAAAGTGTTGGAATTACAGGCTTGAGCCATGGTGCCCAGCCCCAACTTCATTTCCTTTTGGTTTCCCCATCCAAGGTCTGAGGCTTCAGGCTCCTTGGCCTCATCCTTCAGAGTCTTGGCAGCAAACCTGAGTGTGCAGGAGCATCCCACGGAGGGCTTGTCAACCCACAGCAGGGCCCTGCCTAGAGGTTCCGATTCAGCAGGTGGCACCGATAACTCCGGTTCAGGGTCTGTGCTTTGAGCAGAGGCGCTTTACAGAATTAGTCATCCTCATGGAAGGAAATGTTTATTTCAACATCAGCAATTTCCTCAGCTTCACTTCAGATTCCTTTGGCTAATTGCAAAGATGACTTTGAACTTCACGTTAACAAGAGCACAGACAGAATTGTTCTATCACTGCTGCCTATTCCTGATTCCTGCATTTATGCCCTGGTATTGTCAGGGATGTTCCAATTTCACTGACATCTTGGATAGGTTCTCTTAATTTTGTTTTGCTTGATTTCGATGATGACCAGATGTCATTTAAAAAAACAAATACAATGTGGCCATTCTTTAAAGGAGAAAGTCACCTCAGAGGGTGACTGTGAGGATTTAGAGGAAATAATTGAAGTCCTGTCTGGCCTTAAAAAGTACTGAATAAATGGTAGCTGTTACCAACTGACAGATTTCATGGACCATGTGCCAGATATTAATTCACTTAATCTCCACAAAAACTCCCCATTTTGTAAATGTAAAATCTGAGGCAACTGGAGGTTAAATGATGTGCCAGCGCTGGGCGCGGTGGCTCAAGCCTGTAATCCTAGCACTTTGGGAGGCTGAGGTGGGCGGATCATGAGGTCAGGAGATCGAGACCATCCTGGCTAACACAGTGAAACCCCGTCTCTACTGAAAAAACACACACACTCAAAAAAAATTAGCTGGGCATAGTGGCAGGCACCTGTAGTCCCAGCTGCTCGGGAGGCTGAGGCAGGAGAATGGCGTGAACCCAGGAGGCAGAGCTTGCAGTGAGCCAAGATCATACCACTGCACTCCAGCCTGGGCGACAGAACGAGACTCCGTCTCAAAAAAAAAAGTGCTAGCAAGTAGCAGAGCTGGCTGTTCCCCAACCCCTGCCTTTCAACAGGGACCCCTCCAGCATAGAAGATGAAGTCGTCACACACTGTCCTGCAGGGAGGGCAGCCGCTGTTCCAGAAGAGACCTTGCTGGGGCTGTGGAGGGGCTCAGCCTTGGGGTAAGAGGTTAATGGTTCTCTCTCATGGAGCAACTGACTTTGCAAAGGAGGGCAAGTCTCCCCTCCCTGAGCCCACTTAGGCATGGAAGCTGACCCTGAGTATCCCCTGCCATTGAGAGGAAGCTTGGGTGAAGCCAGCAGGGTAAAGAGAGTCCACTCTTTTTGCAGAACTCTGAAAATTCTAAAAACCATTGAATTGTAAACGTTAAACAAGTGAATGGTTTGGTATGTGAGTTAGATGCCAATAAACCTTCTATTTAGAAAACAGTTCACTCCCCAGGCACCTCTGGGAAAAGTTTCTTTAATAAAAAAGTTCTAGTACATATACACAATTGTCCTCACCCTTCATCTACAGCAATGCAACAGGGAAAATAAAAAATAAGGGGCAACCTAGACACACTCAGTATTAAAACGCAGAGATCCATCCGAATGGGAGGCATTGGGGTCTGGAAACCAGAAATGCAGGACGGCCAGTGGGCCCAGCAGCTCCGGGCTGCACTTTTGAAGAACTTTCTCTAACGTTTTGAAGATAGCATTAAAAAAAAAAAATTAAGTTGCACCAGGAGGCCTAAGAAGGCTCCATTCCAGAGAGAAAGTCCATTGTGGGTCAGTCACAGCAGGCCCAGGCCCAGGACACAGGGCTGAGCATTTTACGGCAGGTAAGAGGCTTCTGGAAACTTGGCCTCTGAGGCAACCCTGGCCCAGGTGGAGAGGTTTTCAGTGCTGAAGTCAAACTGCCCACATTCCTCCATCCTGAAAGGCTAAGGAAGCAACCGCTCTAACATCAGACTCATAGCCTGTCTCCGCCAAGTTGCTACGGCCACTTCCTGACAAGCTCCAAAGTCCTCAGCTGAAGGGGGAACTGAGACCCCTTGGAGATGCTCTGTGGCCTGACGTTTGGTCCCCAGCCCTGCAGGTAGGCCGCCTAGTCGTCCTCCCCGCCACCGTACATGTCTGCCAGCTTCTTGAAGCGGCTGCCCCACTCGTTCAGATAATCGTAATCTTGGTCTTGGTCGGAGGCGGAGGAGGTGAGGGGGCTCAGGGACGCGGCGTCGGAGCCGCTGCCCTCATAGTCGAACACCAACAGGGAGTCGTAGGGCGGGGCTGTGGGGTCTGTGTTAGCCGCCTTCAGGTTCTGCGGCAACAGAGAACAGGTAGTTAGGAGCGGCGGGTCCTGCCGCTTGCCAGCTGCAAGCCTCCATTTCCTCTCTGTGAGCCCCTCTCTCCCCTCCCCTAAAGGTTTTGGAGGTTGAAATGAAAGAATGCGTTATTCATGCAGAATTCATTCACTCAGGGACCAGCAGACAGCAAGTGCTCAGTGCAACACAGGCCAGGGGGTAAGGGCAAGGACTGAAATCAGACAGCCCGGGCCAGAACTCGCACCACACACTAGCTTTGTGGCCTTGGGCGAGTCCCTTAACCGCTCTATGCCTGTTTCCTTGTCTGTAAAATGACAATACTTTTTTTCTTCCTTTTTTTAAAGGATGCATGCCTGTGACACAGCCTCGGGAGGTACTGAGGACATATGCCTCCTTCGTACAGTTTTAAAGGAACAGATGAATAAGTAAATGAGTAAATACCTGTAAAGCAGTTATTAGAATAGCACCTCGCAACAATAGCTATCATTATCTAATAAGCGCTACATGCTAGGTCAGTAGTTCCGAAACTTAAATTATCTGGAGAATCTTTTATAAATTCTGAAGCCCAGGCCACACCCAGTTCAATTATATTACAATCTTTGGGGGTGAGCTGAGGCATCAGTGGTTTCTGAAGGTGCCCAGGTGATTCCAACATGCAGGCAGGGTCGGGAACCACTGTGCTGGCACTGTCCTAGCTGCCTGCTCGTTCAATCCTTGAAGTCTTCTACAGCAGAGGCTCCAAACTTTGCCCCCCAAGTGCAATCACCTGGGATCTGTAATCCAAACCCAGGTAGTCTGGCTCCAGAGTATTCAACTGCTATATGTGTTGAATAAATGAATAAATCATTCCTAATTTTTTTTTTTTTAAAGATGGAATCTCCCTTCGTTGCCCAGGCTGGAGTGCAATGATGTGATCTCGGCTCACTGCAACCTCCACCTCCCGGGTTCAAGCGATTCTCCTGCTTCAGCCTCCTGAGTAGCTGGGACTACAGGCGCCCACCACCACGCCCAGCTAATTTTTTGTATTTTTAGTAGAGACAGGGTTTCACCATGTTGGCCAGGATAGTCTCAATCTCTTGACCTTGTGATCTGCCCACCTCAGCCTCCCAAAGTGCTGGTGGGATTACAGGCATGAGCCACTGTGCCCGGCCTTTTTTTTTTTTTTTTTTTTGAGATGGAGTCTCCCTTTGTTGCCCAGGTGTGGGGGGCGCACGACAAGACATTCAAGCCTATGTAAGAGGCATGTGAGGTTGAGGCATGGAAAAATATTGAGGCGCTGTGTGCATGTTGTTTGTACACAAGACTAGATCTCCTGGACCTTGAAAACAGGACAGGGAGTAGTATGTGTGATAAGGAGCGCTGAACACAGCCTCCTAAAAATGTGGTTTGAGTGTTTTTTACAAGGCCATATGTGCCTCATACCCGACCGCCAAGAGCCACCTGGTGGATGTCTCTTGTTTGTCTAAATTGTAGTTTAAACAAGCTCTCTCAATAAATACCTGGCAGACAGATCTTAGAGTGACGCTCTCTCAAAGGAACTGCTCCCCGCCCCGCTCAGCTAGAATTGTCTGAGTACTTCATTCTCGGCGTTCACTACAGCCATAAGTTGCACCCAGGTGCGATCTTGGCTCACTGCAACCTCCACCTCCCACCATGTTGGCCAGGCTGATCTCAAACTCCTGACCTCAAGTGATCTGCCCGCCTTGGCCTCTGAAAGTTCTGAGATTACAGGCGTGAGGCACTGTGCCCAGCCTCCTAATCATTTTTGTTGTTGTTGTTGAGATGGAGTCTTGCTCTGTCGCCCAGGCTGGAGTGCAGTGGCGTGATGTCGGCTCACTGCAACCTCTGCCTCCTTGGTTCAAGTGATTCTTGTGCCTCAGCCTCCCGAGTAGCTGGAACTACAGGTGCCCACCACCATGCCTGGCTAATTTTTGTATTTTTAGTAGAGATGGGGTTTCGCCATGTTGGCCAGGCTGGTCTTGAACTCCTGACCTCATGATCCACCCGTCTCAGCCTCCCAAAGTGCTCGGATTACAGGCGTGAGGCACCGTGCCCAGCCCCTCCTAATCATTTTTAACCACTCTGCAAGTGAGTTCTATGGAGGAAGAAACAAACCCCAGAAGTTACTCAAATAAGCCAGAGGTCAAAAGCTGGTTGGTGGTGGAGTCAGAATTTGAACCCAGACCCAAGACTCCAGGCCCATGCTTGTTCTCCTGTGTGGCTGGTGCTGGGCTTGAATAAAGGGTGGCCCTCGACTGGCCTGCCATGCCTCACCTCGATTATAAAGTTGCCGATTTCATCTGGGTTGGCTGGCCGAGGACGGTACATGGGTGTCGGGATGATGGTTGGTGCCACGTCATTGCGGAGAACCACCTCCGGCCTGGCCTCCAGACCTCGGTGGAGCTGGGTGATGTCATAGTCCTGTGGGGAAATGCAGGAGAGCAGGTGACTGAGGACTCCTGTCCCCCCATCCCCTGCCACTTACATCTCACCCCACACCCCCTACCCTTTGGATACTCTGGCTCATGGGGAGGTCTTACAAGACAGATGATGTCACAGATTTTGGAAAACCCTCGTTTCCATCCTCCCTTGTCCTAGCAAATTAAACATAGGCTCGAGGTTAACTTGGCTAGGGCCAAAGAGACTACAGCAATGGACCAGAGAAGTGCTGGAGGATGTTAGAAAAGGAAGACGCATGCTTCATGCCAGGGCCTGGTCAACACAGCTAACTTGGTCAGTTGGTTGACCCAACAGCCCTGCCAGTGGCCTTAGGGGCATCCACCTCCCAATCCCAGAGCCCCCAGTGCCCCACCTGGTCCTCTTCGCCACCCCCCTCTTCGCCATAGTAGAAGACGTTGTCACGGGTGTCATCTTCTGGGAGTAGGAGGGGCTCCTTGATCTTCCGCTTCTTTCTCACCAACAACAGCAGCACCAGCAGGAGGACTGCAAGGGTTGGGGAGTGTGAGTGCTCCCTCTGTAACCACACAGCGGGCCAAGACCCCCAGGCCCTCAGAGCCCCTCTAACTGCAGATGTCCTCACTCAGTAGCCAGAGCTTAACATGCTACAATGGCTTTACTTGCACCTAGGAAAACTTCAACTCTTTATCAAGGCTGGCAAGATTTGGTCCCAGCCTATGCCTCCAAGTCCCCCTACCCACTAAGGTCTAGGCACACTGGCCTCCTCTGTGTTCCTTGAATATCCCCAGCAGCTTCCCCTTAAGAACCTTCATACAGGCTCCTTCCTCACCTGGCAGACTCTATGCATACACATGGCTCCCACATGTCAGCTCTCAGCTTATAACACCTCCTCCTAGAAGATTCTGACTTCCTTCTCCTCACCCATAATGCTGTCAGTCTAACCAGATTGGTGGTACTGATCCTTAAGAAAACCTTTCGTCGGGATGTCGGGATGGGAACCTCCCAGCAGATGTTGTCTTTCAATGAGACCCTCTTTTAGTCACCAGATGTCCCCTAATTAGCCACAGACTTTAAGAACAAGATAATGCAACTTTCATAGGGTACAGTAATCTAAACTTACGTGGAATGCAGTGTTGGAATTTTTTTTTTTTTTTTTGAGACAGAGTCTCACTCTTGTCGCCCAGGCTAGAGTGCACTGGTGCAATCTCGGCTCACTGCAACCTCCGCCTCCCAGGTTCAAGCCATTCTCCTGCCTCAGCCTCCCCAGTAGCTGGGATTACAGATGCCTGGCTAATTTTTGTATTTTTAGTAGAGACAGGGTTTCACCATGTTGGCCAGGCTGGTCTTGAACTCCCAACCTCAAGTGATCCAACTACCTTGGCCTCCCAAAGTGCTGGGATTACAGGTGTGAGCCATTGCGCCTGTCCGGAATTTTTTTTTTTTTTTTTGAGAGGGAGTCTTGCTCTGTTGCCCAGGCTGGAGTGCAGTGTCAGGATCTTGGCTCACTGCAACCTCTGCCTCCCAGGTTCAAGTGATTCTCCCGCCTCAGCCTCCTGAGTAGCTGAGATTACAGGAGCCCATTTATTTATTTATTTATTTATTTTTGAAACAGAGTCTCGCTCTGTCACCCAGGCTGGAATGCAGTGGCGTGATCTCAAATTTTTGTATTTTTAGTAGAGACGGGGTTTCACCATGTTGGCCAAGCTAGTTTCTAACTCCTGACCTCAGGTGATCTGCCTGCCTCAGCTCCCAAAGTGCTGGGATTATAGGCATAAGCCACTGCGCCCAGCCCCAGTGTTGGAATTTTAAAAGGGCCTGGCTTCAGTGATGTGGTGTAAAAGGCTGGCAGGCTATTTGGACATGGGGGGAACTGGCCAACTGGGGATCCTGGCTGCCTTCTCTCTCATGCCTACACACAGTTAACCCTGTATTAAGAGGGGACCCTCTAGCCATCTCTCTAGGGCAGTTTGATTTAAGAGCATACATCACTGCTCAGGATCATTACTTTTTTGCCTGCTGATGGAACTGCTATCTGTCCTTGGCCAGACAAAACAGACCCAACCTTCCTTGGGAGTCCATGGGTTCTGAAGATGCACGCACATGTGGGCTAGACAGTAACCTCTCCTCTCCCGAGTCTGGGGGAAGGCAAGACACCAAATGGACTTCTCTGAACCCAGGTCTAGCTGCCTACTGACACCTCCACTTGGACTGGCCTGGCAAGTCTCTTCCCATGGTCCTTCCCAAACCGGCAAATGGAAATGCCATGTTTCTCCTTAAGCCGAAAGCCTTGCGATCATCCATGGGTCTTACCCTAATTTCACACATCAATCTGAAGGGACTCTACCTTGAAACATGACCACCTCTGGCCACCTCAATGCTGCCATCCTAGCCTGAGCCTCCCATCACCTTTTTACCCCTGGATTATGGCAACAGCCTCCTAGATGGTCTCCCTGCCTCCACCTTTGCCCCCATATAGTCTGCTCAGCAGGAATCTTGCAAAACTTAAGTCAAATCACATCACCCCTCTGCTCAAAACCTTCTGATAACTTTCAGTTCTACCCAGAGTCTTCACAATAACCTATGAGGCCTGACATGATGATACCCTGTGCCTGTCACTGCTCTGACCTAATTTCCTACTTTCTTTTTTGTTTTGTTTTTCTAAAGACAGAGTCTCGCCCTGTTGCCCAGGCTGGAGTGCAATGGTGTGATCTCGGCTGACTGCAACCTCCATCTCCTGGGTTCAAGTGATTCTCCTGCCTCAGCCTCCCAAGTAACTGGGATTACAGGCATGTGCCATCATGCCTGGCTAATTTTGTATTTTCAGTAGAGACAGGATTTCACCACATTGGCCAGGGTGGTCTCAAACTCCTGACCTCAAGTGATCCACCCACCTTGGCCTCCCAAAGTGTTGGGATTACAAGTGTGAGCCACTGTGCCCAGCAAAGAGCATGTTCTTGTTGTATTCATGTGATTGATCTCTGACTGACGATGTGTGTTGTCTATATTAAGACCAAGTCAAAATGTGGAAAAAACAACTGTGATAGGTTCTATCTTTAGAGCCAAGAAATTTGTTTTTAACTAAACATTTCCTCCCACTAGACCAGTAATTTGCAGACTCTAGCATGTATCAGAATGCCTTGGGAGCTTGTTAACATGCAGATTACTGGGTTCTATTCCTAAATTTCTGAATCAGTAAGTCTGGAGCAGGGCCTGAGAATTTGCCTTTCTAATAATAGCAACTTCCTGGTGATGCTAATGCTGTTGGAAACCACCCTTTCAGAACCACTGTGCGGGCCCCTCCAGATGACCTGATGGCAGGGCCGAGTCTGTTTGCTCACCACTGTATCCCCAAAGCCTGGTACATTCCACAAGCCCCAGAAAGACCTACTGATTGACTGATGCTCCTAGAATTAGGAGTTTAAGGAGTGGACCGGGCGCAGTGGCTCACACCTGTAATCCCAGCATTTTGGGAGGCCAAGGTAGGTGGACTGCTTGAGCCCAGGAATTCAAGACCAGCCTGGGCAACATAGTGAGGCCCCATTTTTACAAAAATGAGCTGGGCGTGGTGGCCCACACCTGTAGTCCCAGGAACTTGGGAGGCTGAGCTGGGAAGATCATTTGAGCCTGGGAGGCAGAAGTTGCAATGAGCCGAGATCATGCCACTGCATTCCAGCCTGGGTGACAGAGTGAGACCCTGTCTTAAAAAAAATGTTTAAGGAGTGGACGGGCAATGTTGGTGGCCTCTTAGTTCCAGGAGTTAAAGCTCAAGGTAGAATCCAGTCTTTCAACTCCCCCATCCTCAGGGAGGGGGTGGGGGCCTGGTACTCACACAGCAGAGCCAGGATAGCCCCCAGCACAGGGAGGATGAAACCTCCCTTCCAGGGTCCAGGGCAGGTTTCGACATGGCCATGGCAGTCGCACACGGTGGCCCTGATCACTGTCAGCTGCTCTTTGTTGCCATGGTCAGACAGAGAAAGGTGCACGTCATATGTGTCCTGCTTCAGGAACTTCTTCAGGGACAAGACCACTGTGTCACCTGGAGTGAACAGATCATTGATTAGCTGTGGGAACCATCAGTGCGGGGATCTGAGTACACCACAAAGAAAGTTTGAGAATACGGCTTCCACATGTGGGCAATGCAGAGAAATACTCCACAAGCACACTTTGGAAAATAGCAGTAAAAGCTGATCTTTGGCTAAAGCAAAATTCACCATACTGAAAAGGATTATTGGGATAGAAAAATTAATTTGTCATTTTACTTTTAAAAAAATCAATAATCACAGTATTTTTATGACATGAAGTTTTAAAAGCCATGTCATGCAGGACCAATAACTTCTTTGCATCATTGGCTGCTACACTGTTTTTTTTGCTTCAAAAAGAATATTCTTCCTAAAAGATAGCTAACCCATTTTTTTTTTTTTTTTAAGTAAAAGCAACTTTATTAAGAAAGTAAAGGAGGGCTGGGCGCAGTGGCTTATGCCTGCAATCCCGGCACTTTGAGAGGCCAAAGCGGGCAGATCACGAGGTCAAGAGATCGAGACCAACCTGGCCCACATGGTGAAAACCCGTCTCTACTAAAAATACAAAAATTAGCCAGGCGTGATGGCACGTGCCTGTAGTCCCGGCTACTTGGGAGGCTGAGGCAGGAGAATCACTTGAACCTGGGAGGTGGAGGTTGCAGTGAGCTGAGATCATGCCACTGCACTCCAGCCTGGCGACAGAGCAGGACTGTCTCAAAAAAAAAAAGAAAGTAAAGGAATAAAGAATGGCTACTCCATAGGCAGAGCAGCTGATAGCTAGCCCAATCTTATATGAAACACCCATATTTCCAACTGAGTATTCAATTTTTTTGAGACTAAGTCTTGCTCTGTCACCCAGACTAGAGTGCAGTGGCGTGATCTTGGCTCACTGCAACCTCCGCCTCCCACGTTCAAGCTATTCTCCTGCCTCAGCCTCCTGAGTAGCTGAGATTACAGGCACCCGCCACCGTGCCTGGCTAATTTTTGTATTTTTAGTAGAGACAGGCTTTCACCATCTTGGCCAGGCTGGTCTCAAACTCCTGACCTCGTGATCCACCTTCCTCGGCCTCCCAGAGTGCTGGGATTACAGGCGTGAGCCACGGTGCCCGGCCTTCAATTTTTTTTTTAGACAGTCTTGCTTTGTCACTCAGGCTGGAGTACAGTGGCGCGATCTCAGCTCACTGCAACCTCTGCCTCATGGGCTCGAGCGATTCTCCTGCCTCGGCCTCTGGAGTAGCTGGGACTACAGGTTTGCGCCACTACACCCAGCTAGTTTTTGTATTTTTAGCAGAGGTGGATTTTGCGTCAGGCTGGTCTCAAGCTCCGGACCTCAGGTGATCTGCCCCACCTCGGCCTCCCTAAGTGCTGGGATTACAGGCCTGAGCCACAACGCCAGGCCGCATTCAATTATTAATAAAACTAAACGCACATGACTTGGTTATGTAAGTGCTAATGTTGAGCAGATCCGATCAGATGCTAACCTGTGTTATCACAGCATTAGTGATCACACAAATGCAGGAATGTCAGAAATGAGGCTGCAGCAGGTATTGGGCTAACTGGCCTTCCAAGGCCCAGGGGGTGGCAAGGCTAACCACAGAGCAGAAGCCAGGCCTAGCCCAGCCTGCACACTGGGCACCACTTGGGGGAGACTGCGTGGCAATCCCAGAGTGGAGAAGGGGCTATGTGTGTGGGTGACGAACATAATATCAGTGGCCTCTTTAAAGAAAGGCCTTTGGTTTAGACTCAACTTTCTCAAGAAGGGAGCTGTTAGCCTGTGTGGAAGTTTTTTCATCATGCAGGATTTGCCACAGCATTGCGGGTTTCTACCACTAAATGCCCGTAGTGCCCCCAATCACTGGGGCAATCAAAAACAACCCCCACGTTTCTACCCCCACCCCCTCCCCGGGTTGTCAGCCTATCTCAGCACAGATTTCAAGTTAAAATGCTCTGCACTCTCGCTGGGCTCCTCTTAGTCAAAGGGCCAGAAGGCAGAATCCACTCTGTCCCCATTTAGTGCCAGGAGGCAGAGACAGCTCTCCAGTCTGAACAACTAGTCGACCATGTGGAGTGGCCAACATGGGGTATATGTCACTAAAACATCTCTGCCATCCTATAAGGCTGATTTCTCAGTTGTTGATGATGATGGCAGTGGTGACTAAATGGGCACTTTTTCTTTCTTTTTTTTTTTTAATTTTTCTGAGACAGAGTCTCGCTCTGTCACCCAGGCTGGAGTGCAGTGGCGCGATCTTGGCTCACTGCAACTTCCACCTCCCAGGTTCAAGTGATTCTCCTGCCTCAACCTCCTGAGTAGCTGGGATTACAGGCATGTGCCACCACGCCTGGCTAATTATTTTTTATATTTTTAGTAGAGACAGGGTTTCACCATGTTGGCCAGGACAGTCTCGACCTCTTGACCTCGTGATCCGCCCACCTCAGCCTCCTAAAGTGCTGGGATTACAGGCATGAGCCACCTTGCCCGGCTAAATGGGCACTTACTAAGTGCCAGGCCCTACCCTGATCCTCACCATTGCTTTAAGAGGTGGGAACTGCTGTTATTCTCATTTTACAAATGCAGAAATTGAGGCTTAGGGAGTTAGGTAACTAGCCTGAGGTCACATGGGGTAGAGTCTAGATTAATTTCCCTGACAATAGAACAAGGGCAAACAGAAAAATGAAATTAAAGCCAAGAACCAGGTTATCAATACTGATCAATACTGTTACAGGTATTAATAACACTGGGTTTTGGCCATAATGCTTATGCTTTTTATTTTCCATACCATGGTGAGTGAGACTGTCTAGATTAAAATCCTGATAGGCCAGGTGTGGTGGCTTATGCTTGTAATCTCAGCACTTTGGAAGGCTAAGGCGAGAGGATCACCTGAAGTCAGGAGTTCAAGACCAGCCTGGCCAACATGGCAAAACCATGCCTCTACTAAAAAATACAAAAATTAGATGGGCATGATGACAGGTACCTGTAATCTCAGCTACTCAGGCAGGGATAATTGCTTGAACCCGGGAAGCGGAGGTTGCAGTGAGCTGAGATTGTGCCACTGCACTCCAGTCTGGGAGACAGAGTGAGACTCCGTCTCAAAACAAAAACAAAAACAAAAACAAAAAACCCTAGTGACATTTTAATTTTATTTTATTTGAGACAGTCTCACTCTGTTGTCCAGGCTAGAGTACAGTGGCACAATCTCGGCTCACTGCAACTTCCGCCTCCCAGCTTCAAGCGATTCTTCTGCCTCAGCCTCCCGAGTAACTGGGACCACAGGCACACGCCACCATGCCTGGCTAATTTTTGTATTTTTAGTAGAGACAGGGTTTCACCATATTGGCCAGGCTGGTCTCGAACTCCTGACCTGGTGACCCGCCCACCTCAGGCTCCCAAAGTGCTGGGATTACAGGTGTAAGCCACTGCGTGTGGCCGTGACATTATTTTTAAAGCCATAACGCAGCCGGGTGTGGTGGGCATCTTGTGGGCCACGGGGCAACGGTCTCCTCTAGAACCTCAATCAGATGCTATTTATTAACCTGGTGGAGGTCTTTGAAATTCCACAGGACCCCTAAAAGACCCTTCTAGCCCAACCGCCTTCCTGTGTAGATGGAAAAACTGAGGCCTCGAGAGGGAGGGAGTGACTTGGCCCATGTCACATAGCGAGAGTCAGGACCCAGCACAGTGATCGTAGCCAACACTCACTGAGCATGCTCTGTGCCAGGTCCACTTCACATGCTCTACATAGGTTCGATTCCTCGAGGCCTGTTTTTCCATCTACACAGGAAGGCGGTTGGGCTAGAATGGTCTTTTAGGGGTCCTGTGGAATTTCAAAGACCTCCACCAGGTTAATAAATAGCATCTGATTGAGGTTCTAGAGGAGACCATTGTCCCCATGGCCCACAAGATGCTAGGATAGGAACGTGTGCAGAATCCTGGTGTGGGGCAGATGCCCACCAGTGGGGCTGGCACCCCACCCGCTACCACCACTCACTCAGGTACCTTCCTCGTTGACCTCTGCCGTCCAGTAGATGTCTGAGTCATCTGTGAGCTGGGCCTGGAAAGGGGAGGTGTGGGGAGACAGGTCCTTGTCCGTGATGTTCAGCACCTGGTGCACAGGGCTTTGGTTGCAGATGGTGATCTGACGGGGCTCAGGGACTGGGCCATGGTCGTTGACATCAATCAGTGTTAGCAGAAGGGTTCCCGTGCCAGTGGTGGGAGGGCTTCCTGTTTGTAATGACACATATGATGAGCTCCCTGTGACCCACCCAGTCAGCCTCAGGGGGGCTCCTGTTTACCGCCCAGCTCTCACCTCTCAAGACCTTCCATGCCCTTGCTTCCAATACATGGCACATACATGCCAGTTGGGCCATCATTCTCATTTCTGTCCACAGCAGACATTACTAACTATCATGACACAGTTGCAGCCACTTCATCCAGACAGCCACTATAACCACAAGGCGAAACCTACCGGCTACTTCAGGGTTACTCCAGTGTTTGTCGATCAGCTTCAGGGAAGCTTCCCTTCACAGCCCTGCTGCAACCTCTCACCTGCCTGCAGGTCCTGGTTCATTACATGTCAACCAGAGGAGACAACTACGTCATAACCTCCCATCTGTTATGGTGTGGCATCACTAATCTGTCATGGCACTTTCCAGTCAGCCCCTATCAATCAATCACAAGGGAAAACTGACAGGCCAATTCAGGACCCAGTGAACCAAAAACTAAGGCTGAAGGGACTCTCCTAATGCTGATGTTTTATTTACTTATTTGAGAGTCTTGCTCTGTTGCCCAGGCTGGAGTGCAGTGGCACAATTTCGGCTCACAGCCACCACCACCTCCTGGGTTAAGGTGATTTCGTGCCTCAGCCTCCTGAGTAGCTGGGACTACGGGCGTGTGCCACCACACCCAGCTAATTTTTTTTGGTCATTAGTTATCATTAGTTTACTATAAGAGAGAAATATGGAAATTATTTACATGATGAAAGGTTTCAGAACTTCAGTGGAATGGGCAGCTTCACGTTGATGCCATTCCAATAGTGACTTATTTCAGTCTACGTACTTTCCAAGAATGTCACCATCCCTAAATAGGAGATAATCCTTGTCATCTAGAACTACTTTGGTGCCTCCATATTCTCGGAGAAGAACTTTATCTCCAACTTTCACGCTAACTGGTTCAATCTCTCCACCCTTTCCTTTAGAATCCGATCCAACAGCAACTACTGTTGCTGCAATACTTTTCCTTGAGATTTTTCTGGACGCATAATGCCTCCTTTGGTTACAGTATCAGCGGCGCTCCTTTCAACCAATACTCGGTCAAAGAGTGGAAGAAACTTTCTAAATGCTTGTCCTGCCATGACTCCCTCCGCCTCAGACTCGTACTCTGCTCTTGTGTAGCGCCGCAAGGAGAGACATGCGGTCTGACCCTGGCGACACGTGAAAAGACCGCCTGGGTGCAGGTGCACTCACCCCAGCCCTTGCCGCTCGCCCCGAGGCGTGCTGCAATTCGTCCCAAGGGCCCTGCGCAGGCCACTGATGCGGGAACTGGGAAGCGGCACACTCAGCTAATTTTTTATATTTTTAGTAGAGACAGTGTTTTGCCATGTTGGCCAGGCTGGTCTAGAACTCCTGACCTCAGGTGATCCACCTGCCTCAGCTTCCCACAGTGCTGGGATTATAGGCTTGAGTCACCATGCCCGGCCCTAACTCTTATTTTTTAATTTTTCATTTTTTGTAGAGACAGGGTCTCTGTATGTTTCTCAGGCCAGCCTTGAACTCCTGGGCTCAAGTGATCCTCCTGCCTAGGCCTCTCAAAGTGCTAGCATTACAGGCCTGAGTCACCACACCTGGCTCCCTCCCAACTCTTGGGTTTTAGGGAAATTGGAATCATGGCCAGTCCCTAGGATCAGTCTTTTGTTGTTGTTGCTTTTTGAGATAGTCTCGCTCTGTCACCCAGGGTGGAGTGCAGTGGCACGATCTCGGCTCACTGTAGCCTCCACCTCCCAGGTTCAAGTGATTCTTCTGCCTCTGCCTCCGGAGTAGCTGGGACTACAGGTGCACACCACCACACCCGGTTAATTTTTTGTATCTTTAGTAGAGACGGGGTTTCACCATGTTGGCCAGGCTGGTCTCGAACCCCTGACCTCAGGTGATCTACCTGCCTTGGCCTCCCAAAGTGCTGGGATTACAGGCATGAGCCACTGCATCTGGCCTAGGACCAGTCTTTAAAAGACTCCTCTGAAAGACCCCTTTGACCGTCTGGATTGGTTTGCAAATAGCCCTCCTCGACACATGTTCCCACCTGTGGAGGAAACATGCTGTGCTGTGTCATGTGACCTGAGAACCAAAAGTGGCCCTTGTGGGAGGGCTGGGAGGATGCTCTCACCATTGTCCATGGCCAAGACCATGACTTCATAGATGTTGTTCCTCACAAACTGCTCATCCTCACGGTCGAGGGTGCCCACAGCTGTGACCTGCCCACTGTCTGGGTCCATGGCTAGCCACCCTGCTGGGTCTCTCAGGATGCGGTAGCTGGAGAGGAAAAGTTGAGACGAGTACATCCAGAATATTTAGAATTCTGATGTCATCATTCAGGGCCTCCTCATACCAACTGGCAGATGGCCTCTGGGCTCCTAAGCAGGATCATATGGAAAATGCACCTCACCCATAAACGGGGACCTAAAGCAGCAGGTGCAGGAGTCCCAGGAGGGATACATGACAGAGTGAGAAATACCTGCCCCCAAACCCCTATTCAGTCTTCAGCCTCAAAGACGGTAGGAAGAAGAGAACCTATGCAGGAGGGATATTCCTATTTAACAATCTCTATGGTAATCAGAACAAACGTTGGCCATGATCACCCACCCACCAACTGTACCAGTACATGCTGCTCACTGAGCCCAGCTCCTGAGTACCTGATCTTTTGATTCTCCTTGTCAGGGTCTTCTGCAGTGTAGACACACACAGGCTCCCCAGTGGGGATGCCCTCCTGGACCTCAACGACTTTGGAGGGTGGGACAAACACAGGTGCCTCATTCACATCCTCCACGTGGACCACTATGGTGGCTGTGGAGGTTGGGAGCTTCAGCACAAAAGGGGCCTCGTTGGTCACTTCAACGTACAGGGTGTGCTGGTTTTTGGCCTCAAAATCCAAACCCTAGGAGAGAAGAGGAAGAAGGACCTGGACCACCATTTTGAGAGGAGGCCCTGTGTAGTACAGTTGAGATGTGAGAAGGAAAACGCCAATACTGAGGGGCTTGAGGCCCTCACTAGCAACAGTGCTGCCCCTTCTCTGTCCCATAAACACTCCCGTGTTTCCTGAGTGCACATCTAATGGGGCCTCTCAGACCATCCTAAAGGTAACTGTATTAATAAGCCCTAGATCAATGGTTCCCAGTGGAGTGGTGGTGATGTTTGAGAAAACTGGGGGGCCTGGCATTGTGGCTCATGCCTGTAATCCCAGCACTTTGGGAGGCCAAGGCTGCTGGATTGCTTGAGACCATTATTTGAGACAGGATCTTGCTCTGTCACCCAGGCTCGAGTGCAGTGGCTTGATTATGGCTCACTGCAGCCTCGACCTTCTTGGGCTCAAGCTATCTTCCCACTTCAGCCTCCTGGGTAGCTGGGACTACAGGTGTGTGCCACCGCACCCAGCTATTTTTTTTTTTTTTTTTTTTTTTTGGAGACGGAGTCTCGCTCTGTCATCCAGGCTGGAGTGCAGTGATGCGAACTCAGCTAACTGCAACCTCTGCCTCCCGAGATCAAGCGATTCTCCTGCCTCAGCCTCTCGAGTAGCTGGGACTACAGGCATGTGCCACCACGCCCAGCTAATTTTTGTATTTTTAGTAGAGACGGGTTTCACCACGATGGCCAGGCTGGTCTCGAACTCCCAACCTCAGGTGATCTGTCTGCCTCGGCCTCCCAAAGTGCTAGGATTACAGGCATGAGCAATCGTGCCCGGCCCCAGCGAATTTTTTATACTTTTAGTGTAGACAGGATTTCTCCATGTTGTCCAGGCTGGATTTTCTTTTTTTTTTTTTTTTTGAGACAGAGTCTTGCTCTGTCACCCAGGCTGGAGTCCAGTGGTGCGATCTCGGCTCACTGCAAGCTCCACCTCCCGGGTTCACGCCATTCTCCTGCCTCAGCCTCCCAAGTAGCTGGGACTACAGGCGCCTGCCACCACGCCCAGCTAATTTTTTTGTATTTTTAGTAGAGACGGGGTTTCACCATTTTAGCCAGGATGGTCTCGATCTCCTGACCTCGTGATCCACCCACCTCGGCCTCCCAAAGTGCTGGGGTTACAGGCGTGAGCCACTGCACCTGGTCTGGATTTTTTCTTTATTTTAGTTAGGACATTCTCTATTTTTAGAAATAAGAGTTAGGTTAGTTATACTATAAATGAACTTCATTTCACATCATTTAACAATGTCGAAGTGGCATTACAAAGTATTTGTTGCAGAAAAGAGGACAGCAGACCCCAGTCTTTAAAATATATTATTTCATACAATATTTTATACCCTGCTTCTCAAACCACACCATTCTTCATAGTAAACCAGGAAGTAAAAGAAACTGATGCAAGATTAGGCCCATCTTCATTTTTTTCTTTTTTAGTGCTGATGGGATCTTGCTATGTTCACCAGGCTCATCTGAAACTCCTGGCCTCAAGTGATCCTCCCACCTCAGCCTCCTAAAGTGCTGGGAATAAGTGTGAGCCACTGTGCCCAGCCTTATTCAGACTTTTTGACCCAACCCACGTACTATACCCCAATAAAAACAAAAATATATACACACAAAAAAGAGACTTTTTGAGACGTAAGAGTGTGCCTCAGTGATTCAAAACATTTTATTATCTAAACACCTAGACATGAGTTTTAGAGTAAATGCAAAGTCAACATGGATTTCAATAAAATGGACTCTATGTGAGACTGATTCGGGGCAGCCATTGGACACTGTGGTCTGGGAGGAGGCGCCACTGATGTGCTTCAATTAATCAGTGACTCTTACCTATTTATGAAGTGGGCTCCTGGGTAAGATTTAGTTTGAACAAAGGGACTTCCCAACACAAGAGTGGTAGAACAGTGTTGGGAGCCACTGGGCTGGTACGATTCCTGGACTAGCCCACGGGAGACAGTGGCTCCTCATCCTGAAGGCTGCAGACCTGACTGCCCCAGGTATAGCCATTGTCTGAGGCCCGAACTGACTCACCTTCCTGGTTGTCAGGATGCCCTGGTTGCTCTCAGGGTGGGTGGTGATGGTAAAATGGTCCCCGTCGTCACCGCCCATGATAAGGTAGGTGGCACGCCACGCTGGTGAGTTGGGGGCGTCCAGATCAGTGACTGTCAGCCTCTGCACCTCATGGCCCACTGCATTCTCAGGCACATGGGCCTCGTACTGTCAGTGTGAGAAGCACAGCACTATCAGAGCAGAGAATGACTGTCCTACTCCAGAGGCTGAGAAGCCTCCATCCAACCTCAGGGGATCCCCATGCCTTTACCCTTTCCTGGACCACCCACCCACTTTGTGGGGTTTCAGGGTATACACAGCGGCAGGATGTCCCCAGCAGCAGCCTCACAGCTGCTGGCACAGACCACACCAATCCTGTGCCTGCTTTCCCTACACGCAGGGGCCTGATGTTCCAGAAATCTCACAGGTTTGCATGCCCAAGCCCCTGCCACGTGTAGCTCTCTATCCAGCTGAGATCAGAAAGGAATAAGGAAGGTGGCAAGAAGGGCTAGGTGCCTGAATGGGCTGGGGCACTGAACAGGAATTTTTTGGAGGTTCTGGGACATGTGACAAAGACTGGAAAATCAGTTGCTCGGAACAAAAAATTTATTCATTTACTTATTTTTATTTTATTTTTTTAGACAGTCTCAGTCTGCCGCTCAGGCTGGAGTGCAGTGGTGTGATCTCGGCTCACTGCAACCTCCACCTCCCAAGCTCAAGCGATCCTCATGTCTCAGCTTCCCAAGTAGTTGGGACTACAGGTGTATGCCACTGCACCTGGTTAATTTTTGTATTTTTAGTAGAGACGGGATTTTGCCATATTGGCCAGGTTGGTCTTGAACTCCTGGCCTCAAAAGTGTTCTGCCCGCCTTGGCCTCCCAAAGTGCTGGGATTACAGGTGTGAGCCACCGCGCCTGGCCTCATTACAAATTTTTATTCAGACCTAATTAACGTTCAGAGTTGTCTAAAGATGGAAGCAGGAGGATGTAATTGGCACCTTGATTGGCACTGAGTCCTCTGCCTTGGAGGTACGCAAGCATTCACTGGGAAAAGATGGGCAGGTGTAGGTACAAGGAAAATATGTTTTCAAATCAACAAAGATTTTCATATCAAGCACTTCTTTTAGGGCATCATGTTAGGAAACGTACATAGATTATTTCATTTGAAACTCAGAACAGTGCAGCAGGTATTATCATTATCTCCTTTTCACAGATTAGGAAATGGGGCACAGAGAGGTTAGGTAGTTTTCCTAAGGTCACACAGCCATAGTGCTGAGACTGGCATTTGAAGCAATATAGACTGGTTCCAGTTTCCTGAGAAAGGCAAACTTTGGTCCTTCATTATCTGATGAGGGACTGAGTGAGGAAGGGGCATTACCTTCTGGGGGTCAAACACGGGAGCATTGTCATTGGCATCAAGGATCTCCACTACTGCCACTGCCGTGGTGGTGGAGCCGTCCCCATCCATGTCTGTGGCCTGGATGGTCAGTGTGTACTCAGGGACTTTCTGGGGAGAAAGAGAGGAGAGGGGGAAGCCCATTGTGAGTTTAATCTGAAGGGTCCCTCCCCTGACCTCCAGGAAGCACTGGCTCATGGGTGTATGGATGGAGAGGAGAATCTCTCCCTATCATAAGACTGACTCCTTGACCACCCCTCACCCCCTGCCAGGAGAACAGAAGCAGAGGATGCTGTTGGAGAGGGAACGAGTGATCCAAATAGTTCTCCTGGGCCTGTCCTAGGGAAGCCTTGGCATCGCCCCCTGACCCTTAACTGCTCCAGAATGAGTCTTGCTTTTGTTTTTGAGACAGGATCTTGCCCTGTCGCCCAGGTTGCAGTGTAGTGGCGTGATCTTGGCTCACTGCAAACTCCACCTCCCAGGTTCAAGTGATTCTCCTGCCTCAGCCTCCCAAGTAGCTGGGATTACAGGTGCCTGCCACCACGCCCAGCTAATTTTTGTATTTTTAGTAGAGACAGGGTTTCACCATGTTGGCCAGGCTGGTCTTGAACTCTTGACCTCAAGTGATCCTCCCGCCTTGGCCTCCCAAAGTGCTGAGATTACAAGCGTGAGCCACTGGGCCTGGCCTCAGAATAAGAGTTTTGAGTGAGGATTTGGATAAAGGTATCAATTAGGAAACAGGCATCAAATCCAGTATCCATGGAGCTAATTCTACTTTGTGGCACATAAGGGACCAATTTGGGTAATGTGCACACTAAGTGAGCCACTCTGAGAGGAAATGAGAAAACCTACAGAAAATACCAAAAGTAGGCATTTTACAGCTGCCTCCCAGCCCTGGAGGAGATTTAACGAGATTGGCTGGCAGCAGGCCACGGGCCCAAGGAACCAGGGGCATGGCATGTGAACCCAGCAGCGGCCATCCCAGCTGACGTGAGTCCTCACTGTTCTGCCTTGGGCTTTGTGGGCAGGGATAGGAGCTTCTGCTCTCAGAGTCAGTTCCCAGCCTGGGCAAATCTGGGTAGGCAGTACTTTCCCTAAGGGCCACTCACTTCCCGGTCCAGGCCACTGGAGATGACGCTGATGGTGCCTGTGCTCCGGTGAATGGTGAACATGAGGTCGTGTGGGTCCTTTGGTTCTTGGCTATGGATGGAGTAAGCAACCACCCCATTGTAGGTGTAGATGGCATCATCCTCATCCGTGGCTGTCACCTGCATCACAGAAGTACCTGGAGAGAAGGGATGAGTATCTTTTCCTCCCAGTTCCAACTCCAGCCCCGTCTACTTCTGGAACTCTTTTTTTTCTTTTCTTTTTTTTTTTTTTTGAGATGAAGTCTCACTCTATCACCCAGGCTGGAGTGCAATGGTGTGATCTCGACTCACTGCAACCTCTGCCTCCTGGGTTCAAGTGATTCTCCTGCCTCAGCCTCCTGAGTGGCTGGGATTACAGGTGCCTGCCACCACGCCTGGCTAATTTTTTAATATTTTTAGTAGAGATAGGATTTCACCATGTTGGCCCAGCTGGTCTTAAACTCCTGATCTCAAGTGATGTGCCTGCCTAGGCCTCCTGAAGTTCTAGGGTTCCAGGCGTGAGCCACCGCGCCCGGCCTCCATCAGCCATGTTCTAACACCTCCAGTCTTTGCTGCATTCCCTGTGGCTGCCATGCACTCAAGAGCTTCACATTAGGCGCTCTGTATTACGTAACAGTCTGCACATGGTATTTCTAATCTTCACCACTCTTCGAAGTTGATATTATTCCCATTTTTAGATGTGAGAAGTGAAGCTCAGAGGTCAAGAATATGCCCAGGATCACAGCCGGTAAAGAGGGCAAAGCCAAGATTCAAATCTAGGTCTTTGAAGCTCCAAAGCTAGTGGTTCCCAAGCTTGGCTGATCATCTGAAGCTTTAGGGAAAATTTCAAATATACAGATTCCAGAGCTCTGCTCTAGGATCATTCTTATTCAGGAACCTTAGGATGGAAGGAGGGGAAATCTGGATTTTTAAGAAGATCCCAAGTAATCTGATACACAGCCAAGGAAATCAGGTATGGTGGAATCTTTTAGCATTTAAGGGTGTGGGCCCAGCCCCGTAGCAGTCCCCTTCCCAGTCCTCTTACCTGGTAGGACTCCCTCTAAGACACTCCCTCGGAAGGTGTCCTGGATAAACTTGGGCTTGTGGTCATTCTGGTCGGTCACGATGATGGAGATGTTCATGGGGTCCTCCACTGAGGCACCATTCTCTGACACAGCGTGGCCAAAGAGCTGTGGGGTACACAGCTCTGGGGTCAGCCCGGTGCCACCCACCTCACCAGGCCTAGGACCCCACTTCTGAGGGGACATTTACAGTAGACACTAAAAGCTACTTGCCTCATACTTGGCAATCTCCTCCCGGTCCAGTGGCTTATTCAACAACAACCAGCCTGTCTCCTTCTCTACAGCAAAGACACCCTCAGGGGGGCTGTCTGCCCCCGGCCCCGTGATGCTGTAGAAAATCTTGGTGTCTCTATCTTTATTAGACTTGAGCTGGAGGGAAAAGAAAATGGCAGCTGACAAAGTAACAAATATCCCATGACTGTGACAAAGAGTCCTCTGTGAAGAGGGCACTGCCATAGGAGAATCTGCTCACTGAACAGGAGAGGTTTTTCTGTCTCAGCCCCCACATTCAGTAGCAAGAAATCTCATGCAGGCCTTTGGATGGGGGTCCCTGGGGCCACCAATGCTTCCCAGGAGAAGGCACAGTCGTACCTGATTCAGTCTCTGGGGGAAGGGACCCTTGCCATTTTCAGGGACAGATATTGGAGCAACCACCCAATCTCTCTTGTGTCTTCGTAAGATACGTTTGGATGGGAAGATCTTCAATGGATTCCTTTCCTTCAGTGACCTTCTTTCCTGCAAGGAGAGAAACTCCTTAACCCAGATGTGCAAATAGCTGGGACATGCTCAACATCCTCTCACCTATAAGAGTTAAAAGGGTGGCTGGGCATGGTAGCTCACACCTATAATCCCAGTACTTTGGGAGGGTCACTTGAGCCCAGGAGTTCCAGAGCAGCCTGGGCAAGATAGCAAGACCCTAAGTTAAATTAAAAAAAAAAAAAAGTTAAGGGTGAGGAGACCTAGATGAGCCTATTGCAAGGGAAACTCGGTGTTTACTTATACAGGAGGACCAGTGAAATATACTACAGCACATCCATCTAGTGGAATACTATGCAGCTCTAAAAATAAGAATGAGTATGCTCTCTATGTGCCAAAAGGGAAAGATCTTTTTTTCTTTCTTTTCCTTTTTTTGAGATGGAGTGTTGCTCTGCCACCCAGGCTGGAGTGCAGTGGCACGATCTCGGCTCACTGCAACCTCTGCCTCCCAGGTTCAAGTGATTCTCCTGCCTCAGCCTCCTGAGTAGCTGGGATTACAGGCATCTGCCACCACGCCCAGCTAATTTTTGTATTTTTAGTAGAGACAGAGTTTCACCATATTGGCCAGGCTGGTCTTGAACTCCTGACCTCAAGCAATCCACCCGCCTCGGCCTCCCAAAGTGCTGGGATTACACGCGTGAGCCACCGCATTCAGCCTGATTTTTGATTTATGCTGTCAAATGGAAAGATTAAGGTATAGGGCAGCTTAATAGAGTTTAGCATTTTATTTAACAAACACATTGTGCTTAATATGTGCCAGGTACTGTTCCACCTTTTGTGTAAAAGGGTAGGAAATAAGACCATATAGTCATATTTTCTTGTACATGGCTGAAGTCAGGGAGAATACAGAAAAAAACTAATAGTGGCTATCTGTGGAAAGAGGGTAGACATTGTGCTGTGCTGATACACTGTTAAGTAGAAAAAGAAAGGTGCAGACATGTGAACAGCATCCTAGCTTTTGCATAAGGAAAAGAATCTGTTTTTATATATGTATATATACGAAATAGGTAACATGTAAAAACATGTATAATATAAATAAATATGTAACACATATAAGTATAGACTATATATAAACTCTGGAAGGAAAGAAACTGGGAACAGTGGTTAACTGCGTGAAGGGGTGAAGGGGGCTTTGGGCAAATGGAGGCAAACAAGGGGAGATTAGTTATTGTATAGCTTATTATTATTTTTTATTTTTGAACCATGTGGCTATATTAGCTATTCAAAAATTAAAACGAAGTGTGGCCAAGCACCCCAGGTGTATCTTCCTGGAGGCTCATGGGATTGGCAGGCCTGCGTTTAGAGCTGCCTTCAGTTGGGGTTAACATGGATGATAAGGGAAGGAAGTAAAGGAAGGTGGGAGAGGGAATCCGAGGGACTCAGTACAGTGGGTGATTACTCACAAGGCAGCTCTTGGCTCCATTGGCCTGACCTCAGGCACCACCGTTGGGCAGCTGCAAGCACTACCCCCCTTAGATCAGTGCTCACACCCAAGCTGTGGACAGCTGAGGACTAACACTACCTCCTCTGAAGGGTTGACTTGGCTCACAATGGCCACAGCAACCAAAGGCTCCTGGCCAGCAATTTGGGCATGCACAGAGAACATCTTTCTTTTGTCCTGCAGGTGGACATGGTGTTTTACCTGGACTGTCTCGCCATTCCGCACAGTGAAGTCATCATTATCAGTGCTAAACAGAGCTGGCTCTTGCCCAGGGCAGCCCATGAATACTGTGGGGAAGGGGAAGAGAGAGCATTAGGAAGGCAGGAGTATTCTGGAAGTTGCCCCAGGAAAACAAGACTGACAAGAGTCCTCTGACTGGATCCAGGACTGCTAAGTGGCTGCAGAAGGGTGACTTGGCTTACTTTCTCTGACCAGGAGTGTGACTAATACAAGTTTCAGAGGAGGCTTCCAAGTTTGGTTTCGAGAGGGAAGATCGCCTGGTGGTCAGTTTGTGGGTCAAACTCTTCTTTGTTCTTGGTCCCAGAGGACCAAGATCATAGACATTCAGGGACATTAGCCCCAGGTGGCCTCATGTGACATGGGGTTGACTAAGGTCATAGCTAGAGGCAGAAGATTTTCTGAAGGCTGTGAGAGTCTATTTACACACAATATATATGCCCACAGGATCACCTGGACAACCTTTGGTTGCTTCAGTTCATTTCGCTCCTTCTGAATCCCCAATGCTTGGCTACTCTTTAAACAAGCACTCCGAGTTAGTAACCACCATTTACCAGCTGGAGGTGAATTTCATCCCTATAACTATGATACCAAGGTAGGTATTATCCCCCACTTTTTTTTCTTTTCTTTTTTTTTTTTTTTTTTCGAGACAGAGTCTTGCTCTGTCACCAGGCTGGAGTGTAGTGGCACAATCTCAGCTCAAAGCAACCTCCACCTCCTGGGTTCAAGTGATTCTCCTGCCTCAACCTCCTGAGTAGCTGGGGTTACAGGTGTGCGCCACTATGCCCAGCTAATTTTTGTTTTTTAGTAGAGATTGGGTTTCCCCATGTTGGCCAGGCTGGTCTTGAACTCCTGACCTTGTGATCCACCCGCCTTGGTCTCCCAAAGTGCTGGGATTACAGGCATGAGCCACCGCGCCCAGCCACCTTTCCAAAGATTAGAAAACTGAGGTTCAGAAGCCAGGTCTACCCGACTCCAAGACGCACACTAGAGAATATTCACAACCAACGTTGTTACCTACTCTTCCTTATGGCCAATGCAAGAAATCAGGGAATCTGCCAGGGGCTATACCCTGGGTCCTGTCAGCACCATGCTCTGCCCAGTGCTCCCATTTTTGCTAGGCTGCAACATAACAAAGACCACAAGGACGGCCCCACGCCTGTCCATAGATATGTCAGGCGAGGGCACAAACTGTCCTTTCAGAAAGGCTGTCTTTTAGTTTCAGATTATTATTATTTTGGTTTAAAAATATCTTTCCTTAAAATAAGAAAGGATAACAGATGAGGGGTTTTTTTTTCTTTCAATTTTTACTTTTTTTATTTTTTGGAAACAGAGTCTCACTCTGTCACCCAGGCTGGAGTGCAGTGGCATGATCTCGGCTCACTGCAACCTCCACCTCCCAGGTTCAAGTGATTCTTCTGCCTCAGCCTCCCGACTAGCTGAGACTATAGGCACGCACCACCATGCCTGGCTAATTTTTGTATTTTTAGTAGAGATGGGGTTTCACCATATTGACCAGGCTGGTCTCGAACTCCTGACCTTGTGATCTGACCGCCTCGGCCTCCCAGAATGCTGGGATTACAGGCGTGAGCCACTGCATCCAGCCCAGATGAGGTTTTTAAAATAATAAAAGTAATATGGACATGACAAAGTATTCACATAGTATATAAGAGCACAATATAAAAAAGTAGAATTCTTTTTTTTGAGACAGGGTGTCACTCTGTCACTTAGGCTGGAATGCAGCAGTGCAATCATAACTCACTACAGCCTCAACCTCCCAGGCTCAAGGGGTTCTCCTGCCTCAGCCTCCTGTGTGGCTGGGACCACAGACGCATGCCACCATACCCCGCTAATTTTCCTTAATTTTTTGTAGAGATGGGGCCTCACTTTGTTGCCCCAGCTGGTCTCGAACTCCTGGGCTCAAGCACTTCTCTTGCCTTGGCTTCCCAAAGCACTGAGATTACAGATACGAGCCACCGTGCCTGGCCGAAAAAGAAGAATCCTAAAGGATTAATATCCAGAATATGTAAAGAATTCATAAAACTCAGATAGAGCTCCCTCTCCCCTCTCCCCTCCCCCCTCTCCCCTCTTTCCACGGTCTCCCTCTGATGCCGAGCCGAAGCTGGACGGTACTGCTGCCATCTCAGCTCACTGCAACCTCCCTGCCCGATTCTCCTGCCTCAGCCTGCCGAGTGCTTGCGATTGCAGGCGCGCGCCGCCACGCCTGACTGGTTTTCGTATTTTTTTGGTGGAGACGGGGTTTCGATGTGTCGGCTGGGCTGGTCTCCAGCTCCTAACCGCGAGTGATCCGCCAGCCTCGGCCTCCCGAGGTGCCGGGATTGCAGACGGAGTCTCGTTAACTCAGTGCTCAATGGCGCCCAGGCTGGAGTGCAGTGGCGTTGATCTCGGCTCGCTACAACCACCTCCCAGCCGCCTGCCTTGGCCTCCCTAAGTGCCGAGATTGCAGCCTCTGCCTGGCAGCCACCCCGTCTGGGAAGTGAGGAGCGTCTCCGCCTGACCGCCCATCGTCTGGGATGTGAGGAGCCCCTCTGCCTGGCTGCCCAGTCTGGAAAGTGAGGAGCGTCTCTGCCCGGCCGCCATCCCATCTAGGAAGTGAGGAGCGCCTCTTCCCGACCACCATCCCATCTAGGAAGTGAGGAGCGCCTCTTCCCGGCCGCCATCACATCTGGGAAGTGAGGAGCGTCTCTGCCCAGCCGCCCATCGTCTGAGATGTGGGGAGCACCTCTGCCCTGCCGCCCCGTCCGGGATGTGAGGAGCGTCTCTGCCCGGCCGCCCTGTCTGAGAAGTGAGGAGCCCCTCCGCCCGGCAGCCACCCCATCTGAGAAGTGAGGAGCGTCCTCCCTCCTCGTCCGGGAGGGAGGTGGGGGGGTCAGCCCCCCGCCCGGCCAGCCGCCCCGTCCGGGAGGTGAGGGGCGCCTCTGCCCGGCCACCCCTACCGGGAAGTGAGGAGCCCCTCTGCCCGGCCAGCCACCTCGTCCGGGAGGGAGGTGGGGGGGTCAGCCCCCCGCCTGGCCAGCCGCCCCGTCCGGGAGGCGAGGGGTGCCTCTGCCCGGCCGCCCCTACCGGGAAGTGAGGAGCCCCTCTGCCCGGCCAGCCGCCCCATCCGGGAGGGAGGTGGGGGGGGTCAGCCCCCCGCCCGGCCAGCCGCCCCGTCCGGGAGGGAGGTGGGGGGGATCAGCCCCCCGCCTGGCCAGCCGCCCCGTCCGGGAGGGAGGTGGGGGGATCAGCCCCCCGCCCGGCCAGCCGCCCTGTCCAGGAGGTGGGGGGCGCCTCTGCCCGGCCGTCCCTACTGGGAAGTGAGGAGCCCCTCTGCCCGGCCAGCCGCCCCGTCCGGGAGGGAGGTGGGGGGGTTAGCCCCCCGCCTGGCCAGCCGCCCCGTCTGGGAGGTGAGGGGCGCCTCTGCCCGGCCGCCCCTACTGGGAAGTGAGGAGCCCCTCTGCCCGGCCAGCCGCTCTGTCTGGGAGGGAGGTGGGGGGGTCAGCCCCCCGCCCGGCCAGCCGCCCCGTCCGGGAGGGAGGTGGGGGGGTCAGCCCCCTGCCCGGCCAGCCGCCCCGTCCGGGAGGGAGGTGGGGGGGTCAGCCCCCTGCCCGGCCAGCCGCCCCGTCCGGGAGGGAGGTGGGGGGGTCAGCCCCCTGCCCGGCCAGCCGCCCCGTCCGGGAGGGAGGTGGGGGGGTCAGCCCACCGCCCGGCCAGCCGCCCCGTCGGGGAGGGAGGTGGGGGGATCAGCCCCCCACCCGGCCAGCCACCCTGTCCGGGAGGTGAGGGGTGCCTCTGCCCGGCCGCCCCTACCGGGAAGTGAGGAGCCCCTCTGCCCGGCCAGCTGCCCCGTCCGGGAGGGAGGTGGGGGGGTCAGCCCCCCGCCGGGCCAGCCGCCCCGTCGGGGAAGTGAGGGGCGCCTCTGCCCGGCCGCCCCTACTGGGAAGTGAGGAGCCCCTCTGCCCGGCCAGCCGCCCTGTCCGGGAGGGAGGTGGGGGGTCAGCCCCCCGCCCAGCCAGCCGCCCCGTCCGGGAGGTGAGGGGCGCTTCTGCCCGGCCGCCCCTACTGGGAAGTGAGGAGCTCCTCTGCCCGGCCACCACCCCATCTGGGAGGTGTACTCAACAGCTCATTGAGAACGGGCCATGAAGACAATGGCGGTTTTGTGGAATAGAAAGGGGGGAAAGGTGGGGAAAAGATTGAGAAATCGGATGGTTGCCGTGTCTGTGTAGAAAGAGGTAGACATGGGAGACTTTTCATTTTGTTCTGTACTAAGAAAAATTCTTCTGCCTTGGGATCCTGTTGATCTGTGACCTTACCCCCAACCCTGTGCTCTCTGAAACATGTGCTGTATCCACTCAGGGTTGAATGGATTAAGGGCGGTGCGGGATGTGCTTTGTTAAACAGATGCTTGAAGGCAGCATGTTCGTTAAGAGTCATCACCACTCCCTAGTCTCAAGTGCCCAGGGACACAAACACTGCGGAAGGCCGCAGGGTCCTCTGCCTAGGAAAACCAGAGAACTTTGTTCACTTGTTTATCTGCTGACCTTCCCTCCACTGCTGTCCTGTGACCCTGCCAAGTCCCCCTCTGCGAGAAACACCCAAGAATGATCAATAAAAAAGAAAAAAAAAAAAAAAAAAGAATTCATAAAACTCAACAACAACAAAACCCAATTTTAAAAAACAGGCAAAGGACTTGAAAAAATCTTTCTCCAGAGAAGATATACAATGGCCAATAAGCACATGAAAAGATGCTCAATATCATTAGTTAGTAGGGAAACGCAAATCAAAATCACAATGAGATACCACTTCACATGCACTAGGATGACTATAAAAGAAAAAACAGAAAACAACAAGTGTTGGCAAGGATAGAGGGAAATTGGAATTGTCATACACTGCTGGTGGGAATGTGAAATGATGCAGCCACTGTGGAAAACAGTTTGGCAGTTCCTCAACGTGTTAAATGTAGAATTACCACATGACCTAGCAATTCAATGCCTAGGTATATACCTGAAAGAACCAAAAGGATTCAAACAGATACTTATGCATTCATTTTTACAGCAGTGTTATTCATAATAGTCAAAAGGTAGAAACAACCCAAGTGTCCATCAAGAGATGAATCTTTTTTTTTTTTTTGAGATGGAGTCTCACTCTCTTGCCCAGGCTGTGGTACAGTGGCTCACCGCAACCTCCACCTCCTAGGTTCAAGCGATTCTCATGCCTCAGCCTCCCGAGTAGCTGGGCCTACAGGTGTGCACCACCATGCCCAGCTAATTTTAGTATTTTTAGTAGAGATGGGGTTTCACCATGTTGGCCAGGCTGGTCTCGAACTCCTGGCCTCAAGCGATCCACCCGCCTGGCCTCCCAAAGTGCTGGGATTACAGGAGTCAGCCACTGCACCCGGCCTCTACACGAATTTTTTGAAAATCATCTGGGCATGGTGGTATGCACCTGTTCCAGCAACTTGGGAGGCTGAAGTGGGAGGATCATTTGAGCCCATGAGTTTGAAGCTGCAGTGAGCCATGACTGTGCCACTGTACTCCAGCAAGACCCTCTTCTCTAAGAAAAAAAAAAAAGGAATTGACCAGGGGCTAGAGAGAGAGAGAGGGGAGGGGAACTACTACCTAATGCCTAATGAGTACAGAGTTTCTGTTGGGGATGATGAAAAAGTTCGGGAGATAGATAATGGCGATGTTGCACAAACTGTGGATGTACTTAGTGCTACTGAATTATTTACTTAAAAACGGTTGAAATGGTACATTTTATGTTATGCCTATTTTAACACACACACAAACAAAAGTCTGATATGGGAAGACAATCACTTTGGAAAACAATTTGGCAGTACATATTGATATATTAATTTCCTAAGACCCAGAAAGTCCACTGTGATGTACAGACCCAACAAAAATACATTTGCCAAAACCTATGTATTATAATGTTCATAACAGCACTATTCATAATAGCTAAGCCGGAATCGGCCCAAACAATGAAGGAGAATGGGTAGAAACACTGGGTATATTCACATAATGAAGTGAATGAAGCACAAGGACAGGCAACTACATGGGACATTTAACAAACATAAGGTTGAGTAGTAGAAGCCAGATATGAGAGGACATATGCAAGTTTCCACTAACAGGAAGTTCAAAACCAGGCAAAACTCATCCAGGCAAAGGAAGTTAAGACACTGGCCATCTTTTAGGCAGTGGACTCAGTGAATGGGAGAGGACAGAGGGGCTTGGGGACCCTAAAGAGCTGCCTCAGAGCCCAAAAGCTTACCACACACAGAAGGATCCTCTGTGGGAAGGCTGGAATGTGATCACAAGAAAGAGAAGATTGCTTAGGAACCAGCCCTGCCTCCTTGACGACATCCCCGCCGAGGAGTGCTGGGCTGTGACGTGCTTGGCCAGTGGGAGGAAGGGGAAAGGAGATCTGGGCCTGATTCAGTTCCAGAGGGTCCCAGAGGCCACACAATCCCCAGGTGGCCCTGCCCTTTATTGCCAGCACACAGCTTTGTAGACTCATCTTCTGAGGAACCCTGCTTTGCCTTAGTGCTAGAAGGACCAGGAACGATAATGTGGCAAAGGTTAAATCATCTTCAATATAGGGCAAAAGTTAAATAATCTATGGGGGCACTTACTCCATAGGTTATTTATCCAGCTATGCAATATAACACTTTACATAGGGAAGTTCTTATACTATGATAGTAAAACAAAATAAGAATGCAGAACTACTATATAATACATGTAACTATGCACAGAAAAATGACTGAAATGAAATGACCTTTCCCAATGATGAAGGTCATCAGAAACTTATTTTCAAGTTCACTGCAATAACCATTTGGCCATGACTACCTGTTGGCAACTTATTTTCTCAATTTTTCTGCAGGTCCAAGTTTTCCCTTAACACGAGTTGTGTCCCTCCAAAATTCTTATGTTGAAGTCCTAACCACTGGTACCTAAAATGGCCATTAAATGTGAAGACAGGGACCTTAAAGAGGTAATTAAGGTAAAATGAAGTCAGCCAGGCATGGTATCTCACGCCTGTAATCCCAGGACTTTCGGAGGGCGAGATAGGCGGATCACCTGAGGTCAGGAGTTTGAGATCAGCCTGGCCAACATAGTAAAATCCCGTCTCTACTAAAAATACAGAAATTAGCCGGGCATGGTGGCCTGCGCCTGTAGTCCCAGCTACCCGGGAGGCTGAGGCAGGAGAATCGCTTGAACCCAGGAGACAGAGGTTGCAGTAAGCCGAGATCGCACCACCTCACTCCAGCCTGGACAACAGAGCAAGATCCATCTCAAAAAAAAAAAAAATGGTAAAATGAACTCATTAGGCTAGGCCCTAATCCAGCATGACTGGTATCTTTAGAAGAGAAAGAAGTTTGGTTTGGACACAGGTAGTTACAGAGGGAAGACCATGTGAAGCCACAGGGAGAAGTTGTCCATCTACAAGCCAGAACTATAAGAAAATAAATTTCTGTTATTTAAGCCACCCCAGTACCTGGCACTTTGTTATGGCAAATCTAGCAAGTGGGCATCAAATCTCAGCTGGGCATGGTGGCAGGCACCTGTGGTACCAGCTACTTGGGAGGCTGAGGTGGGCAGATTGCTTGAGCCCAGGAGTTTGAGTCCAGCCTGGCCAATATAGCTAGACCCTGTCTCTTAAAAAAAAAAAAGTACATCAATCTAAAATCCCTCCCCTTCTAAATTACTATTAATAGATAATATTTATGTACTACTTTTTTGTTTTTGTTTTTTTGAGACACAGTCTCGCTCTGTTACTCAGCCTGGAGTGCAGTGGTGCAATCTCAGCTTACTGCAACCTCCACCTCCCGGGCTCAAGCGATTCTCTTGCCTCAGCCTCTTGAGTAGCTGGGACTACAGGAGTGCACCACCACGCCCAGCTAATTTTTGTATTCTTAGTAGAGACAGGGTTTCACCATGTTGCCCAGGGTGGTCTCGAACTCCTGGCCTCAAGCGATCCACCCGCTTTGGCCTCCCAAAGTGCTGGGATTACAGGCATGAGCCACTGTGCCAGGCTGATTCAGTATTATTTAAAGCTGGGCTGAAGACCCTGTAAAAGTCCCTCAAGAATCCATTAATTGGAAATATCACTGCTGATGTAGAACTTGAATTAACTTATTAGGTATTTATGCTTTCTCATTTGGAAGATGGATAATACACTTCACAGAACCATCATGAGTAACGTACAAGTTGAAACTCCAAACCATGATGTAGTCCCAGCTGCTTAGGTAACTGAGGTGGGAAGATACCTTGAGCCCAGGAGGTCGAGGTTACAGGGATCCATGCTCTTGCCACTGCACCCCAGCTGGAGACAGAGCAAAACCATTTCAAGAAAAATAAACCCCAACCGGGAATGTGTAGACCCCCAGAACCTTACAGACCATTACCCACCATTTACCACATGAGGAAACTAGGGCTGGGGGTGAGGGGTGGTGGCGGTGAGATGACTAGCCAAAGGTCGAACAGCTTGGAATTAGAATGAGAACCCAGGGTGGTCAGGTTCTAAAGCCAGGTTCGTCAATGCAGCATTCATTCAAGAACTACTTAAGTACTAATAATGTTCTTTTTTTTTTTTTTTTTTTTTTTTTTTGAGACAGAGTCTTGCTCTGTCGCCCAGGCTGGAGTGCAGTGGCGCGATCTCGGCTCACTGCAAGCTCCGCCTTCTAGGTTCACGTCATTCTCCTGCCTCAGCCTCCCGAGTAGCTGGGACTACAGGCGCCCGCCACCAGGCCTGGCTAATTTTTTGTATTTTTAGTAGAGACAGGGTTTCACTATGTTGGTCAGGCTGGTCTCAAACTCAAGTGATCCACCCACCTTGGCCTCCCAAAGTGAGTGACTAAAGGTCACTTTTTTTTTTTTTTTTTTTTGGTAGATACAGGGTCTTGCTATGTTTCCCAGGCTGGTCTAGAACTCCTGGGCACAAGTGACCCTCCCACCTTGGCCTCCCAGGGTGCTGGGATTACAGGCATGAGCCACTGTGCCTGGCCACTTTTCTCAATCCTAAAACAGCCCTCTTCCTAAGGGAAGATCTTTAGCCAGTAAAGGGCTAACCAGACAATTCTGTCAATTATTTCCTTTAAGGAGAGACTCAATGACTCCAATCCTCTCCTACCAGGTAACCCAGAAGGAGGCTAATGGATTGACTCCCCTACTACTCAGAAGACTTAATCCCCAAAACTCTGAGAGCTGCTACTGCCCACCCCACCCCACCCCACCAGGAGCTAGAAATCCTCTTCCCGCTGTCTACAAAATCTGCTTCCCACTAGAGTGTACAACTCACTCTACTACCCTGTCTTCTGGCATATTTCCACTGTTACATGGTTCCACATATTTGTAGCACAGTATCTGGGCTGTGCATCTATTTGTAGAAGGGACAGTGTCAACAATCAAGGGGAAGCCAATGGTCATGTATTATAGGTGTATGTGCCTCCCACTCAGGGTGCATATTCCAGATACATCTGAGGAGTTGGCCCCATCAGCTCTCAACTGCTTTGAGTTGGGTACAGAGCACAACCAAGGGGCAATGGTCCAGACTGATAGGAATAAGCTTCAAACACCCACTCTGCTCAGGATACCCAGCTAAGTGTTTTCCTACCCAAATCCTCACAAAATAACCTGCAATGTGGTATTACTTCTCCCAATCTGACAACTCAGGAAACAAGAGGCTGCCAGGGGTTGAACTGCCCCAGGAAGCAGCAAGATCAGGTTTCAAATCCTGAAGGCAGGGAAATAATGAAGAATACGAAATTTGGAGTCCAGAAGACTTGGATTCCAATCCCTATAATGTCACTTATCTATCACATGATTGGGCAAATTGTATGATTATATAGAAGCTCAGTTTCCTCATCTGGAAAATGAAACAATACCTACCTCATCAGGTTATTAGGAAGATTAAATGGGATAGTGTTCAAACAGCACTGAATACTGTGCCTGGCCCAGAATAAGTAAGGTAAGCTCTCAATAAAAAGGTACCTTAGACTACTTACAATTAACCTAGGCTTCTGACATCCACATCCTGGCCTCTTTCTATGTATACCATCGAAAAATTCTCTCTCAAAGTGGGAAGAAGTTAGCTACAGCTGTATGCTTTACTCAATGGATGAAGCTGATCAAAGATGGTGACACATGGGACCAGAGGGCACAATAGGGAACTGGCTCAGTCTGCATTTGGAGAGGGCTGTTTTGTAGGGGTCCTCTGTGGTTTACCAGAGGAAGCAGAAGATGGAGATTTCATGAAAAAGCTGGCCTTTCTAGGGAAACTTGCTAGGCACATGTAGGAACATGAGTAGTCTTCTCTGCAAGCTACGAGTCAAGACAGAGTAAATGGTAAGCCCTGGGGCAGATCATTACAATTTCCTCCCAGAGGCTTCCTGGCACCACTGGCTTGTATCACTAGTTTCATAATGAAACTGATACGAAACCAGGTCTCATCATCACTCATCCCTCCTTTACCCCGTCTTTTAATAGTCAGCGAAGTAAACTGACTCCTGTTCCTAACTGCAGCATGGTTCCACAAGGCCACACATCTTGGCCAAATCACGGAGGCATGAATGGGCTTGCATCAAACTCTTTCTGGGGCAACTTGATGATGAGCACATGGGGCAATAGTTCAGAATTTAAGGCTGGAAAATGAAAGCCTAAACATAGCTCTTTCTTCCACACCCATCCAGGGCCTCAGACAGTCATTTGACCGCATTAGCCTCAGTTTCTCCCACAAGGATTCTGAATTACAAGGTCAATGAACCTGATGAAGAGGTGCCTGCTCTACCAATATAAATGGACAGCTTTTAGCACTGAGCCTAAATGTACATTCCCTAAAATATTGTCGGGGAAGGGAAAAAGGGAATCAGTAACCTGAGGCTGCTTCTAGAGAAATTAACAATTAATATCATAGGACACATTATAGGTAAAAATAAATAAAAAGACAAATTAACAAAAAAGCCAGAGCTCTATGTATCTGCACTCAATAGAAGACATCCAGTGGAAACCAGGAGTCTCTGGCCTATGTTCAAAGCTCCTCTCTAAAGATCATCCTGCCAAGCCTGGCCTCGGGTCCTGAACTGGCGCCACTAATAAAACTTGGGCAAGAAGAGTTTGGTCCCTGGGGTACTGGAGCTATTGGGAAAAGAAAGCTTTTTAAATAGACTTATAAGAATTGATGGATGCTGGGCTGAGAACTCATTTGTCTTATGTTCCAGGCCTGCTTTTAGGTTGGAATTTGCCTAGACACCTCCATACTCCCAAGGGAATACCCTTGAAGGTCAGGAGCTTGTCTCTTCCTGGAGGTGCTATGTGGTCCTGATGTCCAACATTACTGGATGTTCTGGCAAAATAAAACCACCCATCTCTCCGTAGACAAAATGTCCATCAAGTGATCACTCTCCACCAATTTCCCTACTGTTCTCTGGGTATTTTGACTAGAGGAAAAGGAAAACATCATCTTAAACATATTGTGGCCAAAAGGCAGCCTGGGGAGTTGGGGGAAGAGATTGCCTAGGAAATTTCTATTCTAGCTTGCTTTAGGGAATACCTAGCTCACAAAACAAACAAATTTGTCCTTATAGCGATCACTACCTTCTGTTAAGGGATTGGGATAAGAGGGCACCGGGGAAAAGTAGGTGGAAGTGACTTGAAGAAAGATTCTGGCATTTTTCCTAAGTAAAACTACATATAGAAAAAAGTTCACCAACTAAGAAATACAAATTAAAAGGCCAAGTGCTGTGTCACAGTTGGGAACTGGGTGCTGCTATATATTGCTAGGGGTGGGGGAATATTAACTGGCACAACCTTTCTGGCAAATTAAAATGCCTTAAACAAGCCCGTTGACCCAGGAATTGTGCCAAGATACCATCCCAGATGTGACAAAACCATACCTGCCAGGATGTTCGTGACTTGCTTAATAGGGAAAAAAAGCAAAAAAAGGTCTCAACAACCTAACTCTCAACAGAGCAGTTAATTATGCTGTGCCACAGTCATCCAAATGCCTAATCTACAGCCTTAAATATTATAAAAGAAAACCTACCCAGGAAAAAGTATTTTGCAGAGGGGGGAAAAAAGCAGGTCATAAAGCCATTTATAGCATAAGGCTGACAATTATTATATAAAATATTTATAGTTTTATTCTTGTACCAAAATGGAGAGAGAGAGAGGGGCTGAGCCCTGGTACCAAGGCTGTGGTCTGCCTCTCTCCGTCACCAAGTATTTTCCACGCACAAGAAAACCAAGATGGTGGCCAGTGAGCCAGACCCGTTTTGAGGAGACCCACGGGAGAGGTCATAGGGCAGCAAAGTGGGGTGGGGGGAAGAGGCTGCACATGCTGGGATCCCAAGAGGCCTTGGGGCTCCTGGATTCACTTGGGACCCACCCCTGGGCATGCTGGGAGGCCCATTGCCCTTGCCTAGCAAGCTTGGGGCAGCTCTGCAAGGGCCTGCCAGAGCCCTGGGTGCACCTGTTGGGTGTCCAGGCCTTTTTCCCCAGAGCTGTAAGCAGAGCAGCTCCTGGAGGGCAACAGAACCCAGGTGGAGTGCAGTTACACCTGGCGGATGGCGCCCATCTACACACAGGCCCCCTGGACCTGGATCTTCTCACAGATAGGGCTGACGGGGTGTGTGAGGGCCTCAGCTTGCAGCCCTTCTCTGACCCAGCCAAGCAGAAGAGGAAGCTGGGATACTGGGGAGGCAAGCCTGGAGAGTGAGTGGTGAAATCATTCAGACTCGGGCCCTCTGCCTCAGATCAGATACCCTCAACAAAGACTCAGGTGGAAAGATTGGGAAACGGACGATTGATTTCAAATATTCATTTGAAAAGACAAAGGTCCCGTATGGGTGGTAGGCCCCCATTTTGCTTATCTTCCAGTTTTTCCACAGTAAACGTGTATTTGATTTTCAATCAGAATTTGATGTGAGTTTTTCCCCTGACTAGAAAAATTATATGGCAACCCCATGTCGCTGAGGGTGGAGAAAGCAGTTCCAGGGGAGTTTTGGCTGACGAAAGCTCTGCTGTGTTCATCAAGTTCCTCATAACCCTTAGGAGGTGAGTCTTCCCTCCCAGAGTGAAACCCAAACTAGGCACTCTGAGAGTTTGGAACGCGGCTGACTCAGCATGAGGTGTGCTGTCTGGCTCACTGGCTACCATCCTCAAGGACCATGCCAGAACAAAGATCCCAGTGATCAACCTGAGACAGCTGTGATAACAATTAAGGGTCTGGTAGGTAAAAGTGCTGTGTATTGGCTCTGCAGCCTTGGGTCAATCACTTAATCTCTAAACTGTTTAACAGTAAGTACTCAATAAATGTAAGCCATTTATTGCTGCTTAATTTCCAGTCTCTAAAATGGGAATACACACACACACACACCCCCAGGTGCTTGTTAGGGTCAAATATGATGTGTTGTGCTTTATATTTATTTATTTATTATTTTTTGAGACAGAGGCTAACGCTGTCACCCAGGCTGCAGTGCAGTGGCATGATCTCGGCTCACTTGAACCTCCCAGTTTGAAGTGATTCTCCTGCCTCAGCCTCCCGAGTAGCTGGGACTACAGGCACATGCCACCACGCCCGGCTAATTTTTTGTATCTTTTGTAGACATGAGGTTTCACCATGTTAGCCAGGCTGGTCTCAATCTCCTGATCTCATGATCTGCCCGCCTCAGCCTCCCAAAGTGCTGGGATTACAGGCGTGAGCTACCGCGCCCAGCTGTGTTGTGCTTTAAAAAGCACAATAAAGTATTAAAAACCAGGGGCAGTGATTTAAAAAGCAACACAGAAGGACAGGAAGGTGAAGGCCATTCAGAATCCTAATATAAGCAGAAAGTTTAAAAATGGGATCAACTGCCATAGGGGCAAGCATAGGAAATTAAATCCCAAATGCCATGCAGCTAGGCACAGTGGCTCATGCCTGTAATTCTAGCACTTTGGGAGGCCAAGGCAGGTGGGTCACTTAAGTCTAGGAGTTTGAGACCAGCCTGGGCAACATGGCGAAACCCCATCTCTACCAAAATTAGCTGGGAGTGATAGTGCATGCCTGTGGTCCCAGCTACTTGAGAGGCTGAGGTGGGAGGATCACCTGAGCCTGGGAGATCAAGGCTGCAGTGAGTCGTGATCACACCATGCACTCCAGCCTGGGCAACAGAGAGAGACCCTGTCTCAAAATAATAATAATAATATCAATAAAATGCTATGCTTCTTTCATTCACATCTCACCAGTTTGTTCCTTTCTATACATTTAGCTCTTCAAAGAGGCCTTAATGTTGTCACAGAGCAGTGATTCCCATACATAGCTGATAGAATCATCTGGCAAACAATTTAAAAAATCCAGATTCCCTGCCGACCGCCCACCTATCACTTCTACTGAGTCAGCTTCTGGAAGTGCATCTGGGGAAAGCAGTTTGTTGCTTTTTTTCAAAGTTCTTGATTCTCTCATTTATTTCTCATGAGAAGGTAAATTGGTATGGCTTTTTGATGGCACTTCAGACCACATATCAAAAATTTAAATATCCAGATCCTTCCTCTGACCAACACTTATATCTGTCTATTCAGTATCTCTTTTGGATGCTTTCGAGATATCCTGAAATCAGTATGTCAAAACTTAAATTCACGATCTTTACTTAACCCAAATATGGTCTTTTTCCAGCATTCTCCCCCAGGGAATAGCATATCATGTACTCAGCTTGAGAACAGAATCCGGGCATCAGAAGCAGCCCAGAGTCTGGAGCCAGAGTGCCTGGGCTCAATTACCAGGCCCACACTGACTTTGGGCAAGTTGGCTAACCTCTCTGGGCCTGTTTCCTCAGCTATAAAATGGGAATAATGCTAATATCTACCTCAGTTGAATGAGTTAATACTTAGCATAGTGGGGGAAGGGGGGAGGGATAGCTTTAGGAGATATACCTAATGCTAAATGACGAGTTAATGGGTGCAGCACACCAGCATGGCACATGTATACATATGTAACTAACCTGCACATTGTGCACATGTACCCTAAAACTTAAAGTATAATATAATAAAATAAAATAAAAAATAAAATAAAATATCTGATTAAAAAAATACTTAGCATAATGCCTGGCATATGGTTTAGCTAGCAGCTGCTTCTTCCTTGACCATTTCTCCCTTAGAGCTTCCCTTCCCAGACTATCACCCACCAAGACGTAGGCCCCTTCCATCTCTACCCCCACCACCTTAGTGCATACAACATCATCTTTAGTATAAATGAGTGCAAAAATCTCCATTTAAAAAGATGAATCTCTTTAAAATGCAACAACATAGTACATTTGAAAAAAATGAAATAAGGTCACTTTCGGCCAGGCGTGGTGGCTCACGCCTGTAATCCCAGCACTTTGGGAGGCCGAGGCGGGTGGATCTCGAGGTCAGGAGATCGAGACCATCCTGGCTAACATGGTGAAACCCCGTCTCTACTAAAAATACAAAAAAAAAGTTAGCCGGGCATCGTGGCGGGCATCTGTAGTCCCAGCTACTCGGGAGGCTGAGGCAGGAGAATGGCGTGAACCCGGGAGGCAGAGACGGAGGTTGCAGTGAGCTGAGATCGTGCCACTGCACTCCAGCCTGGGTGACTGAGCAAGACTCCGTCTCAAAAAAAAAAAAAAAAAAAGTCACTTTCCTATTTGAAACTCAGTGATATGCCTTTGTTCTTGGGATAAAAAACAATCTGGCCGGGGACGGTGGCTCATGCCTGTAATCCTAGCACTTTGGGAGGCCGAGGCAGGTGGATCACCATGAGGTCAGGAGTTTGAGACCAGCCTGGTCAACATGGTGAAACTCCGTCTGTACTAATACAAAAATTAGCTGGGTGTGGTGGCAGGCACCTGTAGTCCCAGCTATTAGGGAGGCTAAAGCAGGAGAATAGCTTGAACCCAGGAGGCGGAGTGTGCAGTGAGCCAAGATCACGCCACTGCACTCCAGCCTGGGTGACAGAGCAAGACTGTCTCAAAAAAAAAAAAAAAAAAAAACTTTAAAAAATCCACCAGCCTCCGGGAACGGTGGCTCACACCTGTAATCCCAGCACTTTGGGAGGCTGAGGCAGGTGGATCACAAGGTGGTCAGGAGATCGAGACCATCCTGGCTAATGCGGTGAAACTCCGTCTCTACTAAAAATACAAAAAAAATTAGCCGGGCGTGGTGGCGGGTGCCTGTAGTTCCAGCTACTCGGGAGGCTGAGGCAGGAGAATGATGTGAACCCGGAGGTGGAGCTTCTTGCAGTGAGATCGTGCCACCGCACTCCAGCCTGGGTGACAGAGCAAGACTCCGTCTCCAAAAAAAAAAAAAAAAAAAAAAAAAGGCTGGCTTCAGCCTCCCAAAGTGCTGGGATTACAGACGTGAGCCACTGCACCCAGCCAAAAATATCTTTTTTAAAGGGACAAGGTCTTACTATATGGCCCAGGCTGGAGAGCAGTGACTGTTTACAAATGCAGTCATCATGCACTACAGCCTAGACCTCCTAGGCTCAAGTGATCCTCCTGCCTCTGCCTCCCCAAGTGGTGGGACTAAAGGTGCATGTCACCATGTCCTAAAAAACAAACTCTTTAATGTGCTAATCTCTCTCTCTAGCCACATTGAGCCTCTTCTTAAATACAGCATAACCCCCTACCATAGGGCCTTTGCACACACTACTCCCTCTGTCTGGAACAGTGTCTCCTTGCATTCCCATCCCGATTTTACACAGTTAACTCCTGACATCTTTCAGATCCCAATTCAAAAGTTACTTTTTCGGGGAAATTTCCCTCAACCCTCCCAAACTAGATCAGATTCCCCTGTGAAAAACCCTTCTGGCTTTGAATAACTTTCCTCCATAGAATTTATTACAACTTGTAATTATATGTTTAGTAGTGATTGGCCGGGCGCCGTGGCTCACGCCTGTAATCCCAGCACTTTGGGAGGCTGAGACGGGCAGATCACCTGAGGTCAGGAGTTCAATACCAGCCTGGCCAACATGGCGAAACCCCATCTCTACTAAAAACACAAAAAAATTAGCCAGGTGTGCTGGCAGGTGCCTATAATTCCAGCTACTTGGGAGGCTGAGGCAGGAGAATTGCTTGAACCCGGGAGGCGGAGGTTGCAGCGAGCTGAGATCGCGCCATTGAATTCCAGCCTAGGATACAGAGTAAGACGCCATCTCCAAAATAAAAAAAAAGGTTACTAGTGATTATTTAATTGCCTATCTCCCCCACTAGAATTTGCTTCTCACTGTCTCCCAGCATTTAGCACTGTGCCCAGTACAAAGTAGGTGTTTAATAATTGTTGAATGAACTATGAAAGTCACGTGACCCAACAATTTCACTTCTAGAAATCCAGTCTAAAGAAATATGTATACAAACTATTCCAGCTATAACAATACTGCTATTCCTCCTGCCACTGGCACTTGACATTGATGTACTCACTACATGCTGTTTCATACACAAACTCATTTAATCTTCACCATAACCATATGAGATCCCCATTATTATATTCATTTTACAGATGAGAAAACTGAGGCACAGAGGTTAAGTAACTTGCCCCAAGGTTCCACAAGTAGTAAGTGGACAAACAGATTCAACCCAGACACAGTGGCTCTGGGACCCCAATTCAGGCACTCTATACATTATAATACAGATATATTTCATGCAAACTTCAACTGCAGAAATTTGAAATGGTGCCATAAATATTAGTTTTGCTTTTTATGTAAAGTTTGAAGAAATGCAAATCCCCCAAATTAAAAGTTGTAAGTTACATAATTTCAAAGCTGGAGAGTAGTGAATTGTAAGCATCCCCTTGGCCCCTCCACCCCATACATACATTTCACATGTATTCATATGAGAATATAAGTCTTGAATCATGGGAATTATGAATTATTTGTAATTTTCTTCTTCTTCTTTTTTTTTTTTGAGACGGAGTCTTGCTCTGTTGCCCAGGCTGGAGTGCTGGGGTGCAGTGGCACGATCTCGGCTCACTGCAAGCTCTGCCTCCCAGGTTCATGCCATTCTCCTGCCTCAGTCTCCCAAGTAGCTGGGACTACAGGCGCCCGCCACTACGCCCGGCTAATTTTTTGTGTTTTTTAGTAGAGACGGGGTTTCACTGTGTTAGCCAGGATGGTCTCGATCTCCTGACCTCGTGATCTGCCGGCCTCGGCCTCCCAGAGTGCTGGGATTACAGGCATGAGCCCCAGCACCCAGCCTATTTGTGGTTTTCAAGAATGCATCCTTTATATAAATGCAACCACCCTGTCCTAGGCTTTAGTGTAGCAATATTTGAGTTTAAGAAAAAAACTCATAAGCTCCTTTTGGGGGGAAAATAAGAACAGAAATGAGTGTCTGCTTTAAGACTGGAAATCAACTTTTATTCAGCAAAATGCTAACTAGATTTTGAAATCTAAAGAAAAACTTGAGAAAAAAATGCACTTTGAATTGACTGATGACACATTCTCAATCTCTCAACACCCAGGGAAAATAATGCTAGTGTGAATGAATGTGGTAGTTTACTTCTGAGTCATGCAATTTAAAAGTTTTTGATTTTTGGTGAATTCATATGCTTTTGAAACTATTGACTATTATTTAGATAGTCATAAAACAAAAGTTAGTATGAAAACTATTTTTAAATGGTATAGTTTACAGCAGAGTCTGTCTTAAAGGTATTGTTTAAACATGAAAGCTCAATTTATCTGGATGATGTTAAGATGAACAGTTCACTCAATCATCTTTCTACAGCAGTCTTTCCTAATAAGGCAATTACTGATTGTTAGATTGCTAAAAATCCAAACACTTTACAATTTTGATGTTAACTCTTCCCTACCACCACATCTGTAAAAGATAAAAGTAGAAGACTGGCTAAATAAATCATGGTACATTCACCATGTAAAAGACTACGGCGCTATTAAAAACGAGATAGATGTGTATTTAACAGTCTGGAAAGATGCCTGTGATTCTAAGTTAAAAAGCGAGCTGCAGAGTAACATTTGTATGCATGATATAGTCCAATTCTTGTTTTTAAAATTCCTGTATGCATACATAAGTTTTTTGTGCAAAAAAAAAAAAAAAAAAGAGTCTACAAGGATTCTTATAAAATCAGTAACTATGTGCTTGCCCTTAAAAGAGTAGAACTGGGGAAGAAATTTCACGTGTTTATTTCTTTTTCTCTTTATTTATTTTTTGTTTTTTTTTGAAGACAGGGTCTTGCTCTGTTACCCAGGCTACAGTACAGTGGTGTGATCTTGGCTCACTGCAACCTCTGCCTCCCGGGCTCAAAAGATCCTCTTTTTTTTTTTTTTTTTTTTTTTGAGACAGCATCTCACTCTGTCGCCCAGGCTGGAGTGCAGTGCAGTCGTATGATCTTGGCTCACTGCAACCTCCATCTCCCAGGTTCAAGCGATTCTCCTGCCCCAGCCACCTGAGTAGAGTAGATGGGACTACAGGCATGCACCACCATGCCTGGCTAATTTTTGTATTTTTTGTAGAAACGGGGGTCTCACCATGTTGCCCAGGCTGGTCTCGAACTCCTGGGTTCAAGCAATCCTCCCACTTCAACCTCCCACAGTGCTAGAATTACAGTTGTGAGCCACCATACCCCAGCCTTCATGTGTTTATTTCTGACTTGCTTCTATTTACAGGCAGTAGAGTTCAGTGGTGTAAGCTCAGTCTGCTTAGGTTTGAATCTGAGCTCTACTACTTACTTAGCTGTGTGATCTTGGGCAAGTTACTTAACTTCTCTGGCCTCAGTTTCCTCACCTGTAAAATGGGGACAACAATAGTACCTCCCTCAAGGGATGTTTGAGGATTAAATGAGCTGATGCATATAAAGTACTAAGAACTTTATCTGTCACATAGTAAGTGCCACATATTTTATTGAAAAAAGTATGTCTTTACAGTGAACATATTTTCATGTATTAATCTGAAATCCCAACCAACCAACCGTCCCTATGTAAACAATATAAAATGGTATACATTGGGGAGGAGACGATAAAAAAATAAAAAGCTCCCCAGGCAATTTGATCACCAGCCAAGCTTGCAAACTACTGACTCAGAGGCCAAAAGCAGGGATAAACCAGTTGAAGTGGGGCTGAGTCCCAGCTGAGGAATGCAGGAGACTTCTGGAAGCGGAAAAAGACCATAAAAGACAAGGGAAGAGCAGGTCTTGAAGTACGGTGGGAAGCCTGGATGAAGCGACTCTACCGGGAGAAGGCAGTGTGTGGGCCTGGCGTCCTGTCCTGGCTTGTGTGGGGAGAGCTCACAAGTTGCTGTTTCTCCCCTGCCTGAAGTTACAACAAGATGGGGCACGCTGTGCAAAGGCCGCTCAGAAGGCAGTCAGCCTTCAGCAAGACACCCAGGAGAGCAGCCGAACCCTCCACCTGGGCCCTCTCACTGGCCAGTGAGCAGTCCAGCCAGCCGCCCTCTCATAGCTCCAGGGCCATTTCCCACGCACGCACAGGGAAGTTAGGGCCTCAAGGCTGAGGAGCTTGGACTCAGTAACTCGCCTCAGGCCACATCATTTGGGATGAGAAACAGCTTAGAATCCATTTTTCCCTTGCCTGTGCTGGGATATATACCATCAGGTCTCTTCCCACTGCTGGGTTTAACGAGAGTCTGAAGAATTTCCAAATGGACCCAAGTGCAAATCATTTCTCTAAACAGTAGTTCTAGCTTCTCTATAAAATGACTGGGGGCCAGGAATGATGGCTCACACAGGAAATCCCAAATTTGGGGGGCTGAGGCGGGTGGATCACTTGAGGCCAGGAGTTCAAGACCAGCCTGGGCAACATAGTGAGACCTTGTCTCTAAAAAAAAAAAAAAAAAGAAAGAAAAAGACTGGGAGATCTGGGGAATACCTGTGGCCCCCAAATTTGAAGGAGGAGACTTCTTAGAAAGATGCGCATGCACTCTTAGGCACAGTTAATTCCTGGGGATCAACGACTTCCTAAAGCGAATGTGAGACCCTAGAGTAAGAACTCAAGCAAAAATACCTTCTACTCCTCCTAGCGTACAACACAGGTTGTCAAGGTCTCTTGCTAATAGGTAACTTCCAACTTTAAAGTGGTCTTCAACAAAAGGGGCGCTACTGAGATTGAAGGAGAAGAAGAGGGCCTGGGATTATACCTCCCCATTCCCCATCTCCCCATTTAGCCCTAAGATGCCTCAGAGTCCTAGGGAAAAACAGATCTTTCCTCTTGGGGTTCAGTAGCACCTGGAGAGGCTCTCACGAAGGGAGGCAGCCCACCAGCCCTCCCACCTCCTAGCTCTGTGGCCTTGGCTCTGAACCCTCTCCTCAGATGTTAGACAGCCACAGAGCCAGAGTCCTGAGTTCAAAGATGGGGTCGAGGGAGAAAAGAAGACGTTTGGCTTTTTGAGACAGAGTCTTGCTCTGTCGCCCAGGCTGGAGTGCAGTGGTGCGATCTCGGCTCACTGCAACCTCTGCCTCCCAGGTTCAAACAATTCTTCTACCTCAGCCTCCCGAGTAGCTGGGATTACAGGCACACGCCACCATGCCTGGCTAATTTTTATATTTTTAGTAGAGACAGGGTTTCACCATGTTGGCCAGGCTGGTCTCGAACTCCTGAGCTCAGGTGATCCACCCACCTAGGCCTCCCAAAGTGCTGGGATTACAGGTGTCAGCCATCACACTGAGCCCGTTTGGCTTTCTTTCCCCAGGTGAGGCATTCTGGTTCACTGCCCAAGCAGCAGTTCCCCAACACTCTTAAGTCCAACAGACAGAGGCAGCTGCAGCCTGGAGGGAATTCTGTCAGCTGGAGGAATTTGCAGACCTCTGATGCTCTAGGTAACCCAGAGCCCTGAGGATGCCCAGATTTGGCTGGGGGAGGAGGAGTGAGTGGGGAAGGATCTGTCAAGCTCTTCTACCCAGAGCAAGAGGTGGGAGGTCTTTGCTGCTGGAGGCAGGTGGGGGTGGGGTGACAGTTCTCTGCAGAGGGCTGTCAGTTTGAGTGCTCTCAGACCTGGTATCTGAACCCTCCTTGTTCCCCCATATCTTAAAAGGGAGGCCAGAGGTCCTGGGCAGAAGTGCCTGCCACCCCCACCCTCCTGGTGATTAGCAGGGGCCTGTGGAGGGAACAGGAATTCAAAGCCCTTGGGTCAGAAGTTAACTATTTCCAATCTTCCTCTAATTTGGCTGGGGCCAGAAGACTCCAAATATCTTTCCCTTTCCCACCCTGATTTCCAGATGGTCAGTGCCTCATACTTAGGGGGTCACACCTGTGTTCAAAATGTGACACCACAATTTATTAGCTGGGTGACCTTAGATAGTTACAAAGTGACAAGCCGAGGTTTCCTATCCAGTTAAATGGGGCCAATTCCACCCACCTCATGTGGCTTTTAGGAGGATTAAAGGGGCTTATTACATAAAGTACATAGTGTGATTCTGGAATTCAGTAAGCTCTTAGGTGGTATCTGGGTGGTGGTGGTGAGTTTTCACAGCCCTTCCTTGCCAGCCCTGCTGCCTGGGTTGGCAATGCCAGGTGACTAAATGAAATGAGAAAAAGGCAACTGAGGCAGACATGGTCCTCCAGTCTGAGAAGCGGGAGGGGAGTTGAGAAGGGTTGCTGGGAGTAGGGGCCAATATCCTGGTTCCAGGGAAGACTTCAGAGACCCTGGCCTCCATACTGGTACAACTGGGACTTCAGCCATTATGTCTCCATACTGGTACAACTGGGATTTCCCCAAACACTTTGCTGCCTCTGTTATGGGGTGAGACAAATTTCAAGCGGGGCTGGACCCTACCTATGCCTCACTGGCTCTCCCCACCTCACACTCCATGATCCAGCCAGATTCAATGTATCCAAGTCCCTGGAACCCTCGTGTTGTTCCTCTGCCAGAACACTCCACGCCACCTCTCATGCCCAACTCCCTTGCCTAATTCTTCTTCCTTGGCTGCCAGCTTGGACATCAGTTCCTCGAGGTTTCTCCAAGAACATGTCAGCAGCCTCTCCTATGTGACTCTGTATCACTCCTTTCCCACCTCCCCCTCAATCTTTTTTTCTTTTTTTGAGACGGAGTCTCGCTCTGTCGCCCAGGCTGGAGTGGAGTGGCTTAATCTCAGCTCACTGCAACCTCCGCCTCCTGGGTTCAAGCCATTCTCCTGCCTCCTGAGTAAACTGGGATTACAGGTGCTTGCCACCATGCCAGGCTAATTATTTTGTTTGTTTGTTTGTTTGTTGTTGTTAGCAGAGACAGGGTTTCGCTATGTTGGCCAGGCTGGTTTCGAACTCCTGACCTCAAGTGATCTGCCTGCCTTGGCTTCCCAAAGTGCTAGGATTACAGGTGTGAGCCACCATGCCCGGCCCCTCCTCAATCTCGTATATGCATATATTGTACTTATTTGTCTGTCTCTCTATACTAGCAGGTAAGTGGCCCTTTGAGGCCAGGATTTTTGCACATTTTGTTCACTAATGAATTCCCAGCACCTAGAACAGTACCTGACAGTAAACAGTACCTGAACTCTAATCAGGAGTTCACTGAGGGTTAGGAGCTGTGGCCTTACTTACCCTCTGAGTATCTAGTACCTAGTAGGTACTCAGACATTTATTGGCTGAATGACCATTTCAACTTGGCTTTGGATCTCAGACACTTCACTGTTTCTATAAGAGAGGAGCTGGATTTGAACATGTTGGCCAAATAAGGAGCTGCTGCCCACCCACACACTGGTCAGGATAAAAATCTCCACCCAGGGCCGTGCACAGTGGCTCACACCTGTAATCCTAGCACTTTGGGAGGGTGTGGCAAGACGATTGCTTGAGGCTAGGGGTTCAAGGCCAGCCCAGGCAACATAGTCAGACCCCTTCTCTATTTTATGTATTTATTTATTTTTGGAGGTGGAGTCTTGCTCTGTTGCCCAGGCTGGAATGCAGTGGTGCAATCTCGGCTCACTGCAACCTCTGCCTCCCAGGCTCAAGCAATTCTCCTACCTTAGCCTCCTGAGTAGCTAGGATTACAGGGGCACACCACCACGCCAGGCTAATTTTTGTATTTTTAGTAGAGACGGGGTTTCACCATGTTGGCCAGGCTGGTCTCGAACTCCTGACCTCAAGTGATCCGCCCACCTTGGCCTCTCAAAGTGCTGGGATTACAGGCGTGAGCCATCATGCCGGCCGCCTCTAATTTAAAAAAAATATATATATATATATTTTTTGAGACAGTCTTGCTCTGTCACCCAGCCTGGAGTGCAGTGACACGATCTCCGCTCACTGCAACCTCCACCTCTCAGATTTAAGAGATTCTCCTGCCTCACCCTCCCAAGTAGCTGGGATTACAGGCACCTGCCACCACGCCCAGCTAATTTTTGTATTTTTAGTAGAGACAGGGTTTCACTATGTTGGCCAGGCTGGCCTCGAACCCTTGACCTCAGGTGATCCGCTTGCCTCGGCCTCCCAAAGTGCTGGGATTACAGGCGTGAGCCAACGCACCCAGCAGCAAAAAAAAAAAAAAAAAAATTTAATTTAAAAATTAAGAAAAAGGCCAGGTGCAGTGGCTCACACCTGTAATCCCAGCACTTTGGGACGCCAAGGCGGGTAGATCACGAGGTCAGAAGATCGAGATCATCCTGGCTAACACGGTGAAACCCTGTCTCTACTAAAAATACAAAAAATTAGCTGGGCATGGTGGCACATGCCTGTAGTCCCAGCTATTCAGGAGGCTGAGGCAGGAGAATTGCTTGAATCCGGGAGGCGGAGTTTACAATGAGCCGAGATTGTGCCACTGCACTCTAGCCTGGGCAACAGAGTGAGACTCCATCTCAAAAAAAAAAAAAAAAAATTAAGAACAAATAAATCTCTACCCAGAAAGAAGTTATCAAGAAATTCGGCCAGGAGCAGTGGCTCACGCCTGTAATCCCTGCACTTTGGGAGGCCAAGGCGGGCGGATCACGAGGTCAGGAGATCAAGACCATCCTGGCTAACATGGCGAAACCCCGTCTCTACTAAAAATACAAAAATTGCCCGTCTCTACTAAAAATACAAAAAATTAGCCGGGCGTGGTTGCGGGCGCCTGTAGTCCCAGCTACTTGGGAGGATGAGGCAGGAGAATGGCATGAACCTGGGAGGTAGACCTTGCAGTGAGCCGAGATCACGCCACTGCACTCCAGCCTGGGCGACAGAGCGAGACTCCATCTCAAAAAAAAAAAAAAAAAAAGAAAGAAAGAAAAAAAAAAGAAAAGAAATTCAGGGCCCTTTCCAGATTCCCTTTCTACTTTTGAGGAAAGAAGCAAGCATCAGGATAAGGACAAAGAAAGGGAAGCTTTTCTCCCCCAAGACAAAGGATGAGGCCAAGTACATAATAAAAACTTGCTGTCGGCTGGGCGCGGTGGCTCACGCCTGTAATCCCAGCACTTTGGGAGGCCGAGGTAGGCGGACCACCTGAGGTCGGGAGTTTGAGACCAGCCTGACCCACATGGAGAAACCCCATCTCTACTAAAAATACAAAATTAGCCGGACTTGGTGGCGCATGCCTGTAATCCCAGCTACTTGGGAAGGCTGAGGCAGGAGAATCGCTTGAACCTGGGAGGTGGAGGTTGCGGTGAGCCAAGATCGCGCCATTGCACTCCAGCCTGGGCAAGAGCAAAACTCTGTCTCAAAAAATAAATAAATAAATAAAATTAAAAAATAAAAAAATAAAAACTTGCTGTCTCTTAGCTTAGGGCCAGATGAAAATCAAGACTCCGGAAAGCGGGGCGGGGTGGGGTCTGGCAGGGAGACTGTTGGGGTGGGAGAATGCAGAAGACACCTCACTACTTCAGAACAGAGAGGAGCTGATATCTCAGTCCAGGATCACAGTACTGGAATCCTCAGGTAATCAGTTAACCCAGCAATTGTGCCCCAGGTGTATAACTAACAAATAGGGGCGCACAGGTCACCAGAAAATTTGCACAAAATGGAAACTACTGAAATGCCCATCAACAGCAGAATTGTGGATAGTCACATAATGAAATACTATACAATGAGAATCAACTAGAACTACATCCAGAATTACGCAAGAATCTCTCAGTGGTGCCATGAAAGCAGCCAGAGCTAAGATAATTGTATGATCCTCTTACAGAAAGTTCAAATGCAGGCAAATTCACCTGTGGTACTAAGAAGTCAGAAGAGTGGTTATCTTGAGAGAAGGGTTGAAATTAGGAGGGAGGGGGCATCCAAGGCCCTGGTAATGCTGTTTCTTGATCTGTGCGCCAGAAACACAGGGGTTTTAAGTTTGTGATGTTCATCGGTCTGCACACTCATCATTTCGGCACTTTTGTCTACATTTGTTATTCTTCAATAACATCGAGTCTCTGAATGGAGACTGTTCAGCCTCAGGACCAAAGCCTCAACTGACGGGAGCTGGGGAAGCCCTTCCCTCCCTCCTCTTCCATCATCCTCCAAATGCTTTGCAGAGGTATAGTTTCTGGCCCTAGAAACTCTTTGCTTGTCATAAGCAATGCCTTCCTTGTGCAGCAGGGAGGTGAGAGCACCCTGCACTGGGTAACCTAGGAACACAGTGGCATATGAGGAAGTGGGAAGGGAGACTAGAGGTTTGAGACCTGCTCCCCAGGCACAAGCTACTGGTGATGCAGGACAGAGTTTTCAGCAAGTTAACCCTACTCTGCTGCTAAGCCAGGAAAGCGGCCTGCTAGGCTTGAAGGTCCAGTTCCCATTCATTCCTCGGAGCCACATTTATGGATATCTCCCTGGGCTGTGGAGGCAAAACACCAGGGTTTAAATCCTGGCCTTCTGTTTATTGCACCAGTGACCTCTCACTGACTTCCTCAACCTCATTTTACAGCTAAGTGGAAATTATCAACAACTGCTTTGCAGGGCAGCCCATAAGCACAGAAAATTACTAAATTAGGGCCCGTTGGTCACCTCCAGTCGGTCTTGTCCTGCCACCGCACCTGCCAGCCGTATTCTCCATGCAGTTCAACAAGGGCCCCTCATACTGGCTCTCGGCCGAGGTCAAGAACCGGCTCCTGTCCAAATATGACCCCCAGAAGGAGGCAGAGCTCCACAGCTGGATCAAGGGACTCACCAGCCTCTCCATCAGCCCTGACTTCCAGAAGGGCGTGAAGGACAGAATTATCTTACACACACTCATGAACGAGCTGCAGCCAGGCTCAGTCCCCTAGATCAACCACTCCATGCAGAACTGGCACCAGCTAGAAAACCTCTCCAACTTCATCAAGGCCATAGTCAGCTATGGCATGAACCCCATGGACCTGTTTGAGGCCAGTAACCTGTTTGAGAGTGGGAACATGATGCAGGTGCAGGTGTCTCTTCTTGCCCTGGCGGGGAAGGCCAAGACTAAGGGGCTGCAGAGCGGGGTGGACATCAGTGTCAGGTACTCAAAGAAGCAGGAGCGGAACTTCGACTAGAACACCACGAAGGCCGGCCAGTGTGTCATCGGGCTGCAGATGGGCACCAACAAATGTGCAAGCCAGTCGGGTATGACCATGTACGGCACAAGGAGGCATCTCTACAGCCCCAAGAACCATATCCTGCCCCCGTGGACCACTCGACCATCAGCCTCCAGATGGGTACAAACAAGTGCGCCAGCCACGTGGGCATGACGGCTCCCTGGACCCAGCTGCACATCTATGACACCAAGCTGGGCACCAACAAGTGTGACAACTCCTCTGTGTCCCTGCAGATGGGCTACCTGCAGGGTGCTAACCAGAGTAGCCAGGTCTTTGGCCTGGGCCGGCAGATATACAATTCCAACTACTGCCCACAAGGCCCAGTGGCCAACAGGGCTCCCTCGGGCACCAACGACTGCCCAGGCCCAGGGAAGGCCCCCGGAATATCCCCCTTATTACCAGGAGGAGGCCAGCTACTAAGGCTCCCAGCACGCTCTCTCCCCACATCGTCTCCCTGTCTGGGTTTTGGTGTTTTTCTATGTTTTCCTCTTCTTTTTTTTTTTTTTTTTAACCTGTTCAATGTTGCCAATCAACTGAGGGTCTGTGAGTGGCGGCATGGGATGTGGCAGCAGGGATATTCCCCCCTTGCCTTGGTTCCTTCGCAGAACTGGGCCACCGGGCTGTGGGGGAAGGGGTTAAGGCTGTATCCCGATGCATGTAGGGTGAGGGTCCCTGCTGGCACGTCCAGGCTATGGGCTGAGCTGTGCTGGGGAGAAGAGACCTGGGCGTGGAGGGAACCGGTCCCCGAAGGTTTCCAGTTGCCTTGCCTCTTCCCCCTTTTGTCAGCCGATCAGTTTGTGGTTTCTGTACCCACAGAAGCTTCAGGAAATATTAAAATAAAAATATGGCCGGGCGTGGTGGCTCACACCTGTAATCCCAGCACTCTGGGAGGCCAAGGTGGGCAGATCACCTGAGGTCGGGAGTTCGACACCAGCCTGACCAACGTGATGAAACCCCATCTCTACTAAAAATACAAAATTAGCCAGACGTTGTGGCTCATGCCTGTACCAGTTACTTGGGAGGCTGAGGCAGAAGAATCGCTCGAACCCAGAAGGTGGAGGTTGCGGTGAGCCGAGACTGCGCCATTGCACTCCAGCCTGGGCAACAAGAGCAAAACTCCGTCTCAAAAAAAGAAAAAATATATATATTTTTCCCCCAAGGAATGGGGCAGGGACAGTGGAGAGGGTGCTGGGAAATGAGTCCCCTAGGAGAGGGGACCTGACCACGATGCTAAAATATGTCAGGCTCCTGAGTGGCCGGCTTTCTCTAGGACCCTCAGGCCTGCCCAGGGGCCCGGTGGGGAAACTGAGGCCTGCACAAGGAAGTAGAATTCTGAGTTGTTGGGGCTAAACCTGACCCCCTCTCCATGCTAACCACCCCCTACTGTGGTCCTCAGGTTTTTTTTTTTTTCTTTGAGGCGGAGTCTCACTGTGTTGCCCAGGCTGGAGTACAGTGGCGTGATCTTGGCTTGCTGCAACCTCCACTTACTGGGCTCAAGCGATTCTCCTGCCTCAGCCTCCCAAGTAACTGGGTTACAGGCACACCACCATCACACCCAGCTAATTTTTGTGTTTTTAGTAGATACGGGATTTCACCATGTTGGCCAGGCTGGTCTTCAACTCCTGGCCTCATGTGATCTGCCCGCCTCAGCCTCCCAAAGTGCTGGGTTTACAGGCGTGAGCCACCGCGCCTCGCCCCTCAGTAGGTTTTAAGGAGCCCCCAGCCCTCCATCTCCCCTTCTGGGCCTGACCAGCTATACTGCTTCATCTCCCCTGGCCACACGCCCTGCCAAGTACTGCACAGGGACCCCCCCCTTACCCAGGGGCCCTGCACCGTGAGATAATGTGAAGCATCGACTGTGGACCAAATGGAATAAAACCTCTGTTTTTAAGAAAAAAAGAAAAATTACTAGACTGTAAGCTCCCCAAGGGCAGGGACTTCGTTTTGTTCATTGCTTTAGTTGAAGTTGTGGAACAGTGCCTGATCTATGCAGATGCGAAATATATGCTTACAGGAAAAATGAAATGTAAATAAAGGGCATACCCCAGAGTAGGGGCTTCCACAATAAAAGGCAGTTTTTACACCCAGAGCTGAAATAGACAAAACCATCTTGATGTTAATTTGTGCTCAGTCAGATGCATTATTGAACTTGGAAGCTTCCTCCCAAAGCTGATGGTTAGTTTTTAATCTGACCCAAAGGCTGACTGTGGGTCAGATGATCCTGCTGAAGGCCATAATGAAGGACTGCATCTGTTTGACTGCCATTAAGCTGCCTCTCTCAGTTGTTCACCCTTAAGTATGAGTAGACCACTGTAGGTCACTCACTTAATCACTGCACTAATACCATGAAAGTTCCCTCCTCCCACCTCTCCACTGTCGGCTTCCAGACCACACTTGAAGGAAGGTGGCCCCCAGACTGTGGCACTGGGATGGGGGAATGTGCCGGCTTTCCTTCCCTCCAGATTAACCTTTCCTCTTGAGCTAGTCAAGACCCCTCACTTGGGCCCTTAGAGACTAAATCCAAACCAGTTTCCTCTACATGAATGTTTCTGGAAAATCCTACAATTAAAAAAAAAAATGACTAAGCACCCTTGGGGTGGGGGGCCGGGAGAGCTTGTTATTAATAGCTGTGGGATTCAGGGATCCAACATTCTACCCTCTCCACTCAGGCCCTGCTTTCTGGTAGTAAAAAATGCCAGGGAGCTGGGCACAGTGGATCGTACCTGTCATCTCAGTGCTTGGGAGGCTGAGGTGGGAAGACTGCTTGAGCCCAGAGTTTGTGACCAGTCTGGGCAACATAGTGAGACCCCGTCTCTACAAAACATTAAAAATTAGCCAGGCATGGAAGCACATGTCTGTGGTCTCAGCTACTTGGGAGGCTGTGATAGGAGGATCACTAGAGCCCAGGAGGTAGAGGTTGCAGTGAACCATGATTGCATCACTGCATTCTAGCCTGGGCTGGGTGACAGAGCGATACCCTATCTCAAAAAAAAAAAAAAAAAAAAAAGCCAGGGAACTTGGGGGTCCAAAATTTCCATTCAAATCCCAGCTGATCACTGCAGTGATGACTTGGTGAAGCCACAGTCATGTAGGTTTCATCTATAAAATGGGCCGCCCTTCACAAGGTTGTCAAATTCATTCATAATTCATACAGGACTGGGCATCCTGTAAGGTACCAGGCCCTGGGCATATACCAGGAGGTAAAAGTTGTGTCTGTCACCCTCAAAGAAGTTCATGAGTTGTTTGGCTTAGTGAATCCAATCCATTAAGCTGTGCCTCTGTTTCTCCACCTTCAAAACCTCAGGCAAGGCTAGACTATGGGGTTTCTGAAGTTCAAAATTCTGAGATTAAGAGCTCAGCTTGTTTAACATTTACCTCACCTGCTTCAAGGGAATGTTAGGAGGATAAAGCAAGTTCAGAGTTGCAAAAGGGCTTTGAAGGGGAAGATGCACATACAAACAAGGCATTAATTACATCAGATAAGTTCTTTGAGCTGAACTTCATAGACACCCTTGATATTCATAACCCAGGGGCGAACAACAGGGGTGATTGTTCCTTAGCAATATGGAAACTTGTCTGCTTGGCTAAACTTTAGAGTCTATACGTTCCTGCAGGATAACCCTTTCAACGTGGCTGGATCCAGGCTGGGGATCTATGTTTTGAGGATGAGGAACTAGGGTGCAGGTGGGGTGGTCAAAGTGCCAGCTGAAGACCAAAGGGAGAAATAGCAATATGTTTTGTTGGGAAGTCCCAATTTATTGGGACCAACTGGACCAAGAAATGCACTTTTACTTAAAAAAGAAAGCAGCAGCCCATGCCACCAGAAGCCTACTCTAAGACCCAGCCATGTGGCAGGGAGTTTCAAGGTGCGCCAAGCGCATTAACCCGTCCTTTGTTGTATAACCCAGGTGTGCTCCTGGCGCAAACCCACCGTTTTTCACAACCGTAAAGCAGACATCCGAGAAAGCTGAATTTCCTCTAAAGGTTTAAAATGCCTGACGTCATTGGGAAACACTCGCCAACCCAACGATGAAATCGAAAACCTGATCACTGCTTCCCCCCAAAACCTCAAGCCTAGTGAAGTGACAGCTAATCTGATATTTCTTGCTTCAGTAGGAAAGATAAGGTACAGACAACACTCAAGGCTATAGCCTATTCTGGGAGACTGTAGTCAGAGAACTTGACAATGGGGCGGGGGGAGGGGGCGTAGATTTGGCAGAAGTCTGGTTAGCAATAAGGCTTCCTCAGGGAGCCGGAATTGGATTTGGGGCCCTGCCCGAATTCACATTTTTACAGGTTGGCTGAGTTGCAGTTTGTTAGCCAGCCAGTAATAAACCCCTGCGCAAGAATTTAAAGTTTATGAGGCATGGCTTCTTAATGCCTCTCCTCAGCTCCCTACAGCCAAGGGTTTAAGGAGCCTAGCCTAGCCTGGGTGTTAATTGTTTTGTCAATCTGCAGAGTTATTTGCAGAAAGAATTTTTTAAAAAAGGGCCTCCACAGACTCAAGGTCCTCAATCCTCTTTTGGAGAAATAAAAGAGAGCCACTCTATCCCCTAGGCATTGACAGCCCCACATTCAAGCAGTGGGAGTTTGTGCCTGGGGTGAGGGATAAGTTGATGGAGACTTTAGAAGAATGCTAGGTAGCAAGGGTTCTCAGTGTTTTGAAGGCCAGGTAAGCCACGGTTCCTTCCCCCTAAAAATGAATACTCAAGTTCCCAAAAATTTCAGTGTAAGCATCCTCTGAAACCCGACCCAAGGATCCAGGGTTATACCCGTTTAAGAACTAAGGTTTCATCCCTTGCTGGAGCCCCCATCCATTGTGCTCTTAACCTAGAGGGAGAAAGCCCTCCACTAGCCAGCAACCAACCGCCTGGGTCTCATAACACACTGGTTCTCCACACTAAAGTTACACCGCCCACCCCCTCAGGTTTTTTAACTTGGGGCGGGGAGCGGGGGGTAGGAGTAACTGAGGGATCAAAAATGTGCTTTGATCTCCCGTCCATCGCCCCCATAGCCCCAGGCCTGCCAGCTTGGGACACTGTCCCCCTCAAACTCCCCCCAGTGACCTAGCATCCCAGGCCCGAGACGCTGGGGGCGGGGTGGTTCCCGTATGTGATGGCCCCAGCCCAGGTGTGCCAGGGGCCAGTTTCCAGGCAGGCTACAAGGGCGCAGGCCCTCCGGGAAGAGCAGGGTTAAGAGTGCATTCCAGCTGCCGAGGAAGAAGGGGGGCGGGGTAGGGAAGCTCGGAGAAAAGAAACAGACCCGGTCTGTCTGTCGGAGACACAAAGCACGGTTCACAAAGGGGGCCCGAGAGGGGCGAAGGGGGCTGCCCGGGGCACGGCTCATCCCCACACCTGCGCGGGGGTTGGGGGAAGAATGTGGCCGGCGCATTCCTCTGCTGGGGCCAGCGGGGGAGAACTTCCCACGTCGAGACTGGGTGAGGGGCTCAGCCATCCGGCATCTCGGAGGAGGGGGTCAAGGTAAGCAGTGGCTACCGGACAAGGGGCTGGATGTCATAGGCGCTCTGCTGCCCAGCCTTCTCCGTCAGCCACCACCCCCAATCCCAGCCCCCGAGGCGCGTTCTGCGCCTCCCCGGGAACTGAGGTGGCGCCAGGAGTTCCTTGCCCCGGCCCGAACACCCCTCACGCGGTCCACACCAGAATGGTCACGTGCGGCCCCTACCCCGCGGTTCCACCCTGAGGATCTTACCTTTCCCCAGCGCCTGGCCGGGCTCCTGCTCCGCGCCTCCCGCCTCCAAGGTCACTTCAGCCTCCCTGAAGACCGCCCGGCACGGCTCGGAGGCCGCGCACTGCAGCCAGCAAACCTGCGCCCGAGGGCAGAGAGTGAAGGAGGCTGGGTCCAGGCGTGCCCGGCCCTGCACTCCCCACACTGCAGGGTCCTCACGGGCCTTCCGGGACTCCCTTGGCCCCAGGGAGCGCAGCCCCGCGCTCTCCCCGACGCCACTGCCCCATGCGGACCCCGCCCGCCCCCCAGGGAGCGGTCCCGGTCGGGGCCAGGGCGAGGCTGTGGAGTACCTGGAGAAGGAGGAGAGACGCGAGAGGTCCACGAGGGAGCCCCATGGCTGCAGAGAGAAGGGTGAGGCAGCTGCCGCGACGGCGGGACGGTGCTCCGCTCAGCTCTTGCCCCTTTGAGCACCGCAGCCCCCGGGAGCCAGCGGGAGGAGGCCAGGTGAGCGCAGGTGGGTGCTGATTGGTCCAGCGCCACGAGGTCCCGCCCCCTCGCAGGTGGGACCGATGCGGGTGCGGTTGAGGCCCCAGCGAACCCCTCCTGGCCTCCCGGATGCCCTCCTGTGCTCTCCTGGCTTTTCTGGAGCTGTTCTCTGCAAGGACTCAGCCTCTGTCTCGCAGTTCTGGGTTAGAGGAGAAAAGAACACCCAGTGCACTCCTCAGCCTCCTCAGTACGGGAAGAGAAATGTTTCCTTGCCTTGCGGCTGCAGCGGAAAAAAGTGGAGACACATCTGAAGTCGACTGAAAACGGAGGCTCCGCATTCATTATCCCCCGGAGGCGCTGTTATCCCAAAGCTTTGAAGCAGGCCCGTGCGTCCTCCCACACGCGGCTACAGCGGGGCCGCCCAAGCCTCTTTCTCCACCTCCCGTGCCAGCCCGCCGGGGAGGATCCTCCGGGGTATAAAACTAGCAGGTCCCGAAGGACCGCGTTTCTGAATTGGATACAACTTCCTCTTTTTTCTTTCTTTTTTTTTTTTGGAGACAGGGTCTCGCTCTGTCGCCCAGGAGTGCAGTAGCGCGACCTCGGCTCACTACAGCCTCGACCTCCTGGGCTGAAGCGATTCTCCTCCCTCAGCTCCCGCTGAGACTACAGGCTTGCGCCACCACACCCGGCTAATTTTTAAAAATTTTTTGTAGCGATGTGGTGGGGCGGGGGGAGGGTGGAGGGTCACCCTATGTTGCCCAAGCTGGTCTCGAACTTGTGGACTCAAGCGATCCTCCGCCTCCCAGAGTGCTCAGGTTACAGGCGTGAGCCGCCACACCCGGACCGCTTCTTCCATTTCACAGCTAAACAAAGGGAAGCTAGTCGAGAAAGTCCCAGAGTTTGGAAGCTGTAGTGGTGCCAAAGGGTGCGAGCTAAGAGGGTTGTTATTAGTCTCATAATCTCCAGCACCCCTACCCCCCATATAAATAACACTTTCTCAACTTTCTGTAAAATGTAAATAAAGACAATTTTTAAAACGCAGAGGTTTTGAAATTGGTCTGAAATACTGTATATAATCTGGGTAAAAACTGCTTGCTGCGCAAAGCAGCCTCCAGAGAGTCTCCCTTGGAAAACAGCTCTCCCACACCCTTCCTAGGAGATAAACGCCAGACCTGGGATTCGTTCTTCTACGTTACTCTCATTCCGCTACGTTAGACACGAAGTGCTTTCCTCTTGCTGCACACAAGTGGGCTCTGGCCATAAAAACGGTCCTGAGTCTCAATCACTACCCCACAAGCCCTTCCCCACGGAGCTGAGATTTCCCGGTCAGTCTCTCTCGCCTGTCCCCTCACTCCTCCTTCACCTTCTGCTGCTGCCTTGAGAAGCCCTGGATGCCACCTCCTGGTCCTTCTCCCTCCCCGTCCCCAGCTCAGATTTAGGGGTTTGAGGAACGGACTGGAGACTGGAGAGGTTTTTTTGTTTTGTTTGTTTTTTTGAGATGGAGTCTCACTGTCGTCCAGTACGGTGGCGTCATCTCTGCTCACTGCAACCTCCGCCTCCCAGGTTCAAGCGACTCTCCTGCCTCAGCCTCCCGAGTAGCTGGGACTACAGGCGCCCACTACCACACCAGGCTAATTTTTGTATTTTTAGTAGAGACGGGATTTCGCTATATTGGCCAGGCTGGTCTCGAACTCCCGACCTCAAGTGATCCGCTTCCCTTGGCCTCCTAAAGTGCTGGGATTACAGGCGTGAGAAACGGGGCCCAGCCTGGAGTTTTAAATGACAGATTCTTTGACCTTCCAGGGCTAACCTGGTAATCTATCCGTCCTCCTCCCCGCCAGGCCTGTGGCTAAGCCATGGATTGCTTGCGTTGCGAGGGTGGGGGTCTTGCTCTCTCAGGCCTAGCATGGGCCCTTAAGGCCGGCCCCACCTGGGTTCAAATCCAGGTCCCAACCCTTAGTAGCGCTGAAGCCTCGGGGAAGTAAAATAAACCCCTTGGGCCTCAGTTCTGCATCTGTCAAATGGGGCTGTTATGATCTTAGTATTTTACCCTCTCATAGATGAGTATTAAATAAATTAGAAGGTTTAAAACGCTAAACATCATATCCGGCACACAGCAAGTGCCCAAATGCTGCCTGGTATTATTGCTCTCAGATGTCTGGCGAGCCGTCTCTCTTTCTAGCACCCCCACATCCCCTGAATTAAGAGAATGAGAAGCGTTGTAATCCTCCAATTTCATGGCTGAGGGTACAACGAGCAACTGGCATCTGGTATCTCGGGAGCATTCCCTTAGCCGGCGGGTGAGCCCAGCAGCTGGGGCTGGGACTGAGGCTGGGGGTGGACCACGCGGTTGGGAAAGCCTGGGGCTGCTCGCTGAGCTCCGCGCCCTCCCGGCCTGGATCTCCCGCAGGGAGCTTTTTATGCCCGAGGGGAGGTCAGGTCTACGCGCACCCGCGCGGCGCAATGGAGTGGGCCCCCGGCGGGACAGGGTGGCCAGGCCTACGCTCGCCTCGCAGGTTCCCCCGCGCCCGCCCGGAGCCAGACGAAGCCGTTAGGCGGATGGTTAAACACAAACGAGCCTCGGGATGCAGGCCCTAATTAAGTAAACACCCGGCTGGAGGGCTGTTGAGCGCGCTCATTTCCGCCTCCTTCTCGGGCACTCAGCATTCCGGACGGGGGCGGAGAGAGGAGCGGAGATTGGAGAGTCAGCTCTTCTGCCTGCGACGCGGACCGCACCGCTGCCTTCCCCTTAGCTCCCCTTGTCGGTCATTCACTCATTCATTCATTTCAAAAACATTTGCTGACAGCCGGCGATGTGCCAACCACTTAAGATACAACAGTGAACAAACATCCCTGCGCCTTCGGACTTGCCATCCAGAGTGTGGAGGGTAGAGGAAAGTGAAAAAATACGTGGAAATATAATATGTTAGATGGTAACATGTACTGTGTACAAGAACAAGGACAGGGGGGTCCGGCGCAGTGGGCAGTGGTTCACGCCTGTAATCCCATTTAGGAGGCTGAGGTGGGTGGATGAGCCCAGGAGTTTGACACCAGCCTGGGCAACACAGCGAGACTCCTGTCTCTACAAAAAATACAAAAAAAAATTAGCCAGGCTTGCTGGCACAGGCCTGTAGTCCCAGCTACTCAGAAGGCTAAGGCGGGAGGATAGCTTGAGCCCAGGAGGTTGAGGCTGCAGTGAACTATGATCACACCACTGCACTCCAGCCTGCTTTATTTTTTGAGGAAACACCATACTGTTTTCCATAGCAACTGCACTTTTTTTTTTTTTTTGAGACATCTCGCTGCCATGCCCAGGCTGGAGTGCAGTGGCGCGATCTCGGCTCACTGCAGCCTCTGCCTCCTGGGTTCAGGCGATTCTCCTGCCTCAGCCTCTCAGTAGCTGGGACTACAGGTGCGCACCACCATGCCCGGCTAATTTTTGTATTTTTAGTAAAGACCGGGTTTCACCATGTTGGCCAGGCTGGTCTAGAACTCCTGACCTCAAGTGATCCGCCTGCCTCAGCCTCCCAAAGTGCTGGGATTACAGGCGTGAGCCACCTCGCCTGGCTGCGACTGCATCATTTTACATTCCCAACAGCACAAAGTGAGACCCTAGCTCAAAAAAGGGGGGAGGGGGTGGATTGGGATTGGATTTGGAAATGGGAAATAAAGTGATTCACAAGGTGTGCCAGTCAGGGTCTACCAGGAAACAGAATCGAACTCAGGAGGTTCAAGTCTTTTCTTTTTTTTTTTTTTGAGACGAGGTCTTGCTCTTGTTGCCCAGGCGGAGTGCAATGGCGAGATCTCGGCTCGCTGCAACCTCCGCCTCACGGGTTCAAGCGATTCTCTTGCCTCAGCCTCCCGAGTAGCTGGGACTACAGGCGCCTGCCACCATCCCCAGCTAATTTTTGTATTTTTAGTAGAGGCGGGGTTTCACCATGTTGGCCGGGCTGATCTCAAACTCCTGACCTCAGGCAATCCGCCCGCCTCCACCTCCCAAAGTGCTGGGATTACAGGCGTTAGAGACTGCGCCCAGCCGGGAGGTTCAAGTCTTAAGGAAGGGACGAGAGAAATGGGCAGGGTTCAGGGAGCCCAGACAACAGGGGTGTTGAGGCACCAGAGAGACAAACAAGAGCTGGAAGGCATGACTACTTTGAGAACCGAAGGTCAGAGAGGAAATCATGTTATTGGAAGTCCGTGGATAAGGGGACAGGGAAGTGTGGGATCCATTCCCAAATGCAGCTGTGATCGAGGAAGGCACAGCCACTGCCCAGAGCAGAGCAGAGAAAGTGCAGGGAAAAAAATACCCCAGCATCTCTCCCCTCTTGCCTTTCATCTCCTGGTGGCACCTCCCATTCACCAAACCCACTCAGAAGCCTGAGGCAAGAAAGCCCAGGTTGCTTTCTAGAGGGGTCATTCTCCCCAGGCTCAGGACAGGGCACAGAAGGGCAGAAAATGATGGGAACTCGGAGAGCAAACAAGAAAGCCCAAAGGCCTTACTCATAAAGTGGCATTAGAACAAAGACTTGAAGGAAGTGAAGGAACCATGCTTTGGAAAGAGCATTCCAGGCAGAGAAAACAGGGCAGAGGCCCCGAGGCAGTAGATTACTTGGAACAGCAAGAAAGCCAGTGTGGCTGGAGTAGAGAGAGCAAGTAGGAAGTGAGTCAGAGTATGGGAGGGCCAGGATCACACCTTGTAGAGCATGTAGGCCATTGTAAGAACTTTGGCCCCTACTTGGGGAACCAGGGGAGGCAGCCACTGTTGGTTTTGAGCAGAGGAATGATGTTGAGAAAATTATAAGGGACAAGGGAAGCAGGGAGGCTGGTGGGGGCTCCATTGCAGTTATCCAGGCAAAAGATGAAATGGCTTGGTTCAGGTTGGTCATTATGGAGTGGGTCTGAAACAGTCAGACTTTTTTTTTTTTTTTTTTTTTTGAGACAGGGTCTTGCTGTCACCCCAGCAGGGGTGCAGTGCAGTGGCATGATCACAGCTCACTGCAGCCTCAACCTGTCAGGCTCAAGTGCGATCCTCCCACCTCACCCTCCCAAGTAGTTGGAAATAAAGGTGTGTGCCATCACGCCTGGCTAATTTTTTTTTTTTTTTTTTTTGAGATGGAGTCTCGCTGTGTCGCCCAGGCTAGGGCGCAGTGGTGCGATCTGGGATCACTGCAACCTCCGCCTCCCAGGTTCAAGCGATTCTCCTGCCTCAGCCTCCTGAGTAGCTGGGGCCACAGGCGGGTGCCACCATGCCCAGCTAATTTTTGTATTTTTAATGGAGATGGGGTTTTGCCATGTTGGCCAGGCTGGTCTTGAACTCCTGACCTCAGGTGATCTGCCCACCTCGACCCCCAAAGTGCTGGGATTACAGGCATAAGCCACTGCACCTGGCCTAATTTTTTAATTTTCTAATTTTTTTTTTTTTTTTTTGTAGAGACAGCATCTCCCTATGGCCCAGGCTGGTCTCTAACTCCTGGGCTCAAGCGATCTTCCTGCCTCAGTCTCCCAAAGTGTTGGGATTACAGACATGAACCACCATGCCTGGCAGAAGATTTTTTAAAACCCAGAAAGTAACAAGCATTGGTGAGGATGTGGAGAAATTAGGATCCTTGTGTGCTGTTGGTGGGAATGTAAAATGGTGCAGTCGCTATGGAAAACAGTATGGTAGTTCCTTAAGAAAAAAAAAAATAGAATTACCATATGATCCAGCAATTCCATGTCTGGGTATATACTCAAAAAAAGTGAAAGCAGGGGCCAGGCACGGTGGCTCAACGTCTGTAATCCTAGCACTTTGGGAGGCCGAGGCAGGTGGATCGCTTGAGGTCAGGAGTTTGAGACCAGCCTGGGCAACATGGCAAAACGCCGTCTCTACTAAAAATACAAAAATTAGTTGGGTGTAATGGTGCACGTCTGTTATTCCAGCTACTTGGGAGGCTGAGGTGGAAGAATTGCTCGAACCCAGGAGGCAGAGGTTGCAGTGAGCCGAGATTGCGCCATTGCACTCCAGCCTGGGTGACAGAGTGAAACTTCATCTCAAAAAAAAAAAAAAAAGCAGGACTTGAAGAGATGTTTGTACACCCATGTTCATAGCAGCATTATTCATAATAGTCAAAAGGTAGGACCAATCCAAGCACCCACTGATAGATGAATGGATAAACAAAATGTTTAACAGGTACACAGTTTCGGTTTTGCAGGATGAAAAGAGTTCAATGGATGGTGGCAATGGTTGCACGATAGGAACGCAGTTAATACCACTGAAGAATACACTAAAAAATGGTTAAGATGGTAAATTTTATGTTATGTGTATTTTACCACTTTTTTTTTAATTTACTAAAAAAATTTAAAAACCCGTGATCAGATTCTGGGTATATTTTGAAGTATTGTCAACAAAATTGGCCAAAAGATTGGATGTGGAGTATGAGAGGCAGAGCAGGTCAAGAATGACTCCAGGGTTTTTGGCCTGGCCCGAGCAATCAGCAGGATGACAATACCATTTCCTTTTTTGAGACAGAGTCTTATTCTGTTGCCCAGGCTGGAGTGCAGTGGCACAATCACAGATCACTGCAGCCTTGATCTCCCAGGCTCAAGAAATCCTCGTTTCAGCCTCCCAAATAGCTGGGACTATAGGTGCATACCACTATGCCCAGCTAGATTTTATTTTTATTTTTAGTAGAGATGAGGTCTTGCTATGTTGCCCAGGCTAGTCTTGAATTCCAGCCAGGAGGATCACTCAAGTGATCCTCCCTCCTCCACCTCCCAAAGTGCTGGGATTACAGGTATGAGCCACCACACCCAGCCAGACAACGCCATTTCTGAAATAGGGAAGGGAAGTATAGTGGACACTGTCAGGACCCTGCTTGGACTCCCTGGGATCACTTTTCCAGTTTTTGAACTCCCCTCCCTTGGCGCTGTGTGCTGTTTAAAGAGCCTGGTGCCTCCCCCACCTCTCTGTTACTCCCTCTCTCTCCATGTGACACGTCCCCACTTTGCCTTCCACCATGATTGGAAGCTTCTGGAGGCCCTCAGCAGAAGCGAATGCCAGCACCATGCTTTCTGTACAGCTTGCAGAACCATGAGCCAAAATAAACCTCTTTTCTTTATAAATTACCCAGTCTCTGGTATTCCTTTACAGCAATGCAAATGGACCAACACAGGGTCAGAGGTCAGGGCTATCGGACTCTTACCTCTCCAGACTTCCCCACAGCACCCAAACTAAGACATGCCCATGGCCTGAAGTTAGGGTCCACAGACCTGAGTTGTGAATCGTGCCTCTGAAAATGACTGCCTGAGTGACCTGGTGTGAGTTCCTTGACCCCTCTAGGCCCCTCGGAGCTTTCCACTTGATGGGTGATGGTGAGATTATCCCAAACTGAACTCTTGGCCTTCCCCGACACACCTGCGCCTCCTGCACTCTTTCCTTCCAGAGGCTCAGGCCAAGCCATCTTCCACTTCGGCTCCCACTAGATCCCTGAGCTTTCCCAACATCAGGGGTGGGCCCGCCACAGGCCTTTGCACTTGCCGTTCCCTCTGCTTGGATCACTCTTCCCAGACATCCACCTGCCCCTCTCCCTCACCTCCTTCAGGTCTCTGCTCAGATGTGGCTCATCAGAGAGGCCTCCCCAAGCCCCCTGCAGAGACAGCACTCTCCCATCACTCTCTTTTCCCTTTACTCTGCTTTTTTTTTTTTTTTAAGCTTTGTAAAAGTTATCTTTGTAGAGCCGGGGTCTCACTGTTGCCCAGGCTGGTCTCCAACTCCTGGGATCAAGTGATCCTCTTGCCTCGGCCTCCCTAAGCAGCGGGATTACAGGTGTGAGCCCCACATCCAGCCTATATGTTTTCATAGCACTTATCATACTTTAATTTATTAGTATATATATGATTTTTTTTTGAGAGATGACCTATAGTAGAGATTAAGAGCATGGACTGGGCACAGTGGCTCATGTCTGTAATCCCAGCACTTTGGGAGGCTGAGGCGGGCAGATCGCTTGAGCTCAGGAGTTTGAGACCAGCCTGGGAAACATAGTGAAACCCTGTCTCTACTAAAAATACAAAAAATTAGCCAGGCATGGTAGTGTATGCCTGTAGTCCCATTTACTCGGGTGGCTGAGGTGGGAGAATCACTTGAACCCGGAGATTGCAGTGAGCCGAGATTGCACCACTGCACTCCAGCCTGGGCGACAGAGGGAGACTCTGCCTCAAAAAAAGAAAAGAAAAGAAAAAAAGATTAAGAGCATGGACTCTGGAGTCACACTGCCTGGCTTTGAATCCTGAATCCAGCTCTCCTTAGCTGTGAGACCTTGTGACTTTCAATCCCCTTGGAACTCAGTGTTCTAATCTGTAAAATGGGATAAGCATAATAACAACTTCCTCATAGGTCGTGAGTTAATATTTGTAAAGCACTTTAGGAGACAGTTTACATAAGAGTTTGTTAAATTGTACTCATTGTCTGTCTCCCTGCATTGTATCCTCTGCAAGAAGCAGGGGCTTTTGTCTCCTTTGTTTATTGCTGTATCTCCAGTGCATAGAATAGCCTGGCATAAAATAGATACTCAAATATGTATTGAATAACTGAAACCAACAAGTTGATCACTGTTAAGCATGTGGCAGGGTGCTAGATCCACAGTAGAGTCAAGATCAATGTTGGTTCCCTGACCCACCTCACAGAGCTGAGAGGAGATCCAATCAGCTAATATAAGGGAAAGTGTTTTGCAAAGTGTCATACAAGCCATGCAAGTCATAATAAAATGAACTATTACCATTTCCTGATTACTCACTGGATACCAGACTCTGTGCTAAATACTCTCATACACAAGCTCATTTTAATCCTCATAAATTTACAAGGTAATTCTTATTATTCCTATTTTACAGACAAAGTAACTGAAGTTAAGTCCCTTGCCCAAGGCCACATAGCCAGGGCAGAGGCAAAGCAACAGGCTAATCTAGTTCTCGCTCCCAAACTCATTGCCTGACTTAGTAGCCAAGCTGCTACCCATAAATATTTGCTGGAAGAATGATTTGGGGGAACAGGTCTTTTGTGTATTTGGAAGAATTCCACAATATTCAATCCTTTCTCTAAGAACGTTTCAAAATAAACACATTTGCCTTTGGTCAAGGTTAAATTCTGGGTCTTCCAAGAAACATTCAGAAAGAGCTTTTCTGCCCATTTTTGGTAGTAAACTTCCCAGAGCTTCACTCCCACGGAGCATACTTAAAGGGATGTGTCCCAAAGACAAGAGGGTGTTTTCCAGTCTTCCAGGAAGTGGCCTTAAAACCGGGTGAGGCTCTAATTCCTGGCACCTCACACCCCAGGGCTCTGCGAGAGGGATTCCACAATCTTACCTTTTTGCGTCTGTTCCTGACCTCCTCAGGACCCGTCTATTTGCCTTGTGACATCACCGGCCAGCTCTTCCTATTTATCACTTCTGAATCCTTAAAGATGCTGAGGCAGCCTGCCCAGGTCGAGAAACCTGGGCTGCATACCTTCCCTTTCCCTGAATCTTGGGTGGGGCTGTGCTGCCTTCAGCACTGGGGAATTTTTGCCAAGGCCTGAGCTGTCAGTTTCCAGAGAACAGAAGCCAAGCGTTTGTGTACGTGTGTACACTGAGGGCAAGGAGTCGATTAGTCAATAAGCACTCATGACGCCCCGGGTCCCGCTGCAGTGGTTGGTTAAGGTCTAGAAACTCTGAGAACTTTAGGACCAAAAAGGACCTTAAAGAAAATAATAATGATAATAATAATAATAATAACAAAATATACGAATCTGCTCTCAGAGCCATTCTTCATCCTTCCCCTAAAAGGCAGGGGTGACCCCTGCAGACTGCTTCCCAGGCTCCCTTGAAAGATGACATCCTTCTGGATTCAGCTGATGGAGGCACTACTGGGAGGGCAGGAGGCAGGACAAACAAAAGAGCCAGAGAGCTTGCTCAACAGTGCCTAAGAAGTGGCTGTGTCTTGTCTGCAGATCCAGCTTGGCTGTGGGTCTCCCAGGTGACCCCAGACTCTAGGCTCCAGTGATACCACCTTTCCCTTTCTTCGTTTTTTTTTTTTTGAGACGGAGTCTCACTCTGTTGCCCAGGCTGGATGGAGTGCAGTAGCGTGATTTCGGCTCACTGCAAGCTCCGCCTCCCGGGTTCACACCATTCTCCTGCCTCAGCCTCCTGAGTAGCTGGGACTACAGGCGCCCACCACCACGCCCGGCTAATTTTTTGTATTTTTAGTAGAGACAAGGTTTCACCGTGTCAGCCAGGATGGTCTCGATCTCCTGACCTCGTGATCCACCCGCCTCGGCCTCCCAAAGTGCTGGGATTACAGGCGTGAGCCACCGCACCCGGCCTTTTTTTTTTTTTTCTTTTTTTTTTTTAAGACACCGTCTCGCTCTGTCACCCAGGCTGGAGTGCAGTGGCGCAATCTCGGCTCACTGCAACCTCCGCCTCCGAGTTCAAGCGATTCTCCTGCATCAGCCTCCTGAGGAGCTGGGACTACAGGCTCGTGCCACCACACCCAACTAATTTTTGTATTTTTAGGGTTTTACCATATTGGCCAGGCTGGTCTCGAGCTCCTGACCTCGTGATCCACCTGCCTCAGCCTCCCAAAGTGCTGGGATTACAGGCGTGAATCACTGCGCCTGGTCACCTTTCCCTTTCTTCCTTTTGCTAAGGGGTAGCAGACTTCATGCTGTCTAATCTCTGTGTTGCATCACCATCGCCGTTTGTCTTCTCATCCTCTCCATTACCTCTTTTTTTTTTTTTTTTCTGAGATAGGGTCTCACTCTGTTGTCCAGGCTGGAGTGCAGTGCTGTCATCACAGCTCACTGCAGCCTCAACCTCTTGGCCTCAAGCAATCCTCCCACCTCAGTCTCCCAAGTAGCTAGGACTACAAGTGCACGCCACCATGCCTGGCTAATTTTTATTTGTTGTAGAGATGGGGTCTCCCTAGGTTACCCAGGCTCCTCTGGTTTAAATACTCACAGTGGTTTTTGTCTTCCTGATTGGACCCTGACTGATAGAATAGTTAAAACTTACACAGTACTTACTACATGCCAGACACTGTTCTAAGTGCATGATGGAAGTTAGCTTATTTAATTCTACCATCAGGGGAATGATTACACATTACAGATGAGAAAGCTGAGGCACAGAGAGTTTGATCTAGCCCAGCAAGATCCCATATCTGGATCCATATCAAAAGTTGCCCAGGAAGGCCAGGTGCAGTGGCTCACACCTGTAATACCAGCTCTTCAGGAGGCCGAGGCTGGCAGACTACTTGAAGTCAGGAGTTCGAGACCAGCCTGGCCAACATGGAGAAACCCAAAAATTAGCCAGGTATGGTGGCATGAGCCTGTAGTCCTAGATACTCGGGAGGTTGAGGCAGGAGAATCGCCCAAACCCAGGAGACGGAGGTTGCCATGAGCCGAGACAGTGTCACTGCACTCCAGCCTGGGCGACAGAGCAAGACTGTCTCAGAAAAAAATAAAAATAAAAATAAAATAAAATAAAAACAGAGGAAGTGATGGATGCCATCCTATCCCCCCTGAATCAGACTCTTCCAATCTATTGGGCCCAGCAATCTGGAGATGTAATAAGCTCTCCAGGTGATTTTGATGCAGTTAACCCAACACCTTTCCATGAACTGGTACTATCTGAGAAAGCGTAACTTCGTTTTGGTGATGAGCACACCAAGATTTAGATCAGTAATGTGACCTGCCCATGGGTGCACAGCAAACTCAGTGGCAGACAAAAAGCAGGGACAAGGACAGCACTTTCTGCTTCCCCCACCACTTTCTCGTTCAAGGTCAAATGTCTGCTTCTGATGTTTGGACTTGCTTCTCCTTCAAGCCATCTGAACCCACTTTCTTATGATAAATATTTTGGAAAATTTAGTATATCAACAGATGTATATGCAGGATTGCTGAGTGGCTGATCAGTGTTTGGGAAAAAGAGAAGGGAGGCAGTTTAATTCACTTAATATCTTATTTTCCAGCTGTTCTGAATAACTTTAGAGAGCTTGTTAACTCTTCCACATACTACCTTCCCCTTATTAATTCATTAAGACTGTGGTCAGGCCAAGAATCAGGCCAAGAATCAATCAATCAATCTATCTATCTATCTATTTTTTTTTTTTTGAGACGGAGTCTCGCTCTGTCGCTCAGGCTGGAGTGCAGTGGCGGGATCTCTGCTCACTGCAAGCTCCACCTCCTGGGTTCACGCCATTCTCCTGCCTCAGCCTCCTGAGTAGCTGGGATTACAGGCACCTGCCACCACACCTGGCTAATTTTTTGTATTTTTAGTAGAGACGGGGTTTCGCCGTGTTAGCCAGGATGGTCTCGATCTCTTGACCTCGTGATCTGCCCGCCTTGGCCTCCCAAAGTGCTGGGATTACAGGCGTGAGCCACCGTGCCCGGCCAAGAATCTACATTTTTTAACTGAGGCCCAAAGTCATGTGACAATTTGAGAAACTAGAATCAAAATCCAAAACGCCCAGAATCTGAACGCACTTCCGCAAAATGTCAGCTCCATAAGAATTGGATTTTTGTGTTGTGGTGCACACTTGTGATCCCAGCTACTCAGGAAGCTGAGGTGGGAGGATTGCTTGAATCTGGGAGGTGAAGGCCGCAATGAGCCTTGATCATGCCACTGCACTCTAGCCTGGATGATGGAGTAAGACCCTGTCTCAAAAAAAAAAGGCTGGGTGCGGTGCTCATGCCTGTAATATCAGCACTTTGGGAGGCCAAGGCAGGTGGATCACTTGAGGTCAGGAGTTGGAGACCAGCCTGGCCAACATGGTGAAACCCCATCTCCACTAAAAACACAAAAATTAGCTGGCCATGGTGGTGCACGCGTGTGATCCCAGCTACTCAGGAGGCTGAGGCAGGAGAATTGCTTGAACCAGGAAGGCGGAGTTTCCAGTGAGCCAAGATGTTGCCATTGTACTCCAGCCTGGGCGACAAAAGCGAAACTCCAACTCAAAAAAATAATAATAATAACGGCTGGGCGCGGTGGCTCATGCCAGTAATCCCAGCACTCTGGGAGGCTGAGGCGGGCAGATCACCTGAGGTCAAGAGCTCAAGGCCAGCCTGGCCAACATGGTGAAACCTCCTCTCTATTAAAAATACAAAAATTAACTGGGCGTGGTGGTGTGTGCCTGTAATCCCAGCTACTCAGGAGGCTGAAGCAAGAGAATCTCTTGAACCCGGGAGGCAGAGGTTGCAGTGAGCCGCAAATGATTGTGCCATTGCACTCCAGCCTGGGCAATAGAGCGAGACTCCATTTCAAAAATAAATAAAGAAATAAAAATAATATCTAGGCACAGTGACTCACGCCTGTAATCTCAGCACTCTGGGAGGCTGAGGCGAGCGGATCACCTGAGGTCAGGAGTTCGAGACCAGCCTGGCCAACGTGGTAAAACCCCGTCTCTACTAAAAATACAAAAATTAGCTGGGCATGGAGGCAGGTGCCTGTAATCCCAGCTACTCGGGAGGCTGAGACAGGAGAATTGCTTGAACTCGGAGGCAGAGGTTGCAGTGAGCCGAGATTGCACCATTGCATTCCAACCTGGGCGACAAGAGTGAAACTCTGTCTCAAAATAATAATAATGATAAGTAAAGAATAATTGCCTCTTGTGAAAAAAGTAGTACATAAATGCACAAAGTATGTAATAAGTAGTATTTTCCAAAAGAAAGCCTGTTAATGTCACCTTCTCTGAATAAAAACCCTTTAATGGTTTCCCATTCTCTGAAATAAAAGCTCTTAACAAAGTCTTCAGGGGCTGTCTGGTCTGGCCCCTGACTACTCTCCCGCCCACATTGCGGACTGGAAGGAAGTGGCACCATCTAGGCTCACTGCAACCTCTACTCCCACCAACCCTCCAGCCCCCCTGGGATCAATCAGTCCTCCTACCTCAGCCTCCCAAGTAGCTGAAACCACAGGTACACACCACCATGCCCTGTTAATTTTTGTACTTTTTGTAGAAATGGGGTTTTGCCATGTTGCCCAGGCTGGTCTCGAACTCCTGGGCTCAAGTGATCCTCCTGCCTTGGCCTCCCAAAGTGCTGGGATTCCAGATATTCGAACCATTGTGCCCAACCAGAGCCCAATATTTTATGTTCTTGTAGGACTGAATATACTAGCTCTTGTCATTGTTTAAATTGTCCATTTATGTGTAGACAACTTGGCTAATTATCCACATTTAATTTTAATCTTTGGTTAAATTATATCTCCTCGCTAGCCTGTGAACCATATGAGGACAGAGAGTGTTTAAGCTCACGGTTAGATCCCCAGGATTCAAAATAGCAAATAATAGGTGCTCAATAAATACTTATTGAATGAATGAATGGAGAATAGACACCAAAACCACATTTCCAGGTGATGAAATTATGAGTAATTTTGTCCTCTCTCTCTCTGCGGCATATCTGTATCTTTTTTTCCTATTCGTTTTCTACTAAAAAAAGTGTGCTAACTGTGAGTTAAAAACTAGTCTTTTGTGGACTAGTGTGGAACTGTCTACTCCTCATTCCTGTGGAAGCAGGAATACATTCATAACATGCTCCATTAAAAAAGGAGTTCTAGGCCAGGCAGAGTGCCTAATGCCTGGAATCCCAGCACTTTGGGAGGCCGAGGCAGGAGGATGGCTTGAGGCCAGGAGTTCAACACCAGTTTGGGCAACATAATGAGCCCCCTGTCTCTATGAAAAAATAAAAATAAATTAATAAATAAAAATTAGCCAGTCATGGTGGCACACACTTATAGTCCCAGGTACTCGGGAGGCTGAGGATCGCTTGAGCCCGGCAGGTTGAGGCTGCAGTGGGCTGTGATTGTGCCACTGCACTGCAGCCTGGGCAACCCAGCAAGACCCTGTCTCAAAAAAAAAAAAAAAAAAAAAGGCCAGGTGTGGTGGCTCACGCCTGTAATCCCAGCACTTTGGGAGGGCAAGGCAGGTGGATCACCTGATGTCAGGAGTTTGAGACCAGCCTGACCAACATGGCGAAAGCCTGTCTCTACCAAAAATAAAAATTAGCCGGTTGTGGTGGTGGGCGCCTGTAATCCCAGCTACTCGGGAGGCTGAGGCAGGAGAATCACTTGAACCCGGGAGCCAGAGGTTGCAGTGAGATGAGATCGCGCCATTGCACTCCAGCCTGGACGACAGAGCGAGACTTCATCTCAAAAAAAAAAAAAGGATCCTCAGGGCTGCCAACCTTATAGTAGAAGTTGAGGTGGTAGTGGATTTCTCCTACACAAAAGACCAAGTAAACAAAAAGGAAAAAAAGTTTAAAGAAACAAAACACCAGTCTTATCTGAGTTCTAGTTTTCCAGGGTGTGATCCAGAACCTATGGATCAAAACCAGAAAGAACAACCAGAATCCAGCAGCAATTCAGCGTGAGGCACTAACAGTTCTCCTGCTTCCCAATACCCCCTACCCCACCTCTGCTCCCACCCAGGAATCTTCGTTTTGCAGGTCCCTGTAGCAGTCCTGGCTTTCACACCCTCATACACAATAGTTAAGGACACCAAAGCCCATTTGCCTGCCCTCTTTGATAAAACAGTGACAGCAAGACAAAACATCACCAGCAAAAGTCTTTAAAAATTTAAAGACCCTGATAAAGTCCTCCATTCCACACCTGCCAGGGAAGGAAATGGCCTCTGGCAAGTGCCTCTGTTGCTGCCCCCACTCCCACCTCCCAACACCTTTTCTACAAACATCCCCTTCTCAACTTGTCCTCAGCTGCCTGCTAGAGGGCACCAGATCCACTTGCCTGAGGAGCTGGAGGAAGGGGAAGCCCCCACGACCCCACTGTGTAGTCATGGGGATGAAACTAATGAGTTGATGTTCTTCAAGCATTTGGAGGATCAAAGCCTGAGATCTGAGGCCTTGGCGAGAACACAGCGCTTGCAGGCATGGGTGGGCACAAGCCAAGAGGCCCCCCGGATCACACAGGGCCAGGTGCTGTGCACACTCGGGTAGGGGCCGCTTGCCGACAGACAGGTGTGAGGGCTGGCCCAAGAAAGTCAGGTCCCTAAAGTGATACTACAGAAAAGGAAGAATTCTGAAACATTGTAATTAAATTAATACAGGAATTTGGGAAAGGAAGGGAAAGTAAAGGACAAGGAAGAAGAAAACAACAATCACTCATTATCTCTCCAGATCAAATTAACCTATGCTAGGAGTTTAGTTTATTTGCTCCTAGTCTTTTTTTTTTCTTTTTCTTTTTTCTTTTCTTTTTTTTTCTTTCTTTTTTTTTTTTTTTGAGACAGAGTCTCGCTCTCTCGCCCAGGCTGGAGTGCAGTGGCATGATCTTGGCTCACTGCAACTTCTGCCTTACGGGTTCAAGCAATTCTCCAGCGTCAGCCTCCGGATTAGCTGGGATTACAGGCCTGTGCCACCATGCCCGGCTAATTTTTTGTATTTTTAATAGAGGTGGGTTTTCACTGTGTTAGCCAGGATGTTCTCGATCTCCTGACTTCGTGATCCGCCCGCCTCAGCCTCCCAAAGTGCTGGGATTACAGGCGTGAGCCACCGCGCCCGGCTGCTCCTATTAATTTTTATTTTTTGAAACAGAGTCTTGTTATGTCACCCAGACTGGAGCACAGTGGTGCAATCATGACTCACTGTAGCCTCCACCTGGGCTCAAGCCATCCTTCCATCCCAGCCTCTGGAGTAGCTGTGACTACAGGAGCACACCACCACACTCAGCTAATTTTTGTATTTTTTGTAGAAATGGGATTCCACCATGTCGCACAGGCTGGTCTTGAGCTCCTGGGCTCAAGCAATCTACCCACCTCAGCCTCCCAAAGTTCTGGGATTACTGGCATGAGCCACTGCACCCACTCCAAGCTGCTACTTTTTCCTGCAGATATTGACATGATATTTTTCTCCTTTAACCAGGTAATGTGGTGCATTACATGAATAGGGTTTCTGCAGTTGAAATGCCCTTGCATTCCTGGGATAATCAATTGCAATTATTTTCTACTGTGAGTTCCTTTTCTAGCCCCCTGTCTCAGTTTATGCCTTGGAGGGGCAAAGTTATTTCCGGTCTTGGCTCCTTGTCAAAAGCTCTAGTTTCTTAACCGGAATGTTATAGAAGCTTCCAGAAACTTGGTTTGCTCATTAGTGATGTGGTAGGAGTGGTCTCACTCATTGCTGAGGTGGAGACAATGAAGTGGGAACAAAAGGAAGTGAGGGAGGTCTTGCTCTCACGAGCCTGGATAGTTCTCACAGGAATTAATTAGTTCCCTAGAGAATGGGTTGCTATAAAGCCAGGATGCCCATCAGGTTCCCCCCCACCCCACAGGTGTCCATTTCCCCTTTGACATTCACCACATTGTAACACAGCGCAAAAGTTCTTGCCAGAGCCAGGGCCATGTCCTTGAATTTCTCAGCCGGCAGAACTGTGAGGTTAATAAATCTTTCATTATAAGTTACCCAGTCTCAGGGATTCTTTTATAGCAACACAAAGTGAACTAAAACAGTCAGCATTGAAAATAAATGAAGTACTGGCCGGGCACAGTGACTCATGCCTGTAATTCCAGCACTTTGGGAGACTGAGGTGGGTGAATCACTTGAGGTCGGGAGTTCAAGACCAGCCTGGCCAACATGATGAAATCCCGTCTCTACCAAAAATATAAAAAAAATAGCCAGGTATGGTGGTGGGTGCCTATAATCCCAGCTACTTGGGAGGCTGAGGCAGGAGAATTGCTTGAACCCGGGAGGCAGAGGTTGCAGTGAGCTGAGATCGCGCCACTGCACTCCAGCCTGGGCGACAGAGCAAAACTCCATCTCAAAAAAGAAATGAAGTGCTGATACAAGCTGTGGATGAACCTTGAAAATATTATTTAAAGTGAAAGCCTGTCACAAAAGCCAGTCACAAAAAAATACAACTAATTGTTTTATTAGTCAACTAATACATCTAATAGTTTGCCTATGCTGGACATTTCATATAAATTAATACAATTAATCGTATTAATTTTTTTTTTGAGACAGAATTTCGCTCCTGTTCCCCAGGCTGGAGTGCAATGGCACAATCTAGGCTCACTGCAACCTCCACCTCCTGGGTTCAAGTAGTTCTCCTGCCTGAGCCTCCTGAGTAGCTGGGATTACAGGCACCCGCCACCACGACCAGCTAACTTTTTGTATTTTTAGTAGAGACGGGGTTTCACCGTGTTGGCCAGGCTGGTCTTGAACTCCTGACCTCAAGTGATCTGCCCACCTCAGCCTCCCAAAGTGCTGGGATTACAGGCATGAGCCATCGCACCCAGCCAGTTGTATTAATTGAAAATTGTGTTAATTTATATGAAATGTCCAGAATAGGCAAATCTATAGAGACAAAAAGCAGATTGGTGTTTGGCTGGTGCTGGGGAGTTTGGGAAGAAATGAGGCATGATTACAATGGGAATGAGGCTTCTTTTTAGGGTGATGAAAATGTCCTAAAATTGATTATGGTAATGGTTGTGTAAGTCTGTGAATATACAAAAAACACTGAGTTGTACACTTTAAATTGGGGAATTGTGTGGCAGATGAATTACATCTCAAATAACGCTATTATTTTTTAAAAGCTTTAAAAAGTAGCGTGCAACACAATTTCCCTAAGGGAGTTATTACTGCAGACATCCCATGTGAACATGTGTCACAGCTGACACTGAGATCAATCAGACCACAAATGACTCCAGCCAATCGCACTTGGCAATGCTTGGTCATGCACTGGTCACACGGAGCTAACGGTTCTTAATAACACTGATCATGGGAGTTTACAGGCCATTTCCTAGATGCCATGTTTGGGCTGACAAAGCCAATTTCCCAGAGCATGTATAGTGATGGTTCATAGCAAAGGCTCTGCAATGAGACAAATTCGACTTGGAACCTGGGCTCTGTCTTGTGACCACTGGCAAGTTAGCCTCTCAGTCGCAGTTTTCTCATGCATAGAATAGAGCTAATGCCTACCCTATAGGGTGATTAATGTCTACCCTATAGGGGATTAAATAAAATGCTATTTGCAGAACAATGATCACAGTGCCTAGAACTGGGGAAAGGATCAGTACATAGTAACTGGCATCATTAATAGTAAGGCATATAAAAAACTGAGCACAGTGTCTGGCCCTTAGGGAGTGGTCAAAACACAAAATGATAAAGTTACACTTTTTTTTTTTTTTTTTTTTGAGATGGAGTCTCGCTCTGTCACCCGGGCTGGAGCGCAGTGGCAGGATCTCGGCTCACTGCAAGCTCCGCCTCCCGGGTTCAGGCCATTCTCCTGCCTCAGCCTCCCGAGTAGCTGGGACTACAGGCGCCTGCAACCATGCCCGGCTAATTTTTTGTATTTTTAGTAGAGATAGGGTTTCACTGTGTTAGCCAGGACGGGCTCCATCTCCTGACCTCGTGATCCGCCCGCCTCCCGAAGTGCTGGGATTACAGGCGTGAGCCACGGTGCCTAGCCAAAGTTACACTTTTCACAAAAAAAGTATCTATGAGACAGAATAAACTTTCCAGACAAGGGCAGAGAATTTGAATTCTGTTGCTAAAAAACAAAAGTAGGTAACTTTGGATGTTGCTACTTGCTCACAACCTGGCTTTCACCTGATTCTACAGCCTAAAGCACCAGGTTCTCTCCTGACGCCTCTTGACCAATCCCATCACATCACTAATAAGCAAACCAAGTTTCCAGAAGCTTCTAGAACATTCCAACTAAGAAACTGGAGTTTTTGACAAGGAGCCAAGACAGGAAATGTCATTGTCCCTCCAAGGCATGAACTGAGACAGGGAGCTAGAAAAGAAACTCACAATAGAAAATAAATGCAATTGGCCGAGCACGGTAGCTCACGCCTGTAATCTCAGCACTTTGGGAGGCCGAGGCGAGCGGATCACGAGGTCAGCAGTTTGAGACCAGCCTGGCCAACGTGGTGAAACCCCGTCTCTACTAAAAATACAAAAATTAGCCAGGCATAGTGGAGGGCGCCTGTAATCCCAGCTACTCAGGAGGCTAAGGCAGGAGAATTGCTTAAACCTGGGAGGCGGAGGTTGCAGTGAGCCAAGACTGCACCATTGCAGCCCAGCCTGGGTGACACGGCAAGACTCTGTCTCAAAAAACAAAACAAAAAAAGAAAGAAAGAAAGAAAGAAAGAAAGAAAGAAAGAAGATAAATGCAATTGATTATCCCAGGAAGGCAAGCGCATTTCAACAGCAGAAAATCTTTTCATGTAATGCACCATATTCCCTGGTTAACAGAGAAAAATATGATCATCTCAATATCTGCAGGAAAAATTCATAGTTCGGGCTAGGCAAGGTGGCTCATGCCAGTAATCTCAGAACGTTGGGAGACAAAAGTGGGCAGATTGCTTGAGCCCAGGAGTTGAGACCAGTCTGGGCAACATGGTGAAATATCGCCTCTACAAAAAAATACGAAAATTAGCTGAGTGTGGTGGTGTGTGCCTGTTGTCTCAGCCACTCAGGAGGCTGAAGCTGCAGGATGGCTTGAGCCCAGGTGGTCGAGGTTGCAGTGAGTCATGATAGTACCACTATACTCTAGCCTGGGCAACAGAGCAAGAAAAAAGTCTCCAAAAAAAAAATAAAAGAACATGCAGAAAGGACATAAACTACCTCTTTAGAGCGTTTGCCTCTTGGAAGGCAATAAGATTTTTATTTTATTTCTGAATAGAAATTGAGAAGGAGGGCTGGGCACGGTGGCTCACGCCTGTAATCTCAGCACTTTGGGAGGCTGAGGCGGGTGAATCACCTGAGGTCAGGAGTTCGACACCAGTCTAACTAACATGGTGAAACCCCATCTCTACTAAAAATAAAAAATTAGCCAGGCGCAGTGGCATGTGCCTATAATCCCAGCTACTTGGGAGACTGAGGCAGGAGAATAGCTTGAACCTCGGAGGTAGAGGTTGCAGTGAGCCGAGATCGTACCATTGCACACAAGCCTGGGCAACAGAGCAAGACTCTAGACTCTGTCTCAAACAAACAAACAAACAAAAGAAAGAAAGAAAAGAAATTGAGAAGGAGGTCAGGTGCAGTGGCTCACACCTGTAATCCCTTCATATAACAATGATTTTACAATATTCTCTGTAGAGAGAGCACAAAAATAATTTAGTCTTTTTTCTAGAATGGTTGAACAAAAACTATTGATTAGTATTAGCAGTTTAGAAAAGTTTAACATTATTGATAAGTAAATTTTTATTATTTTATATGCATTTCAAAATTTATATATATATATATATATATTTTGAGACAGAGTCTCGCTCTGTTGCCCAGGCTGGAGTGCAGTGGTGTGATCTCAGCTCACTGCAACCTCTGCCTCCCGGGTTCAAGTGATTCTCCTGCCTCAGCCTCCTGAGTAGCTGGGATTACAGGTGCGTGCCACCATGCCTGGCTAATTTTTTAATATTTTTAGTAGAGTTGGGGTTTCACCATGTTGGTCAGGCTGCTCTTGAACTCCTGACCTTGTGATCTGCCCGCCTCAGCCTCCCAAAGTAAAATTTTTTTTTTACAGTAAAAAATGAGAGGTCAGGAGTGGTGGCTCACACCTGTAATTCCAGCACTTTGGGAGGCCAAGGTGGGAGGATTGCTTGAGCCCAGGAGTTCTAAACCAGTCTAGGCAACATGATGAGACCCCTTCTCTACAAAAAATACCAAAAAAATTACCAGGCATGATACCGTGCCTGGCTGAATTCCTGTGTTGAATTCCTGTGTTTAAATCTCTTGCTGGTGGGGCACGTTGAGCCACTGTGCCTTTCCAGCAAGAGATTTAAACACAGGAATTCTGATAAATTTTATTTCATAAGATTCTCACTTATAAAAAAGAAATGGCTGCATACAGTGGCACATGCTTTTGTTCCAGCTACTCTGGAGGTTGGGGCAGGAAGATGGCCTGAACCCAGGAGTTGGAAGCTAGCCTGGGCAACATAGTGAGACCTCATTTAAAAAAAAGAAAAAGAGGCCGAGGGTGGTGGCTCAAGCCCATAATCCCAACACTTTGGGAGGCCGAGGTGGGTGGATCACCTGAGGTCAGGAGTTTGAGACCAGCCTGGCCGACATGATGAAACCCCTTCTCTACTGAAAATACAAAAAATTAGCCAGGCGTGGTGGTGGGCACCTGTAATCCCACCTACTTGGAAGGCTGAAGCAGGAGAATTGCTTGAACCCGGGAGGCAGAGGATGCACTGAGCCCAGATCGCACCATTGCACTCCAGCCTGAGTGGCAGAGGGAGATTCCTTAAAAAAGCAAGTCTTTAAAAAAATAAATAAAAGATGCATTTGTATGTATATGCTCTGTATCAGTTAAGTATTACTGTGTAACAAAGCACTCCAAAATTTAGTTCTTAAAACAACCAACATTCTCTTTACTTATAATTCTGTGGGTCAGCAATTTAGGCTGTGATCAGCTGGATGGTTCTTCTGCTAGTTTCACCTTGAATCCCTCAAGCAGCTGCAGTCATCTTGTGGCTGGAATAGGATTGGATGGCTTAGGATAGCCTCATTCACATCTGGTGATGGGTGTTGGTTCTGAGCTAGGCCTCTCTGACTGATTGGGCTTTTGTGTGTGTGTGTGTGTGAGAGAGAGAGACAGCGATGGGGTTTCTTATTTTTGAGACAGAGTCTCGCTGTGTTACCCATGCTGGAGTGCAGTCGCCCAATTAGGGCTCACTGCAACCTCCAACTCCCAGGCTCAAGCCACCCTTCCATCTCAGCCTCTTGAATAGCTGGGACTACAGGTGCATGCCACCATGCCTGGCTTTTTTTTTTTTTTTTTGTAGATACAGGGGCTTGCTATGTTGTATGTTGCCCAAGACTGTCTTGAACTCCTGGGCTCAAGCGATCCTCCTGACTTAGCCTCCCAAAGTGCTGGGATTATAGGTGTGAGCCCATGTGCCCAGCCTTGGGCTTCTTTTTTATTTATTTTTTTGAGATGGAGTTCTGCTCTGTCACCCAGGCTGGAGTGCAGTGGCACAATCTCGGCTCACTGCAAGTTCCACCTCCTGGGTTCAAGTGATTCTTCTGCCTCAGCCTCCCGAGTAGCAGTAGCTGGGACTACAGGCATGTGCCACCACGCCCAGCTAATTTTTGTATTTTTAGTAGAGATGTGGTTTCACCAAATTGGCCAGGCTGGTCTTGAACTCCTGACCTCATGATTCACCTGCCTCAGCCTCCCAAAGTGCCGGGATTACAGGCATGAGCCACTGCCCTTGGCTGCCTTGGGCTTCTTTATACAGCAGTGGTAGAACTTCCAAAGGCCAAGGGCAGAAGCTGCAGGGTCTTTTAAAGTCTAGGTGTGTGATGGTTAATTTTATGTGTCAACTTCACTGGGCTAAGGAATGACCAGATAGCTGGTAAAACACTTCTGGGTGTGTCTGTGAGGGTGTTTCTGGGGGAGATTAGCATTTGAATCAGTAGACCCAGTACAGAATTTGGCCCTCTCCAATGTGGATGGGCATCATCCCATCTATTTGGGGCCCAAATAGAACAAAAAAGTCAAGGAAGGTAAGAGCCTCTCTCCATCTTTCTCTTCTTGAGATGGGATACCTATCTTCCCCTGCTCCTGGGCTCAAGCGATCCTCCCACCTCACCCTCCCAAAGTGCTGGGATTATAGGCATGAGGCACCACACCCAGCCCACAAGGGTTCTTATATGTGAAAGAAGGAGCATCAGAGTGTGAGCCACTATGCGCAGCCAGGGTGATCATTTTAAAGGTGAAATCAAATCACATCACTCCTCCATTCAAAACACTCCAAGACTTCATGTTTCACTCCGAATACAGGTTTGTTTGTTTGTTTGTTTGTTTGTTTGTTTGTTTGTTTTTTGAGACGGAGTCTTGCTCTGTCGCTCAGGCTGGAGTACAGTGGCGTGACCTCGGCTCACTGCAACCTCTGCCTCCCAGGTTCAAGCGTTTCTCCTGCCTCAGCATCCCGAGTAGCTGGGATTACAGGCGTGTGCCACCATGCTGGGCTAATTTTTTGTATTTTTAGTAGAGACAGGGTTTCACCATATTAGCCAGGATGGTCTCGATCTCCTGACCTTGTGATCTGCCCACCTCGGCCTCCCAAAGTGCTGAGATTACAGGCATGAGCCATGGCGCCCAGCCAGTAAAAGTTTTTTTTGTTTGTTTTGTTTTGTTTTGTTTTGTTTTGTTTGAGGAGTTTTGCTCTTGTTGCCCAGGCCAGAGTGCAATGGCGCAATCTTGGCTCACTGCAACCTCCGTCTCCCTGGTTCAAGTGATTCTCTTACCTTAGCCTCTCAAATAGCTGGGATTACAGGCATGTGCCACCAAGCCTGGCTAATTTTGTATTTTTAGTAGAGATGGGGTTCCACCATATTGGCCAGGCTGGTCTTGAACTCCTGACCTCAGGTGATCCCCCCACCTCAGCCTCCCAAAGTGCTGGGATTACAGGCGTGAGCCACCACGCCCGGCAGATCTAGCTATGTTAATAGAGATTCTTTACAAATGCAGATTTTCCCCTGTAAAGAATAGCTTTGTCGGGCCATTTTAAAATATGGCAAAGAAATATGTTTTGGTGTAAAATATTTTTATTTTCTTCCTTGTCTCCTAATGTTACAACAGAGTCAGGTTGGAAAGTTAGTCACGATATATAGGATTAAAGAAAATCCATCTGATGAGAATTTATTATTTGTAGGGTATGACTCCCCAGACCCCTTAGATAGGAATTTGGACAAGATAAAAAAAGAAATCACAGTTTAGGTCTCAGGACAAATCCAGGTCAGTTTGTGGACATGCTAAGTTTGAAATGCCTCTCAAAAGTCCATGTGGGGATGTTGAGTAGGCAATCGGATATATAAATTTAGAATAAAGGAGAGAGAATTTGGCTACGGATATAAATTCAGGAATAATCTTATAGTAATTAAATCCATGAGGCCGGGCACAGTGGCTCACACCTGTAATCCTAGCACTTTGGGAGGCCAAGGCAGGTGGATCACTTGAGGTCAGGAGTTCAAGACCAGCCTGGCCAACATGGTGAAACCTCATCTCTACTAAAAATACAAAGATAAACTGGGCATGGTGGCCCATACCTGTAATTCCAGCTACTCCAGGAGGCTGAGGCAGGAGAATCACTTGAACCCGGGAGGCAGAGGTTGCAGTGAGCTGAGATCACGCCATTGCACTCCAGCTTGGCAACAGAGTGAGAATCCATCTCAAAAAAAAAAAAAAGAAAGAAAGAAAGTTTTGTAAGGAGCAGGGAGTGATCAGCTGAGTCAAATTCTGCAACTGATAGGTTAAGCAAGAGTAGGACTCCTCAATGGCCATTGGATCTCCTCAAGTAGAAATCACTGGTGAGCTTTGAGACATTTTGGTGGACTGTTGGGGCGAAAGATGAATTGTAATTGTAGTGAGAAGAAACAGGAGGAGGAGAGGAATTGGAGGCACGAGCTCAGACAAGCTTTTCAGGAGCTTTTCTGGAAAGAGAGGGAGCAGAGTAATTAGGTAAGAGCAAGAGGAAGATGTGAGGTCAAGCTAGGGACTTTTTCCCAACATTTTATTGTGAAAGTTTTCAAACATACCAAAAAGTTGAAAGAATTTTACAGTGAACATATACAGACCCACTCTCTGGATTCTGCAACCAACATTTTACTATACTTGCTTTATCACGTGTATGTCCATCTATCCCTCCCTAAGACAGGTTTATTTTCTTTCTCATTTTCTTTTGTTTTTCTTTTTTCTTTTTCTTTTCTTTCTTTTTTCTTTTTTTTTTTTTTTGAGACACGGTCTTGCTCTGTTGCTCAGGCTGGAGCGCAGTGGTGTGATCATGGCTCACTGCAGCTTTGACCTCCTGGGCTCAAATGATTCTCCCACCTCAGCCTCCCCAGTAGGTGAGACCACACTTTAAAAAATGTTTTGGCCAGGCATGGTGGCTCACACCTGTAATCCCAGCACTTTGGGAGGCTGAGGAGGCTGGATCACCTGAGGTCGGGAGTTCGAGACCAGCCTGGCCAACATGGTGAAACCCCGTCTCTACTGAAAATACAAAATTAGCCAGGTGTGGTGGTGCATGCCTGTAATCCCAGCTACTTGGGAGGCTGAGGCAGGAAAATCGCTTGAACCCAGGAGGCGGAGGTTGCAGTGAGCTGAGATTGCACCATTGCACTCCAGGCTGGGCGACAAGAGCGAGACTCTGTCTCAAAAAAAAATTTTTTTTTTCTGTAGAGATGGGGTCTCACTATGCTGCCGAGGCTGGTCTTGAACTCCTGGACTCAAGTGATCCTCCTGCCTTGGCTTCCCAAAGTGCTGGGATTACAGGCATGAGCCACTTCGCCTAACAGGTATTAGGTTTTTTTTGTTTGTTTTTTTGAGACGGAGTCTCACTCTGTTGCCAGGCTGGAGTGCAGTGGCACGATCTCGGCTCACTGCAACCTCTGCCTCCTAGGTTCAAGTGATTCTCCTGCCTCAGCCTCCCGAGTAGCTGGGATTTTTTTTTTTAACATTGATAAATTACAGGCTGATTAAAGTTTGATGGGAAAATGCAATGGGTGGAGGAGACCGAGGATACAGGAGAAAGAGGGAGGGATTTTTGAAGCAATTGGCTGAGTGGAAAAAAGGGGCTAAGATCTACTGCTAAGTGATGGATTGATCTTTATTTTTTTATTTTTTATTTATTTTTTATTTTTATTTATTTATTTTTTTGAGATTGAGTTTTGCTCTTGTTGCCCAGGCTGGAGTGCAATCACATGATCTTGGCTCACCGCAACCTCCGCCTCCTGGGTTCAAGTGATTCTCCTGCCTCAGCCTCCTGAGTAGCTGGAATTACAGGCATGCACCACCATGCCAGGCTAATTTTTAGTAGAGACGGGGTTTCTCCATGTTGGTCAGGCTGATCTCGAACTCCTGACCTCAAGTGATCTGCCCGCCTCGGCCTCCCAAAGTGCTGGGATTACAGGCGTAAGCCACCGCGCCTGACATGGGTTGATCTTTAAAAAAGGGCACAGGGGATCTGCTTCAGTGGCTCACGGCTGCATTCCCAGCACTTTGGAAGTCTGAGGTGGGAGGATCACTTGAGCCTGGGAGGTCGAAGTTGCAGTGAACCATGGTTGTGCCACTGCACCCTAGCCTGGGTGACAGAGTGAGACCTTGTCAAATGACAAACAACAACAACAACAACAAACAAACAAACATCGCATGCAGAGATGTGGAAAGAGGCTGGGCACCATGGCTCACGCCTATAATCCCAGCACTTTGGGAGGCCGAGGCGGACAGATCACCTGAGGCCAGGAGTTCGAGACCAGCCTGGGCAACACGGTGAAACCCCTGTCTCTACCAAAAATACAAAAATTAGTTGGGCGTGGTGACGCAAGCCTGTAATCCCAGCTACCTGGGAGGCTGAGGCAGATGAATCGCTTGAACCTGGGAGGCAGAGGTTGCAGTGAGCTGAGATTGCACCATTGCATTCCAGCCTAGGCAACAGAGCAAGATTCTGCCTCAAAAAAAAAAAAAAAAAAAAAAAAAAGCTGTGGAAGGACGGAAGGTGGGGCACACACATGTTCACAGATGCAGGGTGCGTGTGGGTGTGGAAGCTTATGGAAGTTCTCTTGTGATGAAATCATTGGCTGAGGGTGAGCACACAGGAGGATGGGTTGTGCACGAGAAGAGAGAGAAGGCACGAAATAATCTCTAGGAGTGTGGGAGAGTGAATGGCCTGAGAAAGGTGGTAAGATGGTAAGGTTGCCAAGCAATCTCGGGGGTCCACTTGAAGTTAATGGTCACGCATTTGAAACAAGTCCCTGTGGTTGTGAGTTTTCCCCAGCCTGTTCAGCTGCACGGGTACAGCTGTAGAGTAGAAGAGTTGGAATTAACGGTGTTTTCCTGGGTGACTACAGAAAAGGGGCAAGGAAGTTGAGGATGTATATGAAGGAGTGACTGTAATGATGGACCATGGAATGTCAGATGCGAAGACGGAAGTGAGGCAATGTCAAGTGTAAGAGATGATGGAAAGGTGGTAGAATCAATGGATTGTGGGTCCAAAAGGAGTCAAAGAATTACTGGAGATGGAATACTTGAAAAGCGGGCTGGAGGTAGAGGTAGTGATTATCGAGCAGGATGCTTGAAATCAGGATTATGGGGTTACAGCTATCGGAACGATAGTTGTAACTTCTCACTAGCATAATGTTCTCAAGGGTCCTCCTCTTTGTTGGTATTGAAGTGATTATGATTCTTAGTGTTGGAGAAAAGGTGAAATCATCAAGGAACAGGGAAGAGTGACTCAGGTTCCATAGCTGTCTGCCTTAAGGAGGGAGGAGGGTGGTCCAGTCTGATGACCTGGGACCTACAGTCAGCTCACATGAAGAGGGATTTACTCCAGGGCATCCAGCGATAGAAGAGGAATGATAAGGCTGGCTATCAGGAACTGGATCCAGAAAGTCAAGAACCAAGGTTGTGCTCTCTGGGCCACCAGGCTTTCTCATTTCTGCCTCTCCCTGCCCTTCCCTTTCTCTCGAAGCCATCTTCTTCCTCCTCACCTGACCTGACATGGCCTCCACAGCCCCTCCACAGCCCCAACACAATACAACCTTGCCTTTCAACTTTCTTCTAACTGCTTTCATCTCTGTCCCACACTTCCAGGACAAAGAGCCTGACTGCCTCAGCCCAGCCGAAGAATCGGTGTCCCTCTGGGTCTACTGTCCACTCTTAGGTCAGTCAACCATGGTCCGGGGGGATGGGGGCCTGTGGCACAACATGGCAGCCCAGGCAGTAGGCTGAGACCTCTCAGAACCAGATGCGGCTGGAGAGACCAGGAGCAGCCTCACTGGTGTCTCTCCCAGGAGGCACAAACACCAGCTAAGTAAGGAGAAGGCAGGAAGCTGTGCTCCGATGTCCCCAGGTGATGCTGAGGTGGAGCTCCGCTCTCCACCCTCCCTGGCCATCCTGCCCTGGGGAACAGTTTCTGGCTCTTAGCACCTCCCTGTCTGATAAACCCTCAGCGTTGCTCAGAGTCATCTGGACAGACAAGATTCTGCCTTTGGGCCTGAGAAAGCCTGGCTGGTACACTATCCATCCCTATGATAGCTATTTGGGCTTTCTGTTTGTTTGTTTTTAATTTTAAGACAGAGTCTCGGTCTGTCACCAAGGCTGGAGTACAGTGGTGCCATCTCAGCTCACTGCAGCCTCGACCTCCCAGGTTCAAGCGATTCTCTTGCCTCAGCCTCACAAGTAGCTGGGACTACAGGTGCCTGCCACCATGCCCGGCTATTTTTTTATATTTTTAGTAGAGACGGGGTTTCACCATATTAGCCAGGATGGCCTCGATCTCCTGACCTCGTGATCCGCCCGCCTCAGCCTCCCAAAGTGCTGGGATTACGGGCATGAGCCACCGCGCCCAACCGGGGGTATTTGTTTTTTTTTAACGTTGATAATTTAAGGATGACTGAAGGCTGATGGGAAGATCCAAAGGGCGAAGAAGATCAACGTTGCAGGAGAAAGGGGCAGGGATTATTGAAGCAACGAGCTGAGTAGAAAAGAGAGGCCAGGATTGGGGGCTCTCTCACTGACCAGTTCTGTGGGATTTGCTGGGACCTCTTCCTATCATGTCACAGAGGCTTCAGGAGAAAGAACTTTTGTCACAAGAGAACAGCTTGAGCCACAACCCTGCCTAAGTCCCTTAGGTGATTCTCATGGGGGAGACAACAAGAGAGAGAGGAAATGGAAAGGGAAGGACTCTCTGAGATTCTCTAAATTGTGGGGAAATGCAGGTTATTTTATTTTATTTTAATAAAATTTTATTGGCCAGGTGTGGTGGCTCACACCTGTAATCCCAGCGCTTAGGGAGGCTGAGTCAGGCAAATGGCTTGAGCCCAGGAGTTCAAGACCAGCCTGGGTAACATAGCAAAACACTGTCTCTATAAAAAATACAAAAATTAGCTGGTGTGGTGGCACATGCCTGTGGTCCCAAGTGGCTGAGGTGGGAAAATTGCTTGAGCCCTCGAGGTTGAGGCTGCAGTGAACCGTGATGGTGGCACTGCACTCCAGCTCTAAAAAAAAAAAAAGAGAACGTATTGATTTTTTTTTCTTTTTTCTGAGATGGAGTCTCACTCTGTTGCCCAGGCTGGAGTACAGTGGTGCGATCTTGGCTCACTGCAACCCCCACCTCCCAGGTTCAAGCAATTCTTCTGTCTCAGCCTCCCGAGTAGCTGGGATTACAGGTGCATGCCACCATACCCAGCTAATTTTTTGTATTTTTAGTAAAGATGGCGTTTCACCATGTTGGCCAGGCTGGTCTCGAACTCCTGACCTCAGGTGATCCACCTGCCTTGGCCTCCCAAAGTGCTGGGATTACAGGTGTCAACCACCATGGCCAGCCCTTCTTTCCATTTTTTGACATAGTGTTCTGGACCTTACTTTCACTTTATATAATTTAGAGGTTGTTCTCTACGAGTATATAGCAAGCTCTCTGATTATTTTTCTTCATTTTTTTTTTAAACTGCTGCATAGTATTCCACTGAAATGGATCTCCCTGATTTATTTAGCTGATCTCCTACTGATGAACATTTGGCTCGTTTCTGATCTTTTACTACTATAAACAATGGTGCAGTGAATATCCTTGTGCATAAATTATTTCACACATGTAAAAACATATCTGTTAGATACATTCCTAGGAGTAGAAGTACTAGCTAAGAGGCATATTTTATTTGCATTTTCTTTGCATTTGTTTGTTTGTTTTTTGAGACAGAGTCTCACTCTGTCACCCAGGCTGGAGTGCAGTGGCACAGCCATGGCTCATTGCAGGCTTGACCTTCTGGGCTCAAGCAATTCTCCTGCCTCAACCACCTGAGTAGCTGGGACTACAGGCATGCATCACCATGCCCAGCTAATTTTTTTGATATTTTGTAGGACGGGGTCTCACTATGTTACTCAGGTTGGTCTTGAACTCCTGGGCTCCAGGGATCCTCCCTCCTCAGCCTCTCAAAGTGCTGGGATTACAGCGTGAGCCACCATGCCTGGCCTCATATTTGCACTTTCAACTTTTATAGATTTATTCAAGTTATGCTCTATAGCAACCGGGGTTTTGTGCAAGAACCGGAAACCACTTTAGGTAGTTCAAGCAGGAGATTTAATGGAGGAAATTAGGTGTTCACAAAATTGCTGAAATGACTGTAGGAGGGGCTTTGGCCTGGGCCTCCAAGAGGTCAATACACAGGTCAATACACAGGTAACTTTCTGGGGAAGCCACTCCTCTGCGATCACTACTGGAACTGCAGCCAGAAGTTAGGATCAAAATGTCACTACTGACACCTAGGATGCCAGATAATGGACTCTGAATATGCTGCAGAAAAATCTCAGGTCTCCACAACCCTCCTTGACAGCAGAGATAGCCAAAAGTACAGAGAAAATGGCCTTTGTCTTTCCGTCACCTACCCCATGTCTCATTAATTCTTCTAACTAGTAGGACCTAATTTCTATCCAAAACTCTAGCTGCAAGGGAGTCTGGGACGTGTAGGTTTAGCTTTCCAATGTCTCCACCTAGAAGAGGGTGGAATGAGTCAGATTGAGAGAGCCAGTCCACAGTACTCTCTACACCCTCCATAAAAGGGGTACCAAATTACACTACCACCAACATGGGAACCTGTCAACTCTTTGATTTGCTAATCCAAAACATGGAAAACAGTACCTTATTGTTTTAATTAACACTTCTCTTATTATGAGAGGTTGAGTATCTTATCTTACAAATCATCAAAAAATATATCTCTGTGAATAGAATCCAATGGGAGTGCTGCCCCCTGGAGTTGTGCAGCATGGTGACCCTGTAATATGAATAAATGCCATTTAAAGGTCTTTTTTATTTATGAATTCTGTATGTCTTTTGTCCACAGATGGTCTTTTAGTTTCCACCATGATATATGTAACATACATGGAGTCTGTATAATGGTACAGTTTTCTAAACCTAGAGTTTAGCTAGTGATCCCACAATTTTTTTCCCTTTGGGTCATTTCTCCCCAGGGTATAGTCCCAGTGAGGGGTAGGGAGGGACAGCCTGTACTTGAAATGTCACAAGCATGTCAAATTCTGGAGGTCTAGAACTTTGAAATTAAACTACACTCAAAGTGTCTCTCCAATGCCAGTTTACACAAAATTCTAGTTTGCCTCCTGCCTGAAGATTTAATTATGAATCATGCTGGATGAAGGAGAGAGGACACTGTGTGCCTAGTGAGCTGGGTGGCCATTCCTGCCTTCTGGGCTTTATGTTCCTGTGGTTTATAATGTCTTCTCCAGTGAATAATAACCTCGGGTTCATGCCAGGCCTTTTGGTCTTTGTTGATGATCTATAGGGACTGGAAGCCTGAGATCTCAAATTCAAGAACAGGCCTTTTAAGCCTGGTCAATCAATCAGGCTGCATAGTCAGAGCCACAGATAGTACAAGCTGCCAAGCTGCTGATGTAGAAAAAGACCCAAGTACTCAAAGGAACACACCATTCGCCAGAAAGTATGGGGTTGATTTTTTTTTTTCTCTTGAAATTGTTCAGTTGCTAGCAGGCTTCAGGTGTCAGTGGCAAGGCCAGCCAACAAGGAGAGCACTTATGGGCTTTCCCATAAACCCCAATCTGATGCACCAAATTTTGCCATTAGGTATTCACTCCTTTGGCTTAAACATTCCCCCATCAACCCAGCACTCCCTCCTGACCTGCTGATTATTTTCCACTTGGTCAAGCTGGAAGTGTTCTGGTCATTTTTGATCCTCTCCTCTTCTCCTCCTCCTGTCCCAATCCAATTAATCATGATGCCCACTGAATTATTCCTTCAGGGTACCTGGGGAAGACATGCTGGAGTCGTAAAGTACCGGCTATGTCCCTAAGCAAGTGCTTCCAATTCTCTCTCAGCCTCGGTTTCTTCGCCTGTAAGGGAGAGCTAACAATATCCTACCTCACAAGGTTTTTGTGAGGATTAAAAATAATACATGGAGGCTGGGCACGGTGGCTCATGCCTGTAATCCCAGCACTTTGGGAGGCTGAGGTGGGCAGATCACAAGGTCAGGATTTCGAGACCAGCCTGACCAACATGGTGAAACCCTGTCTCTACTAAAAATACAAAAATTAGCTGGGCATGGTGGCATGCATCTGTAATCCTAGCTATTCAGGAGGCTGAGGCAGGAGAATCGCTTGAATCCGGGAGGCAGAAGTTGCAGTGAGCCGAGATCCTGCCACTGTACTCCAGCTTGGGGGACAGAGTGAGACTCTGACTCAAAATAAATAAATAAATAAATATTTTAAAAACCACATGGTTTTATTAAAAACAAAACATGCACACATATACCCCAACACTTCCCCAGAAGCCTCTTCAGCTAACTAGTGTCAAGCCTTGTGACTTACAAGACCACATAGATTATATTTTAAAACCCACACAATACTAATAATACATGGTTTTATAAAAGTGAGGTCACAGCCCATGTATAAAACATAGATATTTGAGAAAAGAAAAAGAAAACCCAACAACAACAAAATAGATATGTGGCCCAAGTTGATACTTTCCTTTCTAGTCCTTTCTTTCATGATCTAACCTACGTTCTTGCTTCATTTCTGCCACAGCTTCTTACTTTCTTTTTTTTTTTTTTTTTTGAGACAGGGTCTTACTTCCATCACCCAGGCTAGAGTGCAGTGATTCAATCTCAGCTCACTGCTGCCTTGACCTCCCAGGCTCAAGGGATTCTCCCATCTCAGTAGGTGTAGCTGGCACCACAGGTGCGTGCCACCATGCCCAGCTAATTTTTGGGGATTTTTTTTTTTTTTTGAGACGGAGTTTTGCTCTTGTTGCCTAGGCTGGAGTGCAGTGGCGCCATCTCGGCTCACTGCAACTTCCGCCTCTCAGGTTCAAGCGATTCTCCTGCCTCAGCTTCCCAAATAGCTGGGATTACAGGCATGCACCACTGCGCCCGGCTAATTTTGTGTTTTTAGTAGAGATGGGGTTTCTCCATGTTGGTCAGGCTGGTCTCGAACTCCTGACCTCAGGTGATCCGCCTGCCTCTGCCTCCCAAAGTGCTGGGATTACAGGCGTGAGCCACTGCGCCCGGCCTTTTTTGTATTTTTTGTAGGGACAGAATTTTGCCATGTTGCCCAGGCTGATTCTGAACTCCTGGGTGCAAGTGAGTCTCCCGCTTCAGCCTCCCAAAGTGCTGAGATTATAGGCATGAGCCACCGTGCCTGGCCTTGCAACAACTTCTTAACTGTCCTTGCAATGACTAGTTCGTTTCCCTGTCCCACCTTCAGTTTACCTCCTCTTCAAAACATCCTCCTTCTCACTGCTGCTTGCTCAGCTTAATTTTGCTAAAACGCTTCTCAGATGATGAACTCCTCGTGTTCAACAATCTTCGATGGTCCCCATTGTCTTTGGGTATTGAGTCCAGATTCTTTAGCCTGGTGATGAAGGCTTTCCTGAACTGAACCCAACCTAGTCCAATTAACAACCACCTCCCGGTAGGATGCGGTGGCTCACGCCTGTAATCCCAGCACTTTGGGAGGCTGAGGCGGGTGGATCACCTGAGGTCAGGAGTTTGAGACCAGCCTGGCAAACATGGAGAAACCCCATCTCTACTAAAAATACAAAAATTAGCCAGGTGTGGTGGCACACGCTTGTAATCCCAGCTACTTGGGAGGCTGAGGCAGGAGAATCACTTGAGCCCGGGAGGCGGAGGTTGCAGTGAGCTGAGATTATGCCATTGCACTCCAGCCTGGGCGACAAGAGTGAAACTCCGTCTCAAAAAAACAAAAAACAACCACCTCCCAAGTGCTCCCAGTGTGCCCACCTCAGGCTTGACTTAGGGATGGGGATTTGGCAATGAGTAAGATTCAGTCCCCTCCACTAACTAGTGGAGAGACAGACAGATGCATAGACATTTTCTTTTTATTTTAATCTTTTTTATTTTTTGCCTTTTATTTTTTAATTTTATTTTTTGAGACAGGGTCTTACTCTGTCACCCAGGCTGGAGTGCAGTCGTGCAATCACAGTGCAATCCTGGCTCACTACAGGCCCAAACTCTTGGGCTCAGGCGATCCTTGAATCTCATCCTCCTGAGTAGCTGGGCCCACAGGCATGTGCTACCACACCTAGCTAATTTTTTGAGACCCTATCTCAAAAAAAAAAAAAAAAAAAGGCACATCTGTTTTAATTCCAAATACGTCCAGAAACTGGCTATTTCTTATTTATTTTCTTTTCTTTTTCTGAGATGGGGTCTTGCTCTGTCACCCTGGCTGGAGTGCAGTGGCACCATCTCGGCTTACCACAATCTCCGCCTCCTGAGTTCAAGCGATTCTCTTGCCTCAGCCTCCCAAGTAGCTGGGATCACAGGTGTGCGCCACCATACCCAGCTACTTTTTTTTTTTTTTGAGATGGAGTTTTGCTCTGTTGCCCAGGCTGGAGTGCAGTGGCGCGATCTTGGCTCACTGCAACCTCCGCCTCCCGGGTTCAAGCCATTCTTCTGCCTCAGCCTCCCGAGTAGCTGGGACTACAGGTATGTGCCACCACACCTGGCTAATTTTTGTATTATTAGTACAGATGGGGTTTCACCATGTTGGCCAGGCTGGTCTCGAACTCTGGACCTCATGATCCACCTACCTCGGCCTCCCAAAGTGCTGGGATTACAGGCATAAGCCACCGCGCCCAGCCCTTTTTTTTTTTTTTTTTTATTAATAGAGACAGGGTTTCACCATGTTGGCCATGCTGGTCTCGAACTCCTGACATCAAACGATCTGCCTACCTCAGCCTCCCAAAGTGCTGGGATTACAGGAATGAGCCACTTCTCCCAGCCTTTTTTTTTCTTTTTTTTCTTTTTTTTTGAGACGGAGTCTTGCTCTGTCGCTCTGGAGTGCACTGGTGCAATCTCGGCTCACTGCAACCTCCGCCTCCTGGGTTCAAGTGATTCTCCTGCCTCAGCCTCCTGAGTAGCTGGGATTACAGGCGCCCACCACCACACCCAGCTAATTTTTGTATTTTTTGTAGAGATGGGTTTTCACCATGTTGGCCAGGCTGGTCTCAAACTCCTGACCTCAAGTGATCCGCCTGCCTTGGCCTCCCAAAGTGCTGGGATTACAGGCATGAGCGGCAGCACCTGGCCAGAATTTGGCTATTTCTGACCACCTTGGCCCAAACCACTGTCATCTCTCATCTGGATTATTGCAAGAGTCTCTGCTCCACTTCCTCTGCACCTGCTGCCTTAGAGCCTATCCTTCTCACAGATGCCAGAACAATCCCTTAAAAATTGAAAATAAGATCCTGTCACCCCCCCCAGCATAAAATTATTCAATGGCGTTCCATTTCTCATAGAAATAATCCATTCCCTCTATTTTTTTTTTTTTTTTTGAGACGGAGTCTCGCTCTGTCACCCAGGCTGGAGTGCAGCGGCGCGATCTCGGCTCACTGCAAGCTCCGCCTCCCGGGTTCACGCCATTCTCCTGCCTCAGCCTCCCGAGTAGCTGGGACTACAGTTGCCCACCACCATGCCCTGCTAATTTTTGTATTTTTTTTTTTTAATAGAGACGGGGTTTCACCGTGTTAGCTAGGATGGTCTCGAATTCCTGACCTCGTGATCCGCCCGCCTCAGCCTCCCAAAGTGCTGGGATTACAGGCGTGAGCCACCACACCTGGCTCATTCCCTCTATTTTGTTCCTCAATTGGTCTCAATTCGTTCACCCTCAGGGCCTCTGCGCTTGCTGTTCTCTCTGCCTGGTCCATTCTTATTCTGCAGCTCATGAGTTTGCAAATTATAGCTTGTGCACCAAATCTTACCTTCTGTCTGTTTTCATACTGCCCATGACCTACAAGTGGTTTTTACATTTTTTTTTTTTTTTTTTTGAGATAGGGTCTTGCTTGTTGCCCAGGCTGGAGTACAATGGAGTGATCATGGCTCACTATAACCTTGAACTCCGGGGTTCAGGGGAATCTCCAGCCTGAGCCTCCTGAGTAGGGACTACAGGCACATGCCACCACACCTGGCTATTACTTTTCTTAGGTGGGGTCTTGCTGTGTTGCCCAGGCAGGTCTCAAACTCCTGGCCTCATGCAATCCTCCCACTTTGGCCTCCCAGAGTCTTGGAATTACAGTCGTGAGCCACCATGCCCAACCAGTTTTTACATTTTTAAGTAATTAGAAAAAATAAAAACAAAAAAGACCAATATTTCAGATACATGAAAATCATATAAAATTCAAATTTTAGTACTGTATCCATCAACAAAGTTTTGTTGGAACACAGCCTCACTCATTCATTCATGTATCGTCTACAGATGCTTTCTAAAAGTAACAGCAAAAGTAAACTAAAGAGGCAAAGATGGCATGGCCCACAAAGCCTAAAATATTTACTAACTGGCCCATTAGAGAAAACATTTGTCCTGCTCTGGTTCTCCTGGGCAGCTCTTCACCCTTCAGGTATCAATTTCAAAAAATCTCCTTCCCATTCAATCTCATCCCACCCTCCATTACTCTTGATCTCAACTCTGTATCTTCTTCCCAGCAAATACCACAATCTGTACTTACTTCTTTGTTTTCCTATTTTGTTTTATTTTATTTTATTTTATTTTATTGTATTGTATTTTGAGACAGAGTCTTGCTCTTTCACCCAGGCTAGAGTGCAGTGGTGTGGTCACAGCTAATGGCAGCCTCAACCTCCTGGGCTCAAATGATCCTCCTACCTCAGCCTGCTGAGTAGCTGGGACCACAGGTGTGCCCCACCACATGCGGCTAATTTTTGTATGTTTTTGTAGAGACAGGTTTTGCCATTTTGCCCAGGCCGATCTCAAACTCCTGGCTCAAGCCATCTACCGGTCTCAGCCTCCTGAGTAGCTGGGACTACAGGCGCGCACCACTGTACCCAGCCTTAATCTTTGGTAGAGACAGGCTATCACTGTGTTGCCTAGGCTGGTCTCAAACTCCTGGCTTTAAATGATCCTCTTGCCATGGACTCCCAAAGCGCTGGCATTAGACGCATGAGCCACCGCACCCAGCCTCCTGTTTGCTACTTATATCCCCCACCAGACTGAATACTCCATGAATACAGAGACTCTGTCTCTGTAGATCACTGTATCTCCAGTGTCTGGCAGAATGCCTGGGCATGGTAGGCCCCTAATACATATTTAACAAATATTTATTTAAATATTTATTTAACAAATATTTATTTAAATATTTAACAAATATTTATTTAAATATTTATTTAACAAATATTTATTTAAATATTTATTTAACAAATATTTATTTAACTATTTATTTAACAAATATTTATTTAAATATTTATTTAACAAATATTTATTTAAATATTTAACAAATATTTATTTAAATATTTATTTAACAAATATTTATTTAAATATTTATTTAACAAATATTTATTTAAATATTTATTTAACAAATATTTATTTAAGTATTTATTTAACAAATATTTATTTAAGTATTTATTTAACAAATATTTATTTAAGTATTTATTTAACAAATATTTATTTAAGTATTTAACAAATATTTATTTAAGTATTTATTTAACAAATATTTATTTAAGTATTTATTTAACAAACATTTATTTATTTATTTAACAAACATTTATTTAAGTATTTATTTAACAAACATTTATTTAAATATTTAACAAACATTTATTTAAATATTTATTTAACAAACTATTTATTTATTTAACAAACATTTATTTAAGTATTTATTTAACAAATATTTATTTAAGTATTTATTTAACAAATATTTATTTAAATATTTATTTAACACATATTTATTTAAATATTTATTTAAATATTTATTTAGCAAATATTTAACATATTATTTAAATAAATATAAATAAGATGAAATTTGCAAGCGTCGTAGATTGAATTGTTATTGTTACAATTCCGTCCCTTTAAAGGACCCATATTCTCAGCCAGGTGCAGTGGCTCACACCTGTAATCCCAGCACTTTGGAAGGCCAAGGCAGGAGGATTGCTTGGGCCCAGGAGTTCAAGACCAGCCTGGCAACATAGGTCTGGCAACATAGCAAGACTATTTCTTAAAAAAAAAAAAAAGAACCCATATTCCCAAAGTGCCACCCTCCCCTCTGACTGGCTGTCCAGTTGGGAGGTGCCTCCATCACTCAGTTTCTCTTTTTTTTTTTTTTTTGAGATGGAGTCTTGCTCTGTTGCCCAGGCTGGAATGCAGTGGTGCAATCTCGGCTCACTGCAACCTCCGCATCCCGGGTTCACGCCATTCTCCTGACTCAGCCTCCTGAGTAGCTGGGACTAAAGGCGCCCGTCACCATGCCCGGCTGATTTTTTGTATTTTTAGTAGAGACAGGGTTTCATCATGTTAGCCAGGCTGGTCTCGAACTCCTGCCCTCAGGTGATCCACCTGCCTCAGCCTCCCAAAGTGCTGGGATTACAGGCATGAGCCACCATGCCCGGCCTTATCATTCAGTTTCTGAATGCCTATATTTTGCCCCCAGTAGGTTCACAGGGCATCTTTCTGGACTCTGCTTCCCACATCTTAACTTCTTAAGCAGCTGCCATTTACTAACTAGCTGTGAGATCCAAAGCAAATTATCACTCTACCTCGGTATCCTCATCTGTAGGATGGGGACAATAGAAGTCCCTACCTCATAAGGTTGTGAGGATTAAATTAAAATGCTTAGTGCATGGTAAGCATTAAATAGATGTTTGCTAAGTTGGTTCTTTCCTTCCCACCAGAGATCTTCCCAACAGCATTTTACCTAGTCTCTATAAGGGGCTGGATTTGTTAGCTATTACTCTATAATAAACCGCCCCCAAAACCCAGTGGCTTAAAACTATTGCTCAAGAGTCTGTGGGTCAGCTGGGTTGTTCTACTGATTTCAGCAGGCTTGGCCCACCTCCACGGGGCTCACACATGAATCAACAGTCAGCTGCCAGGTCCCAGGTCAGTTGGTGGCTGGCAGGCCTGGGGTGGCCTCACTCATATGTCTGGCTGTTGGCTGCCTGTTACCTGGGCAACAGGGATGACTGGGCCACGATGCTCCCGCCATCTAGCCTGGGCTTGTTTTCACAGCAGAGGCAGTCTCCCAAGAGAAGAGCAGACGTGTGCAAGGCCCAAGTGTGGACACCATCATTTTTGCTGCATTATGTTGGCCAAAGCAAGGCCAGCCCAGATTCTAGGGTTGGAGAAACAGATGACACCATTTAGATAGGAGAGGCTGCAAAGTCTTATTACAAAGGATGAAGATACAGTGAGGGGTAAGGGTGGCCAGTTTTGATATCAAACTACTACCAGAGTGTGGGTGCCTGGGCTTGGGGAGTTTAGAATAGACTTGTCAGTTGCAGAAGCAGGAGTATCATCTCCCAACTTTGAGGCCAGATCCAGCTGGATTCAAATCCCAGCTCCACCAACTACCTGTGAGGCCTGTGGGTGAGTTACTCTATCTCTTGAGCTTCAGTTTCCACCCAGGGTTGTTGTGATCAGAGGAAGTAGAGTGTGGAAGGGGCTGAGCACACTGCCTGGCTCACACAGAGTGAATATACAGCAAATAGAGATCATAGCATTCTTACATACGAGGTGCATCCTGGGCTCTGCTGATTCCCGCCTCTGCTTCCCCAGGTGGAGAAGAAGGAAAACAGGCCAGGCAGGAGAGTGATTTCAGGTGGAGAACCATGAATTGGCAATTACAGAGTAAGAGCTTAATTATAGTTCTTTGGGAAAAGAAGTGAGGAATGCAATCTGGTGGGCAGAGGGGAGGGGTCTGGGGTGGAGGAGGAGAGGGGAAAGTAAGAGGCGGAGGGGGAAGGGGCAGAGAGAGGGAAGAGACACGGAGCCCCAAGAGGGAAAAACTGAGCCACTGGAAAGGAGTCTCCCCCTCCCCTAAAATAATGTCGATGACATTTTGTTGTTGCTCTGATTACAGGAGTACTGCGTGCTCACTGGTATTTGGAAAATGCATAGACTGTTTCACCCATAATCCCACCAAGCAGATATGAGCATAGCTGATATTTACATGCCCCTAGGGTGTGTCAACGTTGTCACAAATCTTTTACACTTTAATGTCTCCTGTGAAGACCCCATGAGTAGACATTGCTATCCCCATTGCACAGGGGAGGTGAGGAAATGGGGCACAGAAGATGTAAGTAACTTGTCCAGTGTGACACGTCTAGTAAATAGCATGTCCACATTCAAATCCAAGATACCTAGTACCAGGCCTCACATGTCACCAAGGGGTATATGTCCCTCTATACATTTTTCTCTTTCAGGAAAGGGTACCACTATTTTATTACGTTTTAAAAGGTTATTTGGCCGGGCGCAGTGGCTCACTCCTGTAATCCTAGCACTTTGGGGGGCCAAGACAGGCAAATCACCTGAGGTCAGGAGTTCGAGACCAGCCTGACCAACATGGAGAAACCCGTCTCTACTAAAAATACAAAATTAGCCAGGTGTGGTGGTGCATGCCTGTAATCCCAGCTACTTGGGAGGCTAGCGCAGGAGAATCGCTTGAAACCGGGAGGCAGAGGTTGCGGTGAGCCGAGATCACACCATTGCACTCCAGCCTGGGCAACAAAAGCAAAACTACATCTCAAAAAAAAAAATGTTATTTGGAAAATTTGTACTGCCTTTTTCCAATTTTAGTTTTTAGTACTAATTCTAGAAGAGTGAAAATTTGTTTCATTATTTGTTTATTTATTTTTGAGATGGAATTTCACTCTTGTTGCCCAGACTGGATTGCAATGGCATGGTCTTGGTTCACTGCAACCTCCGCCTCCTGGGTTCAAGCGATTCTCCTGCCTCAGCCTCCCAAGTAGCTGGGACTACAAGTGCCCACCACCATGCCTAATTTTTGTATTTTTAGTAGAGAGGGGGTTTCACCATGTTGGCCAGGCTGGTCTCGAACTCCTGACCTCAAGTGATCCACCTGCCTCGACCTCCCAAAGTGTTGGGATTACAGGTATGAGCCTCCGTGCCCGGCCCAGAGTGAAAATTTGTGTATCTGTCTTCCTTTCCTCCCTTTTTTGGTAATTTGTAATTTTGATATAATTTTAAGTGGAAACCAAAATCACAAGAATAGTACAAGAAACTCCAGAAACTCTACCCACATTAACCAGTTGTTGACCATTTGCTTCATAATTTTCTCCTCTATATGATATGGTTAAGCTTCGTGTCCCTACCCAAATCTTATCTTGATTTGTAATCCCCATAATTCCCATAATCCCCACATATCAAGGGAGAGACCAGATGGAGGTAATTGAATCATGGGGGCGGTTTCCCCCATGCTGTTCTCGTGATAGTGAGTGAATTCTCAAGAGATGTGATGGTTTTATAAGGGGCTTTTCCCCATTGCATTCACTCAGCACTTCTCCTTCCTGCCACCTTGTGAAGAAGGTGCTTTGCTTCCCCTTCACCTTCGGCCATGATGGTAAATTTCCTGAGGCGTCCCCAGCCATGCTGAACTGTAAGTCAATTAAATCTCTTTCCTTTATAAATTACCCAGTCTCGGGGAGTTTTTTGTTTGTTTGTTTGTTTGTTTTTTTTGAGATGAGGTTCGCTCTTGTTGCCCAGGCTGGAGTGCAATAGTACCATCTCGGCTCACTGCTACCTCCGCCTCCCGGATTCAAGCAATTCTCTGCCTCAGCCTCCCCAGTAGCTGGGATTACCACACCCGGCTAATTTTTGTATATTTAGTAGAGACAGGGTTTCACCCTCTTGACTAGGCTGGTCTTGAACTCTTGACCTCGTGATCCATCTGCCTCGGCCTCCCAAAGTGCTGGGATTATAGGCATGAGCCACTGCGCCCAGCCTGGGCAGTTCTTTATAGCAGTATGAAAATGGACTAAAACAATATATAAATATTTACCTATATATGGATCTATCTGTGTATATGTGTATGTATATGTATTTTTCTGAACCATTTGAGATTAGAGACATCATGCCCTAAATATTCCAGCATGTAGTTCCTAAAAACAAAGACATTCCCATATATAACCACAGTATAATTATCAAACTCGGGACTTTTTTTTTTTTTTTTTTTTTTTGAGACGGAGTCTCGCTCTGTTGCCCAGGCTGGTGTGCAGTGGCACAATCTCGGCTCACTGCAAGCTCTGCCTCCTGGGTTCATGCCATTCTCCTGCCTCAGCCTCCCAAGTAGCTGGGACTACAAGCGCCCGCCACCATGCCTGGCTAATTTTTTGTATTTTTAGTAGAGACAGGGTTTCACTGTGTTAGCCAGGATGGTCTCGATTTCTTGACCTTGTGATCTGCCCGCCTCGGCCTCCCAAAGTGCTGGGATTACAGGCTTGAGCCACCGTGCCTGGCCGCAAGGGACTTTTTTTATTATTATTATTTTGAGATAAGAGTTTCGCTCTTGTTGCCCAGGCTGGAGTGCAATGGCATGATCTTGGCTCACCACAACCTCTGCCTCCTGGGTTCAAGCAATTCTCCTGCCTCAGCCTCCCAAGTAGCTGGAATTACAGGCATGTGCCACCACGCCCAGCTAATTTTGTATTTTTAGTAGAGACGGGGTTTCACCATGTTGGTCAGGCTGGTCTTGAACTCCCGACCTCAGGTGATCTGCCTGCCTCGGCCTCCCAAAGTGCTGGGATTACAGGTGTGAGCCACCACGCCCCACCAAACTCAGGACATTTATTTAACATTGCAACAATACTATTATCAAATCTATAGCCTGTATTTAAATTAATCAATTACCAGTGTATATATGTTTTTCCCAGTTCAGGATCTAATCCAGGATCCTGCACTGTTGCATTTAATTGTCATAGCTCTTATGCCTTCTTTAAACTGAAATAGCTTGTCAGCCTTCCTTTGTCTTTCTTGACCTTGACATTGATATGGGCTTGTTATTTTGTAAAATGTTCCTCAATTTAGGTTCCTTCCATTATTTTTTCCTATGCAAATATATACACACATATTTTTTAAAATTAGGATCAGGCCAGGTGTGGTGTCTCATGCCTATAATCCCAGCACTTTGGTAGGCCAAGGCGGGAGGATCCCAGGAGTTCAAGACCAGCCTGGACAACATAGCAAGACCTTGTCTCTACCAAGTACAAAACAAAATAAGGTAAAAAAACAACATTTATTATAAAAAGCTAGGATAATCAAAATATATAAAGGATAAAGAAGGTACCCACCAATTTAACAAATCAAATATTAGATATATTCCTCCCCTTTTGTTTCCATGTACATTTTACTCTTTAATACTTTTATATTATTTTAGTGTTGAGGAAAGAAATGAGAATATATATATATGTTTTTTCTCCAGTCAATTTACTGAATGTCCATGTTTTCCATTGCTTTGTGATGTTTCTTATATACCCTACTGAGGTCATATGTAATAGGAGATGTTTAAGTATTTCTATTTTTTCCCGGTAATTTGTGTGTTTATTCCTGCATCAGATCCACATTTATTAACTACACTTTTAATTAAAACATAAAAGCTAATTTAAATAAATTTCCATCATCCCCCAAAAAAGCTTCGTGTCCATTTACAGTCACTTTCCATTGTCTCCTCAGCCCAAGGGAACCACTAATTTATATTCTGTTTCTATGGATTTGCTTATTCTGAACATTTCATGTAAGTAAGAATCATATAATATGTGGCCTTTTGCATTTGGCTTCTCTTTTTTTTTCTTTTTCTTTTTTTTTTTTTGAGATGAGGTCTTGCTATGTTGCCCAGGTTGGTCTCAAACTCCTGGGTTCAAGCAATCCTCCCATCTCAGCCTCCTAAACTGCTGAGATTACGGCCATGACCCACCACACCCAGCTGGCTTCTTTTTCTTTTTTCTTTTTTTTTTTTTTTGAGACGGAGTCTTGCTCTGTCACCCAGGCTGGAGTGCAGTGGCCTGATCTCGGTTCACTGCAACCTCTGCCTCCTGGGTTCACGCCATTCTCCTGCCTCAGCCTCCCGAGTAGCCCGGACTACAGGCGCCTGCCACCACACCCTGCTAACTTTGTATTTTTAGTAGAGACGGGGTTTCACCAGGTTAGCCAGGATGGTCTCGATCGCCTGACCTCGTGATCCGCCCTCCTCGGCCTCCCAAAGTGCTGGGATTACAGGTGGGAGCCACCACGCCCAGCCTTGGCTTCTTTTTCTTAATGTTTCCAAGGTTCATCCATGTCGTAGCATGGATCAGTGCTTCATTACTTTTTATGGCCAAACAATATTCCATTGTATAGATCTAGATGTTTTATTAATATTTGTCCATTCATTAGTTGAGGGGCATATGGGTTGTTTCGACTTTTTGGCTGTTATTGCTGTGAACACTTGTGTACAAGTTTCTGTGTGGACACGTGCTTCATTTCTCTTGGGTAGATACCTAGGTGTGGAATTGCTGGGTCGTACGGTATCCTTAACCATGTGGAGAACTGCCAGAATGATTTCCAAAGCATCTACACCATTTTGTATTCCCATAAGCAGTGTATGCAGTTCTCTTCAGAACACCTCTTCTTTTTTTTTTTTTTTTTTTGAGACAGAGTCTCACTGTGTACCCAGGCTGGAGTGCAGTGGCTCAATCATAGCTCACTGCAGCCTCAGTCTCCTGGGCTCAAATGATCTCCCACCTCAGCCTCCCCAGTAGCTGGGACCACAGGTAGGAGCCACCACACCCAGCTAAATTTTTGATTTTTTGTAAAGATGAGGTCTTACTATGTTACCCAGGCTGGTCTTGAACTCCGGGCTCAAGGGCTACTCCCACCTTGGCCTCCCAAAGTGTTAGGATTACAGGTGTGAGTCACCACGCTTAGCTTAGGACACTTTTATAAACATAAACTCACAACAATAATCTTCATAACAACCCCAGAGATAGGCATCATTGCTGTAATCTTTCAGACGAGGACAATGATGGCAGAGAGGAGATGACACCAGCTATAAGGGTCGGGGCTTCAAGTCTGAGACTGCCTCATTTCCTGTGGGAAGCCTGACTTTTGAGCCAAAACAATAGGCTTTCAGGCTTTGAGAGGTGATGGAACAATGGGCAGAGAGGAGGAATCTGCAGGTCAAAGTCTTGGTGTGGAGATGGAAGCTCCCAGAGCATCAAAGCCACTTCTGTTTTTGTTTTATTGGGCAACAGTGGAGCCAGGTTCTGACTAATTAATGATAATCAAAGTGCTCTGACAAGAAGGAGAGTTCTGCAAATGCCAGCCATGAATTATTCATGGCCAGGTCTTCTTAACTGGGAGAGGGGAGGCTGCCTGAGAGTAGAAGAAAGCTAAGCTCTCACTTCCCCTCAAGTTCGCATGAGCCTGAGCAGCCCCCACAGGACTCAGTTTCTCCATGCAGAAAATGGGGCCAGATGTGAGCTCTCATTTCTTCGTTTTTTTTTTGTTTGTTTGTTTTTAATTTTTTTGAGATAGGGTCTTGCTCTAATGCCCAGGCTGGAGTGCAGTGGCACAGTCTCAGCTCATTGCAACCTTTGCCTCCCAGGCTCAACCTATCCTCCTGCCTCAGCCTCTCCAGTGTGAGGTGTGAGCTGGGACTACAGGTGCACACTATCATGCCCGGCTAATTTTTTTTTTTTTTTTTTTTTTTTTTGTAGAGATGGGGTTTTGCTATGTTCCCCAGGCTGGTTTCCAACTCCGGCTCAAGCAGTTCACCCGCTTTGGCCTCCCAAAGTGCTGGGATTACAGGCATGAGTCACCATGCCTGGCCAGCTATCATTTCTCTCTTTTTTTTGAGACAGAGTCTCACTCTGTCGCCCAGGCTGGAGTGCAGTGGTGTGATCTCAACTCACTGCAACCTCCGCCTCCCGGGTTCAAGCGATTCTCCTCCCTCAGCCTCCTCAGTAGCTGGGACTACAGGAGCGCACCACCACACCAGGCTAATTTTTGTATTTTTAGTAGAGACAGGGTTTCACCACATTGGCCAGGCTGGTCTCGAACTCCTGACCTCAAGTGATCCGCCCTCTTCGGCCTCCCAAAGTGCTGGGATTATAGGCATGAGCCACTGCGCCTGGCCTCATTTCTTTATACTATCAGACAAGGACCTGCAGAGAAGGGCTGGTGACCTGGGTCCTGCTACCACTCAGCTGGAGGCAGTGCACACCCAAGCTGCCCCTAGCAAGTGGCAAACAAAAACTAATAATACCAAAACATAGTTCAGGGGTTGGTATAAGCCTTTTCTTTTCTTTCCTTTTTTTTTTTTTTTTTTTTTTTGAGATGTTGTCTTGCTCTGTCACCCAGGCTGGAGTGCAGTGGTGTGATTTCGGGTCACTGCAACCTCCCCATTCTGGGTTCAAGCGATTCTCCTGCCTCAGCCTCCCGAGTAGTTGGGATTATAGGCACGTGCCACCATGCCTGGCTAATTTTTGTATTTTTAGTAGAGATGGGGTTTCACCATGTTGGCCAGGCTGGTCTCGAACTCCTGACCTCAGGTGATCTACCCGCCTCAGCCTCCCAAAGTGCTGGGATTACAGGTGTGAGCCACCGTGCCCGGCCTGGTAAGCCTTTTCTATCAAAGGCCAGATAGTACATATTTTGGGCTTTGCAGGACATATGGTCTCTGTCACACTACCCAGCTCTGCCATTGTAGTGCAAAAGCGTCCATAGATAATCCATCAGCGAATGAATTCAGCCATCCAATGAAGCTTGGTGTACATTGACATTTGAATTCGATGTAATTTTCATGTGTCACAAAATATTATTCTCGTTTTTTTTTTTCCCCAACCATTTAAAAATGTAAAAACCATTTTTAGCTCCTGGAATGTGTAAAAACAAGTGTACCCTCAAAATGTTAAACATAATTACTATTCGACCCAGAATTTTCATTCCTAAATATATACCTAAAAGAAATGGCCTTGGCCGGGTGTGGTGGCTCACGCCTGTAATTCCAACACTTTGGGAGGCCGAGGCGGGCATATTACGAGGTCAGGAAATCAAGACCATCCTGGCTAACATGGTGAAACCCTGTCTCTACTAAAAATACAAAAAAAATCAGCCAGGTGTGGTGGCACGCGCCTGTAGTCCCAGCTACTCCGGAGGCTGAGGCAGGAGAATCGCTTAAACTCAGGCGGCAGAGGTTGCAGTGAGCCAAGACTGCGCCACTGCACAGCAGCCTGGGTGATAGACAGCCTGAGACAGACTCTGCCTCAAAAAAAAAAAAAAAAAAAAAAGAAAGAAATGGCCAGGTGCGGTGGCTCATGCTTGTAATCCCAGCACTTTGGGAGGCCAAGCTGGGCAGATTGCCTGAGGTCAGGAGTTTAAGACCAGATATAAAGATATTTTTGGCCGGGCACGGTGGCTCATGCTTGTAATCCCAGTACTTTGGGAGGCTGAGGCGGGCGGATCACAAGGTCAGGAGATCGAGACCATCCTGGCTAACACAGTGAAACCCCATCTCTACTAAAAGTACCAAAAAAAAATTAGCTGGGCGTGGTGGCGGGCGCCTGTAGTCCCAGCTACTCAGGACTCTGAGGCAGGAGAACCCGGAAGGCGGAGGTTGCAGTGAGCTGAGATCACGCCACTGCACTCCAGCCTGGGTGACAGAGCGAGACTCAGTCTCAAAAAAAAAAAAAAAAAAAGATTTTTTCTGCAATTAATTTTAAGAGATCTACCCCAGTCACCTTCACAGTAGCGGCTTTGGATATATGAAAGTTGGGGGAAGCTGTGGAGGGGGACGCTATGAGAAAAGAGTCAGGAATGGGATGGGGTTTTGCTCACCTCAAGCCCTACTCCAGCCCCAAACCCCTCTCCTTTCATTCTCAAAGATATTAAGGAAATCAAGGTCAAATTGCCAGCTGTGTGGCCTTGGATTGATTCCTCACCCTGTCTGAGCCCTTTCCCATATATGTCATGTGGACTAAATTTCTGGAAAAGGCTTCCAGTCCTTTTCTTCCTTTCCTTCCTAGCACTGCTAAGCAAGACACAGGGAGTGACAGCTTTCCTTAGCAGTGCTGGGAAGGAAGGCAGAGAAAAGGAAGGTGGGGAGCATGGGGCGAGGAGGAGAAAGCTGGCATTGGAATGGCTGGTGGGTGTGGCAGAGGCAGCAGGTGGGACAGGTAGAGGGATTCGTCCCCTCCTGTCATTTTCTCTGCCCTGGAGCTTTGAGGGCATGATTACCCAATCTCTGGATGTAACTCTTAGAAAGGCTGTGCTGGGCTGAGCACTGGACATGGAGTCCAAAGACCTGCATTCTGCTCACACCTCACATTGGTCACCTGTGACCTTGCGCAAATTAGTTCTTCCTTTGAGCCTTGTCTTGCTCAGCTATGTAAGGAGTTAATGCTTGGCTGGTTGCAACAGTTCTAGGAAAGGTGCTTTGAAAAAGGCTAAGCACCTACAGTGCTGTCAGTGATGAACAAACTGTGGCACACCTTCCCTTGTTTTTTAAAATGTCTTTATCGAGATGTAATTCACATACCACACGATTCGCCCATTTTAAATGTGTGCTTCAGCAGGTTTTAGTCTATTCACAGAGTTGCACAACCATGATCACAATCAGTTTTAGAACATTTTCATCATCCCAAGAAGAAATCTGTACTCTTGCCAGGAGCAATGGCTCCCGCCTGTAGTCTCAGCGATGAGGGAGGATTGCTTAAGTCTGGGAGTTCAAGACCAGCGTAGGCAACATTAAAAACAAGAAAACCCAAAAAAAACCTTAGCTGGGTGTGGTGACACAAACCTGTAGTCCCAGCTATTCATGAGGCTGAGGCAGGAGGATCGCTTGAGCCCGGGAGTTTGAAGCTGCCGTGAGCCATGATCCTACCCCTGTACTCTAACTTGGGCGACAGAGCAAGACGACTCAAAAAAAACAAACAAAAAAACTAAAACTAAAAACAAAACCATACTCTTTATTTTATTTTTTAGAGATGGAGTCTAATTTTGTTGCCTAGATTGGTCTTCAACTCCTGAATTCAAGGGATCCTCTGCCTCAGCCTCCCCAAATGCTGCAATTGCAGGTGTGAGCTGCGCCCGGCCAAAACCCTACTCAGGAGCTCTCACCCTCCAGTCTTCTCAGGCCCCGGAGCCCCAGGCAAGTACTCATCTACTTTCTATCTCTATAGATGTGCTTATTCTGGACATTTCATAGAAATGAAATCATATAATGTGTTGTCTTTTGACTGACTTTTTTCATTTAGGATAATGCTTGCAAGTCTTGTCTATTTTGTAGCATATATAAACATTTAATTTTTTTTATAGTTGAATAATATTCCATTGTATCGGTATGCCACATTTTATGTATCCATTCATCAGTTGATAGACATTTGTGGGTTTTTTCCCTATTTTGGGGCTACTATGAATAGTGCTGCTATGAAGTTTTTGTGTAGACACGTTTTCATTTCTTTCTTTCTTTTTTTTTTTTTTTGAGACAGAGTTTTGCTTTGTCGCTAGGCTGGAGTGCAATGGTGCCATATCAGCTCACTGCAACCTCTGCCTCCTGGGTTCAAGCGATTCTCCTGCCTCAGCCTCCCCAGTAGCTGGGACTACAGGCATGCGCCACCATGCCCGGCTAATTTTTTATATTTTAGTAGAGATGGGGTTTCACCATGTTGGCCAAGATGGTCTCGATCTCCTGACCTCGTGATCCACCCGTCTCGGCCTCCCAAAGTGCTGGGATTACAGGCATGAGCCGCCACGTCCAGCTTTTTCTTTTGAGACAGAGTCTCACTCTGTCACCCAAGCTGGAGTGCAGTGGTGCGATCTCGGCTCACTGCAACCTCCACCTCCCTGGTTCAAGTGATTATCCTGTCTCAGCCTCCCAAGTAGCTGGGATTACAGGTGCATGCCACCACATCCAGTTAATTTTTGTATTTTTAGTAGAGACGGGGTTTCACCAAGTTGGCCCAGCTGGTCTTGAACTCAAGTGATTTGCCCGCCTCGGCCTCCCAAAGTGCTGGGATTACAGGAAATGAGCCACTGCACCCAGCCTATTTTATTTATTTATTTTATTAGAGGTAGGGTTTTGCCATATTGCCCAGGCTGTTCTCAAACTCCTGGGCGCAAGTGATCTGCCTGCCTTGGTTTCCCAAAGAGTTGGGATTACAGGCATGCGCCACTGTGTGGGGCCATTAAGTTTTATTTTTAACTGACAAATAATAATTGTGTATATCTATGGGGTATGAAATGATGTTTCAGTACCTATATACATTATGGAATGATCAAATCAGGCTAATTAACATACTTATCACCTCATATACTTACTGTTTCTTTGCGATGAGAACATTTAAGATCTGTTCTTTTAGCTTTTTTGAAATATATATTATTATTAACTATCACCATGCTGTATACTAGATCACTAGAACCTGGTTGGAGAAAAATCAAAAGGATAGCTTGTGACCATGAAAATTACATGAATTCAAATTTTAACTTGAAATATCTACTATCTAGCCCTTTATAGTAAAACTCTGATGACTTCTGAACTAAGCAAACACAGAGAAACTTGGATAGAATCTATAAGCTGAATGAAAAAAGCAAATAGAACAGTGATCTGTTGCTGCATAACAAATGATCCCAAAAGGTAATGGCTTAAAAATAGACATTTATTATCTCACATAGTTTCTATGGATAAAAAATTTGCAAGTGGCTTGACTGAGTGGTTTTGGCTTGGGGTCTCTGACAAGGTTATGGTTAAGATGTTGCTGGAGGCCGGGCATGGTGGCTCATGCCTGTAATCCCAGCACTTTGGGAGGCCGAGGCAGGTGGATCACGAGGTCAGGAGATCGAGACCATCCTGGCTAACAGGATGAAACCCTGTCTCTACTAAAAATACAAAAAAATTAGCCGGGCATGGTGGCGGGTGCCTGTAGTCCCAGCTACTCAGGAGGCTGAGGCAGGAGAATGGTGTGAACCCGGGAGGCGGAGCTTGCAGTGAGCGGAGATCGTGCCACTGCACTCCAGCCTGGGCGACAGAGCGAGACTCCGTCTCAAAAAAAAAAAAAAAAAGATGTTGCTGGGACTGCAGTCATCTAAAGGCTTTACTGGGGCTGCACAATCACTTTCAAGATGGTTCACTTACATGGCTGGCAAGTTGGTGCTAGCTGTTTGCAGAAGGCCTCATTCCTGTTATACCTCTTCATAGGGCTACTTGAGTGTTCTCATAACATGACAGTTGAAGGTCGGGTGCCTCAACTCGTTGTTTTAATTTACAGTTCCCCCTGGGCATGGTGTCTCACGCCTGTAATCCCAGCATTTTGGCAGTCCAAAGCAGGCGGGTCACTTGAGGTCAGGGGTTCAAGACCAGCCTGGCCAACATGGCGAAACCCCGTCTCTACTAAAAATACAAAAAAAATTAGCCGGGCATAGTGGCACACACCTGTAATCCCAGCTACTTGGGTGGCTGAGGCAGGAGAATTTCTTGAACCCAGGAGGCGGAGGTTGCAGTGAGCCGAGATCATGCCACTGCACTCCAGCCTGGGCGACAAAGTGAGACTTCATCTCAAAAAAAAAAAAGAAAGAAAAAAGAAAAAGAAAATGCTCAATTATTACCCAAATGGCAGTGCTGGTGGATTGCTCACTCCTCCCGCCAGCCTTCTGCCCTCTCTGGAGACAAACTGTGAATGCCCCCAGTTCTAGACTGCTGGTGGGAGAATCAAAACTCTCTTTAAAAATATTAATATATCCTATGACTCTAGGTCTTGTCACTTCTTTCACTTAGCTCTCTTAACCCTCATCAGCTCTGCCAGGTAGGAACTGAACTGTTATATCAAGATGCCCAGAGAAGTGAGTTGAATGGCATGTTTTTAACTGTTATACCTCCCTGTGAAGTCATTCATTCATTCGGCAAATACTTATTGAGGACCTACTATGTGCCAGTATTGGGGATATAGCAGTGAACAAAGCAGGCAAAGACTTTGTCTTCATGAGGGGTGGGAGCAGTGAGATAAGACACTAGACAGCCCACGCTTGGTATCTCATGCCTGTAGACCCAGCCACTTGGGAGGCTGAAGTGGGAGGATCACTTGAGCCTGGGAAGTGGAGGCTGCAGTTAGCCATGATTGCATCATGCACTCCAGCCTGGGTGACAGAGACCCTGTCTCAAAACAAGCAAACAAACAAAGACATTAGGCAGTAAACAGTAAATAAGATAGATACATTAAAGTGGGGTGAACAGATAGAAAGTTACTGTGTTATAAGGGGTAGTCAGGGAAGACTTACATTTGAACTGACACCTGAAAGTGGGGAAGGAGCCAGCCCAGTGAAGAGCAATTCTGTAAGTGAATACAGCAGTGAATAGAACAGTGAAAAATCCCTATGCTGACAGAGTTTACACACCACCAGAGGGAGACAGACAGCAAATATAATAAGTCAATTATATGACATGTCAGGAGGTGATAATTGCTATGGGGAAAGAGTAGAGCAGGGTAAGGGGGTGTATTAGTCTGTTTTCACACTGTTGATAAAGATATACCCAAGACTGGGTAATTTATAAAGAAAAATAGGTTTAATGGACTCACAGTTCCTCGTGGCTGGGGAGGCCTCATGATCATGGTGGAAGGTGAAAGGCATGTCTTACATGGCGGCAGGCAAGAGAGAGAATGAGAGCCAACAAAAAAGGAAACCCCTTATAAAACCATCAGATCTCGTGAGACTTATTCACTACCACAAGAATAGTATGGGGGAAACTGCCCCCATGATTCAATTATCTCCCACATGGTCCCTCCCATAACACATGGAAATTATGGGAGCTACAATTCAAGATGAGATTTGGGTGGGGACACAGCCAAACCATACTGGGGGCTAGACTAGTTAATGAAGGTCTTGCTGAAAAGCTGATATTTGAACAAAGACTTGAAGATGAGGGAGGAAACCATGCTCTTCATGGGGAACATTACGCGTGTCAGGAATAGCAAGTGCAAAGTTCCTGTGGCAGGAATGTGCCCAGGTTTTTTGAAAGGCAGCAGGGAGGCCTGGGTGACCCTGGGTTTATTGGGCTATTTGTCCCACATCTTAGATGTAGCTTGTTGCTTCTTGTGATGTCAGATTTGGTTTGGTTTTTTTTTTTGGGTGTTGGGGTTGGAGAGAAGGAAGGACAGGAAACTGTCACAGATAGCCCAGTGATCAAACTTAGCATCACAAAATAGCACAAACCTACACAATGGGCCTCCTGATATGATATAATGGGAAATAGATAACAAGGCCTATGTAATATGGTTACCAAAAGCGACTTGCCTGAATATAACCATGAATAATAAACAGGACAAATTCCAATTGTGGGACCTTTTACAAGACAACTGCCTGGATTCTTTAAAAATGTCATGAAAGAAAAAATGATGTGAACATTGATTGGCTCTTGGATCACAAATAAAACCACAGCTACACAGGATATAAATGAGACAACGGGACATTTGAGTATGTATCGGTGAGATAATAGCGTTATATCAAGGTTGAGCTTTTTAAGTGTGATAATGGCATTGCGGTTGCCTACAGAGATACAGGCTGAAGTATTCAGGGATGAAGTGTCAGGATGTCTCCAAGTAACTCTCAAATGGTGCAGTCAAGAAGATAAAAATACAATGAAATGCGTGGCAAAATGTGTTGACAACTGATGAATCCAAATGGGAGAAATAAAGGTGTTTGTTGACTGTACAATTTTAAAGCGTTTCTGTGGGTATGAAGTTTTTCAAAATAATTAGCTGCGAGGAAAAACTAACGCTTTGCTCGTGGGGATGCTGGCTGCTCCTGCATCCCACCACGGGCCCCTCGGATGTGTGGATTTGCAGGTCTCATTGTTTTATTTATTTAATTTATTTATTTAGAGATGGAGTTACACTCTTTCGGCCAGTCTGGAGTGAAGTGGGGATTCTCCTGCCTCAGCCTCCTGAGTAGCTGGGATTACACCCACCTGCCACCACGCCCAGCTAATTTTTGTATTTTTGGCAAAGACAGGGTTTCGCCATGTTGGCCAGGCTAGTCTCAAACTCCTGACCTCAGGTGATCCACCCGCCTCGGCCTCCAAAGTGTTAGGATTACAGGCGTGAGCCAGCGTGCCCAGCCAGGTCTCATTATTTCTGATGCTCAACCTGATCCCTGCTGTCGCCGGGTGCCCCATATCTCTTCCTCTTGCATACAGGACCTGTGACCTGTGGATGGACGTCGCCAAGAGCAGGTATCTCATCAGAGAAGGAGAAATTCCAGCGTCGTTTAAAGGAGGGAAGGGAGAAAAGAAGGAAGAAAAGGAGAGGAAGCCAAACAAGCTCACCTCTTGCAGGCTTCGTGCGGCCGGGCGGCTACGAGCTCTGCAGTCCTGGGAGCCCTTCACGGTGCATCACCGCCCCCCGGTGGCCACCAGGCAAGCACGCGGCGCCCAGCAGGGAGGTGGAAGGGGTCCTGCAACCCTCGCTCCTGGAGGCTCCCGGGAGAGCTCCTGGCAGGCCAGCGCCCCCAGAATCCTAGCCTGTTCACCTTGGGTTAGCACATTGTAAAAAGCAACTACTATGAGCTAAGCACGGTGCAGGTGCAGGTGCTCTGTAGCTATTAACTCACTTAATCCTCACATCAGCTTTAATAGGTGAGATTATGGTAGCCCCCATTTTACAGAAAAACTCAGGCTCAGAAAGGGAATGCAGATTGCCCAGGCTGGTCTTGAACTCCTGGCCTCAAGGGATCCTCCTGCCTTGGCCTCCCAAAGTCCTGGGATCCCAGGTGTGAGCCACCTCACCTGGCCTGGGGCCTGTGTTTTAACTAGCAAAGACTGCACAGCTAGAGTTGCACCTTCTAACTCCAGGTCCAATGCATGGCCCACGACAGTACACCTGTTTTTTGTTTGTTTGTTTACTTTCCACATCTGATGATGATAACAAAATAATAGCAAGACACATCTATAGTGCTGACCATGGGCCACACATAGTGCAACATATTAACCCATTTAATCTGCAACAGCCCTACAGGTTACATTCTATTAATACGGCCATTTTACCGTTGAGGAAACTTAAGTACAGAGAGCTTAAGAAATTTGCTGGACATGGTGGCTCGCGTCTATAGTCCTAGCTACTCAGGGGCTGAGGCAGAAGGATGGCTTGAGCCCAAAAGTTTGAGACCAACCTGGGCAATATAGTGAGACCCTCGTCTCTATAAAAAATAAAAAATTAGCCAGGAGTGGTGGCAGTACCTGTAGTCCCAGCTACTTGGGAGGCTGAGCTAGGAGAATCACTTGAGCCTGGGGAGGTCGAGGCTGCAGTGAGCCGTGATTACGCCACTGCACCCCAGCCTGGGTGACAAGAGTGAGGCCCTGTCTCTAAAAAAAGAAAGTTTTGTCCCAGGTCACTCAGACAGCAAGGAGTATTGACTGGAATAGTATTGAGCAATGCTGGGATTGTCTGTTTATTCCGTTTATAAATGTTTATTGAACACCTACTAAGTGCAAGACCCTGAACTAAGACCTCAGCGTGCAGGGAGGGAGAAAGACGACAAACAATGCTATTGAATTGAAAAATGAAAAATGCAACGAGCAAACCTAATGTAATTACAAAGATGTTACTGGAAATAAGATCCTTAATGTGGAGAATGGAATGGTTTAAGATAATTTAGAAATAAAAGTAAATGTGAACAGCTGACTACTTCTCGGGGAGAGGAGGAGTGACGGCTTAAGTGAATAAACACCCTTTCACTGCAATCCACCAGCAGAAGTAACACACCGGTAAGTCCTAATTTAAGGCTTGGCTGAATATTTATTTTGACGACAAAAGAAGGAGCTGCCATTTTCCTGAGAAATTAAGAAAAGGGGTAGCTTTTTAAAACTGTATTGAAAGTCCTACTCTTAATAAACAGAATCTAGTGATTCAATCTGACTTTCAGAGAATGCCAGTTAGCTACCACTTGCAATCACCTACTCCCACTTCAAGCCTCTGGCCTCATGCAGAGCACCTTGTGGCAGCACCAGGTACTCAGTCCCCTCCTGGGTCGGAGGAAGTCCATCCACCTAGCTCTTGTCAGGCCACCCCCTCTCTTCTGTACCTCTCAGGCCCACTGCTGCACCATGTTTCTTTGGAAGGCCTCAGACTTGGGCCTGCTAACCGTCATCAGAGACTCACTCCTTCCTTACCCGGGTGGGCAAAACCCCAGGGAGAAGCAGCCTTCCCAGGGCGCTCCATCTACAGCCTTACTGTGACTGCACTCAGCACCAGCGGGGCACTGCCTCCGCCTCCCTGCAAACACACACTTTTATTTTTTTTAGCTTACATACCTTATGTAGTTATACAAGATACATGCAGAAAACTGTGTAGGAAAATGAAAAGCACAAGGTTTTATCATTTTCATCTTATCATCCTTGTTAATATTTTGATCCATGAAATATTGTCTGGACATATTCGAGGAAAAGATATGGCTGGAAAAACTGGCTAAGAGTGAATAAACTGGAGGGCGTGTTAGATCCAAAACAACACAACAGTAAAACACAGCATCCCGCAAAAGTAGTTGTATGTTTTGTTTTTATTGAGACAGAGTCTCACTCTGTTGCCCAGGCTGGAGTGCAGTGGTGTGATCATGGTGCACTGCAGCCTCAACCTTTAGGGTGATCCTCCCACCTCAGCCTCCTCAGCAGCTGGGACTGCAGGGAGGTACCACCACGCCCAGCTAATTTTTGTATTTTTTTGTAGAGATGGGGTTTCGCCAAGTTGCCCAGGCTGGTGGTGAACTCCTGGCCTCAGTCCCGCCTCGGCCTCCCATAGTGCTGGGATTACAGGCGTGAGCCAGTGTGCCCAGCCAGTAGTTGCATTTTTTTATTATCTATATCAGTGGTTCTCAAAATGTAGTCCCTGGGCCAGCAGTATCAACATCATGTGGGAACTTTTCAGAATTGCACGCTCAGTAGCCAGCCCAGACATGCTGGATCAGAAAATAGGCTGGAGCCTGTGTTTTTTATTGTACTTATTTATTTTTTGTTGAGACCGGGGTCTTGGCTTTGTTGTCCAGGCTGGTCTCGAACTCTTGTCTTCAAGTGATTCTCACGCATTGGCCTCCCAAAGGGCTGGGATCTCAGGCATGAGCCATCACACCCAGCCTGGTGTCTGTGTTTTAACCAGCTTTCCAACTGATTCTGATAAATGCTCAATTTTGAGAACCACTGTACTGCACAATGACCAAACCTCTTAGGAATTCGGTGATGTTTAAAAAATGAATTTATACTTCTCTAACCATAAAAACATCGACTTATATTTTCAGAAATAACAGCAAGAGGGCCAGGCGCAGTGGCTCACACCTGTAATCTTGGCACTTTGGGAGGCTGAAGCAGGTGGATCACATGAGCCAGGAGTTCAAGACAGGCTTGGCCAACATGGTGAAACCCCATCTCTACTAAAAATACGAATTAGCCGGGCATGGCAGCGGGCGCCTGTACTGGGGAGGCTGAGGCACAAGAATCGCTTGAACCGGGGAGGTGGAGGTTTCAGTGAGCCGAGATCACACCACTGCACTCCAGCCTGGGTGACAGAGTGACTACGTCTCAAAAAAACAAAACAAAACAAACAAACAAAAAACAGAGCAGAAGACTCTGGTTTGATGAGTGGAGAGAATGCCTGGCATGGGGATGGGGTTGTCCACCCAACATCTCTACTTGAGGTAACAAGTCCTAGGAGCCAGGTAGCAGGTAGTGTCCAGATGGGCTGGACAAAATTAGGGGTGGGTTTCTCCATCCCCCTTCCCTCCCCAAAAGTGTTTGTGTGGTGAAATTAGAAAATGAATAGAAAGTGGGAAAGAACCAAAAATGTCCCTCTCAACAGCTGCAGGATCCCCTTAACCAAGCACCCTTGAGCTCCCAGGAGGGGTCCCCTGGGGCATTTTTCTGCCCCTACATCGTCCCTTGTCCTCCTCTACCCCTCTCCTCCCCCACATCTGTCCCTTGTTTTCTCTTCATCCCTTTCTGCCCCTCCTCTTGGTTCCCCACTCTCTCTGTCCCCTTTTCTCCAACTCCAACTCCAGCTTTTTTTTTTTTTCTTTTTGAGACAGAGACTCATTCTGTTACCCAGGCTGGAGTGCAGTGGTGCAATCTCAGCTCACTGCAACCTCCACCTTCCAGGTTCGAGCTATTCACGTGTCTCAGCCTTCCAAGTAGCTGAGACTACAGGCACATGCCACCACGTCCAGCTAATTTTTTTATTTTTAGAAGAGATGGGGATTCACCAGATTGGCCAGGCTGGTCTTGAACTCCTGACCTCAAGTGATCTGCCCACCTCGGCCTCCCAAAGTGCTGGGCAACTCCGGCTTTTTACTTCTAACCCCTCTTTTTCTGTGTTCCTTGGTCTCCAGGTGTTGATGAGGGGATTAGGACACGGAGGTCACTGCCTGGTTTCCTGCTGGCCCCTGTGAGGATCTCAGTGGTGGAGAGTGGTTCAATGAGTCCTGCAGGGCACCCCCTTTTGTGGCTCTTCAGGTTCCCCAACATGGAGGCCATTCTTGTCCCATGGAAAGGCCCCAGGTCTGCAGTCTTCTTGGTAAGCTCACCATTGTCCTGTTGGGTTGCTGGGTCCTTGGGTCAGTGGAGTTGCCTCCATCCCCCCGCCCCACCCCAGAGTCCAATCCCTGGGCCAGGAAATGCCTGTGACCTGGCAACCTCTGGACAGTAATGAAGGAGGGGGCACCAGCGAGCACCTTTGGGGGCCAGGCACTCCCGGGAGTGGCAAATGGGCACCCCATTTCTCTCTCTGCCTTTGGTCTAGCTTCCTTGCTGGGCCGAGATTACGCCACTGCACTCCAGCCTGGGCAACAAAAGTGAAACTCCATCTCAAAAATAAATAAATTAATTAATTAAATAAAATAAAGATAAATAAATAAAATATACAATTCAGGCTGGGAGTGGTGGCTCACACCTGTAATCCCAGCACTTTGGGAGGCCGAAGCGGGCAAATCATCTGAGGTTAGGGGTTTGAGACCAGCCTGGCCAACATGGTGAAAAATACATTTTTACATTGTATCGTAAAAATACAAAACTTAGCCGAGTGTGGTGGTGCATACCTGTAATCCCAGCTACTGGAGAGGCTGAGGCGCAAGAATCACTTGAACCCAGGAGGTGGAGGTTGCGGTGAGCGGAGATTGTACCACTGCACTCCAGCCTGGGCAACACAGCGAGACTCTGTCTCTGAAAAAAATAATATATGTATATATAATTCAGTGAGGTTAGACAGATGTGAATAGTCATGAAGCAATCACCACAATCAACTTATCAAGCATTTCTGTCACCCCTAGGAATTTTCTTGTGTCCCTCTGCAGCCAATCTCTCCTTCTGCTCCTGCCCCTAGGCAACTGCTGATTGGCTTTTTGTCAATAAAGGTACATTTTCTAGAATTTTGTACAAATGAAATCATGTAGTATGTAACCTTTTGGGTCTTTCATTTAGCATAATTATTTTGAAATTCATGCATGTTGTATGTATTAACAGTTCATTCCTTCTTATTACTGTGTAGTATTCCATTGTGTGGATACATCATGATTTGTTTATCCATTCACCTGCTGATGCACCTTTGAGTTGTTTCCAGTTTTTGACTATTGCAAAAAAAAAGTTGCTAGAAACATTCATGTACAGGTCTGCATGGACATGTTTTCTCTTGTTTTTTAGAGATAGCATCTTGTGTTGCCAAGGCTGAAGTGCAGTGGTACAATCATAGCTCACTGCAACCTCAAATTCCTGGGCTCAGGCACTCTTCCCAACTCAGCCTCCTGAGTAGCTGGGACTACAGGCACACGCCACCACACTCAAGTAATAAAAAAAATTTTTTTTTAAGAGATGGGATCTTACTGTGTTGCCCAGGCTGATCTGGAACTCCTGACCTCAAGTGATCCTCCTGCCTTGGCCTCCCAAACTGTTGGGATTACAGGCAGGAGCCACCACACCCAGCCCAATTTTTCTCTTAAAGTCTGTTTTGTTCTGACATTGGTATAGGCATCACAGCTCTCTCTTGGTTTCTATTTGTGTGGTATAAATCTCTTCCCATCCTTTTACTTTCAACCTGTTTGTACCTTTGAATTTAATTTGTGTCTCTTGTAGGCAACATCTAGTTGATTTTTTTTTTTTTTTTTTAGGTAGAGTCTCACTCTGTTGCCCAAGCTGGAATGCAGTGGCACGATCTCGGCTCACTGCAACCTCTACCTCCTGGGTTCAAGCAATTATCCTGCCTCAGCCTCCCAAGTAGCTTGGATTACGGGCGTGTGCCACCATGCCTGGCTAATTTTTTTATTTTTAGTAGAGATTGGGTTTCACCACGTTGGCCAAGCTGATCTCGAGCTCCTAACCTCAGGTCCGCCCACCTCAGCCTCCCAAAGTGCTGGGATTACAGGCATGAGCCACTGCACCTGGCCCAATCTATTCCTTTTGATTGTGCTTAATCCATTTACACTTGATGTATTTACTTGTAAGGTAGAGTTTATATCTGCCATTTTGGTATTTGTATCTATAGGTCTTATGTCTTTTTGATATGGCCTGTTTTCTTTTGTGTTAAACAGTATTTTCCAGTGTATCATTTAATTTGATTATGATGTGTCTAGGTGTGGACCTCTTAAGAGTTTATCCTACTTGGAGTTTTTTTGAGGTTCTTAGATGTATGTTTTTTGATCTGGGAAGTTTTGGCCATTATTTCTTCAAATATTATTTCTGCTCCTTTCCCTCCCTTCTCTTCTTCTGGGACTCCTGTTACACATATGTTGGTATGCTTGATGGTGTCCCACAGGTCTCTGAGGCTCTGTTTACTTTTTTTCATTCCTTTTAAAATCCTGCTCCTCAGACTGAAACTCTCAATTGACGTAGCTTCGAGTTTGCTGAATATTTCTTTTGCTTGCTCAAATCTGCTGCTGAACCCCTCTAGTGAATTTTTCATTTCAGTTAATGTACTTTTGAATTCCCAAATTTCTATTTGGTCATTAAAAATAATTTCTACCTCTTTATTGATAGTTTCTATTTGGTGAAATATTGTTCTCATATTTTCCTTTAGTTCTCTAGACATGGTTTCATTTAGTTCTTTAAACATATTTTAAAATAGCTAAGGTAAAGTCGTGTTTAGGCATCCTCAGGAAGTTTCTATTGATTGTTTTTTACCCCCTGTGGGTGGGCCATATATTCCTGTTGTGTTGCATGCCTCATAATTTTTTGTTGAATGTTGAACACTTAAAACATAAAGTGGCAATTCTGGAAATCAGATTTCCCCTCCCCTCCCTAGAGTTTGTTGCTGGCTGTTGTTGCTGCTGTTTATTTAGTAACTTTTCTGAACAAATTCTTAAGCTCTGTGTTCTCTGTCATGTGGCCCCTGAAATCTCTGCTCAGTTAGCTAGTGGTCAGCTGATTAGACAGAGAGTTCCTTAAATGCCTAGAACAACCAAGTCTCCTGGTCTTTTCCAAAGAGCAAAGGGCTCTTGTGTCTTTAGGGGCACACTTTCCACACTCAGCTAGGCAGTTTACTATCCTGCCTTAGGCATTGCTTCCTGCTTGCATAGAGCCTCAAGGTCAGCTGTTAAGTGATAGCTTAGTGACTTTCTGGGTTTTTCCCTTGCACAGCCCTATGCATGTGCATTGCCTTCTAGATTTCTAGGAATATGCTGGAGCTTTTCTTTTCTTTTTTTTTTTTTTTTTTTTGAGACGGAGTCTCGCTCTGTCACCCAGGCTGGAGTGCAGTGGCGTGATCTCGGCTCACTGTAAGCTCCGCCTCCTGGGTTCACGCCATTCTCCTGCCTCAGCCTCCCGAGTAGCTGGGACTACAGGGACACGCCACTGCACCCGGCTCATTTTTTTGTATTTTTTTAGTAGAGATGGGGTTTCACCGTGTTAGCCAGGATGATCTCGATCTTCTGACCTCGTGATCCACCTGCCTCGGCCTCCCAAAGTGCTGGGATTACAGGCGTGAGCCACCGTGCCCGGCCTGCTGGAGTTTTTCAAAGCTCCTTACAGACATCTTATTACCCAGCTTTTCCTTTTAAGCTTTTTGGTTAGCCTGTTGTTTGCATTGTTACCTACTGCCTCAGGTAGCAATGATGTTAAACAATTGCCCTGATAATTTTCAAGTGATACCCCTGGGGAAAAGGCTGTTTGCACTGAGTCAGGTCAAATAAAGATAAGTCTTGTGAGTAGAGTCTTACAGGAAACCACCATACAAGTCAAATAATGACAATTCTCTGGGAATGGGGCTTTGAAGATGCTCCAAACCTATTCTGCTCCTTCCAGTGGTTGCCTGGCTGTTGGTTTTCAGGGATGCTGAGGAGCTGCGGAGAAGCAAATGGGAATAGAGCATGTTAAAATGCCACAAAGATCACTCTTGTTAATGAAATGCTTTTTTTTTTTTTTTAAATAAATGTTTCCTAGCTTGCTGCAAGGGGAACATTTGCTGCTTGCTGGAATAAATGTTCCAGAGTTGTGAAAAATCTGATTCTCACAGTTTTGTCAGTATTTGCATGGCTTGTACGGGGCAGAGAACTTCTGGAGGTCCTTACTTAGCCATTCTTGCTGACATCACTCAGGATTCTTTCTTGGAAGTTTCTGTCTTCTTTCGCCCTTACTCCCAGATGGTAGCGACAGTGGCAGGAGGCAGACAAATCCTAGGCAGACAGGAACAGGTCCCCACTGAAACCCAACCTTCAAGCTGAAGACAGTTTGATGCCTAGCTACAAATCCTCGGTAAATCCACAGACCGGATTGAGAACCTGTCTTCTCATCTGGCATGCTTTCCTCTGATTGATCACTACCCTTCATCTATTTTACATATAACTACCCTTGCCTAATTGGTTTTCTACACTGTCATGCCCACCTTTGAGTAGTGCCTTTTAGCCTTTTTTTTTTTTTTTTTGCATACTCACAAACCAATCAGCACACACTCCCCATTCTGAGCCCATAAAAGCCCTGGACCCAGTCAACAGAGAGATGACCTGACTTTGGGTGGGGGACCACCCTTACATCCCCTCTCCACTGAGAGCTGTTGTGTTACTCAATAAAATTCTTCTCTGCCCTCCTCACCCTTCAGTTGTCAGCATAACCTCATTCTTCTTGGATGCAGGACAAGAACTTGGCAACTGTCAAATGCGGGTATGAACTGTGACACAGGCAGGCTGAGGCACACCTGTCCCAGCCACAGACCGAGTGCAGATCCCAGTGCACAAGCCAGGCACAGCATGGTGGGCTGAGTGGATGAGGTGCCTCCTGTGGCAGGCCCAGGGCCAAGGGAGGCCCAGGTGGGGACACTGCTGGCCACAGAGGCCCCTATAGGCAAAGTGACTGAGAAAAATCCTGTGTCAGTTGTCCTAAGTTGTCTAAACCACAGCTTATTTTCCCCAGTTCAACATTTTCCTGAGGGTGTCTTCATCTGGGGTGTTAGTTCAAATATGGGGTAATTATTAAGTCTACCAATGTCACAGCTGGGTTTCACAGTGTCTCTTTTTTTTTCCACTTTTTTTTTTTTTTTTTTTTTTTTTTTGAGACAGGGTCTCACTCTGTGGCCCAGGCTGGCATATGCCAGTGGCACAATCTCTGCTCACTGCAACCTCTGCTTCCCCGGCTCAAGCAATTCTCCAGGCTCAGTCTGCCAAGTAGCTGGGACTACAGGTGTGAGCCACCATGCCAGCTAATTTTTGTATTTTTTTTAGAGACAGGGTTTCACCATGTTGCCCAAGCTGGTCTCAAACTCTTGAGCTCAAAGGAATCTGCCTGACTCAGCCTCCCACAATGCTGGGATTATAGGTGTGAGGCACCACACCCGGTCCACGTGTGTCTTTCATCAGCAAAATGCCTCCAGGCAAAAGCAGATTTGAGGGCTGGGATCAGGAATTGTTTCTTGCTTCTCCTAAAGTTTGATCCCCAATTCTTTACTCTCCTTAGCTCTTTGGTGCTTTTGGGAATAATTTTTTTTTTTCAACATGTTTGCCAGCTTATTTTCTGTGGGAAATTCAGGCCTAATTACCTCGACCACTGTTATTGGGAGTATAACTCCCCACTCAAGGTTTCATTATTTTCCCTCTAGCCTGCCTGCACAAGGCCATCTGGTCCAGAGGATGGGAGAAGGGGTTGGAAGGAGACAGGGAAGATGAGATTGCATCTCTGTTCTTTATGACCTTGTTTCAGGGGGAGGAGAAACTTAAAGAAAATCCTTTTTTTTTTTTTTTTTTTTTTTTTTTTTTTCAGAAAAAGGAGACACATTGACCTGGAGTTTCCCCGCTTAGACAATTTCATATGGTTCAACTTATCCGCACTTTGTCCAGTAGGTCACGTGATAGGAGATGGCAGTCTCCTGCCATCTGGCAAAGGTCAGAAGGCAGGAGGGGCCTGGTCCAGGATGTCCCAGCCATGGGACACAGATGGCTAGTGGCAGCCACAGGAGGAGAACGACTTGTCTCTGCATGCAGGAAACCTGGAGAAAGGCACGCAGCCAAGCTTGTACCCACGCTGTGCCACTCAGAAGGAAGCGAAAACTCAGCACTGCACATGGCCGAGCAGACCAAAAGCGACTGCGAGGGAAGACGTTCAGCCCAAAAGTGGAAGTGAGCTGCTGCTAAGGCTTTCGGGGAACGTAGTCCCTAGCTGTGCCACATGTCCCTGTGTTCAGGAGGTGCTCTCTTGACATGTGTGTGCAACACACCTGGCGGAACTACACATCTCAATCTCAGCTCATAAAATGTATGATGATGCCAGTGGGCTTCCTTTGGACATCTCTTTAAAAGGCACACCCAGATCTTCCTATTATTAATTGTAAACTGGTGGTGTAAACCTTTCTAACCTGTGTGATGTTACCCTTAAAATGCCTTCCCACTCCCCAACACTGTCAAATCCCATGTTAGGATCCCTTAACCTGAGCAAATACAATTTTCTGCTTACTTTCAGTTATTGAAACTTAGTCTGACCATATATATATATATATATAGTTTTGTTTTGCTTTTAGAGACAGGTCTTGCTGTGTCACCCAGGCTGGGGTGCAATGGCATAATCATGGCTCACTGTAGCCTGGACCTGCTGGCCTCAAGCCTCCTGAAGTTCTGGGATTTTAAGTGTGCCACTGCACCTGGCGATGAAGCCTGTGGCCTGCCCTGATGGCACCCCTGGGTCCAGCTTCATCCCAGCTCTCTGTGTTGATTCACAGCAGGGCAGCCTAGTTTCCCTTGGGCCTCACGCAATCCTTGCCTCTAACCAGTCTCAAGGTGAGTTTGGCAGAGCAGCCACTGACACAGCCTTATGGCTCCTGCCCACTTGTCCTCCTTCCCAGGAGCTCCAGGTACAGGGTGAACATACATCTGGGTTTTAGAGCACAATCTGAGCTTCCCATCTGATTAGCTTCCCCTTTATTCTCAGGGTCCCTGTTTGGACAATCAATTATAAGGACACCCTATCCAGGAACCACTGAAATCCTGACTTGTGATCTCTGATGTCAAGGAAAACAGATGGAGTGGTCCTATCCTTTCCTTCCCAGGGATAACACAAATGCAGACCCTTAGAGATCTCCATTCTGCTGCTAGGGACTACTCCAGCAGCAGCCCCCTCCCTTCTGAAATCTCCAGACAGTTGGGGGCACCCCTCTCTGTTCGATCCTTTACCACCTTCCACCTCCACACTACAGGGAACACATTTTAAGGAACAAACATTAAGTTATCCCAAGAACTCCAGGTGACAGCTGTGAAGTGGGCCTGTGGTTTTGCTGGAGATGGAGATGCCAAGCTCCCATGCTTTCAGATCCCCCAATATCTCATTCTTGGTGCCCAAGTCCCCCACCCCTGTAGGGGCAGGGTAGGGGCTTCATCCCAGGAGCATGAGGCCCATCTCCTCTGGATCAGAACCTCCTTACATGGTTTTTATATCTATAGGGGCCAAGGATCAAGTGGCTCTGTGACTCTCACATCTAGTGAGTCCTATGGGACCATGTGTCCAGTCTCTGTGACACCCTTTAGAAAGCAGAGGAATGTGACATTTTGTTTTCACCTTAGGAGCTTTATCAGCAACTCCAAGCCAACAGAAAAGTCCCTGTCAAGATCCTGTGAGAACTCTAACTTTGGAATTGCAAATTGCCAGTTTTTTAATGCAGACAGTAAAATAAAAGCCCCATTAATTACTACAATAATACTTCCTATTCACAGCTCAATAAAATACCATTATAATTCAGGTCCAGATTTCTTGACTCCTTTATCCATTAAAATGTGTTTGTCTTTTAGTGTGTCTGCTACCTTTCCAAATGGAAAAAAAAAAAAAGTGTTTGTCAGCTGGTCATGGTGGCATGCACCTGTAGTCCTAGCTGCTTGGGCGACTAAGGACAGAGGATCACTTGAGCCCAGGAGTTTGAGGCTTCAGTGAGCTATGATCACACCACTGCATCAGGGACCCCACCTCAAAAAAAAAGTGTTTGTTAAAAAAGTATGTTTTTCCAAAATGACCAGGGTTTTACTAAAAGTTATTAGCAAAAATTAGTAATATCCTTCCACCAACTCTTGCAAATAGTCACTTATGCTCCTCATCTGCAGGAAGCCCTCTGCTCCTCTGCCCTCCCTTCTTTTTAATTGGTGCCTCAAAAGGCATTTCTGGCAAGTGGCAACGCTTTGCCTGATTCTGACAGTGCCAAGACTTTCTTTTAACAATTTTTTATTATTTCCTAAAAATTATTTATTTTTGTTGAGATGAGGTCTCACTATGTTGCTTAGGCTGGTCTCGACTCCTGGCCTCAAGTGATCCTCCCACCTTGGCCTCCCAAAGTGCTGGGATTACAGGTGTGAGCCGCCGTGCTGGGTCCCTCCCTTCTTTCTTGGGCTTGGATCAGCTTCTCACTCTGAGGAGCATCAGTGCTCATTATTCCTTCCCCCGAATCCTTCAGGTGTGCTGGTGTACAAGTTATCCAGGCTTATGCCCTGAGGGAAACCAAGCAGGTGGTTGTGTGGGAGGAGGAATCAGATAAGAAAAAGGAGGCCAACTTTAACTGTAAATGAGTTTAAACATTCACAGAGGCACATACAACGAATACCTATGCACCACTGTGGGGACAAAAGTTTTAAATTTTATTATTTACTATTATTATTTTTTGCCTTTCAAATGAGTTTAATAAAGACTAGTTTGGAAAATAGCTATTTTAAATTTTAATCCACCAAGTGACTTCTGACTAACCTAACCCTCAGTCTGGGAATGCCTCTAAAATGTCTAGTTGATGTATTACTCTTTACATAGAAACACCTATTTCCCTTCCCTCAAAACAACCCTTGATGCTGTTGCAGAAATCACAGGATGTGATACCCGGAGCATTCCCTCAGCACATTCCTTCAACAGCATGTATACTTTCCCCCAAGATACAAGCCCTGGTTCTGATGGGGTGTGGTGTGAAGATCTACCTTCCGGCCACCCAAGACCACACTTCTGTCTTTAAGTTTCCCCTAAAAAATCACCCAAACCGACAAACTGGATTTGTCTGCCTCATTCTTTGGCTTCCCAGCTCCTTCAGCATCTGAGGGTTGCTTTGCATACATGGCCCTTTCACAGAACTGAGCCCTGGGGGAATTCCTATGTCTAGAGCAAGGAAAGATAACTTGGGAGAAGCAGTTGTCAATAAAGGATAAGAAAATCTAGTAAGTGTAACCTGGAAGCCAGGTGAAAAAAAAAGGGTCATTGTGAGGAAGTGATCAGCTAATGTATCAAATAATGTTGAAAAGACAAGTAAAAGTGAGGTAAGAGACCAGCAGGACTTATTTTCCAGTCCCAACAGGATAAAGAGAAGAAATGGTGGGAACCAGCAGACAGTGCTGAAAGCAACCTCTAGCTTCCTTCGTTGCTCATTAGCATAAGACCCTCCCACCAGCACCATGACATTTACAAATACCATGGCAATGGCCAAGAAGTTACCACCCCTTTCCATGACAATAATCCAAAAGTTACCACCCCTTTTCCAGAGATTTCTGCATAACCCTCCCCTTGATTTGCATGTAATTAAAAATGGGTATAAATATAGCTAGCCAACTGTCCACAAGTGCTCACTTGGGGTGCACTGCCTAGGAGTTGGATGTGCTTCACAGGAGCAATTCCAGTTCAGTAAAACTTGCTAACACCACTGGCTTGCCTTTGAATTCTTTCCTGGGAGAAGCCAAGCACCTGTATGGGCTCATCTGCCTGCATCAATAGGACTGAAAAAGACCACTGGATTTAGCAACATGGAATCCATCAGGGATCTTTGATGAGAGCAGACACAAAGACCTGATTGGAGTGGGTGCAAGAGCGAATGGAAGAAGAGGAATTAGAGATGAGTATTCCACACCTCTACTGAGGAATCTTACTATTGAGTGATGCAAGAAATGGAGTGGTAGGTAGGTAGAGGGGGATATAGCACGCACACACACACACACACACACACACACACACACACACACATATACACACACACATATATATATATTTGAGATGAGAAAAACACGTTACTATGCTAATGGGAAAGATCCAGTAGACGAAAAAAAAAAAATGCAGGAAAGAGAACAACTGTAGGAATTATGCCCTAGTTTAAGGATGGGATCTAATACACTAGAGGACGACTTGATCTTAGGTAAGAGAACAAAGTGTCAACCATAGCAACAGAAAGAATGCAAGAATAAGATGCACAGAGAAGAGGAATTATCTTGAGATTCCTTTTTTAAAAAAATTATTTTTTTGAGACCAGGTTACGAGACTAATTTTTTTTGCATTTTTGGTAGAAACAGAGTTTTGCCATGTTGCCCAGACTGGTCTCGAACTCCTGGGCTCAAGAAATTCGCCCACCCAGCCTCCCAAAGTGTTGAGATTAAAAGTGTGAGTCACTGCACCTGGCCTCTTCTGATTCCTTTTCTTGTTCTCAGTTAACTAGGAAATAAGGTCACCAGCTGAGTGAGGAGTGGGCGAAGTGCTGCAGAGGTTAAAGAGAGAAGTCATAAAATAGCAACTTAAAAGAGAGGGACAATGACTGGATAGGAAAACAAATGCTGGAGGATAGCATACAAGACATTAAAGTGGGACTAATTGGCTGGGCGCAGTGGCTCACACCTGTAATCCCAGCACTTTGGGAGGCCGACACAGGCAGATCATGAGGTCAGGAGTTCAAGACTAGCCTGACCAACATGGTGAAACCCCATCTCTACTAAAAATACAAAAAATAGCTGGGCATGGTGGTGCGCGCCTGTAGTCCCAGCTACTCAGGAGGCTGAGGCAGGAGAATTGCTTCAACCTGGTAGGCGGAGGTTGCAGTGAGTTGAGATCATGCCACTGCACTCCAGCTTGGGTGACAGAGTGAGACTCCATCTCAAAAAAAAAAAAAAAAAGTGGGACTAATCGTCATAGTTGTTTTTCTTCAGCCACATTTAGCTGGATGGATATAGGAGTGGAATAGGCAGCTCTAGGCTCTTCTTGTTTTGCCAGATGCTCTGGTTCCTTCATTTAAAAACTGTATGTTAAATTATAAGAATATGCCATGATTGACTGGGCACAGTGGCTCACACCTGTAATCCCAGCACTCTGGGAGGCCAAGGAAATGGATCACTTGAGGCCAGGAGTTCGAAACCAGCCTGGCCAACATGGCGAAAACTCATCTCTACTAAAAATACAAAAATTAGTCGGGTGTGGTGGTGCACACCTGTGGTCCCAGCTACTTGGGATGCTGAAACATGAGAATCACTTGAACCTGGGAGGTGGAGGCTGCAGTGAGCTGAGATCGTACTGCTGCACTCCAGCCTGGGTGACAAGGCAAGACCCTGTCTCAAAAAGAATATGCCATGACTTATTGTTAACCTATTCACTTCCCAGTATTTCTGTTGTGTTCATATTTTTACTCTTTAAAACACTGCCTCAATAAACATCTTTGTGTGTCTCTCTTTTCCTCACAAGGGAGAATTTCTAGTCTAGGATATGTATCTCCAAGTGGTATTGCTGAGACATGAGATATGCTTAGCTTTGATTTTACTGGATATTGCCAAATTACTCCCCAAAATAATTATACCAAGTTACCCTCTTGCCAGCAGTGTATAAAAGTTCTAATTCCCCTCTGCCAGATTTCTCAATTTTTGCCAGCCTAATTGGTAGGAAACAGTATTACATTGTTTTATTTTGCAATATTCTGACTTCAAGATTGAGCATCTTTTCATTTACCTACCAGTCTTGTCTAGCAATCAATCTCCACTCAATTGCTCACTTAAAACACTATATCACTATATTAAGTATCTACCACATGCCTGGCATTAATTAGCAGGCTAATAAAAAGAGCTATCAAAACAGACATGGACTCTTGCCTTCCTGGAACTCACCATCTAGTGTAGGAAAAAGAAAACCAAATAATCACAAATACAAACTGTGGTAACATGGAGGACATTAACAGTAATCCATGAAAATTTTTAAAAGGGAGACCAATGTAATTAAAATAGGAGAGTCAGCAAAACCTTTCCTGAAGCACCATTTGCATTTTAACAGATGAGTAGGAATTAACCACCTTAGTATTTTTAAAAAGTGCTCAATCTTGAAGTCAGAACACTGCAAAATGAAAAGCCTACTGCAGCTATTAAAAAAACCAAGCATCACCACCATCAATATGCCTAAAAGTGCAGAAGTCTTTTCTCATCTTCCATGGAGGTGCGCTAGATGCTCTGGCAGGTAAAAGTATATCATACATATTTTAGGTTTTTTAATGCAAGCAACAAACATAAAAAATTAGCTTGAGCAAAAAGGAGAAACTTCTGGACTGATGGGGAGCTTCCTGAATCCCAAGGAGAGCTTCAGAAATTGAGCCAGGTCTAAGGACATCAGGAAATAGAAACAAGAACACCATCATGTCAACCTTGTCCTCTCCTACTTCCCATCTTTGGTAAGAAATCAGGTTCCAGGAAGCTCTAGGCCTTTATCTTTTGGCCTAGCAACACAAAAGCCCAAAGTACGGCTCCTTCCAGCTCTACTTGGAAAAAATTCTGGCAAAGGACTCTGATTAGCTGAACTAGGTCTCATGCCTGCCCCTAAAACTATCAGTGAGCCCCAGGGACATCCTGATTTAGGTTCCTACAGTCAATACAATCAGATTGTTGCAAGAGGAAAAGGGGGAAAATGCTGGGCAAAGACAAGAACTACCACCACACCGCTAACCAGAAGTTATAAGGATTGAATGACAGATGTGAAACACCTAGCACAATGTCTTTAAAGTAGTAAGCATTCAATAAATGGTAGCTATTAACTCACCTGGCTGTGATGAGTTTAGCAGTTAATTCCTCCCTCTTGGTGCACCACTCTTTAATCTTAGCCAAGTTCTGAAAATTGAAAACGACAAACTGACTCCCATTCAACTCAGAAGGCTATTTATTGAAAGAATACAATGATGTTACAAGGATGCATTTCACGTAGCCCTAAAAGGCTGGGTATCCATAAGTGCATGGTTCATGGCTGTTGGGACTAAGAAAACCTTCTGGTCAATGAGCCACCCATATGTCCTGGGCTCCCTCCCTGTCAATGAAGATGTGCTGAGGTTCAGAGAGTGGTGGCTGGATCTAGGCCAAGCACCAAACACAAACCAGTACTCTCCTTTGGGTCTTCTGGAACTAAGGTTTTATAAACTTCCATAACAGTGGGGGCAGCACTCAGCTGGTTACAATTCATGCCATTCCTGAAAGTAGTCCACTATGGGGATCCCCAAACAACCAGTAGCATAATGAGTTCCTGACAGGCATCCTAGCCAATCAGTAGGGAGGGTCTGAGTAGAATTACCCATTGTCAAACTATGTATCAGATAATAGAAGCACAGCCTTGGCATTGTGTGTGAGCTAATCATGGTGCACCATAAACAAGGTGTTTTGGATGGTCAGCATCTCAGAAGGGCAGATCTGCCATTGAATATTCCATTTTGCATCACAGAGGAGAGACTAATTGAGCTACACATACTACATTTCAGCCCCCATGCACAATTTTTTCCCTGCAAAGAATGAAGAATACTTGGGTGCTGCTGCATGCCATCCATGATGAGAGAAAGGCAATGAATCCTGCTATGTGGCATGCAAAGAATCCAGTAGGAAAGGTTCACCATCAATACCACCAATATCTTGCCCCATGATTCATATTTAGGGCTGGGAAAATTTATCTATCTTTGGGAGGCAGCTCTTGTGTAAAAGGAATCAATGTCCAGTTGTGCCCAAATTGGTCTGCATGGTCAATGTCAACACACCAACAAAGGTTCTGGAAATTCCTTTAGGATAGCCCATGGGAGTCATTAGGGGATGGAGCAGGCCACTGAAGCTTAGCTGATGCTTTACTAATGGAAAAGCATTATACAACTAAAATAAATTGATGTGTGTGTGTCTCTTGCTCTGTTGCTCAGGCTGGAATGCAGTAGTGTGATCTCAGCTCACTGCAGTCTCTGCTCCCGGGTTCCAGTGATCCTCCCACCTCAGCCTCCTGAGTAGCTGGGACTACCACTGCATGCCACCATGCCCAGCTAATTTTTGGATTTTTTTTTTTTTAAAGAGATGGGGTTTCACCATGTTGTCCAGGCTGGTCTTGAACTCCTGGGCTCAAGCAGTCTATCTGCCTTAGCCACCCAAAGTGCTGGGATTACAGGTGTGAGACACCATACCTAGCCAAGTTAATTTTTTTAATGGTGAAATCTTTTCTTTGCACATAAAATGAACCAGTGCATGTTGCTTCTCTGAGTACAAGACAAAATTTATGGCAATGGGCAATTAGACTTATACTTTTCTGCAAGAAAATTAACGGGAAAATTCTCCTCTTAGTTTTCTGTTGTTTTCCCATTGATCTGATACTGTAGGCTTAAGAAAGTGCTTTTTCATGGGCATGCCATAAAAAGTGCAATAAGGGGACTTAATAGTTCTGTGAAACTGGCATATGTTAGCTGAAAGTATAATTGTAACTGGGAAAAGGGGAAAAAAGTCACTAGTAGTTCAACCATCTACAGTTTCTGTTAAATTGTGGTTTGTAAGCCTCCAAGAAGTTGCTTTAAATAGTTTGTGATAAATTTGCATACATTTTGCTGCCACTTATACTTTTAAGAATTCTCAAAGTGTCCAACCCATAGGTGCCCATTAAATGTTTGTGTATCTGATACATCTTAAAATTTATTTTAAAGCCCTCTGAGTCCAAAAATAACCTTTTCACTGGCAAGGCCATGGGGCCCCAAATCCAGGAAACCTGCATTTTAAACCCAGCTTTACCCTTATAGGCTGTATCATACTGTGGAAACCACTTCACATCTTTGGCTTTCAGTCTCTTCATCTGTACAATGAAGTGGTTGGGCTAGTTGATCTAATTCTTTGAATGGTGACTTCCTGGAGTTGGAACTGGTTTCCATGGTGAAGTTAATTTAAGAGCTGCAGTTGAGTGCAGTTGTCAAGCAATTTTTAAAATGGGTTTTGGTCATTACTGTAGGAATTTGTTTTTTAAAAAAGCTGTTGACATTGGGGGTCACAAGTCAAGATGTTGAAACTTGATGATATCCTGCATACATATATTCAAAAGCAAAGTCCAACATATAGGCATATCATCCCCAACCAGCTACATACATGTAGCTGTTTTTACACTAGTCTGTAATCAGATCTGAGAATGTGTCTTTATGTTAAAAAAAAAAATCTGTCTACTGGCAGTTTTCTCCACACACAACATATAAACACACACATAATTCATTACATTCCCAAGCTCTCTAAGAATCCTCTGATCCTGAATCAGAACATTTTAGCTAAAGCATTCTGCAAATTCCTTAATTTCACGGTTCCTAGAGTTTATTTCGAGTATGAATTCTCTGGTGTTTAGTAAGAGCTGAACTTCGGCTGAAGTTTTTCCCACATTCCTTACAAGAATAGGGTTTTTCTCCAGTATGAATTCTCTGATGATCATGCAGGTTGGTTTTTTTTCGGAAGGCTCTCCCACATTCATTACATTCATAGGGCTTCTCTCCAGTATGAGTTCTCTCATGCTGAATGAGAGATGAACTTTGACTAAAGGCTTTCCCACAGTCAATACATTCATAGGGTTTCTCTCCAGTGTGGGTTCTCTCATGTTGAGTAAGCGATGAGCGTCGACTAAAGGCTTCTCCACACTCATTACATTCATAGGGTTTCTCTCCAGTATGAATTCTGTGATGCTCTATGAAACTTGTACTCCTTTTGAAAGCTTTCCCACATACATTACATTGATAGGGTTTCTCTCCAGGATGAGAAATAGCTTGCTGACTAAAAGCCTGCTCACAATCATAGGGGTTCTCTGCAGTATGGATCCTCTGATGGTCAGTAAAGTCTGTAATGTGACTAAAGTCTTCCCCACAGTCATTACAATGGTAGGATTTCACTTCGGTAAGAGTGCTTTCATCTTGAGTGAGAGATGTGCTGTGCTTGAAATCTGTGCTGTAGTTACTGCTTTGGTAAGGTTTGCCTCTCTTATGAATCCTCATATGTTTATAAAGGGATGGGCTCTGACCAAAAGCCCTCCCACATATGCTACATTCAAAAGGTTTCTCTCCAGTATGAGTCCTCTCATGTTGGACAAGGGAAGAACATCGACTAAAGGCTTTCCCACATTCCTTACACTGGAAGGGCTTCTCTCCACTGTGTGTGACCTCGTGTTGAGTGAGGGATGTGCCATGCCTAAAGGACCTCCCGCATAGATTACATCGATAGGGTTTCTCTCCAGTGTGAATTCGCTGGTGTTGAACAAGGGAGGAGCTGCGCTGGAAGGCTTTCCCACAGAGACTACACTGATAGGGTTTCTCTCCGGTATGAGCATTCTCATGCTGACCAAGAGATGAGCTATGCCTGAAGGCCTTTCCACATACATTGCATTCAAAGGGTTTCTCCCCAGTGTGAATTCTCTGATGCTCAGTAAGCTGTGTCTTCCAGAGAAAGGTTTTCCCACAGTCGGTACATTCATGGTGTTTCTTTCCAGGATAAATTCCTTGATCTGTTCCATTAGGGAAAGCTCCCTCTCCTTTATGTGTTTTCTCATGTTTACTAAGCGATGATCTATGAATAAAGGCTTTTCTACATTTATCACACTTATAGGGTTTCTTTTTTGCAAGAATATTATTCTGATTAAGTAAGTCTGCATTATGTCCCAAATTGCTTCCAAGGGTCTCACATTCACTAGGCCTTATTCTTGCAGGAATGTTCAGTTGTGTAACCAAATTGGTGTTCAATCTAGAATTTTCACCAAATTTATTTTGCTCAAAACTTTCTTGTGGTGTAATTATTTTCTTCTGGGTGGATGCCTCTGATCCCAGATGTCTCTTCCAGTTTTCCTGTTGCCTGTCTAACTGGCTGCTAACATCCCAGGAGTCTTCTAATGTAGCATGTAAGAGATCATGTGTGCAGTGGGATACTTCTGATACATCGTGCTGCAAATGTGATGATTTGACTTCAGGCCTGGTCTTCCAGTCTGAAAGAAATCCAAAGTACAAAAGTCCCCTATTCCTCCTTCCTGTTGAAATACACTGCTAGAGTAGCAATGAAGAAAGACATATAAGTTACATATGACTCTGTTTTGAAATTACTCCTGTATCCTGAGAAGACGACCCAAAATGGAGAAAAGGAAAAGTGAAGAAATGATAGTGAAGACTGCAGATTCAGAGTATGTGGTAAGTCCAGAGAATGAGGAAAGCCCATCTAGGAGGGTTGGTTAGAAAATAAGGAAATAAGCGAGCAGGACTGTGTTAGGCACAGATACAAATGGAACAGGATCACAGCCCATCTTAGGATCCTATATGCTCTCCATGCCTCCTATCCTTTTATAAACCACCACAAAATCTGTCTTCCTAATATATCCATTTCATAATTTGTTTACTGTCAACTCTGAGGTTCCAGGTCTCCAAATGCTGCAGAGAAAATCTGCACCCAGTGATATAACTGAAAAGATTATTTGAAATACTGCATTTTCTCAGTTTGTAAAGTATAACCCTTGGAGATCAAGGAGGTCCTTGATCAGGAGGCAAATCATCTTTGTCTTTACAACTGGTACTGTGGTTTTCATCTATTTGAGCTCTGGTTCTACACTAATCACCTCCCTTGACCAAAAAATTTATTTCAATCTGGCTAATAAATTGATCTTTAAGTCCCTGTTTTTACTTCAGAACACTGATACAAGCAAATTGATTTTTAGGGTTTAAGAACGATAACCTTTAAAAACTAAGGGCAGAGAGCTTTTTGGAGTCATGGAAATGTTCTATGTCAATAGGAATTTGGGTTAGGCAAGTGAATGCATTTGTCAAAACCAACTGGATGGTACATATAAGACTTGTACATTTCACTGCATATAACATTTTCTTTTAAAAACTGAAAAAAATTGAATTCTAGTTAATGACATACATACTAAAAGTGTAGGGGTGAAATGTAATTATGCCTGCAACTTACTTGGAAATGCATCAAAAAGTAAGATGGATTGATAGATGGCTAAAGAAATACATGATAAAGCAAATAAAACACATGTTAACAAAGCAAATGAAATAACATGTTAACAACAACAAATGTGATAATCTTGGTGGTAGGTATGTGGTATTGACTGTAAAATTTTTTTCAACTTTCCTATTTGAAAATGTTCCTAATAAAATGTTGACAGAGGAAATCACAATAAGGCCCTAAACCCCCAAACTCCTTACCCTGCAATAAGAATCAACTCAACTCCTGAGGACAGAGAATGCCTTGTAATTTTTTTAAGAATTGTTCTCAGTGGGACATGCAAAAAATGCTTGTGGAAATGATTAAATGAGAAAAGTTTTCTTGCTAACCAGATTTCTTACTGATCAGTCAAGTATGTTCTGATTGCTTTCTATATGCTCTGCCACACAGATAAAATATATTAAAATACCATAATAAACAGAGCTTGAAGAGAAACAAGACAATCTTTTGGCAACTAGAAAAGGGTAAAACCATCAGATGGCATATTATTAAATCTGAGTTTTTATAGTGTAGATGATATAAATGATATTTGTTGTCAGGAAAGGAAGAAATAAATAAATATATTAGTATATATCACGTCTCATGGATGAGATAGATCTTGAACTCAAAGAACAAATGGCTTTGGATAGGCAGAATATATTGCCTAATGAGGAAAAAGATATGCTGCATACAGAGAATATTAAGAGAAGTTCAACCTAAGGGGATCTGTTTTAGCAGGAATAGAAGGATAATACTGGAAGTATGATAGGGAACTTTTAAATCAGGGAGTTTCTATTTTCTATAGTAAAGTACAGAGAGTAATAGCAACGGTTTGTCAGAAATTTTAAGAAGATAAAGCATTAGGCTGGGCGCAGTGGCTCATGCCTGTAATCCCAGCACTTTGGGAGGCCTAGGTGGGCACATTGCCTGAGCTCAGGAGTTCACAACCAGCCTGGGCAACACGGTGAAACCCTGTCTCTATTAAAATACAAAAAATTATCCGGGCATGGTGGCGTGTGCCTGTAGTCCCAGCTACTCAGATGGCTGAGGCAGGAGCATTGCTTGAACCCGGGAGGTGGAGGTTGCAGTGAGACGAGATCATGCCACTGCATCATGCCATTGTACTCCAGCCTGGGTGACAGAGTGAGATTCCATCTCGAAAAAAAAAGAAGATAAAGCATTAAAATCCAGTGGCTGGGCATGGTGGCTCAGGCTTGTAATCCCAGCACTTTGGGAGGCTGAGGTGGGATGAACATATTAGGCTAAGAGTTTGAGACCAGGCTGGCCAATAGCAGTTTAGTAGAAACCCCATCTCTACTAAAAATACAAAAACTAGCCAGGCGAGTTGGTGCGTGCCTGTAGTCCCAGCTACTTGGGAGGCTGAGGCATGAGAACTGCTTGAGCCCAGGAGGTGGAGGTTACAGTGACCTCAGATCACAGCCACTGCATTCCAACCTGGGTGACAGAGTGAGATTCTGTCTCAAAATAAATAAATAAATAAAATCAATCCAGTGTGGTTCAGCAACTGATGAATAACAAAATGTGATATATCCATACAATGGAATATTACTCAATGGTAAAAAAGAATGATGTACTGATACATGCTAGAACATGATTGAACCTTGAAAACATCATGCTAAGTGAAAGAAGCCAGTGCCATATTATATGATTCCATTTATACAAACTATCCAGGATATACAAATCCATAGAAATAGAAATTAGATTAATGGTTACCAGGTAGGTACTGAGAGGAGTGGGGAATGGGGAGTAACTGTTAATGGGTATGACGTTTCTTGCTGGTGTGAGGAAAATGTTCTGAAATTAGATAGTGTTGCTGTTTGTACAACTATCTGAATATATGAAAAAACCACTGACCTCTATGCTCTAAAGGGGTGAATCTCATGGTATGTGAATTATACCTCAATAAAGCTATAATTTTAAAAATCCATTTGATTTATAAAAAGAAAAAACAGAGTGAGCTATTCCAACTGGAAATTATAGCAATCTAAATCTGGGACCTCAGCAGTGGCTCACACCTGTAATCCCAACACTTTGGGAAGCAAAGGGAAGAGGATTGCTTGAGCCCAGGAGGTCAAGGCTGCAGGGAGCTGTGATAGAGACACTGCACTCCACCCTGGGTGACAGAGCAAGACCCCGTCTCAAAATAAAAAAATTAGGCTAGTGTGGTCGCTCATGCTTGTAATCCCAGAACTTTGGGAGGCCAAGGTGGGTGGATTGCTTGAGCTCAGGAGTTCAAGACCACCTGGGCAACATGGTGAAACCTCGTTTCTTCCTCACCAAAAATACAAAAAATTAGCCGGGTGTGGTGGCACATATCTATAGTCCTAGCTACTTGGGAGGCTGAGGTGGGAGGATTGCTTGAGCCCGGGAGGCAGAGACTGCAGTGAGCCGAGATCACACCACTGCACTCCAGCGTGGGTGACAGAGTGAGATCCTGTCTAAATAAAATAAATAAATAAATAATTTAAAAATCTGGGCCCTGGTTTACAGTGCCACCAGTAGAAGTTAAAAGGCAAGAAAATCTAAGCTACTTCTCATAGGAAGAAAACAACCTGGGTTGAAATAAAAGACTAAACTAATTAGGGTATCCCGCCTGAGCAATTAAAAATCCTTTGGATTCTAATAGGCAAGGGTAGAAATGAGAAATAGGCAAGGTAGCAAAACATACTGGTGGGGGATGAAAGGTGATGGATTTAGATTTTATGTATTTAATATGAACTATGTGACTTCTGAGAAGGATAAAAGTAACCATGGTACAAATAAGGAAGACTTCTGAGTCTACGGCATAGAATAAAGAGCTGCAACTACCAGGAGGCAGGTACTCTGTTAAGGAGGTAATCAAGAAAGGAGGCTAGAAGGCAGGTTCCTTAAGGCAGGGTCACTTAGGGAGAAAAGCAAGAAAAGCTAAAGACCTAAAGCTAAGCAGCATTTAACAAGCGAGGAACTGGGAGATGAGGATACTACAGAACTGTGGAGGGAGGTAATGAGTCAAAGCAGCATGAACATGAGATGGAAGGAAGATGGTGGCAAGGCACGTAGTCTGAAGGCAGGTTATCAAGGGAGAGAGAATCAAGGAAGGCTGTGGGTGTTTCCTACAAGTCTGGGGCATCTGACAGTGAAAGCAGCAAGACTAAACAAGGAAAAGATGGGGGAGTTCAACACAACAAAGAGATACGGGAGTTCAATTCAGGGAAGAAATATGGGAGTTCAATTCTGAATGAGTAAGAGAAGGGATCTCTAATTAATAAAGGGAATCAGAGGCCACCAGAGGAAAAATAATCCAGCAAGAGCAGGAGCACCCTTTTGAAGAGAGACCTACAAGGTGTCGGCCAGGCGATGGCTTCAGCCTCCTATGCAGATCTAGGAGATCGCAAGCCAGCTGCTGGAGGGTATCTCCCCCTCCCTAAGTTGTGCCATTAACTGCATTCATTCCTAATGCCTGACTCTCACTCATTTACCTGGATAGAAAGGTCGTTGGATTTCTCCCTCTGATATCCATGGCTCTTCTCCTTGCTCCAATTTGAAGATCACCTCTGGCTTGGAAACTTGATATCCTGCTCATGGGTAAATACACAAGATTTGGTTGTTTGTGCAAGTGGACAAAGAACCCTCCTAAGCACAAGTCAGTACTAGTCCTTGATCCTCAGGAACTCTGAAGGAAAAAAAAGGTGCAACTTAAGGAGTCATGCAATCAAATTGCCTATTTCCAGTTTTGCAAAATAAAGACCTTTTACCTAAAGAGCAGGCTCAAAACCCCATAAAACTGGGTCCCAATGAGATTAACAAGCTCTGACCCCTGAGCACCCTGGTCACAGTTACCTAAGCTCTGGGCACCACCACTATAGCAACCAAGGAAGGAAAGACCCATCAGCAGGAAAGACACTCAGATAAGTGGTCCTTACCAAGAGAAACCAGGTGGCTATAGTTCTCCAGCATCACATCCCTGTATAAGCTCCTCTGAGCAGGGTCGACATGGTACCATTCTTCCTGGGTGAAGTCCACAGACACATCTTTGAATGTCACTGATTCCTGTAAAATCACATTCTTGTTCAACTGGGGATCAACCCCACAAATGTTCTAAGGCAATGCTGGGAACATACTGTAGGAGCTATCAGAAGTGGTGATCACACATTTGTTAGATTGAGGAGGCAATGTTGGGTTACATAAACTCATTGTTTACATAATTTTGTAAAGGATCTAGTATGTCAGGCAGCAAAGTTATGAGGGGCAATTTGTCCTGCTGACCTGTATTGCTACCTAGCTATCTTCTTGGTTTCTTTCAAAGCCAAGCCTTTTTATACAATCACCAAGTCATTGCTGCCTATTCACTTTCTTTGTTACAAAATCCAAATACAGTGGGTAGTAAAAAGTGACGACCTTCTTTCACCACCATAACCAATCCCACTTTACTTTCAGAAATAACCACTCTTAATAGTTTGGTGTATACACAAAGTCCCTTGTTCATGTTTATTAACACCCCACCCACCCAATTAACCATACTCACACCCCAACACAGAATCTTGTTTTATGAAATACCGTACATATTGTTCTACAACTTACTTTTTGATTTAGCTATGTATCCTAGAGATCTTTACATAGTGGAATAATTGCACCTTATTGAACTGCTTCATAGTATTCCACAGTACACCTGTATCACAGGTACCCACTGATTAAAACCAACAACACCTCGCCGTATTAAGAATAAAATGCGACAGGGCACACGGGTGGTTCACACCTGTAATCCTAACACTTTGAGAGGTCAAGGCCGGCAGATCGCTTGAGCCTGTTCACTTCCTTTGTTACAGGAGCCCAAGAGTTTGAGACCATCCTAGGCAACAGAGCAAAACCCCATCTCTACAAAAGATCAAAAAATTAGCCTGGCATGGTGGTGTGTGCCTACAGTCCCAGCTACTCAGGAGGCTGAGCTGGAAGGATCACTTGAGTACAGGAGGCGGAGGTTGCAGTGAGCCATGATCATGCCACTGTACTCCAGCCTGGATGACGGAGTGAGACCGTCTCAAAAAGAGAGTAAAATGCAATTCCCTCATGGCTCACCAGGCTGTCGCATGCTGATCTTGATGTTCCTTGACTACATCAAACTTGTTCCCAGCCCTTTTGTTATTCCCTAGCCTCCTGCATGTCCACATGGTTGACAACTAGTTAACCAGTTATTCAGGCATCATCTCAAGCATGGCCTCCTCGGGAAGGCTGTCTTAGCACCTCCACTATCCATCGCATTTTGTGTTTAATTTTCCTGCTAGTCCAGCTATCTCTCACTGCCCAGTTCTTTTCACCTGAACTCAAGAACAGATTCCGATAAAAAGGACACTTGTGTTTCTAGCAATGATCGGAGATATTAGCTTGTTACCCTATTGTCTGTCTCTCCACTGTAAGTTCCATGGGAACAGGGACTTTATCTTGATCAGTTACATGCCTGGTGCCCAGAACAACGCCCGGCACCTAGTGGGCACTTAAAAAATACTTGCTGAATGAATCAATGAACCAGTCCCTGTCAGCAGGTACTGTGATTATTTCCAGTATTCTGCTATTGTAAACATTACTGTAATAAATATTCTTTGGGCAAACATGCTAGGATTTCTCCTGGCTCGCTAGCTAAAATTACAACGGCTAGGTCAAAGGTCTTTCACTGCATCATACCCTAATCACTTTTTCCTCTACCATCCCATGGACACATGGCTGGCTGGCTGAGGTGCCCCATGTCTCCCAATTGTCAGCTCTGATGCTAGAGAGCTGATTGTCTAGAATCACTTGGCCTTGTTAAACCATGAGTCACCTGTGACCATGGCCTCCTTGAGCTATGTACTTTTGGTTAGGCTTTTTTTTTTTTTTTTTTTTTGGAGACAGGGTCTCACTCTCTCACCCAGCTTGGAGTCCAGTGGCTCAATCATGACTCACTGCAGCCTCAACTACCTGAGCTCAAGTAATCCTCCCACCTTAGCCTCCAGAGTAGCTGGGACTACAGGCATATGCCACCATATCTAGCTAATTCCTGGTTAGACTTCTGTCTCAGAAAGTATATAATAAAGTATGGCAAAGACAATTAGTGCAAAAAGACATCGAAAGCAGAGCTGAGTTAGCTGGAGCAGTGAGGGAAGGTTTCACAGAGGCTTCAGCTTATTCTGTACCCTTCTCTTGTTTGCTTAGGTATAGCTGAACCGATTCACTCAAATTCCTCAAGAGTATCATTCTGTTCTCCCATTTCCTTTAGCTAATTCCATTTCATACTTCAGGTGCCGGTTAGCAGATCTCCAGTGAAGTCTTCTGGTCCCCCACTGGAGAGTCAACCTCCCTATCATGTGCTTTAAACCACTCTGCACACCTACCATTATTCAAACAAACCTACTCATCTATTTAATGCTTGTTTTCCTAGTTAAATGGTACACATTATGAGGGCAGGGATAATACTTTTGATTGTTTTTGAAATTCTACAACACCATTGTCCAGCAAGTACCTGACTCACACTATACCTCTGTTTCCTGAATGAGTTGAGCCTTAAGGAGATGGATGACATCTGAATATTAAAGAAGGCAGGAGTGGCCCCTTCTACTGAGTGAGGTGCATGACCACATCCACACACCATACTGGCTCCTCTGCCCCATATTTCTGTTCAACACTTGGCTGTGTCCCTGCAGGAACAGGGGAGGGATGAAACTGGGGCCATTTTTCTGATCAAGGTTAGAGATCTGACAGACTAGATATTTACAAGGTGCCTGGATTTACTATATACACTGTGGCAGACTAAAAATGCAAAAGAAAAACACTGCAGTCCTTGAATATGGTTCAGTTTATTTTAAAAGCGTTATTTATTAGAGCACAATATGAGACAATACACAGTAAGTTGAGGTGCTGCAGGCGCTCAAAGCACGAAAGACTGGGAGAGGGAGAGAACACTTCAAGGTAGGCTCTGTACCAGGTCCTAAGAGGTAAGTGCCATCTGCATGGAAGAAGAAAATGTGGGAATCCAATCCAGGGATTGGGAAGCTTGAGAAGGGAGGCTGGTCTTGGGAGAGGCATGGCCAGCAAGGATAAAGGGGTTGGACCAGCCATTTTGAGATAAGTGGTGAGAAGTAAAACCTTCTCCCCACTGCCTACTCTACCCTCTAGACATATTGTCTCTTCGGTTTAGTAATAGTCATTGCCCAACCAGGACTCCTTTGCTTAACTGGTTCCTCGTATTTAACATATGGCCTCCTGGTTTATTTTGTTTTATTTTGTTTAATAGAGATGGGGTCTCACTATGTTGCCCAGGCTGGTCTCAAACTCCTGGGCTCAAGTGATCCTCCCACCTCGGCCTCCTAAAGTGCTGAGATTACAAGTGTGAGCCTCTGAGCCTGGCCGGCCTCCTGGTTTCATTCTGCTTTCCCAAAGAGTCTGCACTCAAGGTGAAGAATGTGCTAACCAGCAAGCAAACGTCTGCTCCAAGCCACTCATAATTTCTTGCCTTGAAAGGGCAACCACTGGCCTCTGTTCTTTAACTCTTGATCCCAATCGCCTTTTTTTCCCCTGGGCACTATCAGAGTTACTTCAAAACACAAATTTGATCATGTTCACAAACACTTCACTGCAGCCAGGCTGAGTGGCTCATGCCTGTAATCCCAGCACTTTAGGGGGCTGAGGCGGGTGGATCACCTGAGGTCAGGAGTTCAAGACCAGCATGGCCAACGTGGCAAACTCTTTGGGAAAGCAGAATGAAACCGTCTCTACTAAAAATACAAAAATTAGCCAGGCGTGGTGACGGGCGCCTGTAATCCCAGCTACTCGGGAGGATGAGGCAGGAGAATCACTTGAACCCGGGAGGTGGAAACTGCAATGAGCCGAGACACCGCCACTGCACTCCAGCCTGGGCAACAGAGCGAGACTCCATCTCAAAAAAAAGAAAAGAAAAAAACAAAACACAACCCATAAACCCTTCACTGTCTCCCACTTTTCCCTATTTCTGTCACCCTCACCCTAGTTCGTGTCACCATCTCTTACCTGAACTACTGCTACAACCTCCTAGTTCATCTCTCCTCTCACTCTTGCCCCACCACCCAAGTCCATTTTCCACATTACAACCAGAGAGATCTTGTTAAAATCTGCCAGACTGCTGGGCATGGTGGCTCACACCTGTGATCCTAGCACTTTGGGAGGCTGAGGTGGGAAGATCACTACAGGCCAGGAGTTCCAGACCAGCCTGGGCAACACAGTGAGACCCCATCTCTAACACAAACAAATTTTTTTAAATTAGCTGGGCATGGTGGCTTGCATCTATGGTCCTAGCTACTTGGAGGGCTGAGGCAGGAGGACTGCTTGAGCCTGGGAGTTCGAGGCTACAGTGAGCCACGATGACACCACTTCATTCTAGCCCGGGTGACAGTGCAAGACCCTGTCTCAAAGAAAAACAAAACAAAACAAAAATCTGCCAGGTCAAGTCACCTCTGTTTCAAGGCCTCCAATGGCACCCTGATTCATTTCAAGTAAAGTCAAAGTCTTTATGGCCGCCTATAGGCACTTCACAATCTGGGTGCCAGCTAGCTCCCTGACTTCACCTCAAGCCTCCTCCCCTGCCTGCAGCTCTCACCTGCACCCACCCCACCCTCCTTCTGATTCCTGGAAGACACTAAACCTACTTCCTCCCTGGTGCCTGTGTTCTGCCTTTTCCCTTGACTTGAAAGCCTCTTCCTGCATGTACGCCCGTGGCTCCCCACTCACTGGCTTCAGCTCTTTGTTCAAATGTCACCTTATCAGAGCAACCTTCCCTCACCATCCTACACAAAATAGCACCCCATTCTACATTCTCACTGTCTTTTTCACAGCCTTTGCCACCTGACATAGCATGTTTACAGTCTATATCCCAAAGCAGAATGTAAACCCCGAGAGCAAGAATACTATTTATTTTCTTTACTGTTGAATCTCCATTGTCTAGAACAGACCTGACATGTAGTAGGTGCTCCACAAATATTTAATACATTTTTCTTTTGAGACAAGGTCTTGCTCTGTTGCCCGGGCTGGAGTGCAGTGGTGCAATCATAGATCACTGCAGCCTTGACCTGCTGGGCCTAGGCAATTTTCCCATTTCAACCTCCTAAGCAGCTGGGACCACAGGTGTGTGCCACCATACCTATTTTTTTTATTTTTGTAGAGATAGGGTTTCTCTATGTTGCCCAGGCTGGTCTATGAACTTATGGGCTCAAGCAGTTCTCCTGTGTCAGCCTCTCAAAGTGCTGGGATGACAGGTATTAGCCACCATGCCTCATCCACAAATATTTAATAAATATTTGTCTTGAGATTAAAACTTAGATTCCTCAGTGTGAGTTTCAGAGCCCTTCATGGCCTAGTCCCCTGGGGACCTCCACAGCCCCAACTCTGGCTTCTCCTCCCCTCAGACACTAACATTTGGCCATGCAGAAGAGTTACAGCTCCTTGAAACCAGAACGTTCTTTCACCTCGGCAAGCGTTACTTCAAGCGCTCAGGCTTTCTTCCTCAGCTTGGCTAAGGCTCACTCTTCACTCTTCACCAAGACTTGGTCAAGTTCTCTCCTCTGGGGCCCCATTCGTACCCCAGGTCTGGGCTGTGTCCCCCTCCCATCCCAGCAGCTCTCCTCCCTGGGCCTCTCTCTAGCACAGCTCATAAGACACTACTACATTCAGGTGTCTGTTACCCAGTGGTCACTCCTACCAAACTGTGCTCCTAGAAGGTCAAGACCTTGGCTCAGGCACCTTCAAATTTCCAGAGGCCAGAACCAGTTTGGTACATAACAGACAATCAAAAGTTTGCCAGAGTAAATAGGTAAAATGCACTCTTGGTGGAAGTTAGTCACTCTGAGTCAGATCAACTTCAGGGCATCTCATGCTACAGGTCACACCTTGAACCCTAATAAATGATCCAGTAACACCTTGCAGATAGCTGCTCATCCTTCTTCCAGATGTAACAGGACTTCATCATCAACCCCTTTTAAAAACTAACAAAGCAGCCAGACGCAGTGGCTCATGCCTGTAATCCCAGCACTTTGGGAGGCCAAGGCGGGTGGATCACGAGATCAGGAGATCGAGACCATCCTGGCTAACATGGTGAAACTCCCTCTCTAATAAAAATTTTAAAAAAATTAGCCGGGCACGGTGGCAGGCGCCTGTAGTCCCAGATACTCAGGAGGCTGAGGCAGGAGAATGGTGTGAACCTGGGAGGCGGAGCTTGCAGTGAGCCAAGATCACGCCACTGCACTCCAGCCTGGGTGACAGAGCCAGACTCCGCCTAAATAAAAAAACAAAAACAAAAACCAAAAAGCAACGAACAAAGTTATTAAGAAGTATCACATGTTCCAGACAGGTGCAGTGGCTCATGCCTGTAATGCTACCACTTTGGGAGGCCAAGGCGGGTGGATCACCTGAGATCAGGAGTTCGAGACCAGCCTGGCCAACGTGGCAAAACCCTGTCTCTACTAAAAATACAATTAGCTGGGCGTGGTGGCGGGCACCTGTAATCCCAGCTACTTGGGAGGCTGAGGAAGGGAGAATTGCTTGAACCCAGGAGACGAAGTTTGCAGTAAGCCAAGACTGTGCTACTGCACTCCAGCCTGGGCAACAGAGCAAGATTCCGTCTCAAAAAAAAAAAAAAAAAAAAAGAGGAAGTATCACATGTTCCCTTTCCTTATGCTGACATACAAGGATCTTGGCCAAATGGTTGAGCCCAAAGCAAGGAACTAGGAACAGCATATACTAAGTTGAGAAGACTCAACTTCATGGGCTCCTAAAAAGCTCCATAATGAATAAATGCATAACATCCTTGAGTAGATCTCACACCTCCTGGAGATCCAATTACCTCATCAATAACATGAGTTCCCTGAACTACAGAAATAAAGAGTTTTATGAGCAGATGGGGTGAAAGGGCACTTCCAGAAAGGACATGTACAAATACAGTTTGCCCAATTAGAAAACATCACATTTACGGCAATACAGTGTGGTGTCTCCACTTAAGCACTCAGTGGCCTCTGATACCAGATTGATCATAGTTTAACAAGCCGATAGTTGACCGTGTAACTAACAATGGTGTACAGAGAGAAGAACATCACTGTCAACCTTTGCACACACACAGATTCCTACTGCATCACCATCTGCAGTATTGAAGACTGGAAACCTGGACCTCCTCCTTGACTCTTCATTTTTCCTTTATGCCTTGCAGTCACCAAAAGCCTCAGAAATGTCTCCTGAATTCAGTCCCTTGCCTTCATCCTTCAAATCCAGCTGAAATCCTCCCTTGCCAATGACAGCATTAATCCAGGGAATGGCAATCTACAGCCACACAGTCTAATATGGCAGCCACTGGCCACATGTGGCTATTCATTATGTTTTTAAATTAAGGATTTAGATGTTCACCCAATTACAAACTGGTTTTAAATGCTAGGAGGAAAAGAAAAAGAGCAAACAAACTTAAAAGTCACACTTGCAATGTAGCTAGTCCAAATGGGCATGTGTGATTAAGCAAAATACACACTGGGCCAGGCGCAGTGGCTCACACCTATAATCCCAGCACTTTGGGAGGCTGAGGTGGGTGGATCACCTGAGGTCAGGAGTTTGAGACCAGCCTGGCCAACATGGAGAAACCTAGTCTCTACAAAAATACAAAAATTACCTAGGTGTGGTGGCACATGCCTGTAATCCCAGGAGGCTGAGGCAGGAGAATGGCTTGAACCCAGGAGGCGGAGGTTACAGTGAGCCAAGATTGCGCCACTACACTCCAGCCTGGGCAACAGAGTGAGACTCTGTTTCAAATAAATAAAATAAAATAAAATACACACTGAATTTCAAAGATTTACTATCAAGGAAAGAATGTAAAATGCCTCATTAGTAATTTTAAAATATTTATCACATGTAGAGATGATAATATTCTGGATATATTGTTTTAAATAATATGTATTACTAAAATTAATTTCACCTGTTTCTTTTTATATTGTAGCCACTAGAAAACTTAAAATTACACATGGAATGTGTATTTCTTTGGCACACCACCGTTCTACATTGTTCTAGGTCTCCACCTCAGGCCATCTTTCTCTCAAACGCTGCCTCCTGTCATATACCCAAAGCTTCTGCCACATGGACTCTTTGGCCTAGTAACAACATTTTCTTTTGTGTTTCTTTGCCTTTATACATCCTATTCTGACCATAATGTACTTTCTTCCCTCAGTTCCACAGGAAAAATTCCTATTCATCCTTGTAGAACCAGTTCACTGTTCCATTCCCTCCTGAAGCTTCCCCACATCCTCCGTGCTCCCCATCCCCCTTCAGCATTTGGTCCCCATCTCCATTTCAGAACCGTAGCCATCTAGTTACATTTTTCTCCCTCAAGAATTTTTTTTTTTTTTTTTTTTTTGAGATGGAGTCTTGCTCAGTCGCCCAGGCTGGAGTGCAGTGGCACGATCTTGGGTCACTGCAAGCTCCGCCTCCCAGGTTCATGCCATTCTCCTGCCTCAGCCTCCCGAGTAGCTGGGAGTACAGGCACCCGCCACCACGCCCAGCTAATTTTTTTTGTATTTTTAGTAGAGACGGGGTTTCACCATGTTAGCCAGGATGGTCTTGATCTCCTGACCTCGTGATCCACCTGCCTCAGCCTCCCAAAGTGCTGGGATCACAGGCATGAGCCACCGCGCCCGGCCAAAAATTTCTTAAACTCCTTTTCATTTCAGTATCTCTGACACTGCAAGTGGAGAGTGTCCAGAATCACCTGGGCAGCTTTTCTAAATTGTCCTTGCATGGAGGGTCTTGCCCAGCATCTTTTAAAAGCTCCTCAGGTGGTTCATTATCAAAGAGCAACAGCTCAGATTTCTTGAACACTCGCTGCTAGGCAAGCACTAAACTCAGTCATTTACGTGCACTCTCACCACATTTCCTCACTGAAGCCTTGTCACCACCGCAGAGGAAGCAGGCACCACTTCCTGACTGGTTCTGAAGCATGACCCTGGTTAAGAACCACTGCCTGGCACAGAGCAAGCATTCCAAACACGTCTGCTGAGTGAATGGATACAGAATCTGGGTAATTCTCAATGGAGGAAAATGAGGAGTTGTTTCGAGGATTAAAAAAAAACACATGGGTTAGTGAATTAAATTCTTGGATTATAAAAACCAGAGGCAAACAGAAAAATGATGGCATTAACAGCCAAATCTAAGGCTGGTTCCTCTTAAGCACCAGCCAAATAGAAAAACCTCTGATAAATCGAGTAAGAAGAAATTTTTAAAAGATGAACTTAAAGATAGGAGGATAAGGCTGGGCACAGTGGCTCATGCCTGTAATCCCAGCACTTTGGGAGGCCGAGGCGGGCGAATCACCTGAGGTCGGGAGTTCGAGACCAGCCTGACCAACATGGAGAAACCCCATCTCTACTAAAAATACAAAATTAGCTGGGTGTGGAGGTGCATGCCTGTAATCCCAGCTACTCAGGAGGCTGAGGCAGGAGAATTGCTTGAACCTGGGAAGCGGAGGTAGCGGTGAGCCGAGATTGCGCCATTGCACTCCAGCCTGGGCAATAAGAGCGAAACTCCGTCTCAATTAAAAAAAAAAAAAAATAGGAGGATAAACAAAACAGTGAAATACACACTAGTGTGTTAAGAAATGCAAAAAATCTTAACAAAAAACTTTTAAATTCTAAACTACCAATGTTTACACAAAAAAGCAGAAACCTTTATAATTGAGGAGGAAATAGAGAAAATTGTTGCCAAAACATCTTGTCTATAAAAATCCTGAGTCTAAATGTTTTATAGGTAAATTCTTTCAAAAGACAGAAAAAGGTGAAAAGCAATCTGAATGTTTCTACAAATTAAGGATAAGCATGACACCAAAACCCGTCCAAGAGAGTGCTTTCTCTCTGATGGCTATTTCCCTTAGTAATACAGATATTAAAAAATGATCAACTGGGCCGGACACGGTGGCTCACACCTGTAATCCCAGCACTTTGGGAGGCTGAGGCAGGTGGATCACTTGAGGTCAGAAGTTCGAGACCAGCCTGACCGACATGGTGAAACTCCATCTCTACTAAAAAATCAAAACTAGCCAGACATGGTGGTACACGCCTGTAATCCCAGCTACTTGGAAGACTGAGGCAGGAGAATCGCTTGAACCCAGGAGGCAGAGGTTGCAGTGAGCTGAGATTGCCCTCTAGCCTGGGCAACAAGAGCAAAACTCTGTCTCGAAAAAAAAAAAAAAAAAAAAGAGAGATCAACTGTATTTTGAAAAACTTATATATTACAACCAAGTGGAATTTTATCCCAGCATTATGTATAATAGTAAAAATTTCAGAAACAACCTAAATGTTCTCTGAGAAATGGCTAAATAAATTTTGGTACATTCATACAAAGCAATATAATATAATCATTAAAACTGATTTTAAATAACAACAAAAATAATCCTCATAAAATTTATATGAAATTTAAAATACATTATAATTAAAAATGTTTAAGGGGAAAAATATGCATAAGGAGAAAAGAAAATTCACCAAAACAAATACAGAGGTCCTAAGGAAGAGGGATCATAAATGACTTTTTTCTATTAAAAAGTCTAGATTATTAAGCAATTAATACCCAGAATATATAGAGAACTCCTAGAAATCCAACAAAAAACAATTCAAAAATGTGCCAGGAACTTGAATAAACATTTCTCCAAAGAAGATATACAAAGATGTTCAAGAACACTAATTATTAGAGAAATGCAAATCAAAACTACAATGAGATATTACCTCACACCGGTTAGGATGGCTACTATCAAGATAAAACAGAAAATAACAAGGGTTGGGGGGATGTGGATAAATTAGAACCCTTTGTGCACTGTTAACAATGTAAAAAGATACAGCTGCTATGGAAACAGTATGGTGGTTCCGGAAAAAAATTACCGTATGACCCCGCAATTTCTCTCTGGGTATATAACCAAAAGAATTGAAAGTCGGGTCTCAAAGAGATATCTGTATCCCCACGTTCAATAGTTCAATGCCTCATGTTCATGTTCAGTGCCATAGCAGCATTATTCACAATAGCTAAACATGTAAACAATGCAAGTGTCTATCAACGGATGAATGGATAAGCAAAATGGAATTGTATTTAGCCTTAGAAAGGCTTTTATTTTAAAGCACTGTATTCAGCTTTTAAAAGAAAGTTCTGATATATGCTACGACTTAGATGAATCTTGAAGACATTATAATAAGTGAAATAAGCCAGCCACAAAAAGATATACTGTATGATTTTGGCCAGACGTGGTGGCTCACGCCTCTAATCCCAGCACTTTGGGAGGCTGAGGTGGGCAGATCACTTGAGGTCTGGAGTTCGAGACCAGCCTGGCCAACATGATGAATCCCTGGCTCTACTAAAAACACAAAAATTAGCTGGGCGTGGTGGCGCATGCCTGTAGTCCCAGTTCTCAGGAGGCTGAGACAGAACCGCCTGAACCCAGGAGGCTGAGGATGCAGTGAGCCGAGATTGCGCCACTCACTCCAGCCTGGGTGACAGAGCAAGAATCCGTCTTAATAAAAAACAAAACAAAACAAAACATACTGTTTGATTCCACTTATATGAGATAGAGTAGTCAAAATCATAGAGATAGAAAGCAGAATGGTAGTTGCACTGGCTGAAAGAAGAAAGAATGAAAAGTTATTGTTTAATGGATTGTAGTTTTCAGTTTTACAAGATGAAGAATTTTGAAGATGGGTAGTGGTGATGGCTGCATTACATATGAATGTATTTAATACCACTGAACTGTACACTTAAGATTGTCTTATGTGTATTTTATAAAAATTTATAAAAACTGAAAAAGATTATATCAAAGGTAAAAAGTCTCTAATATTATATATGCTCACATACTTTAATAAAATATACTTTGTTTTGAGTCAGAGTCTTGCTGTGTCGCCCAGGCTGGAGTGCAATGGTGCAATCTCAGCTTACTGCAACCTCCACCTCCCGGGCTCAAGTGATTCTCATGTCTCAGCCTCCCAAGTAGCTGGGATTACAGGCGTGTGCCGCCACACCTGGCTAATTTTTGTATTTTTAGTAGAGATAGGGTTTCACTATGTGGCCCAGGTTGGTTTCGAACTCCTGGGCTCATGCAATTCGCCTGTCTCGGCCTCCCAAAGTGCTGGGATTACAGGTGTGAGCCACTGTACCTGGCCATAAGATATACTTTAACAAAAGTAATACAACACGGAAAAGTAAGGAAAAGAATCTTATTTTTGAAACAGTTATTTTTTGAGATGGAGTCTCACTCAGTCACCTAGGTTGAAGCGCAGTGGCGTGATCTCTGCTCACTGCAAGCTCCGCCTCCCAGGTTCACGCCATTCTTCTGCCTCAGCCTCCCGAGTAGCTGGGACTACAGGCACCGGCCACCATGCCTGGCTAATTTTTTTATATTTTTATTAGAGACGGGGTTTCACCGTGTTAGCCAGGATGGTCTCGATATCCTGACCTCGTGATCCACCTGCCTCGGCCTCCCAAAGTGCTGGGATTACAGGCATGAGCCACTGCGCCTGGCTTGAAACAGTTCTTAGAGGAACAGGTTTTGACATCCTAACATCCTAAAGACAAATTTTTTTAAAACTGTTCAGTGCAAATCACATTGTTTCATGTAATCATTTTATCAGAAAATAAAATAGGCTCATTGTGACTGGAAAATATAATTTGTGCTATATTAGTAGCAAAAAGTACAAAATTGCTGCTTGGGCTTAAGTGATTCTGAATGATCATGTTACCTCGTGTTTAGTCTGGGCAAGGGGTTGAAGGGAGGGGTCAAATGGCCTTACTCTGAAAGAGTACAAAACCTGGTACAGAGAAGGCTGGGTAAATGCACCACTCCATTCCATGTAAGAATATTATAATAGGTGTGCATGGGCCGGGCGCGGTGGCTCATGCCTGTAATCCCAGCACTTTGGGAGGCCGAGGTGGGCGGATCATGAGGTCAGGAGATCGAAACCATCCTGGATAACATGACGAAACCCCATCTCTACTAAAAATACAAAAAATTAGCTGGGCATGGTGGCACGTGCCTGTAGTCCCAGCTACTCTGGAGGCTGAGGCGGGAGAATTGCTTGAACCCGGGAGGCGGAGGTTGTAGTGAGCCGAAATCACGCCACTGCACTTTAGCGCAACAGAATGAGACTCCATCTCAAAAAAAAAAAAAAAAAAAAAAAAAAGGTGTTCACAGGTGCTATGGGCACACACAGGAGCGGTACCTAACCTTACACGGGAAGGTGCAATCTAAGCTGAGACTTAGAGACCACCTCCTGTCAGCTCAGGCTGAAGCTGAGAAGGGGAACCTCTGGACAGAGGGAGCTCAGACATCCTTGACTACAAACATCCTGACCTGATTCAGCAAGTGGTCTGGTTTCCCCTGGTGGCCCCAGAAGCATCTTGTCTGAGTTTGGGTGACCTAAGCCAGGTTTTGCTGGGTCTGTTCACCCTGATGATCTAACCAGAGCTTCTGTAATCCAGAGTCAACAGAGACCAGGCCCTGACCCCTCCTCCCCATTTCCTCTCTATCAAGGAAATCTCTTCTCTAACATGAAGAGATCTGGTCTCCATATGAAGCATTTTTCTTATAAAACTTCCCTCATTTCTTTTCTGTTTTTTTGTTTGTTTGTTTTGAGATGGGATGTCTCTCTGCTGCCCAGGCTGGAGTGCAGTAGTGCAATCATAGCTCACTGTAGCCTCAAACTCCTGAGCTTAAGTGATCCTCTCACCTCAGCCTTCCAAGTGGCTGGGACTATAGGTGTGTGTGCCACCACACCTAGCTTAAAACTTCTCTCATTTCTTACTGCTCTGGTGGCTTCAACTTTAAGAATGGCAAATGCCTTTTTTGTTTCCTAACTAAAAATGTAGTACACATGTTATGAAAAAGAGGCCAGCCAGTGTGGTGGCTCACACCTGTAATCCCAGCATTTTGGGAGGCCAAGGTGGGTGGATCACTTGAGGTCAGGAGTTCAAGACCAGTCTGGCCAACATAGTGAAACCCCAACTCTAGTAAAAATACAAAAAATTAGTCGGGCGTGGTGGTGCACACCTGTAATCCCAGCTACTTGGGAGGCTGAGGCAGGAGAATTGCTTGAACCTGGGAGGCAGAGGTTGCAGTGAGACAACATTGCACACTACACACTGATAGAGCAAGACTCTACCTCGAAAAAAAAAAAAAAAAGGGCAGGCCAGACACAGTGGCTCACGCCTATAATCCCAGCACTTTGGGAGGCTGAGACAGGCAGATCATGAGGTCAGGAGATCGAGACCATCCTGGTCAACATGGTGAAACCCTGTCTGTACCAAAAATACAAAAATTAGCTGGGCATGGTGACACATGCCTGTAATAAAATCGCTTGAATCAGGGAGTCAGAGGTTGCGGTGAGCCAAGATCAAGCCACTGCACTCTAGCCTGGCGACAGAGCAAGACTCTGTCTCAAAAAAAAAAAAAAAAAAAAAAAAGGCAAATAAGGATGCATAATGTTTACATAGACATTGCTACTAACAATCCTATAAATACACAGCTATATCTACGTAAACATTCTAAATGGGTATCCCGGCTCCTCCATCTCTGCTCCCAGTCCCATCCCGCTTCAGGTGGAGCCAGTTCAGGAATTTGTTAACTATGTTCAGGGGAAAGGTCCCACTCATCACAACACCTCTCTAAAGGAACTATTATCAAATATAATATCAAACTTTTTCTCCTAGGATTCATCATTCATGGCAATCTTTTAAAAAATCTAGGAAGTTGTATTAGTTCCCTGCCCCAAATCATCAGCTCAAGCTACACTGGCCTCTTTGCTGCTCCTTGAATACACCAGACACACATCTTGCCGCTAGGCTGTTCCCTCTGCCCAGAGCACTCTTTCCCTACACATCTACTCCCTCATCGCCTTCAAGTCTGCTCAGGTGTCACCATCTCAATAAGGATAAGGCTTACCCTGACCACATCATTTTAAATTGCACCCTGACTACAAACCTCCCACCTCCCCACTCAGACCCCCTTACCTTTCTCTAGCTTTTTTCCCTCTTGAGATACTACTGCCTTCTAGGATACCATACAATTTATTTATTTACTGAATTCTTCTGTCTGTCCTCTCTAGAATGTAAGCTCCTTGAGAGCAGGGTCCTAATTTTGTTCACTGAAGTTATCCCAACTGCCTAGAAAAGTGCCTGACACATCATAGGGCTCAATGACTACCTGGTGAATGAGTAGATGAATGAATGATGAATGAACGAGTTACAAGGCCAAAAAGAACAAGTCCAAACTCCTTCTATTCTCCTCTACCCACTGCCAGCAGCCCACAGCTGGTGTTACAAAGAAAATGCTTTAATGAACATGCACCGCCATCTTCTTGCCTCCCACCTCCCCTGATTCACCAAATCAATCAGCTCTACCCTCTCCCTTTTGTTTTTTGGGGTTTGTTTTTTTGAGATGGAGTCTCACTCTGTCACCCAGGCTGGAGTGCAGTGGCAGGATCTCGGTTCACTGCAACCTCCACCTCCCAGGTTCAAGCTATTCTCCTGCCTCAGCCTCCCTAGTAGCTGGGACTACAGGCGCCCGTCACCATGCCTGGCTAATTTTTGTATTTTTAGTGGAAACGGGGTTTCACCATGTTGGCCAGGCTGGTCTCGAACTCCTGACCTCAAGTGATCCGCTTGCCTCGGCCTCCCAAAGTGCTGGGATTACAGTCCCCTTTTGTTTTCACCTGCTTAGACTCTGCTCCTATTCAAAGGTGAAAACTCCACTGACTTCTTCCCACCGGCAGAATGTCCTGGTCCCTCTCAACTCCAAGCAGCCTCTGGACCTCCACAACAACACTTGACACCAGCTCTCTTGCGCTCTACTTCTGCAGGAGACTGTCTGCTCCCATTAAATTAACTTTACAGTTAAGCAGTCACAGGACTCATTACTAATCTTTGCATTCCCCTGAGGGTCATGCTCAGAGAAAGGGAACCACTGCTAAAGGGAAATTTCTGCCTGAAAAGCCCCGTTTAGGACCAGTGTTCTGTTCTGTCCTTCATCCCTGGTTATCATCTGCAGCCCGAGTTAGATAACCCACATGGACACCATCAGGCCATTCAATGAGAATGCAACTGAGCCAGGGCGTTCAGGGAACATAGCTTGAAAAGTCAAGTTTACAGTGGTCCTTAAAATTCACTGCTCAGAACATGAATCCACTTTCACCACTAAAAAGGTATCCTCCCACTATGGAAAAGACCAGAGTCCCTGATGAGGTGTTAAGTCATCTAATTCCCACAAGCCTATGGAGGACACTTTGTATGTAAAGGGGATAACGATCATGATGTGCTCTGGCTCTCCTCAAACCAAGTAACTGTCTTGTTTTAGTATTGTCAGGTGTCTTACTCCTTAAGGCTCATCCCTGTAAAAACAGAAACATATAATAAGAAAATATATATATATATATATATTAGAAAAGGCAGGCCGGGCCCGGTGGCTCACGCCTGTAATCCCAGAACTTTGGGAGGTCAGGAGATCGAGACCATCCTGGCCAACATGGTGAAACCCCGTCTTTACTAAAAATACAAAAATTAGCTGGGCATGGTGGCTCACACCTGTAATCCCAACACTTTGGGAGGCTGAAGCGAGCACATCACTTGAGCTTAGGAATTCAAGTCCAGCCTGGAGAAACCCCATCTTTACAAAAAAAACAAAAATTAGGCCAGGCGTGGTGGCTCACATCTGTAATCCCAGCACCTTGGGAGGCCAACGTGGGCGGATCAATTGAGGTCAGGAGTTCGAGACCAGCCTGGCCAACATGGTAAAACCCTGACTCTACTAAAATACAAAAAAATTAGCCAGGTGTGGTGGTGTACACCTGTTAATCCCAGCTACTAGGGAGGTTGAGGCAGGAGAATCACTTGAACCCAGGAGGTGGAGGTTGCAGTGAGCCGAGATCATGCCACTACACTTCAGCCTGGGTGACAGAATGAGACTGTCTCAAAAAATAAAATAAACCAAAAAATACAAAAATTAGCCGGGCATGGTGGCGTGCACCATGGCAGAGGTTGCAGTGAGCCAAGATCATGTCACTGTACTCCAGACTGGGTGACAGAGACCCTGTCTCAAAAAAAAAAAAAAAAAAAAAAAAAAAGGCATGAAGTATTGTATGCTTAATTCACTATAAACTGCTCTTTTGAAGGACATTACTAAGTTGGTGTTTTTATCTTTTAAATTTTTTTTTTTTTTTTTTTTTTTTTTGCAGAGACGGAGTCTCACTATGTTGCCCAGGCTGGTCTCAAATTCCTGGGCTTAAACGATCCTATTGCCTCAGCTTCCCAAAGTGCTGGACTTACAGGTGTGACCCACTGTACCTGGCAACTTGGTATTTTTATTTGAATTGATCTTGATGTCTCACACACCTAGCAACTACAATCTGTCATTTTCCCTTAATTCTAAAGAGAGTGTAGATTCAAAGATACAGGTACCATCTGGATCTTGATGTATTTTCACCAATATGTAAATCAATGGATAACCTTAGAGTTGTGACGCTTCTAGAAAATGCCCCCTCTGCCACAAGAATAAATGGGTTCACGAATCAGCCTCACATTAAGGTGAAGGCTGGACTTCTGGCGGTGGGGAGTGAGTTGCTCTATTACATTTTTGTTAAAGCAGAAAAGGACAGACACAAAATGCTCTGGGAGAATCAGCCCTGGTTTTGTTTTTGGTTGTTTTTTATTTTGTTTTGTTTTTGCCTCCTTGCCCAAGTAAGCCCATCTCCAGCCTCTTCCTAGACATGTTCTAACCAGGCTTCTACGGCCCCTTACGGACTCTCTATGGGCCCTGGGTCAGAAGCTGGGGCTCCTCTCTCCTCACTTGCCGACAGTCACTTCCTCCTCTACAGTGTTCCATCCTGTGACCCCACTCTCTCCATTTCTTATTGACAAGAGTTCAAAAAACTGGCGTGGCATTCAGGACTCTCAAAACTGACACTTCCCAACGCATCCAATCTCAACTCCTCCCACAAGATCGCACCACACTGGCCCTCTCTACCCCACAGAGCAGCCTCCCCTTTGGGAATCCAGCTCCCCAAAGCCTGGGGTTTTGCATGGCCAGGAGGCTCCGATCGAGCCAAGCAAGTAAGGGAGTCGCCAGGCAGAGAACAATAACTGCTCCAAACACCTTTGGGAGATGGGATGGATAGATGGATGGGATGCCCAGGAGGTTAGGAACGCGTTGCTCACCTGGGGCGCGGCGGTCGGAGGCCTCGGGGCCATTCCTGCCTCGCCAGGGCCCGGCTCCGGGGCAGGAGCTGGGGAGAAAGGACAGGGCCCACTCACCCCGCTGCAACACCGACCCCACCCCGCCCCGCCCCTAAACCACATCTCCAGGGGAGATGGTGGCGAGGACCGCGGAACCAGCCCGGGCCTGCCGCTCCCCATCCCCGAAATGAAAGGCTCAGCGGCCTCCCGGACACCCCCCTCCGGCCACGCCCAGTTCCCTTCGCAGGGTGGTGGGCGAGGCCCGGCTGACACCCGCCAAACCCAGGAGGGGTCCCGCCCAGACCCGCGCACTCGGAATCACCGCCTCTGGGGGGCTCCGGATTTCGCGACCTCCGGCCCACCCAGAGCCTCAGGCAGCTCCTCCCGCCCCCGCCGAAGGCTCGGTTATCTCCAATTCTGATCTGCGGAGGGGCTGCCCAAAGGGGCCTCAGCCGCACCGGGGTCGGACAATGGCCGCAGCGGCGGGGCAGAGCCGGAAGTGCGCCTGCGCACTCGGAGCCTCGCTCCTGCAACCCCGGGTCCACGCCGGGCGCGCGAACTACACTTCCCAGAGGCCCGCGCGCGCAAGCCCCGCCTAGGCGGCTTCCGAAGGCGCGTTAGGGACCCCTGCGAGGGCCGAGGGAGGCAGCCAGTGTGGCTCGAGTGTGCGTGTCCCTGTATTCCAGTCACTGTCCGCCTCCTCTTTGCAAGGGGCTTGTTGCTAGCTGGGGAATCGGCCGAGAAAGACCCTGGTTTCAGGGAGCAATCGTACGCCCCTTTCGACGAGGCTGACGATAAAAACGCAAACATGTCAACAAGATAATGTCAGGTCTTGACTTCAGCGGTAAGAGTGACACAGGAAGGGAGTGAGAGCGTCAGAGGGTGGGGCATTTACATCTTCGTCAAAAGGCAATTTTCCATTTTTCATTTTAGAGAAAAAAGAAACTTCGGACAAATCCGTGGCCTCCTGAGCAATGTGCAAAGGCAGATCTACTGCCGTGTTATTTCATTACTTCGTATCCCCTTACGCAGGATTTTGTTTGGGACAAGCAAACAATGATAGAAATTTTCTCTCTTTTTTTTTTTTTTGAGACAGTTTCGCTCTTGTTGCCTAGGTTGGAGTGCAATGGCGCGATTTTGGCTCACCGCAGCCTCCGCCTCCCGGGTTCAAGCGATTCTCCCGCCTCAGCCTCCCGAGTAGCTGGGATTACAGGCATGCGATGCGTCACCAGGCCCGTCTAATTTTGTATATTTAGTAGACACGGGTTTTCTCCATGTTGGTCATGCTGGTCTTGAACTCGCCTCGGCCTCCCAAAGTGCTGGGATTACAGGCATGGGCAACCGCGCCCGGCCCGATGGAAATTTTCAACACAAAGATAGGTCAACTTTTAGATACAGCTATTAGGTTTATGTAATTATGTCTTATATATCACAGACATTCAGGCTACATTTCCTAGATTTCAGCTTGATTTCTTAACATTAGAGCATTGCATACCAACATGGTAGAAAATGACTGCAACGAAATGTTCCTGATATCACACTGCTTTATCAAAAATATGAACATTCAAAAATAAATGCTTTATGCCGGGTGCAGTGGCTCAAGCCTGCGATCCCAGCACTTTGGGAGGCTGAGGCTGGCGGATCACCTGAGGTCAGGAGTTCGAGACCAGCCTGACCAACATGGAGATAGCTCGTCTCTACTAAAAATACAAAATTAGCCAGGCTTGGTGGCGCATGCCTGTAATCCCAGCTACTCAGAAAGCTGAGGCAGGAGAATCGCTTGAATCTGGGAGGCAGAGGTTGTGGTGAGCCGAGATTGCACCATTGGACTCCAACCTGGGCAACAGCAGCAAAACTCCATCTCAAAAAAAAAAACAAAACAAAAAAGGGAGAAAATTTCCATCACTGTTGGCTTGTCCCAAACACAAAATCCTGCGCAAGGGGCTAACAAGTAATGAAATAACATGTCAATAGCACAGGGAGGCTGAGGAGGGAGGAGCCCAGGAATTAAAAGACCAGCTTGGGCAACATGGCAAAACCCTGTCTCTACAGAAAATACAAACATTAACTGGTTGCAATAGTGTGCGCCTGTGGTCCCAGCTACTTGGGAGGCTGAGGTGGGAAGATCCTTTGAACCCAGGAAGCAGAGGTTGTAGTGGGCTGTGATTTCACCACAGCACTCCAACCTGGGCGACAAAGCGAGACTGTCTCAAAAAATATATATAAAAATTAATGAATGCTTTCTATCACTGCTTTGTGAATATAGTGGTCTGGAATTAGCAGAATGCATAATTCACAAGTATGAATTAGAGTGGACCGGGAGGCCTCTCTGAGGCAAGTGACTTAGTAGCTGCAACTTAAGGCAACTGCAGGCTGGGCATGGTGGCTCACGCCTGTAATCCCAGCACTTTGTGAGGCTGAGGGGGGCAGATCACTTGAGGTCAGGAGTTCGAGACCAGCCTGGCCAACATGGTGAAACCCCATCTCTACTAAACATACAAAAATTAGCAGGGTGTGGTGGCGTGCGCCTGTAATCACAGCTACTTGGGAGGCTGTAGCAGGGGAATCGCTTGAACCCGGGAGGTGGGGGTTGCAGTGAGCCAAGATTGCACCACTGCACTCCAACCTGGGTGAGAGATGGAGACTCTGTCTCAAAAAAAAAAAAAAAAAGCCCAACAACAAAACAACTGCAGGTGCATAAGGGGAAAAGAATTCCAGGCTGAAGAAACTGAAGGTGCAAAAGCTGTCAGATGGGAACAAGCTTGGTGTGCTTAGGAACAGATAGATACCTAATGTACCTTAGCAGAGTGAGGGATAAGAGAGTGAGCAGAGGGATAAGAGAGGTAGGGCAGGTAGACTGGGACTTGATGGAACAAGGCTTTGGAGGTTGTGATGAGGGGTGTGGATTTTGAGTATGATGAGAGCCATTGGCTTAGTAACAGCAGTGGAGTCACTTATTACTATGAGAGAATAAGAGGAATTTTTCTTACTGTCCCAGAATTGGTAACCAGGACTCAGAGTTGAGGATTAAGTTCTGCATTCCAAGGAAAGATGAAAACATGTGGGGTGAGAACCTCTCAGGTCTTATCAAAGGAAGCTGGGTGCTGAATTCTGAATTTGCTGTTACTATTAACCATTGACGCAATGCCACCCCTTTTTTTCCCAGGCTATATAAGAGTATGACGGGAAAGAAAAGGAAAAATCCGTACCCAGGCACAGTGGCCTATAATTCCCACACTTTGGGAGGCTGAGGAGGGAGGATCGCTTGAGCCTAGGCGTTCCAGACCATCCTGGTCAACATAGTGAGACCTTGCTTCTACAATAGTAATAATAATGCCAGGTGTGGTGGCATGCCAGTAGTCCCCAACTACTGGGGAGGCTGAGGTGGGAGAATCAGCTTGAGCTAAGGGAGGTTGAGGATGCAGTGAGCTGAGATCGTGCGCACTGTACTCCAGCTGGCGTGACAGAGCAAGACCCTCTCTCAAAAGAAAGAAAAAATTCCTTAGACGAGTAAGCCTTCCACCTAGTGCGGAAGGCAGCGTTCACCACCGCTCCTACTTGCAAGATGAATGTGAGAAAGAGCACTCAAACATTGAGCCTACCCAGGAGAGCAGAGGTTTTAAAACCTGCACTGGTACTTCCCAGAGAAAAGGGAAAGAGAACAACGCTGTTTGTAAGGAGAGCAACCTGAATTTCTGCTGTTTGTGTAGAAAGTGCATGTACTGGAAAATAATTGGGCTTTTAGCCCCCAGGGGAAAGGTGTGCAGTTCACAATAGTAAGAGGCTATGGAATTAACTGGGTGTGAGAAGAAGCTCACACCCATTTGGAGACTGAAGGAAGCTGAAGCAGAGCCGGGTGTTCCAAGTCAGGTATCTATTGGTTTCCTTTAAGGAACTCACAGATGCACTTCTGCTTCTGGGAGTGTGGCTCAGCAACTTTAATGCTGGATAAAATAACTTAAAAATCTTTTAAAATGTATTGATGAGCTAGAAAATTGGTAAGGAATACGGAGAAGCCCAAACCCAAACAAAATGAATAAACTTAGAGAGTAGTAGGCAGAACATGGAACGCTAGCTTTCACCTGGGAATCATTTGCCAAATGAGGCAAACTTGAGCTTTGTTTTTCTTTTTTTTTTTATTTCAGTCTCCGTAGAGACTGTCAAAAATTAAATTGCCAATGCCTAGTATAGCTCAAGTCGTTATGGCAGTGTTGGGAAAAGTTTTCAATTAGCAATAATTGTGCCTCGGATAAACCTCATTGGTTACGATACTGCCACTGCACAAAGCTAAGAGCTTTGTTTTTCATAGTCCTGTAGGCACAAGAGCCAAGTGACAAAACCCATACCCCATCCAAAGCAGGGTATCTAATAGGAGACACTCCCCACCCCACCCAATAAAAATTGGGACTCCATAGATGAATACTCCCATGGTAGAGACTGCAAGGTAAATTACCTGTTTCAAACTTTGACAATGAGTAGGGGGGTTGGTGGGTATCTTTCCTGAGAATTTGTAACCAAACCTGGTTCCTATGTGGAATTACAGCCTGTATTCACAGTCCCTGGGTGGTCCAAAAAACTGCAAGCTGAGAATGTAGTTTAAATTGGTTCTCGGCTAACAGTGCTTCCAGGCATCTGGCAGAATCAAACATAAATCCAGTCTGGGAGAACTTACCTTCAGTCCAGGCTTCAAAGAACTTCCCCAGATATAATCCCAAGAAATATGAGCTCACAGCCATGAATCACAAACACAAAGCACATGCATAAAACATGGAACCATGAATGACAGACAGAAAAAATAGTATAATATTCATAACAACCTCAAATATAGGGAGTTGTCAGACACAAAATTTATGATGTCTAATATGTTTCAAAAATTTATTTTATTTTTATTTATTTATTTTTTGAGACAGTCTTGCTCTGTCACCCAGGCTGGAGTACAGTGGCGTGATCTCAGCTCACTGCAAGCTCTGCCTCCCAGGTTCACACCATTCTCCTGCCTCAGCCTCTCAAGTAGCTGGGACTACACAGTCACCTGCCACCAAGCCAAGCTAATGTTTTGTATTTTTAGTAGAGACAGGGTTTCACTGTGTTAGCCAGGATGGTCTCGATCTCCTGACCTCGTGATCCACCCACCTCGGCCTCCCAAAGTGCTGGGATTACAGGCGTGAGCCACCGCGCCCGGCTGTCAAAAATTTATTTTAATAAACTAAAGTAGGGGTTGGACATATGAATAAAGAACAAGAGTCCAAAATCTTAAGAACCAAATAGAATTTTAAAAATGGCCGGGCACAGTGGCTCACGCCTGTAATCCTAGCACTTTGAGAGGCCGAGGCAGGTGGATCACAAGGTTAGGAGATCAAGACCATGCTGGCTAACACAGTGAAACCCCATCTCTACTAAAAATACAAAACATTGGCCAGGTGTGGTGGCATGCGCCTGTAGTCCCAGCTACTTGGGAGGCTGAGGCAGGAGAATCACTTGAACCCAGGAGGCAGAGGCTGCAGTGAGCCGAGATCACGCCATTGCCCTCCAGCCTGAGCTACACAGTGAGACGCTGTCTCAAAAAAAAAAAAAAAAAAAAAAGAAAATCTTTAAGTTAAAAATGTAATGCACATGGTTAATAATAGATTAGACACAGCCGAAGATAAAATTAGTGAATAGAAGGTCGATCTGAGGAAATTATCCACAAATGGATAAAGAGATGAAAAAAAGTTTAAAAAAGGCAGAGAGCTATAACAATCTAATCTGGGTTCCAGAAAAAGAAGATAATTGAGGCAATATTTGAAAAGATAAAGGCTGAAAATTTCCAGAACTGATTAAAGATATAAAGATTCTGGAATCCTGACACTCCAAGCCAGATGAATAAAAATAAATTTACATTGAAACACATCATAGTGAAACTATAGAACACCAAAGAAGATCTTTAAAATCCTAGAGAGAAAAAACAGATTACCTTTGAAGGAATGAAAATTAGAAGATGGCTAGCTGGGCGTGATGGCTCCCAGCTACTCAGGAGGCTGAGGCAGGAGGATGGCTTGAACCTGGGAGGTGGAGGTTGCAGTAAGCTGAGATTGCACCACTGCACTCCAGCCTGGGCAACAGAGCAAGACTCTGTCTCAAAACAACAACAAAGAATTAGAAGATGGCAACAATGGAAGACAGCTAGAATTATATCTTCATGAATGAGGATTAAATAGAGGGATTTTTGGAAAAACAAAAAACAGAATGTCATCAACAGAGACTCATTAAAGTTGGGTGTCTTTCAAATGGAAGGAAAATGATTCCACATGCAAAGTCATATATAGACAAGGAAACAGTGAACAAAGAAAGTGGTAACTCTACCTCCCAGGCACGGTGGTTCACGCTTGTAATCCCAGCACTTTGGGAGGCCGAGGTGGGCGGATCACGAGGTCAGGATATCGAGACCACGGTGAAACCCGATCTCTACTAAAAATACAAAAAATTAGCCTGGGCGTGGTGGCAGGCGCCTGTAGTCCCAGCTACTCAGAGAGGCTGAGGCAGGAGAATGGCGTGAACCCGGGAGGCGGAGTTTGCAGTGAGCCGAGATCGCGCCACTGCACTCCAGCCTGGGTGACAGAGTGAGACTCCATCTCAAAAAAAAAAAAAAAAAAGAAAGTGGTAAATCTATGTGTAAATCTAAATTAAAATTGACTATATAAAACTATTGATTATGTCTTGTGGGTTTAAAAAAAGATGAAACTAAAATCCAGGTCAACAGAAAAAAATCAAGGTTCTCCTGATGAGAGATTAAAGGTTCTAAGATTATTATATTGTTTTGGAGGATAGAGAGGGACTTCAGTGGGTTGACTATATGTCAAAGGTCCCTATGGCCTCTCGGTCTCTCACTTTCTCTGAATGTCAGTATTTGTTTCTCTTTCTCCTTTATGAAGACCTCACAGCCAGTCAACTGAACTTTTTTCCTACCAGGGCTCTTGATTCTTTTATCCCCACTTGTGCTGAAACTGACCTACAAAGTCCAGTATCATGCCAGCTGAAAATTGCTGGGAAAATGAGCCTGTTGACAATTTTTATACCCACTTTTCAAACCCACTTATCTACTTCACCTCCAGTCTTAGAGACAGATGTTCCTTTGCTGATTTGGAGAAACGTGCTCTCTCTCGGGGTCTTTGGTCCCCAATCCCTTCTAATCTATCATCCATATTTCTTCTACATCTCACATTTTTTTCCTTTTGGCTTTTTCCATTGGACCATTGGACTTACAACCATGCTTAAATCTGTCCCTTCTGAAAGACACACACACACACACACACACAGATTTCTTGTCCCCAGATGTCTCTCAGCTCCCATTCTTCTTTACCCCTATGCGTTTCATCTGAACTTCTAGAAAAAGTATACCATCTTGTGAAGACCAAGTCCTCACTTCCCATTCATGCCTTGTTTGACTGTTGTTTGGCTTCTACCTTCACCTTACTCCGATACTGATTTTCCCAACATGTCCAGTGATTTAGCTAGTTGATGACCTGACTGGACATCAGGCAGATTTTATCTAATGCTTTATGGCACTTATCTCCCTGGAACTCTTTCCTCCACTGGCTACCAATACTGCCTTTTCTGGAACTCCTAGAATTTCTCTACATCCCACCTTTCTCCCCACTCCACCCATTTCCTTTTTTTTTTTTTTTTTTTTTGTTGTTGTTGTTTGAGGCGGAGTTTTGCTGTTGTTGCCCAGTCTGGAGTGCAATGGCACAATCTTGGCTCACTGCAACCTCCGCCTCCTGGGTTCAAGCGATTCTCCTGCCTCAGCCTCCCGAGTAGCTGGGATTACAGGCGCCAGCCCCAACGCCCAGCTAATTTTTGTATTTTTAGTAGAGACGGGGTTTCACCATGTTAGCCAGGCTGGTCTCGAACTCCTGACCTCAGGCGATCCACCCACCTCGGCCTCCCAAAGTGCTGGGATTACAGGCGTGAGACACCACACCAGGCCCTTTCTTTTTCTAACAGCTTTACTGAGATATAAATCATATACTATAGCGCTCACAGTTTAGAGTGTACAATTCAGTAGTTTTTACTGGATGTAGAGAGTTATATAACCATCACTATAATGGAATTCTAGAACATTTTCATCATCCCCAAAAGAAAACTTATGCCCATTAGTAGCCATTCCCTAATCCTACCCTGCCACCTTGCAGTCCTAGGCAACCACTGTTCTACTTTTTCTCTATGTAGTTTGCCTATTCTGGACATTTCACATAAATGGGGTCATGCGGTATATATTTGTTTATATGTGTGTGATTGGCTTCTTTCACTTGTTGTGTCAGAGGCATGTGACCCAGAGCAACTCCATCTTAAATAGGAGCTAGGTAAAATGAGGCTGAGACCTACTGGGCTACACTCCCAGACAGTTAAGCCGTTCTAAGTCATAGGATGAGATAGGAGGTTGGCAGAAGATAGAGGTCATAAAGACCTTGCTGATAAAACAAGTTGCAGTAAAGAAGCTGGCTAAAACCCACCAAAACCAAGACGGCAACAAGAGTGACTCTGGTCGTCCTCACTGCTATACTCCCAAAAGCGCCATAACAGTTTACAAATGCCATGACATCAGGAAGTTACCCCAAATGGTCTAAAAAGGGGAGACAATTCACCCCTTGTTTAGCGTATCATCAAGAAATAACCATTAACATGGGCAACCAGCAGCCCTCTGTTGATGGCATAGCCATTCTTTCATTCCTTTACTTTCTTAATAAACTTGCTTTTGCTTTGCACTGTGGACCTCGCCCTAAATTCTTGCTAGACAGCCAAGAGCCCTCTCTTGGGGTCTGGATAGGGACCACTTTCCTATAACAGTAGTGCTTCTGAAGTTCATCCATGTTGTAGCCCATATCACCAACGCATTCCTTTGTATTGCTGAATAATATATGATTATACGGACATATCACATTCTGTCTAGTCACTCATCAGTTGGTGGGCATTTGGGTTGTTTACACTTTTGGCTTTATTGTGCTCCAACTCGGGCTCAAGTGACCCACCCCCGCCTCTCCTCCCAGGGTGCTGGGATTACAGGCGTGAGCCATCGCACCCGGTCTCAAAAATTTTTATTTATAAAACCTGGAGTTGCTATGGGAGAGCGGACCAACTGGATATTTTGGAGAGTGAAACTCTCCCCATTCACAGAGCTCTAGTGGTTGGCTCGGATTTCTGTGCAGACGGAGACACACACGAACACACACACTCGGGGGAATTCATCGGCTCCTGCTCACAGTTCCAAAACGCCACCCCAACCAGAACCACCCCTAAGCCCTCAACCCAGCGTACCAAGGTACCAGGTGCACCAGAAGTGGAGTCTGACTCGTGCAGCTCTGCTGACTGCTGCTGGGGAGGGGGCCCCGCCCAAGCTGTACGTCCTGAGCCTTGGGGAAGGAGCCGAGCCCCTGAGGAATGGGGGTTGGTCGACAGTGAGTCCCAGAGCAAGGACGCGCGCCCCGCGACTGCGGCCCCGGGTTGGAAGCACCGACCTCTTCTCCGCTCCAGGTCCGCGCTCGGGGCTGGCGGCGGGGGCGCCGGGAGGGAAGCGGCAGGCTAGTTGCAGGGGAGGCGCCTCGCCCAGCACCTGTCGCAGGGGGTCGGGCAGCCAGACTCCGTCCGGGCAGTCGTCGAGTTGCAAGGCGCGGAACCCACCAGGTGCTAAAAGCCAGCAGCCATGTTCTCCCTCTCTGTAAGTCGCCGAGCCACGGGCTGGAAGGGGAGGGCGGGGGCGTGCCTCCCAGCCAATCACAAGCCACGTAGTTCGGCGCGCGCTCTCTCCATGACAACGGCCTGGGGTTCTGAGAGCTCCTCTGGGTTCTGGCCAGCTACTCAGAGTTCGAAGGCAGAAAAGACCGACTCGCAAGTCCCCTGGAAACCGGGAACGCAGGGGCGGGACGAGAGACACTGGCAGAGGTCTCCACGTGCCCAAGTGGTGCCTCAAAGCCTCTTCAAACCCCGCGCCCCGGTGGGCAAGAAGGCACTCCTGGGCTTGGAGGGCGGAGGATGAGGCATTCAGCGGGACCTAGTCCTAACCCCGCCTGGGAGAGCATCAGGGACCCGTCGTTAACGTCGACTGCCTTTCTTGTTGCCTGCTCTTTCATATCCACGAGAATCCCATTCTCCATGATGTGCTTATTTCACGTTGCATGTCTATCAAAACATCTCATAGACCCCATAAATATATACACCTACTGTATACCCACAAAAATTAAAAAACAAAAAGAAAAACATCTACAAGGGACCGGGCTTGGTGGCTCACACCTGTAATCCCAACACTTTGAGAGGCCGCGGCCGGGGGATCGCTTGAGCCCAGGAGTTTGAGACCAGCCTGGGGAACACAGTGAGACCACCCCCCACCCCCGTCTCTACAACAACAACAAAACAACAACAAAAACAAAACAAAAACAGAAGCAAACAAAAAGTAGCCAGGCATGGTGGCCCAGCTACTTGTGAGGCTGAGGCAGGAGTATTGCTTGAATCCAGGAGATGGAGGTTGCAGTGAGCTATGGTCGTGCCACAGCATTCCAGCCTGGGTGACAGAGACCCTGTCTCAAAAAAAACAAAACAAAACACATTAACATCCCCGTGGATTGGACCTCCAGTTCCTCACTCGGCCCGGCGTGGGTCCAGCCTTCTGGATATCCAACTTCCAGTAACTTAAAACGTTCAATAAAGTGCCCCACCCTCTGGGACTCAACGAATATAGCCAGATCCGCTTCTATTAAGCCGGAGAACCTGCGATTCCTAGAGCAACAGGGAACCCGGATCCCCTGACGAGAAAACAAGGCTGAACCGCTAAGTTGGACCTGGGTAGCTTCTGACCCTCTCTGCGGCGTTTGAGGCCAAAATGCGCGCCCACTCGCTTTTGACCTCGCGAAAGCGTGTCCTAGCACCTCGGCTACCTTTCCTCTACTGACACCAGGTGCCTGTTTTGCCTCGACCTTGCCGGACGTGCATCTCAAAACTGCTGGGCTCGAGCGCCACCTGCCGTCCTCTGCGACGCACTACTGCTGTAAAGCCAACCAAGCAGCAACACCAGCAGGGGACCGGGCGAGGCACTTCACATTATCTCAACTGAATTTAACAACCTGTGAGATAGATATTCTCATCCCCATTTGACACCTGGGGTAACAGATTCAGAGAATTTAAGAAACTTGCCAAGCCCACTCTGACACCAAGTGTCATCCAGGATCCAAGAAGCCACTGTCCACTGTCCCCAGAGCTGTATACCCTCCCATGTCACAGTTGAGCCTCTGGCGATTTTGTCTTCAAGGGCCCTCCAGTGTCCCTTCTGGCCTGCCTCTGACCCTGAAGGCTCAGCATCTCTCTTCTCCAGGGCTTATCATGCCCCTCTGTGGTTGAGACTGGCTGGCGCTGGTCTGATAACCAACACTGTGTGTGCAAGCCACCACACTGAAACCTTAACTACATTAGAAAATTGTTTTCTTATACCCAATAGATTTAGGAACTAATTTTATATTAATCAATATGTACATTTCTATTAATCAATATGTACATTTACCTATTTTGTATGTTGTAATGGGGATCTCCCCCCTCCTGTGTCCAGAATTGGTGGGTTCTTGGTCTTACTGACTTCAAGAATGAAGCTGTGGATCCTCACAGTGAGTGTTGTGTCCACAGTTTGTTCCTTCTGATGGTCGGATGTGTTCAGAGATTCTTCCTTCTGGTGGTTTCGTTGTCTCACTGGCTCAGGAGTGAAGCTGCAGCTCTTTGCGGTGAACGTTACAGCTCTTAAGGCCGCACGTCTGGAGTTGTTTGTTCTTCCTGGTGGGTTCATAGTCTTGCTAGCTTCAGAAGTGAAGCTGCAGACTTCGCTGGAGAGTGTTGCACCTCATAAAGACAGTATGGGCCTGAAAACTGAGCAGTAGCAAGAGTAATTGCAAACAGCAAAAAGAATAAAGCTCCCATAGGCAGAAAGAGAATGCGGCAGAGTTACCACTAGTTCCTGAGGCAGCCTGCTTTTATTCTCTTATCTGGCCCCACCCACATCCTGCTGATTGGTCCATTTTACAGAGAGCCGATTGGTCTGTTTTACAGAGAGCTGATTGGTCCGTTTTGACAGGGTGCTGATTGGTGCATTTACAATCCCTGAGCTAGACACAAAAGTTCTCCAGATTTCCACTAGATTAGCTAGATACAGAGTGTTGATTGGTGTATTTACAAACCCTGAGCTAGACACAGAGAGCTGATTGGTGCATTTACAAACCTTGAGCTAGATACAGAGTGCAGATTGGTGCATTCACAATCCCTTGGCTAGACATAAAGGTTCTCCCAGTCCCCACCAGGGTAACTAGATACAGAGTGCTGATTGGTGCATTCACAAACCCTGAGCTAGACACAGGGTGCTGATTGGTGTGTTTACAAACCTTAAGCTAGATACAGAGTGCTGATTGGTGTATTTACAATCCCTTAGCTAGACATAAAGGTTCTCCAAGTCCCCCCAGATTAACTAGACACAGAGTGCCGATTGGTGCATTCACAAACCCTGAGCTAGACACAGGGTGCTGATTGGTGTGTTTACTAAACCGTGAGCTAGATACAGAGTGCTGATTGGTGTATTTACAATCCCTTAGCTAGACATAAAGATTCTGCAAGTCCCCACCAGACTCAGGAGCCCAGCTGGCTTCACCCAGTGGATCCTGCACCAGGGCTGCAGTTGGAGCTGCCTGCCAGTTCCGCGCGTAGTGCCGCGCTCCTCAGCCCTTGAACGGTGGATGGGACTGGGCGCCGTGGAGCAAGCAGCGGCGCTAGTCGGGGAGGCTCGGGCCGCGCAGGAGCCCACGGCGCGGGGGCGGGGGGAGGCTCAGGCATGGCGGGGGGAGGCTCAGGCATGGCGGGCTGCAGGTCCCAAGCCTGCTCGGCAGGGAGGCAGCTAAGGTCGGGCGAGAAACCAAGCACAGCAGCTGCTGGCCCAGGTGCTAAGCCCCTCACTGCCCAGGGCTTGCGGGCTGGCCAGGCGATCCCAGTGCAGGGCCTGCCGAGCCCACACCCACCCGGAACTCGCGCTGGCCCGCAAGCGCTGTGCACAGCCCCGGTTCCCGCCTGCGCCTCTCCCTCCACACCTCCCCGCAAGCTGAGGGAGCCAGCTCCAGCCTTGGCCAGCCCAGAAAGGGGCTCCCACAGTGCAGCGGTGGGCTGAAGGGCTCCTCAAGCACGGCCAGAGTGGGTGCCAAGGCCGAGGAGGCGCTGAGAGCGAGCGAGGCGCTGAGAGCCAGCGAGGGTTGCGAGGGCTGCCAGCATGCTGTCACCTCTCACTACCCCACCCAGCATCCCTTCTCTCATCTCTCAGTAACAGCACCCTCTTCCTTTAGGGGCAGTTCTTCTTCCTCCTCTATGAAGTTCTGGTGACGCGGTCAATCACAGACTCCATGTGACCCAAAGCAGGCCAATCAGATGCTTCCCTCTGGATGTTTTATGTAGATGCTCTATAGAAGGAAGCCTTTCCCCCTAGATTGTCAGCAGGGCTGTGAGGATTGGAAGCCAACACACAGAGAGGAGTCCAGAGTGCAGGTTGAGAAAGAGAGCGGGGAGGAAGAGATGAGGGATGGGAGAGGAGGAGATGGGAGAGGGGGATGGGAGGAGGGAAGGGAGAGGAGGCGGCAGAGAGAGAGAGAGTTCTTTTTGTGCCAGTCCCAAGTTAGCTGGCCCTGCGTGCAGCTCTAGCCCTGCTAGTTTCACAGTTTAATTATATGCACCAATAATTTCTTCCTGTTTTGTCCTATGCCAGTTTAAAATAGGTTCTCTGCCCGGGCGTGGTGGCTCACGTCTGTAATCCCAGCACTTTGGGAGGCCGAGGTGGGTGGATCACCTGAAGTCAGGAGTTAGAGACCAGCCTGGTCGACATGGTGAAACCCCGTCTCTACTAAAAATACAAAAAATTAGCCAGACGTGGTGGTGTGCGCCTGTAATCCCAGCTACTCAGGAGGCTGAGGCAGGGGAATCGCTTTGAGAGGCAGAGGCTGCAGTGAGCCGAGATCGTGCCACTGCACTCCAGCCTGGGCGACAGAGGGAGACTCTGTCTCAAATACAGATAAATAAAGTCAACAAATAAATAAATAAATAAAATGGGTTCTTTGACTGCTGCAACCAGAGTCCCGGATAATATTCCATGACACTAGCCACCCCCGAACTCAAAATATTCAAAACAGAATAAAGCTAGTACAGATTTTGTTACACTTTTGATTTTGAGTTAATGACAGACTCACAAGAAGTGCAAAAGTAGAATGAAGAGGTCCCGTGTACCCATCACCCAGTTTCCCTCGATACTGGCACCTTACATAATTCTAGTGCATTCTCAAAATCGGGAAATTGATATTGGCACAATATATTTATCTAAAGTCCTTACTTGGATTTTTACCTGCTTTGCATATTTTTTTATGCCTTTGTTTATAATTCTGTGGCACCTTATCATATGTATATATTAATAGAACCATGGTAAGTTTAAGATACAAAACTCCTATTACGACAGAGAAACTCCCTTTGGGCTATTCTCTTTTTTTTTTTTTTTTTTTTTTTGAGATGGGGGTCTTGCCCTGTTGCCCAGGCTGGAGTGCAATGGCGTTTTCTCAGCTCACTGCAACCTCCGCCTCCCGCGTTCAAGCGATTCCCCTGCCTCCCAAATAGCTGGGACTATAGGTGCACGCCACCACGACCGGCTAATTTTTTGTATTTTAGTAGAGACGGGGTTTTACCATGTTGGCCAAAATGGTCTCGATCTCCTGACCTTGTGATCCGGCCACCTCGGCCTCCCAAAGTGCTGGGATTACAGGCGTGAGCCACTGCGCCTGGCCTGGGCTACTCTCTTATGGTGATACCCTTTCTAGCTCCTTCTCTAATCCATGACATCTTTATTCTCCATCTCTATACTTTTAAAATCTCTATTACTTTTAAATGTTATATAAATGAAATCATGCAGTATATGAGCATTTAAGATTGTATTTACTTTTTACTCAGAATAACACCCTTGAAGTCCATCCAAGTCATCATGCATATTAATAATTGATTCCCCTTTGTTGCTGAAGACTATGCTATTGTATGGAAAACTTTACCACAGTTTGTCATTAGTTCAGTCTAATTAAAGTTTCTTATTCAGATATATGTTGGGGAGGGCAGATAACAAAAAAAAACCGGGCACTCAGTTCCCCAGACCCACACAGCTGTGAGCATCTGGCGCCTTGTCACAGACACCCTGTGGTGACATCTGATAGGTCTGATCTTAGGTTACTGACACCTCCATAAGCCCCAGAAAATGACTTTCAGTTCAACAAAAGTTCACTGAGCACCTAGTAGCCCCAGCTGTCTGAGTTCCTCTGGTGTTCTGCCACCCTGGGTCATTCTGAAGGGCTCTACAAACCCTTTATTTTTTATATATTTTCATGTATATCGAAATGGGGTCTCGTTATGTTGCCCAGGCTGGTCTTGAACTCCTGGGCTCAAGTGATCCTCCTGCCTTTGCCTCCCAAAGTGCTGGGATTACAGGCATCAGCCACTGCACCCAACCTTCCACACACTCTTGATTCATCTCAACTGGGGTGACTCAGGCCAGAGCCAAGTGGTGTCACCTCAAGGCAATGTAGTCCCTGTGGGTAACAAGGGTCAGCAGTCAGGAGACCTCACACTGGGCTCCAGTTCAGCCACCTGACTTTCCCAGAGAGGCCCTGCTCAGGCCAGTCACTTGTCCCTTTGTCAATTGATGGATGGGCCCCAGGAGTACCCGAGCGAGAGGTGAAGCCAGCTGGACTTCCTGGGTCGAGTGGGGACTTGGAGAACTTTTCTGTCTTACAAGAGGATTGTAAAACGCACCAATCAGCACTCTGTAGCTAGCAAGTGGATTGTAAAATGCACCAATCAGCACTCTGTAAAACACACCAATCAGCAGGATCCTAAAAGTAGCCAATCACAGGGAGGATTGAGAAAAGGGCACTCTGATAGGACAAAAACGGAACATGGGAGAAGACAAATAAGGGAATAAAAGCTGGCCACCCCCTTCAGCCAGCAGCAGTGGTCCCCTTCAACACCATGGAAGCTTTGTCATTTTGCTCTTAATAAACCTTGCTACTGCTCACTCTTTGAGTCCATGCCATCTTTAACAGCTGTAACACTCACTGTGAAGGTCTGAGGCTCCATTCTTGAAGTCAGCGAGACCACGAACCCACCAGCGGGAACCAACTCCGGTCACCCTAGCATCCCATGTTTGCCCTCACCTGGTCTCTTTTATCACAAGCTTTCCTCATGGGCTTGAAGTCATGAATGTCCACCCAGGCAAGGCTTTCCCCAGATACCTCTGTGCCCCCGAGACGAGGATATTCAATGACCCTGGGATGTGGCTGGTTGTGGGGAGGGGACTGATCCCACGCAGCCATTCAAGACACAGATGGCATCTGAGGGTTTTTGCAGCCAAGCAGAGGACTGTGTTTAGAAACAAAAAAGTGGACAAGGCCGGGCATGGTGGCTCATGTCTGTAATCCCAGCATTTTGAGAAGCCGAGGCAGGCAGATCGCTTGAGGCCAGGAGTTCGAGACAAGCCTGGCCAACATGGCAAAACCCCATCTCTCCTAAAAATATTTTAAAAATAGCCTGGCCCGGTGGCTGTTCGAAATCATGCCACTGCACTCCAGGCCTGGGCAACAGAGCAAGACTCCATCTTAAAAAAAAAAAAAAAAAAAGAAAGAAAGTGGACAAAATGAGCCAAGGACAGGATAGAGAAGGAGGGCAGAGAAAGAGTGAGGGACTAGAAATTAAATTTGGGCCAGGTGTGGTGGCTCATGCCTGTAATCCCAGCACTTTGGGAGGCTGAGGCGGGCAGATTGCTTGAGCCCAGGAGTTTGAGACCAGCCTGGCCAACATGGCGAAACCCTATCTCTACTAAAACTACAAAAATTAACCGGCCTCGTGGTATGCACCTGTAGTCCCAGTTACTTGGGAGGCTGAGGCACAAGAATCACTTGAACCCGGGAGGCAGAGGTTGCAGTGAGCCGAGATCGCACCAGTGCACTCCAGCCTGGGCCACAGAGTGAGAACTTGTCTCCAAAAAAAATAAAAAGTAAAAAATTAAACAAGATTATTCTCATGCTATATTTATTGAATTATGTTTGTATCTGAATTTATTTATTTGAGACGGAGTCTTGCTCTGTCGCCAGGCTGGAGTGCAGTGGTGCAATCTGAGCTCACTGCCACCTCCGCCTCCCGGGTTCAATTGATTCCTCTGTCTCAGCCTCCCGAGTAGCTGGCATTACAGGTGCCCACCACCACACCTGGCTAATTTTTGTATTTTTAGTAGAGGTGGGGTTTCACCATGTCGGCCAGGTTGGTCTCAAACTCCTGAACTCAAGTGATCCACCCACCTTGGCCTCCCAAAGTGCTGGGATTACAGGCATGAGCCATGGCACCCGGCCTTGTATCTGAATTTTTAAATAAACTTGCAAATTAATTAACTTGCAAATATTATAGCCGAGATAGTTTTTGTTCATGGCTGATGTCCTCCAACATTACAACCAGATACATGGATCCAAGAACCTGGTCTAGATTGTCCTGAGGCTGGGCCTGCCAGGGGCCCAGTTACAGAGATATTTGACAGCCAAGCAGGTTCTGTCTGTAAGAGGAACTTACCCACTTATGTGCCCACGAACTGTGTGCTGAGTTAACTGAGCTAAGCTTATGACATAAAGGCTTGGCTTTATTTATTTATTTATTTATTTAGAGATGAAGTTTCACTCTTTCACCCAGGTTGGAGTGCAGTAGCGCAATCTCGGCTCACTGCAACCTCTGCCTTCTGGTTTCAAGTGATTTTCCTGCCTCAGCCTCCCGAGTAGCTGGGATTACAGGTGCCCACCACCACGCCCAGCTAATTTTTGTATTTTTAGTAGAGATGGGGGTTTCACCATGTTGGCCAGGCTGATCTCAAACTCCTGACCTCATGATCCACCCGCCTCGGCCTCCCAAAGTGTAGGACCACAGAGGCTTTGCTTTATTATAAAGAGTAATGGTTTTTGAGAAGAGCTAAGACAGCTCCTTCATTGTATAGATGAAACTAAAGCCCAGAGAGAGAAAGACACTAGTTGGAGGAGGAAGAATGTGGTATAGGAAGGAAAAGATGCCTGTCATCTGCTGGAGGGATTCTTAAGTTACATTGTAGCATTATGTCTTCTTAAATTCACCAGGTAAAAGCTTATGCTTAAAACTATTTAAATTCAAAAGTGGTAATTTAAAAAATAGAATGCTGAGTGAAGTGGCTCGAACCTTTAATCCCAGCACTTTGGGAAGCTGAGTCCGGAGGATCACATGAAGTCAGGAGTTCGAGACCAGCCTGGGCAACAAAGCAAGAGCCTGTCTCTACAAAAAATACAAAAATTAGCTGGGCATGGTAGCATGAGCCTGTGGTCTCAGCTACAGGAGGAAGGCTAAGGTGAAAGGACGGCTTGAGCCCAGGAGTTCGAGGTTTGAGGCTGCAGTGAGCTATGATTGCACCACAGCACTCTAGCCTGGGCGACAGAGTGAGACCCTGTCTCAAAATAATAATAATAATAATAATAATAATAATAATAATAATAATAAAGTGAACACATTGCTTGACTGGGCTTTGCTCATTTGCTTTGCTTTCTTCCATTCTGTTCCACTTTCTCTTCGCTCTGTTTCCAGGTCTGCTGTTGTGTGATCTCCAAGTGACTTTCCCTCTCTGGGTTGCTATTTCATCTGTACAATGCAGGAGCTGTTTTGGCTGATCCAAAACACCATTTTAATTTTTTCTACCACAACTGCTAAGTCCAGTTCAACCAGTGAAGGTGTGACCTGAGCAGAGGTGAGAAAACACGAAGGTGAAAGTAAGCTGGGTCCTTCATCTCTGCCTGGACCTTGGCCTGGGCTCACGGCCTGCCTGGGGCTGATGGCCACAGACCCCCGCCCCCGCCCCAGCGTCTGATACGCCGCGCCTGGGGCGATCTTGGTACCTCCCCGCCACCGGGTGGGGACAACACATTCGCAGCTCCGCGGTTACCATGGCGACCCAGCTGGTGTATCCTCGGTAGCCCCCTAGCGGACACTTATGGAACCTGCAGTTCTTTCCTTTACCTGGGGCGGCGTATTTCACCTGCAGCCCTGTCCAGAGAGGGGGCGGCTCTCTTACCTGGCCTCTGTATTGCTTCTCTCTACCCTGAGCCTGGCCACCCGCCCCACCTCTCCAGCCATTTCAGTTTCTCCTTCAGGGACCAGGCTTCTCTGGCTTTGTCACCCAGGCACAACAGCTCTAATTACCCATCCCTTCCAGCCAGGGTCCTGGGGACTTCAGAAGGGCTGTCACCCACGGCACTTCCAAAGTCCCTCTCGAGAGTGTAAAAGTCTGGCCGGGCGCGGTGGCTCACACCTGTAATCCCAGCACTTCGGGAGGCCGAGGTGGGTGGATTATCCAGCCTGGCCACCATGGTGAAACCCCGTCTCTACTAAAAATACAAAAATTAGCCGGGCGTAGTGGTGGGCGCTGTAATACCAGTTATTTGGGAGGCTGAGGTGGGTGGATTATCCAGCCTGGCCAACATGGTGAAACCCCGTCTCTACTAAAAATGCAAAAATTAGCCGGGCGTAGTGGTGGGCGCTGTAATACCAGTTACTTGGGAGGCTGAGGCAGGAGAATCGCTTGAACCTGGGAGGCGGAGGCTGCAATGAGCCGAGATCATGCCACTGCACTCCAACCTGGGCGACAGAAAGACTCTGTCTCAAAACAAAAAACAAAACAAAACAAAACAAAGAAGAGAGAGTGCAATTTATTTTTTTTTTTTTTTCTGAGACAGAGTCTCGCTCTGTCGCCCAGGCTGGAGTGCAGTGGCACTATCTTGGCTCACTGCAACTTCCACCTCCCGGGTTCAAGTGATTCTCCTGCCTCAGCCTCCAGAGTAGCTGGGCTACAGGGGTGCACCACCAGGCCTGCCTAATTTTTGTATTTTTAGTAGAGCTGGAGTTTCACCATATTGGCCAGGCTGATCTCGAACTCCTGACCTCAAGTGATCCACCTGCCTCGGCCTCCCAAAGTGCTGGGATTACAGGCGTGAGCCACTGTGCCTGGCAATGAGTGTAAAAATCTTATGTGATGTGGAGTAAAATACCCTTCCCTCGGCCAACCCCCCCTCCACACCCCACCCCCAGCAACCCTTGACTCAGACTCTGGCTTTGGGATCCACTTTTCCTTACAGGCCTCGTGCATCTGTGTGATGGAATCCCATAGGCAGCACAGCCCGTCTGGAATCCAGGGAGCCACTAGTGCATGGGGTGGGGCAGCATCACCAGAACTGGGCATACAGCCTCAGTTGGGAGACAGGCAAGCATACAGACAAGCCAACCCAATACAGGACTGGAGGTGGGCAGTCACAAGGTTGGTGGCGCAGTGTGCTGGGAGCACCACATGGAAGGGGGAGGACCACAGCCTGAGCTGGGCAGAAAGGCTTCCTGGAGGAAGTGATGCTTGAGCCTTGAAGGATGAGTAGGCGCTGGCCTGGGGTAGAGATCTCAGTGATGGCTTGAGGGGTGGGGGAGGACTTCTCTTCAGAGTCTACCTTCCTGAGTGTCACTCCTCATCAGGGCCCCTCCTTGCCCTTTTCCTCTTCTCACCCTGTCCCCATTCCCTGGGCAACCTTCCCCAGCCCAGCAAATGTAACCAGCATCTCCTTGTTACACGTGATCCTTTTCTCCTCGTCACAGGCAGTCCCTGGATGTGCCCTGGACTTGCTTGCCTTCCTGGTGAGTTTATTCATCCTTCAAGACCCAGCTAGAAGGCTGAGCGCAGTGGCTTATGCCTGTAATCCCAGCACTTTGGGAGGCTGAGGCGGGTGGATCACTTGAGGTCAGGAGTTTGAGACCAACCTGGCCAACATGGTGAAACCCCGTCTCTACCAAAAATACAAAAATTAGCCAGGTGTGGTGGTGGGTGCTCATAATCCCAGCTACTTGGGAGGCAGAGGCAGGAGAATTGCTTGAACCCAGGAGCCAAGGTTGCAGTGAGCGAGATTGCGCCATAGCACTCCAGCCTGGGTGACACAGCGAGGCTCCGTCTCAAAAAGAAAAAGACCCAGCTAGATGTTCACTCTTTCTGGCACCTTCCCAAAACCACCCTTTCAATCCTGTATTTATTCCACAAACTTCTACTGAACACCAGGTATTAGGCCCAGGATGTGGCCTTACATTGCAAATTGTTTTTTTTTTTTTTTTTTGAGACAGGGCCTCACTCTGTCACTCAGGCTGTGGTGCAGTGGTGAAATCATAACTCACTGCAGCCTTGAATTCCTGGGCTCAACCAATCCTCCTGCCTCAGCCTCCCACGTAGCTAGGACAACAGGCGTGTCCCACTATGCCCGGTTAATTTTTGTATTTTTTGTAGAGATGGGATCTTGCTTGTTGCCCAGGCTGGTCTTTAACTGGCCTCATGTCATCCTGTCACACTGGCCTCCCAAAGTGTTGGGATTACAGATATAAGCCACCGCACCTGGCCCCTACATTGCAACTTTCTATTCATCTATCAGTCTTCCTAGCTAGCCAGGATTTCCTATGAGCCGGGGGGAAGCTGAGTTGTATATTTTATTAATCCTCAGCCTTTAATATTCATGCCCTGAATGAATGGGTTAATGAATGAATTAATATAAGTACAGCTTCTTGCAAAAAACAAATAAGAAACACCTCAGTTCACAGGGCTGGCACTCTCTGATTTCCAGTTCTGTCCCCTGCCACTGTCTCAAAGGTATTTGGTCATATGTTATTAAATTAAAGTGAATTAAAATTTGCTTGAAATAACTACAGACTCCCCCGCTCTCCTGGGCCTGCAATGACCAGATTACATCTCCTCCAGGCACAGAAGTTTGACATTTCATTGCAAAGTCATTTTCTTCTCATTTCCTTATGTTGCTAAAATATTCTATTTCTCTTCACTTCCCCTTTGTGTCCCCATTACTCACGTTTAGTTAAATTTATCTGCTGCCATTTAATCATCTGAGATAAGCTTGCTGGTGTGGCTGTTCTTAGGGCACTGCCTCGCCTTCCCAGACCGTCTGCCTCCTCCCAGGCCACTCGGAGAATGGGATCCAGACCCCTCCCCCTGGGGACAGAGTGTCTGGGTTACCTTCAGACCCTGGGTTTCTCCCCAAGGCAACTGACTTCAGGGTCCTCCCTGCCCCCAACCCACCCACCGCCTTCCTCCCCAGCCTCCTCCTCTTCTGTTTTCTGGGGTATGGTTTTCATTCTGCCTCCTGACCTGGCACTTCTGTGGCCCCTTTGGTCACACTGAGCAAGTGGCCTCATAATTCTTCTCTCAGTGGGATCAATGAGTAAATCCTTAAAGGGACAAAATATCTAGCAGAGTAGCCAATGTGGGAATTGTTCAGTGTCTGCTTGGGACACTGCCAGACCCGCCACATTCCCAGAGCTGGCTGGGGTACCCTTCTCCTCTCTGGCCTACCCATTCTCACAATGTAACCAGGGGAACATTATTCTCCCTGGAGGTAATTGGTGGAGATCAGAAAGTCACATTTTGCTGGGCGCCGTGGCTCACGCCTGTAATCCCAGCACTTTGGGAGGCTGAGGCAGGCGGATCACATGAGGTCAGGTGTTCGAGACCAGCGTGGCCAACATGGTGAAACCCCATCTCTACTAAAAATACAAAAAGTAGCCAGGCATTTTGGCGGGCACCTGTAACCCCAGCTACCTAGGAGGCCGAGGCAGGAGAATTGCTTGAACCCAGAGGCAGAGGCTGCAGCGAGCCAAGATCGCGCCACTACACTCCAGCCTGGGCAATACAGCAAGACTCTGTCTCAAAAAAAAAAAAAAAAAAAAAAAAGCCTCCGGGGAAGAACAAAAAGACATTGGCAGAAAGAAACTGAAGGTTACTCCTGGGCCAAGGGGCGAAGAAGGGGTTGTCAGGGGACTTAGCCTAAATTTCAGTGAGGGACAAAGGGAAAAGAAACTCCATAGGGTCAGTTTAAAGGACAAAGGGAGACAAATAGAAATTGTTTTATAGTTATATTTTATGAGTCACGTTTGTAGGACTATACATATATTATCTCATTTAATTTCTTTCTTTAAATAAATGTGCTTTATTTAATTAATTTATTTTTTGAGACAGGGCCTCACTGTGTTGCCCAGGCTGAGTGAAGTGGCACAATCACAGCTCACTGCAACCTCAACCTCCTAGGCTCAAGAGATCGTCCCACCTCAGCCTCCTGAGAAGCTGGGACTACAGGCGGGTGCCACTATGCCCAGCTAATTCGTTTTCTTTCTTTCTTTTTTTTAAGAGATAGGGGTGTCCCTGTGTCACCCAGGCTGGAGTGCAGTGGTGCAATCATAGCTCAATGTAGCCACAAACTCCTGGGCTCAAATGATCCTCCTGCCTTGCCCTCTTGAGTAGATGGGACTATGAGTGTGCAACACCACACCTGGCTAATTTTTTAAAAGGTTTTTTGTAGAGATGGGATCTCACTGTGTTGCCCACGCTGGTCTTGAACAACTGGTCTCATGTGATCCTCTCACCTCTGCCTCTCAAAGCGTAGGCATTACAGGTGTGAGCCACTTTGCCTGGCCTAAAATGTACTTTATTCTTGTGTCAATTCAAAACGTATGCATCTTTCTAGAACAAGATCCTATCTCCAGTCTACATTCATCGATATTTTCTATGATCTACAATTGCATCTAGGTCAAACAATCTATTATCTTTATTATTTCCCAGTTTATGCTCTTAAACTCTTATTTCATTTAATTTTCACAACAACCCTGAGAGAGAAGAGCTCTTGTTCTTTGTGTTCTATGTCTCAGGACCAGAAATTAAGAAAGGGGTCCAAGGAGTAAGGGACAAGAGTCAAGGTTGATTGGAAAAGTCAGGCCTGGCATTTGGGGGGTGTAGGCAGCGGTGGTGCCAACAGGTGGTGTCAAGGGGCTTTAGGAGCGGGCATCAGCAGCTGCCATGGGCTGAACGTTTATGTCCCTCCACAATTCACCAATGTGATTGTATTAGGAGGTGGGAGTCTTCGGGAGGTAATTAGGTCATAGGGTTGGAGCGTGCTCATGCTGGGGATTAGCGCCCTTATAAAACAGGTTCCAGAGAGCTAGCTCACCCCTTCCACCACATGAGGACACAAGGAGAGGGCGCCATCTGTGAACTGGAAAGCAGACCCTCACTAGACGCCGACTCTGCTGATAGCATGATGGTGGACTTCCCAGCCTCCAAGAACTGTGAGAAGTCAATTTTTGTTGCATATAAGCTGCCCAGTTTGTGGTTATTTTGTTATAGCAACCAAAACAGACTAAGACAGCAGCCCTCCCTCAGATCTCAGTCACACCTCTATTCTTAATTATAGGAAGTTGCTTAGATGCCCTCTGAGGAGGTTCTGGGTGGGGCCTTTTGATAGATGCCTCTAGGACAGTGGCACTGTGGCAACCGGGACTTCCACAGGGGTGCATGAGGCTCTCTGTCTTTCTCTGTGTGTGTGTGTGTGTGTGGTTTTTTGTTTTTTGTTTTTTTTGTTTTTGTTGTTTGTTTGTTTTGTTTTGTTTTTTTGAGTGGGGGTCTCGCTCTGTTACCCAGAGGCTGGAGTTGCAGTGGCGCGATCTCACCTCACTGCAACTTCCACATCCCGGATTCAAGCGATTTTCCTGCCTCAGCCTCCTGAGTAGCTGGGAGTATAGTCACACGCCACTATGCCAGGCTAATCTTTGTACTTTTAGTAGAGTCAGGATTTCGCCATGTTGGCCAAACTCCTGACCTCAGGTGATCTACTCACCTTGGTCTCCCAAAGTGCTGGGATTACAGGTGTGTGTGTGTGCCACCACACCCGGCCTTCACTCTCTCTTTCTGAGAAGATTTCTCACTATGTTGCCCAGGCTGGCCTTGAACTCTCGGGCTCAAGTTATTCTCCTGCTTTGGCCTCCTAGGTTAGCTGGGACTACAAGCATGCACCACACCCAGCTACTCTGTCTCTTGAAGACCCCCTCGAACACTGGGTCAAGTGTCATGACCAGAACTGATAAACCCAGAGCCTTGTTTGAGTGAGCTCGAGTTTTGCAAGGAGCAAGAACCAAGAATCTGTCTGCAGGGAAGAGGGTGCCCAGGGCCAGGAGACAGGTGAGCACTTCCAGGCCCGGTGCCAGGGGGATGCTACCTGCAACTGGACAGTTCCCAGGAGGCCTGGCAAGGCTCTTACTTCTGGCTCCCTCCCAGAGATTCCTCTGGGTCTCTGCAGGGACACCATTCCCTTTGTAAACTTGGCTGTGGGTGGTTCTGGTTTCACATCAACACATCCCTAAGCAAGATAGACATTCTAAAAACCTAGATTTCTTGAAAAATTTAAAATTTCTTGTATGAACTAGATTCTTCCTTTCTTAATGCCACTTACTTATGGGTACTGTATCTTCAAGAATGCAACAGGCCCCCAAGAAGACCACAGGTCCTGGCTTGTATCCCCAGCCTCCTTTCTGCCATTTCATTCCCTTGGAATAGATGGATGAAAATGGGCAGGCTGGCCTACGAGCACCCACCTAGTGCAGACACACGGCTGTCATTTGCAGTAGGGATGGACTGAAGTCTCACGGGTTTTTCGGAGCCTAGCCACATGTACCTGGAGGTCAGAAGAAACGTCTGCCAGAGGCTTAGATGCAGCTGACATTGGCCTATTTCTTTTTTTCTTTTCCTTTTTTTTTTTTTTTGAGGCAGAGTCTTGCTTTGTCGCCCAGACAGGAGTGCAGTGGCGCAATCTCGGCTCACTGCAACCTCCGCCTCCCGGGTTCAATTGATTCTCCTGCCTCAGCCTCCCAAGTAGCTGGGATTATGGACATGCGCCATCATGACTGGCTAACTTTTGTATTTTTAGTAGAGATGGGGTTTTGCCATGTTGGCTAGGCTGGTCTCGAACTCCTGACCTCAACTGATCCACCTGCCTCAGCCTCCCAAAGTGCTAGGATTATAGGCATGAGCCACCACGCCCAGCTGACATTGGACTACTTCTGAAGGAAGAGTCTTGCATTTTGCCCTTTAACAAGACTTCACAGGTGATTTAATGTGACTCCAATAGAGGCCACATCTGGGGTGTCCAATGGGTGTTATTTTTTGAAGCTCCTCTTTCATTTTTTCCAGTGAACGAGTTTCAGCAGGTGTTGAGAAGTCTGAGGCAGCAATGGGTGAGCTGCCATGAGACAGTGTATGTCTGGTGTCTAATTTGATTGACTTGTTTTCGTGTCCATGAGAACTTGGAGCCAGGAATAAAAAGCACAAGCGGCAGAGATGACAGCTCCTTGCCACATGTCCCACCTCTCTCCACTCCAAGGGTTCACTCTATAGCCACAGAGAGATGGGAAAGAAATGTGTCAAAGAATTCATGTCAGACACACATGGAGTGGGAGATTGTTTTTGATTACTTGTTTGTTTGTTTGTTTTTTGTGAGACAGAGTCTTGCTCTGTCTTCCAGGCTGAAGTGCAGTGGTGCAATCTCAGCTCACCGCAAGCTCTGCCTCCTGGGTTCAAGAGATTCTCCAGCCTCAGCCTCCCTCGTAGCTGAGATTACAGGTGTGCACCACCACGCCTGACTAATTTTTGTGCTTTTAGTAGAGACATGGTTCCACCTTGAGGGCCAGGCTTGTCTCGAACTCCTGACCTCAGGTGATCCACCCGCCTCAGCCTCCCAAAGTGCTGGGATTACAGACGCCCGGCCTGTTGTTGATTATTTCTGAAAAGCCTCAGAAAAACCTCTTCCCCAAACTAGCCACCATAAGGCAAGATGGTGATTTATTAAGCATGAGTTGGACTGGCTTAGCTCTCCTGGTTGGCTAAAATTGGCCAGAAAAATAAAGTAATTTGTGGTTGTCAGATTCTAAATTAAATGATTCAAATACTACTGTGGCTGATTAAAAGGCTTTATTCAATTTCCTCCTGACCACATGCTCTCCTGTGAGACCAGGAGATACTGTTTCTAGAAGAAATGCACTATTTGGAGCCTGTTGATCTAATCTAATGGATGGTGGTTATTAAATATGGTCTCCCTACTTTTTTCTAAATGAAAGGTGAGACTAAAGAAGGAGGAAGAAATGACTCCCTGTTTGTTTAACTATAAATGATTCTCTCTTGCCAGGTTTCTGGGTAGCAGCCTGTACAGTGAACCAGGGTGGGTACCTAAGACATTTTAAAGTACCCTTAAAAGACCTCTAGGCAACCATAACAAAGGTCAACAAATGAAACTCAAGCATGAATAAACAGGAAGAAGAGTCTAGGATTGTAGCCGACCATCTAATGGTGCAGTGCATCACCCACGGTACCCGCTGAAGGGACAGTCTTGTGCCGGCCATCTCAGTGCCCTCCCTTCTTGGCCTTGCTGATTAGACCCCAAGGGAACCAGGACCCAAGGCAGCCAATCCAGAGATGTATCATGTGCCCTGGCGGAAAACAGACGAGCTGGCTTAGCAAGATGAATGAGGAACTCCAGCAATGAGGAGGTTAGCAGCTGATGCAGGCATTGAAATGGGGAGAGAAAGAGGTCAGAGAGAGACCACGTGACTCTGGGAGAGTGCTGGAGTAACCAGCTGGCCCCTAGAGTGGGCCTTACTCTGGTCCGGGCTCTGTCTGGACCAGTTTGTTGCACTCATCTTGAAAGCAAGCTCAGCCCTTCTTCTTTTTTAAAAAATTTTTATTTCTTTACTTTTTTTTGAGACAGGGTCTTGCTCTGTCACTCAGGCTGGAGTGCAGTGGCACTAGCAAAGCTCGCTGCAGCCTCAACTTCCTGGGTTCAAGGGATCCTCCCACCTCAGCCTCCCAAGTAGCTGGGACCACAGGCAAGTACCACCATGCTCATCTGATTTTTATTTGCTGATTTTAAAATTTATTTTATTTTTTTCTGAAATAGGGTTTCACTCTGTCACCCAGGCTGGAGTGCAGTGGCACCATCTCCACTCACTGCAACCTCTGCCTCCCAGGCTCAAGCGATTCTCCTGCCTGCCAGGTGAGTAGCTGGGACTTCAGCCGCGCATGACCAGGCCTGGCTAATGTCTGTATTTTTTGTAGAGATGAAGTTTTGCCAAGTAGGCCAGGCTGATCTCAAACTCCTGGTCTCAAGTGATCCTCCCACTTCGGCCTCCCAAAGTGCTGGGATTACAGGTGTGAGCCACTGCTCCCAACCTGCAGCCCTTCTTAAGGTGGCCTAAGCAGGACTCAAAGGAGCCCAGCTGACCCCAGGAATCAACAGAAGATTTTCAGCAGGAACCACAGAGCAGTTCACCACCATATAAAACACAGCGGCTTTTGGAGAGTGAGTTGTGTAATCTACAAGGGATATCATGAGGCCAGACCACGGGGCAGGAAATGGCCCTTTGACCAAAGCAAGGAGGAGGATGGCAGTCTCTGGGGAAGAATGGGGCTCACCTCCCTGCGGCCACCTCCCACTAACCTCACCTCTATGCTTCTGTCTCTGGAGGAAAGGATGCCACAGCCTGGCCCTCCTACCCCAGGCCAACAGACAAGGGGGCTCACAGAAGCGAAGCTTGCTTTGAACTCCAAGTACCTCCAAGGTCTGGTAAGACAGCATGACCTTGGACCTTGGAAGGGAGCACAGATGGAAACACACCCAGGCTCTGGCTTGGCCCATCGATAGGTGCAGGATCCCTCATCCGGGATTCCCTCGGTTTATTGAATGAATTTGTTTCCATTTACACTTTGGTTTTAGCCAGTGTATATTTTTCATTATGTTAAGAATTGGTCTAATGTAGTGAATAAGGCCATAGGCCTTGGTGCCAGGCTGTTGGGTGAGTTTCTGGCCCTGCTACTTACTGTGTGGCCGTGACCTAGTCACTTAGCCTCTCAGTGCCTCAGTTTACGCATCTGTAGAATGGGAACAATCTGCCTCTCCCTAGTGTCGTTGTTTGTGAGATTAAAGGATCTGTCTGTCCTGTGCCAGGGCTTGCAACAGATCCTGCCCATGTCAATATCAGCTTGATGTTTTATTGGATATTTGTGTTTCTTTTCTCTTCTTTTTCTTTTCTTTCTTTTATTTTATTTTTATTTTTATTTTTTCTTGAGACAGAGTTTTGCTATTGTCACCCAGGCTGGAGTGCAATGGCGTGATCTTAGCTCACTGCAACCTCAACCTCCGCCTCCTGGGTTCAAGTGATTCTCCTGCTTCAGCCTCCTGAGTAGCTGGGATTACAGGCGCCCGCCACCACATCCAGCTAATTTTTGTATTTTTAGTAGAGACGGGGTTCCACCATGTTGGCCAGGCTGGTCTCAAACTCCTGACCTCGTGATCTGCTCACCTCAGCTTCCCATAGTGCTGGGATTACAAGCGTGAGCCACCGCGCCCGGCCCTTGTGTTTCATTTCAAATGCTTCTGTCCCGGCCCTTTGACCGTTTTTTTATGGGGGATGTTTTTCTGGTTGACAAGTAGGAGTTCTTCACCGCCAGCGCCCTCCTCCGTCTGCGCTGCGCGGCTGAGGCCCGTACAACCTGCAGGGGGCGCCCGGGGCTCGCGCTGCCTCGACGCGGTGGCCCGTGGGTGTCCGGGCCGGAGAACTCCAGATCCGAGTGCGTCCTCTTGGTCCACGAGCCTCCTCCCTCTCCCTTACCCAAGGACAGTGAGCTGGAGCGCGGGCGGCTGGACGCGTAGCGCAGCCTTCGCAACGGGTCTTTTTTCGTCCCACTTTTTATGGGACCTTGGGCTTCCAAACCGACGTTGGATGGTTTGTCAGCGGATACTTTCACCGCCCACCGCAAACTTGCAGAGCCAAGCGGGCTGTTCTCCGGAGGATCTCGGAGGACGCCCCCTGCCAGCTGCCGGCATCTGGGGGAGAGGGACGGCGTTTGGAGTGGGAAATGAAGTTCTGGTTTTGCACATTTACTGGCCTACACTGGCGTCTCACTGTGACCTAGAAACTGGAGATGGAGGCTAGGGGTGGGAGTTGGGGAGCCAGAGGCTGTGGGGCGGGGGTTCCCACTGGGATCGGTTGGTGGGGTCACCAAGCAACAGCTCCCCATCAGGCAGAGGCCTTAGACGGCAGCATCATGGGCCACGGATGGAGACCATGGGATTCAGGGGCCTGAGAGGGAGGCAATGGGATGGCCACAGAATCCAGCCAGAAATGAAGGGACAAAGAAATCCCTGGGGCTGCGGACCAGTGGCCTCTGTGGTGGCCAAGGGTGAGGGAGACACAGGGTGCTAGGTATAGCAGAGGTGTCACCCTAAAGGCCAAGACTGTACAGGGCTGGACCTGGCAGCACCCGGAGAGGGACCAAGGAAGTTTGTGATCTGGACGATGACATAGGTCGTTCTTACCCATCACAGTTACCCAAGATGAAGGGAGGTCCTTGAGTTGAGAAAAGGGCTGGGCGCCTGCCTGTAATCCCAGTGCTTTGGGGTGCCGAGGTGGGAGGCCAGGAGTTCAAGCCTGCAGTGAGCCATGATCATGCCACTGTACTCCAGCCTGAGTCACAGAGTGAGACTCTGTCTCTAAAAAAAAAAAAAGAAGAAGAAGAAGAAAAAAACATACTGGGCGTGGTGGCTCCAGCCTGTAATCCCAACCCTTTGGGAGGCCAAGGCTGGCAGATGGCTTGAGCCCAGGAGTTCAAAACCAGCCTGGGCAACATAGTGAGACTCTGTCTCTACAAAAAATGCAAAAATGAGCCGGGCGCAGTGGTGTGCACCTGTGGGCCCAGCTACTTGAGAAGCTGAGGCAGGAGGATGTTTTGAGCCTGGGAGGCTGAGGTTGCAGTGAGCCAAGATCGCCCATTGCACTCCAGCCTGGGAAAAAGTGGGGAGAGAAAAAGTGAGCCAAGCCCCAGAGCAAGGGCTGGGAAGGGAGAACAGCAAGCAGGAGCCTCAAAAACTGGGGCGGTGGGGACGGGGGGTGTGAAGGGGGTGGGATTGTTCAAAGGCACAGGAACAATGGTTTCCAGGGATACTGGGGGGTCTGGAGAAGGGACAGCAACTCCCAGGAGATGTCGGGAAGCTGTGGCCAGCAGGGGACACCTGCAAAGCAGGAGATGGAAGGCTGAGGATGTGTCTGTAACAGATGGCCCCTGCTTTCCAGGGCGTGGAGGACAGCACTTGGGGAGTGGGTGAGAAGACAGGGGACTTCAGTGGGTGGGAGGACAAGATGGGGTGACCAAGAGTGTGAGGGTGGAAGTCTGGACAGGACTCTGGGCTCATCACATGGGCCTCCGGGCAGAACCAGGGCAGCAGAGCCTCCACTCACAGCCTGGACACCAGCCTCTCCTTGGAAGGACCCATCTCCTATTAAGAACCCTGTGGCACAGTGGCTCATGCCTGTAATCCCAGCACTTTGGGAGGCCGAGGTGGGCAGATCACCTGAGGTCAGGAGTTCGAGACCAGCCTGGCTAACATGGCAAAACCCCATCTCTACTAAAAATGCAAAAATTAGCCGGGCGTTGTGGGCGCCTGTAATCCCAGCTACACGGGAGGCTGAGGCTGGAGAATCACTTGAACCTGGAACCTGGGAGGTGGAGGTTGCAGTGAGCCAAGATCATGCCATTGCACTCTAGCCTGGTCGACAAGAGCGAAACTCCATCTCAAAAACAAAAAACAAAAAACAAAACCAACAACCCTGCACCATGACAGGTCCTTAAGGAGTGAGTCATGGGCTCTCACTGCACACCAAGGAGCCCCACATGTGAAAATGCTTCCAGAAACATTGAGTGCTTGTAAAGACCTACTGCTGGGCATATTGGCCCTATTAGAGGGAACATTTTATCACATGAAGGCACAAGTAGGTTGTTTCATGGTAATTGCTTTCCTAAACCATAGAGAAAAATGCATCACAAACCCAGCACAATTAACTAAAGTGGTCACATTCCTCTTCTTTGATTTAAAGCTATTTAGAAATATTAGCAACTGACTTTGCCTCCAGGTTGTCGGTGCTTTTTTTTCTCGACTAACTTTTTCTTTTGAATCCCATGAAATATCCTGAGTACACCAGGAGGGAGGAATGAAAATATGTTTGCGTTTCCAGCTCTGCAGCCAACTGCTACTCAGACAATACCCTCAATGTGTAACCTGGGAGTTTAATATTCTCAAATATTTATAATTACACAGAAATAGCCTGAAGAAATGTTCAGCTTCTTCACAGCTGGATAATTATCTACATTCAATGTTCACAACCTCAGAGCTGCTTCTCAGAGTTTGGGGTGCCTCTCTGCCACTTGGGCATGCAGAGTACATGGGTTCTGTGGGCAGATTCCTAAGGGGGCATAGAAGTGGCATGGGGAGATCCCAGCGTGCTCTCTCTCTCTCTCTCTCTCAAGAGTCCTGCTCTGTGGTACAGGCTGGAGTGCAGTGGTACAATCATTGCTCACGGTAGCCTCGAACTCCTGGGCTCAAGCAGTCCTCCCACCTCAGCCTCCCGAGTAGCTGGGACCACAGACGCATGCCACCACACTTGGTTATTATTTTTTAAAATTTCAATAGGTTTTGGGGGAACAGGTAGTGTTTGGTTACAAGGATATGTTCTTTAGCGGTGATTTCTGAGATTTTGACGCACCCATCACCCAAGCAGTCTACACTGTACCCAATGTGTAGTCTTTTATCCCTCACCCCCTCCCATTTTTTTTTCTGACTAATTAAAAAAAAATTTTTTTTTTTCGTAGAGACGAGATCTTACTTTGTTGCCTAGGCTGGTCTTGAACTCCTGGCCTCAAGCAATCCTCCCACCTCAGCCTCCCAAAGTGCTGGGATTACAGGGTGAAGAAAGGCTCAATCATTCCCAGCAAATTCTGTAATGGACCCATGAATAAAGTCCTACATTGAAGAGTCCCTGCGGAAGTGTCTCATGGAGTCCCAGATGCTCCCCACAAAAGGATGCTGTGGTCAAAGCAGCGCTGCCTCTGTCTGCCTTTGGAGAGGCACCATGCATTCGGCTATTCATACATTTTCTCCTTGCCTGTCATCTCTCCTGCTGCTCCCTCTGTTCCACGCATATTTCCAGAAGAATATCAAGAAAACTATTTTTCCTGCATAATTACCCGCCTCCTCTCCACCCACCTCCACACATCTTTTTGGCTTTGACGTGGCAGCTGCTCTGATTTCTTTAAGTGGACTGCATTCTGCATTTACCAGGCAGGTGGAATTCTATGAAGGGAGCCTCCAGCCGAGGCTGGGAGTGAGGGCCCTGGGCATGATCATCCCTCCCTGCACCAGACCTGCGGCTCCCCTGTCTGCATTGAGGTCTTCCTTCCCACAGTCCCTGGGACACAAAGCTATTGGTTCCTGAATGAGTGTCACCAACCAACAGCCTGGTCCTCCTTCTCCCAAGCCCAGGCTGCCTCAGTCCTGACTCTGTGACCTGAAAGGAAATTCCTCTTTAGTGAGATCAGCTAGCATCTTCTCAGTTGTAGCTTTCAGAACACTAGACCCAAACTAGCACAAACTAAAGAGAATGGGCTGTCCCATGGAACCAAACAGTCTTGAAGCCCCAGCTGAGGTTCAGGCGGGGCACTGTCGCTGCTCTGGAATTTTTTCCACCTGCCTTCCTTGGGCTATGGGCTTCATCTCCAGGCCAGCCATGCCCAACACAGCAAAGGGGTCAAAGATGTGCCAAACCCTGGTTCACGCTCTGACTGCCTGGAAGAGCCAGCAGTTCCTTCTCCAGGTGGCTTCTACAAATTATCAAGAAAGCATCTTCCCTTGCTGGGTGTGGTGGCTTACACCTATAATCCCAGCATTTTGAGAGGCTGAGGCTGGTGTATCACTTAAGGTCAGGAGTTTGAGACGAGCCTGACCAACATGGCGAAACCCCATCTCTACTAAACATACACAAATCAGCTGGACTTGGTGGCAGGCACCTATAATCTCAGCTGCTTGGGAGGCTGAGGCAGGAGAATTGCTTGGACCTGGGAGGCAGAGGTTGCAGTGAGCCGAGATCATGCCACTGCACTCCAGCCTGGGCAACAGAGTGAGACTCTGTCTCTAAATAAATAAATAAGAAAGCATCTTCCCAGGTGCCCATCAAAAGTCCTGTGGGTCTTATTGGTCCCAATTGGGTCTGGTGCCCATCCCTTAGCCAACCACTGTGGCCAGGTGGCTGGGACATGCTGATGAATGTCAGTCTATCAAGGCCTGTCCCTGAAGCTGGGAGAGGGTGAGAAGTCCCTGAGCTGTATGGAGGAAGAAAGGACACCCAAATCAAATGTGGAATACTGGACCAACGGAAGTGGGAATGGACAGCAGAAGATCTTGGAAGTGAATGTTCACTTCTCTGTGTAACTTGCAATTGAGTCCCCTCACCTTCTGCCTCTGAGAAGCAAAGACCAACCTCTTTCTTTGTGCACCTCAAGAGGCAGTTTTCTAAGCAGGGTCCTTGCCTGTCTCATGGACTTGCTGTATCCCCAGCACCAAGGACACCGAGTGGCCAATGAGGTGCTCCACCAGGATGAGCGGATGGAAGGAACCCAAGAGAGGAAGAAATAGGCATGCTTGCCTGCAGGTGGCTTTGGGGCTCTGGATAGATAGAGACAGCCCTGGGATCCATGGAACCATCTGGATGAAGGGCCCAGGACCCAGAGTGACACATGTCTTCTTCCACAGGCCTCACTCCAAGGTGCCCGGGAAGAGAGCTGTTACCAACAGAAGTGTGGATGCCTGTCACTTAAGTGTTTCACTGCACGGGTCTGCGGGAATCATTCAGTAAGATTCTAGAAGCATTCATGGGACATCTATTCATGCCAGGCCCGGGCATGGGCACTGCAGAGCCCACAACAAGTGGACAAAGCACAGCTAGTCTCTGCTGCAAGGGCACACCTGGCAAAATCAGGTCCCCACAAAGCCAGGACAAAAACCATGGGAACCCTGTCATCAGAGGTGGGGAGAGCCACCCCACGGCCCCCTCGGCACCTCTGCCAGCCTTTCTCTCAGCAGCCAGAATGAGCCGCCAGGTGCCCTCACATAGCTGTGAGGTGTGCCAGGCACTATTCTTTTATACACCTATGATTTGTGACAAGTCGACTCCAACTTGCATAATAGGACACTAAAAGGCTTAGAGGGAATTTTTCCCAAATTGGAGACTCAGAGACACCCAGATAATCTCTCCTTGGTTGCCGCTAAGTCTTATATCAGTCATGGTGTTCCGTTTCTTTGGTATGTCTGTGATAATATGTAAATTATGAGCTTCCCATTACACCAAGGCTTAGAGGGAAGAGCCTTTCCTGAATTTTCCTTTTGAGGAAGTTGGTGACTTGGAGACAATGTTCTTCTCCCTTGAGGACTCTTCTTAGTAAGTGGAGTAAATTTTTTCTTCACTAAAAAAATCTATTTCTCCAAATTTTTGAAAATTGGTTTAATATTCTGCTTTAACCTCTGTGCCCAATTCCAGGACACCAACCCCCATCAGGATCAGGCTGTGTTTAGCACCCCATGCAAGCGAATGCCCCAGCAGTGTCTGGGACATTCTGGGGTCCTCACCTGAGTGTCAGACACATCTGCCATTTCTCCAGCCACAACGCAGCCTCCGCTGCCTGTGACCCTGAGGTGTTGCTCAGGTCAGCATGGTCAGCCTCTCTAGCCACCACCCCTGAGGCCCCTTTCTGGCTTCCAGAAAGGATTCTCTCTGCTTGGGGCCGAGAGATTAGTCCTGACAGGGCTTGTTGGCAGATGTCAGGGCTTTTCAAAATCAGAGCCCCAGAAATGGCTTGCCTTTGGCCACTGTCGTGATCGCCCCTGAGTTTTGCCACCAACCCCTCCCAGCCAATAGCAGCCAACCCTATTATCTAGTCCCCTGCTCCTTCGGCCTCAACGTGGGCAGCTGGGTGCCTACACTGGAACCACCCAGGCAACCCCTCATAGGGTAGCCCAGTGGTCTTGCTTTGCCTGGGTCTCAGGGGTTTCCTGGGATGCGAGACTTTTAATGCTAAAACTTTCAATGGGGTAGTTGATTACACATCTCAGAATCCAGAGTTCTCTCAAGCATCTGCAGAGAGAAAAGAAGTCTCTTCCGTTACCAGTATCCTCCTTCTGTTCCCAAGAGTAATCACTTCTAAGACAGTTATCTAAGGAAATTATTTGTTTCTGGGGCAACTGCCCCTGATCATCAAATAATCTGAGAGGAGTCCATGTCCCGGCATCTGGGGAACCCCGCTCTGGGCATCACCCCTCATTAGAGCCAACGTGAAACAGTCCCTGTTAACAGAGCCTACTGCTGGCAACTCAAGAGGCTGTGAAGTGCCTGGGAAAGACAGGGTGAGGCAGAGCTATTACTGAGCATCTTCTCTATGTCCAGTGCTGTTCTAGAGCCTGCAGGCAAGAGGAGGCTGGTAACCTATGACTCATGCCCTCAGGACTTACAAACCCCAATTCTTGGGAGGAAGCCCCAGTTATTTCCTACTGGGATGCCCGGCTTGACTTGAAATCTGAATGTTGGGGTGGGTCTTACAAAGAAAGTTAAAACCTAAATTCCACCTGCCCCTTGAGAAGAAGCAACCTTTGCCCCTCTTCAAGGGAAAGGCTTTCCTGTGAACAACCTCCATTTCTCCACGGAACACTCATTTCCAGAGCCAACTCCTAACCTTATGAAAACACAAGGACATCAATGAATGTCAGTCTATCAAGGCCTGTCCCTGCAGCTGGGGAAGAATGTCTTTGCTTTGCCCCTTACTCCTTGGTTAAAGTTGCCTACAAGCCAAATAAATCCCAGCTCTAGGTCATCAAGCTGGACCCATCAAGGTATAAATGAAGTTTCCAATTCAAGCTTCTCCCTGGGCAGGCTGTGTTGCTAACACACGAGTCGGCTCTGCTTGTTGACACGTTCAGCAGGAAAATGCATGCATCGTGCCACCTACATTCTCGCCCTGTCCCCCAGGCTGGAGTGCCATGGTGTGATCTCGGCTCCCTGCAACCTCCGCCTCCAGGGTTCAAGCGATTCTCATGCCTCAGCCTCCTGAGTAGCTGGGACTACAGGCGCGCACCACCACGCCCGGCTAATTTCTTGTATTTTTAGTAGAGATAGGGTTTTGCTGTGTTGGCCAGGCTGGTCTCGGACACATGGCCTCAAGTGATCCGCCCACCTCAGCCTCCCAAAGCGCTGGGATTACAGGCATGAGCCACCCCACTCAGCCAGAAAACCAAGGTTTAAAGATGTTTGTGATTTGTTTATGTTCTTGTAGCCAGAAAATAGTAGAAGCAGATTTGGGGGACCCAGGAAATTCAACTCCAGAGGCCACCAGCATAACCACCAACTTATAATAGAGACCCCTCCTAAAAGATAAGGAATCTTGCAACATTTGATGAGTGAACAATGTATTTGGGAAAACTTTTTTTTTCTGGGAAGAGAGTCTAAGGCACTCATCAGATTTCGAGAAGGCACCAGGACCCCATACAAGTTGAGGAGAAAGTCTGGGGGTGATGGACCACACTGGGCTCACCTCCTTTTTACTCTAAAGATAGAAAAGGGCTCAACTGTGACATCAGGACTTGGGTGCAACCCCAGGAACACACGTGAGGGGTGGGGGCTGTGTGGACTAGAACGGACCCTGAGGAGTTGTGAAATCATCTTCCCTGGAAGTGTTTGTGAAGGGGAGGGTCCCCGACTCGGCTGCCAGGACTCAAGTTTGACCTACACAAAGCTCTGGGAATGTGACCTCTTGAGGACCCCAACTTAGGGAGGAAGGAAACAGCTTGAGCTTTACCAGCTCAGCGAGGCCACTTGCTCCCATGCCTGCCTGCCTGATACAGGCCATATACCCGATATCCACTGGGTGCCTGCAGTTTGAAGCACTAAGTGCTGCATGTGAAAGAGCATCTTCATTTCTCACAATAGCCCCAGGGGATAAATACTATTATCATCCCCATTTTGCAGGATGAACTGAGCCTTCAAGATGCTAATGGGCTTGCTGAAGTCACCCAGCTGGTAAGAGCTGGCCCTGGGATTTGAACCCCGGCCATTGGCCAACAGATCCCCTCTATCCAGTGCTCGGCTGCTTGCTCCTTCAACCACGTTGGTCTCCATGGCCTGGTTGACTATTCTTGCTCCTTCTTTCGGGCACCAAGGGTCACCAAGCATGTTTATCCTGCCTGTGGAGTCCCTCTGGGGATGCTACAGCCATCAGCATGATGACAGAGATCATCATTCCTACAGTAAGAATGGAAAGTGAGAGGAGAGAGACAGAAGGAGGCCTCCTCACTCCCTACCTTTGTGGCCGTCTCCAGGATGAACCTGGCAAGACAAGGCTAAGGAGACCACAGCGACCCAGCCTCCCAAGTAGCTGGGATTACAGGTGTGTGCCACCACACCTGGCTAGTTTTTGTAATTTTTTTTAGTAGAGACACGGTTTCAACTTGTTGGCCAGGCTGTTCTCAAACTCCAGACCTCAGGTGATCTGCCCGCCTTAGCTTCCAAAAGTGCTGGGATTACAGGCATGAGCCACCACGCCTGGCTCAGAAGTTGCACATCTGCTGTGGAGAAGGCCAGAATGTCAGATCCCAGCTCCAGTGTCAAGAAAGCCCTTCTCAGGCTCTTGCTTGTCTTTCTCCCTCTCCCCAACTCTAGTTCATCCCTGAAGAGATGGACAGCACTGCAGCTGTCACATGGAGGATGAGTTGCAGCAGGACGTGTCCCCATGCAGGACGTGATTCTAAATAGATTCTAATGGTAGCCCCCATTTCAGATACCATTGCTTTTCTCATCTTGGCCTGGTCATTCCAGGCTCTTCTGCCTCCCAGACCAGTGGTTACTGCTGAACAGAAATAGAGGGAGGGGCAGCTGTTCCCTGGACCCCAAGAGGCATGAGGATGGGGTCTTGGGCCCAAAGGACAGGCCAGACTGGGCCTCAGCCTCTCCCACTCCTGCTGCTCAACTGTTCTTTGTCATTGCCATGGGGACTCTGCATCCCAGCCCACCAGGAGGCTGAGCCAGCCCATTTTTCTCATTTTATTTTATTATTTATTCATTTTGAGATGAGTCTTGCTCTGTCATTCATGCTGGAGTGCAGTGGCGTGACCATAGCTCACTGCAGCCTCCAACTCCTGGGTTCAAGCGATCCTCCCACCTCAACCTCAACCTCCTGAGTAGCTGGGACTGCAGGTGCGCACCACTACACCTGGCTAATTTTTTTTTCTTTTCCTGAGTTGGAGTCTTGCTCTGTCGCCTAGGCTGGAGTGCAGTTGTGTGATCTCGGCTCACTGCAACCTCTGCCTCCCAGGTTCAAGCAATTTTCCTGCCTCAGCCTCCTGAGTAGCTGGGATTACAGGCGCGTACCACCACGCCCAGCTAATTTTTGTATTTCTAGTTGAGACGGGGTTTCACCATGTTGATCAGGCTGGCCTCGAACTCCTGAGCTCGTGATCTGCCTGCCTCGGCCTCCCAAAGTGCTGGGATTACAAGCGTGAGCCGCTGTGCCGGGCCTTGTTATTGTTTTTTTGTTTTTTGTTCTGGTAGAGATGGGATTTTGCCATGTTACCCAGGCTGGCCTCAAACTCCTGGGCTCCAGTGATCCACACACCTCGGTCTCCCAAAGTCCTGGGATTACAGACATGAGTGACCCCATCCAGCCCCATTATTCTCACTTTAAAGACAAGGCTGGTGAGGTCTGGAGAGGTAGGACCAGCTCAAGGGCACCCAGAGAGCCAATGGCAAAGCCAGGATTCAGGCTTCAGTCTGTTCCTGTAGCAGTGGGTGCCCTGCCCCATGAGACCCTCATAACATGTCCAGGAAAAGCCGTTTCTGTTTCTGATGCCCTGGGACACCCTAGACATGCCATCGAGGCAGAGAACACAAAGCCCGCTATTCCCCTCAGTAGTTTTTCCTAACCACAACACCCATGATTTTCCCTTTCATTTGTTTTCCCACTGATCAACATGAAGAGAACATAAAGAAAACATAATAAGAGGCTTCCTGAATTAGAGATGGACCATAATGGCAGAGAAGTTGAACTATAGATAGAAGAATGCTGGCCTTCTCCAGGCTGCCCCTGGGATGGTCTGCTCAGGCAGGGCCTGCACCCTCTCATTAAGCAGCCTCACAGCCCTCCCTTGGGCCCTGGGAGGCAGTTGGGTGGGGTGTGGGGTTTGGGTGAGGTTGTTAGCAGGGCTGGGTGGGGCCACTTGCCAGGCACGTCGCATAAAGTTTTGGGGAGGGAGTTTCAGCATCCTTCTATTGTGGACAACATTTCCTCTGTTGGGGCAGGGGGCAGGGGGCAGGGGGCTGGGGGCAGGACTGGGGTCGGATGGTGGACAGGGATCACCTGGGCTTTGGCAAAATGCCTGGCTGCCCTCTTAGGACAGATTTTTAGACATGGATGATGGATGTCCTGGGAGATTCAGAGGCAGGCAGTTCAGCACCATCGTCAGCTGACCTTCCTTGGCTACTTACTGTACACCAGCCTGATGCTAAGCACTTTCCATCCTGGTCCCATTAAATCCTCTTAATAACAATGTACAGTAGTATTAGAATCGTCCTTATTGTACAGATGGCACACAGAGAGGTTAAGCAACTTGCCCAGGGTCACACAGCAGGTAAGACTCAGAGAGAGATTGAACCTAGAACCTGTCTCTTGTGCCTGTTGGTGTAACCACAACACCACATTGCTTACCCCAGAGGGCCGGGGAAGAGACCTATGAAGGGAAGTCTCTGGCAGGGAGCCAGCAGGCTCTGGGCTCAGCCCCATCTGGTTTGACAGGCCCCGGATATGGGAAGAAATAAATAATGGCTGGCTATGTTTGAGGAAGAGAGGAAGCCAGTAGGGGAAGAGGGAGGGAGGGACAGCTGACGTGGAGGACGATGTTCACGATCTTCAGAGCCTCCTGGCAGAAGTGACGAGTTACATCCATTAAGATGCAGCATACCTAGGGGAAACGGGGACAGCTGGGACTAGTCCCCAGAAACAGGATCCGACATGGGGGAGGCTGCACCATGTCTTAGCAGCAGTGCACACAACTGGTACCCATCAAAGGGGGTTGGTTAGAAAAGCCAACATAGCAGAAGTTGGCCGGGGGGCACAGGCTCCAGGATCAGCAGGGGTTGGGGAGTATGGGTCCCCTGAGTTGAGGACACCCAGAGCCACACATCCTTTGGGTTGCAGATCCTCAAGTTCACGGGCCTCGAGGGTTCCTATATTGAAGGATCCCCAGGGTTATCGGCCCTAGAGCTGAGAGCACCCAGGGCCACAGATGTTGGCTTCTGGCCCATGTCTCCTTCTAGCTTCTACTCCCCTGGCCAGAGAGCCACCTCAGTGGTTACAAATGGGTTTGTGGCCAGTATCCGAGGGCAGCGAGGCTCTGTTAGAGTGGGGAGGGTTCCACATGGAATCCAGACACTCTTGCCATCAACAGGGGCCCCTGAGGATGGCGTGAGATGCTCCTGGGTGGGTGGCTTACAGGATGATGTGGTCTTGTCAGAGGCATTTGAACCAGAGCAACTCCATCTTGAGTAGGGGCTGGGTAAAATAAGCCTGAGGCCTAGTGGGCTGCATTCCCAGATGGTTAAGGCATTCTGAGTCACAGGATGCAGCACAAGATACAGGCCATAAAGACCTTGCTAAAACAGGCTGCAGTAAAGAAGTCGGCCAAAACCCACCAAAACCAAGATGGCGACGAGAGTGACCTCTGGTCGTCTTCGCTGCTACACTCCCACCAGCGCTATGACAATTTACAACTGCCATGGCAATGTCAGGAAGTTACCCTGTATGGTCTAAAAAGGGGAGACAAGAATAATCCACCCCTTGTTTAGCATATCATCAAGAAATAACCATATAAATGGGCAACCAGCAGCCCTCAGGGCTGCTCTGTCTATGGAGTAGCCATTCTTTCATTACTTGACTTTCTTTTCTTTTTTTTTTTTTTTGGATGAAGTGCAGTGGTGCCATCTCGGCTCACTGCAACCTCTGCCTCCCGGGTTCAAGTGATTCTGGTGTCCCAGCCCCTGAGGAGCTGGGATTACAGGCATGTGCCACCACGCCTGGCTAATTTTTGTATTTTTAATAGAAAGTTTCTCCATATTGGCCAGGCTGGTCTCGAACTCCTGACCTCAAGTGATCGACCCGCCTCGGCTTCCCAAAGTGTTGGGATTATAGGCATGAGCCACCACACCTGGCCATTACTTGCTTTCTTAAAAACTTGCTTTCACTTTACTGTATGGACTCGCCCTGAATTCTTTCTTGTGCGAGATCCGAGAACCATCTCTTGGGGTCTGGATCGGGACCCCTTTCCAGGGTCTGAGATGGAGTCTGAGGCTCCATCTCTGGGGGGGATGTCAGAACAAAGGAGAGGGGCTGTGCCCTGTGGCCTGGGGAGAGCGGGATACTTCTGTAGGGGGTGCTGGAGAGGGGTGGTTCTTGACCAGAGCAGAAAGGAGGCAGCAGGCAGGAAAGACTGGAGCTAAGGCAAGATGGAATGGCTCCCTGCCCCAGGCTGCCCTGGGCTAAGGGGCAGTGCCAGTCCTCCCTGCAGGGCTCCAGAGAGCCTGGTGGTGCTTAGTCCAAGGAGGCACATCTAATACAGGAAGGACCGGCCATCTGGGAAGGTGACAGGCATCCTCACTGGGAGTCCTTCTTTAGGTCTGGAGGCACAATCACCAAGACTGCTGCAGGGGGTCTGCCCTGTTGCCTCTCCAGATCCCCAAAGTGGAGGTCTTCTACTCGCTGTCCACTAAGAGTCCGGCCACCCCTGCCACTCAGGGTGGCTGCCCTGGAGCTCCCGACCCTAGGAGTGGCCTGGAAAGCAAGATAAGGGCCACAAGAGCCAGTGGCAGTCTGGCCTGGACTCCGTGGGACCAGCCCCTCCAGGGAGCTAAGTGAGTGATAAGAAGGCTAGCTTCTTTCTCCTGCGTAATGCACTGGTGTTAATAAGGCCAGCGTTGTACACATTTACAGAACCTTTGATTTCACAATCACCAAGGGCCTTGCAAGTATTAATTAAGCCTCAAAACCCCTGGAGCCTGGAGCAGATTCTCATTAACCTCATTCGGCAGAGGCTATGACTCTGCTTCCCTGCCAGAGCCCCGTGGATGTAGCATGGCTCCAACCCTGGGAGCCCGGCTGGCAGAGTTCCCACCCTACGTTATGGGATGGCGGAGGTCAGGAAGGCTTTGGGGCTCCTAATAACTCTGTGACGCTCATGACAGAGCCCAGTTCAGACCAGACAGATCACAGGCTTCTATTAGAGTAGCCGACACAGAAAGGATCCCCGCTCCCTTTGGGCTTTATTGAGATCTAAGTTATATACCGCACTCTGCACCTATTGAGTGAGTTCCATCCAGTGGCTTTTAGTGTATTCACAGAGCTGTGCATCCATCAGCACGATCAATTTTAGAACATTTCATTAACCCAGAAAGAAACCCTACATCCCTTGGCCATTTTCCTGGCATCCTCCCCAGCCCTAGGCAGCCACGGATCTACTTTCTGTCTCTAGAGATTTGCCTATTTTGGTTTGTTTTTACTTATTTTTGTTGTGGTAAAATATCCATAACATATAACTTTCCACTTTAACCATTTGCAAGTGTCCAATTCAGAGGCATTAAGTACATTCACCTTATTGTTCAACCGTCATGACCATTCATCTCCAGAGCTTTTTCATCTCTCCCAGCTGAAACTCTGTGGCATTAAACATCAACTCCCCATTCCCCCCACCCCTGGCAACCATCATGCTACTTTCTGTCTTTATGAATTTGACTACACTAGGACCTCATATTAGTGGAATCATATAGTATTTGCTCTTTTGTGTCTGGCTTATTTCACTTGGCATAATGTTCTTTTTTTGTTTGTTTTTTTGAGACAGAGTTTTGCTCTTTTTGCCCAGGCTGGAGTGCAATGGCATGATCTCAGCTCACTGCAACCTCTGCCCCTCAGGTTCAAGCAATTCTCCTGCCTCAGCCTCCTGAGTAGCTGGGACTGCAGGCATGCACCACCATGCCCAGCTATTTTTTTTTTTTTTTAGACGGAGTCTTGCTCTGTCACCCAGGCTGGAATGCAGTGGCGCAATCTTGGCTCACTGCAAGCTCTGCCTTCCAGGTTCACACCATTCTCCTGCCTCAGCCTCCCGAGTAGGTGGGACTACAGGTGCCCACCACCACTCCTGGCTAATTTTTTTTTGTATTTTTTAGTAGAGACAGGGTTTCACCACGTTAGCCAGGATGGTCTTGATCTCCTGATCTTGTGATCCGCCCACCCCGGCCTCCCAAAGTGCTAAGATTACAGGCATGAGCCACCATGCTCTGCCTAATTTTTGTATTTTTAGTAGAGATGGGGTTTCACCATGTTGGCCATGCTGGTCTCGAACTCCTGACCACAGGTGATCCACCCACTCGGCCTCCCAAAGTGCTGGGATTACAGGCGAGAGCCACCATGCCCAGCCTTTTTTTGTTTTGCTTCGTTTGCTTTGTTTTTTGAGACGGAGTTTCACTCTTGCTGCCCAGGCTGGAGTGCAATGGCATGATCTTGGCTCACTGCAACCTCCGCCTCCCAGGTTCAATCAATTCTCCTGCCTCAGCCTCCCAAGTAGCTGGGATTACACACTTGGCATAGTGTTCTTAAGGTTCATTTTGGCCTGTTTTTAAGATATGAAATACTTCAAGCAAAATTACAGAAAACAATATACAATACACCCCCATAATTTAACTCAGACATCTTAGACTTAACAAGTGTTAACATTTTGCCATAATATTTGCTTTTTGGTTTTTTTGTTTTTGTTTGTTTTGTTTTGTTTTGCTAATGTCCTCCCCAGAGCTAACCAAGTTCTAAAGTTAGCATTTATCTTTCTGTTTTCTTTTTTTAAAAAAATTTTTCTTAGATACCCTATTAACTGAGAAGTTAGTATGTATGTTTCTTGTTCCTGTTTTTTTGTTTTACAACCTAAGTTTATATTCATAATCCCATACAGTACTATTTTGTGTTTTTAAAACATCTACAAATGGTGTCATATATGTTCATCTTGTCACTTGTTCTCTTGACATTGTATTTTGAGATGTGCCCATCTTGACACACATAGCTCTGGTCTATTTGTTTTTCCTGCATTACATGATTTGACTATGTGTGATCAATAATTATATGTCCTATGTAACATGGGATTATACATCCTATGTAACATGGAATTATACATCCTATGTAACATGGAATTTATCCTGGGATTTCTCACTTCTGAATTCTCACCAGGAAAACCATGGTGGTATGGTTTGGCTGTGTCCCTACCCAAATCTCATCTTGAATTGTAGTTCTCACAATCCCATGTGTCATGGGAGAGACCCAGTGGGAGGTAATTAAATCATGGGGGCAGGTTTTTCCTGTGCTGTTCTTATGATAGTGAACAAGTCTCATGAGATCTGATGGTTTTATAAAGGGCAGTTCCCCTGCACACGGTCTCTTGCATGCTGCCATGTAAAACGTGCCTTTGCTCCTCCTTCGCCTTTCACCATGATTGTGAGGCCTTACCAGCCATGTGGAACTGTGAATCCATTAAACCTCTTTTTCTTTATAAATTACCCAGTCTCAGGTATTTCCTCATAGCAGTATGTCTTTATTAACAGTATGAGAACGGACTAATACACAAGGCGACTCCTGTCTCACCTGGGCAGACACAGACACCTCCTGAGCAGAGAAAGAGCCACCTAGCAAGAAGTTGAACACATAAGTGAGCCCAGGACTTTGACTCCTCCACCACCACCCAGCTCTGTGATCAGAGCTGTGAGGGGCACATCTGGTATAGGGACAGCGCCTCGTGGTTTTCATTTCAATTTCCCCAATGACTAATGCTGTTGAATGGCTGTGTTTTAGCACCAGTTAATCCTGTGGCAAGCGGTCCAGATACAGACGCCCATCCCCTGGGATGCTGGGAGCTCCCAGGCCACCATGAGACCTCTGTGAGGGCAGGCTGCAGGCCCAGGGCTGTCCCAGGACCCCCACTGTGCTCAGCATGAGTGGTGCCCACCACCCCTCCACGCTCAGTCCCTCACCTGTGATGGGCCAGCTGCTGGGTGACACCCGGTTCAGGCAGTACCAGGTGCTGAGAATTCCTCTGACCATCCATAGTGGCCCCTCTTGGGGCACAGATCGACTTGTAGTACCAGGAGTGGGCCTTCTTCTATAGTAAGCAATTGGGTGGAGCTGCCCATGCCAAAGGTGCTGTGCTGCCTCGCATGAGCTCTACTCCAAATCTGTCAGGAGAGGGGTGCTGCCCCATTGAATGGCTGGGGCTTCACAAAAAGGGGGAGTGTCTGCCTCTGCACCCAATGTGGGCTCCCCAGTGACTCATTATCAGGTCCTGTAACCCTGTCCCACCTCCCAGCTCCTGCTGGCAAGAGCCCCAAGGGAGGCTGCAGGTAGTTGGGCCCCAGGCTTCACCCCACCATCCAGAGAGGGCCACACTCAGGTTTCTCACCCTTCCCCCACTGTCCTGTGTCTGACATTGACCACAGCCCTGAGCGGTACCCCAGTGAGGCCCCAGCTTCACCCAGGTTTGACGCTGGAAGTGCTTGGTGGCCATCAAGAAGGCCAGGGGCAGTGGCTCATTCAATCTGCTCCTTTCCCTGACACACTGGAACCCCAGGACACCCTCCCTCCACTGTGGGCCAGCGGAGGCCTGGGGGCTGAGGGCCCATCTGTCTGGCCACTTTCCATGGCTCTGTAGGGGCATGCAGCCCTCCATACAGGGCCCAGGTAGCACCTGGAGGACACAGAGGAAAGCCCAGAGGATCTTTGAGGGAGTGACTGAGCCTCAGGGAAGGGCCACACCACCCCCGGGCCATGCACCCCCCATCTGCAACTCCCAGATGGTGCCAGGGGCTCTGGGGGAGTGTTTGCTGCACAAATACACACAAAGATCACAGCCTCCCTCCTCAGGGCACACCCCACCCAGTTCCCCCCGCATCCTCTGCCCCTGAGGCAGGTGGCAGCCATCCCGGGGGACCTCCCAGCAGGGCTGCAGGAGGTATGAGGGGCACCCCACTGGCTCCACCTGGGTTGCTGGCAGGACTCTGTACTCCAGGTTCAGGGATCCCCAGCCTGACCATCTGGCCTGTGGCCAAACACCTCCTCGCTGAGCCTCCACCCCAGATTCCTCAGGCTGCCCCCCTATTCAGTGCCTGGCTCCAGTCTTCACTGTCAAAGCCCCAGGGGAGTGCCCTGGACTGAGAATAGCAGCTGCACCCACAGCTCCCCACCCTGTGCCAGGCACAGCCCAGCTCCTCACAAACCTTATCTCCTGGCACTGGGGCACAGCCAAGGCCTCTGCCTCCACTCTGGCCTTGGACTCCCCACCTTTGTTATCTGAGCCTGGACTCCTGCACCTGCACAGTTCCCCCCACCCCAACCCTGTGGCTGCTACTGCTGCGGGAGCCTGGCTAACATGAAGGCCTTGTCCATCCACCAGGCCTGACCGGGCAGGCTCTCTTCTTTCAGGAATTTTATGGGCAAGGGGAGGAGGGCCCCACTGGTGGTGCCACAGGGCAAGGAACAGGCCAAGGAGGTGGCAGTGACCAGGGCAGCGACCACTGGGTGTACCCTGCAGTGTGGGCTAGAAGGCTGAAGCGTTGCGGTCCCTGGGAGCCCTCGGAGCCCATGCGGACAAGCTTGACCACTTCTAGCCAGGGCCTCGGTGGCTGTTCCTCCCCTCGGGATCTCCATTTCATATATCAAATAAAGGTTTCGGTGGACGTGTCTAAGTGCCCTCCCAGCTTTTGGAAACACTGAGACTGAAACCCCGGATGGTTCAAAAGACTCATGAGTGGCTCACAGGCCAGGAGCCAATGGCCAAATAATCACATTCCTCACAATCAAATGAAATTCTCCCAGCTGGCCTGTTGTAGATCTCGGGTCGAGATTCATGCACTGTAAACACTTGGTATCAACTGGCTGACGAGTTGCAGCCTGCACCGGAGAAGCAAGAGGGAATGGCTTCCATCTATCTTCCCAAAGCCAACTCAGAGGGTCTGTGCCGTGTCTCAACACTGGCAGGCCCAGATTGAAGGCACAAGAACACGGATTTGCAGTCCCTTGTGATCAGGGTCCAGAATCAGCTCAGCAAGGTGGAGTGAGTCTCGTGGGCCCCCAGCAATTGGCACAGGGGCTTGGGACCCAGGCCTCCAGGCTTCCCCGCACATTCCCGGCGCTGCCCCCTCCACACCACAGAGACCCGCGACCCCTGCCCCACTGCTCCTTCGGCCTCTTCTTCGCTGCCCCCCTGGACTCACCTAGTGTTTTGAAGGTGAACTCTGCTTACGGTGAATGCCATTTTGAGGTCGTCTGTGGACAGAGGCTTCTGTGGATCAGTGTAAACGACAGAAACGTGCCTGGCCAGTGCTGTACTTGCCATGCGTAACCAGAAAAAGGTTACAGGATGCAAAGGCTCAGTGATCACAGCTGAGACCCAACTCCTCCTTGGCAGGGATCAAGTTCAAACTTTTAACCTCCTCACCAGGCTTGGGTTTCCTCTCTCCTCCCCTCCTGCCCCTGAGGATGGGGGTCTCCAAAAAAACCTGAGTCCCTTCTTTCCTAGAAGTTCAAACTTGTGGTCCCAGGGAGTCCACAGCCTGAGGAATTCAGGGCAAGAAGGGATCACGTGCCCTTGTTTCACAGGTGACTAACAGCCTCCAGGAGCCCATCCAGGCTGAGAGCTGTCACACATGAGTCAGTGGTTTCCTGCTGGACTGGGGAGGACACCTGCAGTCCCCACCCACACCTGGCTGCTTCACACTGGCTGTTCCACACTGGCTGCTCCACAATGGCAGTGGACAGGTGGGTGGGGAGATGCAAGCCTTGGCCCCACCGTCACCTCACAGTGCTCGGTCCAAGATTCGCCCCTGAGCCCAAACACCCATCCCCCATCCCTCCCACCACCCCTCCATCTATTTACGCACACAGTGTGTGGTGGGAACCGGTGAGAGCAGCATTGCTGAAGCCATGAGAGGAAAGGGTTGGCGGCACCGATGTGCTGACTGTCCTCTGCCCTCACCCCACATCTGTCCTTCCCTGTCCTCCTGACACACTGCCCAGGTAGACCCTCCCTCATCTCCTCCTAATAAGCTCCCTGGGCTCTAAATCACTCTCCATATTGCCTGCCAGGGATCTTTCTAAAACACAAACCTTGGCTGGCATAGATGGTGGCTCACACCTATAATCCCAGCCCTTTGGGAGGGCAAGGCAGGGGGATTGCTTGAGGCCAGGAGTTCCAGACCAGCCTGGGCAACATAAGACCCTGTCTCTTTAAAAAAAAAAAAAAAAAAGAAAAAGAAAAAAGAAAAACCCTGGACAGTATTTAACAAGTGTCCCTCTTGTTAAATACTGTCTAAATCCCTTGGAAGGGAATGGGAGGCTTCACAGCTGGATCCAACCTGCCTGAGTCATCTCTGGCTCCTAGGAGACATTGATAAATGTTGATGAATGAATGGATGGATAAATGCATAGCACACCCCAGACTCTGGAGGGGCTCACACCCTAAAGATTGTACCACCTCCTAACATCAGGGATCCTGAGCCACAAGCAGGGCCAGCTGGAAAGGCCAGGCCCCAGCAGTAATGGGTAGGTACATGGACGTTGTCCTCTAGTCCTGGGTGCTGCCCCATAGCTCCTTCCAGTGGGGAATAGGCCTAGATCAGTATCCTTCCACCCAGGAGGGTCCTCAGGACTCTAGGGCCCTCAGTTCTTCAGGTCCTTCCTGGGCAGTCTACTGGGGGACCACCTCCCTGGAACAGGTCTCCGAGCCAGCGACCATGACTGCTTTTGGGGGCCCTGACACCAGCTCAGATACTTAGTTATGCAAAAGTGAGTTTCATGAGAGTTGGGCTGTAATATGGGACTGTGGCCTCTTCAGGTGCAGACTGATTTTTTTCCAATGCTGAACTAGAGGGCCCCTTGGGTCCTGCTCAATATTTCCCACCCCTGGGGCAGTCCTGGGGCCAAGAAGCTTCCTTAGAGAATGCAGATTCCTGACACTGTCTTCAGGAAGTATTTCTAGGACACCCCTCCCTCTTTGTCTGGGGCCCAGGGAGTGCAGGCCTCAGGGCTTTGATTGTAGTCACCAGCCAGGTAAACCCAATGGGAGACTCAGTTCTGAAGCTTCTGCAGTAGTTTGTAGCCAGCCAAGAAAGGCTATGCGGAAGCCTCATACGTGCTGATGGGAATGGCAAATTGACTGCTTTAGAAGGTACTTCAGCAGTTTCTTTAAAAGTTAAATATTTTCCCGGACGCGGTGGCACACGCGTGCAATCTCAGCTACTCAGGAGGCTGAGGCAGGAGAATCGCTTGAACCTGGGAGGCGGAGATTGCAGTGAGCCGAGATCGCGCCATTGCACTTCAACCTGGGTGACAGGGCGAGACGCCGTCTCAAAAAAAAAAAAAGTTCAATATTTCTATTCTGCTGTATTGGCCTAAAGAACAACAACAACAAAACATTAAACATATCTATTACATGACCCAGCCATTCCACTCCTAGATACTGAATGATTGATTAATTGACTGACTGAGACAGGGTCTTGCTCTGCCGTCCAGGCTACAGTGCAGTGGTACAATCATAACTTACTACAGCCTCGAACTCCTGGGCTCAAGCAATCCTCCTGCCTCAGCCTCCTGAGCAGCTAGGACTACAGGCTCATGCCACCATGTACAGCTAATTTTTAAATATTTTGTAGAGAAGTGGTCTCACTGTGTTGCCCAGGCTGGTCTGGAACTCCTGGCCTCAAGAGATCCTCCCACCTCTGCCTCCCAAAGTGCTGGGATTATAGGCATGAGCCACCACTCCCAGCCTTCACTACTAGGTATTTACCCAAGGGATATAAAAGCATATATTCACACAGACCCTTGCATACGAACATTCATGGCAACTTTATTTGTAATGACCCCAAACTGGAATCAACCCAAATATCCATCAACAAGTGAAGAGTTAACAAATTGTGGTATAATCTATACAATGGAATACTGCTTAGCCATGAGAAGAAATTAACTATTAACATACACAGCAAGGATGAATCTCAAAATAATTACACTGAATGAAAGAACAAACAAAAATAGTACATAGTAGATAATTCCATTTATTTAAAATTCAGAAAATGCTAACTCATCTACAGTAACAGAGAGCAGCAGATGGGTGGTTGCCTGGAGACGGTGGAGATGGGAGGGAGAGATCACAAAGGGACAGGAGGAAACTTCTAGAGTTGATGGATGTGATCATTATCTTGACGGTGGTAGCAGTTTCACAGGTGTATGCATACATATGTTAAAATTCATCAGATTGTACTTTTTAAGTATGTGCTGTTTACATATTTCAACTATACCTTAATAAAGCTGTTTTTTTTTTTTTTGTTTTTAGAGACGGGATATCGTTCTGTTGCCCAGGCTACAGTGCGGTGGGGTGATCTTAGCTCACTGCAGCCTCAAACTCCTGAGCTCAAGCGATCCTCTCACCTCAGCATCTTGAGTAGCTGGGACTGCAGGCGTGTGCCACCATGCCTACTTTTGTGAAGTTTTGTAGAGATGGGGTCTCGTTTTGTTGCCCAGGCTGGTCTAGAACTCCTGACCTGATCCTCCCCGCTCAGCCTCCCAAAGTGCTGACATTACACACATGAGACACTGTTCAGGGGTCCTGAGCAGGTCCCTGGCCTGATAACTGTGCAAGGGAGACTCTTTCCCTACCCAGCCCCATGGCCTTGTCCTTCCCGTTCAGCTCCACCCTTAGATGAGCTGGTCTTTCTTGGGGGAGCTGGGTCATACAGGCGGGTGAGAACTCCTACTCTGCCTAGATCAATCAGGGAACAGTGCAGAGGACAAGTATAGGAAGCCCAGGGGGAATCAGTCTTTGGGGATCAAATCTAGGAGAATAATGCCCCAAAATAATGCCCCGCAAGCTGCTATGTTGGTAGCTAGAGGCACATGTGTACCAAGGGCCAAAAGTCTTTGCACATAGCAGCGTATTTGCGGGGAGGAGCAGCCAAGAGCCAGAGGCACTGTCCCAGGGGAATAGGCCTGGGCTGGAGGTAGATGTGCTGTTGATTGATGGTCAAATGATTTCCTGATGCCACAGGCAGGCAATCATTTATGCAACACTTCTTTCAAAACCCAGGTGACACCCACGGGGGCTCTTTGCCTTGTTCATCCTTGAGCAGAGCCAGCCGTGAGCTGGTTGTTCTCAGATCTCTTCCCAGCTGGGTTAGTAACTTGTTTCCCACCAAAGGGCTCCTCAAATTTCAGCCTCTTCTAGAAGGTACCTCTTGGCACCTTTTTGGGGGATAGGCCCCCTAATGTCACATTGCCTTAAAATTTCTCAAGGTGGCACCCCAAAGTGAAGTCCTAGAAACTCACTTTGAAGCCCACAGATTTTAGCTTAGGAAAGTTGCTAAGGCTCTCGGCATCCTCCATTGCAGAGGATCTAAAATAAAGTCCGTTTTCTTTTTGCATTTCAGTGTGTTTAAGGTAGCTGCTGCATGCAGAGCCCTGTACTAGATGCCTTGTGGAGGGCAGATGAATACCCTACCGGAGGGAGGCTTGCTCAGAGGCTCATTGACTGCCACAGCCTGCAGAGCCAAGCCCAGCAAGGGTCCCTGGGGACATGGAGAGTGGGTGGAGTGAGTGTAAGGAGTGGAGGTCTCAGGACTTCTCTCAAAGAGCTCACAGCCCCATAGAGGCACGAAGAGGCAGACACAATGCAGAGTGCTTTATGCACTGCTGGAAGAATGTTCCAGAACAGGTGTACAGGAAGAAGGTGAGAATAGCACCTGTTTTATCTGATTCTCATTCATAGCTGACTCTTCAGCAGAATTCAGTGAGCTGGTCTTTCTGTTGGGAGTGCCAAGGGTCAGGACAGGCTTTGTGGGGAGGTGCCATTTGAACAGTCTCTTGAATAATAAACAAAGCTTTGCCTGGCTGACAAAGGGAGGAGGGGCAGTCCGGGGCAAAGAAACAACATGAATGAATCTCAGAAAACATCTTATGATGTAAGATAAGAAGTGCCTTAAAAGAAATACCAACTTTGCTATGGGAATTCAAAGAATTCCAGAGAAATTCCCAGATTTAAAAAAGATGCAGTGATGTTTGCCTCTTGATACCTGAATGTGTGCCTCTGAGTCTGGCACTGGCCTAATTCTCCTCCCTCTGCCTCTGTAGGGAGGAGACAGCTCATGCTAAAAGCCCTTAGAAATATTTTCCTCCGAAGACACACTGATTTCCCACTGGGTAATTAGGATGTAGTTGAAGCTTCCCAGAATGGTTGCGGTCTCTGAAGGATATAACTGCAGCAGGCCAGGGATTGGGACTTCTTAATTGATATATTTAATCCACATTTGAATCTCATTTTTCATTTGGCAAGGGCATGTGCCTTTTTTCACCATCTGGATGAGCTTGTTTAAAAATTCATCTGTGCGGCCAAGGAGGGCAGATCACCTGAGGTCAGGAGTTCAAGACCAGCCTGGCCAACATGGTGAAACCCCATCTCTACTAAAAATACACACACACACACACACACACACACACACACACACACACACACACACAAATTAGCTGGGCATGGTGGCGAGCACCTGCAATCCCAGCTACTTGGAGGCTGGGGCAGAAGAATCACTTGAACCCGGGAGGCAGAGGTTGCAGTGAGCCGCGATCGTGCCATTGCACTCCAGCCTGGGCAACAAGAGCAAAACTCTGTCTCAAAAAAAAAAATTCATCTATGCATGTATACAGGTAAAATGGCCAAAGTGCTGCATTTGATTAGAAAATGGCTTCATTCTATAATATATTCTCTAATGATTTAGGATCAGAGGACTTTTCATTCTTCCAGACCTGGGCTGCTCTGTGGCCAATACAGTGTTTTCCAACCTGCTCCTCGTCCCAACCTGATTCTGAAACCTAGAAGGACTTCTCTGGACTGGGAACTTCCGATGTACACTGTTAGAGTGGACATGCCCAGCCTGCCTGGCCAGACCTCACCTTCCAGGGATCTCGTGTAAGGGCCATGGGGACAGAAATGACTGCAGTAAGCTCAGGGAAGGACAGGAGGCTCCCTAACCAATACCAAATGAGGCTGAGGGGACAGGAGGCTGCAGTGCCAGCTGACCCTGAGTGTTGGGAACCTTTGCTGGGGAGAGAATGGCATCCACATTCTCTCATTAAAACCCTCTGATGGGTCAGGTGTGGTGGCTTATGCCTGTAATCCCAACACTTTGGGAGGCCGAGGCGGGCAGATCACTTGAGGTTAGGAGTTCGAGACCAGCCTGGCCAACATGGTGGAACCCCGTCCCTACTAAAATACAAAAATTAGCTGGGCGTGGTGGCCTGCGCCTGTAATCCCAGCTACTCAGGAGGCTGAGGCAGGAGGAGAATCACTTGAACCGGGGAGGCAGAGGTTGCAGTAAGCCGAGATCGTGCCACTGCACCTCAGCCTGGGCAACAGAGCGAGACTCCATCTCAAAAACAAACAACCAAACAAACAAAACCCTCTGGTGTCAGGGAGGGCTATGGTGACCCTGGCCAGGTGGTGGGTGGCCAGGTGGGGGACTGTAATGGAGGCGATGGAGAGGTTAGAACTGACTCTGGGAAAAGCCTGCACTGCTCCCAGGAGACCCTTATTCTAGCTCCCCACAGTGTAGAGGAGCACCCTAGCTTTCTGGTCTGGGAAGCTGTTCCCTCCAGGATGGACACATACCACTGGCTTCTAGATCCAAGCAGGAGGGTTTTCCCTAGAGGCCTGGCTCACAAGCCAGGCTACCCCAAGCCACTTGCGGTTAAGCCACCCTCACAAGCCAAATGGCGGCACTCCCAGGGATGCTGCGGTGCAGAGGCCATGGGTCTAGGCTCCCCCAGGGGCCCTTCCTGCTCCCCGGCACTGGTACTGTTGATCATATGCCTCCCCTGCCATTGGCATCTGGCCCAGCTTGGTTGAGCTACAGGACTCCCATCTCCAGGAGCAAACATTTAGCTGGTACCTCAGGAGTTGAAAAAGGATGAAGAACTCTGGGCATTGGCACTCGAACCTCAGCTGCTGCTGTAACCCAGACCTTAGGCCGGATTGGATGACTAGGTTTCTGTTTTAACCCAAGGACCCAGCCCCACCAGGCAGTAAGAGGGAAGAGAACTCATGTTCATTGAGTGCCCTATGTGCTGAGCACTGTGCTAGCCCCTTTACCTTCATTTCCTCATTTAATCCTCCCAACCATGCCATGAGGTAGGCAAGGCTGAGGTCCAGAGAGGGGAAGTGACCTATTTGAGGTCACACAGCAAGATCTGCCAAGCTCTGTTTTACAGGATATAATTGTTGAAAACAACCAAAAATGCTGGATAAAACATGAGAAACACCTTGTTAAAAGCAATGAAGAACTGGCAAGAGAAAAAGGAATAAGGTCAGAATCTAAGGAGAGGTAAGAACCTAGACAAGTAGGAAGCACTGAAGTCATTTTGGCTATGTGGGTGTTTGCTGATATGCAAGTGAGAACCTCAGGTTTTTGTTGTTGTTGTTGTTGTTTGATATGGAGTCTTGCTCTGTTGCTCAGGCTGGAGTGCAGTGGCACGATCTCAGTTCACTGCAACCTCGACCTCCCAGGTTCAAACAATTCTCATGCCTCAGCCTCCTGAGTAGCTGGGATTACAGGCACATGCCACCATGCCCGGCTTTGTATTTTTAGTAGAGACAGGGTTTCACCATATTGCCCAGGCTGGTCTCGAACTCCTGGCCTCAAGTGATCCACCCACCTCGGCCTCCCAAAATGCTAGGATTACAGTCGTGAGCCACCGCGCCCAGCCAAGAACCTCAGTATTAATGATCTTGTGGGCCAGTGTGATAAATGTCAAAACTCAGGGCCTGTCCCCAGTGGGGAATCTATCAGGAGGCTCTCCTAGTTTAAGCTGGCACCCTAACAGGTCTCCCTACCTTGGGAATGCAAGAGAAGAGGGGAGGAGATGTCACTGAGATGTAACCACAAGCTGGCCATCACTTAGATTGGCGGCCCAAGTTCACGTCATTTGGGTGATTCATAAAACCTCTGCTCATGAATTTAAAGTACCCTTGGGGCCGGGTGTGGTGGTTCATGCCTGTAATCCCAGCACTTTGGGAGGCCAAGGTGGGCAGATCATTTGAGGCCAGAAGTTCAAGACCAGCCTGGCCAACATGGTGAAACTCCGTCTTTACCAAAAATATAAAAATTAGTCGGGCGTGGTGGCATGTGTCTGTAATCCCAGCTACTCAGGAGGCTGAGGTAGAAGAATCGTTTGAACCCAGGAGGCAGAGGCTGCAGTGAGCTGAGATTGTGCCACTGCACTGCAGCCTGGGCAACAGAGCAAGACCCTGTCTCAAAAAAAAAAAAAAAAAGTACCCCTGGACTGCTAATGCCCCTGTCACCTGGCAGAGGGACCCATCAATCCTCTCTGGAGAGAGGCATATTCATCCTAGGCCTCAAGAAGTACCCACCAATAAGTTTTCAAATATACTCAGTGGTATATAAGCCCCAAATAAGCCAGCGACACAAGGAAACACTGAGAATCAGCAGAAACAACAGACAGCAGACATAGACCTACAACAACTTCAGATCATGGAATTATCCAGCATCAATTAGAAAACATACTTAACATGTGTAACAAAATAAAAGACAAGCTTGAAAATACCTGTAGGGAGTAGGAAACTATAAAGAGTGACCTAACAGATTTGAGAAGGAAGCAAATTTTCAGCAGACTTGAGAAAGGGGTATATTTTTCAGAGGTGAAAAATATATTATAAATGAAATTTTAAAATGCAGTGGAAGAGAGTTTGTGAGCTGGCAGATGGTTTAGAAAAAAGCAGTGGAGGCCAGGAGTGGTGGCTCACACCTGTAATCCCAGCACTTTGGGAGCACAAGGTAGGCAGACCACTTGAGGTCAGGAGTTTGAGACCAGCCTGGCCAACGTGGTAAAACTCTGTCTCCACTAAAAATACAAAAACTAGCTGGGTGTGGTGGCAGGCACCTGTAATCCTAGCTACTTGGGAGGCTGAGGCAGGAGAATGACTTGAACCTGGGAGGTGGAGGTTGCAGTGAGCTGAGACCGCACTGCTGCATTCCAGCCTGGGAGACAGAGACTTTGCCTCAAAAAAAAAAAAAAAAATTAGCCAGGCGTGGTGGTGTGGGCTTGTAATCCCAGCTACTAGGCAGGCTGAGGCATGAGAATCACTTGAACCTGGGAGGCAGAGGTTGCAGTGAACCAAGATCACGCCACTGCACTCCAGCCTGGGCAACAGAGCGAGACTCTGTCTCAAAAAGAAAAAAGCAATGGAAAACAGCACAGAGAGACCAAAAGACAAAATATATGGAAGAAAAGTTAAGAGACGTGGAAGAGATCAGCCTATGATTAGTGGGAGTTTTAGGAGGAAAGGAGAGGGAGAATGGAGAGAGGCAATATGTGAAGAGATATTGGCTGAGAATTTTTCCAGAATTGATAAGACACACCATTCACAGATGTTAAGAATCCTAAGGAATTCCTAGCAGGATTTTTTAAAAAGAAGAAAAGAAAGAAATACATATTTAAATGTGTATCGTAAATTGCAGAATACACACACATCACTCACATATGAGAGAGAGAGAGAGAGAAAACCAGAGGGAAAATGTCAGTATACCTTAGACTAACAGCTGATTAGTCAACCTCCACATAGAAAGGTAGGGAGGGATGACCTGACACCCTAGAATTCTTTATCCAGTGAAAATATCTTCCACAAATGAGCACCAAACAAACACATTGTCAGAAAAACAAAAACTGAGAATTTATAATTAGGGAACTCTTATTAAACGATATTCTAAAGGATGTACATTAGGTGGAAGGAAAGTGATCCCAGATGGAAGATCTAGGACGCAAGAAGGTATGAGGAGCTACGAAACTGGTAAATACGTGGGTAGAGCTAGGCAAACATGGACTATATAATATAATAATCATTCTAAGGTTTTCTGAAGTTACAACAAAACGAGAGAGAACGAAAGTACACAGAGTCAAGATGGGGGGGAAACAGTTAAAATGCTTTAAGGTCTTGCATGACTGAAGAGGAAGGTAAAGTGATTGAGTAACTTTAGACTTTGATAAGTATGCATGTGGTAATTTCCAGGGCAGCCACTAAAAAAAAAAAAAAAGAAAAGAAAAAGAAACACCATGTATAACTTTCAATTTGTAGGGGAGAAAAAAGATAATAAAAAAAAATAATGCAAAAGAAAAATAAACAAGAAAAAGAGAGAAAAATGGCACAAAATAGGATAGTGGATTCAGGATCACATAGTTCGTGTGTGACAGAGCTGGGCCTTGTTCCCTGTTCCATGGAGCTTTGGAAAGTTGTCCCCTACCCCTAGAGTACCCCAACTGTCTCCTACCCCTAGAGTACCCCAATTATCTCCTGACACAGCCCCCAGCACTACTTGTCTACTGTACCTGTCCAAGCACCACCAGGCTTCACACCCACCCCTTCCTCTGCTCCCCCCACGATGCTGGGATCCCTGAGGCCAGAGACTCAGACTACGGCAGGGGCTTATCCTGGGGAATGAGCTAATGGCTATGTGTGGCCCTCTTAAGTGTCTGTACTTCTGTCACAGTCACCTGGGTTTTGCCTAACCCTGTCTTGAAGTTCGATACTTGTCAGTACTGTTGACCCACATCCCCTTTCCTCTTTACCCCAGTTCTGCTGGTGCCTGGGTTCTGAACTTTTAAGCTCTCACCTGGGCCTTTGCAACAGCCTCACACCTGGTCTTCCTGACACCACCTGACTCTTTTGATCCACCCTTTAAGGCTGCTGAGGCATTGCTGCTATTTGGCTCAGAAATGATCCATCCTATGAGAAGGCCAACAGAGTCTGAACAGACAACATTAACAATGATTATCTGTTGGGCACTTACTGTATGCAGGCACCTACTGTGCACATCACAGGCAATATCTTCACTTACTCCTTACAGCTACCCCTTGAGTTGGTTTTACTGATGAGGAAACTGAGGCTTTGGGAGAGGAACAAACTTGCCCAAGGTTGTCCATCTATGAAGCAGCAAAGCTAGATCTGCATGTCTGACTCAGAGAGGTCATGCCCATAAAGCATTAAGCTGGCTTTCAAGGATGTTGATAAATTGGTCCCAAGCCAATATCTTCGCCTCACCATCCCTATATTCACCTATATTAGGCAACACAGGCCATTTGTTGTCCCCTGAGCATGCCCTGGTTGATCCCTACTCCCTACCTTTGCTCACACACATTCCTCCTCCTGAAATTTCCTTCTCTCATCTCTACCCTTCCAGAAGTCTTGTCCTAAATGTCTCCTCCCCAGGGAAGATCTCCTTCCTTTAATGATTGTCAGAGCCTTGCATCACACTCAAGCGTGTTCATGTGTCACCTTCTCTAGTGGGCAGCAAGTTAACTGGGAGCCAAGACCAAGCCTGGTTCATTCTCAGCTCCTCAGAAGTGCCCCGTACTGTGCATGGCATGCATGTTTTCTGAATTCTTTCAATCCAGTTCACGCAGACAGGTAGAAGCTGCACACAAACAGATCCTTTCCTGAGCAGCACAGCTTGGAGGATGTGGCATGTTTTATGGAGCTTGGCACATGGGGCATTTGTGCATGTGCTGTGTAATCATCCCAGCCACATACCCTTTCTGCCTATGGTGCAATGGAGACATTCTCGTGGGCAGAGGTGCTCCCAGGAGGTGTAAGCTCTGAGCTCAGGACCTCTTTTCGGTGGATGTTCTTATTTCTCTTACCTTCAGAAATGAACGCCAGCTTTATTAACCCCAAGCCTCCATCCCTGACAGGGGCATGCATCTCACTATCAGCGTTCCTCCCAGAACTTATAGGAAAACTGTAAACTGCAGCTTGCAAACCTCCCACCTTCTCCTGCCAAAACTTGGACCTGGGCAAATCACACTGAAACCATCCATACTGGCCAGGCGCAGTGGCTCACACCTGTAATCCCGGCACTTTGGGAGGTCAAGGCGGGTGGATTGTCTGAGCTCAGGAGTTCAAGATCAGCCTGGGCAACATGGCAAAATCCTATCTGTACTAAAAATACAAAAAATTAGCCAGGCGTGGTGGTGCTCACCGGTAGTCTCAGCTACTTGGGAGGCTGAGGCATGAGAATCACTTGAACCCGGGAGGCAGAGGTTGCAGTAAGCCAAGATCACGTCACTGCACTCCAGCCTGGGTGACAGAGCAAGACTCTGTCTCAAAAACAACAACAACAACAACAACAATCCATATAGATTTGGGCGGTGTGGAGGATGCCAGATGCAGAGGAGATATGATGGAATGAGGAAGAGTCAGACCTGTCTGTGCCCAGGAGGAGTTTACAATTTAAGTGGGAAGATAAGACACATGGGAAAGCTATGCAGAGGGAAATGAGATGATGCTTAATTACCAGTTTCAGGCCACAAGTGAAGAGGTTTTGCAAGACTGAGTCTTGGAGACAGGCTTAGCGCATGGAAGGGTGGCCAAGCCTGAGGGGTGACAGGGCAGGAAACAGGCCTGCCCACCTCACAGAAATTGGGATCCAAGCTGAGTCTTGGTCCCCTGAGAGGAAGGGCATTCGTGCATGCAGAACTGAGGGCTAGGAGAAGGGTATGCACCTGGTAAAGGGTGTGGGTGTCCACCCTGGCTGGGTGGACAGAGGCCTGAATGAAAAGGCTGGGAAAAAGGTTGGAAATTGGCCAGGTTAAGCAACTTGGGTCCTGAAGGGGTCAGCAAGACATTGTGGAGGTCCTGCTGCAGGCAGAACTGAAGGAAGGTACATCCAGGCAGCCTTTACTTCCTCTCCTCCACAGCCTTGGTGCTGTGAACTGACACCCAAACCCTCCAGGAGCACTTCCTTTCTAGACCCAACAAAGGGCAGAAGAAAAAAATAAAGCCTGGATCCATTTGAAAAGGGGCCAACCAGCCCCTCCCAAACCCAGTTCTTTGACTTGCACCCAAGACTTAAATACATCCTTTGAAACTCCTCATCCATTGAAGTTCCTTTCCTTTGAAACCATAAAAGAATGTGGGGCTGCATTTTGCCTTGGTGGTAGGAAAATTCCACATGCAACTTGCAGCATTTACAGGGTGGAGACTTCTGGCCTGGGAGCAGGAGGTCTGAGCCCAGGCCTTTCCACAACAGTGACAGCCAGGGAGGGGCCTGGCAGTGCAGCCCAGAGGTCGAGGCATGTTCTGGAGTCAGGTCCTCTGTGATAAGCCAGTTGAGTGACCTTAAGCAGGCCACTGGATCTTGTGAAACCCCAGTTTTCTCACTCCTAAAATGAAGATAACATCTGCTCTCACTCTGGAAGGCTGCATACCTTTTGTGCACAGGGTTCTCTGCATGTGCCAATAAGGTATCAGGCCAGTTGACATCTGGTTAGTTTTCTCTCCCTGTGGCAACTTCCATATCCCTTGGCTGTTACTGCTGCAGATGAATACATGGGATGGCAAATTGTCACCAGAAATAAACAGCCGTCAAGAGTAGAATGGCCTCAAAGGTATGCCATCTAGTCTTTGCCTCTGTGATCAAGACCAAATGAAGCTCCATGACATCCAGAGCAGGGTGAGAAGGGTCTCTGTCCCCACCAAGTGCTTGAGTGTACAGCAGGAGGTCAGAGGCTGAAGAATACATTATAGGAGACATCAGAGACTGGAATAGATGGCAGCTTCATGAAGAGGTGGAGACAGAGGTGTAGTGGGGAGAGGGCAGAATACTAACTCAGAGCACCAGGAATCTTAAAAGAAAATGGCTGAACCTAGACCCTTACCTCACACCATAGACAACAATTAACTCAAAATGAATCACGGACCTAAATGTAAGAACTAAATCTATAAAACAACCGGAAGCAAACATAGGAGAAATTCTTTGTGGCCTTGGATTTGGCAAAGATTTCCTAACTAGTACACAAAAAGCACAAGCTGTAAAGATAATCAATACAATCTTCATCAATATTTAAAACTTTTGTGGGCCGGGTACAGTGGCTCATGCCTGTAATCCCAGCATTTTGGGTGGCTGAGTGGGTGGATCACTTGAGGTCAGGAGTTCAAGACCAACCTGGCCAACATGGTGAAACCCTGTCTCCACTAAAAATACAAAAATTAGCTGGGCGTGGTGGCAGGCATATGTAATCTCAGCTACTCAGGAAGCTGAGGCACAAGAATTAAGTGAACTCTGGAGCTGAGATCATGCCACTGCACTCCAGCCTGGGCAACAGAGTACGACCTCATCTCAAAAAAAATAAAAATATCTTCCCGTCATCTTTGATCCTGTGGAGGCCTGCTGGGAACAGGACTTCTAAAAGAAAATATGTCTGGAAATATGTCTAAAAGAAAATAGGCTGTGGTCAAAGGCCATTTTTGCTGGGTATAAGCGGAGTCTCCAGAACCAAAGGGAGCACACAGCTCTTCTTAAAATTGAAGGTGATTATGCCTAAGATGAAACAGAATTATATTTGGGCAAGAGATGCACTTATGTATACAAAGCAAAGAACAACACAGTGACTCCTGGCGGCAAACAAAACAAAACCAGAGCAATCTGGGGAAAGGTAACTCAGGCCCATGGAAACAGTGGCATGTTTCGTGCCAAGTTCCGAAGGAATCTTCCTGCTAAGGCAGGAAGCCTGTCATGGGGACACAGAATCTGAGTGATGCTGTACCCCTCAAGGATTTAAACTAATGAAAAGTCAATAAATATACATGGATTTGTGCTTCTGTAAAAAAATAAATAAAATAAAAATAAAAAATATTTAAAACTTTTGTGCTTCAAAATGCACTGCTACAAAAATGAAGAAGTATGGGCCAAGTGCAGTAGCTCACACCTGTAGTCCCAGCACTTTGGGAGGCCGAGGTGGGTGGATCACTTGAGGTCAGGAGTTCAAGGCCAGCCTGGCCAACATGGTGAAACCCCATCTCTACCAAAAATACAAAAATTAGCCAGGTGTGGTGGTGAGCACCTGTAATCCCAGCTACTTGGGAGGCTGAGGCACGAGAATCACTTGAACCCAGAGGCAGAGGTTGCAGTGAGCTGAGATGGTGCCACTGCACTCCAGCCTGGGTGACAGATGGAAACTGTCCCAAAATACAAAAACAAAACCAATAAAAAGGGTAAAAAATTTGAAGAGACACTTCACCAAACAAGATGTTTGGATGGCAAGTAAGCATATGAAAAGATGCTCAACATCATTGGTCATTAGAGAAGCACAAATTAAAATTACAATGAGATACTACCACACACTCACTAGAATGGCTTAAATTAAAAAGACTGACCATACCTAGTGTTGACAAGGATATAGAGCAGCTGCAACTCTCATAAACAGCTGGTGTGGATAGAAAATGGTTCAACCACTTTGGAAAACAGTTGGCAGTTTCTTTAAAAGTTGAACATATGGCTGGGCGCAGTGGCTCACGCCTGTAATCCCAGCATTTTGGGAGGCCGAAGCGGGTGGATCACGAGGTCAGGAGATCGAGACCATCCTGGCTAACACGGTGAAACCCCGTCTCTACTAAAAATACAAAAATTAGCCAGGCGTGGTGGCAGGCGCCTATAGTCCCAGCTACTCAGAAGGCTGAGGCAGGAGAATGACGTGAACCCAGGATGTGGAGCTTGCAGTGAGCTGAGATCGCGCCACTGCACTCCAGCCTGGGCGACAGAGCAAGACTCCGTCTCAAAAAAAAAAAAAGTTGAACATACGCCAGTCATTCGATTTGTGGGTACTTTGCCAAGAGAAATAAAAGCATATATTCACACAAACACTTGTATGTGAACAGTCATAGCAACTTTATTCGTAATAGCCCCCAAACTAGAAAGAACTCAAAGTCCATTGACAAATGGATAAACAAATTGTAGTATATTCATATAATGGAATACTACTCAGCAATAGAAAGGAACAAACTGTTTATACAATGACGTAGATGAGCCTTAAAACAATGACACTGAGTGAAAGAAGACAGACCCAAAAAAGTGCACATACTGTATGATTCTACATGTGTACAATTCTAGAATATGTGAACTAATCCATAGTCACTGACAGCAGGTCAGTGGTTGACTGGGAGTGGGGCAGGAGGGCAGCAAGGGGGGATTTCCATGGGTACAAGGAAATGAGTGATGGAGATGGTCATTGTTGATTGTGGTGTTGGTTTCACGGGGCAGACGTATGTCAAAAATCCATCAAAGTGTGCAGTTTACTGTATATCAATTATGCTCAATAAAGCTGTGCAAAAGAAGGAGGAGGGGAGGGAGGCAGCAGCTCTTGGCCCCAGGGGGACAACCAGTCACTCCTCAACTCTTCCAAGTATGGGTATGGGGTTTGTCTACAGAATCTATGAATTCACTCTCCTATGCTACCCAGGGGTTCTTTACCAACTCAGCTGCACCTCCCCAACTTGTCCCAGGTTCTTTGAGAGCAGGGACTATGCCTTCTGTATCAAGTCTCTCCTGTTGAGAAAGCAGATGATGGCAATGATGAGGCAGCTTCCGTGGGTAGTAGGAGAGGGGCTGGTCTATCACTAGGACCAGGGCTGATCACACCTGGATCTTGGGGGAGTCCACCCAACTGTGGGGCAATAACACCACTGTCATTTCTGCCTTGTTTGTGGAATGCATGGTGACTCACTCCAGGAAGACTCCCAACATTGCTGAGGAACAGGATAAGGCAGAGGTGAGATGGTGAGCCACACTTGGCTCTGAAGGAACTGAACCCCCAGGGCTCACCCTTCAGGTTGGGGCTGTTGGACAAGATGAACCTTATGTAACCTACAGAGAACCATTTACTTCTGGAGCGAGGAAGCCAATGCTGTGTGCAAGGTGGTCTTCTGAGCCTGCTGAACCTAGATTCCAATCTTTACCACACTGACCTGATTGAAGTCTCTGTGATCTGTGGTCACAATCATTCTGGCTGAGGCACCCCAAGGCTGACAACCTTGCTAAGCCAAAGCTGGAGCTCTCTCCCTTCTAGAAGCCAGGCCAGAATTCTGCGTGGCCACCAAGCCTTGACTTTCTGAAGCCAAACACTTGATTCAACACGATGAAGCTCATTTCCGTTGCATTCAAGCACCATGAGGGCCTTCAGTAGTGATGGTTCCCATAGATTTGTGTAAACCAAAGTATGGACTAGGCTACACATGCAGTCCTTCACTTTGATGCTGGTCCTACCAACATAGAACATCTATGATCTGCCCTCACCCCTGTGGATTTTCCTTGATAGCATTAGTCTTACTAAAGAAAAGCTTGATTCAAAAATCCAACCACATGGGCTGGTTCGAAGGTAGTGTGTTATTTCAGTTGATTGCTCACTGTCAGTTACAGGTTGAACTCCTTGTTCTACTCTGTCCCCCTTCTTGCCACTGCACTTGACTAGTTTAAAAAAATATCCAATCACAAAATGGACATATGTGTTGGGTTATATGACAATTATATGGCAAAGGAATAAGTCATTTGATGAATAAGTGTCCTGGGTGTTCCCTTAAATCAGACACTGGAGCAAGGCACAGTGGCTTAGGTCTGTAATCCCAGCACTTTGGGAGGCTGAGGTAGCTGTATCACCTGAGGTCAAGAGTTTGAGACAAGCCCGGCCAATATGGTGAAACCCCATCTCTACTAAAAATACAAAAATTAGCTGGGTGTGGTAGCAGCACCTGTAATCCCAGCTACTCAGGAGGCTGAGGCAGGAGAATTGCTTGAACCTGGGAGGCGGAGGGTACAATGAGCCAAGATGGTGCCACTGCACTCCAGCCTGGGTGAAAGAATGAGACTCCATCTCAAAAAATAATTAATTAATTAATCACACAGTCTCTCATGGGCATTCACAAAATAATCTGCTTTGTGGAAACTGCCTGCAGGGGGATTTTCAAATGTGCCTGGGAATACGTCTAGCGAGAGCCTTCCTTTCCTCTGGGCCCTGCTAGGGCTCCATTTCCTCAGGAAGTTCCCCTGACTTTGAAAGGGGCCAAACTGCAGAGGGAGGAGAAGGGTATGTGTGGCGGAGAGTCTGCACTTCCTCTCTAGGCCATTCTCGGTGCCCTGCTGACCTCCATTGACTCCACAGACCTTGCCCTGCTCTCAAGCCTGGCACAGTGGCTCTGTAGACTTTGAGCTCACCTCCCATGCTCCCAGGCACTCCTAACCAAGCTCAGCTCCTCAAATGGTGGGAAAGGTCTGCTGTTTAGATCTCTCATCCACTAGACATCAGGTGACACCACTTGGCCAAGTAATCTGGCAAATCCTGCTGATGCATTTTAATTGAAACCATGTGCCCAGAATGGCCACCCCAGTGAGCAAGGCAAAATAAAGTGGCCTCTCTCCAGGATGAGCACCTACACAGGGCACAGCACATTGCCACAGCACGTGTCTCCCCAGTACAAATGCACTTGTATCTTAACAGAAGAGCTCTCATGGCCACTGCACGTGGGGACACAAGGGTGTGAAAATGAGCAGGGCACTAAGGCCAACTGCAGAGTCAGACGGAGGAGGACACAGGCATCTGAGATCTAAGACCTATCCTTGGAGCCCTGAGGCAAGCCATGCATCCCACACTGGTATGTGCATCTAAGTGGCACTGGGTGGAGGGGAGTCAAGGCTCTGACCCTGAGACCACCCACCTCCTTGATGGGAGCTCAGGCCCCTATCCAGATAGTTACGGTGTGCCCACTAAGTGCTGACACTGCAGACTCAGTGGTAAACAAGGACAAGCCTTTGCCCTCAAGTTTTCACAGCCTCATCTCTGTGGCATCAGCCCTGAAATATCATGAAGCAAGAACAGGGGTGGCCAGATTGGGTGCCAAAAGTGGCCCAGGTAGAACTGCAGAATTCCATCTCTTAGTGAAGGGAGAGAGAACTCAGGATAGGACAGGGCAGAGCCAGACATTCTCAACTGAAGCCGCTGAGACCTTGGTCAAAACCAAACAGGGACATGTGTGTGAATTCTGGCCGGGATCAGAAAACAGCCAAGGCTGGCCAAGCTTCAAGAGGGCCTGAACCAAGTCGCAGGTCACATCAGAGCTTCTTCTAAAAGGGCAGCTCCTACAGCAGCCTGGCGCCAGAGGTGCAGCAGCCTGGGCTGGGAGCAAAGGCTGGGCTTGCAGGGAAGAGCAAGAGTGCACAAGTGAGTGGAGAGGTTCAGAAGGTGGCCTGAGAGGTGGCAGAGGAGGAGCAACCCTAGTGGACATAGAGGTGACAGCAAAGGATGGGGCCATGCTGTGCATCACAGCCCAGGGGGCAGACCCTAGTCAGGGCAGTCCTGACTAGGGACCTTCCCACAAGTCCCCATCTGAGATGCTCGGAAGCCAGAGCCCCTCAGCTGCTCCAGCTGGCCTCTGGTTCCTGCTTTTCACTCACCACCTCCCTCCTAGCCACCCTTCATAGGCTTCAGTCTTCTTGGCCATGTCACCTGTGTCCAGGCTGTGGACCCTACATCAGGGTTGGGCTTCCTTGGTTTGGCTCTGGGGTAGCCCCATGTCCAGCTGTCTTTCCCATCTTCTGTCTATTGGGGTCCTAACTGACCCAACTCTGGCCCCACCCCACACCTACCTGACAAAGTATGAGGTTCGCTGGTGGTTCCTGACAAGGCTTTCCATGATCCCACTTTTTAAATTATTATTTTTATTACTATTTTTGAGACAAAGTCTCACTCTATCCCCCAGGCTGGAGTGTAGTGGCGTGATCTTGGCTCACTGCAACCTCCGCCTCCTGGGTTCAAGTGATTATCCCACCTCAGCCTCCCAAGTAGCTGGGACTACAGGCGTGCACCTCTACTAATTTTTTTATTTTTAGTAGAGACAGGGTTTTGCTATGTTGCCCAGACTGGTCTCGAACTCCTGAGCTCAAGTGATCCACCTGCCTCAGCCTCCCAAAGTGCTAGGATTACAGGTGTGAGCCACTGCGCCTGGCTGTATTATTACTATTTGAGACAGGGCCTCACTCTGTGTGATCATAGCTCACTACACCCTCTACCTCCTGGGCTCAAGCAATCCTCCCACCTCAGCTTCCCTAAGTGCTGGGATTACAGGTGAGAGCCATTGCTCTCGGGCCTCGACCCCATTTGATGTAGGATGGTCCAGACAGGAACAAGGAGTATGTGGCTCTAGAGAAGAGGGCAAAATGCAGGAAATCAGAAGGTTGACACTTCAGTGAGAAACCAGGGACCACTCAGGAGCTGGGTCTGGAGGTGCCCCAGGTCTACTGGGCAGGCATGAGCTGGAAGCAGGTTTGGCTCCAGGTTCAAGAGACAGAGTTCTGAGGGCAATTAAGGCTGGGGCTGGGGAGCCTCCTGGAGACCCCAGGAGCTGAATGAGAGATGTTGAGAGTGTCTAAGCGAGGTTGAGGCCAGGAATCTGAGAGACTGAAGGGAACTAGGCAAGTGGCTGGGGACAACTGTCAAATTTGGCATCTTCCTTACCTGGGCTCACTGTCTTCCTGTCCCTCAGCATCTCACAAATGCTGCTGATCCCTGAAGGGTCGGGGCCAAGCAAGCCAGAGAGGTGGGAGAGGCTGGCAGGGGGAAGAGCCACAGTGACCGTGGGAGCTCGCCTTTTACCCTGGCTGGACAGGATCATCCCCAGGGCATGTCAGCCCTAGGGTCTTCAGAAAGTCCCTTAGCTCCTACAGGCCACAAAGACACAGTAGTAAGTCTTGTTCTAAGGAATTTCAGGTGAATTGCTCCCACCTATTCACCCCAAATCTAGAACAAAGTTGGGGTGAGACATAAGACACATACTCAAGATCCCAAGATCTCAAATATCAATGAGTTAATTTAGTTTGGGGACACATATAATCAATTCCCAAGGAAAACATGGCTCCAAGGCTTCTAACAAATGGGAATGATGCCAAGATACCAACATCCAGCAGTCCTACAAGTGGCATCTACAACCATTTGCAGCTGCATGGCCCATGCTGACTGGAGCAAAGGCTGCCAGAAGCCCAGTGCGGGAACCACACTCTGCCACACAGTCTGCTGTGGGGTCCTGGGCAGATCACTTCTCCCCGGCCTCGGGTTCCTGATCAGCAGAACACTTGCAGCTCTTGTCAGGCTGCAAGGGGGAGCCTCACCCACTGAACACGGCTCACTCCCCCAGGGCTGAGCTCTGGGGAGAGGCTGTCAGGGCCATTCACCTTCTTCCACCAGATAAACTGAACTTCCCCTAAAGCTCTGCAGCTGGGGGAGCCTCAGCCATCACAGAGCACTCAGGGACTGCCTCCGAAAGCTGCCAATTCTCTCCACGTGACCAAGTGGAGTGACCAAGGACAACCGAAAGGAGAACAGAGAAAGGAGAACCAGACTAGAGGCATACATGCCCCCACAGAACATGCAGCTTCCTCCCCCAGACCGCAAGGCTCAGCAGCACCCGATTCCCTGCTGTTCTCGAGTGGGACAGAGTGGTGTAAGCTGGACGGGCCCTGCAGCTGCTCCCCTTTGTGGCGATGGCCAAATGACTACCCTGCCCTGCACCTCAGTTTCCCCACCTGCCAAGTGGCATGGTTGTGAAGATCAAATAAGAATGTGTATTAAACAAAGGTCACATAACACACACCCCACGAGTGTAACTTCCCTCCGGCTTCCCTTCTGACCACACCATCACTCCACCTCCAAGCAGGGCCAACAACCGCTCTGTCGCTCTCAGTTTATCAAAACACAAATTAGAAGTCTGTCTCCCCAGGCTGTCAGATGAAATGGTTAAGGACTGTAAACACGTGTAGCTGCATTTCGAATAACAAAAACGTGGTTGTTCCGTGTTGCTTCCTTTACAATCTATTATTTTTTTCTGGCAAACGCTACCACTAACTGCACAGAACGCAGCATTTTGGAAAGTTTTAGTGGCTAGGAATAGCAAAAAAAAAAAAAAAAAAAAAAACCCTATGTCAGCCCCAATTACTTTAAAAGATGAAGAAAAGAAAAAGAAAACAAAACTGAAACCAAATTTATTTTTAGAAATGCCGTTCTTTGGGCAAATATTGATTTTAAAACAGCAAGAATATTTACACACACACTAAACAGGATTTCTCTTACAAAATCTTTAGCTGCTGAATCTCAGGATATCCTGGAGTTATTTTCAAGTTTTCCATTCTGACACAAAGCCAATTTCTGTTCACTTTAAGAAGAGATTGCCTTCTACTCATATAAAACAATATGAAATTGATTTTTCTATTCTCAATAATATTTGTTGAGAAAATAGTCTTATAGTTTTAAAAACAAATCTGGAAATATTTCAAAAGTAGCTTCACACTGTTTCTTAATATGACATTATTATTTTGATTGGAGTATAGTTTCATTAGTCAAAAATCACCTTTATTTTTACTGGTGATTATCAGGCTCACTTCATGTTTCACTACATTACACAAGGAGCCACACAATGGATCAGCCAAACAGCTTTAGCTGGCTTCATCTGTAGTGGGATTTCTGTACTTTTCCATCAAATCGTTTTAAACATTATTTTGGTACCTGAAGCCTTAGTGACATGACTGTAACCATCATGAACAAAAATATTATTACACTACAGAAACATAGAGAACAATTACGTTAAATGGCTGAGGCCACTGAGGAGAAAGGGACAAATACAAACTCCAAATAGACAAAAAACAATTATTTGGGGATCTTTTTGCAGAAACCATGACACCTGTGCCAGTGAAACTCAATACACATGCACCAGGGCCTCCAGCGAATCCAGGCTATGACAAGCGAGGGGGTCTTGGGCACTGGGTCTGAGGAGTGAATCAGGCAGCTGCACAGGGCCCTGAGCTTGAAGTTTAATGCTCTGCAGTCACCATCTCGAAATCCTTAATAATTCTATCATTGAGTTTGTGTTTTCTAAGTGATATCTTATGGGACAACACCTAGCAACCTGGGAGCAAAGAAAAGGAAGTAGGTATCTGAATTGAGGCAGGCGTGGCTTCTGCCTTTTCCTTTGGTTAGAAATATGTTGTATGCTGGTAGGAATGTACAGCCTTTAGCAGCAACTTGGCATTAATTAGTAAAATTCACGTGCCAGGAGCTGGGAGCCTCCATTCACTTGAGGTCCTACCTCCCTCCACCTCTCCACCTCCCTGGGACAAGTTCTGGGCCACCTGCCCCTCCACCCAGTGACTGCACCCATCCTGGCATGGGTCTGGGTGCAGGTATGGAAAGGATCAGGGTTGGGCATCTGTGTCAAGTAATGCTGCTCAGCCTTCCTGCCCATCAGCTTCCCTCTGTGAGCTTTTTAGTGAGAGGAGGTGTGAATGTGACCAGTGGCTGCTCAGCAGAGGGCAGAGCCTCAGGCACTGAGAGGGTCTGCACTTGAGCTGTAAGGATCTCTTGTGCCCGAGGAAGAGCAACATTAAATAGCAAATAAAAAAACACCATTACAAGTAGAGAGAGAGACTGGGAGAAAAGGAGAAAGTTTTTTCCTGCTTTGTGAACAAGGGGCGCTACATTTTCATTTGCACTGGGTTCCACAAATTATGTAGCTGGTCCTTGGAAGCAGGCACTTAGAGAGAAAGTGCCAATCCTGGAAAAGGTAGAAATAGCCTCACTGTAGGGTATGGGGACTTCTCCCAGCAGCGCTCAAGCAAGAAGGCTGATAAATAGCACTGAGGGCCCAGGTGAGGGTGGAACCAGTCACGGGGGTCTGGTATCATGTCCACATAGTCATGTGGAGGGTTCAACCATCACCTAGTAACCTGGTAGCAAAGAAAAGGAAGTAAGTATCTGAATTGAGGCAGGCGGGGCTTGTGCCTTTTCTTTTGGCTAGAATGTTGGGGACAATGTTGCATGCCAGTAGGAATGTACAGCCTTTGGGAGCAACTTGGCATTAACTAGCAAAATTCAAGATGCACATAGACCCTGGAGAAATCCCTGCATGTGTGCATGAGGAGACCAGCATGAGAGTGTTACGGCAGCAGTATGGGAAATATCTCAAAACTGGAAGCAATCTTAATGTTCATCAAGAGAATGGAGATGGGAGCATATCCATGCAGCAGGAAACCATACAGCTGTGAAGACAAATCAATCAGAGCTCCATGTGTCAGCACGGAAGACTCTGGAATGTAACATGGAGCAGCCCTGTGGGCATCCAGCCTTTACAGGCCACAGTTCTGTGTCCCCCAAGTTGGTTGAGTCTTGGAGCAGGGAAAGGCCTGGTCTCCTGTGGAGTAATGTGGGAATCACCTACAAGACCTACCTACATCCAATCCACCAAGGGCCCAATGCCTGAGTTTCCACCATTAGAAATCTGTTCCCTTGGGTCAAGGCTATGTGCTCTGCAGGCAATCAGAGAGACCAGTGGTTTCATTCTGCAGAGCTCTGCTGAGCAGCTATGGGTAACACTCATACCTCCTCTCACTAAAAAGCTCACGGAAGGAAGCTGATGGGCAGGAAGGCTGAGCAGCAGGGTCGGGGCTAAATTCAAAGCACAGTGGTATTTAAGGATGGGTCCGATGACAAGCGGTCAGAGGAGGCAGCTGGAAAGCATCAGGAAACAGAAATGCCAATGAAATTACAAGAATTTTAAGAAGGAGTTGCAGAAACTGGTCAAATATCAGGAGGTAGGTCAATTCAGGTGAAGATAAAAAATATGTCATTTAATAATCCAACAAGAAGTCACTGGTAACCTTAGTGGGGACAATTTCAGTAGACTGATGGGGGTGGAATCCAGACTTGGTGGGTAGTAAAAGAAGCTGAGGAAATACAGGCACAAAATTCGGGCTCCTTTCAAGAAGTTTGTGAGGGGCAGGGTGGGAACTCTAAGGAGAGAGAAGGTGAAGGTTTTCTAGAATGAGAAAGAATTATGCTTGTGGGGTGAAGGAAAGGAACCACACAAGGGAAGGATTAGAGAATCAGAGAAAGAGGGTAATTTATTGAACTGAATCCTGGAGGAGGCCAGAGAGTGTGGGAGGGGAGGGAGAGCTTAGGGGAAGACTGGTGTTGGAAATACCATGTGGATCCTGTTAGAAGCAAAGAATAGAAGAGCAGTGAACCTGATGCTTCACTCTCCCAGGGAGGGAGATGTTAAGGTCATCGGAGACAGAGATAGGAGTGGGGTGAACAATTGAAGGAGTTGGACACACAGGAAACAGCCATCATGGGGGAATGGAATTAGAGTCTAGCCAGGTGTAAATAAAAGGACCAGCAAAGAGCTGGCTGAGTTGGAAACCATGTCTCTGTACTGGTGTTAATTTTCTTCTGTCCCAGTAGAACTTGACAGCCCTGAAGCCCCGCAGAGAAGCTAGAAGGCTGGATTATTCCTTGCTGGGGTAGGCAGGGAAGGTACAGCTGGACATGGGGCTTATGGCCCCTGAGAGCTCTGGTTAGACAACAGCAGCTTGGGGACAGCTGGGGTTGACAAACAAAAGAGACTTTGCCAGTTTTCTTTTCTAACAGAGATCACTATCTGTTATAACTTTAAAAACATTAAATAGAAAAGCATTTAGAATGGCTGGAGTTGATGTTTTCAACATTGAAGTAGCAACCTGCACCCCACCTTGCTCTGAGTCACTGACCAGGGTCAAGTGCCTTCTATGGGCACATGGCCTTGCCAATATTCAGCTCTTGGCATCGGGTCTGCCCTGCAAACCCAGAGGTCAGTCATAGCGGGATGAGATTCTTATCTTTACTTCTACCCCAGCCCCTGCAGGCAACTTCTGCTGCAGGTGCTTAAGAAGAAAAGTTTATAAGTTCCTCAAATGTGGCATTTGGGTTAACCTATTGACCTGCTGAAAAAACTGACTGGATTGAAAACTATTATGTCCAGCCACTGCTTTTTTGTTGTTGTTGTTGTTGAGATGGAGACTGGCTCTGTTACCCAGACTGGAGTGCAGTGGCGTGATCTCGGCTCACTGCAGCCTCTGCCTCCTGGGTTCAAGCAATTCTCCTGTCTCAGCCTCCCAAGTAGCTGGGAGTACAGGCGCCTGCCACCACACCCGGCTAATTTTGTATTTTTAGTAAAGATGGGGTTTCACCATATTGGCCAGGCTGGTCTCAAACTCCTGACCTCAGGTGATCCACTCACCTCGGCCTCCCAAAGTACCGGGATTACAGGTGTGAGCCACCGCGCCCGGCCTCGCCACTGCTTTTTGAATAGGGAACATACTGCTGGACACCAGCAGTTTTCTAACCCTGGTAAACATCACTAAGGAATTTTGTCAGTTTTTCAGAATTTTATTTATGGGTCTATTTTTAGTTTGTGTGTTTTATAACTTTTAAGTCATTTTTAGCCAATTATTTCTGCTTGGCACTGTTTATACTTATAAAAAGAATTATTTAAATATCCAATGATAGGATCTGTTCATAGTTCCCTTTATTTTTTTCTTATTAGAAAAGCAGAATTTTGGCCAGGTGTGGTGGCTCATACCTACAATCCCAGCACTTTGGGAGCTTTAGGCAGGAGGATCTCTTGAAGCCAGGAGTTTGAGACCAGCCTGGGCAACATAGTGAGATCCTGTCTCTACAAAATATTTTAAAGTTAGCCAGGCATGGTGGTGCGTGCCTGTAGTCCCAGCTACTCAGGAGGCTGAGGTGAGAGGATTGTTTGAGCCTAGGAGATTGAAGCTGCACTGAGCCATGCTTATGCCGCTGCACTCCAGCCTGGGTGACAGTGAGACCCTGTCTCTAAAAAAAAAAAAAGGAAAGAAATGTGTATTTATGACAAAAAAATTAAAAAGCAGAGAAGCGGCCAGGCACAGTGGCTCATGCCTGCAACCCCAGCATTTTGAGAGGCTGAGACAGGTGGATCACTTGAGGTCAGGAATTCAAGATCAGCCTGGCCAACATGGTGAAACCCAGTCTCTACCAAAAATACAAAAAATTAGCTGGGTGTGGTGGTGGGTGCCTGTAATCACAGCTACTTGGGAGGCTGAGGCAGGAGAATCGCTTGAACCCGGGAGGCAAAGGTTGCAGTGAGCCGAGATCATGCCACTGCACTCCAGCCTGGGCGACAGAGCAAGACTCCATCTCAAAAGAAAAAAAAAAAAAGCAGAGAAGCAAAAGGAGAAATGAAGGATGCGTGTATTACTTCTCAGAGGTGACCACTGTTAGTTAACACTGAGAAACACATCTTCTAGCTCCTTTGCTAAGCCTGTATATAATGAGTTCACACCATATTTACTTTTTGCAACCATTTATAATTGCTTTAAGGAATCCAGCTCCCCAGGGCTCAAGTTCCCCCTACCCACCCACCTGCTCTGTCCCTAAGAAAGGGGTGTTGGAAGCGAGAGTTGAGGGTTCTGTGAGGATAGCCTAAGACAGAGACAGACATCGTGGGCTCCCTTTGGAAGGTGAAGTGGCCACATCTGCTTCAGGAACTGCAATGCTGTCGCTGAATAACCATGCTAACAACCACTCCTGGACATCTGTGAATAATCTGGAACCTTATAATTTTGTGTTTTCGGAGAGTTTGACAAAGCCATGGTGGCTCCCTCAACCAGGGTCACTCAACTTATGGCTGAGTGGAGCTAGTGAAACTTGAACTTGAACCATAAACAGAGGAGGAGCAAAGTTTGAAAGATAAAACAAGCAAAAATATCAACAACCATCCTAAATGGTTGTTATCCTGTAAAAACATGGTAGGGCCATCCCTTTCCTTACGGAGCATGCCAAGGTGCCCCCAGCAGTAACAGTGTGGGTATCCAGCTGCCCCTGAAGATTCTGGGACAAGAACTGGGTAAAGGTCAGTGAAGAACATCTAAACCAGCAGCTGCTCAGCCCACAGGCCTGCACCATGAGTGGGCAGCAGTGAGGAAGGACAGAACCAAGGTGGGCATAGTTGTGGCACTGCAGATTGGGGTCAAATCAGCAGACATGTCTCAAGACCAGTGTACCTTAGGGTCCTGCAACCCAGAAAACACTGTTTAGGGACAAAAAAAAGTCACATACCCCTTATACAATGAAAAGTAAGGGTCTGCTTGGGTTTGGGAGGGACAACATTACACTTTATGCCTACGTGCCTAGCTGCAAGGCCTGCTGGGGGAGAAGGGTTGGAAAGTTCTCCAGAAGCAAACTGGAATGTGGGCCAGAAAAGGGCCAAGACAGAGGCCGTGGGAAAGCCAGGCCAGAGGGGACATGCAAACTGCAGACAGGACCACAGATTTGGCCTCACAGGGTCCTGGGAACTGGACAGCTTGAAAATTTGAGGATAGGGATCTTAAGAGGTTTCAATGAGCTGTGAGTCCTCCAGGAGAATCTGGTCCACAAATGGGCAAGAAAGATGAGATTTGAGACTTGCAGGAATGAGGATGATGCAGCCCCCACCTCTGTCCACTCCTTACTCAACAGATGAAGAAACTCATTGCCCAAGAGATCCAGGGGAAAGGGGGCTGAGGGAGCTCCAGGAAGAGGCATGGGTGGCAGTAGAAGGGAGAGAGGCTTCAGCTCCACCAGACCATGATGGGGTAGGCACTTTAATGGTAAGGCAGGGAGTAATGAAGTCACCTTCCAAAGCTCTGGTTCTCAGGGTGGGAGCTGAGCTCATCACCCCTGATTTGCTGGGCCAACTGGGTGGAGGTCTGCATGTGCCTAGGAGCTTAAGATGCACAGCTGGGGTGGAGCTAGGCTGACTCCATCATCCAGGCAGTGCTGGAGGCCAAGGCTCAAAGAGGACAGGCTGATTTCCTGACTTTCAAGGCAGAGGACAATCAGGGCAATCTCAGCCCCCATTCCAGCTTCACTTGAGGTTCCAGTCCATTGGCTTAGGCTCCAGCCTCTATGCAGGAAACTTCCTGCCTGAGAGGGGGACAGGGCTCTGTCTTAGTCCCATTTTCTATTGCTATAACTGAATACCTGAAACTGGATAACTTATAAAGAAAAGAATGTATTTCTTACAGTTCTGGAGGCTGGGAAGTCCAAGAACAGGAAGCCACATCTGGTCACCTTCTGGTGAGGGCCTTGTGCTGTGTCATAACTGGCAGAAGTCATCACAGGGCAAGAGTGGTGCACTGAGAGCCAAACTGGCTTTTATAACATTAATCCATTAATCTGTTAACCCATTTATCCAGAGCCCTCGTGACCCAATCATCCTTAAAGCCTCCACCTCTTAATATTGTTACATTGCAGATTAAGTTTCAACATGAATTTTGGAGGGGACAACCTACTCTTGTTCACCAGAGTTCATTCCTCTTCCTTTGCCTGCTTGACCCACTTGGCCAATGAGGAGATGCTCCAGACCCTCCAAGATACTGCCTTCCTGTGCCCACCATTGAGTCCTGCAATCCTTTCCCTTTCAGCCTTCAACAAGGAAGACAGACATGAGGCATTTCTTTCATGCCCCCAGGACACAGAAGTGGGCCATATTCCCCCTGCAGTCTCTAAGAAAATTGTGAGTAAACTGGCCTCAGGCGGTTACATGGTATATATGGAGAGCAGAGCCTCAGACAGACCAGGAAGGATTCCTATCTTGGTTCTATCCTATTCCAGACCTTAAGAAAGTTCCCTAATTTCTATGATTCTCCCATTTCTAGCTTATAAAATAAGGATCCTTGCAGGGTATAAAGATTAAACCGAGGTTACATAGGTAAAACACCTGGCACCTTACCTGGTATATAGGTGGTACCCACTGAATATTAACATATTTACCTCTCAGCCTAGAGGGCTCACTATGCCTTTTCAGACCTGCTAGGACCTGAGCAAGGGCATCCTGGAGATGAGGGCGAACAACATTCATTCAACCAACATTTTCACAAAGTCCCTTTGCACTGAGCACCCTGGACATCAACTTCACTTAAAGATTTTTCTTGAAAATAATTATTTTGATATTAAGATGAATATTCTGGGCCAGACGTGGTGGCTCATGCCTGTAATCCCAGCACTTTGGGAGGCCGAGGCAGGTGGATCATCTGTGGTCAGGAGTTCGAGACCAGCCTGGCCAACATGGTGAAACCCCATTTCTACTAAAAATACAAAAATTAGCCTGGCGTGGTGGCACATGCCTGTAATCCCAGCTACTCAGGAGGCTGAGGCAGGAGAATCACTTGAACTCGGGAGGCAGAGGTTGCAGTGAGCCGAGATCATGCCACTGCACTCCAGCCTGAGCGACAGAATGAGATTCTGTCTCAAAAAAAAAAAAAAGAAAAAAAAATGTAAAGACTAATGTTCCTCTTGCCTAGCTATTTCCTAATGATTTTACATTCTGCATTCAAATTCGAAATTCAAAGCAGAAAGTCACAGAATGTCTTTCCATAGGATAGGAGGCTAGAAAGCCAATACCTCATGCATATTGCTCTTTATCAGGCTGAATCAAATTCAGATTTATACTTAGGGTTACATGATCAGATGAAATTGCTTTAGAAAGGCTGAGCGCAGTGGCTCACACCTGTAATCCCAGCACTTTGGGAGGCCAAGGCGGGCGGATCACCTGAGGTCAGGAGTTCGAGACCAGCCTGACCAATATGATGAAACCCCGTCTCTACTAAAAATACAAAAATTAGCCAGGCATGGTGGCATACGCCTGTAATCCCAGCTTGTCTGGAGGCTGAGACAGGAGAATCACTTGAACTGGGGAGGCAGAGGTTGCAGTGAGCCGAGATCACACCATTGCACTCCAGCCTGGGCAACAAGAGGAAAACTCTGTCTCAAAAAAAAAAAAAATTGCTTTAGAGGCAGAGTTATTTATTCACTGTACTTTACATATTGTTAAGGCTATCTTCTTGTGAATCAAAATCACACAAAAATTAGAAAAACTGCTAGTAAGATAAGGGAAAACAAAATTCAAAGCCATGGACTTGGGAGATCACATTATTCCCCCCAAACAATTTAATAACACAAGAAAGCAGCACCAGATGTGGAATTGTACTGTTAACTCATTCAACAAATAGTTCAATATTTACTATGCTCCAGGCACCATTCTAGGCACTGGGAACTCAGCAGTAAACAAAAGTAGCAAAACTTTCTGCTCTCAGGAAGCTTGCATTCTAGTCCGAGGAGCAGACAGAATATTCCTGTTCAGTAATACAATTCTTAGTATAGTAGTAGTGCTGTTTCTGCTGTTTTGTTTTCTTGCCATTTTTCTTGGGGAAAGAGAATGTTCTACCAATCCCCTTCTAAAGTTTGTGGTCATGTTTATGATTTCTTGCCATGCCCCTGCCAGGAGTAAGACAAACTGGATACCAGAACCTTTGGAGTCAAAGTAAACAAAGAATTGGAGAGCTACCTGCAGTGATTCTTCCAAGGACTTAGCTGATACAAAATGGTTCAGAGGTTCCTAGAGGAAGAACTTGAAGTGCTCCCAGGAACAAATGGGGTAGACAACTGAGCCAGAAGAATGGGAGACCAGGAGCCACCATGATGGGCTACTAGGATAAGCAGAAACAGGAGTGGGATTGACAGGGAGAAGCAAAGTTTAGTTCCATGTGAGGAAACGCATTTCAAAAACTAGAGCCTCCCCCCAGTGGAATGGGCTGATGGAAGGGCAGTTCTCAGTCTCTGGGGGTGGGTAAACAGACATTTCATGGCTATGTGACCTTGGGCTAGTCCTGTAACCCTCTGGGCATCCATTTCCTTGGCTGTAAAATGGGGAATTCTTACATAATAGTACCTAGTTCATAGTGTTGTGGTTAAGATTAAATAATAGAAAGCATGTAAAATGTTGGAGCACTGCCTGACACAAAGTAACTTAGGCATTGAAAGGCTGTCTAGATCAGATGATGCTTAAGAACGTATACTCTATGTTGTTTTTGTAATGGATTTTATTTTAACTGGTATCAAAACAGTATTATATATAGTCATATCTGGCAAGAAAATTAAAGTCTGTAGTTGCGATCTTAACATAGCAAAAACCAATCAGTCACAAAAACCAAACAGAATCTACAGTTCCCTATGAGGATCCCTCTGAATCATGCTATCATATTTCTAATATGACTGTGGTCCAACCCCAATACATGACCCCTGGCTGCTTTGGACACATGTGATCTCAGGCCTCCTTGAAGGTGTGCCAGGCTACTGGGCAAAGACAGGCATCCAGCCATACCAGTGTCCAGTGTACACTGGGATCAGGGAACACCCTAAGGCAGGAATACCCCGCAGCCCAAACACACACTCCCCAGCAGGACTGACTTGGGGACAATCTGGGGTTCATGAGAAGAAGACCCCAGAGAGGCTGTGCTCATCGTGACAATGCTACAAAGAGCCCATTACTCTCCTGACCAGAGCAACAGTGCCAGCCTCAGCCCCAGGGCTGATGGACCCAGGTGTCAGTCTGAGGGCAGCAAAGGATGGAATCCCAACTCACCCATGACGGCTTCTGGGTCCCAAGGGCAGAGGGCAAATCCAAGCAGGTGTCCTCTTCCACCCCCTGTGAGAACGCCCTACAGGCAGCTACAAAGCCCCAGGTGACCTGCTTACATCCTAGCCCCACTTCCTAGCCCTGACGGTTGGTAATGGTCCAAGGGTCAGAGAGGCAGGCAGTCAATCTGCTCATGTGTGCCCAGTAAGCCCTCTGGCCTCTGCTATCCCTACATCAAGCTGGTGTGACTCTGCTCACACCTGCTTTAGGATCAATGACCAGCCTTTAAATGTCAAGCCAATGTCCAGTCCCCAGGTTCTTTCTATCCCACCCTCCCACCGACCAGCTCTCTGGGCATGCTAGACTTGTCTGAACTCTCAGCAGGTACGGCGCTCAGGCCTATCCCCTCCCAATGCCCTCACCCCCGACTACTTAAGAATGAAAATCTCAAACAACAATATCTTCTACACTTGTGGTGCTTAGCACTTGTCAATGCACTTTTCATAACCTGTATATATTGATTAGGATTTTTAGTTGCAAGCAAAAGTAACTACCTTTGGCTGTCATGTACAGCAAAGGAATTTATTTAAAAGATAGTGAGTAGAAAAAAAGAAAAAAGAGGAAAAAAAAAGATAGCGAGTAGCTCATAAAATCTCCAGGAGGCTAGGAGAACCAGGCTTGGAAGCACACAGTCAGGAACAATGCCCCAAATCCCAACTCAGCACTGGTCTAAGAAGACATTATTGTGACCACCAAGGCTGGAATACTGCCCCCCAACCCACACCACGGACAACCCCATGCTGGATGCTGCCCATAAAACTGTTGTCACTGGTAACTGAGATCATACCCATCGAATCACTAAAAGGGCTGCTAAGCAGGCCCTTCCCCTTTGCTGTCTTTTGCTTCCAATTAAAAATTGATGGAGGGAGCCAATAGTGGGTATGGTTTGTCTGGCCAGAGAAGCCTGAGCCTCAGGCCAGTGCCCATGCCCTAGGTGCAAAGGAATATGGCTCTACCTCATGACACATGGAATTCCTCAAGGACAGAAAGGTGGCTCAGATGTCAGGCAACCAAAATGAGTGACACACATTTAACCCTGCATCTCACAATCAATCATCACACCTACACGTGAAGTTGTCAGGATTATTCTTATTTCCTTTTCAGATAGGAGGAGTGGGACCAGGGCAGCTTCTCTACAAGCAGGTTGAAATAAAACAGGGAGAAAACCAAACTCTTGCTTTCAGGTTTCAAAAAGAAACAACAACAACAACAACAACAACAACAACAAAAACTGCAGGAGTGTAGGATAAGAGGAACTAGGTTTGGCTGCAGGTCACATAAAGATCTCAGCATCTCAGCTTACCATAAGCTTCACATGAACCCAGTTGGAAAAGCTGCTGACTTGGCCACTGCAAAGACTTATGGCCGGGACAGGGTCCTGGCCTCTGGGCCTGCCAGACTTCACCTGGGATTGAACATTCTAGTCTGGCAACATATTTGCTGAGATAGGCAGTCATGGAGGAGGAGGTTCTATAACACTTGGTATGTGGGCCCTGCTGCTCCTGAGGGCAGAACTGGGTCACATGAAAGCCACAGGGGTAGGCTGGGTGCAGTGGCTCATGCCTGTAATGCCAGCACTTTGGGAGGCTGAAGCAGGTGGGTGACCTGAGGCCAGAAGTTTGAGACCAGCCTGGCCAACATGGTGAAACCCCGTCTCTACTAAAAATACAAAACTTAGCCAGGCATGGTGGTGCACGCCTGTAATCCCAGCTACTTGGGAGGCTGAGGCGGGAGAATCACTTGAACCCGGGAGGCAGAGATTGCAGTGAGCAGAGATGGAGCCATTGCACTCCAGCCTGGGCGACAGAATGAGACTCCGTCTCAAAAAAAAAAAAAAAAAAATGAAAGCCACAGAGGGAAAATGCCAGCTCAACACTTGAAGTGCAGGTCAAAAACTGGACAGGCTGTCCCATGAGGTGGCAAGGTCCTCATTACCAGGGATGTGTAAGCAGAGGACGGAAAGCCATCTGTCCAAAATTTTAGTTGAACTAGATGATGAATGCAGTCCCTTCCAACTCTAAGATGCTATGATAAGCTTCCTTTGTGTGCTAAATATTGGGCACAATCTACAAGGTAGGACATCGGCCCTCCAAGAGCCTCCTGGAGACCTACTGAACTAACCAATGACCAAAAAAAAAAAAAAAAAAAAAAAGAAAGAAAGAAAGAAAAAAGAAAAGCAAAAAGGTGCATCCTTACTAGACATTAATTACACATAAAAATAAAAGGAAGGATCATTTTATACTCTACATTAGGAAAACCTGAAAGTAATGCCTAATGTTGGTAAGGCTGCAATAAAGCTGAAACATTCATTCATATTGGTGTTTAGGTAAAATGGGTACTACCCTTTTTGTAAGCAATGTAGGGTGCAGTGGCTCACACCTGTAATCCCAGCACTTTGGGAGGCTGAGGTGGGCAGATCACCTGAGGTCAGGAGTTTGAGACCAGCCTGGCCAACATGGCGAAATCCCATCTCTACTAAAAATATAGAAATTAGCCAGGTGTGGTGGCGCATGCCTGTAATCCCAGTTGCTCAGGAGGTTGAGGAAGGAGAATCGTTTGAACCCAGGAGGCAGAGGCTGCAGTGAGCTGAGATCATGCCACTGCACTCCAGCCTGGGTAACAGAGCGAGACTCCATCTCAAAAAAATAAAAAAAAAAAAAGCAATGTGGCAGATGGTATCAAAAAAACCAAAACTATATTTAATCCTACAATCCAAAAACTGCTTGGGAACTTACCTTAAGAATGAAAGGTAATTGCTATAAACTTGAAGATATTCATTACATTATTATTAATAGACAAAAAGTCTTAACTAGGGGAGAAGTTAAGTGTGGTATGGTATATGATAGAATACTGGGCCATCATTACAAACGGCATTTATAAAGAACCACTGTTTCTAAAAGGTGAGTCCTGCATCTTCTTCACCACTATAGTCCCAGCACTGTTTAGAACATAGAAACATTTCATTAAAGATTTATTGAATGAATGAGTGAATGGACAACTGAACAAATGAATCCAAGCAAAGGAAAATGCTTATTATATGTTATATATTTTTTAAAAGAACCAAAAATTATTCCTAAGCTATGATTTCCAGAATATGAAAGATTATATATACATATGTCCTAGATGTGGACTGTAATATGGAAAAATAAAAAAAATTAAAAATAGGTCAGGCATGGTGGCTCACGCCTGTAATCCCAGCACTTTGGGAGGTCAAGGTGGGTGGATCACTTGAGATCAGCAGTTTGAGAGCAGTCTGGCCCAAACGGTGAAACCTGTCTCTACTGAAAATACAAAAGTTAGCTGGGTGTGGTGGCGGGCACCTGTAGTCCCAGCTCCTCGGGAGGCTGAAGCACAAGAACCGCTTGAACCCAGGAGGTGGAGGTTGCAGTGAGCCAAGATAGACTGCTGCACTCCAGCCTGGGCAACAGAGGGAGACTCTGTCTCCAAAAAAAAAAAAAAAAAAAGTTAGGTTTATGTATTATGGAGGATGTGCTGTTATTCTTATTCATTCAAAGCATTTTGCTGAGTACTTATTATGTACCAGATACTGTTCTACATGCTGTGGGCATAGCAGTGAACAAAATAGACAAAGTCTCTACCCTGATGGAGAGCTTATTCTACTCGGTCACTGGAGAGTTGGGAGTGGGTATAGACAGACAACAAAAAAAAAAAAAGAGAGAGAGAATGTATATGTTAGATGGTGATAAGTGCTATTGACGAAAAAAAAAAATAGCAGGCAAGGGTGATAGAAAGTGTCAAGAGAGAAAAGGGTGCCATTTTATAGGATGACCAGGAGCATATTTAGGGAAAGAGCTTCCAAGCGAAGAAAACAGCAAGTTCAAAGGCTACAAAGGCGCTGAGGCCACAGTGTCTGGTACAATTAAAGAAGGTTAAGGTACTGGAGCAGAGAGTCTAGGGGAGGGGTCAGTGAGGCTACAGGAGTCAAAGTTCATGCCAGGTAGGCTACCATAAGGACTTTAGGGTTTGCTCTCAATGACACAGAAAAGCCGCTAGGAGCAGAGGTGTGATACGATCTGACTTGGGTTTTAAAACAGTCACTCCACTTGTAAAAATATTTTATGAAAGTTTAGGATAAAAAAGAAGAATTTTAAACATTGGCCAGATTATCATAACATTCATGAATTGATTCACAAAATATTTTCTGAGCTGCCCCCAACCCCACTTCGAGGGGCTGGAATAGCAGGCCTATTTCAAGATTACAAAGACATATCAACCATACGAAAATGTTTTAATATAACATTCTTTTTTTCAAAGATAGGGATTGCTCAAAGCAATTAACTGATTTTGTCCTTTTTTCTTTAGACGTTACGGAGATTGTTTTTCTTAATTAACATTTAGATGCACGTTTCATATTCTATACCAAGTCCTGTAATTGCAAACTGAGCTCCTGCTTGGGAAATCCTAAAGTTGGCTGCTTATTTGACTTGTCTTAAATGTCCCACGCACAGCACTTCGGCAACATCACTCACAATCCAGCATTATTGATAGGAGACCCTCGTGGGAAGTCTAAATGTGCTGGCAAGATTATTTGAAAAACTAATAAAATCCTTGTAATCCCTCTCAAGGATGCAGAGAGGAATATGGCTGCATTTCAAATTCATGGCATTTCAAAGGCATGAATTAAGCTCTAAGCTCTCCATTTGGAAAAAAATAAATCAACACAAGTTCTCTAATTTATGTTCTAAACTGAGAAAACAAATCGTTGCTAAGAAATAAAATTTGCAAAAAATATTCAAATTTGTTTCTGAAACACATTTTCTAGTTGATATGCACATACTTAAATCTACAAACTATACCAAAATATAAATTACAGGAATCACTACTGTTGAACTTGGTTGATATAATTTCACCATGAAATCTGAAGTCACTTTTTGGTTTGGTTAATTTTATTCTGACATTCTGCCTTTTAGGTGTGTATAAAACTGATCTTGTGTATTGATGTTGACACAAGACTTCTGTGAAAATGTATGAGAGGCCAGATGTGGTGGCTCGCGTCTGTAATCTCAGCACTTTGGGAAGCCGATGTGGGTGGATCAGGCCAGGAGTTCGAGACCAGCCTGGCCAACATGGTGATTCCCTGTCTCTACTAAAAATACAAAAATTAGCCAGGCGTGGTGGCGCATGCCTGTAATCCCAGCTACTCGGGAGGCTGAGGTGGGAGAATTGCTTGAACCCAAGAGACAGAGGCTGCAGTGAGCTAAGATTGTACCACTGCACTCCAGCCTGGGTGACAGAGCAAGACCCCATTTGAAAAAAAAAAAAAAAAAGAAAGAAAGAAAAGAAAATGTATGAGAAAGCTCATTGCCTCACTTCCTCCTCACCCCACCTATCTTGGGCAAGAGGGCTTCTTCTTAGCACCCACTATCTTGGGTTGTGTGACTCTCATGTCAGAGGGCTCTGTACTCCATCTCTCCACCTTGCCATCATCGAACATGCCACTCACTGTACATTGGCATGGAGCTACCAGGGTTCCTGTCTCCTTCAAACTGGCCATCTTTCCAGAAGACTTGCCAATAACCCATATAACAAACTGGCCTTTCAATCTCATGATCTTCTCTGTCCACCCCAGCCACCCTGCCCCTTCATTCCTGCCCACAGCTCCTCCAACTCTGACCAGCATTGCTTGCCCTCCCTGCTCTTCCCTGCCACCCACAGCATCTGTCCTTTCACTCCGCCAAGAACCTCACTACCCCCATCTGCCCTCTCCATCCAGGCTCACCTTCCTCTTGGTGGACCACCATTTCCACCTCTCTTGTCAGTATCTCCAAATCCCTTCCTTTCTTGTTTCCCTTGTCCAGCAAACCCCAGCCTGGACCAGCCTCACCAAGGCTATCTCAGGGCCAACAAGATGCTGGAGAAAGCCCATAACTGCATGGATTAGTGCTTCCACACCCATGGTCTCGAACTTCAGCAGGCCCCACCACTACCCTGCAGCCTCTGTGGATTGCCATTAGCTTTCCCTCCTGTTTTCCACAGCAGCCATCTTGAATCTTTTCTTCTTTCTCCAAGTTTCCCACCCCACCACACCTCCTCACACTGAGCACGTATCCTTGCTTCCAGCATCAGAGAAGTAATGGCCATGGAATATGAACTCCCTCAATTTCCAGAGCCCACCTCTCAACTACCTACCTACATGTTTATTATTATTAAATGTCCTAATTGCTCCCAACTCAAAACAAAATTGTTCCTCAACCTATATTCCTTCTGGTTTTCTCTCTCCTCCCCTTCCAAAGCAATCCATTCCCCACAGTTGTCTACACGTACTCCCACTCACGGAGACTTCTGTCCCTGCTACTCCCCTGCACCCACTCTCTCCAAGGTCACCAGTGACCTTTTTGTTGCTAAATTTTGTATTTGTTTTTTCAGATCTTGGCTTATCTGAAGGTACTTCACCCCACTTCCTCCCTGTGGCTTCTGTGGCACCCCACCCTATGATTTTCTTCCAATCTCTCTGACTGGTCTCACCTTTTCCTCTGGGTTCCTCTTTCTCTACTTGCCCCCTAAATGTTGGTATTTCCCAAGGAATTCTGTTCTTTTCTTTGACCCTCTCTACTGAAGGATTCCATTCATTCCCATGGCTTCAATTATGATCTCTATGGTGATAATTTGATAATTTATGACTCTATCCCTTAACCAGATCCCTCTCATAAGCTCCAAACCACCTCCTAGACATCTTGTTTGGACATATCACACCCAATTCAAACTTACCTACTCCTCTTCCTGCCTAAACTTGCTCCTTTACTGTGTCACATCTCAGGGGATAGCACCCCCATCCATCCCCTAGTTACCCAAGGCAGACACCTAAGCATCATCTTTGACTTTTACCAGTTTCCTCCACGCCCTCAGCTCTCATTCACAAAGTCCTCGGAATATTTACCTTCTTAATAACTCTGTGATGAGCTACTTAAAAAAGATGGGAAACTTGATGAACTATTAATACTTAAAAAACAAACAAATAAATAAATATAAAAATATCTCTCAGATCTACCCCCTCTTTTCCACTCACCATGCTGGATCACCGCAGCACCTTCCCGATCCACATCCCAGCCTCATCTTCTCCTGGCCATTCTCCAAGCAGCCCCTAGACCTTTTCAAAATGCACATCTCCCTAAAAACCTTCATTAGCTTTAGAATAAAATTATATTCTCAGCCTAGAATACCAGGCTCTTCAGGACCCAGCCCTGGTCAATCACTCTAACCCCTCAGTGTCTGAGATTCAGCATTCTAGTTAATCTCCTCTTTACTTACTGAGAAGACCCATGGAACTTCACTGAGATCTTTTCTTCCCCAAGAAGAAGGGAGAAGGCCAGCACTGTGTTCCCCTGGAATCTTTCACTACTCTAGCTTCGAAGTATTTAGAATTCCATTCATTCCTTTAGGGTTCTGTGCCCTAAAACCACCCCTTAAAAATGACAAAACAAATATATTGAGCATTTTCTCATATGAGTCAGGCCTTTTATCACATTTAACCCTCACAATTCTGAAGAACACATTTTAATTTCACAAATGAGAAAACTGAGACCCAGAACAATTAAATATTAAATAACCTAATCAAAGTCATACAATTAGTAAGAGAGAGAAAGGGGATTCAAACTCAGACTACCCAAGAAATTATCTCCTGTTTATCCATGGTCAAACCAATTTCTGGTAATCCAAGAAGAATAATGTGAAAACAGACTAACATTTGGTAAGTGCTTAATATTTATAAAGTACTTTACATAAGGAATCTCATTTATCCCTTATGACATTTTCAAATAAACAGACTGCAAATCCAAGAAGGTAGTTTAGGCAAGGTCACACAGCTAGTAAGTAGCTTTGAATTTCCCTACCTCCACCCTTAAAAAAAATTTCTTTTTTTTTAGAGACAGGTCTTGCTCTGTCACTCAGGCTACTAGAATGCAGTGGTGTGATTGATCATAGTTCACTGCAGCCTCGAACTCCTGGGCTCAAGCAACCCTCCCACCCCAACCTCCTGAGTAGCTGGGACTACAGGCATGCGCCACTGCACTGAGTTTTTTTTTTTTTTTTTTTAATTTTTAGTACAGGCAGAGTCTCACTATGTAGCCCAAGCTGGTCTCAAATCCCTGGCCTCAAGCAATCCTCCTGCCTTGGCCTGTCAAACTGCTGAGATTACAGGTGTGAGCCACTGCACCCAGCCCCACCTCCAGCCTTATTAGCTGCTACCTAACACCAATAAACAGCATTTTACAACTGAAAAAACAGCTCCAGCCCAGGGTCACACATCTAATCAGAGGCAAAGTCAGGATTAGGATCCAGGTTTCCTAACTCTACTTGGCTGTGCAGATGCTGTTATAGTCTCTGGGTGCTGCCAGAATTGTGGAACCCTGACTTTTTCCTATTTATAACAATTTGCCAAAACTGAAATTGGATTCCAGTGGTAGATGGATGGTGGTACACTACTTCTGAAGGGGTAAACTGACCTCCACAGGGTTTCAGCTCTGGCTTCAGGTGGACTTATTTGGTATCCCTCTGCAATACTCGGGTGATACTCTGCTGATGCCCACCTGGTGGCATGGTCCTCCCTGATCCACTTTTCCAACAGCCTCTGCTCTCACTGCATCCACTGAATGAGGCACTCTGCTTTAGCACACGTCCCATTTCCCCCTGCCTCCTTACCGTTTTCTCTTCAGTAATAAAACCCCATCTGTTCACCCAGCTCCAATTGCCTTCCCTGATGGTTTAGCCAGGATCAAAGCCCCTCTGCCATGCCTCTTAAAGTCCTGTTGGTTCTTCTCTAAATGCCATCTGTTTTACTCACTCCCCCACCCTAGCCTTCCCTTCCTGGATGTTACTAACTCAAGGATGACAGAGCTGCTTTCTCTCAGGCTCTGTCTCTTTGGTTTGAATTAGGTCCAGAGTAAAAGTCCCCTTGGTTATTTCCTTCTTGGCCATGAGTTAATTATTCCCATATATTAAGGCATTCTCCCCAGAGTGTATCAGCTGACATACACAAAAAAACATCTGGAGAAGGTGATAAAATGAAATGTGTAGATTAACTAGGCCATCTAGCCAACACCAGAATGTTTAGTGGAGAAATATTCAGGAAAGATGCTACCTAGCAAGGTGGGACATCACCAATGAGGCCTAAGATGCTGAGCAGAGGGTTGAAAGAAGAGCAGGAGGCCGGGCACGGTGGCTCACACCTGTAATGCCAGCACTTTGGGAGACCGAGGTGGGCCTAGGTGGCGGAGGCTGCAGTGAGCTGAGATCGCGCCATTGCACTCCAGCCATTGCACTCCAGGCAACAAGAGCGAAACTCCGTCGAAAAAAAAAAAAAGAGAGAGAAAGAAAGAAAGAAAAAAGAAAGAGCAGGAATCTTAGGACATCTTTACTTCATAACTGACAGGGCAGAAGATCTTTCTCAGAAAAGGAGTGGGAGGTAGGGCATTTAGGCACAGAAACGAGTAGGGCCAACAGCTAGAAATAGCGGAACATGAAGAACTGATGACATTTCAGGGAGAACTGACAGGAATAATAGGCATGGGTCTATCAATCTCTAGCATCATAGGATTAAAAGGGTACTCAAAGCATTCAGGTAAAATCCCAACCCACTGTACAAATGAATAAACATTTCTTCAAGGGGGCGGCATGCCTCTAACTGAACACCTCCAGCAATGAGAAATGCCCAACTTTAGGAAATCAGAATTTTGGAGGTGTATGTGAATGAGGTTCCTTTATTTTCTTTTTTTAAATTTTATTATTTTTCTCTTTTTTTTTTTTTTTTTGGAGACAGGGTCTCACTCTGTTGTCCAGGCTGGAGTGCAGTGATGCAATCTCGGCTCACTGCAACCTCCACCTCCCGGGGTTCAAGCTATTCTCCCGCCTCAGCCTCCTGAATAGCTGGGATTACAGGCACGTGCCACCATGCCCAGCTAATTTTTGTATTTTTAGTAGAGACTGGGTTTCACCATTTTGGTCAGACTTGTCTCGAACTCCTGACCTAGTGATCCACCTGCCTCGGCCTCCCAAAGTTCTGGGATTACAGGCGTGAGCCACCACGCCCGGCCCAATTCATTTTCAATTCAACAAATATCTATATTTATATCTCAATAGCTAGTGAGTGCCTACTACGTGCCAGATACTAGACACTGGACTGTAAGTATGAATAATATAGACATGGCCCCTCCCCTGTGGATCTTATAATGAGGAAGACGAGCACATAAACATGCAAGTAGAACAGAGGAAGTAGAGGGTGCTGCTCAAACACAGGGTAGGGCACTCAACAGACAGCCCAGCATCTAGATGTCTTCACAAAACAGGCAATGTCTAGGCTGGGGCTTGCCGACGAGTTAGCTGAGGGCAGGGTGGAGAGGCCCAAGGGAGTAGGAGGCTTCCCAGCTTCCAAAGAAGTTAAGAGTGTTGCAAAAAAGTGGAGTCCAGATCTTGAAGGGGAGAGTGGGCTTAGGTCCGGGGGCATGTGAAGCGCCCTCCGTCTGCTGCGCTGGGGGAGATGCTGCGGTATCCTGGAGTGGTGTGAAGGAGGCCAGGACCTGCGATGGGAAGACGGAGACGGGAAGGCCCTGGTGGCCCAAGGGATGACCAAAAGTGAAGCGCTCCTCTATGACAAGATTGAGACAAAAGTAAAGGAATAAAGTTCTGAATGCGGTGGGAGAGTCTCCTCCGTCCTCCCTCACCTTTGCTGGGCAGGAACCAAACCTGCTTGCCCTCGGTTTGCCCCATCACCGACGGGTGTGGTCGGGGGCACAGCTCTTCGCCCTTCTTCTCAGATAGGAAAACTGAGGCCCAGGGTCCTGAGGCAGAAATCAAGGTTTTCTCCTCGAAATGGCCTCCCAAGAGGCTGCCCGGGGTCTCACACGATCCTTCGAGGGTCCTGCGGCCTGCTCCACGCCTCCGCCAGCCATCCTCGGCTGGTCGTCTTTGCTATGGAAACGGTCCTCCCGCCCTGCTCCGCGCCTCCGTGTCTTCAGTGCACTCTGGGAAATGCAGTCCCGCTCTGTTTGCCTACCCGCGGCGTGAGCCCACTCCCCGTCCTTAAAGAACTATAAGTCCCAGAAGGCTGTGCGAAACTCCGCCGGTCTCTGGGGGTTGTGGTCTTGAAGGAGAGACCCAGTAACCTGCGGGCGGGGCCGGAGGGAGAGGGGAGGACGCCCCCAATGGGCAGACTCCTGGGCGGGGTCCGGGTCACCATTGGCTCCGGCGGCGCGAGGGAGGCGGGGTCAGAGGAATGAAGCGCGGAGCTGTTCGCCGCTCCAGGTGCTGAGTCTGAGGGAGGCTCCGGACCCGAGAGCCGCGAGAGCCGCGAGAGCCGCCGCCGCTGCAGCCGCCGCCAGGTCTGCGGCCGGGAGCCCGGGCTGTGAGGAGCCGGGAGGAGCGGGGTGCGCTGCCGGGCGCTGACCGCCCTCCCGCCCGCCGTCAGAGGTCAGTGCTGCTGAATTCGCTTTTGTTTTCTTGGGGAGCGGGCGAACCGAGGCGTGAGGGGCTGGGGAGTTGACGGGACGTGTTCTCGCTGCTCTCAGGACCGTGGGTCCCGGACAGCCGCCGACTGACTAGGGGCCTCCCGTGGCCGGGCGCCGGAGGTCGGAGCAGCTTGGGTTAGTTTTCGTTTTATCATGGAGAAGGCTCTTGGGTATGAGGGGCGAGGGCTGGGGGTCACCCCCACCCCCCATCTCTCCTGGGAGAGCGAGGAGGTTTGGACCCTCCCTCCCGCTGTGCCTGGCGACGGGGCTGCTCGGATTACTCAGGACGGGAGGATGAGGTTGTGGGATGAAGGGACTGGAGGCAGGGGGACCCCTCCCCGCAACACTTCGGCTGCTCGAGGTTACAAAGGAGTCTGGTGGTGATGGATGAGATCGCGGACCGCTCCCCTAGCCCAGACCCTCCCAGGGGTATTAAGGAAGGGCTGCTTGGGATGCAGGGAAGACCCTTGCCCAGGCCCCTTCCTCCACACTCGCCCCCCTCCCTATTCCCCCCTCCTCCCTTGGCCCTAGGGCTTTGTAAAGAGGAGGATCGAGGATGTGGAAGAGACAGAGGACTCTTACCCCTCCCACTTGGACCCTCCTAGGTTACTGGTGAGGGGTGGAATTGGAATGTGGCAGGGAAACGCTGGGAGACCCCTCCCCATCCTTCTCGGAGTCGCGGGTGGAGGAAAGCACTGACACTCGGAATCCCCCGCGCTCGGGCCCGTGCCGAGGGTTGGGTGGCCTGGGTGTGAGAGGTAGTGTAGGGGGATGTACGAGGAGACGAGGGACCCCTCCCCACCTCTCCCCACCTGGGCCTTATCTCCCAGGCCCTCCCTACCTGGATCCAGGCCTGGGGCTCTAAGTCGAGACGACCCGCCCTAGCCCACCACGCCCCGGGGACCGAGCCTCTGGCACCGCAGCTGGGGGCCAACCCAGATGGGTATGTACAGAGCGGGACGGGGCGGGTCTCCCCTCAAGCACTCAAGAGCTCCAGGTAGACGCTACCCCCAACCTCGTGCCCGCGAATCTTTGGGGGTTGCTCCGCTCCGATGCAGGGCGCACCCCAAACCGAGGATCGGGGACCTGCTTCCAGGACGCGCGGTGGCTGTTCCCAGGCATGGGGCTTTCGCGCTCGGCCCAGGCATCCTCGAGAGGACAAAGCGGCGGTCGCCGCACTGGCAGGCCTGCGCCGCGGGCTGGGCGGGGGGCGCGGCCGCGGAGGGGGGGCTTCGGGCGCGGCGCGGGCAGCTTCCACGGAAACGTGCCAGGAGCGGGGCGGGAGACAAAGCGCACCGGCTTCTAGCGGGCCCGCGCGAGCCGGGATGGAAAATCCCGAGGGAGGAGGCGGCTGAGCCAGGGCAGGGCACTATGCCCCCACATCTTTCTCTTTTCCCATACCCCCTACCCTAAGGCCAGCCAAGCACCCAGGATACTGTGCACGCGATGGTGACCAGGGCCCCTTCGGGGGCCGAGAGTGGGGGCGTTCAGGACCTGTGACCACTAGGACAGGGACAGGTGGGGGCTCCACCTTGAGCAAGGGGCCTGGAGTTCACGGGGCGTGAGTGGGCCAGGGTCCAGAGGGACATCCTGACTGGACCCTCCCACGCCCCATCAGCCATGTTAGGTCAAAGTTGGTTCTGGGGAGGGGATGTGTTTAAGTGTGTGAGGGTTTGCATGGATGATGGTGTGGGTCAGAGTGTGGGTGTGAATGTGTGTGACTAGATGAATGTACCCATGTGTGTTTCAGTCTTCATGTGTGTGGCACGGCCAGAGCTTGCGCTTCTGGCTGTGTGTGTGTGTGTGTGTGTAGATGAACCACTTACTCATTTACTGATGGGCTTGGATGTTGTGGGGGTGGGGAGCAGGGTAGTCACATCTTTAACTCTCAAGCCACAGCAATGACCTAGGGTCCGAGTGGATGCCCTCAGGGTGAAGGTAGCTTCAGGTTGCTTTGTGCCTAGCCTGCCTGGCCTGCGAAAGGCCCAGCAAGTGGGGAATTCACAACTATGTGGAGCCTTCTTCAGCCCTTCTGAGGTCTCAGGTCTGACCCTGACATACTCACCAGTGCCCTGCCCTTCCCATTTTATCAGAAGTTTTATCCTACTGTAATAGGCTGCTCCAAAGACCAGAATTCTGCCCCCTCACCACCACCATGTGTTTCCAAGTGAGGCTTGGCAGGGGACTCATCAACAGAGTCACTTATGATGTGGGTGCAGGACTACGTTGCAAGGCAACTTTTGTCACTTTGGCCTCCATGTCTGGAAGGGCATGGCGCTGACGTTGCTGGTCAGTCACAGGCGGTGTCTCAGAAATACTAGGTGTCTCAGAAATACTGTTTCCTCAGAGAGGAAACAAGGGTAACACAGACATACACTACAAGGTGATACCCCTAGAGGATAAGCGTGCCCCTCCCAGACCTGCCCTCCCCAATAAGTGACCCTGATTTCACAGCACTTGCATAGCAAAGGTACTGTGCAGCTTTGAGATAATCTTCACAGAGATCTACTTCCCATAGGATGAGAGACCAGATGATGGCCAACAGAACAACAGAAAGAGCAAGTACTACACAATGTAGCCACCATCTATCTAGCCCAGGCTGCCTGATCCAGTTCCCACAAGTATCCACTCCCAGTGTCCACAGCGACCTCTGCTGGAAAGAGGTTGAACCAGTCACAATTTGGCAACTAACACTCCCCCATGGTGTAGAGGCTCAGAGTGGGTGTGAGCATTGTCAGGTAAAATCACAAATCTTTCTATTGGGGGGCTCCCTCCTACCTTCAGAGTGTTGAGTTGATGTTCTTGTCTGAAGTTCTTTCAAGCTAGTTCAAGCCATGGAATTGCTGCTGTCTTCACCTCTATGGAAATGTTTAAAGAGGGCTTGAAGGTCTTTGTTCAAGTTTCTGACCAGTGGAAGGTGGGCATCAAACCCATTTATAAGGACAATGCATGGAAAACACTTATCAAGGCCAAAGAGATTTAGGCATCTCCTGTCTCTACCTCTACCTCTACTACTCTTTTCTCCTCTTTCCCTGTTCCACATTTATCCTCTTCTTTCTGTCATTATTAAATTAGTCAATAACATTTTTCAAAGGCAAGCCCTCTTTTCCTCAAAAACAATGTAGCCCAGAAAATGAAGGCTTCTGGAGGCTATTACCAAATGCAAAAAGCTGCAAATACGGCTTTCCAGGCCTAATGACAGAAGTGGGGGAGAGAGATAAGACATGCTCAGTCCTAAATACCCATCTGGTGACATGTGTCTCTTCTCCTGGAGTTACTCTGAAGGAATTTCATGCAGTCACAAAATCCTAAGAGCTCTGCAAAGGAAAGAAGGTATTTTAATACCTGGTATTGTTCTTACTTTGGCATCCATGTGATTTGCATTGAACTATGTGACTCAGTATCATAAAGTAAAAATAGGACTTAATCTCTTCCTTGCCTGTTTGGAAGGTGACTGCATATGGTGTGTTGTATTCTGCATTGGAGAGTGAAAAGCTAAATTGCCTCATAAATTGAACCACCTGCTTATCCTGATTAGAATGGTGCTTAACATCACCTACAGGCAATAACGTTATTTTATGTTTCTTTTAATTTATACCTGTATCTTTGTCTTGTAAAACATTTCCTCATGCTCATACATTATTACTTTCACTTGAAGTTAATCAAGAATGTTTAATCCTTGTACTGAAGCCAAACAAATTAAATATCAGCAGATTCAGGAAGATGTGGGTGGTGTTTCTGTTCTTTTTGGGCTCAAAAAAATTCTTGGAGTTCATAGAAAAGAAGGAAAAGGCCCTAAGATTTGGTAAATCTTGTGAACAGTTCTGAGAGGCTCCTTAGAAATTTCCAGAAGGGCTGGTCATGTTGAAGAATCTGAACACGCATGCAAGTGGCAGTATGCATGCTGGAAATGAGACTGCAGCCCTGGTATTCCTAAATCACTGCACTAATGCAGCTTTTCTCGGAAAATTTCCCAAGACCCTCCTGCTCCCTGGGGCAGCCAGCTGGATCACTGTGGAGGAGAGCTGTCCAAGGTTCTGGAGTGCTGGCCTCACCCACCTGGTGGGAAGGGAGGACTTCAGGGTGTGGACCAGAAGCAAGAGCTGAGGGCCATGGCCTCCAAGAGGATTTCCCCAAAGCTGATTACAGAATGGAATAGGAGGAAACAGAGCTGTGGTGGATATTACTGCATTACTTTGAACAAACTCATCAGCAATCCCTGTTTAAAGAATTATGAGCTAATAAGAGGAGACATTTTCTGACTCAGGCTCTTCACATGTAAGAATGTATTTAATCCTCACAGTCCTGTGAGGTAGGTGGTGGCATAATTCCCACTTTCAAGGTGAGGAAACCAAGCTTTGAGGGCTTTCCCAAGGTTACACAGAAGGGGAAGAATTTAGGTTCCATCCTGGATCTCAAACTCTGGAAGTTCCTCCTTACCACTGTTTTTTCCCTATTGCTATTACAGAAATAAAACTGAACTATTGGATTATTCTATGTAAGTTTATAATCAAATGCCAGAGGAATAGGATTGCGGACCCACTAGGATTTAGACACAAATCAGTCTTTCCAAGTTCAGCAAGGATAGTGCCACCTACTTTATATCTTATCCAGCTTTGTTTGTTTGTTTTTTTTTGTTTTGTTTTTTTTTTTTTTTTTTTTTTGAGACGGAGTCTCGCTCTGTCGCCCAGGCTGGAGTGCAGTGGCGCGATCTCGGCTCACTGCAAGCTCCGCCTCCCGGGTTCACGCCATTCTCCTGCCTCAGCCTCCCGAGTAGCTGGGACTACAGGCGCCCGCTACCACGCCCGGCTAATTTTTTTGTATTTTTAGTAGAGACGGGGTTTCACCGTGTTAGCCAGGATGGTCTCGATCTCCTGACCTCGTGATCCGCCCGCCTCGGCCTCCCAAAGTGCTGGGATTACAGGCGTCAGCTTTGTTAACTGAACTTGGTTACCAAAGAATGGGGAAAGGGTAGTATAATGACCTTCATGACCAGTAGCCCAGGGGTTTCTTTCCACTGTGGAAAATTTTCACAGGAAGCCAAGCGTAGATGGCAACAAAGTGTTGTCATTGTTTTTCGTTTTTAAGAAAGGAAGGAAAAAAAACATGAGGAAGCTGTTATTTGACAAAGAGTACACATACAGCCAAAGAAATAGAGCTTATCTTTATTTCCTAGCATCCTATTCCAAAGCTGAAGACACTCAGATATTGTTAAGAGATTCCTTCCACCTATTTGCACTCTCAGATTTTCATAGCAAAGCCTCTAACACCTAAATAAAATTTTCACTGTGTGGGCCTCAGCCAATCTCAGGGAAGCATCACATTCCTGTCCTTATGCCACCCAACCAAAGCTCTACCTCCATATGTGGCTGCAAGACTCCAGAAGGTGGGCAGGTTTGGGGTTTGGTGAATTTCAGACCACAAGTCTGGTCCTCCTAAAGTGGCAGTTCCAACTGCTCCAATCTTGCAACACACACAGGGGCCGGTTTCTGAGAACTCCCCGTTCGGTTTGGATGTCTAAAGAGGGTAGAAAGGAATGAACTTATGTTTTTTCTCCTCTCCCTGGGCCTCAGTCTGTACAACACTCAGATAAGGGGTTAGACTTTTAAGAAAAATTCTTCATATCAAGCTGAGTCTCCATTCCATTTTGAGTGATTCCTTCCCCTTCCAAGCTGGGGCTTCGCAGAGCTCTGATGAAAGGAGCAAAGGCTGCTACTGCTTTTCCCGAGGGCGCTTGGAAGCCAAGGACCCGGCACCCCATCTGGGTCTGCTCTGACTCATATGACTGCAGACAGATTTGATTGTTTTCTTATTTAGAGTCATTAATTAACTCTCCTTAGCATTAGAACAGCGTGTAATAAGAAGGAGGCCATTTGTGGGGGTCTCTAGGCAGCCACACCTAGGGCTGAGTACCACCTCCTTTGCACACAGGATCAGGAAATGGTTTCTAATCCTGGCTATAACCCTTTAGAAAGCTTAGATTGTTAAGATTTTAGGCTAATATGAGAAAGTGCAATTAATTGCTAAGGCTGTTGTGATCATTCTGGCAAGAACTGGGAGGCCCAGGAGTCCCTCAAAGGAGGACTGGATTTCCATTCATTCAACAGACATTTCTTGTGCCTACAAAAATGTGTCAGCCACAGAGCTGGGCACAGGGAACACAACCACAATGTGGGATAAGTCCTTTCTTATAGAAATCTTGGACGGAACAAGGAAACAGACACAGAAACCTTGAAATAATGTGTGATGTAAGCAGAAAGAGCTTTAGAAATGGAAAGGATATTAATAATCATAAACCATCATGTCTTTTTAACATGAGGAAAGACAGCGAGGGAAGTTGAGGGCTGCTCTGGCCACAGCCCTGGTTAGTGGTTCTAAGATGGGGCTTAGAACCCAGATTTTTTAATGCCTAAAGCATGTTCTTTCCACTGTCCTAAACTGTTACTGTGTTCATTTAATTACCCAAAGGACACATTTCCGTTAACATAGGCTTCTTTGATCCAATACCAATGCAAAACCCAAATTTTAAGTTGAAATAGCCCAGGCACAGTTGCTCATGCCTATAATCCCAACACTTTGGGAGGCTGAGGCAGGAGGCTTGCTTGAGGCCAAGAGTTCAAGACTAGCCTGGGTAACATAGTGAGACCCCGTCTCTATAAAAAATAAAAACATTAGCTAGGCATGGTGGTGAATGCCTGTAGTCCCAACTACTTGGGAGGCTGAGATGGGAGGATTGCTCGAGCCCAAGAGTTCAAGGCTGCAATGAGCTATGATTGTACCACCACACCCTAGCCTGGGCAACAGAGCAAGATTCTAAAATTTTTTTTAATTTAAAAGATTTTTAAAATAAAGTTGAAATAGAAACAAATAATAGAAAAAAATAGGAAAAGTAGAATGTCTGTCTATATATCTGTTGTCTAATATGGGGCCATAAGCACTTGAAATATGTCTAGTGGCAATTAAGATGTGCTATAAGTATAAAACATACACTAGCTTTTGAAAAATTAGTATAAAAAATGTAAAATGTTGCATTAGTAATGGTAATATTGATTACAGGTTAAAATAATATTTTAGATATATTAAGTAAAATATATTTAAATTAATTTCACTTGTTTCTTTTTACTTTTATAATGTGGCCACTAGAAAATTTATATTGTATATGTGGCTTGCATTTATAACTCACATTATATTTCTACTGGGCAGTGTTGTTCTAGACTGCTTCCATTTAGGAGGATATTTTCTTTATAAACTGAGGCATTTAGCAAAGTAGGTCTGTAATCAATTAGCCTAGGATTTGAATCCTGGCTCTGCTATTTGGGCTGCATAAACTTGAGCAAGTTGTGCCTTAGTTTCCTCACCTGCAGAATGAGGTGATAATAAAGCCTACCTCCTAGGTTTTGAGCTAAATCACTTAGAACAGTGACTGACAGGTCCAGAGTGAGTGTTCACTTAATATTAACTATTGTTATTACTATTGGAGGAAGCTTATGAAGTATTACAAGATAAGGGCAACAGGAAGGAGAGCAAGCAGACAATTTTCAGATAAATCAAGCAAAAGATTTATTACTAGTTAAAACATGATTGAAAACACTTGCTAAGTATGCGGCCCCTATTTTCTGGAAGATAATCATGTTGAGAAAAGATTTCAAGCCATTTACATAAGCATACAATGAATAAACAAATTAGCTAACTGCATTATGCACAGGTCTTGACTTCAGCTAATGAGTTGAGGAAGAGGATGATTGTACCAGATGACTCAAGAGCTCTAAGTCTCTTGGACTCCCAGATTCCTCAGGGGAATCAGGGGAATGACAACCTTGTGCTCTGGGAGAAAAATTCTGGACAGGAATCAGACATACCCAAGGTCAAAGCTACTCTGCCACTTATTGGCCTTTGACAAGACACTGAGTCTCAGTTTTCTGTTCTGTAAAATGGAGATAGTACCAACTCTGTTGCAGGTTGTAGTGAGGATTAAATTAGATAATACAAATAAAACATCAGGTACATAGTAGGCACTCAACAAATGACAGCTGTGACTAAATGGGATTTCAGGTATTCTTTAATAGAGAACTTTTTGTTATTTAATATAGAATTTGCAGTTCAGGCCAAGCGCAGTGGCTCACGCCTATAATCCCAGCACTTTGAGAGGTCGAGGCGAGTGGATTTCTTTAGTCCAGGAGTTCAAGACCAGCCTGGGCAACATGGTGAAACCCCATCTCTACTAAAAATACAAAATATTTGCCAGGCATGGTGGTGTGCACCTGTAGTCCCAGCTACTCAGGAGGAGGCTGAGGTGGGAGGATCACCTGAGCATGGGAGGTAGAGGCTGCAGTGAGCCAACATTGCACCACTGTACTCCAGCTTGGGCTACTGGAATGAGACCGTCTCAAAAAAACAATGAAAAAAAGAAAGAGAATTTGCTGTTCAGAATCTTCAGTGCCTTTTCTACAACTCTACTGCGTCATTCCTCATCCTTATTCAGTGCCTGAGGAGATTGAAAGGACAGTTTCACCTGATTAAGTGTGTCTACACCAAAACGTAGGATATCAGTAACTTTGGGCACACTCTACACGATCTTTCATGTTCTTCTCTGTCCAATTAACACACATGAGGCTCTTTCCTGGGATAATGAGGCAAGTAGCAAAATGGGCATTGTTCTCCATCATGTTTACCCTGAAGTTCTGACCTCGGTGTTTACAGCACTTTACAAGTAGCTTTGCTTTTAAAAAGAGAGAACGTAAATCTGGAAACCAGAGCCCAGAGCCATTTCTCCTGACTCCTAGGGCAGGTCATGGGTCCATTCACTGCATAGCTCTGAGGGAACACATATTGTTGCTGTTCTCACCCATCACCTTTTCTTCCAAAAGTTTGCCTTCTGGAGGAAGACAGCCAAAGAAATATGTATTAAGCTCAGTGAAGGCTTATGTTAACAGAGCACGTTGAACTGTAAAGAAAATACTCAGATTAGTCCTACAGGAAAAGTGAGGATCACTTCAAATGTTTTAGCAGGAGAGCAACACAGATTTCCTGACTCAAAGCATAGCGGGTGAATTGAGGTGGAGGGAGGCTCACCTCTGGTTCTGTTGGGAGGCCCCTGACTTTCAGGTACCAAGTACCAGTGCTAAGTTATTTGGGGATAGTCTGGTGTTAATATGCACATTTTCCTACTCATTCTTTCTTTTGTTAATTCAACAAATGCCAAATGATGGATAGCTAGAGTGGGGTGTTTTGAGAACCCTTCCCCAGGAGGAGACCAGGGTCTGGCTGGGGAGAGGAGAGATGCTCATATGCAGAGTGAACCAAGGAACGGGGGCTGGAGTAACCACAGGAGTCCTGATTAAGGCAAGTTGGCTATGGCAGTGGAAAAGCTATGGATGCCAACCAAACTTGAGTCTGAATCACATTTTTACCATCAAATGTGTGGCCTTGGGCAAGTGCTTTAACCTTTCCAGACTTCGTCTTTCTCCTCTGGGGCAATAAAACTAACTTTTCCTGCCATGGCAATTACATGGCAACATATATGAAAATGCTTAGAGACAATACTAACCCTCGTTCAAGTGTTTACAGTGGGTCAGGCATTGTGCTCAGCAATACATATGTGTAAAAGAATACCATTATTATCCTTACTTTACGGCTGAGGAAAGCAATGCTCAGGGACTTTAAGTAACTTGCTCAAGGTCACGCAGACAGTAAGAGGACCAGGACCCCAACCCAGGCAATCTGACTGCAGAGCCTGTTCTTAACCACTGAGATCACTGCTTCTCTGGTTCAAGATCAGCAAGAACCCAGTAACTATTATTTTGAAGGAGGGAGGGTGATTTGTGGGTCAACTTGTGGAGAAGTCTTATGCTTGGTCTTCAAGCATGGGTACAATATGGATAATCTCTGAGGGGTGAGTGGGATGGGGAAGGAAGGCAAGGGTAAGTTGTGATCAAATGAACAGGGGTAGGAATGACAATGGTATGTTTGGGAGCACTGAAATGGAGAAGAGTTTCCATATGAAATAGATGTTTGGAAAGAAGAGTTGAGAAAGCCTTGAATGTCAGACTAACAAGTGTTAGAGAACCAAAAAAGCTCATAGGCAAAGAAAGGGATATGAAATCTGAAGCCATCAGTTTGAGGCATCTCACTGAATCTGGGTAATTTGTTGCAGTGTTGAGTGTGCTCACCAAGTGTCTCAAAGCCAGAGCTTCTGGAGGGTATTGCCAGGTAGCACCACAGTTGAGCATTCCTACCAGTACTATTTGGTTTTCAAATAAATTACATTATTTCTCTCATTTGGTCTTCACAAAAGCCCTGGGCAGGAGAAGGGTAGCAGGTCTGCCACAAGGATTCCTGCCTGTGTCAAGTCGCAGGCAGTAATGGCTGCCATGAAGCACAGATGCCAAGAACAGCTGCAGTGCCCAAACCCAAGCACAAAGCTTAGGAGAGGCTTTCTCTGTGAGGGAGGAGGCAGAAGATTTGCTCCCTGTGCACTGGGAGGCAGGCAATAGTATCCTTTGGTTCATGATTCCCAGTGACACTCCTGAGCAGCTGCCTCCCAGGGTGGCTGCTGGGAGGGCCTGAGTTGGGGTCATTGCAAATTCCACAGCCCTTTTTGGTTGCAGCACCCATCAGTCACCTGCTCCTGTGCAAACAGCTTGTTTTACAAAAGGAGATTTTTTTGGACATGCCATCTTGAATTCATTCTGCTTATTTCTCTGTAGGCTGCAGGGGCTGAAAACCAAACCCCATCCTCCTTAGGCTGGTTAGAAGGAAAATCTGTCTTTTCTAATGGCTGCAGTTGCACTCTGCGCCAGATTTCTCTCCATGGCTACGCTTCTAATGACAATGGAAAACAAAGGCAGGAAAGGAGAGGGGCACAGATGCAGCACTTCTTCCAAGAGGCACCTGCAGTTCTGTGGAGGATGCAAGGCAGTGAGGAGGTAACTTTCACAGCTATGAGACAGTCTCTTGATGAGTAAAGAGTTTTGATGTGCAAGATAATAGAGGATGAAAGAGATCACTGTGTTTTCTTTGAAAAGTCATGCCAGGATTCCAGATGCTCTCCACAGTTCTGGAAGGATGAGTGCAAGGGTGGGCAAGGCCACAACAATTTTGACAAGTTGTCCAGGGATAAGACCTTAGTGATTATAAACATATAACTAATGAGAAATGACAAACACTTGGAAATGAAATGTTAAGGGCTCATCTGGCCATTGACCCCAGTAACAATGTGTGTCAGCACATGCTGAACTCGACAGGGTTGAATGGTGACTTCTGGAAAACAAAATCAAGTTGAGAAATCAGAATGATAACAATAAAGGCACGGATGTTTGGAACGGCTGTGCATCAGAAAGTAGGGCTGTTTGGTTACATCAGAGCAACTTCATCAGCCAGGACCAAGTATTCACGCCCTGCTCACACAACTGGCTCCTACTCTGTGTTGAACCCTGTGTCAGACACTGGAGAGATGGAAGTGAATGAGATACAGTCCCTGTCCTCAGGGAGGTAGTCAATTCTAAAACAGAACAAGAGATGCAGTGTAGAAAATGTGCAAATGCACATGGCCACTTCATGACATTCCCTTCTGGGTGCTTCCTCACGCCTCTGGAATTAATGTAGCCCAACAGGTGAGGCAAGTTGGGATCTTATAAATACTGCCAACCTTATCTCACACCAGGTCTAAGCAGACCTGGTATGTGGAACCTGGGGTAGCAGAGTAGAGGCAAAGGCTGGTGTATTTCAGAAGCTTGTATACAGTCGGTAAGGATGATTTGCCTTTGTATTCCTTATTTGAAAGACAAGCTCTTGAGACCCTTTGCCTGCAATTAGAGCATGCTGCCACAAGGGGCACCATGAATTAGTGTGGTCTAAGCAGCCATGTGTCCGTCCCACAGGCATGGTATGCTGAGCAAAGTACAGTTTTTCCACTGTTAACCTTCAGAAGAATATAATTTTAAATTAATTTATTATAATGGGATTGCACATTTAATAAGACCAAGCCATAGTGACCTATATGTAGTGAGTGGAGCGTTGTGAATTCATCAACATTCATTTAACAAAATCCATTGTGTGCCTACTACTATGTGCAAAGAAGAGCACAAAGTCCCTGCTTGGTACTCAAGTCCTAGAAGGAAGACAGAGATAGATAATTACAGTGCAGTGAGATAAGATAAGTGGTAATATGGAAGGAGGAGCAGAGAGCACTGGAAGCATAATCCTACCAGGGGGAGGAGTGAATAATTCTACCAGGGGGAACACACACCACACACACACATGCACGCTCTTGTGTGTTGGGTCCAGACAGTAGCACCTGGGTCACAGGGTTTATATCAACACACATAGAAGGGGAAAAGCCAATGTATTGGAATACTTTTAGATGCTGTAAGGAATTCAGATTGTTCTATTGCATGAACTTGGATATATCACCTATGTCTCTGGACCTCAGTTTCCTAATCTGGTGCTCTGAGGGTTTGGCAGTGGCTATCTTGACTATGTGGGTGGAGCAGCATGGAGGTTAGAGTAATGACTTTGATCTCCAGTGACCAAGCCTGAGATTGTCCTTGCCCTGAGACCTCCTCGGCACTTGTTTTTTGGGACCCTGGTGATGCTACCACTTGATTCCAGCTGAAATGTTCCAAGGGATCGCAGAGGATTAGCTAAGATTCTGGTTCCAGAGGAACTTGGTGTTTGTGGGGTGCAGACTTTGGTGTAGAGTGGAAATGGTTTAGATCTCCTGAGGTGCCACTGGCTTCACCACCCTCCCCAGTAGCCAGGCTGGCCCTGCCATAGCACTGACCAGTGCACACACTGCCTGCCTCCTTCTCACCAGTGGTCTTCTGACCTGTGGCCTGTCCCTGAGGCCACTGTTGGGAAAGCTTTGTCCGAGTCAGGCAGAGGATCACTGACAGCAGGCCAGTCCCACTCCTGCCCCTCAGGCCCCCCAGAAGATGAGGCCCTTCTTGGCCTGTGTCTCCCTCTGGAGAACTTGGGCCCTGGCAGGATGTCCCTCCCACCCCAGCCAGCCCCCACCCTGCCTTTCCCAGGCCCCAGCCCTCCCTGTCTGTGGCCCTCAGCAGAACTGGCACCTCTGTGTTAGGGGATACGGGGGAGCAACCAACTTGAATAAATGAAAAAAAAAAATGCCAGAGTGTTTAATTTTAAACAAACCACTTAAAGCTGCTAATTGCCCTGTAGAGAGTTTTAATATGCAATATATTAGAGCAATACCTGGTTAAGAGAGTAGACAAATGGAGGCACTGAAAAAGCCCTCACTGAAATTCCATTTACAAGTCTTTAAAAGGATTTTTTAAAACAGTTTGTATGCCCAGGAAGTTTCCCAGCTGAGACCAATAGGCCCTGACCCACCTTTCTAGGCAAGGGTCAGCTCAGGTCCCTTTCCCCCAACCTACCCTCACTCTGGTCCCTCAGCCCTAGAACCCTCTCTCTGTAAAGAGTTCACCCCTGCCAGCAGGGACCAGATCTGCTCGGGCTGTCTTTCTCAAACAAGGGCCAGTGGAGCCAAAAGGAAGGGCTTCCAAACACAGGTAGTAGTGATGACACTTTCTGCCACGCCTCCCACCCACCATTGCCAAACACACACACCCTGTGGCCTGGACAATCCCTTCATCTTGCAGGAAGCACTGGGGCACCTCCTAGGAGTGGCCTGCCACTCTCCTGCTCCAGGCATGCAGGACTCCCTTCCTGGAGCTAGCAAACAAAGAAAAACCAACATAGGTCCTTTAAAACCACTCTGCAGAGGATGTCGCCTCCACCAAAGGAGATGAGAAGGGCAAGCTGAGATAAGCAGAGCTGCTTAGAAACCGAACACAGAGTCAAATTAAAACATTCATTGGAGGCAATAGAACGCGGATCAGTGGAGTGAGAAACAAGATGTCTCCCTTCCAAATCACTGCAAAAGAGAAAAGAAATCATCAGCTATTGCTCAAAAGTCAGAAAAGAAAGGAAATGCAAAAAACATAAAACAAGATGACAGGGGGCCACCTGGAATGGTTATGACGATAAATGTAAGCATTTAACATTCCCTTGTAAGAAGACAAATGTTCTAGATTAAATTCATACAGAAGACTCACCTAAAATTAAATGGCTCCAGGGTAGGCAAAGCTATCCCAGGTAAATGCAAACAAAAGAAAAAGCGTGAGTGGCTATATCAGACAAAGCACAATTTAAGGCAATAAGCAGTGTCAAGCAGGATAAAAAGGGTAATTTTATATTCATAGGAGCAATTGTGAAAGCATAACTGTTCTGAACATTTGTACACTCAGTACTTTAGCATCGAAATACATGAGGCAAAATTTGTTACCGTTAGAAATACAAGAAGCTGGCCAAATGACAGTTGTGGGCATAAATTTACATTCTTCTCTCAGTACCTGACCTCAAATAACCAAAACATATATAACAACGGAAAGGAGTAATATAATGAAAATTTAATTAAAAGGTGGGTACTGAACTTTGTACCAGTCTGAATGATGTTTGCCATGTTTTAAAAGCCATAAATTCATGCCTGCAACATGTGTTAAATTTAGTACACATTTATGTATACAATATAATTATAATAGCAGTTTTCAAAATCCTAAACCACTGAAAAGCCACTGAAAGAAAATAGACCAAAATGTTAACATATGGTCTGTTTAGAAAGGTTGAAATTTAGGCATTTTTAATTTTTCTTTTTTTCACTTTTTCTTCCCGTGTTCTTTAATGATCAAATAATATTCCATGACCTAAAAAAAAAAATGAACTAGAAAAAAAAGAGTAAGACTCATTCTCATAGATAGGGTTTAGAATTTCCAAGATTTGAGACCATATATTCATGGGGTTTGGGTAAAAATTAACAAGCAAGGGCAGCAGATAGGAATCCCAGCAGGCCCCACACAGCTTGGGCTTCTTCGCTCATCCAGGCCCTCCTAGCTCATTGCCTACTTGAAATCCTCTGCCCCAGGGCACTGCATTCTCCTAACTCAGCTCCCACTCCTCCTATCTCATCCTTTCCACCCTTCCATACTCCACTGGCAGCTCCAACGTGGTTGCCCCAAGACATAGCCTGGTCTCCTTGCATACCCCATCTGCCATGCCCTGGTGACCTCGCCCACTCTTGTACAGGGATGTAGCTCCCCCTTATGTGCTATGGACTCCTGAATTCATCTCTAGCCCCAAACTCAACACAGAATATCAAAGGTGTACATCAGCCTGCTGACTGGACATCACTCCATAAATGTGGGGAAGGAATGGCAGATGCAGATAGATGTGCCTGCAGTCAGACCCTCTGAACACATGAGGGTCGGGCAAATGGATTGAGTGTGAGGCAGGGATGCCACAGAGGCTGGTGATGAGAGCATTTAAATATCCACAGTCAGATGCAGTAGAAGGTTCTTACGAAAGAATCAGAGTAAATCATCACCTTGGGTATGGCCTACTCTATGCCATCCAAAAATAAAACCAATGGCTCTCTCTGACTTACATGATTATGAACTGTGTTTATTTCAGTAATCCAGAAAAACAACAGCCGGGCATGGTGGCTCATGCCTGTAATCCCAGCACTTTAGGAGGCCAAGGCAGGAGAGTCATTTGAGCCCAGGAGTTCAAGACCAACCTGGGCAACATAGTGAGACCTCATCTCCACCAGAACCAAAAACATTAGCTGGGCATGCTGGCACACACCTGTAGTCCCAGCTGCTCTGGAGGCTGAGGTGAGAGGATCACTTGAGCCTGGGAGGTTGAGATGTAGTGAGCCATGATCGCACCACTGCACTCCAGCCTGGCTGACCCTGTCTCGGAAAAAGAGAAAAAAGAAAAGAAAAGAAAAGAAAAACAAAGTCAAATTTTTAAAACCAGACGCAGGCTGCCCTGGCACTTGGAATGCTCACTCTGGACCCCTCAAATTTTCTTCTGCCCACCTCATACATTTAGCTGCCAGACAGACTCTGCACCCCCACTGAGATTTGCTGGTCAGTGGTTTCTGGTCTGGTCTCCTTACTTCTCAGGGCAGAGCAGAAAGTCTGTAAATTTCCTGAAGTTTTTAATCTACCAGTAAAACAAGTAAGGATGAGATGAGGTTCTTAGCCCACTGATGTGGTATGTTAATTTAAAGGCTTTTATAACTACAAGGTACTGTCTCTTTTGAAAAGGACAAAAATAAACTTAAGTACTTTTTATAAACATATATTCTTATCAATTTCAGCTCTAAGTACATACTTTCATTGGAAAGTAAATTACTTTAAGAGAGCTTTCTAAAATTATTACATATAATTTCTCTTATATAAGAATCCTAGGTCTGGATTGCTATCCAGTTACCATTTTATTTTAAAAGGCAAATGTGCATGAGACCACTCTGGAAAGAGTGGCTTTGGAGAAGGAAGAAGTGAGTCCTCTAACAAGTCACGTAACTTTTGTAATTTGCAATCTCCTCTTTTCAAAAGTGAAGAAAATAATACCTACCATAAAGGATTATTGTAAAGAAAATTCTGTTACTTTTTTCTCTTTTCTTTTTTTTTTTGTGAGACAGAGTCTTGCTGTGCCACCCAGGCTGGAGTGCAGTGGCACAATCTCAGCTCAGTGCACCTCTGCCTTCCAGGTTCAAGTGATTCTCGTGCCTCAGCCTCCCGAGTAGTTGGGATTACAGGCCCGCACCACCACACCCAGCTAATTTTTGGTTTTGGGTTTTTTTGTTTTGTTTTGTTTTGTTTTTTTCAGACAGAGTCTTGCTCTGTTGCCCAGGCTGGAGTGCAGTGGTAGAATCTCAGCTCACTGCAACCTCCACCTGCCGGGTTCAAGTCATTCTCCTGCCCCAGCCTCCCAAGTAGCTGGGATTACAGATGCCCACCACTATGCCTGGCTAATATTTGTATTTTTAGTAGAGACAAGTTTTCATCTTGTTGACCAGGCTGGTCTCGAACTCGTGACCTCAAGTGATCCGCCTGCCTTGGCCTCCCAAAGTGTTGGGATTACAGGCGTGAGCCACGACACCCGGCCAAAATCCTGTTTCGTAAGTAAAGTGTCTAGTACAGTCTTGCAGTACAAGCTCAGTAAACATAGCAGTTATTATTATTCTCATGTCAAACAGTGGTTTTCAGGCTCCCCACTCCTGCCCCATGCACATTATAAATGGGAGTCCATGTGGGAAAAACTCCCAGGTCTGATACAATTGCCAGCAGGACAGCTTTAACTCCACATCCCTTCTCTCACTCAAGAAACGTCAGAAGGCACTGATTCTGACTGCAACTGAAGCTAATACAGAAAAAGTCCCTAGACTCTTTACTTTTATTTTTAAGTAAATTAGTCCCGAACCTTATTGTCTTATCATTAGTAACAAATTAAAGGGCATGCACTAATGTCTACAAGGCAAGTTCCAATTATCTGAGAGGCTGTTTTCTCAGAACCAAGCATGTCATCACTTCCCTGGGAGTCGGCAGCCCCCTTTATTATGTGAGACTTGGTGGCCTGGCTCCTTGCCAGTTACAATCTCAAGTAACTGAAAATCTAAGGCCACATTTTCTTACTCCCTCAATCCCTGTCCTCCCACTGGTATGGTGCCCTGCCTTTAGCTAACAGTTCCTAAATGTTTCATGAAGAAATATATCTAAATTCTGCCCCCACTCCCTGCACAGGGACTGGCAAATATGCATTATGGGCCAAAATCAGGTCAGATGACTTGGCTTCCAGCAACAATGTGCACAGAAGACAAATGATTCAATAGTGCATGTCTATCCACTTGACACGACATTCTGCAGCCACTGGAAATGATGCTCTCGAAGACTCAAAGGCCACATGGAGATGGATCTAACATTAATTGAATAAATAGACCATAAAGAGAGTGTCCCGGTTCAGCCATCACACGCATGGATCCAGGCAGAAGAGGAAGGCCAAACAGTATTTCTTGCTATGAGAGGGGCGTGATTCTGCATGATGTGTTTCCAAATTCTCTTCCATGTTTTTTGGCTTTTATAATGAACAGTGGGGTGATGGGGCAGGGGGAGGGAGAAGGCCCCAAGACTGGAAATTAGCCCAGTGCTTCTTCATAGGCATGTAGCCAAACTCAGCGTGCTGAACTCAGAATGAAGGGTAAGGAGCCAGACCAGGGGAAAGGATGGGTCAGCTAGAGTCCATTTAGGAATGAAATGTGGACTTGACCCAAAATAGCTGTCATGCTCAGCCTCGGAGTCTAAATTAATCCTCCTCTTAGTTTATTGACATCTATGAAATTGATTCTCACCACAGAATCACAACCCATGGCCCTAGCATTGCAGTCGATAAAGCATGACTGGGGAGGAGGTAGGAAGCATCTGCACCCAGTATTCACAGAGGGGCACCGTGGTGGGCTTTTCTAAGGCCTGTGTGTTATCCTATGCATTATTAAGGAGAAAGAGAAACTTTGGTGGAGGGAGGGGGCATAGAGGGAAGAGGGGAGTATGTTAGTGGCTGGGGGAGGGAGGGCAGCTTTTGCTGCTGTCAGGTCAAAGCTGACCTTGGGTACCACCTCCTCTATACTTATGCTGGAAGCCTGGCCCCACTTTAATTGAATGTGCTCCTAACCCCACTCCAACCCCACTCTGCAGATTTAGGGGGTAACAGGTGCAGCAGCAGAAGGGCCTGGACGGCTTGCTCCAGAGGGGACTCCTCATCCTAAACTTTCAAAGAGGGGAGTGGGTTTATCCCTTTGTCCTCATACTGTCTTGAGTCTGGACTTCAAAGGGCAGGAGGTAAATAGCAGAACTGGTCTCAGGGAGAACAGGGCTTTCCAGGAAGCCATCCTGGGAATTGTAACTTCTAACCCCTTCCTTTCCTTGCTGCTGACCCAGACTTCACTACCCTCTCCTAAGAAAGGACACACTGCTTGGTCCCAGGAAAAGGTCCCTCCCTTTGTCCTCAAGTCCTTCATTTTGAAAAGCACAGAGAAGGGCACAGCCTAAAGGGCTCATACTCATTGCTGACAAGAGTAACTAGGACAGGCCAGTGTCTGCCCTGGGCTACACATCCCCACCCCTCCCCAGCTGGGCTGCAACTGATCACGCAACCCTGCAGGAGTAAGGGCCTGTGGTGCCCACTGCATGCACCCCAAGCTCCTTTTTTCTGCCCTCGAGGTCTTGCTGAGAGCAGAAACAATTATACTCCTGGAATCAATACAGGAGCCTTGAAGCGCTGTGCCCCCAAACCTACCCAGATCCTTCTCAGGAAATCCAGCCCAGCACCAAGGTTTCCATAGCAGTCAGAGTGCCCTTATCACTGGGCACAGAGGCTAACTGAGATTTCCAGAACAACCCTTCTCAAGCACAGAGCACTAACCAGCCCTCATGCAGCATTGACTGGTGCCTGGCTCTGGCAGCCCCTATTACACTGAGCTTTGCAGGATCTGGCAGACAGCTAGACTGGAATGGAGCCCACTGTATCCAGCAAGAAAGCAGACAGGCGTTGGCTTTGCCCACAATGGAGATTAGACCACTAGCAATCCAGCCCTGGGGCTTCCATGCACCCCATCTCAGGGTACCTGGTAGGCTGGGGCCAACTCCAAGTCTATAACACTGCAATGGCCTAGCCCATAGCGCATGTCTGCCCTGTCTATGGCACCCAATGTATAGCCAGCAGAGAGGGGTCATCTCCCACAGGGCAGCCAGATATAGTTACATCACTGAGACTGACTTTCCCCTGGCTTGACTAGGCTGACCTGCTATGACCACAGTCACCATTGTCTGCTGGGATTTTTTATGTGACCATAGTTCCTAGACAGCAGAACCCAACTGGGCCTGGTCTCCTCTGGGCTCTCTGCACACGCTGCTGTGCATGACCATCTGTGTCCAGGTCTGCCTCCCTTCTCTAAGGCAGGGACCAAGTGTGACCTCCTCCAGCCCCTAGTTCAGGTATCGACAGAGGGTTCTGTGATGTGGGGACCTTAGGGACTGCCTCTTGCAAACATCCCAAGCTCACTTTTTCTCTTTCTTTATCAGACATGGAAAATAGGGGGTTAGATGTTCCAGTTCCCAGCATGACTTCCTGGGAAGCCCTTTTCTCTCTGTGACCGGTTCTGCTATTTACCTCTTACGTTTTGAAGTCCAGACTCAAGACAGTATAAGGACAAAGGGATAAACCCACCCTCCCCTTTGAAAATCCAGGATGAGGAGTCTCTTCTGGAGCAAGCTGCCCAGGCCCTTCTGCTGCTGCTCCTGCTCCCTGCAAATCTGCAGAATGGGGCGGGAGCAGGGTGAAGGATGCATTCAATTTGTAAACCAGGGTGGAGTGGCTGTTTGAGGCAGCCTGTGTGGCTCTTCTGTTCAAAGCATTGCCTCTGGCACACTAGTCAAGGATTTGTCCTACTCTTTCTGATCATACACGGTTTATTGCCCTCTGCTTCCTAATATCTTTTTACCATGGCCATATCTTCTTGGGAGATGCTCAGGGCCTTTAAGCTGGAAAATCTTGGGTCATTAGCCTTTCTAAGTGAAGTCAAGTGAGTTTGTCTCCATGATGTTTACTTCCCTGCTCCAAGGATGAGGCCTTGGCTGCTCAGACACTCCAAAGCAAACATAGAAATGGGGTGTGGATGAAGGTGGACATAGCTCATGGGAAGTCTAAGACGCTGACAGAGGCACAGGAAGATGCTTCCCTGTGGGTAGATCCACTAAGTGGCATGAGACCTTCCCCTCTCTGAAGTCTTCATCTTTCCTTTGCATTTCTGGGTCTCGAGCACAGGGAACAAGGGACTGGATCCTCAGGTGAACCTGTCTTGTACCTGCCCCCGCTTGCCAAGCTCCTCCCGTCCCCTCTGTCCTGCCCACTCCCTTCCTCCTTCCTTTCTCTGATTCGATGTTTCAGCTCCCACATTTGGAGGTGACTGCTCACAATGCATCAGCACCCCCCCACCCCAGTCATTTTTAACTCCCCATCCCACTCCTGTGACCCAAATGTTAGATGTTACACAGTTCTCAACCCAGAATCATCTTGTTGACTTCTGCCCATAGCACTAGGGTTGTGCTGTCCGGTATGGGAGCCTCTAGCAATGTGTAACTATTTAAATATAAATAAATAAGATTAAATTAAAAATTCAGTTTCTCAGTCACCCAAGCCACATTTCAAGTGCCTGATAACCATGTGTGGCTACAGGCTACCATATTGGACAGTGTCGAAACAAAACATTTCCATCACTGCAGAAAGTTCTATTGGACAGTTGCTACCAGAGCCTCCAGATGTCTTAGGGTCCCAATTCTTTCACTAGATGCATTCATTATTCCTCCCAGTTCTTCCTTGCCGTCTGGCAAGTTTGACGATACAGAAAAGTGGTAAGATCATCTCTGAAATCAGATAGACCTTAGTTTAAGGCTGGGCATGGTGGCTCACGCCTTAATCCCAGCACTTTGGGAGGCTGAGGCAGGTGGGTCACATGAGGTCAGGAGTTTGAGACGAGCCTGGCCAACGTGGTGAAACCCTGTCTCTTTTGTATCTGAAAATACAAAAGTTAGCCAGGCATGGTGGCACACTCCTGTAATCCCAGCTACTCGGGAGGCTAAGGCAGGAGAACCGCTCGAACCCCGGAGGTGGAGGTTGCAGTGAGCCGAGATCTCACCACTGCACTCCAGCCTGGGTGACACAGCAAGACTCTGTCTCAAAAAAAAAAAAAAAAAGATAGACCTGAGTTTAAATCTCTGATTTAAAATAGGCTGCTGAGTGGACCTAGGAAGCCTCAGTCTCCTCATCTGTAAAATGGGAATAACCATATTGACCTACGTGGATTGATGGCAGGATTAAATGAGTAAATTTAAAGTAGCTGGCAGAAAGAAGCACTCCACAAATGAGGTTATTATTATTCTTGTTATTAATAAAAAGTTGAACAGCCCAGTGTGAGGCTGAGTCCGTATGAAATATTTACATGTGTACACACAGTCAGGGTTGGAAAATGAGTGCAGTGACAGAAACAGCAATGACGAATGTACATCTATCCCTTGGCCTCTTGAGGATATTTCTATTTTGGGTGCTATTTCCACACCATATTGATTTTAAATCAATTGTTAAGGGCTTTTCATTGTTTCACAGTTTTCAGAAGCATGTCTCTCCCTCAGATATTCAGTAGCTCCCCCTGGCAACTTTCATCAATGAGTCACTTGTATGGAGGCCAAGCAGTAGGGACAAGCTACTAGGTCAGCCAGGAGTCAGCTCCAGGGCACTGTGGGGAGACACACAGAAGCTTCTTGACATGGTCATGAACTGGTTGTCAGTGTGACCAGGGTCAGCCAGCTCACCACTCTTTGTTTTCTCTTCCTCCAGTCTCCAGTCCCCATAATGACATAATAAATGGGGTTGTCAAAGATCAAATAAGGTTATTGAATCAACATTCATTTCCTTGTGGGTACACCTGTGTCTGACATCCGTGGGGCTTGGTTCTACATTAAGCCTTAGTAGATTCTCCGTTCAAATGTTGACTAGATACCTGATCACGTAAACGTCCTATTTAGAACTATGCTATGCATCTTGCAAAAGTGGAACAGGATTATTGATACTGTAGTAGATAAGATGGCTAAAATAGAGCCTCTATTTTATTTTCGCTTTTGTTGTGTCTTAAGTCTGAAGTTTATTTTCCTTGAGGAAAATCTAGCCCATCATCAGCACTAGGGATCCCTGCTTCTTTTTAAGCAAATCCACTCTCAGTGCTCCCTTAGCATCCTCCACATGGAAGCCTCTGTGCTGGGGGTACATTGTTACCTCAGAGACACACATGTGATTGACTTCCTCGCAGCATAGTGCAAGGGAGGAGGGCTGGCAAACCCAGGTGTTGTTCCTTCTGGGTGGCACACCTCTCCCTCTCTTTCAGCAGGGAGTGCTTGTTCTCCAGATCCCCACCACCCAGCCCCAGCCTGGGCTGGCCCGAGGCCAGATATCTTGCTGAGTATCCCACCACCCTCCCAGCCTGCAGATTCACCCATCCTTATTGCCTCACAGTGCTAACAGCAATCTGAAGAGCTTAGGGTCAGCATTGATGTGTCCCATGGCGCTGCCACCTCCCTGCCCCTGTCATCACAGCCTCCTTGGTTTCTGCCCATCCTTCTTCTGACTCTGGCTCCTTAGGGCCTGCCCCCCCACCCATTGTCCTCATGGCATCCAGTGGAGTTTGCCTCCTGTGGCTGTCACTCTGCAAAAGCCAAAGACCCTCTCCAAGAGATGAGGAAGCTGGGCCCCTTCGCTCCCTCCTACTGATTATTCATGTGAAACCTTGGAACCATCCAGCTGGAGGAGACCCTCTTGGCATGCAGGGCTCTTGCCCCAGCCTTCACCCATCCCAAGCAGTCTATTTCTTTTGAATAGGAAAGATTCTCCCTCACCAGTTCCAGCCTTGACTTCAGTGCACCTCCAGAGACATCCATGAAGTTCCGTTTTGATTTCCCATATACAGAGAATTGACAACCAAAGGTCTAAAGCCAGAGGTTCTAATTCTGGCCCTTGTAAGCCCTACTATCTGATAAGTGGGAGTGAGTGCCATGACTACCAACCCACAGGCACCATCCCATCAGCTGAGGCCCAGGCCTCTCTTCCACATCTTCCTGGGAGGAGGTTTCTGCATCTTTTATTAGGGACTGTTTTCTTAAGAACATTCTTCTGGTTTATAATATAGCCAGGCGCAGTGGCTTATACCAGCAATTGCAGCATTTTGGGAGGCCAAGGTGGGCAGATCACTTGAGACCAGGAGTTCAAGACCAGCCTGAGCAACTTGGTGAAACCCTGTCTCTACCAAAAATACAAAAAATTATCCAGGCATGGTGATGTGCACCTGTAATCCCAGCTACTCAGGAAGCTAAGGTGGGAGGATCACTTGAGCCCAGGAGGCGGAGGTTGCAGTGAACCGAGATCATGCCACTGCACTCCAGCCTGGGTCACAGAGTGAGACCCCATCTCAAAAAAAAGAGAAAACATTCTTCTGGTTTATAATAGAGTCATGAAGACAGTAACTTTGCAGGAGAATAGAGTCATCAAGACAGTAACTTTGCTGATGCCTGGCGTGGCGCTGAACCATTCTGTGTGGATTCTCCCATTTCATCCCCTCAGCTGTCGTATGATGCAGCTACTATGATTACCTCCATTTTACAGATGTGAGAATTGGGGTTCATAAGTAAAATTACTTTTCCCAGGTCACTGTGGAGTCAGGCCCAACATGACTTGAGGGTCTGACTGTTCGACCATGATCCACAGGCCCTTGCACACAGGACCAAAGCTCTGCAGGCAGTGCCCAGGAGTCACAAGGGTCTCTGCTGATGCTCATTCCCCCTGCGGCCCCTGCAGCCCCATTGTGGAGGGGCAAGTGAAGAAAGCAGAAGGCAGACTTAATGCTGGGGCTGGGAGTTCAGGATTCAAAGCTTCAAGATGGTATCTTTAGAATAATTACATCCTGCCATGTATACACAGGAGTAAGGACATGGCAGTACTCCTGGCCAAAGAGAGGATTCGGGAGAAACTGTTGTTCCCACAGCCAGTGACCAGGGCAGGCTTAGCCAGGGGGCCTAGGACCCTCTGGCACCCTAGGACCACCTAGGCCCCCTGGCTAAGACTGCCCTGGCCATTGGCTAACTCCTTGGGCTTTGTGCAGGGAGGGCCTGACTGGGCAGGTGACGTCCCCAGGCCGAGCCCTTGGTCACCTTGGGCCATGTCCACCCTCATTGTGGACTGTTCACCCCCACTGAGGCCTCCAGACCTTCCATCTCCCCAGCACTGCTCTGCTAGGTGACATCACCGCCTCCTCAGCCACTGCTGGGGTCCAGAACCACCCACATCAGCCTCCATAACTTGTTTCACTTGTGCCAGTCTGTTCTTTCATGCTCAGAGTGCCCCACGGGGTCTGAAATAGTGCCAAGCTTAGGAAGTACCTGCTGGTGGGTAAAAAATGAGGTGGTCCTAAGCTCCTTGGCTAAACCTGAAGCAGAGATCTGGGGTTCAGGAACAAGACCAGTAGGAAGAAAAAGACTCAACCCAGTTTGCTGGTGTCTTAGTGCATTTTCTGTTGCTGTAACAGAACACCTGAGACTGGGTAATTTAGAAAGACAAGAAATGTATTTCTTACAGTTCTGGAGGCTGGGAAGTCCAAGATCAAGGGGGTCGCATCTGATGAGGGTCTTCTTTCTGTGTCATAATATGGTAGAAGATGGAGAGAGATAGAGAGTATGCCAGCTCAGATCTCTCTTCCTCTTATAAAGCCGCCAGTCCCATCATGGAGCCCCACCCTAACTACCTTAACTAATCCTAATTACCACCCACAGGCCTCACCTCCAAATGCCATCAATATATGAATTTGGAGATTAGGTTTCTAACACAAGAAATTTGGGGGACACATTCAAACCATAGCCGCTAGTAAGTAACTCTCTGAGGAATCCCAGGAAGCATCTTCAGCTACTCAGAGCAAGGTCACAAGAAGGGAATGATCTTTGAGATCCCTTTTGTGCCATAAAGGAGGTGACAAGGAGGCCAGAAAACCTTGGTCAAAATCCTGACTCTGATGCTAACTTGAACCAATTACTTCACCTCTTTGAGCCTTAGTTTCCTCAGCTGTAAAATAAGGTGATACCAGTGCCTGTCTCTTAGGTTGTTGTGAAGATCAGTGAGCTAATAACTTTGAAAATGACTGTGAAGCCCCCGCTGAGGACTGTGGAAAGGTTTACCATTACAACTAAAATCCTCTAAATCAGGCTGGGGCTGTATATGTGTTCAATGCTTAAGGAAACTGGTGCTTTTCAAGGAGACTCCAACATTCTAGCTGAAAAGGACCTCAGAGATCCTCACATTAACCTCCTCACTTTAACGAAGGAACCAGTGCAGCCCAGCCCAGAATCTCCCAGCAGCCTACACGCCACCTCTTTCTCTGCAGCAGGTACACCCAGGGGAGGCAGAAACTCGCCCACTATTCCCTGGAGGTTAAAATAAGGAGACTGCACGGGAAGCAATTTGCAGTCATCTCAGATCTGTGGCTAAGGAGAAAATTTCCTCCCCTTTTCTCCAAACCCTCAGCATCATCAAACTAAACAACCCCTCAGTGGGAGGTGGAATTCTTCACCACCAGTTCTCACCTGACTGGAGGCCTCCAAGCAGCTGGGCCTGTACTGTTTTTTATTTCAACAACAGCAAAACGTTCTTTTCCTCCCTCTGAGCACTTTACTATACTCTGTTTCCTGCACATTCTTCCAGCTTCTTGCTCAGGGGCCTTATACGTCTATCTTGTCCAAGCAACTGCCCAGATCACAGCAAAATGAGAACCAGGCCCAACATCCATGGCTTTCCCAGTTCTGGGCAAGGGAAGAGGTTAATTCAGATTCCATGAGGGCCTCTGCAGAATCACAATATTTCCTCACCTAGGATAAATTCCACCTCCTTCTGAGGATTTCTGCTGTAGTTTGGTGATGCTGAGGAATATGTTATCTTACAGTTTTGGAGGTCAGAAACCCAAAATCAATTTCACTGAGCTAAAATCAAAGCATCAGCAGGCTGGTGTTCCTTCGGGAAGCTCTAGGGGAGAATCTGTTTCCTTCTAACTTCTAGAGCCTGCCTATATTCCTTGGCTCCTTGCTCCTTCCTCCATTTTCAAAGCTTCAGCCTCTGCTTCCTCGTCATCCTCTTCTTCCACCTTCAGCGGTCTTGCTTCCCTCTCAAAAGGATCCTTGTCATTACGTTGGGCCCATCTGGATAATCCAGGCTTCTCTCCCCATCTCAAGATGCTTGACTTAATCACATCTGCAAAGTTCCTTTTGCCACATAGAGTAGCATATTCACCAGTTCTGGAGATTAGGATATGGACATCTTTCAGGGGCTACTACCAAGTCTAATAGGCAGGCCACTGGACCCCTAAGCCTCGGTTTCATCAAGCAAGTAGGGAAGAAAAACAATGCCCACCCCTAGACTCTTTAATGGGTCTAACTCAATGGTGCCCTGGAATGTCAATGGCTAGGAATGGAGGCCGAGCTATGAGTATCAGGCCTCATTCCCTAGCCAAGTCAAAGAGATGTGTCTGGGAGGTGGTAGAGTGAGGGAGTGGGGCTTGGACTTAATTGTTTTACTGGACATGGCTTCTTCAGGTGTACTGGGGGAGTGGTTTGCACAAACACTGCCAGGGTGGTCATAAGTCTGTCCCCCTGGCTCATTGCCATGCTGGCTTTGGCTCCATTGCCTCTGGTCTCTTCATCCCCCACCCCACATACCTATCTTCCTGTGCTGTCATTCCAAAGCACACATATAACCACGTCTCTCCCTTTTGTGGCTCCCCCTCATCCTTGGGTGGAGGTTCAAGCTCTTTACCTTGAGTTACACAGTCTCTGCCATTCCCCACAAGTGCCAGACAGAGCCACAGCAAGCAGGTGGCAGATGTGCGAGGGCAGAGCTGGGAATGGGGGTGAAGCAGATGAGGGAGGATGGGGATACTGTGCAGATGGTGTTGCAGGGACGGGCCTGACTCCAGGGGCCCCTGTGTACAGAGGCAGTTGGTGCCGACATGCTGGTGGTCTCTGGCTGTGAACCCAGGTGGGCCAGTGAATGAGCATCAGGTAGAACCCAGCCCATCAGAGCTGTTGGCCTGGTCCTGACTCAAATGGGAGTGGCTTCTGGGTGCTGGTTATTGTTCTGAAGTCTGGAAGGTCAAGAGGGGAAGTCTTTTCTCCACAAATGATTTTGGCCAAACCCCAGGGATGGAGAATGCCCACTAGGACCTGGATGAGCTGAAGGCCATAGCTTGCTGAGGGAGCGATTTGGTCTCTCTCTGCATTAGCTGAAGACATGTTGAAGTGGGTTCAGGGCCCCCACCTACCTGAGTCACCACCATGAAGCTTAATTAATGCTTACAAAGTGCTCTGAGGCCTTGACTGAGAGGCCTCATGTGAACACAGAATATCCTTATTAATCACTGTGACAGCACCAAGTGAGGTGGCCTATGGGGCAGCTGCCTCCACACACACAACAATGGATGCAGCCTAGCAGTTAAATTGCGATTTTGAAGAGTAGTCCTGATCAGCTGATTCAAAAGCAGCTTAGCTGGAGGAGGCAGGCCTGCCTAGGAGCCACTTAACTCACCTGGCCCTTATCTCCCATGCATTAAGTTGAGGCAATAAAACGCCCCTCCCTGCTGGGCAGGGATAATGGGAGGACTGTCAGGTAATGGTGAAGCATCCCTTTTAAGCCTAGGTAACCAGGCTGTTAGCCTAGCCAGAGGGAGCCAACTGGAAGATCATATAGGCTCCGTACCAGTCTGAGTGTCTTTGGACAAGTCCCTCAACTTCTCTGAACCTCAATTTCCTCATCTGCAAAGTGGGACAATAACAATTGTACCTTTTTCCTTATAGGATTGCGAGGTTCAAATGAAATGGATATGAAAGGTGCCTATAGTAATGATATTAGTAATAAGAATAATGGCCGGGCATGGTGGCTCACACCTATAATCCCAGCACTTTGGGAGGCTGAGGCAGATGGATCACCTGAGGTCAGGAGTTCGGTACCAGCCTGGCCAACATGGCAAAACCTGTGCATGCCTGTGGTCTCAGCTACTTGGGAGACAGGTGGGAGGATTGCTTGAGCCTAGGAGGTTGAGGCTGCAGTGAGCCAAGATCACACCACTGCACTCCAGGCCATGTGACAAGAAAGACACTATCTCTTAAAAAAAAAAAAAAAAAAATAGCTATTCGGGATACTACATGTTCCAATAATCAGCTACTCTGATCCCCATTTTACAGATGAGGGAGCCCAAGAACAAAGTGACCTCCAAGTTCCCACAATTAGTGACAGGTGGAGCTGGAACTCAGGCAGTCTGGCTTCAAAGTCTGTTCTCTCTCCCACTCTCTGATGCTGCCTTTATCATTAGTGTCATTATACTCATTTTAGGAGTAAGGCTTCATTATGGTTGTCATCTTCATCATCATCATTACATGGGGTTCATGGAAGCTGGGCCCTGGGGCATCTGTGCTATGTTGGAGGTGAGGAGGGTTCTATCTTCCATAGGAAGGGAGGAAAGTTATTGTTGTCAAGATAGAGGTGAAGTACATGGATTTTCTCTTACCAAAACTCTGGAGATGTAAGGAAATGTGTAACAGGATTTGAGGAAAGACAGTCAACAGATGTTGGATGCTGCATCCCCATCCTGCCCCATCCCTCAGGCTAGGCGTTGAGGGGGACATTGTCCCCACATGTGATATACAATGAGCTGCCTGTGGGTGATAGGGCAGTAGATTCCTGGTCACCCAGCCATCACCTGTTTCTCCTGCACTGGCTGATCCCCCAAAGGAAGGTTCCAGAGACCTGACACAAAATCCTCAGTCTTGTTAATGTGCTCAATGCATGTTCCAGAACTTCAGCCAGTCCCTGCAGTGGGACCCTGGTTCAAGCGCCATCAACCTTGACTTCTTCCTGTCTCATTGATGGCCATAGCTGCTCTGGGCAGCTTCCTCCAAGACCCCCCGACCCTCCTAAACCAGCCTTAGAGGGTATGGTCCAGCATCCCTTACCCCTCCAGGACTAGACAGCCCAGCCAGATACTAGCTGTGGCCCCTAGCCACTACTTCTTCATCCCTCTCACCTCTCCTGAGGCCTATTTCTACAAATAGACCATACTGGGGCCTGCCCTGTACCCAGCTTTGCCCTCATGCCACACTCTCTCCATCCTGTCCTTGACCCCTTCCTCAGCATCCTGCACTCACACCATCCCTTTCTCCCCTCTAGGAGGATACATCTAGCAGACCCATTCTAGACCCAGCATACAGAAGGTTCCCTGCTCTGGCTTTCTCATCACCCAAAAGGACAAGAAAGTCCAGACCCATCTTTAGACAAGCTCAAGACTATGGTTCAGGCCCACCTGACATTTACAAGGAGACAGAGCCAGGGGCAGGCTTACTTTAGAAATGAACAAAAGAGTTTCCCAAGCTACCTCCCCTTTGAAATGGGCATCCCTGTTCTCATATGGGATCCAAACTGGTTTGCAAGGTAACGTGTGGTATATGGGGTGCTAGTGTAGACTATAAAATGCATTGAATCCTCCTCTGCTGCCTGCAGGGGGATGTGATGTCAACATGGATGTTGTTCTTTGCCTTCCCCATTTGCCTTTTGGGGAATATGTCCCTATCAGGAAAGTGAGTCTCTCACCCTAGGAAAGCTCTCTACTTTAAAAAATTTAGTGCAATTCTTTTTATATCAGATGGTTATATTTAAAGTATTCAAAGGCCTAGATTTGCATCGTCTTGGTTAAATTACTCATCACCCATCTCTCATCTACAACCTTTTTTTTTTTCATTTTATGAAGGCTTCATTTACATAAAGAGTCTTAGTTTTCCTCCAGCCAAGTAGGTGCTCATTTCTCTTGTGGGTATTTGAGTCATGTATCTACCTGCCTGGATGAACTCGGTGGGCATCTACACGGGACCTTCTGCTGCGGCACACCGTCTGCTGTGAGCTGCAGGTGCCTGGGTAGGCATCTTTCTCCCATGAGAAAGTGAAACCCAACAAGCCAGAAATGCACCTTGGCTGACAGCCCGCACACAACAGGAAGGGAGTGGGGGCAGATCCGGCAACATGATAGGGCACTTTCTTGAGAGCACAGGATTTTATAAAAAGTTATTATGAATGTGTACCATTTATTGAGCACTTGATATGTACCAGGCATGTGCTTGTTGTATTTTTCTTCAGAATAATTATGTGATGCAGGCATCAGGCCCACTCCTTGGCTGAATAAACTAGGGCTTAGAGAAGCTGTAACTTGGCAAATGTCCCAGAGCTGGTAACCGGCAGACAGGTCTGTCTGACACCACACCCCCATGGCTGTATGTATGTGTTTACTCATTTATACCCTACTTCATTCCACGCAGGGTTTGAGGCAGCTCAGAGGGAGCTGTGTGATATAGCAAAACAACACAAAGAACAATAGCAAGGAAGGCATGTTAAGGGAACTCTGAAGGTACCAGCATCTTTGTCTAGTAGCGTGTAGGTCTAGGACTGGTCTCCAAGCTTCCTAGCAGCCAAAGCAAAGAAAGCCCAATCTCTTCCCCAGTTGTTTGTGTTTGTATCATAAACACAATCCAAACACAGACCAAAGGCCAAAAGAAGCACAATATTTCCTAAGTCCAAGTTCAAAAATAAACAAATGTCTCTCAAGTGGCTCCTTAGGGAGGCTTGAATGCAATAAAAGAGTAACAGTAGAACAATTGAGGGGGCTTTGTCAGCAGCCCCAGCATAGCAGGGCCAGAGTGGCTCTGGAGTGGGGTAAGAGGCTATCAATCAACCCAGCCCCTCTTAGCTGAGTCGTGACAGCTGTCATAGCCTGGGTTCCCTGAGTGTGTGCGAATTTGTTGATGAGTTCAGGGAAGTGAAGAAGGCAGGATCAGGCAGATGGAGAAACAGACCCAGACTGTGGGTGCAAATGAGACCTCAGCAGTTCTACAGGGAACTCAGGAGCTGAGATAGCCCCTCAGAGTTGTCCCAGATGGGGGCCAAGGGACCTGGCCTTGGTACCCCCTCCCCATCTGCCAATCATTCAGAAAGGGCTTAATTTTGAGTGAGGCAGTTTGCCTCAGCTGAGGGCAATGCCTAGGGAGGGACACAGCTGTGAGATGTCCCCAGTACCCAGGGGATGGGTGCACCAGCCCTGAAGACAGGGTCTAAGTGGAAACCACGGCAGCCACCCCAAAGAGCCCTTGGGTACAGCTTTTGTGACTGAGTGCCCTGGCAATCAGGAAGCAGCTTTCCAGCCACAGAGCTCTCCTGGGACTGAGGCATCTTCCAGCGACACAGGCCTCCCACCTAGACCTGACAGGCCTCAGGACCAGCCAAGTTGCTCCTGGAATATAGCATGGCCTATGCTCTGACACACCTGTGCTCTGACCCACCAGACAGATAGGGCTTGAAGCCCCAGTGGCTGCATGGGTGACAACAACTTCAGCCTGGAAACTATTAAACACTCACCTAAGGCACACCTACCTACATTCACACAGCTTCAGAAATAAAAGCGCCACAAAGCACCTGGCTTTAGCAGTATTGTTACTTCCTGGTGAACCTGCCAAGGTAAACTGTTTGCTAAGCATACAAGGACAAGGCAGAATAAGGGAACAAGTTTGATGTTGCTGTTAAGAGGGAAACTGCTAGGGTTAGAAGACAACAACGGCCTTAGATTGTGTAAGGTTTGCCAGTAACATTCTGGACAGGAGGGTAGGAGGGATTAGGGAGAAACCCAGCTGGGCGGTGGCAATGATTTGTGGAGGGAAGAGTGGGACGGGAAGTAGAAGCCTGGGACAACTCAGGGTCGGAGGCCCCAGAGAGAGGGAGATGGGAAGGGGCTCACAGGGAACAATGGGGAGACCAGGGAAGAGGGCGAGGCCTAGAGCAGGGGAAAGGGTCGGGCTCTGAGCTATGACCCATGTCAGTTTTCATTCACAGGAGTTCTCCCTGGCCTGGGCCCAGCAGGAAGCGCTGGCACACACCTGATTACGGGCACAGTGGCAGCAGCAACCTGTTACTGTCCTTCATAGAGGTCTGGTCTCAGAGTCTTGCAGAAGGCAGAATCCACAGTTCCATCCAGGTTTCCATTTGGTTCTGCCTGGCTCTTCCAGCAGCCCTTGCAGCGCAGATGTTGTCGGTTTGAATCTGATGTGATGAACTCTTTAAATAGCTACCCTAATGGATAATCAATCATTTCAGAGCTTTAATACTAAATCAGGCCATTGGACACATCTGGGGGCAAAGCTGTTTGTAAAGGAGCCAAAAACTGCCCTTTCTCTTTTACTTTGTGAGGCAGAGTATGTCACATTAAATACCTAAGGGTCTAGGACAAGTCTCTTGTAACCTAAAAAAAAAAAAAAGGCTGAAGAGGTAGACTCTTCAAGAGTCTGCAAATTACATACGAAATTTGTAGATCTTTTTAAATTAGATTCTTCATCTGAAGAGTATAATGAATAGTAAAATAGAACCTCATGTTAACATTTAAAATAAGCATCCGCTATATATATTTTTGCTATATTTTTAAAAGTCAATATTAAAATAATACAAACACAGTAGTCATGGTTACACTTTTCAGGTTACCTAAATTTAAAAGGTACTGGAAGAAAGAAATTTTAAGCCGTAGGTTAACGTTTCCGTAGACAGATCTCCTGAAAATGCCTGGGAAGCCTGCTTTGAACCTTCTGTCCAGGAAAACAAACCATCTGCAAAACTGCAGAGTTGGCTCAAACTGCAGCTAGACCCTCAGCATTGCTGAACGGGCAGAATTCCCCACAGTTTGACCCAGTGATGAGCCCGGCCTCTCAGGCATCCCCTTACTGCCTGACCCCCAAGGACTCTTGCCTCAGGGACCCACTCCACGCTCTCTAGCCACCCCTCTGCCCAATCCTTGGGTTTCTCCACAAACCCAAATGTCAGGGACTCCAGGAGCTTCTTCCTGGCCCTCTTTGGGTCTCACTCTGAACTCTCCCCATGGGATTTTATCCACTCTCTGGGCGTTACCTGTAGGATGCCCTTGCCTACTTTTCAGTCTCTGGCTTGAGTTTCTCCCTAATGGCACAGTTTATGGCCCATGTTCTCATGGATCCACCTGGATGTCTGCCAGCCACCTTAGTTGTCACCTGCGCATCTCTGACTCATCATAGATACCCAAACCCACAGCACCCATTCTGTCTCAGATGAGGCCTCAGCATCCACCCAATGCATAGGCCAGAGGCCTGAAAGACCCCCTGCTAGGCCCACTCCCTCTCACTGTCACTGTCACACCAGCCATTGGTCCGTCAGTCTTCCAGATTCATCATCTCCTGCCTTCTGTCACCATGTCCCTGGGTGACCAAGGCCACCTCCTACCTGGCCCTGCTGCCTCTGAGCCTTCCCCTCCCGGCAGCCCATGTGGCCTTTGTAGAACACAAATCAGGGCATGCCACTCAATCTGATGTCTGCAGGATCTGGCTGCTGCCAGCCTTCCTCATCTCATGCCATGCCCTGTTGGCCAGAGCCAAGAGCCAGCACTTTCCCCTACAAGTCTTTGTGCATGCCATTCCTTCTGTTCCTGCTTGGACACAAACCATGACATGAAGACTGGCTCCTACCTGTGGGGCTTAGAGGCCTCCCAGGCCCAGAGTCTCCCACCAGGAAATCTGACTGCCAGACCTAGCATTAGGACTGACTCCATCTCCCAAACCCCCTCCTCTATCCACCAGTGGGTGGCCCAGTGTGGGAGAGACCAGGCTGAGCCTACCCCACAGGTGGGACTGCACATAATTGAGCCCGGGTCAAGCCTTGCTAAAGAAGGGTCACAGACATTTCTTACATTCTGAAAGATACTTTCACAGATTTCCTCTAAGTTCTGAATTAATAAAGAGGAAAGTGAGGCTTTTACTCTCTAGGCTGTTTTCAAAATATCCTATTGTCCTCCCTTCTCTTGCTCAGCTTCACAAAAGCAGTGAAATTCCAAGTGCCCTTTTAAAATGTCGAAATAGCCATCTTGAAGTTATTTATCTTCCAGCTGGAAGGACTTCACAGGTCACCCAAGCCTATACTCAGCCTAGCCCTGTTAGACTATGGGAACAGAGTTGGGTGGCTGAGGTGGGGACAGAGACCAGAGCAGGGAATCTGTCTCTACCATAGTCTGGCAGCGCCATCCTCAGACTCTGTATAGCCAGCGGGCCAACCTTCATCTGTCCACACCTCAGGTGGAAAGTCACAGCTAGGATGGTGAGAAGGTTCTGAGTGTCCACCCACCCAGACCTTGACAGGAGGTGCCCCAGGCCCTTCAGGAGAGCACCAGAACAGCACCAGAGCATGCCAGGTTTTATATTTGGTGTGTAGCAGCTGGTCAGGGATTCTGATCCAGGACTCCTGCTCTGTACAGCCCATGCTCTACCCATTAAAATCACTGATTTCATGTCCTTGAACCTACAAACAGGAATTTAACACACAGAGGGGAGAGTGGAGAGGGGATTATTATGAGCTGTTTCCAGAGGAGGATTAGACCATTTTTTGGATCCATTTCAATGCACTGCCACGTTTTCATGACTAGCCTGGAGTTCTGAGTCCATATATCTTTTTATAGTTTGACCTTTACACAGGAAAAAACCTCAATGATTTTCCACTATTTTGAATAAGCTGAATGATTTTCTATGTTTTCTGAATGATTAAGGAATGAAAAAACAGAGCCTCTCATCATCAAAGGCCTTCAGGGATAATTTTCTCTGGAGGACAGGGTTCACAAAACTATCTTCCAGGTGAGCCAGTCCCTTCCTCATGATGGAGACCTCCTGTTGGATAGACCAGCTATCTTGCAGCTGTCTTCCAGCTGCAAGGCTTCACAGCTCATGCTTTCCCATGTGGAAAGGGGAGCTTTATCCTGGAGCAGAGGCAGAAGAAGGGCCTTCGCCTCTCAGAGTGGCCAAAGCTATGGAGGCCAGGGCAGAAAATCGGTCCCCACAGTGAGCTGATGGGACAGTGACAGCCATCACCACCACCCTGGAAAACATCACCCAAACTCAGGCCCTGTGCATCCAGCAAAGCCTCATTCACCTGGTGTCAAAGAGCAGGCATTCCACATAGGCCCCAGGCCAAGGACTTGAGCCACGCCAAGGGTGAAAAGAAAAAAGCATTAGTGGCATGAGCTGGGATACATCACTTCAGCTCTCTAAGTCTGTTTTCTTTTCTATAAAATGACATAGATAATAGTTACTTGTAGGATTGTTAGGAGATTAACATGTTTAAGATGGTGTGTATGTAGCAGGTACTCAAAAAATGTTCTTCCATCCCCTCTTCAAATGCCTAACTTTTAAAAGCACAGCATATTCCTCTAACATCTACCATACACTACCCTGCCTTCCTAAGCAATGAAGATGGAATATTATTTTACAATGTCTTGATAACTTGGGGAGCCTCATTATGAAAATATGGGAATCATAGACTGTCTATCTTGAGTGGGAATTGGCAGTCTTTCCAGGCTGATTCCTCACTGTGATGATCTCGCACATTCAAGATTTGCAGAGCCTTAGAGTTTTTCTTTTGGGCTTGATTTTCTTTGTAATTGAAACCAGGTACCAATGTCTATCAGAACTGTGTGTTAAATGAAGCAGGTAGGCTCTGAGTGAGGGCCTCTGCCTACAGGTGAGCAGGCAGGGACTGGGGGTGCTGTGGCCACCATTTTGACTCTTCAGAGCTGCTTTCTACTTACTCCTGGATTCACCAGCTATGTTTTGGGAGATAGGTGTGGCTGGAAATCTGTTGGATTTCCTGATCTGAACCCTTTACATGTTTGATGTTACGTGGTTTGGTCACTTGTGGGTCTTGGGGGCTATCATCCTGGCTGTGGGTTTCCTCCCTGCCCACTCCCAAGGGTTGTATCTGGCAACCAGGAATGGCAGTGCATGTTGGCACAGGGCTTGGGCTGCTGTGGGCGTACCTTGACGGGCAGTGAGATTTTCTTCTGAGTCCCCACCAACTGCTCATTCCTCATCATCTTCATGCCCTCCCCTCCTTAGGCTTTTCCTAGGAAGTTGCCCCAGGCCTTCCCCAGCCTCCTCTGGCCTCCCGGGCACAGCTCCGCCTAGCAACTGCCTCTGCCTCCCTGGCCCCGTGCACTGCACTTTCCCAGAGCACCTCCTGCCTCCTTCTTCCTTCCCCCATGCCCTCATTTCTGTTCCAGGCATGCTGGCCTCCCAGCCACCATGTCTCAAAAGCTCCCCCACCCCAGCCTCTCCCCTCTGGCCCAGAGGGTGGCCAGGTGCTGATCCAGACTCCTGGATTTCTCCTGTCTATCATTTTCATTCCTGCCCCCAATTCTGAGCTTCCTCCCAGTCTTCAGCACTTTTTGATGCTGTCCCACTGCCCTAGGATCCCCAAGGTGTCACAGCCACTTCCTCTGGCTGCTACCAGGGCAAGGCAGAGAAGGCATTAGGAGCTCCACTTTACAGAATAAAACATCAAGGTTAATGCATGGGGCTTGCTTGAGTGATCCAGCTTGTTCTACAAGGATGCTCTACGTGGCTGCTGTTCCCCCACTGCTGGGTGTAGGCCTCATCTTTGATCATTATCCATTATCACTTCCACCTGCCCAGTCTTAAGTCCTGTGGGCAGCCCTGCTGGCCATCAGCTCATGCTCAGTCTCTCCTCCCTCCATCACCCTCCCATCCCTCACTCACCAGCCTCCACCCATGCCTGCAGTGGGAGGGTGGGAGAGGCCCTAAGCAGGAATCAAGATGGGTAGGTGCTCATTTGGGCCCCACAAGACCAGGTCTCTAGCCTGAACTATAGTGGTGACCTTGTAGAGGATGGTGGTTGTCCTCAGACACCAGCTCTGGGCTCCTATCTGACCAGGCAGTGTGGCCGCCACACCTGGAGCTCCCCACCCCAACACTGCAACAGCACCCAAGTGCCAAGTGCCCAAGGAGTTTGTGCCCCTCTGTGATCACTGGACTGAGGTGGTCCTAGCAGGAGAACAGGCCTGGGCCTGAGGTTGGGGGAGGGCACTGTGCTGACACTCCCCGAAGATCTCTCCTGACCCCGGCCTGCTTTGCCTGGAGGCTGCCCTCCCTCATGCCCACAGGGACATTCTGGTCATAGAGGAGTGCAGCCACATGGCCTCTTCCTGCTGGCTCCTTAAACTCTGGCCTTCTCTGTCATCAAGGTGTGATCACCCCCACACTCCAACACTGGCAGCTGATGATGCCCGCCCATTCCCTGCTTAGGCAGAACTCACTGGCATCTGCCGTGAAGTCTGAGTGATTCCTGACCTCACTGTGCAGGTGCCATGGCCCATCATTAGGAGTCTTCACTCTGCCGGAATTCACAGATGCAAGGCGCCTCGATGCTGCAGGTGTTTCTGTTACTCTTTATTTTACCTAAATTACTTGTAACAGGAACATTGTGCCCTTCAGTTGGCCTACGATTTAAGTCCTTCTCTGTGTCTGGGAAACTTTTGAATTAAAAACAAACAAACCAAAAAACTCGGGATGCTGGAGTATTTCCATCTGTGATGGTGGAGAAACAGATAAAATGACTCTCAGTCAAACTCTGCAAGAAAGCGAGGATTTATAGTCAGGAAGGCTCTGCACTTACAGCTTTTTAATGAGCCTTAGGTGTCCAAAGTTGGGCTGATTTAAATCCAGTAGTATCTACTATGATTTTTAACACCTTGGGTTGCCAGATTTAGCACATAGAAATAGAGGACACTCCTAGCCCCACTGCCCAAATAGCCTGAGGCTGGGGGTGACAGTGCTGATGCCTGGAGAAATGGGGAGGAGATTCATGTGTGTTTGTGCCTGGACCTCAGACTGGCATCCAAGATGACAACACCAACAATGTTCATGTTGGTGGGGCCACCCCTGGTCTGTGGATGGCATGGCCCATCGCCTCTGCCCTCACCTCCTCCCTCCCCTGGGAGCATCTGGAGCCTGAGCCCTGTGCTTCCTGACACCTGTGGAGTAACCACAGTTTGTGACACCAGCCCCAGCAGCCACGGGGCATTCGTGTGTGCCGGGTACTGGCTGCAGGTCCTCTGAGTACTGTCTTCAGTCCTCTTGTGGTGGAGCTGGAGACAAGGAACTGCCCCACCAGGGCCTGCATGTGATTCTTACAGCCCTCGGGACAGGCAGGTCTTATCTCTGCCTCGTTAGGGTCAGAGAGGCCCTGGGGCTTGCCCACATGGGTGACTAACCTCAGCCTCCTCTCCCATGAGGTGTGAAACCTCTGTCAGGTAGGTGACGGTCTGAGGGAAGGAGCTGGTGGCTGTTCTCATCCCCAGGACAGGATAATAACCAATCATTGGCCGGGCGCGGTGGCTCACGCCTGTAATCCCAGCACTTTGGGAAGCTGAGGCGGGCAGATCACGAGGTCAGGAGTCGAGACCATCCTAGCTAACACAGTGAAACCCCGTCTCTACTAAAAATACAAAAAATTAGCCGGGCGTGGTGGCGGGCGCCTATAGTCCCACCTACTCGGGAGGCTGAGGCAGGAGAATGGCGTGAACCCGGGAGGCGGAGCTTGTAGTGAGCCGAGATCGCGCCACTGCACTCCAGCCTGGGGAACAGAGTGAAACTCCGTCTCAAAAAAAACCAATCATGATGACCATGCACCAAGTGCATCCGAGTCGGGCACTGGGACAGGATTTTGTGTGCAGTTTACCCTCATGACACCTTCACCTCGTGTTATTTAGGTACTGTTAAAATTCCCACTTCAGAGATGGAAAAACGGAATCCCAGAGAGGAAACCTGACTTACCCAAATCCCAACTCTGGCAGGCATTAGAGCTGCTGCCCACAACACAGACCCAGCCCGAGTCAGGCATGTAAGACTCACACTGCTCTGCCATGACCACAGGTGTGTCCTGCTTACAGATATGCCTCTCCCCTCACTGCACCCCCTCCCCACATCCCTCACCTCTCAGGAAAGGCACTCTCTGCTGGGGCCAAAGTGAGCCCTCCGGGCAAGGTTTCGAGCAAGATGATGAAACACAAAAGAGCTTTAGAGCTGCAAAGGAATGAGCTCTGAGTAACTGAGTACAAAAGCTGGGAAAATGCAGTGCCTGCTGGAATTCCACCCTTAAAGCCTGCTGGGAGAATAGATAGAGACAGGTCAGCATTGTCAGCGAGGGTCCTCTCCCTACACACACACCCCAGTCACCTGCAGTGCAGGGCCCTTGTGAGACCTCAGCGACCTAGGTGGAGTCTCTTGGTGTGCACTCCATAGCGGTGGGGAGTGGGGGTGCACAACAGATCCTTCTAAAGCAAAGCCCACTTCAGGATTGTGCCCACTCATCCAACACTTCATAACTGCCCACCTTTCCTGTTTTTAGTTTGTGAGCTATTATCGTCCAACACTGGCAGTAGTGGTATCAGCTGCCAGTACCAGGCAGAAACCTCAGGGATGCTGGGAATGTGTTTTTGCCCTCCTGGAGTTCTCAACCGAGGAGAGACAGAACCATGGTTGAGTTATTTATGTGCAAAATGTACCAGGCACTGTCTGGGCAGACCAGAGAAATAGAACACAGCCTCTACCTAAGGACAGGCGAGACACTGCCAAATGCCTAGGTCCAGGTCCCTGGCCTTGACCTGAAACGATTCATTCAGCAATATGCTGATTGAATGGGAGCCATCCCAGAGTCACCCAGATCTTAGTGGGCATGTCTGTCAGCATTGCCCAGGCTTTACTTCTCACCAAAAAAATTTCTAAATCAATCTTTTCTTTTCTAAATATTCTTAAAATATCTCCCCCATTTTCCCAGAAGTTACCCCTGACTCTCTTGTATAAATTCACAAATAATTAAATACCCACATGGGCAGAATATTCCTCATAGCTCAAAGGTAACAGTAGTCACATTAATTCCATAGGCAGCTTTATGTGTGGCTACAATGAATTTAACTAGCTTTTTCATTGTCTTTCCATGAAATGAAGTTGAGAAAATTGTTTTCCCTTTGCAGATTGAAGTTTTATTTACGCAATTATCTTTTATTTAATAATAATAATGTTTTAAAAATCCATGAATTGGCATACTTTGTTGATTTTAGTAGCTGGGGCTATGTAATTAATTATGTTTCCCTTTTTTCCTTGGATTCTAGGAAGCTCAAAGATAAATTTGGAGCTTGGTCACAGAAGTAAGATTAGCCATTGGTGGTTAGAAAATTTGTATTCTTTTCTGCCTGGGTTCCAATTTCCTATTTCTATCTTAATAAACTCTCTGTTATATCTTTTGTTATAAGCTTCACCAATTCTTTTTTGGTAAAAGGGAAATAAATGAAGTTGATTTTTAAAAGAAAGTACTTTTTTAAACACTTATTTTTCCTCTGCCAGTAGAAACTTTTATTTTCACTGTTTTTTATAAGTAGGCAAACACGTATTACAATATTATCAATACCAGAACTTCACACTCAGCAAGTTAGAGTTCGCACACCAGCCCAAACAATAAGGCATAAGAAGCATTTAAGATCACAGGTTAAAAATACAACAATATGCTACACATTCTAAGAGGTGATAATAAAGATTTTAGAATAAAAATTAAAAACAATTTTTAAAAAATACAACAATAGGCTCCTGTAGTAGCTCACACCTGTAATCCCATCACTTTGGGAGGCTGAGACGGGAGGATCCTTTGAGGCTTGAAGTTTGAGATCAGCTTGGCCAACATAGCAAAGACTCCATCTCTTAAAAAAAATTAAAAATTAAAAATACAACAATAGACTCAAAAGTCAAACATTAAAGTTGAATGTCATTTCGAATACCTACCAATCAGGAATTTTAAATTACATAAAACAAAAAAATACTCTTAAAATAGTTTTTCAAAAGAGGTTACTGATCATTTAAATTATTCTTTTCCAGGAAGGATAGCTTTAATTTATGCCTAAGAGCAGGGTTGTCTGCCCTTCCATGATGCTGTCTCAGACATGAATGTTATAAATTGATGGAGACAGTTCTCCTCGCCTACGTTTGGTTTTCCCTAAATGCCCTTAGCAACCTATGTATAAATCCATGCATCTTGCCAAGCTACACTTATGGTTAAGCAGTAATTACAGTGTGCCTGGACACAGCCCTCAAATGTTCACCTCAAGCAAGACGAGTCTCCCTTCAATATTCTCCTGATCAAGCTTCTGCCCTATTTCTGGCCCCATGTCCCAATCTTACTGAGCAGGAATCTAAAGACCACATTAATGAGCAAACAGCCCAGAACAGCCATCCGATTTTACAAGATTCCCCCAGGCAAGCATTAAATCCTCAGTCTCTACTGCCCTACCCCCATGCCCCGATGTGCTGCTGAGAGCGGATTTTTCATTCCTGCCAGCTGACTGTGTTCAGCAAATGTTTGTAAATGTCTGTGGCCGTGTCTCCTCCACGCTACGGTGAGCTTCCGCCCCCTGAAACTGTGTTTTCTGAGTCTTTTGTGTCTCCTAATGGTGCCTGGAACATTTTGCACATGATAAAGAACTCAAATAAAATGAACAATAAGCGTCCCCAACCAGCTAGAGCTTTTACGAGGCTCTTAGTGAAAACTCTGAACCACATCGGCGTCTGATAAAGGCAAACATCTGGAGATGCCAGTGGCAGATGCCCAATTATGCTGAGTCTGATGAATGGACACGGAGCTATTTGGGGCTCAGCAGCAATCCTCAGCTGGACCTGCTGCTACCGAGGGCGACAGGCTTCCCTCTTTCCAGGCACCATCCTGGCCTTCAGAGGGCTGGAAACTTCTGCTCATCCACCACTAGCCCCAGCCATCCCAACCAGCCACTGCCACAAGATCTGCTGCCCCATCCCCAAGGAAGAGGAGGGCCAGGTTAAATTGATTTTCTCATTCACTTTTTTATTTCACAGAAATATCATATTTTCTACAAGAAAGTGTTAATTATACCACAGACACCATCAAATGGTACTAAGTGATAACTAAATGTTCAGAAGGTTGACATGTATATTATTTCAAGTAGCTTCATGATTTATTATCTAATTTAGATAAATGGCAAATAGTGATATCATGATAGCCCCCTTTTATTCTGGTTTACGCCTCATTGTTTCTGGGTATAGAATAAAATGAATCATCAAACAGCCCCACGGGAAAGACTGGCAAACTGGTTAAGGGCATAGGCTCTAGCATCAGACCCTTGGGGGTTCAACTGCCCGCCCTGCTGTTGACCAAGGGCAAAAGCAGGGAGTGCTAAGGGTGTCTCAGAGGGGACAAGGTTGATGATCAAGTGAGATAAACCACTTGACAATGTTCAGCATCAGGAATGTGCTCCACCTGTGTTAGCTGGTACTAAGTCTGGGGTTAAGGGCGGACGACAGCTCTGGATTTCCACTCCAGGGATCAGGCTCAGCTGAGAGGTGCATGCACCCACATTAGTCTCTGAATTGTACCCAGTGAGGAGGGGGCTTCACTGTGAAGGGGCAGTGACTGTGGCATGCCATCCTGTGGCCAGGCGGGCATTTCTTCAGGGCCTAAGCTGTGTTAACTTACATTTCTGAAAGAGGAAAAGGACTTTCAGGCTGAGACTTTTACACCAAGAAGTCACTATTTTCATCTGAGTATAGTGAGGCCCATGATGGGGGCAGAACACAAGGCCTCCCAGACAAAATTATTCTCTTTTTGTATTTTCTTTTTTTTTTTTTTTTTTTTTTTTTGAGACAGGGTCTTGCTCTGTCACCCAGGCTGAAGTGTGCAGGGGCACTATCATGGCTTCCTGCAGCCTCAACCCCTAGGGCTCAACCCCTACCTCAGCCTCCCAAGTAGCTGGGACCACAGGTGTGTGCCACCACGTGGGCTGATTTTTGTATTTTTTGTAGAGATGGGGTTTTGCCATGTTGCCCAGGCTGGTCTCGAACTCCTGAGCTCAAGAGATCTGATTGCTTCAGCCTCCCAAAGTGCTGGGATTACAGGTGTGAGCAACCGCGTCCGGCCTGTGCATGTCTCTTAATGAAACCTGCCAAGGAAGCTGGCAAAGTCATGGAACCGTGTGGTCCAGGCCAGCAGGATGGAAGATACAGAGCAGCCATGAGTCCTGAGGCTGTGACCCAAGCCCTCATCAAAACACCTGCCTTGGGGGAAAAAACCCTGCTAGTAGAATAGGTGTCTACCAGCAGTCCCAAAAGCTATAGGTCCTAGAGGGCAGATGCCACAAATGATAAGGCCCCAAAGTTAAAAACAAAAGCAGCAGAAGAGGAAAAGTCCATTTTCATCGAGTTACCAAATGCCCGGATAAGAGCCAGGTCCTACATCCGCTTGGCCCACAGGGCCTGGCAAGTCTGCACACATGTGCCTGGGGTTACAGAGAGAAAGTTCAGAGCCGCCCCATTTCTACTGCTGCCAAGGACAAGTCTCCCACACAGTGTTCCAAGTCACTGGAGTAGATCTGTCAAGTACCAGGGCCTTTTCATTTCCAATTTGGATGGAAAGACTTATTTTCTATGCTGTACTCCTGGAAACAGTGTTTCAGGCTGTCCTGATGCCCCCAGCATCTATACAAAGATAACAGCCTCTGGGGGCTAGCACCTCAATGGCAGGTGGGCTGGGGGCACAGGTGACCCCTATTTCCTACCTGGGGAACCCCTGACAAGTCCCTTCAGACCTGCTTCTAAAGGTTGCTTGCCAGCCCCTCCTCACACCCCACCTCCTGCATACCCACCCTCACAATTGCTAAGCTGAGGCCCATGGAGATTCCAGGATAAAACAGAGAAAACAGCTGGGCATGGTGGCTCATGCCTGGGAAGCCAAGGCAAGCGAATCCCTTGAGCCCAGGAGTTCAAGACCAGCCTGGGCAACACGATGAAACCCTGTCATGGTGGCTCACGCCTGTAATCTCAGCACTTTGGGAGGCTGAGGCGGGCAGATCACCTGAGGTCGGGAGTTCGAGACCAGCCTGACCGACATAGAGAAACCCCATCTCTACTAAAAATACAAAATTACCCAGGCATGGTAGCACATGCCTGTAATGTCCAGCCTGGGCAACAAGAGCGAAACTCCGTCTCAAAAAAAAAAAAAAAAGTTAGCTGGGCGTGGTGGTGTGCACTGAGTAGTCCCAGCTACTCGGGAGGCTGAGGTGGGAGGATCTCTTGAGCCCGAGAGGCAGAGGCTGCAGTCAGCCACGATGGCACCACTGCACAGAATGAGACCCTGTCAAAAAATAAAGAAAAAAAGAAAACAGAGAAACGATGGCAGGGTTGTCATCCTGCCCACCATCCCAGCTGCGCCTCAGCCTCCCTGGGACCTGGCGTTCCTGCAAAAGAATGTGCATGGGCTTTCTGACAGCTGGCCCCTCTGACTCCTGTGTGTGTGGTCACCCCTCTAGTCACAGGCACTCAGTAAGTGCTGTCACGCAAGAGTGGGGAGCTGTTCCCCTTCATTACAGAATATTTGTCAGGGTATTCTTCAACGCATGAGGCCCAGCCCTGGTTTTGAAATGAGCTGGGGTAAAATTATTGTGCAAACAATCAAACCTCAGCAAATCCATTCTAATTCATTTCATTTAAAACTTTTGTTTTCCATAAAGGATTAGGCTAGGAAAGAATTTAATCACATCAAATCCACTTCTAAAATGGTTACAGATCCCAGGATCAAGAGTAATGATTACAAAAAAAGAATAAAAATCCCTGGATATTGAGAACTCATGTTTGGTACTGAATTAGTCAAACCAGCCTCCCTGACGTCAAGAAGTAGCCTTCTTCCAGGACTAGGAAAACTGTATTTGTTGTTTTCAGGCATGAATGAAGGCAGAAATAGAGGTGAGGCCAGGCCAGGTCACTTGTCTTTATGCAGAGGTCAGTTCTGACCTGTAGCAAATTTGTATTGGCATCTACTCTGAGCCTGGCACTGTTCTTGGTGTCACAGATCCAACAGTGAACACAACAGACAGAATCCCTGTCCTCAGGGAGCTCGTGTTTCAGTGGAAGAAGAAAGACAACATAGAAATGCATAATGAGTTAAGTAGTGATGTTTTGGAAAGAAAAATGAATCAGGGAAGGGAATAGAGGGTGACAGGAGGCATTATTTGTACGGGATGGTCAGGGAAAGCTATCCCAAGGGGGTGATATTTGAAACAGGGACCTGAACAAAGTGAAGGAGGGAGCCACATCACATCTAAAATCAGAGCGTTACTGTAGGAACAAAGGCCCTGGGGCCAGAGGGAGCATGACACTCTGTGCTGCACCCTGACACAGTGTACAAATCCACTCTCCATACAAGACTAGCTCATCATCATTATAGAAGTGAAGCTTCCCCTCCAGCAAGTCAGCAGGCACATCTCAGGCCCAACAAGCCCTTCTCAGCATCTTCCTGGAAGTCTCCTAATTCAGCATACACTGGTTTTCCAGGGAAATGACATTCCAGTTGGAGGTTGCATTCCTAAGAATTCCTAACTATTGAATGCATTCCAGCATCCAATCAGGAAAGGCACTGACCTGCCATCACCTTGAACCTTGATTCTGTAGAACCTTGATTCCGTAGAACCTTGTTGCCTCTTTGTGGCTACCGCCTCTTTGAGTTTCCAGAGAATTGTCTGGTGTGGGCCTGGGGTCACTGTTGGTCACTGGGGCTGGCAGTCAGGAAGGAATGCTGAACATAAAGCCATGACAAATGAGGATAAACTTGAACATTCAGGCACAGCGCCCACCATGCTATATAACAAATCACTACCAAACAGACCACTGGAAGGAGTCACCACGCCTTCCACCACCAGCATAAATGTACCCACTGACCTCATGTGGGCCCTGCTCTGTGGGACTCCTACAGCTTGTGCAAGATGAATAGCCACACTGAGTTGAGTCATGACTCTGGCTTATTGCTTGTCCTCAGATTATGACAAATATGCACACAGAATCAATCCCTGCCTCCTGGCCCTCAGCACCCAGATGCAGCCCCCTTCCTAGGGCAGTATGTCACATACCTTCCCCATTTTATAGAGGAGAGAAATGGAGGCCTGCAGAGGTGAGGTGCTGTATCACTCAGGGTTCAATCAGGGAGGCAGAATACTACAAGTATAATGGAATCAGAAATTTATTCTAAGAATTAGACCTTATTAATTGTAGGAAGAGCCAGGGAAATGACAGTCTAAAAGGGAGAGAGATGTGACTCAGAGGAAGGTCACTAGCCAGCCGTGGCGTGGGTGAAGGAGAGTCGGAGCTTGCAGGGAGGTCCTGCTAAGGAAGGCTGGGTAGGATTCTGTAGAACCTTATTGCCTCTTTGTGGCTACCGCCTCTGTGAGTTTTCAGAGAATTGTCTGGTGTGGGCCTGGGGTCGCTGTTGGTCATCTGGGCTGGCAGTCGGGAAGGAGAGCTGAACATAAAGCCATGACAAGTGAGGATAAACTGGAAGCTGCTGTCCTCTTAGCCATTTGGCATGTTTGCCTTGCTGGGATTCTAAAGATCTGCGACGAAGGCATTTATATGGTCCTAGGTGCTTTAAGAAGGCTTCCAGAAAACCTGGTATGACAGCCTGCCTTGTACCTATGAAATTCTCCTGTTCTGGCCAGCACAGTGCCCTGAAACTTCCCCTTGCAATAAGAAGATTGAAGTTCCTGGAACCAGGCTATTGGCGTGGGGATCTCAGATAATTACCTTTTAGGCGAGGCCAGGATTCAGGGAGATTCTTGGACATGCCCTGTCCCACCTCTACCCTGACTCTAAAGCATGCTCCAAAGACAGGGCCCTGTCTTCAAACTCACCCCCTGTAACATCCCACTTACGCCCCAGCCCCTGCTGCCTCCTATACCCCTATCACCCCCAATTCCACTTCCAACCCCAACTGCCCAAACTCAAGTCTTGCATTTTCTACTCCCTACTGGGCATCACCACTGAGCTGGGTGGCAAAAACCTAAAAAATTGGCTCAGAAAACCTCCAGTGCCAGTGACATCAAGTCCAAATGTGTCAGCTACATGTTGAAGTGCTCCCTGCAACAGGATATGGCATGCCCCTCCCCTCAGCCACTGTGTTTCCCTCAGGTGGACTGGGGCAGAAAAAGGGTGAGACGCAGGGATGCTGTGGAAAGTGCCCAGACTTTGGAGCATGACAAATTGGAGCTCAAGTCCCAGTTCTGACACTCACTGATGCTGGCCTGGGTGGTTCATTCAAGACTCTGTACTTCTGTTTCACTGAGCTCTGAGGCCAGCACCTCACAGAGGGTGGCACTGGCAGTGCTCTGAAGGTGAGGGGTGGGGGTCAGGAGAAAAAAGTTCAATCCAGTGCAAAACTAGCAGATCCAATCACAAGCATCCAATAATCTGATTATTGTTTGGCCTCTGTGATCCCACAAACCACCACTTAGAAGAGAAATCCTCTCTCACTCAGAGCTGGCCAGAAGTTGCCATGTACCTGAACCCAGTTACAGTCGTCAGCCACAGAAGGGGCTGGTATGACCGGCCCTGCCCACTGGGTGATTGCTCAGGTTTGGTTTTGAACAGAGCAGTGTTCCAGGTGTCTAGGCACCTTTGTCGGGGCTGGAGAGGCACAACCATGGCAGATTAAGGCTGCAGGGACACATGGCCAGTCTGAAACATGCCCCCATCTGTGTGTGGGACATACAAGTGTGTGTACTTGTAGCATATGGTACTAAAAAAGTTCATCTCTTCCACTTAATTTTTATAAAACTGTCAGAAAGTGCAAGTTGAGGATTCTTGTCTGAGTCTAATCCAACCACTACTGTAGTCTAACCCATGGGCCAGCTTCTGTCCCTTGATAAATGTGACTTAGAACAACCATATTGAATTAGGAGCTGATTATATCTGATTTGCCCTGTAACAGGGTTAGGTCCATTTCCTGGGATATAGCAGAAGGGCCTGATGGTCACCAAGCTAATCCATAATTATCGTTTAAAATTACAGCCCAAATGGGTCATGCTGGCAAGGTCAGGGGGACACCCTAGCAGAGCTGGGCTGGACTCAACAAGAAACATCACAGCTTCCAGCACCTCCACAAAGCCCTTAACCCTTACCCAGGACCACATCACCCCCGACACGTATTTGAGGGTGGTTCCTTCTAGAGGCCACTTGGCAGAGGCAGGAAGTGGGACTAGGAGGCTCTGTGGCAGGATGGATTGAGAACAGCACTGGTTTTAGAGTCAGACAGACCTGGGTTCAAATCCCAGCTCCTCCACTGTGATCTTGGTAGCATGCTTTACCCCTCTGGGCCTCAGTTTCCTCATCTGTAAAATGGTGACTACAATAGTAGCTGCCCTGCTATGGAGTAGAGTGGAGAGGTGTGGTGACATCCACACTGGTGCCTGGGGAGGCATGAGGCTACGGAGAGAAGCTGGGCCCAGGCCAACTTGGCCTTAGCCCTGAGACAAGGCAGGGCTTTGGGTTTATCGTGGATGTCACTGATGTACTGTGTTTATAGCAAGGGGCTCCTCTCTGGACATGATCACTACTGAAGCAAAGTCCATACCTGGCCACTGCTGCAGTCTTCCAAATGATGAGGACGAGGCAACCTGGCAGTCCAGGCGAGCAGCAGCTGATTGGGTTCCAAGTCATCCAGGAAGAATGGCCAGTGGGGGGTCTGACCATCATTCTTCCTTCCTCCCCACCCACCTGCCCCTACATTGCATCAGCTGCCTCTAGGGAGCCTGGGCCTCAAGGCTCCTTCTTTGTGGGTGTCCACAAGATGGGATGGATGGCACTTGGCTCTTGAAGGGGACCCCACAGGCCTAGAAGGGGTCCCTACTTCCCTCCATTCCAGGCAGCAGATGTACTGGGGGCGTGGGGACAGCAGAGTTGTTCTCTTTACATCCAAGGCCTGTGGGACCAGGGGCTGACATAGATAAACGAAGCACAGTGATGAGTAGACATGCTATGGGGCACCAGACCATGGGGCAGTGGGGGTAAGAAGGTGGCTCCTCCTTCTCACCTCCTGACCTTCACCTTGAACCCAGAGCAGGAGCCAGGTAATAGGAGAAGCCAGAAGTCCCCATGTGGGGAAAATGGGACCTCACTGCACAGCCTAGCCAGTCCTGATTTTGAATCCTGAAGTGACCTCCCCCCAAGCCCACCCACAGGGACATTTTCTGGCTTCAGCATTTGAATGAGAGTCTGAGAACCCAGAGGTGTAGGCAGAGGCAGGGCGGGCCTGAGGAGGCTGGGAGGATTTGCTCTCTTTGTTCAGAGCCAACAACTACAGGCTCAGTGTTTTTAAATGTTTGAATCAACAGAGGGACTGTTTATCACTATTTTAAATAAGAAACGTAATTAAAGGTTAGTGAGTCCCCAGAGCTCCTGGCCACGATGTCAAAGGCTTCCTTGACCTGGAGCGGGGAACAGAATGAAAAGTGACCACAGACACACTCCACTTCGGTGTGCTCTGCCACAAATCCCGCCTGATGGGTGCTCCCACCAAGGCCCACAAAAGATTCTGTGGCTAATGGAATGGCATTTCACATAGGTCCACGTTTTTCTCATTCCTAGGTGGTTTTTCTTTCTAAACTTGGGAACATGGAGATTCTATTTTAAGAGCATGAATTACTGTCCAATTTTAATGTAACTAATGCAAACCAAAAACCAACTTTGAACTGAGGAAAGGAAACAAAAGCAATTTATGGGATAATTTTGTGTTCACATCCCTCAAGATTACTTGAGAACACTTGTCTGATGCATTTATTTCTGGTCAAGAAAAGTGAATCGCCAGCTTTTTGGTGGTTTCTGGAGAACAAGGTGAAGGTTGGCCACATCAGCCTGGAAGACTCCAGCTCGGCCACCTCAGGCCAGGATCCTCCTCGGGGCTCAAAGAGGTAGTGTCAGGAAGGTAAAAATAGCGTGAGGGATTCGGCACCAGCTTTCTGACACATGGTTTTCTCATCCCAGGGACTGCCACGTAGGGCCCTCCTTTTCCATCTATTCTAAGTGAAAAAGAAAAAAGTAAGATTATTTGAGAACTAAATAAAAACAGTGCTATATTTTAAGCACCTTTTCTGTGATCTTCCTCCTTTCCCAAGTGCTCTTTTTGGCTCTTCTTTCCTCACCAAGCCAAAAATGGGATAAGCCCCAAGCTTCTGTCCTTGACCCCCTTTTTCCCTCCGCCTGTTCTCCCTGAGAACATCCACAGCTGCAGCTCCAGCAGGGGCCCAGGTGGCCACAGCCCTAGCACATTCCAGACGCCCACCCACCTCTTGGACTCCCTCCCTCCCTCCCTGACGAAGCCCCAACATCCCAGAACCAGATTCTGCATCTCCCTCTGGAAGGCTGCCTTTGGGGCATATTCCTCCCTGTGGTTGTCATCCCCTGGCCTTGCCTGTCTGCAGGTGGCCAAGACTGTTTGACATGTGACCCAGGTCCCAGACCCTCTAGAGGCCACCTCTGGGGTGGTGCCAGGAGCAATAGAGGCTCACTGTAGGAGGCCCTAAGACGAAGCACTGCCACCAGGGGAGGGGGGAAGGCTTCCTGAAGAGACCCCCGCCCCCGGCCCCCGCAAAAGGCCAGAAGATGAGGAGGAGCTGACCAAGCAAGGGGTGGAATTCCAGGCTAGGGAAAGGCCCTCCTGGAGAGAGAACGGGACCAAGAAGGAAAGAGGAGAGCTCTAAGGACAGGATTGGCAAGAAGTGCGACAGGAGAGGAGGCAGATGTGGGGCATGGATTTTATCCTGGGGGCCATGAAAGAGTTCTCAGCTGGGAGGGTACCCAGGTGTGTACCTAGAAAGATCACTCTGGCTTCTGTATGGAGAACAAATGGAGGGCGCAAGGCTGAAGGACACCAGGGAGAGACAATGGGCTTGACCGGGGTGTTCCCCATCATCCCTCAGCCCCACAGCAGAACTCTACCTGGTTCCTGCTGGGTTTATACCTCCCAATCCCCACCAGCTCTCTGACCATTCAGATATCCAGGACAACAGTTGATGGATGAATTCACACTCCAGTGTTAAGAACAAATCATGGCAGCATCCACCTTGAATCCCTCTGGGACAGAGGAGGAGGCAGGTAAGAGGGAAGGGTGGTGGCTAGCAAGACTTCCCAACCCCTGGGGTGTTCCTCCCTTACCTATGGGTGCCTCCTGTGTATTAGAGAGCCCCATCGGTCAAAATGCTAACCAGGATGGGGCTGCAGATAAGTCTTGCTCACAGAATCTGTGCCACCCTCTGCTGTGTGACTGAGCAAGTCACTTATGCCCCTCCAAGCCTCAGTTTTCATCTCTGAGTACGGGATCAATAATACCCACCCTCCCCAGGCTGCTTAGGGGATGAAACAAGACATTGTGCAGGGAATGCTCTGAACACAGTGCCTGGCACACAGTGGGTACCCCAAAACATTTTTTATATAATCATGTTGATGAAGATGATGATTCCAGTAAGCTATAGGCACTCACAACACACACGTGAGTTCACACAGCTTTTAAATTTCAAGTCTCCATGTTGCATTTTCGTTTTGTTTTCTTTTGTTTTACCACAAAGTAGCCTCATTGAGGCAATAATTCAAACAATTGGGAGCAGTTTCTCACAGCTCCTGCTGTGCCCCCTGGTGTGTACAAAGGGAATCGAACCTTCTGGTGATGGACATGCCCGCCTGGCTAGAAATCACTTTATTGATTCCACCGAGGTTCCTGGAATGCCTGTCAGGGACTGGGCCCTGTGCTTGGAGCTCAGGGGGCTCTACGCTGCCAGTACAAAGCCCCAGGGTGTGAGACAGAGGGGAGGGGGTTGGAAGCTTTAGAGCTGAGCCTTGGAGGAGGGGTGTCAGGTGGACCACCAGGGTGTTCCAGACACAGGGTACAGCATGTGCAAAGGCATGGAGGCGTGAAAGAGCATGGTATGTCCCAGGAACAGTGAAAGCTAGAGGTCGGGGCCATCACATCAAATCAGTGGGAGAAAGAGGGGCAGAAACGAGACTGAGGAGGGCAGGGCCTGGTCACTGGGGTCCTCAAGCCAGGCCAGGTAGAAGGATTGATCCTGGGGGTAGAGGGAGATCTGGAGATGCTGGACAAGGGCAGAATGAGCTCAGAGCTGCTGCTGGTGGGGATCACAGGCTTCAGCCCAATTAGGAGGGAAGGGGCTCAAAGCAGGCAAGACAGGAGGAGGCCCTGGTGGCGGTGACAGCCACGGAGGGGTTGGGAGTAGGGACTAGAAATGGACTCAAGAACTAGGAGTAATTGGCCTTGACTCTGGACAGGACACTTGGGGCTAAGGGAGGGGCCAAGGACAGAGTAGACAACTAGGGGCTACACCCGCTGAGGCTGGAAGGGCAGGGCTGGGCTGCCCAGGCCAGGCACACTGAGTTGAGGCACCCCTGGGACAGGACTCTGCTCCCTGCCTTCCCTCAACAACTTTCAGTCTGTTTTTCTCTCTTCTTTAACTGCCACAATAGGAAACCAAGGTCTTTTTTATTGTTTGATATATTCCTCATTTTTAATTTTAAAAAAAGAGTAAGTGAAATGTTTTCTATTTCCTTCTCAAACAGAAAAGCAACATTACCTATACACATAGTCTCTCATGTATAGGAATGTCTAGATTTTACTTTTCCCTTGATGTATTTTTTTAAGACCGTTTAGGCACCGGGATGAAATTTAGAGCTGTCTGTCACCTTGGTGCTCAGCTAGCTGCCACTCAGGGTCACCCCTTAAGTGGGCCCAGGCTAGGGCGGCCACAGGCCTGAGCTCACCTGCCCCGTCTCAGGCTCATTGCTCAATGGCTTGAGGTGAACTGGGACATGACGGCTATGGGACTGAGATCTTCCCTCAAAGCCAGAGGGCATGCTTTAAACCCTGGAGATGATGACATTTTGATAAAGTTTAAAAAAACTATTTCACTTTGCAAGACAAACAGCTAATAAAATAGAATCTTTTTTGGTAACCACCCATACACCAATCAATCTGTCACTCGAAAAACTAGTTCCCAAGAAGTGTGAAATGAGGCCACTCTGGAGTTCTGTGGGAACAGAGAGCCCCTGAAAAGCCTTCCTCTCGACCAGATTACAGTTGCCACCCAACAAAGGGAAAATCTCTGATTCTGAGCACAGGAAATACACAGCTAACTAGTTGCTCAATCAATACTGACTTTTGGAAGGTGAGCCATGAGGCTGGGGGTCACTGTTACACTGTTTATGTGCCCCCAGTCCACACTATCACCTATAATCCTGCCTCTTTTTTTTTTTTCAATTCCAGCCCCCTTGGGAAAGATATATATATATATATAAGCATTTCCCACCCAGGGGGGCTAGCCAAGCGAGTGATGCCACAGGGGCCTCTTCTGCACTGCAGCCATTCAAGCAACAATTTAAAACAAAGGGTCATTCAACACCACCAACAAAAATCAATAGGACAAGCCTCAGTCATAAAACACATCTCTGTGCCCACCTGAGGCCACCATTGGAATGAGATTTCACCTCACTCACTGTCTCTGTATCTCCAACTCTGCCTGATGGCCTCTTGTTTTTTCTGTTTTCCCTTAGCTCTAATTCCCTATTTAAACAAACAAGCAAAAAAAGCCTCATATTGTACATAGGATACAGTTTAAGTTATCTTAAATCTTTTGGGGAACAAGAGAAAATAAATTATAAATAATCAGAACCTGCCCAAAGCAGCTGTGACTGAAGAATTCTGAATCCTGCTGCACTAAACTTAGAAGGAAAGCAGACAGCTACAAGTGCTAAATGATGAGCAGCAGTGTCTGCATGCAGTAGGCGCCTAATAAATGTCAATTAATTTGTTTTTTAAATGATGGAATCTGAAGGAACAAATAAGAGGAACTGGATAATAACTACTTTGAAAGAAATAAATGACAACAACAACAAAATACTGACAAAAACAGATCAGAAAAAATAATAGCTGTAATTCCATGGTGAAAATTATAAAAGAATTAGAAAACACCTGGAAGTAGTAATTGGCATTAACAGAAACAAATACAACAGAGAAATTAGTGATGTTGAGGATAAGGTAAGACATGAAACCTAAAATGTAGACAAAGAAAACAGAGGAGAAAATAACTGATTTGGAAAATGGAAAATGGTATCACAGCCCTAAAGTAGGCCTAGAAGAGAGAGACGAATGGATGAGGAACACATAAAGGAGACATCAGGAAAGAAATAATATAAGAAAAGTTTCCAGAAATGAAAAAACAGCTCAGCCTAGAACTAAAGAAAACACACTGTGCCTTTCAAGTTCAACTCTGTGGGAAAGACATAGGCATTTGCTAGCGTAAATTTTGAATTATAAATTATCCAACAAGCTGAAGTGAAGGGAGATATGTTCTTCTGAAATTGGTAAGAATGACAAGAGAACTGACATCACAAATATTAAAGACAAAATGAGCCTCAAAAAACTGTGCAATTCTGACTGCACAAGTAGATTCTAACCACATCAGTTATGCTCCTAAACAAGACTTGTTCTCTACAAGTAGGGGAAAGCAAAGTCTTCTAAAAATTGGGGGAAAGTTGTGCACAATTGTACTTTTTTAAAGCAAAGGAGAGTATCTGATTTTTACAAAAATATAAAAGACAAAAGCTATCTTATATAACAAGAAATTAGAATTAGAATGGACCAATTGAAGAAGAAAGAAAGAATAAGTGATCTGACAAAATGTAGTCACTCCCAAGAGTCCGCCTACACTCTAATATTCTCAAACCTGCTCCAATCCAGACCTCAACTCTGAGTTCTGGGTCTGAAGATCCAAATTCTGTCTGGACATGTCTATGCAAATGTCCCCCAACACCACAAACTCTGCCTTCACCCATTCACCCACCCCCACTGCCAGTGAGCAACTTCACTAGCCATACAGTTACCTGAACCAGGAGACCTCTGAATAAATTCCTGGTCCATTTTCCTTTTTGTTTTTTTTGTTTTTGAGACAGAATCTCGTGCTCTATCGCCCAGGCTGGAGTACAGTGGTGCTATCTCAGCTCACTGCAACATTGACCTCCTGGGTTCAAGCGATTCCCTGGCTTAGCCTCCTAAGTAGCTGGGACTACAGGCTCACACCACCACACCCGGCTAATTTTTGTGTTTTTACTAGAGATGGGGTTTTACCATGTTGGCCATGCTGGTCTTGAACTCCTGACCTCAAGAGATCTGCCTGCCTCGGCCTCCCAAAGTTCTGGGATTACAGGCATGAGCCACCATGCCCAGCCTCCTGGTCCATTTTCATGTTACCCAGGTACCCCTTGGTCCCCATCCATTTGTATAAGTCTGTTTGGGCTACCATAACAAAATACCATAGACTGGGTGGCTTAAACAACCGAAATTTAGTTTCTTACAGGTTAGAGGCTAGAAGTCTGAGATCAATGTTCTGGCTGATTCAGTTTCTGGTAAGGGCTCTCTTCCGGGCTTGTAGACAGCCACTTTCTCACTAAGTCCGCATATGGCTTTTCCTTGGTACGTGTGAGCACTTTGGCATCTTTTTTTTTTTTTTTTCCAGACAGCGTCTCATTCTGTCACGCAATCTCAGCTCACTGCAACCTCCGCCTCCTGGGCTCAAGTGTGCCTCAGCCTCCTGAGTAACTGGGACTACAGGTGCACATCACCATACCCGGCTAATTTTTGTCTTTTTAGTAGAAACAGAGTTTCGCGTGTTGGCCAGGCTGGTCTCTAACTCTTGGCCTCAGGTGATCCTCCTACCTTGGCCTCCCAAAGCGCTAGGATTACAGGCGTGAGCCACCGTACCTGGCCTGGCATCTCTTCTTATAAGAACACTAATGTTATCAGATCAGGGGCCCATCCTTATGACCACCTTTAAACTTGATTACAAATGCTCCTCAACTTATCAGGGTTACATCCCTATATGCCCATTCTATGTTGAAAATACAGTTCCTTGAAAATGCATTTAATACACCTAAACTAGCAAACATTATAGCTTAACCTAGCCTACATTAAACATGTTCAAAACACTCACATTAGCTTACAGTTGGGCAAAATCATCTAACAAAGTCTGTTTTATAATAACTACTAACATTTTATAATAAAAAATTAAAATAATAAAAAGAAAAGGTCAAAATTCAAAGTACAATTTCTATGGAATGTCTATTACTTTTGCACCATTGAAAAGCTGAAAAATCTTGGCCAGGCACAGTGGCTTATGCTTGTAATCCCAGCACTCTGGAAGGCCAAGGCGGGCAGATCACCCGAGGTCAGAATTTCAAGGCCGGCCTGGCCCACGTGGTAAAACCCTGTCTCTACTAAAAATACAACAATTAGCTGGACATGATGGTGGGCACCTGTAATCCCACCTACTCGGGAGGCTGAGGCACCAGAACCACTTGAACCTGGGAGGTGGAGGTTGCAGTGAGCCAAGATGGCACCACTGCACTCCAGTATGGGTAACAGAGTGAGACTTTGTCTCAAAAAAGAAAAAAAGAAAAGTTGAAAATTCTTAAGTCGCACCATCGTAAGTCAGAGACCATCTATACTTCCTTAGAGCCTCCATCTGCAAATGCAGCCACACAGTGGGTTTAGGGCTTCAACATATAAATTTGTTGGGGACACAAACATTCAGTTCATAACACCATTCTACCCTCTTAGATGTCCCCCAGATATGTGACCCTTCTCTCTTCCCACTGCCTTGGCCCTGCCATCTCCCTGCTTTGCCTACTGCACTGGCCTTCCTGCTTGTCTCCCCTCCTGCCCACCCCATGCTCCCTGTAGAATTATCTTTCCAAATGGATAACTGATCACTGAATACCTACAAAGAGTTGTCACCAATCTCATCTCATCTAATTCTCCCAACAGCCTTGCAAAGTAGTAGAAACCCAAGGCTCAGAGAGACTAAGTGAAGGCCCAGTGTTGCCCAGGGCCAGATTTGAACCTAGATTGGACTCTGAAGTGCACAGTCTTTCCAAGTGTGTCTCCCACCTTTGTAGTCCAAACTTCTGAAAGGATGTCAGGTCCACAATATACACAACAATTAATGACTGGCAGATGAATGGGCTTCATATGTAATCATATCTTCAACTTCATCTTCTTCAGTATCTACAGTCAAGTTGATCTCCCTTCTGAGTCCACCTAACAGAGATCCAGGCCCTCTGTTTTGCTGCTTCTTTGGGGGAAATGAGGAATTAACATTTTGTTAATCAAAATCAAAATGTGTACTTTCCTGTTAAAGACAACTCCCTCATGTGACTTCAATTATTTACTAGCAGAGTTACTTGCACTTTTAAGGGCAGAATTTTTTCAAGCATAAAATGACGAACTACAGCTTTGTCTTAATTCCCCATTAGCTTATGTCCTAATCTTTGTTCACGGAGGTGGGGGCACTGTCCCCCTCACTGGAAGATCAAGTTGAACCAACCACTCACCACCCTGTAGTGTTACTTGGAGATCTAGGAGGTTTGAAGTGTAGCTCCTCTCACCAGCCATCCCTAGCAGCTACTCTGGGATACTTCTGCACCTCTCCCCCAGGGTCTCACCCAAATGCAGACAGGCTGCCTGACCATGCCTGTCCAACCATGGCACCCTCCTTGCCTTGGTGGTGTTGTCAGAGGTGTTTGAACCGGGCAACTCCATCTTGAATAGGTGCTGGGTAAAATGAGGCTGAGACGTGCTGGGCTGCATTCCCAGAAGGTTAGGAATTCTTATTCTTTGTTTGTTTATTTTGAGACAGGTCTCACTTTGTCACCCAAGCTGGAGTGCAGTGGCGCCATCACAGCTCACTGCAGCCTTGAACTCCTGGGCTCCAGCGATCTTCCCACTTCAGCAGCGCAAGTAGCTGGGACTACAGGCATGCACCACCACACTCAGCTAGTTTTTGTATATTTTTTAGAGACAGGGTTTCACCATGTTACCCAGGCTGGTTTCAAATTCCTGAGCTCAAGAGATCTGCCTGCCTAAGCCTCCAAAGTGCTGGGATTACAGGTGTCAGCCACCACATCCAGCCTAGGTTAGGCATTCTTAGTCACAGGATGAGATAGGAGGTCAGCACAAGATACAGGTCACAAAGACTCCACTGATGAAAACAGGATGCAGTAAAGAAGCTAGCCAAAACCTGCCAAAAGCAAGATGGTGAACAAAACAACCTCTGGTTGTCCTCACTGCTCATTATATGCTAATTATAATGCATTAGCATGCCAAAAGATACTCCCACCAGCGCCGTGACAGTTTACAAATGCCAGGGCAATGTTCCAGAAGTCACCCTTGGTTTTATATGGTCTAAAAAGGAGAGGAACCCTCAGTTTCAGGAATTGCCCACCCCCTTCCTGGAAAACGCATAAATAATCCACCCCTCGTTTAGCACACGATCAAGAAATAACCATAAAAATAGCCAACCAGCACCCTCTGGGCTGCTCTGTCAATGAGGTAGCCATCCTTCTGTTTCTTCTCTAATGAACTTGCTTTCACTTTACTGTGTGGACTCACCCTGAACTCTTTCCTGTGCAAGGTCCCAGAACCCTTTCTTGAGGTCTGGATCAGGACCCCTTTCTCATAACACTGGGGACTTAAAGGTAACCCCTTCACTAGGGTTCAGTCAAGATTTTTCCCCAAGGTGAGCAGCTGCTCTTCACTCTCACTCACCCCAAACTTCAACTGTAGCATGAGGCTGGGAGGCCCCAGGTCTGCATGAGGTCTGACACTGACAGTCAGATGGAAGGCTGTGTGACTTTGGGTACATTACTAAACCTCTAGGCTCCAGCCTCCTCGAAGGTACCTGGCCCCAGTATCACCATGTGGGTAAATAAATCAACCTCCTAGGTGCCCTTTGCAAACATTATTTCTGGACCTGTGAAGTCAGTGTTATCCTCATTTTAAGAAGGCAGCAACTGAGGCTTGGAGAGAGGCCCCAGGGAACAGGTCCATCCATCTCCACAGCTGGTTCTGCTACAAAGGAAAGGTGGAGGTATCCAGGAAACTGACCAAGCTCAGTGCATCTAGGGACATCTCCCGTGGAGCTGCACATCCATCAGGGGTCACCCCAGGTACTGGTCTGTGGTCTTGGGGCCTGTGGGATTGAGGCCTCCTGGTGGACAGGCAGGCAGGCAGGAGCGTGCTTGGGACCACTGCTGGCTCCAGACACTGCCTTGCTGTGCTAGGTAAACGGCCCACTTTCCACACCCGCCCCCCAGGCCCTCCCTGCTCTGCTCCTACTGCCTATTTAAGCCAGAGGCCTGACTCGGTCCAGGCACAAGCCAGCTGCCGGAGCCAGGAGAGCAGCACTGCAGGCCCTGCTCAGCCGGGATGAAAGGTTCTTCTGTTTCACCATTTCCTACCGGTGCGTTTTGAATGATGATGCTGAGCAGGGTTGGAGGCAGGAGCTGATTCTGCTCGCCTGGGAGTATATTGAGATGGGTAGCTGGCAGAGGGAGGCTCTGATTGAATTCTTCCCATTTCTAATCCCTGACTTGATGTGATCTTATTCTCAAAGAGGGAAAAAGTCTGTGGTTCGTGAAAGGATAGAGGGACAGCATATTTCAAAACAAGGCCTGGCTCAGAATATCAATGATCTGACATGTTTCTCTTTTCTTTCAGAAAAGAGAAGGGCCTATAATTTCAAAGTTGTCGAGATTCCATTTCCCCTCAGGAACCCCTCCCCAAATAGTCAGTTCTTGTCATTTAATTCTATTTTGAAAAAAACATGCAGGGATTTTTCAGAAGAGTTGGTGGGGCATGGGAGTGGGGTGGAGAGTGGGGAGGGGGCTGTGCAGCTGGTGGGGGACAGTTTGGGAAATGTCGGAGGCCAAAGATCCTGCTTGACAAACTTCTCACTCAGGGATGAGAGGTGAGCTCCTCCCCACTTAGAGAGAGGGCAGTGGGGGCTGGGAGTCACACAGGCCCAAATGGCTCAGGAGTGGCCTGCCTCCTTTATGTCTAATGCCAGATGCTTGTGAGCCTGTGGCCTGGGTCAGGTCAGCCCAGCAAGAGGGTGAAGGACAGAGGTGCATGCAGGTTGTCAGCCAACTGTGGGTGAAGAGGCAGGAGTCCCAGGGACAGAGGGCAGGCCGGGACAGCAGGTCACCCTCTGCTTCCCGGCAGGCTGGACTCCCCAGGCTATGGGTGGGGAGGGATCCTGCCAGGCACTTGGCTCTGAGGGCAAAAGCCAGGGTGTCCACATGAACATAAGGGCTCCTGGGGAAGCCAGGTCACCACGTGCAGAGCGTAGACCTGGGGGGCTCTGGCTTCCTTCTTCCCACTCTGATCTGGCAATATCAAGTGCCGGTGCTCATTTGGTCCTGGCCGTGGCCATCCAAGATCTTGTAGTGGCCCCTAATATTACAGAGGAGGGAGCCTCTGAGGCTCAGAAGTTAAATGACTTGCCCAAGACCGATGGCCTAGACCAGAACGGGGTCTCATTAGAGCCCAAGCCTTTTCTGTGCAAATTCCTAGTGAGAAGGGAGCCAACTGTTTGCCGCGGAGGAGACGCTCCTGCTAGCACTGCTGCTACATCTTCAGCTAGGGGACAGAGAATGGACGGGGCCTTGGCCTTCAGATTCTTCTGAAACACTTAGTTTGGGTGATTTGCAAAATAAGTGTACCTAAGGGATGCGGTGTAAAGAGTGATAGGTCACCCTACTCTGGATGGAGGGGTGGTAAGAGGGCTTTGGGCCGGGCCATGGGACTGGCTTAAGAAGGTGGAGCATGCAAGGACAGCCCTGGCTGTGCTGGGCATTGGGCAGGGGGGTGCTGAACTTGAAAGCAGAGACTGGGCCTGAGACAGGGGGCGGGCCCCGGAGCCAAGGATTCGGCAGGTTAGTAGGGACGAGGCCTGGGACTGGGCCAACGGGCTCAGAGAGCTGCCTGGGGCCAGGGATCAGGGGCGGGGCCAGCACCTGAGGCCAGGGGCGGGACTAGCGGGCAAGGGCGGGGACTACAAACTGGGACTGGGGCCCAAGTGTGGAGGGCAGTGTCCCCAGAGCATAGTGCCAGGATCCCTCACCTCAATCAGCAAGGGGAACCAGTGACATCGTGTCCAAAGGCCTAGGGTCACATGAGTTCCCTCCCAGCTGTCTCCTCCAAAGACCCCGCTGGGTTCACAAAGTGTCCCACTGAGCCTCCCTTCCACTGACCTGCTCCCCCTTAGATAAGGGGGGAGCCACCAAATCCCTTTGGTTCCTCTCAATGTTGCTCTTCCTCCCCTAATCCACCCCATCCTGGTGGCCACTGTCCCTCTTCCCTGGCCTGGGTTCAGCTCTCCCCTACCCTCAGTATCTTAGGGAAGCAGAGATTGCACAAATCTCCCAAAGCTCTGATTGTTCTGGTTCTAACTATCAGATTAAACCTGGGCCCTGCAGCTGGAGCTTTTGAATTCACCTCTTCCCCACCCTCCACCTTCACCCCGCACCCCCTGCGCCTGGCCCGGGTCCCAGTGTCGACGTGGAGGGCTCATCCATCCCACCCTCAGAGTCCTCTCCTCTTGGCAACCCTCCTCCCTGAAAATCTGTCACACAAGCCTCGGGCCCCACCCACTGGGGCTGCACTTCGTCCACTGGAACTGCCGGGCACACACCCTCGCCCTGGCGACGTGGAGGGTGTGGCAGTGCCTCTGGCCGTAGGTGAGGCCCCTTGGTCTTTGTACCTGGCTCACCTGTTCTGGGCTGCTCGGTGGCTGTCAGGTGAGCTCTGGAGATTGTTCCGGGCACCCCTGTGAACTGCTCATCTCCTTTCAGGTCTGCGGTGACAGCTCTTCTTCAGAGAGAAGGACAACAAGGTCCCAGTGGCCCCTCCTCAGGTAAAACCAAGGCTTCTGGAACCAGAGGGGTGGGGTGGGGGTGGGGAAGGGAGCGCTCCAAGCCTTTCCTCATGGGCTACTTGTTAGTATTTTTATAAAGAGATGCTGTGTGAGATTAAGAAAAGGCTCTCCTGCTTGTTAAAATGTTTGAAAACCACAGCTCTGGGGTAAGCAATCTGGAGCTGGCCATCTGGGTCCCATCCTGAACCTGACTCAAGCGGAGTGCAATACACCCAATCTATGGAGAAAACAATAACTCCCTCAATATATGGGAAAAGGATTTGAAGCAGCACTTCATAAAAGGAATACAAATTAAGCATCCTGAAAAATGTAACCAGATACCACTGCCCACTAAACTATCAAAAACTTTTTTTTTTTTTTTGAGACCTGTCTGTCTCTGGGGCTGGAGTGCAGTGGTGCAATCTCAGCTCACTGCAATCTCTACTTCCTGGGCTCAAGTGTTCCTCTCACCTCAGCCTCCTGAGTAGCTGGAACTATAAGTACACACCACCACGCCTGGCTAATTTTTGTGTTTTTTGCAGAGACTGGTTTTGCCATGTTGCCTTAGCTGGTCTCCAACTCCTGGGCTCAAGCGATCTGCCCACCTTGGCCTCCCAATGTGCTAGGATTACAGGCACAAGCCACTGTGCCCAGCCAAAATCACATTTTTTAATGTTAAAACCCAGAGTTGGTAAGGATGTTGTGAAACACATATTCTCAAACAATCAGTAAATTGACAGAACCTTGGTAGAAAGCAGTTTGGCAATATGTATCAGAAGCGTTAAAGTTTACTGAGTAATTCTACTCTTGAATCCATCCCAAAGAAGTAATTCAGACTACCGGCCCATTCTCAGGAATAAAAGCAGAAACTAGTGACCCCCGACAGTCAGGAACCTCAGACTAGGAGCCAAAACAAGACTACTGTAAGAGCCCACTCCTTCTCAAATATTGACAAATTAAGCGTTGTCAGGGTTGCCAGGGTGGTCACCAGGCTGGGGGCAGGGAGATTTGGGGATCCAAGGTGGTGGTGACTGGATGGAAGAAAAAAAGGGGAAATAGATGAGACCAGCAGCTCGCAGGGAGGGAGGAATAAGATCGTTGGAGTTTTCACCAATGGCTCAGTGGGGGTGGGTGACAAATGTAACCTTCAGGGGACTGAAAAAAGAGGCAAAGGTCTTGTTTTGTGGGAATCGAGGGGGAACGACAAGAAGGACAGTGTAGGGAATGTTACTCTTCCCCCAGAACTTGTCCTGGAAGTAAGGGTGGTGCTGGATGCTGCTCATTTACATATTTCTGGATATGTTTGCATATCACTTATATCAGCCTTGGCAAGAAAAGTAGAGAGAAAAAGGAAATTGGAGTCAGGTGACTTGGCTGCACCTCTCAGGGACTGCCATTTACTTCTCTGAGTCTCCGTTTCCTCATCTGTAAGTGGGGCCAGCTGTACCCATTTGGGGTAGTTGTGCAGTATAAATGCACCCCCAGTGTGAAAAGCATATTCTCTGAGGTGCTGGGTGACGCCTTCTCTGATGTCCCCAAGAGGCGGCTGTTACTTCTGCAATTCTGATGCTCATGTCCAATCTCCCTCTTGTCTTTGCCATTGACTGGCTCATAGCTGTGTCCCCGCTTCAGGAGGGAAAGAGAAAGGAAGGAAGGGAGGGAATGAGTTTGAGGTCCCAAGCAGGCCGCAGGTGGCCTCAGATGAGCCCATTCTGGCTGCAGCTCCAGGTCAGCAGGGGGCAGGGCTGCCACTTGTTCTCGGTCGGCAGGGGTTCCTATTACCTGCCTACTCTACACACAGCTAGGGTCAGGTGATGGAATAAAATACTGAGTGCTTGCGGGGGGAGTGGGGGGCACAAGCTTTGTTCTCTTCATCTGGCCTCAGAGTTAGAAAACAGAACCCTCATTCCCTGGGACTGGAAGTTGGGATGGTGGGGGAGCACCTTACCCCCCAACCCCAGGGCTCCACATGGGCAGGGTCCCTGGTCCTGCAGAGACAACCCACAGAGTCACACACACAAGGCCGTCCCTCCTTCTGCTTTGAAGGATGGAATTTGCTGACATAGCTTGAGCCTCCGGTCTCTCAGTTCTGTTTTTAGCTTGATAGATCTGAAGGTGTCAGATCTATCAGGGGCTGGTTACCTCCCTTTCTAGTATGCAGACTGCAAGCTTGTGCAATACATGCACAGAAACACTCAGCTATCAAGAGAGAAAGGGCCTGTTTGGCCTCAGCCTAAGGTCCTCTAGTTATCCCAGGGGCCATCGGTGGACTGGCTGAGTTTTGATGAAGGGATCTTCTCTGTGAATCTTGAACCCTGAGCTCCTCTGCTGAGGCCACATTCCTTCACACAGATGACGGCTGTCAGGGAACAGCCCCAACAGAAGTGTGGAGGCCTGGAAGGGCACAGTGGGGGACTGCTCGGGTCAGGGCCCCTGGAGCTCCAGGAGCAAGAGGAGACAGAGGAATCAGGCCACCAGATATAGCCTGCCCTTCCCTGCCTACGTGCCTGGGCAACCTCCTGGAGTCCGCAGGCACTACTGAAGGGCCATAGGGGAGCAGTGTGGTATGATGTGTAGTTTAGAAAGACCCCACCAGCTGCCAGGTGGGCCAGAGGAGGGAGACAAGGTGGAATCTGTTACAGTGTCTCGGTTGGAGAGGGCGAGGCCTGAACTGGGATATGGCTGTGGGAATGGATCCAGGGGACTAGGGGGCAGAATTGTGAGCTGGGAAGAGGAGACAGGGTATGGAAGAGGTCCAGGGCCCAGAACTATTTGGGAGACAGAATTGTATGTGGGGAAGTGGGGGGAGGAGGGGTAATAAACTTCTAGAGGAAGATGTAGAGTTGTCAATCAAATACATGTGGTCAGAGATCAGGAGATACCTGGGCTGGCTGTCACCTGGAAACAGGTAACCCACAAGGGATCAGCCGAGAAGGGAGGGAAGAGGCAAGAGAAAGTCCAGCCCCTAAGAAGTGGGCAGGGAAGGGGCTCTGAGGGATCCTCCAAGGGCCCTGAGAAGGAGCAGTCCCATGGCGCGGGCAGCAAGAGGATGGCGCCAGGACCAAGGGGCAGCAAGTGGAGAACAGATGAGGAATGAGCCTCTTACACCTCCGGTTGGGCCTATTTCCTAAGGCCAATCTGGTTGAAACTGCATGGACTGTTTTCTCAGAGGTGCTGACCTCTGTTCTGGACATTTTCTTTCCAAAACTTTACCAAGAAAGTCTAGTGAGACACTCTGTCTTCCTTTTCTCTTGTGGTGTGCGGGGGAGGGCAGGCAGCCTCAGGTGGGTTGCCACCCAGACCCCCAACCAGCCAGAGGGCCACTGAGCCCTCCTGGAGTTCAGGACAGATGCAGCCAGCATGCTCTGAGCAGAAGGGATGACTTGAGCCAGCTTGCTCTGCACAGTGTAGGTGGGATGCTATCCGGACAGGCTAAGCATTTAAGTTAAACAAACCTGGCTGGGCACGGTGGTTCAAGCCTGTAATCCCAGCACTTTGGGAGGCTGAGGCGGGTGGATCACCTGGGGTCAGGAATTCGAGACCAGCCTGGCCAACATGGTGGAACCCAATCTCTACTAAAAATACAAAAAAAATTAGCTGGCACATGCCTGTAATCCCAGATACTCGGGAGGCCGAGGCAGGAGAATCGCTTGAGCCCAGTGGGGGGTGGAGGTTGCAGTGAGCAGAGATTGCACCATTGCACTCCAGCCTGGGCGACAGAGCGAGACTCCATCTCCAAAACAAAAAACAAAACAAAACAAAACAAACAAAAAAACTAACTGAGGGCAAACTAAGTGAATGCAGGGGATCCTCCCCTCAGGCCCGTGTTCCCCAGCTGCCCCTCCTGGAGGACGCCTCCTTGTCTGCAGTCAGTGATCTGGTAGTCATTACGGTCCTCAAAGGCATGGCCCTGGCAAGGCAGGATTCCCTAAGTGGCTCCACCTCCCTGAGTCCACTCTCAGTTCCCTTTCTGTCCCACCACCACACCTGTTCCTCCCTTGCTCACGGCTTGCTCCACCCAATACCCACCACCTTCCTATCTCCACACCCTCCCTCGGGGACACCCCACCCTCAACTATACACAACTAGGAGGCAAAGTCTCTGCTGCCAGAAACCCTAGGCCCTTGCCATGCAATACCCTGAGCAGCCACTGTGCTGCATCTGACTCGCCCAGTGCCCCCAGCCTCCCTGTTTAACAGCTTCTGCCCAGACTGCCCCTGCCAGCCCTGGGTGCACTGTCAGCCAGCCACACCTGGCAGTGTCTCACCAAGCTGGGCCTCTGGGCTTTGTCTCTATCTGAGCCCACCTTAAAGGACCCCCAGTGTTGCCTCCTGCCCCTCCCCTACAGGGCTCACTTGGCCCCTGTGACCAACCCATACCCTGACCCCTGGCAGAGGTTTCCGGTGGATTTACTTCTCCACGTCTACGGATTTACTGTGCTACCTGTGTCACCAAAGCAACCGCTTCTCTGAGCAGAAAGTTTCCACTACAAATTAAAAGATTAAGACTCAGCTCCCCTGGTGCTTCATCGTGCTAGAAGAACTTGGACAGGTAGGAATGGACTTTTTTAGGCCACACTGAGGAGGTGAGGAGTGAGCCTACCGCCTGGCCTGGATTCAGGACAAAGGAACATCATTATTGTTTCATTATCCTTGAGAGCAGGAAGAGTTGGATTGGATTGGAGGGTAGATCTGGCTGTATTCTTGAGAAACTGCAAGCTGTCCGTAATGAGGCTTGTTTTCAGCATCAAGTAAGTGGACTAATTACACAGCCAATCAGAAGCTGTCCTCTATTGGTCAGGATGGGATGGGTCATGCGGTGGTTATAATCAAAGGTTTTCTTCTTGCCCACACTACATGTGGGTTAGCTGGGGCCCTGCTCCATGTCTCTTCACCCTGTACTGAGGCTGACGGAGCAGCCACCATCTCCAACACTGCAGGTCAATGTGGCAGAGGGAGAGAGCTCTGGAAGGTTCCACATCTACTGTTTAAGTACTTAAGCGCAGCAATACCCGAGATCACTTTCACTCACAGCTCATTGGTCAGAACTCATCACGTGATCCCACCCAACCGCCAGAGGACCAGGAAGTGCAGTCCTACCTCTTGGCTGGACATCAGGTTCCAGGTGCTCCAGGGGCCAGAGGAGGTGAGGCAAGAGTCCTGTCTCGGGCTTGGAAGCAGAGGTAAACTAAAGGGAAAAGAGCTCTGGTCTCCCCTTTCAGATGTACAGCAGCCCTTGGTTGGGCCTGAGCTGGGGCATCCTCTCTCAAAGGGGAGGGTGTTCTGGCTGGTTCTCTTGGAGCCAAGGGCTTTCATGGTGCTGTGTGCAGAGGGAGGGTCTTTCATGGTGCCATGTGTAGAGCAGTGGCCTGGGGTTAGAGGTCTCCAAAAGGGTCCAGGACGGGGCCTCAACCCTCAGCAGTGAGGCCTTGCCTCCGTCCAAAAAGCCCAGCCGCCTGGGAGGGTGAGTGAAATGCTGACACCTGATTTTATTTACTCATTCTCACTCACTTGCTTCTTAAGCTCTGCATAAATTTTCCTCTAGGACTCAGTTTGTTAAATGTTCTTTGCATAGAAAACTTTAGACTGAATGTGAAATGATTCCCTTCCGAAGAATGTTAGCCCGTCTGTTCTGTTTTAGGAAGGTTTGTCGTCTTAATCTGTGTTCTCTGGTGCCTTGAAATGCCTACACATCGTGCAGTCGGCCAATCCGTTCCAGAAGGAAATGCTGTACTTGAAATGCAGCCGACACAGGGTCTGCCTAAATCCTAACATTTGTGTGGACTTGTGTTTAAAATTCTACTCCCACAGAAAGTATGCTGTCATCCCCTCTTAAGTAAAGCATATTCCAAGCCTTGTTAGGCTCATGAACCATTAACATCAGCCTTCATGTCAGGGAAGCAGGGACTTGGCTGGGACAGAAATCTCAACAGCAGAACCTGAGAGAAGCAAGGCCCTCCTGGTCTCCTTCCTATGAAGGGCAGAGGTGGTGCTGAGGGCAGAGGGCCTCCTGAGGATGCAGGTGGCGCTGGTCAGCCGGGAGCAGGTGATGTGACCTGCTTTGGTGACTTGCAAGGCCCAGCCCAGGCACAGGCCTCAGCACCCAGGCAGGCTCAGAGCACTTGAGGTTGGAGGCCTTGCCTGGCTAGATGCTCAGCTGTGGCCTGTGATTGCTCCAGTTCGGCCCCGGAGCTGCCTCAGGTGGAGGAGGTTCCCCATCTTCATCCTGAAGCAAGACTTTGCCCCTGGCCTCCTCTCTGTCTTGGGCTCAGCCTCCATGAGGGCATAGGACTGGCGGGAGCCCTGCGGGCTTCTGCCCTTGCAAACTCTGGCAGATAAGTCTGGTCGTCAGGCTGGTTTGTGAGCAGAACACAGGAATGAGAGGAGGTGCTGCCTGGTGTGGCTCAGACGTGGGTCTAGGTGCCAGCCTCCATCCAGCCTTCTCCTTGCTGGCACCCTTTGTGGTCACTAATAGATGACTTTGGAGTGACAGGTGGTAGAGAGTGGGCAGTCAGGTCTTCAAACTCAGCTGTCCCCCTAGGATGGGGCCCATGCCTCCAGGGCAACTGCCCATGTCACCGTGGCACAAGGGCCTGGACCCAGGGGTCCTGCTGTTTGAAACATCACGTTGGCTCTTGCACCTCTAGGACGTGCACCACTCACCTGGCTTGAGATTTGCTTTCCAATCACGCCCGAGTTGGCTTCATCTGGGCTTTCTGACTTCGCCAGGGAAATGCCGAGGCTGGCTGGTTGAAGGAGTGCCCCAGAGCTGCTCACAGCCTGTTCCTATTCTCAGAAATCACACGGTGCAGTAATACCTCCTGTGAAAAGTTTGTTTTTGAAAATTGTATGGCCCCTTTGCCTGCACCTGGCTTCTGCAGAAGCCTGTGCCTTGGGCTCGCACAAGCAGCCCACAACAGATGGCTCTGATAACCTCCTGCAAGGAGACAGAGGCCCTGACGTCGTCCCCTGCACTGTCCTCGCCATGCACCTGGGAGAGCAGAGAGAACCCTCTTTGTAAGGCAAACCAGCCTCACGAGGAGGAGACTTTGAAGGCTCCGGCTGTATCTTCAGGACTTTGCAGCAAGGGAATTAACAGTGATAGCAAAATGATAAAAATAAGCATCCTAGAGATGAGGCAGGCACCACACTCGGTGCTGCACGTGCACCATCTGCAACTACCCTGAGAGACGGTTATTACCAAGGCTTAACATGTGAGGAAACTAAGGCACAGTCAGTTGAGCAGCCTGTCCAATATCCAGCAGGTCAACCTGGCTCTGCATGTCCAACACCAGAGTTTGTGCTCCCAGCATCTGCTCCACTGTGGTCTCCCAAGGGATGCTGATAAGGCACAGGCCAGAGGCACCAGGTTCTGCAGGGCCTCCCAGGACTCAGGGGAGCCTCCACTTTTCCCAGTGGGACGTCAACGGGGAGCCACAGGAGGTTTGCACAGGAGAGGACCTGATAGAATCGCATTTTAGAAAGATCACATAGCTGTATCTGAGACAGGATCCATTTGGTGGCAAATGCCAGAAACCAACTCAAAGGGACTAGAGCAAGGAAAAGGGGAACTGCTGAATCATTAATTGGAAAGTCTGTGGGTTGTGATGGCTTTGGGTGCAGGGAGATCAGAGCTCAACGATGTCTCTAGGACTTGGTCTCTTTCCTTCTAGCCCTAAGGTCTGTTTTCCTCTGAATTGGATTCATTCTCAAAGAAGGTTCCAGAAGCTTCAGGTTCCTAACCTTCCATCTCAGATAAAATGCAGGCCTCTTTCCTAAAGGGCCCAGTAAGGGTTCCAGGGAGAGCTTAGGGTAGTCTAGCTGGGTTGTGTGACCTTCCAGGTCAGGAGGGCTGGTGCTGAGTGGCCTGGGTGGCTCACTGCCCTTCCTGTGGAGTGCAGCAGGGTGGGCTTCAGGCTTGTGGTGGTGCCGAGACTTGGAGCTCCATCCAGGACGTGCAAACAGACACGTGCCTGATTAGAGTGACAGACTGAGGGGGTGGGGGGGTGTGCAGGTCAGGGAGGACTGCAGGGAGAAGGAGGCAGGTGCTTTGGATCTAGATGGATGAACAGGCATTTACCTGGCACACCTGTGTCTGTAGGAGCTGCTGCCACAGCACACATGTTCTTGCCAGACCCCAGACCCCAATTCTACCTGGGATGTGGCTTTCGGGAATTAGTGTGGATGTGTCCAACCTGCATCACTCAGAAAGGCATCCGCTTCTGTCTTTCTGTCCTCCCAGCCACGAGTTGACTTAAGTTTCAGCAGCTCAGAGCTCATGTTGCCATGCCAACTCCTCTGCAGCATGCATCCAGGCAGAAATGGCCCGGCCTGAGCTCAGTGCCACAGGCGGATGCAGGCACCTTGGGTAATTGGATTGGAGCAATCCACGTGGCTTTTCCTGCGGAAACCAGGGGCTTGGCGTAGCTCCTGTTTAGACATGAGCTTGTGGACACAACAGGGACTCAGAGGAGGCCTCTCTGCTCTGGGACTCCCAGCCCTGCTGCCGGGAAGAGCAGTGTCAGCAAGCACATGAGCCAGAGGAAAGGGCAGTGGAGGGGAGACAGGCCTCATCCTAGCGCCAAAGTGGGGCAACTCCCAAACCTCCTCAATTTTCCAGAAGCTCCCCCAGGCTCAGAGATCCCTAGAAAATGCTGTAGGCTTCCTCACAGGGGCCAGGGCTTGCCTTACCAGCAGAACTGGTCTGGCTTGTTCACTTTCCCACCACCAGAGAAATTCAAATTCAAAGCCAGGATCCACCTAGGACCCTTTGCACCACTGTGCAAGCAGAGCCAGTGTGCCATTACACCTGCATGTCTATTGCCAGGGAGTTGGGAAATGGGATGACTGTCTTGGTGCTGGTGGTATTTGACGTCCAGTAGCAGAGGTCCTGGCCACCATGGCTTGTCCAGACAGGACCAGCCTGGCTAGGCCTTATTCCTGGGATCACCCTCCACTGGTGATGGCAGATCAGCTGCCCCTGAGCCCTCAGGCCAGTGTCTAGGGAGGGGGGCTCTGGCTCAGTGCAGGCCTCTGAGCAGCCATAGTCTCCCACTGTCCGTGCCGTGATGCCTCAGGTCATATGTCAGCAACAGGGGTCTCATGGCTGCAGATTGACTGCAAATTATCAGTCACTCGCAGGAGCAGCCGCAGTCTGGGGCTGCCGGCTGTCAATGCCACACACCCACCAGGAGCGGCTGGGGCTGTGGCCACCTGGGTCCTGCCCAGGACTTGTTCACTTCTTCCCCTCATCCCCTCACATCTGGACTTGGGGTTTTCTGGGCTCCCAAAGTCCCAGGGCAAGTTCTCCTCCTACTTGGGTCAACCTGCAAACCATGGAGCTCTCTGCTCCCTGCAGCCCAGTCCCCACTGCAGGGAACAGCCACAATCTAGTGAAGTCCAGCAGCTCCAGCCTAGGCAGTGTGGCTGATGTCTCTGAGGCTCCTGAAGGCACTCTGGGACAGTCAGGATCCTGGGACTTCTGTGGGTGGGCTCCAGTGACCCCCAGAACCGTGCCCAGGACACCAGGCTGGGGAGAGCAAACAGGGCACACAAGGGCTGACCTCAGGGGAGGAGTGGTCGGGAGGTCCTACCAGGAGCGGGTAGGGAAGGAAGCAGGGCCTGGCCAGGTCTCTAGCCTGGTTCCTTTCTGTCCTTATGATCATCCTGGGAGGTAGAAAGTCCTGACTAGTGCAGGGTTGCACTCAGGTCACCCTGAGTCCCAAGCCCAAGCTAAGCAGTGGCCGGTGAAGCCGAGGGCCAGGGGCAGGTCTAAAGTCTCCTTTTCTAGGTCGGGGCTGACTCCCAGGAGCCCAGCCTTGGGGTACTGTGTGGCCTCCCACACTGACCCCAGGGCTCAGGAGTGACCATGGGGCCTGCCAGGACCTATGACGACCTGGAGACATCGGGACTCCACTCAGGTCTGGAGAGCGTGGTGTTGGGGGATGTCATTCTGGGCAACCTCAGAAGCCACACACCAGGATTCGCAAAGGGGACAAATCCATGGATAACTGTGGACTTCAAAATAAGGAGCCCTGGGGGAACAATGCAGTCTGAGGTTGAGCTGCAAAAACTCAGCCCTCAAGGCCTTTGGGGGTCCTGCCAGTCCCCTCAGAGGGGCCCACAGTGGACTCTACTTGGCAAACTTGCCAGTCCAGGGACATGGAAGCAGAGAGCGGGGGCATGGAGTCCCCCACCTGGAGACAGACTCTGGCCTGGGCCCACTCAATGGCCCAACTAGGCCAAAGGAGCGCAGGCAACAGGAAGGGGACAGGCACCAGTGCGGCTGAGCACCACCACGCAGCAGGCCCGGGCCAGGGAGCATGTCCTGCCTTGGCCACCTCTCTGAGGACTTGGGGGTTTCTCTGAACAGTTACCAGCCTCTAATGTTTAACTGTAGTTCTCCTCTTTCATGGGAAAGTGTAGATCAGACTAATTAATGTGTTGTTGCTTATTTACCCTCCTTTCATTTCCCTGAGACAAGATAATTAACCACAGAGCCTTAGAAACCAGCTCCATGGTTTCTCCATGGGTGGCAATCCCTTTTGTGTCTCCTGCGCCAGCGGCTTCTATGCAGAGGCAGGGGCCGCACACAGGAGCAGGGCAGGGGGCAGCAGCTGGGAAGCTGGCGAGGGGCTATGGACGGGGGACCTGGAGTCACTAGGAGGGGCCTGGAAGGGCAGCGGGAAGGGCTGGCATGCTTGGCTCTGCCACTTCCTAGAGGAGTGATCTTGGGCCACTCCTGCCCACCAGCTGCCAGTCACCTCAAATCCCATCAATTCCTGAATAAGGACCAAAGACAGTCCTCTGGCCAGCCCAGGAGAAGTGTAAAGATCAGGACTGGCCACTCACTACCATTGCTGGCAGGGCCATGGGAAGCTGGCCCGCAGGGTTTCTGGGATCACAGCGGAGAAAGGGGGGCCCAGGGCAGCTGAGGAGAGAGCCTCTCTCCTCTACACCCTCCATAGCCCCATCTCAGCCAATAGCAGATCCCAGCCCTGATGGGCCAGTGTCAGGGATGCGCCACACGGGAGAGCAGGTTTGCAGAATTCCCTTAGGAACCCTTTGATGAAGTGAGTCTCCACCCTCCTCTGACCCATGAGGGAGCTGTGGCCACACTGTGGAATAGCAGCCAGTTCTGCCAGGACGGCAGCATGGTGCAGACAGGATAGACCTCCTCCTCCCGAATCCTTCTGCCAAAGTGTCCTCACGCCAGGGCTCAGCCTGCACAGCCCTTCCTGCTGGTGGAGCCCAGGGTGGGGGTGGATGAGGGAAAAGCTGGTGGAGGCAGAAGCACAAAGGGCCCCTAGATACAGACTGGGAGACTGGACTTTGTCCCCCAAGACAGTGAGACCACCAAAGGGAGAGAGAGAATCAGCTGTGTCTAGGAGGACCCGCTGCACACTGGTGGTGGGCTTGGGGCTGTGGCTGAGGCTGAGGGCAGCAGGGCATGCCGGGGTGAGGCAGGAGCTCAGGTGAGGATGGTGCTGGCCAGGCTGGGCTGGTGACCTCAGGCCACAGAGATGAGGGTGACTCAGGAATGGGCCTGCTTCATGACATTGGGGTGACGTCCAGGTGGCCCCAAGAATCTGGCCTGGACCCTTAACCTGAGGCCTTAGTGCCAACTGCAGGGACTACTGGTGGCTGGAGAGCCTTGAGAGACCCCCATCCCGCCCCCATTGTCCCCACAGGGACAGGACCTGCAAGCTCTCCCTCTGGCCCCAGCTGGTCCACCAGAGACAGGTGCCTGTGGGTGACTCTGTGTCCCCTCCTGTGGATGTCAGTCCAGCCAGTGTGAAGACAGCCGGCTCCACACAATGAGGGCTGCAGGTTTGCTGGGGGGGAACCCTCCAGCCTGGGAGGGAGAGTGAGTGGGCTGTCGCTCCCTCTGCAGGTTTGATTCATCTTGCAGCAATTGCTGGGATTTTAGAGAAAGAATGAGGGAGTACGTCCTGGAGTCTCCCAAGCCAGATGGCAGGCGGGGGTGGACCTGGACACCCACCAGTCCCGCTGAGCACTGAGCCACGAGCACTGGCCGCAGAGTGAGATGCCCATGTCCCAGATTTCACTGAGGCCCAGCACAGAGCTGCTTTCCCATGGCTCCAGGTTGCCCCGCCGTGGTCTGCACAGACACACATGCTGCTCCAAACTGCACCCGTCCAGTGCTGGCTTCAAAGGCATTTCCCCTGAGGAGAGTGACAGCCTTGTGAAGCTGCTTATCAGAACCAGATACAGCCCCAGCTCAAGTTCACCTTTAGACGCTAAGCCCTGGAGGTGGTGACTGCAGACTTGCCCTGGGGCCTCTGACATGCCCCACAGAAACCCCCTCCGCACACCTCGGGCTGGTGGGAAAAGAGCTGCCCCCTCTCTGGCTGGAGGCATCCAGGTGAACCTCCCCTCATCCCCCATGTCCTGCATACCTGCTGGTGCAAGCCTGGGACTCTAGGGAGCCCCTGTGCAGCCTATTCTTTCCTGAAGCTTGCGGTCTGCTGGGCAGGTGGCCATATCCCAGAGCATTTGTGATATAGAACTGCAGAGACCAGGCCACACGTGGCGGGGATGAGAGCCACCGGTGGAGACACCTAAGCCACCGGGGCAAGGGGTCCAAAAGTCTTCTAAGGAGGGAATTTCTAAGTTGAGTCTTAGAAAGGGTGAGCGAGGCGAGGGGCAGAGGATGGGGAATGGCAGGCAGGGACGGGACACAAGTGAGAGGCGGGCGTCCAGGGGAGGGGGCTGCAGAGACCCGCAGGCCTGACGGAGGGGCTGAGCTCCCCACTGAGGGCTGAGGGAGTTCCAGTAGGTGTGAGGCAGCTGTGACACAGCGGACTACATAGAGAGCATCCCTTCAGCCCTTGTGGAGGCTGATAAAGTTGGGGAACCGTGATGCAGTCCCAGGCCGGCGCAGGGGGTCCAGCAGGAGTGGCAGGGACTGATGGGGACTGAGGAAAGGCAGAGTCCAGTGACACCTAGGTCCCTGGCTTGGGTGACCAGGGATTCAGGAGGAGGAGAGGGTGTGGGGCCAGGATGGATGGCACCGTGGGCTCAGACCCCCCAAAGTGCCAGGGCAGGAGCTGGGCTGAGTCAGCAAGACAGTGGGTGGGAAAAGAGTGGCCCAACTGCTCCAGTCATGGAAAGTCTGGGTTACACTTCTATAGGCTCCCCCACGGGGTGATCACACGTGGGTCCCCGGAGGCTGGGCAAACACTCCAGAAGCTTGTCTTTTATTGATTTTACATTCAGCACAATAGATGCACCTGGCAGCCTTGCCTAGGTGGAGCTCTGAGTCTGCTCTGAGACCCACTTGTGGCTCCCACAGGGGACCCAGGGTGGGCTTATTCAGATGGCTGTGGGTCTCGACTGGGCTGCATCTTGGAGTACATGAGGGACAGCGGTTAAAGCTTGGGCCAGACCCACACAGCCCCAGGGAGCTTCTCCAAAAGTCACAGGGACTGCCAGGGGAACTCTGATGGTTCTGGAAGTTGGTAAGACGCAGGCTGCGCTTGGATCCTCATTGCTGGGGGGTTTCTCCCGCAGTCAGTGGAGTGGAAGCACTGGGCTTGGTGTGATCCTGCAGGCTGGGGCCACAGTGACAGCCCGGTTGTGCATGGAGGGGGACCGCCCTCCCCTGCGGTCCTGCTGGCCACACTGCCCTCTGCTCCAGGAGTCTCTGGCCCCTTTGCTCTGCTGTTTTTTCCTGCTCTGTCCTTAGCTGGCAGGCACTCCATGACAAGTGGCCATGTTTGTGGCTCCTCTGACCCAGGGTCACCTGCCCTCTCATTCTAAAAACTGTCCTGGCTCCTGATGGGCTTCCGGCGGCCCCCGGTCAGGGTGGGCCCAGGCGTCCTCTAGGATGCCCTGCCTGCTCCCTTTGCACCCACAAATCTGTAAGTCTCTGAAAACCAGGACCATTTTTCAAGCAATTGGGTTACAAGGTCAAGATGGTTAGTTAGGGGCAGTCATATCACCAAGCTATTCGCTCCAAGAGAACAGCATACATGGAGGAAGCGGTGTGCGGGCCTGTCTCCCAGCCACCTGCTGAGCCTGCCAGCTCCAGCCTGGTTCTCAGAACTGTCCCACTCACACCAGGGGAAGCAGGAGTGGGATGAGCTGGGGCAAAGGCCCCATATCTGACCCACTCCCCTGAAGATCACTAAAAACAGTCCCCCTACTTTTGTCTCTGCAGGGTCTGCAGTAGGCCTCCGCATGGCCCACCGAGGTGAACCATGACCGGCTGGCCAACATTCGCCATTGACCAGCTGGAGTTGCATCTCGCCAGGAGGTGACCCCTCCTCCAGCTGCCCCCAACTCGCCCACCCTCGCCCAGGAAAGTGCCCGCAGCTGCCACGGACACCATGTAGTAGGGCCGGCTGCGGCGCCCAGTGAGCTGCGATGGTTTTGTACACGACCCCCTTTCCTAACAGCTGTCTGTCCGCCCTGCACTGTGTGTCCTGGGCCCTTATCTTTCCATGCTACTGGCTGGTGGACCGGCTCGCTGCCTCCTTCATACCCACCACCTATGAGAAGCGCCAGCGGGCAGACGACCCGTGCTGCCTGCAGCTGCTCTGCACTGCCCTCTTCACGCCCATCTACCTGGCCCTCCTGGTGGCCTCGCTGCCCTTTGCGTTTCTCGGCTTTCTCTTCTGGTCCCCACTGCAGTCGGCCCGCCGGCCCTACATCTATTCACGGCTGGAAGACAAGGGCCTGGCCGGTGGGGCAGCCCTGCTCAGTGAATGGAAGGGCACGGGGCCTGGCAAAAGCTTCTGCTTTGCCACTGCCAATGTCTGCCTCCTGCCCGACTCACTCGCCAGGGTCAACAACCTTTTTAACACCCAAGCGCGGGCCAAGGAGATAGGGCAGAGAATCCGCAATGGGGCCGCCCGGCCCCAGATCAAAATTTACATCGACTCCCCCACCAATACCTCCATCAGCGCCGCTAGCTTCAGCAGCCTGGTGTCACCACAGGGCGGCGATGGGGTGGCCCGGGCCGTCCCCGGGAGCATTAAGAGGACAGCCTCTGTGGAGTACAAGGGTGACGGTGGGCGGCACCCCGGTGACGAGGCTGCCAACGGCCCAGCCTCTGGGGACCCTGTCGACAGCAGCAGCCCGGAGGATGCCTGCATCGTGCGCATCAGTGGCGAGGAGGGCGGCCGGCCACCTGAAGCTGACGACCCTGCGCCTGGGGGCCAGGCCAGGAACGGAGCTGGCGGGGGCCCAAGGGGCCAGACGCCCAACCATAATCAGCAGGACGGGGATTCAGGGAGCCTGGGCAGCCCCTCGGCCTCCCGGGAGTCCCTGGTGAAGGGGCGAGCTGGGCCAGACACCAGTGCCAGCGGGGAGCCAGGTGCCAACAGCAAGCTCCTGTACAAGGCCTCGGTGGTGAAGAAGGCGGCTGCACGCAGGAGGCGGCACCCCGACGAGGCCTTCGACCATGAGGTCTCCGCCTTCTTCCCTGCCAACCTGGACTTCCTGTGCCTGCAGGAGGTGTTTGACAAGCGAGCAGCCACCAAATTGAAAGAGCAGCTGCACGGCTACTTCGAGTACATCCTGTACGACGTCGGGGTCTACGGCTGCCAGGGCTGCTGCAGCTTCAAGTGTCTCAACAGCGGCCTCCTCTTTGCCAGCCGCTACCCCATCATGGACGTGGCCTATCACTGTTACCCCAACAAGTGTAACGACGATGCCCTGGCCTCTAAGGGAGCTCTGTTTCTCAAGGTAGGAGACCTCGGCCCAGCCTGAGGACCACGTGCCAGCTGGTCCTAGAGCCATGTAGGCAGGGGGGCTGCAGCGGGGAGTCCTCATCGTCATGGGGGCTGGAGTGGGAGGTTGGAGTGGGCGGTCTTTCCTGGAGCCAAACAGCAGGGCCCTGGCTTGGGGACAGGGTCAAGACCAATGCAGGGATGAGCACCGAGGCTCTGGGCTCAGACAGACCCATCTGGGTGATCTTGGGCCCGTTCCTCAGATCTCTGAGCCACCATTTCCCCAACTGTAAAGTGGGGAGAGGGTGGGAGTGGAACAGAGCAGTAAGGCCTGGGAAGGGTTCCGAGCTGGCGCAAGAGTGGCGGTGGTAGCCATGGAGATGGTGGCAGTGATAAAGTGAGGAAGAACACGAGGTAGGGGCCCTGTTGGTTCATACGAGGCAGAGAGACCAGCCCAGACCAAGCGCATCAGGCAAGCAGACGGGACCCTCAGGTCTCCAGGCCGTGACACCGCCTGGCTCACTGAGGCCACTAGCTTCCCTGGCCTGGACACCCCTCCCTCCTGGCTGTCGTGCAGCTGCCCTGCCAGGCTGTCTGCCCACCAGCCATGGTTTCGCTTCCATAGTCACTAATTAAAGTGAATCATAATTATTTCTGCTAATTTGGATTCGATTGGAGGAGTTTTTAGGCTGTGGTAATTTGGTCATTACACATTATCTTCTACTGCGCCTGAGATGCTCAGAGTGTCGACTTTTGTTCTCTATCCAAAAGCCGCTCATGGTGCTTCCACAGTTTTCTGAAGCGTCATTTGGCCAGTGGATGCAGCACAGGGCTTTCTGCCCTGAGAGGCAGCAGCTGTTTCAGATGTGGGTTCTGTCCCTTTAGGGTGAGACATGAAAAAGTGGTGGCTTTGCAGGGAGGGCTGCGGTTCAGAGGCCTGCCTAGGGCAGGTTTCCTCACTTCCCAGTTCGCCTTCAGAAGCAACCACACTCCGCCTGCCCAGGGAAACACTGGTGCGCAACCTGGCGCCTGCCACGAGTGGCGGTGCTTGTCTTCAAGCCCTATGGGAGCCAGGGCAGGCAGCAAGGGCCCTGGCCCCCACTTCTGGTTCCTCGATGGCTCTTGTGTGGCTCTGCCAGGCCCAGAGTTTGGGTCCTCTGCTCTTCATTCACAGCAAAGGATGCTGAAATTGAAGCAACTCCTGACAGATAGATCCAACCTTCCCATTTTGGCATATGGTTCGTTGGTGTTCTGTTCCCTGGATATATTTTTGTCTCGACAGCTAGAGTGACTTTCTGGGGAGGAAGGGGATGTGTTGCCAGGTCCAGGGTGGGAGGATGTGCCCCTTACTCCCACCCCTCACTCCCACCCTACTACAGGTGGCTCAGAGGCCAGGCCCTCCCCCGCCCCCTACCCCAGCCCACTTCTGCACAGATCAATCCACACATCCTGTCCCCACCTCCCTCCTCCGTGGGGCACCCTCACTGTTCCCACTGAGCTCAACAGTGTCTGCCTGGGACAGCCCCTCCTCCCAGGTTCTATCCTGAAAGTTCTTTTCATCTTCCTCTACCTCCTGGGTCTCAAACTGTAACCTGATCTATGACATTCAAAAATTTTTTGTATTGACCAAATTTTTTTTTTTTTTTTTTTTTTTTTTGAGACGGAGTTTCACTCTTGTTGTCCAGGCTGGAGTGCAGTGGCGCGATCTCGGCTCACCACAACCTCTGCCTCCCGGGTTCAAGCGATTCTCCTGCCTTGGCCTCCCAAGTAGCTGGGATTACAGACATGCACCACCACGCCTGGCTAATTTTTTATTTTTAGTAGAGACAGAGTTTCACCATGTTGGTCAGGCTGATCTCAAACTCCCGACCTCAGGTGATCTGCCCACCTCGGCCTCCCAAAGTGCTGGAATTACAGGCGTGAGCCACCATACCCAGCCTTGACCAATATGTTAAAATCAAGATATTTCACAGAAAACCCAGTTTGCAGGTTCTCTCAGCAGCCCCAGGCCTACCACATTCCGCACCCCACGCGGCTGCAGTGAGCTGGAGCCATGGTTGGCTGCCCCGCAGTGGGGTTTCCCAGCAACCACCATGACACCTGCCTGGGAGTGAGACTCTGCAGCTTCCATTTCTGCCCTTTCTGAGGCCCCTCTGCTTTGTCCTGGCCCAGACCTCTCCCCCTAGCCCTACATCTGGCTGCCTCCAGGACACATCCCCATTCACCCGCAAACCAGACTCAGCCTCTGCCTCGGGCTGCTCCTCTTCTGTGTTCTGCCATCCTGAAGCCAGAAGGACCACCTTGGCTGCTCTGTCCTGTGCCCGACCCATCCATTCCAGGCCCCTAGCTCACTTTCCAGATGGCCCTGGGCCACATCTCCAGCTCCCTTGGCCCAGGCCCCCTCCTCTGCATCAGCCCTGCTGTGGTTTCAGCCACCCTCCTCATCTGAGGCCAGGTGTGACTCCTCTTATGCCCTCCACTGCCTCAGGAAGTCTGAACGTCACCTTGTACCACCTCCCGCCCCCACCACCCTTAGCTCCACCTCTGCCCCAGCCACAACCCCGATGAGGGGCTCCTGTACCCCTGGCCCCTGCTTGTCTTGGTCCCACACTGGGTGTGGCCACACCACCTCATGGAGCTCCCTCAGCGGCCAGCCACACAATCCTCTCTTCCCTTCATGGGCTCCTCTGCCCTCGTGCCCAGAGTCTTGTCTGTCCATCAGACAGAGCACCAGGACAGCAGAGCTGTGGTGTGCCCAGCACACGCGGATCCCAGCGCGGAGAAGTGAAGTACGTGGGGCTGCCTTGGGGACAGGCCCAGCCGGAGAGGGGCCGGGACGCTGGAGGGACTCGCTGCAGAAATCAGTGGTCCCCTCCTTCCCGGAAGGCCCTCATAGTTTCCCGTATGGGACTTCAGAGCCTTCAGGGAAATGTGGCTCTGTGAAGGAAGGGACTGGAATCCCTTTTTCCTCGCCTACAATAGAGCCTTATTCTGGACGCCTCTTCTGTTGACAGTCTTTGCCCGCCAGGACTCAAAGGCACAGCCTCTCGTGTGATTGCTTGTTTTTGCAAGAGAAACACAAGGCTCTGCGGCTCCCAAGGCCACGAGCCAGGAATCAATGAGGCCCAGCAAATAATCAAGTGGATCTTGGTGAGATCACACGGCAGATGAGGAGGGAGAAGCAGGGCAGGAGGGAGCAGGACCTCGTCACTCCTCCGGCCAGTGGGTTCTTGTCGTGCAGGGCCCAGTCTGAGGCCTCCCTGCGAGTGTCCAACCCTGTCCGGGACACAGCACGGGGCAGGTGACACCAAGTGTTGGATGAGTGAGAGGCTGACGCCTTAAGACCAACAAACAGGCGGCCGGGGAGAAACCGCAAAGACACCAGCCCCTCAGAAAGCAGCGCAGAGCAGCGCAGATCCGACTGGAAGCTGCCTCTTAGACAATGTGAGCCTGTGACCCCAGCCCACAACTCAACTTCTGGCCTCAGTGTGTTCAACGGTAAAAGCAGCATCACTTTATCATGTGCCTGAGCCGTTGTAAGGACCCAGAAAAGTAACGTCCATGCGTCGCCACCCCATCCCAGCACGAGCCCACTGGGCCTGAGATGATCCTCATGGAGGAGCAGTTGTTGCCTGAAGACGGCGCCCCCGTGTGGTCTTTTATTTATTTTGAGACAGTCTCATTCTGTCGCCCAGGCCAGAGTGGTGCAATGGGGCGATCTTGGCTCACTGCAACCTCCGCCCCCCAGGTCCAAGGGATTCTCCTGCCTCAGCCTCCTGAATAGCTGGGGTTACAGGCATGCACACCCAGCTAATTTTTTTTTTTTTTTTTTTTGAGACACAGTCTCACTCTGTTGCCTAGGCTGGAGTGCAGTGGCATGATCTTGGCTCACTGTGACCTCCGCCTCCAAGGTTCAAGCGATTCTCCTGCCTCACCCTCCTGAATAGCTGGGATTACAGGCACATCCTACCACGCCCGGCTAATTTTTGTATTTTTAGTAGAGACAGCGTTTCACCATGTTGGTCAGGCTGGTCTCGAACTCCTGACCTTGTGATCTGCCTGCCTCAACCTCCCAAAATGCTGGGATTACAGGTGTGAGCCACTGTGCCCAGCACACCGGGCTAATTTTTGTATTCTTAGTCGAGATGGGGTTTCATCATGTTGGCCAGGCTGGTCTCGAACTCCTGAACTCAGGTGATCCACTCGCCTCGGCCTCCCAAAGTACTGGGATTACAGGCGTGAGCCACCGTGCTCAGCCTCATGTGGCCTTTTGAGCATGGCGGCTTCATCAGTGTTTTGTTTTTTGCAGCAGAACCATCAATGCTGCGTGATCTCACAGAGCCATTCCGGGGGCGGGGATGCTGTTAGGCTAAGGTTTGGGTCTGTCTGTGGGCAAGAAGTGAATGGTGAACCTGTGGGGCTGAACAGCCAGACGCTCATACCCCCAGGTGCTGGGGAAGGAAGGCTGTGCATTAGGGCTGGGAAGGGGAGGAAGAGCTGTAGAAAGCCAGGGGCACCTGCTGCTGAGGACGTCCAGATGGAGGAGATAATACCAGCCTGACCGACTGCAGCAGTGAAGGAAGGACGGAGCCTGCCGAGGCTGTTGGAGCAGATGGGCTGTGACGTTTGGGCTGCTGTGAGCTCCACAGATGTGGGGCACCCACCCTGCGGCCCTCTGCCCTCAGCCAACAACTGGGAGAGGCAGTGTGTCCTGCCCAGCCACCTCCCTGGAGTGCTTTTTGGGTCTGGGGTCTCCTCATCTTGGGAAACTCAGTCTGGAATGGATTTGCATGGCTTGGGGAGGGCACAGAGGCACAGGAGGGAAGGGATCCCAGGGGCAGGGGATGAGGAGCTGGTAAGCGGCCTCTCTGTGCGGGGCATCTCTCTGGCCATCCCTCACCTCTCCTGGGCTGAGTACTGACAAGGGCTCCATCTTGCCCCCACCTGGGGTAGGGCAGTTATGAATTGCCTGCAGGGTACAGTGGAGATGCTAATTTGTATTAAGCCAGCCTTTGGGGTCCTGCCAGGGTCACCTGCCACCTGGCAGGTGGAAGGCTCCGTCTTGGGTAAAGGAGGTAAGCAGGAGGTCGGGGCAGAGGGGAGACCTGAAGAGGATGCTGCCACAGTGGGCTCAGGATGGAGCCAGGGGTGTACAGGGGCCAGCCTAGGACACAGGTCAGGGAGCTCTCATCCAAGACGGGTGACAACGGGACCACGGCCTATAAAGCAGATGACTCACCATGCAGCCAGAAGGCGACGAGGCCAGGAGGGGCAGGGTCTGGGCCTCTTACTGTGTGGGGTGGGCTCTGAGGCCACACCATGGCACAGGGGCAACCCCCTGAGATTTCAGGGGGAGAAAGCACCAGGGTGTGACCAGGTCTAGGGTGTAACTGAGGGAGGGAGGAAAGAGCCACAGACAGGACTGGACAAGGAACTGAGAGCTGTGGCCACGCTGGTCACTGGGAGATGGCAGGGCCTGGGCCTCCGGGGAGCCTTGCTGCGATTCGGCACTTCCCCCATGCTTTGCACAGATGGCCGCCAGCACTCCCCACGCCACAGGCCGATAGTTTCTTTCAGCATCCACCTCTGGCCCAGATCCATAAGTCCCTAGAAGCAGGACACATCCTGTCCCTACTCGGACCCCAGAATCCAGCCAGGAGCCAGGCTTGTGAGGGTCTGACCTCATGGGTGGGTGGGCACTGCCAGTGTCCTGTGCTCTCAGGGCCACAGTGACTGGCAGGTGGCAGCACTGACCCCCTCCTCCCCCAGGTGCAGGTGGGAAGCACACCTCAGGACCAAAGAATCGTCGGGTACATCGCCTGCACACACCTGCATGCCCCGCAAGGTAGGGTTGCCGCCCACCTGTGATTTTTCTAGGCATGGGATCAGCGCCTGGGGCCTAGCTGGGGTCTGGGGCGAACTTCATCATCCAGTCTCTGTACTTCTGCCCTGCAGAGGACAGCGCCATCCGGTGTGGGCAGCTGGACCTGCTTCAGGACTGGCTGGCTGATTTCCGAAAATCTACCTCCTCGTCCAGCGCAGCCAACCCCGAGGAGCTGGTGGCATTTGACGTCGTCTGCGGAGATTTCAACTTTGATAACTGCTCCTCTGGTGAGGCCGGGCTCCTCCCCACTCAGGTCTCCAGCTCTGGGGAGGCTGTGGGCTCAGTCACAGCTAGACAGACTTCGTTAGGCAGCTCAAAGAATTCCTGCTCCTCGAGAGCATGTGGGCGGGGTATTTAGCAAGACTGATTTCTCTGCCCCCTAGAAATCCTAGAACAGGAAGAGCCCACGCTCTGCCTAGAAAGCTGGAGACAGAGATGCCCTAAAAACGAACCTCTGACAAGGAAGGCTGGGGGCCTCTGAAGCAGACAAAGGACGAGTCCACTAGTAACACCCATCAACGGGGCGCCGCGCTCTTGCTTCGAGCCAGCTGCCATTCTATCGCTGTTTCACTTAAGTGTCTTAACAACCCTGAGAGGGAAGCATTGCATGTCTCCACGTGGTGTGGTGGAGGAAGCTGAGACTCAGAGAGGCTGGAGAACCAGCCCAAGGTCACATAGCCAGGCAGTGATTGCACTGGGATCTGAACCCTGGGAATTGCACCTTAAACCATTAGGGTGAAAGACTACAAGCTCATCATCAGTGAAACAGCAAACACTTGCTGTAAATAACTGATCTGTGGATCCGATGACCATATGGACCTTGTGGGGACCTTCTTTCCTCTGTCCGAGGACAGTGGTCACTGTCACTGTCCTCAGAGGGAATGCTGAAGATCAGGGCGTGTGCTGGGGGAGGTGTTCTCAAGGACACAGAAAAGCAGCGACAAAGGAAGCACGGGTCACCTGACTGGGACCGAGATCCCACCCAGGGGCAGTGGCCTAAGGGACGGGGGCCTAGCAGCACATGGGGAGTAACTGATGGGAAGCAGGGGCACAGGCCGTGTGGGACAGCAAAGCCCCCTGGTGCCTCAGCGTTTCCTCCCTCCCCGCACAGATGACAAGCTGGAGCAGCAACACTCCCTGTTCACCCACTACAGGGACCCCTGCCGCCTGGGGCCCGGTGAGGAGAAGCCGTGGGCCATCGGTGAGCTGGGGCTGGGGGAGGAGGATGGGAGCTGGGCTCCCCACAGACTTCCCTCAAAGATCACCAGGACCTACCCCCCAAGACCCCACTGCTGGGGAAGGGCCCCATTCAGCTGCCCCTGGCTAGCATGAAGCCCGTGCCCACCCACAGCGGCCACCCCCTAGAGGCTGCCTGGGCCCTGCCTGCAGCGACCACTGTCACCCCCTCGTCCCCCCCAGGTACTCTGCTGGACACGAACGGCCTGTACGATGAGGATGTGTGCACCCCCGACAACCTGCAGAAGTAAGCACTGCGCTCCCAGGCCAGGGACGAGGCACACCCTGACTAAGGTGGAGACAGGGACTGGGCAGGACCCACATGGGAGAGCTCAGCTCGGGCTCATGAGGGCTTTTATTTGGCAGAAACCTGTCCCTCATCTCACCTTTGAGAGCTTTTGAGAGCTGGGAGCTGGGCCAGGCAGGTAGACCTCACGCCCTCACGCCCAGGGGTACTGGCCTTGCTAAATCTCTAGGGGTATTTCCCAAACCTGTTTTCAGGAGCTAGCCCTGCCCCGAGCCCCTGCCTGCTAGGTACAGGAAAGGGCCTGGAATTTCCCCGGGCCAGGCCATGGGTCGACCCCTGTGAAAGAGCTGCTGGGTACGGCGCCTGCTGAAGGCAGCCTGGCAGCTTGCAGCACCAATCAGGCAAATACAGACACCAGCAGCAATAACACAGCCGACCATTTTCAAAGTAGAGACAGTTCCATCCCAGCCAAAATTCATTCTTGAGCCCAGTAAGATGTCCATAAAGAACACATCTGAGAGGCCAACAGCAGAACCAATTTATAATTCACAGCCCGAGACTGCAGTCACAGCGATGGTTCCTTGCAGCTAATTTGAGCCAATTAATTAGATTATAGACTAAATTTGAAACATCATCCTATGCTGAGAAAATTCTTTTTATGAGATGATGATTAAAAAATGACTACCAGTAGCTCTCAGATCATTGATGCTGGAATTAATTATCAAGGGCAAAGGACAGTGATGGATTCCATTTCTGAGCTGTAACAATGTTCTGAATGTCATTAGTGTATTTATCTTAAGGCTGATGAAAACCTTGTGGAAGCCCATGTTTGCAGGCCCTGCCTCGCCGGGTGCCCCTTTTGCATCCGTCCAGGCACTCACTGAGCTGGCGGCCTTTGCAGGGTCTCTCACCACTGCACTTGCCATCCCAGGCCCTGGCCCCAGCCTGCCCTCTGCAATGGGGGCTCCCAGGAGGGGGTCCTAAGCCTCTGGCCCAGTGGTGCTGAGGCCCCAGGGGACAGGCTGGCAGGAAGCAGACAGGCATACTGCTTGTCTCAGGGCAACAGTGCCAGAAAGGGATTCCAGATGTCACATCCCCCTGCTCCAGCGCCCTGCCCTCCCTGTGGATCCCCTAGCACCATCATGGGTTTCCTCACTCAGAAGCGGGATGACAGCCTGTTCCCTGAAGCGTCTTGGGGCCCACAGCAACCATTCTTGTTTCAGAGGAGGAAACAGAGGCTTGGAGGCTTGGTAACATAAGCAGAGTCACACAGCCACGTAGGGACAGCCCCATATGAGACTGCTCGGAGGTGCTCTCCTGGCTCCCTCAGCCCCTGTCAACCTGGGAACAACAGTCACAAGGGTCCTCGAGACTCATGGCAAAGACCAAGCTCCCCAAAACAGGCCCCCTATTGGCTCAGGGCAGAAGCCCATTCTGGGGAACGGGTGGGATCAGTTCTGTCCGAGTTCAGAAAGGGAAAGTGAGTGCTGGCCAGGCTGGGGCGGACAGAACACTTCGACGGGCTCCGGAGCCCAGATTCAGCCAGGAACCCACAGGCAACTCGGCCTGCCCCCAGCTGAGGCCCTTTTTGGACCCGCAGGGGAGAGATCTTAAACCCAGCGCTTTGGTCCCACCCACCCGCTCCCACACTGGGAGGAGACCATGGCTCCACACACAGCCCCTGCCAGGCCCACAGGGGCGGGCATGGGGGCTCACCTGCCTCCTGCATGTGTGGACAGGGTCCTGGAGAGTGAGGAGGGCCGCAGGGAGTACCTGGCATTTCCCACCAGCAAGAGCTCGGGCCAGAAGGGGCGGAAGGAGCTGCTGAAGGGCAACGGCCGGCGCATCGACTACATGCTGCACGCAGAGGAGGGGCTGTGCCCAGACTGGAAGGCCGTGAGTCAGGCGGGCCCAGCAGCCAGGGCCATGCAAAGAGAGAGCAGGGCCTGGGCCCTGCAGCTCTCGACAGTCGCTCCCTGAAACCCCACGCCCCAGGCCACTCTTACAATGATACCCATCACTCCCTCAGACCCTTAGGGCCCCAGGTCCTCCAGGCCCCATCCCTCTGACTGCAGGAAGGTCCCAGCCCACCCCAGCCCCGGGGCCTCACTTTGGGGATCCCCAGGCCGCTCCCTGCAAGATACCCTTGGAATCTGACCAGGCTGTTTCTCCCCTCTCCCACTCACCCCAGGAGGTGGAAGAATTCAGTTTTATCACCCAGCTGTCCGGCCTGACGGACCACCTGCCAGTAGCCATGCGACTGATGGTGTCTTCGGGGGAGGAGGAGGCATAGACCGTCCGGAGCAGCGGGGCCTCTGCCAGCCCTTGCAGCTGCAGCCCATCCCTGGGCCGTGTCCCCTCCATCGAGTGCCCGGTGCTTGGGGGAGGAGGGCAGGGACAGGGAGGGAGCCACAGTCAGTGCCCGGGAACCTGGAAGCTGCGCTGCTCTGCGCCTCTGGGCCTCACTGTGGACAGAGGAGTCAGGCCCGCCCCAGGAGCCTCCAGCTGCCTAACCAGTGCCATTCTTTCACAACACGATTTTCTACAAATCTACAGCACAACCGAGTTTGTAACCCGTGGGTTAGTATGAGGACCGGGTTCATGTACTCTCTCTATCTCTTCTTAAGCTTCGTCCAGGGTTCTTTATTTTTGTCTGCTGCCAATGTCGTCTCGCATGCCTGCACCCTCGCATGCACGCTGCCCGCATGCCACGTGCCATGCCGTAGCCACAGACCCCTTGCTCGGGCCTCACCCAAGGCCAAACTCCAAACACAATCAGAACCAGCCAAAGAAGCACTTCCTGGGCACGGCCACCAGCTCTCCCGCCTCCAGTGTGGGCCGGCTCCTGCAGGGTCCGAGGGCTGCATCTCTACCAGCCAGCCCAGGGCTCTTCCCAGGGTCTCGCATTCAAGGGCAATTACATTTTAAAAAGAAAAACAGAAAAAGGTTAATCACAAAACCAACCCTCACTTCATAGGGTCTGTAAGTCACTCATAGAACTTTGCTCTTCCCGAGACAGGGTCCCTTCCCCAGCTCAGGCGCAACAGAGTCTGGCAGGCTCTGGCACCCTGGGCCTCCTCCAGGAGCCTCCCATCTGGGCAGTGGAGCCATAAACGGGGATCCGAGAAGAGAGTATCCACTTTTTTTTTTTTTTTTACAGGAAGAAGGGACTCACAGCATAAATGGGGGTGGGGGGATCCTGATTTTGAAAATAATCTATTTGTAGCTTCTCTTCTATCAAAACCAACACATCCTCTTCTTTCTGCCAATCCTCTCCCCCACCGGACACCTCTCTGGTTCGGGACCAATCCCTCCCTGGGGACGTGCCCCACCTGCGTGCCGGCTGAGCTCAGGAACCCCTGCCTGCCCCCCGGGTGGGGCTGCGGCTCTGGCCTCCCAGGCCCATCCTCAACAGCTACCCCAGCCAACACCAAGGCCACAAGGGGACCCCGGCCTAGGAGGCAGGAAGCCAAGGTGCAGAGAGCAGCCTGGCCCTCACCAGTGCGCAAGCTGGGGCAGCAAGGCTGACGGTTGCTGCATGCCCAGGGCAGGGTGTGGTACTGGCACCCAAGTTCAGCATGGCAGAGCTGGCCAACAGCTTGTGGTCCCCAATCTGCCTCCAGCCCCAAGATGCCTACAGCCCCCAGGCCCCTTCGGCAGCACTGCCTCTGCCCACCTGCCTTTAAGAGACTCCAGGGCTGCTCCTGTCATGCAGTGAAGGTTTTGTCTGTTTCAAAGTTCGAGACTCAACTTGGACTGTTTTTGACAATCCCCGCTGACCTCCGCTCCTCGTGGCGCCCTGGCCCTGCACCCAGCCTGGCCCAGGGCCGGCTTTGCCTGGTGAGGCTGGAGGGAGCACCAGGACCTGCTGTCTGCCCCTCCTGGTGCTGGTGCCCTGATGCTGTGCCTTGTCACCCATTGAGCTGCAAGAGGGACCAAGAGGGGGCCACGCAGCCAGCCAGACGCCTGGCCCTGTGCTGGGGTAGACAACGCTGCAGAGCCCAGGGAGCCTGGCGCTAGGACGTGCGTCCTTGTGACACTGGCCTGTCTGAACTCACCTGGCCTGGGAAGCACCGTCTGCCCGGGCCCAAGCCCTGCCCCTCCAGAGTCCAGAGCCAGGAAGGGGCTGCTGAGGGCGAGCATCCTGCTGGGCTCTCTGCCCGGCCCACCCCTCCAAGGGGCTGGCCTGTGAGCCTTGACTGGGATTCATGATGTGGAGGCCCCCAACTTCCAGAAGCAGCTGGGACTCTGCTCACACAAGCGACTGGGCCGGCCGGCCCTGGACCCCTAGACCCGGAACCGCCTGCTGTCTGCACAGGGAGAGCAGTTGAGGCCCGGGCAGGGCCCCCACACCAGACCCCAACATAGCTTCCCCACCCAGGCACCCCCCTCCCGGGGCAGCAGGCGTGGGAGTCAGGGCTGCATGCTCCTCCCCTCCCACCTCACAGGCGGCCTTAGGCAAGTCATTTTCTGTCATCACAAGGTCGCCTCTGCCTAGTCAGGTCCTGACGTCCAGAGTAAGGATGTGCAGTCCCCAGGCCCCCGCACACCTCCCTCAGCACCAAGGCCGGGACCCCCCCCCCACCCACGTGTCTCATTGTGGCTGCCTGTGGACTCCCGGGCCTTGTGTGCAGGCCAGGCCCTTCCACTGATTTTTTAAAGTGAACCATTGCTGGATCTCAGATTCTGTGGCATCTAAGGCCTAGCAGGGGTGGGCACACGGGTCACCCGAGGCCCATACCAAGACTCTGTTCCTGCCCTAGGCCCAGTCTCAAAGGAAGCCACAAGGCGCGGGGGCCACTGAGGAAGGAAATGTTCATTTTCATTTGTCCAAAACCACCTTAAGTTTTAAGTATATTAATCTTGATGCTTTTTAACTATTGCTTTTTAACTTGCTGAGATTTAGAAATACTGTTATAAAAACTTTTTTAATTTCTGTATTTTTTTCTGTATTGTATCTTCATGGGACATTAGGGGTTTTCTATGGTAAGCACACCTATGGTTTTGGTAAAAACATTATCAAATATATATCCAGACGGTTCTTCCCTAGAAGAAAAACAAGTCTTTACACCTGATAAAATATTTTGCAAAGAGAGGTGTTCTTTTTCCTTACTGGTGCTGAAAGGAAGGATGGATAACGAGGAGAAAATAAAACTGTGAGGCTCAAGGCTGGTGTTCTCCACTTATTTCAGCGACAAGCTGTGGCCAGGCCTCAGGGGCACGCCTGGGGGCAGGGGAGGGAGTTCCTGCCCCCAACTGCAGGACAGGCGCTGCCCAAGTCTGCCCTGAATCCGAGGACACCGGAACTCTGCTCATACAGGCGGCTCGGCTGGCCTGGCACAAGCCTCACCTCCTAAGCTGCGAGCCAGAGGCCACTGGGTTCTCTCATGTGGTGTCTGCTGTTACCTCTGAGAGCTGGGACATAACCAAAGGGGGGTTAGTGTGTGAGAGAAGCAAGGCCATGGCACCTACTGACCTTCCTGGTGAAGCGGCGCTGGGCAGGGGCTGCTCCCTGCCATACCCCACCTGCAGGAGGGGCTTTCCAATCTGAGGGAGGTGCAGGGAACAGGGCTGCCTCCCAGCTCCCCTGACAGCCGCTTTCCTGGGCCTGCATCTCAGGAACTGCTCTGGGACAGCTGCCTTGTGTCCAGTCTCAGGTCCTGGCAGGCCACCAGCTGGTGCAGCACTGAGGCCAGACACCTGTGGCTTGAAGTTACCTGTCAGGTGAAAGGGCCAGAACCCAGGCCTCTCAGCCCGGGCCCAGCCAGGGTCTTCAAGCCCCAGAGACCCAGCCACAACTCAGCATCTCCACCCACTAGAGGGCCAGAAATCTCCACCCTCCTAGCAGAAGCCAGAAGAGCAGGGACCCGGAGATCCTCGAGAGTGGGACAGACAGGACAGGCTCCCGCCACGGGGACTGCTCGCCAAGGGCGGCATGGACAACCCCACCGGCCAGCCCCACAAGCTCCCCGTGCTTCCACTCCCTTCCCAGCTGGGGAGAGATGTCTCTGTGTTGGAGCGTTCTCAGCACCTCAGAAGCACAAGCAGGGGGGGTCTTCCCAGCCCCTCCAGGGCTCCAAATTCAGTCACCCTCTCATGCTTCCTGCCACAGCTGGAGCCAGAGGCCAGCAGTGCAAAGATGCAACAAGATGCAACACGGCGCAGTCTTTCCCATCCCTGAGGCCGAGCAGCTCCCAGAGAGGAGAGGAGGGCCTTCAGCCTTCCCCCCTAGAAAGCCATGAGCCACTCAGAACCCCAGCCCTCAGGCCACTTTATTGCTCAGGAGTGGTCAGTCTGGGGTATCTGCATGCCTGAACTCCATGACGATGTCGCCTGTGTCGGGGTGAAACTCCACCGCATAGCTGACAGTCCGCGGGCCACCCAGCAGTGCTCTGGGATCTGGGGCAGGGCTGAAGAAGTAGACGGCCTGCTTGCAGTGGGGGTTCCAGCAGCAGCCCCCCTGTAGGAAGAAGAGCAGGAAGATGGTGAGGGCTCCCTGGCACCTGAGCCTCCTTCCTAGCCAGCCTCCAGCCCAGGCAGCTCGCAGCAGAGAGAAGCTGCTCAGGGGCCAGATGGCCCAGGACCACTGAGGGGTCATCATCTGGCCCGAAGAACTTGTGACAGAAACACCCAGAGCACGGGGGCAGGGAGGCCTCCCCAGGCGGCGCCTGCTCTCAGGGTCTGCACGCACACTGGGCCTGGCGCACAGGCACTACCTCGGGGTCTGCAGGCTCCAGGAGGCCAGTGCTGAGCGTGCACTCCGGGGTCAGGTGGTACTCCATCCATAGCACCGCTGCGTGGCTCTGCCCGGGCCTGTCAAGGAGAGGGGGGCCCAGCAGAAGTAGTCACACAAGAAGCAGGGGGGGAACAGCTGCAGCTCCTGCGGCTTTCCAGAAACCTGTGGTCTTCCCCACTTCCTTCCTGCCCTGCCGGGAGTTCCTAGTGCTGCAGTTACATAAACGTTCCTCAGAAAAACCCCAGCCAGAACAGCCGCAGCCGAGCCCCATCTGAGCCAACCCGAGCCCTGCAGCCGGGCCACACATGGGGCAGGGCCGGTGTGGCTGCAGGGTCTGGGGGTGCTTGAGGCACAGCCTGGCACTGAAGGCTGGAAGGCCCCTCTGATGCCCCAGACAGCAACCCTGGGAGCTCAGGTGATGGCGCCCGCCCTGCCTGGCTGCCTGCCCCAAGTTGGGAGGTGCTTCCAGGAGAAGTCACTCCTCGGGCGAGGGTGGGGTAAGGGCCGGAGCAGGACAGGGCTGCCCGTGCCTGGACGCAAGCAGCACTTGCTGACCCTGACCTGCTTCAGCTCCCAGGAGGGTTCAGGAAAATGGTGCATCGGTGACCACAGGAAGTAAGCTCCCATCTTCCTGAGCTGTGATCCAACAAGGGAGCCTCAGCTGTAGAGGGGGAGCAGAGCCCTTCCTGGCTCCTCCACCAGTGGCACACACAGGACCGTGGGAACCACCACACACGCAGGGCCACTCTGACAGGGAAGGGCAAGGTTGTGGGGAGGACGAATACCCCCTCCACGTGTCAGCGTCTCCCAGGCCAGCTGTGCTCACCACGGGGGTGAGAACTCCAAGGGCAAGCAGCAGCCCCTCCCTGCCCCCCAGCCCTCCCTGCACCCACCTTCTGAGCTCCACGGTGCCCTCGGCACACAGGGGCTGCAGGGGCACCGGCTGCCGGAAGTCAAAGGTCAGGATCTGCCAGGGCTCAGAGAGGCTGCGGCATGGGTACTCCCACAGCGGGTGGGGCTCAGCTTCCCTGCTCTCCCTGAAGTCCAGGGCACGCTGCGAACAGAAGGGGGCCTGGGGGCTGCAGAGACAGGCCGGCAGCTAGACAGAGGGACCGCTCCCCAGCTTGGCTCCCACTGACTGCAGTCACAAGGGGTGTGCATTCTCCCATAAAGATGCTGAGCGCCCAGCAGACCAGCGGCTCCCCCTCTCTGCCACTTCTCTCTCATCAGTGGCTCCCCAGGCACAGCTGGCTCTGAGCCTCGCTCTCTGGATTTTTAAGACGGGGTGGTGCCGCCTGTCTCAAGCGTTCTGAGGACACACGTCTACATCACTGGTGAGAACACCCAGCACGTAGAAACTTGGTGACCACCACAGCTGTGTGGCCCCGACAGGTGGGCCCCAGGCCACGGGGAGGGATAAATGCGTGACAGTACAGCCCCGGTGCCTGGTGGCAGGCTGGGGGCACCTGCATCCAGGAGGGATGCAGAAAGCTGCCTGGAGGAGGGGAGCTGACGGTCAAATGGGAGCCGGCAGGAGAAGGGCCAGAGGGGGCCTTGAGGATAGAGCTAAGTCAGGAGAGCAGGCCAGGGCACCCAGGCCAGCCGGGCCACTCTGCAGGTGTGGTGTGGGGAGCCAGCTAGGGCATTCCTGCAGTGGGGATGTGGCCAGACTCAGATCTACAAGTTCATGTGGGCTCCGTGTGGAGGACGGCCAGAGCAGGAGGGGCCCAAACCAGGACGGCAGCAGTCAGGGGACAGCCTGGGTCGGAGGCTCACCAGGAGCACGAAGACCAATGGCAGCGGATGGGAGGACTTGCCAGGGAGGATGCCCGGGGCCCTGGGCCTGGCTGGTCGTGTGAAGTGGCGCCAGGTCTAAGACAGGGCACTGGAAGGGCCAGGCTAAGGGTGGGGAAGGGCAGGTGGATTTGGAAAGCATAGAAGTAAAAATGCCTGGCACCCCACTGTGGGATACCCACCACTCTCGGCCATCTGCCTTAGCACACGAGAGACAGACACTGGCCCAGGACCAGAGTAACAGAACCGTATCAGCAAGAGGGGACAGGGACAGCCAGGGTAGGCAGGCCATGAGCAGGGGCCCAGAGGAGGCGTAGAGCGCATGGGTCCAGAGCACGCAGGGCTCAGCACGAAGGAGATTTCTAAAAGCATCGAACAGTCAATGGTCTGCTGTGAGGGGCAGATAAGATAGAAACTGAAAATATCCACAAGGTTTAATTTACTTAAAAAAGTGTTCACACACAGGCAATCCATGTTCACTATGGGAAAATGTGAGCAGAAAGGTGAGCAGAAGCAGAAAAACCCCACCTCCCGATGCATAGCTGCTGCTGCGGGGCCACCGCTGCTTCCCGCTCCTCTGGTGCCCATGAGATTTCTTTTTTTGAGACAGGGTCTTGCTCTGTCACCCAGCCTGGAGGCAGTGGCGCAAACACAGCTCACTGCAGCCTCGACCTCCCAGGCTAAAGCCATCCTCCCACCTCAGCCTCCTGAGTAGCTGGGAATACAGGTGTGCACTAGCATGCCTGGCTAATTTTTTGTTATTTTTTGTTGAGACAGGGTCTTGCTATATTGCCCAAGCTGGTCTTGAACGTCTGGGCTCAAGCAATCCACCAGCCTCAGGTTCCCAGAGTGCTGGGATGACAAGCAGGAGCCACGTGCATTTCCTTAACACACAGCACGGCCCATGCTCCTCACCCTGCCCCTCTCATGTGGATGGAACACGACCCTCAGCTTCAGTCCTCATGAATCCAAGGACCACTGGCGCTGTCAGGACAGCCCATGGTTCTGGAGAACGTAGGCCCAGTTGCTAACCCCTACCATGTAAATAACCTGTGGGACCCTCCTCAGGTACCCCTCCCGGGAATGGAGCCCCCACCATGGAAATGGCTGCCTAAGAAGGTTCCCAGATGGCCTCTGGAAAGTCAGTCCCACTAGAAAACAAGCTGTGGGCACTGGCGGGGGCAGTTGCAATGACAGGACGTGCGGGCCCAGTGGAGATTCTGACAAAGGGTGACAGCACGGAGCCAAGAACAGGGCTGGTACCAAGCAATGCTCATGTTGAACCACACAAAATGGCAGCACCTGACCTCACTGCCCCCAACAGAAGAGCCTGTGCTGCCCAAGCTGGGACCCTGTGAGAGGCCTGCGATACAGGAGCAGGTGGGGGGGACTACGCAGAGTGTGGCCCTGCCTACCTTAATCATGTCGTCCATGATGTGCACGTCGAAGCCTTCGCAGTCACCACAGGGGCTCCGGATCCGCCACAGGTCCTGTGAGGAAGGAGCAGCCCCGTCCACACCCGCCCGCCAGGACACAGGGAAGCGTGGCAGCAAGAACAAGAGGCACATCTTGCTGTTCCCTGCACACCTGAAAGAGACCCCCAAGTATGAAGGGGCTCAGAGAGAACAAAGATCCACAACGGTTTCTGTAACAGACTGGGTTGGGCGGGAACCTGCAAGCTCTGACGTGACACCTGAGTCCTCTCCTATAAGGGACAGTCGGCCAGAGCTCCTAGGCTGGGGGCTGCACACTCCTATCCGGGCCATCCTGAACATCATTTCTTTGGGAAGAAATCTGTAAGCCAATTCTCTCCCCAGCATCATCTCCAGTTCATGAGGATGCTGGGGAGAGAAAAAGGCCCTGCCAAGAGGAACCCAGAGGACACTCAGGCCACACAGCCTTCCCTCCCTTCCTCCTGGTCACACGCATGCATGGATCGTGACATCCCTTCTTTGGCCATGAAAACCAGAATTCATGTGGAAATCTCATTAGGTAAACAAGTAACACAGGAGAAATGCCCAGACTTTCAGTGATGGAGCCACTAAGCTAGGAGAGAAAACCACTCTCATCAAATGAGATACACTCTCCATCCAGGGTAAAGCTTTTCAAATCCTTTTAATAAAAATGCCCTTCCCAAAATGACTTTGTGACTATGGTTCTGCTTTGATGAGAAAATTAAAAGGAAGCTTTTCCATTTTTTCTTGCACAAAGCAGCTGACTCTCCCATCTCAAAATGCCTTTAACAATCGAAGCCTCGGCTATTAATGAGAGCAGAGCAGGCCACACGGCATGGCTTCTGAAACGCTTAATTTATATTTTTAAATTATTCTGATAAGCCACAATTGTAAAATGACAACACTCAGCCATTTCCATTTCGTATGTCAAATTATCGCATTTTTTAAAAGGCAAGCATCTTCTATTCAACCCCACAGTGTGCTGACACAGAAAGAAAACACAAGCTCAAATCATCAAGGCCCGAGCCGCTCTACAGGCACCCAAGGTTCCTGCAAGAAAACAAGGTTCCCCACCCGCCTCCTCTGCTTTTTTCTCCAACATCTCCTGGGTGGCCTACCCTGAACTCCACAACCACAGCGTGCAGCGAGGCTGCCTGGGGCATCACCATGGCACCTGGCCCCAGGTGCTGGTCCACAGCAGTCCGCACGTACCAGAAGTAGAGGTTGTGCCATGGCAGCAGGCTGGTAGTGAAGAACGGCTCGCCCAGGAGGAGAGAGACCTGGTGAATGGGCGAGAAGCAGGGCCCAGGTGTCAGGAGGGCTCGGCCCAGGAGTGTTAACAGGAACACGGAAGCAACAGGCCACTCAGTCACTCAAGTCACTCCCTCCCTCTCCCTCCCTCACTCAGTCACTCACTCATTCAGTCACTCATTCCCTCCCTCCCTCATCAGTCCCTCCCTCCCTCAGTCAACAAACAAGCAAGGCAGCAAGGTGCTCTGTACCTGCCCTGGAGGCTGTAAAGATTACAACCAGATATGAGTCCCGTGCTCAGGAGAGCAGAGCAGAAGAGGGAAGCAGACAAAGTGGGGCTGACCCCATGTGATAGAAAAAAGCAAGGAAGGGGGTCATGGAGGGAGCCCAGAAATAAACGTGCCAGACAGGGCTTCCAGAGTGGCATCCTGTCAACCCCCACTGGACGCTTTATCTCAGGACTTACCGGGGCTTGTCTCCGTCTCCCTCCCCAGGCTCTGAGCACCACAAGAGCAGGGACTGGTGGCCCAGCATCCCCCAGCAGTGGGCCAGTGCCGTGACCAGATGTTCCGTGAACATTTGTGAGTAAATGAACACGTGCACGGCGAGGAGCCTGAACGGCCGAGGGAGGGGCAGCAGGGGCAAGAGTGAGGCCGGGAGACAGCAAGGCCCCCCAAGGTGAGGGTGTGGAGCTGGACAGGAGCCAGCCCAGCCCAAGGCAGCCAGGACAGGGTGAGGGGCTGGACTCATCCCAGAGGCGGCAGTGGGGGTGGTGGGTGTCACTAGAAGTTTTCATCGGGGTTCAAAATCAGAAGGAATGTGATTTAGAAGATGCTGCTGAGGGCCACGAAGTGTGGAAGGGAACCTGCAGGTGCCGGGGACGGAGGCGACCTGGGAGAGTGCAGAGAGAGTCCGGGTAAGAAACAGAGACTACAGGGTGGGAGGGGTGGGAGGAGTGGAAGGAGTGGCAGAGGGTAAGGAGGTAGCCGACCCTGGGCAGGCCCAAGCAGACAGGCACCAAAGTGGGGCCAGTCAGAGATGATGGAGATGCAGCAGGAAATGCTGGCAGACAGAAGGGGCTGCCCTGAGTGCTTCCTCGCCTCCCCACACAGCATCAGGAACATGGCAAGAACGCCCGCTCCCACCACTCCAATTCAATGTGACCCCGGTCTACCGGTACACCACACAGTGGCCTTCAGAATCATCTCCTATGCCCTCATCTATGAGGGAGAAAAAAGGCGACTTGTGGATGAATATTTATAGCAGCATTACTCACAACAGCCCAAAAGTAGGAGCCACCCGAATGTCCATCAGCTGAGAAACAGATAAATAACATGGTCTATCCACACAATGGAATCTTATTCAGCAAGAAAGAGAAATGAGGTATTGATTCAGGCTACGACATGGATGAGCCCGAAAACATGAAGCCACATGAGAGGCCAGCCACAAAAGACCACACACTTGTCTGATTCCATTCACACAAGATGCCCAGAAAGGGCAAGCTAAAGACAGAAAGGAGAAGAGTGGGTGCCCAGGGCTGGGGGACTGCCGACAAATGGTGCATGACTGCCAATGGGTAATGAAAGGGTTCTTAAACTGATGTGATGATGGTTACACAACCTTATGAATACACAAAAATCACTGAGTAAATCGTAAGGTATGTGAATTATATCTCAATAAAACTGTTATTTTTTTAAATGGGCAAAAAGCTTGAATAGACATTTCACCAAGCAAGACAAGCACACGAAATGATGTTCACCATCATCAGTCATTGGGCAAATACAAATTAAAACTATGTGGAGACATCACCACACTCCCATTAATATGGTCATGCTAAAAAAAAAAGCCAATGCCAAGTGCTGGTGAGGATCCGAGAACCTGGACCCTCAGATGTTACCGATGGGGATGTCAAAAGGACAGCCACTTCAACCAACAGTTCAGCAGCTTCTTAAAAAGTCGATCGTAACTACCACATGACCCAGCAATCCACACCAAGGCATCTGCATAAGAGACTGAGGACATACATCCTCTCTAACACCAGTGAATCCATGTTCACAGAAGCCTTATTCAAAGTGGCCAAAAACTGGACACAATCCAAACGTCCATAAGCACATGAATGGATAGCCACACCGTGGAATGCTACGCAGCCTTCAAAAGAACGAAATGGGTGAACCTCAAAGACATTATGCTCAGCGAAAGGAGCCAGACTCACAAGACCACACACTGAGTACCTCACTTTTGAGAAACGCCAGAAGAGGCACATACTGCAGACACAAACCAGACCAGTGGCTGCCAGGCCTGGGGCATGGGGATGCAGACTATCAACAGGCTCCCAGGAATTTGGGAGGTAACAGAAATGTTCTCTTTTCATTCCCATTTTTTTAGAGACAAGGTATCACTCTGTTAGCCATGCTGTAGTGCTCTGCCACAAGCACGGCTCCCTGCAGCCTCCAACTCCTGGGCTCAGGCGATCCTCCCACCTCACCCACCTCAGCCTCCTGGGACTACAGGCACGTGCCACCACACTCGGTTAATTTTTTTTGTTTTTATAGAGACAGGGTCTCCCTATGTTACTCAGATTGGTCTTGAACTCCTGGGTCCAAGCGATCCTCCCACCTTGGCCTTCCAAAGTTCTGGGATTACAGACATGTGCCACCATGTCTGGCCTGGAAATGTTCTAAATGAGACTGGGTGACAGTTAACTCCATATATTTACTTAAAAAAATCACTCAACTGTACACTTGAAATGCATTAATTTTGTGGTATGTCAACTACATCTCAATAAAGCTGTTATTTAAAAAAAGACTGGCAGGAAAGATGAAAGATGATAGCTCCGCGTTGGGTGAGTCCAGTTTGTGGCATATTCAAGGAAAGGTGACAGGATGGCAGCTGGACATGAGATTTGAATCCAAAATAGTAAAGAGTGAAGGCCGGCTCTGATGGTCACTGATTCACACATGAGAAGGAACGTGATTACCAGAGAGGATGCAGTAGGGGAAGCGGGGGACACGGGGAGAGTGCCACGGAGCAGCGCAAGGTAAGGAGCAGCCAGGAAGGTGAGGGGAAAGCGACCTCCCCAGCACAGGCAGAAGTCGCGGGTCACAAGGACAAGCGGGTAGAGCAGATGAAGCCTGCAGGGAGACCGTGGGAGTAACGACGAGGTTGCTGGCAGAAGCAGTTTCAGGACCTGGAAGCCTGACTGCAGCAGGAAGCCGTGGATGGGGAATGAAGACAGGAGTGCGGTGGAGAGGAAAGGACATGCTCTGCTCCTAGGAACCCCAAGAGAGCTGCTCTGTCCTGACCTGAAGGAGCAGAGATGAGGCTGAGCTAAGAGCAGTACCGCCAGGTGTGGTGGCTCATGCCTGTAATCCCAGCACTTTGGGAGGCTGAGGCTGGCAGATCGCATGAGCCCAGGAGTTCAAGACCAGCCTGGGCCACATGATGAAACGCTGACTCTACAAAAAATACAAAAATTAGCCAGGCATAATGGCACATGCCTACAGTCCCAGCTACTCGGGAGAGGTGGGAGGATCGCTTGAGGCTGGAAGGTCGAGGCTGCAGTAAGCCAAGATCGTGCCACTGCACTCCAGCCTGGACGACAGCGCAAGACCCCATTTTCAAAAAAAAAAGAGCAGTGCAACCATCTGCTCACCGGGCAGCTCCATGAAAGCTTCACCACACCCTTGATGGTGGGAGCTTGTAGGAGGTAAGGTTGCGTGGAGGACCCACTGTGAGACTCCAGGGACAGGGTGGGGCCTGGGCTACTTCAGTGCCGTGCTGCCCACCCTAACACAGCCCAGCGTGGCCAAAAGGCTCCCGCTACTCACCTTTCTGCCCTGCAGGTCCTCATTTGTTAATAATTCCGGCCGTTTCTCTATGATGTTAATTTTATCTTCCAAGTGGTTAGCCTTGAAGATCTTAGAAAGAAAACCGCAAAATTACTGTATTCATACTAAAGTATTGTTTTTGTCAGGAAAAAAAAATCTCTCAAAGTTGCATTCTCCGCTTTGAATTTTCCGGCAAATGGTTCTGGAACACCACTTTTATCTGCTTTGTGGAAAAATCCTCTCCTTGGGGGGCATCCTATAGACCACGGATGAGATCAGGAGCAGAATGTGATAAAAGCAAAAGAGATTTCTCCCGCATGTGCACACCAGGACTCAGTGCGAGCCTGCAGTTCTGGTGAAGGGAGTTCCCCTTTGGAGAGGAAATCAAACCAGTTACTGGCCAGGGAGAGAAATGCCATCTCCCATCAGGCTGTGAGCACTGGCTCCCTCAGCACTGATGTCCCAGAAACACATCCTACATTTAATTCTACCGCAACAGTAGCTTATGTGAAGTGAGGAAAAAAGCCTAAACTTCTTCAGACACAAAAAAACAAAGCAGAGTGCAAATGCCTGCCTGTATTTCAGTGACAGCCCCCAAGGCCTCTGGCTGCTCTCCAGGCAGCAACCAAGACAACACAGGGGTGCAAGCGAGCTGCCACTCCTTTGTTCCCCTGGGGCCAATGCCACTTCAAAGCCATCAACCCAGACCCCACAGGTGCTCTCACTATTTCAGCAACAACAATTCTCACTTACTTTTCTCAACAGTTTGTGAGAAGCTGCTGAGCTCTCGACTGTAAACACCTAGAGGGAACACCACGCTATTAGTTGTAAGATATTCACTTAACAGAGAAGAAATTAAAGATTAAAATGCGACAAGACCATCCTAAGACAGAGGACACACCTGAACAACCCTCCCTGCACTCATTCCCTCCCTGGGGCAGCCTGAACACCAGCTCTGAGGCCTGACGCCTGCCTGCACGCACAGGCAATAAACCCCCCAGCCCCTGACCCGAGCATGCTGTGCCCACAACAGTGGCCTTTGCAAAGAGCCTTGATCACAGAATTGTGCACCCAGACCACACAACGCTCTAACTCACAAGCCCACATCAGGAGGCTGACAAGGGTGCACGTCAGTACCTGCTCCACCCCCAGGTGATGGGCCAGCACGGAGAGCAGGCTGCCATCGCTGACACACAGGCACACGCTGTCTGGCTTCAGCACCTGCGGGGAACAGGCAACCTCAGCACAGTGCTTCCTCCAGTTTGCCAGAAGATTCCTGCTGGCAAGCTGTCAGAAATGCTTCCCTTCTCACTCCACTTGCCCAGACCTCAGACCATCCCCCTGCGTCCTCATGCAGTAACCACCCCCAGCCACAAACATGCCCGCCTTGCTCACATCTCCCCACCTGTCCCCAGTGTCAGGAAAGACACTCCTCAACCCAGCCTAGAGGCCCCGCTGAAGGCCTGCACCACCTGTAGGCCACCTTCCAGTCCATGACAACAGGCTTCTTCCCTGTCTGGTTAGAGCACAGACAGCTGAGAGCCTCCAAGGCTTGAGTGTTCACAATTGACTGCCCAAAGGCAAGGATGCCTTTCTCGGTGACAGACCCCTCTGAGAGAAACTCAGGATGGCTTGGATCCTCCCCCCATCCCCCAAAATGCACACATTCACACTTATTTCTGTACACACCCCCAAGGGCCTCAAGAGACCCTCCCTCTAAGCCCCATCTGTAATCCCCAGGCCGAGTCCCCTGCTACAGGTAGCAGGGAGCAAAGGTTTTCAGGCAGGAGAGCGACATGATTAGATTTACATCTTAGAAAATTTTAGAAAGGTGACAACACATGAAAAGAGGATAGGGGTGGCCTAATCCACTGTGACCACCCACAGCAATGACTGTGTCTGACAAGGCAAAGGTGTCCAGCAGGAGCCCAGCCAGAGGCTCTCCCAGTAGAGCAGAGAGCAAGCCCTCAGGAAGTCCAGCCCCAGGCTCTCCCGCTTTCTGCTCCAGTGCCCACCCAGGAGGTGCTCGCTGAAGCCACTCATAGACAAGAGGACACAGGAAAGAAACAGCAAATCATAAGCAGAGTGCTGGGGTTCATGGGACAAACTTCTTTCTCCCTTTTCCCCACAACCAGCCAAGGGGCTGGACACTTACGGTCCTCAGAGCCTGGACGTATCGATCAGTTCTGTCCTGGTCATTGATCTCTCCAAACCGAGGCCGGTTCCAGAGCAGGTGAGCCTGGCAGTCACACACGGGGCGCATCTGGCGGACTCTCTCATTCTTTTCAGGGCTAGGCCAGGAGATGAACAAACAGATGTGGGCTGTGAGCGCCTCCACAGGTCTCCAGAGGGCATGAATCTGGACACTGGTCTCCAGTAGGCATGAGGGCTTAGAGCACCCGCTAATTCCAGACTTTTCCTACGCATCTGCTCTAAACAGATTCCAGCAACCCATGACAGCCTCTCCTGGGTACACACGAATGGGCACTGACACATTGGTCACAAATCTTTGTTCTTATGTTATTCTGTCCAGACACAAATCAACCCACTGGCACCTCCAGAGGATCTGTAAATGGGGAATTTACATACAAGTCTCAGAGGCTCATCCTCCACCCCCACGAGGCTCGACGTACCTGGTCCTCTGCAGGCTGTACCATACGCAGTAGTCATCGTGGTGGGCTACCAGATAGAGCGCTGAGCCCTGCATCACAGGCTCCTCTTGTGGCAGGAAGTACACACACTGCATCCAGTGGTCCCGCCACTGAAACGGAGAACAGAGTCAGCTGTCAACGAGCTGCAGTATGAGCAATGCTTCTAATCCAGGAGCCAAATGCCAGAGAACTGCCAGTTTTCAGGACGTCCACAATGTAGACTGCAGCTGGCTATTGTGGCCAAGGAGATAAATAAACTCTAAACTCAGAGGCCAGTGGCCCAAAAGTTTGCGGGAACCCTGCTGGCTTTAGGAAGACACAATGTGGCCAAGAGCAGCAATCTGCCAGAGTGGCTCAGGGGAGGGGACAAGTGCAGGCTCCAGTCCCCACCCCATCAGAGTAGCACCAAAGCTCTCTCTTCAACACGTAGAGCTGTGCTGAATGTTTCCTTTGAAGGAAAAAAATTGGTTTAAACCTAGTGGTTTAAGGGGAACCTTTTCAGAACAGTCCCATGGCACGCATTCCAAAGGCTTTAACGTACTCGGAATTTACAAAACAGTCAGACTCAATGCACTAAACCTAACTGGATCGTAGACTGAGGAAACAAAAGCTATCAAGGACTTCTGGAGACAAATTTTATTTTGAACCATATGTTAGACGATACTATGGAACCACTGTTTTTCTTAGGTGTGATCATGTGTTTCATTTATGTTGCAGACTGTTTTCATTCTTGGGAGATAAGTGTTGAAGTATTTAAAAGTAAAGTGTCAGATGTCTGCAACTTACTTTCAAATGATTTAGCAAAAAAAAAAAAGTGCACACCCGTGTGTGTGTGTGTGTGTGTGTGTGTGTGTGTGTGTGTGTGTGTGTGTGTGTAGAGATGCAGGAAGAGAGGCAGAAAGACAAAGATAAAGCAGATGTGGCAAACGTTAACAACTGGTAAATTTAAATTAATAAAGGGACTATCAGTGTTCATTTTCACTTATTCTGTGGATATATAATTTTTCAAAATAAAAAGGTGGGAAAATACAAAAAGGTTTTGGCTTATTCTTTGAATTAAATTGAAGTATTTAAATAACTGAATATTCTAAATTGTGAAACATGGTTGACAATGATCCACGGTCAATTTTTAATAAGCTGTGCTAGTCCTTACTACAAACCCCACATACATGTTTCTATCCTAAGAAAACCCCAAAAGAAAAAAAAAAAGAGTTATATTCACATAAAAATGCAAATCACAGAATTATTTATACCAGCAAAAACTGGAACCCACCCAAATGGCCAGCACTCAGAACGGGATATAAACCCTCGTGCAGAATACGGACAGACATCTTAAACGCTGCTGCTGAAGGCTACGGGGCCCGGAACAGAGATGAGCACCGATGACACCCACGCGTTTGGAGAGAGACCAAACAAAGGGAGCTATTTTGAGTGAAAGGGAGGACCATGAGTGATATTTTTATTTTATATAATGAGGTTTATTTCGCTCATAATTGTTAAGCTTCTTTTTGAAAAAGGAAGAACTGCCCTAAAAAGTAGATGCCAGCTGGACACGGTGGCTCACGCCTGTAATCCCAACAATTTGGGAGGCCGAGGCTGGCAAATCGTTTGAGGCCAGGTGTACGGGACCAGCCTGGGTAACATACCAGTGACCCCCATTTCTACAAAAAAAACACAAGATTAGCCATGCATAGTGGCAAGTGCCTGTAGTCCCAGCTACTCAGGAGGCTGAGGTGGGAGGATCGCTTGTGCCCAGGAGTTCACAGTTGCAGTGAGCTAAGAGGTGCCACCACAATCCAACCTGAGCAATAAAGCAAGACCCTGTCTCTAACAAACAAAAACAGGAGATGCCTGGCTCAACTCTGATGAGACGACTGCCTGCTCATTCTGTCACCTTCAGGAACTAAGAAAAACTTGGCCCTGTGGGACTCCAAGAGCACAGATAAGGAACGTGCCCACCCACCTGGTCTTTAATTTAACAAAAAGGCAGGAGAATGACATTCCCACACGCTTAAGACACTTACTTGAACATAAAAACTAGAAAATGAAAATCTGACCAGATATGTTCTGGAAAAATAAATAGTAACAGGAATAACACAGGTTCTTTTAAACCTTTTATTCATTCCCACACTATGCAAATGCATGTGAAGAAGACAGGAGAACCCTTTCCCGACCCCTCCTAGGCTCCCATGGCACTGCCCTGTCATCACGTCCTTCCCATACTACCCACCACAGGGACCTCCTGGGTCCTAACGTTGAGGAGCTGGTGACAGAACCCACTGTGCCAAGGTGGGACAGACTAAATATACTTAGGATCAAAGCAGTTACATGAATTCATGAGGGAGATTCATTAGCAGCTTTCAAATGTCCAATCCAAAAGTCAACGCTGGTAGAGAAACAACACAAGACCCACAGTCAAGAGACCAGGGGCAGGACCCACTCTACTGCTCCTGGACACAAGGCCCCGCTCCAATCCCTGGAGCCTGCTGAGTCCCGAGTTGGCTATGGTTGTGGCTACCTGGTTTGTCTACTAAGAGGATTCAAGGAGAAAAAATACATAGTAGCGCTCCGAAGATATGCAAATTACAAGTACTAACTTTTTTTTTTTTTTTGAGACAGAGTTTCGCTCTTGTTGCCCAGGCTGGAGGGCAATGGTGCAGTCTCAGCTTACTGCAACCTCCACCTCCCAGGTTGAAGCGATTCTCCTGCCTCAGCCTCCCAAGTAGCTGGGATTACAGGCGCCTGCCACCATGCCCGGCTAATTTTCTTTGTATTTTTAGTAGAGACAGGGTTTCAACATGTTAGCCAGGCTGGTCTTGAACTCCTGACCTCAGGTGATCCACCTGCCTTGGCCTCCCAAGTGCTGGGATTATAGGAGTGAGCCACCGGCCAAAAGTACTAACATTTTAATGCTATTCTTATGCTAATTCTGCAACACAGTCTTAGGAAGAATGTGACGCAGTGCCAATCTCAACTCTGTGGGTGAATTCAGAGTGACACACACACAGCCTGCAGAGGGATGCTGGCAGGCCCTGGCTGGACACACACCCACCCGGGGCCAGGCACCTGGAAGGTGGAGGGGAGACTAGGAAGCTCACATACTTCTTAGTCTCACATGCTGCTGTCGGTATGGGTACGCTGATTGACAGCAATCCCCCAGCAGTCACAACCCTTCGGCCTAAACAGTAACTCTGGGAATGGGGTAGGTGAAGCTGCTAAGGCCTTCCATAATGTTGTGGACACCTAGAACCAGCAGGTGAGCATTCAACACAAAGCCAGGGGTTAAGGCCAGGCAGGCTGGACCATGGACAAAGGATGGTGCCTGAGGCGCTCCTGGGTAGAGACAGGTTCTATTTCTTGGTCCTGAAACCAAAACTGCCTTTGCGAAAAAGTGAGAAAATTATGACAGTGAAAGAGATCTCATCTAACCAACCCCCATTTTGCTTTAATGTCCAAACTGCCCTTAATCATTCCTCGGTCCGGGCCAAGCTAACTTTGGGAGACATTTGGTTAACAGTTTATTTTTTGTTCTTATTATTTTTTGAGACAGAGTCTCGCTCTGCCACCCAGGTTTGAGTGCAGTGGCGTGACCTCAGCTCACTTCAACTTCCACCTCCTGGGTTCAAGCAATTCTCCTGCCTCAGCCTCCCGAGTAGCTGGAATTACAGGCACGCACCACCACATCCGGGTAATTTTTGTATTTTTAGTAGAAGTGGGGTTTCTCCATGTTGGCCAGGCTGGTCTCGAACTCCTGACCTCAAATGATCCACCCACCTGGGGCTCCCGAAGTGTTGGGATTACAGGCGTGAGCCACCACACCCAGCTGGTTAATACTTTAAATGATAACCGTCCTTCCCCAAAATTAAACTTAAACTGAATGAAAGATCATCAGGTTAGGAGGATGAGAGGAGGCTGAATTCTGCTAAGGTGAAGCCATTATTAGGTCACAAGATCTGCAACCTTCCCTGATTCCTCCTGCAGATAACACCACCTTGCAGAAACTAAGATTGACCCTTTGAAATGTCTTTTCGGGTTTTTACGTTTCTGTCTGATGACTCCACCCAGAAGTGGACTCCCTCGCCTGCCAAACTATCCTTGAAAAACCCTAGCCTGAGCCGGGCATAGCGGCTCACGCCTGTAATCCCAGCACTTTGGGAGGCCGGTGGGGCAGGTCACCTGAGGTCGGGAATTTGAGACCAGCCTGGCCAACATGGAGAAACCCCATCTCTACTAAAAATACAAAATTAGCCAGGCGTGGTGGCGCATGCCCATAATCCCAGCTACTCAGGGGGCTGAGGCAGGAGAATTGCTTGAACCCGGGAGGTAGAGGTTGCAGTGAGCTGAGATTGCGCCATTGCACTCCAGCCTGACCAACAAGAACGAAACTCCATCTCAAAACAAACAAACAAAAAACTGTAGCCTGTGAATTTTCAGGGAGACTGATTTGAGTAACAAATCTCTCTCCCACGTGGTGTGGCTGGCTTCGTGTCAATTAAAGTCTTTATTGCAATGCCATGGTGTCAGCGAATTGGTTTTGTCTGAACAGTGGGTAGGAAGAACCCATCAGGCAATTCCGACACACCTTTCCCACTTTCTTTTCCTTTGAGTGTGAGAGTGAGAGAGGGTGGATGGGGGTGTAAATAACACAAGCACATGAGAGAAAATTCAAAAGGTATACAAGGATGCATAGTAAAAAATATGTTTCCTTTCCACCCCTAACCTCCAGTCCCCATTCCCAGATGCAGTCAGTTTTACGAATTTCTGGGAATTCTTCCAAAGACCTCCTTATATGTACACCACACATGACTATCCACTCACAAACACATATATTTCTATTTTTACTAACACCAGTGCTGCCACACAACACACCATTCTGCACCTTTATTTTTGTGTCAGGTAATAATCCACCTTGAAGCTTGTCCCACATCAGTGCACAGAGAGCTACCTCACCCACTGAAAGGATAATGGACTTGATCCCTGCTAGTGGCCTTTAGGTTGGCCGTTTTCTACTAAACCAGGGCTGCACACATCTATTCTGCACAGGCGCAAATCCAGCCACAGCCCCATGTCTGAAAGCAGCATTGCTTTCTACCTGAAACGTTCTGATGACTCGCTTTCCTGCTTTTTCCCTGAGCTTCCCCAACAGTGTGCTTGCAAACTGTTTAAACTTTATTCACTAATAGGTGAAAATGAGATCTCACTGCAGTTTAAACTTGCATTTCTCTTTTTTTTTTTTTAGAGACAGGGTCTCATCTTATTGCCCAGGCGGGAGTGCAGTAATGCAATCACGACTCACTGCAGCCTCAACTTCCTGGGTTCAAGCAATCCTCCTGCCTCAGTCTCCTGAGAGGCTGGGAGCATAGGTGCTGTAAGCAGCTAAAACTGCATTTCTCTTATTATGAGGGACAGTGGGCAACTATCCCCATCATCTGTATTTCCTTTTCTGTGTTTCATGTCCTCTGCCTACTTTCTATCGGGGTGGAGAAAGGAGATTTTGAGGCCACAGAAGGTGAGGCTGTAGTTCTCTATTCCAAGCTGATGGGAGCCCCCTGGGATTACTCAGGGGATGAGGGGTGGTATCTAAGGGTGGCTGCATCATGATGAGGCAGGAGAGGAAAGCCAACTTCTCTGTTCCTCACTGTGTCCATGAGTGCTCACCATGAGCTCACCCTGGGAAGGCTACGTTACTACAGCTAGCCTTTGCTTGCTTTTTAAAAACTTTTATTTGTCTTTGATTCTGACACAGCCCTCCCGTCTCTAAATTCTCCTGGGTCTAAGGCTCAACTGTTACTTTCCCATGAACGGCAGTGGACAAGTTTCCTGACAGGGCACATGCTAGGCTCCTGCCTCTTACCTGCATCTCCTCTGGGTCTGAGTGTGCCCAGAAGGGGGCCATGGTGCACTTGATCTTCCCCTCAGGGTCCATTTCAATGTCCCACCACGAGAGAACCACCTGAGCTCGGCCAGATGTCAGAGGTTCAAACCGCCTGCTATGGCAGGCTGCTGAGCTACTGACTTGCTTGCTGAAGTCTATGCTGAGGAATAATATTCAAGAATGTAAGCAGAGTTTAACCTCACACACTCCATTTTTTAAGCTTTTACAGTGACTTCACTGGCAATGACATTTGGCTGCAAAGGACTCTTGCCTTCGAGGCAGGTGACAGCAGCTAGATTTCCTTCCCACTCAAAAAGAACCTCCTAATACCCAACTTCCATCAAATGTCTCAAAGCGCCATCACCTATGGTGGCTCCCTGGTACCTGAACATGGGCAGCACATCGCTGAGGACTGTAAAGTCGGCTGGTGACACCTGGTTCAGCTGAATGTCACAGACAGAGGGTGCGCCAGGGCAGCTCTCCAGGTCCATGGGAGGGACGATGACCTGCTCTCCGAGGCTGGTCTGCACGTGGATGGGAAATAGCTTGTTCCACGACCACATCCTCCTGGACTCCACCAGCTGTGCATAGACGGTGGCTCTGTGGGGCACGGCCTCACAATTTTCCTAAGTTTAGATTAAAAACAAAACCAAACAAAAATCAGACGCTTAGACCCACAGTAATTCCCATTGATCAAAAGAGGTTTATTCCTAACATTAGGTTGGTTCAGTAATGCCCAACACCTTATACTATTAGAATAGTGAACTGTTTTCAGCCCTATGCCCTTGGAAAAGGGAAAAAAAAGGTACTACATTTCAAAAAGAACACACACTGTGCCTAAAATGACTTCTGTCAGCTAAGTTCCTGGCTACCTGGCACTCTTAAATGCTTCACGTCCTGCTGCTGGGTGGTGATCCTGGCTCTGGGCTCAGTGTCCCTTCAGTGCCGCTCCTGCCCAGCACCAAAACAAGAGCCTCCTTGTGGCAAAGCCCTGTGGACCACGGTGCCCCCTCAGCTGCCCAGCCCTCTGGCGCCGCTGGGCATTGCTGCACACTCAGCCCCTAGGGCTGTGGCTCCGGCTCCGGCTCCTTGTCCGGCTCTCCTCCTACCTCTTGCATCCACTCCACGTCCTCCATGCACCAGGCAATAGGGACCCGGCAAGAGCACACTCACAGCTGCTACCCACATGGCTTTCACCACCAGGACACCACTGGCCTCTTGGGCCAAATGATTCTCTGCTGTGGGGGTTGCTCTGGGCATGGTAAAAGGCTAGCAGCATAACTGGCCTCCCTGCGAAGCGTCTCCCAACCTTGCTCTGGTAGAGAAATGCTGCTCTAACTGGACTCACTCCCGCTGCCTTCCCCAGGCTGTGCTTCCTCCGCCCCACCTCACAAGGGGACTCCCTGGTCCGGACTGTCTCCCTCCACACTCTCCACAGTGACCTCAACCATGCCCTCTTCACTGAGTAAATCCATGCATCTCTGGGCCTCTTTGCTTGGCTGACCTTTAGAGAGCTCAAACTCTGTCTAAACCAGAAGAATCGCCCTCACCACTTCCCAACCTTCCCAAGGCTACCCCTCTTCCTGCACTCCCCGTCAACAGGAAGCACCACCATCCAATCCAGGTGCCCAAACCCTAGCATCGATATCTCTACACCTAAAGGACCACCAACTCCTGGGACCACCTATCAGGCCTCTGTCTACAGCCTTGGCTGAGGCCCACTGTACCACAGCATCTGGACGACTCCACAGCCTTTTAACCCACCCACAACCTCCAGCCCTATACCCCAACTGCCCTCCACACATCTGCCTGCATAAGTCTGCTGTCAATCCTCTGCTTCAAACCCTCCTGCGATGCCACCCCACCTTCTAGATGACAGCTACCCTCTGGGCATGGCCCCCAAGCCCCACTCCATCTAGCCCCTGCCCAGCTCTCTAGCCTCAGTTGCTAAGCCCATCTCTCCTGCCTCCCACACAGCACAAAATCCAAAGCAGGCTCCAGAGCCACTGCACCGATTCAGTCTCACGTCTAGCACGTGCTGCTCTCCTCTACCAGAAATATTCCATCTGCCAGGTCAACACCTGATCACTTCTCAAGACTGACAGCTCAAGCATCGCCTTCCTGAGAATATTTGCTGAACTGAACTGAATTTGAATATAGTTTCTTGCTTTTCAACTCTAACCTATTAAGATTTGGCATTCAAGGGACATAAAAGTTTTAAGTGAGGAGAACCAGAGCCCCCCCAGGAATGGAGGGGTGTCCCAGGTGTATCAGAGGTGCTGAGGGCTTGGGCTGTGTGGGACACGGTGCATGAGTGAGTGCTATGTGAGCTGGCTGAGACCACAGACACGTCTGAGGGAGCCCTCCGTCTACTACCTCCACGAGATGCCTGTGTGCGTGCTCATAGGAGGGCAGCGCCCCCTCCCCGATCAGCTCTGTGTCAAACAACTCTGTGACCAGGATGTTGGCACGGCATGGCATGTCACCCTCTGAAAAACACAAGAAAACAGAGTTGGACATAAGCAACAGACTAGGAAAAATATTTACAGCAAATATGGGAAAGATAAGTGGTTAAGGGGCCATCATGCTAAAAGCACATATACATGCTGAGGTATTCAGAAGTGTCAGGATGTCTGCAACTGACTTGCCAATGGTTCAGAAAAAAAAAAAAATCCATATGTAAATGTATGACAAAACGCTAATTGATAAATCTAGGGTAAGGGATCATAAGTGTTTACTGTACTGCTCTTACAGCTATTCTGTATGCTTAATATTGGGAGGGAGACTGGAAAAAATGATAATAAAACTATAAATACCCAATGGATTGAGTTCAGGAGTTTGAGATCAGCCTGGGAAACATGACAAAACCCCATTTCCACAAAAAATACAAAAATTAGCCAGGCATGGTGGCTCACGCCTTTAATCCTAGCACTTTGGGAGGCCAAGGCAGGAGGATCACTTGAGGCCAGGAGTTCAAGACCAGCCTGGCCATCATGGCGAAACCCCATCTCTACTAAAAATACAAAAATTAGACAGGTGTGATGGCGCACGCCTGTAACCCCAGCTACCCAGGAGGCTGAGGCATGAGAATCACTTGAACCTGGGAGGCAGAGGTTGCAGTGAGCCGAAATTGTGCCACTGTACTCCAGCCTGCGCGACAGAGTGAGACTCTGTCTCAAACAAACAAAAAAAACACACGCCCAAAAAGAAACCAGGTAAAAATATAAACAGAAAATTCAAAACAGAAATCAAACATATGAAAACTTTTTCATCCCTATTAGCAATTAGAGAGATATAAATTAACAATTAAACTATTAACCACTAAATTAGAAAAATTATTTGAAAAGCAAAAACCGAATGCTGGTATGTCAAATACTTCTAGGTTGCAGGGAGAGGGAGGGAAAGCCAAAGCAAGACAACAAGGTTCTCTGATGATCTTCCAGCTACTGTGAGTTAGGCTCTGGCAGCCAAAATTGAGATCCATGACTTAGAATCCCCAGATCACTATGGTAAATTCCCTTAATGAAAGCGCCTTGTCACCAAACAATCTCTTAAATAACAGTTGTTTTAGGACAGCAGGATTTTAGAGAAGAGTAGGATTTGGGAGGGATCTTCTGTTAACTGTTTTCTAAACCTCAGTAATGTACTGCTACTTCTACAATTATAATTTTTAATGAGCCAAGAGCCAAAATAGACTTTGGAAGGGGCTATTCATCAGGGAGAATTAACTGTAAACACTTTTAATGCCTCATGAATTATAATCTGACAAAGCCCACTCATTTTCCCTGCACAGAGCACAAGTCTCACAGATGACACAAGGAAAAGAGAAGCATGAAAGCAGCTGACAGGGGCCGGGCGCGGTGGCTCCCGCCTGTAATCCCAGCACTTTGGGAGGCCGAGATGGGCAGATCACCTGAGGTCAGAAGTTTGAAACCAACCTGGCCAACGTGGTGAAACCCTGTCTCTACTAAGAATACAAAAATTAGCCAGGCGTGGTGATGGATGCCTGTAATCCCAGCTACTTGAGAGGCTGAGGCAGGAGAATCACTTAAACCTGGGAGGCAGAGGTTGCAGTGAGCCGAGATCACGCCACTGCACTCTAATCTGGGCCAGAGTGAGACTCCACTTCAAAAAAAAAAAAAAAGAAAGAAAGCAGCTGATAGAAGAGCACAACAGAGACAGTGTGAACCTCGAGCTCGAGGCTGAAGCCTGGCCTGGATCTCACTTCCTATCCCTGAGCCCTCCGTTCTGACCATCAGTTGCCTCATCAGTAAAACGGGTGAATGGGCTCTGTCTCATGTGGTGGTGGTCGGGATGATGAAGATAAAAAAAAAAAAAGCACACTTCCTATGAAGCTCACCTGTGCTCCATGACAGTATCATGTGGAGGAGCTTAAGAAGAAACTTCTGTCTTCTGCCACAGAGACCACCCTCCCGAGAAGCCCTGCCCATCCTCTCTGATGTCACATCAAACTCCAACTGGAATACACTGTCCAAAACTCATCCCACCCACTCCACCTAACACGCCTGCTCCTCCCTCCAGGGTTTCTGCCTCAATCAATAAGTCACATAGTCCAGGAATCTGGGCATCATTTACTAGTTCCAGGACAGCAGGACCGCTGACTGCCTGTCCACTACTGTACCCCAGCACCCACAAGGTCTAGTGCCCCATAACAGTCAACACACACTAGATAAATTATTGATTTCTGTCACCCTACAACCCACTGATCACCCACTCTGCCAATTCTATCTCCTGAATGTTTAAACCAATTATATAACTTAAAATGCTTTATAGTCCAAATTGCTTCATTAAAATAAAAATCAAGAGCCAGGCACAGTGACTCACACCTGTAATTCCAGCACTTTGAGAGGCCAAGCTGGGCTGATCACTTGAGGCCAGGAGTTCGATACCAGCCTGGCCAATGTGGTGAAACCTTGTCTCTACTAAAAATACAAAAATTAGCCGGGTGTAGTAGCACGCGCCTGTAGTCCCAGCTACTCAGGAGGCTGAGGCATGAGAATTGCCTGAACCCGGGAGGCCCATGTTGTAGTGAGCTGAAATTGCCCCACCATACTCCATCTTGGGTGATACAGTGAGACTGTCTCAAAAAATAATAAAAATTTAAAAAAAAAAATTCAAGCTTTATGGTCCAGTGCATTTTAACAAGTACTTCTTGAGGGCCTGGTATTTTGAGTGTGACTGCTAATGTATAAGGGCACGGGGTGGGGGAGTCTGAAGCAGGTAGCCACCCCAGGAGCTTCCTAAGCCCTTTCCAAAAGAACAAAATGGACGGATGAACACACGCTGCTCCCTGGGTTGGCTCTCCACAAGCCTCAGCATGTAATCCAGCTCTGGGGAACAGGCAACTTCACATGCCACTTTTAAAAAGGGCTGAGAGCAGAACCTTGGAAAGCATACATTTGGAGCAGAAAGAAAGCAACACAGGAGAACCAAGATGAAGAGATGTCACTAAGGTCCAGGGAGAGTTTCAAGAAGGAAGGAATGGCAGAAGTACCAAAGCGGCAGTGGTTAGAGAGGAAAAGCAGAGGAAAGACCACCCAACTTGGCAATGAGGAAGCCACTTGTCAGGCTGAGGAACGGAAACAAAGTCACATTTACAAGGGATTATGGATGAAGCACAACTGACAATCTACTCACTTTACAAAAATTACCTAACTCCTTTACATGACAGGCCCGGAGCAAATAACGGAATGGAATAGTTAATACAACCCACGCAGTGCATGACCTCAGGATGCCTCAGCTGGGTGGGGATACAGACATTAAATACATAACTACATAATGATTTAATGATTGCAGTGGTAAGTGCTATGAAGAAAAGTATTACGAAATTGGCCAAGCGTGGTGGTTCATGCTTGTAATCCCAGCATTTTGGGAGGCCAAGGCAGGCAGATTGCTTGAGGTCAGGAGTTCAAGACCAGCTTGGCCAACATAGTGAAACCCCATCTCTACTAAAAATACAAAAATTAGCCGGGTGGTGGTGCATGCCTGTAATATCAGCTACTTAGGAGGCTGACATGGAAGGATCACTTGAACCTGGGAGGTGGAGGTTGCAGTGAGCCGAGGTCATGCCACTGCACTCCAGCCTGGGCGACAGAGCCACTCTGTCTAAAAAAAAATTTTTTTTTTTTTAATAAGAAATCATATGAGGGGCCTGGCCTAAGCTGAGGTGTGTGTGAACAATGCTGCCTGGAGGCAGAGTCAGCACACTTCATGGCCAAGGCTGCCCTGCAGATCAGTCTCCCTGCCGTCAAAATGGATAAATTTTCAAGAATAAATGATCTCGCCAGGTGCAGTGGCTCCCATCTGTGATCCCAGCACTTTGGGAGGCTGAGGCAGGAGGACTGCGTGAGGCCTGGCGTTCAAGACCAGCCTGCGAAACAAAGCAAGACCTAGTTTCTTTTCTTTTCTTTTTTTTTTTTGAGACAGAATTTTGCTCTTGCTGCCCAGGCTGAAGTGCAATAGCGCAATCTCGGCTCACCGCAACCTTTGCCTCCCAGGTTCAAGCAATTCTCCTGCCTCAATCTCCTGAGTAGCTGGGATTACAGGCATGCACCACCACACCTGACTAATTTTGTATTTTTAGTAGAGACAGGTTTCTCCAAGTTGGTCAGGCTGGTTGCGACTCCCAACCTCAGGTGATCCGCCAGCCTCTGCCTCCCAAAGTGCTAGGATTACAGGCATAAGCCACTGCACCCAGCCGCAAGACTTAGTTTCTAATAAAAATTTAAAAAAACAAAAAAATTAGTTGGGTATGGTGGCGCCTGCCTGTGGTCCCAGCTACTCAGGAGGCTGAGGCAGGAGGATCACTTGAGCCCAGAAGTCGAGGCTGCAATGAGCTGTGTTCACAGCACTGTACTCCAGCCTAGGCAACAGAGTGAGACTGTCTCAAAAAAAAATAAATAAATGAATCAATCTCCACTCTGGCCATAGTGGAATAAGTGGGATCAGGCTTACCCTCCGGCTGTTATCAACTAGAAAACTGGGCAAAATGTATGAAACAAGTGTTTTCAGATGTTGAGCAAGAGGCAACACAGTTTGCTCCCTAAGAAGGGAAACAAACCAAGTAACCCTTACCCTGCTCTGGCTATCAGCCAGGAGACCCTTTCCAGACCACAGTACAGGGTAAGAGGTGACACAGAGCACGGCAGTCTTGCTGAGTTAAACAGACAGGAAACGAGTTCAGGGAAGTGGAAGCAGCTAGAACTTGCCAGGCAGAGAATCAGAGAGGAAATTACACAGAAAAAAAGCCTTCAGAATGCTGCACAGGGTTCCTCTAGGGTCTGTGTTAATACATTCACACACACACAGGGTAATACTCTGTGAAGCCGAGCAAAGGTTGCATGAGTGATAACAATCTCCGGAGCTCTCAGAGGCCTGGGAAACATTCAAGTTCTGATCAGCCAGACAAGGGAACCCCTGCTGAGCACCTAGAGCTCTCAGCAGACACTCCAGAAAGGTTACAGTAACTGTCTGGCTAAACAGCCTTAGAGCAGTGGTTCTCAACAGGTGGCAATTTTACACACTCGAGACCAAGGAAGACGTGGCAGTCTGGAGACATTTTTAGTTGGCAAGAATGGTGGGAGGAGGGGAGTGCTACTGACATCCACTGGGAAGAGGCCAGGGACACTGCTAAACATCCTACAATGCAAAGGACAGGGTCCACAACAAAGAATTATCAAAATGTCACATAGTTGGAGAATGCCAAAACGTCACAGCACTACTGTTGAGAAGGCCTGACTTAAAGCTACTCTAACCCCACTCCAAAGAAAGCTTAAACAAGCCCTGAAAGGATCAATCTGAACTGCAAGTAACCCAACTGCATGCCAAAGTTTAAAAAGCAAAACCAACAAAGTCTAGCACTCAACAATGGGGAATTCCAAATAGCCACAGCATCCAAACAAAAATGATTAGACATGTGAAGAAGGAAAATGTGACCCAGAATAAGGATAAAAATGAGTCAAGAGAACAAACCCAGAAAAAACAAAGATGGTGGGAACAGAAGATAAGGATGTTCAAAAAGCTAAAATAAATGTGCTTATAGAAAACTATGAACATGAGAAAAATGGAAGTTATGAAAAAGAATCAAGTGGAACTTTCAGAGATTAAAAAATACAATATCAAAAATGAGGCCAGGCACAGCGGCCCACGCCTGTAATCCTAGGAACTTTGGGATGCTGAGGTGGGAGAATCGCTTGAGCCCAGGAGTTTGAGACCAGCCTAAGCAACAAACTGAGATCCCATCTCTACAAAAAAAAATTTTTTTTAAGTTAGCCAGGCATGGTGGCATGAGCCTGTGGTCCCAGCTACACAGGAGGCTGAAGCAGGAGGACTGCTTGAGCCCAGGAGGTCAAAGCTGCAATGAGCCATGCTCACACCCCTGCACTCCAGCCTGGGGGACAGGTCAAGACCCTGTCTCAAAAAAAAAAAAAAAGAACAACAAAGAAAGAGAAATGAAAAGTTTACTAAATATACTTTACAGCGTATTAGATGCTGCAAGAGAAAAGATCAGTGAATCTAAAGACCTATCCAAGAAATCCCTGTCCATCAACAGGTAGAGGGATAAACAAGTTATGGTACATCTATCTAATAGAGTGCTGCTCAGTAACACTAAAGAACGGACCCCCAAGACATGAACAGTGTGGAAGAGTCTTACCAGCATCACGCTATAAAAAAGAGAGCACACACACAGAAGAGTCCACACTTCTTTGATTCCACTTCCTTGAAATCCTAGACAGGCAAATCTAATCTATAATGAAGAAGTCTATGAGTGGGTGCCTAGGACCAGGATATGGGGGGACTGATAGAAAGGGTTATGAGGAATCTCTTTGGGCATGATGGAGATGTTCTATTATCTTGATTATGGTGATGGTGGTTACAAGTGTGTTTATATTTGTCAAAACTCATCAAACTAATGAAAATGGATATTCATTTAATGTAAATCATACTTCAATAACGTTGATTGTAAATGGAATGATTTGAGCACTCTATTGTATATTTTAAAAATAAAAAAGATAGGCCGGGCGCGGTGGCTCACACCTGTAATCCCAGCACTTTCGGAGGCCGAGGCAGGCTGGTCACCTGAGGTCAGGAGTTCGGGACTAGCCTGGCCAACACGGTGAAACCCCGTCTCCACTAAAAATACAAAAATTAGCCAGGCATGGTGGTGCACGCCTGTAATCCCAGCTACTCGTGAGGCTGAAGCAGGAGAATCGCTTGAACATGGGAGGCAGAGGTTGCAGTGAGCTGAGATCCTGCCATTGCACTCCAGCCTGGGCAACAGAGTGAGACTCTGTCTCAAATAAATAAATAAATAAGATAGTACCCACTTCTTTTGTGCATGTTTCAGATTCTCCATTAAAAAAAAAATTGTTAAATGGGAGAATAATGTTGACCTTAGGTAGAAGCTTCAATTCAGAATGATACTGCATTCTCCAAAACCGTGGTGAAAAAGCCAAGTGCAGTAGTGCACACCTGTAGTCCCAGGTACTTGGGTGGCTGAGATGGGAGGATCACTTTAGCATAAGAGTTTGAGTCCAGCCTGGGCAACATAGTAAGACCCTATCTCCACAAAAAATTAGAAAAAACCCATGGTGTTATCCATAACTTCACCACAGTTTTTCCTTTGCAAATCTTTCAACTATGTTCTCTAAGTGTCAGTGGCATGTGAAATTTTCAAAGACTGAAACAAAGTTCTAGACTATAAAAAATATTCCGGAGGCCAGGCATGGTGGCTCACGCTTATAATCCTAGCACTTTGGGAGGCTGAGGCAGGCGGATCACCTGAGGTCAGGGGTTCAAGACCAGCCTGGCCAACATGGTGAAACCCCGTCTCTGCTAAAAATACAAAAAGCAGCCAGGTGTGGTGGCAGGCACCTGTAATCACCGCTACTTGGGAGGCTGAGGCAGGAGAATCACTTGTACCCGGGAGGTGGAGGATGCAGTGAGCCAAGATCGCACCACTGCAATGCAGCCTGGGTGACACAGTGAGATTCCGTCTCAAAAAAAAAAAATGTGTGTGTGTGTGTGTGTGTGTGTGTACATATACATATTCTGGAAACCTTAAGAGACAATGCTATACAGGAAAATCGTTCATGTTGTATGCAGAGGCAGAATGTCAGAACTACTCTCGCCATTCTCCTGCCTCAGCCTCTCCAGTAGCTGGGACTACAGGTGCCCACCACCATGCCTGGCTAATTTTTTGTATTTTTAGTAGAGATAGAGTTTCACCGTGTTAGCCAGGATGGGTGAACCCAGGAGGCAGAGCTTGCAGTGAGGCAAGATAGCGCCACTGCACTCCAGCCTGGGCGACAGAGTGAGACTCTCTCTCAAAAAAATAAATAAAAGAACTAAGTACTTTCTGCCTGATGAAACTCAGAGTTGAGCTTTGAGCAGTGGCAGTATCGTAGCCAATGAGGTTTATCCAAGGCGTGATTATTGGTAGTTGAAACTCAAGAGTTGAGCCCCATAAGAATTCCAATTTGCTTAAAGCAAATGTAGGTTTTGTTTGTGTCTCCATTGCTGGACCTGACTAGCTCTAGTCTACTACTTGTTGACTAGTTTTAACTAGCAGGAAAATAAACATCAAGAGAAACCAAGTCCTTATTGTCAGAGCTCCACACAGAGAGGCCCCATTTCTATGCTATGACCTGGATTTGTTCCAGGTAACTGGAATAACCCTTTTCCTCTCTCACACAAGAGCAAGCAAAGCTTTCAACACAGGGTGTGTAAATCTCACCTGGACCTATAGTCACCTCGGTGGAATGCTTGTTGATAACCTTAATCTTATCACTAAAGCCATTTTTCTCCACAATCTTCACAGCAGCATCAGCCATAGGCTTGAAAACCTAGAAAATAGAGCCGAAACCCAAGGAAAAATGAGCAATAAATTAAACAGTAGTCTGACCTTTAAGGTGAGCAAGCTATTCCTTGATTCTGGTCCTAAGATATGTAACTTAAATACTTTATTCTCCAAATGTGCATCATGAAAAAGGGCTGAGATCCATTTGGCTTTAACTTGTGATTAGGGACTCTCATTCCGTGCCAGGCACAGCGGGGATGCCGGGGATCCTGAGGAGGCTGCACTACTTAGTAAGAGCAGTAGGTGTCAGTACCACACAAGAGGACGCCAAAAAGCCAGGAAAGGGACTTGCCTCACGAACCTGGGAGGCGTGCTGTGCCCTCTAGAGGACAGCAGACTGTAGGTGTGAGTAAGCAGGTCATCCTCTGGGCTCAAAATTGTCCCAAATCCCCACTGTTGGCAGAACACAGCCTCTATTTTCTTATAGTGCAGCAGTGCCTCTTGTCCATGGGGGATACATTTTAAGACCCTTGGTGGATGCTTGAAACCTCAGACAGTACTGACCCTTATGTATACCATTTTTTTTTTTTTTGCTATACATACATACTGTTCCATGGTGGGCAGCTCTATGCAAACCTACCCCAACAGGCCACGGGAGCTGAGAGGCTGAGGAAAGACTGGCAAATCCAGCTTCTCAGAAAGACACACTTTATAGAGACATACAAACAGAAGCCTTGTCTCGGGCAGTGAGAAACTGGGCCCCCACACTGTTATGGCTCAGACGCAGGGCTTACATACCACAGGGAATTTGACGAAGGGCAGGATTTACGGTAAGTATGTATTTATGATAACATCAAAGTTGTTCTGACCTGAGGGCAGGATTTACATCAAAGTGCATGAGAGCGGAAATTTTAGAGGCATTCCTGAAGCTGGGGTTGGTCAGAAGTCAGCATGGAGGATTAGCATTCACAGTGGAGCTGCTTCAGCCTCCAAGCTTACCTATGACCAGGTTTAATTTATAAATTAGGCACAATAATAAATATAAATAATAATTTATAAATTAACAATAACTGAAAATAGAACAATTATGTAATAATACTCAGAATGGTACACAACTTACAACTTATAAATAATTTCTGGAATTTTCCATTTAATTTTTCTTTTTTTGAGAAGGGTCTCACTCTATTGTCCAGGCTGGAGTCCAGTGGCATGATCACTGCAGCTTCCACCTCCCAGGCTCAAGCAATTTCCCACCTCAACCTCCCAAGTAGCTGGGACTACAGGCGTAGACCACCATGCCCAGCTACTTTTTGTAGAGGCGGGGTTTTGCCATGTTGCCCAGGCTGGTCTCCAACTCTGGGACTCAAGGTTTCCACCTGTCTCAGCCACCCAAAGTGCTGGGATTACAGGCGTGAGCCACCGCACCTGGCTCCGTTTAGTATTTTTGGACCTCAGTTGACCACAGGTAACTGAAATCACGAAAAGTGAAACCATAGATAAGGGGAAACTACTGCTTTGGAGGCCCTCCCTTACCTTCCCAGTCTTCCTCCCCCATTCCCCCAACAACCAACACTCCAGCCACAATGATCTCATGATCACTGAGCCTTCCCTGTCCTAGCCCCACCTGCCAAATCAAACCCCACTTCCCAGGGCAGCATGAATCCCCCATCCAGAAGTCTTCCCTGAACTCTTCGAGTTTCCCTGAACATAAATAAGCACCTCCAACTCTTTGTTTTCAACTTATCCAGTCTAGATTCCACAGCCCCAAGAGCTCTAGCATGTAAAACAGACAGACTCACGTGTGGCCCTACACACGAAGTGGAAACAACAAAATGATACCGAGACTGTTCCTGATAAGATTTTCCTTTTTTCTAAATCCTTTTCTGTATTTCCCACATTTTCTACCATGAATACTATATTTTTTACTATAATCAAGGGACAAATGCTGTATCCTTTCGTAAAGAGTACTTATGTGAGCAGCTCCAGTTGTGCAATTGATTAGCGCGCAGTACTTACATGGAATACACACACATGTTCTCCTAGAAAAATCTTCATCATCTATTTCAAATTATTTCTAGGATTTGCCTTGATGTTTTTAGATGTGGTTTGAGGGCCTTAAACCCTAGTTCTCACCAATCACTTTGCCTCCACCCTGACAATATCCAAAGCCAGTGTCGTCCCTCACCCCTGCTGCCTTCTGACTCATCAATCACCTCTCCCTGAACCTGCAAGCTGGTACCTTCACACCTCCTTCTCCTCAGCCCATCAAGAAGCTCAAGATCTCACCCAAAACACTACCAGGAGTGGACACTGAAGATGACTTCCCGACATCCATTCTGTGTCCTCCTCTCCCCTGAAATCAGGTGAGGGTGCAGCGTGGGGAACTGACCTTTGCAGCGGTGCACTTGTCTGAGCTAAGAGTAACTGAATCCCTCTTGCCAGAGATAAGAAATGAGATTTAACCTCATTCTAGCCGATGGTACCCAAGGAGAGGTTTGCTATAATAGAAATTCCTGGGAAAGTTATTCTTACTTTTAAAAAAGAGAAACAAGGCAGGGCGCAGTGATTCACACCTGTAATCCCAACACTTTGGGAGGCTGAGGTGGGGGGATCACTTGAGATCAGGAATTCAAGACCAGCCTGGCCAACATGGCGAAACCCTATCTCTACTAAAAATATAAAAATTAGCCAGGTGCAGTGGTACACACCTGTAATCCCAGCTATTTGGGAGGCTGAGAAAAAAGAATTGCTTGAACCCAGGAGGCGGAGGTTGCGGTGAATAGAGATCACGCCACAAAACAGATAGCAAAAAACTACTCTACCTTAAACCACGGTGATTTTGAGGCTTTGTTATTTCCAACTCAATCACTACATGAACCCAATTTTGTAGGGAAAGTATTTATATACACGTTCCCTGCCTGCCCCCAAAACTTGGAAGAATATACACCAAAATGTTAACAGTACTTAACTTTGGGTCAACATACTATTTTTATTTGGTATTTACCAAATTTCCTATAATAATATGCATTATTTGTTTTATGAGAAAAATAACATGTTTAATTTTTAATTTTGTTTGGTTTTTAATTTTTCTTGCTCTGTGGGCTCAAGCTGTTTAATGTTTTATTAAAGAAATGACAAATTGGTAAACATAAGAGAGCTGGCTCCGTAGGGACATTTAAGGTAGTGGTTCTCAACCTTGCCGCACATTCCCAAGTCCCAAGGCTCAGGCCTCACCCCAGAAAAGTTAAATCAAAATCTGTTAGGGGTGGGGACTAGGCATAAGGTTTTTTTGTTTTGTTTTGTTTTGTTTTGAGATGGAGTCTCACTCTGTCACCCAGGCTGGAGTGCAGTGGCGCAATCTCGGCTCACTGTAACCTCTGCCTCCTGGGTTCAAGCGATTCTCTTGCCTCAGCCTCCTGAGTAGCTGGGATTACAGGCGCGCATCACCACACCCGGCTAATTTTTGTATTTTTGGTAAAGATGGAGTTTCACCATGTTGGTCAGGCTGGTCTTGAACTCCTGACCTCATGATCCATGCCTCGGCCTCCCAAAGTGCTGGGATTACAGGGGTGAGACACTGTGCCCAGCCTTTGTTTTGTTTTGATTTTTTTGAGATAAAGTCTCACTCTGTCACCCAGGCTGGAGTGTGGTGGTGTGGGGGCATGTATTTAAATGCTTTCCCCTACAAAACTGAGTTCATATACTGATTAGTTGGAAACAACAAAGTCCCACAATAACTGGCTTAAACAAGGTAGAAGTAATTTTTTGCTTTCTTACATGAAGTCCAAATCATGGCTCACTGCAGCCTTGACTTTCCGGGCTCAAGAGATCTTCCCATCTCAGCCTCAAGAATAGCTGGAACACAGGCACATGCCACCATGCCCAGCTAATATTTAAAAGTTTTTCTGTAGAGATGGGATCTCACTATGTTGCCCAGGCTGGTCTCAAACTCCTGGGCTCAAGCAATTGTCTTGCCTCACCCTCCCGAAGTGCTGGGATTACAGGCGTGAGCCACTGTGCCCAGCCTGTAAGTATTTTCTAAAGCTCCTAGTGATTCTGATGTGCAGCCTAGGCTGACAGAGGAGAAAATTAGCTCCTGGAGGAAGGAACTGTGTCTGACTCATCTCTGTATGCTCAGAGCCTGGCTCTGTGCTTGGCACAGAGTGAGCACTCCATGAATGTTTGTGAAGGAACAGACGGGGAAAGTGCAAGAGCATAGGGGATTTCCCATGCAAGATGCAGGACACACACCTGAAGGGAATGGCTTACCTCGATGGCATAGCAGAAGTCGGCACCTGCTGTGACCGCCATCATTGACAAGAGTCCCGTGCCAGTGCCAATGTCGAGAACCAAGGCCTTCTGTCCTCTGTCCTTCACCCTGCTCACGGCAACCCGGATACCTTGGTAGTATTTTACATTCTAAGGAAGACATGGCCGTCACTTACTACCAGTTATTATAAGTAAGTGGAAAGGTGCTTTGCAAAGTTCTAGAGTCACAGCTGGCAGTGGCAGTGCAAGTCAGGGCCCTATAGCCTTTCTGGCCCCTGGCAGAAGAGCTCTGGCTGAGCTGGGCAGGTCTTGTGAGTCAGCCCCTTGCCCTTTATTAAGCGACTGTCCCTGCTCCACACTCACTCTTCTATCCTCTACTAAGTGATGCCAGAGCCCTGCAAACCATGTTCTCCTTTTTCCAACTGTTAGGTACAGCCAAAAGGGGGACCAAGAGGGCGACTGGAAGGTAGGAGGACAGAGCAGGCTTGCTCCTTTCTGCATGCTGCTGTTCTCATCAGGGTCCTCTCGGTAGGGGCAGTTGATCGCAGACTCCAACTTTTCCCAATGATCCCATAACCAGCTCCTTGGGCCCCTCAGAGCTGCAGCCGTACTTGGACAGTGGTCCACAGGATCTCTCCTCAATGCTTGTGGCTTCTGGAAATCCTAATCTTCTCGTTTAGTTTCTCAGCCCTAGGCAAGGTAACTGCTCCCTGAAATCTCTACTGCTAGGTTACTCAGCGTTCCCATTTGCTTTCTAGCCCTCCCACAGCTGGGTAGCCAGCTCCTTGTGTTAAAGCCGCTCTGCTGCAATATGTATGGCTTGTTTTCCTTTACCGACTCTAACTCAGAGAGCTTCACTAAAACGTATTTTCCCCATCAGAAAATAACTTCTTTGCATCTTGAAGATTTTTACTTCTGTCTTTAGTAAACACATACATCTTTCATCTATAACGGTCTGACTCAATAGGCACAGTGACCCTTCTGTTGAAAATAACTAAAGATGATGGAAAAAATATGTGCAAATCTTTTAAATAGACTGATGACCTGCCAAGTTAGTAAGAAATATTAAGAGGCTATTAAAATTTAAGGTAATTTGTTAAATAACATTAGACAGCTAATACAGAACTGGCATCAAAAGGGTGATATCCTCTGACCACAATGCAAAACAAGTCAAAAATCTTAATATCAGAAACACAACTGAAGAAAAAAAATTTTTCATACATTAAGAAACACACTTCTAAACTGATAGGCAAAAGACTAAATCAGACTGGAATTAGAAAATATCTAGAACTGAATATTCTTTAGAATTACCAGGCCGGGTGCAGTGACTCACGTCTATAATCCCAGCACTTTGGGAGGCTGAGGCGGGTGGATCACTTGAGGTCAGGAGTTGGAGACCAACCTGGCCAACATGGTGAAACCCCATCTCTACTAAAGATACAAAAAATTAGCCGGGCATGGTGGCGCATGCCTGTAACCCCAGCTACTTGGGAGGCTAAGGCAGGAGAATCACTTGAACTCGGGAGGTGGAGGTTGCAGTGAGCTAAGATCACACCACTGCACTAAAGCCTGGCAACAGAGGGAGACTCATTCTTGTTAAAAAAAAAAAAAAAAAGAAAAAAGAAAAAAAAGAAATGACGTTGCCTCTGAGGTAAAGCACAAAAATGTTTAGTCTGGGTGAAATAATTTTTCACAGAAATATAGAACTATTTCATTGTCAAAGTAAGTGCATTTATGTCTTAGATACAATCAGTATGACCGTTTATGTTATGTGTTTTTACCACAATTTTTTTTTTTTGAGACGGAGTCTCCCTGTCGCCCAGGCTGGAGTGCAGTGGTGCGATCTCGGCTCACTGCAAGCTCCGCCTCCCAGATTCACGCCATTCTCCCGCATCAGCCTCCTGAGTAGCTGGGATTACAGGCCCTGCCCGCCACCACGCTCGGCTTTTTTTTGTATTTTTAGTAGAGACGGGGTTTCACCATGTTAGCCAGGATGGTCTCGATCTCCTGACCTCGTGATCTGCCTGCCTCGGCTTCCCAAAGTGCTGGGATTACAGGCATGAGCCACCGTGCCTGGCCTTGTTTTATTTATTTTTTAAGTTAAAAAAAATTGATGAACAGCGTCCTCAATTGTAAACCAGGGATGGCACAGCCTTCACTTTAACGATGCCATTAAATTAGCTGTCACTTTTTAATGACCCAGTTTTGAAGATACTACAGTGAATCTGGAACCCTTTTTGAAGGCAATGTGGCAGTGTCTATCAAGAATCACACCTATGTTCATAACCCTAGATTAGAACAAAGATATACACATGGTAAACAAGCACACGATGGCCGGGCGCAGTGGCTCATGCCCATAATCCCAGCACTTTGGGAGACCAAGGCGGGTGGATCACTTGACCTCAGGGGATCAAGACCAGCCTGGGCAATACAGCAAAACTCTGTCTCTACGAAACATACAAAAATTAGCCAGGCATGGTGGCATGCCTGTAGTCCCAGCTACTGGGAAGGCTGAGGTTGGGGGATCGCTTAAGCCCGAGAAGTCGAGGCTGCAGTGCAGCCGAGATCACACCACTGCACTGGGCAACAGAGACCCAGTCTCAAAAAAATAAAATTAAAATTAAAAATGGAAATTAAAACTATAGTGAAGGCCAGGCGTCATGGCACGCACCTGTAATCCCAAGTTATAATCTCAATACTAGGTATAATAGTATAATAATAGTATTATCCCAATACTAGGTATAATCCCAACACTTAGGCAGGTTGAGGCAGGAGAATCGCTTGAACTCGGGAGACTGAGGCTGCAGTGAGCCGAGATCTCGCCCCTGTACTCTAGCCTGAGTGACAGAGCGAGATTCTGTCTCAAAAAAAAAAAAAAAAAGGTTGAACTCAGAAGCCTAGAGAATGGTACCTGCTAAGGGAGAGGATCTGATGTTTCAGTCAGACAGGATGAATAAGTTGTGGAGATCTGCTGTACGGCATTGTGAGCTATAGTTAATAATGTACACTTAAAAATTACTAAGCGAGTAGATCTTAAATGTTCTCACCACACACAAAAAAGTATGAGGTGGTAGATTTGTTAATTAGCTTGATTCAATCATTTTACACCATACACATATATTCATCACATTGTATTACCATAAACATAGACCATTTTTATTTGTCAGTTCTATCTTGATAAAGCTGGGAGATTAAACAACAAAAATACAGCCAGAAGTAGGACCCAGCCTCCCAACTGATTTCCTGACTTCTACACCATACGCCTCTCAGTATCATTTAACATCATGACCCCCAGGGATTTTTAACCTTCTTGTAATCCAAGACTTCAAAACACCCCACATCAAGATAATAGTTTCCTTTTACACTTACTCTGTCTTTGTCATGTAGCATATCTGCATAAGATGACCTAAAAAACAAAAAAGTCAGTAACCTTTGCATGATACACATCAACACACAAGAGTATTCACATAAACACATTGCTAAACAGAACAAACGTGTCATCTATTTTAAACTATTTTTTGGTTGTCTTTTATCTTTATTTATTTTTTTGAGACAGGGTCTCACCCTATCCACCCAGGCTGGAGTACAGTGGTGCGATCTCAGCTCACTGCAACCTCTGCCTCCCAAGTTCAAGTGATTCTCATGCCTCAGCCTCCCAGGTAGCTGGGATTACAGGTGCTCAGCACCATGCCTGGCTAATTTTTGTATTTACATTAGAGATGGGGTTTCACTATGTTGGCCAGGCTGTTCTCGAACTCCTGACCTCAACTGATCTGCCCACCTTGGCCTCCTAAAGTGCTGGGATTACAGGTGTGAGCTACTGCGCCTGGCCTATTTTTTTGTTTATTTTTAGAAACAGGGTCTCGCTATGTCACCCAGGCTGTAGTGCAGTGGCTATGAACAGCCTCAATCATTGGGCACTGCAGCCTTGAACTCCTTAGCTCAAGAGATCCTCTTGCCTCAGCAGAACTACAAGCATCCGTCGCTGCACCTGGCCACTTTATTTTAATAGAGTTTCAAGCTGTTATTCTTTAGTGCTGCAGAAAAAAGTCTCAGAGAAAGATGTTCTCAGACCTAAAAATGCTCCAGTAGTTAGCTGCTGGGAACAGGCCCCCAAATCTGGCCAAAAACAGGCCCCAAACCTGGTCATAAACAAATCTCTGCAGCACTGTGACATGCTCGTTGACGGCTATGATGCCCACACTGAAGGTCGTGGGTTTACCGGAATGAGGGCAAGGAATACCTGGCCCACCCAGGGCGGCTTTCGCTTAAGGCGTTCCTGAACCACAAACAATAGCATGAGTGATCTGTGCCTTAAGGACATGTTCCTGCTGCAAATAACTAGCCAGAGCCCATCCCTTTGTTTCCCGTTTTAATCTATAATCTATAGGAACAATGCTTATCACTGGCTTGCTGTCAATAAATATGTAGGTAAAGTTCTGTTCGTGGCTGTCAGCTCTGAAGGCTGTCAGCCCCCCAATTCCCACTCTGCACTCTATATTTCTGTGTGTGTGTCTTTAATTCCTCTAGCGCCACTGGGTTAGGGTCTCCACGACCGAGCTGGTCTCGGCAGTTAGCCCTGTCACAGTAATTCCACAGCCACTAGCATCTTGATCTTGCTATACGCTACACATTTTCCTCCTCAGGAAAAACTCAGACTCAATCTGCCTAATACTTGACCTAACCTTGCCTACATCTGTGCCTGGGGATAACCACTGATGCAGTATTAGGGAGAGCAGCCGGGGAAAGAGAAGCACTCACATACACCCACTGTATATGTGACAGGTACCCCACTGGGCACGTTCACTTAACATCATCAGGGAAAACTAAAGAGTTCACCAATACCGTAGTAAAGGGAGGAGAATCACTTCTCCATATTTCCTACTGCAGTAATTCACACACTGAAAACCCTCAGGCGGGGTCGGGATGAGCACCCAGAACTAGGCAGGCCCTCCCACGCTTTCTGGGAATTCAAGGGGACAGCTAAGGAGCTCACATTAAAACAGAGGCCCTCCAGCCTTGGGTCAACACTAGAATCACTAGAAAGCTTACTTGAAATGCAGAGTCCCAGAACACACACACACACACACACACACTCTCTCTCTCTCTCTCTCACTCTTATTGAGAAGGCTGGGCTAATGTGCTCCAGGCAATTGTGCCACAGGTGGTCCACATTCCACACTTTGAAGAGCGGTGCACTGAAAGAAGGGGGTTCTTTTTTTTTTTTTTTTTTAATGGCACATCAAGGTTTTATATCTGAAGCCAGCTATGGATGCTTAGCTGAAATGTAGTCCTTTCTACCTCTGCTCACTATTTAAAAGGCATCTCACTCACCACCTTCCTGGCCTCTTCACACTTACTGCCCACCACTCCACTGACATCACTCTCGGTAACCACCACCAGCTCACTCCTGCAGCTGATGTCAGTCATCAGTATCTGGGACTTCCCAGTGCCTCTGACCTTGCTAGACACTCCCTCTTTCTTCCTTTCCATGCTGGCTATCTCCCTTGCCCTTCTTTTGCCTCCTCAGCTATTCCGGGATTCCTTCTTCAGCCCTCTACCTTTCACATTCCACACCCCCTTGAGAGACTGCAACCTCTCCCAGTTTCAGTTCCAACAACTACAAATTCTGTCTCCAGACCCAAAATTCTATCTGCCATTGGCATCTCTATGTGGATGTCCAAACCTAAACGCCCAATCTCCATCGTGTTCCCCTCCCCACACCACCCATTCCTCCCTTGCAGGCCCCATCCACTTTGTCATTCTAACCAGAAGTCTTGGTGCTTCTTGAATCTTCTCTCTCCCTCCATCATATCCAGTGAGTTACCAAACTCAAGTTCCCCCGAGCTGTCTCTGGGACTATGCAGCTCTGGGACTACAATATCCCCAAATGCTCTCCTCTCCACACCGCTCTCAGTGAGTGTTCCAAAATGCAATCCAATCCTCTTTCTCTCCTGTTTAATATATCACTCAGAAAATAATGTCCAGGCCTGACACAGTGGCTCACACCTGTAATCCCAGCACTTTGGGAGGCAGAGGCAGGTGGATCACCTGAGGTCAGGAGTTCAAGACCAGCCTGGCCAACAGGTGAAACCAAGTCTCTACTAAAAACACAAATATTAGCCAGGTGTGGTGGCAGGTGCCTGTAATCCCAGCTACCTAAGAGGCTGAGGCAAGAGAATCGCTTGAACCTGGGAGGCAGAGATTGCAGTGAGCCGAGACTGCGCCACTGCACTCCAGCCAAGGCAACAGAGTAAGACTCCATCTGAACAATAAAACAAGAAAATAATGTCCAAAATGTTTAGAAATATTTTCAGACCTGGGCAGGTGCAGTGGCTCACGCCTGTAATCCCAGCACTTTGGGAGGCCGAGGCGGGCGGATCACAAGGTCAGGAGATCAAGATCATCCTGGCTAACACGGTGAAACCCCGTCTCTATTAAAAATACAAAAAATTAGCCGGGCGTGGCGGCGGGCACCTGTAGTCCCAGCTACTCAAGAGGCTGAGGCAGGAGAATGGCTTGAACCCAGGAGGCGGAGCTTGCAGTGAGCAGAGATCGTGCCACTGCACTCTAGCCTGGGAAACAGAGCGAGACTCTGTCTCAAAAAAAAAAAAAAAGAAAAGAAAGTAAATATTTTAAGCCCTAATTCTGCACCAGATACTGTATTACATTTAATCATCAAACAATTCTAAGATAATTGTATTATACTGTGAGATAATGTATTACTATATTGAAGTATATATTATTTTATATTAAGGCTCAGAGAAGTAACTTGGCCAAGAGAGTAAAGAAGTGGCAAAGCTTGGACTTAAACTCATGTTCCTCTTCCTGCATTTTGCTACCACCCTTTACAAAATGACCCCACCTATGCTTTCGGCAGCCTCTCTTACCATAGTACTTTTGTACCACACTCCAGCTGCACTAAACTGCTAGCTGCTCCCCAAAATAGCCCATCTGTGTGTGTGTGTTTTTTTTCTTTTTTTTTTTTTTTTGAGACAGAGTTTAGCTCTTGTTGCCCAGGCTGGAATGCAATGGCGCGATCTTGGCTCATGGCAACCTCCGCCTCCCAGGTTCAAGTGATTCTCCTGCCTCAGCCTCCCGAGCAGCTGGGATTACAGGCATGCGCCACCACACCTGGCTAATTTTGTATTTTTAGTAGAGACAGGGTTTCTCCATGTTGGTCAGGCTGGTCTCGAACTCCCGACCTCAGGTGATCCGCCCGCCTTGGTCTCCCAAAGTGCTGGGATTACAGGCATGAGCCACTGTGCCCAGCCTGTTTTTGGTCTTTTTTTGTTTGTTTGTGAGACAGTGTTTTACTATGTTGAACTCGTGGGCATAAGCAATCCTCCTGCCTTGGCCTCCCAAGTAGCTGGGACTACAGGTGTAGGCCACTGCACCCAGCCACAAACTGGCTCATCTGAAAGCTTACCTGTAATCCCTGCTGCTCAAACTTCACCTTCTCTTCCTTTAGAACTGAGAAATTATTCAAACATTACCTCCCACCCCAAGTCCAGCTGGTTCTTGCTGCTTCCATGACCTCTTGTGCCTTTATCTCACTGTGCTGTAATTTTTTTTTTTTTTTTTTTTTGAGACAGAGTCTCACTCTGTTACCCAGGCTGGAGTGCAGTGGCACAACCTTGGCTCATTGCAACCTCCACCTCCCGAGTTCAAGTGATTTTCCTGCCTCAGCCTCCCGAGTACCTGGGATTACAGGCGCCCACCACCACTCCCAGCTAATTTTTTTTTATAGAGACGGGGTTTCACCGTGTTGGCCAGGCTGGTCTCGAACTCCTGACCCTCAAGTGATCAGCCGCCACCACCCCCTCCACCGCCCGCCCGCCCTTTGCCTCCCAAAGTGCTGGGATTACGGGCATGAGCCACCGTGCCTGGCTTTTGCGCTGTAATTTTGTATGTGCCTGTCTCTTCCACAAAACTGCATGGTCCTTGAAGATGAGAACAGGATCTTCTTCATCTGGTATCCACAGCCTTAGCACAATGCTGGCACACTGAATACACTTAATGATTGCTACATAACAACTCACATACTTTTTTTTTGAGACAGAGTTTTGCTCTTGTTGCCCAGGCTGGAGTGCAACGGCTCAATCTCGGCTCAACACAACCTCTGCCTCCCAGGCTCAAGTGATTCTCCTGCCTCAGCCTCTCAAGTAAGCTGGGATTACAGGCATGAGCCACCATGCCCAGCTAATTTTGTATTTTTAGTAGAAACGGGGTTTCTCCATGTTGGTCAGGCTGGTCTCGAACTCCTGACCTCAGGTGATCTGGCCACCTCGGCCTCCCAAAGTGCTAGGATTAGAGGCGTGAGCCACTGCGCCTGGCCAACAACTCACATACTTTTAAATATTTCTTCTAAGGGAAAAAAAAAACCATTTTCATTTTTTTCATTCAAAAGAATTTAACCATATGATGAACATGTCACCATTTCAGTAAGGGAAGTAAATGATTCAACTTCATCAACACTACTGAGGCTTGGGTTTTCTTTGCTCCGTTAAACAGATGCTGAGGCTCTGCTAAGGCTGCTACATAATGTCTGACTCTCCAAACAGGCATGATTTTGCCTAACTGCTACATATACCTACCTGGCTGAGCAGACCTGCTCAGGACCAACACCAGCCCTCATCATAAGCACTGGGTGACAGCCTAGCCCACGCTCAGACTGGAGCCCAAGGCATCTGCTTTGAGATCAAGTGCCCCACCCAGCTGCAGCCTGCTGTAAACCAACCCAGTACCTTGCAATCTCCTGGTGGTAATCATAGTGTTCATCCTCCTCCAGCCACTCCACAGACCCCGTGGTCGGATTGGCCCGACTGCAGAAGATCTTCATGGTGCCCACTAGCTCCCCAGTTTTAGCACAGAAAAGCAGCCTTGCCAGTTGAGTTCCTGTGGACAAGTCTGACTGTCAGAAATCTATTAACATCAGAAGGAAACAGGAGGTATATAAACAAACGAACAGAAAAAAAATCTATTAACAGCACAATGCCCCAAAATGTGGAGGGGGGAAGGGGAGACAAAAGCGGGGAAAAAAATCAAGAAACTGACAAAAATGTCAAAGCCATTGATAGTATTTGTTAATCGATATTGTAAATGTTTCCAGCAGGAGTTACTTGGTTTTATATTCAGCATATAACATTAAAAAACGGCAACAGATTCATACAGATGTCTGGAAACTTCAGCAGGCTTCGGTGCTTCCAAAAGGTTCAAATGAGCCTCACAGGTTCATCTAGGTGCAGCCCTCAAGGCTAGGAGAAGAAGAGATGGGGTGCTGTTAAAGAAGTGCCACCAATACTGCCTTCGTATACCGAACCCTTAGCTTAAGGAAAAATATGAAGATAGAGCAAGTCAAACCAGGAAAACTTTCATCTAAACAATAAATTACAGTCACACATAAACCTAAAAATGGATAATCCCAGGAATATAATGATAAGCAAAAACAGCAAATCACACAACACATGCAATACGATTCCATTTCTATGAAATTTATAGCTATGCAAAATGGAGTGATACGTTCTTCAGGGATCACACTAAAAAGCATAGCAAGGAATCAGGATAGTTCACTTCTAAAAGAGAAGGGAAAGAGATGGGATCAAGGAGGGGTACGCAGTGGACTTCAAAAGTATTGTTCTTTTTCTTAAATTGGGTGGTGGGAACATAAATGTTCACGATATTAGCATTCTTTTTCTTTTTATTTTTTTTAAAAAGATGGCGTCTCGTTATGTTGCCCAGGCTGGACTCAAACTCCTGGGCTCAAGCATTCTTCCTGCCTCAGCCTCTCCAGTAGTTGGGACTACAAGTGAGTGCCCCACACCCAGCTAATACTAGCATTCCTTATGCTTCATTATTTTTTATAGTGATTACTTCTTATCTATTCAAATTTTAATTTTAAAAGCAATTTTTAAAAACCCTCCATCATCTAAAAAAATTTTGCTTCAAACAAGTAAAATGTCACCAGATTCACGTCTTATATGGCCTGTCTCCCCAAAGAGCTCTATTTCCGGGAGGGAGAGAAACACCACCGCTCAAAGTCTAAAGGCACTCCTCAGCAGGTGTGGGCTCTCCCAATACCCATCCCTCTTACCATGCAGAAAGCAATAGGTGTTCTACACTGCCCTTCCTTTCTTGTTAAACATTGGTGCATCTTCAGGAAAACTTAGAAAGAACGCCTACTCCACATATCCCTAAACATTCCTATGGCATTTTATTGGCCAGAGTTTTTTTTCTTTTGAAGTTATCTAGAGTAAGTAAACATGGAATTCTTACACAAATAGATGAGAAACAGGCTGGGCACGGTGGCTCACACCTGTAATCCCAGCACTTTGGGAGGCCAAGGCAGGCGGATCACCTGAGGTCAGGAGTTCAAGACCAGCCTTGCCAACATGGCGAAACCCCCGTCTCTACTAAAAATACAAAAATTAGCCAGGCATGGTGGCGCACGTCTGTATTCCCAGCTACTCGGGAGGCTGAGGCAGGAGAATCACTTGAATCCAGGAGGCGGAGGTTGCAGTGAGCTGAGACCGCACCACTGCACTCCAGCCTGGGCAACAGAGTAAGACTCCGTCACCAAAACAAACAAACAAAAAGCAAATAGATTAGAAACAATCTTCCCTGAACAAACTCAGGCTGGCAGTCAGGTTCAAAGTAGACAATTTGTCCAGGTAAAACTCTACTTCTAAAATCTCAGCATACCTATCCCCTAGTCTTATGATTTTCAAACTTTCTGATAACCCCAGTAAGAAATATACTTTACAATGAGACTCAATACACGTACCTGCATGTATGCATACAACTAAATGTTCCACAAAACAATACTGACGTCCTACGAACAAGGCCCTCTGATATGCTCTATTTCATTTTTATTGTTTTTAAGAGATGGGATCTCCCTGCTGTCCAGGTTGGATCACAGTGGCTATTCACAGGCATGATCATTACACTCTACAGCCTTAAACTCCTGGACTCAAGCGATCCTCCTACGTCAGCCTCCCAAGTAGCTAGACTACCGGCATGCACCACGGCACCCAGCTGCACTTTTACTTGCTGGTCAGGACCCATCAATGGGTTGCAACCAGCATTTTAACAACATTGCTATAATCCACTTTATCTCATGTACTAACATTTATTTTACAGACAGAATATCTAGAACTGTCAGAATCTGTAATGTGCATTAGAAAACTGTGTCCAACAAATGCTGGAGTGGAGAAAGAAATGGCCATATCTGACTGAATGTTCAGGGAAGGCTTAAAAGGTGGATTCAGCTGAGGCAAGAGGAGAAGGAGGGGGTTGTGGAGGGAGAAGGCATTTCATCCAATTAGAAAGGCTTAGACAATCATGCACATTATATCAATCAGTTTAGTGAAGTAAAACTGGACCAGGTGTCAAACATATCAATAGGATCCATATGGTAGAGTCCTGAAATACTAATCCTGTGGTCCATGTGGAATCAATTCTGAAGTCACTTCAAGGTTAAGAGTCATCGTTTTGTAGTTCATAAGCGTGATGACTGGGTGTTCATGTGCCTGTGTCAGACGTGCCTCCCTCAAACCTTTACTACATTGGCACGTTACCCATTTGAACTGGAGGGAAAAAAAAAACTTATAGTGAAGAACTTTAATCCATAGGATTCCTTTCTTGTCTGTGATGTTGCTGAGTCTAAAACCAGGACCACAGTGTCTTTTCAAAACCTGGAACAGCCCAGGCGCGGTGACTCACGCCTATAATCCCAGCACTTTGGGAGACCAAAGCAGGTGGATCACCTGAGGTCAGGAGTTCAAGACCAGCCTGGCCAACATGGCGAAACCCCGTCTCTACTAAAAATACAAAAAATTAGCCAGCATGGTGGCAGGTGCCTGTAATCTCTGCTACTTGGGAGGCTGAGGCAGGAGAATTGCTTGAACCTGGGAGGCAGAGGTTGCAGTGAGCCAAGATCGCGCCACTGCACTCCAGCCTGGGCAACAGAGCAAGACTGTATCTCAAACAAACAAACCTGGAACTATGTCTTGTGTTAACAATTTTATGAAGGCATGAACCTCTTCTGGTGGGCACTACACACCTTCTCTGGCTAAATGCCCTCATCTATTATTATTTGTTCTCTCCCAGAAGCAGTCTACACTACAGATTCAGGAGATATTCTCTGAACCCCTCCTCATTCTCCAAGAGTTGTAAATTCGCATGGCCATTTACAAGGAGGAAATAGAAACCACCATGCCAAGCCCTAATTGTATTACCCGTCAGACTGCAGAGCAGATGGTCCACTACATTCATTCAAAATGTATTTGCTAGGCGGTGGTGGCTCACACCTGTGATCCCAGCACTTTGAGGGGCCGAGACGCAAGGATATGGAGTCTGGGAGTTCCAGACCAGCCTGCGCAACATAGTGAGACCCCGTTCTCTACAAAAAATTTTAAAAAAAATTAGCCGGGCGCGGTGGCCTGTGCCTGTAGTCCCAGTTACTCCCAGCTACTCGGGAGGCTGAGGTAGGGGAATCACTTGAGCCCGGGAGGCGGAGGTTGCAGTGAGCAGAGATGGCGCCACTGAACTCCAGCCTGGGTGACAGAGTGAGACCCTGTCTTAAAAAAAAAAAAAAAAATATATATATATATATAAATATACATATATTAAAATTAAAAATTACCCGAGTGTAGTGGCGCGTGCCTGTAGTCCCAGCTACTCGGTAGACCGAGGTGAGGATCGCTTGAGCCCAGGAGGTCAAGGCTGCAGTGCGCCTTGATCACACCACTGCACTCAGCCTAGGCAGCAGAGTGAGATTCTGTCTCGAAAAAATAAAATAACAAAATTTATTAAATACCTTCTATGTGCCAGGCACTATATTAGGGACTGGAGCCACCACCACAAGCTAGAGAAGACCCTTGCCCTCCAAGAGCTTAGACTCTAATGAGAGCGTAATACAAATTACAGACTACATGAATGCAAGAAATACACAGAGCGTTGTAGAAAGAGAAAACCAAGGTTACAGAAGGACTCTGAGGAAACTAGCATTTGAGATCTACAAGACAGACCGGGATAAAAGTTGGGGAAGAGTTTTTACAGGTCAGGAATCCTTACCCCAACTTTCCCAAGAAAAGGCCCTAAGGTAGAAAGAACTAGGTTGCATAAGCAAAATGTGCCAAAAGCCTGAGCGACCACTTTTGCAGAAGCCCCCCGCTCCTCATCTCCTATCACATCTTCTGCTCAATCAAGCTGGGCCTTGTCGACTTCGGAAAGGCGTTTGGATTTTGTTCTAAAAGCACTGGGAGCCACTCAAGAGTTTTAAGCAGAAGCATATCTACACTAGGCTTACGCTTTTACAGGACCACTCTGGCTGGCGTGTAGTGAATACACGACTCTCCAATTACTCAGAACAGTGAGTAGCAAAGACAACAGGTCTGGCAATCAGAGAACTCGTGGCCCAGTTAGGGGTGCGATGGTTGGAGCTACTGCGGTCTCTGTGGCTGAGGGGAGGCGCCAGGCACGAGTACTGCGACAGAGCCCCGCGAGTGGCAGGCACCCGGCTGCACTGCAGAGCCGGGGCCAGCCTAGAACCCCGCTCTCCTGCAGGCCAGGGTGTCCCGAGCTGCCCCACGCGGAGGAGTCCAAGTAGGCCCACGCTAGGCTCCTCTGCCGAAACCCTGGTGCCAAGGACACCATGCTGGCTGCACACCGAACCCCAAAACGACCCCACCTTCCCAGCATACCCAGCGCCTCACCCGCCGCGGGAAACCCTCCGCTCGCCTCCGCTGCTACCACTTTTACCGCGGCCAGCACGCGGGGCGGGACCTCGCAGCGTCGAGGAGCGTGCTGGGGGGCGGGTCCTAAAGCAGAACTGGAAAGCTATCCCATCACACCCCGCGAGCTCCCACAGTGCTCAGCGGCAGCCACTATGGAGGCCGCCAGGACCGCTGTGCTCCGGGTGAAGCGGAAGCGCAGTGCGGAGCCGGCCGAGGCTCTTGTGCTCGCTTGTAAACGCCTCCGGAGCGACGCGGTCGAGTCAGCGGCACAGAAGACGTCGGAGGATTTGGAGAGAGCGGCGGAGAATAATGTCTTCCACTTGGTGGCCACTGTGTGCTCCCAGGTATTGGGCGTGGTGCAGCTGGTGTGGAGGGCATCTTCGGGTGCAGCCGGTACGAAACCCGATCCCTGACCCGCTCGCGAACTCCTGCTTACGCTGGCCTCCGTCCCCTGTTGCCCCCTAGGAGGAACCAGTCCAGCCTCTCCTGCGGGAAGTTCTGCGCCCGTCACGGGACAGCCAGCAGCGTGTCCGCCGCAGTCTCCGCGCCTCGGCTCGGGAGGTCCGGCAGGAGGGCCGCTACCGGGTGCTTTCCAGCCGCCGATCCTTGGGGACCACCTCGAGCGGCCAGGAGTCCGAGTACACGCCGGGGAACCCAGAAGCCGCCGGGAACTCGGGCTTTCAGTTGTTAGACCTTGTCCACGAGGAGGGAGAACCTGAAGCCGCCTCTGCAGGCTCCTGCAAAGTGAGTATGCCCCTGAAGGTGGTCGCTGGGCTTCCCAGGTTGGTAATGCAAGAAGACTGGGCCCAGTCGCAGCACAGTTTCATCTTAAGGGGATGGATGATCCATCCGGCGTGACGGCCTCATTTTACAGATTTGGTTATTCATCCAACATGTGTTTACTACGTGCCTACGATATGCCAGGTATTTTTTTAGATTCTGTGGATACAGCAGTGAGGACCTAACATGCAGGTAGACAGAAACAGTAAACAAGTCTATTCAGTGTCAGATGATGATAAGGGATGTAAGGAGGCGGGGAGACAAAGCAGGAAGAGTGGTGCCACTTCAGTGAGAGTGTCACTGAGGAAATGACATTTGAGTGAAGACTTGCAGAAGGTGAATGGCAGGGTATTCCACATATCGAGAGGACTTCTAGGCAGAGAACCTGAAAGTAAAGAGGCCCTGAAGCCGTTTCTTTTGCTCCTTGCAAGGTGCCTGGAGCCCGGTGAGCTAGAGGAGAGCAGTAAGGAATTTGAGGGGAGGATGCCTGCTAGGTACTTGCAAGGACATTGCCTTTCACCCTGACTGAGATGGGGATCACTGGAGCAAAATAGAGATAGAGCAGGTAGGAAAATTGATCAAAGAGAGGTTAAAGGAATAGTCCTGGGTAGCATATCAAGTTTGAGGTAGATTTAGGTCTAGAATGCAAGTTTTCTCACATTTAATCCAGTGCTTTTCTTTATATTACATTTGCTAACTTCATTTGCAATCACTTCCAAAAAAAGTCTACTACATGCAGCAAAACTACAGAAATGGAAAATTCTCCTTGAGGCTGGGCACAGTAGCTGACGCCTAATCCTAGCACGTAGGGAGGCCCAGGCGGGAGGATCACTTGAGCCTGGGGAGGTCAAGGCTACAGTGAGCCATGATTGTGCAGCAGTGGCATTTCAGCCTAGGTGACAGAGTGAGACCCTGTCTCAAAAAAAAATAAAATACTCCCTGTAATCCCAGCGCTTTGGGAGGCTGAGGCAGGAGGGTCGCTTGAGGCCAGCCTGGGCAACAAAGCAAGACCTTGTCACTACAAAAAGGAAGAGGAAATTAGCTGGGCATTGTGGCACGTGCTTGTAGTCCTAGCTACTGGGGAGGCTGGGGCAGGAGGATCACTTAAACTCAGGAATTAGAGATTGCAGTGAGCTGTGATCAAGTCACTGCCCTCTGGTTTGAGCAACAGAGCAAGATACTGTCTCTAAAAAAAAAACCAGAAAATTCTCAACATAAAGTGTGCCCTCTCTTTTTTTTTTTTTTTTTTTTTTTTTGAGTCAGAGTCTCACTCTGTTGCCCAGGCTAGAGTGCATTGGCGTGATGCTGGCTCACTGCAACCTCCAACTCCCGGGTTCAAGCAATTCTCCTACCTCAGCCTCCCAAATAGCTGGGATTACAAGCGTGAGCCACCACACCCAGCTAATTTTTGTATTTTTAGTAGAGACGGGGTTTCGCTATGTTGGCCAGTCTGGTTTTGAACTCCTGGCCTCAGTGATCCGCCCGCCTCAACCTCCCAAAGTGCTGGGATTACAGGCATGAGCCGCTGCACCTAGCCAATATGCCCTCTCTTGATAAACATTTTTATAGAACTCATTTTAATTATTTTTGAAACTTTTAAAACAATTATAATTCAAAATGAATCCACAAGCAACAAGCAAATGGTACTAGTGTAATTGTTTATTGTTGTTTTTGTTTTGTTTGAGATGGAGTCTCGCCCTTGTCGCCCAGGCTGTAGTGCAGTGGCGCGATCTCGGCTCACCGCAGCCTCTGCCTCCTGGATTCAAGCAGTTCTCATGCCTCAGCCTCACGAGTAGCTGGGATTACAGGCATGAGCCACCACACCCGGCTAATTTTGTATTTTTAGTAGAGACGGGGTTTCGCCACGTTGGCCAGGCTGGTCTTGAACTCCTGACCTCAGGTGATCCACCCGCCTCAGCCTCCCAAAGTGCTGGGATTACAGGCGTGAGCCATCACGCCCAGCTGGTGCTAGTGTAAGTGGATAGCAATTTGTGTATGATGTCCATAGCCACATCTTTCACCAAAACATTCCAGACTAATGCATGACTTATAAAATGTGTAAAGTAAACCAGTGCTCCGTGGAATTGAATCAAGTAAATAGTTCACTAGGCCGGGCACAGTGGCTCATGCCTGTAATCCCAGCACTTTGGGAGGCCGAGGCGGGTGGATCACTTGAGGTCAGGAGTTCAAGACCAGCCTGGCCAATATGGCGAAACCCCATTTCTACTAAAAATACAAAAATTAGCCGGGCGTGGTGGCGGGCACCTGTAATCCCATCTACTCGGGAGGTTGAGGCAGGAGAATCGCCTGAACGCGGGAGGCAGAGGTTGCAGTGAGCCAAGATTGCACCACTGCACTCCAGCCTGGGCGAGAAGAGCAAAACTCCATCTCAAAAAACAAGAGTAAATAGCTAATTTAATTTTATAAAGAAAACTAGGAGATAAACTGATGACCGATATGAACAGAGATTTTTCCAGTAAAGCAATACCAAAAATGTTTGCACAGAGTAATTATAGGGGAAAAATGAATTTAAGCTTAAAGCATGCTTGAGGTTTTATGCATACTAGACTAGCAGGAAAAAAGTAGTTGATAGCAATGCTGGCAAGGCAATGATTAAAAGCATACACAATTGTAGGAATAAAATTGATGCAAGCCTTTTGGAAAACAGGATGGCATGGGAGCCATGTTTTACATATGTAAATTTATTATTGTTTGGATCTAAAGCCATGCATAATCTAGGAAAATTTTAAAATTAAAAATTTCTAAGGAAATTTAAAAATGACAGCATTTCTATGTTATGTTACAATGAATTTCTCCTTAAATTGACACAATTTACATTTTAAGCAAATAAATTCCTATTAGATAAATTTAATAGGAAATTTAAAAATTAAAGGACTTCAGTTCCTTTTAACTAGTAGTCTCACCTCCAAGATTTATCCTAGGGAGATAATTCAGCAGAAGCAAACAGCTAAGCTAAGCTATGATATTAACAAATGCTACTGTTGATTGACTAAGTAATTATGTCAAATAGCGTGCTAGGTACTTGTTATATTTTATTTTAATTTAACTCATTTAATCCTCACAGAAACCTTATGAGTGAGATACTTTTCAAATGCAGGAAATGGCACATTCATTGCAACACTATACATGGAGGTTAAAAATTATATCCAAGAGGTTGACACATACAACTGTCTGGACCCTTAGAACTGATAACCATGAAAACTGATTGTGGGTGAAAATATACATGTTTAACAGTACAAAATGCTGTGTGTAGTGAAACTGAAAATATGGGCTGGGCTCAGTAGTTCACACCTGTAATCCCAATACTTTGGGAGGCCAAGAAAGGAGCACTTGAGCCCGGGAGTTCAAGACTGCAGTAAGCCATGATCATACTGCTGCCCTCCAGCCTGGGCGACAGAGCAAGACCCTGATTCTGAGTGAATGAATGAATGAATGAATGAATGAATGAATACACATGGACATAGACTTCAAAATAATTTTCAGCAAGGGTACGGTGGGTTAGTCCTATAATCCTAGCACTTTGGGAGGCTAAGGCAGGAGGATTGCTTGAGGCCTGAAGTTCAAGACCATCCTGAACAACATAGCAAGACTCCATCTCTACAGAAATAATAATAATTATTTTTCTTCTAGCTAGGAGGAGTGGTGCACACCTTTAGTCCCAGCTACTCAGGAGGTTGAAACAGAAAGATCATCTAAGGCTAGGAGTTCAAGGCCAGTTTGGGCAACATAATGAAAACCGCCTCTTTAAGCAATAATAGGCCGGGCGCGGTGGCTCATGCCTGTGATGCCAGCACTTTGGGAGGCCAAGGTGGGCGGATCATGAGGTTAGGAGTTTGAGACCAGCCTGACCAACATAGTGAAACCCGGTCTCTACTAAAAATACAAAAATTGGCCAGGCATGGTGGTGCGTACCTGTAATCCCAGCTACTCAGGAGGCTGAGGCAGGAGAATCACTTGAACCCGGGAGGCAGAGGTTGCAGTGAGCTGAGATCACGCCATTGCACTCAAGCCTGGGTGACAAGAGCGAAACTCCATCTCAAAAAAGAAAAAGAAAATAATTTATGCTCATTATAGGAAATTTGAAAAAATATAGCAAAGGAGGAAAATCTCCCATTTTACCATCAACCCAAAAGTAGGTAGAATAGAACTGGTTTATTTCCTTCTGAGTACAAAATTCTGTATCTGTCATTTTTCTGTATTGCTAGTCTTGTACCTTTTTTTGAGACAGCGTCTCGCTCTGTTGCCCAGGCTGGAGTGCAGTGGCATGATCACGGCTCGGTGCAGCCTCCACCTCCTGGGCTCATGTGATCGTCCTGCCTCAGCCTCTCAAGTAGCTGGAGCCACAGGCCTGCGCCACCACACCCAGCTAATTTTTGTATTTTTTGTAGAGACGGTTTTGCCATGTTGCCCAGGCTGGTCTCAAACTCCTGGGCTCAAACATTCCTCCCACCTTGGCTTCCCAAAGTGCTGTGATTACAGGCATGAGCCACTGTGCCCAGCAATCTTATATTTTAATGGCTGCATAATTTGACTGAGTGGAGGGACTTAGGGGTTGGAGCCAGGACTTTTGTCATCGGTAACTTTAAGTTTGCTCAAGGTTCTGCAGAAAAACTGGCATCTCTAGCTTCTTTTTGACTTTGGAGCAAGGAAGAATTCCTTAGTCTGTAAATTATAGCATTGGTCTCCCCTTGTCTGCCTTGGCCTTGGGATCTTCCCCATTTTCCTGCGTGGTGTCTTCTTGGAGCTGTGCAGTGTCCTGTGATGAACCTATCAAGAGGAGCCATCTGCAGCATGTCCCTGTGGTTAACAAACTGACCCATGCTACCAGGCCCCTGGATAATACAGCCTGTCAGCACTGGAGCACATCTTACCTGGGCCATTTCTATTCTGGGGCATTGCATTTCAAACTGTTCTTTCCAGTAGAAAGACTATAGGTGAGCCCATTCCCAATTTGTGGTTAAAAGTAGGATGTCAATATATGGCAAGCCAAATGATGGGCAATGGTAGAGGTCACCAGGAAACACCTGTTGGCTTCTACAGGAGGCCACACAAAATAGAGACTCATTTCAGGTTCAGCCATAGGGGTGCTACGGTGGACCTACTGATCCCCAAAGAGAGAACATTGTATAATACCAAAGGATCTCAGAAGACCTATAGAAGCAGGTCTGACTCAGAGCTTGGGGTCAAGACTGGCCAGGTCTTCTGTCTTTCCCCTCTCCTTAGGCCAGTCTTCCCATATTTTTTTTCTTTCATTGTTTTGAGATAAGTCTTAATCTGTCACCCAGGATAGAGTACAGTGGCATGATCACGGCTCACTGCAGCCTCAACCTCCTGAGTACCTGGGACTACAGGTGCACACCACCACACCCAGCTGATTTTTGTATTTCTTTGTAGAGACGGGGGTTTTGCCATGTGGGCCAGGCTGGTCTTGAGCTTCTGGGCTCAAGCAAGCTGTCCACCTTGGCTTCCCGAAGCATTGGGATTATAGGTGTGAGAGCCAAGCACAAAAGAGCAGGAGCCTATCTTGTACGTTTCTATCTTAAAATAAGAACTACACATTAATTTTACAGAGATTCTTGATTTTTTAATGTAATAATTAATTAAAAGACTAGGAATTCATGGGGATAAGAATCTTGACCACAACACTATGGAGCTGTAGTTGAGCAAGGTGGCTCACACCTGTAATCCCAGCACTTTGGGAGGCTGGGGCGGGCAGATTACTTGAGGTCAGGAGATCAAAACCATCCTGGCTAACACAGTGAAACCCCATCTCTACTAAGAATACAAAAAATTAGCCAGGCATGGTGGCACGCACCTGTAGTCCCAGCTACTTGGGAGGCTGAGGTAGGAGAAACGCTTGAACCTGGGAGGTGGAGGTTGCAGTGAGCCAAGACCACGCCACTGCACTCCAGCCTGGGCGACAGAGTGAGACTCCATCTCAAAAAAAACTGTAGGGAGCCTTCCTTCACCCAACTCATAGGTTCCTCCTCTTGGAACATCATGTTTTGGGTCATGCGTGTGTGTGTAATCTGTGGTTTCTTTACAGACATCTGACCCAGATGTGATCCTCTGCAATTCTGTAGAGTTGATCCGTGAGCGATTGACTGTGTCTGAGGATGGACCAGGAGTCAGGCGCCAGGAAGAACAAAAACACGATGACTACGTGTATGACATTTACTACTTGGAGACGGCCACTCCAGGCTGGATTGAGAACATCCTCTCCGTGCAGCCCTACAGCCAAGAATGGGAGCTGGTAAGGGGACCCATGAGCAGACGGGGCATGAGGCATCCTAAGCTCTTAATCTAATCAGAATGCTTTGCTTCCCTGGGCTCCACTCCTGAACAACATTGTCCTTAGTTCTTTTCCTCCTGAAAAGGAAGAATTTATTCTAAGTGCCTTTTAGGAACCTGACTTTATAGTACAGGGAATTTGGGGAAAGACCATCTTAGATTGATCATTTTTACATTAATGAATATTTTACAAGGTTTGCAACATCACCTTTATTGTTTATAGCTATCCATTCTTAGGGGGGAAATATGTATATGGGGCTTATTATAAGATAAAGACGATAAAATCAGAAATTCTTAACATGAGTGACAACAAAATCTATTTTTTAATTCGTACCTTAGAAGTAGAGAAACCTCGGATGAAGAAAGCTAACGTCCTGACATTATTCTTTTTTTTTTTTTTCTTTTTTGAGACAAGGTCTCACACTGTCACCCAGGCTGGAGTGCAATGGTGCTATCTGAGCTCACTGCAGCCTCTATCTCCCAGGCTCAAGCAATCCTCCTATCTCAGCCTCCCAAGGAGGCAGCCAGGAGTACAGGCATGCACCATGATGCCCAATTTTTGTTGATTTTTTTGTAGAGGCAGGGTCTCACTGTGTTGTCCAGGCTGGTCTTATGGTCTTGAACTCCTGGGCTCAAGTGATCCTCCCACCTTGGCCTCCCAAAGTGTTGGGATTACAGGTGTGAGCCACCACACCTAGCTGACACCTTATCTTTTTTTTTTTTTTTTTGAGATGGAGTCTCGCTCTGTCACCCAGGCTGGAGTGCAATGGTGCAATCTTGGCTCATTGCAACCTCCGCCTCCTGGGTTCAAGCGATTCTCCTGCCTCAGCCTCCCAAGTAGCTGGGACTACAGGTGCATGCCATCATGCCTGGCTAATTTTTGTATTTTTAGTAGAGACAAGGTTTTACCATGTTGCCCAGGCTGGTCTCAAACTTCTGACCTGAAGTGATCCACCCACCTGGGCCTCCCAAAGTGCTGGGATTACAGGCGTGAGCCACCGCGCCCAGCCTATTCTCAAATTCTAAAATGATTAACAAGAAAACTTAAGGTGGCACCTAATGGTCATGCTCAGACTATAATCAAGAAGCACTGCATCTTGCACCTGCATTAGGACAGATTTGCAGTCAGGTACCCACCTTGGACCACTGCATGGCCCTTCCTCCTGCCTTTCCGCACCTCTTACGCTTGGGTTTTGATTTTGACCTTTGGAATTTGAAGGAATCGCTCAGAGCCATCACTCCTCTTTTCCCTGTGTTCCCTTCTCATGGAGTCCAGCATGTCCTATCATTGTGGAGCTGGGCTCTGAGTGGAAGGGGGGGGCTATTATCTCCCTCTCATAGCCTCTTGTGCAATGGAGTCAAACTACTAGTCTGCAGTTTTTTCACAGGGCACTTTTACATGATATCTCTTCAAGCTGGTATGCTAACAACTTCCCCCAGAGCATAACCTTAGAGGTTTTGACTTGGACTCATGTTTGTGTTGAGATGTGTAGGTGAATGATGATCAAGAACCAGAGGACATTTACGACGATGAAGATGACGAGAACAGTGAGAATAACTGGCGCAATGAGTACCCAGAGGAGGAGAGCAGTGATGGAGATGAGGATTCCAGAGGTGGGTGGCAGCCCCAGACCGGGAGGGACTGGTAGGATCTGAGACTGAGGTGCAGGCATAGTTGACAGGTGCATCTTAATTGCCTTTCCTTCTCTGTCATTGAGCGCCAGCAGCCCAGCCGCAACTGAGCCATGCTGTAGGAGACCCAAAGACCAATGTTTCCCAGGGGCCTCCTGGGGGTGTAATAATCCATCAGGCCTGGATTCAAATCTGTAGTCGTCATTACTTTGCTGTGGCTCTTGGGCAGTTACTTCACCTCACTGAGCCTCATTTTCTCTCCAAATGAGATGGTTCTGCATGAATTTTAGTGGTTGAGATTATGTAAAATATGTAGCTCATTGTCTCTTCCCCTGCCCCAGTCAAGAAACCAATGAAGAGAGAGGTTTGCCAGTAGGAATAAGCCCAGAGTTTTCACAAATCAGTTATCTAACTTCTCAAAAAACTGCTGCATGTACAACTGTTTTGAGAAAGATGCAACACAGACATAATACCTGGGGGAAGAAGAAAGATGCTCTGACAACATAATTCCCATAGTAACTATATTAAAGAAGAGAGAAGAAGGCCCAACAAAAAGAATTTATTGGTGTCTGATAACAGAGAAATGAATCAAACAATTGCATATTCTTTTGGGGAGGTTTGTCAATAACACGTTAAAAGGAGAAAGGTACAAAAATATTTACAATATGACTACAACTCTTACAACAAAAAAAATCCTATACGGAGGGGAGAAGTGACAAAATACTCCACGGAGGGGAGAAGTGACAAAATACTCCAGTGTGAAGGAACTTGGTTTAGATGATAGGAAAGTGATTCCTTCTTTAAAAAAAAAAAAAAAAATTCTATATTCTTTTTTATTTATTGAGCAAGGATTTTGCATTACAATCGGGAACAAAAACAGACCTTTCTGAGAAGAGAAGGGGCTCCTGCAGTAGCCTAGGAAAATCACATTTAGAATCCATTCCTGGGATGTCATTCTAGGCTCTGCTGACTACAACAGCCTGAGTGAGGAGGAAAGAGGCAGCAGCAGACAGCGGATGTGGAGCAAGTACCCTCTGGATGTGCAGAAGGAGTTCGGCTATGACAGCCCCCACGACCTGGATTCAGACTGATGGTCTTGTGATGTCCATGAGGTTCTGCCACATGCCCTTGAGGGCTCTGAGTCCAGAGTTAACTGCCCTGCTGACATCCTGTTAGGTTTCCTAGCTTAACATGTGGAAGGAAAAGCATATCAAGCATATCGGGCGGCACCATCCCACCACAGTGAAAACTTATGTTAGGGGAGTGAGTCTTTTCCACTTACAGTAGGACCCCTTTGCCTCAATCAAAAGTGACCCTACAGTTTGAAAGAAAAAAAAAACGTTGAAAAAAGGAAGGTTTCTTTAGCTTTAGCTTCTTGGCCCAGGAATTTTTCCTGGCATTCAGGTTCTGTGCTGAAACCACAAGGGAGGGGGAGGTTCCCATTTCATTAGCAGTAAGCTTCTGCTGTGCCATACCACCAGGCTGCCTGCCTCTAGGAAAACCCTGTTCCTTTTGATAGAATCTAAAAGGAGTACCAGTGGGTCCCTTGTAGCAATACAGACTGGATAGTAATGGCCATTAGGGCAGAAAGTAGTCTGAGCAGTGGGAGATTTTAGTTAACAGCTATTTCTGCTTCCAAACTCTGATAATGGTTGTGAAATTACTGACTGACTTCCTTTGGCAGTGGGGCCAAGAAACAATATATATGAATGTGATACATGTGTTTAGTAAAATCTAGCTTTGAACATGGAAGAAAGTAATTCTTTGAAAACCTTTTAAATCTGAATATCTAAAACAGGGAGCGGTAGTGAAATAGAAGGTTCAGCATTGATTATAAATACCAAGGACTTAAGGCAAGGGAGGAAAAACAAAGTACCTTCTGAACTTAGCTTTCCACTGAGTAATGTTTACTCTTCACAGCACCCACCACAAAAACAAACTACTATCAACAGGATCAATTTTATTACAACTTGTATCTCTTCTAAGCAGACTCTGTCCGTATGCCTTTCCAAACCATAGCTGCCTTAACTGACTGCCTTGGTGTTTATTCTAGCGTAACATTGTCCAGTAGAACTATCTGCAGTGATGATATGTTCTGTGTCTGCACTGTGTAGTAGTAGACACGGGTGGCTGCTGAGCACTTGAAATGTGATTAGCGCAACTGAGAAACTGAGCTTTTAATTTTATTTCATTTTAATGTAATTAGCTACACGTGGCTAGTAGCTGTTGCAGCAGACACCACAGGTCTAAGGAAACAACACAGAACATTCAGCTAGGGGTGTACCCTCATAGCCTGTGAGTGTCTCTTACTCACTGTCTTGGGGGAAGGTGAGTTACACAGGGAGGTACCTTCTTGCCGTCTCTTTTAGGATTTCCTAAGTATCTCTCCTTCATCCTACCTGCCATCATTCTTTGACTTTATGTCCATTTTCTAAACCTTTGCCAACACTTGCTCTTATCTGCATGGAGTTGTTCAACCTGCCGAAGTGATTAAATTCTGTGTACACAGGCCGTATATATTGCAGCTAATTAAAACAACAAACATCCTAGGTATGCACAAAGGTATAATTCACCGTTATAACAGGCAGCAACTTGTATGTCTAATATTAGACATCTTGCTTTCTGTCTGTAGGCATAGAAACAAAGGATTGAAAGCCATTCTCATACAGCAACCGGGTGAAAAAACAAAACACTGTGCTGTTACAATGTGCTCCCTGCTATTTATACTCATTAAGTTTCCCCAATATTAAAGGGCTGACAACTTAATAAACTGTACTCACTGCAAAAGGGATAATAAGCACAGCAGGAAAAGGATTTAAGGAGACAGACAACAAAGAGCTGGCAGAAATTAATTCCACCATGAAGCTTGAGTGCTGTAGGGATCCTCTGGCTTCGCTCCCAAAGAGAGGATCCTGGGAGAAGTCTGTAGCCAGCACAGAGGGGAAAAATGCTGTCACCATCCAAAAATGAAAGGAGGATGACATGGCTCACTAAGCAAGTACTAGGGCACCTGACATGTGAGGTCCTTGCTTTCCCTAGAAGCCACTGGTGGGGGGCAGCAAATTCCTGGGATTAGCTGGTTATCTGGTGGAGAAAGCTAAAGCTGGGGTCAGGGATCTTTAAAAGGCAAGCACATTTTGCTTAAAGGATTAGCTCCAGAGGAGCCCTGGGATGGGTGCCAGCTTAGCTTAGACAGAAGTCATGTTCTTAGCGTTCAGGCAAGTCAGCCTTTGCATAAGACACCCTGTCGTCGGGCAGGAATTTGCCGTTATAAATCCCAAACCCATGACAATAGGAATGTCACCCCATGCTTCACATACGCATTATGCTCTGAACCCAAGGCAACTGTGACCATGCTTCCTTCAATCTTTATTGAGCAAATATATGGCCAAGGTTATTCCCTTATCTGTGACTGGGTGGAGAAGAATGGTCAGGAAGGGAGACTGCCTCACTGTTGACCAATTCCAAAACCTAAGGATAAGAAGCCCATGGGGTATGTCAAGCTAGCAGGTTCTTCTCGGCCCAGGATGACAGTGTCTGGGGGCATCACAAAACAGTTGTACAATCCAATGCAGCCGTCCTGCTCATACAGTAAGATCCATTAGGCCAGAGCAGGCCTAACTTGGGTGGAGAGCCCAGCCTGAGCACCAGAATTAGTTGCTTCCACTTGTGCAGCCTGCTGAAGAGCCGGACTCAGGTTGAAGCAGCTTTCCTCCCAGTCTTCACTGATCTCCACAGGGAGAAAACAGAAGTCCCCACAAGTACCAAGCTCTTCCTGAGACTGCAGCCACCACACCTCGGGGAAGGGGAGGCTGGCAGGAGAGGAGTACACTGTCCCGGTGACCCACACCAAGGTGGCTCCAAGTGTAAACAAAGCCTGGTGCCAGGGACAGAAGAGGATGCAGCCTGATGTGAGGTTTTCAGAAAAGTGAAATGACCTAGCACCAGGGTGGGCTTGCTTGGGTCTGCACAGCAGTCCCTCACACTGCCCTTACAGAGAGGAACAGGTTATTTGATGACTTGGGCCCATGAGATGTTCTCCAAGCCATTGACAGCTGAGAGAATTCAGGTGATCCACCTGAATATCAGAAGTTTCAGCCCTCTTAGAGTTCGTAACAGAAACCCAGAGATTTACTGTCAGCTAGAACAAAGATGTAAGGTCTCAAGTAAAATAAAGGATTGTCCTTCAAAACAGCAATATTAACAGACTTCTGACTCAGGAATTTGTTCATATGTCCCTGCTGGACCTGAGCCAAGTGCTTGTAACGTGATCTATGATCTATCTGTATGCTAAAGTGTAACAGGTACGTGAGTAAAAAAATCTTTAAGGTTCATTGTTGCAGGTAAGACTCAATAGAAATTGTGCTAAACAGCATAAAATCTGTGGTCAGAGTCTGACCCAATACCACAGACATTTCTGAGCCCAAAGGGACTCAGTTTTGGGTACTTTGATTTTTAAATACAATCAGCCTATTGCATCCTGTAGATGAAGAGACACGCATGCTTCGTTAGAACTGGTGTTCTGGACTAAATATCAATAAATAAGGGAATATAACTCTCTCCCCAGGGAAGAATTTTGAGCCAGAGGAAGAAATGGTAGCATTTCAGGCCTTTAAAGTCAGGTGTTGTACCTGGTCAGAGAAAAACTTCCCATAAAGCAGCCCCTCTATAGGGACTCCTAGTTCAAATACCAAATTCAGAAGCCACCAGCCCTATCAACCTAGCATTCCCTCTTCCCCACTGCACTTTACCAAGTAAATATCTGTAAGAGCTGCATCTACCTATCAGGAGTAAAACTAAATGACCATTCCCCCCGTTCCCCAATCTTCCCCCCACCCTCTGAAGCCCCCACCTTGAGGTTGGCCCAGATCCTGAGTCTCCTCCTATAGCTTACCAATAAGAGTGAGCACTGGCCCTGAGCCCCACTATATGATGTGGGTCAAAAGGCTCCTTTAATTCAGGAGAGTTGGGCCCACAGAGTCTTGTTATCAGGATTTTGCTGGTTGGCCTGCCTTCCAGGCCTCAGAAAGCCACCTCTGACCTCTAGTCAGTTTTCCTCTCATCCTTTTTTTCTTCGGCTACATCAAGCTCAGTCAGGACACAAAAGCAAAGCTGCTGGGTGCCTCTGGTGATAGCAGCTAAATGAAAATAGAGCAAGCACAGGGTTTAGTAAACATCTAGCTACAGCCCTAACCTGAACAAGGCTGACTAGTAACATCTATGGCTCCCTCCCCACCTGCCCCTTAAGTACCCTATATCAGGCTTTGCCCCTGTCTCCCAACAAGCCTCATCATCCTCTGTCCCATGCCCAACCAGAGTCTGATGCACAACTCATCTTCCCAGGTGATTTGTGTTGTCAGGAGGTAATGTTTTAGCCCCAAAATAGGACACTAAAATTAGAACTAAAGTGATCATGTCAAAATCAAAAGGGAAGTCGTGGACAGCTGGGTCTCATGGCCTCCAGCAAATTCTGAGTATGGGGAAGCTGTTAGCCACCCCCCACCTCTGCATGCGCATGCACACATAGCCGCCAGTGAGTAATGGGGCACAGAGAAGCTCACCCAGGACATTCCGAATAAACAGTGGCCTCCGGGACTCTGGCAGGTAAACACCCATGAAGTAGAAAGGGACTCCAGAAAGGGCAATCCCGATGCCAATGAGGGAATTAATGGTGTCAGTGAAGAGGGGCACTATCACCAGAAACACGGAGCATATGCAGAACACGATGGGGAAAAACACGCTCAGCTGAAATAGAGGGGGTGAGAGATTAAGTAACGTGGGAAGAGGAAACAGCTCGTGGGCAAGAAGCCACCTTAGGGAGATGACCCACCCCTCCTAGTCTGCCCAGAGCTGCTGACCTTGAGAGGCCGGGGCCGCTTGGGCTCCTTCCAGCGGAGGTAGAGCTGTCCAACAACAGACAGGCCCACGAAGAACCAGTAGCTGAAGCTGAAGTAGTTGATAAGCTGGAAAACATCCTCCACGATGAGGTAGATGAGTGCCATGGTGCACTGTGGGAAAGGGGTGGGGAGACAGGTGAGCATCGTCACCACCTGCGCCCCCAGGAGACTCCCCCACCCAGCAGTCAGTACTAGATCTGATGCCACTTCACCAGATTACCTCTGGCTCTTTTCATTGACCCCTTGGCATCAGATAGGTCCATTCCTTGATGTACCCTGAGGTACATTAACCCTCAGGGTAGCATCTTTCCCTCTTCTGTTGCAGCCCTTCCTCCACTCAATGCCTCCCCCTTGTTGCAAGCACTTTAGAAAAAGGCAGACCCTGAGGCCCTCCTCACTTCAGTGCAGCAACCTTAACATGGATTACACGGTGTCCTAGAGAGGGGTTAGACCTGGGTCCCGACTACCTGGCATACAAATGGGGGAAACGCCTTCAGAACCATCTCACTGTCCTCAGGCCTGAGAAATGCTAACTAGCAATTGGATCCCTACCCATCTGGACTAAATAATGTCAATAAATAATGGAATCTAACTCTCTCCCCATGGAAGAATTTTGAGCCAGAGGGAGAAATTGTAGCATTTCAGGCCTCTGAAGTCAGGTGTTGGACCTGGAAACTAGCAAAATGGATCCATCCAGACATATGACAGCATTAGCCTCTGGAACAAAAGAATCCTAGAAGACAAGGATCAGGGCCTAGAATCCTGGGACAAGGTCAAATGTGTTTAAACTTCAATAATCTTTTCATTACAAATTATCAACAAAGGATTTAAAACCAAATAGCTCATTCTGTGGAGATAAGGGAGAACCCTGTATTAAGAAGAGAAGGCTGGGCGTGGTGGCTTGTGCCTATAATCCCAGCACTTTGGGAGACTGAAGTGGCAGCTCACTGGAGCCCAGGAGCTCAAGACCAGCCTGGGCAACATAGTGAGACCTCATCTCTACAAAAAATAAATTAGCCAGGCCTGGTGGTGTGTGCCTATAGTCAGATAACCTCCTAAATTTATAAATTCAATGCTGGCCCTGTCAAAATATCAAGAGAATTTTTCTCTTACTTTGATGAAATGATAGAAAAGTTCATCAAGACAAATAAACGAATGTGAGAATTGCTAGGAAAATTCCAAGGGTGGGGGGACTAAAGAAGTACCCTTGGTCCCTCTTTAGTTTTCAGATAGTCAGTATAAAGCTAAACTAAGGAGACTTGGTGCTGATGGGGAGGATTAGTTGAGATGGCACATTTAAGGGGCATACAATAATAATTGGCACATATTAAGGACCCTAAAAAAGTTAGCTATTAATTTTCTGTGATAAAAGTTTGAAAACTGTGGGAAAATGGATTGTTGAGTAAGCGATATTGGTATAGCTGGCTGCCATTCAAGAAAAAATTAAGTGAATCCCCACCTTTCTCAATACTATGCTATAATATAAATTCCAGATTAATCCAAAATTAAACGTAATAAAACCATAAAAGAATTAAATGACAACAAAAAATGAACTGTTTTTCACATCTTAGAGTAAGGCCTTTCTCAGGGTCCCTCTTATTTAACAACTTAGCACAAATCAGAAGGAGCAATGCACAGATCCACCCGAGCCCTGTGGTCCCAGCAAAGCTTACATTGAACAGTAAAGCAGGGATAGGTGTAAAACGCTCAATGTGGATCATGGACAGAAGGTCCGGTAGGTGGCCCTCCCGGGAGCCCACGAAGAACAACCTAGAAGGATGAGAAATGTGTCAGCAGGATCCTTTACTCCTTTTACTCAGCCATACAGCCACACTCCTCACTTGGACAAACTCAGCTCAGAGCCCCCGAGGAAAGCAGGATGCAGCCTCCCAGGAGCATCCCAGGTCCTTAGTGCATCACCAGTCCAACCTCCCTGCTCCCCCCTTCCCTACAGATTTTCCCTCCCTCTTCATCCCCGGGCACCTCACCACTACCCAGATGCCCCACCCACCATCACCTAGATACCCCCTCTTCTCTCAGCCACAGATACCTCACCAACATCCAACAGATGCCTCACCCTGCTGTCACCCACTAACAGACTCACCCAATCCATGCCAGATTCATAGCTAACATAATAGCTTTTAAAGGGCAGCCAGATTTCTGTTCATGCCCTCCATATATTTTCCCTGAGCTGATGTAAGGCAAGACTGAGGGTCAGAGAGACAACCCAGGCTTCCTTTCTACACCTAAAGAGCCCTACCGACTGGGAAAAAGACTGGCACAGCGGCCAGGCATGGTGGCTCATGCCTATAATCCCAGCACTTTGGGAAGCCGAGGCAGGTGGATCACCTGAGGTCGGGAGTTTGAGACCAGCCTGACCAACATGGATAAACCCTGTCTCTACTAATACAAAATCAGCTGGGCGCGGTAGCACATGCCTGTAATCCCAGCTACTCGGGAGGCTGAGGCAGGAGAATCACTTGAATCCGGGAGGCGGAGGTTGCAGTGAGCCGAGATCGCACCATTGCACTCCAGCCTGGGCAACAAGAGTAAAACTCCATCTCAAAAACAAACAAAAAAAGACTGGCACAGAAATGAACTGTCCCCAGCATGGTCAGCATCACCTTGGAGTACACGACACTCACTCGCTAGGCTTGAGGCTTGTGCCAAAATGCTTTGCAAGAGAAGAGATGCAAAGAAGAGTTTCCAGAAGCAAGTCGGTAGGTGGAAAAAACGAGCATGTGCATAGGCAAAATGTGTGGAGGTATGAAAGAGCGTGGCCTCTTTGGAGGTTGATGTAGAATGCCTAGAGCCCCAGGACAAGCTGTGTGAGAAGAGGGTGCTGGGAAGAACCTGCATACAAGGCCACACTGTGGAGTCTGAACAAACACAGTCAGCTGTGGCTTTGAGGTAAGGGCCTGACGGGATTTGACACCAGACTGGAGAGCAAACTAGAGCAGGGGGAGGCTAGGGTGTCAGGGAAAGGCTAGACAAGAAGTCCATCTATCACAACTAGGCTGAGCAGAGGGAAGGTGACACTACTTTTTTTATTTTTGAGATGGAGTCTCGCTCTGTAGCCCAGGCTGGAGTTCAATGGCGCGATCTCGGCTCACTGCAACCTCCGCCTCCTGGGTTCAGGCAATTCTCCTGCCTCACCCTCCCGAGTGGCTGGGACTACAAGCACGTGCCACCATGCCCAGCTAATTTTTCTTTTTTTGTATTTTTAGTAGAGACAGGGTTTCACCATATTGGTCAGGCTGGTCTCGAACTCCTGACCTAAGGTAATCTTCTCGCCTAAGCCTCCCAAAGTGCTGGGATTACAGGTGTGAGCCCCACGCCCAGCTGGACACTATGTTCTTTTACAAGGCCTTGACTTCTCTAATTCTTTGCTTGCCCCAGGGAGGCACAATACATGGACTGGTGTGTGAAAACCAGTAAAAAGAATGAACGGGACAAAACTCTCTTTTATTTTTCATGCTTCTGTGTGTTCACATGGCAAATATTTATTGGATGACTATTATACCCCCGGCCCTGGGGACAACACCAGTTATAGGGTGAGTGGAAGAGAAATCAGGAAAGAAACTTTCTTCTCAGGTATCTTATGTCATAGAAGCCATGGGAATTGTTTCAAAATTGGAAAGTGGTCAGCATCACTTGCTTCAGAGGTCCAATAGGATGAGGACTAAAGACAGGCTAAGAAAGAGATCGCCTTAATAAGAATATTTTTCAGGTAGTAGAAGCCAAACTTAACTTAACAGATGGGAAAATGAATGAAAGTTGAAGCCCAGACTGCTGTCTCACAAGCCCTCATACCTCCAGGGCCAGGTATGGTGGCGCACGCCTTTAATCCCAGCTACTCAGGAGGCTAAGGTGGGAGGATCACTTGAGACCAGGAGTTTGAGACCAGCCTGGGCAACACAGTGAGACCCCAATCTCTAAAAAAAATTAATTTAAAAATAAAAAGTAGTACATCCAGTAAGTGGGAAGAGGAGAGATGCGAAACGCTATTTTGTGTCTCTCCTAAGTGGAGAGGAGAGAAGCTATTGGAGAGCTGGCTCCAAGTGAGCACCCACCAAAGAGAAGGGCCAACTGATGGAGCAAACTGCTGAAGAAGAGGGGAAGTGCTGGAACCCCGAGCCCAAGTAGCAGAGTCTGCCAGGAAAGGCACACCTGCTCCTTCCTCTGCAACAACAGGAAGGACCAGCACGCTTATTGATGTCTGCATAGAGGAGATCAGGAGACCCGATGGCCTCGGCATTTTCTGGGAAGTGAGGGGGAAAGTCTTTCTGTACATAGCACCAATACCTGGTACACAGCAAGTGCTGTTATCATTTACTAAAGGAATGAATCCTGGGGCTACAGCATAACCCACAAGGAGCCTATAATCTGGTCCCTGCCCAAGTCACCACTCCAAGCTGTTGCCTTTCTCCCCTATACCTTTCATCAATCTGTCCTCATCTCAGATGGAAACATGAGCTACCAGTACATAAACATGAGCTACCAGCACACAAAACATCAGCTACCAGCACATAAACATGAGCTACCAGCACACAAAATATGAGCTACCAGCACATAAATATGAGCTATCAACACATAACATGAGCTATCAGCACACAATCTGTCCTCATCTCAGATGGAAACATGAGCTACCAGCATACAAATGTGCTACTTGCACAAAGGCAAGTACATGCCCACATACCAAACACACACACACACACACATACACACACACACACCCTATATGCCCATGAGAAGGAGGGAAAAAGGGAACTCTTATGCCTAAGCCCCAGAGAATGAAATATTGTGGTCTATTATCAGTGACACAGAGACACGGTACCTTGATGAAGCAAAGATGGATGCATTGAGGCCCCCAAAGCAGGACAGGGCAACAGCAATGGGGATGGTCCAGCTGAACATGCCAAACGTCTGGTCAGCAAATGTCTGGGGGCAGGGCACAGAAAAGGCACTTAAACGCACAGGGTTTCATAATCCTCCTGCATCTATGATCTCGTAACAAATGCAATCACTGCTAAGCAGCCCACCCTCTGGCCTAGACTCATGACCTCATCCTGCAGAGCTGAGGAGGGTGCAGTAAGACAGACTGAGCTGTGCAGGGTGGCTCAGTATCAGGAGATTATGAACAAATGGGGATCCCAAGAGACTCACCACAGCCACAGCATCACTGCTAAGGACATCTGAAATGTTCAGCACTGTGTAATAGGCCACATTGGTCAGGATGTAGATGAGCGTCACAATTGGCATAGAAATCCCAATGGCCAAGGGCAAATTTCTGTCAGGACAAGTGAGAAAGGACTACCTAGAACCAACCTCTCCTTGGGAACAAAGTTTATCAAGTCTCCACTGGGATTTTCCTAACATTTAACAGTTCACTAGCCTCCAAGTCTTTGAGGCAGGCTCACCTTCCCCTTGACCCTGGGTTCTTTCTATTGAGAAAGACCCAACTTTCTCTGTGAAGATAGCTGATGATCAATATTTAATCTTTGCCACAGTAGGACCAATGGGTCCTACTGGGTTTCATAATCCTCCTGCATCTGTGATCTCAGAGGAACAGTGCAAGGAACAGTGTCCTGGGGACTAGATGCCAGGCTGGGGACCCAGCTGGCCAGAATAAGTTTTGGTTCTGCGGGCTGTAGTGTCAGCACCAGAGTCCGAGGTCCTAATTCCTTTGCCCCAGCTGGGCCTGCTGCTCCCCACTGAAGGCCCTCTCCTCTAGGAAGGACCCTGTGTATCCTCCAGTGCGAACATGAGGACAGGGAGCCGAAGGCTTTCCTACCTTCACTCACTCCCATTCTAGCCCTCAGCCCCTCCTAGCTGGAGAAGGGGGAGTAGGGAGAAAAGGGGAGGAGAGTCGGAGGGAGGAGGAGAAGGATGAGGGCAGGCACGCCCACTATCAGCAGGAGTTCCAGCCAAGCTGGGGAGTGAGAGTGTGATCCCACCTTTACCTTTCTGGGTTTTTGATTTCTTCTGTTACAAAATTAAGGGTGTCCCAACCTGAGTAAGAGAAGAGGGCAGAGTAGAGGGCAAGAGAGAGGTTTCCCATGTCCCAGGAGGAACCCTCAAAGGCGTCCTGAAAGTGCTCAGAGTGTCCTGTGGGGGCAAAGGCAGGTGAGGGGTTCAGAGAGAAGGAACAGGCCAAAGGAGAAAGGAAGAGGAGATGGGAGGTGTAAGAGACAGATACGAAAGGAGAATAGGAAAGAGGAAGGGAAGATGAAAAAAAGGAGGAATGGGGAGGAACAAGAAAGAAAAGAAGGTAGGGGAAAGAAAAAAAAACATAATTTAACACCAAAAGATCAACAACCACTAGCTCCCTACACTTTACCACCCCACCCACTTCCTCAGGAAAGCTCACATTCCTTTAATAAAACTAGACAATAAAAAACCAAAGACATTCTTGGCCGCCCTCTGATGTGACAATACTTCTTCCAAAACCCTAAAGAATTTCCATTTCCTGCAAATGGTCTCACAGCAAGCCCCAGCTCTTCTACCTATTTATGTCAAGAACCCCATTTCACATGAAGGAGTCATTTTTCATTGAAAATTAGAACTTCCTGTGAACTACCTCTCTTGGACCAGACTACTGCACAATTTGGTCAATGGGTTTATCAGCCTCATGTGAAGGACTCTATGCTGCTCTACTTGCGGTAGCTATGGTTGCATGGGGGAGATGACATGCTATAGAGGAACTGAGACCTTATCTTTCACTAGGCCTGAGCCACCCCCACCCTTTGGGGAGCCAGCCCAGCCTGTCATTCTCCTCAGAGGCCTCAGAGACTGCAGACACAAAAGCCCAGGGGACAGCACCCAGCTACCCAGGACAGAGACCCTCTGGACATACTGGGGTCTTTAACAAGACCCAGACTTCTAAGGAACCCCATTGTCACACCCTGAAGAAAGCCTAGACCCAGCTCTCATGTGGTAAAAAGAGCTGGCTATGCAGCAAGAGAAGAGAAAATAGATACCCCTGTCCTCAGGGGTGTCCATCCTCATACACAGCAGTGGTTCCCTAAGGAACAGATCTTCAGGGGAGGATTACTCAAAACCCAATTTGACCCCAGGATGCTCCTGAGCCTCCAGGGACATCCACATGGCTAGCTCTACTAACTTGATATAAGTACACAGGCTAGACCAGCAGTCTAAGAATCAACAAGGGCAATTCTTTTTTTCTTTTTCTTTTTCTGTTTTTTGAGACAGAGTTTCGTTCTTGTTGCCCAGGCTGGAGTGCAATGGCAAGATCTTGGCTCACTGCAACCTCTGCCTCCCAGTTTCAGGCGATTCTCCTGCCTCAGCCTCCCGAGTAGCTGGGATTAGAGGCACCCACCACCACCCCCGGCTAATTTTTTGTATTTTTAGTAGAGACAGGGTTTCTCCATGTTGGCCAGGCTGGTCTCAAACTCCTGACCTCAGGTGATCCATCTGCCTCAGCCTCCCGGCCTCCCAGAGTGCTGAGATTACAGGCATGAGCCACTGCGCCCAGCCCAACAAGGGCAATTCTTTTTTTTTTTTTTTTTTTTTTTGAGATGGAATCTTGCTCTGTCACCTAGGCTGGAGGGCAGTGGCACAATCTCAGCTTACTGCAACTTCCGCCTCCTGTTTTCAAGCCATTCTCCTGCCTCAGCCTCCTAAGTAGCTGGGATTACAGGCGCGCACCACCATGCCCAGCCAATTTTTGTATTTTTAGTAGAGACAGGGTTTCTCCATGTTGGTCAGGCTGGTCTCGAATTCCTGACCTGCTGATTCGCCCACCTCAGCCTCCCAAAGTGTTGGGATTACAGGCGTGAGCCACCGTGCCGGGCCAAGGGCAATTCTTAAAAGCACAGCTTTTTAGACTCCAAACCAACCAGAATGTGATCCAATAGATTTGCGATTAGGGTCTCAGCTCCCCGGGTGACTGTACACAGCCACATTTAGGGACTGATGACCTAGAGAACTAGGCTGTGAAATGATTGAGATATCTGTGGCTAAAGACACCTCAAGACCTCTCTAGGGCTCATGAGATCTTGGTAGGCCTGTTACCCTCACTGCCAGTCCTCTCTGATCCAGGAATGAAAAGCTTTCTAAAGCCAACATTTAGGAAAGACACTGCCAATTTCACAATATTTTAATATTTTTCTGAGAGCTGACTTGGGGAGGGATTGCTGAATACAAGTCCAGATGAAAAGTAAAGGCTGCAGAATAACCACCCATTTCCATACCCCACTTCCAGCTCCATATACCCTGCCACCTGTCTCAAGGAGGGCCCAGTCTTCCTACTTGTAGCTTGGCAGTCACAGACCACAAACAGGAGCCACTCTATCCCCACAGATTACTTTTATGACCCAATCATGACCCAAGCTTCAGGAGCTCCTAGGCCCTTGGCTGGCTTCCTGCAATGCTCCCAGCCTCCACCAAAGGAAACCAGCCCCGAGGGACAGGCTGACTCATGTCCACTTGGCCAAGCCAGCCTGGCCCAAAAAGCCCAGAAAGAAATCTACTCCCATCTCTTGCACTCACTGACACATGCTAGCATGTACATAGAAACAGCTGAGCAGTGAAGCTAACAGAGTCCCCATGTTCTCCTCAGGGAATCCAGAGGAACTGTTGGTGGTACCCCCCTTCCCACCACTTACCCTGGCACAGTTTAACAAGGCCCATGACAATAATGGCAATGAGCGCTACGACCTTGGCGTAAGTGAACGTGTCCTGCACACGTGTGCCCCACTTGACATAGGCACAGTTCACAAATGTCAGCAGACCTAGGAGGAAAACCACAAAGTCACTGGCAGGCTTGAGTTGAGGGCACGGGGGCCCAACCCCTCTTTACAGAGAGCACTCTTTCTGCCCTTCCTGCCTAAGGCAAAGGGGCCAATGGACCAGTCAGAACAAGGCGAACTGGCAAGCGAGGGGACACCCTGCACCCGCCCCAGCTGACAGCACACAGGCACTTCCATCACTACTGGTGCTCAAGGATATGAAGGCATGCGTGAAAACATACTTATACATCCTGATGGCCGGCACCATTTCTGGGAATTCCCCCCAGGCCCAGGGATGGGTGATTTCACCCACTCTTTCCCACCCAGACTCCCAAGGTTCCAAACCACAGGAGACACAAGACCTCTTCATGGCCAAAAGAAACTCATCAGTAAGTGAGGTAAATTTGAATGCAGATGGCAGGTTACCTAAGAAATTAGAGAGACAGTGTTTTGCATTAAGTGTAAAAATGAGGCCAGGTGCAGTGGCTCACACCTGTAATCCCAGCACTTTGGGAAACTGAGGCAGATGGATCATGTGAGCCCAGGAGTTAGAGACCAGCCTGGGCAACATGGAGAAACCCTGTCCCTACAAAAAATACAAAAATTAGCTGGGCGTGGTGGTGCACACCTGTAGTCCCAGCTACTCAGGAGGCTGAGGAGGGAGGGTCGCTCGAGCCTAGGAGGTTGAGGCAGCAGTGAGCCGTGCACTCCAGCCTGATGACAGAGTAAGACCTCGTCTCAAAAAAAAAAAAAAGAGAGAGAGAAAGAAAAGTCTGTTATATGCCTGACAATTTCACATACACCTCTCCATCAATTCTCACGACTCCAAAATACAGATATTCCTATTCCCATTTTATGGATGAGGAAACTGAGGTGAGAGAAGCTAACTACCATTTCTAAGTTCACATTCCCAAGCCCACTGATCGCTTCCACCCTCATTCCTACCCATACCTCCCAATTCTCAATGAAGTCCATGGAGAAGCGCACCCACTCGAGTACTCCCTAGGCTCACGTGGCCTTAAGTTCTAGCTCCTCACACACCTCAGTGACATCTGGGCCCTGTGCTGAGAGCCCCGGCACTTTGCTCCTGCTAAACAATGACTGATCCATGGGGATGACATAAGAGCAATATCCAGCAGGAAGGAACGCAGTGACATCTGTGAGTACTGCCTCTAGCATCCAAAAATAGAACTTTTATGTGCACCTCAAATCTTACTACAAAATCTTTTGGGCCCATCCTCTAGGCCAACTCCACTTACTCCTACCCACTTTGCACTCTCTCCTTCAGCCAGACTCTCTCTCTTATTCGTACCGTACACACACATAAAAAGAAATGTCCTCCCCTCCTCTTCCTGCCATAGCCAACAGCAACTCCCAGTCAAGGTCTAGTTCAGCCCCCACTTCCTCTTCCTCTGTAAAACCTTCTCTGAATACACCACCCAGCCCCTCTCTGAGCTCTTTCTCTTCTGAACCACATGGCATTCCTGCTTCTTAGCACAGGTTAGTGTCTATGCTATCATCATGTAGACACCTGTCTCAAGTCTCTCCCTCAGGTGATTGGGTCATGCTTCTCCCAAGATCACAAATTCTCAGAAGGTAACAGCAGTATATCATTTTATTTTCCTTCTTTCCTTCTTTTTTTTTTTTTTTTTTGAGACAGGGTCTTGCTCTGTCACCCAGGCTGGAGTGGGTGCGATCACAGCTCACTGCAGCCTCCATGTCCAGGGCTCAAGTGATCTTCCCACCTCAACCTCCTATTAGCTGGGACCACAGGTGCACACCACCACACCCAGCTAATTAAAAAAAAAATTATTTTGTAGAGACAGGGGTCTTGCTGTGTTGTCCAGGCTGGTCTGGAACTCCTGGGCTCAAGCAATCCTCCTGCCTCAGCCTCCCATATTAGGATTACAGGCATGAGCCACTATGCCTGGCCACGTTGTTTTCTTAAGCTCATCGCCAAGCAAAGAGGGACACTGATAAACCCTGGTTGGAACCAAGGTGGTAAGATTTTCACTCTAACTTCCAATTCCCTGGAGCAAGGCAAATTGTCAGAAAGTTGGATATTCCTCCATTCAAATGGAGAGAAGTGCCTATGGCCAGCCTGTGAAAATGAACACAGGTGGCAGGTGCCAGGCTCAATGGCTTCAAAGAGCTTTCACTCAGTACACTGGCCAGTAACACAGGTGCTTACTAGTCAGTCATGATGTGGGAGTAGGGGGACAGTGGTCAAATGGGAGGGGAGAAGCAGCCCAAAGAAATGCGTGCTGCTGGCAGGTCTTCCCAGGGACCTACCCTGATGATCAAAGCTACCTGTATGGGGTTAAGCCTCAATCAGCTAACATAAGGATTACCTAGTTAATAGGTACCAGTAATCCATAGGCCCCTACACAGTACAGTAGCCACGTTTTGAAGTACCTGCCCAGCTCCTTCTTGGGAATTGCTCCCCCTTCCCTATCATGACTGATGGAGCCAGACACTGGACCCAAGTTGAGCCTGTTACATTGCCTCTCCCAGAAACACAGAGTTGGAATACCAAGAAACTGAATCTAACAGTAATGGGCAGAAGGGTCAGGAGCTACAGCAAGTCAAAGTCACATACAAGCCCTTAGTAACAAAGGGACAGAAACCATAAGTAAATAGAGGAAGGAAGCAGAACACAGAAAGAAGCAGAAGTGGGAGGGCATGCAGCTTAGACAAAAAGACAGACAGGGGGCCGGGGCAGCGGTGCACACCTGGAGTCCCAACTGTGTGGGAGGCTGAGGTGGGAGAACTGCTGAACCCAGGAGTCCGGGCCTATAGTGCACTGTAATAGCATCTGTGAATAGTCACTGCACTCCAGCCAGGGCAACAGAGTGAGAACTTGTCTCTAAAAAAAAAAAAAAAAAAAAGAAGAGAAAATACACAGAAGAGACAGAGGGGTGAGAGATAAGAGACAAGAAGGCAGAGACAGAAGAGGATAAAAGGAGAGAAACACAAAAAGGTGGAAATAAACATGGAGAAAGAGACTGTCTGACAATATCCTGGCAGTGCTAACTGTGCTTCTGGTTTGCAGCTCCAAGGGGAAGAGAAGCTGATACTCTCCTCAGACCCACTAACTGGCACTGGGTCTCACTTCTGATCCTTCTCCTTCCTTCTATCCTGCCATAAATGTCCTACAGGTTTGGTCCTCTCTGTGCACAGGTAAATATTACACACAGTGGAAATTCAACTATGTGCTAAACTAATGAATAAAGAAGGCTGCTTGTGGAAATGCCTGCAGAGTCCATTCCAATAGACCAGCTGGAATGATACAAAAGCACCTGGTCAGAGTGGCTCCTCTGGGGAGAAAGACTAAAGCTGTGGAGAGGGAAGGAGACTTTTACCACTCTGTGGTTTACCATGGTTTACCACGAACATACGCCTCTTTCTAGATAAAAATAAAAATAGTTCGTGCTCACTTCAGCAGCACATATACTAAAATTGGAACGACGCAAAGAAGATTAGCATGGCCCCTGAAAATTTTTAAAAGAATTTGTTTAAAAATAAAAATAGTTCATTAGCAACAATGTAGCACCAGAAGGCAGAGCCAGGGTAGTGTGAAGCTAGGAGGCACCTAGGGCACAAAATTTAAGGAGGCACTCACTCTCAGGGGACCACATGCCGGAACCTGAGAGTGAGTACGCCCTTCAACGCTGACCCCAGGCACCTCGCTTGCCTCACCCTACTATCAACCCTGCCAGAGAACAGAGAGCTCCTAGAAGAGTCTGTCAAGCAGAAGCCAAGTCCCTTGACTGTTCTCCTGATTCTAATTAAGAAACAAAATTTCACCATCTGATCCTTACTCCTCTATTGCTTCCCAGAACTCCCAGCCCCCCTAGCTTACCATAAACTATCAGAGTTCAAACAAAGTCAACAACTGGGCCTTAAAGCCAGATGCTAAGATTCAGCTACCACAATTAAAACATCCAAGCCTTCCCTCTTCTCCTGATCTCATTTCCTTGCTGGACAAGCCTGCACCAATGAGCGTGGGACCCATGTGAGGGTCTTCAAGGCTCTCTGGGAGCTTATTGCTGAGAAAGGAGTACTCAAATGGCAGATCCAGACTGAAAGCCAAAGCAGAAACAAATCCCCAAAGTCTCTGTGGCAGACATGGCTAGTTATCTTCCTCTATCTGTTCTTCCCTTTTTCCTTCGTAATAGAAATTTTAGCTGAAAGCATGGCTGTCCAAAATAAAGCTGACATTGCCCAGCCTCTCCTGCAGGTAGGTATGGCTGTGCAACCAGGTTTTCTCCCGGGATGTATGCAAATATTTCATATAAGACCTCAGAAAGTGTCTTTAAATGGGGGAGGCAGTGTCTTTGTCCTTCTTGTCAGTTACAGTGCAGACATGACAGCTAGAGCTTCAATAACCATCCTGGACCACCAGCTAGAAGTCACAGGCTGAGGATGGCAGGAAGACAGAAGGAATAAACCTGGCTCCCTGAAGAACTGAAGTCATCCAAACCACACTGCCTCCTTTTAACATGTGAGAGAAACAAACATCAACATGTTTGAGCCATGCTGCTAAAGGTTTTCTGTTGTCTGAAACCCAAGTTAATAGTGAATAACATATGCACCCTCTCGCAGAACTGTGCCTTTCATACTCTCTTTCTGATGAGGAGATTGCCTGGCAATCTGAAGCTGTACTCCCAGCTACGCTGACAGTAGTCACAACTCTCTTTTCCCACAGGCAACAGAGAGCGGAGGGAAACCTTCCAATTCCTCCCAGACAGGCTGAATGTTATAAAGGGGCATTCAAGGACAAAGGAGTGCAACCGTAAACAAAAAATAACAACAAAAATGTGGAAGAAAGGTCGGGCGCAGTGGCTCACACCTGTAATGCCAGCACTTTGGGAGGCCGAGGCGGGCAAATCACAAGGTCAAGGGTTTGAGACTAGCCTGGCCAGTATGGTGAAACCCCGTCTCTACTAAAAATACAAAATAATTAGCTGGGCATAGTGGCGTATGCCTGTAGTCCCAGCTAATCAGCAGGCTGAGGCAGGAGAATCACTTGAACCCGGGAGGCAGAGGTTGCAATGAGCCAAGATCACGCCACTGGACTCCAGCCTGGGCAACAGAGTGAGACTCCATCTAAAAAAAAAAAAATGTGGAAGGAAGAAAGGAAGAAAGGCAGGGTAGGGAGGGGACAACTACAAGACATTCAGGAGTGAAATGCTCTCCAACACTCCAGGGGAGGTAAACCCTTCCAAATGGGGATCCCAGAATCAGTGGCTACCTCCTGGGATGTATATAAATATGTAATGTATGTGTCTTTTTTTAAAGTATCCTTGTTTTTTTGTGGTTTTTTGTTTTATTTTGTTTTTTAAGAGACGAGTTCTTGCTATGTTGCCCAGGCTGGTCATGAACTCCTGGGCTCAAGTGATCCTCCTGCCTTGGCCTCCCAAACTGCTGAGATTACAGGCATGAGCCACTGAGCCTGGCCAGTGTCTTTGTTTTTAATTACTCAAATACATTTAGTCCCATTATGAAAGCATTCGAACTATATATAGGGTTGGAGTCTTGAAACAACTATGATCAAGACCCAGTCCTCCCTAGCCCCGTATCACTCTCAGAACAAGAAAGTTGTCTGTCCATAGCAACTAGCCAAAATGAGGAGCGTATCTTTTCTACTGAGAACTCTGACCAGGCCTGGGTCCAAGAGAGCAGGAAAGCATGGAAACAATGGATACTCAGGGATCATACAGTGTTTCTTCTTCCCTCCAGTCTCATCCTTCCCAGTCTCCCCCCTTCTCTTCCTCCTGCTCACTGTCACCCTTGCCAAACAAACTCAGGGGGAATGGAGTCTCAGCTGTGAGCAGGCGCTGGGCTTTGATGCTGCTGTGTCAGCAATGAACTACTTCCATGTTGAAATCTTCAAAGCAAATACTTTCCATTGATGTGTATAAGCCTACACAAGAGGGAGGATCCCGAGGTCAAAGCCCACAAAGCTAAATGGGCTGACAACACCCAAGGCAGAAACATCACCCTTCTGCAGTCAAATCAAGTACTCTTATAATACTGGGCACCTGGGTTACTGTGAATCCTGCTGGTCACCTAGGCAAAGTGGAGACCCTATGTACCTACCTCAAGAACCAACATTTCTCCCCATTAGTCCCACAAGTGAGTATGAGTCCCTAAACTTACTGAGTTCAGTCAGCAGCCTGTGGCCCTGCCTCACCACATAAGATTCCAAAACCCCAGAACACATATGAACAGAGTGCACCCTTAAGACAGAGTTTCTCAACCTCAGCACTATTGACATTTTAGGCCAAGTAAGTCTTTATTGTGAGAAGCTGTTCTGTGCATGGTGGTATGTTCAGCAGCACCCCTGACCTCTACCATTAGAAGCAAAAAGCACCCCCTTCCAGGAGTTGTGACAACCAAAAGTGTCTCCAGATATTGCTAAATGTCTCCTGGAAGATAAACTCCCCTCTGGCTGAGAACCACTGTTCTAGGATAATTAGTAGGTAAAATAAAATAGCCTGAAATCTGCAAAAAGCTGCTTGGATCTCCTTGCCAGTATAACCTGGGAAGGGGATGGGGTACAGCCTGAAAGCCAGGATCTGAAAGTGCAGTGCCTTCAGAGGCCAGGAAAGTAATATGAGTGAGCAAAGGCAAGAAAGTCTGGGTATAATACAAGAAGTGGAGGACTACAGTGGACTGGGGAGTCCATACTCCATTTAAAAGGAGCCACAGCTGGCCGGGCGCTGTGGGTCACGCCTGTAATCCCAGCACTTTGGGAGGCCGAGGTGGGCAGATCACGAGGTCAGGACATCGAGACCATCCTGGCCAACATGGTGAAACCCCGTCTCCACTAAAAATACAAAAAATTAGCCAGGCGTGGTGGCAGGCACCTGTTGTCCCAGCACTCAGGAGGCTGACGCAGGAGAATGGCGTGAACCTGGGAGGCGGAGCTTGCAGTGAGCCGAGATCGCGCCACTGCACTCCAGCCTGGGTGACAGAGCGAGACTCTGTCTCAAAAAAAAAAAAAAAAAAAAAAAAAAAGGAGCCATAGCCCTCCACAGAGGCTCATGCCTGTAATCCCAACACTTGGAGAGGCTGAGGCAGGAGCATCACTTGAGCCAGGAGTTTGAGACCAGCCTGGGCAACATAGGGATACTCCTTTTAAATAAACAACAAAAAAAATTTTTTTTTTTTTAAAGGAGCTACGACTACTGCTTATTTTATCGGGCAGGAATTTGGGTCCAATGATGCCCAAACTTTTGATTTTTCAAGAGAAAAGGCAAGTCCTGATTTTCAAATGTTGGCAACTAATTCAAAATTATTTACAACACCACAAACCAAACAAATCTATCTCTGGGGCCCAAGTCTGGCTCACGGGCCACCAGCTGGCAGCCTCTGCCCTAGAGTTGGTTATATACAGACTTCCTGGGCCCTCCCTTCTAGGATGGAAGTGTCTAGAATGGCATGGCTATAACTTGTTTAGGCAGTCTCCCAACCAACAAGCCGGACCCCTCTCATGCCTCAATTTCAAGACCAACTTAATTCTCCTATCCTACCGAAGTCTTACCCTAGATTCAGTGCAGACCTTTCATTTCTTTCCCCCTAAATAACCTAATTGGTTTCGTGCAATTTATGTCTCCTGAAACCATGTTGTTCCCACTGCCGTCTCTACTCAAGGAGACTCAGCATATCCCAGCTCTGTTGAAAGCCTGATACTGCAACCTAAGTTCCGAGAAGGGAAGTAAGCTGAACCCTAAAGCCTACCCTAGTCAGAAGAGAATATGGTTTTATGACTTGGCCATTACTATGACAAGCAAGTTCTTGCCCTCAGGCCTAGATTCTGGAAAAGCCAGTGCTTCTAGGATAGAAAGCCTGCAGGAATTCAGATCCCGAGGAATCTGGATGAAAGTACATGTTGAATGAAAGAGGCTGGCGGGCCCACACTTACAGGCTCACACCTATGATCCCAGCACTCTGGGAGGCCAAGGTGGGCAGATCACTTGAGCTCAGGAGTTCGAGACCAGTGTGGCCAATATGGTAAAACCGCATCTGTACTAAAAATATAAAAATTAGCCAGGCATGGTAGCTTGCACCTGTAATCCCAGCTACTTGGGAGGCTGAGGCAGGAGAATCACTTGAACCTGGGAGGTGGAGGTTGCAGTGAGCCAAGATTGAGCCACTGCCCTCCAGCCTGGGCAACAAAGCAAGACTCTGTCCCAAAAAATAAAAATAAAAGAGAAAATCGAGGCAGCAATTAGTTAACTCCCCAAGATCAACAGTTGGTCAATGATAAAGCTGAAAATTAAATCCAGTCTGGCATGGAGGCCTGCAATCCTAACCACTATACTATACTGCCTGGAGATTGCTTATGTATCTTCAAACCATGTTTTCTAAGAGTATTTGATGAAAGAGATTAAATATGAAATTTTTTTTGAGACAAAGTCTCATTCTGTCACCTAGGCTGGAGTGCAGTGGCATGATCATAGCTCACTGCAGCCTTGAATTTCTGGGCTCAAGGGATCCTCCCTCCTCAGGCTCCCGAGTAGCTAGGATTACAGATGCACACCACTGCCACTGCCACCATGCCTGGCTAATTATTTTTTTTTTTAGAGGTGGGGTCTTGCTTTGTTGCCCAGGCTGGTCTCAAACTCCTGTGCTCAAGTGATCCTCCCTCCTCAGCCTCCCAAAGTGCTGGAATTACAAAAGGCATGAGCTACCATGCCCAGCCAATATTAATTTTTTTTTTAATTTTATAAAGCAGTCAGCCGCCCCGTCCGGGAGGGAGGTGGGGGGCAGCCCCTGCCCGGCCAGCCGCCCCGTCCGGGAGGGAGGTGGGGGGCGCCTCCGCCCGGCAGCCGCCCCGTCCGGGAGGTGGGGTCGCCTCTGCCCGGCCGCCCCTTCTGGGAAGTGAGGAGCCCCTCTGCCCAGCCGCCACCCCGTCTGGGAGGTGTACCCAACAGCTCATTGAGAGCGGGCCATGATGACGATGGCGGTTTTATCGAATAGAAAAGGGGGAAATGTGGGGAAAAGATAGAGAAATCAGATTGTTGCTGTGTCTGTGTAGAAAGAAGTAGACATAGGAGACTCCATTTTGTTCTGTACTAAGAAAAATTCTTCTGACTTGGGATGCTGTTGATCTATGACCTTACCCCCAACCCGGTGCTCTCTGAAACATGTGCTGTGTCCACTCAGGGTTAAATGGATTAAGGGCGATGCAAGATGTGCTTTGTTAAACAGATGCTTGAAGGCAGCATGCTCGTTAAGAGTCATCACCACTCCCTAATCTCAAGTACCCAGGGACACAAACACTGCAAAAAAAAAAAAAGGCCACAGGGTCCTCTGCCTAGGAAAACCAGAGACCTTTGTTCACTTGTTTATCTGCTGACCTTCCCTCCACTATTGTCCTATGACCCTGCCAAATCCCCCTATGCGAGAAACACCCAAGAATGATCAATTTAAAAAAAAAAAAAATTATAAAGCAGTATACAACCTACAAGAAAAGATGACCTCAAAAGGTATTTATGGCTGGGCATGGTGGCTCATTCCTGTAATCCCAGCACTTTGGGAGGCCAAAGCAGGCGGATCACGAGGTCAAGAGATCAAGACCATCCTGACCAACATGGTGAAACCCCGTCTGTACTAAAAATACAAAAATTAGCTGGGCACGGTGGTGCGCACCTGTATTCCCAGCTACTCGGGAGGCTGAGGCAGGAGAATCTCTTGAACCCGGGAGGTGGAGGATGCAGTGAGCCAGAGGTTGCAGTGAGCAGAGATCGAGCCACTGTACTCCAGCCTATGCGACAGAGCAAGACTTGGTCTCAAAAAATAAAAATAATAATAATAATAATAATAGGCCAGGCATGGGGGCTCACACCTATAATCCCAGCACTTTGGGAGGCCGGGTGGGCAGATCACCTGAGGTCAGGAGTTCAAGACCAGCCTGACCAACATGGAGAAACCCTGTCTCTACTAAAAATACAAAATTAGCCAGGTGTGGTGGCACATGCCTGAAATCCCAGCTATTCGGGAGGCTGAGTCAGGAGAATCGCTTGAACCCAGGAGGCGGAGGTTGCGATGAGCTGAGATAATGCCATTGCACTCTAGCCTGGGCAGCAAGAGCGAAACTCCATCTCAAAAAAAATTTTTTTTAATTAAAAAATAATACAAGGCCGGGCGCCGTGGCTCACACCTGTAATCCCAGCACTTTGGGAGGCCGAGGCGGGCGGATCACGAGGTCAGGACATCGAGACCATCCTGGCTAACACGGTGAAACCCCATCTCTACTAAAAATACAAAAAATTAGCCGGGCACGGTGGCGGGCGCCTACTGTAGTCCCGGCTACTCGGGAGGCTGAGGCAGGAGAATGGTGTGAGTCGAGATAGCGCCACTGCATTCCAGCCTGGGCGACAGAGCAAGACTCCGTCTCAAAATAAATAAATAAATAAATAAATAAATAAATAAAAGTACTCTTCTCGACCAGCTTGACCAACATGGTGAAACCCCCTCTCTACTAAAAATACAAAAATTAGCTGGGCATGGTGGTGGGCGCCTGTAATCCTGGCTACTCGGGAGGCTGAGGCAAGAGAATCGTTTGAACCCAAGAGGCAGAGGTTGCAGTGAGCTGAGATCATGCCATTGTACTCCAGCCTGGGTGACAGAGCAAGACTCCATCTCAAAAAAAAAAAGTACTCTTCTTTTGGTGGTAGATTTTGGATGACTTAAGAGTAATTTAATTTTCTAAATAAACATGCTTTGTGAGGTTTTTGTTTTGTTTTGTTTTGTTTGGAGACAGGGTCTTGCTCCGTCACCCAGGCTGGAGTGCAGTGGCGTGATCATAGCTCACTGCAGCCTCGACTTCCCGGGCTCAAGAAATCCTCCCATCTCAGCCTCCTGAATTGCTGGGACCACAGGCACACACCAACATGCCCAGCTAATCTGATTTTTTGTAGAGACAGGGTCTCACCATGTTGCCCAGGTTGGTCTCAAATTCCTGAGCTCAAGCAATCCTCCTACCTCAGCCTCCCAAAGTGCTGGGATTACAGGCGTCAGCCACCATGCCTGGCCTAATAAACATATTTTATAATCAGAAAATTATTGCCTTTTTTAGAAAGCTCAGTCAGACCAGAGTCTCCCTAGCCAAAGCCTATCAGACATACAGCTGAGCAGCCGCCTTCCCTAATCCTAAGGGTATCTGTTTCCCCCTCACTATCCCAAGGAATATGGAGGGTTTTCCCTTTAATTTGTCTTTAACAAATTCCATAAAGTCAAGAGGCATGGGTATTCTACAGTCCTTTATTGCTAACTCCAAGGTACTCTCAGGCTATTTTTAACACTGGATAAACTGCATATACTGCCAATGCTTTTGCAAGCGGAGATGTGGAAAGAACAGAATATTATTAAGTACCTCTGGCAGTACAGTGCTAAGGAACATAGAATTCTGGGTCTTTCTCATTTAAAACACTAGTTCTGCAAGGCTGGGTAAATTCACAGCAATCTTTTCTCCTTACTACCCCATAAGAGAAAAAGGAAAATAAAGAGGGATCAACTGAGATCTCTCAGGTTCTATCTGCAGAAACTCAAATGTGGCCGCAGGCAGAGCTTGTTTACAAAGTCAGTGTAAAGAAGTCTGATACACTAGGAAGAAAAGGTGTTTTGTTGTACCTGCTGCTCAGAGCAAGCCACAAAGAGCAGCAATGGCAGACAGGAAAGGGTCGTGTGGGCCTGAGGTTTAACACCGTAGGACTCCCACAGTCTAGTGAAGCCTACTTTCTCACTGATGACTTTAACTGGTTTAAGATAAAAATCTGGGAAATAAAATAACTCTTTTTTTTTTCCTTTAGCAACAGAATAAAGGCCTCAACACTGGTGGGGTTTTTTTCTGGGCTTACAACTAGCAATGTTGACTTCAATCGAAACAGCTGTCAAGACAAATAAAAGACATGCCCCAACCCGTCACACAGACCACAAAACAGAACAAGGGCAGCCAAGAGAGGAGGAATATGAGGCACCAAAAGCCACGAACAGATTCAAACTTCTCCCATCCCCATCCTTTATGCTTACTTATCTCTCAGGACCAAATGACTGGTAAAATTACTTCCTCAAAAGGTAAGAAGCCTCCCTCCCCTCCAAAATGCAAAATATGCTATTCAAATATAAAGTATCTCTTTTTTTTTTTTTTTTTTTTTTTGGAGACAGAGTTTTGCTCTTGTTGCCCACAATGGCATGATCTCCGCTCCCCACAACCTCCGCCTCCCGGGTTCAAGCAATTCTCCTGCCTCAGCCTCCCGAGTAGCTGGGATTACAGGCATGCGCCACCACGCCCAGCTATATTTGTTTTTTCAGTAGAGACGGGGTTTCTCCATGTTGGTCAGGCTGGTCTCGAACTCCCAACCTCAGGTGATCCGCCCGCCTCAGCCTCCCAAAGTGCTGGGATTACAGGCGTGAGCCACCGCGCCCGGCCTAAAGTACCGTTATTGTAGTACCCCCCACCCCCCAACATCCTCCCAATCTCAGGCCCCACTTACATATGCAAGCAGCAGCCAGGAGACGGCAGGCCAGGTATGGGGGATCACAGCTGGGGAAGGACGGCTGGATGATGTAGTTGGCAAAGGTGATGGCGATGATGGCCTGACCGGTGGGCTCAACAACTAGCAGTGAGACCCACAGGCGGATGAAGGCAATGAAGCCCCCAAAGGCCTCCAGAATATAAGCGTAGCTGGCTCCCGACTTGGTGATGGTGGTCCCCAGCTCTGCATAACAAAGGGCACCCACAACAGAGAAGAGCCCACCAATGGCCCACACAATCAGTGACATCCCATAGGAGTCAGTGTGTACCAGCACACCCTTGGGTGAGACAAAGATCCCTGAGCCGATCATGTTGCCCACCACCAGGCTGACCCCATTCAGCAGGGAGATCTCCTTCTTCAGCTGCATAGTTTCGGAGGACCTTTGAGGTGGTGAGCTGACATCTTCTTCCACCTGGGACTGGCTGGTGTTAGGGACAAGATGGTAGGTGGGTGTGGGCCTCCCAGGCTCCCTGGCTTCCATGACAAACGGTTCCTGCACACCTGTGTTTACTGTGGCCTGGCAAAGAATACAAGTATGTCAGTCTAGGGCAGGAGCTGGTGAGGCTCTATTTAGACCAGATTTCCCTGCCCATTTTCCTATTTAGGGACAGCATGCCATGCACACAGCCCTAACTACAATAGGCCTGTCTCAGTTCCCACCATAGAACACAGGGCAATAGAAGTGGGTAGACCTTCACTGCTCCCAAGAAAGACACCATGAGAGCTCACGCATGATGTGATAATGACTTCTGATGACAAATACCTGTCCTGCAGCCCAGAATAGGCTGGCATTAAATTTATCCAACGATTGGATTCTCCTTGAGTTATAGATTTCTGCTCTGTTCTCACCAGCTTAAAACCCACAAACCTGCCCTGCAGAGAAGACCAGAGTCCCTGCACCTGGTACACAGTCATCACCAGCCTAAAAGGCTTCTCACTGTCCATACCCAGGTAATCCTGCCCAGTCACCTCTACTCAATGTAAACTGGGACTTCTGCAATGTCCAGCAAGACATGGAGACATCTGCAGCTACTCTCAGGCCAGTACAGAACATGAGGAGGTGATGGGAAGGGCGAGGAAGATGCTAAGACAGGTTTAGTCATTGTAGTGACTAAACCAAGGGAAAGTCCCTCATGAAAATACACGCCTGGCTGGGCGCAGTGGCTCCCACCTGTAATCCCAGCATGTTGAGAGGCCGAGGCGGGCGGACCACAAGGTCAGGAGATCGAGACCATCCTAGCCAAAATGGTGAAACCCCGTCTCTACTAAACCTACAAAAATTAGCTGGGCGTGTTGACACATACCTGTAATCCCCACTCAGGAGGCTGAGGCAGGAGAATCGCTTGAACCAGGGAGTCAGAGGTTGCAGTGAGCCAAGATCACGCCACTGCCTGGCGACAGAGCGAGACTTGGTCTCAAAAAAAAAAAAAAAAAAAAATACATGCCTGGGTATCACTGTGTCTGCAACACCTACCTCACTCTCCCATGTTGCTGCTTGCCCATTCCACATCTTTCTTTTTCCAAAGTACCCGAAAGAGAAGGGTTACGTAATAAGACAGGGTGGAGAAAGGACATCCAGGGGCATCCCAACCCAGGGCTAATTTGCCACTGGCGTATTTGCTTTCTTCCCCAGCATGCCCCTCATGTTGGATTCCACATTAACCTACCTATGAAGGACCCAGAATCTATCAAAGGAAAATAAGCACCTTCCTGACCCTGCACCCAGCGTGATCTTCTCCCTCCCTCAACTCCTGTGCCAGTCACACTTCTGATCCTTTGATCCCATCTCATCTTCAGAAGAAATCTGGTGGGCCATTTGATTCCCACCCACGAGTTAGTCCTTTAAGGTCACAGAGATAACCTCCAAGAATCAGCAATAGGAACAGGATCGGCAAGCACATCATCTTTCCAGAAGTCTCTTATCTGTTCAACAAATGTGTATGTGATGAGCCCGAATCTGGCCTCAAGGAGCTCAGAGCAAGGAAACCACAGAGAGTCAAGAGTGAGTAGTTCTTAGGGGAAATGCTGATCTCCACAGTCCCCACCCAAAACTCCTGCCTTCCCTGTCCCAAACCCCTTCAAGTCTGGACCTGAGACCAAGTAAAAAAGCTCCTCCTAGGCCCTAGTGAAGCCTTCCCCCAGTCCCAGGAGTGAAGGCAGCCTACCTCTGCTTCAGTGAGGCTGAGCTTTAAGGCAGCACCACTTTTGCTCTCACTCTGGCACCAAGCCATGCAGGTTTCCTGTGCAGGCACCTGGAAACATATTTATTTTCATGTGCCTGTCAGGTGAGCCCAGGCATCCATTAGAACAAAACCAGTACACAGCTGGGGAGCCTATAGTCTCACATAAGAGTCAGGTACAAAGAGACCTAGGATGCCTTTTCTACCCAAGTCAGCATGGAGACAAGCAGAGAAATCTGACCCCAGTGACCAATACAGCTCCCCCTATTCCATCAGACTCTAGCTGGGAGGAGGGATTGAGGTTACTAGGTATTCCCTTTGTATTCATAAAACCTGGCACTGGTGTCACTGATATGGCTTTATCAGGTTTGTCAAATACACGGCGAAACTACCCAGTGGCCTTATTTAGAGAGGTGGGGCACAGTCACAGCCCCACAAGACCTCATGCCTAGAATTTCAGTCGCAGCACCTGAATGAAAGACAAAGTTCCTGCTGGAAGGTTAAGGACTCCTTCAGCCAAGGAGAGTAGCAGAATCACACAAAACTGAAGGCAGATAAGACTTTTTTCTCTTTCAGTCTCTCTCTCTTTTTTTTATTCAAGAGACAAGGTCTCACTTTGTCACCCAGGCTGGAGTGCAATCATGCAATCATAGCTCACTGCAGCCTCCAACTCCTAGGTTCAAGCAGTCCTCTATCTCGGCCTCATGAGTAGCTAGGACTAAAGGTGCTTGCCACCATGCCCAGCTATTTATTTATGTATTTATTAATTTTTTTTTGTAATTTGTCTGTAGAGACAGTGTTTCACTATGTTGCCCAGGCTGGTCTTGAACTCCTGGCCTCAACTGATCCTCCTACCTTGGCCTCCTGAAGTGCTGAAATTACAGGTGTGAGCCACCATGCCAGGCTTCTTTATCTTCATTCAGTAACAAAATGCATGCTGGGCGCAGTGGCTCACGCCTGTAATCCCAGCACTTTGGGAGGCTGAGGCGGGCAGATCACAAGGCCAAGAGATTGAGACCATCCTGGCCAACATGGTGAAACCCGGTCTCTAATAAAAATACAAAAAAATTTAGCTGGGCGTGGTGGCATGCACTTGTAGTCCCAGCTACTCAGGAGGCTGAGGCAGGAGAATCACCTGAACCTGGGAGGCGGAGGTTGCAGTGAGCCAAGATAGCGCCACTGCACTCCAGTCTGGTGACAGAGCAAGACTCTGTCTCAAAAAAAAAAAAGAAAAGAGAAATGCAATTGTTATCAAGAGCCTGTCCTTGGCAAAAGTAGTTAAAGTTCCTACCTCTTTGCTAAACACCCAAGAGCAAAATTGTGATGTAACCCTAGCAGCTCCCAAGAGCACATGACTAAGTCCCAGGCTGGCTTGGCTACACATACAACCCCAGGGCCATCCCTTACCTTCTCTCCATATCTAAACTTCACCTTGGCAGGGCACAGTGGTGCACACCTGTGATCCCAGCACTTTGGGAGGCCAAAGCAGGTGGATCACTTGAGCCCAGGAGACCAGCCTGGGCAATGGCAAAACCCTGTCTACACCAAAAAACTACAAAAGTTAGCTGGGCATGGTGGCACACACCTGTAGTCTTAGTTACTCAGGAGGCTGAAGTGGGAGGATCACCTGAGCCCAAGAAGGTTGAGGCTGCAGTGAGCCATGATCACACCATTGCACTCCCGCCTGGGTGACAGAGACCCTGTCTCAAAAAACAAACAACAAAAAGCACAAATAAAATGGGAGCAGACATGATGACTCACGCCTATAATCCTAGTATTTTGGGAGACCAAGGCCAGAGGATTGCCTGAAGCCAGGAGTTCAGGAGTAGCCTGGGCAACATAGGGAGGTTCCGTCTCTATAAAAAAATGAAATAAGAAAAAACTAGGCCAGGCACAGTGGTCCACACCTGTAATCCACCACTTTGGGAGGCTGAGGCAAGAGGATTGCTTGAGCCCAGGAGTCCGAGACCAGCCTGGACAACACAGCAAGACCCCATCTCTACAAAAAATACAAAAATTAGCCAGGCACGGTGGCACATGCCAGCTACTTGGGAGGCCAAGGTGGGAGTATTTCTTGAGCCAAGGAGGTCAGGGCTGCGGTGAGCCATTATCATGCCACTGCATTCCAGCCTGGGCAACAGAGCGAGACTCTGTTTCAAAAAAAAAAATCCAATATAAAATGGAAAGTCCTCAACTTCCAGCTTCCACTCAGGATGGATAGCACATTCCCACTCCAGTGACAAACAACAATTTTTCTTGGAGCCATCAGAAAGCTGAAGTTACAGGGCAACCAACTAGATTGAAACTGATGGAAAGACGGCCACCTCCAGGGAGATAGAGAGATACAAGGTCTGGCTCACCTGTGGCAGTGGGAGAAAGATGAGACCACCATTTAGGTGAGTCAGAAGAATTCAAGTAAATTTTTTTAAAAATTACCAAATGTCAAGTGTGGGTTAGTAAGAGCCACAGACACTCAGGTTTTTTCCATAGACCTCAGTGGTTACTCAGAAGAAATACTGGGCAAGTAACCTGAGAAAACCTCTCTTGGTAGTGCTGGCTTATGGGAGGGAAAATACAAAGGCCAACCTATACCCTTCTCCTCTAAAGAATAAAAACCATAAACCCCTGGGAAAGGGCAGCAAACTCTGTCACTCCTGAGGCAGCTGGGGCAGGATAAAAGAAAAAAAAACCTCTATGCCTGGAGGAGGGGTAGGAAATTCTGGGCAAGACCACTGGAGGTGTCTTTCTCCTGGGAAAAGGGCAGGAGCACCCAGAAAGATCCACTCCCAAGACCCAGGGAAACAAACAGGGCCTGCTTAAGACTGAGGCTGAACCAGACAACAGAGAAATCCCTACTCCCTACCACCAGGTTAGCAAGCACCCAGGAACAAGCAACAGTAGTCTACCACTGAGACTGTGCACTGAGGCATAGGTGCACAGAGAAATCCTAAAGCTGAGGGTGGCTGGACGCAGTGGCTTACACCTGTAATCTCAGCTACTCTGGAGGCTAAGGCTGGAGGAACTTGAGGCCAAGAGTTCGAGACCAGCCTGGGCAACATAGCAAGACCCCATCTCTACAAAAAAAATTAAAAAGTAGCCAGGCATGATGGCACACGCCTATAGCCCCAGCTATTTACTCAGAAAGCTAAGAGGTAAGTTTGAGTTCAGGAGTTGGGAGGCTGCAGTGAACCATGATGGCACTACGGGCACTCCAGCCTCGGTGACAGAGTGAGATGACCGAGTGAGACCTTTTTTCTTTCTTTTTTTTTTTTTTGAGACAGAGTCTTGCTTTGTCACGCAGGCTGCAGTGCAGTGGTACAATCTTGGCTCACTGTAACCTCCACCTCCTGGGTTCGAGGGATTCTCCTGCCTCAGCCTCCCAAGTAGCTGGGACTACAGGTGTGCACTACCATGCCTGGCTAATAAACTGAGGGTATGGATGGAGGATAACCACTGAGAAAAAGCCTCCCTCCAGCAAACCAACCGTAAGCTGGCAAGGAAACATGAGAAGAATTTGAAGCCATTGGTGCACCTAACGTAACCATAGCAACAATAACACCCAAACACTACTGTCTCCTGACTAGGAGTTCAAACTCCCATACAAACAGTGTAGCAAAGAAGAGCTGTACCCAGTTCCCAAAATAAATACTATATACCTCAGTCTCTACTGTTCCACACACGGTATCTGGCAATCAGTAACAAGTTACAAGCAACATAAAAAAAGCAAGAAAAACAACCCACTATCAAGAGGTAAAGTAATCAATAGGACCATATTGAGAGATGACCCAGATAATGGAAACATCAAACAAGGAATTTAAAATAATTGTGTTTGATACATTTAAGGTTCTACTGAAAAAGTTGAACAGCATGCAGAAACAAATGTGGAACTTTAGCAGTGAGATGAAAACCAAAAGGGTCAAAATGGAAAAAGTGAAAAAATAGAACAGAACATCAACCTGTGGGGCAATATCAAATAGCCTAGGTAAATATTTTTTAAATACGTATTTTTGCTCTTTTTTTTTTAGACGGAGTTTCGCTCGTCGCCCACGCTGGAGTGCAGTGGCTCCATCTCGGCTCACCACAACCTCTGCCTCCCAAGTTCAAACAATTCTCCTGCCTCAGCCTCATGAGTAGCTGGGATTACAGGCACATGCCCCACACCCAGCTAATTTTTTTATTTTTAGTAGAGACGGGGTTTCACCATGTTGGCCAGGATGGTCTCGATCTCTTGACCTCGTGATCCGCCCGCCTCGGCCTCCCAAAGTGCTGGGATTACAGCTGTGAGCCACGACGCCCGGCCCCAGCTAATTTTGTATTTTTAGTAGAGACGGGGTTTCTCCATGTTGGTGAGGCTGGTCTCGAACTCCCGACCTCAGGTAATCCACTCACCTCCGCCTCCCAAAGTGCTGGGATTACAGGTGTGAGCCACCGCGTCCAACCACATTTTTGCTCACTTTTAATAACTTTAGAATATAACTGACTACTCAAAACAAAAATAGTAGTAATGTATTATGGGATTATAGCATATTTAAACGTAAAAATGTCAAGCCGGGCACGGTGGCCCACACCTATAATCCCTGCACTTTGGGAGGCTGAGGCAGGGGGAATCACTTGAGCCCAGGAGTTTGAGACCAGCCTGGGCAACACAGCAAGACCCTGTCTCTACAAAAAATATAAAAATTAGCCAGGCATAGTGATGCATGCCTGTAGTCCCAGCTACTCAGGAGGCTAAGACAGGATGATCCCTTGAACCTGGGAGTCAGAGGTTGCAGTGAGCTGAGAGATCGCACCACTGCACTCCAGCCTGGGCACTTCAGTGAGACCTGGTCTCCAAAAAAACAAGTAAAATGTCTGGCCAGTCAGTGGGAAGCCAAGAAGGGAGGGAAGATCACTTGAGGCCAAGTTCAAGACCAGCCTGGGCAACATAGGGAGACCTCTGTCTCTACAAAAGGAAGAAAAGAAGGAAGGAAGGAAGGAGGGAAGGAGGGAAGAGGGAAGGAGGGAAGGAGAGAGGAAGGAAGGTAGGTGAACTGGCTGTATTAACATCAGACATTTTCTGTCACAGTACTTATTCTTCAGGTAACAATTGATAAAGAAGAATAAATAATGGCCAAAAGCTACTAAGACTCTGTTTTGAAGGAATCTGCATTTAATTAATCACAACAGCAGCTACATACATTCCAAAAACAGCAGTGCGTACCTGTGTGAGACGTGTTGTCTATCCTGTCCCCAGAGTAGATCTGCAGACCCTCTGCAACAATGGAATGAAAATCGTTGATTCAAGAGGTCAATTATTAAGACATTACCTCCAGCTAGGCATTATGAGAGGGCATCAAAATTCTACCAGATCACCCTCCTGAAATGGCTATCCTTTTCCCTCAATTTTTATCCAATTCGTAAGAGAAATTGCTACTTCCAATTAGTTACAGGTGCCACAAACAAAAAAAAGAGAGAAATTGGTATGTGAGGATCACACACAATATCAATCTCTCTCAGCCTGGGTAACATGGCAAAACCCCATCTCTACAAAAAAAAAATACAAAAAATTAGGCTGGGTGCAGTGGCTCAAGCCTGTAATCCCAGCACTTTTGAGAGGCCAAGGTAAGAAGATGGCTTGAGGCCAGGAGTTTGAGACCAACCTGGGCAACATGGCAAAAACAAAAAAAAAAAATTTTTTTTTTTTTTTTTTTTTGAGACAGAGTTCCGCTCTTGTTGCCCAAGCTGGAGTGCAAAGACGCGATCTTGGCTCACTGCAACCTCCGCCTCCTGGGTTCAAGCTATTCTTCTGCCTCAGCTTTCCAAGTAGCTGGGATTACAGGCATGCGCCACCACACCCGGCTAATTTTTTGTAAATGTAGAGACGGGGTTTCACCATATTGGTCAGGCTGGTCTCGGACTCCTGGGACCTCAGGTGATCCGCCTGCCTCGGCTTCCCAAAGTGCTGGGATTACAGGCATGAGCCCCACACCCAGCCAACAAAAAAATTTTTTTTAATTTTAAATTCCTGCAGTCTCCTGCAGCAGGTAATAAAGGAATTTAACAGACTACCAAAATTTCCCCATGAAAATTTAACCACGAAACTGCCACAAGCAATTTTTGGAATAAATGAATTTATCACAATTCAATTACATCAGAAAACGGGATGAAAGGGGGAAAAGCTCGATTACAAAGCAAGTTTTACAAAGTGGATTTGAAACCAAAATTTTTATAATGACTAAAGGAAAAAATGCTATTGAGAATGTTTGGAAAAACTCAAAACCATTTTTACTGCGTACTCTCACACCACAATAATCAACACAGAAGAGTTCTGTGACCAAATGCCGGAGGGGGAGGGTTCCCCACTAACAAGCAATCATTTCTCCCCAGGGACACCAGCTGAGTGTCCTCCAGTTCAATCCCAACACTATCTACCTGGAGACAGCATCAGATCCCACAGCAGAAGGGCTCAGTTCCACAAGACTGCCCCTCCCCCACAGGATACCTGGCACAAATCCAGGCCTCCTGAACTTCTGACTGAACTGTTTCAAGTTGGGGCTCCCAAGACTCCTCTTTCAGTTCAATTAATTTGCTAGAGCGGCTCACAGAACTCAGAGAAACACTTACTTACCTTTACTGGTATATTATAAAGGCTATTACAAAGGATACAGATGAAGAGGTTTGCAGAGCCACATATGGGGGAAGGGTCACAGACTTTCCTTGTCCTCCCAGGGAGAAGTACCATCCAGGAACCTCCACGTGTCCAGCTATCCGGAAGCTCCCCAAACCCCCGGCCTCTTGGGTTTTTATAGAGGCTTCATTACATAGGCATGAGTGATTAAGCCACTGGCCATTGGTGATCAACTTAACCTCACCCTCCTCCTTTCTCCCCTCCCCGGAGGTTGGGGGTAGGGCTCAAAGTCCCAACCCTCTAATCCTGACTTGGTCTTTCCAGTGACCAGCCCCCATCCTGAAGCTTTCTAGGGGCTGCCAGCCACCAGCCATCAGCATACAAAAAGACATTACTTTGATCTTTCTAAGTATTTTAGGAGTAGTATGCTAGGAAACGGGCTGAAGACCAAAAAATATTTTGCTATATCACAGAGAAATACATCAAAATCTTTTTATTCCCCCCTCTGATTGAATCAAAATCTTAACTATGGTGAAAACACAGAAGACTTTTTCTTATAAAACTCTCTGAGTTATGGCCAGGCGCGGTGTCTCACACCTGTAATCCCGCATTTTGGGAGGCTGAGGTGGGTGGATCGCCTGAGGTCAGGAGTTCGGGACCAGCCTGGCCAACATAGTGAAACCCTATCTCTGCTAAAAATACAAAAAATTGTCCGGGCATGGTGGTGGGCACCTGTAATCCCAGTTACTCGGGAAGCTGAGGCATGAGAATCACTTGAACCCGGGAGGTGGAGGTTACAGTGAGCCAAGATCGCACCATTGCACTCCAGCCAGGGCAATGAGAGCGAAATTCCTTCTCAAAAAAAAAAAAAAAAAAAAAAAAATCCACCACAATTGGGAGGCTGAGACGGGCAGATTGCCTGAGCTCAGGAGTTCGTGACCAGCCTGGCCAACATGGTAAAGCCCCGTCTCTACTAAAAATACAATAATTAGCTGGGCATGGTGGCGGGCGCCTGTAATCCCAGCTACTTGGGAGGCTGAGGCAGGAGAATCGCTTGAATCCAGGAGGCAGAGGTTGCAGTGAGCAGAGATCGCGCCACCACACCCCAGCCTGGGTGACAGAGTGAGACACTGTCTCCAAAAAAAAAAAAAAAAGAAAAAACCCACCACAATTACTCTTTATAAAGAATTGTAATATAAATAAATGTATATTTTTATAATAAATTACAGTGTTATTTAATGTGTAATACTAAAGAGTTGTTAATTATGTGTAAGCCATTCTGTTTACTAGTATTGTATTCACACTGTATACAAGTAAAAACTCTTTGTAAATCACACAAACAAAAGAAAAGACAGCGCAACAATATTCACCTGTCAAGAAATACGCGAACATCACACTTTCATAAGCCACCTCCTCATAAATGGGTCCAGTACTGAGAAGGAAATGAAGTCCCCTGCAGCAAGGCCTAATTCCACTTGTCTGCCTCGGCCACATAAACTCTGCAACAAAGAGTGGGAGGGAACTGATCAAAAAATGAACTCTTTTAACCTGAGAAAGCTGATTTAAATATATATATATGTAATTATTTTTAATTAACCAAGAAAGCAGCAGAATGATATTTCCTTGTAAAATCTAAATTTTACATGCCCGGCAGGGGCAGTCCTAATTACTAGCAGGTTCCATGACACCCACAGGGTGGGTATAACTGAAGTAGCCAGCCCAAACCTGTCAGAGAACTGGCCTTGTCACATTAAATCATGTATGTCTAGGCAGCTCTGGGGCCCCAGGTCCCGTGGGCACCGTTTACATAACTTTTTGCTTTTTTTTTGGAGATGGAGTCTCGCTCTGTCGCCCAGGCTAGAGTGCAATGGCGCAATCTTGGCTCACTGCAACCTCCGCCTCCCGGGTTCAAGCCATTCTCCTGCCTCAGCCTCCCGAGTAGGTGGGACTACAGGTGCCCACCACCACACCCGGCTCAATTTTTGTATTTTTAGTAGAGACGGGATTTCACCGTGTTAGCCAGGATGGTCTCGATCTCCTGACCTCGTGATCCGCCTGCCTCGGCCTCCCAAAGTGCTGGGATTACAGGACTGAGCCACCGCGCCCGGCCTGCATAACTTTTTTAGAAACTAATATACATCCAAGAAATTACAGCAGGAAGCATAAAGGTCAGGAAATTTCTTCTACTAAGAAGTTCCAGGGAGATGGGGATCATAAAACCGGTATATGCAATAAAAATACATCCATGGCCAAATAGGGAAGGAGGACAAGGAGAGGAAGAGAGGAGAAAATCAGGCTGGTGGTTTTCCACACACTTGCCAGGAAAATAAACTCCAGTGTAACGACTTGAATAACGATCTGAGATCAAAGTTGGGAAGCAAAAGCCGTCTGCGCAGCACACATGGGACCTGAGTAATGCAGGCAGCCTGGGCAGGTCCCCAAGAGGCCTCACCGCCACCAAAAAGAGGTGGAACTGATATAAGGAAGTACTTACAGTCTTTCAAGTCTGCTCCTCCCAGATCTGAAATCTGGGAGCAGTTCTGAGAGACAAGCTCCGGATGGCTGGGCACTGAACTGCCGCCCTGCGAGATGAGCTGCCCTGGCTTTTTCCCCTATCAAGGGCAGAGACTGAATTCTTTTTAACTGTGTCACCAAGCCCAGGGCACACAAGAGGTACTCAAAAACGTGTTCGCCGACACCCTGATTCCTATTTATACTGACCATTACACAACATGTTTGCTTAGAGCCCAGCAAAGAATTTTCAGAATGTTTCACGTCTATCTCCCCACATTCAGGAGAGATAGTCACACAAGATGACAGGCTATAGGGACGCTCAAAAGAGCCATAATCACCAGGGGCACGCGGGTTCCCCAGCGCCAGCAGCCCAACGCTCCAGGCTCCAGCACGCCACAAAACCTTGCGGCATTCTCTAAAGTAAAAGGACTGATTTTAAAATGATAATCGTCATTCTTGCGACAGCCCCAGGAAGCCTGGCTCCTGAGGTCCTGAGCCCGCGTCTTTCTTTGCCCCACCGCGGCCGCCACACAGCACAGGTTCTCCGTCCTGCAGTCGGAGGCGCAGTCACAGTCCCACTCAGGGTCACCATCGCAAGTCTCACGCTCGCGGCGCGGCCCGCGCACTCAGCGTCCCGGTCACCCTCGCACCTGGGGTTTCCCTCTCCACACACACCCCCGGTCTCCCTCACACTCGCCGCGTCGCCAGCACACCCCAAGACTGGCTCCCTCGCGGTCACCATCAGCCTCCGGGGCTCGCACCCATACAGCGTTTCTCCCACACTCGGCCCTCACGCTCGAGGTCCCTCTCTCCTCGTGGCGCCCCCCCTCACCCGCAGCGCCTCTCGCGCGGCCCCGATCGGCCAGCCCCGCGCTGTTTCTGGGCCGCATCCCGCTCCCGACGGCGGCAGCGAAGACCCACAGGGTTCGGCTCCCACAGAACGCGGCCCAGCCCCGGCCCCGCTCCCGGCGCGCCCGCCCATGGCCCAGCCCGTTACCTCCCAGTGGCCCGGCGCCGCCAGGATGCTCGGTCGCGCCGCCGCCGCCGCGGCAGCTCAGGCCCCGCCCCGCCACGTCACCCGCCGCCGGATCGCGACAGCGCGCGCCGCGTCGGGACACAGTTCCGTGCGGGGCCAGCTGGCGGCGGCGCTTCCGGGCCCCCGTGGCCGCCACGGCCTGGCCGGTACGGGGTCCGCCGGCCCAGAACGTGAGCGTGGACGCCAGACAGCCCCCAGCTGCCTCGTCAGGGCTCGAGCAGCCCGTGAACTGGGCCCGGCCACGCTCGCCGCCCTGGAGTTAGATGGGGCCTCCGAGGGCGTCCACACCGGACATTCCCGCGGGGAGCTCTCATCGGCCCCCGCACCCCGTTCCTATCTCGCACTTGACCTGGGCCCGACGCCCAGGGCGCCCCCTACAGCTCACACAGGGATCCAAACGGCCTCCGCCACTCGCAGTCTAGGAACCCCAGGAAGACACACACTCTGGGGACTTGTCCAAACACACGCACAGCTCAGACTCGTAGCCCTTGAGGCCCCCGCACCCACAAAGAAACTGCAGGCTCCCTTTGCCAACCCCAGGCCTCCCTGGGGCTCTGTCCTCATCTTCCCAAGAGGGCTGCCACCCCTCTTGGGGGAGCTGCACCTCCTGCCCCTTTCCCCTCCCTCTGTTTGCTCCTCCATCTTTCTCTCGAGTTCCTTTTCCTCTGGTGGCTCTGGGGCTCTCTGTCTAGAGCCTCCTGACCTCATGGGCACCTGAGCCCTCCTCCGAAATTTCCTGTCCACACCTCAAGCACTGACTTTCTCCAGGGCCCTGGAATCTTTTCCCCCAGCCTTATGACCACCAGTGCACGTCCTCTGGTTCCAGACCATACCCAAGACCCTGCTCCCTGCCACCCAGTGACAGGGACCCAGCCACAGATGGGTAGCACCTCAGACCCTTCCTCCCCACTCCTCCCACGGCCTATACCTCGTTTTCTTCTCTCCAGCCACAACGGCTTCCCAATCCCTATCTTGCTCCCCTTAACCCATCTCCACAGAGTAGGGGATGCTCCTAAAATACAGATTGCGATGACTTTGTATCTCCCCTGCCTAAAACCCTTCCATTCTCCTCTCTGCAGGCCTGGGATGACAATACTTGAGGAACCCTCGCTGGTGCTGCCCTCCTGCCCTCTGCTTGGAACCCCTCCCCTAAGTGTCAGTGAGTGGACGTATATATTTGGATCAATCGACTTGCACCCTTTGCCTCCCAGATCAGTTCCTCCGGCCTCCCTGGGTGAGCAGAAGGACAGCTCTGGACACTTGTGTCAGCACCCAGCCCACTTGTCCCTGCCACAGCTTCATATAAGGTATGCCGGCTCAGCCGGGCCTGGTGGCTCACGCCTGTAATCCTACAACTTTGGGAGGCTGAGGCAGGCAGATCACCTGAGGTCAGGAGTTCGAGACCAGCCTGACCAACATGGAGAAACCCCGTCTCTACTAAAAATACAAAATTAGCCGAGTGTGGTGGCACATGCCTGTAATCGCAGCTACTCAGGAGGCTGAGGCAGGAGAATCGCTTTAACCCAGGAGGCAGAGGTTGCAGTAAGCCGAGATCGCGCCATTGCACTCCAGCCTGGGCAATAAGAGCGAAAGTCCATCTCAAAAAAAAAAAAAAAAAAAACACCATATGCCAGCTCCCTCTGGCTTTGCAGTCTCACACCCAGTTACGTAGCCCATCAGCTGAAAGCCCCATGTACACCACACCCTGAATCAGATGTTCTCCAACACCATCAGTGTTCCTCAGGACCACCCTGCAGGATACATTTATTTGTAACCATTCTTTTCCTTTGCTTTTAGAGATCTTGCTGTTGCCCAGGCTGCAGTGCAATGGCTATTCACAGGTGTGATCATAGCTCACTGCAGCCTCGAACTCCTGGTTTCAAGCGATCTTCCTGCCTCAGCTTCCTACTTGGGACTACAGATTTATTTCATCTTTTTTTTTTTTTTTTTTTTTTGAGATGTATCTCGCTCTGTCTTGCTCAGGCTGGAGTGCAGTGGTGCCATCTTGGCTCACTGCAGCCTCCGCCTCCCAGGTTCCAGTGATTCTCCTGTCTCGGCCTCCAGAGTAGCTAGGACTACAAGGCATGTGCCACCACACCTGACTAATTTTGTATTTTTAGTAGATATGGGGTTTCACCATGTTGGCCAGGCTGGTCTTGAACTCCTGACCTCATGTGACCCACCCTCCTTGGCCTCCCAAAGTGCTGGGCTCACAGGCGTGAACCATGGTGCCCGGCCTATTTCACCTTTAGAGATAAAGTCTTGCCCAGGCTGGTCTCAAACTCCTGGGCTCAAGCGATCCTCCCACCTTAGCCTCCTGAGTAGGTGGAACTATAAGCGTGAGCCAATGCACCCAGATGTCCCCATTCTTTGGATGAGGAAACTGAGGGTCAGGAGGCTCCCCAGACAACTTGGCTGGAGCTAGTAGAGCTGAGATTTGAACCCTAGTATGCTGATCCTAAAGCCTCCTCTGATTCCATGCCCTTTCTCTCTGCAGCTATGAAACTGAGGGTGATGGTGAAGCTAAAATGGGTCAGGGATGAGTGGGGTGCCATGAGTAGGGGGGTGTCAGGGCCAAGCAGGGAGTCAGGTTGGGCAGGGCCTGGGGTGAAGTTCCCTTTCATGTTGTCATCCTTTTACTGAGGCCAGAGCTGCAGCTGGACCCCAGTATTTTTACCACAGGCATTTTTACCCCCACTCTGGGTCACCTCGTCCTTCCAGGTTTGGCTAACAGGTGGTTCAGTGAGAGGGTTCAGGGCGCCCTCTTGTGGCCCCTGGTGTATCAAAGTCTGGTGCCCCAGCTTGTGGGGCTGAGTTAAGACAGAACTGGGTACCGGCTGGGCTCTGGACTACAAAATTCAGGCTGGGACCCTATCCCCTATCCATGTTTCCCTGGCTCTGTCTCTGTTTCTGTCTTTGTCCATACCAGTCTCAGCCTAGTAGTCTCTTTTCCTCCCTTGATCTCTCTCATCTGTACCTCCCCAGGGGTACAGATGGCAGGCTGATGAGCTGAAGATGCAAAGAAGGGTGGCATCCTAAAAAGAACTCTAGGTTCAAAGGATGCTGACACTTGCAAGCTGAGGGAGGACAGAGGCTGGGAAGGAGGGTGTAGCCAGGGTGACCTGCAGGACTGTCCTTGCTCCCAGCTCCTGGGTGGCATGTGGGGCCTGCTGACCAGGCAGGAGCAGGGGGAGGACAGGACCCCATTTCCACAGGAATGTTTCAGGTTCTGGTTCTTAGTCCCAGGAAGGGAACTGGATTCCAGGAGAGAGGACAGGAGGATGAGGTCCACAGAAGGGCACAGGAACCATGCTTTGATGCTGAGACAACCTGTCAAGGCTCCTGTAAAGGCCCAGCCCCTAATTTCCTGCCTCTCTAGCCACCTTGTACCTCCACCACCTCCCTCCCCTCATGCTCAGAGCAGAATGTAGGCCAGGGCACCTTACAGCATCCAGAGTACTTTTATTGCCAGAATCCAGATACAGCCTGCTCAGAGCCCCATGTGGGGCCACTCAAGAACAAGGGGAGACAGATGCCAGGCATGTATGCAACAGAGAAAATCCAGCTGCACAGAAACCCTGTGGGAGAGCAGCTCAGTCCAGCCTGAAGGCGTCTTTGGGAACCCCACCTAGAGGCTGTACCCTTTTCTCGGCCTGTGGCCAGTCACCCACTTAGAGCCTACTGCCATGAAGGCAGCCCTGACTCTCCATGCCTGCTGCCACAGGGAGATCCATGGAGCACCCTGGGGCAGACAGAAAGCCCCTAGGGGGGCCTCAGGGGACCCCTGGCTCTCTCAGGGTCCCATTCAAGTTTCTGGGCTAGTCCCAGCACTAAGCTGGGTGCTGGCCAGGGTGGATAGGAGCCCCATCCTCAGTCCTGTGCTGACCCACTTGGTACTAGTGAGACCCTAGGGCAGGGTGGCAGTGTGATGGTGGGGTTAGCAAGAGGTGCGGCTCAGGGAAGCTGCGAGCAGCCTTGGCTGCTTCCTTGGATTCCCTTTCTCCATAGGTTCCCAGAAGGCCATGGCTCCAACCCCTGCTCTCATCCTTGGAACCACAGTCCCAGGGTGAAGGGAGGCAGCTTCAGTCCTGGGGCCAACAGCACATCTGAGGAAATCAGGGCCCCTGGAACACAGCCTGCGGGACTTGGGGCACATCTGCTGCCCAATCCAGAGCTTGAATGCTCCTGGTGGTAAGGGAGGTAGGAGTGGAGTGAAATGTCCCAGGGCCTGGGAACCATGAAGAATGCAACAAACTGCCCCTGCCTGCAGGAGCTACTAGGCTCACCCAGGAAGCCAGTCAGGCTGGCCACCAGCTAAGCCACAGGGAAGCCAGCAGCTCTAGCTACCCATGACCAGTGGCAGGCCTATCTGTGGCTGGTGTGTGGGAAGGGTCACCCAAGGGGCCAGGAGCCGATCCCTGGGACCTCTGAGTATAGGACCACAGCCCAGTAACATCCCTCATAGGAAGGCTGCGGGGCCAGGGCCCAGTAGGCAAGTATGAAAAGCCCACAGGAGTAGGGGGGACACATGGCCCCAGGCAGGGACTGGGACCAGGGCCCAGCCAGTCCACCCTGTGGAGCCAGTCCTGAGGTCACAGCAGTTCCACCATCAGCAGCATTCTTGCCATCCAGTGTCCCTTGAGTCTAGACTCTCATTTCTTCCTTCTTCACTGCCACAGAGAAAGGATAACAAACAGCACTTCCCCATGGCAGATGCTTCACAGTCCAAGACTCGGGGCCTTGAATGGTCAGTCACAAACTTTGCAAAACGCGTGGGCCATGACAGCCCCAGAGGCCAACAGCAGGTCCACGGCCGAGCCACAGGAGTCCTGTGGCACAGGAGTCAGGGCCCAAGGAGCACACGTTTCAGATAGGCCAGGGTGGTGGCGTTGGCCAGCATCTCGATGTGCTCGCTGCCTGGCAGCTCCTGCAGCAACACTTGGTGCTCCTGGTGGCTCTGCCAGGCCTGGCACTGCAGGGCACTCTTCAAGTTCACAGTACCATCGCCGTCACCAAAGCAGATTTTAGGGTCACGGTCAGGGAAGCTCTCATAGTAGAAGGAGTCTGGTGTGGGGACGCCAGTGCCATAGAGGCAGTGCAGCTGCACACCAGGTGGCATCGTGGCTTCCACCAGCCCTTCTGTGTCCTGCCGCATGAGCCAGCCATCTTCAAAGCCGATGTCCTGGAAGAACTTGCGGTAGTCCCGCAGTGTGTAGTTGATTGTGGGTGTCTGCACGAACACCTTCTCAGGTGACCATGTGTAGTTGTAGGGCAGCAGCCAGCTGGTGGAGACAGCTGACCGCTGCTGCTCCCGGATCTTCAGGGGCCCGATGACTGGGATCCGGTTGTTGTCTCCTGCAGGGAGAAGGCTCTGGTCAGTCTGTGCTTAGGAATGCCAGCTGGTTGGGCAGCATGTTCACCACCAGGCCCCTGCCAGACCCCAGCCAGGGGCCCAGTCCACAGTCCCGCATCTCTACCCGGTTATCATCATTGTAATCACTGTGACTCCCATCCCTGCCTTGGCTCTTTTTTTTTCTTTTTGAGACAGGGTCTCACTCTGTTGCCCAGGCTGGAGTATAATGGCATGATCACGGCTCACAGCAGCCTCAACCTCTCAGGCTCAACCAATCCTCCCGCCTCAGCCTTCGGAGTAGCTGGGACTACAGGTATGCGCCACCATGCCTCATGCCTGGCAAATTTTTCCTTTTTTTTTTTTTTTGAAGTAGGGTCTCATTCTGTCACCCAGGCTGGAGTGCAGTGGTACAGTCTTGGCTCACTACAACCTCCACCTCCTGGGTTCAAGTGATCCTCCTATGTCAGCCTCCTGCATAGCTGGAACTACAAGCACGTCCCACCACGCCTGGGCTAAAAATGTTTCCACTTTTTATACAGATGGGGTCTTGCTATGTTGCCCAGTTTGCTTGCCTGGGCTTTTATTGTTTCTCTTTATTTTTGCTACATCTGGGAACCACACATCCAAGCTATGTTTTGTTTCTTTTGCTTTCCTCACCAGGGAGTAAGGCGGCACATACCCACAGGGTGATTTATGATGCTTCCTTGCCTGTAAACTCTACCATCCTCCAAGTGCTGATCAGGCCTGTGGGCACTGACCTAGTCTAAAGTGAGTCAGCAGGTTGGCAACTTGGAGATGACATGTTCTGCTTTCCCTTTTATGACACTGAACTGTGTACCAGTTTTTCTTTTCCTAAGCTCAGGCCAGCGTTCAGCCAGCCGTGGCCTCATTCCACCCACTTGCATGTGCGCTGACCTGGGCAGCCAGGCGTGCTGGAGACAGGGCACGAGGGGAGGCTGCAGATGGAGGTGGAGTCCCTGTACACAGGAATGTGAACAACACAAACACCCGGCAGTCAGGGAGGCCTCCAGGAAGTAAAAGCTGCAACTTGGGAACAGGGGCCTCTGACCTGTTCAGGATCCATGGTCACCCATCACCCCACCCTGTATCTGAAAGCAGGGAGCCTCTCAGACTGACTGTAGGGCCTCAGCTCTGCCTGCTGTGGCCTGGCTGGGGGACCCCTGAGGCAAGGAAAGCCCCTAGGGGTGCACAGACTTCCACCTCCCCGCACCATACCCCCAGTCCTGGACTGCCAAGGCAGGACAGAACAGCTTCCCAGCCTTTGAAACAAAGCTCTAAGGGGACTCACAGAGAAACTCTGAAAGGGGCCGGGGCTACCTGTCTAAACTCAGGGTATGCCCACATCCGTCCCTCCAGGCCCAGGCTAGACCGAAGTGGTGGCTATAATGAGTCCTCACTAAATCTGAGTGTCTTCCAGCCAATTCAGAGTCACTGGGCCTGACCCAATCACAATGCCAGTAGACCAAGCAGGTCAAGCAGTGGCAGGCACTTGAGCTCATGAGATGCTTGGCACAGCCCTGGCTCATAGCTCCCAAAGTGAGGGTCCATAAGCCTCCCCCAAGTCCTAGCAGAGGGAGGAAAGCTCCCTTCTAGAGGAGGAAGCTCTACTCTACAGCTGCAGCTGGTGAGCTGCAACAGTCATGAAAAGACGGGGGAGGAGCCACAAAAGGGGTGGCTTTCCCAATTGCCAGGCAAGCAGGCCCAGCCAGATCTGCACCTGCTTCCTCCCTGTGTTGCCTACAGAGGCTCCGTGCTGCCCACAGATGGAGGCGCAACTCATAAATAAAAAACTGTAGTCTAGAGGCCAGGTGCAGTGGCTCATCCTTGTAATCCCAGAACTTTGGGAGGTCAAGGTGGGCAGATCATTTGAGGTCAGGAGTTCAAGACCAGCCTGACCAAAATGGTGAAACCCCATCTCTACTAAAAATACAAAAAAATCTGGCCGGGTGCGGTGGTTCATGCTTGTAATCCCAGCACTTTGGGAGGCTGAGGCAGGCAGATCCTCCTGACTTGAGGTCAGGAGTTAGAGACTAGCCCGGCCAACATAGTGAAACCCAGTCTCTACTAAAAATACAAAAATTAGCCGGGTGTGGTGGTACGCGCCTGTAGTCCCAGTTACCCAGGAGGCTGAGGCAGGAGAATCACTTGAACCTGGAAAGTGGAGGTTGCATGAACCAAAATCACGCTACTGCCCTCCAACCTGGATGGCAGAGTGAGAAAGACCCTGCCTCCAAAAAAAAAAAAAAAAAAAAAAAAATGCTCTAGCCTTCCTCCTCTGCGGTGAAGGTGGGGATGAAGAAGTAAGGATGGGGGTAAGAGGGAGGGATGGCCAGGCACAGTGGCTCACACTTGTAATCCCAGCACTTTGGGAGGCCGAAGCGAGTGGATCATCTGAGGTCAGGAGTTCAAGACCAGCCTGGCCAACATGATGAAACCTCATCTCTACTAAAACACAAAACTTAGCCAGGCATGGTGGCGGGCACCTGTAATCCCAGCTACTCAGGAGGCTGAGGCAGAATCGCTTGAACCCGGGAGGCAGAGGTTGCAGTGAGACAAGATTGCACCACTGCATTCCAGTCTGGGTGACAGAACCAGACTCTGTCTCAAAAAATAAAAATTAAAAAAAAAAGAGGGCTGACCCAAGAGAATAGTCATTGTGGAGACCAAAGCAACTCCATTTTGGATACTAATCCACCATGTTGGCTTCTGATTAACCCCAGATCCAGGAAGGCCACTGAGATTTCCACTTTATCTACTGTTTCTTGTGCACGTACTTACCATAAACCAAAACAGCCTCTGTGTTATCATCCTTCAATGTTCAACACATCGCATCGGAGTCGCCCTTTCCCTACAGAATATAAGCTCTGGGTCTGGGGGCTAATAGTGTGGGGATCCACCATCTTGTCTTGCCACCACCTGAGACACAGATGTGGCTTCTATTCGTATGTCCCTATTAAATGTTTTTCTCTGAGAAACTAGATTTGTCAGCCTCTTTCTTCTTTGGACTTTTAGGGGTAGATTTGCATAGACCCCACACACCGTGGGACAGACACGAGGCATGCTGGCCCAGGAGGACACTTCGGAAGGGAAGAGAGGGCAGAATTCCTGGCAACAGCCCCCCACGCTGGGCCAGGTAGGGTCTTACCTGAAGCCAGGACGCGCAGGGTCTTGGCCACGCCCCCCCAGGGCGCACCCAGTGACACGAAGGCCCGGATATACTTGTCCTTCCAGGCCTGCGGCTGCCGCTGCAGAAAGTAGAGCGTGTACATGTTGCCCATACTGTGGGCAACCAGCACCACGGGGCCCCCATACAGCTGGTACATCTCCTCGATCATCTCGCGGAGGGCCAGGAAGTAGGGCCCGTTTTCATCTGCAGGCCAGAGCCAGGCAGGGGTCAGGTGGGAAGGGTCCTGGAGCCGGAACCACTGAGCTTTTCTCAGGCCAGACACAAGACGAGAGGGGGAGGGGAGGGTGCTCACATTCAAACAGAGTGGTCTGGGTCCCCCCGCCTTCCATGAAGGGAGGAAGCCTTATATTTCTCCCCAGGGCTCACAGGCCCAGAGGTCCCAGGGTGGGAAATGGAGGACAGGATAAGACTGACCAAAGGTGGTGGCTGTGACCACTAGACTGGATGCCAGAGGCCCAGGGACAGGAGACAGCCAAGGACAAGGGGAGAGCCCAAGGCCTGTGGTGCCCATGATCACCTCACCCCTACCTCCCGAGACTTCAGGGAGGGAATGAGAGTGCCTGCTTACTTGGGGCTCGGCGCCAGTCATAGGGAGCCCCTCGGACATCCTCACCCCGTGTGTAGCCCCAGCCCACAAGGCTCTCCACCATGGTGTGGAAATAGGAACCTGTAGACAGAAATACAGAGGATAAGAAAAGATACAGCTAGTGCCGGCCACCTACACTATGCCCAGCATGGAGACTGTGACAGCTAGCAGGTCCCTGGAAGAATGCTACAGGGCTCTGTGCCCACGCTGATCAGAGACAGCTCACAGGCTGTCCCTACAAACCAGCAGAGTTCCTCCAGCTCCAGCTCCAGTCCGGCAGAACCCCCATCCCAGCTCCCGGAGGCCTTGAGTAAGGGCTACATACCCACGCTGCTTTTGCTGGGGTCCAGGAACTCCAGTGAGAAGGTCTTCCCAAAGCCAGGGACACGTACATCCACACCATCAGGAAACTGGGTGGCCCTGGATGTTTTGTTGTAAACCAGCCTGTTGTGAGAGGATATTGAGCCAGTGACCCGGAGGGGACACTGAGCTTGGTGTGTCCCAACAGTGCATCATGTCCTGAGTCATACTCCCTTCTCATGCCCAGGTTTGGTCAGATGGATAGGAGAGACCGAAAAGTAACCAAGCAGGTTGATAAAGCACAGATCACCTGTAATCCCAGCACTTAGGGAGGCTGAGGTGGGAGGATCACTTGAGGTCAGGAGTTTGAAACCAGCCTGGCCAATGTGGTGAAACCCCGTCTCTACTAAAAATACAAAAATTGCCCAGGTGCAGTGGCTCACGCCTGTTAATCCCAGCACTTTGGGAGGCTGAGGCTGGCAGGTCACCTGGGTGAGGAGTTTGAGACCAGCCTGACAAACATGGCGAAACCCCACCTCTACTAAAGATACAAAATCAGCCGGGTGTCGTGGCAGGCGACTGTAATCCCAGCTACTCAGGAGGCTGAGGCAGGAGAATCGCTTGAACCTGTGACGTGGAGGTTGTAGTGAGCTGAGATCACACCATTGCACTCCAGCCTGGGTGACAGAGCAAGACTCTGTCTCAAAAAAAAATAAAATAAAATAAATAAATAAATAAAAATAAAAAGCACAGATCAGAGTAATTACATCCAAATGAGGACCCCACCAAGGCATACTTACTCCAAACACTGACCCCAGAACCCCTGTCAAAGCAACATTCCCCTCTCCCCCGTGACCCTACTCTAGAATGAGGGTCTTGGACCTGGTTGGGAGAAGGAAGTACCAGTCCTGATTCTGCCGTGAACTTCACACTGGACCCCAAGAGGCAGTCTACCCTCTTTCAGCTTTCCATCGCTCCATCTCCTTGCATCCAGCTCCTGCCAGCCCAACGTATCCCAGGTGAAGGAGGTGGTGAGTGCAGTACACAACAGAACCAGACAGGGGCCGGGTGCAGTGGCTGACACCTGTAGTTCCAACAATTTGCAAGGCCAAGGTGGGAGGAATGCTTGAGGCCAGGAGTTCAAGGCCAGCCTGGGCAATACAGTGAGGCCTTGTTGCTACTAAAAATAAAAAATTAGCCAGGCATGGTGGTGCAGGCCTGTGGTCCCAGCTACTTGGAAGGCTGAGGCAGGAGGATGACTTGCACCTGGGATATTGAGGCTGCAGTGAGCCGTGATCATGCCACTGCACACCAGCCTGGGCAGCAAAGTAAGACCCTGTCTCAAAAAAAAAAACAAAAAAAACCCACACTAGGCCAGGCACAGGGGCTCACGCCTATAATCTCAGCACTTTGGAAGGCTGAGGCACGTGGATCACTTGAGGTTAGGAGTTCGAGACCAGCCTGGCCAACAGGGTGAAACCCCATCTCTACTAAAAACACAAAAATTAACCAGGCATGGTGACGTGTACCTGTAATCCCAGTTATCGGGAGTCTGAGGCAGGAGAAGTGCTTGAGCCTGGGAGGCAGAGGTGTAGTGAGCCGAGATTGCGCCACTGCACTCCAGCCTGGGCAATAAGAGCGAAACTCTGTCTCAAAAAAACAAACAAACAAACAAAAACAAACCCTAGAAAGGCACCATGCCTCAGGGCTGCTGTATGGGTGGGTAGGCAGGTAGGAGAAGGAGCAAGGCCCAGAGAAATGATGGGAGCTGGTGGGGAGAGACAGGAGGAAGGCCTTGTGTGGCCCCAGGTAGGTATAATTGGGTCCCACTTCCTCTGCGCATTGGACACAGCAGCCAGCCAACCTCCAAACACATCCTCCATGGAGGAAGGGAATGAACCATGCTCCTATGACCTCCCAGTACCCCAGGGCTGTATCAACTGTCAGACTCAGGGCTTGTGTATCAACACAAGGCTCAGGGCTTGCCCAGCAAATTCCTAAGCGCCATGACATAGGACATGGACCACCAGCTACTGACTTAAGATCCCTAACAGCCCTTTCTTACTTTTCTTTCTTCTTCTTTTTTGAGACAGGGTCTCACTCTGTTGCCCAGGCTGCAGCACAGTGAGGAGATCATAGCTCACTGTAGCCATAACCTCTTGGGCTCAAGTGATCCTCTTACCTCACCCTCCTGAACAGCTAGGCAGGCACCACCAGGTCTGGCTAATTTATTTATTTATTTGTTTATTTATTTTGTAGGGACAGGGCCACACTATGTGCTCATGCTGGTCTCAAACTCCTGGGCTCAAGCGATCCTCCTGCCTTAGCCTCCCAAAGTGCTGGGATTATAGGTGTGAGCCACCGCACCCAGCCTATTAGTTTTCTAGAACTGTGTAATAAATTACCACAGACTCAGCAGCTTCTAACACCACACACGTCATCTCATAGTTTCTGTAGCTGCAGTGCCAAACAGAACCAGACAGGACAGACCCCGCCTCAGGGCTCAGTACACAGCTGCTGCACCATCTCCTGTGGGAAGAGGGTTGTCAAGGCCTGAAGAAATGACAGGAACAGGGTGATGGGCCAGGGGAGACACCTTATACCAGGAGAAAAGCCTTGTGCCTCTGTGCGAGGCCGGGAACCTTGCTCTGGCCTCGCCACACACTGAAGAAGCAAATGTGCCCCCAAAACACAGGAATCTGGAGTTTCTGGTGGTCCTGAGTCCCACTTGCCCACTTAGATATCAGCCACTGAAGCTGACAGGATCCCCACAACTGACCCAGATAACAGGTCCTGGAGGCCCATTCTCTCCAGGGCAATTTGTAGATTATCCCAATGACCACACAGCAAAGTAGCTTGTTGCTACTAAAAATAAATTATCAAACAGCAAAATGCAGAAAACTGTTCTGGAAAGCCAAAGCAGTTCTGCGCTGGGTGAAAATCTAAACGGGTCAGAGAAGCAGTGAAGGCAGACAGGCCCCTCTTGGTATCAGCTGGCACCTCCAACTGGCAGCACCTGAGGCTGTGTCCCCAGTATAAAAATAGAAATGCACATCAACAGCCCAGAAATAACCCCGGTCACACAACACACAGAGGAGGAAGGAGTCATCAAAACGGGCATCACAAACAGCCGGCAGGCCAGGGCACCTGGAGGAGCAGCTAGCGGGTCTCTGGGAAAAAACTTTTTTTTTTTTTTTTTTTTTTTTGAGACAGTCTCGCTCTGTCACCCAGGCTAGAGTGTAGTGCCCCGATCTCTGCTCACTGCAACCTCTGCCTCCCAGGTTCAAGTGATTCTCCTGTCTCAGCCTCCCGAGTAGCTGGGATCACGGGCGTGTGCCACCACGCCCAGCTAATTTTTGTATTTTTGTATTTTCTTTTTTTTTTTTTTTTTTTTTGAGATGGAGTCTTGTACTGTCACCTGGGCTGGAGTACAATGGCACGATCTCAGCTCACTGCAACTTCCACCACCCGGGTTCAAGCGTTTCTCCTGCCTCAGCCTCCTGACTAGCTGGGATTACAGGCGTGAGCCACCATGCCCGGCCTTAATTTTTGCATTTTTAGTAGAGACAGGGTTTCACTGTGTTGGCCGGGCTAGTCTCGAACTCCTGACCTCATGATCTGCCCACCTCAGCCTCCCAAAGTGCTGGGATTACAGGCATGAGCCACCGCACCCGACCAGGAAAAACTTTTAATTTGGGAGACTCCATTCAGCTCAAACATTTATCGGGCGCCAACTGTGTTTCTGGTTCTACTGCTATAAGGATAAAACAGACACACACTCCCTCCCTTCACGGAACTCAGCCTGGGAGGGAACCTCAGCTCAACGCCACACATTCTGGGTTTGAATTCTGATTCTACCACTTATTAGCTGAGTGAGCACAGTCGATTTTGTAACCTCATTGAGCCTCCAGATTTTGCAGTTGTAAAGCAGGTTTAAAAACCACCTGTTGGCAAGTAACACTGGTGAAAAAGAAAACAGCACCTATTTCAAAATGGGGTTGCTGTAAGACTAACTGAAAGAAAGTATATAAAATGTACAGTGCCTGTGCAATTTGGGGAAACATGCCTGCAGACAAATTCGGGCACGTGATGATGTTTAGAGGAAGCAAGCATGGGGCCTGGGAGGAGAGGCAAACTGCTCTGGGGAGTCAAAAGGGACATGTCACAAAGGGACCAGGGTCAAGTTTTTGTTGTTTTGAGACAGGGTCTTGCTCTGCCACCCAGGCTGGGTACAGTGGTCTGCTCACAGCAACCTCTGCTTCCCTGGCTCAAGCAATTCTCCTGCCTCAGCCCCCTAAGTAGCTGGGACTACAGGTGCATGCCACCATGCCCAGCTAATTTTTTTGTATTTTTGGTAGAGATGGGGTTTCACCAAGTTGCCCAGGCTGGTCTTCAACTCCTGAGCTCAGGTGATCTGACTGCCTCAGCCTCCCAAAGTGATGGGATTATAGCAGAGCCACCGTGCCTGGCCTAGGGTCATGTTTTAAAGAGTGAATGGGGCTGGGCGTGGTGGCTTACGCCTGTAATCCCAGCACTTTGGGAGGCTGAGGCAGGCGGATCACAAGGTCAGTAGATGGAGACCATCCTGGCTAACACGGTGAAACCCTGTCTCTACTAAAAAATACAAAAAATTAGCCGGGCACTGTGGCGGGCGCCTGTGGTCCCAGCTACTCGGGAGGCTGAGGCAGAAGAATGGCGTGAACCCGGGAGGCAGAGCTTGCAGTGAGCCGAGATAGCGCCACTGCACCCAGCCTGGGCGACAGAGCAAGACTCTGTCTCAAAAAATACAAGTTAAAAAAAAAAAAAGAGTTGTGAGCCGAGATCGCGCCATTGCACTCCAGCCTGGGCAATAAGAGCAAAACTCCGTCTCCAAAAAAAAAAAAAAAAAAAAGTGAATGGAAGCCATTTATCAGGCAAAGGGTATAGAAATAGATTCCAGGCCAAAAGAACAGCAGGTACAAAGACATGGCATGTCCCAAGAAGAATAAGCAGCTGGAGAGGTAGGGGAGGCCGAGGCACAGACAAGGAAAGGGGTGGGGGCCATGCCAAGGCTCTGAATAGGGGCTGGGACACAGAAATTTTGTGTAGGCAGGCGTGGTGGCTCATGCCTGTAATCCCAGCACTTTGGGAGTCCAACGTGGGCAGAACACTTGAGCTCAGGAGTTCAAGACCAGCATGGCCAACATGGTGAAACACCATCTCCACTAAAAATACAAAAAATTAGCCAGGCATGGTGGCGGGCACCTGTAATCCCAGCTACTTGGGAGGCTGAGGCACAAGAATCGCTTGAACCTGGGAGACGGAGGTTGCAGTGAGCTGAGATGGCGCCAGCCTGAGTGACACAGCAAGACTCCATCCCAAAATAAAAGAAAAAAAAAATTGTGTGTAGGCATGAGAGGCCAGGGCTGGAGAGTAGAGGAACAAGGGCAGCAGGAAGGGAAAGTTAGTTCTGCCTGGGAGTGCAGAGGTGGTGCCAACCAGACCAGACCAGACCGAGGACCTGGGGAAGGAGAGAGGTCAGTGACCTCGAGATGAGGATAGAAGGAACAGACTCTGGAGGCCTCTCAGGCACTGTTGGTGAGCAGCACCCCCCTCTGTGTGCCCCAGCCCCCACCTGATATTGTCAATCCAGCAGTCAATGATGACAGGCAGCAGCAGTTCCAGGTTCAGCCAGATTGTGAAGTAGCTTTCGGTCTTCTTGGAGCAGAGGTAGTGCACCACTGTCGGCTTGTCCAGCTTGGCTTCCAGTTGGTTACCCAAATCACCAGGGACTGCAGGGGGCACAGGACATGTGTGAGCCCTCAGCCCGGCAGGTTCAAGACTCCCAAGAACTTTGATGTCTGCAGCAGACCCCCTGAAGAGCCACAGATAATATGGCAGACCTGTGCAGTTCCACATCTCAAATTAAAGCACAGTGCTGGTGGCAGGAAATTCAGAGAGCAGGGACCTTGACCCAAAGGCCAGGGAACCATCTTTGTGCAGAAAAGCTGCTACTGCTGTGTGGTGCAGAGATGCCTGTGGGGGGCTTGGGAGAGGCCTGACATGTTTGGGGAAGGGCCCTAACATTGTCTCCAACTCCAGATAAAGTAAGTCTCCTGGATTTTCACTGGAACATCCTCCTGGGCCATTCAGATTATTGGAAGGGGGTTCAGGGTGAAGTCACTCCCCACACTAGGCCTCAGTTTCCGTATCTGTTAAATGAGATCTTGATCTGAATCACCCCCAGCAAACACAGACACACCTCTACACATGGTTTCTATGGTTAATGGACCCCGATGGGAGCTCTGCCTGGGAGGAGGGGCTTGGAGACCCCTTTGCATTCCAGAACCTCCAAAGTTTGGCCAAGGCCCTGTCATTAGATATATACCTTCGAGGCAGGGCGCAGGGGCTCATGCCTGTAATCCCAGCACTTTGGGAGGCCGAGGTGAGTGGATCACTTGCGGTCAGGAGTTCAAGACCAGCTTGGCCAATGTGGTGAAAGCCCATCTCTACTAAAAATACAAAAAATTACCTTGGTGTGGTGGCACACACCTGTAATCCCAGCTACTCAGGAGGCTAAGACAGGAGAATTGCTTGAACTCGGGAGGCAGAGGTTGCAGTGAGCCAAAATCGTGCCATTGCCCTCCAGCCTGGGTGACAGAGCAAGACCCGGTCTCAAAAAAAAAAAAAGATATATACCCTGGAGGCTTGAACCCAAAAGTCTTCCACCCATAGCTATCCCAGGCTACATAGAAGACAGGGCCCTGTTCGCCCTGAGAGAGGAAGAAGGAAACAGAACAGAGCCCTGGGCCACTCAGCTAAAATTCAACCAGACAAAGTATGCAGGACAGGCTGGTGGGAGGGAAATGAACAGAAACACAGCTGAGAGAAACTTACATTGGCACCCGCCAGCCTACCAAGGGCCCAGGCCTTACTAAAGGCCAGAGTCCAGTAAGGTGCCAGAGAGCAGATCATCTGGAGGGCCCTAGCATGGCTGGGAGCCCGTATTGGAAACAGCCACCCTGAACCAGCACCATTATCACCACAGTCCAGGCCCTAGGGTGACTTCTCTCCATCCCAGCCATCCTATTCAGTGTACTCAGAACTCTGGGGCCCTGGTGACACCCAAATCCCTCCCCACTGCGTCAAAGCCCTTCACAGTCTCGTTACTCCCATTGACCTTTCGGGCCTCACCTGCCCCCACATGCCATGCTCTCGCCACTTCCCAAACACATCCCCGTTTAGGGTCCATGATCATTGAGTGAAAAACCAGCACTTGGCTCTCCTGGACATTCACTGGGAACTGACCGTAAATCCACCCTGAACAGGGTGTGCCCTCCCTGGGCACCATCCCAGTGTCTTCAGGGTGCCATGAGAGGCAGGGGCGGCACATGCCTTCACCTCCCTTCATGGTATGGGTGCAGAGGGAAGGAGTCCCTGTCATGACAGCCTCTGGATGACATGCCTGTGGACTGGGCAGGGCAGGGCAGAGACCCTGGTCACTGTCTCTACCAAAGGGGAAATGGTAAAAGAGGAAGTCACCAGATCTGCTTTGCTCAGATGCTCCTTACCCTGGTCAGGCTGTGTGGCCCCTAAAAATAGCAGTGGCCACTTCCTGAGCCCATCTGCGCCTGGAACTAGGAAAAGAGCCATCCACATGCCTTTCACCTCAAGTAACACTGGGAGGGGACAGCCTTACTATTTCCACTTAACAGATGGGGAGACTGAGGCTGCAAGAGGTGGAAATGGCCTTGCCTATGGTCCCTTCCCCTTGCCCAGGGTCTTCTGTATCACATCGCTGGTCTCTCTTTCCTCCACCACCATTTCAGGATCCACCCGTAGAGGATTCTGATCTTCTGACAGTCAAGGTCAGATCCCTGCTCTGTGCCCAGGAGCTGCTTATCCAACTGCCCACCGTGAGGTCTCCCAGGGCTAAGGCCAGCAGCCTCACTCCCTGAGAAGCTGGGCATGTTAGGACTCCTGCTGCTCTGTGATTCTGGGTGGGGTCTGAGGCTCTTCTGCTGTGACCAAGGATAAACAGACTGACTGAATTGATGAGTGCGGTTAGCATCAATCCAGGCAAAATGGCTGTGTGCCATTTTGTGTGCCACAGACCACATGCTTCCTAATGCCACGCCCCTCAGACTTAGAACTCTGCAGGCCAACCCAGGACTCCCTGAGGCCCTCAAGATAAAGTTCAGATGACCCAACCAGTCACAAGTCCTGTGCAGTCCACTCCTCCTGTGACTCGATCCCAGGCAGCCTGAGATGCTCACGTCTCTCCCCGACCCATTACTCTCTCCTGGCCTTAGCTCCAGCTATATACTCCAGGAAGCCTTACTTGACACCCACCCATCCAGGCTGGGTTGGTGGATTCTCTGTGCTTGCCCCACACAGACTTCCTCTCTGGGGATCACTGTTATTCCTATCCTGCAAGCTTTGGGGAGGCAGGGCCAAGTCTGCCCAAATCCCATGGTGAACCTGGGCCTAGTATCCCCCTGGAGCTTTTCCTGGCTAGGAACTCCTGGTGGGGCCTGCCTGGCACCACCCTACCTGCCAACTCTACCCTTCTGTGATTTGCATCGTCCCCATTTAAAGTACTCTCAGCAGAAAGAGCATGGAGATCATGCTGCACTAGACTCCACGTGTAATTCATGCCTCAGATGCCTCTGCTTTCAGGAATCCTGGCTGGCCACGGACACACCAACTCTGGATGGGAGTGACGGCCTCAATGAGGCACCCAAGGCCCCCCAGACAGAGGTCTCATCCCTGCCCATCCCTGCAAGGAAATACAGTGGCCGTTGTAGAGTTGCCAGGGTTGTGATCAAGGAGCGGGGTGGGCAGGGGAGGTCACCGAGCCTCCACATAGTCTAGTCCAAGCATGTGTGGCAGGGTAAGAGTACAAGCATGTTGCCTGACACAGGTTCATGGCCATTGTCCCAACCCTTTCCCCTGACTTCAGTTGTCTTCAGTTTCCCTTAGGCCTTTTCCCTCAGGCAATGCCACACATCTGATAAGTTGTGGGAGTTGGTGGCCAGCTAGGACAGCAATCCTTTCCCTAAGGAGGTTCCTTTCAGCAATGCCTTCTGGCATATGTGGCATTGGAGGGGTCGAGGGTGACAGCCTCCTAGCCAGGCCCAGGTCGATGCAGAAGTCAACTCAGGAGCCACTCTACACACCCCCACCATCCCTCAGGAGTGGGGCTGAAGTACCTGTCTTTCCAGCTTAAAAATGGGATAAGGGGAGGCAAGGCTTGGGAATGATGCGGACAGGTGGAACTATGAATAACCAGATGGTAACTCTCCCACTCACCCCCATTTTCTACCAGGACAGGAGGTGGGGAGCTGACCACACCCGCGCCCAGCATGGCGGGAGGTGAGCCGGCAGATCTAGATCACCTAAGTGACAAGACAGATACCAATACGCTCCCCCATTTCGTGACTGGAACAGAAGCAGACCAGGAAGGCAGCCCCGCCCGCGGCCCGTCCCGCCCGACCGACAGATCCACCACGAGACCCGTGCCTCACCCAGCACCACTGGGGGGTGACGTCCGGCCAGGAGCGCTGGGTCCGCGAGCAGCATTAGCAGCAGCAAGAGGAACAGGAGGCCATCCGGGAGCAGCCCCACACGGTAGGGGCGGAGGTGGAGGCCCATGGTGTACGACGGTCGCCGCAGGTCCGGGATGCAGGTTCAGCTCTCTGGGCTCTCGCCTAGGCGGGGGCGGTGGCGACGCGCTTAACCCCGCCGCCCGCATCCCCCGCATCCCCCCGGCCAATCAGGGCCCGCCTCCCGCAAATGGCTGGCCAATAGGGACTCGCCGCCATATACGCCCCTCCCAGTCGGAGGTCGCCGCCCCGCCCTTGCCCAACCCCCTGCTTCCTGGACCACGCTGAGCGCCGAGCGCATCGATGGATCGAGGTATCGCCTGGCTCCGGGCTGTCAGTCGCCCACCCGGGAACCCAGCTCGCCGCTGCTGTACCCCGCCCAGCCCTGGGTACCCGAAATCCACGCTGCGCAGCTCTCACTTGGCGACCCCCTGACCTGGAGGATCTGGAACGGACAAGACCGGGAGAGGATAAGGGGTGCAGCGCTCGCCGCTGCTGAGCGACCCCGGTTAAAGCAAGAAGAGAGGAAGTGAGTCCCGGACAGTTCTTGGGCCTCAGGTGACCAGGAGCTGACCAGGACCTTTGTGCAGCCCCCACACCAATTCTTAGCACACCCTGCCCCGAGGGCACCTGGGTTCGGCCAGTCAGCCCCTGTAACTCTGCCCCGGGGTTACAGATGCGGGGGGAACCGGGAGAGGCCAGGTCAGCACGTTCAGTTCCCAAGAGAGGGGTTAATCTGTTCGTTTTAGGGGCGCAGAGTGCAGCGTCACCCCGCCAGTCCGGGCAGTTCGGGCGCGGCGTTGGGAGTGGGCTTGAGTCTCGACCCTGCGCCATGGGCCATCTGCAAGTTCCCCTGCAGAGCAGGAGAGGCATCGGGGGCTCGTGATCCCCCTCCACTCTCGCAAACCTGGGGAACCAGAGAGGACATGGACTCCCTGCGCCAGGAAGCAGGGGCGAACAGAGTGGGCAAAGACCTGACAGCTGGTTATATGCCAGCACCATAGGTCACTGTGGGATAGAGGGACGAGAGTATTTGGGAAATAGAGGTCTTGATCCTCCACACACCCACCCCTTCGAAGGGGCAGCTGCACCCTGGTCATCCCACCTGGTCCCAAGAAATTTGTCCTGCCCCTTCCTTCCTTCTTCTTGGTAAGCAGCTGACCTGGCTATGAAGCCACTATCTTGCCCTGCCCTTCTCGAGTTCTTATAGTGAAACATGTTGGTGACTGGGCTACCACCACCCTCCCTCTTTCTTTTTTCTTTTTCTTTTTCTTTTTTTTTTTTTTTTTTTTGAGACAGAGTTTCGCTCTTGTTGCCCAGGCTGGAGTGCAATGGTGCAATCTTGGCTCACCGTAACCTCCGTCTCCCGGGTTCAAGCAATTCTCCTGCCTCAGCCTCCCGAGTAGCTGGGATTGCAGGCATGCGCCACCACCCTGGCTAATTTTGTATTTTTAGTAGAGACTGGGTTTCTCCATGTTAGTCAGGCTGGTCTTGAACTCCCAACCTCAGGTGATCCACCTGCCTCGGCCTCCCAAAGTGCTGGGATTACAGGCGTGAGCTACTGCGCCCGGCCCCTTTTTCTTTTCTTTCCTTTTTTTTTGAGAAAGGGTCTCTCTGTCACCCAAGTGCAGTGGCGCAATCACGGCTCACTGCATCCTTGACCTCTCAGGCTCAAGCAATCCTTCCCACCTCAGCCTCCTGAGTAGCTGGGACTACAAGTGTACACCCCCAAGCTGAGCTAGTTTTTTATTTTTTGTAGAGTTGGGGTCTCACTATGTTGCCCAGGCCAGTCTTGAACTCCTGGCCTTAAGTGATCCACCTGCCTCAGCCTCCCAAAGTGCTGAGATTACAGATGTGTGCCACTGTGACCAGCCCCACCCTCTCTTAAGGTCCAGCCATCTCCTGCTAAGGCCCTGGCTCAGAACTCCCACTCCCAAAGCCCCTGCCTCCCCCACCTTCACCCGTGACCCAACAGAAGATCAGTGAAGACCCATCTGGTGAAAACCCAGCGTGGGAGACCATAGAGACTCTTCTGCAGGCCTAGGGACGGGCAGAAGTCCAGTCAAAGGTTATGTGGAGGAAGGGAAGGATCAAGAGGTGCTGGGCCACCTTGGACTCTGGCCACAGTCTAAATGTCTTGCCAGCCCAGCAGCATCCGGTGACCATGGGCCCCTGGAAGGGTAGCCCTGTCCTCAAGAGGGGTTCCTTGGTGCTTCAACCCCACAGGCCCTGCATGTGTTAGGAACCACAGCCATTAGGGGCAGGATGGCAAGGCCTGGTCAGCAATGACCCATGCTGGCACTGTGGAGAAGGGTCAGAAAGTGAGGGTCCTCCCTTTTCACAATGACTCTGCCATCCACCTGATCCCCCAGGCTGCAGACTTGGCATCATCCTGAGCTCTGGATGCTTCCATGCTTCTCAGAACCACAACTCAGGTGGTCATAAGGGCTTGCCAGCTCTACACTCCCCAAACCACACTACCCTATTCCCACAACAGCCTCGTCACTGATGTCCCAATGCACGCCCTCGTTCCTGTGGGTCGTTCTCCACATGCCAGGCTGACACCATTTTTTTTTTTTTTTTTTTTGAGACAGAGTTTTGCTCTGTCACCCAGGCTGGAGAGCAGTGGCGTGATCCCGGCTCACTGCAACCTCTGCCTCCTGGGTTCAAGCGATTCTCCTGCCTCAGCCTCCTGAATAGCTGGGATTACAGGCACCCGCCACCACGCCCAGCTAATTTTTGTATTTTTTAGTAGAGACGGGATTTCGCCATGTTGGCCAGGCTGGTCTTGAACTCCTGACCTCAGGTGATCCGCCCACCTAGGTCTCCCAAAGTGCTGGGATTACAGGTATGAGCCATCACATCCGGCCCCGATTTTTTTTTTTTTATCTTGCTCAAATTGTATGGTTTGCCCTACAAACCATAAATTCTCATTAGATGGGTTTTATTTAATCCTATATATCGGAACTTACTTTGCAATCTGACTCTGGCATAACATTAGGTGACAAGAAAGTCAAAATATTCCAAAACAATGTTTCTTTGCCATACTTTGAAATGGTCCTGCAAAACTGTCCTTTGTGGAGGAAATTTTGCATCTGTAAAGAATCTCTATTAACATAGCTAGATTTTCTTCCAGGCCCTCCCAAACCTGAAGAGATTAAGAGTTTAGCACCTTTCACAGGTCTGAATAGGGCCGGGCGCAGTGGTTCACGCCTGTAATCCCAACACTTTGGGAGGCCGAGGTGGGTGGATCCCCTGAGGTCAGGAGTTTGAGACTAGCCTAGCCAATAAGGCGAAACCCATCTCTATAAAAATAGAAAAATTAGCTGGCCGTGGTGGCGGGCACATGTAGTCCCAGCTACTCGGGAGGCTGAGGCAGGAGAATCACTTGAACCTGGGAGGCGGAGGTTGCAGTGAGCCAAGATCATGTCACTGCACTCCAGCCTGGGAGACAGAGCAAGACTCCATCCAAAAAAAGCGTCCAGGCCGGGCATGGTGGCTCACACCTGTAATCCCAGCACTTTGGGAGGCCGAGGCGGGCGGATCATGAGGTCAGGAGATCGAGACCATCCTGGCTAACACAATGAAACCCTGTCTCCACTAAAAATACGAAAAATTAGCCAGGCATGGTGGCAGGTGCCTGTAGTCCCAGCTACTCGGGAGGCTGAGGCAGGAGAATGGCGTGAACCTGGGAGGCGGAGCTTGCAGCGAGCCGAGATCGCGCCACTGCATGCTAGCCTGGGTGACAGAACGAGACTCTTGTCTCAAAAAAAAAAGTGTCCAACTATTTTACAGAGTTTGACTCTTTTCATCAACAGAATAAATCCAGAGACTGAGGAGCCAGTCTAGTTGTGCTATCTTCCTTGGGTGAGCACACAGCCAACACCCTTCGCCCCTCCTGCTACCTGGCCCTTTGCACTCCCTCTCACTGGCCTAAGCTCCAAGCTCCCCTACCTGAACTAGGTGGATCCCGGGCTTGAGGCAACCAAACTAAGCTCAGGGCTTTTGGGCTGATTTGGTGGCCAGAGCTGAGTCCATTTAGAGGCCGGTGGAATCTCCCTAAAGCTCATGGCTCAGCAGTCCCCCATTCCTCTGCAGCCAGTCTCCCTGCAGCCCCGAGATGCCTAACACTGATCCAGCCACAACAGAACCCTGGAGGCAAAGGGCCCAGAACAGAGATCATGCCACTGCACTCCAGCCTGGGTGACAGAGGGAAACTCCGTTTCAATAAAATTTTAAAAAATAAAATATAAAATAAAAGGCCGGGCATGGTGGCTCACACCTGTAATCCTAGCACTTTGGGAGGCCGAGGTGGGCATATTGCCTGCGCAATGTGGCGAAACCCTGTCTCTACTAAAAATACAAAAAATTAGCCAGGCGTGGTGGTGTGGGCCTGTAATCTCAGCTACTTAGGAGGCTGAGGCACAAGAATCACTTGAACCTGGGAGGTGGAGGTTGCAGTGAGCCGAGATTGTGCCATTGCACTCCAGCCTGGGTGACAGAATGAGACTCTGTCTCAAAAATAAATAAAAATAAAATAAGCCGGGCGTGGTGGCTCACGCCTGTAATCCCAGCACTTTGGGAGGCAGAGGCGGGCGGATCACGAGGTCAGGAGTTCGAGACCAGGCTGACCAACATGGTGAAACCCTATCTGTACTAGAAATACAAAAATTAGCTAGGCGTGGTGTTGCGTGCCTGTAATCCCACTACTCAGGAGGCTGAGGCAGGAGAATCGCTTGAACCCGGGAGGCGGAGGTTGCAGAGAGCCAAAATCGTGCCACTGCACTCCAGCCTGGGCGACAGAGCAAGACTCTGTCTCAAAAAAATTAAAATAAAATAAAACAAAATAAAATAGGCCAGGCGCAGTGGCTCACGCCTCTAATCCCTGCACTTTGGGAGGCCGAGGCAGGCAGATCACTTGAGGTCAGGAGTTTGAGATCTGCCTGGCTAACATGGTGAAACCCCGTCTCTACTAAAAATACAAAAATTAGCCGGGCGTGGTGGCGAGCACTTGTAATCCCAGCTACTCAGGAGGCTGAGGCAGGAGAACGGCTTGAACCCGGGAGGCGGAAGTTGCAGTGGGCCGAAATCGCGCCATTGCACTCCAGCCTGGGAGACGAGACCAAAACTCCGTCTCAAAATAAAATTAAAATAAAATAAAATAAAAACAAAGCCAAAGGGTATTGGCCTGATGGGGGCATCTAGGGGACCCCCTTTTCACCACTGTACTGGTGCTTTGCTCGACCTCGGGCGCACGCCCCTGCCCCCCTGGTTCTGGCAACGGAGTCAGCGCGCCCTCTGGCGGGTGCTCGGCAGCCACTCCGCACAGGTGCGGGGATCCCAACCCGGGAGGTGGGGCCCAACGCGCTGGCTAGTGGGGTGGCCCGGGACATAAGGAGGGTCGCTGAGAGCGGGGACGGGTCTGGGCAGGCGAGTGTGGATCTCCGCGGTGATCCCCAGCGTCGAATCCTCTTCCACTGCGAGATCTTTCTTGGTAGCGAAGGGAAGGAGGGAGGGCGTTTTCGCACCACTCCTAGACGCCCTGGAGGTTCCAGGAGACCCGCCACGCTTCCCGCCTCCCACCCTGTATCTGCCCGGGCTTTCATGTCCCCGAAGCAACAGCGCCGGCTGCCTTTAGGAGTGCAGCCCAGGCAGGCCTGAGGGCCAAGGTGAGGGTAAAATTTCGCGAGTATGAGGCCCACGGAACCCAGTTCTTTCTTCCAAATATCTGGCACGCGGTTTTGAGAAAGGCGGCTGACCTCAGGCGGCCTGGGCCGCCGGGGCCTTGCTTACCTCTCTGCCGTACCAATCTCCTATTCATTAATTCATGAACCCCAGGGGAGCGAGGAGTCGGGTGGGGGTGGGGGACAATTTTTAGAGAAGTACAGAAATCTCAAACTACAGAAGGGACCCCTGCGGAAGGTAGAAAATCTGGAGGAAGGCCGGGAGCGGTGGCTCATGCCTGTAATCCCAACACTTTGGGAGGCCGAGGCGGGCGGATCACGAGGTCAGGAGTTCGAGACCAGCCTGTTCAATATGGGGAAATCCCATCTTTATTAAAAATACAAAAATTAACCCGGCATGGTGGCGCGCGCCTGTAGTCCCAGCTACTCGGGAGGCTGAGGCAGAGGCAGAGGAATCGCATCAACCCAGGAGGCGGAGGTTGCAGTGAGCCGGGATCATGCCATTGCACTCCAGCCTGGGGGACAGAGCGAGACTCTGTCTCAAAAAAAAAAAAAAAAAAAAAAAAAAAAATTCTGGAGGAAGAGCTGGAGCCCTAGATAGAGAAGGGGCAGGGCTGGAGAGGAGGAAAGGGCACAGATGAGACCCTACTGCAAAGGCCTGTGTCTTACCATTGCTGAAATACCCTGTGGCAGAAGAAGCTAGCCTTAGACAACAGTTCATTCATTCAGTGACAGGCGTTGGGGGTAAGCCTCTATCTTCGAGGATAGGATGATGGAGCGGGGAGACAATACACGATTAATAAATCGTGTTATAAGTTGGTTAAGTTGGGGGGTTGGGGGGCAGAAAGCAATGAGGGTCGGTTGGGGTCAGGAGTGTGGGTTGTTTAGTAATAATGGGGTGATCTGGAAGGACTCATCTGAAGATGAGTAAGGGATCTCAGCAAAACAGGACCCCATCCTCCTGCCCAGTATTTAAACGAATTTGGTTTTTAAAGAAGAATCCAAGGGTTGGAGCTGAGTGCACGGTAGCTCATGCCTATAATTCTAGCCCTTCGGGAGGCCGAGGTGGGCGGAGTTCGAGACCAGCCTGGTCAACATGGCGAGACCCCGTCTCTGCAAAAAATACAAAAATTAGCCAGGCGTGGTGGCTCACACCCGTAATCCCAGCACTGGGAGGCCGAGGCGGGTGGATCACCTGAGGTCAGGAGTTCGAGACCATCCAGCCTGATCAACATGGTGAAACCCCGTCTCTACTAAAAAAATACAGGCGTGGTGGTGCACGCCTGTAATCCCAGCTACTTGGGAGGCTGAGGCAGGAGAATCGCTTGAACCCAGGAGGCGGAGGTTGCAGTAAGCCGAGATCGCGCCATTGCACTCCAGTCTGGGCAACAAGAGCAAAACTCCGTCTCAAAGAAAAGAATAATAAAAATTAAAAAAATAAAATAAAATAAAAAGAATCTAAGTTGCAGGAGTTGTCTTGCTATGGGGGCAGCCGGATGGGCATCCGGGGTAGTTTAGGGGAGCCGCACTGTGCTACCAACCCGTGCCTCAGGTTCACGACCCAGCGGCGACTTGGACACGCATAAGCGCGTCTTCCGTGGGAAAGCGCTCAGGACTGCCAGAGACGCCACAATGGAGCAGTCACCTCGCGAAGGTGGCTTCCGGGAAGAGCGGGCGTCGAGACTCAGGCTGAAGAGGAAAAAGGGCCTAGAGGCTGCACAGATGAGGTCGCCAGGAAGGGCGAGAAGGAGACCGAGTAGCGCCCAGACCTCCGGGCGGGGACGCTGTGACCCTGTGCTGTAAGAGTGGAACCCAGACAGGAGCCAAGGAGGAAGCGACGTGCTTCTGTGGAGCTTCAGGAATGCGGCGGTTAGGGCCACTGGTTTAGGGGAGTTGGCTGGAAGGGCGTGGCCGGAGGAAGGGCCGCCTCCACCAGGCGCAGGCGCGCTACCGGGCGGGAGGGGGAGGAGCGTTACTCGCGGTTGCGCCCCGCCCCGCGAACAAATATTTGACATTCCAGGCTTATCGGGAGGAGGGGCCCGAGGAGCAACGTTCTCCCTTCCCCCGCGCCTGATTCGCTTACCGCTTCCGGGGGAGGAGACGCATGGGCCAGTGCCCGGGTGGGCGGTCCGGAGATGGACAGCCGCGCACCAAGGCCCGCCTCCGCCTGTAGGGAAAGTAAAGTGCTACTCGCTCGAACCCGCCGGGCGAAGGAAGCACTTCCCATGCTCTCCCTGTCGCCGTGTCCGGGCGCGAGTCATTTCCGTCCCGGGCGCCTGTTTCTTTAGCTGCCAAATGGAGCTACGCTGAGCTCTCTCCCCCGGGCCTCGCCCCTTTCCCGGGCATGAGTTCTGCTGATGCGCCCGGGTGCCCCGCTCTCTCCATTGTCCAGGGGCCGGGCCGCAGCACCCTCCTTGTCCGAAAGCGCGTGGTGCGGCTCCCGTCTCAGTCTCGAGTCGGGCTAGGCACTCAGTTCCCGCCACGCTGGAGCCCCCTCCTTCCTGCTGGATTATTCAGTTTCTCAGTCACTTATTCAGTTTCTCAGTCACCTCCCTGGGAGAGTTTGGGAAAGTAAGGAACGGCCGGGAAACGCGCCATAAAGGAGCCTCAACAAGCTCCACTGGGCAAAGGGAGGAATGGGAGCCCCAAATGTGGGGCTGTCAATTGGGTTGTAGGTGCGGGATGGAAAAGGGAGGATCTGCAGCCCGCATGCGCGCACACACGCTCAACGCTAGCCCCCCATCGGCCAGAGCGCTCGCAATCTCCAGGCAGCTTCTCCACCGTCCAGAAAGGGACGAAAGCAGGCAGGCCCCCACACGTGGGGTAGGAGTGAGGCTCCAGGCCCGTTCTACCCCTCTCAGCCTCGTCTAGGGTGCAGCTCTCTGGGATTTGGGGGGTTCCTTTCCCCAGCATTGAGGCCTGCCCACTCCCAACCCACAACGACCGCGCTCTGGCACTTCTCAGTGCCAGGCTAGCGCTCGGCCCTAGCATCTGCGTGGACAAGCCCTTCCCTGTGATCCCTGGTGACCACCCCACAGCTCTAACAACGCTGATGTTCCCGCCGCCCTCCCCTTTCCCAGGTGACTTCTGGTGATCCCCCTACAGGGTGATACCCGGCAACTCTCACCGCCCCCTTGACCCTTTGACTTCCATCAACCCCAGACCTGCCGTGTTGACCCCCACAGCCCCTAGACTGCCTCCTGGTGACTTCCATACTGGAGAAGGCCTCTGTCTTGCACGCTGCTTTGCAGAGGCCTGACGGCCCCTGGGGAAGAGTGGGGGGAGAGCGGAAGAATGGGATAGCCCCCAAAATCAGGCAGGACCAGCCCTGGAAGTAGGAATCCGGATCCTAAGCGTGCGCCCAGGCCGGGAGCGTGAGCTCTTGCGTCCTGGGTTGGGTTCTGGCGGCCCTCCCCCAAGGTTCCCGGAGCCGCCCCGGTCACGTGGCCGGCGGGGCCGGCAGGTAACTCGCCTGGAGAGGGCGTGGGCCGGTAGCCGCCCCGCCCCGCGGGGCGCCACGGGCGGGTCTCGGCAGCGCCCACTGAGCCAGCCGGGCCGCAGGTGCCGCCCCCGATACACGGTGTCCCGCCCAAGCTGATCCGCGTCTGCGGTCGGTCGGTGCGTGCGTGCGCCTCGTCGGTCCGCGTGTGTCTGGCCGAGAGCCCCCTTCCTCTGCGGCCATGACTCCGCCGCCGCCGCCGCCCCCTCCCCCGGGCCCTGACCCCGCGGCCGACCCCGCCGCGGACCCCTGCCCCTGGCCCGGATCACTGGTCGTCCTCTTCGGGGCTACGGCGGGTGCGCTGGGACGGGACCTGGGCTCGGACGAGACCGACTTAATCCTCCTAGTTTGGCAAGTGGTTGAGCCGCGGAGCCGCCAGGTAGGGTGGAAAGGAGGCGGTGAGGTCCCCAGGGAGCTTCCGGGGTCGAGGGGCGCGGCTGATCGGTTTCCCCCGCCGCTCACAGGTGGGGACGCTGCACAAATCGCTGGTTCGTGCCGAGGCGGCCGCACTGAGTACGCAGTGCCGCGAGGCGAGCGGCCTGAGCGCCGACAGCCTGGCGCGGGCAGAGCCGCTGGACAAGGTGCTGCAGCAGGTGAGCGCCGGGGTGGGTGGCGGCATGGCCTGGACGTGAGGACATTTCTGGGCGGGAGTGGCGGCCGGAGGCTAGGCCTGGCGTGCCGCAACCAACCGGCCCAGGCGGCAGGACTGGGGTCTTGTTTGAAACTTTGAGCGACTCTCACGTGTGCGTGTCCCTTTCATCCGCGCGTGCCAGCCATTCCCCTGGGCGCCTTACTTTTCAACCATTGCAGGAACCTACTCCTACCGAAGGGATCGGGACGCAGGCTTTGGGATCCATCCCCAGTTCCCGCCCGGGGAGCGAGGCCGAGACGCCTTTGGGAGACCTGCTGGGTCAGGTCTCCCTGAGCCGCAGCCGGAAGCGAAAGGGGTCGAGGGGCCCATATAGGTCACCTGTCCTTGCCGCCCGCGTCTTCGGCCTGCTTCGGAGCTGCTGGAGCGGAGGCGTAGGGCGGTGTCGGCCCTAGAGGTAGACGCCGCCAGGTGTAAACTGCTCGTCTAGGCCTGTCCCGGCCGGCTGGCCAGGCGTGGGCGCTGTCCCGGCCTCGCCTGGGGGACTATCTGCCTGCTGAGTGCAAAGGCCTGGGGTGCCTCCTGCCCTAGCTGAAGTGGGAGGTGGTTTCCATTGCTGTTTTCTTTTCCTTATCTTCACTACGGCGCTCATTCTATGTGTGACTCTTGAGTGTAATTAGTGTAAGTCCTTTTTATACGCTCACATTCTTTCATCTTCCAACAACTCTTGTGGTTCCTGATGAGGAGGCACCACGATGATGATTCCTTGTCTGTTCCAGAAGGGCTCCCGGCCCTTCACTTGGGGAGTTTGCTGGAGGAGAGCTGGGTTGCCTTGCTCTGTCAGCCCCAAGTTGTAAAGTGTCACAGAATTGGCAGGGAGGGTTCGTGGGTCACTGATTAGTGTTTATATTTCTCCAGCAAGGATGGAGGCTGGGGGAGGGCTGGGCAGCCTCAGGAGTGCCACCCCCTCTATGAGCAAACAGCTCAGTGCCAGCCGGTCAATAGGATGTGGGTCAAAGCTCATGCTGCCCCTGATGTCCAAGTGTGGAGCTCTGTCCTTGGAGTTTCTCTGCCCCTCGGTTGGTCAGACCTGGAGGCGGGGCTGCCATTGACCATGAGCCTTCTGGGCCTCAGGCAGGCCTGGGCCTCCCCCACCTGTCTGAGGGTGGTGCCCGGTCAAAGACAGGTTTAACCTGCTTTGCCCCGCCCCTTCCCACCTGCTTGTCCCACTCCAGGTGTTTGCTCTGGCCCCACTCCAAACTCCTGGAGTGTGTGTGTTGAGGGCTTCGGTTATATGTGATTGCCCTCATTTGGCCTGGAGGAGGTGACAGTGGACTGGAACAGGGTTGGGGGGTGAGGGGGAAGGGACATAGGGCTAGGCTCAACAGGCGTGGCCTCTTATTCCCAGGCAGGATAGGGCTGAACATCGGGCTGAACCAGCTTTGCAGCCTGCCTCCTTCCTCCTCCTACCCTCACTTCCTGCCTGCCCAGCTGTGAATCTGTGTGTTTCTCTCTCCCCATTCCCTATCCCCAGTTCTCACAGCTGGTGAACGGGGATGTGGCTTTGCTGGGCGGGGGCCCCTACATGCTCTGCACTGATGGGCAGCAGCTATTGCGACAGGTCCTGCACCCCGAGGCCTCCAGGAAGGTATGCTCCTGAAGGAAAACCGGGTGGGGTGGGGTGGTCAGTAAGGTTCCCAGAACCCCTGTTGTCCTGAGGGTGGGCAGGGCGCTCATCCCCAATCCTATGTGCCCCCAGAACCTGGTGCTCCCCGACATGTTCTTCTCCTTCTATGACCTCCGAAGAGAATTCCATATGCAGCATCCAAGCACCTGCCCTGCCAGGGACCTCACTGTGGCCACCATGGCACAGGGTATCTGTGACCCAGCAGGGTTAGGGTGGAGAAGCCACTGTGGGTACATGTGTCTGAGTATGTGCATGCTGTGGGTGGGTAATATGGACACATACAAGACTGCGTTATCTGCTAAGTCCCTGAGTGTACTGTGTCTTCGTGTCTGTGCTAGGATGAGTTTGGAATGTGGGTATGTGTCTGTCTATGTCTGGACTGGGAATCTGTATGTGCACACATGAACTGGGCCAAAACAAATGTGTATGCTGGTCTCCAGCATGTGTCTATGGAGGGGAGTTGGGCCCAGGAGTAAACAGGATTAGTGCTTATGCTAAGATGTCTTCACTGTCACTTCTCTGCCCATAGATTTAGGACTGGAGACAGATGCCACAGAGGATGACTTTGGGGTCTGGGAAGTCAAGACAATGGTAGCTGTTATCCTCCATCTACTCAAAGAGCCCAGCAGTAAGGTTTCCCTCACTGCCTGTCACCTGTTCTCAGGGATGAAAAATGCCTGTCTATTGCTCCTCCCCACTGTGACCTTCTCTAAGAGACCACGGGGGAATCCTCTTTGTCATTTCTTTCTTTTTTTTTTTTTTTTTTTTGAGACAGTCTCCCTCTGTAGCCTAGGCTAGAGTGCAGTGGCACAATCTCAGCTCACTGCAACCTCCACTTTCCGGGTTCAAGCGATTCTCCTGCCTAAGCCTCCAGAGTAGCTGGGATTATAGGCGCCTGCCACCATGCCCGGCTAATTTTTGTATTTTTAGTAGAGATGGGGTTTCACCATGTTGGCCAGGCTGGTCTGGAACTCCTGACCTCAAATGATCCACCCACCTTGGCCTCCCAAAGTGCTGGGATTATAGGCGTGAGCTCGGCCTGTCATTTCTTCATCTCTCTCAATTGTCCACTTTTTGCAGAACTTGGTGGGGACACCCCTCTCCACCAGACCCTGCTGACCCCCAGGCCATCTTTTCTCAGGTCAATTGTTTTCGAAGCCCGAGGTGATAAAGCAGAAATACGAGACGGGGCCTTGGTGAGTGTGGGAGCAGGGGCTGGGGGTGACAACAGCTGAATAGCTCTGACAGCACTGTGCCCTGCCCCTACAGCAGCAAGGCTGATGTGGTGGACAGTGAGACTGTGGTACGGGCTCGTGGGTTGCCGTGGCAGTCATCAGACCAGGACGTGGCTCGCTTCTTCAAAGGGCTCAACGTGGCCAGGTGGGTGTGGCAGGGTGGGTGGGCCCAATTGGACAGGCCTACCCAGGAGGCACTAACAGCACTGGCTCCACAGGGGTGGTGTAGCACTCTGCCTCAACGCCCAGGGCCGCAGAAATGGCGAGGCCCTCATCCGCTTTGTGGACAGCGAGCAGCGGGACCTAGCGCTGCAGAGACACAAGCACCACATGGGCGTCCGCTATATTGAGGTGGGGCTTTGGGCTGGGAGCGGAGCAGGGCCAATCTGAGTCAGGCCTGAGACCCATGGGCTGCTGCTCTCTGTACCCACAGGTGTATAAAGCAACAGGGGAGGAGTTTGTAAAGATTGCAGGGGGTGAGTATACTGCAAACAGGGCCTGGCTCCCCTGGTTCTTGATCCATCTCACTTCCCCACCACCCCTTGCCTGCCTGCTCCCCTGCATGGGTGAGTGTCTGGAGGAGCATGAGTGAAGTCAGCAGGCGACTCTCATACACAGGCACATCACTAGAGGTGGCTCGTTTCTTGTCACGGGAAGACCAAGTGATCCTGCGGCTGCGGGGACTGCCCTTCTCGGCTGGGCCAACGGACGTGCTTGGCTTCCTGGGGCCAGAGTGCCCAGTGACTGGGGGTGCCGAGGGGCTGCTCTTTGTGCGCCATCCTGATGGCCGGCCTACTGGTGATGCCTTCGCCCTCTTTGCTTGTGAGGAGCTGGCACAGGCTGCACTGCGCAGGCACAAGGGCATGCTGGGTAAGCGATACATTGAACTCTTCCGGAGCACTGCAGCAGAAGTGCAGCAGGTGAGTGCCCAGGGCTCCCCACCCCCAGATGTACTGTTACTCCAGGGCGGCCCTCTGTGTCCCTGCCCTACTTGGCATGACCAGCCTGTTGCTGCCTTCCTTACTAGGTCTTGAACCGCTATGCATCCGGCCCACTCCTTCCTACACTGACTGCCCCACTGCTGCCCATCCCCTTCCCACTGGCACCTGGGACTGGGAGGGACTGTGTACGCCTCCGAGGCCTGCCCTACACGGCCACCATTGAAGACATCCTGAGCTTTCTGGGGGAGGCAGCAGCTGACATTCGGCCCCACGGTGTACACATGGTGCTCAACCAGCAGGTGAAGCCACTGCTTGGTAGGGGGAACACATAAATAGGAAGGGGTGTGTGTTAGGGGTAAGGCACTCTTACACATGACAAACTGCTCACAAGATGGTGTGCACAGGGCCGGCCATCAGGCGATGCCTTCATTCAGATGACATCAGCAGAGCGAGCCCTAGCTGCTGCTCAGCGTTGCCATAAGAAGGTGATGAAGGAGCGCTACGTGGAGGTGGTCCCCTGTTCCACAGAGGAGATGAGCCGTGTGCTGATGGGGGGCACCTTGGGCCGCAGTGGCATGTCCCCTCCACCCTGCAAGCTGCCCTGTGAGTGCCCTAGGGGCTAGGGGAGGAGGAGGCCTGTGGTAGCCAGGCTGTTGTAAGCCCCTACCTTCTATAGCGGGGACTCCTTTCTGGCTACCCCACCCAGGGCAGTGCTGGGCTCCGTGCACATGCACTTTCTACTTCTGTCTCTAGGCCTCTCACCACCTACCTACACCACCTTCCAAGCCACCCCAACGCTCATTCCCACGGAGACGGCAGCTCTATACCCCTCTTCAGCACTGCTCCCAGCTGCCAGGGTGCCTGCTGCCCCCACCCCTGTTGCCTACTATCCAGGGCCAGCCACTCAACTCTACCTGAACTACACAGCCTACTACCCAAGGTACCCTGCAGCTAAGAGAATATCACAGTCCCACTCCCTGTCCCAATCTGGGGAAAGGTCACGATCCCCTTTCTGGACCAGATAACTCCTCCCTTGAGATGACAAGGGAGTAAGGTGGCAGCTGGCTAACGCCATCTACAAAACAGATCGAAAATGACTCTGTAGAGGCTGGGGCTTCAGGGAGGAACTGAATTAAGCACAAGGCAGAAACAAGGGAGGAGGGAAACAGGTCTCGGTCTAGGCCACAGGTGGCATGCATGACTAAACCTTGTCTCTCCCACCCTAGCCCCCCAGTCTCCCCCACCACTGTGGGCTACCTCACTACACCCACTGCTGCCCTGGCCTCTGCTCCCACCTCAGTGTTGTCCCAGTCAGGAGCCTTGGTCCGCATGCAGGGTGTCCCGTACACGGCTGGTATGAAGGATCTGCTCAGCGTCTTCCAGGCCTACCAGGTGAGATTGTGTGGCCGGAGGGCCTGGCAGGTCTGGCTGAGCTCTCTGCCCTAAATCTGTGTCCCTTCTGTAGCTACCCGCTGATGACTACACCAGTCTGATGCCTGTTGGTGACCCACCTCGCACTGTGTTACAAGCCCCCAAGGAATGGGTGTGTTTGTAGGAGAGAAAGCCAGGAGGTAAGAGCCAGCTGATATCCTCGGCGAACATGTCTCTCCTGAGTCCAGAAGACCAGCACCCTCAACCTGGTAGCTTCTTTCTGGCTTGTCAAAGCTCTCAGAAGGTACCTAGAGGAGCCCAAGCCCCAGCTCCATCCTCCACTTATTCTGCCTGTTTCCCCCAAAGACAATGGCTGGACCCTGCATGCAGGGCTGGGGGTGGAATGGGGCTAACCAGCTCCTGATGGCCTGAGCCAGGCATCTTGACTGGCACCTGAAGAGCCCTTAAGTCTGTCCTGGCTGTGGCCCATGCCGACAGATATCGTGGGGCTGACAGGTCCACGGCAGGCTTGCTTTCTTTTATAAAATGAAAGCTCTGGTACCTTCAATGTATGACTCCTGGGAGAATCAAGGGTCCATCTGAGCCTCTGAGTAAAGATCCCAATGTTCTACCTCTCCCTGTCCCTCTTGTAGGGGATAGGGAGGCAGAGAGAGCCAGCCCCTACTCTCAGAGTATCTGGACCTCAGAGACCATGTTGTGCCAGGGGTGGTCCCACCTAAAGATGCTAGCCCCTCTCCAGGTGGGCATAAGGAGTAACAGATGGCAAAACCACAAACTATTTTGATGGACTGTGCTGCAGTATCACCAGAAGACATTAGGGGGCAGTAGGCCCCCACACAAAACCTTCAGGCTTGAATTTTAAAGGGGAGGACTTTCTGCCAACTTTTCTTGTATGCCTTGGGAAAGCCAGTTGCCCTGAACCCAGCAGACACCATGGAATGTCCTTTGCACGCATTAAATGGTACAGAACTGAAGCCTCGGAAGCAATTTGGAACTCGATCTTCTCTTCCTTAAATGAAAAGTTATTGACCAAATGGACTTTTTAAAAGACACAGGACCCTTAACTTTGCCCCGAAGTGAGGGGCTCCACACCAACCCCAGGCGGAGGAACACTCAGACAGATTAAGGATACTGTTGACCTGTCACTGTTTATTATTTCAGCACTAAAACTGAGGAGCCTCAACTGCTGGCTCTTCTTCCCTTTGTATTTGTGTAAGGAGCACTGCACTCCCATAAAAGGTTTTAAAATACAAAATGTACAAGAACACACAATTCCAAGTGCTGTAAACATAACTGAGAACCAGTTCCTTTACTAAACATCCATTTTATAAAATACAAGGTTTCAATTTGAGCCCATCTGAGCCTTAAAGATCCATTCTGAATACCAAAAACAGGGCTTCACAGCCAGGCCCAGAAGAGGTCTGGTGATAATGGCTGGCCCTGGGTGGGGATAGTTTACACCCGGGCAGCAGCACCACACATGAACCCAAAGACATGTTCTTTTTAAAGCTGTTTTCAGCCATGTTTCTCTGTGCATCTCCAGTAAGCAGAAGGCTACCCATTCCATTCCTCAACCCAAGAGCTAGCACAGTTAGAGTAGGAGGGGGTGCGTACTAGCACGTGCCCAGTTGCTCAGTGCTGCTAGTAGAAATTGATTTGCATAGTCCAATGGATGTGTGCTTTAACACCACTATGTTGCACAAAAATTTAAGTCTTTATCTACAAAGCCAAAAAATATTGACTCTTAACACCAAAGCTTTTACAAAGCTGATATAAAACTGCTTACATAGTATACAAAGCTCTATTTTAAAATTTAATGTTTATTTTCAATAGGAAAGCATTTCTAGTGCTACAGGCATCAAGGTATTTAGAAGGCATCAAAATTTGGTGCATAGCAACTCTGGATCATAGAGGCTTTTAATTCTTGAGGGCACAAAGGGTATTGCAAGGGGAACTCTTGCAATAACCTCATGTGAGGCAGCTACACCAGGGGCAAAAGGGTAGAGGCAAGTCTGGCCATTTCTCTGGAATGTCAACCGAGAGGCCAACTTCTTGCCCCTCCAAAGGAAGCTGTGGGCTTCCAACCACAGGCCCAGAAGCAAATCTCACTATCCACATTCTGTGACACAACTCACTTTTCAAGAAAATTTGAAAACACCCAGCTCCAAGAGGGGCCACAGTGATCTGCTGAAGAATAGACCTTTTTCTCTAACTTTAGGGGAGAAATCTAAAATATATTTTGTTTTTTTTAAAGACCATACTTCCTCATCCTGAGTCAACAGCTCCTAACCTACTGACAACAGGTGGTGGGCAATAGGCCAGCTCCCTTTCCCAGACCTGAACTGGCCTCAGTAGAGAGAGTCCTGGCATCAAGGGCCTGCAGTCTCCTGGAATAACAGCATCAGGCCTTCAACCAGCACACTGTCTCACATATAGGCACTCAAAAAATCTGCTTCCTGAATCAATGGAAGTATATTATTTCATTTGAAAGCATACTGCAAACTTCAGAGGCTCTGTAATGGGCCCAGGAACAGGTAAAAAAAAATCCCATTAGGGAGAGGGGTAAGGGCAGGTTTTTTTTTTTTTAAAGTACCCAACTCGGGTACCTCCTTTGGTAGACAGCAGGCTGCAGTTTCTGCTGGGCCCTGCCTTGGACACCAGTCTCACCAGCAGCAGCACCAGGGTGTCTTTGGTGTGGAAGGTCAGGTTATCACTTCTGGATGTGCTCAGAGCCTTCTGGGGAAAAGGCTGGTTTTTAGATCATACAGACAGGACAGGGTAGGCCAGAATCATTTCAGGCTATAAACAGAATGGCAGATAAGCCTTCCATGCCAGTGTGACTCTTAAAACCTTCCCATCTGGAGTCCTGTATTTTCTCTGCCCATGCTGATGTACTGCTCATTTGTGCTTTAGCTCTGCACACAGCCTGGCCTCTAGAGAAGAGTTAGAACTGCAAAGCTGCCTAAACCACTGAGACTGGCTCCAAAGGTCACAGAACAGCCAAAGGCAGATGCTTCTGTTTGGAAAAGGTTCTAGGACCAGATGACACAAACAGGAAGCGCACTCCACAGCCTACTAGTTTTTATGATGGCAAGAAATGAAAGTGACCAAGCTAGAACCCCACCATTCAGAGTCACCTTAAATGTAGCCATCTTACCCAGGGTCCTGAGGGAAAAAGCAATTTCAATATGGAGCCAGTATGGAGAGATTGCAAGATTACCTAGAAAGTTACCAAAAGGCTATGCTCTGGAATGTCTTTTTATATTCCAACACTTCAATGATGGAATGGTCTCTTCTCATTTTATCTAACAACAGTTTAGTTTTATAAAGAGGTATGAGCTACATTTGGCTTTATTTCCTATAAATCTATGAACGTCTTCAGGACACATGCTGACTTTCTGAGGCATAGGTGTGGGCTTGGGATTTTTTTTCTTTTTCTTTTTTTCTTTTCTTTTTTTTTTCTTTTTCTTTTTTCTTTTTTTTTTGCTTCTAGAAGGTCTTATCAAAAGTTCCTATTTTAAAAATTATCATAAAAACTAAAGGGCCCTTCAAATGACCATAAAGCAGTACAAATCACCAATCCTAGCTAAGTAACCAGGTCACCTGCAAAAGCAGCACCTCGGAAACAAGAGAGCCTGCTGCATTCACACTCAAAGCACCCATCATATAAAAGTATCCTAGTTAAATATAAAAAGCAAAGCTCATTTCCCCAAAACTCAAACAGCCTATGCTGCTCCTGTTCTTTTGCCAAATTTACCCAAGGCCTGAGGTGGAGGAATGCTACTTTCCCCACAAATGGTGGGTCCCACTCCTGGCCCCAGACCTGAAGGCTGCAGAGTTGGAAACCCAAGGTCCACGGAGAGAAACATGCTGAGAAGTTGGTGGTGGACACAAGGCTGCAGTAAGCACTGTTAGAGCCCATCAGATCTTCCTAAATCCAGGGACTCAGGACTTGGGAGGGGAGCCTGCCTGCTCACCCCTGCTCCTTGGGAAACAGAAATCTGGGACATGTCTCTCCCAATTATCTCGTTCACTGAAAAACAAGAAAAGGGAGAGTGATTAGTGACCTCTGAGTGATTAGCCATATGATGCCCAACGCTGAGCTCTACCTCAGACATTTCCCTTCCCATGGCTTTCTGTAAAGATAAAGGCAGTGTCTGAAGCCTGCTCCTGAGCTGAGTGGCATTAGAAATGGAAAGAAACATCACTCCACAAACTGCTCCGGATCTCTTTTTCTCTCTCTCTCATTCAATTCATTTTGGGTTGGGAAGGGGGCTTACCCTCACTCTAAAGGTATGTTTAAATAAGTATTCACCTTACTCTAACTTTTCTTTAATTCGTATCTCTTTGAGAAAGTTTTTATTTTCTACAATGCCACCTCCTATGTAAATGGAATGAAAATAAATGCTTTGGTCAGAATAAACCACTGTGATGTGGGGGTGATTTTGCTACTGTATCCTAATACAAGCACTCTTTATTATGTGGGGGCATTTCTGTTGTTTGTGATCTTTTCTGATTGGAGGCTGTAGCTTTTCTGTTAATTTCTCTGATGTCCTAAGCATCTCAGGGAGGTACAGTGCTCTGTGAAGTCCAGAGCAAAGAATTTCCATCTTACGGAACTAACATAGAAGGGAACATCCCAAATCCCCCAAATAAGAACCTTTAGTTCTCACATCATTTCATTCCTTGCCTTATCAACTAAAGAGTCTATGCTAATTCCACTCCTAGGCATATTTACAAGAAAAGTGAAAACATATGTCCACATGAAAAACTTTCAAATGTTCACAGCAGCATTATTAATAATAGCCAAAAAGTGGAAACAATCCAAATGTCTACCAAGTGATGAATGGATAAACGGTAAGTTGTCTCTATCCATAAAATGGAATATACAGCCTTGAGATGTAATGAAGTTCTGATACATGCTACAACATGGATGAGCCTTGAAAACAGTCTGCTAAGTGAAATAGGCCAGACAAAAAAGGTCATATATGATTCCATTTATATGAAATGTCCAGAACAGGCCAATCCATAGAGACAGAAAATAGATTACAGGTTGTAGAGAGGGAGAAACAGGGAGTGATTACTAATGAGTATGGAGTTTCTTTTCAGAGTAATGGAGTTATAAAATTAGATATTAGTAGCCAGGCGCAGTGGCTCATGCCTGTAATCTCAGCATTTTGGGAGGCTGAGGCAGGCGGATCACCTGAGGTCGGGAGTTTGAGACCAGCCTGACCAATATGGAGAAACCCCATCTCTACTAAAAATACAAAATTAGCCAGGCATGGTGGCACATGCCTGTAATCCCAGCTACTTGGGAGGGTGAGGCAGGAGAATCACTTGAACCCGGGAGGCGGAGGTTGCGGTGAGCCGAGATTGCACCATGCACTCCAGCCTGGGAAACAAGAGTGAGACTCTGTCTCAAAAAATCAATCAATCAATCAATCAATCAATATAAAAATAGATACTAGTAATAGTTGCAAAACTCTGACTATACTAAAAACCACTGAGTTGTATACTTTTAAGGATAAATTTTATGGTATGTGAATTATATCTCATTACAGCTGTTATAAACAAAAACAGACCAAAACAAAAAGTTTTCTATACTTAGACTTTGATGTGATCATACAGCAAAGAAACACTAACATTTTAAAAATCTTCCAAGTATTAACATCTAATCTTTTTCTAGTTTACACAGTTCGGAACAAAAATTTCTCAAACTCATATGGCTATAAGGAGAAGGAACTAATATTTACTAATACAGTTGCTTGAACCTGGAATGTGGAGGTTGCAGTGAGCCGAGATTGTGCCACTGCAGCCCAGCCTGGGAGACAGAGCAAGACTCCATCTCAAAAAAAAAAAAAAGCCAGGCGCGGTGGCTCATGCCTATAAACCCAGCACTCTGGGAGGCCAAGGCGGGTGGATCACAAGGTCAGGAGTTCAAGACCAGCCTGGCCAAGATGGTGAAACCCTGTCTCTACTAAAAATACAAAAATTAGCCAGGCACGGTGGCAGGCAACGGTAATCCCAGCTACTCAGGAGGCTGAGGCAGAAGAATTGCTTGAACCCGGGGGGTGGAGGTTGCAGTGAGCCAAGATCGTGCCACTGCACTCCAGCCTGGGCAACAGAGTGAGACTCTGTCTCAAAAAAAAAAAAAAAAAAAAAAGATTTGGCTTAGCTGTGGTTAGTACTGAACACAGAATAGTAAAGAAGTAGGGACTTGAAGCCAAAGGACTCTGCAAAACAGTGAAGATTAATCAATACTGGTGAGCTAATAACTACTAAGTGATAAGCTTTTTTTTTTTTTTTAACTGGCGCATGCCACCGTGTCCGGCTAATTTTTTGTATTTTTAGTAGAGACGGGGTTTCACCATGTTAGCCAGGACGGTCTCGATCTCCTGTCCTCATGATCCACCCACCTCGGCCTCCTGAAGTGCTGGGATTACAGGCATGAGCCCCCGCGCCTGGCCAGTGATAAGCAATTTTTTAAGGTATAGATTAATAAAGTACTTTGTCAGATTTTTTTTTTTTTTTTTTTTGAGATGGAGTCTTGCTCTGTCACCGAGGCTAGAGTGCAGCGGCACAATCTTGGCTCACTGCAACCTCCGTCTCCTGGGTTCAAGTGGTTCTCCTGCCTCAGCCTCCCGAGTAGCTAGGATTACAGGTGCCCGCCATCGTGCCCGGCTAATTTTTGTATTTTTAGTAGAGACAGGGTTTCACCATCTTGGCCAGGCTGGTCTTGAACTCCTGACCTCATGATCCACCTGCCTCAGCCTCCCAAAGTGCTGGGATTACAGGTGTGAGCCACCACGCCTGGTGTTTTGTTTTTTAAGAGACAGGGTCTCGCTCTGTTACCCAGACCGGAGTGCAGTGGTGCAATCATGGTTCAAACTTGAACTCCTGGGCTCAAGCCATTCTCCCACCCTAGCCTCTGAAGTATTTGGTTGGTATAAAAGTAATTGTGGTTTTTGGCATTACTTCTAATGGCAAGAACTGTGATTACTTCTGCACCAACCTAATAACTGGGACTATAGGCACACACTACCACACCTGGCTGATTTTAAAATTTTTTTTGTAGAGATAGGGTCTTGCTATGTTGCCAAAGCTGATCTCTAACTCCTGGCCTCAAGCAATCCTCCCACAGTGCTGGGATTACAGGCATGAGCCATTGTGCCTGACCTGTCAGATGATATTTAAGTAAATTTGCCAGGCTAGGATTTATTAACCATTCATAATGGATGCTGCAAAGAATAATGGAATATAAACTAAACTTACTCCTGACTTTCTAAAAATAACTCACTGGAATAGTTTCTTTGTAAATGAAAAGTTGTGAGGATGCTTTGCATAAGAATATATTTTTCTCTTCAGTTTCCCCATCAGTACAATGGAGAAGAGAAATACCTCTTATATAGTACATAGAGAGGGAATATAAAGTGGGCATAAGAACGCAAGGCAGCCCTTGGCACCTGTTATTTCAAGCCACAAAAAATATAAGGAACAGTGTTTTCTGTGTAGGTTCTGGGGGTTCTACGAGCTAGTCTTGTGCTAAGAGGGAGCATAAGCATGGCCCACAAATCTCTGTGCGTGACTTCTAACATTCCTCCTCTTCATATTAGATTATCATCAGGCATCATCATTATGTCTCCCAAATAGGCTATGAACTCCCAAAAGGCAAGAACCTTGCCACTGAGGAAACATCCATTCCTGATGACTAAATAAATGGACCCTAATTCAATACAATCACTTGGAAGCTATTTAGAACAAGCACAGTGAAAGTTCATTAGGTGGTAGGTAGGAAGGGGACCAGAGTATGTTAAGACTAATGCATGTTATTTGATTTTCACAGTGTGTATTTTAGGCAGGCGTTACAGCAGTGGCAAAAAGCCAAATATATAAGCAAGCACCTGGCTCACAATCAAATCATCTTTTCTTATCATTTATCACTTCCAAAGGCAATAATTTCAAAGATGTTCCAGGCTGCTATGAAAAACACTTTTAACAATTTGTATTTCACTGTTCAAGTTTTAAAACTATAAATGGATTTTAAATGGTGTTTTATCATCAAAAACCACATGATGTGTTTTCTCTCTTTTTTTTCTTTTTTCTATTTTTTTTTTTTTTTTTGGCAATGGGGTCTCACTCTGTTGCCCAGGCTGGAATGCAGGTGGCACAATCACGGCTCACTGCAGCCTTGAATTCCTGGGCTCAGGTGATCTTCCCACCTAAGCCTCCTGAGTAGCTGGGCCTACAGGCATGTGCTACTACGCCTATGCCTTGCTAATTTTTGGATTTTTTTTTTTCTTTCTGCAGAGATGAGGTCTCACCATGTTGCCCAAGCTAGTCTCAAACTCCTGGACTCAAGTGATCCTCCTGCCTCAGCCTCCTAAAGTACTAGGATTACAGGCGTGACCCACTGCACCCAGCCGAGGTGTTGTTCTTCTATATCTTATAAGAAGTCAATGCTTATATTTTCCTGATGATGAGGGTCCATATCTGGCACTGTCCATCCACTTACCAAGTACACTTATGTAAGGATGAAACCATCATTTTCTAAAGTAGATATGTGGTATTGTTTATAATGGAAGCCTGCTCAATGCTGTGTTATTTCTGCTCCCCCTTGCCAAAGCTCTGCTGTTCCTTTGCCTGGTGTGCCTCACCTTACTTAGCTGAAGGAACCTGGAAAGTTCCTGACAGTTTAGGATTTTAAGACTATGTTAAAGTCAGAAGATTTTCCACAAAGTAGTGCTCAAGCGGACTATACTCAACTATACATTATACTACAGGATTCACTTATTTATGAATTCACCAGCAGTCAGGAGATTTAAGTTCCAACGGGGCAGACTTTCTCTATCTTGTTTTCCCCTGAATCCCTAGTGCTTACATATATTGAGTACTAAATAAAATTACTTGCCAACTGAATCTTTAAAACAATTTGGGAACTTGGAACAATGACAACAAAAATCATGCTCAAGTAATTGCTACAGGTGAGCACTGAATATAAATTTTAGGCTAGGGAGTCAGAACTGCAACAAAGTTCTTTCACAGACCTTTAGCAATAACTTGAGCCGAGTGTTGATCATGCAAGTCCTCTGCTTTCCTTCTCCCTCACTTCTCCCTCGGGCTGGGGGCTCTGGGTTCAGGCTCTCACCTCTAGATTCCTCAGATATCTTCCTGCTGGGACTGGCCAAAACGTAGGTCTCAACTGAAGCAAGTCAAAATTATTACTGGTAAACAAATCTATGATGTAATGTAAATGTAAGTCATTAGCAATCTTGATAAGCACAATTTTTAAGTTGTTAAAAATACTAATGCTTGCAATTTAATTTTTCAAGTCATCTTGAATGGATATATGCATGAATTTGCTAATTTATTTAAACTGTAATCCAGGCCAGGTGCCATGGCTCATGCCTGTTATCCCAACACTAGGGGAAGCCAAGGCAGGAAGATTGTTTGAAGCCAGGAGTTCAAGAAGAGCCTGGCCAACAAACAAAGTGACAATTTTTTTTTTTTTTTCTGAGACAGAGTCTCCCTCTGTCTCCCAGGCTGGAGTGCGGTGGCGCAATCTCAGCTCACTGCAAGCTCCGCCTCCCAAGTTCACGCCATTCTCTTGTCTCAGCCTCCCGAGTAGCTGGGACTATAGGCACCCGCCACAATGCCTGGCTATTTTTTTTTTTTTTGTATTTTTTTTTTTTAGTAGAGATGGGGTTTCACCGTGTTAGCCAGGATGGTGTCGATCTCCTGACCTCGTGATCCACCTGCCTCGACCTCCCAAAGTGCTGGGATTACAGGCGTGAGCCACCCTGCCCGGCTGGGACAATTTGTCTCTTAAAAAAAAAAAAAAAGGAAAAATAAACTCTAGTCCACTAAGTATGTGAGGTGGTTTCCTATTTTTTCACCAATTTAAGATAAGAGTATAAGGAATTGTTTATGCCCCTAATGTACAATTTTATCATTTTTTTCCCCCAATTTTTTTGAGATAGAGTCTTACTCTGTCACCCAGGCTAGAGTGCAGTGGTGTGGTCTTGGCTCACTGCAACTGCTGCCTCCCACCCAGCTAATTTTTGTATTTTTGGTAGAAACGAGGTTTCTGCCATGTTGGCCAGGTTGGTCTCAAACTCCTGACCTCACATGATCTGGCCACCTCAGCCTCTCAAAATGCTGGGATTACAGGCGTGAGTCACCGCACCCAGCCCTCATTTTCCTCCCTTTAAAGAGCAAAGTGAATTAAAAGCCTAGAACAAGAGTGAACAGTCCTCAATAAGGGTGCTAACAGGTTATGTAGGTCACAGGATCTGGCACACTTTTGGCAGCCACCATCTGTGACTTCCACTACCCCAACACCTGAATTTGCCTGTGCCACCACAACAAAAGTAGAGTCACAGCTATCAATAATGTTTGCTGTAAGAGAAAATGTTCGTATTCAAGAAATGTTCAAATTGGCAGTCCACTGGAATGCTATTTCTACACACAAGAATGAGGTGCTTGAGTACCAATAGGACTCTTATTTAGAGCTATTTCCCATACTTAAGAATTCAAAGTTAGAACTGACAAGTATATAGTATGGAACCTCACAACCAGGTAGAGAGGGGCAGGGTAACCCAGGGTGCTCCCTCTTTGAAGGGAGTAGATACACACTGCCATATACACAAAATCCCAACGGGCCTTTCTAATTTGCAATTTTGTAAAGGATTTCGGGGTATTTTTAGACTCCATTTATATGTTATTTCCTCTTGAAGCTGCAATGAACATTCACCAAAGTTTGGTCACGTTATTCTTTTCCTGAACCTGAAGATTAAAGGTATTCATCCCCTGGGTAAACAATTTTATGAAGGTGTTAATTTATTATTATTATTATTACTATTATTATTTTAGGAGACAGTGTCTTAGTCTGCCACCCAGGCTGGAGTGAAGTGGTGTGATCATAGCTCACTACAGCCGTGAACTCCTAGGCTCAAGTGATCCTCCCGCTTCAGAGCCCTGCCCCAAGTAGCTGGGACTACAGGCATGTGCCACCATGCCCAGCTAATTTATTTTTTTATTTTTATTTATTTTTTTTGACACAGAGTCTTGCTCTGTCACCTAGGCTGGAGTGCAGTGGCATGATCTCAGCTCACCGCAACCTCCGCCTCCAGGGTTCAAGCAATTCTCCTGCCCCAGCCTCCCAAGTAGCTGGGATTACAGGTACCTGCCACCATGCCCAGCTAATTTTTTTTGTATTTTAGTAGAGGCGGGGTTTCACCATGTTCAGGCTGGTCTCAAACTCCTGACCTTGTGATCTGCCCGCTTCAGCCTCCCAAAGTGCTGGGATTACAGGCGTGAGCCACCGCGCCCGGCCCAGCTGATTTATTTTTGGGGAGGATAGAGACAGGGTCTTATTATGTTGCCCAGGCTGGTCTCGAACTTCTGGCCTCAATTGATCCTCCTACCTCGCCTCGGCCTCCTAAAGCGCTGGCATTACAGGCATGAATCACCGTGCCCAGCCGAGATGTTGTTTTTATAAAATAAAGACTAAATGTATTTTAAAAATGAAGCCTACATGTATGCAATTGTTATAAAAGCACCATCTAGGCCGGGCGTGGTGTCTCACGCCTGTAATCCCAGCACTTTGGGAGGCCGAGGTGGGCGGATCATGAGGTCAGGAGATTGGGACCATCCTGGCTAACACGGTGAAACCCCGTCTCTATTAAAAATACAAAAAATTAGCTGGGCGTGGCGGCAGGCGCCTGTAGTCCCAGCTACTCAGGAGGCTGAGGCAGGAGAATGGAGTGAACCCATGAGGCAGAGCTTGCAGTGAGCCAAGATCGCACACTGCACTCCAGCCTGGGTGACAGAGTGAGACTCTGTCTCAAAATAAAAAAAAAAGCACCATCTAAACTAAATACAGGAAAAAATACTGAATTCACCTTTTTTTTTTTTTTTTTTTTTTTTTGAGAGGCTCTCATTCTGTCGCCCAGGCTGGAGTGCAGTGGCACGATCTTGGCTCACTGCAACCTGCACAGCACCAAACCTGGCTAATTTTTTCTTAAATTTTTGGTAGAAACAGGGTTTGCCATGTTGCCCAGGCTGGTCTCAAACTCCTGAACTCAAGTGATCTGTCTGCCTCGGCCTTCCAAAGTGCTGGGATAACAGGCATGAGCCACCATGCCTGGCCTGAATTCACCTATTTATGGCATGAGTTGAGGAATTAATTTGGATTTATCAAAATCTGATTAATTTGGCCAGGTGTGGTGGGTCATGCTTGTAATCCCAGCACTTTGGGAGGTTGAGGCAAGAGGATCACTTGAGCCCAGGGAGTTCCAGGATGCAGTAAGCTATGATCGTGCACCACTGCACTCCAGCCTAGGCAACAGTGTGAGACCCTGTCTCCAAATAAAACAAAAAAAAGGGAAAAACCAAAAAATATTCATTTGATTTTTCAAGTTACAGATAGAAATAAGTTCCTGAAAATTTAGAAGGTATCTATGGTAGGCTGCTAATTATCTTAATTCATTCTTCCACAGTAATCGAGGTTTAGTTAGTCACACTGACACCCAGCTACAGAGTATATTTCCTGGCTTCCCCACTGTAGCTAGGTATGGCCCATGCAATTCGTTTTCTTCAATGAAATGTGAGCAAAAGCGATGTACGTATCCTCCTCATCACTTGCTTGGCTTCCTTCTTCCTCCCCTTTTCCCATCCCTTCCTCGGGCTAAGACTCAGTCATGACTAAGTGGTTTCTCTGCTTTGACAAAACCTAAGGAGAAAGAGGAACAACAAATTGAAAGGAATCTTGATCTCTGAATTATCATGAGGTGTGAGAGAAATTTCCTATGTGGAAATGTCTCTGGGATCTCCATTATACTCACTTAGCTAATACTATTAACAAAAATAAAACTTACCACCATAATTATAACACAGGAAGAATATTTAAGTACTGTAAGCAAGAAAACCAGCTTGAGCTCTTTCATGCCAGATTTTTTTTTTTTTTTTTTTTTTGAGACAGAGACTAGATCTTGCTCTGTTGCCCAGGCTGGAGTGCAGTGGCATGATCTTGAAAGCTGGAGTGCAGTGGCGTGATCTTGGCTCACTGCAACCTCACCTCCCATGCTCACGGGAGCCTCCTGCCTCAGCCTCCCGAGTAGCTGGGACTATAGGCATGAGCCACCATGCCCAGCTAATTTTTGTATTTTTTGTAAAGACAAGGTTTCACCATGTTGCCCAGGCTGGTCTCAAACTCCTGGGCTCAAGCAATCTGCCTACCTCGGCCTCCCAAAGTGTTGGCATTACAGGCATGACCTACTGCATCCAAGCCTAAATATTTTTTTTCTTCTTTTTACCTTATACAATGGGGTGGACTGATAGATTTTTAACTAAGTTATCTCAAATTTCACCCTGAATTCCAGACAGCTTCCTACCATTGAACAGATTAAAAATACATGCACGATTTGAAGATATCCTTCACTTTTTTAATATAAAAAAATTTCACCAGCAATAGATCAGAGATTCACTTTTAACATTAGCTCTAATACTAGTAAAGAAAAATTATTATACCTTTTTTCCCCACCCAACGGATTGAGGGGGAAAATCAGTCCTCTTAAGACTCCTTCCTTTTTAAGAAACCTCTTCTTGGCCGGGTGTAGTGGCTCACACCTGTAATCCTAGCACTTTGAGAGGCCAAGGTTGGCGGATCGCTTGAGGTCAGGAGTTCAAAACCAGCCTGGCCAACACGGTGAAATCCCATCTCTACTAAAAATACAAAATATTAGCCAGGTGTGGTGGCAGGTGCCTGTAATTTCAGCTACTTGGGAGGCTGAGGCAGGAGAATTGTTTGAACCTGGGAGGCGGAGGTTGCAGTGAGCCAGTATGATGCCAATGCACTCCAGCCTAGGCAACAGAGTGAGACTGTCTCAAAAAGAAAAAAAAAAAGAAAACCTCTTCTATGTGTGATGCTATAATCAATGTCATAACAATGTTTCCTCTAGGAATGTTTTTAACTGAAAACATTCTACAAAGACAAACATTAAATCTCCAGCTGAGTAAACAGTACACAGGTACTTGAAAGTATATTCAAGTATCAGCATGTACTCTTTTCTATCAGCAAAAGCTGAAATGTGAAAAAAATAAACAACTTCTCTCAATTTGGCTTAAGATGTGGGACTCAGAAGCATTTTAAAATTATCAGAAGAATCCTTTATCCCTATTTTGTTTTCTCATTTTGTACATTTTCCTCTGAATAATCTTGTCCATTGTTGACTCCCAAATCTATCTCTAAGGGCCAAACCTGAGCTCCAGACCCAAAAATCCACAGGACCCATTCCACTACCTGTGCTCTGGAACCTCTTCAACACCTTGCTGCATCAATTTTCTTCACTTCTTTGTCTCTATCAACTTGTCTCCCCAGATCCTTCTCATCAGCACTTAATACGTGTAAATCTGGGCCAGCGCGGTGGCTCATGCCTGTAATCCCAGCACTTTGGGAGGCCGAGGTGGGCGGATCACGAGGTCAGGACATCGAGACCATCCTGGCTAACACAGTGAAACCCCATCTCTACTAAAAATACAAAAAATTAGCCGGGCATGGTGGCAGGCGCCTTGTTGTCCCAGCTACTCGGGAGGCTAAGGCAGGAGAATGGCGTCAACCCGGGAGGTGGAGCGTGCAGTGAGCGGAGATCGCACCACTGCACTCCAGCCTGGGTGGCAGAGCAAGACTCCATCTCAAAAAAAAAAAAAAAAAAAAAAAAAAAGTGCAAATCTCTCTATCTCAAAGAAGCAAGCAAGCAAATAAAAACACTCAACCCCACGTTCCCCTCTGTATCTAATTCTTTCATGGCTTAACATCTTAAAGGAGTCGTCTACACTGCTGTTTCTTCTATGTTCTCACCTCTTATTTACTCAGTCATCCATCGATCCCTTCACTCCACATAATACTTCCTTCTTACCAAGATCATTAGTGACCAACTTGTTGCTTCACACATGGGAAGCACACTGGGCTTAACACTGGAAGAAGTAAGCTTTAGCCTTGGTTTGGCTGTGATGTGACTCAGGTGACTTAACTAATCCTTCTGCAACTTATTTTCTCACCCCTAATATGAGGAAATTATTTTAAATCCTCTGGTTATAACTCTCCTGAGAGTTTTATATACATTCAATGCAGGAATTAAGTCACCACTCCTCTCATGGTTGGACAAGAATGATGTGAGACCAGGGTAGGCCCAGTTCTGGGAGAAGTTAGGGTTTTGGTATCTTGTCTGATAGGTCATCAGGAAGCTGCAGAAACCTAAATATAAAGGTTTGGGTAGTGAACATGATTTCCAAGCCCCCTTCCAAATCCAGATTCATTTTAAAATAAAATTCAAATGGCATTTAGGAAGGTATAATCTGTGTATTTATAATTTCTATCATATATTTTCTTAAGTGGCTTTGATAGTATTTGAAGAAAGGAGCCAACATGACAGCAAGGAAAAGCTTCGTTCCTCCTTGGCTGCTGAGTCTAGAAGCCTAAGCCTAGACACAGACACTGGCTCTAGTACTACAGCTTTCTTCCAAGTAGAGCCCCAGAGGACTATCGGAAGTGCAAACATGGGCCCACAGGGGAGGCTAGGGATAAATATTCTGGGTTGCCTCTGAAAAACGGACAAAATTTCCTGATTTCATTCACATCAAAAGTTAAGAGTACTTGACCAGGAATGAGTAGGCTTACATACCTGATCAGCAACCAAATTTACTGAGCAACCCAAGCCATATAGAACTCATAGATACGAAACCTCTTTCTGCTTTGGTCTAATAAATCTAAGTAAACACTTCCCTTTCATTCAAGAATAAAATCATAAGCACAAGTGTAAGAGCCTGAGTGTGGTTAAGTTTAAAAAGCAGAGTCTTTTAGTCAAAGTGTAGTTCCAAAGATAATGAGTGGGCCTACCAGAAAATGCCCGTGCATACCCCCTCCTCTGTAGCACATGCAAATCCAGCCACTGCATGCAAATACCAGACTTGGGCACAAAAACAATGACACATTTCAATCAACACTCACCCTCTAGATTCTCCAGAAAGGAGCTGGACATGAGAGCACACTGTGGTTAGGCCATTTCTCTGCTGAACCTGATGGCTGGTGTTCCAAGTCAGATATAAATTGGTCTGTGTCAAAGAAGACAACATCACTACTGAATGGAACAAACCAGAGGGTGAACTTAATCTACTACAGTGCCCAGCCTGTTTTTTTTCTATAATCAAAAGGAATTTAACTGTCTTTTACTTGTCAATCACTGCATAAAATGGCTCTCCACATTTTATTACATAAAATAAATACTGGAGTTCAGATAGCTCAGGTACTAAGATGATTCTTTTAAAAATTTGAAGGGCAATAACTTTAAGAGTTACAATTATGGTTTTCAGTGGTTTTAAGGGATAAATTCAGCTTTAAATAAACTAGTTTTTATTACATTATATCTATTAGTAGTTCCCAAATACTTGGCTAAGGCTACATCAAAATTATCTGGGCAACTGATAAAAATATAAACTCCTGAATGTTTTATAAAAATACAAACTCAAACCACAAAATCAAAATCTTTAAGGGTAGCAGCCCAGAAAACTATACGTACAGCCAAATCTGGGAGTCATGGAAGAGTATTTTTTTTGAGATGGAGTCTCACTCTGTCACCCAGGCTGGAGTGCAGTGGCACAATCTCTGCCCACTGCAACCTCTGCCTCCCAGGTTCAAGTGATTCTCCTGCCTCAGCCTCCCTAGTAGCTGGGACTACAGGCACTCACCACCATGCCTGGCTACTTTTTGTATTTTTAGTAGAGATGGGGTTTCAACCATGTTGGCCAGGTGGGTCTCAAACTCCTGGCCTCAGGTTATCCGCCCGCCTAGGCCTCCCAAAGTGCTAGGATTACAGGCGTAAGCCACCATGCCCGCCTGGAGGAGTATTTTTTAAACTAAAGTTCACATCCATTAGAAATTTATGAAATCAATTCAGCAAGTTGAAACTAGTATTTTTTTTTTAATTTTTATTTTTTAAAATACTTATTTATTTATTTATTTATTTATTTTTTGAGACAGAGTCTTGCTCTGTCGCCCAGGCTGGAGTGCAGTGGCGCCATCTTGGCTCGCTGCAAGCTCCACCTCCTGAGTTCACGCCATTCTCCTGCCTCAGCCTCCCGAGTAGCTGGGACCACAGGTGCCCGCCACCACGCCCGGCTAATTTTTTGTATTTTTAGTAGAGACAGGGTTTCACCTTCTTAGCCAGGATGGTCTCGATCTCCTGACCTTGTGATCCACCCACCTCGGCCTCCCAAAGTGCTGGGATTATAGGCGTGAGCCACCGCACCCGGCCCCTGAAACTAGTATTTTAAAGAAGAGAAAGAAACAGGCCGGGCATGGTGGCTCACACCTGTAATCCCAGCACTTTGCGAGGCCGAGGCGGGTGGATCATGAGGTGAGGACACCGAGACCATCCTGGCTAACACGGTGAAACCCTGTCTCTACTAAAAATACAAAAAAAAAAAAAAAAAAAAATCAGCCAGGCGTGGTGGCGGGCGCCTGTAGTCCCAGCTACTTGGGAGGCTGAGGCAGAAGAATGGCATGAACCTGGGAGGTAGAGCTTGCAGTGAGCCAAGATCACGCCACTGCACTTCAGCCTGGGCAACAAAGTGAGACTCCGTCTCAAAAAAAAAAAAAGAAAAAGAGAAAGAAATAGAACAAAATAGAAGATAGCAGGCTGCATTCCCTCTAATAAAGGTTAAGAATTGGTTTGTGAGACTTTAACATTAGTCGTATATGTATGTATTTTTTGTGTACTGGGTCACAACATAATCCTTGTATTTTATTGTAGGAAGCTGTCAAAAATGTTTGAAAGTCACTGCACAAAAGAAGAGTCACCACTGGTCAGTTTTGCAGTACTGGCTAAAGCATTCAGATGCCCCAAGAGTCAAAAACACAATAACGAAATAGTGAGACTCCGACTCAAACAACAACAACAACAACAACAACAACAACTCTCATCTTTTTGCCTATAAGGAATTATTCTTGGCCTCTGTTGTACAACTTCAAGTAAAAGGACCTAACCTACTTAGAAGGGAAAAATCTGCATGTAGTCTCTATGAACACTAACTAATCTTCCTTTTAAGCAGATAAAAGAAGAAAAACAAAGGAAGAGTCAATCTGTACAAAATGCACCCTCACTATAGGGGTCAAAACAAAACAAAATCCAGAAATCCTTTGGTTAAGCAAAATTTTTCTGACTTAAGCTTGTTTATTATTTGAGATCACTCACCTAGTTTTCAGAGGTGATTTAAAGATTACAGTGTGTGCAAAGTATTTTAAATACTGAAAATATCAAAATACTCTTTTTGGGGGTTCCCAATCTCCACAACTGAATCCTCCAAAACAGACTTGAAGGTATAGAACATGTGATTACAGGTACAGCAGCATAAAAATCATAAGAAAGCATCCCAGGAACAAAGCAAGAGGCCAACACACACTATGGGAGCTTTTGTGAGTGGATGAATTCAGTGGTACTTTCAGATTGTGCTTTACAGAAACTTGCAGTGCTCCAGAAATCCTTCTAGTTCCTTGAAGCACTTTCGTGAGCTCCAAAATATACCTCATTCATCTCTCCTGATCACAAGAATTTTGACCAAACATTTACAAAAGTGTGCCGGGCACGGTGCCTCATGCCTGTAATCCCAGCACTTTGGGAGGCCAAGGCGGGTAGATCACCTGAGGTCAGGAGTTCGAGACCAGCCTGGCCAGCATGGTGAAACCCCGTCTCTACTAAAAACACAAAAATTAGCTGGGCGTGTGGTAGATGCCTGTAATCCCAGCTACTCAGGAAGCTGAGGCAGGAGAATTGCTTGAACCTGGGAGGCAGAAGTTGCAGTGAGCTGAGATCATGCCATTGCACTCCAGACTGGGCAACAGGGTGAGACTCCGACTCAAACAACAACAACAACAACAACAAACATTTACAGAAGAAGAGTTTCAGCTGGGCACAGTGGCTCACGCCTGTAATCCCAGCACTTTGGGAGGCCGAGGCGGGAGGATCACAAGGTCAGGAGATAGAAACCATCCTGGCCAACATGGTGAAACCCCGTCTCTACTAAAAATACAAAAATTAGCTGGGCATAGTGGTGAGTGCCTGTAATCCCAGCTACTCGAGAGGCTGAGGCAGGAGAACGGCGTGAACCCGGGAGGTGGAGGTTGCAGTGAGCTGAGATCGCGCCACTGCACTCCAGCCTGGCGACAGAGCGAGACTCCATCTCAAAACAAAACAAAGAAAAAAGAGTTTCGATTCTTTTGAAACTCTTAAAAAGATTAAAGAAAAGGAAACACTTCCTAACTCATTATGAGGCCAGAATTTACTCTGACACAAAGCCAGAAAAAGATACTATAAGAAAAGAAAAGGCTAGGCACAGTGGCTTACACCTGGGAGGCTAAGGTGGGTGGATCACGAGGTCAGGAGTTCGAGACCAGCCTGGCCAATATGGTGAAACCCCATCTCTACTAAAAATACAAAAAAATTAGCCGGGCATGGTGGTGCGCGCTTGTAGTCCCAGCTACTCGGGAGGCTGAAGCAGAAGAATCGCTTGAACTGGGGAGGCAGAGGTTGCAGTGAGCCGAGATCACACCACTGCATTCCTGCCTGAGCGACAGAGCAAGACTCCATCTCAAACAAACAAACAAACAAACAAACAAAAAAACTACAGAATATTCTTTATGAATATAGATGCAAAAATCAACAAAACACTAACACAATTCAGCAGCATATTAAAAGGATGATACACTAAGACCAAGTGAGTTTTATTCCCAGAATGCAAGGATGATTCAACAAATGAAAATCAATTAAAGTAATATGCCAAATTAGTTGAACAAAAGAAAAAAAAAACGTACTCCTGACTGGCATGGGCAACATGGCAAGACCCTACCTCTACAAAAATTAATTTAAAAACCACATGATCATCTCGATAGATGCAGAAAAGTGTTTGTAAAAATTCTTTTTTTTTTTTGAGACAAGGTGTCACTCTGTCACCAAGGCTGGTGTGCAGTGGCACAATAATGGCTCACTGCAGCCTCTACCTCCCAGGCTCAAGCAATCCTCCCACTTCAGCTTCCCAAGTATTTGGGACCACAGCACCTGGCTAATTTTTTGTATTCTTTTTTTTTTTTTTTTTTTGAGAAGGAATCTCACTCTGTCGCCCAGGCTGGAGTGCAGTGGCACGATCTTGGCTCACTGCAAGCTCCGCCTTCCGGGTTCACGCCATTCTCCTGCCTCAGCCTCCCGAGTAGCTGGGACTACAGGTGCCCGCCATCATGCCCAGCTAATTTTTTTGTATTTTCAGTAGAGATGGAGTTTCACTGTGTTAGCCAGGATGGTCTCGACGTCCCGACCTCGTGATCCGCCCACCTCGGCCTCCCAAAGTGCTGGGATTACAGGCGCGAGCCACTGCACCTGGCCATTTTTTGTATTTTTAGCAGAGATGGGATTTCATCATGTTGCCCAGGCTGGTCTTGAACTCTTGGGCTCGAGCAATCTGCCCACCTCGGCCTCCCAAAGTGCTAGGACTACAGGACTGAGCCAACATGCCCAGAGTGAGTGTGACTGTGAGTGTGTGTGTGTGTGTGTGTTGGGGGGCAGGGGGGTTAGCCAGAGTTTTATTCATTCATTTCTTACATTTGAAGTACTTCAACTACTACACAACTGCAACAAACCACTTTACGGGGTTTCCCCTCTCTGTCAATTTCACAGAGACCTAACCATTCCCCCTAGCTTCTTGTCATCAACCTTAATTAGGTTGATTTGGTGTTCAGCACAAAGAACCTCTATGAACTTGACACAGGCTCATCACAGTTGGATGCAAACACACAAAAGATGGGCCTGACACTTCAGCAGCTTTGCAAATTCCACGTGCTAGGCCATCATGGGTGAGGACAGTCTTCAACACCTCTTGTAAAGCAGTATTAACAGCCACCACACCTCCAGCAGCAACACCTTCCTTGGCCATGGTGGTGGTCTACGGGTGAAGCTGAATCTTGAATGCACCCAAGCCTCTGCCTCCACTCAACTCAGCAGTGGCAGGGAAAGAACTCTTTTTCTTTGAGATGGTCTCACTCTGTTGCCCAGGCTGGAGTGCAGTAGCATCCCAATCACGGCTCACTGCAGCCTCCACCTCCTGGGTTCTAGCTATCTGCCCGCCTCAGCCTCCCAAAGTGCTGGTATCACAGGCATGAGCCACGGTGCCCAACTCATTTATCAAAATTCAATGCTCTTTCAAGATGAAAACATTCAATAAACAAAGAATAGAAGGAATTTCCTCAATATGAAAAAGGCCATATATGAAAAACTGTTAGTTCCTATCATTAACAACAAAGAACAAAAGCTTTCCCCCTAAGATCACAAACAAAGCAAAGATGCCCACTCTTTCACCACTTCTACTAGCCTACCACTAGAAGTTCTAGCCAGAGCAATTAGGTTAGAAAAATAAATAAATACATAAAGCCCATCCAAATTAAAAAGGAAGAGAGAAAATTATCTCTATTCACGAATGGCATGATAGTATAAACATAAAACTCTAAAGAATCCACACAGACAAAAAAATGTTAGCACTAACAAATAAAGTCACCAAAGTGGCAGAATACAGAATCAACACATAATATTCAGTTGTACTTCTATATACTTGGAATGAAAGGTCCAAAAAAAAATTAAGAAAACAATTCTTGTTTTGGGGTTTTTTTTTTTTTTTGGTTTGTTTTTGAGATGGAGTCTCAGGCTGGAGTGCAGTGGCATAATCTTGGTTCACTGCAACTTCTGTCTCCCAGGTTCAAGCGATTCTCCTGCCTCAGTCCCACAAATAGCTGGGATTACAGGCATATGCCACCACACCCAGCTAATTTTTGTATCTTTAGTAGAGACAGGGTTTCCCCATGTTGGCCAGGTGGGCCCACGTTAGCCAGGTTGGTCTTGAACTCCTGAACTCAGGTGATCAGCCTGCCTCGGCCTCCCAAAGTGCTGGGATTACAAGTGTGAGCCGCCGTGCCCAACCTTAAGAAAAACAATTCTATTTACAGCGGCATCAAAAAGAATAAAATACTTAGGAATTAACCAAAGAGGCATAAGATTTCTACATTGAAAACTAGACCGGGCATGGTGGCTCATGCCTGTAATCCCTGCACTTTGGGAGGCTAAGGCGGGTGGCTCACCTGAGGTCAGGAGTTTGAGACCAGCCTGACTAATATGGAGAAACCCCATCTCTAATAAAAATACAAAAAATTAGCCAGGCATGGTGATGTGAGCCTGTAAACCCAGCTACTCAGGAGGCTGAGGCAGGAGAATCGCTTGAACTTGGGAGGTGGAGGCTGCAGTGAGCCAAGGTCATGCCACTACACTCCAGCTTGGGTGACACAGCCAGACTCCGTCTCAAAAATAAATAAATAAATAAATAAAATAAAGGATTTGGATAGACAAGAAAATATACAAATGGACAACAGGCACATGAAAAGATGCTCAACACCATTAGTCAATAGGGAAATGCAAATCAAAATTATAATGAGATATAACTTAATACCCAGTAGGATGGCTATTATTTTAAAAATGGAAAATAACATGTGTTGGCAAGGGTATAAAGAAACTGAAAGCCTTATACATTGTAAATGTAAAATGGTGTGGCTGCTGTAGGATTAAAAAAAATAGTGGTTCCTCAAAAAGTTGAACATGGAGGCTGGGCTTGGTGGCTCACGCCTGCAATCCCAGCACTTTGGGAGGCTGAGGAGGGCAGGTGACCTGAGGTCAGAAGACTGAGATCAGTGTGGCCAACATGGTGAAACCCCGTTTTTACTAAAAATACAAAAATTAGCTGGGCGTGATGGCACATGCCTGTAATCCCAGCTACTCAGGAGGCTGAGGCACGAGAATCGCTTCAACCCAGGAGGCGGAGACTTCAGTGAGCCCAGATCGCACCACTGCACTCCAGCCTGGATGACAGAGTGAGACTCCATCTCAAAAAGAAAGTTGAACACAGAATTACCATAGGACCCAGCAATTCCACTCTTACGTAAACACACAAAAGTACCGAAAAGAGGGACTCAAACAGTATGTATGCCAGTGTTCACAGCAGCATTATTCCCAACAGCCGAGAGGGAAACAATACAAATTATCTTTTTTTTTTTTTGAGATGGAGTTTTGCTCTTGTTGCCTAGGCTGGAGTGCAATGGCATGGTCTCGGCTCACTGCAACCTTTGCCTCCCAGGCTCAAGCGATTCTCCTGCCTCAGTCTTCCGAGTAGCTGAGATTACAGGCGCCCACGACCATGCCCAACTAATTTTTGTATTTTTAGTAGAGATGGGGTTTCACCGTGTTGGTCAGGCTGGTCTTGAACTCCTGACCTGAGGTGATCCACCTGCCTCAGCCTCCCAGGTGCTGGGATTACAGGCGTGAGCCACCGAGCCCTGTCCATCTTTTTTTTTTTTAATATGTATGCGTTCATCAACTTTTTTTGAGACAGGGTCTCTGTTGCCCGGGTTGGAGTGCATGGTGCAATCTCAGCTCACTGCAACCTCCATCTCCTAAGCTCAGGTGATCCTCTCATCTCAGCCTCCTGAGTAGCTAGAACTACAGGCGCACACCACCATGTCCAGCTAATTTTTAAATTTTTTATAGACATGGGGTCTCGCCATGTTGCCCAGGCTGGTCCTGATCTTCTGGGCTCAGGCAATCCACCCACCTCAGCTTCCCAATGTGCTGGGATTAGAGACGTGAGCTACTGTGCCTAGCCCCAAATTATTTTTCACCAGATGAATGGATCAACAAGATGTGGTGTACACAAAAAATTGAATATTATTCCTCCATATGGAATATTATATGTAAATAATATGCTATATAAAAATATTCCAATAGATTATTCCTCCATATGCTTACAATATGGATGAGCCTTGAAAACATTATGCTAAGTGAAATAAGCCAGACAAAAAAGGAAAAACATTGTGTAATCCCACTTATATGAAGTATCTAGAGTAGGGAAATTCATAGAGACAGAAAGCAGAGTAGAGGTTACCAGGGGCTGGGAGGACGGGAAGGAAATGAGTAGTTATTACTTTAATAGAGTTGTAGTTTGGGTGATGAAAAACTTCTGGAAATAGAAAGTGGTGGTGGTTATACAATATTGTGAATGTATTTAATGCCACTTAGCTATATACTTAAAATGATTAAAATGGTAAATTTTGAATTTTAAACAAACTTTGGATTTTCTCATGGGAGAACATCGTGTGAAATGACTTAATTAGGTTTTCACAGCTCTAACCATTAACTTAAAGCAAGACTTAGAGGACTTTTGTAAATCCCTCTTTTAAAATTTATAAATCTGGATACATTCATTCAACTCATACCTCAATGAGCTAATGCACCTAACAAAGGGCTTCTATAAATCAGTAAGAGGAAGGATCAACAATCTAATAGAAAAGTAAGCAAATATGAAAGAGATCATAGATTTGGGAGGTGGGGGTTGCAGTGAGCCGAGATGGTGCCACTGTACTCCAGCCTGGGCAGTAGAGCGAGAATCCATCTCAAAAAAAAAAAAAAAAAAAAAGATAGTGGTGCAAATATTCAAAGCAGTATTTTATAGAATATTTTATGGAATATTCTATTTTAAGAATATCTTTTCAAGGAAGCTCTTTTATGTTACAGTATAGAATAATCTCTCAAGATTCTATATTACATGGGAAATGCAAAGTATAAACTACTATACATAATATGCTAGTAAAAATAAGGGGAAAAAAATGCAACTGTTTATAAATGCATAGAATGACAGCCAAGAAACTAGTAACTCCAATTCTCCCTACAGAGGACAATGGAGTATCTACTTAGAAGACAGATTTTTTTTAACTATGTATAATGTTGTAACTTTAGCATTTTAAACCACATGAACGTATTACTTGTTCAAAAAATGATTATATTAAGAAACACAGGCCAGGCATGGTGGCTCACACCTGTAATCCTAGCACTTTGGGAGGCCGAGACCAACCTGAGCAACGTAGTAAAAGCCTGCCTCTACAAAAAAATTTAAAAATTAGCCGGATGTGGTGGCAGGCACCTGTAGCCCCAGCTACTCGGGAGGCTGAGGTGGGAGAGAAATGCAGGAGCCTGGGAGGTCGAGGCTGCAGTGAGCCATGATGGTCCCACTGCACTCCAGCCTGATCAACAGAGCAAACTCCTGTCTCCATTCCCCCACCAAAGAAATAAACACATTTAAAATGTTAAAATTCCCATTCTACATAAAATCATCTATAGATGTTTTTAAATATACAACATGATTATCAAGGACTTAATCTGTACCACACTCTTGTAGATGTAAAGTTAAAATGCTTGTAACCATCACTCTCAACCCTACCCTATCTTCCAGCATAAATGAGACTTTCACATGTTTTCTCTTGCCCAGATGGAGACACTAACTGTAGGCTTTGGAAATGTCTTTAAAAAAAAAAAAAAAAAAAAGAGCCAGGCATCTTCAAACAGAGAAAAGCTGTTTGAACACATTTATCTAAGTCTATCAAAAGCTATGATTGTCAGCAAGAGGTAACCTTGTAATGCCAAGGCAGAAAACTGCCACCAAACCACAAAAAGCTTGTTCAACTGCTGAACCTAAAATTAAACAATTTATCTCTCATTTAAAAATCTTTTTGTTCCTGTGAATAATCTGTCTTCGAAGGAACTCAAAAAAAGGATATCAATTTTAAAATAGAATACATCTTTAAGACAGGTTTTGCTATCTTACACATGGCAGCACATTAGAAAGTTACAATGCTATTGTCTTTACGGAAGCGAGATTATGTAAGTAATCAATTATAGCTATTTTAGAAGCCACTAAAAACACATGTGAGAAAATCTACATTTCAGACAAATCTGGATTCAAATGTCTGCCCCAATTATTTGTGGCCATATAACGCTGGGATGTGCTTAAGGTCTCTGAGCCACATCTATACAAAATTAAGACTAATAATTCACATTTCACACATGGTTGCAAAGAATTAATGAGCCACTAGCAAAGTGCCTAGCACAGTGTTCAAAAAAATATGAGTTTATCAAGAAACAGTAACCATAATTCATTACCATTTTTTGTATTTTTGAGACAGAGTATCACTCTGCTGCCCAGGCTGGAGTGCAGTGGCCTGATCTCAGCTCACTGCAAACTCCGCCTCCCAAGTTCAAGTGATTCTCCTGCCTCAGCCTCATGAGTAGCTGAAATTACAGGCGTTCACCACCATGCGTGGCTAATTTTCACTATTTTCTTTTTTTTTTTTGGAGATGGAGTCTTGCTCTGTCGCCCAGGCTGGAGTGCAGTGGCACCATCTCAGCTCACTGCAACCTCTGCCTCCCAGGTTCAAACAATTCTCCTGCCTTAGCCTCCCAAGTAGCTGAGATTACAGGTGTGTGCCACCACACCCGGCTTATTTTTGTATTTTCAGTAGAGAGGGGGTTTCACCATGTTGGCTAGCCTGGTGTCAAACTCCTGGCCTCCAGTGATCCGCCCGCCTCGACCTCCCAAAGTGCTGGGATTGCAGTCATGAGCCACTGTGCCTGGCCCAATTTTTACTATTTTTAGTAGAGACGAAGTTTCACCATGTTGGTTAAGCTGGTCTTGAACTCCTGATGTCAAATGATCCTCCCATCTCGGTCTTTCAAAGTGCTGGGATTACAGGCATGAGCCACCGCGCCCAGCCATTAACTATTTTTAAATACACATTTTGAGGGGAACTTAGTTTGAAGACTTCTGATATGCTGCTTTAGTGGTAGCCTCTCTTGGACTTTTCCTAGCTTATGCATAAATTATATTTTTAATTGCATTTTATTTATTTTGAGACAGGGTCTCACTCTGTCGCCCAGGCTGAAGTGCAGTGGCATGATCTCTGCTAATTTCAACCTCTGCCTTCCAGGCTCCAGCGATCCTCCCATCTCAGCCTCTCGAGTAGCTGGGACTATAGACACACGCCACCACACCTGGCCTAATTCTGGTATTTTTTATAGAGACAGGGTTTCACCATGTTGCCCAAGCTGGTCTCAAACTCCTGAGCTCAAGCGATCCACCGGCTCTGGCCTCCCAAAGTGCTGGGATTACACACGAGCCACAGCACCTGGTCATGTATAAATCTTAATGTAGGTTGATTAAAATAAATTTTTTGTTCAGAAATAATACATTCATTTAAAAAAAGGTACAACTTATTTATGTCCATGGAAATACACAGACGCATTTGATATAAAAAATAAAAAATCTTCTCAAATGTTTGTTGTTCTTTCTTCATTAGGCCTAAAACTCAATTTTTCTTATTGTATGTCCCAGGGTGGTTGTGTCTAAGGTCTTGAATCCCCATCATGGTCCATCTCGCATAAGCCATGATTTAAAGCCTACATAGGCATTATTTACAAGACCTTTCAGCTTCTGGAATCATTCATCCTAAACATGTTTGAGGCTGTATAGTACATGTATGCTTCCCAAAAGAGGATTCGTGAGTTATCCAGTGTCCAAGTTAAAAGAGAAATTTCAGCATTATCTACCTCCCTCCACTCCAGTGCCCATAGTGATTATACCTCATAGATGACACATTCTCACCACTGGCTGTGTATGGCTTTTATTTAATTTTATTTATTTATTTATTTAAGTTTTATTATTTATTTATTTATTTTGAGATGGAGTTTTGCTCCTGTTGCCCAGGCTGGAGTGCAATGGCACGATCTCGGCTCACTGCAACCTCCGCCTCCTAGGTTCAAGCGATTCTCCTGCCTCAGCCTCCCGAGTAGCTGGGATTATAGGTGTCCACCACCACGCCCAGCTAATTTTTGTATTTTTAATAGAGACGGGGTTTCACTATATTGGCCAGGCTGGTCTCAAACTCTTGACCTCAGGCGATCTACCCGCCTCGGCCTCCCAAAGTGCTGGGATTACAGGCGTCAGCCACCGCGCCTTGCCTTGTTTTATTTATTTTAATAAAATAGACACCAGTGAAACCACTAACCAACAGGTGCAAGAGAACACTGACAATACTAACCTCTCTGTTCCTCCTCCGTACCAGTCTCCTGCTTCCCACATCCAAGTAACCACCTGAATGTTGTGTTTATCATTCCCTTGATTTTAAAAAGCACCTGCTTTTTGAAAGCAGGCTCTTCTGCTTGTCTTTTACATACAGAACTGAAGCAGCTGAGGTCATGACTAGAGTCCCTGTTTACTACTGCTGAATTACCAAATGCCCTACATTCAGGATCAGCATGTTACTGCACAGAGCCTGCAAGTGGCAGTGTCAGTTTTCAGCACAGCATCAGGTCAGGCTATATTTAACATGCATCCTCTTCTCTGCTGAAGAGCTGCAGCTGTGGCTCTGTTAGTCTGTGAACAAGGAGGACAAGTGGGAACTGAGGGACTTTAATGGAAAGTTGTAACAGGATTCGGTTAACTCAATCATAAATTAAATGGGCCTGTATTTAAAGGTCTAAGATAGTCTAGTTTCACAATACTATAATCTTTTTTTTTTTTTTTTTTTTGAGATGGAGTCTCACTCTGTTGCCCAGGCTGGAGTGCAGTGGTGCCATCTCAGCTCACCGCAACCTCCGCCTCCCGGATTCAAGTGATTCTCCTATCCCAGCCTCCCAAGTAGCTGGGACTACAGGCATGCACCATCGTGCCCAGCTGATTTTTCTTTTTTTTCTTTTTGGTAGAGATGGGGTTTTGCCATGTTGGCCAGGCTGGACTCGAACTCCTGACCTCAGGTGATCCACCCACCTAAGCCTCCCAAAGTGCTGGGATTACAGGCATGAGCCACTGTGTCTGGCCGCTATAATCTTTCTTTTTTTAAAAGAAACAAACAAAAAAACAGTATCAACTACCACACTGAATCAAATCTTAATTAAAATGTTTAAAACAGCTTGACAAACGGGCACAGTGGCTCACGCCTGTAATACCAGCACTTTGGGAGGCCAAGGAGGGCAGATCACTTGAGCCCAGGAGTTTGAGACCAGCCTGGGCAACATGGCGAAACTCCATCTCTACCAAAAACAAAAAACAATAAAAAAAAAAAAAACAAACAAAAAACCCCCCAAAAATTAGCTAGGCACTGTGGTGTGTGCCTGTAGTCCCTGCTACTTGGGGGGCTAAAGTGGGAGGATCACCTGAGTCCCAGGAGGTCAAGGCTGCAGTAAGCCATGATCACGCCACTGCACTCCAGCCTGTGCAACAGAGTGAGACCCTGTCTCAAAATAAATTTTAAAAAGGCCAAGTGCAGTGGCTCATGCCTGTAATCCCAGCACTTTAGGAGGCTGAGGCAGGCAGATCGCTTGAGGTCAGGAGTTCAAGACCAGCCTGGCCAACATGACTAAACCCTGTCTCTACTAAAAATACAAAAATTAGCTGGGCACGGCAGTGGGCACCTGTAATCCCAGCTACTCGGGAGGCTGAGGCATGAGAATCGTTTGAACCCAGTAGGCAGAGGTTGCAATGAGCTGATATTGTGCCACTGCACTCCAGCCTGGGTGACAAGGGAAACTCCATCTCAAAAAATAAATAAATGAAAAACAGCTTGACAGTTTCCATATCTGTTATAAAATCAACTGTTTTAATGTTTACTGTCTGGTCTAAAACCTGCGGCATAAAAACCATAACGAACATAAATGTTTACGGAAAATTACATTTCCAGGCATACAAATTGTAAATATGAGTAAAATTCAGTGATAATTGGACAGCCATTAGAACATGCTTTTCAAGGAGGTGCAATGATATATGGAGGTAGTGAAGAAAATATAAAGACAAGAAGCAAAATAGTCATGAACTATGCCTTAATTGTTTGAGTAAGTTTATATTACAGCCTTCCAGGGGGACTACTTGAAAGAGAACTTGGTGAAACGTCAGTACTGTGCTGCTGTTGTAACCCCCAAAGGAATATCTGCCTTGCCCCAGGAAGCTTGAGACTGAGAAATGCTTCTGGGATTCTTCTGAGCTTGGAAAATTGATATGAGGCACCGAAATCATCTCAATGAAACTGAACAAGGATAATTATAAAGTTTAGTCTTTGGTCCAAAAAAACCCCATATATATATATATAAAAACCTATGTAGGGAAAGGACACAACTTTGCATAATTATGACTCACTAAATCAACAGTATATCACAGCTAAGAAAATCCCCTGACCTCAGGCCATACTGATAAAGTCTTTTCAACAGGGAAAGTGACAGTCTTAACCCACAACAAGCTAGCTACAGTGTGTTCCCTTCTGGATACTCCACTATGAAAGGGAACTTAAACATCACGGTTCAAGCAGAAGGAAATTTGCATTTTGGTGAGGGAAGGATGAAGTTGCTGGAGAGTTTTTAAGACTGGGAAAGAGATCAAGCTTTCACACATGTGAAGGCTATTATACAAGAAGGATTAAATATGTTCTGAATTAATCTAGAGGTATTAGATAGAGCCCACATAAAACAAGAAGAGTAGTTAGAACTCAAAAGGCCCTGAGATGTTCCAAAGAAGCTAGGGAAGAGACACAGACGAATATAATTATCATTAAGAATACCAAAGTGTGAACTCCAGCGAGAAAGAGAATGGAGAGCCTTTAAAACTTCATCTAGGCCGGGCGCAGTGGCTCACACCTGTAATCCCAGCACTTTGGGAGGCTGAGGCAGGCGGATCACAAGGTCAGGAGATCAAGACCATCCTGGCTAACACGGTGAGACCCTGTCTCTACTAAAAATACAAAAAATTAGCCAGGCATGGTGACGGGTGCCTGTAGTTCCAGCTACTCAGGAGGCTGAGGCAGGAGAATGGCATGAACCCGGGAGGCAGAGCTTGCAGTGAGCTGAGATCGCCACTGCACTCCAGCCTGGGCGACAGAGTGAGACTCCGTCTCAAAAACAAACAAAACAAACCAAAAAACACTTCATCTAATACTGAGAATAATTTTTTTTTTTTTTTTTTTAAACAGGGTCTTGGGGCCGGGCGCGGTGGCTCACGCCTGTAATCCCAGCACTTTGGGAGGCAGAGGAGGGGGGATCATGAGGTCAGGAGATCGAGACCATCCTGGCTAACACAGTGAAACCCCGCCTCTACTAAAAAGTACAAAAAATTAGCCGGGCGTGGTGGCCGGCGCCTGTAGTCCCAGCTACTCGGGAGGCTGAGGCAGGAGAATGGCGTGAACCCGGGAGGCGGAGCTTGCAGTGAGCCAAGATCGCGCCACTGCACTCCAGCCTGGGCGACAGAGCGAGACTCCGTCTCAAAAAAAATAAAAAAATAAAAAAATAATAAACAGGGTCTTGGTCTGTTGCCCACGCTGCAGTGCAGTGGCGCAATCTCAGCTCACTGTAACCTCCGCCTCCTGGGTTCAAGCAATCCTCCCACTTCAGCCTCCTGAGTAGTTGGGACTATAGGCACACATCACCATGATCAGCTAATTTTTTTTCTTTTTCTTTTTGAGATGGAGTCTCGCTCTGTTGCCAGGCTGGAGTGCAGCAGCGTGATCTTGGCTCACTGCAATCTCCGCCTCCTGGGTTCAAGCGATTCCCCTGCCTCAGACTCCTGAGTAGCTGGGACTACAGGTACGCACCACCATGTCTGGCTAGTTTTTTTGTATTTTAGTAGAGACGGGGTTTCACCATGTTGGCCAGGATGGTCTCGACCTCCTGACCTCATGATCTGCCCACCTTGGCCTCCCATAGTGCTGGGATTACAGGCGTGAGCCAACACGCCCAGCTATGCTCAGCTAATTTTTAAATTTTTAGTAGAGACAGGGTATATTGCCCAGGCTGGTCTAGAACTCCTGGGCTCAAGCGATCCTCCCATCTTGGCCTCACGAAGTGCTGGGATTACAAGGCATGAACCACTGCACCTGGCCAGAATCTATAATCTTAAGATTACCCTGGTTCCTCTCACAGTCAAGGCTCTATGGAGAAAATGGCATTTTCTTTCATGTATTCTTTGTTTGACACCAGTTCTAAAACCTCAACACACTGACTAGAAACTTGATTACAGATTCTAGAAAAACTCCTAGAGTCAGAAAACAGGTTTTAGTCTTTATTCTGCCATAATTCAAGTGTGTTATCCTGGATGAACACCTTAGGCTCTGTGTAAAATTCAGATGTTTTATCCATAAAATGAGAGCTATATTAGAATATTTTCCAGCTCTATAACTACTTTATTTTTGAGACAAGGGTCTCATTCTGTCACCTGGGCTGGAGTGTAGTAGCATGATCACCACTCACTGAAGCCTCGACCTCCTGGGCTCAAGCAATCTTCCCACTTCAGCCTCCCAAGTAGCTGGTATTACAGGCACGTGCTACCCTGCCCAGGTAACTTTTGTAATTTTTCCAGACAGGGTTTTGCCATGTTGTCCAGGCTATTCTCAAACTCCTGGGCTCAAGTGATCTGCCTGCCTGGGCCTCCCAAAGTGGTGGGACTACAAGCGTGAGCCACCATGCTCAGTCTATAACTCCCGAAATTCTGAGCTGAGTTACATTACTATCTTCTCTAGTAAATGTCATTGAATTTATAATAAAAAATTGATGTTAATGTCCACATTTCTAAAAGTAACAGTCAACTAATACATGAATGATGCCTAAGAGATTCCATGTTACTTAAAAACTTCAAAAATTAAAGAAAGTGTGTTTTTATCTTTGATTTGGTTAAAAGAGGATATATAAATTTGAATATAAAACAGAATTAACAAAAGTTATTAGGATAAGTATCTTTAAGTAGTATAGCAAAATTTTTTTTAAATTACCGTGTCCTGTGGTTGTAGAGTGGAAATTACTTTGGACTTAACAGTTAACATAATATGAAAAAGTTAAAACAAATTGAGCTTCGGCTAACTACAAAGTTCATTTTAGTCACTTTAAATCCTTTCTGGTATGTTCTATGACTCACTTAAAATACTCAGAGACAGGGTCTTGCTATGTTGTCCACGCTAGCCTCAAACTAGGCTCAAGTGATCTTCCTGCCTTAGCCTTCCTCAGTAACTGGGATAACAGGCACACACCACCACGCCTGGCTCTATGACTTTTAAAGTTAAGTATTAGCAGGGCATGATGGCATGTGCCTGTGGTCCCATTTACTCAGCAGGCTGAAGCAGGAGGAATGCTTCAGCCCAGGAAGTTGAGGATGCAGTGAGCTGTGTTCACAGCACTGCACTCCAGCCTGGGTGACAGAGTGAGATGCCATCTTCAAGAATAATAAAATGAAATAAAGTAAAATAAAATAAAATATAATAAAGCTAACCAGAAAGGGGACATTTGGCCAGATATGATGGCTCCCAGAACTTTGAGAGGCCAAGGTGGGAGAATTGCTTGAGGCCATGAGTTCTAGACCAGCCTGGGCAGTTTAGCAAGATTTCATCTCTACAAAAAATAAAAAAAAAAAATTAAAAACGAGATATTCCAGCGCTATGGAGTTCAAGGTCTATGGGTTTTTATTTATTTATTTATTTATTTTCTTGAGATGGACTTTCACTCTTGTTGCCCAGGCTGGAGTGCAATGGCGCAATCTCGGCTCACCACAACCTCAGCCTCCCAGGTTCAAGCGACTCTCCTGCCTCAGCCTCCCAAGTAGCTGGGATTACAGGGATGCGCCACCACACCAGGCTAATTTTGTATTTTTGGTAGAGACGGGGTTTCTCCACGTTGGTCAGGCTGGTGGAGAACTCCTGACCTCAGGTGATCTGCCCGCCTCGGCCTCCCAAAGTGCTGAGATACAGGAGTGAGCCACTGCGCCCAGCCATTTTAATTTTCATTTTATGGATTTACATTAAAAGTTTTTTTTTTTTCTTTTTTGAGATGGAGTCTCTCACTCTGTCACCCAGGCTGGAGCGCAGTGGTGCGATCTCAGCTCACTGCAACCTCCACCTCCTGGGTTCAAGCAATTCTCCCTGCCTCAGCCTCCAGAATAGCTGGGATTACAAGCTCCCACCACCACGCCCAGCTAATTTGAATTTACATTAAAAGTTTGCAGAACTTTTTTTTCTAGGCATCTAAAAATTCTACCTTCAAAGGCAAATCCAAATATCATAATAAATGAGTCAAATTAAAAATATCAAAAATTCATTTTAGGCTGGGCATGGTGGCTCATGCCTGTAATCCCAGCACTTTGGGAGGCTGAGGCAGGCAGATCACCTGAGGTCAGGAGTTCGAGACCAGCCTGGCCAACATGGCGAAACCCCGTCTCTACTAAAAAATACAAAAATTAGCTGGGCGTGGTGGTACACGCCTGTAGTCCCAGCTACTCGGGGGGCTGAGGAAGGAGAACCTCTTGAACCTGGTAAGTAGAGGTTGCAGTGAGCTGTGATTGCGCCACTGCACTCCAGCCTGGGTGATAGAGACTCCATATCAATAAATAAAAATAAAAATAAAGACAAATTCATTTTGGAGCTTAAATTAAGCATCAAAAATTCAATTTGCAAAAATTATACAGCCAATAATCTAAGGTTTTCAGAAGTGCATTTTAACAAAAATTGGTCAGGTGTGGTGGCACATGCCTGTAGTCCCAGCTACTCAGGAGGCTGAAGTGGGAGGATTGATCCCTTTAGCCAAGGAAATCGAGGCTGCAGTGAGCCAAGATTACTACTGCACTTCAGCCCGGATGACAGGGTGAGACTACCATCACAAAAAAATAAAAAGAGTGCGTTTCAGTTTTTTCTGTCCTTTTATTTATTTTATTTTTTGAGACGGAGTCTTGCACTGTTGCCCAGGCTGGAGTGCAGTGGCCCAATCTCGGCTCACTGCAAGCTCCGCCTCTTGGGTTCACGCCATTCTCCTGCCTCAGCCTCCCAAGTAGCTGGGTCTACAGGCGACCACCACCACGCCCGGCTAGTTTTTTGTACTTTTAGTAGAGACGGGGTTTCACCATGTTAGCCAGGATGATCTCGATCTCCTGACCTCGTGATCCGCCCACTTCAGCCTCCCAAAGTGCTGGGATTACAGGCGTGAGCCACTGCGCCCAGCCTGTCCATTTTTTTTTTAATTTTAGAGACAGGGTCTCACTATATTGGCAAGACTGGACTCGAACTCCTGAGTCCAAGTGATCCTTCCATCTCACATTCCCAAGTGGCCAGGACTACAGGTGCACACCATTGTGTACTGCTCTTCCCCCTCTGTAATTACTGCTTGGCAGCACTGAGCTTCTATTAAGTCCCCTGAGGGGTGGCAATGAGCAAATGTGATAGCTAGTCTCTGGGGGGCTACAATCTAGGAACATTCTTTCTTGCTTTTTTTTTGAGACAGAGTATCGTTCTTGTCGCCCAAGCTGGAGTACAATGGCGCGATCTCAGCTCACTGCAACCTCCGCCTCCTAGGTTCAAGCAATTCTCTTGTCTCAGCCTCCCAAGTAGCTGGGATTACAGGCACCCACCATCACACTGGCTTTTTTTTTTTGTATTTGTAGTAGAGACACGGTTTCACCATGTTGACCAGGCTGGTCTCCAACTCCTGACCTTAGGTGATCCACCCACCTCAGCCTCCCAAAGTGCTGAGTTTATAGGCATGAGCCACGGCACCTGGCCCCTTTCTTGTTTGTATGCCCTACTATAATAAAGGGAGCAAAAATAAAATTGCTTTTACAGTTGCCCTCACAGACCTCACCTTTCCAGATCTTCTGTTTTTGCAACAAATCTTAATATATTCAAATAATGAAATACATTTTCCCAAAATCTTTCTAGAGATCTGATTTGTTGCCTATCCGACCCTCTACCCCCAAATCTCTCAACCTGTGGTAAATTAGAAAGAGCAGGTTCTAGCTTTGGGCTCTTTTTAGAAGGAAAAAATATCTTCATTGGTTAAAAAAAATGAGCTGAAGTGCTCTTAAAGACTCAATAAATCTCCTATCTTCAGTTATATCACAAATGAGTGACTCAGGGTCTCAGTCCTTGTTTCAGGGTAAAAAGCAATGTGAAGAGTTAGTCTAAAACTGCTAAAAGAAACAGGCAACATTTTTAAAGCCAATATTTGCATAAGCCTTTATTTCAAATCTGTTTTGCATAAAAGTAGCAGCCTGCTCTCTACCTTTTGGTTTCATCATTTAGTAGGGAGTGACACTTATGCCAGCTGTGCACAGAGAACAGCAAAATGCTTAAATACCAGAGTGCTCAAGTACACCAAACAGTGTGACAGATCAGATGCAGTTGTGAACATGGGTTAACGCGGTGAAATTGTGCACATGCATTTCTGGAGAATATTCTCCAGGAATTAGAAAAACCTTGAGGGATTCCGTTTAGTAGAGAGTTCTATTCTAACCACCATGGCCTGCTGTTTCTGGGAGGCAGCTGTAGTGCCACAAGAAAAAGACTGGATTGAACCAGTCTCAGTTCTGCTGCTTACTAGTTGTGTGATTTTTCAAAAGTCCAACTCTATAAATGTCACTATCTACCTCAGAGTTTGAGGAATGGTAACGATTAGATTAGATAATAAATAGAAAAATGCTATGCAATTTTAGGTGTTGCTCTAGTTTACACATATACCTTCTGTTTACACACAAATGACCTGGCATGTCCCCTCATGGCTTTAAAACCATCCTGTACCATACCAATCACCCCCATCCCCCACCCCGGACCCCATACCTCACCCCACCACAGACATATCCTTCCCTGACAAACATACCCTTCTTCTCTATTTCTGCTGTATTATCTGACTTGCCTCTGATGTTCATTTACTGAAAACATACTCAGGTGGCCCTTGAACAACACAGCTTTGAGCTGTCTGGGTCCACTTATACACAGCTTTTTTCAACCAAACATGGATCTAAAAAAGAATATTCTCGAATGTGAAATCTGCATATGTGGAGGCTTTTTAATTTTTTTTAGAGACAGGGTCTCACTTTCCTGCTACCCAGGCTGGAGTGCAATAGTATGCGATCAGCTCACTGCAGCCTAGAACTCCTGGACTCAAGCAATCCTCCCACTTCAGTCTTCCTAGTAGCTAGGACTACAGGCACACACCACCACACCCAGCTAATTTTTGTAGGGTTTTTTGGTAGAAATGAGGTCTCATTATGTTGCCCAGGCTGGTCTCAAACTCCTAGTCTCAAGTAATCCTCCTACCTTGGCCTCCCAAAGCACTGAGACCACAGCTGCTTTTCTTACATGTGGGTTCCACAGGGTGACTGTGAAACTTGAGCATGCATGATTTGGTTGTACACAGGCGGTCCTAAAATCAATCCCCTGAGTACACTGAGAAATGATTATGTCCATACCATACAACCCCCCCATACCAAAATCCATGAATGCGCAAGTCCCTTATATAAAACAGTGTATTATTTGCACATAATCTATCCACATACCCCCTTTAAATCATATCTACATTATTTATAATACCAAATACAATGTAAATGCTATGGGAACAGTTGTAATATTATATTGTTTAGGGAATAATGACAAGAAAAAAAAAGTCTGTTTGTACATGTTCAATACAGATGCAACCATCCATTTTCTTCCCCCCAGATATTTTCAATCCACAGATGGTTGAATCCAAGGTGTGGAACCCATGCATACAGAAAGCCAACTGTACTCATCCTCCAAAACTTGGCTCAAATGTCACCTACTCACAGAAGACTTGCTGAATCCTTCCTGTGAAATCTGTTACATATCTCTGCTGATTTTTTTTTAAATTTGAGGCAGGGTCTCACTCTGTCACCCAAGCTGGAGTGCAATGGCATGATCACAGCTCACTGCAGCCTCAACCTCTCCAGCTCAGGTGATGCTCCCACCTCAGCCTCCTGGTTAGCTAGGACTACAGGGCCACATCACTATGCCTGGCTAATTTTTTGTATTTTGTTTTGTAGACATGGGGTTCTGCCATGTTGCTCAGGCTGGTCTTGAAGTTCTGGGCTCAAGAGATCTACCCGCCTCAGCCTTCCAAAGTGCTGGGATTATAGGTGTGAGCCACTGAGCCTGGCCGAGAATTCTATCTTAATACATCCTTCGCATTCCCAGTATCTAGCTTCATCTTGCAAAAGGACAGCATTCAGCAATATTTATGGAACTAATGGCCTTGAATTCCATTCTCTAGACACTGTGATCTCACTATATATTCTGGAAGAAAAGATCTCATATTCAGCAACAGATATTAGTGGTAAAACAGATGCTAAGGCATGGATTTTCATATCTACCCTCAAAGTTCTCTCTCTCTCTCTCTATATATATATGCGTATATATATATACACATATATATATACATACATATATATATATATATATTTTTTTTTTTTCGAGATGGAGTCTTGCTCTGCCGCTCAGGCTGGAGTGCAATGGCGCGATCTTGGCTCCCCGCAACTGCCACCTCCCGGGTTCAAGTGATTCTCCTGTCTCAGCCTCCCGAGTAGCTGGGATTATAGGCACACACCACCACGCCCAGCTAATTTTTTGTATTTTTAGTAGAGACAGCGTTGCACCATGTTGGCCAGGCTGGTCTTGAACTCCTGACCTTGTGATCCACCCGCCTCAGCCTTCCAAAGTGCTGGGATACAGGCGTGAGCCGTGGTACCTGGCAAAGTTATATATTAACATATATTTCTAATAACAACTTATTTAAAAGCCCAACCATATGCCAATAAGCAATCCATAGAAACTTTTTCATGACACTTGGGAGAATAAAGTCCCTGAATCTTCACTACTTCAAGAACATATCAGAGATGAACTTACCATCATCTAAAGTGATGTCCTGCAGACCAATGGTTGCAAAGTTAGGCTCTCGATCTTCTGGTTCAGGTTTAATGCTCACAGTTGCCCCATCAGGTGGAAATGAAGCTGGATCACACAAACTGTGACATATTAAGGATGAAGGTGCAGAAAGACCCCCCTGGCCCGTACTTTGTGCTTGAGTTGAGTGCTGTCCAGAATGCATTCTGGTGGCTGGAGACGGTGATGAGGCAGTTCCTGAGCTAGGAGATTGGTAAGGCATAGGCTGAAGCTGAGGAGATGGTGGCCCAGAAAGCGGTGAACTAGCCAAGGGATGAGAAGCTGCTGGGGAAGCTGTTGTAGCAGACCCTGAATGTGAAGGACCATATGTAATAGGTTGTAACTGAGACGAAGGCTGACCTGTAATCTGGTCAGCCACTGGAGAAGAAAGAGATCTTTGTCCTGTATTTGAACAATGATATCCCATTGATTGCAGATGAGGCAGGGTATGCACAGAATGAGGTGTATGGGCTAAGAGATGTCCTGTTGAGCCTGAATTTGAAGAATGAAATGGTATGGATGACAGTGGTTGACAGCCAAGATTCACTAAACCAGAAAGAGTTGCATCCTGCTGAAACAAAACTGAATCAAATTCTTGACTAGAGGCAGCATTAATAGGAAGACAAGTTGGTCCATTGTACACAACATTACTTTGCATAGGCTGATAGGAAGACCCCACAGGAGGTGTTGGTGTGACTTGAAAAGGCTGGTGTACAATTGGAGAAGGAATCATATGCTGTTCTTTACTAACACTCTCATCTCTACACTGCAACTGTGGCAGATGGGATGAGGTCACCATGGATGCATATGTTTGTGGGATGGAACAAATCAAACTTCTCTGTCCTGACAGTACACTGTCATGTGAACACCCTGAATCAGAGGAAGGCCTCTGGGTCTGAGCAGGATGAGGCACAGGCAAAGATGGAACTGAAGACAAATCAGTCTCTTCTCTGTGTTCATGCTTCATCAAAACTGAAAAGAAAATGATTAAAGCAAATATTATTATACAATACATAAAATTATCATGACAGGCCTTCATGCTAGGTTACACAACTACAGCATAAGCTGAGGGGCAAACTCAAATGCCAAGGAAGGCAGTTCATATAAAATATCGTGTATGTCTGTGTGTATGTGTAGACGTATATATATGTATACACATACACGTTTTGCTTCTGTATAATATGAATATCTTTGGGAAGAGGCACAAGAAACTATGTTAGAGTCACTGCTGGGAAGGAAAATTAGGTGACTAAGCGACAGAATTAGGAAGTTTACTTTTTACTATATACTTTTTTATGTCTTTTGAATGTTTTTCACTGTGTATTTATTACCTATTCAAAATTAAGTAACTAAAACAAAAAACAAAGCCCTAGGGCCTAATTAAGTATTGACTTGGGGATCCCTGATCCGAAGCCTACCAGTCATCTGGTTTTACATGTTGCATCATATACCAGAAATCATGACTCTGACATTCATAGAACTTCTGCTTTACAATGGTTCTCACATGCATCTCACTTGATCCTCTGCCATCATGTGGGGATCAAAACAAGTACTAAAATCCACAAAAAAACTAACAAATACATTCTGCAAAGTTGCAGGATACAAAATCAACATACAAAAATAATAAGTTATATTTCTATAAACTAGCAATAAACATCTGAATAAAAATTCAGAAAACAATTTCTTTTTTTTGTTTTTGGGAAACAGGGTCTCACTCTGTCGGCCAGGCTGGAGTGCCATCGTGCAATCTCGGCGTACTGCAACAAGGGATCCTCCCACCTCAGCCTCCTGAGTAGCTGGAATACAGGCGTGCGCCACCATGCTCATGTTTATTTTTTGTAGAGACAAAGTCTTACTGTGTTGCCCAGGCTGGTCTCAGACTTCCACACTCAAGCAATCCTCCCACCTCAACCTCCCAAAGTGCTGGGATTATAGGCATAAGCCACTGTGCATAGCCAACAATTTCATTTATAATAACATCAAAAAATAATAAAATACTCAGAAATGATTTAACCATGGAAGGCAGGACTTATAACTGAAAACTACAAAACACTGCTGAAAGAAATTAAAGAAGCTCTAAATAAATGGAAAGACTTTCCAGGTTCATGGATTGAAGACTTAATATTGCTAAGACAACAACACTCTCCAAAGTGATCTTTTTTTAAAAAAAAAATGTCCTTGAGTCATATAAAGTGATCTTCAGATTCAATGTAATCCCTATCAAAGTCTCAGTGACAGTTTTTGCAGAAATAGAAAAACTCATTCTAAAATACGCATGGAATCTCAAGAGATCCCAAATAGCCAACACAATCTTTTTTCCCATGTGTCCAAGGCATAAACCAGGTATGGGCACAGACCAAAAGCCAAGCTGGAATAAATAAGGCATTGATTTGTCCCTGGCTTATATGAGATAGGCAGCACCAACCAGACATCACTCTACCCAAGTCAAGGACAACCAACATCATCTTGAAAAAGAACAGAGTTGGAGGAAATCAGGACTTCCTGATTTAAAAACTTACTACACAAAGCTACAAAAATTAAAACAGTGTGATATTAACATAAGGATAGACATAATCAATGTGATGGAATAGAGTCCAGAAATAAAATCTCACACATTTGTCAACTAATTTTCAAAAACAAGGGTGCCAAAACCATTCAATGGGGGAAAGAACAGTCTTTTCAACAAATGGTGCTGAGAAAACTAGATATCAACATGTAAAAGAATGAAGTTGGGGCTGGGCGCAGTGGCTCACACCTGTAATCCCAGCACTTTGGGAGGCTGAGGTGGGAGGATCACTTGAGGTCAGGAATTCGAGACCAGCCTGGCCAACATGATGAAACCCCGTCTCTACTAAAAACACAAAATTAGCTAGGCGTGGTGGTGCACACCTGTAATCCCAGCTACTTGGGAGGCTGAGGCAGAAGAATCACTTGAACCCAGGAGGCAGAGGTTGCAGTGAAACGAGATAGCACCATTGCATTCCAGCCTGGGCAACAAGAGTGAAATTCTGTCTCAAACAAAAATAAAATTTAAAAACCCTAAAAGAACCAGCCATTTGCAATTAATGATCATCCCTTCACTGGATATTGATATTGGTTGGATCCCTATTGCAAGGGGATTGCCAAAAAGGTAATAAATTCAGAAATACCTTAATAAAAAACAAGCAACTATTGATGGCAGTGGTTGCCCATCTAGAGTGGCCACTGCCATGACACTGGCTGCAGTGGGCGAGGTGCAGCCAAGACGGCGTGCTCCACAGAGCTGGTGGGAGCTGGGAACAGGTGGAAGCCCCGCCACCTTCTGAATTGGCAGGGCGGGAGCCTTGCACTTCCTGGGTGCAGTTGTGGCCACCCAGCTGCAGCTGCTGACCCGGGCATCCCTGCGCTCTTGGCGGGGGGAGAGGGGCGGTAGTAGGAAGAAGCCCCACCATCCTGGGTGCAGCTACAGCCACTCAAACGATGGCTGCTGACCTAGGCATCTCTGCCTAGGAAGAGAGACCCAGGAAGCCCCCCTCCCGCAACAGCTCAGAGATGCTTGCTCCCGGTGTCTGGCCCCTCCCTGCTCCTGGTGCCCATTTCAATCTTGGAGCGAGGTTGAGGCCGAGTCTGGGTGATGTTGCAACCCAGCCAGGTGTGTGTATGCTTGGGGCAGTGCTGACACACCAGACCCCTGCCGCCTCAGCCCCCTCCAGACTTTGGGCACTGATGAGCATGGGAGGGAGGTCGAAGTAGGGCTGAGGGCAGCTCAGCCCTGGTTTGCAGGCGCCCCTTGACAGAAACAACCTGGGCACCATGAACAGCAACAGGAGGCAGACAGGTTCCTGGGTGGAAAGAGGTGGGTTGCCAGTGAAGCCCCACCTTCAGGGTGGAGAAGGCCTGAAGTCTGGGGGCTGGGCTGCCAGTCCCACAGACCAGAGTGCGAACTTATGGTGCTTTTTCCGGGCCCACCCATGGCCACCCCATGGACCAGTCAGCATGCACTTTCTCTCCTCTGAAGCCCATATAAAACCTGGACTCATCCATACTCAAAAAGAGAAAACAGGATGACCAGCTGTGGAGAGGAGCTACCCACCCCAGGGTCTCCTCTCTGCTGAGGGCTGAGAAGACAACAGGACAACCTGCCTGTGGAGAGGAGCTACCCATTCTAGAGTTTCCTCTCTGCTGAGGGCTGAACACTTGGGACACCCTGGCTGCAGAGAGGAGCTACCCTCTGTGGGTCTTCTCTGAGCTCTTCTATTGCTCAAAAAAGCTCCTCTTCATCCCGCTCACCCTCCATTTGTCCGTGTACCTCATTCTTCCTGGGCACAGGACAAGAACTCAGTGGGGCTGAAAGAGTTGTAATACAAACAGGGTTGAAACAGGCCCCCTGCTCGCTATGTTGGCAGCAACAAGGAGAGAAGAGCTGCGGCCTTCAGGAAGCCCAGACCTAGGAGCTCTCTGAGCCAGGGCTGTGACACCCTCTTTGGGGCTCTGAGGTTCCTGGCATCTCAAGTTTCTAGGAGCCACCATGTTCCCCAGTGCCAGCCATGGAAGCTGCCTGTGGTATCCCTGGTCCAGCTGCAGCCTCACAGGGCGCCACCACCCATGCTGGCGCCTAGAGCTGCCAGACCCTCCATAGCCAGCGTGCCTGGCTGTGAGCAGTGGCTGGACCCCACGCTCACTCACTCACACACCCCTTCCCACTCTGCTCACCCTTTGCAGGCATGGGATCCAGGCCAGTTGCACGAGCCGAATGCAGCTTGCCAGGCCAAGTGGCCCCAGAGGGCTGTGGGCAAAGGTGCCACTAGCCACAGGGGTTTTCGGCTGGCAAAGTGACACCTCAAGGATCCCATAACAATATGACTATCTAAAAATTGTATAAGTAAAATTTTAAAAGGAGTTATTTGCCATAAACAAAATCTCTAAATAAAGTATTCATACAAATTAATGACACAAACAAAATAACACTAACATAACAGAGATCAGGTCATACAAAATACTAAGAAGTTATTACAATTCTGTAAAATTCACTGTTGATGATGAAAAATTAAAGTGTTCAGTTACAAAACTATATATGGGCTAGTCCCATTTCCATTTTTTAAAAATTTTGTTTATATGTGGATCAAAGGAATCTGGAAGAACAGAATGATAGTCTCAGAATAGAAGAGAATTTAAATGTTTTTTTTGTTGTTGTTTTGTTTTTGTTTTTGTTTTGAGATGGAGTCTTGTTCTGTCACCCAGGCTGGAGTGCAGTGGTGTGATCTCAGCTCACTGCAAGCTCCGCCTCCTGGGTTCACGCCATTCTCCTGCCTCAGCCTCCCCAGCAGCTGGGACTACAGGCTCACGACGCCACGCCCGGCTCATTTTTTTGTATTTTTAGTAGAGACAGGGTTTCACCCCATGTTAGCCAGGATGGTCTTGATCTCCTGACCTCGTGATCCACCCAAAGTGCTGGGATTACAGGCGTGAGCTACAGCGCCTGGCCAAGAATTTGAATGTTTTAATATAGTCTTTCCACCTGTCTTTTTTTTTTTTAATTACAGTAATGTACTGACTTTTGTAAAAATTTTATTCAAAATGTCATTTTAGAAAAAAATGAAAAAAGCTAAATGCTACAGAGATAGTAACCAACCAGAACAAGTACTACACAAGCATTCCTGTGTGTCTATTCTTCTGTTAGTGTATGCCACCTGATTTGTCATCTATCAACCATAAGGCCAGTGATGAGTTACAGTGCAACCCAATGTTTTCTTTCCATTCCAGAGCTCTACTGATTTCCATTCCCAAATGTAATATCCTCTAGGATTCTGCCTTTTTATTGTCCTCCCAATACATGGGCTGAAAGGCGGCAAATTCTCCTGGATTGCCTTTTTTTTTTTTTTTTTTTTTTTGAGACGGAGTCTCGCTCTGTCGCCCAGGCTGGAGTGCAGTGGCGCGATCTCGGCTCACTGAAAGCTCTGCCTCCCGGGTTCATGCCATTCTCCTGCCTCAGCCTCCCGAGTAGCTGGGACTACAGGCGCCTGCCACAATGCCCGGCTGATTTTTTGTATTTTTAGTAGAGACGGGGTTTCACTGTGGTCTCAATCTCCTGACCTCATGATCCGCCCACCTCGGCCTCCCAAAGTAGCGGGGCCACAGGTGTGAGCCACCGCGCCCGGCCCCTGGTTTGCCTTTCAATTACTACCATTATAAGGTAGTAAGTAATCAAACCCCCTAATCTGCTTGACTGATTTTGCTTTTCCTTATTGCAATCTGGAAAGCCCTCTTCTTTCTCATTCAGGTTAGAGTCTACAATCCCTCATCTCAACAGTATTTGATAACCTTTTTGGACAGGACGTACCCCATTCTGGAGGAGATGCATACCTTACCACCCGCCTTGAAGAATTTGAGTGCTACTTAAGAAAGTTTAACAGCAGGTCAACTTGTTACCAAGGGGTATGAAAAACAAAAAGGGAGGAAAAAGAAAATTAAACCCCTGGGCCAGGCGCGGTGGCTCACACCTGCAATCCCAGCGCTTTGGAAGGCCAAGGCAAGCGGATTGCCTGAGGTCAGGAGTTCGAGACCAGCCTGGCCAACGTGGTGAAACCCCGTCTCTACTAAAAATACAAAAATTAGCCAGGGTACCTGTAATCCCAGCTACTTGGGAGGCTGAGGCAGGAAAATCATATGAACTTGAACCCTGGAGGCGGAGGTTGCAGTGACCCAAGATCACACCACTGTACTCAAGCCTGCGCAACAGGGTAAGACTCTCTCTCAAAATAAATAAATAAATAAATAAATAAACCCCTAATTACAGAATTAATTATAATAGTATCTGTAAATTGATGATCAACATCAATGGTGCCCTTCAATCAAGTCTAGAATGCTACTAGGTTTCTGTAGAGAACTTTCTCTCTCTTTACAAAAACTATTTCTGTGTGTTTTTTTGTTTGTTCGTTTGTTTGTTTTTTGAGACAGAGTCTCGCTCTGTCGCCCAGGCTGGAGTGCAGTGGCGCGATCTTGGCTCACTGCAAGCTCCACCTCCTGGGTTCACGCCATTCTCCTGCCTCAGCCTCCTGAGTAGCTGGGACTACAGGCGCCCGCCACCACGCCCGGCTAATTTTTTTATTTTTTAGTAGAGACGGGGTTTCACCATGTTAGCCAGGATGGTCTCGATCTCCTGACCTCGTGATCCACCCACCTCAACCTCCCAAAGTGCTGGGATTACAAAGTGTGAGCCACAGCGCCCGGCCTACAAAAACTATTTCAAACATTCTCCATGATTGTCCAACTGTGAAATCACCCAAACTTCCCTCTGCTCACAACAGGACACTTCATGTCATTTTTTGCAGAAAAAACCTAAAGCTATCATATGGAAGCTCCTTAAACTCTCCATTACTAAATCTACAAACTTTTTTCATCTACATCCATCTTAATCCATCTTCTTTATCTTCTTTCCCTTCTGTTCCTTCTCCCCTCTAAGGCCCATTTTAAATCCTATCCCCTCATCTGTCCCCAAAACCTGATATTCTTTATCATCACTGATGTTCTGTCTGTATATTCAAAACACTCTTGGTGTTTGAATCACCTTCTTGGACTTATCTCATGTAAATCTCACTCCTCAGAGTCACTAATTTCAGAAAAGATTAAACTGGTTCTTGACACTTTATAAAGAAAAGAAATATGAGGAAAATGATTTTGAAACACAAGTCTGATCATGTTACCTTTCTGTTAAAGCTCATTTCTTTTTTTTTTTTTTTTTTTTGTGACGGAGTTTCGCTCTTGTTTCCCAGGCTGGAGTGCAATGGTGCGATCTCGGCTCACCGCAACCTCCACTCCTGGGTTCAAGCAATTCTCCTGGCTCAGCCTCCTGAGTAGCTGGGATGACAGGCATGCACCACCACACCCGGCTAATTCTGTATTTTTAGTAAAGATGAAGTTTTTCCATCCATGTTGGTCAGGCTGGTCTCAAACACCCAACCTCAGGTGATCCTCCCACCTCGGCCTCCCAAAGTGCTGGGATTACAGGCATGAGCCACTGCGCCTGGCCACACTGCCTTTTTATGGTGCTAAGGGTACAAGGAGAGTTCATGACCCAGAACCACACACATACTCACAAACACCTGCCCCTCTGTAATGCTGGGAATTTTTGATAAAAACCCTTCTGAAAAAAGACCTTAAACCTACCGTCCATCTTCTAATTTCCTTATAATAAATCATTACAAAATAACAACTGAGACCACATCTAATATTTAAAGTCAACAAAAACTTTAGAGTGGGCATCTGTTGGTGTTTTCATTGTTTATAAGCACTCTACCTTAAACACTGTAATATAGGATTTGTTAAATAACTTTTTATTCATTAGGAAAGAAAGCTCTATAGTAAACCATCATGACTCCTCGTACCTGGTGTATAAGTAAAACGTTGAGACTGGCTTTTTTTCCTCTTGCCATTGCAAAGATAAAAGTGCACCTGCACTGCAGCTGTAACTGCTGGGTTATGATATGGAGGAACTTCAAGGACAATGTGAGCCTAAGGATGGAAAGCAAGATTGTGTTACACTCAGAACTAAAAATGAAATGCACCTGTTAAACACATCACAACTCATGAGTCTTAACTACAAGGCTCCAGCATAGATAATTATGCACATCAGCTAGTCATATACATCATCTGGAGATTTACTAAAGGGATACTTCAGTCTTGAAAGAGATAAGTCCTTTAATCAATAAAAGAGAAATTGCTTTTTACTCACCCAATTGGGTTTCTGGTTGTAGCAGAAGTAAAAAGTCTTACATACTATGTAGTGAGATGTTTTACTCTACTGAATATTACATGTTACTGTGTATCTTAACAGTAAATTCATTCTGATTTTTAATTAGGTTTAATGGTTCCCAAGTGGCATTATAGTTTAGATTTCTTATTTTAAATTTTATATTCAAAATGTTCTAAACTGGAGCCAGGTGCGATAGCTCACACCTGTAATCCCAGCACTTTGGGAGGCTGAGGTGGGCGGATCACTTGAGGTCAGGAGTTTGAGATCAGCCTGGCCAACATGTTAAAACCCTATCTGTACTAAAAATACAAATTAGCCAGGCATGATATTGCACGCCTGTAGTCCCAGCTACTCAGGAGTCTGAGGCAGGAGAATTGCTTGAACCCGGGAGGCAGAGGCTGCAGTGAGCCGAGACTACACCACTGCACTCCAGCCTGCACGACAGAGCTAGACTCCATCTAAAAATAAATAAATAAAAATTAAAAAAATAAAATAATCCAAATGTTCTAAACCGGCATTAAACAAAATATGTATCTATATCAAAAATAATTTTACAAAACCAAGGTGAAAATCTTTAGCCCCAAACCAAATACAATCCTCAACCTAACTGCTCCAGATCTTTGGAAAGCACTGTGGGAAGTGGTATTCCCTAGCCCAGAAAATGCTCTGTCTCCATTCCAACCACCATAACAAGACCAAAACTTTCAATGTAGAATCCTAGAAAGCTTAACTAAATAGCTGAAGAGTTAGAAATATGTGTTAAGTACACAATTCCCTAAGGACTTGTCTTGCTCCTATCTTTTACCCACTACATATGTTCTTTCTCTTTTTTATTTCTCCATGAAGGCCTATACATATGTTCTTTATTGAATTTGTTTTTATTCCTAAATGAGTTCAGAGAAATTAATGATAATTTCAATAAGAACCTTCTGATGATCTTTCATTTCTAGTTTCTCCTTCCCTATATACAATAAGGAGAAAAGAAGACACTAACTGGTTATCTTTTCTAAACTTCAATTTAATTTACTTTAATACTAGGTAAATATTTTACTTCCAAACCGCTAGAAATTTTACTTTTTTAGACAGGGTCTCACTCTGTCACTCAGGCTGCAGTGCAGTGGCATGATCATGGCTCACTGCAGCCTTGGACCTCCCAGGCTCAGGTGATCCTCCCACCTCAGCCTCCCAAGTGGCTGGTACTACAGGCGCACCTCACCACGCATGGCTAATTTTTTGTATTTTAGAGACAGGGTTTTACCATGTTGCTCGGGCTTGTCTCAACTCCTGGGCTCAAACAATCCTCCTGCTTCAGACTCCCAAAGTGCTGGGATTATAGGCATGAGCCACCATGCCCAGCCTAATTTTACTTTTTTATTAATCAATATACAAAAGAGTCATCCATACCATAAAGCAGCACTATTCAATTTTCTATTCAGTGTCTTAAATATTTCTTAAGAATTAAGGTAAATTTCTTACCCCTTGACATTTTTCCCTGATTATCTTCCCTTCTACCTCCCACTGAGGTCGTCCATCTATTGAAAGAAAGAGTTTATAGTTAAAAGCAATTCATATCAGAAAGCATACAGACAAAATCTAATGCATGGATAGTATCACAAATTTATTAACAAAGGGGATCTTTTTTCCACTGACTTCCATTATGAAAATAAAATATAAATATGTACAAATGGGGAAAATACAAGGAGAAAGATCTTGGGCTGCCCGGGTTAGCAGATCCCACTGAGTTCATTCTAACCATCTACCCAAGTGATGTTTAAAAGCCCTCTGAGAGATACCATCTCACACCGGTTAGAATGGCGATCATTAAAAAGTCAGGAAACAACAGGTGCTGGAGAGGATGTGGAGAAATAGGAACACTTTTACACTGTTGGTGGGACTGTAAACTACTTCAACCATTGTGGAAGACAGTGTGGCGATTCCTCAAAGATCTAGAACTAGAAATACCATTTGACCCAGCCATCCCATTGCTGGGTATATACCCAAAGGATTATAAATCATGCTGCTATAAAGACACATGCACACATATGTTTATTGTGGCACTATTCACAACAGCAAAGACTTGGAACCAACCCAAATGTCCATGAATGATAGACTGGATTAAGAAAATGTGGCACATATACCCCATGGAATACTATGCAGCCATAAAAAATGATGAGTTAATGTCCTTTGTAGGGACATGGATGAAGCTGGAAACCATCATTCTCAGCAAACTATCGCAAGGACAAAAAACCAAACACTGCATGTTCTCACTCATAGGTGGGAATTGAACAATGAGAACACACTTGAGACACAGGAATGGGGAACATCACACACTGGGGCCTGTCGTGGGGTGGGGGAAAGTGGAAGGGATAGCATTAGGAGATATATCTAATGTAAACGACAAGTTAATGGGTGCAGCACACCAACATGGCACATCTACACCTATGTAACAAACCTGCAAGTTGTGCATATGTACCCTAGAACTTAAAGTATAATTTAAAAAAAATAAAATTAAAAAATAAATAAAAGCCCTCTGAGAACACCGCCATCAAGTGGTGGCCACCTTTTGCTTGTACAACTAAAATGACAGGAAACTCACTTCCTCACCAGGTAACTCATTCCATCTTGGATAATAAATGCTGCTAGAAGGCTCCTCGTGATAAATGAAATGTCTCTTTATGGTATCCAACAACTAGGCTAAACATTATTCCTTGCCGTCACAAAATAAAATCTTGATTGCTTCTCTGTGAGATTATATTTCAGATGTTGAAAAGTTGTTATATCTGCTTTTGTCTCCTCTCCTACTGGCTAGCATCCCCAGTTCTGTGCCTATTCCTTACATAATATTTTAGACTTCATGGTCTCTGCTTAAACATGCTCCTCCAAATTCACAAGGCCCAGGACTGAATAACCTAGGTGAGAAATGACCAAGCATGGTACAGAATGACTGAGGCTCTAACCACCGTACATGGAAATGCTGTGTCTTTGTTAATGAAAGCTTTCTTGGGGTGCAGGCGGGGAAGCTTTCTTGGGAGCACCATATGCTGACTCTCACAATAAGTATGTGACCAAGGGTCTATACATTTCCTACTGCCATGTTCCCATACTGTGCACTTAATGCAGCTGAGTTGGTATTTTTCTCCCAGCCCTTTGGAACATTACTTACTCCCAGCAGGGAGACTTCATTTTGTTGGATCCCTTGACTTGTCAAAATATTTTTTAGATACTGATGGTCCTAAAAAATGTTTCCTAGGCTTTCCAGATTTCTGTCACCTGAAGATTTGGCCAACACATTTTCTGTCTCTTCATCCTAAGTGAACTACTCATTTGGAGACAGCCTTATCTGCTACTAAAGCTCTCCGACTGATGTACAATTATTCCAAGCATTCTTTTTGTGTCATGGGCATTCACCCAGTGACTAAGCCACACACAGCTTGCATCACTTCTTCATCTGGTCTGTGAAGTTATCATGAAATATTTCATCAAATGCTTTCCAGGTTGTAACTATCATTTTCCAGTCCAGTAACTAGACAATGGTTACTTCTGCTGCACAAGAGATACTACAGGCAAGTGCTACACCTACTTAAAATTACAGCTCAGTTCAGCAATCATTTGCTGGATCCTTATGTGCCAGACACTTCATATTACTGAGATAACTGAGACAGGATGCCCTGCCTTCAGCCTGTGGATGAAAGGCAAACGCAAACAGTTGATTATAATAAAATGTGTTGGGTACAATAATTAATAAAGGTACACTCTGAATAAACCAAGAACACAGGGATCAGGGTCTTCAACCTAATCTTGGGGAGGGGTAGTGAGAGAAGGAAGGCTTCCTGGAAGAGCTCTTGAACTGAGACTTAACATGAGACAGAACTCATAATATGAGGAAAGGGTAATTATAGACAGAAGAGACAGCATGAGCACAGGCAAGATGACAAGAACCCCTAAGATATAGAGACTTAACAAGCAGCTGTGATGCTGTATAAAGTATGAGGCAAGGAGCAGTAAGAAAGAGGGTTGGAAAGACTGGCAGCAGATTATGGCCTGAATGCCATAATAAGGAGCCTAGAAAATGAAGGGGATCACTGAAGGTGCTTTTAAAATGGGAGTTACATGTTTACAACTGCAATCTCCTCTAAAACCAGTAACTGCCACCATTTAACATGATTCAACTTCAGTCAAAAGCTCTTAAATGTGAAGCTCTGGGCCAAATAAATGAATTCAATAATACCTATTAATTGTATTCATGCACAGATGAATTTTTACAGTGGAAAGGAAGGGACAGCTCTGAGACACCGTCTCTTCCTCCTGCTCCTTATTCACCTAAAATGTGACACCTACAGAAAGACCTTCCTTGATGACTTGATACAAACAGTTCACAATTCAGTCTCTATCACTATACCCTCTTCATACAATTTTATCTGGAATAATCTTGTTCATTTATTTGTTTATAGGTGCTTCCCCCACTACAATGTAAGCTCTATCAGAGCACGCAACCTGAAGGTTGTATTCAACATTATATCCCCAATGCCTAGACTAGTGTCTATATCACATAGCACTGCTACATAAATAATTGATGAATTAATAAATTATGAAACAGAACTGATGTTTTTTGAAGACAGGCAGGGTATGGGTCAGGGTTGAAGGGAAGTTAATTTTAAAGGAGAATAAGACAGCCACATACTTCCAGCTCAAAGAGAAGATGCTGATATTATTAATCAAGTTAAGAAACCCAGAGAGAAAAACTAGTTTGTAAAGTCAGATATGTTTTCATATTTTAAGTATCAGTGAGACATTTATGAAGCAATATCCAGTGGGTATTTTAAATTTCAGGTTAAAGTTTAAGAGAAACATGTTGCTACAGAGAGAGATTTGGGAGCTAATAAAATTTCTCAAAAAGAAGGAAAACAATGAGAAGAAAAATGAGTAGAAAACCTTAGAAAACATCTATATTTAAGAGCCAGAAAAATTCGTATAAAAAAAAAACAAGAATAAAGATGTGTGAGAACCAGATAACAACAAAGCCAAGGGGGAAAAGTGTTAAGAAGGAGAGTAAGTAGCTGGCTGTCAAATTTTTAGGTGATTATGATTTCAATGAAGTGAAAGACAAAAGATTAAAGAGTAGCAGGTAAGGAAATGAAAGCATATGATACTACTTTTTTGAGAGGGTGGATGCTAAGCGATAGAGAAATGAAACAAAAGCTTAAGAGGATGACAGATTTAAGAGAAAGGGAATATTTAGGATGAGAAGACATAAACATAATTAAACTCCAAGAAGAAGGATCCAGTAGAAAAAGATAGAGAAATTATAAAAGAGAGGTGATGGGGGCACCGTATAGCCTTTAATACTTAAGTTTTAAAAAGATAAAAGAATGAAAACATTAAAATTTTAATTAAGAAAAAACATAATAAAAAAAGTAAAAAGAAGTTAAATATAGAAATCAGTGAAACAGAAAGGCACACTGAAAGGTTTGATAAAGCCAAGAACTATGGAAAGACTGGTAAAAAATCCAGAAATGGCATAAATAAATAACAGGAATAAAAGAGTGGGGGGATATAACTCCAGATGCAAAAAGAGAATACTGTGAGCTAATTAATGTCAATAGATTTGAAAATGTAGGGGAAAGGAATAAAGTCCTAGAAAAATATATATGACCAGGTGGGCACATAGGCTCACGCCTGTAATCCAAGCACTTTGGGAGGCCAAGACGGGCGGATCACCTGAGATCAGGAGTTCAAGACCAGCCTGGCCAACATGGTGAAACCCCATCTCTATTTTAAAAAATACAAAAATTAGCCAGGTGTGGAGGCAGGTGCCTGTAATCCCAGCTATTTGGGAGACTGAGGCAGGAGAATCCCTTGAACCCGGGAGGCAGAGGCCGCAGTGAGCCAAGACCACACCACGGCATTGCAGCCTGGGAAACAAGAGCGAAACTCCATCCCAAAATTAAAACAACAAAAAAAAAAGAAAAGAAAAGAAAGAAAGAAAAATATATATGACCAGAACAAACTCAAGAAGAAACAAATCTGACTAGTCCTACAACCACAAATAGAAATATATCACAAGTTAATGGCTCCCCACAAAGACAGTCCCCTGTCCAGAAGGTTTTGGAGGTGAGCTCTGTCACATATGCAAGGAAACATGAGAGTACTCAACAGATACTGTTAATGAATGGAAAAAGAAGAGGCACTTCCCCCAAATCACTCTGATATCCGGAATATATAAAGAATTCCTTAAGTCACTAAGAAAATGAAAAATGATCCAATGGAGAAAACAGGCAAAGACACAGTTATTGCACAGTAAATGAAATATTAATGGTCCGTAACAACCTCAACAGCTATCAGGGAAATTCAAACCCAAATTTCAAAATACCATTTCACCCCTAGTGGATTAAAAAAATTTAAGAATTTTAATATTCTTGCCTATGCCTACCAGGTACAGCAGTGCCAAAAACTGGACAATATCGAAATATCCAGTAAGAGAAAGGATAATAAATTGTGGTACATTCATACAACGAAAAACTTTATAGTAGTGAAAGGTCTTCAGTTACATGGATCAGTCTTAAAACATTAAGACCTCTGAAAATACAATTTTTCAAAGAATACAGGCAATATCGTACAAAGTCCAAAAACAGAAAAAAAAAAAAAAAAAAAGATGTTGAGCATTTAGGTTGTTTCCATTTTTTGGCAATTATAAATAGTTTTATATGGTTGAAAAGCAAGGGTTACAGCCAGGTGCGGTGGCTCACGCCTCTAATTCCAGCACTTTGGGAGGCCGAGACGGGTGGATCATGAGGTCAGGAGTTAGAGACCAGCCTGGCCAATATGGTGAAACCCCATTTCTACTAAAAATCCAAAACTTAGCTGGGCATGGTGGTGGGCGCCTGTAATCCCAGCTACTCGGGAGGCTGAGGCAGAAGAATTGCTTGAACACGGAGGTGGAGGTTGCAGTGAGCTGAGATAGTGCCACTGCACTCCAGCCTGGGTAACAGAGCGAGGCTCCGTCTCAAAAAAAAGAAAAGCAAGGGTCAATTCGGATGATGGTTCCATTTGAGAAGGGGGACCCAGGGGCTTTCAAAGGTAAATGTATTTCTTAAACTTGGTAGTAGGTTTAAGTATTTGTTATATTATATTATTCTTATAAAAATAGTCTTTCATGACTGGCGCATAGATCCTAGCACTTTGGGAGGCTGAGGTGGGCAGATCACTTGAGGTCAAGAGTTTAAGAACCAGCCTAGCCAAGGTGGCAAAATCCCGTGTCTACCAAAAATACAAAAATTAGCCAGGTGTGGTGGCGTGTGCCTGTAATCCCAGCTACTCGGGAGGCTGAGGCAGGAGAATCGCTTTAACCTAGGAGGCGGAGGTTGCAGTGAGCCAAGTTTGTGCCATTGCACTCCAGCCTAGCCAGCAGAACAAGTCACTGTCTCAAAAAAAAAAAGTCTTTCATAAGTTTTAAACGTTTTTAAAACTGAGAGGAAACAACTGATGTAAAAGTGTTTTAAATATGCACAAGAAGGAATAAAATCAAACACCCTGATAAACATTGAATTCTTCTACTTTAAAAATAATTGAGGTATAATTCACATACTATAAAATCCATCCTTTTAAAGTATACTACTCAGAGGGTTGGGGGATATTCACAGAGCAGTACAACCATCACCACTATCTAATTCCAGAAGATTTCCATCACTCCAAAAGGAAACCCAGTTCCCATCAGCAGTCACTCACTACTGACAACTTCCTCCAACCACTGGTAAGCACTAATCTACTTTTGGTTTCTGGATTGCCTATACTGGACATTTTATACAAATGGAGTCATATACTATGTGTCCTTTTATGCTGGCTTCCTTCACTTAGCCTATTTTCAGGGTTTATCCATGCTGTAGCATGTATGAGTACTTCATTAATTTTTATAACCAAGTAATATTCCATTGTATGGCTATATCACATTTTGTTTATCCATTCATCAGTTGGTGAGCATTTAGGTTGTTTCCATTTTTTGGCAATTATAAATAAAGTTGCTATAAATATTTGTCTCTAAGTTCATGTACGGACATGTATTTCTAACCCTTTCAAGTATACACTTAGGAGTAGAGTTGCTGGGGGAATTCTACTTTTCAGACATCTTAAATTATTATTATTATATTATTATTTAGAAACAAGGTTTCACTCTGTTGCCCAGGCTGAGGAGTGAAGTGCCACAATCAGAGCTCACTGTAACCTAGAACTTCTGGGCCTAAGTGATCCTCCTGCCTCAGCCTTCTGAGTAGCTGGAACTACAGGCACATGCCACCATGCCCAGCTCCTTAAAGATAATTTAACATTTATATGAAAATTTAATAAATGTTTGGTTTAAAATAAAATCGAGTGCAAAATGACACCCATAGCTTTATGAAAACTACTTTGTAATTTTTGTTACAGAAACATCTAAATAATTTATTTTACCCTTTGCCCCTTAGTTTGAAGTCAATCAACTCATATATTACTTACCTTGTCCTTTTTCAAGAAAAATGATTTTGGATTCTGGAAGAAAATTAGATCCAGTCACAATCATTTCATGACCTCCATTTACAGAACAACTGTTGATACTGTACTTCTCAATATGAGGAAGTTCTTGAGCAGACCGCTGGGCTGTTTTTAATTTTTTTAAAGAGTTGAGAAAAAACAAAATATTAGTTAAAAATCTTTGATACATAAATGACAAACTCAAGCTACAAAAAGAAAATAAAGAGAAGCAAATTTTGGGATTCATTTAGGCTTTTAAAATTCAAGACAATGGCAACAAAACACACTAAAAGAACTAAGCTGTTTATAAAACAAAATAGATATATTAATGTGATTTCTAAGTATATTTATTTAAGAAAGGGTCTCACTCTGTTGCCCAAATTGGAGCACAGTGATGTGATCCTAGCTCCCTGCAGCCTCCAGTTCCTGGGCTCAAGTGATGCTCCCATCTCAGTCTCCCAAGTAGCTGGGGCTACAGATGCATGCCACCATGCTCAGCTAATTTTTTTTTTTTAATAGCAACATGGTCTCACTTTGTCGTCCAGCCTGGTCTCAAACTCCTGGCTTCAAACAATCCTCCTGCCTTGGCCTCCCAAAGTGCTGGCATTATAGGCTTGAGCCAGCACACCCAGCCAATTATTTTCTTAGACTACAACTATAAAGAAACTAATAAAACTTCATTAATATCTTCAACTTCATACTGACTCCAACACATTTACCTCATCTGCTTTTCTTTTTGCTTAAATGTTTAATATGTTTCTTCTATGCAACTATCCGTTAAAATCTATAAATCTAATTACAAAAAGCATGTAAGTCCAAAGATGTATAATTATATTGCGTGCAATGAAGAGAAGACAAGTTCTAGGAAACTACTACTAGACAAACACCAAGTAAGCCTTTCTTTTTAAATTCATTTTATTTATTATTATTTTTTTGAGACAGAGTCTTGCTGTGTTGCCCAGGCTGGAGTGCAGTGGTGTGATCTCGGCTCACCGCAACCTCTGCCTCCCAGGTTCAAGTGATTCTCCTGCCTCAGTCTCCTGAGTAGCTGGGATTACAGGCATGTGCCACCATACCCGGCTAATTTTTTTATTTCTGGTAGAGACGGGGTTTCACCATGTTGGTCAGGCTGTTCTCAAACTCCAGACTTCAGGTGATCTGCCCGCCTCAGCCTCCCAAAGTGCTGGGATTACAGGTGTGAGCCACCGCGCCCGGCCTATATTTTTATTTTTTTTAAAGACAGAGACTTGCTCTGTTGCCCAGGTTATTTATTGCCCAGTGTGGCATGATCAGCTCACTGCAGCATCAAACTCCTGGGCTCAAGCAATACTCCCACCTCAGCCTCCCAAGTAGCTGGGACTACAAGCATGTGCCACTGTGCCTGGCCGATTTTTAATATTTTATTTTTGTAGAGATAGGGTCTCACTTTGTTGCCCAGGCTGTTCTCGAACTCCTGGGCTCAAGTGATCCTCCCACATTGGCCTCCCAAAGTGCTGGGATTACAGGTGTGAGCCACTGGGCCCAGATATTTACATTATCAACTTCTAGAAACAGTGCTTATGGTGCCACCTTTCTCTGATAATGACTGGTTCCAAGTTGCTACATTTTCTGGAGATTCTATTTCTGGCATTTCTTTCTTTTAATTGCTTGAGTTTCAAACTGTAGATTATACTTCTTTTCATTGTGTAGGTTCTCTAACGGTTGTTTTTCTTTGTTGGATTTCAGAAACGGTCATGCACTGTCACCAAGGATGAAGTGCAATGGCGTGATCACAGCTCTGCAGCCTCAACCTTCTGTGCTCAAGTGATCTTCAGATCTCACCCTCCCTAGGAGCTGGGACTATAGGAATGCATTACCATACACAACTAAAAAAAATTTTTTTTGTAGAGACAGGGTCTTATTATGTTACCCACGCTGGTCTCCAACTCCTGGGCTCAAGCAGTCCTTCTGGACATAAGCAGTACTCCTGCCTAGGCCTCCCGAAGAGTTGGGATTACAGGTGTGAGTCGGCACACCTGACCTCTAATGGTTTTTTCTTGCCAAATACCTAGATACCTAGGTTTCTCTCTGAATTAAAACAAATTTTAAAAGTGTTGATTATATCTCTTCACATTTGGAAAACAGGTCCACTTTTACTCCTAGTATGTGGGTGGGAAAACTGGTGGGTTTGAAGATCAGCTGTGTTTTCTTTGGCTAGCACAGTATTTTAAGGAAATTTAAAATGCAATGCCATTAGGAAAGCATCCATTCCCAGCTCACAACAGCTCTCAAGTACTTAATACCTAGCCACAAAAGTACATAAATTGGGACGCCAGCCCGATTCAAAGAGAGTATTATAATCAATTCTTTCATAGAAGATGCCTATGTGGGCCAGGCGCGGTGGCTCACGCCTGTAATCCCAGCACTTTGGGAGGCTGAGGTGGGCGGATAACGAGGTCAGGAGTTCGAGCCAATGAGCCCAACCTGAACACACTTTTGCTGTTACTTAGAACGTACCTGTAATCACCAACATGGTGAAAACCCGTCTCTACTAAAAATACAAAAATTAGCCAGGTATGGTGGTGCACGCCCGTAATCCTGGCTACTCTGGAGGCTGAGGTAGAAGAATCACTCGAACCCGGGAGGCGGAGGTTGCAGTAAGCCGAGATCGCGCCACTGCACTCCACCCCTGGGCAAAACAGCGAGACTCCATCTTAAAAAAAAGAAAAGAAAAGAAAAGAAAAAAGATGTGTATGCAGCCAGGCGTAGTGGCTCACGCCTGTAATCCCAGCACTTTGGAAGGCAGAGGCAGGTGGATCACCTGAGGTCAGGAATTTGAGACTAGCCTGGCCAACATGGTGAAACCCCATCTTTATTTAAAAATAAAAAAATTAGTCGGGCACAGTGGTGCATGCCTGTAATCTCAGCTATTTGGGAGGCTGAGGCAGGAGAATCTCTTGAACCTGGGAGGCGAAGATTGCAGCTAGCCAAGATCATGCCATTGCACTCCAGCCTGGGCAACAGAGTGAGACTCTGTCTCAAGAAAAAAAAAAAAAAAAAAGATAGGTATGGGATTTAGGATCAGTTATTACTTGGGATGTACCAAGCACCAATCTAGATCTCAGAAAATACTCATGTCTCTACTGTTCTAAATAGGACATGGAGAAGGGTCCGGAAAACAAACACTGATTACAGGTACATTCTAAGTAACAGCAAAGTGTGCTCAGGCTGGGTGCATTGGCTCACACCTATAATCCCAGCACTTTAGGAGACCAAGGCCGGCAGATCATCTGAGGTCAGGAGTTCAAGATCAACCTGGCCAACATGGTGAAACCCCATCTCTATTGAAAAATACAAAAATTAGCCAGGCGTGGTGGTAGGCACCTGTAATCACAGCTATTCGGGAAGCTGAGCCGGGGGAATTGTTTGAACCCAGGAGGCAGAGGTTGCAGTGAGCTGAGATCGTGCCACTGTACTCCAGCCTGGGCGACAGAGCAAGACTCCATCTCAAAAAAAAAAAAAAAAAAAAGTGTTCAACAGATGGCATAAACATGCCAAAAAACTACTTGCGTGATGAAAATAATATTTTTGAAGAATATTTAATAACAGAAGAAAACATCTATGATAGTATAAGTGAAAACTGCAAAACAAGATATAAAACTGTATCAGATAAGCCCAATTAAAAAACATTGTGTGTGTATGTGTGTTTACAAAAAGACATACAAATACAATAAAAGAAAATCGAGGCCGGGCGCAGTGGCTTACACCTGTAATCCCAGCACTTTGGGAGGCTGAGGTGGGCAGATTACTTGAAGTCAGGAGTTCAAGACCACTGTGACCAACATGGTAAAACCCCATCTCTACTAAAAATACAAAAATCAGCTGTGTGTGGTGGTGGGCACCTGTAATCCCAGCTACTTGGGAGGCTGAGGCACAAGAATTACTTGAACCTGGGAGGCAGAGATTGCAGTCAGCCGAGATTGCGCCACTGCACTCCAGCCTGGACCACACAGGGAGACTCTGTCTCAAAAAAAAAAAAAAAAAAAAAAAAAGAACAGCCAGAAAAGGTTAATACTGACTATATATAAATAGTAATATTACAAAATAATTTAATATTATACTATTCTTTGTACCATTTTGTGCTTTTTTTTTTTTTTTTTTTTGAGACAGAATCTCGTTGTTGCCAGGATGAAGTACAACGGCATGACCTCGGCTCACTGCAACCCAGCCTCCCAGGTTCAAGTGATTCCTTTGCCTCAACCTCCCAAGTAGCTGGGACTACAGGCACACGCCACCACGCCCATCTAATTTTTGTATTTTTAGTAGAGATGGGGTTTCATCGTGTTGGCCAGGATGGTGTCGATCTCTTGACGTCGTGATCTGCCCACCTCGGCCTCTCAAAGTGCTGGGATTACAGGCGTGAGCCACCATGCCCAGCCCCATTTTGCATTTTCTATATTCTCAATAATCACGTTAATTTTATTTTTATTTTTTATTTATTTTTGAGATGGAGTCTCACTCTGTCGCCCAGGCTGGAGTGCAGTGGTGCTCCTAGAATTTCTCTACATCCCACCTTTCTCCCCACTCCATCCATTTCCTTTCTTTCTTTTGAGATGGAGTTTCGTTCGTTGCCCAGTCTGGAGTGCAATGGCGTGATCTCGGCTCACTGCAACCTCTGCCTCCTGGGTTCAAGCGGTTCTCCTGCCTCAGCCTCTGGAGTAGCTGGGATTACAGGCACGTGCCACCATGCCCAGCTACTTTTTGTATTTTTCGCAGAGACAGGGTTTCACCATGTTGGCCAGGCTGGTCTCAAACTCCTGACCTCAGGTGATCCACCTGCCTTGGCCTCCCAAAGTGCTGGGATTACAGTCATGAGCCACAGCGCCTGGCCAATTTTATTTTTAAAAAAAGAAAAAAAAAATTAAGAATCATTTTAGCGTAACTTCATCTCAAACACTCAAACTACTCTATGAACTTAAATTATTTAAATTACTTTGCCAGCCGAGCATGGTGGCTCAAGCCTGTAATCCCAGCACTTTGAGAGGCCAAGGTGGGCAGATCACTTAAGTCCAGGAGTTCAAGATCAACCTGGGCAACATGGGGAAAAATGCAAAAATCAGTCAGTTGTGGTGGCTTGTGCCTGTAGTCCCAGCTACTTGGGAGGCTGAGGTGGGAGGATTGCTTAAGCCTGGGAGGCGGAGGCTGCAGTGAACCAAGATCATGCCATTGCACTCCAGCCTGAGCAAAAGAGTGAGACCCTGCTCAAATAAATGAATTAATAACTTTACTTTAAAATAGAGTGATCTATGCTTACATGGGCATAGAACCCTCTGGCAGGATAATTAAGAAGCTGGCAATGGTAGCTGTTTCTAAGCAAGAGAACTGGTTGACTTGGAAATTTATCTTGTACTCTATATTTCTGAATTTTGTAGCATATACCTATATTACCCATTAAAAAGTTAATATAGGCTGAATGTGGTAGCTCATGCCTATAATCCCAGAACTTTGGGAGGCTGAGATGGGAGGATCACTTGTGCCCAGGAGTTCGAGACCAGCTTGAGAAACACAGTGAGACCCTATCTATACAAAGAATATATTTTTTTAATTTTAAAAATACAAAAATTAGTTCTACAGCTAATTCACCACAGATTTACTCAGTGATTCCCAGAGTCAACTGGCAAATGATAAAGTATCACTCCAATTCAGCAAACAGCAAAAGAAGGCATGAAAGATTTTATAGCAGATGTGGCCCCAAATTAAGAATACAGGGCTGGGTGCGGTGGCTCACGCCTGTAATCTCAGCACTTTGGGAGGGCAAGGTGGGCAGATCACGAGGTCAGGAGTTCGAGTCTAGCCTGGTGAATATGGTGAAACCCCGTCTCTACTAAAAATACAAAAATTAGCTGGGTGTGGTGGCACACGCCTATAATGTCAGCTACTCAGGAGGCTGAGGCAGGAGAATCACTTGAACATGGGAGGTGGAGGTTGCAGTGAGCCGAGATCGTGCCATTGCACTCGAGCCTGGATGAAAGAGGGAGGCTCCGTCTAAAAAATAATAATAAAAGAATACAAGCTGGGTGCAGTGGCTCACACCTGTAATCCCAGCACTTTGGGAGGCTGAGGTGGGCAGATCACTTCAAGTCAGAATTTCGAGACCAGCATGGCCAACATGGTGAAACCTCGTCTCTACTAAAAATACAAAAATTAGCCAGGTATGGTGGCATGCCCCTGTAGCCCCAGCTACTCAGGAGGCTGAGGCAGGAGAAAATCGCTTAAACCCTGGAGGTGGAGGATGCAGTGAGTTGAGATTGCGCCACCACATTCCAGCCTGGGCAAGAGAGTGAGACTCCGTCTCAAAAAACACCCAACCCCCTCACCCGAAAAAAAGAATACATGTGTTTGGCTGGGCGCAGTGGCTCACGCCTGTAATCCCTGCACTTGGGAGGCCAACGCGGGTGGATCACCTGAGGTCAGGATTTCGAGGCCAGCCTGGCCAACATGATGAAACCCTGTCTCTACTAAAAATACAAAAACTTAGCCAGATATGGTGGCGGGTGCCTGTAATCCCAGCTACTTGGGAGGCTGAGGCAGGAGAATCGTTTGAACCTAGGAGGTGGAGGTTGCAGTGAGCCAAGATCACACCACTGCACTCCAACCTGGGCGAGAAGAGTAAATCTCCGTCTCAAAAAAAAAAAAAAAAGAACACATATGGTTAACAGATATAAAACATTATATAATCAACAGAGTATAAGAAAACCTGTTTTCTAGGCAGCACAGCTCTATCACTAAAAAGCAAATAACCTTGAATGAGTACTAGAGATACTTGTGCCTCTGTTTTCTCCTATGCAAATAAAACATGGAATCAGAATATTCTAAATTATGTCCTAAAGATCAAGTATTAGTCTCAATATTTCAAGTCATATCAGCTAACCTGCCCAAGATCCACAGTTCCCCAGGATTGAGTACATGTCAGGCTGCAGGGTCTTTTCTTGTATCTTGGTTTTGTATGTTAGGAAAAAACATTCACTATCTCAATCAGATGTTGTAAATAATTTGAACAAAAGCTCTGTTAAGTCTTATTTAGCTAAAGTATCAGCTTACAGAAGTAAGTACCTCCTAGCATGAAGGCTGACATTTTAATGAAATAAAGACCAAGTGATACTTAAAAGCATCTGAATCATAGCTTCATGATTTGGTCCTCAGATGGCATCAGGCCCCCCATTCTCACTTACAGACAAGAAAACTGTGGTCAAGAGAGGTTGTCTGTAGTTCACAGAGCTACCTAGTCAAACTATCATGAGAAACCATTTTCTAATTCCAAGATCAGTACTCTTCCACCCAAACATGTTAGCTCATTTCCACATGAGAAAATCAAACCAGCAACCCAGATTGTATGCCTCAGTTTGCACTTCAGACGCATACATTACATTATAAGTAAAACAGAAAATAAGCTATTATACACAAGATCTTAAAACATCATCACAAGCTCACTTACAGCACTCAACGGGTATAGAGGCTATCTGCAGAGAAAGGACTTTTCCACTGGGCTGTGGGATGTGTACACGAAACACAAGTCGTACTCTAGTATTCTTTCTGCCAATATCAGTTTCTCCTTTTCGAAGTTCTATATCTGAATTGCGGAGTTTCAAAATACCTGCACAATCAATACTAAAGAGAAAAATACAAAAATTTAATTTGTTTATTGATAATCATGGTTATAAACAACTCAACTACATAGAAATTGTTAATTTGTCAGAAAAAAACTACCCAAAATTAGGTCAAAAAAGAAAGATATGTATGATTGCTATTCTCTGCTAAACTGAAGTTTAGGCATTAAAAATATTTTTGTACGATAAAAGTGCAAAACTTAGTAGATTGTCTGCAAAGTTAATAATTCCTCTTCATTCCAGTACTTGCATGCCTTTCCTCGTGCCATTAAGACGTAGAGTATCTATGCCTGCTCTCCTTGAGAACTGGCCTATGACTTGCTTTGACAAATGGAGTGTGGCCAAGTGACAATATGCAAGTTATGAGCCTAGCACTGAAGAAGGCTGGTAACTTCCACTTTTGCTATTTTGGAGTCCTGAGTAAGAAGTCCAACTAGCATGGTGCAGAGAAAGGCCCAGACAATCCCTAACCACTCCAGCCACCCAGCCACCCTAGCCGTTTTGGATGTTCAACCCTAGCTGAGCTCCCACTTAATCCAGGTACTTAAGTGACCCCAGCTGACACCATGTGAATGGACCAGTTGAGCTCAGTCAACCCAAAGAATCATGCAAAATAATAGAGTGATAACTATAAGCCATTACATTTTTGGAGTGTTAGAACCAGACAGCTGAAATAAAGACTCTTTAATTCTACACATGTAACTACGTCAGAACAACAAATAATTTATCAACAGCATATTTAGACTTTTATAGTGATGTATTTATTAATAAAAACAATCTATCAGGCTAAAATTCTTGAATTTCTAAGGAATGCACAAGTAAGATGAAGGTTCTGCATTTAAGGTATAACGTTTCATCATCTGCTAACTTTATTATTAAGTATGACTGTTTAACACACTATTGTGGCAGGAAACAACAGAAGCTACAAAATACCTTTGTTATTCACATATTGGAAGAATAAAGCAAATGGATAACTAATTATGATCAAATATACTAGTTAACCTTGCTAACAAGGCATTCGTTGTTATCTGTCCTCTTACTGGATCTATCAACAGTTCCAACCCTAATGCTTATTGCACAGAGGCTGCAGAAGTCACTTTGAAGGACAATATATTACAGAACTAGGATAGCAAGACAAGAACCGGCCGGGTGCAGTAGCTCATGCCTGTAATCCCAGCACTTTGGGAGGCCAAGGTGAGTGGATCACCTGAGGTCAGTATTTCGAGACCAGCCTAGCCAACACAGTGAAACCCTGTCTCTGCTAAAATACAAAAATTAGCCAGGCATGGTGGCGTGTGCCTGTAGTCTCAGCTACTTGGGAGGCTGAGGCAGGAAAACTGCTTGAGCCCAGGAGGCAGAGGTTGCAATGAGCTGAGATTACGCCACTGCACTCCAGCCTGGGCAACAGAGCAAGACTCCATCTCCACCAAAAAAAAAAAAAAAAGAAAAAGAAAAAGAAAAAAAAGACAACCAATAATACAGAAAGCAGAATCCCAAAAGGAATTAAGCCACTCAAAATTTTTCATCTTCAGAAAGACACAGGAGAAGAATTTTTTTTAAATGCAACAATTTTGAAAACTAAAAAAGCATTTGCCATTTATAGATAACAAATTATATAACTGATACTGAACAACTGCACTTTAGCTCAAAGCAATATTATCAAGTTATATCAAATTAGTGATTATTCATGTTAACATGCCAACATGGGTCTTCAGGGGAAATAGCAGAGATCATCTGTGTTATTAAGTACTGAGCAAAGGCATACTAGCAGCAAACTAAGTTCCTAATAGATGTGAAATAACAGTACCAGAAAGTACATCTGAAAACTCTTAAATGCAAAAAACAAAAAAGCAAGCAAAATAAAACAAGAAAAAAACTCTTATGTAGTGGTGAAAATAAGTATTAAATTATCTTTAAAACTACATTTATTTATTTTTTTAAATGTTTTTTAAATTTTTTTGAGACTGAGTCTTGCTCTGTCGCCAGGGTGGAGTGCAGTGGCGCCATCTTGGCTCACTGCAACCTCCGCCTCCCGGGTTCAAGGGATTCTCCTGCCTCAGCCTCCCAAATAGCTGGGATTACAGGCGTGCACCACCACGTCCGGCTAATTTTTTTGTATTTTCAGTAGAGACGGGGTTTCACCATGTTGGCCAGGATGGTCTCGATCTCCTGATCTCGTGATCCGCCCACCTCAGCCTCCCAAAGAGCTGGGATTACAGGCATGAGCCACCATGCCATTTTAAATCAAGGTGTAGCACTGCTACATCAATATTAATCCAATGTTAAAAAACAAAGGAGCTGCAAAGAGCTAAGGCAATAAATACTGGCATCCTATATTTAAAGCATCTTGTAGGGTAGCTCTGTGACTTATGGGTTAGTGTAATGGTCTTAAAAAAGAGATTAGGCGCTCTCCCTCTCCCTCTCCCCACGGTCTCCCTCTCCCTCTCTTTCCACGGTCTCCCTCTGATGCCGAGCCGAAGCTGGACTGTACTGCTGCCATCTCGGCTCACTGCAACCTCCCTGCCTGATTCTCCTGCCTCAGCCTGCGATTGCAGGCGCGCGCCGCCACACCTGACTGGTTTTCGTATTTTTTTGGTGGAGACGGGGTTTCGCTGTGTTGGCCGAGCTGGTCGCCAGCTCCTAACCGCGAGTGATCCGCCAGCCTCGGCCTCCCGAGGTGCTGGGATTGCAGACGGAGTCTGGTTCACTCAGTGCTCAATGGTGCCCAGGCTGGAGTGCAGTGGCGTGATCTCGGCTCGCTACAACCTCCACCTCCCAGCCGCCTGCCTTGGCCTCCCAAAGTGCCGAGATTGCAGCCTCTGCCCGGCCGCCACCCTGTCTGGGAAGTGAGGAGCGTCTCTGCCTGGCCGCCCATTGTCTGGGACGTGAGGAGCCCCTCTGCCTGGCTGCCCAGTCTGGAAAGTGAGGAGCTCTCTGCCCGGCCGCCATCCCATCTAGGAAGTGAGGAGCGCCTCTTCCCGGCTGCCATCCCATCTAGGAAGTGAGGAGCGTCTCTGCCCGGCCGCCCATCGTCTGAGATGTGGGGAGCGCCTCTGCCCCACCGCCCCGTCTGGGATGTGAGGAGCACCTCTGCCCAGCCGCGACCCCGTCTGGGAGGTGAGGAGCGTCTCTGCCTGGCCGCCCCGTCTGAGAAGTGAGGAGCCCCTCCACCCGGCAGCCGCCCCGTCTGAGAAGTGAGGAGCCCCTCCGCCCGGCAGCCACCCCGTCTGGGAAGTGAGGAGCGTCTCCGCCCGGCAGCCACCCTGTCCGGGAGGGAGGTGGGGGTCAGCCCCCGCCAGGCCAGCCGCCCCGTCCGGGAGGGAGGTGGGGGGGTCAGCCCCCCACCCGGCCAGCCGCCCCGTCCGGGAGGTGAGGGGCGCCTCTGCCCGGCCGCCCCTACTGGGAAGTGAGGAGCCCCTCTGCCCAGCCAGCCGCCCCGTTCGGGAGGGAGGTGGGGGGGTCAGCCCCCCGCCCGGCCAGCCGCCCCGTCCGGGAGGTGAGGGGCGCCTCTGCCCGGCCGCCCCTACTGGGAAGTGAGGAGCCCCTCTGCCGGCCAGCCGCCCCATCCGGGAGGGAGGTGGGGGGGGTCAGCCCCCCGCCCAGCCAGCCGCCCCGCCCGGGAGGTGAGGGGCGCCTCTGCCCGGCCGCCCCTACTGGGAAGTGAGGAGCCCCTCTGCCCGGCCACCACCCCGTCTGGGAGGTGTACCCAACAGCTCATTGAGAACGGGCCATGATGACAATGGCGGTTTTATGGAATAGAAAGGGGGGAAAGGTGGGGAAAAGATTGAGAAATCGGATGGTTGCCGTGTCTGTGTAGAAAGAGGTAGACATGGGAGACTTTTCATTTTGTTCTGTACTAAGAAAAATTCTTATCCTGTTGATCTGTGACCTTACCCCCAACCCTGTGCTCTCTGAAACATGTGCTGTGTCCACTCAGGGTTAAATGGATTAAGGGTGATGCAAGATGTGCTTTGTTAAACAGATGCTTGAAGGCAGCATGCTCGTTAAGAGTCATCACCACTCCCTAATCTCAAGTACCCAGGGACACAAACACTGCGGAAGGCCGCAGGGTCCTCTGCCTAGGAAAACCAGAGACCTTTGTTCACTTGTTTATCTGCTGACCTTCCCTCCACTATTGTCCTATGACCCTGCCAAATCCCCCTCTGCAAGAAACACCCAAGAATGATCAATAAAAAAAAAAAAAAAAAAAAGATTAACATGTTCTTTGATCTTTGCTTGTCTTTCTTCAGCCCTTCTCTGTCTATAAAGTCAACCTTGTCGGAACACTTATGTATTTTATGGAATGAAGTGTTGCCCAATTCCAGAATCACCGATAAAGCCAATTGAGATCTTAAAAAAAAAAAAAAAAAAGAGTTTAGGCTTGAAATAACCAAGCCCGTGGCTTAGTAGGCAAAACCAAGGGAGTATCTACGAATTTTTCCACACCTTATTGCCTTAAGAGAACAGTAAAGACACTTAATACATACTTAAGGTTCACTTATGCATAAATTATTTTGAACCATGGTCTTATCTATCACCTGGGAATTTTAAACCTACCATTATCTGGAACTATATTATATTCAACCACTGTACTGAATAATATAGTTACATTCAACAAGCTATTAGGATACTAGTTTATCCTAGCAATTAGCTACTGAGTAAACAGGCTCATTCATCATTAGCTACCCTGGTATCTACAGTACCTAAAAAAAGTTTCTTAGGTTTAGTAACATCCTAGTTGCCCCTTATTTAATCCTTTCTCCAATATACATAACGCTTGGGTCCTACAGAACTCCTGTTCCACAATCTACCAGCACAGAGCAGATAGAATGGTCAAGAAGTTTTAGGTATGTGTGTGGTAGGGTTGCAGGAGGAGGACTACCTGTATGTTACTAGTCATAGTGGTATTTCTGCAGCCTGGTCCTTTCTGGTCTAAAATACACCGTACATGCTAGATCTGGTTGAGGAAGGGACATAAATTATGACTATTACCCTTGTTCCATGTGCTAGTAAATGGAAGATGATGGAGGAGACAGGTAAATTTAGATCCTACTGCTCCAATGCTTTCATATTATTTGGGATATGAGCCTTTCCCAATTTCTTGATAATTTTTCATAGAAATTAATATACTGTTTTCTATTTATTGGTTTATATATTATTTTCAGAAAGGATATGAGGCATTTTACAATATAGATACAAATAAAGCCAAGAAAAAATAAATAGAAAAAATTTTAAAACACTAGGAAGTAAACTCCAAGTCTAGAGTTGTACAAATTACTATAATTACTGTAAATGGGCTTGACTATGAAGTTCTGGAAGCCAAGGCAAAAAGTAAATGTGATAAAGTTGTTATAGGCCACGTGTTGTACGGTAAAGCAAAATCTACCATGCCATCGGGAAACACTAACTTTTTTCCTTTAAGTTGAAAGGACTGTGTTTGTGTGTGCATGCACACATGCATGCAATAGTGATCAACCTAAGAGAAACTGTCTTTAATAGTGGTTTTTCAGATTATGAAGTATGTTCATGGCTATTTCTCATACTGTCCCTCAAGCCAAGTTAAGTAACAGAATAAACTTGTGATTTTTCTATTTAACTTGATTTGAATATCGTGCTTTGAATATCCAGAGGAATGAATGCAAACATGGCCTGCAAACTATCGTCTAGGGATCAATTTCCTGAGTTTTTGGAAAAAGATAGTTCAAAGGTGATTTTTAAATTTCCCTCTACAGCTGACTAATCACATATCACATGCTTCTGATGCTATATAAAAAAGTAAGATCCCAGAACAAAAGGGAAGAAGCCTACTTGTATTCTCATTCAGAGGTTGGGCATGTTACCTTATTTGAAAATGTGTCCAATAGGATGCCTGGTGTCAATATTTTTCCTCAAGAAAGTTTTGCTCGAGTATCTGAATAAATACAGGCTGAGATTCCAAAGTTCTTTCTACATTATAGAACACAAATGTTTAAGGCCGGTGCAGTGGCTCACATCTGTAATCCCAGCACTTTGGGAGGCTAAAGCGGGTGGACTGCTTGAGGCCAGGAGGTCGAGACCAGCCTGGTCAACATGGCAAAACCCTGTGTCTACTAAAAATACAAAAATTAGCCAGGAGTGGTGGTGCACGTGTGCAATCTCAGCTACTTGGGTGGCTGAAGCACGAGAATCACTTGAGCCTGGGAGGCAGAGGTTGTAGTGAGCTAAGATGGTGCCACTGCACTCCAGCCTGGGCAACAAATTTAGACAGTCTAAAAAAAAAAAAATTTAAGAGTAGAGATTATCAGCTAGCTGTCTGCCTTTGCTGTGAAAAAACTCTGTCATAGCCCCTATGCAATGATTTGCTGGGTTAGGTTCTTGAGTACTGTCCATCTGAACCAAAGCAGGCAAAAATAAGATTTTATTTAAATTTATATTAACTTTTCTTTTCTGGTAGTAATTAACAGAATAAGGTTTTTTGTTTTTTGTTTTGAGACTAAGTCTCACTCTGTCGCCCAGGCTGGAGTGCAATGGCGCAATCTGGGGTCACTACAACCTCTGCCTCCTGGATTCAAGCGATTCTCAAGCCTCAGCCTCCTGAGCAGCTGGGACTACAGACAGGACAACTATGCCCAGCTAATTTTTCTATTTTTTAGTAGAGTTGGGGGTTTCACCATATTGGCCACGCTGGTCTCGAACTCCTGACCCTCAAGTGATCTGCCCAAAATAAGTTATGTATTGAGGCAACTCTTATTTTACCTAATAGAAACATATCAGTTTCTATGTCCTCAGGGAGCACACTCAGCTCATCTAAAAAGTTTATTTAAATATAAATTTAAATGAAGAGAGCTCAAGACTGAAATCTGATTTTTTGGGGTTTTTCTTTTTGAGTCGGAGTTTCGCTCTTGATGCAATGGAGTGATCTCAGCCCACTGCAGCCTCCACCTCTGGGGTTCAAGCAATTCTCCTGCCTCAGCCTCCCGAGTAGCTGGGATTACAGACACCCGCCACCACACCCAGCTAATTTTTTGTATTTTTAGCAGAGACGGGTTTCACCATGTTGGCCAGGCTGGTCTCAAACTCCTGGTCTCAGGTAATCCGCCCGCCTCGGCCTCCCAAAGTGCTGGGATAATAGGTGTGAGCCACTGCGCCCAGCTGAAATCTGTTTTATAGGACTGTTCTTGCAATAGCCTGGGATGGATGTTATTCCTGCCTTAAGAAAGGTCTGTGGGCCAGGCTCAGTGGCTCACGCCTGTAATCCCAACACTTCGGGAGGCCGAGGTGGGTGGATCACGAGGTCAGGAGATCAAGACCATCCTGGCTAACACGGTGAAACCCCATCTCTACTAAAAATACAAAAAAATTAGCCGGGCGTGGTGGCAGGTGCCTCTAGTCCCAGCTACTCAGGAGGCTGGGGCAGGAGAATGGCATCAACCCAGGAGGCGGAGCTTGCGTGAGCCGAGATTGCACCACTGCACTCCAACCTGGGCCACAGAGCGAGACTCCATCTCGAAAAAAATAAATAAAAATATATATATATAAAAAAAAAAAGGTCTATAGTGTAGTTTGAAACAATTTCTGTAATAAAAATCTATATTTCCCATGTCTGGTTGTGCCTACTACCCACTGATAGGTGCCTACTCAATATCCTTTCTTTTCTTCTTCCTCAGTAACAGGCCCCTACGTTGCTTTGTTTGTTTTTTGTTTTTAAAGATAGGATCTCACTCTTGCCCAGGCTGGAGTGTAGTGGCACCATCTCGACTAACTGCCACCTCTGCCTCCTGGGCAAGTGATCCTCCTACCTCAGTCTCCCAAGTAACTGGGACTACAGACAGGCGCAACCGCACTCGGCTAATTTCTGTAATTTTAGTAGAGACAAGGTTTCGCCACATTGCTCAGGCTGGTCTGAAACTCCTGAGCTCAGGTGATCCGCCTGCCTTGGCCTCCCAAAATACTGGGATTACAGGCATGAGCCATGGTGCTCGGCCTCCCTAAATTATTTGAGGTGACAATGTGTTCTGGTAAACATAACCATGTGTTCCTTACATATAAGCATGATCAATGAGATGTAGAGTTGTTAAGTAGGTTTTAGGAAAAGGTTCTTAAAAGAGGATTTGACTCCAGTGGAAGTTCCCTTTTACCCTTCCTCCACACCTTTCTCCTTATTATCCCCTCTGGTAATAAGGATGTCATGGCTAGAGCTCCAGCAGCCATTTTAGACCATAAGACAATCTTTAGGATGGAAACCACATGCTAAAGACGGCAAAGAAGAAAAAACTTGCTTGGGGCCCTAATGACTTATGCAGCTACTGTGTGCTAGCCCTAAAATATCTATCTGTATATTTTGTTTATGTGATAAAACACTAAACCCCTAACTGTTCAAGCCACTGCATATCAGGTTTCTATTACAGGCAACTATATATAATCCTTTTGTACAAAACTCTATTGCATTCTCATTCAGAAGTTGGCCACCTCATCTTATTTGGAAATGGGTCAAGTGGGATGCCTGGAGGTAAAGTCAAAAGTTTTCCTTAAGGAAATAGAACAATCATAATTGTATCATAATTGTTTATTTATTGTCTACCCTATTAGATAGACTGTGAGCCATTTGATGAAAGTCCAGATACAGTATTTATATCCCTATCACCTAGGATAATGGCTTGGCTGGTAATATATAGTATAAAACACTTACTGAATTGAATTTTCCTTCTGGAAATATGCTACCACTCTCAGAAAATGTACTAAATGTACATTATTTACATAATGCCATTTAGAACAATATTTTATATTTATATTCAAAAATATATTTACTTTTTTTCTGAAAGTATAGAGAAAAAAAGAACTGCACATTTTAGGTATATTTCAAAATACCTGGCTGACATATTGTTTTCAGGAAGAAGTGGAATTTCCAGAACTTTTGTACTGGCAATTATTATCTCTTGGCTTGCAGTAGCGACTGTCTTCCCAGTGATTCGATGCACCTGGTAAAATGCATGAGGTCGTAAATATCGATCATCTGCTGTCCCAATAAACATTTGTAGATTTATTGGCTTTTCGTTATAGCCCAGGAGCTAATCAGGAAAAAGAAACACAGAAAAGCACAATTCATTATCCATGCATTTTACAATATGCCAACAATAGTAAGTCTATTATATCTCTATCATATACTATTGACACACAAAATGTTATTTCAAAAAATACAACCAAAAGTAACCAGTGAGCAGCCCTCCAAATTTCCAAATTAGTTTAAGAAATAAAACACTGGAATACGTTACATAAAGGAACGTGGGTTTGGTTTTGATTTTTTTAAGATAAATATCTAGATCGACCAAAACTGTACAAAGCTTTCTGACTCTGCTGTAGAAAACACAAAAGAAATACTGATTCTGTACTCTGGGCAACATTAACCATTCAGACCAGACCTAAAGATTTGGGTATATAGGAAGGTCCTCTAACAGACTGTTAAATCGGAGACACTTTTAGTAGAAAGAGTCTGAAAACCCCTATTCCATATATTATAAACTTACAATTTTATAAGTATAAACTTACAGACCCCAAGCAGCCTAGCTAAGGCTAAAACTGAAATGAGATTTTGAGCTGCCACCAACCACAGGGAGACAAGTTTTCCAGGCTGACTCCAACCAAGTTAAATGCCTATTTAAGCAAACAATTTCAACAATCTTCGAGAAAGAGAAAGAGGGAGAGAGGGAGAGAAGGAGAAGGAGAGAGAGACAGAGACAGAGAGAGAGAATGTGTTTGTGCCTTTGTTTTCTATGCCTTTTTTTTTTTTTCTTTTATATTGCCTAATTGCTCTGGCTAGGACTTCTAGCATAAGGCTGAATCGCAGTAGTGAAAGCAGGCATCCTTGTCTTGTTCCTGATGTTAGAGGGAAACCTTTCAGTCTTTAACCATTAAGTATGATATTAGGTGTGAGTTTTTCAAGAATCCTCTTAATCGCTTTTCCAAGAGGCTGCCGAAGATGGCGGAGGTGCAGGTCCTGGTGCTTGATGGTCGAGGCCATCTCCTGGGCCGCCTGGCGGCCATGGTGGCTAAACAGGTACTGCTGGGCCGGAAGGTGGTGGTCGTACGCTGTGAAGGCATCAACATTTCTGGCAATTTCTACAGAAACAAGTTGAAGTACCTGGCTTTCCTCCGCAAGCGGATCAACACCAACCCTTCCCGAGGCCCCTACCACTTCCGGGCCCCCAGCCGCATCTTCTGGCGGACCGTGCGAGGTATGCTGCCCCACAAAACCAAGCGAGGCCAGGCCGCTCTGGACCGTCTCAAGGTGTTTGACGGCATCCCACCGCCCTACGACAAGAAAAAGCGGATGGTGGTTCCTGCTGCCCTCAAGGTCGTGCGTCTGAAGCCTACAAGAAAGTTTGCCTATCTGGGGCGCCTGGCTCACGAGGTTGGCTGGAAGTACCAGGCAGTGACAGCCACCCTGGAGGAGAAGAGGAAAGAGAAAGCCAAGATCCACTACCGGAAGAAGAAACAGCTCACGAGGCTACGGAAACAGGCCGAGAAGAACGTGGAGAAGAAAATTGACAAATACACAGAGGTCCTCAAGACCCACGGACTCCTGGTCTGAGCCCAATAAAGACTGTTAATTCCTCAAAAAAAAAAAAAAAAAAAAAAAAGAATCCTCTTAATCACACTAAGTTTCCCTCTATTTTCAGTTTGCTTTGTTTTGCCTTTTTTTGAGACAGAGTCTCGCTCTGTCACCCAGGCTGGAGTATAGTGGTACGATCTCTGCTCAGTGCAACCTCTGCCTCCTGGGTTCAAGCGATTTTCCTGCCTCAGCCTCCCGAGTAGCTGGGATTACAGGCACCCACCAACATGCCCGGCTAATTTTTGTATTTTTAGTACAGATGGGGTTTCACCATGCTGGCCAGGCCGATCTGAACTCCTGACCTCAGGTGATCTGCCCGCCTCGACCTCCCAAAGTGCTGAGATTACAGGTGTGAGTGACTGTGCCCGGCTGTTTTGCTTTTTTTAAATCATGAAAGGCTGCTGAATTTTGTCAAAGGTTTTTTTCTCTATCAACTGAGATGACCACATGGTTTTTCTCTTCATTCTACTAATGTAGTAAATTACACAGATTAATTTTCATATGTTGAACCACTCTTGCTTTCCTGGGATAGATCCCACTTGATCATGGTGTATAAACTTTTGTAGTGTGCTGATGGATTTGGTTGCTAAGCATTTTGTTGAAGACTGTTGCATGTATATTCATGAAGGATATCGGTTTGCAGTTTTCTTCTCTTGTATCTTTGTCCTCATCATTATCCATTTGTTTTTGTTTTTGTTGTTGTTGTTTTTGAGACGAAGTCTCGCTCTTGTCCCCCAGGCTGGAGTGCAGTGACACGATCTCAGCCCACTGCAACCTCTGCCCCCCAGGTTCAAGCGATTCTCCTGCCTCAGCCTCCTGAGAAGCTGGGATTGATTACAGGCTCCTGCCACCACACTCGGCTAATTTTTGTATTTTTAGTAGAGACGAGATTTCACCATGTTGGCCAGGCTGGTCTCAAACTCCTGACCTCAGGCGATCCACCCCTCTCCCAAAGTGCTGGGATTACAGGCATGAGTCAATGCACCCAGCCAATCCATTTGACTTAAAATAAAAAACTGTCTCTGCCCTAATGAAAGTCCTCCATCTCTTCATGTATACGGAATCCACCTTTTCCTCAAGGTAATTCAGGATTTTTATTATAGTAATTCTAAAGTATCTTTCCAATATCTAATCTAAGCCTTCTCTCAGTCTGCTACCATTGAGTGTTTTTTCTCTTTAATGTGGGCCACATTTTCTTGTGTGTGTGTGTATGGTTGTTTATTGTTTTAATGGACATTTAGTATAAAAAAAGTCTAGAGACTCAAGCAGAAAATATTTACCTACAGAAAGGGGCATGCTATTTCTTTTGTAAGGTCACAGCTCTTAAACTGTGTCTGGACTTTAACTGAAGCTATAGTCTGATTCAGTATAGCACTGGCTTTAAAGGCCTGGCGGGTGGAATGTCTCTCTCTTCTGCCTGGCGAGGGAATCTGAGAGCTGGCCAGATTCCAGAGATCTACCTATGCTTCATAACCAAGTCTCCGGTCCTTGAAACTGTTGGAAGACCTTCCTCTGATTTACCACGTGGCTGATAATTTTTTAATCTATGAGGAGTTCTCTATGCTCTTCAGTCTTGCTCTTTATTTCTGAGCCTCAGGGTATCTCTTCAGCTATGTTACTAGATCTTGGGTCTTTTGAGATTGGCTTGGAGAGACTTCTTTCAGCTCTCCTGATAATACTTCAGTCTTTGTAAATGACAGCCTAAGTGCCTAAGGGTTTCTGCCTTCAGTAGGTAAACCTATGAAGTGAGGGGGGGGTCTCAGTTCTCCTGCCATGCCTCCTCTTCCTTGGTATAGTAGCCTCCTTGTATTTGGTGGAGTCTTACAGGTGAGTTTTATTCCCGCCTACTTGTCCAGCCTTGGCTTTACAGTGGAACTTCTAACCAGCGAACTTCATAATTTATTGGTTATCCTCCCTGTAACCAGAAGAAGACATTAAGACTTTTGCCTATTATTAGGTAATACAATTTTACCCAGGATAGTTTTCAGTCCTATAACATTTATAAAGAAGCAATTAAAGCCTGGACTATTGCAATAGCCTTATAACTGCTCTCTGTCTTCCCTCTTGTTGCCCTATAGTCCATTCTCTATCCAAGAGTCAGAAGAAACTTGTTAACATAAATTGGATAACTTTGGCTCCCCTGCTCAGAACTCTCTAATGGCTTCCCTCCACATTTAGAACTAATTCAAATTCCCTATGATGGTTTACACAGCATAAGGTGATTAGGGCCCTGGCTGAACTGTTGGCCTTACCCTTTCCACAGTCTGCTCTAGCCTTGCTGGCCTTATTGCATGAACCACTCAAGCTCACTCCTAATGTCAGGGCTTTCACACTTAATATTTTATCCCTCTGAAATATCATTCCCTCTGATCTTCATGTTACTTGACTTGATTCAGATACGTAAAGGTCAGTTCCCTGAGAGGAGACTGCAATATTTAAAATATAATATCTGAGTCTCCTTATCTTGTGCTTGTCTACATCCTATACTAAGAATAAATTCCTGCCCTTTCAGGAGCTTCAGGTAAGCATATGATAAAAATCAATTAAGCCTCTATGAAAGAGAACGGATGAAATCATGGAAACAAGTTAAGAGGGCTGAGGCACTTAAATCATGGGTGCTGAAAGTTTAAACTAGGGTGGAGGCAGGATCATAAATAGAAAATAGAAATGGAAAGGGATGAATGCAATAAATCTTTCCTAGAAGGCCCTAAAGAGATTTTCATAACTAACTATACACAGAATGATAGAGGGATCCAATAAGTCAGATCTGAGCTTCAGTACCCAGGAGAATGATGGTATCACTAGGAAACAAAGTATAAGGCTGGCCATCATGGCTCACACCAGTAATCTCAACACTTTGGGAGGCTGAGGCGGGAGGACTGCTTGAGGCCAGGAGTTCAAGACCAGCAACACAATGAGACCCCCATCTCCACATTACACACACACACACATGCACACACTAGCTGAGCATGGTGGTGTGCTCCTGTAGTCCTAGCTACTTAGAAGGCTGAGGTGGGAGGGCTGCCTGATCCCAGGAGTTCAAGGTTACAGTGAGCTATGATTATGCCACTAAACTCCAGCCTGGGTGACAGAGTGTGAGACCTTGTCTCTTAAAAAAATAATAATGTGGGCCGGGCACGGTGGCTCACACCTGTAATCCCAGCACTTTGGGAGGCCAAGGCAGGCAGATCACGAGGTCAGGAGATCGAGACCATCCTGGCTAACACGGTGAAACTCCGTCTCTACCAAAAACACAAAAAATTAGCCGGGCATGGTGGCAGGTGCCTGTAGTCCCAGCTACTTGTGAGGCTGAGGCAGGAGAATGGAGTGAACCCAGGAGGTGGAGCTTGCAGTGAGCCGAGATCGGGCCACTGTACTCCAGCTTGGGCGACAGAGCGAGACTCTGTCTCAAAAAATAAAAAAAATAATAATAATGTGAAGAAGTCACTGATTTTGGAAAAAGATTAATGTTGTCAATGCTGGTCACACTGTAGTCGAGGTAACAGTGAGACATCTATATGGAAATGTGAGGCTACATAAGATGTATATGCTTTTAGCCTAGCCATAATGCTATGGCACAATAAACACAATGCTTTGCTATCTAACTTTTTCTTTTTTGGGGGATGGAGTCTCACTCTGTCACCCAGGCTGGAGTGCAATGGCACAATCCTGGCTCACTGCAACCTCTGCCTCCTGGGTTCAAGCGATTCTCCTGACTCAGCCTTCCAAGTAGCTGGGACTACAGGTGTGCACCACCATCCTCGGCTAAATTTTTGCATTTTTAGTAGAGACGGGGTTTCACCATGTTGGCCACGCTGGTCTTGAACTTCTGGCCTCAGGTGATCCACCTGCCTTGGCTTCCCAAAGTGCTGAGATTACAGGCGTGAGCCACGGTACCCAGTTTGCTATCTAATTTGATAACAAGATAACACACAGTCCACTGTGCCTCAAAAGAATGACATTCAATATCTGCTTTTTCTTGTTTTGACATGATGAGTATGTACTGATTATTATTTTTTTAAAGTCCCAATGCAGCAATACTTGTGGCACTTGAAACACTATTGAGTTTTAACTGCATCACTGTGATTTGTACTGCCCTGAGCGGTAGTGTGAAGTGATGAGAGTGCCACTTATGTTCTCTTGTCTTACTCAACTCTGTCACTGTAACACAAAAGTTACCAGTCAATACATAAATGAAAAACAATCGTTATGGATGGTTACTTTGGAATTCCACATAAGTTTCACATCAGAAAATAGTATTCTTTTGATTTTTTTCTCCACCCATGTAAAAATGTATAAAAACCACTCCTAGTTCACAAGCTGTACAAAAACAGGTAGAGCTAGACGTGAAGGCATGCACCTGTAGTCCCAGCTACCTGAAAGACTGAGGCAGGAGGATCATTCCTGCCTCTGAGGCCAGTTCAAGGCTGCAGTGAGCTATGATTGCACGACTACACTCCAGCCTGGGTGACAGAGCAAGGCTCTTTCTCTTTAAAAACAAAACACCAGGTGTAGGGCCCATTTTGGCCTATAAAAGCCATAGTTTGATAACCCCTGGTCTAGAATGGTATTTCTTTCTCTTCCGAGCAAATGCTTTAATATCCAGTAGAATGGTACTTTTTTTTTTGAGACAGAGTCTCGCTCTGTTGCCCAGGCTGCAGTGCTGTGGCGTGATCTTGGCTCACTGCAACATTTGCTTCCCCAGTTCAAGCGATTCTCCTGCCTCAGCCTCCCTAGTAGCTGGGACTGCAGGCACATACTACCATGCCCAGCTAATTTTTTTTTTTTTTTTTTTTTTGTATCTTTAGTAGAGATGGCGTTTCACCACATTGGCCAGGCTGGTCTTGAACTCCTGACCTCAAGTGATCCGTCCACCTTGGCCTCTCAAAGTGCTGGGATTATAGGCGTTGAGCCACTGCGCCCAGCCTTTTTTTTTTGTTTTGAAACGGAGCCTCACTTACTTAGGTTAGAGTGCAGTGGCACCATCCAGGCTCACTGGAACCTCTGCCTCCCGGGTTCAAGTGATTCTCCTGCCTCAGCCTTCTGAGTAACTGGGATTACAGGTGCCTGCCACCACGCCCAGCTAACTTTTGTATTTTTAGTAGAGACGGGGTTTCACCATGTCAGCCAGGCTCGTCTCGAACTTCTGGCCTCCGGTGATCCACCCGCCTCGGCCTCCCAAAGTGCTGGGATTACAGGTGTGAGCCACTGTGCCCGGCTTAGAATGGTATTTCTTAACTTGGACAGTATCACCCTCTGCAGGGGAGGGTGGTGGTGGAGCAGAGGCATTTTTTAAATGTTGTGAAGATGCGTTTAGTTGTCAACATGATAAGTGGGGTGCACTACAGATACTTAAGGAGAAAGGGCCAGAGATTCAACTTTATCTCAATACATGGGATAACTATAGTTCTTCAAAGTGAATAGTCTACATCTCACAGAATTTGAGAATATCCCATCAGACATTCATGTATAAGGAAAATGTTTATAAACTTAGAACTCCTTAGTATATATTAATACCCCCAAAAGATGCAATTTTAAGATACATGAATTTTTCATGAGTACAACCTACCATGTAAAGAGTTCATCATTTCAAAAAATCATGTCATTGTCAGTAATGCCACTCAGCGAATTTAGGGTGATGACCAACACGCCTGCCTTTGTACCTGGCAACACTCACACTGATAGTGCAGGTGTTAAGTGTCCAACTACTTCACTGTGTCTTCTATAGTCATTATCAAGCAAGTGTAAGTGTCCAACTACTTCACTGTGTCTTCTATAGTCATTATCAAGGCTTTTCACTTTGAAACTTTTTTTTTTTTTAAGATGGGGTCCCACTGTTTTGCTTAAGCTGGTCTTGAACTCCTTGACTCAAATGTCCTCCTGCCTCAGCCACCCAAGTAGCTGTGATTACAGGTGTGAGCTACAATGCCCAGCCATACTTTTAAACTACTGTATTAGTCCATTCTCATACTGCTATAAGAAACTGCCCGAGACTGGGTAATTTATAAAGGAAAGAGGTTTAATTGACTCACAGTCCCCCATGGCTAGGGGGGGCCTCAGGAAATTTACAGTCATGGTTGAAGGTAAAGGGGAACCAAGGCACCTTCTTCACAAGGTGGCAGGAGGGAGAATGAATACAGGAAAAACTACCAAACACTTACAAAGCCATGAGATCTCATGAGAACTCACTATCAAGAGAACAGCATGGGGAAACCACCCCAGTGATTCAATTACCCCCATCTGGCCTCTCCCTTCACACATGGGAATTATGGGGATTACAATTCAAGATGAGATTTTGGGTGGAGACATAGCCAAACCACATCAACTATAATTTAGTTTATATATTTATTTTTCTCTTAATAGTACTGCATTATAACTGATATTCTTAAAATTATATGTGTAGTCAATTATATCACTTTTTTTTTTTTTATTCAGGGTCTCGTTATGTCACCTAAGCTACAGTGCAATGGCACAATCATAGCTCAACACAACCCTGAGTTTCTGGGCTCAAAGGATCCTTCCACTTCAGTCTCTAGAGTAGCTAGGACATCAGGAGTGTGCCACCAAACCTAGCTTTTTTTTTTTTTTTTTTTTTTTGTAGATATAGAAGTCCCACTAGGTTGCCCTGGCTGGTCTTAAACTCTTGGTTTCAAGTGATCCTCCTGCCTTGGCCTTCCAAAATGCTGGTATTACGGGCATGAGCCACTGTGCCTGGCCTAATTGTATTATCTTTAAATCTCCATTTCAAGTTAATAAAGTAGCATTACAAAATGGATGTGGGGCTTTTTTTGAGAGTGGGGCTGGGTCTGATAGAGCTGAGAAACACTGATCTAGAAGACTTGTAACCAAAGAGGCACAAAGACCTCAGGATATAACCACCAAAGGTTTATAATAACGTTTTGCAATGGGCAAGATTATTATAATTCATACTGCAGAAACAATTCCAGATTCAAGGAAGATGACAAATCGTAATTCCAAGTACCCTCCTCAAAGGATATAAGTAGAGCATGTAAAGCAGGAAAAAATAGCTAATAAATAAATGGAAAAATGCTCAATCTTATTAAATATCAAATAAATAAGAAAACTACTTCTAACCTATCAAAAAAGCAAAGAACAGAGAAGTGGTAATAGTCTACACAGACAACTTTTCCCCTTTGTGGCTGTTTATATGATTTGCTCATTTTCTGTTTCTATTTTAGTATTATTAATTTTACAAGCCCTTTAGATATACTAAGCATATTAACCCTTTGTCTGCCTTACAAGTTATAAATATGGTTTTGTTTTCCATTTATCACCAATTCTGGATCAATTTCTGCTCCTCAAAAGGGAACCATTTGTAACCCTTTTCACTGTTTCTTTTGGAACTTACTTCCATATTTCTAAGGAACATGTTAATACTGCTATTTCCTAATGTTTTTCAAGGTTAGATATATTATCTTTTGAACTTTCAGTGTTTGCATTATAACTGGATACATGTTACTTGCAGCTCAGCCTTGTAGTGTATTTTAATTATATTTCCTTTTTCATACAACTTATTTGGTTACAGTTAATAATTGCCTTTTATATTAAGATTAAGTTTGGCTGCATAAACAAAAATCCAAAGTAACAGTAATTTAAACATGTTAAAAGTAAAGTTTATTTCTTAGAATCTACAGGTCTCTTCTACTGGACCAGTGAGTTTGCCTAAAACACATCCTGCAGTCTTCTGCCTAGGGAGCATAGTAAACCTATTGCAAGCATTGTGGGAACTAATAAAATGGTCAGAGGTCTCACTCTTCAGTATGCAGACTTCCATTATGCCTTCCCTTCCACCCCCACCCCATTTTAAGAACAGATCATTAAGCCTTGCCTTTAGCGCTCCTAGAATCTAGAACCTCCACTTCATTCTCTCTATAGAATCACCAGATTCTCTCAGGGTAAGACAGGCATTATCACTAGGCTGTACCACACAGGAAAGAAACATCTGGGAAATTTAAGTCCTTTTTAAATTCAATTTAATTTTTTTTTCTTTTGAGATGGAGTCTCGCTGTGTTGCCCAGGCTGGAGTGCAGTGGTGCTGCAACCTCCACCTCCCAGGTTCAAGCAATTCTTCTGCCTCAGCCTCCTGAGTAGCTGGAACTACAGGCATGAGCCACCATGCCCGGCTAATTTTTTTGTATTTTTAGTAGAGACAGGGTTTCACCATGTTGGCCAGGTGGTCCCAAACTCCTGTCCTCAAATGATCCACCCACCTCAACCTCCTAAGGTGCTAGGATTACAGGTGTGAACCACCGTGCCCGGTCTTAACTCCTTCTTTTATAGACTTTTTATCCAATCTTCTTGTTTTCAGTCTCACCTCACATCCCGCTTTCAGAGATATCCAGTACGTCAAATTCCTGAACCTTTCCAGAGTTCTCAGATGCAAAATGACTTGTGCTGCTTGCTTATTGGTTCTTTCTCACCTGCCAGCAGGCTTAAGCTACAGCTGTCTTATGTTTAGTGAAAGTAAACCTGTTCAATTTATTACATTTATGTTTCCATTTTCTGTAAATATTTTAATTTTTATGTAGTCAAGAAATCTATCAGTATTCTCATTTGTAATTTTTTTACACATTTTAGTGTAAAATTAATAAATTTCAAAGCTTTAATTATGGAAACTATTCCATAAAACTATAAAATGTCAATATCATCACAATAACAAAAATAAAGCCTAGGTCAGGCGCGGTGGCTCACACCTGTAATCCCAGCACTTTGGGAGGCCTAGGCAGGTGGATCACCCGAGGTCGGGAGTTCGAGACCAGCCTGACCAACATGGAGAAACCCCATCTCTACTAAAAATACAAAATTAGCCGGGCATGGTGGCGAATGCCTGTAATCCCAGCTACTCAGGAAGAATGAGGCAGGAGAATCGCTTGAACCCAGGAGGCGGAGGTTGCAGTGAGCCGAGATCGCGCCATTGCACTCCAGCCTGGAGTGCAAAACAAGAGCAAAACTCCATCTCTAAATAAATAAATAAATAAATCCTAAATAAATCAATAACTAGAAAGAAATTGGAAAAGTTTGGGCATATATTTTATGTGTATCTGTGCAAAAACAAATTTCAGCCATTACTCTTTTGGTTTATCTGGCGGCAGATGGGGTAAGTAATAATGCCACGTGAGATTCATCCAGATTTATACCCAGAGGTAAAAAAAATGAAGGTAGAGAGTGGTTATAGTTCACTGCATCCTAAAACTCCTGTGGACTATATGTCTTTTTTTTTTTTTTTCAGTTCACAGATAAAGAATCTGAAGCTAACAATGATTAGGCAACTTCCTCACATTCATCTATTCAGTGATTAGTCATTCCTTTTTGGTATACTTGTTGCTCTTTCATGTTTAATCATAAATTTAACAAATTATTCTACATGACCAACTGTTCATCAAGTGGAGAAATAAACAGCAACAACTTTACCACTTGCCTGTGAGCACTGTGAAGAGGACAGTATCCATCTTGTTATCTCCAGAGCCTAGCAGAGCGCCTAGCACATTACAGGCATTCAATCATTGTTGAAAGAATAAATTTTAGAATAACAGAGTACAATTTGGTGAAGCAAAATAACTCATGAAGTTAGTCAATACATTATTTTTAAAAGAACTGTAGGCAATTTGCTCTTATACAGAAAAAGAAAAAACAAACAAAAAAATTATAGGCATTAAAGTAGCTCGTCAAAATGAGGTAGTTAAATCTAAAATAGAGAATACAAATAAAAAATTTTGCTATTACCTATTAAGTTATCCAGATATCAAATAACATACTGGCAAGTACTCTATACCAAAGAATCCTAGTCATATTAGATGGCTGACATGTATAACAGCTTCGCAAAGTCATAAGCCACTTGCTTTTTATACTTTGATAAAATAAACTGATGTTGGGGGAAGGTAATCACTCATATAAGATTTCAAAGGGAATATATTTCATAACACATATTTTGACCAACATCTGTTCCAGATGTATAATACCATAAGAAAAATAGGGCTATGCCTTTCTATCTGAGAGACTTTTAAAGGAAGATCAAATAAACTAATTAGACTATTATCCCATCTGATTTCCAGAGAAGCATTTATGTTGTAGGCAATAAATAAATTACTACTACTGTTAACACTAGTCTCTAAAAACTTTCACCAGTATCAGTATTCTCTTCAGTCCACCCTCTGCTTCGCAGAAGAAAGTAAGCCAAGTTGTTTGTTATGTTTCTGTATCGTTTCCATAGCAAAGGTCTGTGCCTGCTTAATTTAACTAAAGCTGGAGGGTTAAAGCCTGAAGGTCACTACAGGACAGACTACAGCAACTTCAATAAGAGCAGTTCCATTATCAGTTCTGCTGATTAGTTGGGGGAATGGGCTCTAAATATATTAGACCCATGACAACACACTGTAGAAATACTAAAAATACAAAATTAAATTTCTATAATATAAATTGCTTAAAATGAAAGTATGCATAAAAATGAAAAAATAATACAAACTTCATTTTTCAAATTTCAGTAACTTTTGGGATAAGATTCAAAATATGTATACCTTAATAAAACTTACCACTGTATAATATATAAGCTTTTTTTAAAAAATCCTTTTTTTTTTTCTTTTGGGAGACAAGGTCTTGCTATGTTGCCCAGGCTGGCCTTAAACTCCTGGGCTCAAGCAGTGATCCTCTTGCCTCAGTCTCCCAAGTAACTGGGATTACAGAATCACATCACTACACCTGGCTAAAACTTTTATTCTTCTTAAATAATTAGACTCATAGGAAGTTGCAAAAATAGTATGTATATGTACTACAGGTTGAATATCCCTAATCTGAAAATCCAGAATGCTCCAAAATCTGAAACTTTCTGAGCACTGATATGACACCCAAAGTAAATGCTCACTGGAACATTTTGGAATTCAAATTTTTGAATCAGGGATGCTCAACCAGTATGTATTCTGGAAATATTCCAAAATTTGAAAAAATCCAAAATCTAAGACACTTCTGACTTCTGATCCCAAGCAGACAAGGGATACTATAGCCCCATGTACCCTGCACCTAGTTTCCCCCAACTATAATACAGTACATATACCCACAATATTGAACTGTAGTTAGCACAGTATCAAAACCAAGACATTGACACTGATACAATACTGCTAACTAGACTACAGATCTTATTCAGTTGTCATTGTTCTACGTGCATTCATTTGTATGTGTGTATATAGTTTTATGCAATTTTATCCCATATATAGATTCAAATAACTACTACCCCAGTCAAGATATGAAGAAATTCTCTTGGGCCACCCCTTCATATTTGCACCCCTCAACCTGACCCTGTTTCCTGGCACCAATCTATTCTCCATCTCTACAGTTCTGTCATTTTGAAAATATTACATAAATAGAATCATACAGTATATTGACTTTTTTCCACTCAGCGTAAGTCTATGGAGAACTGTCCAAGTTGTTGCATGTATCAACAGTTTATTCTTTTATATTGCTGAGTGGTAGTACATTGTATGGATACACCAGAGTTTATTCGTGTATTTGGTTTGTTTCTAACCTTGGGCTATTAAAAATAAAGTGTGGCAGGGCGTGGAGGCTCATGCCTGTAATCCCAGCACTTTGGAAGGCTGAAGTGGATGAATCGCTTGAGCTCAGGAGTTCAAAACCAGCCTGCCTGGGCAAGATGGTGAAACCCCATCTCTACAAAAAACATAAAAATAGCTGGGCATGGTGGCACACACCTGTAGTCCCATATACTAGGAAGACTGAGATGGGAGGACGGCTTGGGCCTGTGAGTCTGAGGTTGCAGTGAGCTGAGATCGCATCACTGCACTCCAGCCTGGGTGATCTGCAATCTGCAGAGCCAGACCCTATCACAAAAAAAAAAAAAAAAAAAAAAAAGAGAGAGAGAAAGAAAAGTTGGTTGTTAGGCCAGGCATAGTGGGTCAAGCTTGTGATCCCACGGCAGGGAGGCCAAGGTGGGAGGATCACTTGAGGCTAGGAGTTGTAGACCAGCCTGGGCAACATAGTGAGATTGCCATCTCTACGAAAAAAATTTTTAAAAATCAGGTTGAGGCAGCCATGTGCGGTGGCTCATACCTGTAATCCCAGCACTTTGGGAGGCTGAGGCCAGTGGATCACCTGAGGTCAAGAGTTCCAGACCAGCCTGGCCAACATGTTGAAACTCCGTTTCTACTAAAAATGTAAAAATCAGCTGGGCGTGGTGGCAGGCACCTGTAATCCCAGCTACTCGTAAGACTGAGGCAGGAGAATCTCTTGAACCTGGGAGGCGGAGGTGGCAGTGAGCTGAGATGGAGTCTCTGCACTCCAGGCTAGGTGACAGAGCAAGACTCCATCTAAAAAATAAAAAAAATAAAAAAATGAAGTTGAGGCTAGGCGCAGTGGCTCACGCCTGTAATCTCAGCACTTTAGGAGGGCAAGGTGGATGGATCACTTGAGCTCAGGAGTTCAAGACCAGTCTGGATAACATGGTGAACCACTGTGTCTACAAAAAAAAATAATGATGATGATAATGATAATACATAGTTGTTACGAATATTATTAGTATACCTATTGTGTAAACATAAGTTTTTTTTTTTTCTGTTATAAATGCCCCAGAGTGAGATTGGTGGGGCATAAGGGAAGCTTAGTTTTTTAAGAACCTAACAAACTATATTCCAGAGTGGCTGTATCATTTTAACTCTCACTAGCAGTTTATGAAGCATCCAGTTTCTGTGCATCCTTGACAACAGTTAGTATTCTATTTTTTATTTTAGCTGTTCTAATAGGTATGTAATGATAACTCAATGTGGTTTTAATTTGCATTTCCCTAATGGCTGGTGATGTCTGTTCATGTCTTTGGCATCTTTTCTAACTGAATTGTTTTTATTGTTGAGTTTTGAGAGTTCTTTATACATTCTATGATCTTTGACAGATATATGCTTTGCACATGTTTTCTCCCTGTCTGTAGCTTGTCTTTTCATCCTTTTAATAGCATCTTTCACGGAGCTAAAGTTTTTAATTTTGATGAAATCCAAATTATCAATTTTTTTCTTTTAGGTATGGTGCTTTTGGTATTATGTTCTAGAGATCTTTGCTTAGCCTGAGATCTTAAAGATTTTCTCCTGTTTTCTTCTAAAAGTTTCATACTTTTATGCTTTATTTTTTAGGTTATTTTATTTTTTGAGATGGAGTCTCGCTCTGTTGCCCAGGATGGAGTGCAGTGGTGTGATAGCAGCTTACTGCAGACTCCACCTCCTGGGTTCAAGCAATTCTCCTGCCTCAGCCTCCAGACTAGCTGGGTCTAGAGGTGAGCACCACCATGCCCAGCTAATTTTTGTTATTTTTTAGTAGAGATGGGGCTTCATTATATTGGCCAGGTTGGCCTTTAACTCCTGACCTCAGGTCATCTGCCCGCCTCAGTCTCCCAGAATGCTGGGGTCACAGGTGTGAGCCACCGCTCCTGACCTGTGTTTTATAATTAAATCCACAACCCATTTTGAATTAATTTTTGAGAAAGATGTGAGGTTTGGGTTAAGGTTTATTCTTTTGCCTTACGGGTGTCCAATTGCTCCAGCACTATTTACTAAAAAGACAATATAAAACCTCTTAAAGAATACTCATCTTTGTCTATAAACAGTATGTTACATAGAGTTACTATTACCTATTTTAAATTAAAAATTGACAATTCCAGCTGATTTTCACATTTTGAAAAAAGTAACGTATCTCAAGTAATTCCTACAATGCTAATATTTTTTAGATAAATAAAACCCAATTTTATAACTATATAGCCTTTCTTTCTTTCCTTTTTTTTTTTTTTTTTTTTTTTTTAAGCAAGGTCTTGCTGTTTCCCAGGCTACAGTGCATAACTCACTGCAGCCTCAACCTCCTGGGCTCAAGCAATCCTCCCAAGTAGCTGAGACTCAAGGTGGGTACCACCATGCCTGGTTAAATTTTTTATTTTTATTTTTTGGTAGAGACAGGTTCTCGCACTATTGCTCACGCTGGTCTTCAACTCCTGGCCTCAAGTGATCCTCCCTCCTCAGCCCCCATAAGGTACTGGGATTGCAGGTGTGAGCCACTTCATGCGGCTACTACATATTTCTTGTAATTTATTAATACAGGAAATCCTAGCCAGAACAATCAGACAAGAGAAAGAAGTAAAGGGCATTTAAGTTGGAAAAGAAGAAGTCAAACTATCTCTATTTGCCCAAGATACGATCATATACCTAGGAAACCCTAAAGACTTACCCAAAAGACTCCTAGATTTTTTTTTTTCTTTTCTGGAGACAGTCTCACTCTGTCACCCAGGCTGAAGTGCAATGGCATGATCTCAGCTCACTGCAACCTCTGCCTTCCAGGTTCAAATGAGTCTCATGCCTCAGCCTCCCAAGTAGCTGAGATTACAGGCACCCACCACCACGCCCAGCTAATTTTTGTATTTTTAGTAGAGACAGGGTTTCACCATGTTGGCCAGGCTGGTCTCTAACTCCTCCTGACCTCAAGTGATCCACCCACCTCGCCTCCCAGTGTTGGGATTACAGGCGTGAGTCACCATGCCAGGCCGACTCCTAGATTTGATAAATGAATCAGCAGCCTCAGGTTACAAAAGCAATGTACACAAATCGGTAGCACTGCTACACACCGCCACCAACAACAACCAAGCTAATCAAATCAAGAACTCAATCCCTTTTACAATAGCTACAACAAAAGTAATAAAATACCTAGAAGTGTACTTACACAAGGAGGTAAAAGATCTTTACAAGAAGAACTACAAAACACTGCTGAAAAAAATCATAGATGACACAAACAAATGGAAACATCCCATGCTCACAGACTGGACGACTCAGTATCGTGAAAATGACCACACTACCCAAAGATTAATAGAACAGAGTAGACAACCTAGGAATAAAGCCAACTACTTACAACCAGCTGATCTTTGACAAAGCATACAAAAACATAAATTGAAAAAAGGATACCCTATTCAATAAATGGTTCTGGGAAAACAGGACAGCCACACGTAGGAGAATGAAACTGGATCCCTGTCTCTCACCACATATAAAAATCAACTCAAGATGGATTAAAGACTTAAAAGACCCGAAACCATAAAAATCCTACATGAAAACCTAGGAAAAACTTCTGGACATCACCCTAGGCAAAGAATTTATGATTAAGACCCCAAAAACAAATGTAACAAAACCAAAAATAAATAAATGGGGCCTAATTAAACTAAAAAGATTCTGCACTGTGAAAGAAATAATCATCGCAATAAACAGACAACCCACAGAATGGGAGAAAATATTAGCAAACTATACATCCAATAAAGGACTAATACCCAGAATCTACAAGGAACTCAAATCAGCAAGAAAAAAACAAATAATCCCATCAAAAAGTAGGCAAATGACATGAACAGACACTTCTCAAAAGAAGAAATACAAATGGCCCACAAACGTATGAAAAAAATGCTCAACATCACTAACCATCAGGTAAATGCAAATTAAAACCACAATGAGATACCGCCTTCCTCCAGCCAGAATGGCCGTTATTAAAAAGCCAAGAAAACAATAGATGTTGGCATCGATGTGATGAAAAGGGAACACTTGTCCACTGCTGATGGGAATGTAAATTATAAATTAAAACAATTATGGAAAACAGTATGGAGATTTCTCAAAAAACTAAAAGTAGATCTACCATTCAATCCGACCATCCCTCTACCGGGTATCTATACAAAGGAAAAGAAGTCATTATGTCAAAAAGACACCTGCACACATACATTATTCACAGCACAATTAACAACTGCAAAGACATGGAACCAACCTAAATGCCCATCAGCCATGAGTAGATGAAGAAAATGTGGTATATCTACACCATGGAATGCTACTCAGCCATAAAAAAAATGAGATAACGTCTTTTGCTGCAACTTGGATGGTACTGAAGGCCATTATTCAAAGTGAAGTAACTCAGGAATGGAAAACCAAATACCACTGGAAAGTCAGTATGTTTTCACTTATAAGTGGGAGCAAAGCTATGGGTACACAAAGGCATAAAGAGTGGTATAATGGATATTGTAGACTCAGAAGAGGGTAGGATAGGAGGGGGTGAAGGACAGAAAACTACATATTAGGTACAATGTACACTATTTGGGTGAGAGGTGCACTGAAATCTCAGACTTCACCACTACACAATATATCCATTTAACAAAAAACCACTTGTACCCCAAAAGCTACTGAAATAAAATATATAAATAATTCATTAACATACTATATAGTCTCTCTGTCTTATGGGCTTCTAAACCAGCACTGTCCAAGATAACTTTCTGCAGTCACTAAAATACTCCTTTTTTTTTTTTATTTCAACAGACTTTTGGGTAAAATATCTCCAATTAAAAAAAAAATCCATGATCATTTTGTATTAATTTTATAAGATACAAGGTTTATGTCAAGGCTTATTTTCTTGCCTACGGATATCCAGTTGCTCTGACATCATCTGTTGAAAAGAAAATATAGTCAGTATCCACATGTGGCTACTAAACCTTGGAATGTTGTCAATGCAACTGAATAACTGAATTTTTAATTTCAGTTTAATTTAAATTGAAATATCCACGTGTAGCTAGTGGCTTCTGGATTCCACTTTTCGACAGTGCAGCTCTAAACCCTTCCCTCTACTTAATACTTTTCCCTCCTTAGTATCTACCTTTTCCCTAGATGTCTGCTTATTAATTAGCTAGACACTATCTTCAAATAAGAAGTCCCCTTTCTGGCCAGGCGCAGTGGCTCATGCCAGTAATCCCAACGTGGGCGGGTCACCTGAGGCCAGGAGTTCCGAGACCAGCCGGACCACCATGGTGAAACCCTGTCTCTACTAAAAATACAAAAAAACTAGCCAGGCGTGGTGGCATGAGCCTTGTAGTCCCAACTACTTGGGAGGCTGAGGCATGAGAATTGCTTAAACCTGGGAGGCAGAGGTTGCAGTGAGCCAAGATTGCACCACTGTACTCCAGCCTGGGTGACAGAGTGAGACTCTGTCTCAAAAAATAATAATAATAAAAATTTAAAAATAAAAATCCCTCTTCTTTCTTGTAGAAATAAAAAATAAGTACCTGATTCAACTCCATCAAATTTCAGGTCTCTATTTGCTCTCACAAAGATCTGAATTTCCTCCATTAAACATTTATCATACTTTATTGGTACTATCTTATTTGCAAGTCTCAATGGACAATAAAATTCATGGGAGTAGTCAACATGTCTGATTTCCCTCAGTGAACCCCCAGCTACATTAGCAAACTGCTTTGAATGTATTATTTGGTGACCACATTAATGAATCAGATAACTTATTTTGAAGAAAAGAAAAAGTTAATTTGTCAGTTGGCTACAAGGTAGGTGGTATTTTCCAACAGCACCACAGCTTGCATTCCCTCATCATTTCAAAAAATATGTATTTCAGAAATTTCTTAGCTCTTTTGAAATTGTCCTTTGCAGAATAACAGGAAGATCATTATAACTGATGTTTAAGTACCCTTCTACTTTCCATTTTCACATATCACTAGCCCATTAATTCACAACTCCTTAAAATGTCAGTAACAAACCTAGCTTAATTCTAGGATGCCAATGTAGATATCTTATTCTGCTACATACTCTTCATCAGTGTTGAAGTGTTGGTCAAACTGTTCAAAGAAACCTAAGTAATAATACTAGCTAACTTTTACTGAGCATTTACAATGTGCAAGGTACCACGCCATGTTCCTCACAATGTTTCATTTACTCCTCACAACAGCTCTTAGGTAGATGATATTATTATATATTATTCTCATTTTATAAAGAAAAAATCCCAAGGTAAAGTTCTCTTCATAATTAACCTCTATCGCATCAATACTAATTTCCAATATAGCACTTACTATATTTTAATGTTTTGTTTATTTACTCATTGTCTCTCTCAGTATAAAGTGAGAAAGGCCCTTGAGGACTGGAGTTTTGTCTCTCTTGTTCATCTCTGCATCCCTAGCACCTACAATATTGTCTATAACGTAGTGAGCAATCAAAAAATACATATCGAATAAGTAAATGGATAGATAGGTGAATAAATTAAGCAATGAACGATTAAATAAAAGGTCTAGAAAGAAAGGTTAAGTTACTTGGTCAAGGATACAGTAAAATCCAGGATTCAACCAAAACAGTCTGGCTCTAGAGCCCGTATTAGTGACTTAGCCATGATTTATTCCTGTGTGGAGCATGTGGCATAGCACACTAACCACCAAAGATTTAAGTATAGAGTTCTATATTATACTACAGAATACAGAGTTTTGATGAGGAAAGGCTGCCCAGCCAGGGACTACTTTTCCCAGTACTTCTGCATGTAAGTAGGGCCATGTGACTACTTCTAGCCAAAAAATTGTAAGTGGTGATAATTGATAGTAATTTCCAGGTTAATGTAGTTAAGTATCTTGAGTGCTTTCCATACACCTTCTTCTTTCCCATGGACAGTAGAAGCTGTGCATCAAAGACGACATCAAAAGATGAACGTATCTTGGATTCCTGAGCAACAATTTGAAAGAAAATGCAAAATAAACTTTAAAAAAATTTTTTTGGTCTTAAACCACTGAGAATTGGGGATTATTAGTTACAGTAGTTAGGCTACCATGATTAATCCAAGGAAGGAGAGCTTGAACTATAATAATAGTAAACAAGCATTAAGATTTTTATCAGGGGCCAGGCACGGTGGCTTACACCTGTAATCCCAGCACTTTGGGAGGCTGAGGTGGTGCATTACTTGAGGTCAGGAGTTCGAGACTAGCCTGGCCAACATGACGAAACCCCATCTCTACTAAAAATACAAAAATTAACTGGGTGGGTGTGTTGGTGGGTGCCTGTAATCCTAGCTACTTGGGAGGTTGAGGCAGGAGAATCACTAGATCCCAGGAGGCAGGGGTTGCAGTGAACTGAGATGTGGGCCACTGCACTCTAGCCTGGGCAACAGCACGAGACTCCGTCTCAAAGAAAAAAAAATTTTTTTTTAAAGTAAGAGAAAGAGTATCTGACTTTAAGTCAAAGACTAGGCTTTCTACAAGAGTTTATTTGGAGAATTAAATGAGATAACGTGAAAGTGTTTTAGAAAATGAAACATACAGCCGGGCACGGTGGCTCACGCCTGTAATCCCAGCACTTTGGGAGGCCGAGGAGGGCGGATCACGAGGTCAGAAGATCGTGACCATCCTGGCTAACACGGTGAAACCCCATCTCTACTAAAAAAATACAAAAAAATTAGCTGGGCGTGGTGGCGGGCACCTGTAGTCCCAGCTACTCGGGAGGCTGAGGCAGGAGAATGGCGTGAACCCAGGAGGCGGAGCTTGCAGTGAGCGGAGATCGAGCCACTGCACTCCAGCCTGGGTGACTGAGCAAGACTCTGTTTCAAAAAAAAAAAAAAAGAAAGAAAATGAAATATACTAAGAAATTATGAGATAATTACAGTGTAAGAAGTAATATGGTAAAACAGAAAGAGAAACGACAGTCAAAAGACCTGGGCTTAAGACCTCTCTGCCAATTACAACATACATAACCTCAGATCACCTGTAAAATGTACAGTCATGAGCTACATAACAGTGGTTCGGTAAGTGACAGACCGTATATAATGGTGGTCCCACAGGTAACAACAGAGCTGAAAAAGTCCTATTGCCTAGTGACATCTTGATGTTCCTGACCCTGTGAAGGCCTGGGCTAATGTGTGTGTTTGTGTCAGCATTTTAAACAAAAAAGTTTTAAAAGTAAAAAAAAATAAAAAATAAGAAATTTGAACATAGAAAAAAGTTCATGGAATAAGGAGATAAAGAAATAAAATATCTTTGTACAGCTGCACAACGTGTCTGTGTTTTAAACTAAGTGTTACTACAAAAGACAAAAGATTTTTTTAAAATTCACAACTTATAAAGCGAAAAAGTTAATTATTAAAGAAAAAAATTTTTTTATAAACATAGTACAGCCTAAGAGTACTGTGCTTAGAAAGTCTACAGCAGTGTACAGTAATGTCCTAGGCCTTCATATTCATTCACTATTCACTCACTGATTCACCCAGAGCAACTTCCAGTCCTACAAGCTCCATTAATGGTAAGGGCTCTATTCAAGTATACTATTTTTAATATTTTATACCATATTTTCTTAAGTAAATCTTTGTTGTTGTTGTTTTTTAAGAGACAAGCTCTCAACATGTTGCCCAGGCTAATTCTAAATCCTGGACTCAAGCAATCCTCCTGCCTCACCCTCCTAAGTAGCTGGGACTGCAAGCATGGTGCCACTGTGACTGGTTATACCACATATTAGGGTATACCATCTAGGTTTGTATAACTATACTCTGTGGTGTTCATACAACAAGGAAATCGCCCAGTGATGCATTTCTCGGAACATATCCCTGGTGTTAAGTGACATATGACTGTACTTGCTTTGCCCTTTTCAAAGAACTTTTGTAAAGATTAAATGTAAACTCTGAGGCCAGGCGTGGTGGCTCACACCTATAATCCTAGCACTTTGAGAAGCCAAGGCAGGTGGATCACTTGAGCCTAGGGGTTCGAGACCAGCCTGCCCAACATGGCAAAACCTTATCTCTACAAAAAATACAAAAAGTAGCCAGGTGTGGTGGTTTGCCCCTGTAGTCCCAGCCACGGGAGAAGTTGAGGTGGAGAGGATTGCTTGAGCCCAGAAAGTGTAGGTTGCAGCGAGCTGACATTGCACTACTGCACCCCAGCCTCGGCAACAGAGTGAGACAGTCTCATAAAAGAAAAAAGAAAAAAAAAGTAAACTCTGGGAAAACATTTTGTAAACTACAAAACACTACAAAAAGTAAATTATTACAATTAATAGCAGCACGAATCTACAAAATGCCATTGAAATTAGTAATTTAAGTAGTATTTTGTCTTCAAGCACTTTTTAGACAAATGTTCACAGTAAAGCAAATTCTTTCAAACTATTTTTCTTTCTTTCTTTTTTTTTTTTTTTTTTGAGATGGAATGTTTCACTCTTGTTGCCCAGGCTGGAGTGCAATGACGCGATCTCGGCTCACTGCAACCTCTGCCTCCCGAGTTCAAGTGATACTCTCGCCTTAGCCTCCTGAGTAGCTGGGATTACAGGCATGCACCACCATGCCCAGCTAATTTTTGTATTTTCAGTAGAGTGGGGTTTCACGGTGTTGCCCAGGCTGGTCTCGAACTCCTGACCTTGGGTGATCCACCTGCCTCGGCCTCCCAAAGTGCTGGGATTACAGGCGTGAGCCACCGCACCCAGCCTAAACTATTTTTCTAAAACCCAAACATTATTTTAAAACATACAGATAATCTATATTAAATCATCTAAAAAAATTCAGAAAATTAAGACCTACAAAAGTCTCTTCCAATTCTAATAACTGAAAATGAGCATTTTCACCAGGTAATTTCAATAAAAGGTATTGGCTTTAATTAAACAGACAGTTCTTCCATATTTAGATAAGAACTAAAAAGTAAAATAATCTGATTAAATATTCATTAAAGACTATTTTAAATTTATTAAAGATTAGTTTCTCAGCAACAAGTACACAATTCAGTTTCTTTCTTTTTTTTTTTTTTTTTTGAGACGGAGTCTCGCTGTGTCCCCCAGGTTGGAGTGCAGCGGCGCAATCTCAGCTCACTGCAAGCTCCGCCTCCCGGGTTCACACCATTCTCCTGCCTCAGCCTCCCGAGTAGCTGGGACTACAGGTGCCCACCAACACGCTCGGCTAATTTTTTGTATTTTTAGTAGAAACGGGGTTTCACCGTGTTAGCCAAGATGGTCTCGATCTCCTGACCTTGTGATCCATCCGTCTCGGCCTCCCATATTGCTGGGATTACATGCGTGAGCCACCGCGCCCGGCCACAATTCAGTTTCATTTGAGATTAAATTGCATCTATTTCTCACTTGTGCACTCTGAAGGCACTATGAAGTCCCCCGCCACCAACACAAAGATATCGTGGATGTGTAAAACCCCAAAAAATGAGAACCTGGAGGGAGATTCTTAACAGTGTTACATAATTCTACACTTCCTAACCATAAACGATAAAAAAAAGAGACTGTATCAGTCCAATTTAATAATAAAAGAACATTATCTCTATTTTACTTTAATATTAAGTTACCACATTACAGAAAACATGCAAGTGGCAGACACTGGCTGCATGGTTTGCTTCTTGTATTCTTAAAATAGAAAACAAGTCTGCAAGAAAAGCAGTTGACAACACTCAACACCTATTCATGAATTCAAAAAACAAAAATAGAAACCTCCCAACAAATTAGAATAAAAGAATATCCTTAGTCTGATAAAAGGTATCCCCCATCCCCCCCAAAAAACCCCAAAACAAACCCTAGCAAATTACTTAATGGCACAACTATGAATCCTTTTTTGCCCTGAGTTTGGGAAAAAGACAAGGATGTCCTCCATCACCACCTCTAATCAACAATGTATCAGAAGTCCTAGTCAATACAATGAAGCAAGAAAAAGGGGGGAAAAAGTATAAAAATTAAGAAGGAAGAAGTAAAACTGTTATTATTCGAAGATGAGCTGGCTGGGCACAGTGGCTCACGTCTGTAATTCCAGCACTTTGGGAGGCTGAGGCGGGAGGATCAATCACTTGAAGCCAAGAGTTTCAGACAAGAAAACAAGCAAGTGGCAGACAATGGGCCTGGGTAACATAGCGAGGCCCTGTCTATAAGGAAGATTTAAAAAATTAGCCAAGCGTGGTGGTACATGCCTGTAGTCCCAGATACTTGGGAGGCCAAGGTGGGAAGATCGCTGGAGCCCATGAGTTTGAGGTTGCAATGGGTCGTGATTGTGCCACTATCACAAAAAGTTCAAAAGATGTGAACAAACACTTCATGAAAGATATCCAAATGTCCAATAAATATGTTAAGATGTTCAATATCATTGGTAATCAAGAAATCACAAATTAAAACCACAGCCAGATACCATTTTATCTTTACAATAATAGTTAAAATTAAAAGACTAACTAGTGTAACACTTGGTGACAAGGTGGAGGAATAAGAACTTTTATATATGGCTGATTGGGAGTATAAATTGGCACAGCCACTTTGGAAAATCAGTAACTACACTCCCAGACATATACCCAAGTAAGTGAATGCTTTGTCCATCGAAAGTCATGTTTTTTTTTTTTTAAAAAAAGGGCACAAAGCAGCTTTATACATATTGTCCAACACTGGACGCAAATCAAATGTCCATGAAAAGATAACAGATAAAGAAACACTTGCAAATTCATACACTAGAATAACACAAAGCAATGAAAAAAATAAACAACAAAAATTTGATGAATCCCACAATCATAATGTTGAATACATGATGTTAGATACAAAGCAGGACATCCATTTATGTAAAATGCAGAAATAAGAAAACTAATATATGATGATGAGAGTTGAGAAGCATGATTATCTTCGGTTGGGGGTATAAACTGGGAAGGGGTACAAGGGAGACTCATGAAGTGCTTAAAATATTCTATATGTTAACCTGTGTGGTATTTTTATGAGTATTTATACTTGCGTATTAAATATTCATTGTGTTGTACAACTTAAGGTTTGTATACTTTATTGATATATTTGTTCTTCTTTTTAGTTGACATGTAATAATTATACATATTTGTGGAGTAAATAGTGATATTTTGATACATGTATATAATGTATAATAATCAAATCAGGTTGATTAAGATATCACCTCAAACATTTATCATTTGTGTTAACATTCAAAATCCTTTCTAGCTTTGTGAACATACACATAATTTTATTTTTAGACAGAGTCTCACTCTGCTGCCCAGGCTGGAGTGCAGTAGCGCAATCTCAGCTCACTGCAACCTCCACCCATGGGTTCATGTGATTCTCCTGCCTCAGCCTCCTGAGTAGCTGAGATTACAGGCATGTGCCACCACGCCCAGTTAATTTTTGTATTTTTAATAGAGACAGGATTTCACCATGTTGGCCAGGCTGGTCTCGAACTCCTGTCCTCAAGTGATCTACCTGCCTCAGCCTCCCAAAGTGCTGGGATTACAGGTGTGAGCCACTGCGCCCCGCCACAATAAATTTTTGTTAACTATATTCACCCTACAGTGCTACATAATACAAGTCTTATTCTTCCCCTCTAGCTGTAATTTTGTATCCATTGACCAACTTCTCCCCATCCTTACTTCCCTCAATCCTTTCTCAGCCTCTGATAACGAAAATTCTATTTCTATGAGCTCAAATTTCTTAGCCCCTTCATATAAGTGAAAACATGCAGTATTTATCTTTCTGTGCCTGACTTATTTCATTTAATATAATGTCCTCCAGGTTCATCCATGTTGCCACAAATGGCAGGATTTCATTCTTTTTTATGCCTGAATAGTACTGTATTGCGCATATATGTCACATTTTCTTTATTCATTCATCAGCTGATGGACATTTAGGTTGATTCCATATCTTGGCTACTGTGATCTCTTCAGTATACTGATTTCCTCTTCTGTGGATGAATTCCCAACAGTGGAACTGCTGGATCACATGGTAGTTCTATTTTTAAATTTTTTGAGCAACCTTTAGACTGTTTTCCATCATGGCTATACTAATTTACATTCCCACTAGCAGTGTAAAGGATCTTTTATTCTTTTATTCTTGAGGGTTTTTCCTTGACTTATTACTCTTCCTGATGGATGAAAGTATGTGTGGGTTAGCAGCTCTGCTATATACTATACCAGAATCTCTTCTATTACACATTCCTCACCCTACCCCACCCTCCATCCTCTATCACCACTCTTTGAAGTTTATAGATCAAAGTTTGTGTTCTTTTTTGCTTGTTTGGGTGTTACCCATAGATTTTTGGCTGTTTCCTCACATCCTACACACACATACATTTTGTTTATTTTGTTAATTATTGGGGGAAGATTGTGATACTACTTCATTTTACTCTCTATCTAAAAGTTATTTTTCTAATATTGAGAGAAAAATAAGCAGTACACATGAGAGCACGTCATTTAAAAGGGAAAGTGGAAGTGATACCTGATTCTCCATATTCCAACATATTTGCAGAGTTGTGCAATGTATGGAACACTATACCAGTATATGCCCACTTCTGAGACCACATTTTTTCCCATTAACAGAGGTGGTTCTTCTCCAGCAATTGAGAAGAGTTGGTAGATTTGTCCACTATTCTGAGGATTTTAAATTCTCAGAGAGAGAGAGAAAGGCATCAGTTATTCCAGACTGGTCTGAGCCTCACACATAAATGTGGTATGTTTAGGCCAGGTGCAGTGGCTCAGACCTGTAATCCCAGCACTTTGGAAGACTGAGGCAAGACGAATGCTTGACTCCAGGAGTTCAAGACCAAACTGGGCAATATAGCGAGACCCTGTTTCTACTTAAAAAAAAAAAAAAAAAAGTACCTTGATTGTGCTCGGTATCTGCTGGCTTGTTTCTTTTAAAATTTTGTTTTGTCTTTTAAAAGTTTTGTTGGCCAGGCACAGTGGCTCACGCCTCTAATCCCAGCACTCTGGGAGGCCGAGGTGGGTGGATCACTTGAGGTCAGGAGTTCGAGACCAGCCTGGACAACATGGTAAAACCCTGTCTCTACTATAATACAAAAAATTAGCCAGGCATGGTAGTGCGTGCCTGTAATCCCAGCTACTCAGGAGGCTGAGGCAGAAGAAACACCTGAACCCAGAAGGCAGAGGCTGCAGTGAGCCAATATCGCACCGCTGTACTCCAGCTGGTGTAACAGAGTGAGACTCTGTCTCAAAAAACAAAAACAAACAAAAAAAGTTGTTGTTGTGTAAGAATGTATCAATAAGCACTACCAAACACATTCTACAGATTCAATGCAATCTCTGTCAAAATACCAAGGACATTCTTCATAGAAATAGAAAAAACAATCTTAAAATTTAAATTGAACCACCAAAGACCCCAAAGAGCCAAAGCTTAACTGAACAAAAAGAACAAAACCCGAGGCATTACACTACTTGACTTCAAAATATATTACAAAATGACAGTAACAAGAACAGCACAGTATTGATATAAAAACAGACAGACTCATGTGACAGAATAGAGGGCACAGAAATAAATTCCTGTATTTACAGCTAACTCATTTTTGACAAAGGTGCTAATAAGAACATACATTGGGGAAAGGATACCCTCTTCAATAACTATGCTGGGAACACTGGATATCCACACGCAGAAGAATGAAATTAGAAACCCATCTTTCATCATATACAAAAAAATCAACTCAAAATGGATTAAAGACTTAAATTTAAGATCCAAAACTATAAAACTACCAGAAGAAAACACAGGGGGAAAGCTCCATAACGCTGATCTAAGCAAAGATTTTATGAGTAATTCTACAAAATCACAGCCAATAAAAACAGAGAAATAGAACTCTATCAACTAAATAGCTTCTGTACAGCAAAGGAAATAACAGAATGAGGAGACAACCCATAGAATGGGAGAAAATATCTTCAAACTATTCATCCAACAAAGGACTAATACTAAGAATGTACAAGGTACTCAAACAACTCAACAGCCAAAAAACCCCAAATAATCTAAAAAGTGGGCAAAGGATCTAAAATGACATTTCTCAAAAGGAGACAAACAAATGGCAAACAGGTATATAAAAAAATGCTCAACATCACTAATCATCAGGGAAATGCAAATCAAAACCACAATGAGATATAATATCACTCCAGTTAGCATGGCTATTTATGAAAATGCAAAAAAAGGAAAATTCTGGCTGGGATAAGGAGAAAAGGGAACACTGGCACACTGTTATGGAAATGTGAGTGAGTATAGCCATTACAGAAAACAGTATGGAGGTTACTCAAAAAATTAAAAACAGAACTACCATATGATCCAGCAATTCCACTACAGGGTATATATCCAAAAGAAATGAAATCAGTAGATTAAAAAGATATTTGTGCTCCTATGTTTCTTTCAGCATTATTCATAACGGCCAAGATATGGAACCAAAATAAGTGTTCGTCAGTGGATGAATGGATTTCTAAAATGTGGTATATATACACAATTGAATACTATCCCACCACAAGAAAAGAGAGAAATCAGCCAGGCCTGGCAGCTCACACCTATAATCCCAGTACTTTGGGAGGCCAAGGCAGGAGGATCACTTGAAGCCAGGAGTTTTGAGACCAGCCCGGGCAACAAATCAAGACTGTCTCCACAAAAACATTAAAAAATTAGCCAGATGCAGTGGCATGCATCTGCAGTCCCAGCTACTCGGGAGGCTAAGGCAGGAGAATGCCCTGATTCTAGGAGTTTGAGGCTGCGGTTAGGTATGATCATGCCACTGAACTCCAGCCTAGGTGACAGAGCAAGAGCCTATCTCTTAAAAAAAAAAAAAAAAAAGGGCGGGGAGCGGCGGGCAAGGTGGGAGGATCATTTGAGGCCAAGGGTTCAAGAACAGCCTGGGCAACATAACAAGACCTAAGATAAGCCAACATTTGAGTAATAATTAGAGTCACTTAAGTAAACAACAAAATATATGGGAAAGGAAATATGTACATTTTTCTGGCATGAAGCAAGAAAGAATCTCAGATTGAAAGGGAGCATCAAAAGTACTGGGAAAGACTGATAAAGAACTATTAACATTCAGACATACTCTGGTTAAGTCAACTATTTCAAGTATAATGAAATAATTCTTCAATCAGTAAGTTAGAAAACAAAAAGTCATTTACAAGAAGAAAATAAAAACTGCTGGTACCAGAAGTTGTAGTCTCCCCTTAACGAGAGACTCAGCTGTTTTGTCTTTGTTTTTGAGAAGTGCCTTGTTCTGTCACCCAATCTGGAGTGCAGTGGTGTGATCATAGCTCACTGCAGCCTCAAATTCCTGGGCTCAAATGATCCTTCCACTTCAGCTTCTGAAAGAGCTGGGACTACAGGCACATGCTACTTATTGTACTTGGCTATTTTTCAAATTTTTTGTAGAAACTGGGTTGGTCTCTGTTGCCCAGGCTGGAGTGCAGTGGCACAATCGTAGCTCACAGCAGCCTCAAACTCCCGGCTCCAGCAATCCTACTGCCTCAGCCTCTGGAGTAGCTGGGACTACAAGGGTGTGCCACAATGTCCAGCTAATTTTATTTATTTATTTGTTGCCCAGTCTCAAACTCCTGGCCTCAAGCAATCCTCTCACCTAGCATCCCAGCCCACCATGTCACCTGGATTACAGGCATGAGCCACAGCACCAGTTCTGCTTTTGTTTTTTAAAGAGACATGTTGCCCAGGCTGGAGTGCAGTGGCTATTTACAGCCACAATCATCATACACCACAGCCCTGAATTCCTGGCCTCAAGCGATCCTTAAGCCTCAGCCTCCCCAGTAGCTGGGACTACAAGCACACACCATTGTTCCTGGCTCAGTTTTTGTTTTTGTTTTTTTAATCTTTTAAAATTATTTTTTTAATTATGTTTTTTAACGTTGTTTTTTTCTTTTGACCACAGCACATGCATCGGTTTTTTCATTAAAGGAAAACTGTGGAAACAAATCATGTACCCTCCCAAAAGACTTGTTCATTTATACACTTGTAAATAATTTGTTGATTGCTATGAAAACTAAAAGATATAGAAAACTAAGCAATAAATCTGCTTACTTTATCAAAATGAAATAAATTCATTTAACAACAAAATATGACTCTTACAAACAAAATGACAAAATTCTTATGTTTTGTTTTCCTGGCGTTTCTTAATAACAAATCATTAAAAAAACCCATCTAAAATGTAAATCTTTATACGTAAAGAACTATAAAACATGATCAGATAATAATCATAAAGCATAGCTCATAAAAGAGATGATAGTTTGTAGATTTTATTTGTTGAAAATCACTTCAGTGTAATTAGTTTTTCCACTACAGTATTCAATAAATACCATTAAGACGAGAGAAAAATATCTACACAGTTCTAAGAGATTATTAACTACAGCCATTTCTATATTTTAGTATATAAAGGCAACAAACACATTTTCAAACATGAAAGAACCCATGGAACATAGAATCCAAAGCCCTCCTTACATAAAAACAAAAAAAAACTTAATGAAATAAAAAAGTAGTAGTAGTGAGCATTGAATCTAACTAGAAATAGAACTAAGGCTAAATAATTGGGGGAGAAGTTAGGGAGGATGTAAATTTGAAAGGAAAAATAGCATAAGCAAGAAAATTCAGGAGGTAAAGAGTAGAAAAGGGGAAGGAAGTTTAAGACAGACAATTACTTTACTTTTCAGAGTAGAAGTCAATCTATGCCATCTAAATCTGAAACAATAACTTCATCTCTCAATAATGTATTTAATCTCTTTTTTTGACCTTAGAAAGATATTTTAGGAATTCCTTTTTTTTTTTTTTTTTTTGAGACAGGGTCTCATTCTGTTCCCCAGGCTGGAGTGCAGTGGCATGATCATAGCTCACTACAGCCTCAACCTCCCAGGTTCAATTGATCTTCCCATCTTAGCCTCTGGAATGGCTGGGACTATAGGCACATACCACCATGCCCAGTTAATTTTTGTATTTTTTTGTAGAGGCTGGGTCTCACTATATTGTCCAGGCTGGCTTCAAATTCCTGGGCTCAAGAGATCCACTTGCCTCAGCATCACAAAGTGCTGGGATTACAGATGTAATCTCTTTCCTTAAAAAATTCTTTCCTTAAAAAAATCCATTCATTTTTCTAGCTATCCATTCAGTCTTCCACTAAATATACACACAGAGAGTTATCTGGAATGTTAATCAAATGTTAACACTGCTTATTTCTGAGAGGGTTAGATTTTGGGTAATTTGTTGCTTTATCCTTCCTATTTTTCTGATTAAATTTTACTTATTTATTTATTTAGAGACAGAGTCTAGTTCTGTCACCCAGGCTGGAGTGCAGCGACACGATCTTGGCTCACTGCAACCTCTGCCTCCCGGGTTCAAGCAATTCTCCTGCCTCAGCCTGCCGCAGAGCTGGGATTACAGGTGCCCGCCACCACGCCCTGCTAATTTTTGTATTTTTAGTAGAGACGGGATTTCACTGTGTTGGCCAGGCTGGTCTCGAACTCCTGAGCTAGTGATCCACCTGCCTCGGCCTCCCCAAGTGCTGGGATTACAAGCGTGAGCCACCGTGCCCGGCCTGTATTAAATTTTAAATGAGCATATATTTTATTCATAAATATAATACGGCCATATTTGTTTGTCAGAAAAACGGCTATTTGGCCACTGTAATCTTTCTCCAGAGTCTCCCCAGAAGGAAACGTCAGTCCAGAAAGAACATCTTTTAGCCTAGCAAATATAACTCAATGCACAAGTGTAGTCACATCAACAAGCCCCCAAAACAACAGAGGCTCTCTAGTTTTGAGTTTATGATCTTTGCACTCTCTAGTACCTAACTGAATAGACTTGTCTAATCATCACTAGGTGTATGGTATCTGCAAAACAAGCCCCAAAAGTCTCATACCTTCACAACAGGATGTCCCCCAGTAGATGCTTTTACTGCCCCTCGGCTACCTTCAGTTTCATAATGGGCTCGATGATGAGTTTTAGGTTGCACTTCTATTTTCAGTTCACATTGTCCAAAATGAGCTGGTAAAGGCCAGTCTAGTGGAGGTAATGAAGATGTGCTACAAACAAAACACACAAAGATGCATGTCACCATGCTATTATTGCCAAGCAATGATTCAAATGGCTTCTTTGCCAGCACCAACATTTCTTCCTTTGATCTTTGAAACAATGTATTACAAAATAAAACTTCATTTAGTAAGTTACAATTCTGGTTATGGTGAGTGCTTAATAAATAATTATTTCATCTTTAGAATAAAATCTATTTTATTTCCCAAAGGTGGTACATGCTTAAAGATAAATAAATTTTAGAAAATAAAAATAAAGGCCAGGTGCGGTGGCTCATGCCTGTAATCCTAGCAATTTGGGAGGCCGAGGTGGGCAGATTACCTGAGGTCAGGAGTTCCAGACCAGCCTTGCTAGCATGGTGAAACCCCATCTCTACTAAAATTAGCTGGGCATGGTGGCACTTGCCTGTAATCCCAGCTACTAGGGAGGCTAAGGCAGCAGAAATGCTTGAGCCCAGGAGACGGAGGCTGCAATGAGCCAAGATTGCACCACTGCACTCCAGCCTGGCCAAAAGAGCGAGACTCTGTCTCAAAAAATAATAATAATAATAAAATAAAATAAAATTTAAAAATCTATCTTATCTTCATTTTGGTTTCCCATATTTTTTTGAAAAAGACAAATTCTTATAATTTATAAAACTGTAAATTTTTCTCAACTATGTGTATGAACTTAACAAAAATAACCAAAAAATAATAATTTGATTTTTTAAAACAAAGAGGCACATTTCTGTTTATGTGTATCTGTATCTCTCCACATATCCAAACATCTCTCTCTGTGTCAGGATGTCTATCTCCCTCCCTGGTACATATCTCTGGATGTCAGCCTACTGAAGTTATCACTTCCCGCACTTCCTCCCTATTGCTCCTTTCCCTACTTCCTTCCTACTGCGCCTTTCCCTGTCTCTCTGAAAAACTGCTTCCATTCAGCAATATACTGCAATTTGAAGTAAAAATTTAATTTCGGTACATGCTTGGTTGGAAAACAACCCGTCACTCCAGCAACTCTAAATGTTACTTTTTTACTTTATCCGTAAGACAATTTAAATTGCTTAAAGGCCCAAAGGATCATTTTGATATATTAACATTAAAACATGGATTATAAAAGAAAAACTTCATATGTCTACAGGTCAAGTACAATTTCTAAATTATTTCATTGTTTCCTTCCATGTCCTCAGCCTAGCTTTAAGTCCTACTCCTGTGAATTCAAGGATATTAATTTTTATTAGTTTGAAAAAATCCAACTTCAACTCTCAGTTACTTCTGTATTTGTTTTGCAGCCTTAAGCAAACCACTAGAAAAATTAAGATAAATTTCAGAAGCAAAGGGATGGGTTCAAAGGTGTCTTCATTACCATAATTCTATTTTTCTAAAGATCAGGATTGAGAAATAAAGATTCACACTAATGAAAAAAGCATTGGCCGGGCGCAGTGGCTCACGCCTGTAATCCCAGCACTTTGGGAGGCCGAGGCGGGCAGATCACCTGAGGTCAGGAGTTCAAGACCAGCCTGGCCAACATGGTGAAACCCCGTCTCTACTAAAAATACAAAAAAATTAGCCAGGCGTGGTGGCAGGTGCCTGGAATCCCAGCTACTCGGGAGGCTGAGGCAGGAGAATCGCTTAACCTGGAAGGCGGAGATGGCAGTGAGCTGAGATCGTGCCACTGCACTTGAGCCTGAGCGACAGTGAGATTCCATCTCAAAAAAAAGAGAAGGCCGGGTGGGTGCGGTGGCTTACGCCTGTAATCCCAGCACTTTGGGAGGCCGAGGTGGGAGGATCACGAGGTCAGGAGATGGAGACCATCCTGGCTAACACGGTGAAACTCCGTCTCTACTAAAAATACAAAAATTAGCCGGGCATGGTGCCAGGCGCCTGTAGTCCCAGCTACTCAGGAGGCTGAGGCAGGAGAATGGTAGGTGAACCCAGGAGGCGGAGCTTGCAGTAAGCCGAGATCGCGCCATTGCACTCCAGCCTGGGCGACAGAGCGAGACTCCATCTCTTTAAAAAAAAAAAAGAAAGAAAAGAAAAACCCCTGGCCGGGCACAGCGGCTCCTGCCTGTAATCCTGGCACTTTGCAAACTGAGGCAGGAGGATCACTTGAGGCCAGGAGTGAGATCAGCCTAAGCAACAAAGCAAGACCCCATCTCTACCAAAAAAAACAAAAAAAATTTTTTTAAATAATTGAGTCTGGTGGTATACGCCTATAGTCCCAGCCACTCAGGAGCCTGAGGTATAAGGATTGCTTGAGCTTGGGAGGTCGAACCTGCAGTGAGCTATGATTACCCCACTGCACTCCAGTCTGGGCAACAAGATGCTGTCTCAAAAAACAAAACAAAAATCCTAACAGCCACAACTCCATGTGGGAATTTAATACATAAAAGTTGTCTTTTCTAATCAGTTATAGACTAGATTGATTCTGTAAATGTAATTAATAGGTTCTTTTTTTTTTTTGTAGGGGGGTGGTGCAGACAGGGTCTTGCTTTCACCCAGGCTGCAGTGCAGTGGCATGATCTCAGCTCACTGCAGCCTCCATCTCCCATCTCAGGCAATGCTCCCGCCTCAGCCTCCCTAGTACTTGGGACTATAGGTGTGTGCCACCACACCTGGCTAATTTTTGTATTTTTTGTAGAGACACGGTTTTGCCATGTCACCCGGGCTGGTCTTGAACTCTGGGGCTCAACGGCCTCCCAAAGTGTTGGGATTACAGGCATGAGACACCACGCCTGGCCCCCAAATAGTTTTCTTAGTAATTAAATTCATATTATAATCCAAGTTGTACAATAAACTTTTTTTTTTTTTGGTAGAAACAGGATGGAGTACAATGGCATAATCATGTTTCACTGCAGCCTTGAAGTTCTGGGCTCAAGCAATCCTTCCACCTCAGCCTCCCAAGCAGCTAGGACTACAGGCAGACATCACTATGCCTGGTTAATTTTTTTTTTTTTTTGTAGAGACAGGATCTTGCTATGTTGCCCAGGCTAGTCTCAAACTCCTGGGCTCAAGCAATCCTCCTGCCTCAGCCTCCCAAGTGTTGGGAATACAAAGCATAAGCCTCCAAACCCAGCAAGGATTTTTAAATGTAATTTATTATTATCAACAATTCATTAGCTATATATTTTAAAATTATATTTAACCTATCTAAAAATACTTTTAAGATGCAAATGAAAATAAACATTAAGTTATTTGGTAAAATTTTTTTAAAAAATAGGAAGAGGAGAAATGGTCAAACCATTATATAACCATTATATACTGATAATGTAGTTATATGCCACCAATGACCCATAAACATGAAAAATGACCAGCAGCCATTTCCATCAACTCACCGAAATATAGGGGTGTGGCCAGGCTTTGGTTTGCTCCAGGTAAAGGGTGAAGGAACTGAAAGAAACTGATCACCACATGAATCTTTCTTTAAAGGATACTGAGATCCAAGGCCATCATCTATTGAAGTCTCCCGGGCTGGTGATAAACTCCCTTGGTCATCTGAACACAGCTCTAATTTTCCTGGTAGTATGGCAGCTTGATCTTCAGAAGTTTTCCTTGTTTTGAGAGGGATGTCAGTCTCTACACAGTACTGAAATGGAAAAACTGCAGGGCCAAGGCCTGACCCACCATGGACAGAAGCATTGAGCCACGTATCTTCTGTCACACTTCCCCTGGGGGAGTGACCAGGAGAAGGAACAGGTGAGTGATGGGGTGAAAGGGACCCAGCATAACAAACTTCAGCACTGGAGTGCCTCCGTTTCCCACAGGGGGATGTGGGCCTTGATGAGGGTCCTGAGGCTGGCCTGGGGCTCAGCCAATTCTCATCAGTGACACTGGATCTAGGAGAGTGGCAAGGAGATTGCCTGGGTGATAATGAGTGTCCAAGTCCATACTGTTGATGCCAAGTTTCTTCTCCAGGGCAGCCCCCTGGAGAGCCACCAGGAGAAGTCAGAGGGGATCCAAGGGTAAATCGGGCTGCAGCTTCATTCAACTCTGAGTCCACATCATCATAAATATGTGAAAGCGATTCACAAGAAGATGCATCAGAGAACCAACTCCTAGAAGAGATGCTGCTGGCAGGACTAGGACTAAGAGAAGACTCCCGGTAGGATGGCTCAAGAGGAAGATAGAGATGATCTCTAGAAGGCCTTTCCAAAAATTCCCGTTCTGGGTCATTTATCTGTAGGTCATCTTCATGTGCATCTAATTCTTGATGACAGTTAGGAGAGATAGATGTAATTTGAATACTTGGGCACTCAAAGGGTTTGGGACCACCTAATGGGCTATATTTAGATTCAGGAATCTCACAAGTTCCTTCATAGTTTTTGTGACTTTGGAGCTGAAACGATGGTGACAAAACAGAAGAGTGAGACGGTAATCCATGATGTGGTAAGCAAAGTGGTGTGTTTAAAGTAGATGGAGGTGGATCTACATTAAAGATGTAAATGGATGCACAATCATCTGGCTCAAGATCTATGGGGAGGAAGGCAAAAAAAAAAAAAAAACCCAACAAAACAAGAAATTAGAAAACTCAGATGTATAAATTACTAGATGAGAAAGTAAATAATAACAATCTCGAGAGAAAAAAGTGGGATATAAAATGTATGTCATTAGCTCCACTAAAGAAGTGGCATGTGTGTGTTTTTTCAATGCATCTGGTTATTTCTGCAGATATGTGTGATTATTACATATACAATTACATATGTAATTTTTCCTTTTTATGTCCACATTTTCTAAAAAGATAATCAGGAAACATTATGCCCTGAAAAAGATTTTTTTTTTTTTTTTTTTTTTTTTTTTGAGACAGGGTCTCACTCTGTCACCTAGACTGGAGTGCAATGGTGTGATCATAGCTCACTACAGCCTCAACCTCCCATCCTAGGCTCAAGTGATCCTTTCCTCAGCCTCTGGAGTAGCTGGGACACAGGTACATGCCACACTCCTGGTTACTTTTTATTGTCATTTTTGGTAGACACAGGGCCTTGCTTTGTTGCCAAGGCTGGGCTCAAGCTATCCTCCCACCTTAGCCTCCCAAAGTGCTGGGATTACAGGTGTGAGGGAGCGTCTGTGCCCAGCTCAATAAATGTGTTTATTAAAAAAAAAAACAAACACATCCATAATTCTAAAAAATACTCATAGCATACAGGCTGCAGTGAGCTCAGATCACGCCACTGTACTCTAGCCTGGGTGACACAGCAAGACTCCGTCTCAAAAAAAAAAAAAAGAAAAGAAAAGAAAAGAAATGAGATATTCCTAGGCTGCAAAGAACAGAAAATCCAGCTCAATGTAGCTGAAAAAGGGGAGGGAACACAGGCTGAATATCCCTTATCCAAAATGCTTGAGGCCAGAAGTGCTTGGGATTTTGGATTTTTTTTTTTTTGGCCCATTTACAAATACACAATGAGATATCTTGATATGGGACCCAAGTCTAAACATGAAATACACTTGTGTTTCATATACACCTTATTTACATAGCCTGAAAGGTAATTTTGGACAATATTTTTTAATAATTTGGTGAATGAAAAAAAGTCTGTGTTAAGAATTCTCCACTTGTGGCATCATGTCAGAGCTAAAAAGTATAGGATATTGGAACATTCCAGATTTTGAATATGACCTGTATATATTATCCAACATAACACCCTGCATTATCAACCTGTATATATTATCCAACATAACAAGTAGTCAAAGGTAGGAGAGTTCCAAAAGTGGGTTTTTCTTTTTTTGTTTGTTTGCTTGTTTGTTTGTTTGAGATGGAGTCTTGCTCTGTCGCCCAGGCTGGAGTGCTGTGGCGCAATCTTGCCTCCTGGATTCAAGCAATTCTCCTGCCTCCTGTCTCAGCCTCCGGAGTAGCTGGGACTACAGGCACTCGCCACCATGCCTAGCTAATTTTTTTTTTTTTTTTTTTTCTGAGACAGAGTCTCTCTCTGGCTGGAATGCAGTGGTGCGATCTTGGCTCACTGCAACCTCTGCCTCCGAAGTTCAGGCAATTCTCAAGCCTCAGCCTCCCAAGTAGCTGGAATTACAGGTGCCTGCCATGACACTCAGCTAATTTTTGTATTTTTAGTAGAGACAGGGTTTTGCCATGTTGTCCAGGCTGGTCTCAAACTCCTGACCCCAAGCAATCTACCCTCCTTGGCCTCCCAAAGTGCCGGGATTACAAGCATGAGCCACCACACCCGGACTTTTTTTTTTTTTTTTTTGAGACTAGGTCTCGCTCTGTCACCCAGGCTGGAGTGCAGTGGTGCACTCATAGCTCACTGCTGCCTCAAACTTCTGGGTCAAGTGATCCTCCCACCTCAACCTTTCAAGTAGCCGAGACCACAGGTGCATGCCACCACTCCCAGCAAATTTTTTTTTTTTTTTTTTGTAGAGACAGGGTCTCGTTTTGTTGCCCAGCCTAATCTTGAACTACTGGGCTCAGGCAATCCAACTGCCCCAGCCTCCCAAAGTGCTGGGATTACAGTTCAACAATGTTCTTCAGAAATGTTTCTTCATTTCACTTTGCCATTTTTGGGGAGCTAACTTTGTGCTGTTCATTTTTCAACCACATATACCTATTCTGTCTACACTGGAAACAACATGATTCAACTTATTCATTTAACAAAAAAATTTTTTAGCAACTACTATGTAAGCAGGCATGTTCTGAATACTAAAAACACCATGGTAAACAAAACAAAATCCCCTCCTCATGGAGCTTACATTCTAGTAAAATATGTCAGGTAGTGATATTTGCTGTAAGAGAAAATAAAACAGGGGAAAAAATATAGAGGAGGCAAAGATGTTAATTTAATAGGAAAGTCTGGAAAGCCTTCTCTAATACTTGAGGAAATAGCAGAAGAATATTAATGTAACTGAGCTATACAGAAATTTAGGGGCATAATGCAGGCAGAGGATAATAGTAAGTGCAAAGACCTGAGGTACAGCATTGTTGAAGTGTACTGTATGAGAAAAAACAAGGCCAGTGGGACTTGAACTGAGTAAGGAGGCAGAATAATGAGAGCTAGGGGTGGTCAGGGAGAGGCTAGTCAAGTAAGGCCTTGCGAGATGGGAAACCACTGGAGCATTCTAAACAGAAAAGTATCATCATTTGATATATATGAACTGATATAAATTTAGGAGGCTACTGTAATCATCCAGGTGAGAAAAGATGGAATACAGGACCTAAGTGGTAGTGAGCTGTAAAAGTAGAAGCAGCATTAAGAAGTCAGATTTTGGATTAAAGTAGTGCTGACGGAACTTGTTGACTGGATGTGAAAGAACAGTCAAGGGTGACACCAAGGTTTAAAGCCTTGTATTAAAAACACAGTATTGGTCGGGCGCAGTGGCTCACACCTTTAATCCCAGCACTTTGAGAGGCCGAGGCGGGTGGATCACGAGATCAGGAGATCAAGACCATGCTGGCTAACACGGTGAAACCCCATCTCTACTGAAAATACAAAAAATTAGCCGGGCATGGTGGCAGGCGCCTGTGGTCCCAGCTGCTCGGGAGGCTGAGGTGGGAGAATGGCGTGAACCCAGGAGGCAGAGCTTGCAGTGAGCCAAGATCGCGCCATTGCACTCCAGCCTGGGCAACAGAGCGAGGCTGTCTCAAAAAACAACAACAACAATACAGTATTTCTGAAATTTTCTGAATTTCTGAAAGAACAGCAATTACTGAAATAAAGAAAGTGAGACAGACTTGAGATAAGAAACCAAAACTTCTACTTCGTACATATTAAATATGAGAGTCCAGTAAGCTTTCCAAGTGGAAATGTCAAGTAGATATTTGTACATAAGAACACAAGCTAGCTATGTAAATGTGGGAATCATTAACGTATACATGAAATTTAAAGCCATAAGACCAAAAGATCACTAAGAAATTAGTACAAATAGAGAAGAAAGTAGGCAACTGAGGCACAAGGAACTCCAAAGTTTAGGATTAGGGAGAAAAAGAAGAATGAGTTAAGAGGTTAGAAGAGACATCAGTGAAATGGAACAATAACCAAAAGAATGCAGCATCCCAGAAGCCAAGTGAAGAAGGTGCTCATTCATTCACCAACTATTAATGATGTGATTAATATTTTATAGAAACTGTTATAGATGGTAGGTACATAAAAAGTAAATAACACACATATGGTCCCCGCCCTCATTAAGCAGTCAGTCTCAGGAGAGACTGACAAAAACACAAATTAAAAATGGTAAGTGCTACTAAGTGGTAGAAGAGAGAATTAGAGAAGGAACTCGTTTTACAGAGATTACAGAGATGGCCTTTTTGAGAGGGTAGCATGTAAGCTAAAACCTGAAAGATAAATAGGAACCAGCAAGCAAAGAAAGAGAGTCAGCGGGGCTGGGGAGAGAAGGTGATAGTTGCAACACAGGAGAATAGGCATAAACAGTCTGAGTCAAATAACGCCTTGGTTTCTTTAAGAAACGCCCAAGATGGCTAGAGTTAACAACTGAAAGGTAGAGCTAGAAGAAGCCAAGACATAGAAGAACTGTAGTAAGGGCTTTGGATTTTATTCAAAGAATAATGGAAACCATGTAAGAGTTTTAAAAGGGGGAATGACATGATTTCTATTATATTTGAGAACAACTTCAACTGCTGTATCTCCAGTACCTACCAAGTAAGTCCCTGACATTTATTAGGTCTATAATAAATCATTTGTTCAAGTTGTTGGGGCCGGACATGGTGGCTCACACCTGTAATCCCAGAACTTTGGGAGGCCGAGGCAGGCAAATGGCTTGAGTTCAGGAGTTCGAGACCAGCCTGGACGATGTGGCAAAAACCCATTTCTACAAAAATAAAAATACAAAAAGTAGCCAGGCATGGTGGCACATGCCTGTACTGTAGTCCCAGCTACCTGAGAGGCTGAGGCAGGAGGGTCATTTGAGCCTGAGATTTGGAGGTTGCTGTAAGCCAAGATAGCGCCATTGCACTCCATCCTCGGTGACAGAGCAAGACCCCATCTAAATAAATAAATAAGGTTGTTGGAATTGCTTCCCTTAGAGAATTTATGTTACTCCTGAGTAAGGAGGCAGAATAATGAGAGCTAGGGGTGCTCAGGGAGAGGCTAGTCAAGTAAGGCCTTGCGAGATGGGAAACCAATGGAGCATTCTAAATAGAAAAGTATCACCATTTGATATATATGATCTGATATAAATTTAGGAGCAAAATCCTCAATTAGGAAATTTTGAACCATGTTTCTTGGCAATGCTATCAGCCTGTTGAATTATGATGGTAGCTAAAACTTTCTAAAACTTAGCTCACAATGTCACCTATCTAAATGGTACTCAAGTGGACAGAAGTAAAACAAGCCTCTGAACACTCAAAATATACAGCATAAAAGCTCATGTGTTTAACTCACAGAAATTTTCCTTGGCCCCTTGTTCAGATCCTCTCTACTCAATTTTAGATCCCATAATATTATATGCTTCTCTAGTCCACAGATTAGAAGCAGGAAATCTAAAATGAGAGAAGATGGCTGCAAAGAAAAGGAAAGAAACAGGAAAAACAAGCAAACAGTTCAAAGGGTATATATAGCACCTTGAAGTCATCCAGAACAACTTGTTCTTTACTAATTTCATCTAATCGTACTGCTTATTTTCAAACTGCCTTTTTCCTTTACTTAAGAATGTACTTGATTAAATAGGAAAAATTAATTAAATCCCAACTTTGAGAAAAAAAAAAAAGACAGAAAGTCACCCATAGAAGATTTTACAGTTTATTCAAATGAAATTATTGTACCAGCCCATTTCAGTTGTTGACTAATGCTGAAAACCACACCCTTCTCCCAAATAAACTGTAGATGAAGCAAACATCTTCTACGTCAGAATGATGTCTTAAAGTGCTGCAGAGACCTGCACACAAAATTTGTGGGAATGCTGCTTTATCTTTTTCCCAAGTGTCCAACCTCTGGAAATGATATAAGCAGCTACTACAATCTAACTATGACGAACAGTCCTAGGTCCAGATTTCCAAGTCTAGAATTCTCAAATTCAAGGTGCTTCAGAAATTTCACCATCTCAAGAATTACTTGTTCCATGTTCCTTCAACCACCAGAGGGACTCATGCAAGCATACAGTAATCTGGACAACCCAAGTTGTCTTATGAATGTTTTTATGTATAGTATGAAGCAGAGGTTGGCAAAATACAGTCCATGTGCCAAGTCTGGCCCACCAACAAGTGGTAGGCCACATTTAAAATCATTAGTTTGTAGGCTATAGAAAGCCTACAGATAATAGTTTGTCTTTCTATAGCCTACAAACTAATGGTTTTAAATGGTTTCAAAAAATTGTTTTTAACTGTGTCATGACAAAAAAAAGTTATGATTCAAATTCTGGTATCCATAAATAAAGTTTTATTGAAACACAACCATGCTCATTCATTTATATACTATCTATGGTTATTTTCACACAAGGGTAGAGCTGAGTAACTGTCAAAGGGACCACATGTACTACTCCTATTCCTTCACATTGCTGCTTGATGGACACAAATTGCAGTGACAAAGTTCTAATGAGTGCAATGCATACGTATATACTGTGACTTTAAAAAATTTTTTACTAGTGCATAACACAAAAAGAAAAGTAGACTTTGAATGTTGCCCTTTTAAAGCACAGTGGAGTGTGGTTATACTGTTATCAAATTAGATGTGCAATAACATTATGGCCATATATATGCATTACCACAGTAATGCATTCATCATAATACTCCCAACTCACAGGAAAAGAAAAAAAATTTAAAACAAACAACAACAACAACAACAAAAAACAATCGGCCAGGTATGGTGGCTCACGCCTGTAATTCCAGCACTTTGGGAGGCCAAAGGGGGCAGATCACTTGAGATCAGGAGTCCAAGACCAGCCTGGCCAACATGGTGAAACCCTGTCTCTACTAAAAATACAAAAATTAGCTGGGCATGGTGCCGCGTGCCTGTAATCCCAGCTACTTGGGAGGCTGGGGCAGGGGAATCAGTTGAACCCGGGAGGCGGAGGTCGCAGTAAGCCGAGATTGCGCTACTACTGCACTCTAGCCTGTGTGACAAGAGCAAGACTCCATCTCTCAAAAAAAACAAAAACAAAAAACAGAGAAAATAAAATGGCTCATTTGCTAGCAAAGTAAAGAAAGTCATTTACTGGGGCCGGGTGCAGCGGCTCATGCCTATAATCCCAGCAATTTGGGAGGCTGAGGCAGGCGGATCACAAGGTCAGGAGTTCGAGACCAGCCTGGACAACATGGCAAAACCTCGTCTCTACTAAAATACAAAATTTAGCCAGGCATAGTGGCAGGCGCTTGTAATCCCAGCTACTTGGGAGGCTGAGGCAAGGCGAATCACTTGAACCCGGGAGGCGGAGGTTGCAGTGAGCTGAGATTGCAACACTGCATTCCAGCCTCGGTGACAGAGTGAGACTCGGTCTCAAAAAAAAAAAAAAGAAAGTCATTTACTGATGGTGAGTTATTTAAATTGTGTTTCACCGGAGAAACCAAGGAAATATGTTCAGAGAAAAACTCACAAGACTATTAGCCTTTCAGCAAGAACAACTGGTAGAAAAACTGAGGACATTGGTAGCAACATTAATAGGTTAATTACGAAATAAAACAAACGATTTCCTTAAAAAGTGGTTTTCCGGCCAGGTGCGGTGGCTGACGCCTGTAATCCCAGCACTTTGGGAGGCAGAGGCAGGCGGATCACGAGATCAGGAGTTCGAGACTATCCTGGCCAACATGGTGAAACCCCGTCTCTACTAAACATACAAAAATTATCTGGGCATGGTGGCACGTGCCTGTAATCCCAGCTACTTGGGAGGCTGAGGTAGGAGAATCATTTGAACCAGGGAGTCGGAGGTTGCAGTGACCCAAGATTGCACCACAGCACTCCAGCCTGGCAACAAAGCAAGACTCCGTCTCAAAAAAAAAAAAAAAGTGCTTTTCCTTGGCCCTTGATGTGCTGCCAGATGTTACCAACATCTGCTCAGTTGTTATTTATTGAACAGTCAATGCAGAGTTTAAAGTGACTAAACAATTAGCCTCCATGAATAGTGTGAAAGAAACAACTTCAAGAAAAAACATTTGCAAAGAAGTTAAGAAAACACTAGTTTAGGCAGGAGGAGCCAAGATGGCTGATTAGAAGCCACTCCAGTCTGCGGCTCCCACTAAGAAGAGCAAAAACGGCCAGTGAATCCTGCTCCGTCAACTGAGGTATCCAGGTTCTCTCACTGGGACTGACTAGGTGGTTGGTGTGATCCACACAGAGCTAGGAAAAGCAGGGTAGAGCGACAACCTGACCTGGTAGCCACAAAGGCGAACTCCCACACCCAGCCAAGGGAGGTGGTGAGTAACTGTGCTACCCTGCGTGGGAAACCAGACTTTTTCCACAGATCTGTACATCCCATGGATCAGGAAATCCCCTCATGAGCCCACGCCACCAAGGCCTTGGGACCCAAGCACAGAGCTGTGCAACCTGCTCAGGTTGTGGCTAGCAGCAGCAGGCTGGACACTGCCTAAGACTACCAAGTTCCCACGGAAAGGGGCAGTTGCCATCACTGCGGCTCCAGTCTGCCATTTTCCTTTGCTGGTGTTGGGGAAACTTGGCGGTTTGGACGAAGAGGAATTCCCCACAGCACAACACAGTGGTGGTGGCAGATCGTGGCCAGATTGTTTCCTTAGGTGGGACCCAGATCCTTCTCTCTTCACCAGGCAGAACCTCCTTGCAGGAACTGCAGTAACTCTAGCCAGGAGTTTATGGACAGAACTCTGATATCCCTGGGAAGGAGCCTCTACGGGTAGGGGTGGTCATGGTCTCATGGTTCAGCTGACCTAGTCTTTCATGCCTGTTGGCAGTCCAGATGAGGGGAATTCTCCCCAGCACAGCCGAACCTGCTCAGCCAAGGGGCAGTCAGACTGCTTCTTTAAGCAGGTCCCTGATCCCATCCCTCCTGACTGGGTGAGACCTCCCAACTGGGGTCACCAGGCACCTGATACAGGAGCGTTCCAGCCAGCATCAGCTCGGTGCCCTCTGGGATGAAGCTCCCAGAGGAGGAGGCAGCCATCCTTGCTGTTCTGCAGCCTCCACTGCTTATACCTCCAGGTGCAGGAGGGGGTAGATGAATTAGGTCAGGAGTGGTCCCCTAGTAAACTGCAGCAGCCCTACCCTATGGAAGAGGGGCCTTACTATTAAAAGAAAAACAAACAGAAAGCAACAACAACAACAACAACATCAACACAAAAGATCCCACAAAAACCCTATCCAAAGGTCAGCAGCCTCAAAGATCAAAGGCAGATAAATCCACAAAGATGAGAAAGAATCAATGCAAGAACGCTGAAATCTCAAAGAGCCAGAGTGTCTCTTCTCTAAATGATTACAACACTTCTCCATCAAGGGCAGAGAACTAGGCTGAGGCAGAGAAGAATGAATTGACAGAAGTAGGCTTCGAAAGGTAGGTAATAACAAACTTCGCTGAGCTAAAGGAGTATGTTTTAACCCAATGCAAAGAAGCGAAAAACCATGATAAAACATTACAGGAGCTGTTAACCAGAATGGCTAGTTTAGAGAGGAACATAAATGACCTGATTGAGCTGAAAAACACAACAGGAGAGCTTCACAATACAACCACAAGTATCAACAGCTGAACAGACCAGGCAGAGGAAAGGATATCAGAGCTTGAAGACTATCTTGCTAAAACAAGACGGGCAAACAAGGTTAGAGAAAAAAAAATGAAAAGAAATGAACAAAACCTCCAAGAACTATGGGATTATTTAAAAGAATGAACCTGGCCGGGCACAGTGGCTCACGCCTGTAATCTCAGCACTTTGGGAGGCCGAGGCGGGTGGATCACGAGACCAGGAGTTCAAGACCAGCCTGGTCAAGATGGTGAAACCCCATCTCTACTAAAAATACAAAAATCAGCCAGGCGTGGTGGTGTGTGCCTGTAGTCCCAGCTACTCAGGAGGCTGAGGCAGAAGGATCACTTGAACCCAGGAGGTGGAGGTTGCAGTAAGCCAAGATCACGCCACTGCACTCCAGCCTGGGCAACAGAGCAAGACTCCATCTCAAAAAAAAAAAAAAAAAAAAAAGACTGAACCTACAACTGGGGTACCTGAAAGAGACAGGGAGATCGCATCCAAGTCGGAAAACATACTTCACGGTATCATCCATGAGAACTTTCCCAACCTAGCAAGATAGGCCAACATTCAAATTCAGGAAATTCAGAGAAACCCAGTAAGATACTCCATGAGAAGATCAATCCCAAAACACATTATCATCAGATTCTCCAAGGTTGAAATGAAGGAAAAAATGTTAAGGGCAGGAAGAGAGAGAGGACAGGTCACCACAAAGGTAAGCCCATCAAACTAACAGTGGACCTCTCAGCAGAAACCCTACAAGCCAGAAGAGATTGGATGCCAATATTCAACATTCTTAGAAAAGAATTTCCAACCCAAATGTCATATCCGGACAAATTAAGCTTCGTAAGTGAAAGAGAAATAAAGTCCTTTTCAGACAAGCAAATAATGAGGGAATTCAGCACCACCAGGTCTGCTTTACAAGAATTCCTGAAGGAAGCACTAAATATGGAAAGCAAAAACCATTACCAGCCACTACAAAAACACACTCAAGTACACAGACCAATGACACTATGAAGCAACTACATTAACACGTCTGCAAAATAACCAGCCAGCATTATGATGACAGGACCAAATTCACACATAACAATATTAACCTTAAAAGTAAATGGACTAAATACCCCAATTAAAAGACACAAAATGGTTAGCTAGCTAAAAAGACAAGAACCATTGGTGTGCTGTATTCAAGAGACCCATCTAACATGCAAAGACATGCACAGGCTCAAAATAAAGAGATGGAGGAAAATTTACAAAGCAAATGGAAGGCAGGAAAAAAGCAGGGGTTGCAATCCTAGTTTCTGACAAAACAGATTTTAAACCAACAAGATCAAAAAAAGACAAAGAAGGGCATACAGCATGGTAAAGGGTTCAATTCAACAAGAAGAGCTAACTATCCTAAATATATATGCACCCAATACAGGCACACTCAGTTTCATAAAACAAGTTTTTAAAAACCTACAAAGAGACTTAGACTTCCACACAACAATAGTGGGAGACTTAACACCCCACTGTCAATATCAGACAGATCATCAAGACAAAAAATTAACAAAGATATTCAGGACTTGAATTCAGCTATGATCAAGTAGACTTACCCAAAAACAGAATATACATTCTTCTCAGTGCCACATGGCACTTACTCTAGATTCAATCACATACTTGGAAGTAAAACACTCCTCAGCAAATGCAAAAGAAATGAAATCATAACTGTCTCTCAGACCACAGCGCAATCAAATTAGAACTCAACATTAAGAAACTCACTCAAACCCACACAACTACATGGAAATTGAACAACCTGCCCCTGAATGACTTCTGGGTAAAAAATGAAATTAAGGCAGAAATCAAGAAGTTATTTGAAACCAATGAGAACAAAGAGACAATGTACCAGAATCTCTGGGATATAGCTAAAGCAGTGTTAAGAGGGAAATTTATAGCACTAAATGCCCACATCAAAAAGCCAGAAAAAACTCAAATCGACATCCTAACATCACAACTAAAAGACTAGAGAACCAAGAGTAAACAAACCCCAAATCTAGCAGAAGACAAGACATAACCAAGATCAGAGCAGAACTGAAGGAGACAGAGACACAAAAAAACCCTTAAAAAAAAAATCAGGCCGGGCGCGGTGGCTCACGCCTATAATCCCAGCACTTTGGGAGGCTGAAGCGGGCGGATCACAAGGTCAGGAGATCGAGACCATCCTGGCTAACACGATGAAACCCTGTCTCTACTAAAAAAAATACAAAAAAAATTAGCCGGGTGTGGTGGTAGGCACCTGTAGTCCCAGCTACTCAGGAGGCTGAGGCAGGAGAATGGCATGAACCCGGGAGGCGGAGCTTACAGTGAGCCGAGATTGGGCCACTGTACTCCAGCCTGGGCAACACAGCAAGACTTCGTCTCGAAAAAAAAAAAAAAATTCAGGCCAGGCACGGTGGCTCACACCTGTAATCCTAGCACTTTGGGAGGCCGAGGCAGGCAGATCACTTGAGGTCAGGAGCTCAAGACCAGCCTGGCTAACATGGTAAAACCCTGTCTCTACTAAAAATACAAAAATTAGCCCAGTGTGGTGGTGGGTGCCTGTAATCCCACCTACTCAAGAGGCTGAAGCAGGAGAAATTGCTTGAACCCAGGAGGTGGAGGTTGCAGTGAGCCAAGATCGTATCACTGCACTCCAGCCTGAGCAACAGAGTGAGACTCCATCTCAAAACAAACAAACAAACAAAAACAATTCATCCAGGAGCTTGGCTAGGCTAATGAAGAAAAGAGACAAGAATCAAATCGACACAATAAAAAATGATAAAGCAGATATCACCACTGACCCCACAGAAATACAAACCACCACAGAGAATACTATAAACACCTTTATGCAAATAAACTAGAAAATTTAGAAGACACTGATAAATTCCTGGACACATACACCCTCCTAAGACTGAACCAGAAAGAAGCTGAATACCTGAACAGACCAATAATGAGTTATGAAATTGAGGCAGTAATACATAGCCTACCAAGCAAAATAAGCCCAGGACCAGACAGATTTACAGCTGAATTCTACCAGAGGTACAAAGAGAAGCTGGTACCATTTCTTCCGAAACTATTCCAAACAACCGAAAAGGAAGGACTACTCCCTAACTCATTTTATGAGGCCAGCATTATCCTGATACCAAAACCTGAAAGAGATATAACAAAAAAAGAAAACTACAGGCCAATATCACTGATGAACACTGATCCCAAAATCCTCAAATAAATACTGGTAAACCGAATCCAGCAGCACATCAAAAAGCTTATCCACCAGGATCAAGTCAGCTTCATTCCCAGAATGCAAGACTGGTTCAACATATTCAAATCAATAGATGTAATCCATCACATTAACAGAACTAAAGACAAAAATCACATGATTATCTCAATAGATGCAGAAAAGGCCTTCGATAAAATTCAACATTGCTTCATGTTAAAAACTCTCAATAAACTAGGTATCGGAGGAACAAACCTCAAAATAATAAGAGCCATTTAAGACAAACCCACATCCAATGTCATACTGGATACGCAAAAGCTGACAGTGTTCCCCTTGAAAACTGACACAAGACAAGGATGCCCCTATCTCACCACTCCTATTCAACATAGTAATGGAAATTCTGGCCAGGGCAATGAGGCAAGAGAAAGAAATACAGGGTATTCGCATAGGAAGAGAGGGAGTCAAATTGTCTTTGTTTGCAGATGGCATGATCTTCTATCTAGAAAACCCCCTAGTCTCAGCCCAAAAGCTTAAGCTGATAAGCAACTTCAGCAAAGTCTCAGGATACAAAATCAATGTGCAAAAGTCACAAGCATTCCTTTACGCCAACAACAGACAAGCAAAGAGCCAAATCAAGAATGAACTCCCATTCACAATTGCTACAAAGAGAATAAAATACCTAGGAACACAGCTAACAAGGGAAGTGAAGGACCTCTTCAAGGAGAACTACAAACCACTGCTCAAGGAAATCGGAGAGGACACAAACATGGAAAAACATTCCATGCTCATGGATAGGAAGAATCAATATTGTGAAAACAGCCACACTGCCCAAAGCAAATTATAGATTCAATGCTACTCCCATTAAAATACTATTGACATTCTTCACAGAATTAGAAAAAACTATTTTAAAATTCATATGGAACCAAAAGAGAGCCCGTATAGCTAAAACAATCTTAAGCAAAAAGAACACAGCTAGAGGCATCACGTTACCCGACTTCAAACTATACTACAAGGCTACAGTAACCAAAACAGCATGGTACTGGTACAAAAACAGACACAAAGACCAATGAAACAGAACAGAGAACTCAGAAATAAGACCACACATGTACAACCATCTGATCTTTGACAAACCTGACAAAAACAAGCAATGGGGAAAGGATTCTCTATTTAATAAGTAGTATTGGGAGAACTGGCTAGCCATATGCAGAAAACTGAAACTGGATCCCTTCCTTACACCTTATACAAAAATTAACTCGAGATGGATTAAAGACTTAAATGTAAAACCCCAAACTATAAAAACCCTAGAAGAAAACCTAGGCAATAAATACCATTCAGGACATAGGCATGGGCAAAGATTTCTTGATGAAAATGGCAAAAGCAATTGCCAACGAAAGCAAAAACTGACAAATGGGATCTAATTAAACTAAAGAGCTTCTGCACAGCAAAAGAAACTATCATCACAGTGAACAGGCAGCCTACAGAATGGGAGAAAACTTTTGCAATTTATCCATCTGACTAAGGTCTAATATCCAGAGTCTACAAGAAACTTAAATAAATTTACAAAAAAAAAAAAAAAAAACCACCCCATTAAAAAGTAGGCAAAGGACATGAACAGACATTTCTCAAAAGAAGACATTTATGCAGCCCAACAAACATAAAAAAAGCTCAACATCACTGATGATCAGAGAAATGCAAATCAAAACCACAATGAGATACCATCTCAAACCAGTCAGAAAGGAAATTATTATTATTATTATTATTATATTTTTTTGATACAGTGTCTCACTCTGTCGCCTAGGCTGGAGTGCAGTGGCATGATCTCGGCTCACTGCAACCTCTGTTTCCTGGGTTCAAGTGATTCTCCTCTCTCAGCCTCCCAAGTAGCTGGGACTACAGGCATGCACCACAACGCCCAGCTAATTTTATTATTTTTAGTAGAGATGACATTTCATCATGTTGGCCAGGCTGGTCTTGAACTCCTGACCTCAACTGATCCGCCCGCCCCAGCCCCTCAAAGTGCTGGGATTACAGGCATAAGCCACCACACCCGGCCCAGAATGGCAGTCATTAAAAAGTCAAGAAACAACAGATGTTGGCGAGGCTGAGATAGAAAGGCTTTTATACTCTTGGTAGGGATGTAAATTAGTTCAAACATTGTGGAAGACAGTGTAGCAATTATTCTCCCAAAGACCTAGAACCAAAAATATCATTTTACCTAGCAATCCCATTAGTGGGTATATACCCAAAGGAATATAAATCATTCTATTATAAAGATACATGCATGTGTATGTTTACTGCAGCACTATTCACAATAGCAAAGACATAGAATCAACCCAAATGCCCACCAATGACAGACAAGATAAAATGTAGTACACATACACCATGGAATACTGTGCAGCCATAAAAAGAATGAGATCATGGATGGAGCTGGAAGCCATTATCCTCAGCAAACTAATGCAGCAACAGAAAACCAAACACCACATGTTCTCACTTATAAACAGTAGGTGAACAATGAGAACACATGGACACGGGGAGGGGAACAACACACACTGGGGCCTGTCTGGGGGTGGGGGTCACGAGAGAGGGAGAGCATCAGGAAAAGTACCTAATGCATGCTGGGCTTAACACTTAGGTAATGGCTTGACAGGTGTGGCAAACTACCATGGCACACATTTTGCTATGTAACAAACTTCCATATCCTGCACATGTATCCAAGAACTTAAAATTAAATTAAATAAAAAAAAAAAACAACAAAAAAAAAGGCGGCCAGGTATGGTGGCTCACGTCTGTAATCCCAGCTCTTTGGGAGGCTGAGGTGGACAGATCACCTGAGGTCAGAAGTTCAAGACCAGCCCAGCCAACATGGTGAAACCCCATCTCTACTAAAAATACAAAAAAGAGGCTGGGTGTGGTGGCTCATGCCTGTAATCCCTGCACTTTGGGAGGCCGAGGCGGGCAGATCACAAGATCAGGAGTTTGAGACCAGCCTGGACAACAGGGAGAAACCCCGTCTCTACTAAACATACAAAAATTAGCCAGGCGTGATGGTGCACACCTGTATTCTCAGCTAGTCAGGAGGCTGAGGCAGGCAAATCACTTGAGCCCAGGAGGTGGAGGTGCAGTGAGCCAAGATCACACCATTGCACTCTAACCTGGGCAACTAGAGTGAAACTCCATCTCAAAAAAAAAAAAAAAAAGAAAAGAAAAAAGAAAACACTACTTTAGCACAACGTAAGTGGATTTTGTTAGAATGTATTACAACTGGTGTTTGCAAAAATATATGTAAGAATACTATGATAATAAGAATACTATGAACAGGATCGGGTGCGGCGGCTCACACCTATAATCCCAGCACTCTGGGAGGCTGAGGCAGGTGGATCACTTGAGGTCAAGAGTTCAAGACCAGCCTGGCCAACGTGGTGAAACCCCATTTCTACTAAAATATACAAAAGTTAGCCTGGCGTGGTGGTAATCCCAGCTACTAGGGAGGCTGAGGCAGGAGAATCGCCTGAACCCAGGAAGCGGAGGCTGCAGTGAGCCAAGATTGCTCCACTGCACTCTAGTCTGAGCAACAGAGTGAGACTCTGTCTCAAAAAAAAAGAAGAAGAATACTATGAACAATCGTACACCAACAAATTAGACAATCTAGAAGGAATGAGCAAACTCCTAGATATACAGAGATTACCAAAACTGACTCAGAAGAAAAAGAAAATCTCAGACCTCTAACAAGTAAAGAGATTGAATCATAGTCAAAATTCTCCCAGGAACAGATGGCTTCACTGGTCAGTTCTAACGAACACTTAGACAAGAATTAACAGCACTACTTCTCACATTCTTCCAAAAAATAGAGGGAATGCTTCCTAACACATTCTATGAGGCCAGTATTTTCCTGATACCAAAGCAAGACACTACAGACCAATATCCCGTATGAATATAAACACAAAAATCCTCAACAAAATACACACTAGCAAACTGAATCCAAGAGCACATTAAAAAAGACCAAATGTGATTTATCCCAGGAATGCAAGGGTGGTTCAACATGTGAAAATCAACTGATATACCATATTAATAGAGTGAAGAAAAAAAAATCCACACAATCAGGGGCCGGGTGTACTGGTTCATGCCTGTACTTTGGGAGGCTGACGCACGTGGATCACTTGAGGTCAGGAGTTCGAGACCAGCCTGGCAAACATTGTGAAACCCTGTCTCTACTAAAAATACAAAACTTAGCCAGGCATGGTGGCAGGCGCCTGTAATCCCAGCTACTTGGGAGGCTGAGGCAGGAGAATCATTGGACCCTGGGAGGTGAAGATTGCAGTAAGCCAAGATCATACCAGCATACTCCAGCCTGGGTGACAAAGTGAGACTCCATCTCAAAAAAAAAAAAAACCCCACACAGTCACCTCAACTGACAGAAAAAGCATTTGACAGAATTCAACATCTTTTTAAGACTGAAACAAACAAACAAAAACTTCAGCAAACTAGGAATAGAAGTAAACTTCCTTAACATGATCAAGAGCATTTGTGAGGCCGGGTGCGGTGGCTCACGCCTGTAATCCCAGCATTTTGGGAGGCCAAGAGGGGCGGATTATGAGGTCAGGAGATCGAGACCATCCTGGCTAACATGGTGAAGCCCTGTCTCTACTAAAAATACAAAAAATTAGCTGAGCGTGGTGATGGGCACCTGTAATCCCAGCTACTTGGGAGGCTGAGGCAGGAGAATGGCGTGATGAACCCGGGAGGCGGAGCTTGCAGTGAGCAGAGATCGCGCCACTGCACTCCAGCCTAGGCGACACAGCCAGACTCCATCTCAAAAAAAAAAAAAAAAAAAAAAAAAACCATTTGTGAAAAGCCCACAGCTAACATCACAGTGGTGTAAAACAAAAGCCTTCCCCCAAGATAAGAAGCAAGATAAGGATGCATGCTTTCACCACTACTATTCAACATTGTACTGGGAGTCCTACCCAGGGCAATCAAGGAATTAAAAGACATTCAAATTGGAAAGGAAGAAGTAAAACTATTTCTACTTGCAGAAGACATGATTCTATATAAAGTAAAACCCATAAGATCTACAAAAAACTACAGCTAATAAATGAATTCATTGAAGGTGCAGGGTAAAACATCAACACATAAAATTCTGTTGTTTCTATATACAAGCAATAAACAATCTGAAAAGGAAATTAAGAAAATTCTATTTACAGTAACCTCCAAAAGAAATAATACTCAGGAATAAATTTAACCAAGGACATGAAAAACTTACACACTAAAAATTACAAAAGATTGCTGAAATAAATTAAAGAAGACCTAAATAAGTGGTAAGACTTCTTGTGTACATGGATTGAAAAAGAATGTTAACATGCAATACTCTCCAAAGTGATGTACAATGCAATCCCTACCAAAATTTCACGGGCTTTTCTAGAGAAATGGAAAAGCCAATCCTCAAATTTATACGGAAATGCAAGGGGCCCAGAATATTCTCTGAACAGCCAAAATAACACTGAAAAAGAAAACAAAGTAGGATTAACACTCCAAAACTTACTACAAAGGCACAGCAATCAAAACAGTGTGGTGCTAGCATAAGAAGAGATGTATTAACCAATGGAATGGAAATGAGAGTTCAGAAATAAACCCGAATATCTATGGCCAATTGATTTTTTACAAGGGTGCTAAGACTTTAAATGGAAAAAGAATAGCTCCTTCAACAAATGGTACTGGGAAAACTGGATCATCACATGCAAAAGAATGAAGTTGAACCCCTTCCTCATACCATATACAAAAATTAACTCAAAAAGGATCAACAACCTAAATATAAGAGCTAAAAGCATAAAACTCTTAGAAGCAAAAATAGGGCCGGGCGCGGTGGCTCACGCCTGTAATCCCAGTACTTTGGGAGGCCGAGGCGGGCGGATCACGAGGTCAGGAGATCGAGACCATCCTAGCTAACACGGTGAAACCCCGTCTCTACTAAAAATAGAAAAAATTAGCCGGGCGTGGTGGCGGGCGCCTGTAGTCCCAGCTACTCGGGAGGCTGAGGCAGGAGAATGGCGTGAACCCAGGAGGCGGAGCTTGCAGTGAGCTGAGATCGGGCCACTGCACTCCAGCCTGGGCGAAAGAGCAAGACTCCGTCTCAAAAAAAAAAAAAAAAAAAAAAAGAAGCAAAAATAGGAGTACACTGTCAAGACTTCAGATTTGGCGATGGATTCTTAATAGTAAAAGCACAAGCAACAAAAGAACTCAATTAATACAACTTGGTAAAATTAAAAACTTTTGTGCACCAAAGGGCACCATCAAGAAAGTGAGGCCAAGCCCAGTGGCTCATGCCTGTAATCCCAACCCTTTGGGAGGCTGAGGCAGGCAGATGACTTGAGCCCAGGAATTTGAGACCAACCTGGGCAACGTGGTGAAATCTCATCTCCACAAAATAATACAAAACTTAGCTGGGCATGGTGGCGTGCACCTGTAGTCCCAGCTACTTGGAAGGCTGAGGTGGGAAGCTAACTTGAGCCGAGGAGGTCAAGGCTGCCTGCCATGAGCCAACATCACACACCATGGCATTCCAGCCTGGGCAACAGAGTGAGACCTTGTCTCAGAAGAAAATAATAATAATAATCATAATAAAATAAAAAAAAGAAGAAAAAACAAAAGTGAAAAGACAACCTACAGAATGGGAAAAAATATCTGTAAATCTTAGATCTGATAAGGCTTTAGTATCCAGAATATATAGAGTTTTTATAACTGAACAGCAAAAAGTCAAACAGCTGAATTAAAAAATGGACAAAGCACATGAATAGGCATTTCTCCAAAGAAGATATACAAATGACCAACATGCACATGAAAAGATGTTCAACATCACTGGTCATTAGGTAATGCAAATAAAAACCACAGAGAGATACCATTTCACACTCCCAGGATGGCTTTAATTTGAAAAAATAAACAAAAAGAGAAAACAAGTGTTAGTGTAGATACAGATAAATAAGAACCCTCATATATTACTAATGGCAATGTAAAGTGATACAGCTGAGTTGCTGTAGAAAAGAGTTTGATGGTGCCTCAAAAATTTACATAGAGAATTACCATATGACAAGCAATTCCATTTGTAGGTAGTCAGGTACTGCTTGATGATGTTTTGGTCAATGACAGACCACGTATGTGAAAATGGTCTCCTGAGATTACAATGGAACTGAAAAAATCAGAACACAAAGGACAAAGAGAAGAACCTAAAAGACTCAGAGGAGGGTAACAGGTTACACATGAAGAATCAAGAATCAGAATGGCATCAGACTTTTCAACAACAACAATGGAATAAAATGGAGAAAATGGAGAGCAATGCCTTCAAATTTATGAGAGAAAATGATATCTAACTTAGAATTCTACAACCAGCCAAAATTAAGTGTGAGGGGAGAATGAAGACTTTTTTTTTTTTTTTTTTTTTTCCCTGAGATGGAGTCTCACACTGTCACCAGGGCTGGAGTGCAGTAGTGCAATCTCGGCTCACTGCAACCTCTGCCTCCTGGGTTCAAGCGATTCTCCTGCCACGGTCTCCCAAGTAGCTGGGATTACAGCCACGCACCACCACACCCAGCTAATTTTTTTGTATTTTTAGTAGAGACGGGGTTTCACCATGTTGGCCAGGCTAGTCTCTAACTCCTAAGCTTGTGATTCGCCTGCCTCAGCCTCCCAAAGTGCTGGGATTACAGGCGTGAGCCACTGCACCTGGTGAAGACCTTTAAATATATAAGGTCACAAAAATTTACCTCCTATTACCATCAGTAAGCTACTGAAGGAGGTACTCCACCAAAATGAGTTGCAAAGAAACAAATGACTCAACACAATAACAGAAACGCAAAGAACTCAAGATGACAGAGAAGTGAGGTCTCACAATGACAGATGTACAACATGCTAGGTATCCACTAATCCAGATTAGTTTAGAAGGCTCTGAGAGAAAGGAAAGTCTCCAAGAAAATAAAATTGACAGACGAATTGATGTGTCAAAAACGCTGAGACTCAGGCACCTAAAAGATACTTTGGGACCGGGTGCGGTGGTTCATGCCTGTAATCCCAGCACTTTGGGAGGCCGAGGCGGGCGGATCATGAGGTCAGGGGATCAAGACCATCCTGGCTAATATGGTGAAACCCCATCTCTATCAAAAATACAAAAAATTAGCCAGGCGTGGTGGCAGGCGCCTGTAGTCCCAGCTACTTGGGAGGCTGAGACAAGAGAATGGCGTGAACCCGGGAGGCGGAGCTTGCAGTGAGCCGAGATCACGCCACTGCACTCCAGCCTGGGCAACAGAGCGAGACTCCGTCTCAAAAAAAAAAACAAAAAAAAAAACCTAAAACTATAAAACTTCCAAAAGAAAACCTAGCAGCCAGGCACAGCAGCTCACTACTGTAATCCCAACACTTTGGGAGGCCAAGGAGGAAGGATCACTTGAGCCCTACAGTTTGAGACAAGCCTGGCCAATGCAGTGAAACCGTATCTCTACGAAAAATTTAAAAATTGGCGGGGCATGGTGGCGCACACCTGTGGTTCCAGCTATTACAGAGGCTCAGGCAGGAGGAATAGCTTGAGCCCAGGAGGTTGATGCTGCAGCGAGCCATAATCATGCCACTGCACTCTATCCTGCGCAACACGAGCAAGACTGTGTCTCAAAAAAAAGAAAAGAAAAGAAAAGAAAACCCAGGAGAAAATCTTTGTGAGCATGGGTTAGGCAAAGATTTCTTAGCTGTAACACCAAAAGTGCAATCCATGAAAGAACAAATTGGTAAGGCAAACTTCATCAAAATGTAAAACTTCTACAAAAGATACTATTAATAGAATTAAAAAACAAACCACAGATTGAGAGAAACTCTCTGCAAAGCATATATTTGATAGACTTGTTACATACACACACACACACACACACACACACACCCCACACACAGAACTCTCAAAATTCAACAATAAGAAAACAACCCAATCTAAAAAGGGGCAAAGACTTAGACACTAGACCAAAAATAATATACGGATGGCAAAAATCACATAAAACAATGGTCAACAGTATTAGTCATGAGAAGAATATAATTAAAACCACAATGAGGTATCACTACACACCCATCAGAATGATTTAAAAAAAAAAGGTGTTAATACCAAATGCTGCCCAAGATGCAGAGAAACTGAGTAACTCATACACCTGCTGGTGGGAATGAAAACATTTGGCAGGTTTGGGTTTGTTTTGTTTTGTTTTGTTTTGTTTTTGAAACAGAGCCTTGCTCTGTTGCTCAGGCTGGAGTACAGCGGCACAATCTTGGCACACTGCAACCTCCGCCCCCAGGGTTCAAGCGATTTCTCATGCCTCAGCCTTCCAAATAGCTGGGACTACAGCCATGCATCATCATGCCTGACTAATTTTTGTATTTTTAGTAGAGATGGGGTTTCGCCATGTTGCCCAGGCTGGTCTTGAACCCCTGGCCTCAAGTGATCTGCCTACCTCGGCCTCCCAAAGTGCTGGGATTACAGGTGTGAGCCACCACACCCTGGCAGTTTCTTATAAAACTAAATTCACAGATTGGGGGTCAGGAGGCATTTGTACTTCTGGGTATTTATACCAGAAAAAAAAAGAAACAATACATATCCACATACAAATCTGTACACAAATGTTCATAGCAATTTTCATAATAGCCAATAACTGGAAATAACCCGAATGTCCTTCAATGGGTAAACAATTAAACTGTAGTACATCCATATGATGGAACACTACTCAGCAATAAAACAGAACAAACTATTAATATACTCAACAACTTGGAAGGATCACCAGGCAATGAGTGAAGAAAAAGTCAACCTCAAATGGTCACATAGGGCCTGGCACGGTGGCTCATACCTGTAATCCCAGCACTTTGGGAGGCTGAGGTGGGAGGAGAGCTTGAGCCCAAGAGTTCGAGGCTGCAGTGAGGCATAATCATGCCACTGTACTCCAGCCTTGGCAACCTAGTGAGACCCTGTCCCCCTGCCCTGCCCTCTCCCAAAAAAGTCCCATAGTGTATGACTCAATTTATGTAGCTAACGTTTTCTTGAAATAATACTTTGGAGATGTAGAATAGATTAGTGGTTGCCAGGAATTTGAGACTGGGTTGGGGAAGAGGGAGGGAAAAGGATGTGCTTATAAAGAAGTTAGTGAGATGAAACAGTTCTATATTTTTTATTATTATTATTATTATTTTATTTTGAGACAGAGTCTCACTCTGTCACCTGGGCTGGAGTGAAATGGCCCAATCTCAGCTCACTGCAACCCTTGCCTCCCAGGTTCAAGCGATTCTCCTGTCTCAGCCTTCCCAGTAGCTGAGATTACAGGCGCCCACCACCATGCCCGGCTAATTTTTTTTTTTTTTTTTTTTTGAGATGGGGTCTCGCTCTGTCGCCCAGGCTGGAATGCAGTGGTGCAATCTCCACTCAATGCAAGCTCCGCCTCCCGGGTTCACGCCATTCTCCTGCCTCAGCCTCCCGAGTAGCTGGGACTACAGGCGCCCATCACCACACCTGGCTAATTTTTTGTATTTTTAGTAGAGACAGGGTTTCACCAGGTTGGCCAGGCTGGTCTCAAACTCCTGACCTCAGGTGATCCACCAGCCTCAGCCTCCCAAAGTGCTGGGACTACAGGCGTGAGCCACCACGCCTGGCCCAGTTCTGTATCTTGATCATGGTAGTAGTTACACTAATCTACATATGATAAAACTGCAGAGAACTACACACATAAACACACACAAATCAGTGCATGTAAAATTGTTCACATCTGAGTTAGTTCAGTGGATTCTACCAGTGTCATTTTCCTGGTCTCAATATTGTACTATAGTTATGCAAGATGTTATCGTTGGGAGAAACTGAGTAAAGGGTACCCAGAACCTCTTTACATTTTATTTACAACTTCCTGTGGACCTATTAATTATTTCAAAATAAAAAGCTTTTTTAAATGGGTAAAAAGCTTAAAAAGACACTTAACCAAAAAAGATAGCAAATAAGCACATAAAAAGATGTTCAAGAGCATTAGTTATTTGGGAAATATAAACTAAACCTACAGAAGATACCACTACACACCTGTTAGAATGGCTAAAATTAAAAAGACTATCTAAACCTGATGTTGGTTAGGATGTCAAAATATGTATTTCCACTGCTAGTGGGAATTTAAAATGATATAACCACTTTGGAAAACAGTTTGGCAGTTTCTTAAAAAGTTAAATGTGCTGGGCACAGTGGTTCACACCTGTAATCCCAACACTTTGGGACGCTGAGGCGGGTGGATCACGAGCTCAGGAGATTGCGACCATCCTGGTCAACATGGTGAAACTCTGTCTCTACTAAAAATACAAAAATTAGCTGGGCATGGTGGCGTGTGCCTGCAATCCCAGCTACTCGGGAGGCTGAGGCAGGAGAACAACTTGAACGAGGGAGTTGGGAGGTTGCAGTGAGCCGAGATATGCATCACAGCACTCCAGCCTGGCGACAGAGTGAGGCTCCATCTCAAAAATAATAATAATAATAATAATAGACAAAAAGTTAAATGTACATCTACCAAATTACCCAACCATTACATTCTTAGGTATTTACCCAAGGGAAAGGGAAAGATGTGTCCATACAAAGACAATACATGAATATTCATCGCTGCTTTATTTGTAACAGCCAAAACCTGGAAACAATCCAAAAGTCCATCAACAGGTGAATGGATAAAATAAATTGTACTATACATACATAATGGCAACTACTCCCCAATAAAAATTAATGACCTACTGATACACTCAATAACATGGACATATCTCAAAATAGCAATGACAAGAAGTCAGCACCCAACCCCCGCAAAAAAAGAGTACATGCTTTACAATTCCACTTATATAAATGTTCTAGTGAGTTCAGCGGTTGTCTGGAAAAGGGAGAAAGGTGTATGGGAGGGAGTGATTACAGAGGCACACAAACAAACTTCTTTTGGGGGTCGTGGATATGTTCACTATATCTGGTAAAAGTTTCATGGGTCTCTACATGTGTCAAAACTTAAACTATGCACTTTAAATATGTTGTTTATTAAATGTCAATTTTACCTCAATAAAGCTGTTGAAATAGATAAAACCCTCTTCTACCTTGGCTTTCCCTACACCATTCTCTTGATTGTCTAATTTAACTCTGTGACAGCATCTTCTCAGACTTCTCTCCTTGCCATCCTTGCAATACTGTTGTTTCCAGAGTCCTGTTCTCAGCCTCCTTTTCACATTATAATCCACACTCTCTTGCAGTGACTTCATCCATGCCCATGACTTGAACTATCATCAATATCTATAGACCAATAACTTTCAAATCTCTTTTGTGCAAGTTTCTCTTTTGAGCTCTACACTTATATTTCCAATTGCCTAATAAATCTACAGATGCTTCAAACTAGACATACACAAAACTGAACTCCTTTTTACTATATACTCTCATTGCACTTTATACTTTGCACTTTATATTTTCATGACACTAGTTACATTAATAATTACTAGACTGTGCACTTCATGAGGGCAAGGGCCATGTCTTGTTCACCACTATTTCCACAGATATTTTGTAATAGCACATTTTATTAAAATGAATCACCTTTCTCCCTCCCCACCTCCAAAGCTAATTCTCCTACCACAATTGACCCAAACTAGAAAAATAGAAATAATCCTGCCTCCTTCCCTTTCCTTACTCAATGGATACCAGGTCCTATTGATTTCTTTCCTGTAAATCTATCTGAGCACTATTCCCACTTTGTCGTCTTCATTGCTCTACCCTTATCATTTCTCAAATACATGTGTCCCCACCTCCATTCCTGTCTTCTTCAATCTATTACCCACAGTATAGTAGAGTGATGGAGCTACAAATGTGACATTTCTGCCCAATTTGAAATCCTTCAATGGCTCCCTGCTGTCTTCAAACTAAAATCCAAACTCCTCAATACAGTATAATAGTCTGTCCCTCTCCAGCCACATCTGGACACAACAGAATCCTGATCTTCCACTTTCCAAATTAAAGGACCATGCTCTTTAACCTGTCTTTGGGTGTGATAATCGGCTGGCCTGAAATGTTATGTCCTCCCTTAGCCACCTGGTGAACTCATCCCACTGGATTCTGCTCAACTGTACTCTTCTCTGACCTCTCTATTCAGAGTTAATCTGTGTCATTATATGCTCAGAGGCCCTTCTCCGTACCTCTGTTATATTAATATTGTTGTAGTCATTTACATGTCTACTCCAATAGACTGAATTATATTTAATTTGTATTACCAGTATTTGGCACATAATAATACTGACACTTAACAAAACTTAATTAAAAGATTAAATGATTTAGTATATTTACCCACTTAATGGAAGGGGACTTTCTTGAGGTCCCTTCCAGCTCAGTTACTCTAAGATCTCATACAATGTTCCCCTCTGGTTACTACTTTCTCTTCTTCTACATATTCTTCTATTTTATCCTTTAACAACAGCTAGTTTCTTTCAGATTAGCCTTCGAAAGAATGAAACAAAGCACTTTAAAAATAATTTTTAGCGTGGGCATGGTGGCTCACACCTGTAATCCCAGTACATTGGGAGGCCAAGGTGGGAGGACTGCTCGGGCCCAGGAGTTTGAGACTGGCCTGGGCAACACAGAAAGACTCCGTCTCTATCAAAAACAATTTTTAAAAATTAGCTGGGCATGGTGGCAAGCACCTGTGGTTTGAGCTACTTGGGAGGCTGAGTTAAGACTGCAGTGATCTATGATTGAGCCACTGAACTCCAGCCTGGGCAACAAAGTGAGACCCTGTCTCAAAATAAATTTTAAGAAATAAAATAAAATAAGCATTTAAAAAACACTTTACTATCTCAATTTTGACAAATCAGATTTGACACTGTCTTTATGCTTCTGTATGTCTGCATAATCATCAGGTTCCACCTGAACCACACAACAAAAATGAATTTTGTGTCCCAGATCTCCCACCCATCAAGACACCAACCCCACTGTTATTAATCCAGGATCAATAGCCATACTTCTCTTTCTTGGCACCTCTATCAACTCCCATGCCCATCCCCAAGGACTCTGACAAAGCAAAAGAAAAAGCAAGTGCCAGAGAAAGTAACTGCATAACAAAAGTCAGGTTTACATTATAAAGTCCCTCAACTGGCTGGGCACAGGGGCTCATGCCTATAATCCCAGCACTTTGGGAGGCCGAGGCAGGCAGATCACCTGAGGTAGGGAGTTCAAGACCAGCATGTCCAACATGGTGAAACCCTGTCTCTACTAAGAATACAAAAATTAGCCAGGCACGGTGACACACATCTGTAATCCCAGCTACTTGTGAGGCATGAGGCAGGAAAATCACTTGAACCTGGGAGGTGGAAGTTGCAGTGAGCAGAGATTGTGCCACTGTGCTCCAGCCTAGGTGACAGAGTGAGACTCTGTCTCAAAAAAAAAAAAAAAAAAAAAAAATTAGCTGGGCATGTGGTGCACACCTGTAATCCCAGCTACTTCAGCTACTTGAGAGGCTGAGACATCACAATCACCTGAACCCAGGAGGCAGAGGTTGCACTCCAGCCTGGGCAATAGAGTGAGATTCTCTCTCAAAAAAAAAAAAATTTTTTTAAGTCCCTCAATTGCTAGAATACTGTGGATAGTAAGCACAGACAATTCTTTTGGTTGACCCCCTCCGAGCATCCATTTTCTCTTTCTTCCTCCCTAACAGATTTTCTATCCTTCTATCCACTCCTCTCCCATGCAGCCTTGTGTTTTGGGGAAGCCAACCATATCCTCAGGCCAAGGCATAGGTCTGGTTGGCTAAGAATAATTCTGCTCATCTTTACCAGTAACTAATTTAGGAAAGGGAATGTAACCCAGTTTTGGTCAATGAAACGCAAGGTTAAGTTTGCTGAAGGCTTCTGGAAAAGTCCTTCGTCACTCTTAAAAAGAAAAGAGCTGTGTGAAGCCAGCATCCGTGTCTCATTCCTTCCCCTCAGCAAATATCAATCCAAATATAACTATTTTGCATACATTTAAACTAGAAGATTAAGAGTATTTTACTATTTATTTCAAATAGTAATCAGATGATTAAAAAGTCAACAGAAGTGCTAAAACCATGATCAGCCAACATTTACTAGGTAACATGTATGACAAAAGAGCTTTCTTGCCTTTGCTCTCAAAGGGAGAGTTCTGGTGAAACTCAGAGACAACTGGGTATGTACAAAAGAGAGAGAAAATCGAAAAGAGTACTGATCTTGAGAGAGAAGAATAAATGGCAGATGGCAAATTGGTCAAAATATCAAGGAAAAAAATGTGTATCAGTCCTAGTGGCTATAGAAGGTAGTTCTCCTTGCATCCTAAATTCAATCAAATAAATAGTACTCATTTTTTTTTTTTGAACATGTGAAAGCAAAATGTTAACCTTGAAAAATGAAACTACCCTGACTATTGAGCATTTTTAAAATTCTGAATTTTTCCTCATTCCGGTTTAGGGCAATTTTGACGACAGATCTAAACGCTTTAACCTTTAAAAGCAAAACAGCCTGCAAGATGACAAATCAGACCCTAATCAAGACAACATGGGCGGAGGGGGGGGCTGCCAAAGACAAAGGCCAATTCCTCCTTAGAGTAAACTGCCTTAAAACCTAAAATGATATCACCTCTTGACCTCCAGATCCACAAAGCAGCAAAGAGAAAAGGCCCAAAAGAGCTAAATTTGGGCCTAGCACAGTTAGCGATATAGCGATACAGTACCCTCTATTGGTCTAACTGTATCACTGCTACCCTTTAAAATTTCCTAGAGCAGGCAGGAATAAGAAGCAACCCTCAAGTAGCTATTTTGAGCCCAAAGCAGAAAATCTAGTCACAGGAACACATGTAATTTGTAAGACATGACTCATATATGTTTGATTCCATATGCCCAACATGACCCTTGCTTTCACCATAGGAAAAACTGAGTCTTTCTGTACTTAAACTCTTTCTGAGAATAGCAAGGCAAGAGGCAGGCATAGCAGAAAGGGCCCAAAATTTGAGGTCAGAAAACCAAAGTTCAAATACCAGCTAATTCCACTTTCTAGATGGTCAAATCCATCTGCATTTCTGTTTCCTTATGCGCTAAATGGAAATAATACCTCTCTCTAGGTTATCATGAGATAGTGCACATAAAAATACCTTGCACATAATAGGTACTCAACAACACTGGATTAAATATTTATCTAATGTATCACAAACAAAAAGTTACAAAATGATCAAAATTATAGGTTGTGCAAAAAGAACTGTAGGATTTTTGTTGTTGTTGTTCTTGTTTTTAATCCACAAGAAGGAAATGTAGGATTTTCAAGCAAAAATTAAGCAACTTACTGGAGAAGACCAAAGGACTAGGAGTCTGAAGTCCTGGGTCTCTGTTTTGATATTAACCAGTTAAATGACCTTGGGCAGGTCAATTTGAGTCTCAATTTCCTCTCCTGTAAAATGGAAGGACTGAATTAGCTTGAAACTCTATGCTTTTTAGCAGTATCACACAATTCGCAACAGAAATGAATCTAGAATCCAGACCTAGCTCAGTACTACATCAAAATTATCTGTTAATAAGTTGTCTCACAAAAGAAAAAGTCTTTGGTGAACACGTTGACAGCAGATCAGCAAAATGGATGGAAGGAAAGGTTTCACACTGGGACTGAAAAGAGATGAATAAAGGTGATGAGCTTGATATCTGAAGTAACAGATATAAAATGGTGGAGCACAATGAAAAACTGTGAGGAAAGGCAGGTTACAGACAAAAAGGAGTGGGAATTGAAGATAACCTCAACTATGACTTTCAGAACTGAATTAGGAGAAAATACGAAGAGAAAACTATTAATACACAAATCCAAATGGAAGGAGACCAAGACTTTGGCCACAGGGCAGAGAGAAGGGGGGAAACAAAAGTCATTTTCAGGAAGTGGCAAAATTTACCAGCCAACTAACCCAATAAAAGGATAGCAATAAGCTAAGTCAATTTTTGAAGTTTAACACATTAAAGAACTACAGACGTGGGAAATATAGTTTGAATAATAAGAACAACTCGATGCACTAACAGTTTGTTTTTGTTTTTAAGAAACAGGGTATCCTTATGTTGTCCAGACTGGTCTAGAATCCCTAGGCTCAAGAGATACTTCCAAGTAGCTGGGACTACAGGCACAGGGCACTGCACCCAGCTTCGATGTACTAACAGTTTTAATCAGAACCATGAAACCATCTCCTAGAGCTCAGTTTTTCAAACTGAAGGTAGTAAGTGATCTATTAGTGAGCTGTGACAATTTTTTTATGTAATGAAAATGTCAGAGTAATGCCATGCAGTAAAGCTAAACACTGTTTTACATGAAACATCTATCTCAGTTTGTGTGTATAAACATGTACGTGTGTGTTGGGTTGAAACAAAATGTATTTCTTGCTCTGGCTCATGGTTAAGAGGTCTCAAAGGCCGGGTGCGGTAGCTCATGCCTGTTAATGCCATCACTTCAGGAGGCCAAGGCTGGGAGGATCGCTTGAATCCAGGAGTTTGAGACCACCTTGGGCAACATAGTGAGACCTCACCTCTACAAAAAATTTTAAAAATTAGCCAGGTATGGTGGCGCACCTGTGGTCCCAGCTACTCAAGAAACTGAAGTGGGTGGATCAATTGAGCCCAGGAGGTTGAGGCTGCAGTAAGCTGTGATCACAACACTGCACTCCAGCATGGGCAACAGAGAAAGACCCTATCTCAAAAACAAAAAAAAAGTCCTCAGGCTGGGCGCGGCTCACGCCTGTAATCCCAGCACTCTGGGAGGCCGAGGCGGGTGGATCGCCTGAGGTCAGGAGTTCGAGACCAGCCTGGCCAGCATGGTGAAACCCTGTCTCTAATAAAGATACAAAAATTAGCTGGGCTTGGTGGCAGGTGCCTGTAATCCCAGCTACTCGGGAAGCTGAGGCAGGAGAATCGCTTGAACCCAGGAGGCGGAGGTTGCGGTGAGCCGAGATCGCGCCATTGCACTCCAGCCTGGGCAACAGAGCGAGACTGTCTCAAAAAAAAAAAAAAAGTCCTCAAAACTTTGTATAATGGAAGTTTTCAAATATACCTAAAGTACAGAGTCTCCATATACCTATCATCTTGCCTCAACAACTTCTGACCATCTTTTTTCTTGAGTGTTATTTGAACTACCCTTACTGAAAGAAAGTGAAAACTATAAAGAAGTGTTGAGAGCAGAGGAGCTATCAAATTTCCTTAAACCTTTCATGTGCAATAAAAAATAAGTAAAATTTAGATTAAACTTTCTATATTTTCCCCAAAGATATCTTTTATGTAAAGGACAAGATTAAAACTTTATTATTTGGCCAGGCGCAGTGGCTCATGCCTGTAATCCCAGCATTATGGGAGGCCAAGCCGGGAGGATCATCTGAGGTTGGGAGTTTGAGACCAGCCTGACTAACATTGAGAAACCCTGCCTCTACTAAAAATACAAAATTAGCCGGGTGTGGTGGCGCATGCCTGTAATCCCAGCTACTCAGGAGGCTGAGGCAGGAGAATCGCTTGAACCCGGGAGGCAGAGGTTGCGGTGAGCCGAGATCCCACCACTGCACCCCAGCCTGGGCAACAAGAGCGAAACTCCGTCTCAAAAAAAAACAAAAAACTGTAGTATTCAATATGATCTCACAAATGACAAGATGTAGAATACAAATTTCAGACCTTGTTTGTTCTAAAATGTTCACAAATAAAAAAACTTATGTCTACTATTTTTGTGAGTTTCTACCAATTATTAAAAATGCAGATTAAAAATTAAAAATGTAGTCTTAAAATCATGAACAAGTTATCTAGCTTCTTTTCATCATGAATAAACTGAAAAGTTCATAGAAATGACAAACACTTAACATCAGACTGACAGATACAAGCAACATGATCAAACATTAAAGTTTTAAAAACAATTTCAAGCCCTTAAATCACTAGATAATAAATGGATTTTTCTAGCGTCATATAATTAGAAAATATTTTTAAAATGTTAAAGCACCTACTCAAAAGCATAAGATCAGTTTACTTCCTATTTACGTGCGCCACTAACCCACCATCTCACTGTTAACACTACATAATCAAAGGGAGAAATGACTTTTGTAAATCAGACATATCATGCTAATTTTTATTTTCTGTTAATTTGTTAAGCCAGTTTTTTTTAACTACACACAACAAATCCTATAGCCTTCACAATGCTATTTTTAAAAGTGAATATCTTTCCTATCCTAATCTAGTACCTTAAAGAATTTGAAGAGCTTTCGAATGTCATTTTTTAAAGTTTTTATTATGGAAATTTAAGAACGTATATAAAGAACAGAGAATATTATTGTGAACCCCCACATACCCATCATCTAGCTTCAACAATTTCTGAATGTCATTTTTTTCTAAATGCCATTTTTAACAATTTTTACTGAAAGATTTTTTAAAGCAATACCGAAAAATATTTACATTTAAGTACAACTCACAGTCCATTAAAGTGTTCTAGTCAGTGATTACCTTGAGGAGAAAAAAATGCTTTTAGACACATTTTTACATTTAATACAAAGCAACTTACTGAAAGTTTTAGGAGAAAAGAATTAACCTGAATGTAATCCAATTTCAGAGGTCAAATAATCCTATTTTCTAATTAAACAGCAAAGCTGATGAAAATTAATAAATACAAAATTAACACAAAATATTAAGACACTGAAAAACATATTTTAAAATGCAAAACTCTCACCTGCTGCTGTAACATAAGACATTCTGAAACTGTACATTATGTAGGAAAATGACGGGCTGGGCGCAATGGCTCCTGCCTGTAATCTCAGCACTTTGGGAGGCCGGTAGTCCCAGCTACTCAGGAGGCTGAGGCAGGAGAATGGCGTGAACCCAGGAGGTGGAGGTTGCGCCACTGCACTCCAGCCTGGGAGACAGAGCAAGACTCCATCTCAAAAAAAAAAGAAAAGAAAATGAAGCCTTCAGGTTACTTCTCTAGTATACCTGCGATGTTCAGGCTTTCATAGACTTGTAGTTCCTTTTTACACATTTTTTTTTTTTTGAGACAGAGTTTCGCTCTTGTTGCCCATGCTGGAGTGCAATGGCGCGATCTAAGCTCACTGCAACCTCCGCCTCCCAGGTTCAAGTGATTCTCCTGCCTCAGCTTCCCGAGTAGCTGGGATTACAACAGGCATGCGCCACGACACCCGCTAATTTTGTATTTTTAGTAGAGGCGGGGTTTCTCCATGTTAGTCAGGCTGGTCTCGAACTCCTGACCTCGTGATCCGCCTGCCTCAGCAACCCAAAGTGCTAGGATTACAGGCGTAAGCCACCGTGCCCAGCCTTTTATTTATTTATTTTTTTTTTTGAGAGAGAGTTTTACTCTGTCCCCCAGGCTGGAGTGCAATGGTACCATCTGAGCTCACTGCAACCTCCACCTCCCAAGTTCAAGCAATTCTGCCTCAGCCTCCCAAGTAGCCGGGATTACAGCGCCTGCCACCACATCCAGCTAATTTTTTGTATTTTTAGTAAAGACGGGGGTTTCATCATGTTGGCCAGGCTGGTCTCGAACTCCTGACCTCAGGTGATCCACCCGCCTCGGCCTCCCAAAGTGCTGGGATTACACAGGTGTGAGCCACCGCGCCCAGCCTCACACATGAATATTAACTAATATTAACTAGAACTGTCCCAAAGATTAAATTTCAGCTGTTGGTAAACTAGCAATTCATAGGCTGTTACTTAAATCTTAGAGCCCCAATTGCCAACAGGTGAAAGTCATACAATATAATTACGTAAACATTACTAGAAATGCCAAAATATATGCAGACCCACATTACGTTTGAGTTTAAATGATGGCTCTTAAAAAAGCTTGCTCTTGCTTGTGACTCTCCTAAGCCTCCCTGAACAAACTCACTCCTCCTAAATTCCACTGTTACTTGAACCTCATATGGCATGCCTGGGCAAATTTGATGACTTGGATATTGTTTTAGAAGCCAGGCCTACTGCCAAGTCTGCTGTGTCTACTCCCCTGACCCACCAGGACAGCTTTACACAACACCTTCCTTATTTATGTTACTGCTGTGAGCAAACGACTGCTTACTATCAAATGAGGCTCAACCTACTCAGGTTTCCTATCTTTTAAGAGCAATGTGACTGCCTTCACTATATTATGGCTTCTTCAACCTCACCTCTTATTTAAAACAAAACATTACCATACTGAATTATCTACTACTCAACTAGCAATAATGAGAGGGAAATCAGTGATACAACTCATTAACTTCTCTTAAAAGGTCCCCATTTTATATATCACTATTTATGACTTTCTCTGAAGAAAAAGTAATACTACATTTTCTCACCAAAAATGTCCTTACGATTCCATTTCATTTAAAAAATAAATATAGAGCAAACCTCAAAAGCAGAATTTGGACTATGCCTTCAATAAAAACAAATACAACTTTAGGCAAAGTTTACTGGTTGCCAAAGAAAGGCAAGTCATTATTATAAGTTGATTCTACAGCTTACTTTAAATTATTATCTTGAACGCTTAAGATACAGGCCTTACTTAACCCCCACAACTTCTTGGCTATGTATATAATACCCAAGTTTTAACTTTTATAACACCTAATAAAACTACTACAGTATTACTTCTACTAATAGTTAAGAATATATGCCAAAGTATCCTTTCTGGATTGGCAAATAGGAACACCTAAGAAAGTACAGGAATAGCTCTTGCAATGATGAATGTTTTTAACAAAAACATGACATTGAAATTTTTCCTCGATTTTTCCCCATACTTGCTGAAACACATTTTTTCACTAATCTAAACCACAAAATTCTGCCAGTTACCCCCAGAAGCATCCTTCAACATCAGGAAATGTGTCAAAGAAACAGAGTTGTATTCTTCCAAATGAAATGTTAAAATATTTATTATCGACTCAGTCGTCTAATACATATTCTCACTACATTCAACTCTACAGAAAACATTGGCCTAAGGTAAGAAAATAAAGCTACTAAGCATCCAAAACCTCCTTTACAGTTCCTAATGGGCTGTACAAACACACCATTAAATTTCTACAAGAAACCAACCAACTTCCTCCTTTTCATACTGATTTAAATATCCAATTATATACTTAAATGTTCGGCAAATCAACCAACTTTCACATTGTACTAAGAACTTAATTCAAGAAAGTGGAAAAATATAATTAAAAGTGTATTACTTTCAGTATTTGATAAAATATAAGAGGTAAGTAACATTTAAAAGACTAGAATTAAACAGATAAAAATGTCTTAAGACCAAATATTCTAACTCATGTAAGGTTTAAATTGCTGAATCTCTCATCTGCCCTGATCTCTTTTTTTCTTCTTTTTAAAATGCTGTTTGTAAATGCCCTACTATCTCTCAATGTTTTAATTTAGCATGTGGAGAAGGGTCTAGCAAAGAGAAGGAAGTAAAAACTAGCCTATTAGAGTGTGTGTGTGTGTGTGTGTGTGTGTGTTTCTAAAGAAATGTTGGGGGGGGTTGCGTGTTTAAAAAAATTTTAGTTACCACCACTTAAATAGGACCAGGACTGTGCTAAGTGCTTTAAATACATTATCTCATTTACACAAGATAAAACAAAAACCTTGACTAAAAATGATCAATAAAAACTGAAAAGTGAGAAAATAAAATTATTTAAGAGACAGTAAATTGGATCACATCTCCAAGCACTAAACAAAGTAAAAACATTGTAGATTAAATTCTAAGACAATTTCTAGGAATAGTTCCTCAACTTGACATATGAAAAAGTTGTGTATTAAAGGAATATCTGAAAAAAATTACACATATCTTATCATCGAGTAAACTTCTTACAAAAATACATATTGTATCTAAGATATTTCTCCCCTTTGAAAAAACAGTAGTAGATAAGATACTACACATAGTATATAGCACATTCCTTCCAGTAACTCTCATTCAGGACTAGAAAGTCAATATTTAGTAATGAACCCTGAGAATGAAACTCTGAATTTGCAAAGTACAGATTATTATAACATCAAACTTAGAGATATACAATCACTACACTAAAATAGAGTACCAGAGGCTGCCCTTTATAATGGCAAACAATGTTAATGGAATACATTAAACATGTACCTATTTTAAATTTCCTATTTACTACTGAGGTATATCATCTATTTAGAGCTAGATATTAAGTAAAAGAATGTTAAAAAAAGTTTAGTTCATTTTTAACTGCAGAAATCAGAGATAGCACTGTCATATTTAAAAAAACAAGGTAGGCTGGTCTGATGGTAGAGAGTTATTATAATGTATTAACATTAGCGTCACTAAAGTTGGTATACAACCCCCCACTACTAAATGTGACTGTCTAAAAATATAAATAAATAAGAAAGCTGAAGACTCTAGGGTCTTAAATTTTCTTTAATGGAAAAAAATCTCAAAATACCCCGCAAACAGTAGTCTTAAAAAGTCAGTCGTCAGTCACAAATGTATACAACATACAACATTATTAAGCGTTATCAAGTCCATCTCACATCATCTAATTCTCACTTTAACAAGCTTGCTTAGGACATTCACTAAATTCAGCCCTTGGCTTGTCCTCACTCTCTATCCACTTACCTCACTATTTTTCAAAAATCTTCTCACTGTATGGAAATTTAGTTGTGATACAAGTACTCCCAAACCTTCAGAGATGTAAAACCACTGCAGCCCCAAATTACCAAGATCTAATTTATGGAACTCATCAATAAAAGCCAAAGAACTGAAACAATTCTCATCAATTTCCTCTACCACGAAAGAGCAGTGAGCAATGATTCAAAACTTAGGTGTTATTTATTCACTTATTTAACAAAATATTGGGGCTATGTGCAGTGGCTCACACCTGTAATCCCAGCATTTTGGGAAGCCAGCACAGGAGAGCCCAGGAGTTCCAGACTAGCCTGGGCAACATAGTGAGACCTCCATCTCTATTTAAAAATATATATATTGGGCAGGGTGCGGTGGCCCATGCCTGTAATCCCACCACTTTGGGAGGCTGAGGCAGGAGGATCCCTTGAGGTCAGGAGTTCAAGACCAGCCTGGCCAACATGGTGAAACTCCATCTCTACTAAAAACACAAAAGGTAGCCAGCTGTGGCAGCACACCACTGTAATCCCAACTACTCAGGAGGCAGAGGCGGGACAATCGCTTGAACCCCAGAGGTCGAGGCTGCAGTAAGCTGAAATCACGCCACTGCATCCCAGCCTGGGCGACAGGGCGAGACCCTGCCTCAAAAAAGAAAAAAAATATATAAAATATATAATAAACATTATATATAATATATAAAATATATATTATATATAATATGTATTATATACATTACATATATTATATATAATTATATGCATTTTTTATATTATATATAGTATATGAGTATATAATGTATATAATACATTATATATTATATATGAAATATACATTATATATGTAAATATATATGTATTATATATATAATATATGTTATATATTATATATATAGTGCCTACTATGTAAAGGCACTGTGCTAGCTAGGCACTGATAATATAACTGAAAAAGATACAGACACTATCCCCGACCTCAAGGAACTTCCATTCCAGTGAGGAAGAGAATCCAAAAATAAGTTCGGCAAACACACTGATATAACCCAGCAAGGATCTGAATTCTACTAACAATTTTATTCTTATTTTCCACTTTACTGCATATATTATCCTAAAATCATTTCAGTGAATCCACTTTGTTCCTTCAAACTACATACTCATAATTATGCTTAGTAAAATGAAAACTTATTTTGTGAACAAGTAATTCTGAAAACTTAGCTGTGAATATATAACACATCCTCAACAGAATTTCAAAATTAATTGCTATGTGTTCATAGCAGCACTATTCACAATAGCCAAAAGGTAGAAAAAGCCCAAATGTCCATCAATTGGTGAACAAATTGTGTTCCTTTATACACACACAGGATGGAATATTATTCAGCCATAGAAAGGAATGAGGTAGTCCGACACAAAAGGTCACTATTATATTATCCTATTTATATAAAATATCTAGAAGAGGTACCATAGAAACAGATCCCAGACTGGTGGCTACTAGGGGTTGGGAGGAGGGAAGGAAAAATATGGGGCAACTGTTTAATGGGTACTGAGTTTTCTTTTGGATGAAGAAAATGTTTTAGAAGTAGACAGAAGCAGTAGCTGCACAACACTGAATGCACTCAATTGTTCACTTTAAGAAGGTTTGTTTTTTCATATGTATTTTGCCTTAATATTAAAAAAACTTTAAAAAAATTACCTGCTTAAAATATTTTAAAGTGGACTTCATGTGACAAATAAAACTGCTGATGTTTACCTTTTGAAATTTCAGTTATAAATCAAGTTACAGATAACTCCTTTTAGACCTATTTTAATATCAAAATGGCTTTTGCGTATGGTAAAGATCATTAAAAATTTTTTCATAGCTTTGAAATGTTACTCAGTATTTTGGTTGTATATACAATTCCTACTTATGTAGTCACACAATTCCTTTATTATTCATATGTGTGGTTAACACCCTTATCGATCATATATTTGTATATATGCTCTAATCAAGTTTGTGCCCAATAAAATTTGCTGACATCATCAACTGTTTATCTTTTACAATAAAAATACTCAAACAAGCTGTTTTTCTTTCAAGTCCCGATAATCTAGATACAATTCAATGCTACACTCTCCACAAATGCCACTTTTCCTGTTTCTTCCTCTACTATAAAATGCATCACCATTCACAGACTTCCTAGTAGTACAGTTATTACTTGGACTATGTGTCTCCTCCAACTATTTCCCAAACTCCTTGAAAAGCCTCAGTCCTCTGCCTCATCATAACACTACAGGGTCCGTAAGAGTGGTTCGACGTAATAGGTGCTCAAATTATGTTAATGGAATTGAAAATAAACGCAGCCAACACATAACTATTATAAATTATGTACTACAGTGAAAAAGACATCTAGCATATGAAGACTAAAAGGACCGATAAAATAAGTACCGCCTAGAGAATCCTCATGCCTCACGTTCAGGTATGTTTTTCAATGCAACTCTACAGAACAGTCTACTGAACATCAAACATGAACATTAAGAAATTCACCTCATACCAGGCAAGAAAAAATAGGGATTACTCTTATCCATTTCCTTTTTGAAGTTCGTATGCATATGTAACAAGGAAACTGAACTTAATGAACCACAGTATTCCAAACCAGGTCACAAAAGAGCTCTAAGTCCCCAGTCATCCTGTTTCTATTTCCTGATTGGTCTGACCTGCAAGCATGATGGTGCCCAGCTTTCCCAATTCAAGATTTCCTTTAAAATATCTTCCAAGGAGAGATTTTTCTTTAAATAAAAATCGACTTCTAGAACTTTCTAGGAAAATTATGAAAAAAGCAACCCACTATTAAAAAAAAAATCTTCCGGAACACTTTATTCAAGTAAGGAAATCCAGTTTCCAGAAAAGTCCCGTTACAGTTACACTTCGAATTAATTGTGGGTCATAAACTTGCACGAGTGGACGTTAACTCGAAAGCATTACTCTTCTAGCAAAGTAGACTTAAAAAAAAACACGTGCCTGATTTTTAGAGGGGTCCTACCGTTGAAAAATTAGCATCTTTCAAACTAAAATTTCAAGAAACGACCTAGAATAGATGAAAAACCCAGTGCGCTAACAATTCACAGGGACAACATTTTCCTTGCAACACACTGGCAAAGCAGCGACAACCAGACGCCACTTGGGCAGCAGCCCGGACCCTGGGCCTCCAAACCCCGATCGTCCCGGAGTCGAGTTCCCCACTAGTTTGCTTCCAGCCAAGCCCGCCACCACTTCCACGTCGCAGCGACCCACACGCCTCCTCAGCGATTTAAATCCGTTTTTAACTCACCACACACACGCGCGCGCACACACACACAGGGTTATCGGTCTCCGGTCATCCAAGGGAACAGGGAGGGAGCGAGAGATCCTGCGAGCGAGAAGCGGGGTCGCTCCACGGTCCCGCCTGGCCCGGCACCCACCTGCAGGCCGCGAGCCCGGGGGCGGCGGCGCCGGCGCCCCGTCCTCGCCAAAGACGAGTTTGAAGTCGAGCTCGTCGTGGGCGCCACAGTTTGCAGTAGTCATCGGCGTGGCCCAGGGTGCTGCAGCTCCTCCTCAGGCGGCGGCGGCGGCGGCGGCGGCGGCAGCGGCAAGCGGCGGCAGCAGCTCCTCAACGCCGCTTCATGCCGGGCCGCGCGGGCCAAGAGGTCGCGACTCCACGGCAAACTTTCCGGGCGGGGCCCGCGACGCCGAGCGTTCCGTTCCGAAAGCTGGCCGCGCGCCGAGCAGCACCAGGAACCGCAGCCGCCCGCCACCGGTGCCTAAGCCTCCACTGTCGCCTTAGCCAATGTTCCCCGCCGCCCCGCAACAGTCGCCGCCACCGCCGCCGCGGGCGCGCTCTCGCGCCCTGCCGCGCGCCCGGCCCCGCCCCCTACGCGCACCCACCCTGCCTGGCTGCCGATTGGCCACTAACACGGCGAACAGGCGCCGGGCCCCGCCCCCTCACAGGCCTATCGCGTAACTCGGTCTCCGCGAGAAGGAAGTCACGTGAACACGCAGGGCCCCCCCCCCCCCAAGAGCCCAGCTACCTCTCGGGAATTGTAGTTTGGCCTGTATTCCCCCGGCGATTCCTTCTAAACCAGACGAGAGAAGGCCGTTAGCCTCTCTAATTGGATAGGGGACCACCACCGGCCAATGGAGAAGACCCTTCTCCTCATTGGGCGGAGCTCATGTCGAGGAAGGGGTGCTGAAGCACTGAGGTTCTGGGTTCGGTGATGTGGGGGCGCATCGTGTTACTCCTGATGGCTGGCTCTAGGGAAGGCATCAGGGCCCCGCAGAGTTACCTGGACGCCGCCCACATCCTCATCCCCCCACCTCAACTTTAATGGCTGAGTCTCCAGAGGGCAGGGACCGGACCGAGAGTCCAGCTAGGTTGGGGTGGAACCGAAGGAGACAGATTGCGCGACAAGTCCGGACTCTGAGCTCGCGGTCGCCGCAGGCCCACCCTCTGCGGGGCGGAGCTTTCGCCCCGGTGGCTGCGTCTTTGTCCCCACTAGCGGGCCCCCGCAGCTGCTCCCTTGACAGCATGCGCGTTTGAGGCCTCGGCGAACCCCAATGGGCAGGGCCTGTCCCTTGCTGGAAATTGAGTAGATTGAGCGGGAAAGCCCGTTGTGAGCTCGTGCCAATCACAGCTCTGTGCTCTCTGCATCCTGCTGCATATCCATGACAGCGGGAGGGATGGAGCCGCCTAAATTGGGTGGCTGGCAGTGGAGAAGAAGTGACACTGCCTAAAGAACCGTTTTCGTGATCTGCCCCTCCCGAGCAAGCTAGTCTTCCCGAGATGGCCCAAGACGCCTCCTCCTGGGGTCTGGGGTGAAGGCCGTCCTTGGGGACTGGGAGCCTGGCTTGTTTACCTAAGGCTCCGCTGAGGCGCAAGGTGGACAGGGACGTGAGAGAAGTAGGGTGACCGCCTCCCCTAGCTCCGTGCCCCGGGCATAGGGCCCACAGGGCATAGCATCCCTAGATGCGCGTTGCTGGAGGAACCCAGGGCGCTGTCAGAGGCTTGGGTGCAGGTGCGCCCAAAAATGCTGCCCTCTCAGAGGCTACAATAGGTTGTTTAAAAAAAAAAAAAGGAAAGAAAAAAAAAAGAAATGCCGCTCTCACAAGGCCTACAGCACATTCCACACCGCCCACAAAGGCCAGTGGGAAGAGAGGGTAAAGGGAAGCTCTTTGCAGAGGTCTCAATGTCTGGACTGACACTTGAGCTACCAGGGAGCCAAACTAGACCTTGGGTCAGGAAGACAGGGAATGTCCAGGGCATCCAAGACGTTCATCTTGTATTGGTTCATTTCTGCCCAGTGTTTTGTACCGGTACCTGTGCTGTTCCTGGGGATTCAGAGATAAAGTCTCCCTTCAGGGGTAGAGGAGAGGGGACCAGCAAATCTATAATTACTGTACAAAGAGATAAGGGTTGTGCCAGGAGCTCAGAGACAGTTCATAAGCCTGCTAGCTGCAGGGCCTTGACAGGGGTTAGTAGGAACCGGAGTGACAGACAAGAAGTGAGCAAGTTTCATTCCAGGCAGAGAACAGATTTCCAAAGACTTGATAACCATAAAGTAACTTGCAGTGGGCAGAAGCCTAAGGTGGGGCCGGATGAGTGGGCAGAATGCTGCAGGCCACTGCAAAGTGTCTGGACTTTATCCTGACGGCAGTAGGGAGCAGTGGAAGGACTTAGAGCAGGGGATTTACATGGTCAGAATTCTGGATGGATCACTAGATTAAACTGGGACAGGGGTGAATGAAGTCAGAGGGAGAAGATAATGTGGTCAAGGAGAGGGAACAACTGGCATTAGACGGGTGGACTATCCTTCCCAATAACCTGTCCTGCCTGCAAATCTCCAACTTTGAGGGCCTGAGTGTGGAACTTGGGGCCCAAATGCCACATCAGCTCTAGAGCCCTCTGCCTCAGGCAGGTTGCTGGCCCACCTATTTGTACCACATGTAACAGGATCCTGATACAGTATAAGGTCCCAGAGGCTTGGCCAGCTCATCTGAAGTCCCTCCAGACATGACTTCACCTAAACCATGGGATCAGCCATAGTCAGACCAGACGGCAGGCAGGAGGGAGACCCTGGGCTGGTCAGCCCCTCCACTGGGAAGGGACCACAGAGAAGCTGTAGATGGCTTGAAAAATTCAACCACTCATCAAATGCTCAGCTATGCATCTGTGTTCCCAGCCACTGAGCACCTGGAGAACACTTAGAACAGATTACATTGTAGGGAGGGTTTCTGATCTCACCAAGGAATGGTGAGGGCTGGGACAGGGATGGGCACCAACTGCAGGAAGAGAGTCACCATGTGTGTAAGAAAGTCAGCAATGGCTGGGAACTCTGCAGCCTCTGAAGGGGCCTGACCACACACATACGCCGATATGTACATACTCTTTCAGCCCTTTGCCCCAGCTAGGGCCAGTATGTACCCCCATGAGCTCTTCTTCAGGCAGTTCCAAAGCTCCTGCAGGTCATCTGGGCCCACCTTCAGCCCTCTGAGAGCCCTGTGAAACCAGGAGGCCCACAGGACCAGTGCAGTAGGTGGAACCCCAGGGTGGACAAGGGCTATGTGGGTCACTGTACAACCACTCTCTCCTGTATGAATGCCACCCAAGACTGGGAATTAGGGAAAGCCATCATTATCATCAGCTGCCACAGGACTGTTCCCAAGCACCCATTGTTGAAGTTCTTCAGTGCCCTCTGAGCCATGGGATGGTACAGTTTAGCCTGCCCCAGTCCCTTGTTCACCATTAGGCAAAACAGGAGCCTCTGAGGAAATTCAGAGTTTAGAAAAGTTCTTCCTCTCCATGCCAAACATCCCCCTCATCCCAAGCTCTGGTTTGATTCTTCTGTGCCTGCTCCCCAGACCCATGCCAAGGTAGCCACAGGGGACACAAGGACTGCCCTTGAGCAGCTCCCAATCTGGGAGGAGAGGATAAGACCAGCCAACTACAATCTCAGAAAGTTAGTTGCTGAAGTCAGCACAGGGTGCTGAGAAGACAGGATCAGCACTTTGTCCTCAAATGCCAGGCTGAGGAGTTTGGACTTGGTCCAGAGAGCAGACTTAAGAGACCCATGGAAGAGTTCTGAGCAGAGTAACCTGGAAGGACCCAAGTATCCAGAACTGAGGGTGGAAGAGATTCTTTGCACACAGCCCAGTCTTCTTGCTGTGGCCTTTGAGAGACCTGCCACCCTCTCCAGCCTTACTCATCCCTTCCTCTCATGCTCATATCAAAACCATTTGTCCCCCAAATGTGATGATCTAAGGGGAAATCCTCAATCAGGCTGGCTGGAATGGATGGATAAGTGTTGTGGCTACTAGCCCAGGGAGAGGTTTGGGAGTCTAAGTGGCCTAGTTTAAGGTGGACATGGTGAGAACAATGGGCAGAGCTTTCAGGCCTGACTGTCCCCCTCCACCCCCCCAGTCAGTCCCATCCTTGGGCAGGTCACTTTGAGACCAGGAAAGGCAACACTGAGGTATGCTAAAGTGAGATCATTTGAGGATTAACATATCCAACCAGGATCTCTGCCAGACATCCTCAGTCACAGAATATATAGTAGACCCACCCCACCTTCCTCTCCTGTAAAGGATTCTCTCCCCAGTGCTTCCCAGGGCCCTCAAAGCCCCCACATTACAGCCTCTATCTTAATAGCAGACCTGAATCCCTGCCTCTCCTTCCCCAGAGCCCAGAAATGAACCTGACCCTGCCAGAGGAGGGGCTTCCCCCAGGGAAACCATACTGGTGGGAGAAGTGGCCTGAGATCAAAGCCCAGTTCCACTGGGGAGGTAGGTCTTAGGACTCAGTGACTTGGTGGGGGCGGGCACCACTGCAGCCTCTGTCTGACCAGTTCCAGTTGGAGTATAAGAAAAGGCAAAGGGGGCATTTTTGTTTTTTGTTGTTGTTTTTTTGAGACAGGGTCTTGCTCTGTTGCCCAGGCTGAAACACAGTAGTGCCATCATGGCTCACTGCAGCTTCAACCTCCTGGGCTCAAGTGATCCACCCACCTCAGCATCCTGAGCAGCTAGGACTATAGGCACGTGCCACCACACCCGGCTAATTTTTTTTTTTTTCGAGACAGAGTCTCACTTTGTCGCCCAGGCTGGAGTGCAGTGGCATGATCTTGGCTCACTGCAAGCTCCGCCTCCCGGGTTCATGCCATTCTCCTGCCTCAGTCTCCCAAGTAGCTGGGATTACAGGTGCCCGCCACCAGGCCCAGCTAATTTTTTGTAATTTTAGTAGAGACAGGGTTTCACCATGTTAGCCAGGATGGTCTTGATCTCCTGACCTCGTGATCCGCCCATCTCGGCCTCCCAAAATGCTGGGATTACAGGCGTAAGCCACCGCACCCGGCCACACCTGGCTAATTTTTATATTTTTTTGTAGACAGGGTTTTGGCACATTGCCCAGCAGGCTGGTCTTGAACTCCCAAGCTCAAGTGATCTGCCCACCTCGGCCTCCCAAAGTGCTGGGATTACAGGTGTGAGCCACCGTACCCAGCCAAAGGAGGCATTTTGATTGAGATTGTTTTTAGTACGAAAAATCAGAAATAGGCCAGGCGCAGTAGCTCATGCCTGTAATCCCAGCACTTTGGGAGGGTGAGGCGGGAGGATTGCTTGAGGCCAGGCGTTCAAGATCAACCTGGCCAACATAGCAAGACTCTATCTCTATGAAAAAAAAAAAGAAGAAAAATCAGAAATAAATTGTGCCTAAAGCTTGGTGGCTAAGACTGGACCAAGCCTCAGTCTTTCTCCTGAGTGGAGCCCTTTCTCTGGGAGCACTGGTCTGGGAAGTCAGTTAGGGCAGCCTGGCATGGAATGACCCCATTAACCATGCAGAGTCCTATCAAAGGGCCAGCCTACTGTCCTCCAGCCAGCCTCACACAGGCAGAGGACAGCGGATCCCCTCTAAGAGGAGGGCCCTCAGGACAGAGAGGACTAGAAGTGAGTTGCCCAAGGTCAAACAGCAATGAGCTCTGGGAGGCAGTGGGTAGTGCGGTATCCTTATCTGCACACAGAAAAGCAAGCGTGGGTGGCAGGGGGGAGGGGGGCAGTGCTGGAACTGAGACAGAGGCCTCACCCACCAAACCCTAGACTCAGAGGCCAGCAGGGCCAGAGGCTGCTGGCTGGCACAGGTGCCTGACCCTGTGTTAAAGTTGCCATAAAACAGTAAGGCTCTGACACAGGGGAGATGTGGGAAATACAGCTTTGACCCAGAGGGGACTCCTCCCCTCCCCACGCCCCAACGGAGCCTGGAAAAAGGGAGGAGAAGCAGCATGTTTACAGCTGAGGAAGCGGGGGCAGGACAGGGCAGGGACCTTTGGTCAGAACGCCCCTCCCAGTAAGCGGGGGAGGCCCCATGAGATGCGGTAGCCGTTTGTTTGCTTCTCACTGCCAGGAGGAAATTAAAGAGAATCTGCCACTTCCTTCCGCCCCAAGTGGGATGAGGAAGGCGGGGGACGGAAGGGACTGTGTGGTGTGATCTGCCAAACATAAGGGCCCCAAATTGCTGTCATCAGCCGCCTCCAGTGCCCCACTGCCCAAAGCAGGCACCTCATCAGGTCTGAGACTCCAGGCAGCTGTCAGGCTTGGAGACTCTGGGGATCAGACCAACACTCCCCACCCCACTGGACTAGTCCCTTACTGGGGCACCAGTTACCCTAGTCTTTCTTCCAGATTCCATATCACCTCTCATCAGGACATACAATTGATGCCCAGTGTGTCAGGTGTACCATCAGTAGAATGGGCTTCTTGGGCCTTCCTAACTTGGCCCAAGTCCAGTGATACCCCATTCCCCACCTCTACCAGACCCACAGAGATGGGCAGGAGATCCACTTTGGAAAGCTCAAGCTCTGCACAGAGGGTGGGAGTAGAATCATGCCAGGACACAAGCCCATTTATGAAGATGCCCAAGGCTGAAGCAGCCAGCCATGGGTGAGGGTAGGGGGTGTCTTTATTGCACAGTACCAATGTCAGGTTGGGGAGTTACCACCTGAAAAGCTCCTGTTTTCAAAGAGAACTTGACTCTGTCACTCAGATCCACCAAAGGGGCCAGGATCCACCCCTGGGCGGCCCCTGGTCCATGCTCTAGGCTGATGGCCCCTGCCAGGACATCTAACTTCTGCCAGGCAAGACCAGCAAATTGTTCAACGGCATCTGTTTCATGCTGTGGCATCCACAGCCACCTTAGCACCAGGCCCATGGAGGGGGTGACTAAGGCAGGAAGAGTAGTCACCAGCCTTCCAGGGGGCTTTCTTCACCACTTCCCAAGGCCACAAAGGGCTTCTTGCACAGATCCCCAGGTTGTGCTAGCTCCTGAGCTCTGGGGCCCCCAGGGTCTTGGTCAGGAGCCTCCCTCTTTCGCTTGTGCAAGGAAGGGCTCTCCTCACCCAGCCGACCCTCAGGGAGGCCCTGGCTCCGCAGACAGACGATGGCTGCAGCCTGCTCCGCCAGTTTCTTGGACTTGTCCCTGAGCAGACAGAGGGCAATAAGGTGAGGGGCAGGGTGCAGGGCTGTGAGGCCTGACTCTACACATCCTTGGCAGATTCTGACAAAACTGAGTAAGGGGTCACCATCCAGGGATGCCACTGCCCACATATACCATCTACCCAACCCTCCTAGGACAATGCTGGATATGTGGGCAGAATGCCCACTCTCCGCCCCACCCCAAGCCTCCTCTCCTATGATAAGGAAACTTACCACAAGGTAGACTGATACTTTTGTTCAGCAACGGTGACAATAGAGGAGAACAGGCGATCTAGAGGGCGTTGAACCTGATACAAAGAGAAAAGGAATCACATGGCCAGAGAAATGAGCCCTATAGGCCAACCTGCTGGGGTCAAATCAAAGGCAGATAAAAGGAAGTATTTCCAACCTAAGTCAAATGAAGGCTGCCTGTATCACATGCTCCTCCCAAGCAAAAGTGCCCAGTGGAGAAAGGCACAAATACACAATGACCTCAAGTGTCTGGAGCTGTCACAGACCTAAGCAAAGCGCAGCAGAGCCCTTAGCTGCACATGACTATGGAGCCTCCTGCTGACATCTGGATAGGCCAGGTCTCCAAAATGAGGAGTCACCAGATGCCAAAAGGGTGAGAAGGGACAAGCTAGGAGCAGAGAAGGCACACGTGGCAGAGGGACCAGGTGACTTGGCTGGAGCAAAGGGCTGCAGGGATGAAACTGGAAGGAGCGAGGCACATGGAAGGGTCTCAGGCTCTATGCTGAGGTGCTGGCTTGATCCTTCAGATACTGGGGAGCTGCTGACTTGAGGAGACAGAAGTTAGATTTGTTCTGGAAAAGTCACTGTGGTGGGGGTGGGGGGAAGTGGGGACACAGACACAATCCCCAGAAGGTATAAGCCTTGAGGCCAGAAGACCAGTCCAGAGGAGGCAGAGCAGCCTAAGGAAGGCATGGCCGCAAGGACCAAAGGAAGTGAAGCAAGCCTATCTCATGGTTTCCACCCCAGGGGCACCACATCTGGGGCTCAATTCTGTGCCCCATTGGCTGAGGCTTGATCCAAAAACATGTCTGGGCCAGGTGCGGTGGCTCACACCTGTAATCCTAGCACTTTGGGAGGCCGAGGTCGGGGGATCATCTGAGGTCAGGAGTTCGAGACCAGCCTGGTGAAGATGGTGAAACCCCATCTCTACTGAAAATACAAAAAAGTTAGCCAGGTGTGGTGGTACCCACCTGTAATCCCAGCTACTCGGGAGGCTGACACAGGAGAATCACTTGAACCTGGAGGCGGAGGTTGCAGTGAGCCAAGATCATGCCACTGCACTGCAGCCTAAGCAATAGAGCGAGACTCCGTCTCAAAAAATAAATAAATAAATAAATAAATAAATAATTAAATAAAAAATTTTTAAAAGGCTCATGACCTATAATCCCAGCACTTTGGGAGGCTGAGGAAGGAGGACCACTTGAGCACAGGAGTTTGAGACCAGCCTGCCTGGACAACAAAGCAAGACCCCATTTATTTATTTATTTATTTATTTATTTTGAGACAGAGTCTTGCTCTGCCACCCAGGCTGGAGTGCAGTGGCATGATCTCAGCTAACTGCAACCTCTGCCTCCAGGTTTAAGCAGTTCTCTGCCTCAGCCTCCCAAGTAGCTGGGATTACAGGCGCCCACCACCATGTCCAGCTAATTTTTGTATTTTTAGGAGAAACGGGGTTTCACCATCTTAGCCAGGCTGGTCTTGAACTCCTGACCTCGTGTTCCACCTGCCTCGGCCTCCCAAAGTGGTGGGATTACAGGCATGAGCCACCGTGCCCGGCCGAGACCACATTTCTAAAAAATAAAAAATAAAAAATAAAAATTGGACTCTGTTTCAAAAAAAAAAAAGAGAGATGTCTGGCTGAACTGCACAACAGGCCACTGTAAGAGGGGAGGGCTATCAGCAACTGACCTGGCCACCAGCAGCTTCTCCATGCCTACAGAGGTCAAGGCCAGGCTCCCGCCTGGCAATCTATAGTTGAGGGTGTAAGCCATGGGAGTGCTGTGACTGGCTGCAGGGCAGGCCACAGCCAGGAACTCACCGTTTCATACACAGGCTGTGCCAACTTCTCCCTCCGGCACCACTCTAGTAGGCACATCTTAGGGGTGATCTGGGCTGGGTATGCTCTCCTGGGGAAAGGAAGGGAAGCAGTTGGGGTCACCCACCATCACCGCTCCCTCCCTCAGCCAGGGCACTACTCAGCTCCTGAAAGGAGCTGCAGAAATGAGAGGAACTGAGACACCGAGCTGCTGCCTTAAGGCTTCTGTACTTGCTCCCCTAGGCTCCCATTCTTGTCCTACCAGCAGCTTGGACCTGGGTTCTCCCTAAAGGGAAGATGAATTTTGGCATGCTCAGGAAATTGTAGGGGAAGGGGGAATGAACTCCCAGTACTCTGAGGTCCAGACTGGAAAAACAATCTTCAACATCCAAGAAGGAAGCTTGCCACTCAAGACAAGATTAGTAGGGAGTGGGTGGAGGTGGGCAATGGAGGTAGCCAGACAATGGTCTCGGGGATCTAGCTCACGCCCATCCTGATTCCGCCTGCCAAGTGTCATGATCATCTGCTGCAGCCATGGACACTTGGAATCTGGTTTCAGAGTCAGCCTGTGACAGGGTGACACAGTGACAGGGTGGGAGGGGTCATATTCCAACTTCCCAACTGGAACTCTCCCTGGCATCTGACTGCCCAACAGCTATTCCCCACCACCCTGCTCCCCCTCTCCACACCTCTGCCAGACAAGACTGGCTCCTGTCTGGTCCTGGGGACTGGAGAAAGGCTCAGATCCCAGAGGAGGGCACCATTCAAAGCTGAGTCACAATCTGAGGTGTAAGCAGCTTGAGAGAGCACCACAGAGCTGGTGAGGGGCACTGGGTGTGGGTAGGGGCTGCAGAGCCAAATGAGGGCTAGGGTCCTGCTGTTGTTTGAGGAGCTTCATGCAAGGAGCCAGTTCCTCAGGGCCTTGGAAAAGCACAGACTTTCAGGAACAGGAGACAAGTCCCCCCTGCCCTGAGTTGTGGGAGGCGGTAAATCAGGGAAAAAGTAGAGTTCAGTTATCCTTGGGACAGCCTTTCAGGGACTATCTCCCCTGAAAGCACCTTCTATGGGATGCTGAAAATTTAGAACAAGTGTCCAAACCAACAAGACCTGTGGTCCCTACGTTTGACATTAAGCACATACAGCAGCCAGTGTGCTGGCCCAGTGGGACCCCAAGGGTGCTGGCCCCAGCCCAAGCTGAGGCCAAGCTGGAGACCTACCGGTCAAACTTGACAGCCATCTTAATGACACCAGAGGTATCTTCAGCTGGCTCCCCTGTCTCCTCTGAAGTCTTGGCTGAGAGCCTGGCCTGCTGGGCATCCAGCTCCTGTGTGGTCTCCTCATAGAAGGCACCAAGGCCAAAGGCCTCACTAAGGAGGAAGAAGCAGATCAGGGCAAACACTTTAGCGGAGCCAGCATCCGGGGTACTGCAGGACCCCAGGGCCCCACCACTGAGAAACTCCTCTACCACATACACCAAAACACCACCGGGGCCTGGCCATCAGAATGTGCCCCCTGCCCAGCCCTGGGATTACTGTGGACTGGAAGATGGAAAGTGAATGTGAACCCAAGCGTGGACACTGGAGGGAGGCTGGGCTGGGTGGCAAAGGTTGTAAAGGTCACCCCCACCACCTGCAGCCTCTCTCCTGAGGGGGAGCACACAGATGGTATCCCCAGCCAGCCGTGACTGAGTTAACCAATGCTGATCAAGCACATGGGCCCGTGGGAGGAAGAGACAGAGGCCTGACGACTAAGTGGTTCCCCACTTCCCGCCCAGCCACAGGCAGTTATACATGGGTCTCAGCTGACACTGAGGCACCACCCAGAGCTACAGAGTTATGTGGGGTAGGGACTGAACCAATGCCATAAGCCAAGGGTGGGAAGAGGGCTCTGGCAAAGGTTTTTCCCTTCTAGGAAACATCTTGAAGCCTGGAAGACTCAAACAAAGATAGATCCCCAATGGCAAAAGTGGTTCAGAAAGGCATCTATGTAAGAGGGAGGCTACAGATAGCTCACGTGAGAGGGAGAGAGCCTTCCAGGCAGACGACCCATTACAAGCACAGGTGTGGAGTTCTGGAAGCAGACAGGTAGACAGGGAGCTGTGGGGGCAGTGGCTAGGCCAGCTTGTGAAGGGCGTCAACTGTCAACCATCTGAGCTAGAGCTGCACCTGATCTAGAGAATCAACAGGTAGTCTCTCAAACTGCAGGGTGATGGATGTGAGTGCAGGCTCAAGGTAGAGGCTCCATGCTACAGCCCAATTCTCCTGACCACTGGTTCCTGGGGGCCTGGCCTGTGACTATCCCATTTATGGAAAATCCCCTTCCTTTGCATTCCTCTATCCTTCTAGTACCCTAGTTCCCAGAGCTCTGCTGATCTGTCCAGGGATGGGACGTTTCAAAGCTTTCAAAGAATCCCCTCCTGGGAGGCAAAGCTGTACCATCACTCCACTCCTCTACATCTACATCCAGAAGCTGTGTCCCTGGTCCCCTAGTGGAGTCAGCTTAGGGCTCAAAGTCAAACTTGGGCAATGCGTACAAGGACAGATGGACATCTTATTGTGCCTCTTACCAAATTTCCCGGGAAGACTGGGCAGCATGGAGCAACCTTCCCTGGGGCGACTCCAGCTGTTCTCGTAGCATCTGGCACAAGCAGTACTTGGTGTTGGTGTAGTGGTTGTCATACTGCACCGCCTGAGAAAAGAAATGACTTGCCTGATGCCCAGGCAGGCTCTAAGGCCTGGGCTATGCTGTGATGGCAGGGAAAGGGGCTCCAAGAAGGCACCAGAGATGTATGTGTAGCCAAGGCAATGTGACCCCCATAAGAAGAACCACCACTGGCCAGGAGCAGTGGCTCACATCTGTAATCCCAGCACTCTGAGAGGCCAATGCAGGAGGATTGCTTGAGGCTAGGAGTTCAAGAGCAGCCTGGGCAACGTAAGACTCAACTCTACAAAAATTAAAAAAAGAAAATTATCGGCTGGGCACGGTGGCTCACGCCTGTAATCACAGCACCTTGGGAGGCCAAGGCAGGCGGATCACCTGAGGTCAGGAGTTCAAGACCAGCCTGACCAACATGGTGAAGCCCCATCTCTACTAAAAATACAAAATTAGCTGGGCGTGGTGGCGGGTGCCTGTAATCCCAGCTACTCGGGAAGCTGAGGCAAGAGAATCACTTGAACCCTGGAGGCGAAGGTTGCGGTGAGCCAAGATCGTGCCATTGCACTCCAGCCTGGGCGACAACAGCAAAACTCAATCTCAAAAAAAGAAAAAAAGAAAAAGAAAATTAGCCAGGCATGTTGGCACACACCTGTAGCCATAGCTACTAGGGAGGCTAAGGCAAGAGGATTGCTTGCACCCAGGAGTTGTGGCTGTAGTGAGCTATGATCATGCCACTGCACTCCAGCCTGGGCAACAGACTGAGACCCTATCTAAAATTAAAAATAAAAATAAATTAAAAAGCCACTTTGACCTTGGTCATCTACTCCTCCAGCTAGTGGTACAAAGCTTGAGGGTCACAGCCAAGGACCACAGTCAGAAACACACTCTCCTGGACAGCCTGACTGAGGTCTCGAAGTGCGGGAGCCCCTTCCTGCTTCAGCCACCACAGAGGACCTACTGCCAAGTATCTTCCAGGGAAGGGAGGGGAAATACACCAAATTCTGGCATGGCAGGTCCAGTGCCAGGAAAGGGGTGAGATTCTTCTATTCCTTCTAACCAGAATGGGCACCTTCCCTTCCCACATCTTGAATAGCCTCTAACTTCCCCCTACGTGGGTAAAACACAGCATCATTTAGTTCACATGGGTTACTCATGACTACATTTATCTATACAAGTGTGAGGTGCAACTGTCACCATCACTCCACAGACCGTGAAATGAAGGCTCAGGGAGGCAAGATGACTGACTGCCTGGGACACCCAGTGGAAGTCGGCTGGCTGGAGGTAGGGCAGGAGAGCAGTAGTGGGTGAAGGTGGCCTTCCCCAGCCCTCCAGGACACCCTCCCATCCCCCACCCCCTATGCTGCTCTAGTAACTCCACGTGGGCCTATGACTTCAGTGCCTGGGAAAGTGCCACGGCACGCTCAGGACAAAGTGGGAAGTAAGTCGGGGTGCCCCGGCTGGTGGCAAGTCCTTGACTCAGCTTGTCTGGGAAGAAGGCACCTGGCTGGACCAGAAGCAGCCCTGCCTATGCTTGAAAGCCGCTCCCTTTCTCTGTGATAGCACACCCTCTTGAGGAGCTGCCAAGAGATGGCTCAGCAGGAATGATAATATCACCTTTCACCCAGTGAGCAAGCTCAGCACTGTTCAGCACGTCTTCTTGGCCAGACTTGCCAGCTGGCCAAAAAGCTGGATAGCTGACCTGGGCTGGGGCAAGCCCTCCCTTGCCATGGAGCTATCCCAGACCATTGGAGAGCTGGTGGTCACCAACTTGCCCAGCAGGACACCAGAACCAGGGAGTGAGGGCTGCAGCATTGAACAGGAAATAGGACAAAGGCTGCCCAGCTCTGGACGCAGACCTCAGGGCATCTTACCATCCCAGCTTGCACAGCCATGGAAACACTCACATACCATGGCAGCCACAGGCAATCCTAGGCAGGTATGAACCCTAGGACTGAAGAGGAGGGTGGAATTCTGCTCTGGGCAAGGACTGCACCCTCTGTTCAGACCCAATTCACTGAAGAATTTGAGGACCACTCACTGTCTCTCCCTGCAGACATGTGCAGCTGATCAGAGTCCCACAGAGTTCCAGGGTTGTGCCAAAGAGATAAGGCAAGTGAACTCTTCATTTTCTTTTATAGGGATATGCCCTTGGCACTACCATCAACCTCTCAATGAGAAGAAACTGGTTTAGAAAAGGCCATTCCCAGCCTGGGCAACATAGGGAGACCTCATCTCTATTAAAAAAATAAAAAATTAGTTGAGTGTTGTGGCACATGCCTGTAGTCCCAACTACTTGGGAGGCTGAAGCAGGAGGATCACTTGAGCCCAGGAGGTCAAGACTGCAGTGAGTCATGATTATGCCACTATGCTCACACCTGGGCAACAGAGCAAGACCCCATCTCAAAAAAAAAAAAAAAAAAAAAAAGCTATTCCCTAAGTAGAGGGTTATGGTTAAAGCATTCTGGAATTAGCAATAGAAAAGTTTTAGAAATGATTTCGACTGATGAGTCAAATCAGGTGAGAAATTTCTCAATTGCTCCTCTTGGCTGTGGCTGCTCCTGAGCCAACCTATAGGCACATATGCCTTTGATGATGCAGAACCCACAGTCCATGTGCATATGCCTCTGTATGTGCAGCGTGTGAGAAAAAGAAAGATATATATCATGTGTTTGGGGTTCCAACAGCATCCTGGATCTAGAAGGTTCTTGCTATGACCTGCAAACCTCTGGAAGCTTTAGGAGATGGTAGGGGTATGCCCCCCAGCATCCTCTCTTAGCATTGCAGCTGGGGAGACCCAATAAAGCAGTGAGCTAGTGCAGCTACACTACATGAGCTAAAAAGAAAAGGAGAGGAACAGCAAGCACGGCTGGCAGCTGGGGGCTCACACAAAGTGCACTCTGCAGGAGTGTGGTAGACAGTGAGAAATGCTTGTTTTGAAAAAGTACAGAGACGTACGTATCTGATGTATTTCTGCATGACCTCCTCCAGGGGCCGCAGACCCTCCTTGAGGAAGATAGATGGGTTCCACATGGCTGCTCGGGCCACCATCACGGAAGAGGCTGCCGTGGCTTGTCGAAAGTCCTCTATGTCCGAATACTGTTGGATGTGGTCGTGAGATCCTCCGCTAAAAAGCAACCAGAGGGTTAGGGGTGTCCCCATCACGGAACCTATCAGCATTTTCAGAAAAAGTCAGCTCTCAGATCTGCCACTGATTAACAATGTGAATTTGGCCAAGTCCCTTCAGCTATCAGAGCTTCAGTAAAGTGGATATTAGAATCCATATCCCATTATGAAGTTAGGAGCACTAACTGAGATAATACATGTAAAGTGCCTGGCACTTAATAGGTAATCCAGGAAATGTACTTTCCTTGCCCCTAATCTAAAACAGTGGCTACAGCCAGCCCACATCTGGAGACATGGGTCCATAACTGGGCTATTGGGGCTACAGGAAAACCCCCAAGCTGAATGGGCCACTTATATGTTCACTGAGGGCTAAGTCAAAACCCTGGCAAGAGGAACAGACACCCTGGTGATGACAAGAGGAGGGAAGGAGGCCGAGTTAGGTCATACTTTCCCCTCCCTGCAGCCTGCTGCTCCAAGGACCCCCTGCTCTGTCTCTGTACATTTCATCAGGAGTCAGTCGGCAGCCTCAGTCCTGAGACAGGCATGCAGAGGGGAGGGTCTCAGGTGGCAGCAGAAGGAACAGGTCTGGGGTCTTGTGGAAAGCCCTGCCCTTTTCAAGCCACCCCTAAAACTTTTCACTCTAGGGAAGGCTGGGCCTGGCTACCACCCAGCCCTTAGCTCTGTGGGACACAGAGTACATGATGAAGACAGGAGGCTTACTTGGCTATGACAGGAATGGAGAGGGTATCAGCAATGGCTTTGATGACTTCACAGCTGACAGGATGCTGAGGTCGCTCCTCCCGCTTCCTTGGAGATAGAAAGATGGGGCTGAGGGCTGAGCACCAAAAGCCACGACACCACTCACACAGGGTTACCTCAGCCAAACCTTACTGTCCTCCCCACTGAACCTCAGGAAGGTCAGGTGGCCATATGGCAATCAAGGACAGGTGGCAGGAAATGGCTCTCCCTGCCCTCTGGAGAACTGTGAGGGGCAGGGGCAGCACAGATCCATGCTGAGACGGCAAGTCCAGCTCTTGGAGGCCTGCAGGGGAGGCCTGGCTGCAGGGGGGCATGGTGGGTGGCCTGGCTCCCAAGGTCATGTTGCTTTTCCCTAGCTTCCTTTTGCCTCTGCCAGAGATGAGGGACAGGGCCATAAGAGTGCTGCCCCTACTGTCCCAGTCCTGCCCTCTCCAAGGGACTGGGAACAGCTGCTGCTGCTCAGACTGGCCACTCCCACACAGCTGCCAATGCCAAAGCCAAGTTGCACAGCTGATCCTAGGGAGAGGCACCTGACACAGGGTAGGCCCCGCACCCAGGGAAAGTCACGGACCATGGCTGCCACACCACGGCACAAGGGAGGCAGGACCACAACCTGGGGCCCCTCCTTCCAAAGTCAACTGCAAGTTCTTGTGCATGAGTTTTAGGGCTGCTGACGTGAGGCCTGACCTGAGCTGTGCTCAGCAACAAAGCAAGCAAGACGGTCGACCAGATAGCCCTTGTCCAGCTCTTGTCTGAGTATGTCCCCTCTGCTATACTCTTGTTCTTTTATTTTTGATATGGTGTTTCATTCTTGTTGCCCAGGCTGGAGTGCAATGGTGCAATCTCGGCTCACTGCAACCTCCACCTCCTGGGTTCAGGCAATTCTACCTCAGCCTCCCAGGTAGCTGGGATTACAGGCATGAGCTACCATGCCTAGCTAATTTTGTATTTTTTTTTAGTAGAAACAGGGTTTTACCATGTTGGTCAGGCTGGTCTTGAACTCCTGACCTCATGTGATCCACCCGCCTCGGCCTCCTAAAGTGGTGGGATTCTAGGCGTTAGCCACCGCGCCTGGGCCCCTCTACTATACTCTTCAACAAAAGGGTCGAGGGCCCTGTCAACCTAGCCTCTACCTCTGTCTCCCTACATCTCCAATGGTCACTTTTAGCCCATCTCACCAGCTTTGATGGTCACAAAGGGCTTCTTCAAACTCACCCAAATCTGTCTTCCGAGTGTTCCCAACTACGGGTAAAAAATAATAGCTTCCTTTATTAAGAGAATACTGGCTTGGCATGGTGGCTCACGCCTGTAATCCCTGCACTTTGGGAAGCCAAGGTGGGTGGATTACTTGAGGTTAGGAGTTTGAGACCAGCCTGGCCAACATGGTGAAACCCCATCTCTACTAAAAATACAAAAAAAAAAAATAGCCAGGCATGGTGGCAGGCACCTGTAATCCCAGCTACTCAGGAGGCTGAGGCAGGAGAATTGCTTGAACCCAGGAGGCAAAGGTTGCAGTGAGCCAAGATCATGCCACTGCACTCCAGCCTGGGCAACAGAGCAAGACTCCGTCTCAAAAAAAAAAAAAAAAAAAAAGAGAGAGAAAGAATACTACATGCCAGGCACTGTGCCAAGGATTTATATTCACAATCTCATAAAAGCCCTGGGACAACCCTATAAAGTAGAAATTATCTTAATTTCTAAACAAGGAACGTTGTGCTCAGAAAGGTTAAGTGATTTCCCAAGGATATACAGCTAACAAGCAGCAGAGCCGGGATCTCAAACCAGGGAGTCTGAATCCAAAGCCTGCTGCCTTGGGAAGGCGCATATGTGTACAAGTGTGTACTCCTCCCTCCTGGCTTCAACCCAAGCAACTCTGCTTTGCTCTGCTTTGTATGAAGGGAGTTCTGGGTTCCCTTCTCTGAAAATGTTGTAAGAGCACAATCAACAACTTGGGCTCTTCCTATAAGACCCCTAAGCCCAAAGGAACATCACTCAGAGAAGAGAGGTCCCTCTGGCCCAAGTCTACTGACCTGAGATGCTGTACAAAATCACATCCTGGACACAGGGAACAAGTGTGAATGGTAAGCCAAGGGTGGCCTTCAGAACCTCAGCTCTCAGCATAGAGTACATTAGCTACAGCTAGAAGGATTGTTTAGTCATTGTGACAGCTGGCAGTCCAACAAATGCAGACAAGAGAGGCAGAGCCTTTAAAAGAATAGGCTGGGTATGGTGGCTCAAGCCTGTAATCCCAGCACTTTGAGGGGCTGAGGCAGGAGGATCACTTAAGCACAGGAGTTTGAGACCAGCCTGGGCAACATAAGGAGATCCCGTCACTACAAAAAAATAAAAAATTAGCCAGGTGTGGTGGCATGTGCCTGTAGTTTCAGCTACTCAGGAGGCTGAGGCAGGAGGATTACTTGAGCCCAGGAGTTTGAGGCTGCAGTGAGCTATGATTGTGCCACTTCACTCCAGCCTGGGTAACAGAGCAAGACTGTCTCAAAAAACAACAACAACAATGAAAAACAAATAAACAAAGCAGTCTGTCTGGGATTATTCAAGGGAGAAGTCATTGCTCAATATAATAGAAAGAAAATGAGGCTGGGCCTGGTGGCTCATGCCTGTAATCCCAGTACTTTGGGAGGCCAAGGTGGGCAGATCACCTGAGATCAGGAGTTTGAAACCAGCCTGGCCAACGTGGTGAAACCCTGTCTCTACTAAAAATATAAAAATTAGCTGGGCATGGTGGAGCGCACCTGTAATCTCAGCTACTTGGGAGGCTGAGGCAGGAGAATCACTTGAACCCGGGAGATGGAGATTGCAGTGAGCCAAGACTGCACTACTGCACTCCAGCCTGGGTGACAGAATGACAAAGAGGAGGAGAGGAGAGGAGGGGAGAGGAGAGGGGAGGGGGGAGGGGAGGAGATGGGAAGGGAGAGGGGAGGAGATGGGAGGGGAGAGGGGAGGAGATGGGAGGGGAGAGGGGAGGAGATGGGAGGGGAGTGGGGAGAGGGGAGGAGATGGGAGAGGGAGGGGAGAAGGGAAGGGGAGGGGAGGGGAGGAAGGAAAGAAGGAAGGAAGGAGGGAAGGAAGGAGGGAGGGAGGGAAGGAAGGAAGGGAGGGAGGGAGGGAAGGAAGGGAGGGAGGGAGGGAAGGAAGGAAGGGAGGGAGGGAGGGAAGGAAATAAATGAGATTTTTCTCATGAGGGTCAGAATTCCACCACGTACTGGCTGCATGGTATGATTTTGAGCAAATTACTCAATCTCTAGCATTTACACATCCTGATAGTAGAGGTGTTTCTCCTTTCTTAGTCTCTCTGTGCCTCTAAACCTCAGTACCTACCCTCAATAGGCACTCCATGAATGAAAGAAAGGCAAATGCAAAAGCCCATTCAGGGTCTGCCTGCCCTCCAGACTCATAAGATATCAAAGAGCTAGGCAGAGGTAGGCTGAATATGTAGAAGAGAAATTGGCTGTCACTTGGGGTGACAGATCAATTAAGGAAGGATCACTAAGATGGGTTAGGACCTCCCTGCCAGTCACTAGAAAGGTGACCACTCACCTCCCATGAACTGCGATGGCAGCAATGCCAGTCCTCTCTATCCGCTTCACAAGGCTCAGGGTATCTTCTAGCTGAGGAAGAGGACCACACAGGATGGTTACTGAAGCTCCAGAAGGAGCAGCTGCTGCCTCCTAAAGTAGGCTCAGCTCTACTCTCTCCTCCAAGCCTAATTTAGCACCTCAAGAATCGTTCACAAACCTAAATCCAACATCACCAGAGAGAATGGACCTTCATATGTAACACACCATCCTTACCGATGGCAGGATGCGAATCTTGCAGGTCACAGGTCTGTGTGTCCCTTTAACAAGAGTGCTGAGGATCTGCAGAAAGGAAAACACAAGAGCACCTATGTCTTCTGGAACAAACCATCACTCTGCCTGTAGTAATTAACTCCGCTACAGGCTGTGCATTCCGGTGGCATGAACAGTTTGCATATGTGTGAATGCATGTGTGTGTCTGTTACACACATACACACATAAGCTCCATGAGGCAAGGGACCTGCCTTTGTTCTATACTGGAGCCCCAGCACCTGCCTGGCACCTAGTGGTATACACATATTTGTCAAATATACTGAATGAGTGAGTGAATGGGTATGCGTGTACACCTGTGTGCAGCTCACTGAGCCTTTGCCAGGACAAATAACAGAATTATCTGGAGAACTGAAGAAATACACACTCTTGAATTCCACACTATTATTTCCTGAGTCAGTCTCTAGGGGCAGGGCTTAGGAATGTGTATTTTCAAAAGGCTCTGCCCAACACACTCCAGCCCGTCCTCAGTATCATTCTGAGGCCTAGCCTTGGTTAAGAACACACGGCTAAAAAAAAAAAAAAAGTAAGAAAAAAAGAACACATAGCTAACTGGGTGTGGTGGTTTATGCCTGTAATCCCAACACTTTGAGAGGCTGAGGTGGGAAGATTGCTTGAAGCCAGGAGTTTGAGACCAGCCTGGGCAACACAGCAAGACCCTGTTTCCTTTTTGTTTGTTTGTTTGTTTGTTTGTTTTGTTTTGAGACAGGGTCTGGCTCTCTTTCCCAGGCTAGAGTGCAGTGGCACAATCTTGGCTCACTGTAACCTCTGCCTCCCTAGCTCAAGCCATCCTCCCACTTCAGCCTCCAGAGTAGCTGGGACCACCATGTTGGCCAGGCTGGTCTCGAACTCCTGAGCTCAAGCAATCCACCTGTTTTATCCTCCGAAAGTCCTGGGATGACAGGCTTGAGCCACTGCACCTAGCCCATCCCTGTTTCTATTAAAAAAAAAAAAAAAAAAAGCGGGGGGGCAGACAGCTTCTTTCCTGGGTGAAGGGAATGTTCCCTAAGTGTTGTTCCAGGACTTACAGGGTGAGGGAACAGGAAGGCTCTTAAGGGCCTGCATTCCTCTTTAGGGCAGTCAGACATACATGAGTGAAACTGGCAAAGGAAAAGACAACATACTCATAAGATAAGCACATATTTAAAAGTGCTTATCACATAGCAATTGCAAAAGATTTCAAAGAAAGATCAAGAAGTCACGCAGGAAAGTGACAGGGAGGTAGCAAGACCAGACCACACAAGAATCAGAGATAGAGAGGTGTAGATGACACTGCATGTCTGTGTCATTGCTATCTTCTTCCCTCATCAGAAATTTCAGGCCAGGCAAGCTGGAGGAAAGACGATCCCAAGAACCCTCTTCCAAGAACTGGATCTCTGCCTAGCAGAGCAGGGGGATATCTAGGTGGCTGCTGCCAGTCTTGATTCTAGACAGGCGGGGGCAGCAGAGAGCCAGGTTGCAAAAACCAGTAGTGGAGGCCTATCAGGGACAGGATGAAGCAGGCCATTCCAGAAGACATCAGATCAAGAGGCTGGACTGACAGACAGTTCATGAGCAAGACAGGACCTGCTGGCCCAAATGCCAGGGACTAGCAGGAAGGAACAGTCTCTAGGTGCTGCTCCAGGAGGCAGACTTGGCCTGAGGTCTTAGGGTCACCCTGGCAGGCCTTAAAGAGGCACTTACATTTTAAGGGGGGGACTGACAGGTTCATCAAGAAATACAATAAAAATTCTCATTCTAGTCCCATCCTTCATGCTCAAAGCAACATCTCTAAAAGGTTCCATTACAAGTGCTCACTTAGAATCCTCTGACATTTGGTGATTTAAGCAACACCAGCTGGTCTGATCCAATTCTCTGTCTTGTAGAACTTCCTTTTGCTATTTTATCCAAGTAGCTCTCAGTACTTTCTTCAGTATTTCTGTGTGTTTCATGTGTGTGTTAAGGACTAGGAAGGAAATTAGGTAACCAAAAACCCTAGGCACTTGCAAGGGTCACACTGAGGGGAAATGGCAACTAGAGATTGTCTTCTGGCCAGGCTCTAGCATGAAACTCTCCTGGACACCAACTCTCCAGATCCAAGTCTTTGGGGAGAAAGAATGAGAGACAAGTCCATATTTGAGCAGAGGAACAGCACATCTACCTACAAGCAGGCTTGCCTCAATAGACCCACTGGCCAACTGAAGAAAAGCAGTCTCCTTCACTCCCCTGGTTTCTGGGAGGCAGCAGATGAGGATAGGAAAGCATAGGCCTGGAAAGCACTGAGACCTGAGTTCATGTCCTGGCCCTGCCAATTGTCAGCCATGGCCCAAGTACAGTGTACACAAGGGGGATGCCCTGCGCACACCTGTAATCCCAGCACTTTTGGAGGCCAGATCACCTGAGGTTAGGTGTTCAAGGCCAGCCTGAACAACATGGTGAAACCCCGTACCTACTAAAAATACAAAAATTAGCCGGGTGTTGTGGTGCATGCCTGTAATCTCAGCTATTCAGAGGCTGAGGCAGGAGAATCACTTGAACCCAGGAGGTGGAAGTTGCAGTGAGCTGAGATCGCACCACTGCACTCCAGCCTGGGCAGCAGAGCAAGACTCCCTCTCAAAATAAATAAATAAATATTTTAAAAAATAAAATAAAACTGAGGTTCTTAATCCAGGGAGCATATATCAGAGTTACCTGGTAGAAGCTTTCTCAAAGAGATTGATATCCCACTCTCCACCCCTACTCACCCCAAGGGTCTGCAGAATTCTCAACAGATAGCATCCTTTATTTCTAACTGGGGTAAAATATATATAACATGAAATTTGCCATCTTAAACATTTTTAAGTGTATAATTCAGTGGCATTAATTACATTCACAATGTTGTACAACCACCAATGTTAGGTATTTCCAAAGTTTTTCATAACCCCAAACAAGAATCTTGAGAAAATTTCTAGAGGTGGTCTTGAGATACTCCCACAGATGGAACCACGGGCCTAAAACGCCAAGCCTGGAAGGACCCGCAAAGCTCTCACCCAGGTCACCCAGCTTGCCAGCACAGTCTGGACCCAAATTGAATCCAGCCCCTACACCTAAGCCACATCTGGCTTTGTTGTGGAAGCCTGCAACCTCCCTACCATGGGGCAAACCCCATCTATCAGTCCAACCTGGCCCATCTGAGTACCCAACCAGAAGAGTAGTGAAATGAACTAAGCTTCTGAGGTTGAGTGTATCTCTGCTGCCTCATGGATGAAATCTGCCTTATTCAAAGAGGGGCAGTAGAGAGGACAGAGCCAACAGCCTGGGTCTGAGAAGAGAGGAGGCTGGAAGATGACAAAAATGCCTGTGTGCTCATGTTGTGAACCACATCCTCCCTGCTGGGGCCCCCTCTCCTAGGTGTGGAAACTAATTTGACATCCAAGATGTCTACTTCCACTCCACCCTGCACACAAGTGTCTTAACTGGAGATTTCCAAGTTGAGGTGCCTATTGACCTGACACTTATAAACTATACCCAGGCACCTTGAACCTGAGATGCTACTGGAGAGGGTGCTGACACTAGGAGTCAGAAGAGACTATAGTTCACAAGCTGGCTCTGCCTGCCACTTATTTACTGTATGATTTTTTTTTTTTTTTTTTTTTTGAGACGGAGTCTTTCTCTGTCACCCAGGCTGGAGTGCAGTGGCACGATCTCTGCTCACTGCAACCTCCGCCTCCCGGGTTTATGCCATTCTCCTGCCTCAGCCTCCTGAGTAGCTGGGACCACAGGCACCCGCCACCACGCCCAGCTAATTTTTTGTATTTTTAGTAGAGACTGGGTTTCACCATGTTAGCCAGAATGGTCTCGATCTCCTGACCTTGTGATCTGCCCGCCTCAGCCTCCCAAAGTGCTGGGATTACAGGCATGAGCCACCACGCCCGGCCTACTATATGATCTTAAGCAAATTATTTTCTCTCTCTATGCTTTAGTCTATTGTCCTTGATCAAATGGAGATAACTGCCAATCCTATCTACTTCAAGGGGTTTCAGGATCAAATGAAAGGCACATTATGGCTGGGCACAGTGGCTCACATCTGTAATCCCAGCACTTTGGGAGGCCAAGATGGGCAGATCACCTGAGGTCAGGAGTTCAAGACCAGCGTGGCCAACATGACAAAACCCCATCTCTACTAAAAATACAAAAATTAGCCAGGCGTCGTGGTGGGCGCCTGTAATCCCAGCTACTCAGGAGGTTGAGGCAGAAGAATTGCTTGAACCCTGGAGGCAGAGGTTGCAGTGAGCTGAGATTGTGCCACTGCACTCCAGCCTGGGTGACAGAGCAAGACTCTGTCTCAAAAAAAAGAAAGGCACATTATACAGGTGCACTATAGATAGAGTATCTCTGGCTGCACATGGGAAAAACGAGAAGGCATGTAGCCAGCAAGCACCGTGGTCTTCCTATGTCCCAGAGACAGTGGGGCTGGAGGAACATGCAGGGTTGGGCTGCTGACACAGCAACCATGCAGCTCTCATTGGCAATGATGGCAGCTCTCATTGGTGATGCCTAAGTCCCAAGTCGCTCTAGCCTCTGGGAAGCAGGATGAGGCTTAAAGCCCAGACAGGGAAGTAGCGATAGAGAATGAAAAGGAAAACAAAGGAGCTAAAAGGAAAGAGCTGGCAGACTGGGAGAGGAACACAAACCTGTCCCCAGGGCCTCATTAAGCTAGCCTACAGAATCACCAAAGAAAGGGGAACAGAGAGAGACTAACTTCAGCTTGCCTCCTCTGACCCTGGCCCGGGCTTCTCTCCAAGGGCTGGGGTAGACTCTTTCAGGACATAGGGGACCCACTGCTGCTCTCATCAAGCCCCCTGGGAGAGGCCAATCCACCCACACACATACAAACACATATGGCCACTGAGCCCGTCCTCACCACAGGTGGCCTGGCCTCTGCTCTCAAGACCTTCCCAGAAGGGAGACAGGAAATACAGAGGAGGTTCTCTGTGAGTCCTCAGGACCCCTGGCTCTTCATTGACATGTCTCTTGCTCTGGGCTTTTTAGGAACATCAAGGCTGCTGTAGGCTGGCTCGGGGGTTCCCAAACTTAGCTGCATGTCAAAATCACTGGAAAATTTTTTGGAAATCGCTAGGTCTCAGGGAGAGAAACTGGGTGGACATCAGTAAATCTGGTATTGGTGGAAGGAGGCGTTCTAGACAATTCTAGTTTGGAGCTGTGTTTGAGGACCCCTGCTTTCACTCGTGGAGGACTTACCTTCTCAATCTTGTCAGGGTCTGACAGCAGGGCAGCTCCCATTCCTCCCTAAGGAGAAACACACAAAAGGTCTTCTTACATCTGGGAGACACTATGGCCCTCTCCATGGGATGGGGTCTGGCAACTGAGCGTCACCCCGGCACTCACTTCCAAGGGACCAAGGCCCACTGGCAACCGGCACTTCTTTTAAACAAGTAGGAGGGCAGCAGTATCTGTGCCCATAACATCTGGGACTGAAGTGTGATAATTTTTTTTCTTTTTTTTTTGAGACAGATTCTCGCTCTGTCACCCAGGCTGGAGTGCAGTGGCGCAATCTCGGCTCACTGCAACCTCCACCTCCCCAGTTCAAGTGATTCTTCTTCCTCTGCATCCTGAGTAGCCAGGATTGCAGGCATGCACAACCACACCTAGCTAATTTTTTTATATATTTTTAGTAGAGATAGGGTTTCACCATGTTGGCCAGGCTGGCCAGACCAGAGTGATGACTTTTAAAATGTATAGGCTGGGCGTGGTGGCTCACGCCTGTAATTCCAGCACTTTGGGAAGCTGAGTCAGGTGGATTACCTGAGGTCAGGAGTTCGAGACCAGCCTGGCTAACATGGTGAAATCCAGTCTCTACCAAAAATACAAAAATTAGCCGAACATGGAGGTGTGTGCCTGTAGTCCCAGCTATTCAGGAGGCTGAGGCAGAAGAATTGCTTGAACCCAGGAGGTGGAGGTTGCAGTGAGCCGAGATTGCACCACTGTACCCTAGCCTAGTTGACAGGGCAAGACTCCATCTCAAACAAACAAACAAACAAAAAAGTCATCATTCTGATCCCCTTGGTAAATCCCACAAATCTATCTAGAAGTGGGCTATATAAAACTTATTTTTCAAGACTGCCCACTCCCTAACCCAGGTCTCAGTGTCTTAATAAACTAAATCCCACCATCTCCCAAGCCCTTAAAAAACAATGAATCATCCTTCATTTGAAATAAGATCAAATGCGCCTTCTTCCTATCATACTCAATGCTTGCATAGGCATCAACACCACCAGCAAAGCTACTAAGGTGCACACAACTTACAAACCTTGTCTAGGCCCTTCTCTTCTGCCAGGAACAATGTCCCAGCCCAGACCCATGCCCAACTCTAACCAAAGCCCCAGGAAATGGAAACTACCAACCCACACAACCACTTGAATCTTGATAATAGTAATGGTGGTTGCTTTTTATTGTGAGTTACTGGTGATTTTCCTGCTCTTTTCTGTACTTGTCTATATTTTCCAACTTCTAGACAATGGTATTAATTACTTTAATAATGGAGGAGGGGGATCTTTAAAAATCTGAATCCATTAAGAGTGAGATGAAGGCAAAAAAAACACTTCCAATAAATATATGCTGCCAGTATAAAGATTACATACTAATGAATGCTCACAGAATGTGCTCAGAAGGTGTAAGTTCAGTTATTACACTTTAATTTCATGTTTAAGGATGATAAATTGGAATCAGAGAGAACATTAAACCACCACAGACTCGGCCAGGCTGAGCCTGGATTTTAAAGAAGAATGGGTAGACTGGAAAATCCACCAAGCCTGGACTACATTGGTCATAAAAGAAACCTTGAAGGCCTTGAGAAAGCCCCAGCACTCCCCCTGGCTCCATCTGTCCTTCCACTCACACGTATCCAGCCCTTCCTTATAGAATCACAGGATCTAAAATTCAGTTTCACTGCCCCTTCCACAATAATAGCTTTCTCAACAATGGAATTTCCTTCCTTCCTTCGTTTCTATTAAACTTACTTGCTTTTTTGAATAGGTAAAACATTCAAAATTTGAGAGATTCAAATGGGTAACGAGTAAGAAGTCTCCCTGCCTAAGGAATGGGAACTGTTTCAATCTATACTTTTTTTTTTCTTTTGTTTCTGATATAGGGTCTCACTCTGTGGCCCAGGGTGGAGTGCAGTGGCGTGATCTTGGCTCACTGCGACCTCTGCCTCTGGGGTTCATGCAATTCTCCTGCCTCAGCCTCCCAAGTAGCTGGGACTACAGGTGTCTGCCACCATACCTGGCTAATTTTTATATTTTTTGGTAGACATGCGGTTTCATTCTTTTGGCCAGACTGGTCTTGAACTCCTGACCTCAGGTGATCTGCCCGCCTCAGCCTCCCAAAGTGCTGGGATTACAGGCATGGGCCACCACGCCCAGCCTCAATCTATGCTTTTTATCTGGCTTCAATTTTTGAACCATGAGAACACAGCAGATATTCAGCTAGTATGTACATGTGTGGCATATTGATTGGTATCTCTTCTGACTGATCAGTGCCAGTGCTGTGCCAGTTAATTATTTTCAGTAGCACCCCTGTAATGGGAATTTACTACCTATGCATAACCAGATAAAAACTTAAGTTTCCTTCCCCAGAGGAAATCAATGTTACTAGTTTCTTCTGTGTCTCTCCAAAAATCTTCCCTGAATAAACAAATAAATATATATAATCATTCCCTATCCTCCTTATATAAATGGTATATACCACCTTACCCTGCCTCCAGATCATTTTAACTCTGCTCCTCACATAATTTAGGAACACAAAGAAGTAATCAGAAAATAGCAAAACCGCCGGGCACAGTGGCTCACACCTGTAATCCCTGCACTTTGGGAGGCCGAGGCAAGTGGATCACGAGGTCAGGCGTTCAAGACCAGCCTGGCTAACATGGCAAAACCCGTCTCTACTAAAAATACAAAAAAAATTAGTTGGGTGTGGTGGCGGGCACCTGTAGTCCCAGCTACTCAGGAGGCTGAGGCAGGAGAATTGCTTGAACCCAGGAGATGGAGGTTGCAGTCAGCCGAGATTGCACTGCTACACTCCAGCCTGCACGACAAGAGTGAGACTCCATCTCAAAAAAAAAAAAAAAGCCCAAAGATACCTAAAGTCGAAGTCCAGCTGATCTTTTACAAACCAAGGTTTTCGATCCTGCAGTCTGCTTCTTCTTCATCCTCTCCCACTCGACAAACCTCTGGTCAAATCGGGCTACTCAGGCCTCCCTGTGTCTACCTCATATTCATCCCCAGGCCCCTGCTTATACCACACCCTCTGCTTACAGGGTCCTAAATCTCAGCCCAAGGACAATATTTCCCTATCAAATTCCAAGTTTAAAGGCTGCCTTTCCACTCCCTTCTCTGGGCTACCATAGTCTGATCTCTTCTGATACGACAATGGGAACATTTACACTGCATCCACTTTTTTTTTTTTTTTTTTTGAGACAGATTTTCGCACTTGTCACCCAGGCTGCAGTGCAGTGGCATGATCTTGGCTCACTGCAACCTCCGTCTCCCAGGTTCAAGCGATTCTCCTGCCTTAGCCTCCCAAGTAGCTGGGATTACAGGCACACACCACCACGCCCAGCTAATTGCTTGTAATTTTAGTAGAGACAAGGTTTCACCATGTTGGTTAGGCTGGTCTCAAACTCCTGACCTCAGGTGATCTGACCACCTCAGCCTCCCAAAGTGCTGGGATTACAGGCATGAGCCACCAGGCCTGGCCTTTTTTTTTTTAACTTTTGAAAATTTTTATAGAGACAAGGTTTCACTCTGTTGCCCAGACTCATCTCAATCTCCTGGGATCAAGTGATCCTCCTGCATCAGCCTCCCAAATTGCTAGGATTACATGTGTGGGCCACCACTCCCGGCCTCCTCTCTTTTTTTTAAATGTATGTCTCAGTTGTTTTCCCTTTTTTTTTTTTATAATCCTCCTCTGGGCTTTCTGGGATATGTGTCTCAGTTTTATTCATGAAAAGACACAGCCCTGTCCCCTCTATTTTTCTCTGTACCTTTGCATTGTTTTATTACTTGGGCATGAGTTCTCTCTCTCTCTCTCTCTTTCTCTCTCTCTCTCTATATATATCTATACACATACACAATTATATACATTTATATAATATATGTAATATATATATTTATTATATATTTATTTTATATATTACATATATTATATATTTATATATTTATTATATATTTATATATGTAATATATTATATGTAATCTATAATTATATATTATATATTATATATTTATGTATTTATAACATATATATTACATATATAAATATACAATACTACATATATTTATATGTATTATATAATTATATATTATATATTTATATATTTATTATATATATTTATATATGTAATATATAATTATAGATTACATATAATTACATATATATTATTATATTATATAGAATAAATATATATGTAATATAATATACCTATATATTATATAATATATAAATAATATATAACATTATATAATATATAACATTATTTATATATAATATATAATAAAATATATATAATCTATGTATGAATCTATATATGTATGTGTGTGTGACATATGAGTGTGTGTGTATATGTATAAACCACTTGAGGGTAAATTACATATATCATAGCCCCTTACTCCTAAATATTTCAGTGTGTATTCTCTAAGAACAGGGATATTCTGTTACATAACCACAGAAGTTATCTTCATAAGTTTACATTGATACAGTATATTTAGCTAATATACTATGGTCCCTATTCTAATGTTGTCAGTTCATCTAACGATATCTTTTTGAGCATTTTCCCCATCTAGTACAGAATCCAGTCCAGAGTTAGGTACTATACTTAGTTATGTCTTGTCAGCCTCTTAATCTGCATCCTATGTTTATGAGGAGTATAAAGAAACCAGTTTACCTTGGTGGAATATTGTTTTGGACAGCCCATGTTGACATCAATACCAGCCACATCATTTTCTCTGGAAAAGGATGAAGGAGTAAAGGTAATAAGTATTGAATTAGAGCAAAGAAGGTGAAATTAAAGGCATGGATGGGCCTGTGCTCATGAACCTCTTACCCTGTCCCTGACTCTATGAAACACACCAACCCCCAATGACAGAAGCTGAAAAATGGGAAAGAAACCCATCCTTAAAACGTGCACCTGCCTCATCTAAGCAGAAATCCAGAGAAAAGACATAATGTGTGCACACATCTATAAAGGGCTAGATGAAGAGGGCTTTGCTACTTTGGAGTTGTATCAGATAACTCAGATGGGCACACTGAACTCGGCTGAAATAGTAAAAGCCATTTGTCAATGCAGAAAAGTGACATGAGCCTAAGAGCCCTTTGCCAGACGACAGCTTCTGGTGGAAGTTCTAGCACTGCCTTTGTTGGCTGGGCTGCACAGATGGTTTAATCCAAACAATTCTTAGATGTCAAAAGAATCCTCACTCCGTCCTCTGGTATGTATTAGGTTGGTGCAAAAGTAATTGCGGTTTTTGCCATTGAAAGTAATGGCAAAAACCGCAATTACTTTTGCACCAACCTAAATAGTAATACATAGTTAATAGTCCATGATCAGCAGCAATAACTGCCTGAGTTCCCACTCACTCTTTGTAATTATAACGATAGCTAACACTTACTAAGATGTCAGTATGTGCCACATGCTGCAAAGACATTTACATGCATTATTTCATTTACCCTTCCCTATGCCAGAGGTTGGTAGCACTATTTTATAGGTGAGAAAACTAGGTTCTCATTGAGGTTAAGCAACTTATCTCAGGTCACACAGTTAACAAGTAGCAAAACCAGAATTGCAAACCAGGTCTGTCTTAACTTCAAAACCTATCACATTAACTATAGCACTCTCCTGCCTTTGTTTTTGTTCTTGAGACAGGGTCTCACTGTGTTCCCTAGGCTGGAGTCCAGTGGCGCAATGGAGGCTCACTGCAGCCTCGACCTCCTGGGCCCAAGTGATCCTTCCACGTCAGTCTTCCAAGTAGTTGGGACCACTGGCATGCACCACCATTTCTGTAGAGATGAGCTCCGCCTATGTTCCCCAGGCTTCCTATCTATGTTAATTCAGGAAGCAATATATCTTACCTATACTTTGATACTTAAAGCTTCAGGACTCATAGTCATGGGAGTCCCTGGGAAGGAAGTTTCACGAATAAATACAAAAAAACAGCTCCCCCCAATATGCATAGAGGGTCTCTGAGATCTAGGCACTGTGGGTACACATGAGTCCCAGGCCAGCCCTTGGATGCCACAAAGAGAAGGAAACTAGACACTCTTTTTTTTTTAAGACAGAGTCTCGCTTGGTCACCAGGCTGGAGTGCAATGGCGCAATCTCGGCTCACTGCAACCTCTGCCTCCCGGGTTCAAGTGATTCTTCTGCCTCAGCCTCCTGAGTAGCTGGGACTACAGGCACGCGCCACCACACCCAGCTAATTTTTGTATTTTTAGTAGAGACAGGGTTTCACCATGTTGGCCAGGATGGTCTCGATCTCTTGACCTCATGATCCACCTGCCTCAGCCTCCCAAAATGCTGGGATTACAGGCATGAGCCACCGCACCTGGCTGGAAACCAGGCACTCTTAACCTGGAAACAGAAGGTAATGGGCTAGAAGGCAGAAGGGTGAGTCACCTACAAAGTCACCAGGACATTAAACCCTCACAGCTCAAAGGAGAGGCAAAGGCAGTGCTAAAGACAGAGGATGAACTTACACAAGCCTGGCCACAGCAAGGGCTCGCTCTGCGTCTGAAGTCCCCTGGGAACACAAGAGGCTGCATCAACCACTGCCCTGACACAGATACACATGCACTGACAAACACACCCATGCAGCACACACATACACACACACACCCCACACACCAACAACAGAGTCAGGGTGGCTTTCTCTTAAACAGCCAGCCCACTAGACTAGCTCACTGCCAGCAGAAAAAGGTGGACTTGGAAGGTCTAGAAAATGTTATCTATACTATGATTACACTCAAACATATAAAAAACTTGAAAACATTTTATAGTGACCATTCAAACACTCACCATTTAGATTCTACAATTAACATTTTGCTAGATTTGCTTTATCACATGGTTACCCATTGTTATCAATTTTTTAGAAACCTAAACATCATTAAGGATGTTTCTGAAAAAGCACCAAGAAATGCCCAAAGTGAGAGAAGAGCACTATAGAGTCATCACAACTCAAATACAAATCTTAACTACTCTTGAAAAATCCTAATATTTTTCTATGAGAAATATATACACACTACATAAAAACAAAGACTATGATCTGAGTAATCAATGCTAGGGATAAAAAAATAGAGAAATCATGCCAAACAGATAATTCCTACAAGTAAGTAAATTAAATTTGAGACTAGAGACATATAAGACTGTGATAGCTTGATTTCCATAAACTGTCTCCAATAGTATAATTACTCATGACTGGCTCTTTGGAAAACATTAAAGCAGAATCTTCAGGAAGCCATCGTTGTACAATGTACCCCAGGTATTCAACACTGGCCTGGCACAGGGCATGAGTTGGGAAATCCCAGGGGATGGTGAGCCTCAGGAGGGCATGCAGCAATGGAGTCTCTCACCATCTGGAAGACCACCCTGTTCTGCTCTCTTTCACAGGTGCGGAAGACAACTCGATCATCAGGGGCGACAAAGTCCACTGTGCTGAGCACCTCTGCAAGAAAACCCAAACACATAGGGTCACTCAGTGAAGATGCAAGTTCAATGCTAGCCTAAGCCCTGGAAGAAAACACAGCCAGAGTATAAGCTTCAAGAGGAAAGAGATCCTAAATGTATACCATTCTTACCAAAAATAACTATGCACATGGGAGGCTTCTGTGATGATGAGGATGGTCTATTTCCTGACCTGGGTGATGGTTGTTCATTTTGCAATTACTTGTGAAACTGCATGTTTGTGTTTAATGCACTTTTTCTGAATGGTGGTTAACATTTTGCAATGTTTAAAATGTTAAAACAGGGCCAGGTATGGTGGCTCACGCCTATAATCCCAGCACCTTGGGAGGCCGAGGTGGGCGGATCATGAGGTCAAGAGTTCAAGACCAGCCTGGCCAACATGGTGAAACACCGTCTCTAATTAGAATACAAAAATTAGCCAGGCGTGGTGGGGTATGCCTGTAATCCTAGCTACTCGAGAGGCTGAGGCAGGAGAATCGCTTGAATCTGGGAGGCGGAGGTTGCAGCGAGCCGAGATTGCGCCATTGCACTCCAGCCTGGGCGACAGAGCAAGACTCCGTCTTGAAAAAAACAAAAAAAATGTTGAAACAAAATGTACATACATAGCCGGGCGCAGTGGCTCACGCTTGTAATCCTAGCACTTTGGAAGGCCAAGGCAGGTGGATCATGTGAGGTTAGGAGTTTGAAACCAGCCTACACAACATGGCAAAACCGCATCTCTACTAAAAATACAAAAATTAGCTGGGCGTGGTGGAGGGGGCCTGTAATACCAGCTACTCAAGAGGCTGAGGCAGCAGAATCTCTTGAACCTGGGAGGCAGAGATTGCAGTGAGCTGAGATCGCTCCACTGCACTCCAGCCTGGGCAACAGAGGGAGGCTCTGTCTCAAAAAAAAAAAAAAGTCCATACATGGAAGTTTGTCTATGTTTCAGATTTGGCCCAAATTTTCCCAGAAAACATCACTCTGAAGTTCAGCAAATTTACTATTTACTTACAGTGAGACAGGTGCTATGAGTGGAAGGTTACTATATAACAATCAATCTCCTATACTATTCATAGTTGCATATTTGCAAATGTGCCTATTTGCTAACATTTATTTGTGACCCCAAAATCAATACTTGTGATGTTTTCATGGTCATCCAAGGACAGGAACAGAGTGGTGAAAGTTTTGAGTTGCCTGATGTGCATGTTCCCAGCTGAGGTCAAACAAGGTGATGCTCTGTCTTCTCCCTTCAGCGCTCATACTGTCAACAAGTGTCCCTTTTGTGGTATATTTCATGCCACATTTCTGCATGTCTATGCTTTTTGTTGGTGATCTCACTGTTTAAAATGGTCCCAAGTGGCCGGGTGCGGTGGCTCACACCTGTAATCCCAGCACTTTGGGAGGCCGAGGCGGGTGGGTTACCTGAGGTTAGGGAGTTCGAGACCACCCTGGGCAACATGGTGAAACTCAGTCTCTACTAAAATACAAAAAAAAAATTAGCCGGGTGTGGTGGCACACACCTGTAGTCCCCACTACTTGGAAGGCTGAGGCACAAGAATCTCTTGAGCCGGGAAGGCGGAGGTTGCAGTGAGCCAAGATCACGCCATTGCACTCTAGCTTGGGCTACAGAGTAAGACTCCATCTCAAAAAAAATAAAATAAATAAAATAAAATGGTCCCAACCATACTGCTGAAATGCTGTCTAATGTTCCTAAGCACAAGAAAATGGTCATGGGACTTACAGAGAAAATACACATCTTGAATAAGCTTTGTTTCAGCATGAAATTATAGCACTATTACCCATGTTAGTGGGTTCAATGTTAAGTGAATCAATGGTATATATTAAATAATATGCCTTTAAACAGAAACACATGGCCAGTGTGATGGCTAAGTCCTGTAATCCCAGTATTTTGGGAGGCTGAGGCAGGGGGATCACTTGAGGCCAGGAGTTTGAGACCAGCTAGGGAACATAGCAAGACCCCCATCTCTACAAAAAATTTAAAAATTGGCTGGGCATGGAGGTGTGCACCTGAAATCCCAGCTACTTGGAAGGCTGAGGCAGGATGATCATTTGAGCCCAGGAGTTTGAGGCTGCAGCGAGCTATGGTCACACCAGTACACTCCAGCCTGAGCAACAGAGTGAGACCTGGTCACAAAAAAGAAACCAAACAAAAACAAAGAAACACACATAAAACAAAGTTATGGACTGACAAGTTGATGAAAATATGACCAGAGGCTTGCACAAACCTAACCCTTTGTTTCCCCCAGGGTCAATGGTTCAGTATCCGCTCATTTGATGTTTAAAGCAACTTTATAGAAACAACAACTGTGCATAATGAGAAGCAACTATATTTTATCTGTCAGCTTCCTAAAGATGCTCCACAATAGGTGCTACCATTATTAGCTTTCAAAGATCACTATACATGAAAAAGACTGAACATGGCAGATGGGAGAATATGCCTACCTCAAAGGCTGTCTTGAGAAATAAATGAGATCTTTGACGCACTTAAAGTATTTCCATACATGGATGGTTTTATTATCATCCAGCACTAAACAGATGAGAAGGTTTTTAGGGTGGGATAAAGGCAATGACATGTTGAGAGAGGTAATCAAAGTGATCACTGACAGAGACAGCTCATGACTGGCAGGAAGAAGTATGAGAGAAGAACCACAAAATATTTGTGTGTTTATAATGCAACTCTGTTTATAACAGCAAAATACCGGGAACCCCTGTTAAGGCTCTGGTAAAATCAATTCTGACATAGTTGCCCCTAGGTACTGACATGGGCAAATGACCTAGTAGATAAGTAAATGGCAAAACAACACGTGTTGTATGATCAAATGGGGTGGGGAGATAGATAAATATAGATATAGATACTTTTTTTCCTTATCTTCAACCTAGAAGAGGGATATATATAAACACGTCATATTTTGTACACACACATTATTTACTATATGTATAGAAAAACATACATTATTCCTCTCTCTGATTACCTCTTTAGGTGTAGGATTATGGAGGATTTTCATTTTCTAGGTTACACAGATCTATAATATTGAATTTTTTATCACACAGAAAAAAATATACACATTTAAAATAGTTCGGCCAGGCATGGTGGCTCACACCTGTAATTCCAGCACTTTGGGAGGCCAAGGCAGGCAGATCACGAGGTCAAGAGTTCAAGACCAGCCTGGCCACCATGGTGAAACCCCTTCTCTACTAAAAATACAAAAATTAGCCGGGTGTGGTGGCGGGCACCTGTAGTCCCAGCTACTCAGGAGGCTGAGGCAGGAGAACTGCTTGAACCTGGGAGGCAGAGGTTGCAGTGAACCAAGACCGCGCCATTGCACTCAAGCCTAGGCAACAGAGGGAGATTCCGTCTCAAAAAAAAAAAATATCTCACAAGCATATACGTATGTATCAGAAAACTCAAGGAATATACCACAACTCTAATCAAAGCAGAATCAGCCTCATCAATAAAGTATCAGCAAAACTACAATTCATCACAATCACATTTGCACAGAGCATAGGGCGTCCACAGTACTTACATGTACCTTATCTTATTTGGTCCTCACTCCAACCCTATGATTGTAGTAAAGCAAAGACTATGATTTCATTTTACAGATAAAGGAACTAAGGCAGACAGAGGTCATATGGCCTGCCCAAGGTCACACACCTATCAAGTGGCCAAGCCAGGGCCAATGCTAAAGCCATCCTGACTCCAAGGCTCCTAGAGTCCCTCCTATGCTATGATGCATGGTGATTTCTATGCCAGCAAGCCTGTGAGTGAAAGGCACTCTCAGCCTGTTTCACATCAGGCTTTTTGTCATGGCCTCTGGAGATCAGTGACTGCTCTCAAGGGAGCATGTGATCTATAGAATTACTCAATGAAGCCAGGCAAGACACTGTCACCCCAGGCAAGGGCAGTGGTAGTGCTGCTTGAGCCCAGCAGGGCATATGCATAATTCTGGAGCCAGATCTGTACTCACCATTGACAACTCTCTTGCACTGAATCATCTTGAGGTCGATCAGCTCCTGCAGAGGAATCAGAGGACGCTTGTCATTCCTGAACATGTAGGCTCTGGGCATGAAGGATTTTTATCACACACCTAATGAGGATCGCTTGGCCAGTCGCCCTACTACCAACAACAAACCACGGCTTTTGGGACATGTAGTGCTATTCTCCCCACCCAAGCATGGCAAGCAGGAGCCAGAGTGAGCTACTCTCAATTAGCTGTCCTTCCCAGGAAACTTGGAGATGGTTGGGGCCTAGAATGAATGAACCACTTAGCCAGAAAGACAATAATCATTCAGGATGTATTCACTTGGAAAATTTCCTCACCTACTGGTCTCAGCAGAAGCCCGCCCCATCAAAGAATATCCCACCTATCCCTCAGCAAAGGGCAGGCAGTGAAGGGCTCCCAAGAAACATCCAAAAACAAAACTGGAACCAGTGAACAGAAGCAAAGGGAGGAAGATCTGAGATGAACACAGGAAAGAAAAGTCTAAAACCCCTATCCCACATGGGTCACACTATGTGGAAATGAAAAGGGTGAGGTCCCCAACTCTGGAGATACTCAAACAGACTAAGGAAAGAAAGAAAAAGGGGGGTTCTTCAAAATCACATCATAAATGGAAGAAAACCTCCTATGTGCTGGAGGACTGAGATTCTCTAATTCTTAGTTGGAGACAAGACTGTTCTGCTTTGTTCAGCAGACACCTGTCACACTGCCCAGAAGTTCATGCCCATGGATTCTGGGGGTCCAGAAAAGAAAAGAAGAGGTGCTTACTCCTGGTACTAACCCCCATACTGACTCCCTATGAGCCCCAGCAAGTCACAACCCCAGCCAAGTGGGCACAATGACCTCCTACTCACTCATCGGAGTACCTAGGGACAATGGCCAAAGAATCCTCATAGTATCCATGGGACTTCCCGCAGCATACCCACCATCAGATTAACAAATGCTCTAGGTGTTTCTGTGGCCATTCTCTCCATGCAGTATTCAGGTCATCAAATATCTGATGACCACTAGGCCTGAACAAACAAATCACCACAACTAAGCAGTTTGGACATGGTTGACATCCAACCCCCAAGAATCAGTGTGGCATCCCAAGGGATGGGCAGAGCCCAACTCAGAGCCCCGGTAGCCAGTGATCCTAGTTGCAGGGGAAGGCAAGTAGACAAGTAGGAAGCACTGAATGGCCTGTGCTTATAAAAAGAAATTCAGTAGCCAAACTGAGCTTTGGTAGGGACTAGAACAGGAAAAAGTAAGACACGTACCACATCAAAGATTGGGAAGTTCATTGTTTCCAAGTATTTACGGAAATCTCCATCCAAATATTAGCTAACAATTAAGCTAACCCAGGAGAACTTTATAGGCCACACATGGCAAAGAACACAGGCCTTACAAAATTAGTTCAGAATAGTCACTAAGCAAACAAACAACAACAAACCCTGGCCAGATATGATGGCTTATGTCTGTAATCCCTACACTTTAGAAAACCAAAGCAGGAGGATCACTTGAGCTCAGGAGTTCAAGACCAGCCTGGGCAACAAAGTGAGACCTTGTCTCTACAAAACATTTTTAAAAATTAGCCGGGCGTGGTGGCATGTGCCTGTGGTCCCAGCTACATGGGACGCTGAGGCAGGAGAATCGCTTAAGCCCAGATGCTCGAGGTTGCAGTGAGCTGTGATTGTGCCACTGCATGCCACCCTGGGCAATAGAGTGACACCTGTCTCAAAAAAAAAAAAACACGCCGGCACGGTGGCTCATGTCTATAATCCCAGCACTCTGGGAGGCCGAGTCAGGCAGATCACTTGAGGTCAGGAGTTCAAGACCATCCTGGCCAACATGGTGAAACCCCATCTCTACTAAAATACAAAAATTAGCTGGCCATGGTGGTACATGCCTGCAATCCCAGCTACTCAGGAGGCTGAGGCAGGAGAATTGCTTGAACCAGGGAGGCGGAGGTTGCAGTGAGCCGAGATTGCGCCATTGCACTCCAGAGCCTGGGCAACAGAGCAAGACTCCATCTCGGGAAAAAACAACAATGACAACAACAACAACAACAAAAAAAACTTTGTTATTTGAAAACATCAACAAAATTGACAAACTTTTAGCTAGACTACCAGTGGAAAAAAAGAGAGAAGACAAAAATTATTAAAATCAGAATGAGAGAGGCCAGACGTGGCGGCTCACGCCTGTAATCCCAGCACTTTGGGAGGCCGAGGTGGGTGGATCACGAGGTCAGGAGTTCAAGGACAGCCTGGCCAACATGGTGAAACTCCATCTCTACTAAAAATACAAAAATTAGTCAGGCGTGGTGGCGCGTGCCTGTAATCCCAGCCACTTGGGAGGCTGAGGCAGGAGAATCACTTGAACCCAGGAGGCGGAGGTTGCAGTGAGCCAAGACCGCACCACTGCACTCCAGCCTGGCAACAGAGTAAGACTCCATCTCAAAAAAAAAAAAAAAAAAAAGGCCGGGCATGGTGGCTCACACCTGTAATCCCAGCACTTTGGGAAGCCAAGGCGGGCGGATCACGAGGTCAGGAGATCAAGACCATCCTGGCTAACACAGTGAAACCCCATCTCTACTAAAAATACAAAAACAAAATTAGCCGGGTGTGGTGGCGGACGCCTGTAGTCCCAGCTGCTCCGGAGGCTGAGGCAGGAGAATGGCATGAATCCGGCAGGCGGAGCTTGCAGTGAGCCAAGATGGTGCCACTGCACTCCAGCCTCGGCGACAGAGTGAGACTTCGTCTCAAAAAAAAAAAAAAATCAGAATGAGAGAGAAAACGTTACTTCTGACCTTAAAGAAATAAAAAGGATTATAAGGAAATAATATAAACCATTGTATGCCAAAAAATTAGATAACCTACATGAAATGGACACACACTACTGAATCTGACTCAAGAAATAAAAAATGGGAATAGTCCTAAAACAAGAAATTAAGGCCAGGCACAGTTGGCTTATGCCAACAAAAATTAGCCGAGCATGGTGGCACGGGCCTGTTATCCCAGCTACTGGGGAGGCTGAGACAGGAGAATCGCTTGAACCTGGGAGGCGGAGGCTACAGTGAGCTGAGATCGTGCCACTGCACTCTAGCCTGGGCAACAGAGGGAGACTCCGTTTCAAAAAAAAAATGAATGAAATCATGTACTTTACAGCAACATAGATGCAGCTGGCAGCCATTATCCTAAGCAAATTAACACAGAAACAAACCCAAATAACATATGTTCTCACTTATAAGCGGGAGCTAAGCATTGGGTACACACGAACATAAACATGGGAACAACAGACACCGGAGACTTCAAAAGGCAGGAAGCAGAGAGGAGGCAAGGGCTAAAAAAGATCCTATTGGGTATTATGTTCACTATCTGGGTGACAGGATCAATAGAAGCCAAACCCTCAGCATCACACATGGTACCCTTGTAACAAATCCGCATATATACCCCTGAATCTAAAATTTTGAAAATAAGAATAAATTTTAAAATTAAAAAGTTACCCAGGCCAGGGACAGTGGCTCACGCCTGTAATCCCAGCACTTCGGGAGGCCGGGGAGGGTGGATCACCTGAGGTCAGGAGTTCGAGACCAGCCTGATTAACATGGTGAAACCCCGTAACTACTAAAAATACAAAAATTAGCCACTCATGCCTGTAATCCCAGCTACTTGGGAATCTGAGGCAGGAGAATCACTTGAACATGGGAGGCAGACGTTGCAGTGAGCCAAGATTATGCCACTTCACTCCACTCCAGGGCCTGGGCAACAAGAGCAAAACTCCGTCTCAAAAAAAAAAAAGAAAAGAAAAGAAAGTTCCAGCCAGGACAATTAGGTAGAAAAAAAAATAAAATAAAAGGCATCCATATTAGAAAGGAAAAAGTAAAACTATATTTGCAGATGATGTGTTTTTTTTTTTTTTTTAAGACAGAGTTTTGCTCTTGTTGCCCAGGATGGAGTGCAGTGGCATGATCTCGGCTCACTGCAACCTCCACCTCCCGGGTTCGAGCGATTCTCCTCCCTCAGCCTCCCTAGTAGCTGGGATTACAGGCGTCCACCACCATGCCCAGCTAATTTTTTGTATTTTTTTTTAATAGAGATGGGGTTTCATCGTGTTGGCCAGGCTGGTCTCAAACTCCCGACCATGGGTGATCCACCCGCCTCGGTCTCCCAAAGTGCTGGGATTACAGGTGTGAGCCACCACGCTGGGCCGATGTGATCTTGTATATAGAAAGCCTGTGGAAGTTTCCCCCACCCATACATATACACACAGGAGAGACAGAGAGAGACAAAAAGAGAACATACATGCTAATAAACAAGTTCAGCAAGGTCAAGGACACAAGATCAATACACAAAAATCAATTATATTTTATACACTAGTAATGAACAATACAAAAGGAAATTAAGAAATTCCATTTGTAATAACATCTAAAAGAATAAAACGGCCGGGCACAGTGGCTCACGCCTGTAATCCCAGCACTTTGGGAGGCCGAGCTGGGCGGATTGCCTGAGGTCAGGAGTTCAAGACCAGCCTGACCAACATGGTGAAACCCCATTTCTATTAAAAATACAAAAATTACCCAGGCATGGTGGCGGGCGCCTGTAATCCCAGCTACTCGAGAGGCTGAGGCAGGAGAATGGCTTGAGCCCGGGAGGCAGAGATTGCAGTGAGCTGAGATTGTGCCACTGCACTGCAGCCTGGGCAACTAAGCGGGACTCTGCCTCAAAAAATAAAAGTAAATAAAAATAAAACACATAGGAAATAATTCAAAAAAAGAGGTATGAGACTCATATACTGAAAACTATGAAACACTGTTGAAAGAAATTAAAGAAGACCTGACCCGGCCCAGTGGCTCATGCTTTTAATCCCAGCACTTTGGGAGGCCTAGGCAGGCAGATCACTTTGAGATCAGGAGTTCGAGACCAGCCTGGGCAACATGGTGAAACCCTAGCTCTACAAAAAAATACAAAAATTAGCCATGTGGGGTGGAGTATGGCTGTAGTCCCAGCTACTCAGGAGGCTGAGGTAGGAGGATGGCTTCAGCCCAGGAGGCATAGGTTGCAGTGAGCTGAGATCATGTCACTGTACTTGAGCCTGGGTAACAGAGTGAGACCTCATCTCAAAAAAAAAAAAAAAAAGAAAGAAATTAAAGAAGACCTAAATAAAGACATCTCATGTTCATGGATTGGAATACTAAATATTGTTATGACAGCAATAATCCGTAAACTAATCTACAGATTCAATGCAAACTCCATCAAAATCCCAGCTGCCTTTCTGGCAGAATTGACCAGCTGATCCTAAAATTCATATAGCAATGCAAAGAACCCAGATTACACAAAACAATCTTGAAAGAGAAGAAAAAGTTGGAGAATTTATACTTCCCAATCTTAAAACCTACCAAGCTACAATAATCAAGACTGTGTTGTGTCCTCAATTCACCAGTAAGAAGAAAGAAAAAAAAAGGCTGTGGTACTGGCATACAGGTAGACATACAGACCAGCGTAACAGAAATGAGAGTCCAGATATAAATCAAATCAAAACATCTATGATTAATTGATTTTTTACAAGAGCACAGACCCGGTGCAGTGGCTCAAGCCTGTAATCCCAGCACTTTGGGAGGCCCGAGCAGGAGGATCACTTGAGGCCAGGAGTTCAATACAAGCCCGGCCAACATGCCAAAACCCCGTCTCTACCAAAAATACCTAAATTAAGCAGGCGTGGGGGCATGCACCTGTAGTCCCAGCTCCTTGGGAGGCCGAGGCAGAAGAATTGCTTGAACCTGGGAGGTGGAGGTTGCAGTGAGCTGAGATGGTGCCACTGCACTCCTGCGTGGGGAACAGAGCAAGACTCCATCTCAAAAAAAAAAGAAAAGAAATTATTTCTTTCTAAAAACATAATTTTTAATTTGTTGTTTTTAAAAAATTACCTATTCTGGGTGAATATGACCTACAAATGGCCAAAAAAGCATATAAAAAGATGTTCACCATCACTAATCATCACTAATCAGAGAAATAAACCACAATGAAATATCACCTCATACCCATTAGGATGGCTACCATCAAAAAAACAATAAGTGAGCCAGGCACGGTGGCTCACACCTGTAATCCCAGCACTTTTTTTTTTTTTCTCCCTGAGACGGAGTCTTGCTCTGACACCCAGAGCTGGAGTGCAATGGTGTGATCTCAGTTCACTGCAACCTCCGCCTCATGGGTTCAAGCAATTCTCCTGTCTCAGCCTCCCCAGTAGCTGGGATTACAGATGGGCACCACCACACCCGGCTAATTTTTGTATTTTTGTAGAGACGGGGTTTCACCATGTTGCCTAGGCTGGTCTCAAACTCCTGACCTCGTGATCCACCTGAGTCAGCCTCCCAAAGTTCTGGGATTACAGGTGTGAGCCATCACGCCCAGCCAATCCCAGCACTTTGAGAGGCCCAGGTGAGGGGATCACTTGAGGCCACCTGTTTGGGACCAGCATGGGCAACATAGTGAAATCCTGTCTCTACAAAAGATTTTAAAATTAGCCAGATGTGGCTGGGCATGGTGGCTCATGCCTGTAATCCCAGCACTTTGGGAGGCTGAGGCGGGCAGATCATCTGAGGCCAGGAGTTCGAGACCAGTCTGGCCAACATGGAAAAACCCCGTCTCTACCAAAAATACAAAAATTAGCCAGGTGTAGTGGTGCATGCCTGTAATCCCAGCTACTCAGGAGGCTGAGGCACAAGAATTGCTTGAACCCAGGAAGCAGAGGTTGCAGTGAACTGAGATCACGCCATGGCACTCCAGTCTGGGCGATAGAGCGAGACTCTGTCTCAAAATAAAAATAAAAATAAAATAAAAATAAAAATAAATAAATAAATAAAATTAGCCAGGTGTGGTGGCATAAGCCTGTAGTCCCAGCTACTCAGGAGGCTGAAGTAGGAGGATCCCTTGAGCCCAGGAGCTCCAGGCTGGTCACTGCACTCCAGCCTGGGCGACAGGATAAGACTCTGTCTCAAAAACAACAATCAAACAAGCATTTTTGAGGATGTAGAGAAACCGGAAGCTTTGTGTGCTGTTAGTGGGATTGTAAAATGATGCAGCTATTATGGTTATGGGAAACAGAATGGAGGGTCCTCAAAAAATTAAAAACCACCATATGATCTAGCAATCCCACTTCCGGATATATAATCAAAAGAATTAAAAGCAGGGTCTCAAAGAGATTATTTGCACGCCCATGTTCACAGCAGCATTATTCACAATTGAAAGAGATAGAAGCAACCCAATGGCCATTAACGGATGAATGGATAAACCAAGTGTGATATATACATACAATAGAGTATTATTCAGCCTTAAAAAAGAAGGAAATCTTGTCACATGCTATAACATAGGTAAGCCTTGATGACATTATGCTAAGGGAAATAAGCCAGTCACAAACAATAAATACTGTATGATTCCACTTATATAAGGTATCTAAAGTAGTCAAATTCATAGAAATAGAAAGTAGAATGGTAGTTACCAGTGGCTGGGAGAAGGGGAACTGGGGAATTGCTGTTTAATGGGTGCAGGGTTTCCGTTTCACAAGATGAAAAAGTTCCGGAGGTCTGTTTCACAACAATGTCAATATACATAACACTACTGAACAGTACACTTACAAATGGTTAAGACAGTAAATCTTGTATGTTTTTTGTCACAAGAAAAAAAAAACTTTTAAAAAGCACTCATTTCTCTTTTTTTTTTTTTTTTTGACACAGAGTTTTGCTCTTGTCACCCAGGCTGGAGTGCAATGGCGCACTGGGCACATTGCAACCTCTGCCTCATGGGTTCAAGTGATTCTCTTGCCTCAACCTCCCAAGTAGCTGGGATTACAGGTGTGCACCACCAGGCTAAGCTAAATTTGTATTTTTAGTAGAGACAGAGCTTCACCATGCTGGCCAGGCTAGTCTCGAACTCCTGACCTCAGGTGATCCACCTGCCTCGGCCTCCCAAAGTGCTGGGATTACAGGCATGAGCCACTGTGCCCGGCCTAAATCAATCATTTGTGGGCCTCTGGGCTGTGGGACTCTGGGCCTCTTAAGAACATTGCCTTGTCCCTAGATCCTACTTAATAAGAAGTTTAAGTCTAACAGGTCAGTGTCTCTTCACAGACAGGAACACCAGAATCCCACCATTCTTATAAAAAGAAACAGGAACGCGGCCTCTGCAGCACCTCCCAAAAACTGTCATCACTCCTCAAAAATTCCTGACAGACCCTGATGTGGAAAGACTACTGCTCTCTTGCCTTTTACAGACTGGCTCATCCTCCAGAGGCTGAGGACTTTGTGGGTTGTGTTTTGTTTTGTTTTGTTCTGTCGCCCAGGCTGGAGTGCAGTGGCACAATCTCAGCTCACTACAACCTCTGCCTCCCAGGTTCAGGCGTTTCTCCTACCTCAGCCTGAAGCTGGGACTACAGGTGTGCACCACGGCGTACAGCTAATTTTTTGTATTTTTGTAGAGATGGGGTTTCACCATGTTGTTCAGGCTGGTCTTGAACTCCTGACCTCAGGTGATCCACCTGTCTTGGCCTCCCAAAGTGCTGGGATTGCAGGCGTGAGCCACCACGCCCGGCGACTTTGTGGGGTTTTTAAGGAGGTGCCTACATGCTTGATATGCACGAGGTCCTGTGAGCTGGGTGAGGTCATTTGATTATCTAATCCCACAGATGGGCCACCTCACATCAACTCCCCACCACCACCCCCAGTAAGAACATCCAGGCAACTGGTACTCCAAAGTTCACTGGCAAAACAACCATGGATCCACCAGGGGGCGCCGACACCACACTCAGCCATGCCCAGGGGCCCAGTCCCAGCCACCTACACAACCTAGGTTGACCTGCCTGCCTGTCTGCTCTCCATAGGTGGCAGATCTGGGTGGAAGGCTTAGGTCTCTGCCTAGGTAGATACCCCTTTGTTTATTTGTAAGTTATACTGACTCTCTCAGGGAAGAGCACATCAAACAATGCTAACATATTTTAATTCATATTTCCTCTGCTCCATAGAGGAGCAGGACCCTGGAAGAAAGGAATGGGCACATTTACTAGGAAAACCAAGTCTTGCCCAATTAGGAGGGTCACATACTGAAGTAATCACATAAATCGTGGGCCCTAAACTTCCAAAGGGCTTGAAAACAATCCTAAGGCCGGGTGCAGTGTCTCACACCTATAATCCCAGCACTTTGGGAGGCCAGGGCAGGTGGATTACCTGAGGTCAAGGGTTCAAGACCAGCCTGGCCAACATGGCAAAACCCCATCTCTACTAAATACAAAAATTAGCTGGACGTGGAGGCGGGCACCTGTGATCCCAGCTACTCAGGAGGCTGAGTTGGGAGAATCACTTGAACCTGGGAAGCAGAGGTTGCAGTGAGCCAAGACTGCGCCACTGCACTCCAGCCTCGGAAGGCAGAGTGAGACACTGTCTTAAAAAAGAAAAAAAGAAAAAAAAAGATTCCTGTCCTCTTCAAGCCCTGACCTTACCCATCACGCCAAATCCCCCAAATGAATCTTCAGGCCTCCTTCTAATGCCTTCCTTCCTCTTATACTACAAACATGCAAGTCATCTAGAAACAACTCCCTTCACCCTGCTTCCTCCACCTCAGGCTACCTGCCTGTACCTCCCTTAACCGAAGGGGTAGTCGGCAGCCCTATTTCTATTCCCTCATCTGCTATTCATTCCTCAAGCCATTAACTCCGTGAGTGTTCATGTCTATGTGCTAGAGCTGTCCTCCAGGGGTCTAATTTTCTTTTCCCTCCCTCCCTCCTTCCTTCCTTCCTCCCTTCCTTCCTTGCTTTTTTTCAAGAAACAGGGGGCCAGGCACGGTGGCTCACACCTGTAATCCCAGCACTTTGGAAGGCGGAGACGTGAGGATCATGAGGTCAGGAGATCGAGACCATCCTGGCTAACACGGTGAAACCCCGTCTCTACTAAAAATACAAAAAGAAATTAGCCAGGCGTGGTGGCGGACGCCTGTAGTCCCAGCTACTCGGGAGGCTGAGGCAGAAGAATGGCGTGAACCTGGGAGGCAGAGCTTGCAGTGAGCCAAGATCGCGCCACTGCACTCCAGCCTGGGCAACAGAGCGAGACTCTGTCTCAAGGGAAAAAAAAAAATAGAAACAGGGTCTCGCTATGTTGCCAAGGCTGGTTTTGAATACCTGGGCTCAAGCGATCCTCCTGCCTAGCCCCCCACAGGCATGAGCCACTCTGCCCAGCCTAATTTTCAAGTCAAATACCTGCTTGGTCTTTTTGCAGCTGGATTTCTCTGCATTACCTGACATGGTTAACAAACCTGACTTTTGCCTTCCCTGACACTACACTCTTTTTAATTTGCCTATTTTTCTCATTCTTTTACCTCTTCTGTCATTAATTCCTATGCGCCAACACACATACCCAGTACATAAGCGTATGTTTTCCGCCAATCTCCTCTTAAGTCTTCCATTCTCTCTATATAGTGGTTTTCTTTTTCTTTTGTACATTTTTTATATTTTTATTTTTTGGTAGAGACAGGGTCTCACTACGTTGCCCAGGCTGGTCTCGAACTCCTGGACTCAAGTAATCCTCATGCCTCAGCCTCCCAAAGTGCTGGGATTACAGGTGTGAGCCACCACACCAGGCTTATTTTTTTTAATATATAAATTTTTTTAAACAAAGAGATAGAGTCTCACTATATTGCCCAGGCTGGTCTCAAACTCCTAGGCTCAAGTGATCCTCCTGCCTTGGCCTCCCAAAGTACTAGTATTACGGCATGAGCTACCACGCCCAGCCTCTTTTTACTTTTTATCTTTTTTTTTTTTTTTTTCCGAGATGGAGTCTTGCTCTGTTGCCCAGGCTGGAGTGCAGTGGCGTGATCTTTGCTCACTGCAACCTCCACTTCCCAGGTTCAAGCAATTCTCCTGCCTCACCCTCCCAAGTAGCTGGGACTACAGGCACGTAACACTACGCCCGGCTAATTTTTCTATTTTTAGTAGAGACAAGGTTTCACCGTGTTGACCAGACTGGTCTCGAACTCCTGACCTCATGTGATCTGCCCGCCTTGGCCTCCCAAAGTGCTGGGATTACAGCCATGAGCCACTGTGCCAGCCCTCTTTTATTTTTTAAAATAGAGATGAGGTCCCACTATGTTGCCCAGACATGTCAGGCGACTTATCTATCCACCCGGCCCAGGGTATCCCAGAACGCTTCTGTGCTACCAGGCTCCTGGACCTTGGCAGGGTTCACAAGACTCATCAGTGTCACACATGTTTGTCTCCTCCAGCCTTTGGTGAACACCTATAAAGTCAATTCCCATTCTGTCCCCACTAACTCCTGACCACTCCCACACACAAATGAAGAGGAGTCTGCACTTGTGGAGAAGCCCACCCAGAAAATCAGAGCCCCTTACCTCACAGTAAACAATGTCCGCTCCATAATCCAGGGCCAGCAGCCTCATTGGAAGAGTCCCTACCCGAACCATTGGGGCCAGGATTAGCTTATTATGGTAATACAGAGAGAGGCTATTCAAAATCATTTCCTCCTCTGTTACAGCCTGAAAAAAAAAGAGGAAACAAGAGTCAGAAATTCAAATGAAGAAAATCTCTCCTGTTATCAAGAGCAGGCTTCCCTTCTTCAAGGTTCTAGCAGAGTAGTTTTCATTTTCTTTTGGTTGGTTGTTTATGTTTGATTGTTTTTGTTTTTGAGACAGTCTTGCTTTGTCACCCAGGCTGGAGTGCAGTGTAGTGCAGGGCTCACTGCAACCCAAGTAACTGGGATTATGGGCGTCTGCCACCACGACCGGCTAATTTTTGTATTTTTAGTAAAGATGGAGTTTTACAGCTAGGCACGATGGTTCACATCTGTAATCCCAGCACTTTGGGAGGCCGAGGCAGGCGGATCACCTGAGGTCAGGAGTTTGAGACCAGCCTGGCCAACATGGTGAAACCCTATCTCTACTAAAAAATACAAAAATTAGCTGGGCATGGTGGTGGGCACCTGTAATCCCAGCTACTCAGGAGGCTGAGGCAGGAGAATTGTTTGAACCTGGGAGGCGGAGGTTGCAGTGAGACAACATGGCACCATTGTACCCCCGCCTGGGCAACAAGAGCAAGACTCCATCTCAAAAAAAAAAAAAAAAAGATGGAGTTTCACCACATTGGCCAGGCTGGTCTTGAATTCCAGACCTCAAGTGATCTGCCCACCTTAGCCTCTCAGAGTGCTGGGATTACAGGCATGAGCCACTGCACCTGGCCTGTTTTCCTTTTCCCTGAACATAAAAGTTAGTATACATGCACATACATTCATCTAACAAATATTTATTAAGTACCTAGTCTGTGCCAGTCGCTGACCCAGTCTCCTGGGATACATTAGAGAAAAAAAAAAAAAAACAGACAAAAATCCCTGCTCTGGCAGTTTTCAATCATTTTTTTTTTTTACTCAGATACCTGCACTGGAGTATCTGAAGCAGAGTTTTCATTCTAGCCAGAGAGTATAGGCAAAAAACAAAAAGCATAACAAATAAGTAAACTATATAGTATGTTGGAAAACTGGTAATGCTAGAGCAGAGAGAAGGGAGATTGAAAGTGCTGGGGATGGGTTGCAATTTGAAATAGAGAAGTCAACATGGGCTTTAATGAGAAGATAAGATTTGATCAATGAAGACCCCTGAGAAGAAAAAAAAAATGGAGCAAAGATTTGAGTTACTCAAGAAGAATGCACAGCAGAGGAAATAACCAATGCAAAGGTCCTGAGGCAAGAGATTGCCTACTGTGTTAGAGGAACAGCAGGAAAGCCAATGTGATTAAAGCGTAGAATGTGGTCAGGCACAGTGGCTCACACCTATAATCCCAATACTTTGGGAGGCCAAGGTGGGTGGATCACTTGAAGTCAGGAGTTCGAGACCAGCCTGGCCAACATGGCAAAACCCCATCTCTACTTAAAATATAAAAAATTAGGCTGGGCACTGTGGCTTGCGCTTGTAATCCTAGCACTTTGGGAGGCTGAGGCAGGTGGATCACAAGGTCAGGAGTTCCAGACCAGCCTAACAAGGTGAAACCCTGTCTCTACTAAAAATACAAAAATTAGCCAGCTGGGCCGAGTGAGGTGGCTCACGCCTGTAATCCCAGCACTTTGGGAGGCAGAGGCAGGTGGATCACCTGAGGCCAGGAGTTCAAGACCAGCCTGGCCAAGATGGTGAAACCCCGTCTCTACTCAAAATACAAAAATTAGCTGGGCATGATGACAAGTGCCTGTAATCCTAGCTACTTGGGAGGCTGAGGCAAAGAATCTCTTGAACCCAGGAGGCGGAAGATTGCAGTGAGTCGAGCTCATGCCACCGCACTCCAGCCTGGGCGACAGAGCAAGACTCTGTCTCGAAAAAAAAAAAAAAAAAATTAGCCAGCTGTGCTGATGCATGCCTGTAGTCCCAGCTACTCTGGAGGCTGAGGCAAGAGAATTGCTTGAACCCAGGAGGTGGAGGTTGCAATAAGCCAAGATCGCGCCATTGCACTCTAGCCTGAGCAACAGAGGAAAACTCCGTCTAAAAATAAAAATAAAAAATATATATATATCATTAGCGGGATGTGGTGGTACACACCTGTAATCCTAGCTACTCGGGAAGCTGTGGCATGAGAATTGCTTCAACCTGCAAGGCACAGGTTGCAGTGAGCTGAGATTGCGCCGCTGCACTCCAGCCTGGGTAACAGAGGGTAAATGTCTCAAAAAAAAAACACATAGAATGAAGAAGAGAGACCAGGCACGGTGGCTCATGCCTATAATCCCAGCACTTTGGGAGGCCAAGGCAGGAGGATTGCTTGAGGCCAGGAGTTTGCAGACCAGCCTGGGCGACATAAACTCAGTCTCTACCAAAAAAAAAATTTTTACTTAATTACCCAGGCATGGTGGCATATGCCTATGGTCAGAGCAATTTGGAAGGCTAAGGCAGAATGATGACATGAGCCCAGGAGTTTCAGGTTACAGTGAGATATGATAATACCGCTAAACTCCAGTCTAGGCAACAGAGCAAGGAAAAAGAAAAAAAAAAAAGGGGAAAACACAGAGTCAGATACACAATGTTAACAGCAGTAAGAAAACAGGATACAATGGTCAGATCATGTAGAGCCTTGTAGGATACGCTGAGAATTTCATTAGCTCTGCATGAACTGTCTCATATTTTTACATGATCATTATGACTGCTGCACTAAGAGTGGACTATCCGGGGGCACAGATGCAGGAAGACCAGAGAGAAGGCGATTCTGTAATCAACGTGAAAGATGATGGTGGCTCCCTCAGACCCTGGAGCTGGTAGTGAAGGTGGTGAGAAGTGGTCACATTCTAGAAATACTCTGAAGGGAGAGCCAACAGGAGGAAAAAGAAGAAAATCAGAATCTCACGTCCCAAAGAAAACTACTGCTTATATTATGTTTTGTTTTGTTTTTTTAAACAGAGTCTTGCTCTGTTGCCCAGGCTAGAGTGGTGCAGTGGTGCAATCTTGGCTCACTGCAACCTCTGCCTCCCGGGTTCAAGCAATTCTTCTGCCTCAGCCTCCCGAGTAGAGTAGCTGGCACTACAGGCACGCGCCACCATGCCCAGCTAATTTTTGTATTTTTAGTAGAAATGGGGCTTTGCCATATTGGCCAGGCTGGTCTTGAACTCCTGACCTCGTGATCCGCCCACCTCGGCCTCCCAAAGTGCTGGGATTACAGGCATGAGCCACCACGCCCAGCCTAATATGATTTATTCTAACCAAATATGGTCTCCTCTAAACAGTCACAAAGAGGCCAGGCATGGTAGCTCATGCTATAATTCCAGTGCTTTGGGAGGATGAGACAGATGAATTGCTTGAGCTCAGGAGTTCGAGACAAGCCTGGACAACATGGCAAAACTCCATCTCTACCCAAAAATAATAAAAAAAATAAAATAAAATTAGCTGGGGGTGGTGGCACATGCCTATAGTCCCGGTTACTTGGGAGGCTGAGGTGGGCGGATTGCTTGAGGCCATGAGTTCAACACCAGCCTGACCAACATAGCAAAATCCCATCTTTACAAAAAATAAAAATAATAAAAAGACAGGCAGTGGCTCACGCCAGTTATCTCAGCACTAAGGAGGCCACGGTGGGGAGATCGCTTGAGTTGGAGATGGGAGATCAGCTTGGAGTTGGAAATTAGCCTGGGTAACATGGCAAGACCTCATCTCTACAGAAACATAAAAATTAGCCAGGAGTGGTAGTGCATGCCTGTAGTACCAGCTCCTCGGGAGGCTGAGGTGAGATCACTAGAGCCTGGGAGGCAGAGGTTGCCGAGCTGAGCTGAGATCATACCACTGCACTCCAGCCTGGGTGACAGTGAGACCCTGTTTGAAAATAAAAATAAAACTAGGCCAGGCAAGGTGCCTCACGCCTATAATCCCAACACTTTGGGAGGCCAAGGTGGACAGATTGCTTGAACTCAGGAGTTCAAGATCAGCCTGGGCAACATGGTGAAACCCCATCTCTACAAAAAATGCAAAAATTGGGCTGGGCACGGTGGTTCATGTCTGTAATCCTAGTGCTTTGGGAGGACGAGGTGGGTGGATCACTTGAGGTCAGGAGTTCAAGACTAGCCTGGCCAATATGGTGAAACCCCATCTCTACTAGAAATACAAAAATTAGCCAGACGTGGTGGCATGCGCCTGTAATCCCAGCTACTCAGGAGGCTGAGGCAAGAGAATCACTTGAACCCAGGAGATGAAGTGAGCTGACATTGTGCCACTGCACTCCAGCCTGGGTGACACAGCAAGACTCTATCTTAAAAAAAAAAAAAAAAAAAATTAGCACCTGTAGTCTCAGCTACTTGGGAGGATGAAGTTGGAGGATCACTTGGGCCTGGGAGGTTGAGGCTGCAGTGAGCCATGATCATGCCACTGCACTCCAACCTGGGTGACAGAGCAAGACCCTGTCTCAAAAAAAATTTTTTTTTAATTTTTAAATAAAAATAATTTTAAAAAGAAATAATCTCTGATCCAAGGTCTAAAGGAAGAGAACATGTTAACCAGTCCAATAAGTAGAAAGAAAATCTTTCCCATTTCATTAATAGCATCTCCAGTCTCCCAATTACTCATTCTTAACCCACATTCCCCACATTCAATCCATCACTGACTTCTATTGAAATAACCTTCAAAATATAACTAACCCACATGCTTTACTACATCCCAATGGCCACAACTGCGCACCAGAAACCCTCTGCTCATCTGTTGCCAGGACTTTAGCACAGCCCCCAAATGTGTCTCCCAAAATCTACACTTGCCCCTTCCTATCCATTCTGCCAGTATGGGATCCTAAAAAGGCAACTCTGATAATACCACTCCCCCGTTTATACCTTTCAATGGCTTCCCACTGACTTTAGGAAAAATCCTAAACCTTTCTAATGGCCCACAAGGCCCTGCATGATCAGTCCCTACCCACCTCTCCAGCCTCACCCTCACCTGTATCTCTCTCACCCTCCCTCTCGGCCCTGGCCACCCTGGCATTCCCTTTTTTTTTTTTTGAGATGGAGTCTCCCTCTGTTGCCCAGGCTGGAGTGCAGTGGCGCAATCTTAGCTCACTCCAACCTCCACCTCCCAGGTTCAGCCTCCTGCCTCAGCCTCCCGAGTAGCCGGGATTACAGGAACCCACCACCACACCCAGCTAACTCCTGACCTCAGGTGACCCACCCACTTTGGCCTTCCAAAGAGCTGGGATTACAGGTGTGAGCCACTGTGCCCGGCCACCCTGGCCTTCCTTTAAAGTCTCCCACACCAAACTGTCTGCTTCCCTGGGGCCTGCCCACTTGCAGTTCTGTCTGGAATACTCCTCCAACTCAGTCATGCATGCCCATGCTAAGGTCCCCTTGTCCTTGAATGCCCCCTTTGTGAAGATACGTCCCTACAGAAAATCAAATTCAGGTCCCTGGTCCCATGCTTTCCAAACACCCTACATTTCTCTGCAGCTCAGTTACACTCCATGTGTCCACACTGACTGCTGTAGTTTCTTGTTCAATCCTCAGCTCCTCCTGGAGACCACCAGGACAACAAGTTCTACAAGAACAGGAGTGTGGCTGCTTAGTTCACTGCCAAATTTCTAGCACTGAGCCAGGTACATGACCTTTAGAGGCTGCTTAGTAAGGTGTGACTGAATACTCACCACTGTGGTAGCCAAGAGGACAGCCTCTTGTAGGGTGGTTGGTCTGGCAACTTCCTCTGGCACTCAGTCAGAGGTGCCTGACACACCCTGCCTCTAAGGAGGCTCCTCTGAGAAAAACTAGGCAGCCCCCACGCCTTTCCCAGTTACTGCCACAACCACTCACCCCACCCTGAGATCACACCCACATCACCACTTTAGTCACTCATTTCCAATCTCTTCTACCATTCCTTTTAAGGGCTGGTCTCCTCTATTACGCTCAATTTCTTAGACAGTAACCTTGCCTGGGCGAGGTGGCTCATGCCTATAATCCCAGCACTTTGGGAGGCCAAGGCAGGAGGATCACCTGAGATCAGGAGTTCCAGACCAGCCTGGCCAACATGATGAAACCCTGTCTCTACTAAAAATAAAAAAATTAGCCAGGCATGGTGGTGTGCACCTGCAATCCCAACTACTCGGGAGGCTGAAACAGGAGAATCACTCGAACCAGGGAGGCAGAGGTTGCAGTTAGCCAAGATCGCACCACTGCCCTCCAGCCTGGGCAACAGAGTGAGACTCCATCTCAAAAAATAAAAAATAATAACCTTAACTTCAGTTACATGGACATAATATCCTGTTAACCTTAAAAAAAAAAAAAGACATTAAAGAAAAATACCTCCAAACATGTTGAGTTTATTTGAGAATGAGAGAAAAGGATTATAATCCAGGATACACAGAAGGGCAAGCCACAAGTACATCTGGTGACAGAAGGGGAAAAGGAAGCTTTTATTGGCAGAAAGGGAGAGATTTATATAAGTTGCTTAGAAACAGAGTTCATGGCCAGACACAGTGGCTCATGCCTGTAATCCTAGCACTTTGGGAGGCCAAGGCAGGCGGATCACGAGGTAAAGAGATCAAGACCATCCTGGCCAACATGGTGAAACCCCGTCTCTACTAAAAATACAAAAATTAGCTGGGTGTGGCGGCGCATGCCTGTAGTCGCAGCTACTCAGGAAGCTGAGGCAGGAGAATCGCTTGAAACCGGGAGGCAGAGGTTGCAGTGAGAGATCACGCCACTGCATTCCAGCCTGGTGACAGAGCGAGACTCATCTCCAAAAAAGAAAAAAAAGAGTTCATGAGTTTCCTAGAGGATCAAAGCCAGAGTTGTCTTCAGTTCATTGGTGGAGATGCCATTACTGGGCAAGTATTCTTTCCAGAGCATTTTATCTGAATTACGATAGTCCTAAAAAATGTCTATGCCAGGCAAGGTGGCTCACACCTGTAATCCCATCACTTTGGGAGGCCAAGGCAGGAGGATCACTCAAGGCCAGGAGTTTGGGACCAGCCTGGGCAACATAGCAAGATCCCATCTCTACCAAAAAAATATATATTTTTTTTAACTAGCCAGGAGTGATGGAAGGTGCCTGCAGTCCCAGCCACTCTGGGAGGCTTAAGCAGGAGAATCATTTGGAGTCCAAGAGTTCGATGCAGCAGTGAGCCATGATTGTGCAACTGTACTCCAGCCTGGGTGACAGAGCAAGGCCCTGTCTCCAAAAAAAAGAAAAAGAAAACCAAAATGTCTACTGATAAACTTTGTCATAGAAATATATATACATATGCAAAACATGCAAGCCATGCAAAGCAGGTAATTCAAGAAAGACATGAAGGGATTTCTAGTGGGTATTTATTTATTTATTTATTTTTTGAGATGGAGTCTCACTCTGTCACCCAGGCTAGAGTACAGTGGCATGATCTTGGCTCACTGCAATCTCCACCTCCGAGGTTCGAGCAATTCTCCTGCCTCAGCCTCCTGATTAGCTGGGACAAAAATTAACCACCATGCCCGGCCAATTTTTGTGTTTTCAGTAGAGACGGGGTTTCACCATGTTGGCCAGACTCGTCTTGAACTCCTGACCTCAAGTGATCCACCCGCCTCAGCCTCCCAAAGTGCTGGGATTGCAGATGTGAGTCACCACTCCTGGCCTCCAGTGGGGTTTTTAGAAAATCCTTGGAAACAGTTCTTATCTCAGACATGTAAGCATGAGCTCCCTCTACTTCACACCTTCCTTGTCCTATTTTGACAAAAGCGGTTTCATCCTGGTATCTGCAACTTTCATAATCCCATTAATTATAGTGCTTTCAGATTGAACATAACACTATTCAGGAAAAATAATGGGTATAAACAAACTTTACCATTCCCTTCCCTGTCAATTTTCCCCAAAGACAAAGCTTGCTTAAAAAGCAATTTCTGGCCAGGCATGGTGGCTCACACCTGTAATCCCAGCACTTTGGGAGGCTGAGGCGGGGGGATCGTTTGAGGCCAGGAGTTCAAGACCAGCCCAGGCAACATAATAAGACACCACCTCTACAAAAAATTAGCTGGGCATGGTGGTGCACACCTGTGGTCCTAGCTACTCCACCTGCCTCAGCCTCCCAAAGTGTTGGGATTACAGGCGTGAGCCACTGCATCCAGCTCTAAAATTCAAATTTGGAAAGTCAACTAGAATCAAGTATTTACAGAATTATCTTATTTCCTAATCTGAACATGTGGCTGGGTCCAGTGGCTCATGCCTATAATCCCAACACTTTGGGAGGCCAAGGTTGGCAGATTACCTGAGCTCAGTAGTTCAAGACCAGCCTGGGCAACATGGCAAACCCCATCTATACCAAAAAATGCAAAAATTAGCCGGGTATGGTGGTGCAGGCCTGTGATCCTTGGGGGGCTGAGGCAGGAGAATCACTTGAACTTGTGAGCTGGAGGCTGCAGTGAGCCAAGATCGTATCACTGCACTCCAGCCTGGAAATTGGAGCAAGACTCTGCCTTGCAAAAAAATAAAAAAAGTGTAAATACACCAGGTGTGGTAGCTCACACCTGTAATCCTAACACTGGGAGGTTGAGGCAAGAGGATCATTTGAGCCCAAGAGTTCAAGACCAGTCAGGGCAACATAGTAAGACCCCATCTCTATTAAAAATAAAAATTAAAAACAAAAATTAAAAACAGAAAACAAAATACATGCACATGACAAAAAGTAAAAATGATTTGTTAGATTTGAGGAGAAAGAGGTGATATAGCTTTTTTTTTTTTTTTACAGATGGGACCTTGCTGTGTTGCCCAGGCTGGAGTGCAGCAGCACAATCATGGCTCACTGCAGTCCCAAACTCCTGGGCTCTAGTGATCCTCCCATCTCAGCATCCGGAGTAACTGGGACTACAGGCATGTTCCACCACATCTAGCTAATTTTGTGTTTAAATTTTTCTGTAGCGATACAGTCTTGCTATGTTGCTCAGGCTAGTCTCCAACTCCTGGCCTCTAGCGATCCTCCTGCCTAACCTTCTGAAGTGCTGGAATCAGGCGTGACCCACTGTGCCCAGCCCTGATACAGCATTTCATAGTTAAGATCCTGAGCTCTGGAATTGGACAGACCTTCACTTGAATCCCAGCTGTGCCTCGGGCACATTAATTAACCCAGCTGAGCCTCAGCTTCTCCTTGTGGAATATGAGGCTCCACTATGGGAGTCAAAAGAAATGCTGTGAAGAGTGAATTCCATGGTGTACCACAGTTCTCAGCACATAGTAAAGGCTTAATAAATGTTAGCCACTCTCATCATGCTTTCATGGTTTCAACACTCTATTTTTTGTTTGTTTGTTTTGAGACGGAGTCTCGTACTGTCTCCCAGGATGGAGTGCAGTGGCGTGATCTCAGCTCACTGCAACCTCCGCCTCCCGGGATTACAGGTGCCCACCACCACGCCCAGCTAATTTTTTGTATTTTTTTTTTAGTAGGGATGGGGTTTCACCATGTTGGCCAGGCTGGTCTCAAACTCCTGACTTCGTGATTCACCCGCCTTGGCCTCCCAAAGTGCTGCGATTACAGGTGTGAGCCACCGCGCCTGGCCTCTAACGTCTATTATTATGTTGTTATATCGACAAACATCTGCTAGCTCTTTTAAGATCAAGGCAGCGTGTGAGGTATAAAGACACGGAAAGCACTAAGCTCTTAACCTCAAAGAGCTTCTCAGCTCTACAACTGCCATCATCTATCAACTGAACCATGACAACAGTCTCCAAACCAGTCTCTCTGCTTCCAGGCTTATCACTTCCAATCCATGCTCCTTTCAGCCAAAGGGCTCTTTCCAAACGCAAAGATATGATACGCAAAACATGATAGTTCCATTTCTGGATGCCTTCCCTACTGCCTGTAAAATTAAGTCTACACTCTTTAACACAGTAAATATAAGGTCTGGTCTCCACCTTCCATAGAAGCCTCTTTCATCACCTGCCTCCTGCCCTCAGAACTCCCCCATGCTAAGCTTCAGCTATTCTTAAATATTTCTAGTTCCCCAGCCTGGCCTGCTCTCTCTCAGTATGGGGTCTCTGAACAAGCTGTCCCTGCCCAGGGGCCACGTCCCTATTCTTCCACCTGGCTGACTCCCTGTAGACTTTTAGAACCTCATCACCTCCTCCTGGAAGCCTTCTCTGACCAACATCTCCCAAAACACGGTAAAGGCATCTGTGAGCTCATTCCTGTCCTGGCATGGAGCTATCCTGGCAACTATTAATAGAAGAGCAACTATCTGTCAATATGCCTTCTTCACTGTAAGGTGAAAATAGGCACTGTGGCTTGTTCATCACCAGATCCTCATCAGAGAGCATACAATCTGGCATATGGTAGATGCTTAGTGTTTGCTGTAAAAAGAAGTTAATGGCAGCCGGGTGAGGTGGCTCACGCCTGTAATCCCAGCACTTTGGGAGGCCAAGGCAGGCGGATTACCTAAAGTCGGGAGTTCGAGACCAGACCAGCCTGACCAACATGGAGAAACCGCGTCTCTACTAAAAATACAAAATTAGCCAGGTGTGGTGGCGCGTGCCTGTAATCCCAGCTACTTGGGAGGCTGAGGCAAGAGAATCACTTGAACCCGGGAGGCGGAGGTCACAGTAAGCTGAGATCATGCCACTGCACTCTAGCCTGGGCAACAAGAGCGAAACTCCATCTCCAAAAAAAAAAAAAAAAACAAGAAGTTAATGGACCAAGTGCAACAAGAGCTATGATCCACTCCATGCTTCAGTCACAGAAGAACTCTATCCCAGCCAAAGTGCATTTAAAGTGCTTTTTTATCACTCAAGTTTGGTTTTAGAGGAGACGAATGACTACTCCAATCTTTGGCTTACCCAGTAAAGGACTACAAGCCCTTTGGCCAACTTGCATGGAGCCATCACTTGAGTGAACAAGATCCACATAAGAAAGCAACAGGAGAAGAGGTTGAGCCCAATTCTGGATACTGATTAGGAAATAATCTGCAGGCAACAAGGATTCATGAATGGTTTTTGAGTCAAAGGGTAACATGGCCATAGCTGTGCTTTTTTTTTTTTTTTTTCAGATAGACTCTTGCTCTATCACCCAGGCTGGAATGCAATGGCACAATCTCAGGTCACTGCAACCTCCGCCTCCCGGGTTAAAGCAATTCTTCCACTTCAGCCTCCCGAGTAGCTGGGATTACAGGTGCCTGCCACCATGCTCAGCTAATTTTTGTATTTTTGTAAAGAAAGGGTTTCACCACGTTTGCCAGACTGGTCTTAAACTCCTGACCTCGTGATCTGCCCGCCTTGGCCTCTCAAAGTGCTGGGATTACGGGCGTGAGCCACCACACCAGGCCTAGCTGTGCTTTAATAACATCACTCGGGAAACAGAAGGTAGACAAGAGGGTAAAAAACAAAGAGCAGGTAGGGAGCTGGATGAGAAGGAAGGTCAAAGGGTCCAGGAATACTATAGTGATAATGACTGAAAATATGATTACCTGCACACAGCCCTGCTACAGGTGGGAAAATGGATGGACAATAAAGGAATACCAATAGCACTTTTTATTGCTGTAATGCTTTGCAATTCCCATAGTGCTTCATTTATAACTGTGATTCTCAAGCTTAGTTACATCTGGAGAGGTTTCTAAAAATACCAATTTCTCGGCTGGGCACAATGGCTCACATCTGTAATCCCAGAACTTCGGGAGGCCAAGGCAGGCAGATAAACTGAGGTCAGGAGTTCGAGATCAGCCTGGTCAAAATGGCAAAACCTCATCTCTACTAAAAATACAGAAATTAGCCGGGTTTGGTAGCACGTGCCTGTATTCCCACCTACTGGGGTGGCTGAGGCAGAAGAATCACTTGAACCTGGGAGGCAGAGGTTACAGTGAGTCGAGATTGTACCACTGAAGTCTAGCCTGGGTGACAGAGCAAGACCTTGTCTAGGCCTTAACCCAAATCAATTAAATCAGAATGTAAACTCCACAAGGGCAGGGATTTTGGCTGTCTTCCTCACTATCAATGCCTGGCACATGCGTGGTGCTCAGGAAGTATTTGTTGAATGAATGATTGAATGAATGAATGAATATACCATTATTAACTGAGATCCAAGGAACACACCAAGCTCCTGATCTCAGGAGCTTAGATTTTTTTTCACAATAAGGACACCTTTCCTATTTCTAAAGCACTACTTATAAAAATATCTCAGAAAACATTTAGAAGTTAATCAATGTCTTCTGTGAGTGAGGGGGAAAAAAGGTAGGCAGTGTCTAGTGATGTGACAAGAAGAAATTAGTGGCCACAGACACAGACAGGCTTAGGCAAGCTCTAACTCCTGTGAAATTTTGAGGTAATCATATTGTAAGGACTCAAGCATAATGAGAAAACAACTATATATTAACCAGCTACCCTACCCTGGATATTTGAACAAAACCCAAAAACCCAAATGCATATACATACCTATTATTTTGTTCTGATACTTCAGGATTACTTTGATATATGTGTTCTGGCTTTGTACAGAGTAATTCTTTGTTTGATATCTGAAAAACAGTGGCACATGGAAATGGATGAAACCTGTTGGGACAAACATCCAAGGGACCTTTTTTTTTTTTTTTTGAGACAGAGTCTCGCCCTGTCGCCCAGGCTGGAGTGCAATGGTGCGATCTCGGCTCACTGCAACAACCTCCGCCTCCCAGGTTCAAACGATTATCCTGCCTCAGCCTCCCGAGTAGCTGGGATTACAGGCATGAGCCTAGCCCCAAGGAACTATCTGGATAAGGAGAAGCCCTGAGTTTGGAAAGAATCATAAAAGTAGCATAGAATTGGGCCGGGCACAGCGGCTCACACCTGTAATCTCAGCACTTTGGGAGACCAAGGTGGGCAAATCATGAGGTCAGGAGTTTGAGACCAGCCTGCCCAACATAGTGAAACCCTGTCTCTATTAAAAATACAAAAATTAGCTGGGAGTGGTAGCGCACGCCTCTAATCCCAGCTACTCAGATGGCTGATGCAGGAGAATCCCTTGAACCCAGATGGCAGAGACTGCAGTGAGCTGACATCGCACCACTGTACTCCAGCCTGGGCAACAGAGTGAGACTGTCTATAAAAAAAAATAAAATAAAAAAAAGTATCCAGCCATTGTCAAATATGGTGGGAGGGAAAGGGCAAAATCACCCCTGTTTTAGAACCACTACCCTATCCAATGACTGTTCATTCACCCATCACTACTCAAAACTTTCTCTTCCTACTTCCAGATATTTTCTTGTGGAGAAAAAAAGCCTCTCTTCCTCTGATTTATCTGGTAACTCTCCAGAAAGTCTAATTGTGTAGCACAAGGGTAGAGTGTACTTAAAATTGTGAAAGTTTTTCCTCATACTATTCCAAAAAAAGCAAAGTTTTTATCTTTTCATTGGTATTTGATGAAACTGAAACGTTTGCTCCAGATGTTACGAACCTCCCAGAGAGTTAATCCATAAATATTTACCTTATCTCCCACCCCAGGCACTGCAAATTACAGAAAAGATCTGACACCCATTTTCCAGATCTGTTCAAGAAGTATCTGTTGGGCATGGTGGCTCACGCTTATAATCCCATCACTTTGGAAGGCCGAGGTGGGAAGATCGCTTGAGGCCAGGAGTTCGAGACCAGCCAGGCCTACATAGTGAAACCCTGTCTCTACTAAAAACAGAAAAAATTAGCCGGGCGTGGGTGGTGTACGGCTGTAGTCTCAGCTACTTGGGAGGCAGAGGCAGGAGAATCACCTGAACCCAGGAGGTGGAGGTTGCAGTGAGCCGAGATTGCGCCACTGCACTCCAGCCTGGGTGACAGAACGAGACTGTGTCTCAGAAAAGAAAAAAAAAAAGTGACTCGTATAGTTCTCGTTCTTACAACCCGAATATCTGAATTCAGGTAAAATATTCTGCCTGACCAGGGCTACATGATAAGCCAAGTACTTGATCACTTTGTAGGGTCGCAGCACCCTTCTTACTACTATTTTAGGTAATTCAGGTTTCTGACGGGGAAGCCAGTGGAGCTGAGCGGGTTGCAAGAGGGGTGGGTTCTGGATGAGAAGTTGGGACGAGTGACGAGGGAGTAGAGAGTGAACCTTGGCTGAAAAGGAAGGAAAATAACTGTGAAGAAGAGATGACCCAACTTGAAATAAAGCCTGAAGACCTTATCTCCCACTTGAGAGAGAGAAGAAGCTGAAAGCCATCAGCTTGCACTCTGGGCTCACAGACAGAGAGGGTGAGGGGTTGAGCCCAGATCTATGACTTCAGACCCCTGTCTCGGCCCCTAGGCCTGATCATTCATTCAAACTCTCAATAAACACGGATTACCAGACCCTGCGCAGGGAACACATCTGGGAAAACAGCTGCAACCTCGGATACCAGCACGGGACAAGCTATCTCAGGGCAATGAGGAACAACTAAAGAGAATCCCAGGAACCAGGTAACCAATCGCCAGAAGCCCTCCGCCCTCATGGTCCATTGGGTCAAGGCCCCACTGCCGCCTCGTATCGCCAGCCTCCAGTCCTGCCTCCACGACGCGCCCTTCCCCAAGGCTGGCCGGGTCTGGATGTCGCCATCCCCTATTCGGAGCTACAGACCTCGCAGCTGAACTCTTAAAAAGAACCTCGCTTCTTCCTCACGGTGCTCCAGCGCCACACACCGTACTGAGCCTCGCCAGCCACCGTACGCGAGGCCGCGGCGCGTCCGTGACATCACTGATGTGCGCTTCTCCCGCACTAAGGGAAACATGGCTCTAGCGCGGCCGGTGCGGCTCTTTTCCCTCGTGACTCGGTTGCTCCTGGCGCCGCGACGGGGCCTCACGGTCCGCAGTCCCGACGAACCCCTGCCGGTGGTGCGCATCCCAGTGGCTCTACAGCGGCAGTTGGAACAGCGGCAGAGCAGGCGGCGGAACCTCCCGAGGCCGGTGCTGGTTCGACCCGGACCGCTGCTGGTTTCGGCGCGGCGGCCGGAGTTGAACCAGCCGGCGCGCCTCACACTGGGCCATTGGGAGCGCGCGCCGCTAGCCTCTCAAGGCTGGAAGAGTCGACGCGCGCGTCGGGACCACTTCTCCATCGAGCGCGCGCAACAGGAGGCGCCAGCGGTGCGAAAGCTCTCGTCTAAGGGCAGCTTTGCTGACCTGGGCCTGGAGCCCCGTGTGCTGCACGCACTACAGGAGGCTGCGCCTGAAGTCGTTCAGCCCACAACCGTGCAGTCTAGCACCATCCCCCCACTACTTCGCGGCCGCCATGTCCTTTGCGCCGCAGAAACCGGCAGTGGCAAGACTCTCAGCTACCTCCTGCCGCTGCTTCAACGGCTCGTGGGCCAGCCAAGCCCGGACTCCCTTCCTATCCCCGCGCCCCGAGGCCTGGTCCTTGTTCCTTCCCGAGAATTGGCCCAACAGGTGCGGGCTGTGGCCCAACCCTTGGGCCGCTCCTTGGGCCTGCTGGTGCGGGACCTGGAGGGAGGCCACGGCATGCGTAGGATCAGGCTGCAACTGTCCAGACGGCCTTCAGCAGATGTGCTTGTGGCCACTCCAGGGGCTCTGTGGAAGGCCCTGAAAAGTCGATTAATCAGTCTGGAGCAACTCTCCTTCTTGGTGTTGGATGAGGCAGACACACTGCTGGATGAAAGCTTCCTGGAGCTGGTGGACTACATCTTAGAGAAGAGCCACATAGCAGAAGGCCCAGCTGACTTGGAAGACCCCTTCAATCCCAAAGCTCAGTTAGTGCTGGTAGGAGCCACATTTCCCGAAGGTGTAGGCCAGTTGCTGAATAAAGTCGCCAGCCCAGATGCTGTCACCACTGTCACCAGCTCCAAGCTCCACTGTATCATGCCTCATGTGAAACAGACATTTCTGAGACTGAAGGGAGCCGATAAGGTGGCCGAGCTGGTGCACATCCTCAAGCATCGTGACAGAGCAGAAAGGACTGGTCCCTCAGGAACTGTTCTGGTGTTCTGTAATAGCTCCAGCACTGTGAACTGGCTGGGATATATTCTGGATGACCACAAAATCCAACACCTAAGGTTGCAGGGGCAAATGCCAGCCTTGATGAGGGTAGGAATCTTCCAGTCCTTCCAGAAGAGCTCCCGAGACATACTTCTCTGCACAGACATAGCCTCTCGGGGCCTGGACAGCACTGGTGTGGAGCTGGTTGTCAATTATGATTTCCCCCCAACGCTGCAAGATTACATCCACAGAGCAGGGAGAGTGGGCCGTGTGGGGAGCGAGGTGCCAGGCACCGTCATCAGTTTTGTGACCCATCCCTGGGATGTGAGCCTGGTTCAGAAGATTGAGCTGGCGGCTCGCCGAAGGAGAAGTCTTCCAGGACTAGCATCCTCGGTGAAAGAGCCTTTGCCGCAAGCAACCTGATTTTGACAAATCTGATTAAAATGTGATGCTAGAACAGGGATCTTTCCCAGTATCTTGGGTGGGTGACCACACTTGTCAGTGGGAGGCTCTGGGCTGCCCTGTCGGCTCCTTGAGGGCGGGATGACCTGCTTTGTGACTTGGAAAGGTACGCTGCTGGCCAGCATTGGAGAAGAAGCTGCTGAGCATGGCTTTCTGTAGTCTTTAGCAAGACACAAGTGGATTTTGACTTTGTGTCATGTCATGATTTCTAACAATAAATGATGTTTTTATGTGCCTCCCCTAAGAATAATTAGCACTGGGGCGGAATTCAGTAGTTTCTGAGGATTCATACCCCAAACCTCCACATCTAGGACAAAGGCTCTTTCGGTTGATGTTTTCATTTATAAACATTTAGTTTGTATTTCCTGCCCCCAAAAAGGTATCCATTAAGCCCCCAGGGAAAGGAAAGGAAAGGAAATGTGACTAGCAGTAGACAGAGTTACTCTCTAACAATGCCCAAAACAAACGGGCGTCTTGGCGAAATCTCTGGAAGGTACTGGCAGAAAAGTAAAGGGTAGACGAACACAGAAGTTTTGCTTGTACATTTTCAGGTTCTGCCTTCTATCCCAACTCGGTAGCCGAGAAAGAGGAGAGATGATTAAACGGTTTTACAAAACTGGAAAAATAACCATATAGCATTTTCTTTTTATATATATATATATATATATATATATATATATATATATACACACACACACACACAAAAATTACAAAAATCAACCCGGTGTGGTGGCACGCGCCTGTAGTCCCAGCTACTCGGGAGGCTGAGGCAGGAGAATCACTTGAACCTGGGAGGCGGAGGTTGCAGTGAGCCAAGATCATACCACTACACTCCAGCCTAGGGGACAGAGCAAGACTCCATCTCAAAAAAAAAAAAAAAAAAAGCCGGGTGTGGTGGCTCACGCCTGTAATGCCAGCACTTTGGGAGGCTGAAGCGGGAGGATCACCTGAGGTCAGGAGTTTAAGACGAGCCTGGTAAACATGCGAAACCCCATCTCTATTAAAAATACAAAAAAATTAGCTGAATGTGGTGGTGCACGCCTGTAATCCCAAATACTTGGGAGGCTGAGGCACAAGAATGGCTTGAATTCTGGAGGCGAAGGTTTCAGTGAGCCAAAATTGCACTTCTGCACTCCAGCCTGGGTGACAGAGCTGATATTCTGTCTCAAAAAAAATAACAGAATCCTGAGCCCCACTCCAGATGGGATTAAGCTCTCTAAAGTTTGACCTGAGAATACTCTTTGTAAACTCCCCCAGGTGATACTTGGGCCCTCCCAAATTGATAAACCATTTGTCTATGCTGTACTGCCTTTCCCAGAGTCCCAGCAAATTCCTGTAAGGCTTTGTACCCCCACAAGACAAGAGGGATGCTTCCGGACAAGTACTCTCTCCAGAGCCTTGGAGAATCTGAGTGATCTCATGCTAGCCCTCCTGCCAGAACAGACTTCCCAGGAACCGTCCCCTTGATATTTTACCTCCTACCACTCCCTGCAGGCCATCAATTAGCACCACACTAAAGCAACTTATGAGAGAAGGTGCTATGATTCTCAACCGGGGTGACCCAGTCTCCAAAGATCGGGCCGTCTCTACCTCCTGGGCATATCCCCTCTGCAATAACCCCACTAAATAAATGTCCCATGTTTACTTTTTCAAGGCCAGTAATAGGGAGACCTCTCCTTAAGGTCATCTCTCTTTGGTAGGAAGTTCTTGGCCACACTGAACCAAAGGCAGCTCCTAGTGTGGTCCTGATCAGGCTAAGGGCAGAGTTGCCTGTTTCCTTTGAGTAGGACCAAATCGCCTTTTTTTAAATATAAAAAAAATAGACACAAGGTCTAGCTATATTACCCAGGCTGGTCTCAAATTCCTGGGCTCAAGAGATACTCCTGCCTCCACCTCGCAGAGTGCTAGGATTACAGGTGTGAGCCGCCACGCCTGGCCCTAATGACCTTTTGGTACCTCTCCACAGTGCTGACCTAGGCTGCTGCTGGGAGCTAAACCTCATCCTTTCATAGTGATAAGATTGTCATTGTTTGCCTATTTAAAGAGAGGGCAGTGTAATAATAAGGTTATGATTTTGTATTGTTATCATTTTTTTTTTTTTTTTTGAAACAGAGTCTTAACTCTGTCACCCAGGCTGGAGTGCAGTGGCACAATCTCGGCTCACTGCAACCTCTGCCTCCCAGGTTCAAGCAATTCTCGGGCCTCAGCCTCCTGAGTAGCTGGGATTAGAGGTGCACACCACCATGCCCGGCTAGTTTTTATATTTTTAGTAGAGACAGAGTTTTGCCATGTTGGCCAGGCTGGTTGTGAACTCCTGGCCTCAAGTGACCCGCCTGCCTCAGCCTCCCAAAGTGCTGGGATTACAGACATGAGCCAAGGCGCCTGGCCAGTCATTTGGGATTCTTATCTTGTCATGAATTTGTTTGAATTTCATGTTAAAATAGGTTCATCTGTAGACGTGACATCTCACTCCTATAATCCCAGCACTTTGGGAGGCCAAGGCAAGAGGATCACTTGAGGCCAGGAGTTCCAGGTTACAGTAAGCTATGATGGTGCCACTGTATTCTAGCCTGGATGACAAAGTGAGACCCTGTTTCTGAAAAAAGAATAAATTTTAAAAATAGAACCATCATTCGCACTTAATACAGTCATTTGGGAGCCTCATTTTGCCTTGGGGCACATTTAACATACCTCCAGTGTACATCACCTTTAAATGTGATGAGCTTGTCCTCACATTCTTAACAGCTATAATTCTGGAGCCCCAAATGAAGCCCTGCGGATCAGAATGCCTCTCTGCTACCTGTATGACCTTGGATGGACCCCTAACCTCTTGGCGTTCTTGAATCTTAGGTGGTAAAGATGTGAGGGTGCTATGAATTTACATTTGGGGCAGAACAAAGTCAAGAAGAGCCTGTATGTTTTCAGTCTTCTTAACTGGAACGTATTCCCTCTCCTATTGAAACCGCCATTGCAAAATTACAACCGAGAGAGTGAAAGAGATTTGACCTAACCAGCTCCATCGTGCTTCTAACCTCCAAGCTGTCCTTGTTCATTCCTGGGCATAGGCTGAACTAACTTTGGGAGGAACTTAGTTTATAGTTTATAGTTTAAAACAAAGAAGATAACAGCCCTTTCCCAAAAGAAACCCCCTTCATGCCTGGGGACTAGACTGCCTTTGTAGGACTAACCAAATCAGCCAAAAGATTAGAAATTATGGTTTAGGAGTCATGCAGCTAGAGGCTACAAGATTCTTTTTTTTTTTTTTTTTTTTTTTTTTTTTTTTTTTTTGAGATGGAGTCTCACTGTTGTTGCCCAGGCTGGAGTGCAGAGGCGCTATCTTGACTCACTGCAACCTCCGCCTCCCGGGTTCAAGCAATTCTCCTGCCTCAGCCTCCTGAGTAGCTGGGATTACAGGCACCCACCACCACGCCCGGCTAATTTTTTGTATTTTTAGTAGAGACGAGTTTCACCATGTTACCCAGGCTGGTCTTGAACTCTTGACCTCAGGTGATCCACCCACCTCAGCCTCCCAAAGTGCTGGGATTACAGGCGTGAGCCACTGTGCCCAGCCGAGGCTACAGGATTCTGACCAGTCCCCAAATTGCTCTTGGGGATAACATCACTATATAAAACCTAAGATCATGCTCGCTTCAGCAACACATATACTAAAATTGGAACTATACAGAGAAGATGAGCACAGCCCCTTGTGCAAGGATGACATGCAAATCCATGAAGCGTTCCATATTTGTTAATTTTTAAATTTTTTTAAAATTATATACCTAGGCCGGGTGTGGTGGCTCATGCCTGTAATCTCAGAACTTTGGGAGGCCGAGGCATCTGTCTCAAAAAATATATATGTGTGTGTGTGTGTGTGTGTGTGTGTATATATACATATATACATATATATGTGTCTATATATGTTATATATTATATATATGACATAGTATCAGTGCTTGAGATATTTTGCACACCCTACACTTGATTGGCTGGGCGCAGTGGCTCACGCCTGTAATCCCAACACTTTGGAAGGCCAAGGCGGGCGGATCCCTTGAGGACGGGGGAGTTTGAGAGCAGACTGGCCAACATGGCAAAACCCTGTCTCTACTAAAAATACAAAAATTAGCTGGGCGTGGTGGCAGGCGCCTGTAGTCCCAGCTTCTCAGGAGGCTGAGACACGAGAATCCCTTGAAGGGGAGGTTGCGGTGAGTCAAGATCATTGCACCACTGTACTCCAGCCTGGGCAACAGAGTGAGACTCTGTCTCAAAAAACATAAATAAAATAAAAAAGACCTTGCACTTGATGGATCAGCTGACACCACCCAGATCAATCTTGTGGCTCCCCCACCCAGGAACTGACTCGGCAAGAGGATACTTTCGACTACCTAAGATTTCTTTTTTTTTTTCTTTGAGATGGAGTCTCACTCTGTCGCCTAGGCTGGAGTGCAGTGGCATGATCTTGGCTCACTGCAATCTCTGCCTCCTGGGTTTCAGTGCTTCAGCCTCCCAGGTAGCTAGCTGGGGTTACAGACAGCGCCACCACGCCCGGCTAACTTTTTGTTTTTGTTGTTGTTTTTGAGACAGAGTCTCGCTCTGTCACTAGGCTGGAATGCAATGGCTGGATCTCAGCTCACTGCAACCCACACCTCCCGGGTTCAGGACTCTTCTGCCTCAGCCTCCCAAGTAGCTGGGACTACAGGCACATGCCACCACACCCAGCTAAATTGTATTTTTAGTAGAGACAGGGTTTCACCATATTGGCCAGGATGGTCTCGATCTCTTGACCTCGTGATCCACCCACCTTGGCCTCCGAAAGTGCTGGGATTACAGGCATGAGCCACCGCGTCCAGCCTAATTTTTGTTTTTTTAGGGGTTTCACCATGTTGGCCAGGCTGGTCAGCCTCCCAGAGTGCTGGGATTACAAGCATGAGCTGCCACGCCCAAGCTGACTCCCTATGATTTCATCTGTGACCCAACCAATCAGCTTTCCGGACTCACTGCCCACCACCCACCAAATTATCTTTAAAAACTCTGATCCCTGAATGCTTAGGGAGACTGATTTGAGTAATAAAACTCCAGTCTCCCGCACAGCTAGCTCTGCGTGAATTACTCTTTACTGCAATTTCCCTGTCTTGATAAATCAGCTTTGTCTAGGCAGTGGCAAGGGGAACACGTTGGGCAGTTACTCTTTGCGTGTGTCCAGATCTCACCAGTCCTTCAAGTCCAGCTCGAAGGAGCCTTCCATGATCCCTTTGTCCATCCCAATCTCTGCCTCTCCTGCTGTTGATTGCTTAGCACCAGTGCGTCGTGGCTACCTATCTATCTCTTAGATTAATCTTGCCTCTCCAGCTCATATCAGAATTTAGGTTTCTCTTGCCCTCCTGTGGTCACTGGGGCTTGTACCAGCCGACAGATGTGCCCCACAGAGTGGCTACTAGGCATTTGTAGGGAGGGCTGGATGGGAGGGCCCAGGCAGGATTCCTCTCTATCTCTGCCCTGCTCTCCTCCACAAAACCCTGAAGGCCCGAAGCCTGCCCTTTAAGTCACAGATTCCTTAGGTGACCTCACAGGGTAGTGATGACCTCACAAGCTTCCAAAGTTTCCATGGCAGCGTGACTACACACCTGCATCCTAGGGAAGCCTCCCTACCATTTCTCTGTAAGATACCAATCTGTTTGGTTGGCTGAGAGAGAATGACTGACCGGATCCTCTATATTGTCTCTAACATGTCCTCTGTCCCCTGGGAGGGCAGCGCAGCAGGTAGGCATACAGGGGGCATCTATACAGGAGGCGTTGCTGTACCCACAGCTTCACCTGGCTGACACGTTCCTTCTGGGCTGGCCCACCACACCTCAGAGCTTTCCCAGCCATAAGTAATATCGAGGGCGTGGCCACTCAGGGACCCACAGTGTTCCTGCTCAGGGCAAGTTCACCTGCTAAGGGCAAGTGAAATGTCATCTGAGCAGGTGCTCAGAAAGGTTCTCATCTTTTTTTTGGTTTGTTTTTGTTTTTTTTTTTTTTTTAATTGAGATGGGGTCTTGCTATGTTGCCGGGGCTGGTCTCAAATTTTTTTTTTTTTTTTTTTTTTTTTTGAGACAGGTTCTCTGTCGTCCAGGTTGGAGCACACTGGCATAATCACAGCTCACTGAAACCTCAACTTCCTGGGCTCAGGGGATTCTCCCAACTCGTCTCCCTAGTAGCTGGGACTACAGGCACGTGCCACCACACCCAGCTAATTTTTTCTCTTTTTAGTAGTGACAGGGTTTCGCCATGTTGCCTAGCCTGGTCTTGAACTCCTGAGCTCAAGCGATCGGCCCACCTCAGCCTCCCAAAGTGCTAGGATTACGGGCGTGAGGCACTGTGCCTGGCCCACCAATTTGTATTAGATCTTTTTATTTTAGTCTCGCTCTGTCACCCAGGCTGGAGTGAGTGGCACAATATTAGATCCTTTTTTTATTTTTCTTTTTCTTTTTTGAGACAGTGTCTCGCTCTGTCACCCAGGCTGGAATGCAGTGGTGCGATCTTGGCTCACTGCAACCTCCGCCTCCCAGGTTCAAGCGATTCTCCTGCCTCAGCCTCCCAAGCAGCTGGGACTACAGGTGCGTGCCACCATGCCTGACTAATTTTTTGTATTTTTAGTAGAGATGGGGTTTCACCATGTTGGCCAGGCTGGTACTCCTGGGCTCAAGTGATCCTCCCTCCTCAGTTTCCCAAAGTGCTGAGATTACAAGCGTGAACCACCCCACCTGGCTGATAGTAGATCATTTTTTACAAAACTTGAAAATAATTTCCATTAAAGCCTGAGATGTGACAGACCTTAAGAAATGTATTTTTGGTCATGGAAGGGATGAGGAGGATCTCCTGGTCTCCTGCTGCTGACACAGGCTCCACATAACTGCTTTCACAGCCAGCATCCTGTCTCAGGGACACATAGAGGTGATAGGCCAAGGCTGTGTCTGGGATGCGAAGAAGATGAAAGGACTTCTTAGGAAGAGTCGCGAGAGAGGGTAGGCTGTAACAGCACAATGTATAAGGTAAAAGTGACTAATTCTGGTTTTCTTTCCAGCTGCAGTGCCTGCCACTTCTCCTCCCACACCTGAGCACTACCATGTTCTCTACCGAGGGTGTGGAGAAACTCAGGTAGGCTGGCATGGGGAGACGTACTGCCTGGTTGGTGGCTACCGGGTCCATGGGGATGCTCCTTTGGCCACCCCAACAAAGGCTGAAGCAGAGAAGCCAGCCCCCAGGCGTGCTCCCAAGAGACGTCAAGCTACGATAGAGTCAGATAAAGACCTGGGTTGCTCTAGCCCCAAAATTCGGCGCTTGGAGCATCGTGGCAGGAGACTGACCCCACAGAAGCTTGCTGGCTGAGTCATTTGGGAGAAAGGACAAATGTTTAGCTGTCTAAGACAGCTAATGCCTCTTCTGCGGTGACCTCCCCTGCCCACCACTGCAGATAGAGCCTGAGTCATTCTGCCTATGCCTTCCTCATCCAGAAGCCCCCTTCCATGCTAACTACCCATGGCCAAGGAGCCTCAGAAACTGTGGTTTAAAATGAGAGGTTGCTTTGAACATCCCAAGGCTGAAGCCGGCCTGGAAGAAAACCTGATGTTCCTCTACTCATCTCTCCAGAGTCCCTTTTTGGGCAGAAGATAGAAATAGTCTGCACTCTGCTAGCCGAGGAGTCAAGTGCAGAGAGGGAGCGCAGCATAGCCCAGTAAGGGCCTGATCTACCAGATGGGTCTTTGCTTTGAGTCACTGCCAGCAACTACCAGCACAAACCAGGAGGGCCAGGACTTGCTGAAACTGGAAGCAGCAGCCCATGGCTAGTCACAGCAGGAGAAAGCCTCCTGCTTGGCATCTCAGGAGGTAGAAGAAAGAGACCTGGGGAGACCTGCCACCTACAGCAAGAACAATAAGGAGGAAGTTGAGCAACATCCCCCTGAAGCTCACGTGTTCCTTTATTTCCTGCCCATTATGGCCCCAGTGAGGTCCCTACTGCTCAATTTAAAAAAAAATTAAAAAAATTATTTTTCCATAACAGTGTTTGACTTGATCATCTTTTTTTGTTTTTTTCTTTTTTTTTTTTTGACGGAGTCTCGCTCTGTCACCCAGGCTGGCGTGCAGTGGCACTATCTCGGCTCCCTGCAAGCTCCACCTCCTGGGTTCACGCCAACATTCTCCTGCCTCAGCCTCCCTGGTAGCTGGGACTACAGGCGCCCGCCACCACACCCAGCCAATTTTTGTATTTTTAGCAGAGACGGGGTTTCACCATGTTGGCCAGGATGGTCTTGATCTCCTGACCTCAAGATCTGCCGCGTTGGCCTCCCAAAGTTCTGGGATTATAGGCATGAGCCACCACACCCAGCCTCTTTCTTCCTCTTCTTCTTATTCTTCTTCCTTCTTCCTTCTTTCTTCTTTCTTCTTCTTCTCCTTCTCCTTCTCCTTCTCCTCCTTCTTCTTCCTCTTTTCTCTCTCTCTCTTAGATGGGGTCTCGGCCAGGCACAGTGGCTCACTCCTGTAATCCCTGCACTTTGGGACGCTGAGGCAGTGGATCACCTAAGGTCAGAAGTTTGAGACCAGCCTGGCCAGCACAATGAAACCCCATCTTACTAAAAATACAAAAAATTGGCCAGGCGTGGTGGCTCACGCCTGTAATCCCAGCACTTTGGGAGGCCGAGGTGGGCGGATCACGAGGTTAGGAGATCGAGACCATCCTAACACGGTGAAACCCCATCTCTACTAAAAAATACAAAAAATTAGCCAGGCGTGGTGGCGGGTGCCTGTAGTCCCAGCTACTCGGGAGGCTGAGGCAGGAGAATGGCATGAACCCGGGAGGCACAGCTTGTGGTGAGCCGAGATAGTGCCACTGCACTCAAGCCTGGGCGACATCCGTATCAAAACAAAAAAAAAAAATACAAAAACTTAACTGGGCATGGTGGTGGGCACTTGTAATCCCAGCTACTCAGGAACCTCAGGCAGGAGAATCACTTGAACCTGGGAGGCAAAGGTTGCACTGAGCCGAGATCACGCCACTGCACTCCAATCTGGGCAACAAGAGTGAAACTCTGTCTAAAAAAAAATGAAAAAAAAAAAAGGCCAGGCGCTGTGGCTCACACCTGTAATCCCAACACTTTGGGAGGCAGAGGCGGGCGGATCACAAGGTCAGGAGATCAAGACCATCCTGCCTAACACAGTGAAACCCCGTCTCTACTAAAAATACAAAAAATTAGTCAGTTGTGGTGGCAGGCACCTGTAGTCTCAGCTACTCCAGAGGCTGAGGCAGGAGAATGGCATGAACCCGGGAGGCGGAGCTTGCAGTAAGCCAAGATCACGCCACTGCACTCCAGCCTAGGCGACAGAGCGACACTTCATCTCAAAAAAAAAAAAAAAAAAGATGGGGTCTTGCCGTGTTGTCCAGGCTGGTCTTGAACTCCTGGGCTCAATTGACCCATCTGCCTCAGCCTCCCAAATAAATAAAAATTTAAAAAAGAAACGCAGAGCCTGGCCGGCCACAGTGGCTCACACCTGTAATCCCAATACTTTGGGAGGCCAAGATGAGAGAATTGCTTGAAGCCAGGAGTTCAAGACGAGCTTGGGCAAGTAGTGAGATCCTGTCTCTACAAAAATAAAAATAATTAGTTAGGTATGGTGGGGTGCACCTATAGTCCTAGCCATCTGGGGGGCTGAGGCGTGAGGATCGCTTAAAGCCAGGAGTTGAAGGCTGCAGTAAGCTATGATCATACCACTGCATTTCAGCAGTCTGGGTGACTGGGTGACACAACGAGACCCTGTCTCAAAAACGAAAAAAAAAAAAGAAAAGCCAAAAAAATGTAGAGCCCAGTGAGTGTTTCCGTGTGTGTGTGTGTGTGTGTGTGTGTGTTTTAGAGAGTGTTAGGAGAGGGACAAAATAACTAAGAAGATGCTGCTCCATCTATCCACTCATCCATTCATTCATTTATTCAACAAGTATTTATTGGGCACTTTTTTTTTTTTTTTGACACAGAGTTTTCTCTCCTGTTGCCCAGGCTAGAGTGCAGTGGCACGATCTCGACTCACTGCAGCCTCCGCCTTCCGAGTTCAAGCGATTCTCCTGCCTCAGCCTCCTGAGTAGCCGGGACTACAGGGGCACACCCCCACACCCGGCTAATTTTTGTATTTTTAGTAGAGATGGGATTCACCATGTCGGTCAGGCTGGTCTCGAACTCGTAACCCCAGGCGATCCACCCACCTCGGCTTCCCAAAGTGCTGGGATTACAGACATAAGCCACCGCACCCGGCCTATTGAGCACTTCTTACATACCAGCCACTGTGCTGGTTGCTTGGGATATATTGGTGAATGAGAAACCCCTCCCCTCAAGGCACCCACAAACAATATAATTTGTTTATAGAGACAAACAAACAATATAATTTTTGTTGTTGTTGTTGTTGTTGTTTTTCTTGAGACGGAGTCTCGCTCTGTCACCCAGTCTGGAGTGGCGCGATCTAGGCTCACTGCAAGCTCTGCCTCCCGGGTTCACGCCATTGTCCTGCCTCAGCCTCCCCAAACAATATAATTCTAGATAACTATAACTGGTATAAAGAAAAATGAAACTGGATAAGAGAATACAGTAATGAGGTCTAGCCTGGGTGACAGAGCAAGACCTTGTCTAGGCCTTAACCCAAATCAATTAAATCAGAATGTAAACTCCACAAGGGCAGGGATTTTGGCTGTTTTCCTCACTATCAATGCCTGGCACATGCGTGGTGCTCAGGAAGTATTTGTTGAATGAATGATTGAATGAATGAATGAATATACCAGTATTAACTGAGATCCAAGGAACACACCAAGCTCCTGATCTCAGGAGCTTAGATTTTTTTTCACAATAAGGACACCTTTCCTATTTCTAAAGCACTACTTATAAAAATATCTCAGAAAACATTCAGAAGTTAATCAATGTCCTCTGTGAGTGAGGGGGAAAAAAGGTAGGCAGTGTCTAGTGATGTGACAAGAAGAAATTAGTGGCCACGGACACAGACAGGCTTAGGCAAGCTCTAACTCCTGTGAAATTTTGAGGTAATCATATTGTAAGGACTCAAGCAGAATGAGAAAACAACTATATATTAACCAGCTACCCTACCCTGGATATTTGAACAAAACCCAAAAACCCAAATGCATATACATACCTATTATTTTGTTCTGATACTTCAGGATTACTTTGATACATGTGTTCTGGCTTTGTACAGAGTAATTCTTTGTTTGATATCTGAAAAACAGTGGCACATGGAAATGGATGAAACCTGTTGGGACAAACATCCAAGGGACCTTTTTTTTTTTTTTTTTGAGACAGAGTCTCGCCCTGTCGCCCAGGCTGGAGTGCAATGGTGCGATCTCGGCTCACTGCAACAACCTCCGCCTCCCGGGTTCAAACGATTATCCTGCCTCAGCCTCCCGAGTAGCTGGGATTACAGGCATGAGCCTGGCCCCAAGGAACTATCTGGATAAGGAGAAGCCCTGAGTTTGGAAAGAATCATAAAAGTAGCATAGAATTGGGCCGGGCACAGCGGCTCACACCTGTAATCTCAGCACTTTGGGAGACCAAGGTGGGCAAATCATGAGGTCAGGAGTTTGAGACCAGCCTGCCCAACATAGTGAAACCCTGTCTCTATTAAAAATACAAAAATTAGCTGGGAGTGGTAGCGCACGCCTCTAATCCCAGCTACTCAGATGGCTGATGCAGGAGAATCCCTTGAACCCAGATGGCAGAGACTGCAGTGAGCTGACATCGCACCACTGTACTCCAGCCTGGGCAACAGAGTGAGACTGTCTATAAAAAAAAATAAAATAAAAAAAAGTATCCAGCCATTGTCAAATATGGTGGGAGGGAAAGGGCAAAATCACCCCTGTTTTAGAACCACTACCCTATCCAATGACTGTTCATTCACCCATCACTACTCAAAACTTTCTCTTCCTACTTCCAGATATTTTCTTGTGGAGAAAAAAAGCCTCTCTTCCTCTGATTTATCTGGTAACTCTCCAGAAAGTCTAATTGTGTAGCACAAGGGTAGAGTGTACTTAAAATTGTGAAAGTTTTTCCTCATACTATTCCAAAAAAAGCAAAGTTTTTATCTTTTCATTGGTATTTGATGAAACTGAAACGTTTGCTCCAGATGTTACGAACCTCCCAGAGAGTTAATCCATAAATATTTACCTTATCTCCCACCCCAGGCACTGCAAATTACAGAAAAGATCTGACACCCATTTTCCAGATCTGTTCAAGAAGTATCTGTTGGGCATGGTGGCTCACGCTTATAATCCCATCACTTTGGAAGGCCGAGGTGGGAAGATCGCTTGAGGCCAGGAGTTCGAGACCAGCCAGGCCTACATAGTGAAACCCTGTCTCTACTAAAAACAGAAAAAATTAGCCGGGCGTGGGTGGTGTACGGCTGTAGTCTCAGCTACTTGGGAGGCAGAGGCAGGAGAATCACCTGAACCCAGGAGGTGGAGGTTGCAGTGAGCCGAGATTGCGCCACTGCACTCCAGCCTGGGTGACAGAACGAGACTGTGTCTCAGAAAAGAAAAAAAAAAAGTGACTCGTATAGTTCTCGTTCTTACAACCCGAATATCTGAATTCAGGTAAAATATTCTGCCTGACCAGGGCTACATGATAAGCCAAGTACTTGATCACTTTGTAGGGTCGCAGCACCCTTCTTACTACTATTTTAGGTAATTCAGGTTTCTGACGGGGAAGCCAGTGGAGCTGAGCGGGTTGCAAGAGGGGTGGGTTCTGGATGAGAAGTTGGGACGAGTGACGAGGGAGTAGAGAGTGAACCTTGGCTGAAAAGGAAGGAAAATAACTGTGAAGAAGAGATGACCCAACTTGAAATAAAGCCTGAAGACCTTATCTCCCACTTGAGAGAGAGAAGAAGCTGAAAGCCATCAGCTTGCACTCTGGGCTCACAGACAGAGAGGGTGAGGGGTTGAGCCCAGATCTATGACTTCAGACCCCTGTCTCGGCCCCTAGGCCTGATCATTCATTCAAACTCTCAATAAACACGGATTACCAGACCCTGCGCAGGGAACACATCTGGGAAAACAGCTGCAACCTCGGATACCAGCACGGGACAAGCTATCTCAGGGCAATGAGGAACAACTAAAGAGAATCCCAGGAACCAGGTAACCAATCGCCAGAAGCCCTCCGCCCTCATGGTCCATTGGGTCAAGGCCCCACTGCCGCCTCGTATCGCCAGCCTCCAGTCCTGCCTCCACGACGCGCCCTTCCCCAAGGCTGGCCGGGTCTGGATGTCGCCATCCCCTATTCGGAGCTACAGACCTCGCAGCTGAACTCTTAAAAAGAACCTCGCTTCTTCCTCACGGTGCTCCAGCGCCACACACCGTACTGAGCCTCGCCAGCCACCGTACGCGAGGCCGCGGCGCGTCCGTGACATCACTGATGTGCGCTTCTCCCGCACTAAGGGAAACATGGCTCTAGCGCGGCCGGTGCGGCTCTTTTCCCTCGTGACTCGGTTGCTCCTGGCGCCGCGACGGGGCCTCACGGTCCGCAGTCCCGACGAACCCCTGCCGGTGGTGCGCATCCCAGTGGCTCTACAGCGGCAGTTGGAACAGCGGCAGAGCAGGCGGCGGAACCTCCCGAGGCCGGTGCTGGTTCGACCCGGACCGCTGCTGGTTTCGGCGCGGCGGCCGGAGTTGAACCAGCCGGCGCGCCTCACACTGGGCCATTGGGAGCGCGCGCCGCTAGCCTCTCAAGGCTGGAAGAGTCGACGCGCGCGTCGGGACCACTTCTCCATCGAGCGCGCGCAACAGGAGGCGCCAGCGGTGCGAAAGCTCTCGTCTAAGGGCAGCTTTGCTGACCTGGGCCTGGAGCCCCGTGTGCTGCACGCACTACAGGAGGCTGCGCCTGAAGTCGTTCAGCCCACAACCGTGCAGTCTAGCACCATCCCCCCACTACTTCGCGGCCGCCATGTCCTTTGCGCCGCAGAAACCGGCAGTGGCAAGACTCTCAGCTACCTCCTGCCGCTGCTTCAACGGCTCGTGGGCCAGCCAAGCCCGGACTCCCTTCCTATCCCCGCGCCCCGAGGCCTGGTCCTTGTTCCTTCCCGAGAATTGGCCCAACAGGTGCGGGCTGTGGCCCAACCCTTGGGCCGCTCCTTGGGCCTGCTGGTGCGGGACCTGGAGGGAGGCCACGGCATGCGTAGGATCAGGCTGCAACTGTCCAGACGGCCTTCAGCAGATGTGCTTGTGGCCACTCCAGGGGCTCTGTGGAAGGCCCTGAAAAGTCGATTAATCAGTCTGGAGCAACTCTCCTTCTTGGTGTTGGATGAGGCAGACACACTGCTGGATGAAAGCTTCCTGGAGCTGGTGGACTACATCTTAGAGAAGAGCCACATAGCAGAAGGCCCAGCTGACTTGGAAGACCCCTTCAATCCCAAAGCTCAGTTAGTGCTGGTAGGAGCCACATTTCCCGAAGGTGTAGGCCAGTTGCTGAATAAAGTCGCCAGCCCAGATGCTGTCACCACTGTCACCAGCTCCAAGCTCCACTGTATCATGCCTCATGTGAAACAGACATTTCTGAGACTGAAGGGAGCCGATAAGGTGGCCGAGCTGGTGCACATCCTCAAGCATCGTGACAGAGCAGAAAGGACTGGTCCCTCAGGAACTGTTCTGGTGTTCTGTAATAGCTCCAGCACTGTGAACTGGCTGGGATATATTCTGGATGACCACAAAATCCAACACCTAAGGTTGCAGGGGCAAATGCCAGCCTTGATGAGGGTAGGAATCTTCCAGTCCTTCCAGAAGAGCTCCCGAGACATACTTCTCTGCACAGACATAGCCTCTCGGGGCCTGGACAGCACTGGTGTGGAGCTGGTTGTCAATTATGATTTCCCCCCAACGCTGCAAGATTACATCCACAGAGCAGGGAGAGTGGGCCGTGTGGGGAGCGAGGTGCCAGGCACCGTCATCAGTTTTGTGACCCATCCCTGGGATGTGAGCCTGGTTCAGAAGATTGAGCTGGCGGCTCGCCGAAGGAGAAGTCTTCCAGGACTAGCATCCTCGGTGAAAGAGCCTTTGCCGCAAGCAACCTGATTTTGACAAATCTGATTAAAATGTGATGCTAGAACAGGGATCTTTCCCAGTATCTTGGGTGGGTGACCACACTTGTCAGTGGGAGGCTCTGGGCTGCCCTGTCGGCTCCTTGAGGGCGGGATGACCTGCTTTGTGACTTGGAAAGGTACGCTGCTGGCCAGCATTGGAGAAGAAGCTGCTGAGCATGGCTTTCTGTAGTCTTTAGCAAGACACAAGTGGATTTTGACTTTGTGTCATGTCATGATTTCTAACAATAAATGATGTTTTTATGTGCCTCCCCTAAGAATAATTAGCACTGGGGCGGAATTCAGTAGTTTCTGAGGATTCATACCCCAAACCTCCACATCTAGGACAAAGGCTCTTTCGGTTGATGTTTTCATTTATAAACATTTAGTTTGTATTTCCTGCCCCCAAAAAGGTATCCATTAAGCCCCCAGGGAAAGGAAAGGAAAGGAAATGTGACTAGCAGTAGACAGAGTTACTCTCTAACAATGCCCAAAACAAACGGGCGTCTTGGCGAAATCTCTGGAAGGTACTGGCAGAAAAGTAAAGGGTAGACGAACACAGAAGTTTTGCTTGTACATTTTCAGGTTCTGCCTTCTATCCCAACTCGGTAGCCGAGAAAGAGGAGAGATGATTAAACGGTTTTACAAAACTGGAAAAATAACCATATAGCATTTTCTTTTTATATATATATATATATATATATATATATATATATATATACACACACACACACACAAAAATTACAAAAATCAACCCGGTGTGGTGGCACGCGCCTGTAGTCCCAGCTACTCGGGAGGCTGAGGCAGGAGAATCACTTGAACCTGGGAGGCGGAGGTTGCAGTGAGCCAAGATCATACCACTACACTCCAGCCTAGGGGACAGAGCAAGACTCCATCTCAAAAAAAAAAAAAAAAAAAGCCGGGTGTGGTGGCTCACGCCTGTAATGCCAGCACTTTGGGAGGCTGAAGCGGGAGGATCACCTGAGGTCAGGAGTTTAAGACGAGCCTGGTAAACATGCGAAACCCCATCTCTATTAAAAATACAAAAAAATTAGCTGAATGTGGTGGTGCACGCCTGTAATCCCAAATACTTGGGAGGCTGAGGCACAAGAATGGCTTGAATTCTGGAGGCGAAGGTTTCAGTGAGCCAAAATTGCACTTCTGCACTCCAGCCTGGGTGACAGAGCTGATATTCTGTCTCAAAAAAAATAACAGAATCCTGAGCCCCACTCCAGATGGGATTAAGCTCTCTAAAGTTTGACCTGAGAATACTCTTTGTAAACTCCCCCAGGTGATACTTGGGCCCTCCCAAATTGATAAACCATTTGTCTATGCTGTACTGCCTTTCCCAGAGTCCCAGCAAATTCCTGTAAGGCTTTGTACCCCCACAAGACAAGAGGGATGCTTCCGGACAAGTACTCTCTCCAGAGCCTTGGAGAATCTGAGTGATCTCATGCTAGCCCTCCTGCCAGAACAGACTTCCCAGGAACCGTCCCCTTGATATTTTACCTCCTACCACTCCCTGCAGGCCATCAATTAGCACCACACTAAAGCAACTTATGAGAGAAGGTGCTATGATTCTCAACCGGGGTGACCCAGTCTCCAAAGATCGGGCCGTCTCTACCTCCTGGGCATATCCCCTCTGCAATAACCCCACTAAATAAATGTCCCATGTTTACTTTTTCAAGGCCAGTAATAGGGAGACCTCTCCTTAAGGTCATCTCTCTTTGGTAGGAAGTTCTTGGCCACACTGAACCAAAGGCAGCTCCTAGTGTGGTCCTGATCAGGCTAAGGGCAGAGTTGCCTGTTTCCTTTGAGTAGGACCAAATCGCCTTTTTTTAAATATAAAAAAAATAGACACAAGGTCTAGCTATATTACCCAGGCTGGTCTCAAATTCCTGGGCTCAAGAGATACTCCTGCCTCCACCTCGCAGAGTGCTAGGATTACAGGTGTGAGCCGCCACGCCTGGCCCTAATGACCTTTTGGTACCTCTCCACAGTGCTGACCTAGGCTGCTGCTGGGAGCTAAACCTCATCCTTTCATAGTGATAAGATTGTCATTGTTTGCCTATTTAAAGAGAGGGCAGTGTAATAATAAGGTTATGATTTTGTATTGTTATCATTTTTTTTTTTTTTTTTGAAACAGAGTCTTAACTCTGTCACCCAGGCTGGAGTGCAGTGGCACAATCTCGGCTCACTGCAACCTCTGCCTCCCAGGTTCAAGCAATTCTCGGGCCTCAGCCTCCTGAGTAGCTGGGATTAGAGGTGCACACCACCATGCCCGGCTAGTTTTTATATTTTTAGTAGAGACAGAGTTTTGCCATGTTGGCCAGGCTGGTTGTGAACTCCTGGCCTCAAGTGACCCGCCTGCCTCAGCCTCCCAAAGTGCTGGGATTACAGACATGAGCCAAGGCGCCTGGCCAGTCATTTGGGATTCTTATCTTGTCATGAATTTGTTTGAATTTCATGTTAAAATAGGTTCATCTGTAGACGTGACATCTCACTCCTATAATCCCAGCACTTTGGGAGGCCAAGGCAAGAGGATCACTTGAGGCCAGGAGTTCCAGGTTACAGTAAGCTATGATGGTGCCACTGTATTCTAGCCTGGATGACAAAGTGAGACCCTGTTTCTGAAAAAAGAATAAATTTTAAAAATAGAACCATCATTCGCACTTAATACAGTCATTTGGGAGCCTCATTTTGCCTTGGGGCACATTTAACATACCTCCAGTGTACATCACCTTTAAATGTGATGAGCTTGTCCTCACATTCTTAACAGCTATAATTCTGGAGCCCCAAATGAAGCCCTGCGGATCAGAATGCCTCTCTGCTACCTGTATGACCTTGGATGGACCCCTAACCTCTTGGCGTTCTTGAATCTTAGGTGGTAAAGATGTGAGGGTGCTATGAATTTACATTTGGGGCAGAACAAAGTCAAGAAGAGCCTGTATGTTTTCAGTCTTCTTAACTGGAACGTATTCCCTCTCCTATTGAAACCGCCATTGCAAAATTACAACCGAGAGAGTGAAAGAGATTTGACCTAACCAGCTCCATCGTGCTTCTAACCTCCAAGCTGTCCTTGTTCATTCCTGGGCATAGGCTGAACTAACTTTGGGAGGAACTTAGTTTATAGTTTATAGTTTAAAACAAAGAAGATAACAGCCCTTTCCCAAAAGAAACCCCCTTCATGCCTGGGGACTAGACTGCCTTTGTAGGACTAACCAAATCAGCCAAAAGATTAGAAATTATGGTTTAGGAGTCATGCAGCTAGAGGCTACAAGATTCTTTTTTTTTTTTTTTTTTTTTTTTTTTTTTTGAGATGGAGTCTCACTGTTGTTGCCCAGGCTGGAGTGCAGAGGCGCTATCTTGACTCACTGCAACCTCCGCCTCCCGGGTTCAAGCAATTCTCCTGCCTCAGCCTCCTGAGTAGCTGGGATTACAGGCACCCACCACCACGCCCGGCTAATTTTTTGTATTTTTAGTAGAGACGAGTTTCACCATGTTACCCAGGCTGGTCTTGAACTCTTGACCTCAGGTGATCCACCCACCTCAGCCTCCCAAAGTGCTGGGATTACAGGCGTGAGCCACTGTGCCCAGCCGAGGCTACAGGATTCTGACCAGTCCCCAAATTGCTCTTGGGGATAACATCACTATATAAAACCTAAGATCATGCTCGCTTCAGCAACACATATACTAAAATTGGAACTATACAGAGAAGATGAGCACAGCCCCTTGTGCAAGGATGACATGCAAATCCATGAAGCGTTCCATATTTGTTAATTTTTAATTTTTTTTAAAATTATATACCTAGGCCGGGTGTGGTGGCTCATGCCTGTAATCTCAGAACTTTGGGAGGCCGAGGCATCTGTCTCAAAAAATATATATGTGTGTGTGTGTGTGTGTGTGTGTGTGTGTGTATATACATATATACATACATATGTGTCTATATATGTTATATATTATATATATGACATAGTATCAGTGCTTGAGATATTTTGCACACCCTACACTTGATTGGCTGGGCGCAGTGGCTCACGCCTGTAATCCCAACACTTTGGAAGGCCAAGGCGGGCGGATCCCTTGAGGACGGGGGAGTTTGAGAGCAGACTGGCCAACATGGCAAAACCCTGTCTCTACTAAAAATACAAAAATTAGCTGGGCGTGGTGGCAGGCGCCTGTAGTCCCAGCTTCTCAGGAGGCTGAGACACGAGAATCCCTTGAAGGGGAGGTTGCGGTGAGTCAAGATCATTGCACCACTGTACTCCAGCCTGGGCAACAGAGTGAGACTCTGTCTCAAAAAACATAAATAAAATAAAAAAGACCTTGCACTTGATGGATCAGCTGACACCACCCAGATCAATCTTGTGGCTCCCCCACCCAGGAACTGACTCGGCAAGAGGATACTTTCGACTACCTAAGATTTCTTTTTTTTTTTCTTTGAGATGGAGTCTCACTCTGTCGCCTAGGCTGGAGTGCAGTGGCATGATCTTGGCTCACTGCAATCTCTGCCTCCTGGGTTTCAGTGCTTCAGCCTCCCAGGTAGCTAGCTGGGGTTACAGACAGCGCCACCACGCCCGGCTAACTTTTTGTTTTTGTTGTTGTTTTTGAGACAGAGTCTCGCTCTGTCACTAGGCTGGAATGCAATGGCTGGATCTCAGCTCACTGCAACCCACACCTCCCGGGTTCAGGACTCTTCTGCCTCAGCCTCCCAAGTAGCTGGGACTACAGGCACATGCCACCACACCCAGCTAAATTGTATTTTTAGTAGAGACAGGGTTTCACCATATTGGCCAGGATGGTCTCGATCTCTTGACCTCGTGATCCACCCACCTTGGCCTCCGAAAGTGCTGGGATTACAGGCATGAGCCACCGCGTCCAGCCTAATTTTTGTTTTTTTAGGGGTTTCACCATGTTGGCCAGGCTGGTCAGCCTCCCAGAGTGCTGGGATTACAAGCATGAGCTGCCACGCCCAAGCTGACTCCCTATGATTTCATCTGTGACCCAACCAATCAGCTTTCCGGACTCACTGCCCACCACCCACCAAATTATCTTTAAAAACTCTGATCCCTGAATGCTTAGGGAGACTGATTTGAGTAATAAAACTCCAGTCTCCCGCACAGCTAGCTCTGCGTGAATTACTCTTTACTGCAATTTCCCTGTCTTGATAAATCAGCTTTGTCTAGGCAGTGGCAAGGGGAACACGTTGGGCAGTTACTCTTTGCGTGTGTCCAGATCTCACCAGTCCTTCAAGTCCAGCTCGAAGGAGCCTTCCATGATCCCTTTGTCCATCCCAATCTCTGCCTCTCCTGCTGTTGATTGCTTAGCACCAGTGCGTCGTGGCTACCTATCTATCTCTTAGATTAATCTTGCCTCTCCAGCTCATATCAGAATTTAGGTTTCTCTTGCCCTCCTGTGGTCACTGGGGCTTGTACCAGCCGACAGATGTGCCCCACAGAGTGGCTACTAGGCATTTGTAGGGAGGGCTGGATGGGAGGGCCCAGGCAGGATTCCTCTCTATCTCTGCCCTGCTCTCCTCCACAAAACCCTGAAGGCCCGAAGCCTGCCCTTTAAGTCACAGATTCCTTAGGTGACCTCACAGGGTAGTGATGACCTCACAAGCTTCCAAAGTTTCCATGGCAGCGTGACTACACACCTGCATCCTAGGGAAGCCTCCCTACCATTTCTCTGTAAGATACCAATCTGTTTGGTTGGCTGAGAGAGAATGACTGACCGGATCCTCTATATTGTCTCTAACATGTCCTCTGTCCCCTGGGAGGGCAGCGCAGCAGGTAGGCATACAGGGGGCATCTATACAGGAGGCGTTGCTGTACCCACAGCTTCACCTGGCTGACACGTTCCTTCTGGGCTGGCCCACCACACCTCAGAGCTTTCCCAGCCATAAGTAATATCGAGGGCGTGGCCACTCAGGGACCCACAGTGTTCCTGCTCAGGGCAAGTTCACCTGCTAAGGGCAAGTGAAATGTCATCTGAGCAGGTGCTCAGAAAGGTTCTCATCTTTTTTTTGGTTTGTTTTTGTTTTTTTTTTTTTTTTAATTGAGATGGGGTCTTGCTATGTTGCCGGGGCTGGTCTCAAATTTTTTTTTTTTTTTTTTTTTTTGAGACAGGTTCTCTGTCGTCCAGGTTGGAGCACACTGGCATAATCACAGCTCACTGAAACCTCAACTTCCTGGGCTCAGGGGATTCTCCCAACTCGTCTCCCTAGTAGCTGGGACTACAGGCACGTGCCACCACACCCAGCTAATTTTTTCTCTTTTTAGTAGTGACAGGGTTTCGCCATGTTGCCTAGCCTGGTCTTGAACTCCTGAGCTCAAGCGATCGGCCCACCTCAGCCTCCCAAAGTGCTAGGATTACGGGCGTGAGGCACTGTGCCTGGCCCACCAATTTGTATTAGATCTTTTTATTTTAGTCTCGCTCTGTCACCCAGGCTGGAGTGAGTGGCACAATATTAGATCCTTTTTTTATTTTTCTTTTTCTTTTTTGAGACAGTGTCTCGCTCTGTCACCCAGGCTGGAATGCAGTGGTGCGATCTTGGCTCACTGCAACCTCCGCCTCCCAGGTTCAAGCGATTCTCCTGCCTCAGCCTCCCAAGCAGCTGGGACTACAGGTGCGTGCCACCATGCCTGACTAATTTTTTGTATTTTTAGTAGAGATGGGGTTTCACCATGTTGGCCAGGCTGGTACTCCTGGGCTCAAGTGATCCTCCCTCCTCAGTTTCCCAAAGTGCTGAGATTACAAGCGTGAACCACCCCACCTGGCTGATAGTAGATCATTTTTTACAAAACTTGAAAATAATTTCCATTAAAGCCTGAGATGTGACAGACCTTAAGAAATGTATTTTTGGTCATGGAAGGGATGAGGAGGATCTCCTGGTCTCCTGCTGCTGACACAGGCTCCACATAACTGCTTTCACAGCCAGCATCCTGTCTCAGGGACACATAGAGGTGATAGGCCAAGGCTGTGTCTGGGATGCGAAGAAGATGAAAGGACTTCTTAGGAAGAGTCGCGAGAGAGGGTAGGCTGTAACAGCACAATGTATAAGGTAAAAGTGACTAATTCTGGTTTTCTTTCCAGCTGCAGTGCCTGCCACTTCTCCTCCCACACCTGAGCACTACCATGTTCTCTACCGAGGGTGTGGAGAAACTCAGGTAGGCTGGCATGGGGAGACGTACTGCCTGGTTGGTGGCTACCGGGTCCATGGGGATGCTCCTTTGGCCACCCCAACAAAGGCTGAAGCAGAGAAGCCAGCCCCCAGGCGTGCTCCCAAGAGACGTCAAGCTACGATAGAGTCAGATAAAGACCTGGGTTGCTCTAGCCCCAAAATTCGGCGCTTGGAGCATCGTGGCAGGAGACTGACCCCACAGAAGCTTGCTGGCTGAGTCATTTGGGAGAAAGGACAAATGTTTAGCTGTCTAAGACAGCTAATGCCTCTTCTGCGGTGACCTCCCCTGCCCACCACTGCAGATAGAGCCTGAGTCATTCTGCCTATGCCTTCCTCATCCAGAAGCCCCCTTCCATGCTAACTACCCATGGCCAAGGAGCCTCAGAAACTGTGGTTTAAAATGAGAGGTTGCTTTGAACATCCCAAGGCTGAAGCCGGCCTGGAAGAAAACCTGATGTTCCTCTACTCATCTCTCCAGAGTCCCTTTTTGGGCAGAAGATAGAAATAGTCTGCACTCTGCTAGCCGAGGAGTCAAGTGCAGAGAGGGAGCGCAGCATAGCCCAGTAAGGGCCTGATCTACCAGATGGGTCTTTGCTTTGAGTCACTGCCAGCAACTACCAGCACAAACCAGGAGGGCCAGGACTTGCTGAAACTGGAAGCAGCAGCCCATGGCTAGTCACAGCAGGAGAAAGCCTCCTGCTTGGCATCTCAGGAGGTAGAAGAAAGAGACCTGGGGAGACCTGCCACCTACAGCAAGAACAATAAGGAGGAAGTTGAGCAACATCCCCCTGAAGCTCACGTGTTCCTTTATTTCCTGCCCATTATGGCCCCAGTGAGGTCCCTACTGCTCAATTTAAAAAAAAAATTAAAAAAATTATTTTTCCATAACAGTGTTTGACTTGATCATCTTTTTTTGTTTTTTTCTTTTTTTTTTTTTGACGGAGTCTCGCTCTGTCACCCAGGCTGGCGTGCAGTGGCACTATCTCGGCTCCCTGCAAGCTCCACCTCCTGGGTTCACGCCAACATTCTCCTGCCTCAGCCTCCCTGGTAGCTGGGACTACAGGCGCCCGCCACCACACCCAGCCAATTTTTGTATTTTTAGCAGAGACGGGGTTTCACCATGTTGGCCAGGATGGTCTTGATCTCCTGACCTCAAGATCTGCCGCGTTGGCCTCCCAAAGTTCTGGGATTATAGGCATGAGCCACCACACCCAGCCTCTTTCTTCCTCTTCTTCTTATTCTTCTTCCTTCTTCCTTCTTTCTTCTTTCTTCTTCTTCTCCTTCTCCTTCTCCTTCTCCTCCTTCTTCTTCCTCTTTTCTCTCTCTCTCTTAGATGGGGTCTCGGCCAGGCACAGTGGCTCACTCCTGTAATCCCTGCACTTTGGGACGCTGAGGCAGTGGATCACCTAAGGTCAGAAGTTTGAGACCAGCCTGGCCAGCACAATGAAACCCCATCTTACTAAAAATACAAAAAATTGGCCAGGCGTGGTGGCTCACGCCTGTAATCCCAGCACTTTGGGAGGCCGAGGTGGGCGGATCACGAGGTTAGGAGATCGAGACCATCCTAACACGGTGAAACCCCATCTCTACTAAAAAATACAAAAAATTAGCCAGGCGTGGTGGCGGGTGCCTGTAGTCCCAGCTACTCGGGAGGCTGAGGCAGGAGAATGGCATGAACCCGGGAGGCACAGCTTGTGGTGAGCCGAGATAGTGCCACTGCACTCAAGCCTGGGCGACATCCGTATCAAAACAAAAAAAAAAAATACAAAAACTTAACTGGGCATGGTGGTGGGCACTTGTAATCCCAGCTACTCAGGAACCTCAGGCAGGAGAATCACTTGAACCTGGGAGGCAAAGGTTGCACTGAGCCGAGATCACGCCACTGCACTCCAATCTGGGCAACAAGAGTGAAACTCTGTCTAAAAAAAAATGAAAAAAAAAAAAGGCCAGGCGCTGTGGCTCACACCTGTAATCCCAACACTTTGGGAGGCAGAGGCGGGCGGATCACAAGGTCAGGAGATCAAGACCATCCTGCCTAACACAGTGAAACCCCGTCTCTACTAAAAATACAAAAAATTAGTCAGTTGTGGTGGCAGGCACCTGTAGTCTCAGCTACTCCAGAGGCTGAGGCAGGAGAATGGCATGAACCCGGGAGGCGGAGCTTGCAGTAAGCCAAGATCACGCCACTGCACTCCAGCCTAGGCGACAGAGCGACACTTCATCTCAAAAAAAAAAAAAAAAAAGATGGGGTCTTGCCGTGTTGTCCAGGCTGGTCTTGAACTCCTGGGCTCAATTGACCCATCTGCCTCAGCCTCCCAAATAAATAAAAATTTAAAAAAGAAACGCAGAGCCTGGCCGGCCACAGTGGCTCACACCTGTAATCCCAATACTTTGGGAGGCCAAGATGGGAGAATTGCTTGAAGCCAGGAGTTCAAGACGAGCTTGGGCAAGTAGTGAGATCCTGTCTCTACAAAAATAAAAATAATTAGTTAGGTATGGTGGGGTGCACCTATAGTCCTAGCCATCTGGGGGGCTGAGGCGTGAGGATCGCTTAAAGCCAGGAGTTGAAGGCTGCAGTAAGCTATGATCATACCACTGCATTTCAGCAGTCTGGGTGACTGGGTGACACAACGAGACCCTGTCTCAAAAACGAAAAAAAAAAAAGAAAAGCCAAAAAAATGTAGAGCCCAGTGAGTGTTTCCGTGTGTGTGTGTGTGTGTGTGTTTTAGAGAGTGTTAGGAGAGGGACAAAATAACTAAGAAGATGCTGCTCCATCTATCCACTCATCCATTCATTCATTTATTCAACAAGTATTTATTGGGCACTTTTTTTTTTTTTTTTGACACAGAGTTTTCTCTCCTGTTGCCCAGGCTAGAGTGCAGTGGCACGATCTCGACTCACTGCAGCCTCCGCCTTCCGAGTTCAAGCGATTCTCCTGCCTCAGCCTCCTGAGTAGCCGGGACTACAGGGGCACACCCCCACACCCGGCTAATTTTTGTATTTTTAGTAGAGATGGGATTCACCATGTCGGTCAGGCTGGTCTCGAACTCGTAACCCCAGGCGATCCACCCACCTCGGCTTCCCAAAGTGCTGGGATTACAGACATAAGCCACCGCACCCGGCCTATTGAGCACTTCTTACATACCAGCCACTGTGCTGGTTGCTTGGGATATATTGGTGAATGAGAAACCCCTCCCCTCAAGGCACCCACAAACAATATAATTTGTTTATAGAGACAAACAAACAATATAATTTTTGTTGTTGTTGTTGTTGTTGTTTTTCTTGAGACGGAGTCTCGCTCTGTCACCCAGTCTGGAGTGGCGCGATCTAGGCTCACTGCAAGCTCTGCCTCCCGGGTTCACGCCATTGTCCTGCCTCAGCCTCCCCAAACAATATAATTTTAGATAACTATAACTGGTATAAAGAAAAATGAAACTGGATAAGAGAATACAGTAATAATGTGTGCTGTGTTACACCAGGTGGTTAGGGAAGGCTTCTCTGAGATGATGACATTGTGGCTGAGATGTGAGGGAATCGTGAGGAGTCAAAGGGAGAGCATTACTGGAGGAAATTTCAAGTATAATGGTAAGAATGAGACTGATCCATTTTTTCTTTTTGGAGGTGGGGTCTCACTTTGTCTCCCAGGATGGCGTACAATGGTGCGACCTTGGCTCGTTGCAACCTCTGCCTCTCAGGTTCAAGTGATTCTCCTGCCTCAGCCTCCTGAGTAGCTGGGACTAGAGGCACATGCCACTACACTCGGCTAATTTTTGTGTTTTTAGTAGAGATGGGGTTTCACTATGTTTGCCAGGCTGGTCTTAAACTCCAGACCTCAGGTAATCCGCCAGCGTTGGCCTCCCAGGGTGCTAGGATTACAGGTGTGAGCCAACACACCCGGCCTACAAGACTGACCAATTTGAGGGCCAGCAGAAAGGCCAGTGTGGCCAGGGAAGAAAGATAGAGGAGATTGAAAGATGTGGTGGCTGGGAGGCCAAGGAGGGAGGGTCACTTGAGCCCAGGAGTTTGAGACCAGCCTGGCAACATAGGGAGGTGCCCTTTCTACAAAAAGTCCAAAAATCAGCTGGGTGTGGTGGTGAATGCCTGTGGTCCCTAGCTACTCAGGAGGCTGAGGCAGGAGGATTGCTTGAGCCTAGGAGGTATAGGCTGCAATGAGCCATGATCCTGCCACTGCACTCCAGCCTAGGCAATGAGTGAGACTCTGTCAGAAAGAAAGAAAGGAAGGAAGGAAGGAAAGATGGAAGGAAGGAAGGAAGGAAGGAAAAAAAAAAATAAGATGGTTGGAGGCCAGGTGCAGTGGCTCACTCCTGTAATCCCAGCAATTTGGGAGGCCGAGGCGAGCGGATCACCTGAGGTCAGGAGTTCGAGACTAGCCTGGCCAACATGGTGAAACCCTGTCTCTACTAAAAAATACAAAAATTAGCCGGGTGTGGTGGCAGGCGCCTTAATCCCAGCTACTTGGGAGGCAGAGGCAGGAGAATCATTTGAACCCGGGAGGCGAAGGTTGCAGTGAGCCGAGATCGAGCAATTGTACTCAAGCCTGAGGGACAAGGGTGAGACTTGTCTCAAAAAAAAAAAAAAGAAAAGAAAAAGGTGGTTGGAGAAGTAAGGAAGTAAGCAAGTAAGCATGGGCCAGACCATAGTGGGCCGTGCCAGCCATGGTAAGGACAGTGGATCTTGTTTTAAGAATATTGGGAAGTCATGGAGGAATATGAATAAGGTAGGGAAGTAATCTGATATAGATGCTAAAAAGATCCGTCTGACTGCTGCGTGCCATGGTAGTGAGGTGCTGGCTGTTACCAGGGGGACTGTCTCTCTCTGCAGCTGGGACAGCTGGTGCTGGGGACTGGGGGATGGAGGAGCAGTCAGCAGAGAAGAAACACCATGACGTTTGTCCCAAGTCTGCCTGTATCAGCAGCCCAGAAAAAGGCGGCACTGTCAGCAACTCACTTGTCCTTAGGGGTCCCAGCAGCAAGACTGTTGCTCCTCCCCCCAACACGCATACCGTGGAGGCCAGGAAAGGTCCTGATAGGTTTTCCTAACTTGGGTTAAAGGAAGGAGGCACAGGCCCTGGGCTCCCAGAAAGTTCCCTGTGAGAGTCTCCATTAACCCCCAGAGTCTCTCATCCGTGGCGTGACTGAAGCAGATTTGTGGTTCCTGGATGGCCTGGATAGTTTGGCAGTTCCCAAAGCTGAAACAAATAGACTCAACTGGGGCTCTTAAAAAAGAGTGATCCCGGCCAGGCGCAGTGGCTCACACCTGTAATCCCAGCACTTTGGGAGGCCAAGGCGGGCAGATCACAAGGTCAGGAGATTGAGACCATCCTGGCTAACACGGTGAAACTCCGTCTCTACTAAAAAATACAAAAAAAAAAAATTAGCCAGGTGTGGTGGTGGGTGCCTGTAGTCCCAGCTACTCGGGAAGCTGAGGCAGGAAAATGGCATGAACCCGGGAGGCGGAGCTTGCAGTGAGCTGAGATCGCGCCATTGCGCTCCAGCCTGGGTGACAGAGCGATACTTGGTCTTAAAAAAAAAAAAAGTGATCCCCAGCACCCACACCAGTCTAAAGTTTTAGGGTACTGGCCTAGAAATCCACAGTATTAAAAGCTTCCCCTCAGCTGGCCATGGTGGCTCATGGCTGTAATCCCAGCACTTTGGGAGGCTGAGGTGGGAGGATTGCTTGAGCCCAAGAGTTCGAGACCAGCCTGGGCAACACAGCAGCACTCCATCTCTACAAAAAATATTAAAAGTAAAGAATTAGAAAAAAAATTTTTAAATAAATAAAAGCTTGCCTTAACTACCAGTTTATAGAAAACACAAGGACACAGGAACATGTTAAATGACACCATGAGATGCAATCAGAAAACTCTACAACATGGAAAACTCTAACGGACAAGGACGTGATTTTTTCAACAAAGAAATTGCAAGGAAGACAAAAAAAAGAAGAACCTGAAGATTGAGTCATAACAACCATTTACAATGTGGGCGGTCTGAGCTCCATTACAGTTCAAACCAATGAATTATTTAAAAATTGGACAATCAGATAAATTTGAACATGATAGATAATTTATGATACTAAAGAATTGGGCTGGGCATGGTGGCTCATGCCTGTAATCCCAGCACTTTGGGAGGCAGAGGTGGGCGGATGACATGAAGTCAGGAATTCAAGACCAGCTTGACCAACATAATGAAACCCCGTCACTACTAAAAATACAAAAAAATTAGCCAGGTGTGTTAATGCGTGCCTGTAATCCCAGCTACTTGGGAGGCTGAGGCAGAAGAATCCCTTGAACCTGGGAGGTAGAAGTTGCAGAGAGCCAAGACCACGCCATTGCACTCCAGCCTGGGCAACAAAAACAAAACTCCATCTCAAAAAAAAAAAAAAAAAAAGGCCGGGCATGGTGGCTCACACCTGTAATCCCAGCACTTTGGGGAGGCCGAGGCGGGTGGATCACAAGGTCAGGAGATTGAGACCATCCTGGCTAACATGGTGAAACCCCATCTCTACTAAAAATACAAAAAATTAGCCAGGCGTGGTGGCAGACACCTGTAGTCCCAGCTACTCGGGAGGCTGACGCAGGAGAATGGCATAAACCCGAGAGGCGGAGCTTGCAGTGAGCCGAGATGGCGCCACTGCACTCCAACCTGGGCGACAGAGCGAGGACTCCATCTCAAAAAAAAAAAAAAGTGGCTGGGTGTGGTGGCTCATGCCTGTAATCACAGCACTTTGGGAGGCCAAAGAGGGAGGACTGCTTGAGCCCAGGAGTTCGTCACCAGCCTGGGGAATAAAACAGGACCCTGTCTCGGCCAGGCGCGGTGGCTCACGCCTGTAATCCCAGCACTTTGGGAGGCCGAGGCGGGTGGATCACGAGGTTAGGAGATCGAGACCATCCTGGCTAACATGGTGAAACCCCGTCTCTACTGAAAATACAAAAAAATTAGCTGGGCATGGTGGCGGGTGCCTGTAGTCCCAGCTACTCGGAAGGCTGAGGCAGGAGAATGGCGTGAACCCAGGAGGCGGAGTTTGCAGTGAGCCGAGATCACCCCACTGCGCTCCAGCCTGGGCAACAGAGGGAGACTCTGTCTCAAAAAAAAAAAGACCCTGTCTCTACAAATTTTAAAAGAAAAGTACTGTTAACTTTTATAAGGGTCATAATGGTATGGTAATTGCCATTTATTTATATATTTATTTATTTTATTTTATTTTTCAGAAACAGGGTTTTAGTATGCTGCCCAGTCTGGCCTCAAACTCCTGGGCTCAAGCAATCCTCCTGTTTCAGCCTCCCAAATAGCTAGGACTACAGGAATGGCCCAGTGCACCTGGCTTATAGTTGTCTTTTAAAAACAGCCATTACCATTTATTTATTTATTTATTTATTTAGAGACAGAGTCTTTCTCTGCTGCCCAGGCTGGAGTACAGTGGCACGATCTCAGCTCACTGCAATCTCTGCCTCCTGGGTTCAAGCAGTTCTCCTGTCTCAGACTCCTGAGTAGCTGGGATTATAGGCGCCCTCCACGACAACCAGCTAATTTTTGTATTTTTAGCAGAGATGGGGTTCGCTTTGTTAGCCAGGCTGGTCTCCAACTCCTGACCTCAGGTGATCCACCCACCTCAAGCTTCCAAAGTGCTGTGATTTCAGGCAAGAGCCACGTGCCCAGCCTAAAAAGAGCCCTTACCTTTTAGAGAGGCATACTTAAAAATGGATGAAATAGATGTCTATGATTTGCTTTAAAATAATCTGTAGAAAGAGGTGAGTGAGAGCATAAATGAAATAAGATGAGCCATCAGTTGGTAATCTTTGAAACTGGGTGATGGCTACATGGGAGTTAATACACTTTTCTCTCTCCTTTCTCATGTATTTGCAATTTTCCCTATAAAAAGTTTTTTGGTCTGGGCACAGTGGCTCATGCCTGTAATCCCAACACTGTGGGAGGCTAAGGTGGGAGGATCACTTGAGACCAGGGGTTTGAGACCAGCCTGGCAACATGGTGAAATCCCATCTCTACCAAAAAAAAAAAAAATTAGCTGGGTGTGGTGGCACCACCCTGCAGTCCCTGCTACTCGGGAAGCTGAGGTGAGAGGATCACCTGAGCCCCGAATTTGAGGCTACAGTGAGCCATGACGGCACCACTGCACTCCAGCCTAGGCCACAGAGTGAGATACAGTTTCAAAAAAAAGTTTTGTGTTGTTGTTTTTAACTAAGCTTCTCAGATTCACCCAGATGCGGAGTCAGTGAGATCTCACATGGTCAGCTTCACAGGAAGGCAGGCTTTCTGCATAAAAACAGGAAGCTTAGAGAGCTCCGGGGCAGGGTGTGCTGTGACTTCACAGTGTTTTTGCAGAAACAGGTCTGATAGCCCTCGGGGATGAGCAGACTAGGTTAAGCAAGAGACAGCAAGTCTGAATTTGAGGTTAAATGTGAAATCACACATGTTGTCTAGATGTTTGGTCAGCACTGGCTCCTGGATCTTGGGGGCCCCTACAGAGCCCACCCTCCACCCCCATGTGCTTATGCCAGCACATGTGATAGCTGGAGACTTATCCAGCCACCTCACTGCACACCCCAGCAAATGGCCAGCACCAGTGGGTGATCAGGAAATGATGCCCGGACAAACTGATAGATGTAAGGAATTTGAGGCTGGGCACAGTGGCTCACGCCTGTAATCCTAGCACTCTGGGAGACTGAGGTGGGCAGATCACTTGAGGTCATGAGTTTGAGACCAGCCTGGCCAACATGGAGAAACCCCCTTCTCTACTAAAAATAAAAAAATTAGCCAGGCATGGTGGCGTGCGCCTGTAATCCCAGGAGGCTGAGGTAAGGAATTTGAGGCCTTTCCTAGAGGCAGCAGCTGGAAGTAGAGGGATTGAAGGAACCCCTCATCTGACCAGCTGCTCAATTTTCTCACCCACACGATAAGGCTGGTTCCTTAAGTACACGGCCACGTGAAAAAAACAAAAAACAGGGCCAGGCACAGCGGCTCACGCCTATATTCCAGTACTTTGGGAGGCTGATGCGGGAGGATCACTTGAGGCCCGGAGTTCGAGACCAGCCTGGACAACATGACAAAACCCCATCCCTACTAAAAATGTGAATATTTAGCTGGGAGTGGTGGTGGGTGCCTGTATTCCTGGTTACTCTGGAGGATGAGGTATGAGAATCCCTTGAACCCTGGAGGCAGAAGTTGCAGCGAGCCGAGATTGCACCACTGCACTCCAGCCTGAGCAACAGAGCAAGACTTCATCTCAAAAAAAAAAGAAAAAGAAAAAAAACACAATTTTGGGTCAGGCCCTCTGGGAAGATGACTGCAGTACAAGGGGCCAAGGTTAAAGTGGATGGTGGTGAGTCAAAACTGAGCAAGAACAAGCCGAAGAGATACCTGAAAGCCGAGAAGAAAGTGGCAGAGAAGGCAGCCAAGCAGTAAGAGCTCAGTGAGAAACAGCTAAGCCCAGGTCACTGCTGCTGCCACCAACCATACCACTGACAATGGTGTGGGTCCTGAGGAGGAGAGCCTGGACTCAAATCAGTACTACAAGATCCACAGCCAAGGCCAGGCCCGGTGGTTCACTCCTGTAATCCTAGCACTTTGGGAGGCTGAGGCAGGCAGATCACTTGAAGTCAGGGGTTCGAGGCCAGCCTGGCCAACATGATGAAACCCCATCTCTACTAAAAATACAAAAATTAGCTGGGCATGGTGGCACATGCCTGTAATTCCAGCTACTTGGGAGGCTGAGGTAGGAGAATCGCTTGAATCTGGGAGGTGGAGGTTGCAGTGAGCTGAGATTGAGCCACTGCACTCCAGCCTGGGCAACAGAGCGAGACTCTGTCTCAAAAAAAAAAAAAAAAAAAAGATTTGCAGTCAGGTAGGTCAATGGGAAAGACCCATACCCCAACGAGATCCATGTAGACATCTCCCTCACTGACTTCATCCCAGAATATTGTCACCTGCAAACTGGGGATCTCCTGACTGGTATCACCTTAAACGTGACAGATAGGATCCATGCCAAAAAAGCTTTTGGAGGAAAGCTGAACTTCTATGATCTTTTTTTTTTTTGAGATGGAATTTCACTATTGTTGCCCAGGCTGGAATGCAATGGCACAATCTCAGCTCACTGCAACCTCCTCCTCCCTAGGTTTAAGCAATTCTCCTGCCTCAGCCTCCCTAGTAGCTAGGATTACAGGTGTGCGCCACCACGCCCGGCTAATTTTGTATTTTTAGTAGAGATGAGGTTTCTCCATGTTGGTCAGGCTGATCTCGAACTCCCAACCTCAGGTGATCTGCCTGCCTGCCTTGGCCTCCCAAAGTGCTGGGATTATAGGCGTGAGACACAGTGCCCGGCCATGAACTTCTATGATCTTTGAGCAGAGGGGGTCAAGTTGCAAGTCATGGCCAATTTCAGGAATTATAATTTCAGGAAGAATAATTTATTCATATTAATAACAAACTGCGTTGGGGAAACATAATTGGAATTCAGAGGAATCCTGGGAAAAACCAAGAAGGATGAGCTGAGCTTCATTCCCTATGAGATCACACTGCTGTGGCCTTGCTTGTATATGTTACCTCATCTTCACTTTGGCCTCAAAGACAAGGAAACAAGGTATGGTCAGAGATACTTGGGCTTGATCCTGAATGAATGAGGCAGAAATTTATCATCTGCTGTAAGATCATCACATGTATAATAAGTTTCTTAGGCCAGGCGCAGTGGCTCACGCCTGTAATCCCAGCACTTTGGGAGGCCAAGGCAGGCAGATTGCCTGAGGTCAGGAGTTCGAGACCAGTCTGGACGACATGGTAAAACCCCACCTCTACTAAAAATACAAAAATTAGATGGGCGTGGTGGCAGGTGCCTATAATCCTAGCTACTCAGGAGGCTGAAGCAGAATTACTTGAACCCAGGAGGTGGAGGTTGCAGTAAGCCAAGATTGCACCACTATACTCCAGCCTGAGCAACAAGAAAACTCCGTCTCAAAAAAAAAAAAGTTTCTTGGATGAGCTGGGATTCCTAGAGCTTGAAACTCCCATGAATGAACGTCATCCCAGGGGAGCTATGACCAAGCCTTTCATCACTTATCACAACAAGCTGCACATGAACTACTCCAGAACTCTACCATAAGATGCTAGTGGTTGGTGGCATTGACCAGGTTTATGAAATTGCATTCCAGTTCTGGAATGAAGGAACTGATTTGACGTAAAATCCTGAGTTCAGCACCCCTGAGTTCTACATGGCCTAGACTATCACAATCTCACGGAAATCACGGGGAAGATGGTTCCAGGGATGGTGAAGCATAATACAGGTCGTTACAAGGTCACCTACTACCCAGATGTCCCAGAGGGATAAGCCTGCAATATTGACTTCACCCTACCCTTCCGGAGAATCAGCATGATAGAAGAGCTTGAGAAAGCCCTGGGGGTGAAGCTGCCAGAAAATAACCTATTTGAAACTGAAGCAATTGGCAAAATTCTTGATAATATCTGTGTGCAAATGCTATTGCGTGCCCTCCACCTAGGACCACAGCCAGGCTCCTTGACAAGCTTGTGGGGGGAGTTCCTGGAAGTGATTTGCAACAATTCTACATTCATCTGTGATCACCCCCAGATAATGAGCCCTTTGGCTAAATGGCACTACTCAAAAGGTCTGACCCAGCGCTTTAAGCTATTTGTCATAAAGAAAGCGATAAGCAATGCCTACACTGATCTAAATGATCCTATGCAGCAATGGCAGCTTTTTGAAGAACAGGCTAAGGCCGCAGGTGATGATGAGGCCCTGTCCATAGATGAAAACTTCGTTGCCGCCATGGAATACAGGCTGTCCCCCACAACTGCCTGGGGCATGGGTATTGACCGAGTCACCATGTTTCTCACAGATTCCACCAGCAACTCGGAAGGCTGAGGCAGGAGGATTGCCTGAGCCCAGGAGTTTGAAGTTTCAGTGAACAACACAGTGAGACCCTGTCTCTAAAAGGAAATTTTTTTTTTTTTTGAGAAAGAGTTTCGCTCTTGTTGCCCAGGCTGGAGTGCAGTGGCACGATCTCAGCTCACTGCAACCTCCGCCTCCCGGGTTCAAGCGATTCTCCTGCTTCAGCCTCCCAAGCAGCTGGGATTACAGGTGTGCACTGCCACACCTGGCTAATTTTTGTATTTTTTATAAAGACGGGGCTTCATCATGTTGCCCAGGCTGCTCTCGAACTCCTGAGCTCAAGCAATTCACCTGCCTTGGCCTCCCAAAGTGCTGGGATTACAGGCGTGAGCCACCATACCCAACCTTTTAAAATTTTTTTCTTTTCTTTTCTTTATTCCTTCCTTCCTTCTTTCCTTCCTTTCCTTTCTTCCTTCTTTTCTCTTTTTTTAATCTTACAAAAAATGTTTCAGAAAAGGTATTTTATTTTTAAGACAGGGTCTTGCTCTTTCCCAGAGGCTGGAATGCAATGGAGCAACCATAGCTCACTGTGGCCTCTAACTTCTGGGCTCAAGCAATTCTCCCACCTCAGCCTCCTGAGTAGCTGAGACTACAGACATGTGCCACCATGACCAGCTACTTTTTAAAAAATTTTTTTGTAGAGAAGGGGTCTCACCATGTTTCCCAGGCTGGTCTTGAACTCCTGGCCTCAAGCGATCCTCATGCCTAGGCCTCCCAAAGTGCTAGGATTACAGGCATGAGCCACCACCTCTTGTCCCCTGAGATACTTTTAATGGCCTTGCTGGATCCAGCTCCTGCACCCCAGGGCCCTCCTGCCTCCTCCCCACCCTCGGCTGATGGCACTACCTCAAGGACATGGGATAGCATGCAACCTTCTGTCCCAGATCCTCTGTACTGTCTGAAATCAGGCAGAACCCAGCTGCAAGAGGAACTCAATGGTACACATGGGACCCAAGTCATCAATCGTCTCCATCAAAAAGCAACCCAGGGCCAGGCACAGTGGCTCAGGCCTGTAATCCCAGCACTTTCGGAGTCCAAGGCAGGTGGATCACCTGAGGCCGGGAGTTCAAGGCCAATGTAGTGAAATCCCGTCTCTACTGAAAATACAAAAATTTGCTGGACATGGTGGTGCATGCCTGTAGCCCCAGCTACTAGGGAGGCTGAAGTTGGAGAATTGCTTGAACCTGGGAGGCGGAGGTTGCAGTGAGCCAAAGCGGCACCACTGCACTCCAGCCTGGGCAACAGAGCAAGATCCTGTCTCAAAAAAAAAAAAAAAAAAGAAAAGAAAAAAGGCCGGGCGCAGTGGCTCATGCCTGTAATCCCAGCACTTTCAGAGGCCAAGGCTGGTGGATCACCCGAGGTCAGGAGTTCGAGACAATCCAGCCTCATCAACATGGTGAAACCCCATCTCTACTAAAAAAAAATACAAAAATTAGCCAGCCTGGTGGTGCATGCCTGTAATCCCATGTACTTGGGAGGCTGAGGCAGGAGAATCGCTTGAACCTGGAAGGTGGAGGTTGCAGTGAGCCGAGATCGTGCCATCGCACTCCAAAAAAAAAAAAAAAAAAAGCACCCCAGGAATGTTGGACAGAGAGGCTGGCGGGGTAGGGGTTGGTTGGTAAGGCTTGAGCAGAAGGTTCTAGATGCATTCAGGAGATAAAGATGCATTTGGGGTTATTGCACTTCTCCTAGAAACATAAACATTGACTTCCTTTTGTGGAAGAAAAATGTTATGTTAGCTATTTGACGTTTCAGGAAGGGTGGCTTCAGCTTGGTGATTGGAGGATGTTTGTCTACGGTGGCCAGGCTGCTTTCTGGCTTGGAAGACTATTGTTTCTTGGGAATTGTCTGTATCAGACATCATGGGAGCAGATCCAGGGCGACATCAAAAGGAAGCATGAGTCTCCAGGACCAGAGGGGCTTGGATGCAGATGATCATCATCTGGGCACTGCTGGATACTGAGTAAGCCCCAGCTGCACCCCACCTCTGCACTCTGAGCATGGGAGGCAGCCTGTGCAGCTATAACTCAGCCTGACTTTTTCCTTCCCTGCATACTCTTGAAATACACTGGAGATGAGTAGGGGCGAGTGAGCTGCACACCAGAATAAGTTTGTTCGTTGGAGCAAACTGTTTCTACTGCTGCCTCCTCTGCAGGTCTTGATTTATGCAAACACTGCATAGAAGAGGAAGTAGAGGGAAAAGCTGTTCACCCACCTACTCCTTCCTGGTAGCAAGATTTCCTATCCTGGCCTTGCCTCAACAGCCCTACCAGTTGGAGGCTGAGGTTGTGCCAAGGCTCTATGGGGGGATGTAGCATCACTGAGGTGGCCAGATTTTGGAGGACAGGAAAGTTTGTGCTATTTGCTGAGACTGGAGAGGCTGGTGAGAGCAGACTCTCCATGAGTTGAAAGCCAAAGAAAGAAATTCGGTAGATTTCTGCAATGAGAAGCCACAGAAGAACTTCAGGCAGGAGGATGCATTAGATCTTGTTTTCATTTTGTTAGAGATGGGGTCTCACTCTGTCGCCCAGGCTAGGGAGCAGTGGTGCCATCATCTCTCCCTGCAACCTTAAACTCCTGGGCTCAGGCGAACCTCCCACCTCAGCCTCGTAAGTACCTGGAACCACAGGCATGCACCACTTTTTTTTTTCCTTTTTCTTAGAGTTCTCATTATGTTGCCTAGACTGGTCTCAAACCTCCGGCTTCAAGAGATCCTCTCACCTCGACCTTCAAATTACTGGGATTACAGGCATGAGCCACCATGTCCGACCAGAGTTTGTTAAAAGAGGAACAGGCCAGGCATGGTGGGCTCACATGAACACTCATGCCCCAGAAGTAAACAAGTGTTAGCCAACCAGGAGGCCTATCCTCCCCCTAACCTCACCCAAAGCCATCTCTGTGCCCTCCCCCTTGCAGGGGAAACAGCACACACTAGTGAAATCTTGTCTTAGTGTGTCCGGAATTGGTGGGTTCTTGGTCTCACTGAGTTCTAGAATGAAGCTGCGGACCCTCGCGGTGAGTGTTATAGCTCTTAAGGTAGCGCGTCTGGAGTTTGTTTCTTCTGATGTTTGGATGTTTGGAGTTTCTTCCTTCTGGTGGGTTTGTGGTCTTGTTGGCTCAGGAGTGAAGCTGCAAACCTTCGTGGTGAGTGTTACAGCCTTTAAGGCAGCGCGTCTGGAGTCGTTTGTTCCTCCCAGTGGGCTTGTGGTCTCGCTGGCTTCAGGAGTGAAGCTGCAGACCTTCGCGGTGAGTGTTAAAGCTCATAAAAGCAGCGTGGACCCAAAGAGTGAGCAGTAGCAAGATTTACTGCAAAGAGCAAAAGAACAAAGCTTCCACAGTGTGGAAGGCGACCAGAACAGGTTGCCACTGCTGGCTCAGGCAGCCTGCTTTTATTCTCTTATCTGGCCCCACCCACATCCTGCTGATTGGTAGAGCCGAGTGGTCTGTTTTGACAGGGTGCTGATTGGTGCGTTTACAATCCCTGAGCTAGACACAAAGGTTCTCCAAGGCCCCACCAGAGTAGCTAGATACAGAGTGTCAGTTGGTGCATTCACAAACCCTGAGCTAGACACAGGGTGCTGATTGGTGTGTTTACAAACCTTGAGCTAGATACAGAGTGCCGACTGGTGTATTTACAATCCCTGAGCTAGACATAAAGGTTCTCCAAGGCCCCACTAGAGTAGCTAGATACAGAGTGTCGATTGGTGCACTCACAAACCCTGAGCTAGACACAGGGTGCTGATTGGTGTGCTTACAAACCTTGAGCTAGATACTGAGTGCCGATTGGTGTATTTACAATCCCTGAGCAAGACATAAAGATTCTCCACGTCCCCACCAGACTCAAGAGCACAACTGGCTTCACCCAGTGGATCCTGCACCAGGGATGCAGGTGGAGCTGCCTGCCAGTCCCACGCCATTCGCCCGCACTCCTCAGCCCTGTGGTGGTCGATGGGACTGGGCGCCGTGGAGCAGGGGGCGGCGCTCACCGGGGAGGCTCCGGCCGCAGAGGAGCCCATGGAGGGGGTGGGAGGCTCAGGCATGGAGGGCTGCAGGTCCCGAGCCCTGCCCCTCCGGGAAGGCAGCTAAGGCCCGGTGAGAAATCGAGCGCAGCGCCGGTGAGCTGGCACTGCTGGGGGACCCAGTACATCCTCCGCAGCCACTGGCCCAGGTGCTAAGTCCCTCATTGCCTGGGGCCGGCAGGGCCCGCAGGCCGCTCCGAGTGCGGGCCCGCCAAGCCCACGCCCACCCGAAACTCCAGCTGGCCCACAAGCGCTGCTCGCAGCCCGGGTTCCCACTCGCACCTCTCCCTCCACACCTCCCTGCAAGCTGAGGGAGCTGGCTCTGGCCTTGGCCAGCCCAGAAAGGGGCTCCTACAGTGCAGCGGTGGGCTGAAGAGCTCTTCAAGTGCCGCCAAAGTGGGAGCCCAGGCAGAGGAGGCGCCGAGAGCGAGCGAGGGCTGTGAGGGCTGCCAGCACGCTGTCACCTCTCATTAGGAGCTGCCAATATCAGTGGCACAGACCTGAGCACAGGGATAATTTGGGGTCAGAGGCTACAGTCTAAGTTAGCTAGATGCTGGCAGTGGGCAGAGTGGAAACAAGGCAGAGGCAGGGAAACTCAGGGCCTGACTCCAGAGCCGACCCTAAGTGTCACTGCTGATTCCTCCTTACTGTCTCCCACCAACCCTGCTTCAAAGCATCTCCAAATCCTGTGGGTTCAACTTCCAAACATGTCCCAGGAATGTCTCCTTCCTGTTCCCACTGCTTCTCCCCCTTACAGGCCCCTTCATTCCTTACCCCTCCTGATCTCCTGGCCTCCAGCCCATTCCCTACAGAAAAGCCATACCTATTTCTTCCATTTTAAAAAATGTGAGCTGGGCGCGGTGGCTCATGCCTGTAATCCTAGCACTTTGGGAGGCCAAGGTGAGTGGATCACGAGGTTGGGAGATCAAGACCATCCTGGCTAACACGGTGAAACCCCGTCTCTACTAAAAATACAAAAAATTAGCCAGGCGTGTTGGCGGGCACCTATAGTCCCAGCTACTCGGGAGGCTGCGGCAGGAGAATGGCCTGAACCCGGGAGGCGGAGCTTGCAGTGAGCCGAGATTGTGCCACTGCACTCCAGCCTGGGCGACAGAGCGAGATTCCATCTCAAAATAAATAAACAAATAAATATAAAAATAAAAAATTTGGCCAAGGGTCGGGGGTGGCTCATGCCTGTAATCCCAGCACTTTGGGAGGTCAAGGCAGGCGGATCACCTGAGGTCAGGAGTTCGAGACCAGCCTGGCCAACATGGCAAAACCCCATCTCTACTAAAAATACAAAAATTAGCCAGGAGTGGTGGCATGCGCCCGTAATCTCAGCTACTCGGGAGGCTGAGGCAGGAGAATCACTTGAACCCAGGAGGCAGAGATTGCAGTGAGCCAAGACTGCACCATTGCACTCCAGCCTGGGCAACAAGAATGAAACTCTGTCTCAGAAAATAATAATAATAATAATAATAATAATAATAATAATATCATTATCTATTTTTTTACAGACAGGGTCTTGCCCTGTCACCCAGGCTGGAATGCTATGGTGTCATCATAATGCTCACTGCAACTACAAGTCTGGGTGTGTCTGTGATTCGCTTTGTATGGTCCCCTCAAGGCCAAGTTTGAGGACTGAAGTTGCATATCATGGAAAATTGTGTTGTCTGGCTTATCTCCTACAGAGACAGTGCTCACTTTTACTGGCTCAACTCAGCCTGCCTCTGCTGAGCTAGCAGGTACCCCAAGTCCCAGGAGGTCAGACATTCGGGCTCTGGAGAGAAGCTTAAAAAAAAATTCAAAAAGTTGGCCAAGTGCGGTGGCTCACACCTATAATCCCAGCGCTTTGGGAGGCCGAGGTGGGTGGATTACCTGAGGTCAGGAGTTCAAGACCAGCCTGAACAAAATGGAGAAACCCCATCTCTACTAAAAAATACAAAATTAGTCAGGTGTGGTGGCACATGCCTGTAATTCCAGTGACTCAGGAGGCTGAGGCAGGAGAATCACTTGAACCCAGGAGGTGGAGGTTGCAGTGAGCCAAGATCACATCATTGCCCTCCAGCCTGGGCAACAGGAGCAAAACTTTGTCCCAAAAAAAAAAGAAAAAAAATTCAAAAAGTTGAATTCTCCTCACCTACTCTGTCAGCTGTTATTTATTTATTCCTACCTACCCCTTCCTTATTTTTACATTTTTCAAACTGACAAATAATAATTGACCAGCCTGGGCAATATAGTGAGACCCTGTCTCTAAAAAAAAAAAAAAAAAAAATAGCCGAGTGTGGTGGCGAGTACCTGTAGTCCCAGACTCGGGAGGCTGAAGTGGGAGGATTGATTGAACCTGAGAGGTTAAGGCTGCAGTGAGCTGAGACTGCACCACTGCAGTCCAGCCTGGGTGACAGAGCAAGACCTTATCTCAAAAACAATAATAATAATTTGCACATATTCATGGGGTACATAGTGATTTTTGTTTTTGTTGTTTTTGTTGTTGTTGTTTTTTGGCGGGGGGAGACAGGGTCTCGCTCTGTCTTCCAGGCTGAAGTTCAGTGGCCCAATCTCGGCTCACTGCAACCTCTGCCTCCTGGGTTGAAACGATTCTCCCACCTCAGCCTCCCAGGTATTTGGGACTACAGGCGCGCACCACCAAGCCCGGCTAATGTTTGTATTTTTAATAGAGATGGGGTTTCCCCATGTTGGCCAAGCTGGTCTCGAACTCCTGACCTCAGATGATCCACCCACCTCGGCCTCCCAAAGTGCTGGGATCACGGGTGTGAGTCACTGCGCCCCACCCATAGTGATGTTTCAATACATATAACACATAATGATCAGGTTCAGTTCCTCATTCTTTATGCCCCTTACCTCTTGGGGCTCTCAGAATAAACTGTTTATCCCCAAACCCACATCTTTGACCTGGAGACCAGCAAATCCAAGAGCTTCTCCTCCCTCTCACTATTCCAGTGGGTGTGGGGAGCTGCTGACCAGCAGTGGATGATGGAGAGAAGGAGGGAAGCCTGTGTTGGGGTACCCAAACCACCCAGATCTGGGACACGCCCTACTGTTCTCTGAAGCAGAGCCCAAGAGGACTCACCATCTGCAGTGGGCCTCCCTATAGAACCCTCCAGCAGGGCTGGGCACAGTGGCTCGCATCTATACTCCCAGCACTTTGGGAGGCCAAGGCGAGATCATCACTTGAAGCCAGAAGTTTGAGACCAGCCTGGGCAAGAAGGCAAGACAGTCTTTAATTAAAAAAAAAAAAAAAAAAAAGCCCAGGTGCGGTAGCTCACTCCAGTAATCCCAGCATTTTGGGAGGCTGAGGCAGGCAGATTGCTTGAGACCAGGAGTTCGAGACCAGCCTGGGCAACATGGCAAAACCCCATCTCTACTAAACATACAAAATTTAGCCGGGCGTGGTGGCGCATGCCTGTAGTCCCAGCTACTCGGGAAGTTAAGGCACAAGAATCGCTTGAACCCAGGAGGCGGAGATTGCAGTGAGCCAAGATTGTGCCACTACCCTCTAGCCTGGGCAACAAAGTGAGACTCTGTCTCAAAACAAACAAAAAAAGGCCCCCTTCGGCAGCAGTAGACGTGACAGTTAACCCACCTCGAGCACTTGGCCATCGATCTGCCTTCCTCCTGGACAGCAGACACTGGGCAACATCAAGTGTGCAGTCCCTAAAATACATCAAATCTGGGATCACTTCCCCTCCTGGGTAGCTTGGGACCTCCAGTCCCTTTGGAAGAGTTGGTTCATTTTCTTTTTAGGAGGCCTTCTTGAATCTCTAGTCGTCGTCAGGCTTAGGTCACACTACCCATGCACTGATCAGCCCTGCCACGTGGGGGAGGCTCCAAAAAATGAAGCGGTTCCACGGGTGCCAAGGTTCAGAGCAGAGTCTTGAGAGCCTGAGGGGCAGGAGGAGGCAAAGGTCTCTGAGGACGAAGGGGTTTGGCCACAGTCCCGGAAGATCTCAGGTCGTGGGGCTTCTGTGAGCGGGCACATCCCCTGTGCCTGTGTGATTGTGAGCTTGTGTGCTTGTGTGGTTGGGGGTCCTTCCTGGAGGAGGCACCTAGGTTGAGGGCCCCAGGCCGGGAATGGGGTGGGGCCTGTCGTCAAGGAAGGGACTCAGCCCTGGAGGTTTCTGTGAGAGCTCAAGCCACAGGAGCCACAAGATAAGAGGAGTGTGGCTGCAGAACCCAGGTGGCAGGCCTTTCCTCGGGCCCCTTACTCCTGACCTGGACGAGGCCGGGGCTTCCTCAAGGAGGTAGGAGGTATCCTGGCCAGCAGATCAGCCAGAAGCTCTAGGAGGAAGGTGCTGCGGCCGGGGACCCTGCTGCCCTAGACAAGACTTCATTTCCTTCCATGCAGATGGCTATGTGGGTTCCTGCTCTGTTGAGTGAATGTTCCCTGGCAGTGGCCAGATGCTTGCTGCGCTCTCATACCTCCACTGGGGTCCTGGGGAGGTGTGGCAGCTCCTTAGGAAGGAGCTCTTTCCTAAGGCTGATTGGAGAATGTGCAGTCGGGGTGGGGGGCGGAGGAGTGCTCCTGACAGGTCCTAGTAGCTGGGAGATTCCCCAGAGTATAGGCTTGAGGGCCTAAGTTACGGGAGAGAGAAGGTCAGGGCCAGGGGGCCCCTTCCTGAATCCAGTCCACAGGGTTAACCCCTCATTTCCAGAGCCTATCTTCTCCCCCACACCCACCCACACAACCCAGCACCAGGAAATCCAGAGCCCAGAGCACTGTGGTCACAGGGACACATGTGGCCCTGGGTGTGGCCGGGACACGTTGCAGGAGGTTGGGGACATGACGTGGTCTGCAGATCTCCCAGGGCAGGGCAGAGGGCCACTGTTTGGGGGAAGCACCCCAGGCCCTCTCTCTTAGAGAGAGAGCCTAGGGGCAGCAGAGGAGCCACCTGGGTCGGCCCCCTGGGGACAGTGGGAGGAGTAAAAGGGAGGGTGGAGGGCCCTAAGACAGGCCGCGAGTGGGCGCCCAGGACAGGGATCCGCCCAGCCGGCGGGAGCGCCCTTGGGGATGACGGCGGGAGGGCTGGGCGCCCCCTGGTGGCTGTACTGGGCGGTGCTGCCGCTCTCCGCACAACCTTCGCGGGGCCCTGTGACTTCGTTACCCTCCTCTTGAGGCCACGCCGCCGCGTGGCCTGAATCGAGGGTCGGGACTCCATCGTCGCGCTCTGCCCCTCGCCCGCCCCTCTCAGGCTCTCTGACTGCCACCCCTGCCTGCCTGCCCGGCCCTGCACAACATGCAGCCCTCCGGCCTCGAGGGTCCCGGCACGTTTGGTCGGTGGCCTCTGCTGAGTCTGCTGCTCCTGCTGCTGCTGCTCCAGCCTGTAACCTGCGCCTACACCACGCCAGGCTCCCCCAGAGCCCTCACCACGCTGGGCGCCCCCAGAGCCCACACCATGCCGGGCACCTACGCTCCCTCGACCACACTCAGTAGTCCCAGCACCCAGGGCCTGCGAGAGCAGGCACGGGCCCTGATGCGGGACTTCCCGCTCGTGGACGGGTGCGTAATTGCTGCAAGGGGGCGATGGGAGCTGAGCACACTACTGGGCAAGGGAGGGTCCCAGAGTATGCAGGGCTGTGGAGGAGGCTCCCTCACACCACCCCTGGATGCCCTCTCTCCCGTCATGCATGGGTACCCTTTCCCCTCTGTCATCCTCTCTTGGGTGGGCACTCCTAGCCCGGGCCTCAGAGGATCTCAGTATAGTCAAGTGACAATGAGGGATGGGGATCCCCAGATGTGTCCTTCCTGAACTGGAGGGCTAAGAGGCTCATCTGTCTGTTCTTCACCTGACCCTGGCTTGACATCCCTCCAGCCACAACGACCTGCCCCTGGTCCTAAGGCAGGTTTACCAGAAAGGGCTACAGGATGTTAACCTGCGCAATTTCAGCTACGGCCAGACCAGCCTGGACAGGCTTAGAGATGGCCTCGTGGGCGCCCAGGTACCACAGGGATACACGAGGTGCCACAGCATGGCTGCTGGGGGATGATGGGGAGAGTGGGGACCCCAGAGATCACAAGTTAGTCACGTGAGAACTCAGTTACCATAGTGACCCAAAAAGTGTCATGATATGGATGCTGGGGGCTGCAGAGGCTACAGTGAGCCAGCTTGGTGGCCAGGAAGACCCTGTGGAAGAAGCAGTACATTACATGTGGCCTCCTGGCCCACTGGGTGCTCTGTCAGCTGTGGAGGCTGTGAGCAGTCCAGGGTCCTCCAAAGCAGCCCCCGTCCAAGCCAAACCCTGGCCTTCCCCCCAGTTCTGGTCAGCCTATGTGCCATGCCAGACCCAGGACCGGGATGCCCTGCGCCTCACCCTGGAGCAGATTGACCTCATACGCCGCATGTGTGCCTCCTATTCTGAGCTGGAGCTTGTGACCTCGGCTAAAGGTAGGCAAGTTGATGGGAAGCGTTAGGAACTTGATTGAGCTACTCCAGCCCTGGAAAGTAATCACCTGACCTACCTGCCCCCAGCTCTGAACGACACTCAGAAATTGGCCTGCCTCATCGGTGTAGAGGGTGGCCACTCGCTGGACAATAGCCTCTCCATCTTACGTACCTTCTACATGCTGGGAGTGCGCTACCTGACGCTCACCCACACCTGCAACACACCCTGGTGAGCCTAGTGCAGATGGTGTGGGACCGCTGAGGCAGGGGCAGAGATCTGCCTGAGGTCACTGTGGGCCCAGAACAAGCTTTACCCATGGGATCTGGCACTGACTCTGGAGTGGGGAGGGGAGCTGGGATTCTGGTTTTCAGAATACGACTTGACCCCTGGCCAGACGCGGTGGCTCATGCCTGTAATCCCAAAACTTTGGGAGGCTGAGGCGGACAGATAACTTAAGGCCAGGAGTTCGAGACCAGCCTGGCCAAGATGGTGAAACCCTATCTTGACGAAAAACACAAAAATTAGCCAGGTGTGGTGGTGCGCGCCTGTAATCCCAGATACTCAGGAGGCTGAGGCATGAGAATCTCTTGAACCCAGGAGGTGCAGGTTGCAGTGAGCTGAGATGGCACGACAGCACCACTGCACTCCTGCCTGGGTGACAGAGCGAGACTCTATTGCCAAAAAAAAAAAAAAAAAAGAAAAGGAAAAAAAAGACTGGACCCAGCAGGGCCCTCCTGCTGCCAGGCATGGCCCATTTGCAGGGCCCATTTTGGATCCCTGTTTTTGTTTCAGGGGGGTGCAGGGATGGAGGGTGGGTAGGGCCTCTAGACTCCTGAGGCCGAGGAACAGCTACCAGTCAGACTGCTTCCTGGCCACCCTGCAGGGCAGAGAGCTCCGCTAAGGGCGTCCACTCCTTCTACAACAACATCAGCGGGCTGACTGACTTTGGTGAGGTGAGGACCCTGGTTCACACTCCACCCCAAACAAATGTGCACACCCCAGCTGTTTCTTACAAATAAATGTATACACATGTGCACCCCTGATACCCTTCTCCCAACATGTCCCTGCAGAAGGTGGTGGCAGAAATGAACCGCCTGGGCATGATGGTAGACTTATCCCACGTCTCAGATGCTGTGGCACGGCGGGCCCTGGAAGTGTCACAGGCACCTGTGATCTTCTCCCACTCGGCTGCCCGGGGTGTGTGCAACAGTGCTCGGAATGTTCCTGATGACATCCTGCAGCTTCTGGTGAGAAACTGCCCAGCCCAGGAACCTAAAGCAAGAGGTTCAAACCAGGAGCCCTTTGGCCAGGCACAGTGGCTCACACCTGTAATCCCAGCACTTTGGGAGGCTGAGGTGGGCTGATCACTTGAGGTCAGGAGTTCAAGACCAGCCTGGCCAACATGGGGAAACCCCGTCTCTACTAAAAATACAAAAATTAGCCGGGTGTGATGGCATATTCCTGTAATCCCAGCTACTTGGGAGGCTGAGGCAGGAGAATCTCTGGAACCTGGGAGGCGGAGGTTGCAGTGAGCCAAGATCACGCCACAGCACTCCAGCCTGGGTGACAGAGTAGGACCCTGCCATGGAAAACAAAAACAAAAAACAGGAGCCCTCGAACCTGAGGCCCTGCTCCCTCCACTTCTTCCAACTTCAGGCTGAACATCTTTTGCCCCACAACCCCACAGTCCACATCCAGGAGTGGGGGGTTCTAGATGGTAAATATGTATATTCCTCTACTCCTCAAAGCAAGTGCCAAGACACCTATGCCAGACCAGGGCCTAGACTCCTCCATTCATACAAAACCAGAGAGGTGAAGTTTCCGCTGACTCCTGAAGTCAGAGCTGAACACCCTCTCCAGGGATCCAGAGGGTGGCAGGGCAGGAATGCAGTTTGCTGAGGGGCCAGGCTAAGTGTCCACTTGCCCGCCCCTGCAGAAGAAGAACGGTGGCGTCGTGATGGTGTCTTTGTCCATGGGAGTAATACAGTGCAACCCATCAGCCAATGTGTCCACTGTGGCAGGTAATTCCCTCTCCCGGGCTCTCTGAACAGTTCTGATTTGCACCTGAAGACTTGGGAGGGCCCCAGGACTGTCCCAGTGGTTTCACTGAAAAAAATGCAGTGATGGACAGTACACAGCACGTTGGTCACATGGAGCTGCAGCCACAGAGTCAGTGCTGCGGTCCTGATGGGTATAAGGGAGGAAGCCACACATAGAACCTGAGTGCTAACTATCTGCGCCTCTGCGGGGGATCCCCAAAGCACCCTTCCTCGGCCTCTGGCCAAGAGACTAGAAGGGGAAGGCCCCTTAGGTCTCTGGGGTCTTTGTCAGTTGTACTCTTTGTCCCTCCGTCATCTCCCACAACCATAGAAAAGAGTTCCTACCAGGTTCTCAAAGAGACTAGAGGCAGGTTTAATCCTAGGTGGGAAATGGCCCAGACAAGTGGCTCTGTGGATCCACTCCAAACCTGAAATCCAGGCCAGAACCAGCTGAATCCATTCAGGTCAAACCTCAGGCTTCTCAGGTTGCCAAGCTATGTGGCAGGCCATAAAGGAATTAGCCTGCCTGGCCCACAGGCTGCAAGAAGGAGACTCAGTGCCATCCAGCCCCAGTGGCACCCCTGCCCTGGAAGCCCTACGCAGCTGACTCTCCACCTGCCCCCTCCCCAGATCACTTCGACCACATCAAGGCTGTCATTGGATCCAAGTTCATCGGGATTGGTGGAGATTATGATGGGGCCGGCAAGTGAGTGCCTTCCCTGTGGCTTGTCTTGGGCTAGCTGTACAGCAGTGGGGCCTTCACGGTCACCATAGCCATCACGTCCTTTAGGCCTTGACCACACTCCCGGGATCAGTTCTCTGGGCTCTCCTGTTTGTCTTCATCCCAGTGATCCCACTCTAGGACATTATACTTGGCCAAACCACCAGACAGAGCTCATGTGCCCAGCACTGCACGTACCCCCAAGCCCAGGAGACTCACTCTCCCTGAGCAGACCATCAGCAAGGTCTGGTGTGAGCCCTGTGCACAGTGGCTGTGTTTGCAACCACTGTTTTCTGAAGAAGCTCTTCCTCTCCTTCTCCTTGTCCTTTTCTTCCTCGTCCTCTTTCTTCTTCTTTGTCTCCTCCTCCTCCTTCTTTCTTCTTCTCCTTCTCCTTCTTCTTTCTTCCTTTTCTTCTTCTTCTTCTCAGGGTCTTGCTCTGTTGGCCAGACTGGGGTGCAGTGGCGCAATCTTGGCTCACTGCAGCCTTGACTTTCTGGGCTCAAGCGATCCTGCCATCTCAGCCTGCAAGTAGCTGGGGCTACAGGCATGTGTCATCATGCCCAGATAATTTTATTTTTGGCAGAGATGGGGTCTCGTGTTGCCCAGGCTGCTCTTGAACTCCTGGACTCAAGTGATTCTCCTGCCTTGGCCTCCTAAAGTGTGGGATTACAGGCCTAAGCCACCTCACTGGGCCTTTTCTTCTTTTTTTCTTTTCTTTTCTTTTTTTTTTTTTTTTTGAGACAGAGGCTCACTCTGTTGCCCAGCCTGGAGTGCAGTGGCACAATCTCGGCTCACTGCAGCCTCTGCTTCCTGAGTTCCAGCGATTCTCCTGCCTCAGCTTCCCAAGTAGCTGGGATTACAGGTGTGCGCCATGATGCCCAGCTAATTTATTTTTCCTTTCTTTCTTTCTTTCTTTTCTTTCTTTCTTTCTTTTCTTTCTTTCTTTCTTTCCTTTCTTTCCTTTCTTTCTTTCTTTTTTGTCTTTTTAGTAGAGATTGGGTTTCACCATGTTGGCCAGGCTGGTCTCAAACTCCTGACCTCAAGTGATCCGCCCACCTTGGCCTCCCAAAGTGCTGGGATTACAGGTGTGAGCCACCATACCTGGCCATTTTCTTCTTTTTAACTCTGGTTGGTAGGGGGGACCATTTACATTCAGTAAAAGGCATAGATCTTAATAGTATGATTCAATAAGTTTTGATAAATATTCAAGGAGGTTTTGAGGCCTCCTTCTGAAGGATAAAGAGCAGAGGAGAATTACCTACTCTCTCCAAGTCTCCACTTCCCATACCTGACCAGGGCTGGGGTTTCATAGACCCTGGACTGTGGTTCTGAGTCATGATCAGGGAATCAGGTCTGAAACCCACTGGCTGGTGGCCACACAGATTCCCTCAGGGGCTGGAAGACGTGTCCACATACCCGGTCCTGATAGAGGAGTTGCTGAGTCGTGGCTGGAGTGAGGAAGAGCTTCAGGGTGTCCTTCGTGGAAACCTGCTGCGGGTCTTCAGACAAGTGGAAAAGGTACTCTGGGCTGGGCAAGAGAGTAGCCAAGGGGTCTGAGCAGGTGTATCAAGGAGAGCTGTGGAAGCTGAGCACCGACTGCCACCTCTAGGTACAGGAAGAAAACAAATGGCAAAGCCCCTTGGAGGACAAGTTCCCGGATGAGCAGCTGAGCAGTTCCTGCCACTCCGACCTCTCACGTCTGCGTCAGAGACAGAGTCTGACTTCAGGCCAGGAACTCACTGAGATTCCCATACACTGGACAGCCAAGTTACCAGCCAAGTGGTCAGTCTCAGAGTCCTCCCCCCACATGGCCCCAGTCCTTGCAGTTGTGGCCACCTTCCCAGTCCTTATTCTGTGGCTCTGATGACCCAGTTAGTCCTGCCAGATGTCACTGTAGCAAGCCACAGACACCCCACAAAGTTCCCCTGTTGTGCAGGCACAAATATTTCCTGAAAATAAATGTTTTGGACATAGAAACAGACCTGAGTTTCCTTCTCTGCAATGGGGACTGGTGGCATCGTCTCCCAGTGCTGGTGGTTGGTGGGGGATCCTTCATTTCAGCCACCAGTTGTTCAAGGAAAGACTGTTGACAGGAGCCTGAGGTGACCCAGGTGATTGGGCTCAGCACTGGATGAAAACAGTGGTGGATCTGGTGGCAGGAGGTGGACCCTATTCCGTGTTCCCTCTGAGTAGCTCATCTCTATTTATTTATTTATTTATTTATTTATTTATTTACTTTTGAGGCAGAGTCTCACTTTGTCACCCAGGCTGGAGTACAGTGGCGCAATCATAGCTCACTGCAGCTTTGAACTCTTGGGCTCAAATGAAGCTTCTGCTTCAGCCTCTCAAGTAGCTGGGTCTATAGGCGTGCACCACCACACTCAGCTAATTTATTTTTATTTTAACTTTCTGGATTTTTTTTTTTCTTTGAGACAGAGTCTTGGTCTGTCACCCAGGCTGGAGTGCAGTGGCACAATCTTGGCTCACTGCAAGCTCTGCCTCCCGGGTTCAAGCAATTCTCCTGTCTCAGCCTCCCGAGCAGCTAGGACTAGAGGCGCCCGCCACCATGCCCAGCTAATTTTTGTATTTTTAGTAGAGATGGGGTTTCACCTTGTTGGTGAGGCTGCTCTCGAACTCCTGACCTCAGATGATTCACCCGCCTCGGCCTCCCAAAGTGCTGGGGGATTATAGGTGTGAGCCACTGGGCCTGGCTTTTTGTTTTTTGAGATGGAGTCTTGCTCCGTCTCCCAGGCGGGAATGCAGTGGCGTGATCTTGGCTCACTGCAACCTCAGCCTCCCGATTTCAAGCGATTCTCCAGCCTCAGTGTCCTGAACAGCTGGGACTACAGGCATGCACCACCATGCCCAGCTGATTTTTCTTTTTTCAGTAGAGAAGGAGTTTCACCATATTGGCCAGGCTGGTCTCGAACTCCTGACCTCGTGATCCACCTGCCTCGGGCTCCCAAAGTGTTGGGATTACAAGCGTGAGCCACCGCATCCAGCCAGCTTTCTTTTTTTCATTACTTCACTTAGAAGGAGGATTTTTAAATTTTTTTATAGAGACAGGGATCTCCCTATGTTGCCCAGGCTGGTCTCGAACTCCTGGACTCAAGCAATCCTCCCACCTTGGCCTCCCAAAGTGCTAGGATTACAGGAGTAAGCCACTGTGCCCAGATGGAGTAGGGTAACTTTGATTTACCTAGCCAACCATAAGCAAACATTTTAAACTGTGCTTATGTATTATTTTGATAACATTTAAAAAATTAATTGTAACTTCATGCCCTGTCCTTTTCACATGTCTAATGTAGGAAATAGGGAGTCCTCTGAACCTCTTCCAGTTCTGGGGGCTGCCCATTAAAACAATACTTTTTTTTTTTTTCCTGAGACAGGGTCTCTGTCACCGCTGGAGTGCAGTGGCACAATCATGCCTCACTGCAGCCTCAACCCCCTGGGCTCAAGTGATCCTCCCCACTCTGTTTCCTGAGTAGCTGGGACCATAGGCGCGCACCACCATGTCCAGCTAATTTTTGTATTTTTTGTAGATACGAGGTTTCACCATGTTGCCCAGGCTGGTCTCAAACTGCCAGACTCAAGTGATCCACCCACCTTGCCCTCCCAAAGTGCTGGGATTACAGGCGTGTGCCACTATGCCCAGCAAAACAATTTAAAATAATAGGCTGAGAGCGGTGGTTCACACCTGTAATCCCAGCACTTTGGGAGGCCAAGGCAGGCGGATCACAAGGTCAGAAGATCGAGACCATCCTGGCTAGCACGGTGAAACCCCATCTCTACTAAAGACGCAAAACATTAGCCGGCCGTGGTGTCACGCGCCTGTGGTCCCAGCTACTTGGGAGACTGAGGCAGGAAAATCGCTTGAACCCAGGAAGCAAAGGTTGCAGTGAGCCGAGATCACGCCACTGCACTCCAGCCTGGGTGACAGAGTAGCACACAAAACAAAAAAAAACACAAAACCCAAAAACAACAACAAAACAAAACTAAGCTAAAATAATAATGATAATAATAATAATAATATAGGAAACAGGTGCACATGCAATGCTTCTGCACTTTTCTTAAACTATTAGCAAAGTTGCCATTCTTCATGTTGTTCCAAGTCACTTAAATAAAGACCTTCTGGGCAGGCCGGGGAGGTTTATGGGAGACCAAAATAAACATGACCTTTCTCTGCCCTTCCTGAGAGAACCAAAGCTAGAAGCAGCTGGGTCACACTTGGCCATTAACCCCCAGGCATGAGGAGGAGCAGACAGCAACCAACAAGGGGAAGTGGTCGCCAGAGGCCAAGGCCCTTCTTGAGGTGCCCAGAAGGGGATGCCCACTTATCAGGGAGCCCAGGTGGAAAAACAAGAGACAGACAGACGCAGAGGGAAGATAATTTAGATTCGGTCTGTGTCATTGGCCTTTCTCAGCAGCAACTGGCCCAGGAAGTTCAGATGCTACCCAGATTCAGGGTTTTTTTGTTTGTTTGTTTTGAGACGGAATTTCCTCTTGTTGCCCAGGCTGGAGTGCAGTGGCGCGATCTCAGCTCACTAGAACCTCTGCCTCCCAGGTTCAAGTGATTCTCCTGCCTCAGCCTCCCGAGTAGCTGGGATTACAGGCACCTGCCACCAGGACCGGCTAATTTTTTTTGTATTTTTAGTACAGACGGGGTTTCACTATGTTGGCCAGGCTGCTCTCGAACTCCTGACCTCGGGTGATCCACCCAACTTGGCCTCCCAAAATGCTGGGAATACAGGCGTGAGCCACCATCCCCAGCATTGTTTTTTTTTTTTTTTTGACAGGGTCTCACTCCCATTGCCCAGGCTGGAGTGCAGTGACACGATCTCAGCTCACTGCAGCCTCAACTTCCTGGCCTCAAGTGATTCTCCTACCTCAGCCTCCGGAGTAGCTGGGACCTCCAGTGCGCACCACCACGCCTGGCTAATACTTTGTATTTTTAGTAAAGACAGGATTTCACCATGTTGCCTAGGCTGGTCTCAAACTCCTGGACTCAAGCAATCTGCTTGCCTTGGCTTCCCAAAGTGCTGGGATTACAGACATGAGCCACTGCGCTGACCCAGATGCAGTTTTTGTTTGTTTTGAGATGGAGTCTTGCTCTGTTGCCCAGGCTGGAGTGCAATGGCGCTATCTCGGCTCACTGCAACCTCCGCCTCTGAGGTTCAAGTGATTCTCCTGCCTCAGCCTCTTCAGTAGCTGGGATTACAGGCACACACCACCCTGCCCAGCTAATTTTTGTATTTTTAGTAGAGATGGGGTTTCACTGTGTTGGCCAAGCTGGTCTCAAACTCCTAGACTCAAGCAACCTGCCCGCCTCAGCCTCCCAAAGTGTTAGGATTATAGGGGTAAGCCATCGCATCCGGCCCCAGATGCAGTTTTGAGATCTATTTCCCCTGCACCAGGATTTTTTCAACAGGAAATGACGAGGAGCTGCTGGAGGCTAGCCTTGTATTGTCTTTAAGGAGGATTTCTGCCCCAGGTGAAATAACGTGTCAGACCAAGCCCCCTCATGCTCTCAGGACCAAGAGACCTAGTCTGATCTTGTCCCTCAACTCCATGCCTTAGAGAATCCACCTGTGCCTCCTCCACAACAGTTGTCGTAATGCCCAAACTAGACCTCTGCTGGGCTGTTAGCCAACCCTGGATCCCCTCTCCACTCCTCCATGCCCGATCCAGACCTTTGAAGCAAGGTTCAGCTACTGCTGTGGTGCCTCCCCCAACCCCCATGACCCTGATTAGCCCTCACCAGCACTACCCATGATTTCCCTTAGCCAGTATCACCATAATAAAGAAATGAGATGCAAACTGATCAGGGTGCAGGTAGATCTCTTCCCGAGAGGATAACTGTTAACTAACATTTGATGTGTAGACTTTTCTGGGGTCTTTTTGTGTCCGGAATTGGTGGGTTCTTGGTCTCACTGACTTCAAGAATGAAGCCACAGACCCTCGCGGTGAGTGTTACAGTTCTTAAAGGTGGCGTGTCCGGAATTTGTTCCTTCTGATGGTCGGATGTGTTCGGAGTTTCTTCCTTCTGGTGGGTTCGCGGTCTCGCAGGCTCAGAAGTGAAGCTGAAGACCTTCGTGGTGTCACAGGTCTCAAGGCGGCGAGTCCGGAGTTCTTCGTTCCTCCCCGTGGGTTCATGGCCTCGCTGGCTTCGGGAGTGAAGCTGCAGACTTTCACAGTGAGTATTACAACTCATAAAGACAGTATAGATCCAAAAACGGAATAGCCGCAACAGCCATTGCAAACAGCAAAAGAACAAAGCTCCTACCGCCTGGAAGAGAACCCCAGCAAGTTGCTACTGAAAGAGCAAGCAGCCTGCTTTTATTGTCTTATCTGGCCCCACCCACATCCTGCTGATTGGTCCATTTTACTGAGAGCAGATTGGTCTGTTTTACAGAGAGCTGATGGGCCCGTTTTGACAGGGTGCTGACTGGTGCGTTTACAATCCCTGAGCTAGACACAAAAGTTCTCCACGTCCCCACTAGATTAGCTAGATACAGAGTGTCGATTGGTGCATTCACAACCCCGGAGCTAGACACAGGGTGCTGATTGGTGTGTTTACAAACCTTGAGCTACATACAGAGTGCTGATTGGTGTATTTACAATCCCTTAGCTAGACATAAAGATTCTCCAAGTCCCCACCAGACTCAGGAGCCCAGCTGGCTTCACCCAGTGGATCCTGCACCAGGGCCGCAGGTGGAGCTGCCTGCCAGTCCGGCGCCGTGTGCCCGCACTCCTCAGCCCTTGGGCAGTCGATGGGTCTGGGCGCCGTGGAACAGGGGTTGGCGCTCATCGGGGAGGCTTGGGCTGCACAGGAGCGCACGGCGGGGGTGGAGGCTCAGGCATGGAGGGCTGCAGGTCCCGAGCCCTGCCCGGCGGGGAGGCAGCTAAGGCCCAGCGAGAAGTCGAGCACAGCAGCTGCTGGCCCAGGTGCTAAGCTCCTCACTGCCCGGGCCGGCTGGCCGCTCCGAGTGCGGGGCTTGCCAAGCCCACGCCCACCCGGAACTCGAGCTGGCCCACAAGCGCACCGTGCAGCCACGGTTCCCGCCCACGCCTCTCTCTCCACACCTACCCGCAAGCTGAGGGAGCCGGCTCCAACCTTGTCCAGCCCAGAAAGGGGCTCCCACAGTGCAGTGACGGGCTGAAGGGCTCCTCAAACGCGGCCAGAGTGGGCGCCAAGGCCGAGGAGGCGCCGAGGGGGAGCGAGGGCTGTGAGGGCTGCCAGCACGCTGTCACCTCTCATTTTTGTGTCTGTATACTAACATATATATAGAAAAAAATATTCGGCCCGGCGCGGTGGCTCACGCCTGTAATCCCAGAACTTTGGGAGGCCAAGGTGGGCGGATCACGAGGTCAGGAGATCAAGACCATCCTGGCTAACACGGTGAAACCTGGTCTCTACTAAAAAAATTAGCTGGGCATGGTGGTGGGCGCCTGTAGTCCCAGCTACTCGGGAGGCTGAGGCAGGAGAATGGCATGAACCCGGGAGGCGGAGCTTGCAGTGAGCAGAGATGGAGCCACTGCACTCCAGCCTGGGTGGCACAGTGAGACTCCGTCTCAAAAAAAAAAAAAAAAAAAAAAAAAAAAAAACCACGTCTCTAAAAAAGAAGTAAGGCCGGATGTGGTGGCTCATGCCTGTAATCCTAGCACTTTGGGAGACCTAGGTGGGCAGATCGCTTGAGCTCAGGAGTTCAAGACCAGTCTGGGCAACATGGTAAAACCCTGTCTCTAAAAAAAAAAATGCAAATATACAAAAATTAGCTGGGCATGGTGGTGCATGCCTGTAGTCCCTCCCAGCTACTTAGGGAACTGAAGCAGGAGGATCACTTTTACCTGGGAGGTCGAGGCTACAGTGAGCTGAGATGGTGCCACTGCACTCCAGTGAGACCCTGTCTCAAAAAAAAATTTGTTTTAATAAAATAAAAAATAACAATTAGCCATGTATGGTGGCACTGCACCTATAGTCTCAGCTACTTGGGAGGTGGAGGAAGGAGGATCGCTTGAGCTCAGAAGTTCAAGGCTGCAGCAAGCTATGATCAAGGCTGCAGCAAGCTATGATCACCCCACTGCAACTCCAGCCTGGGTGACAGATACTCTGTCTCTTGGAGAAGGAAAAAAAGCTAAAATAATGATCCCCAACAAAAATTGTTCTTAAATTTCATTTTCGGGGCCGGGCACGGTGGCTCACGCCTGTAATCCCAGCACTTTGGGAGGTCGAGGCAGGAGGATCACTTGAGGTCAGGAGTTCAAGGCCAGCCTGGCCAACATGGTAAAACCCCATCTCTACTGAAAATACAAAAATTAGCTGGGCATGGTGGCGGGCACCTGTAATCCCAGCTACTCGGGAGGCTGAGGCAGGAAAATGGCTTGAACCCGGGAGGTGGAGGTTGCAGTGAGCCGAGACTGCACCATTGCACTCCAGCCTGGGCAACAAGACCCAAACTCCGTCTCAAAACTGAAATGAGATGAAATGAAATAATGAAATGAAATACCTATAGGGAATCTTTTTCTGTCCATCAAACCAGACAGACCGAATTAACTCTTCTGAGTCGCAGCTTAGAATATTTGACCTGCCTAGGAGCTGGGCACAAGCCGGCAGCTAACCGCCACGTGGGCCTGGGTAGGAGGTGAGATCAGGAAGATCCCTGGGCCCCTACTAGTTCCCTGCCTGGCCTCCTCCCCGACTCGTCTGGGGGTCTACGGAGCCAGCGCTGGGGGTGGAAGGGCGAGGAGTCCTTGACGCTGCAGCGGCGGTTCCGGCCCATGGGGGCGCTCTCCTGCTTGGGGGCGGAAAAGCCGTGGCGCCCCCTTGCGTGGCGCGTCGGTCTCAGAGTCGCGTGACTTCAACCCCCTCTTCGGGAGGCTGGGTCGTCATGATCCGGACCCCATTGTCGGCCTCTGCCCATCGCCTGCTCCTCCCAGGCTCCCGCGGCCGACCCCCGCGCAACATGCAGCCCACGGGCCGCGAGGGTTCCCGCGCGCTCAGCCGGCGGTATCTGCGGCGTCTGCTGCTCCTGCTACTGCTGCTGCTGCTGCGGCAGCCCGTAACCCGCGCGGAGACCACGCCGGGCGCCCCCAGAGCCCTCTCCACGCTGGGCTCCCCCAGCCTCTTCACCACGCCGGGTGTCCCCAGCGCCCTCACTACCCCAGGCCTCACTACGCCAGGCACCCCCAAAACCCTGGACCTTCGGGGTCGCGCGCAGGCCCTGATGCGGAGTTTCCCGCTCGTGGACGGGTATGTAGGTGCAGCGTTTGGGCAACGCGGGGTGAGCACACCCTTGGGCAGGAGAGGAGGTTCTGAGCATGCTATCAAGGAGGCTATCAAGGAGGCTCCCTCACACCACCCCTGGATGCCCTCTCTCCTCCATCACCCATGGGTGCCCTTCCCCGCATTACTCCATTCCTGGTGGAATCTAACCCCCTCCCTCCAACCCAACCTCAGGAGGTCTCTATATGGTCTGTGTGAGGAGGTGCCTGGTGGGGTGGAGGAGGGTAGACCCAAGCACCTGATATATCCTGACTGATCTGGAGGCGGTGTTTCCATCTGACCTTCACACCCCCAGCCACAATGACCTGCCCCAGGTCCTGAGACAGCGTTACAAGAATGTGCTTCAGGATGTTAACCTGCGAAATTTCAGCCATGGTCAGACCAGCCTGGACAGGCTTAGAGACGGCCTCGTGGGTGCCCAGGTACCACAGGGACACACAGGGTGCCATAGCATGGCTGCTGGGGGATGTTGGGGTCACAGAAACCTGGGTCGGCCAGCCTCTGGGTGACTAAATACAATGGGGCATGCAGTGTGCCATCATGTGGTTTCTAAGGAGAGCGGGGCCTTGGAGGCCAAGACAGGCTAGCTGCATGTATGCCCAGGTTCTGTGGAAACACGCAGAAAATGACCAGAAAATCCCTGGTGAGTGTGGGGTCTGCCGTAACCACAAAGGACATAGTGGATTGGCCTTGGGGCATTCACATAGCACATGGACTAACAGCAGTTTTTTGCTTGTTTGTTTGTTTGTTTGCATTTTTGAGACAGTGTCTCCTTCTGTCGCCCAGGCTGGAGTACAGTGGCACGATCTCGGTTCACTGCAACCTCCGCCTCCCGGGTTCAAGCAATTCTCCCTGCCTCAGCCTCCTGAGTAGCTGGGATTACAGGCACTCGCCACCACGCCCTGCTAATTTTTGTAGTTTTAGTAGAGACAGGGTTTTACCATGTTGGCCAGGCTGGTCTCGAACTCCTGACCTCACATGATCCACCCTCCTCGGCCTCCCACAGTGTGGAGATTACAGGCATGAGCCACTTGGCCTGGCCGTAACAGTAATTTATGATGTGTCGTGAGTCCATCATTTGACTGCTGGCAGCAAACAGTCATCAAGGAACCAGGCTCGGTAGTTCACATCTGTAATGCCAACACTTTGGGAGGCTGAGGCAGGAGGATCGTTTGAGCCTGGGGGTCAAGGCTGCAGTGAGCCATGATCACATCACTGCACTCTAGCCTGGGTGACAGAGCAAGACCCTGTCTCAAATTTTAAAATAAAAATAAAAAATAAAAAATAATTTAAAAAAAAGTCATCAAGGTACCATGGAGTCATGTAGTGCCTCACTTGGGGCCACTGACCCAAATGGGTGTTATGGGGTCTGAGGCAGGAGTGGCAGGCCTAGGGGGTTGAAGACCGCCCTGGCCTCATTCTGGACCCCTTGACCTACCCTCAGTTCTGGTCAGCCTCCGTCTCATGCCAGTCCCAGGACCAGACTGCCGTGCGCCTCGCCCTGGAGCAGATTGACCTCATTCGCCGCATGTGTGCCTCCTACTCTGAACTCGAGCTTGTGACCTCAGCTGAAGGTGGGCCAGCAGATGAGAGGTAGTCAGGATGTCACTCTGGAGGTTCTGTTCCTGGGATCTAACCACTTGACTCTCTACCTCCTTCTAGGTCTGAACAGCTCTCAAAAGCTGGCCTGCCTCATTGGCGTGGAGGGTGGTCACTCACTGGACAGCAGCCTCTCTGTGCTGCGCAGTTTCTATGTGCTGGGGGTGCGCTACCTGACACTCACCTTCACCTGCAGTACACCATGGTGAGCATAGCACCTGGCCAGGATGCTAGATGGCATGGTGTGGAAACTGCCCCATTCCTGGCATGGGTGTGACCAAGCCGTTGAGGATGAAGGGGTCCGCAGAGGGAGGCTGGACACCCAGCGGGTCCCTCACAGTCCCAGAAAGCAGCTGGTTCCGCACCTGTTCTGGAAGCAGGATGGATGGATAGAGCCAGGGCCCCCAGGCTGTGATGGCCCAAGGTGTGATCAGCTAAATTGCCCTTCCATGGCTGTCCTGCAGGGCAGAGAGTTCCACCAAGTTCAGACACCACATGTACACCAACGTCAGCGGATTGACAAGCTTTGGTGAGGTGAGGACTCCTGTTTTGTACCCCAACCCACCTGCTGCCTACGGATATGTGTGTACACCTTTGCACCCCAACACCCTCCCCCACAAAAAAACCTAATTGTTTCTGCAGAAAGTAGTAGAGGAGTTGAACCGCCTGGGCATGATGATAGATTTGTCCTATGCATCGGACACCTTGATGAGAAGGGTCCTGGAAGTGTCTCAGGCTCCTGTGATCTTCTCCCACTCAGCTGCCAGAGCTGTGTGTGACAATTTGTTGAATGTTCCTGACGATATCCTGCAGCTTCTGGTGAGTGGCCATCCCAGCTCTCAAACTAGGCATGTGTTATCCAAAGGTTCTTGACCCTGAGCACAAAGCCACCAGCCCAGGTTTCACACACCCTTGGACCAAAGGCTGGTTAATCCTCCTCCATCCCTGAAACTTAAGGCCAAGTAATTTCCACTCAGGGACCCACAAACACAGAGAGGTGAAGCCTCTTCCAACCCCTGAAGCCAGGATGGAGCACAGTCCTACCAGGGCCCCCACAGCACAGGAAGCATGTTCTCAGGCCATAAGGGCTGAGACGAGTGTCCCTTTATCACTCTAGAAGAAGAACGGTGGCATCGTGATGGTGACACTGTCCATGGGGGTGCTGCAGTGCAACCTGCTTGCTAACGTGTCCACTGTGGCAGGTAGGTCCCACCTCAGCTTTGTGCAGTGCTGGCTTGGGCTGTGGCTGCCAGGGCCCTCAGGACGACTCTAGCAGTCTAGTGCACCTGTTGGGCAATGGGCAGACCTCCCAACGACCCAGAGGCAGCAGACACAGCTCTTCAGTGCCACCCAGATCTGGAGCCACAGAGTCAGTGCTGATGTGTTTGATGCCTCCTGGTTTTGCTCCCAATCCTTGAACTTCTCTCATTCCCCACATCTCTGGGCAGGACAGGCTCAGCCTGCACCAGGCTCTCAAGGAACCCAGAGGCAGGGTGGCTCCTGGGCAGGAAAAGTCCCAAAGGGGTGGCTCCAAGGTCCACTCTAGGTCCAGTGACCAGCCTGTACCCGCTTCAGGACTCATGACTGGCCATGAGCTAGCTCTGTGGAGCCAACTGCCACAGCCTGGAGTGCTGGGGACAGGGCTGGTGCCAGGGTCTAACTAGCCTAGTGCTGCCCACCCTCACCTCCACCCTAGATCACTTTGACCACATCAGGGCAGTCATTGGATCTGAGTTCATCGGGATTGGTGGAAATTATGACGGGACTGGCCGGTGAGTGCTTCCCTGAGGTTTCTCTTAGGCTGGGGTGCAGCAGGGAGTCCTTTAGTCTTCATTCCCATCCTGACATCCTCCCATCCAGGCCTCAGCCACAGGCTCTGGTCTCCTAGCCCACCTGACACTCCCCACTCTCAGGGCCTGTTTCCTAGTTTCTCCCTGTCCCTTCAGTGGCCCAGTGGCCCTACTCCAAGTTGTCATACTTGCTAAATACTCCCCTCCGCAGGCAGGGCTCATCTGTCCAAGATATGCTCCACTCCCAGCCTAGCAGACCTGCTGTGGGCTGACCATCTGCTCAGCAGGTGGAGGCTACAGAAGCCCAGTCCTCCAGGAGCCTCCAAGGTTGCATTCACTAGCCTGAAGAACTTGGCCTTCAGTTTCCCCTGTGTGACTAGGGCTGGTGGGCAGCGGGCCCCAACCCAGGATCAGGGCTAAGGTCCCACAGCTGGCTGGTGGGTGGCCACACAGGTTCCCTCAGGGGCTGGAGGATGTGTCCACATACCCAGTCCTGATAGAGGAGTTGCTGAGTCGTAGCTGGAGTGAGGAAGAGCTTCAAGGTGTCCTTCGTGGAAACCTGCTGCGGGTCTTCAGACAAGTGGAAAAGGTAAGCTGGGCTGGTGGACAGGATGGTTCAGTGGTTTGAGAAGGGGAGGGGATTGCTGTGGGAGCCTCTGACTGCGGACTTCCTCCCCCAGGTGAGAGAGGAGAGCAGGGCGCAGAGCCCCGTGGAGGCTGAGTTTCCATATGGGCAACTGAGCACATCCTGCCACTCCCACCTCGTGCCTCAGAATGGACACCAGGCTACGCATCTGGAGGTGACCAAGCAGCCAACCAATCGGGTCCCCTGGAGGTCCTCAAATGCCTCCCCATACCTTGTTCCAGGCCTTGTGGCTGCTGCTACCTTCCCAACCTTCACCCAGTGGCTCTGCTGACACGGTCGGTCCCCACAGAGGTCACTGTGGCAAAGCCTCACAAAGCCCCCTCTCCTAGTTCATTCACAAGCATATGCTGAGAATAAACATTTTACACATGGAGCCAGGTGCACGTGTCCTTCCTTCTCCCTAGCGGGATTGGGGGCAGGTGGGCTCTTGGTCAGTGAGGGGTCTTGTGGTCTAGCCACAGCTGCTCAAGGTGGGTGGTTCCCACTCACCTCCAGCTTTGGCTGTCTCAGGAAGGCCAGAGGCATCTTATGAAATTCTTAAGCTAAAAGCTTGAGCCCACAGAAGTACACAAAAACGTTCAGTTTCAGTCCCTTCGTGGAGTGTGACAGTGGGGTGCTTCCCAGTTTCTCTCCGAAAGGTTAAAATTTTTTTTAGAAGCTGATACTGTTTATAGAGTAAATAATAACTCGGCTGGGTGCGGTGGCTCACGCCTGTAATCCCAGAACTTTGGGAGGGCGAGGCGGGCAGATCATGAAGTCAGGAGATCGAGACCATTCTGGCTAACATGGTGAAACCCTGTCTCTACTAAAAATACAAAAAATTAGCCAGGCGTGGTGACACAAGCCTGTAGTCCCAGCTACTCGGGAGGCTGAGGCAGGAGAATTGCTTGAACTCAGGAGGTAGAGGTTGCAGTGAGCAGAGCTCGCACCACTGCACCCCAACCTGGGCGAAAGAGCGAGACTTCGTTCTCCTCCATCCCCCAAAAAAAGAATAACTTGTTTGGAATTATCTGGAGAGTGGTAAAGATTTCTCAGATTAGGTCCTCTGATTTTTTTAAAAAACTAATTTTTAAATGGGGGGGGTGCAGAATCACCAAATCTTTAAAAAAAATTTTTGAAAAGAAATAAAAGGAAACTCATGGGGTCTGTATGGCTCACTTGAGTGGCCTCTGTCTTTGGCTGCTTTCCTCTCCAGTTGAGCCAGAGCCAGATCTAAGTTCCTTCCATGGGAACTTGGAATTGGGAGAAAGAATGACTCCAGTGCCACCTATGTTATAAACAAGGGTCTATATATGTCTGGGTCTCTTCCATTTATTTGGACTGTTTGTTTATCATATCAATACCACACTGTCTTAATTATGGCAACTTTAAAATAAGTTTTGAGGCCGGGCACAGTGGCTCATGCCTGTAATCCCAGCACTTTGTGAGGCCAAGGCAGGCAGATCACTTCAGGTCAGGAGTTTGAGACCAGCCTGGCCAACTCAGGAGGTTGAGATGTGAGAATTGCTTGAACCTAGGAGGAGGACGTTTCAGTGAACCAAGATCACACGACTGCACTCCAGCGTGGGCAACAGAGTGAAACTGTGTCTCATAAAATATAAAATAAATGGCCAGGCGCAGTGGCTCACACCTGTAATCCCAGCACTTTGGGAGGCCGAGGCGGGTGGATCACAAGGTCAGGAGATTGAGACCATCCTGACTAACACGGTGAAACCACGTCTTTACTAAAAACAAAAAATTAGCCCAGCGTGGTGGTGAGCGCCTGTAGTCCCAGCTATTCAGGAGGCTGAAGCAGGAGAATTTCCTGAACCTGGGCAGAGCTTGCAGTGAGCCGAGATCGCGCCACTGCATTCAAGCCTGGGCGACAGAGTGAGACTCCGTCTCAAAAATAAATAAAATAAAATAAATAGTTTTGAATTGGGCACAGAGTGGCTCATGCCTGAAATCCCAGCACTTTGGGAGGCTAAGGCAGGAGGATTGCTTGAACCCAGCATTTCGAGACCAACCTGAGCAATTTAGTGAGACCTCATCTCTGAAAAAAAAAAAAAAATTTAATTAGCCAAGTGTGGTGGCCTGTGCCTTTGATCCCAGCTACTTGGGAGGCTGAGGTGGGAGGATCACTTGAGCCTGGGAAGCAGAAGTTGTAGTGAGCTGAGATCGTGCTGCTACACTCCAGCCTGGGCAACAGAGTGAGACCCTGTCTCAAAAAAAAAAAAGCAAAGAAATATTTCGTATCTGATGCTGTACTTAGCAGTATCAGTTTATCCTTATAATTTCAGCAATTTTTTTATTGAAGTGTAATTCATATACCATAAAATTAACCATTTTATTTATTTATTTATTTTATTTTATTTTTTATTTTTTTTGAGACAGAGTCTGGCTCTGTCACCCAGGCTGGAGTGCAGTGGCACAATCTCGGCTCGCTGTGAACTCCGCCTCCCGGGTTCATGCCATTCTCCTGCCTCAGCCTTCTGAGTAGCTGGGACTACAGGCGCCTGCCACCACGCCCGGCTAATTTTTCATATTTTTAGTAGAGACCGGGTTTCACCATGTTAGCCAGGATGGTCTCAATCTCCTGACCTCGTGATCCGCCCACCTCAGCCTCCCAAAGTGCTGGGATCACAGGTGTGAGCCACCGCGCCCGGCTAAAATTAACCATTTTAAAGTAAGCAACTCAGTGGCTTTAGTACATTCACAATGTTGTGCAGCCACCACTTCTATCTAGTTCCAAAACATTTTCATCTTAACAGGAAACCCTACACCCACCCTATACCCATGAAGCAGTTAACCCCCTTATGCTTTTTTTTTTTTTTTTTGAGATGGAGTCTTGCTCTTGTCGCCCAGGCTGGAGTGCAATGGCCAGATCTCAGCTCACTGCAACCTCCGCCTGCCAGGTTCCAGTGATTCTCCTGCCTTAGTCTCCAAAGTAGCTGGGATTACAGGCACGCGCCACCACACCCAGCAAATTTTTGTATTTTTAGTAGAGATGAGGTTTCACCATGTTGGCCAGGCTGGTCTCAAACTCCTGACCTCAGGTGATCCTCCCCGCTTGGCCTCCCAAAGTGCTGGGATTACAGGCATGAGCCACTCCGCCCACCAGAGACCCTGTCTTTAAAAAAAAATGAAAGAAAAAGAACAAGCAGAAATGTAAGACCCAGGCATGGTAGTGTGTGCCTGTAGTCCCAGGCACCCACCCTATACCCATTAAGCAGTTAACCACCACATGCTTTTTTCTGTTTTTTTGAGACGGAGTTTTGCTCTTGTTGCCCGGGCTGGAGTGCAATGGTGCGATCTTGACTCACTGCAACCTCCACCTCCTAGGTTCAAGCAATTCTCCTGCCTCAGCCTCCCAAGTAGCTGGGATTACAGGTGCCTGCCATCACGCCCAACTAATTTTTGTATTTTTAGTAGAAACGAGGTTTCACCATGTTGGTCAGGCTGGTCTTGAACTCCTGACCTCAGGTGATCCAACCACTTTGACCTCCCAAACTGCTAGGATTACAGGCATGAGCCATGGTGCCTGGCCTGCTTTTTTTTTTTTTTTTTTTTTTTTTTCCGAGACAGAGTCCTGCTCAGTCGCCCAGGCTGGAGTACAGTGGCATGATCTCAGCTCACTGCAACCTCCGCCTCCCAGGTTTAAGCAATTCTTGTGCCTCAGCCTCCGGAGTAGCTGGGATTACAGACATGTGCCACCACACCTGGCTAATTTTTCTTTTTCAGACAGAGTCTCGCTCTGTCTCCCAGGCTGGAATGCAGTGGCCCGATCTTGGCTCACTGCAACCTCCATCTCCTGGGTTCAAGTGATTATCCTGCCTCAGCCTCCTAGATAGCTGGGACTACAGGCACATGCCACCACGCCAGGCTAATTGTTTTATTTTATTTATTTATTTATTTATTTATTTATTTTTATTATTATTATTTTGAGATGGAGTCTTGTTCTGTCGCCCAGGCTGGAGTGCAGTTGCCCAGGCAACTTGCACTGTTGCCCAGGCTGGAGTGCAGTGGTGCCATCTCAGCTCACTGCAACCTCCACCTCCCAGGTTTAAGCAATTCTCCCACCTCAGCCTCCCAAGTAGCTGGGATTACAGGTGCTTGCCACCACACCCATCTAAATTTTGTATTTTTAGTAGGGATGGGGTTTCACCATGTTGACCAGGCTGGTCTCGAACTCCTGACCTCAGGTGATCTGCCTGCCTCGGCCTCCCAAAGTGCTGGGATTATAGGTGGGAGCCACCACTCCCGACTGAATTTTGAATTTTCGATCTAGATATTCTAGATATTCCTGATTTATGTTTTTTTTTTTTTTGAGACAGAGTCTCACTCTGTCGCCCAGGCTGGAGTGCCAGTGGCGCCATCTCCGCTCACCGCAAGCTCCACCTCCCGGGTACACGCCATTCTCCTGCCTCAGCCTTCCCAGTAGCTGGGACTACAGGCGCCCGCCACCACACCCAGCTAATTTTTTTATATTTTTAGTAGAGACGGGGTTTCACTGTGTTAGCCAGGATAGTCTCGATCTCCTGACCTCGTGATCCGCCCACCTCAGCCTTCCAAAGGGCTGGGATTACAGGCGTGAGCCACCGCGCCCGGCCTAATGTCTATGCTCCTCAAATGTCTTTTGAGTTTGGCCTGTGAGGTTATTTTTCCTGTGATGGCTGTGATATTGGAGAAGATGTGTACTGGCCTCGGAGTTCCCCATCGTCCCCTCTGTATTTGTCAGTTGGGCTCTAGTGGCCTATCTCCCTGGCACAACACCCCACCCTACCCCTGAGGCTGCAGGGTGTGCAGTGCCAGGGTGGGAGCTATATGGAAACTTTGCAAAGCAAAGAGGTAGACTAAGAGGGCACCTGTTCATTCTTTATTTGAAAAATGTGTTGGGACCGGGAGCAGTGGCTCACGACTGTAATCCTAGCACTTTAGGAGAGCCCAGGAGTTTGAGACCAGCCTGTGCAGCATAGTGAGACCCTGTCTCTATGAGAAATGAATAAATAAAATTAGCTGGGCATGGTGGCATCTTAGCTACTTGGGAGGCTGAGGGGAGAGGATCATTTGAGGAGTTTGAGGCTGCAGTGAGCTGTGATTGCACCACTGCACTCCAGCCCGAAGTGACAGAGCAAGACCCTCTCTCTAAATTAAAACAAACAAACAAACACCTCTAAGATCTTAAAAAAAAAAAAAAATGTGTTGGGGCCAGCCAGGTTTTGAGGATACCAGAGTGACAAGACCAACAGGGTCCTGCCCTTGCAAAGTCCACAGTATAGATAGAATCTTAATCAGTGATTTCCACCAATCCATTTCTGCCTGCAATGGGAACTATGAAGGGAAAGGCTCAGGGCAGCCCAGTCCAGATGAGGGGTGGGGTGGGGAGGCAGGGCATGTGTCTGAGAAATCTGAGGGGAGGTGGTGCTCCCCACCAAGACCTCCTGGATCAGGAGGTTTTTTGTTTGTTTGTTTTTGAGATGGAGTCTTGCTCTGTTGCCCAGGCTGGAGTGCAATGGCACTATCTCGGCTCACTGCAACCTCTGCCTCCGTGGTTCAAGTGATTCTCCTGCCGCAGCCTCCCGAGTAGCTGGGATTACAGGCACCTGCCACCACACCCGGCTAATTTTTGTATTTTTATTAGAGACGGGGTTTCACCATGCTGGCCAGGCTGGTCTCGAACTCCCAGCCTCAGGCGATCCACCCGCCTTGGCCTCCCAAAGTGCTGGGATTACAGGCTTGAGCCACCAGGCCGGCCTTGGAGGTTTTTTGTCTGTTTGAGACAGTGTTTCGCTCTTGCTGGAGTGCAATGGCGCCATCTCGGTTCACTGAAACCTCTGCCTCCCGGGTTCAAGTGATTCTCCTGCCTCAGCCTCCCAACTAGCTGGGATTACAAGCACCCGCCACCACGCCCAGCTAATTTTTTTGTATTTTTAGTAGAGACGGGGGTTTCACTATTTGACCAGGCTGGTCTCAAACTCCTGACCTCAGGTGATCCTCCCGCCTCAGCCTCCCAAAGTGTTGGGATTACCGGCGTGAGCCACCGCGCCAGGCCTGGATCAGGAATTTGATAAGTGAGGGTAGGGACAGAGGCTAGGTAGATGTCCCCCAGAGTGAACAGTGGGTGATGCCCAGAAACTATAGGTCTCAGGTGAGAGAGAGAGATTTGAAGGGCTGAGGCTGCGAGGTGGGTGGCGAGGGATGCGCCTGCAGAGGTCGGGGTCCGGCCGCATTGGGCAGGGCCTTATGGGCCCGGAGCTAGTAGGATTTTCCTTCAGAAGAGGCGGCTCTACGTGAGCAGGGGCGAGGGCAGGGAGTCCAGTAGGAAGGCCGCTACTGTGGGCGGCCGAAGGTGGCGTGAGGGGCGGGGGGGTCAGGTCGGCGGGCCCGCTGCGGGGGCCCTGGGGGAGGGGTCAGAGGGTGGTAAGCTCGGGGGTCGTCTTGCGGGGCCCAGCGGCTCTGATTCCGTACCCCCCACCCCAAGGGCTGGAGGCTGGCAGTAGGCGTAGTCAGAGGACGCCACCCGAGCCACGCGAGGGAGAAGAGATAGACAAGTAAGATGGGCTCTGGGGTTTTCTGATAGAGAAAAAAATAGTAAAGCCAGCTAGATAAGTAATCTGAAACAGTGGAGAAGAAAGTGAAAGAAACGTTAAAAGCAAATAAGTAAACGGCTTGGATAGAGGAACACCCAGGAGGCGAGATAGAGAAAGTTAAAATGAAGGGACTTGGCTAAAGCACCCAGTGCACTGTCCGAAAAAGGCAAGCGAGGCAAGCGGGGCGGGGGAGGGTGGGTGTGGGTGTTCTTCCTGCGGAGGACGCAGCAGCCCCTAGGGAGGGACCGAGAATCCCCAGCTGCCTCCAACAGGAGAGGCTGCGGCTAGAGGGCCCAGGGCTGGGACGGGACCTTCACGGGGGTCTGGTTCCCAGGGTCGCGGAGAAATGGGATGCAGACGCTGGAAATGGGAAGGAGGTATCCGGGGTTGGTGGGAGGCCCTGGGCAGGTGGCTTCTGCAGTCCTGGGCCGTTCCGGCCTACCCTGCCCCGTCCCTAAGTAACAGAGCGCTTCGTAAGCCCAGGGCGCAGAGCCAGGACACTCCGCGACCCATCTCACGGAGCCCTAAAACAACCCCGAGGTGGAAGTGTGTTTCCCCCATTTTACAAATGTTGCATCTGGGGCTCAGAGAGGGCGGCCTCTCACCCGAGGTCACACAGGAATCGGGCCCGCCCCCAGGCCGTGGAGCCACTAGGAGTGCTCCCGCCCAGGGGTCTTCCCGCCACCAGGGCCCCCGCTCTGGGAGGGGCCGGCCCGAGCCCCTCCCGCTCTCCGCCCCCGAGGGGCGGCCCGGGGGGCGGGCGGAGGAAGTGAGCGCAGCGGGGAGGAATGCGAGCGGGCGGGGCGTGTCGACCCGGGGCGGCGGGGACAGCGGCGGGCGGCTGGGACGGCGGGTGCGGCGGGGCCGAACCCGAACGATGCCTCACTTCACCGTGGTGCCGGTGGACGGGCCGCGGCGCGGCGACTATGACAACCTCGAGGGGCTCAGTTGGGTGGACTACGGGGAGCGCGCCGAGCTGGATGACTCGGACGGTGAGGGCGCGTTCTGAGGGGCCGTGGCGGGGCAGCGGGGCCTGCCACCCGGGGCCGCCATCCCGGGCCCGCGCCCGCACCTATCCCGGGACCTTGCGCGCACACGTCGGTGCGGACTCAACTTTTTTTGGTCCGCGCCGCAGCCACTGGCTCCCCGCCCTGCGCGCGCAGACACGATTTTCCTCGGCCCCCGGCGCCCGCGCCCGGCCGCTTTCTCCACCCCAGCTCCTCCCCTGTGGGCCCCGGGCGGGGGCTGCAGACGTGGCCGCCCAGGGAGGCCAGCCGGCCGGGCCGCCCGGCTTGGGGACAGGGCCGAGACCCCATCTCAGGCCCTTCCCGGCCCTTCACCTTCGGTGAATCCCACATCCTTTTCTCGCCTTGGTTCCTCATTTGAGATTCAGCGTCTTTGCCTTTGAGACGATCCGCTCCCCAACTGCCCAAACCCCTCCGTGTGCCTCTCTGCGCCAACCTGCACTCTGGCCAGAGTGTGCCTACTGGGGGGGTCTATGGGTAACTGCCCGTGAGTGCGCCGGTGTAGATCTGTAGGGACAGTGGGCCTCAGTGAAGCACTCACATGGAGCCGGACGTGTGTAGGCACTTGAAGTGAGTTAACTCGTTTAATCCTCCAGCATCACCCTTGGGATAAGTACTGTTACTCTCATTAGGAAGCAGTGAAGGGAGGGGTGGCGGTTATATAACTTGCCCAGGGGCAGTCAAGCCTGGGTTTGAGATTCCAGCACCTTAACTCTTTAACCTAGGTGCCAGGGCCGGGAGGTAAGCCCCATCTCCCTCCTCCTTCCTCCCAGGTGCCCGAGTCTCTCCACAGCCCTTTCTCTATCTCCTACCCCAGGAGGCCCCCCAGAGGGCTGTTCTTGTTAAGGCCCACCCTTGGAGTGCAAACACGGCTGAGGACATGTGTCTGTGTATGTAGTGGCATATGCATGTGTAATTGTGCTTGTACAAGTGTGTAGCTGTGGGTATCACAGGGTGAAGGCTGGTTCAGGTCAGGGCATTCTCACAGCCCCTGTTTCCTGCAGGGTTGACAGTGATGAGGATGGTGATTTGACTGATGACAAATGCCTGTGATATCTGTGACCGATCATGATGGAGATATGTAGGAAGTGTGTGGTTGACACATGTCAGGTGACGTTGTCTGGACCTCTGATCCATCTGTGATGGTGACACGACTGAGATGATCCATGCCCGATGTGAATGATGGCTATGTGTGTGTATCACTTGACTGCCATGTGCAGAGGTAGCACAGGACAGTGGCATGGGCTGCTGGACATTGCAGAGGTTTTACAGGCTTGACAGCTGTGTGAGTGCCCCAGCCTCCATGCCCTTGTCTGCCCCTAGCTTGATTCAAGTGGTCAAAGCAAAAGCCAGCATTCCTGCTTCCCTAACCCTGGGAGGACCTCTCTCCCCAGAGGGTAGACTGGCTGCATCCCCAGGATCAGCCTGGACCAGTGGGCAGGCAGAGCTGAGCCTAGCTGCTGGCCCCACCTTGGCCACGCCTTGGCCCCTACAGGGTGACTGGAGGGACCTGGAGCTACATTGGCTGAGTCCTGCTAGATCCCCGCAAGCTAGGCCAGCTCCTCCCACTGCCTCCCTTCCTCTTTCTCCTCCTCTTACTCCTTTTCAGCCAGACCTTGGCTGTCTACAGGATGGGGGACACCCTGAGCCCCGGTGAGTGATTTTGATCCTTGGTGGGGACTGCAAAGGGTCAGAGGGCACAAAGCACAGTGAGCCTCAGATCCATTTCCTGCCCCTTCCCCAGCTCAGTGCCCACACCTCTGCTCTGGAAGGCCTAGATGGGCTTGCTCATCCAGCCCACCTTGGCTTGTGGGCAGGGGGTAGGGAGGTGCTGGAGGGGGCACCTCAGGCAGATGTCCGTGTACACAGGGATCAGGAGGGTCACCTGGATCCCCACCTGCCACTGGTGCAGTCACAGTTGCTGGTGGGAACACAGTTGTGTAGCTCACAGGCAGTCCCTAGGCCTAGGCCATATTCAGATTTACTGGGGATCTCAGGTGGTGTCTGAGCAGCTTCGGCCTGGCAGGCATGTCCAGACCTGCCCTGGAATTTTTGGAATGGCTGAGGCCAGAACAGGAGGTCTGAAGCCAAGGGCAGTACAGATATCCAGGCACTACTTAGACCCTTACATTCCCACAAGCCCTTGGGAGCTTTGGGGGAACTCCGAGGAGTGCCCACTGGGCGTCTGGCACTAACTGTCCCTTTTCTAGTGCATCTGGGCAGTTGGAAAAACAAGTGTTACAATCTCCACTTCATAGAAGAGGAAACCAAGGCCGCACAGGGAGTAAGCATGTCTCCCTGGGTCACACGGGGGAAGGGCTGGGAATCCAAGCCAGTCTGCCGCAGTCTGAATGCCCAGAGGCCTAGGTATGCGTACGCTGGCCAAATTGCAGCACTCTTCTCTATTTTTAAAGATTGTGCTGCATAGATGGACTGGAGTCTGTAGTAGGAACGGAACCTGCAGCTCAGCCCCTACAGGGCTCTGATGGACCCTGGGACCCAGATGTGGCCTTCTCCCTGGGTGACCTTGCCTCTGAACATCTTTGAGCTTCACTCTCCTTGTCCCTAAAAGGTAGTAAATGCTCTCTACTGGAATGTTGCTGTGAGAACTAGAGACAACTTTTGGAAGGGCCCCGAGCCATCCTAGAGTGATGGCTGAAGGGACAAGGGATAGGCTAGGTCTTAGAGGACCATTTACAGGCATTTGTGGGGAGCTGCTGTGTGCTCAGCTGTATATTTTCTGGATAGCAATACAGTCTACCCAGAAAGACCAGGCAACAGTGATGGGGCAGGCTGTAGTACATGAGTTTAGAATAAATTATAATTGATTTCCAGCCTACTTCCACAAAAGAATCAGAAGAAATAGCCAACAAAAGTGTCTCCCCAAGTGATTGTTACTCTCAGGAAGATTGAAAACCATGCAGAGGAAGGGGGCAAGCACTCAGATGAGACAGATGGTGACTTTATCTAAAGAGTAAATTTAGCTTGGAGATTCCTGGCAGCCAAAGCAGAAAGAGAAGTAAGACGAGCTGTATAACTGGCATTTTCTGACAAAATGAAGCACCTGATTTATCAAAGGGAGACACTTTTTTTGTCACAAAAATCCAAAAGTAATTTTCAAAGGCTTTTCACTGAAGAGCCATTAATGTCATTAATGTAAGAGGCAGAGTGTTACTGGGTTTTCAGATTTTTCTTGGGACTCCTTCTGATCCTGAACAAGCATGGAGGGTACAGCAGATATCATAGAGTGTCCGACATGACCCCGCCTGGCTTTAACATGACACGGTGGACTGTCTTGACCTCTGGCTGCCTTTGTCCACTGTGCCATTGGCATTGACCTATGTGAATGTGGGACTGAGCTGCTTGGCTCACTTAGCTAGTCCAGGTTGCTGGGTGTAGCAGGTGTGCCACTTTCACATGCTGTGGGAAGAAAGAACTGACTTTGCCCCAGAAACTGTCATGGGCACACTTGATTTGTTAGTTTCCTTGGGGGATAAAGAATCCACAGCACAGCACCTGCTGAGTGGTTGTTGGCTCAGAGAAAGCAATTGAAGCCTCATGCTGATAGCAAGAGATGTATCAGATACAGGAGGATGCCTCAATCAGCATTCTCAGCTGCAGTCAGGACAAATGAATTGTGGCCTATGTAAACAGAAAAGGTTGGCGGGCATGGCCAGTGCATGGCCCAATCACACCACTAGCCTGGGCTGGTGGTGACAGTTCTGTTGCCATCTCCATCACTGGACACCATGCCAGTCCTTCTCATGTCAGAACTGCATACTGCTGCCATCCAACACCAAGATGTGTGCTTTCCATTTGCTGTGAGGCCTTGAGCCAGGGCCGGGGCTGCGAGGGTAGCTGGGGTGGAGGGAACACTCAGCACCTAGAAAACGAGTGCTTGGCGTTCTGCTTGGTGGGAAGCTGGGAATGGCACCCACCGAGACTCATAAGGGACAAGAGTTGGAAAACAGGGAAGAGTGAATGATAGGAGGCCAGAAAAAACAGTCGAGCTTTGGGAGTTGAGGCAGGCTTATTGAAAAGGAGCATTTCACTCCTTTTGGCGAGATTTCTCAGAGCTGGGGCACTGGCTCATCAGCCTAGGGCTGTAGGCGGAGGTTTGTCTGGGGCAAGCGGCGGGATCTGCGGGCAAGGGGGCCATTGTGCTGCTCCTGCCAGCAGTCCCGGCTCCCATTTTTCTCCCTGCTCAGTCCGACACCCACCCGTCCGACACCCACCCGTCCGACTTTCTTAGGCAACCCTAGAAGGCTCCTGGAATCCACTTCCGCTCTCCACGGCCTGGGGCTTGCCCCACCTCCCGGCATGCCCCGGGCTGCCCTGCAGGACGCCCCCAGCGCAGTGCATGGTGGGGTAGCCAGCCGGCCACCTTTGGGCCATGGCAGCCAAAGGTGCTCTGTGCGGCTTCGTCTATCTGGAGGGCACTGCCTGGGCGGTCCCTGAGGACACCGAACCCTTGGCATCCTGCACATTGGGTACTCCGGAAAGACCGGGAAAGGGACTGGGGCGTGGAGGTGATCTGGGGGCGGGTCAAACGCTGGCCCCGCCCCTCTTCAGGCCCCGTCCCTCAGTGTCCATACGTGCTTGTGCTAGGGCGCCTGCGCCCTCACCTGGATTCCCTTCACTGGAGGGAATGATGTCCCAGGTTTTGGTCACTGGCCTCTCTCTGGCTATCTCTGGGCCTTCAAGAGCATTGGCACGGTGCCATGTGAAAACTGAGTTGCAACCTGGTGACACTGCAGCTCCAAAGTGCTCCGCAGAAATGATTTGGGGACTGGCTTTCTGGGAAGGGGCCCAGGCTGGGGGGCTCAGGAAGCAGGCCCTGATTGTCCCTCTCTCTTCACAGGACATGGCAACCACAGAGAGAGCAGCCCTTTTCTTTCCCCCTTGGAGACTTCCAGAGGAAGTGACTACTATGACAGGAACCTGGCACTGTTTGAGGTAGCTGAGGAGCCATTTTGGGCCACAGGTTTGGCACACAGAGGCTTTAGCTAAGCAGGCAGGCTGGACACGTGGGCCTCCTCTGTCTTGCTCTTCCTCTCATCTCCTCTTGTGTTCCTGGTTCTCATGGCAGCCGGGCTGCAGTTCCCTTGGCCCTTTCAACTGAAACTGCCTTTCCAGAGGCCACTCACAGTCCCACCCCCATTGCTACCTCCAGGGTGGTTCACCTCTGACTTCCTTACAACCCCTCAGCAAGGAAACGCCCGCTTAGGATTTCCCAACTCAGGATTTCTCCTCTTCCTTCCACTCCTGGTTCTTCTCCAAGTCCATGGTTCTTCGCTCTCCCATGGATTCTTCCTTGTCTTTCTTGGTTGACCCTTCCAGCTCTGTCCCTCTCTAGTTCCCTGAGTCCTGGTCCATTTGCAGCTTTAGGGGATATGTCTCTGGAAAGATTCCCAAATATCTGCCTCTGTACTTGAGTTTTATCTTCTTCAGACTCAAGCTGAGCAGTGAGATCTGGATTTAAGACGTAGTTTAAGCTCCTAAACTCTGACCCATGCATTCAGCCACTGCATGGCTGAGTAATGGAGACTCCTTAATCTCCCTTTTTTTTCTCTTTCTTCATTTTGAGATGGAGTCTCACTCTGTCGCCCCAGGCTGGAGTGCAGTGACGCGATCTCAGCTCATTGCAACCTCTGCCTCCCAAGCTCAGTGATTCTCCTGCCTCAGCCTCCCGAGTAGCTGGGATTACAGGTGCCCACCACATGCCTGGCTAATTTTTGTGTTTTTAGAGACGGGGTTTCACCGTGTTGGCCAGGCTGGTCTTGATCTCCTGACTTCTAGTGATTCTCCTGCTCCGCCTCTCAAAGTGCTGGTATTACTGCTGTGAGCCACCACATCTGGCCGAGGCTCCTTAATCTCCACATGCCCCCAAGGGCCCTTGTCTTCCTTTCTCACACCAAAGCAACTTCTCCCTGTGTGTAGGTCAGAAGGGAGCTGACAGAGAGGGAAAAGCTAAATGTGGGCAGGAGGCAGGTAGAAGCACAGCCTCGAGAAGGCTGCAGGAGCAGGGATCATCGCCTAGACCCCGGTGGGGCTGGGGGGCCTGAGCTCTGGGAGGCCTCCTGACCTGGGAAAGCAGCAAGGTTCTGCGGTGAAGGCCTTGGCCCAGTTCTGCTTGAGGATGGGCTGGAGGATCAGGATCCCATCTCCGCGATTGATGTGGGTACTTGCAGGACTGGGGTCAGGGGAAGACCACCCAGGGAGATCAGGGTTTGGGCAGACAAGGGAGACTTCACTTGTCCCAGACATCACTCTTTTGCCCTCTTTGGTTCCCTGAGGTGACTAGAGTGGCTTTTTTGTGGGGAGGGTAGGCGTGAGTCCTAGAGGTGCAGCCATAGCCAGGAGGTGGCTGGGCAGAGCAGGCAGGATGAAGTATGCCATTAACCCCCTGCCAGCCGTGTTCTTCCCTGCCCTCTCTCCCCTGAGGCAGGTGGTTTTCACAAATGGGCTGGCAGTGATTGTAGCCAAGGCGGGGTAGAGAGAAGCAGCTGCGGGGCTGGGCCTTTGAGTGCCACGTGCTGGGGTGTGGTGTGCACACCTGTCCAGTTGGATGGCTTGGACTTCCCCAGGTAGGAACGGGGATCAGGCCCAGGCCTGTCTCAGGGCTTGGAACAGGGCCAGGGACCAGGCAGCTGGCTCCACACAGCTGGCACCCACCTGGCCCAATGCCATCTTGCCCTGTGGCTCTGTTTGCAGGAAGAGCTGGACATCCGCCCAAAGGTATCGTCTCTTCTGGGAAAGCTCGTCAGCTACACCAACCTCACCCAGGGCGCCAAAGAGCATGAGGAGGCCGAGAGTGGGGAGGGCACCCGCCGGAGGGCAGCCGAGGTGAGCTGGTTGGGGCGGCAGGGGGCCACACCTGGGAAGACAGACACAGCACCATGGAATTGGCTGTTTCCCCACATGGTGGTGAGCACACTGGGGGAAGTGGGTGCCAAGCATAGTGAGCAGGGAGGATGGGCACTGAATGCCTTGTCTCAGGAGGCTTTAAGAAGTGAGCTAATGAGAATCCCCCCGGGGGGCAGGGGGCCAGGGAGCCCCTCAGGAATGACAGCGGGAGACACAGCTGCTTGTACTCAGCCTTTACTGTGTGCGAGGTACCACACCAGGCCTGGGTTCTCATATGTCATCTGTACAACAAAACCAAGAGGCAGTTGCTTACTATTATCCCCATTTTTCAGACAAGGAAATAGTGTCAGGGACATTAAGGGACTTGTCTAAGGTGACTGAGCTAGACAAGATCAATGTGTAATGCTGGGAGATGGATTTGTAGATTTTATGGAAGACAGATTTGTGGGATATGTAACTATGCAAAATGCCAGATCAGTGACATTGTGTGAGGCTGGCTAAGAGTGTTGCCCTTGGAGCCAGGAACCAGGTTGTCTCTCGGAGGTCATGCAATCCAGAGCAAGTCACAAACCCTCCTGCTGCTCGCAGTGTTGGCCCAAGGCTCTATTGGCAGAACCCTCCAACAACCCCCTGGGTTCCTTGAGTGCCAGGGTCAGGGGACATGTGTATGTGATCGGAGCCTGATGCTGCCTTGTGGGGCTTTCCTGTCCCACTTTTTGGTCACTAATCCAGTTCTCTGGCCCTTCAGCCCTCTTCTCTTTGGGGTGACTGTTACCTCTTTGCCTAGCTCCTCTGTGTCATTGCGGCTCAGTGTAGCTGAGGGCTGGGGATTTTTCTACATTTTTCATTTGGAGGCTAGGGACCCTCCCTCTCCACACACTGACTCCCTGAGGTTTGGGAAGCAGTGGTGTTTTAAGAGGAGCTGACGTCTGGCACTGGCTGTAGTGTTCTCAGAGGTCGGCACAAGCAGAAGGCGCTCCTGGCTGGGATAAGCCAGGCCTGCAGCCTCACACCTGGTCATGAGATTTGGGACTTTCTGGGGTGGGGCCAGCAGAGAAGGTAGACCCCACTGAAGCGCGTCTCTCATCTTGCCCTTCAGGGAGGCAAACCAGCCCACACTTCAGAGAGGGCAGCTGATACCTTGAGGTCGCACAGACCTGACCCTGACCCTGTGCAGCCAGGTGTGACTAGATAGCAGAGAACCCTAACTGCGTCTGGCCATGTCTGTCCAGCACTGCAGGGGTGTCTCAACCTCTGAGAGTGCTCTGCCCACAGTGGGTGACAGGATCCTTAGGTCAGAGCCTCATCCTTATCCCTTCAGGCCAAGCCAGGGAGCTGGTGGCGGGGAGTGAAGAGGCCCCTGAGAACGGCTAGTGCACATCTCAGCAGGAATGTGGGAGGGATGCCTGGGCCAGAGAGAGCCCATCATCCCTTGGCCCAATGGGGAACCCGTGAGGATGCTTAGCTTAGCTATCCAGCTTACCTGGCCACAGGGTAAGGATGGGAGAGGGTGACTGGCTGTCTTAGCTGCAGTAGTTTTTTCATGGAAGAAGGAGGAGCTGGGTCAAGTCTTTAAGGAGTCAGTAGGAAGTTAGGGATCTGGGGCTGCTGAGCTGTGGTTCTCACCCAGGGCAGGCCCGAGCAGGGGCCTCGGAAAAGGAAGGCTTGAAGCAGGAAGGGTGGGCCTCCGACCAGACCATGCCAAGACCCAAAGCAGCCTCTCCCCAGCAGCTGCTCCAGCTCCAGCACTGGCCTGATGACCTTCTGAGGCTGCCAGAGGTTATTTGGGGATGCAGAAAGCATTTCCGGCCCGCCCTGCCCTTTCCCACACTGTCCTTTTCTTAGAGTGACTCAGCCTGGGATGGGGGTGGGACTGGGAGCTCTTGCTGTCGCTATTCTGTGGGTGGCATCCTCTGAGAAGGGCTCAGACAAAGCCCAGATGAGGGGGACCCGTCCCCTGCACTGCTCCACGCAGGACAGGTTGAGGAGCCATTTGTTTTTGCTGAGGCTCTTCTGAAGTCCTTTAGGTCGCTCACAGGTCTTGCCCCAGGCCAGGACCCTTCAGGAGGGGCATTAAGGAACTTGTCTAAGGTGACTCAGCTAGGCAAGATCATGGCCATGGAGTTCTCTTCTCCCTAGCTTCAGGGCAGCACGGGCACTGTCTCGTGGGTCTTCCCTGTCCCCTCTCCCCGTATGATTTTCACTAATCTAGTCCTTTGGATCAGTGAGGAGGCTTTGCTGGGGCTCCAGTGGAAGCTGTCAGGGCCACACTTCGGAGGCTGCACTCTTGGGGGCTCAGTGCCTCAAAAAGATGTCAGCCAGCCTCTGTGCTCTCAGCCTCTGCCCTGGCCTCCTGGCTGGCCCCTACTCTGCCCTGAGTTGAGAAAGCCTGCCTGGATTTGCGTATTAGATCTTCCTCACCTGCCCTACAGCCTGAGCACTTTCTCTGTAGGATTTTCCCAACAGGCTGTCCCAGGGACTTCCAAAGCACCACTCACTGGGTTCAGAAGCACCTTTTGGGTACCTGCAGGGCCTGCTGGTGATAGAACCATAAACAAGCCAAGCCTGCCCTAATATAGTAACAAAATATACAAGCACATTCTGTTACCATGACCTGTAGTGACCACTGTGATAGGGAGTATCAGATGCCAAAGGAATGTGAGAGGGAGAACCAACTCCACCTGAGGCAACCTTCGGACATCTTCCTGAGAGAGGTAACAGTTTCGCTGAAGAGTTTGCCAGGCCGTGAGGCAGGGCCGACTCTCCCAGGCAGAGTCCAGCACATTCTCAGGTTCACAGAATCTGAGGGACCCATGTGGTCAGGGGCTGGAGCTAATAAGAGAGGTGATGGGACACATCTGGTGGCCCAAGCCAAGGAGTTGGACGGCACACTGGATTACAAGACAACAGAGGGTTTTCAGCATGGGTGATGAGATTAGACTTGGTTTCAGAGACCTACTATAGCAGCAGAGTGGGCTGGAGTGTGGAGAGGTTGACAGGCTCAGGAGGGTACCACCCAGGTGCCCCAGGTTCAAGGGACTAAGGCTGGGACAAGGCAGGCTGATCTCAGGGCAGCAGGGAGACAGACTGGGTAGGAGTTAGTGTCTACCGGGACTAGAGTTGGGGGTTGAGAGGGAGGGCCAGGGATGACTTCTGGGACTTTGGCTTGGGTGACTTAGGGCCTGCTGGGTGAGAAGGTGGAGATCTGAGACAAAACTCTCTTTCTAGAAGTTTAACAGAAGAGAGGAAGGGAAGGAGGCAGTACCTTGAGAGAGAGTTAAGGTTCCAAAGCTCAATGTGGGTTTTTAAAAAGAATCAGGTTTTACACCTTCCCAGACTCAATTGTCTTCCTATATGAAAGTCAATAGAGACATCCTAGCTGTCACCCCTACTCTCTGTGTTCCCTGGGGCCCCACTGGGGGAGGGGGCCTGCTGAGTGACTAGGGCTGACTTTCCATGGTGCATCCCTCTGATGCTCTACTCGCCCCCTCCCTTTGTGTTCGCATAGGCACCCAGCATGGGCACCCTCATGGGGGTGTACCTGCCCTGCCTGCAGAATATCTTTGGGGTTATCCTCTTCCTGCGGCTGACCTGGATGGTGGGCACAGCAGGTGTGCTACAGGCCCTCCTCATCGTGCTTATCTGCTGCTGTTGTGTGAGTGTCCTGGCGTGGGAGGGTTGGGCTGGGCATGGGCCGCGGCTGCCCCCACAGAGCCCACCCAGCTGAGCCGCTCACCCAGGCCCTCCTTCCCACAGACCCTGCTGACGGCCATCTCCATGAGTGCCATTGCCACCAACGGTGTGGTTCCAGGTCAGTGAGCGCCACCCAAGGCCTGGTGGAAGAGAAAAGGACCCAGTATCTGCCTTGACCTACCTGGGAACCCCCATAGCACACCCCTGCCCCAAGCAGTTCCGTAGTGGGCTCCCAATCCCTGATGCCAGGACAGTGCCCACGTAGGAGCTTTCCTGCTTGACAGAGTTGGAGAGTGCCATTGTGGTTTTTGTTAATATAAAAGCAATACCAAAAAAGAAAAAAAAAGGGCAATGTATGTTTACTGTAAGAGGGTTTGAAAGTGCAAAAAAAGGCCAGGCGCGGTGGCTCATGCCTGTAATCCCAGCACTTTGGGAGGCCGAGGTGGGTGGATCACAAGGGCAGGAGATCGAGACCATCCTGGCCAACACGGTGAAACCCCATCTCTACTAGAAATACAAAAAATTAGCCGGGCGTGGTGGCGGGCGCCTGTAGTCCCAGCTACTCGGGAGGCTGAGGCAGGAGAATGGCGTGAACCTGGCAGGCAGAGCTTGCGGTGAGCCAAGATTGCACCACTGCACTCCAGCCTGGGCGACAGAGCGAGACTCCGTCGCAAAAAAAAAAAAAAAAAAAAAAAAATTAGCCAGGCATGGTGGTGGGCACTTGTAATCCCAGCTACTTGGGAGGCTGAGGCAGAGAACAGCTTGAACCCAGGAGGCAGAGGTTGCAGTAGTGAGCCAAGATCATGCCACTGCACTCCAGCTTGGGTGACAGAGCAAGACTCCATCTCCAAAATAAATAAATAAATAATAAAAAAGTGCAGAAAGGTGTAGAATGGAAAATTAAGAGCACCCATAATCCCACCATCCTGAAATCACTACTGTTCGCCTTTTGGTAAATATAAGTCTTAGGGTCTTATGAAGTATTGCACACGCACACTCTATTTATATAAATTGTATATATATATATGTGTGTGTGTGTTTGTGTGTATTTCCCAAAAGTATATGTGTGTATATATACATATGCATTTATGTGTATATGTTTACGTGTGTATGTGTGTGTGTATGTTTCCCAAGTGTTGAAAACAGTTTTTTGATTTTGGTTTTTTGGGTTTTTTTTGAGACAGAGTCTCTCTCTGTCACCCAGGCTGGAGTGCAGTGGCATGATCTCAGCTCACTGCAACCTCCATTTCCCAGGTTTAAGCAATTCTAAGTGATTCTCATGCCTCAGCCTCCTGAGTAGCTGGGATTACAGGCGACCACCACATTTTTGTATTTTTAGTAGAGACGAGGTTTCACTATGTTGGCCAGGATGGTTTCAAACTCTTGACCTTAACTGATCCACCCACCTCTGCCTCTCAAAGTGCTGGGATTACGGGTGTGAGCCACTGCACCCTGCCGAAAATGGTTTTTTGAAAACAGGATTCTCCATGGCACACCATAACCTAATTAATGTGATTATTCTCCTGCCTGTGGGTTCCACTTTTTCACCATTGTATACATTGTTGTCATGAACATCCTTGAACATGAATCTTTGTTCATGCCCCAGCAGTTCCCTTAGGAGAGGGTCCTGGAGGTGGATTACGGCATGAAAAAGATTGACTTTTCGTTTATTTATTTATTTATTTATTTTGAGACGGAGTGTGTCGCCCAGGCTGGAGTGCAGTGGCACGATCTCAGCTCACTGCAATCTCCACCTCCCAGGTTCAAGCGATTCTCCTGCCTCAGCCTCCCGAGTAGCTGGGATTACAGACATGCACCACCATGCTCAGCTAATTTTTGTATTTTTAGTAGAGATGGGGTTTCACCATGTTGGCTAGGCTGGTCTCAAACTCCTGACCTCAAGTCATCTGCCTGCCTCAGCCTCCCAAAGTGCTGGGATTGCAGGCGTGAGCCACTGTGCCCAGCTGACATTTTTTTTTTTGAGACGGAGTCTCACTCTGTCGCCCAGGCTAGAGTGAAGTGGCATGATCTCGGCTCACTGCGCCCTCTGCCTCCCAGGTTCAAACGATTCTCCTGCCTCAGCCTCCTGAGTAGCTGGGACTACAGGTGCACACCGCCACGCCTGGCTAATTTTGTATTTTAGTAGAGACGGGGTTTCATCGTGTTGCCCAGGCTGGTCACGAACTCCTGAGCTCAGGCAGTCCACCCATCTCAGCCTCCCAAAATGCTGGGATTACAGGTGTGGGCCACTGCACCCGGCCTTTTTTTAAAAATGTATATTTTTATCATTTCCTTTTTTTAGTAGAGACGGGGTCTCGCCATGTTGCCCAGACTGGTCTGGAACTCCTGAGCTCAAGCAATCCACTCACCCCAGCCTCCCAAAATGCTGGGCTTACAGGCATGAGCCACCACGCCCAGCCAAGATTGACTCTTTGAAAGAATTTCTTGATCCCTGTTCCCAGATTTTCACCAGAGACATTGTCTCAGCAGCAGATACAACCAGCAACATGAGATGACTCTTGTCCCCCTGTGCTTGTCACCCTGGGGCCTAGTCATGACTCTCTGAGTCTTTTAAGGGTGTTAGACTTTGATAGAAGCACAGATTCAGGGCAGGAGCCGTGGACACTCACCTGGTGGCAGGCACTGTGCGGGGCCTTAGGGCCAAAAGGCTGGATGAGACAGTCCCTCCTCTGGTCTGGAGGAGTCAGACTAACAAAGGCACAGGCCTCAGGAGGGTGAGGTGGGCTGAGATAGGACACACCCAGCCAGAGGAGGCTGTGGGCTGTGCACAGGGCATTGGAGGATGGTGGCCAGTCAGCCACTGCTGCAGACTAGAGCTGCTCCCGCAAAGCAGTTATTTCCACGGGCCATGCTGGATATTCGAGTCAGATGGGGATAGGATCGAATGTCAGCCTAGATGCTTACCCACCGTGCAGCCCTGGGTAGGTCTCCCAGCCCCTCTACTCATCCACAAACAGGAAAAGCAGTCCCTGTCCCTCTGGGCGGTTGTGCAGGCTTGTCACAGGGAGACCCCTTGAAGAAGAACCAGCCTTGACCTGTGCACACTTTCATTTCTCTGCTGTAGCTGGGGGCTCCTATTTCATGATCTCTCGTTCACTGGGGCCAGAATTTGGAGGTGCTGTGGGCCTGTGCTTCTACCTGGGAACAACATTCGCAGCAGCCATGTACATCCTGGGGGCCATCGAGATCTTGCTGGTGAGTCAGGCTGAGCCCTGGCCAACTCTGGCCATGTCCAAACAGTCCCTTTGGACTCCAAACAGAAGGCTCAGGCTGTTCATCCCCACACGTCTGGCCAAGGCCTGGGTATTATAAAGTAGGAAGCCTCTTCGAGAGACAAAGACCTTTACTCAGGCTGGTCTTCCTTTCACCTCCATGCCAGTTTGGGCCAGGCAAGGAAGAGGCCTGGCTGCCTTCACCTCGGCCCTGGATGTTCCGTCCACCTGGGCACCATTGCAGCCATGGCAAGGGTTCCAGGAACTGTTGTATTTAGCTCAGTGACAGATCTTGGTGGTGATGTAGGCTTCCTTCTGGGCTTGTGTGGGCTCTGGCCAGCTCTGTGTCCTCCGGGGCTCTGTGCCAGGGCACTTCAGATCCACCTTCTCCTTGTCCTTCAATCAGGGTAAGCAGCCACAGAACCCTGCTGGAGGTCGGTGCTCCCTCCACGAGCCCCATGGGAGCTCTGTCAGCCTCAGCTTCTCATTCCCCAGTGAACTGCCGTACCAGTGGGAGAAGAGGCAAGGAGCTGCGGGAGGCATGGGGTGACAGGTGCCCGCCCCTGGGGATCCAGAGGGTAGGAGATACCTGGAGGGACTGCCTGGCTGTTCTTGTCTCCAGGTCCTCTACCTGCAGCAGGACCCTGCACCTGAATCTTCTGATTTGGGGGGGCTTTGGTTTGTTTTCATTTCTCATATCCCTTCTACATTCGTTATGTGGGATTTGTCCCTTCTCCTGTTTATCTATTCAGCCATGTCATTATATCTGTATGGACTTCTGGATATTTACTTTATTCTTTGGGTTGTAATCCAATACTATCATTATTTATTTTCTTGCTCAAACTGTTCCACTTTGGCTATTTAACGATTCAGGTTGGCATCTATGTTTGGATCCTTTTTGTTTGCTTGTTTTTAAGTAACAGCTTTATTAACATATAATTTACATACCATGCAATTCCCATACCAATTTATATACCATTGAAAGTGTACAATTCAATGTTTTATAGTATATTCACAGAGTTGCGCAGTCAATTCTAGAACATTTTCATCATCCCAAGAACCCCCATTAGCAGTCACTCTCCATTCCCCGCCAGCCCTGGCAACCAGGAATCTGCTTTCTGCCTTGGGATTTGCCTATTCTGGGCATCTCATATAAACAGAATCATATAATATGTGGCCTTTTGTGACTGGCTTCTTTTAGGTACTCTTATTTTTTATTTTTATTTATTTATTTGTTTTGAGATGCAGTCTTACTCTGTCGCCCAAGCTGGAGTGCAGTGGCATGATCACAGCTCACTGCAATTTCCGCCTCCTGGGTTCAAGTGATTCTCCTGCCTCAGCCTCCCGAGTAGCTGGGATTACAGGCTCATGCCACCACGCCCAGCTAATTTTTTGTATTTTAGTAGAGATGAGGTTTCACCAAGTTGCCTGGGGTTGTCTCGAACTCTTGAGCTCAGGCAGTCGGCCTCCCAGAGTGCTGGGATTATAGGCGTGAGCCATTGCACCCGGCCTATTCATTTATTTTTTTGAGACAAGGTCTCACTCTGTCACCCAGACTGGAGTGCCATGGTGTGGTCTCTACTCACTGCAACCACCACCTCCGAGACTGAAGTGATTCTCCTGCCTCAGCCTCCCGAGTAGCTGGGATTACAGGCGTGTGCCACTACCACCAGTTTTTGCACCACTAATTTTTGTATTTTTAGTAGAGATGAGGTTTCACCATGTTGGCCAGGCTGGTCTCAAACTCCTGACCTCAAGTGATCCACCGCCTCAGCCTCCCAAAGTGCTGGGATTACAGGCGTGAGCCATGGCGCTGGCCTATTTTTTATTTTTTTTTGAGACAGAGTCCCCCTCTGTCACCCAGGCTGGAGTGCAGTGGTGCGATCTCTGCTCACTGCAACCTCTGCTTCCTGGATTCAGGCGATCCTCCTGCCTCAGCCTCCAGTTGCTGGGATTACAGGCACGTGCCACCACGCCCGGCTAATTTTTAGTAGAGATGGCGTTTCCCCATGTTGGCCAGGCTAGTCATGATCTCCTGACCTCAAGTGATCCCCCTACCTCAGCCTCCCAAAGTGCTGGGATTACAGGTGTGAGCCACTGCGCCCGGCCTCTTTTAGGTACTCGTAAAAAGAAAACCAAAACGACAAGTTTCACTTTCCAAATAAGAAATAAAACCCTCCTTATCCATCTTCTTGTTTCAGACCTACATTGCCCCACCAGCTGCCATTTTTTACCCATCGGGTGCTCATGACACGTCGAATGCCACTTTGAACAATATGCGTGTGTATGGGACCATTTTCCTGACCTTCATGACCCTGGTGGTGTTTGTGGGGGTCAAGTATGTGAACAAATTTGCCTCGCTCTTCCTGGCCTGTGTGATCATCTCCATCCTCTCCATCTATGCTGGGGGCATAAAGTCTATATTTGACCCTCCCGTGTTTCCGTAAGTAACCCAGGAATTTATCTGGGCATTGCATGGACATCCCTCCCATGTAGCCAGCCTTTGATGCCCCAGATCCCAGAGACTGCAGGGTGGGCACAGGCAGGGGCTTTGACCTGAGCAGGTGCCGGTGCTTCTGTCCCTCACAGGGTATGCATGCTGGGCAACAGGACCCTGTCCCGGGACCAGTTTGACATCTGTGCCAAGACAGCTGTAGTGGACAATGAGACAGTGGCCACGCAGCTATGGAGTTTCTTCTGCCACAGCCCCAACCTTACGACCGACTCCTGTGACCCCTACTTCATGCTCAACAATGTGACCGAGATCCCTGGCATCCCCGGGGCAGCTGCTGGTGTGCTCCAGGGTGGGTCCTCCCTCCCGTCATCTTGCTCTTGAGCCCACAGGCTGAGCAGGGGCACAGAGCACAGAGCTGTCCTTGTGTGGCCAGCTTGGGAACGGGGGCAGGACTGGCCGCCTTCCCAGCCCCCCAGTGTCCTCCCAGCCTGGCTCCTGGCAGCCGAGTTTGGAGTGAGTGGAGCCTGTCTGGCCAGCGTCCAAGGCCTGCAGCAGCCTGTCTTCCCCAGCCACCAGCCCCTGACACTGCCTGGGGATGTTCCCACAGGATCCATAAAGGCCTCTGTGGAAGGCGGGCAGTGGCGGGCTCTGGGTGACGGTGGTTCAGCCACCTTTGTCTGTCGACTTCTAGCTGGGCAGCTCCTTCTCTGTGGTCAGGGTAGCCCTGTGGCTGACGCTGCAGTCATTGGGCTGAAGCTGTCCCCTGAGTCCCCAAAGTTGCCCTGCATCTGCGCCTCTGGCTAGGCTGCCCCAAACTACCTGGGGTAGTGGGGGGCAGCTGTGGTGGTGACACAGCTACCCCTGCAGAAAACCTGTGGAGCGCCTACCTGGAGAAGGGTGACATCGTGGAGAAGCATGGGCTGCCCTCCGCAGATGCCCCAAGCCTGAAGGAGAGCCTGCCTCTGTACGTGGTCGCAGACATCGCCACATCCTTCACCGTGCTGGTCGGCATCTTCTTCCCTTCTGTAACAGGTGAGCCCTGCCTGCCTACCCACCCAGCCCTGTCCCTGATCCCGGGGAGCCCCTGAGGGAGTCTCATCTGTTTTTGGAGGCATCATGGCTGGCTCAAACCGCTCTGGGGACCTTCGTGACGCCCAGAAGTCTATCCCTGTGGGGACCATTCTGGCCATCATTACAACTTCCCTCGTGTGTATCCTTTCCCAGGCCTGGGGCAGGTGGGGCAGAGGACGGGAAGCGCTTGGCCTGTGTACGTCGCCAGGTTGCATGCACAGACACCCCACACACTCATATATAGCTCCCCTTCTCATGCACACATGCACATACACACCACGAGACTCCCAGCTGTAGGTGTCCTGGTGGTCTGGCTGGGGTGGGGGCACGTGGTACTATTCAGGGACAGTGGGGTGGCAGAGGCCGAGTTTTCCTTGACGCCGCCGCAGACTTCAGCAGTGTGGTTCTCTTTGGCGCCTGCATTGAGGGTGTGGTTCTCCGGGACAAGTGAGTGAGCTGGGCCCCCCTCTTTAGCAGCAGCTGGGCTTTGGCCTGCCCTCACACCAGCTCCCAACCCCGTGGGTGGTCCTAAGCCTGCTGGCTGCCTTTGGTGGTCTGTGCCATCCTTCCGGACCCCTGACATCCCTCACTCTGGTGGCCCCTGCAGGTATGGCGATGGTGTCAGCAGGAACTTGGTGGTGGGCACACTGGCCTGGCCTTCACCCTGGGTCATCGTCATCGGCTCCTTCTTTTCAACGTGTGGCGCTGGCCTCCAGAGCCTCACAGGGGCACCACGCCTATTGCAGGCCATTGCCAAGGACAACATCATCCCCTTCCTCCGGGTGAGCCCCTCTGCACTCCCCCATGGCCTGGCTGCTCCCAGGCCCTCGCCCGGCTGGGGAGAGAGATAGGGAACACAGATGCAGCACATCCTGCCCTTATTGGCCCCCGGGGCCAGGCGGCCATCCATGAGGAGCTACTGAGAAGTGCCCTGGGCCTGGAGCTGCCTGGACCCAGAATCTTCATGGCCTGTTTAGGGCTCATCCAAAGGAGAGAGGCCTGGTGAGGTGGAATCAGGGAGACTGGTGACACCCATAGGGATAGACACAGGGGCGGCCTGAGCCCCCGAGGCGGGCCCTGGGGGTGAGGGAGGCCAGGCTGGGGTCTGGGGCCCAAGGTGTGGAATGGGGGTGACAGGACCCAGCTTCCTTCCTGGTGCACACAGGTGTTTGGCCACGGGAAGGTGAATGGTGAACCCACATGGGCACTCCTCCTGACGGCACTCATCGCCGAGCTGGGCATCCTCATCGCCTCCCTCGACATGGTGGCCCCCATCTTATCCATGTGAGCTGGGGCCGGGCAGGGCAGGGGGATGGTCTGGGAAAGGCTTCCTGAACCCCAGCACCTCCCCGTGGCTGCGTCTGGTGTTGGAGGTCCAGCTGGGAGATGTGGCAGGCTGCATGGGGAGATGTGGCCTGACAGGGCTCAGCCCACCCCTGCATTTAGGAGCAAGCCTGGCACCTATGCCAAAGCTATAAGGTGACCAATATGTCCACACCTCCCTGAGGCCCCCAGAGCAGGTGGCCGGCAGACCTTCCCACTGGACAGGGCAACCACCGCGTCCCTCATGCCTCCATGAAGCCACTGCTGCCCCTTCCATCTGTTAGTTTGTTTTTTGGTTTTTTTGTTTTTTGAGACAGAGTCTCGCTCTGTCACCCAGACTGGAGTGCAATGGCATGATCTTGGCTCACTGCAATCTCCGCCTCCTGGGTTCAAGCAATTCTCCTGCCTCAGCTTCCTGAGTAGCTGGGATTACAGAAATGCACCACCACGCCCAGCTAATTTTTTGTATTTTTAGTAGAGATGGTGTTTTACCATCTTGGCCAGGCTGGTGTCGAACTCCTGACGTCAGATGATCCACCTGGCTCGGCCTCCCAAAGTGCTGGGATTACAGGCGTGAGCCACCATGCCCAACCCATCCATTTTCAAAGTCATTTGCTTTTAACATTCTGGAATCAGCCAGGCAAATCTGCGTGCCAGTGCCTTGCAGGGAGTGGCCAGCATGTGGTGACTCCCAGTGACCCCGAGGCAGCGCTTGTTTGGTTGACTCTGTCCAGGCTGGGGTCCTTGCCCACCCTGCTCCGTGGCTGACGCTCCTTCTTGCTTGTGCGGTTATGAAAGGCCTCTTCCCTGCCCACTCAGCCTGCAGACTTGACAGGGGCCCTGTCCCCCTGAGCAGGCTCCATCCCAGCTACAGCCAGGCCTGCTGGAGCCAGCACCCTCTTGTCCACCCCCCCACACCCCTTCCTCTCACCCAAGAGCACACCTGAAACTGTTTTGCCACAGCCGTCTTGGGTGGTGACCCCCCTTGTGCCCAAATCAGAGGCTACATCTCAGCCTTTATCTCGGGCCTCCTGCTGGGAACCCCTGCCCCCTGGCATGCCCTGTGTGGGTCCTCCTGCCTTCCTGCGCACCCGTCCTCGGGTGCCTTCCTGGAGGGCTCATGCAGCTGGCCCTGCCCATGCGTGGGACTCCCACGCCCACCGCAGTGACTCTTAAGTATCTCTGACTGGTTGCATTCAAATGGTCCAGCTTATCTTCCATCCTCCCCTTCATGCATGGCAGCCTCTCATCCAGCTGGTCACCCAGGCCAGAGGCCTGAATGTGGCCTAGAGTCTCCAGGCACTGAGCTCTTCCTGCTGCCCCTGCACCACCTTCTTCAGCTCTGCCCTGTTACTCCCCTTCCTACCTCCTCCAACAGCAAACCCTTGCCCATCCTCTGCGATCTGGCTCCGAGGACTCCTCCACAGTAGTCTCATTGCCTCAGGCCATGAAAGTGGCAGCAATGAGGTTGAGAAGACCTGGCTGAGCCATGCAGGGCAGGGCCGGGCCACGCCCCGTTTCTGGGCCAGGCCCAGCCTGACATCAGGTCCCCAGCTGCCGAGGAGGCTGCTCTTCGCCAACCGCCCTCTGTGCCGCAGGTTCTTTCTGATGTGCTACCTGTTCGTGAACCTCGCCTGTGCGGTGCAGACACTCCTGAGGACCCCCAACTGGCGGCCCCGGTTCAAGTACTATCACTGGTGAGCCATGCCTCTGACACGGGAGACCCTGGGGAGGCCAGGAGCCTCATTCTGGGTGAGGCTTGGGCTTCCTGGGTAGGGAGCTCCTGAAACACTGTGGGGAGGGAGATCATAGGGCTAGGGGGGACTGGACCTAGGTCTTACACCCAGTGACCTGACCACCCACCTGGGACCTCCCACCCGGGACCTGACAGGGCTACCAGGGCATGGGCCAGGCTGTGGCCAGGGGTCCTCCTGGTCCTGCCCTGACTCTGCCCTCCCCTCTCGTCCAGGGCGCTGTCCTTCCTGGGCATGAGTCTCTGCCTGGCCCTTATGTTTGTCTCCTCCTGGTACTATGCCCTGGTGGCCATGCTCATCGCCGGCATGATCTACAAATACATCGAGTACCAAGGGTGAGTGAGCACTGCCACCTGGCCTCTGCCAGCTGAGGGGGCCCAGCCGAGCAGGCAGGGTGGTCTGGCATTGGGGTGGGCAGGGAGCTGGGCCACCGTGGGTGCCAGGACTGGGGACTGTAACTCAGGACCCCTGGGTGGTCTTGAGGGGCAGAACCCCTCCACCTCGCATCCACATAGACAGAACCCCCTGGGCGGCACCAGGGGCTCACCAGCTGTGGTGGAATCTGCAGGGCTGAGAAGGAGTGGGGTGACGGGATCCGAGGCCTGTCCCTGAGCGCTGCCCGCTACGCGCTGTTGCGGCTGGAGGAGGGGCCTCCTCACACCAAGAACTGGCGGTGAGTTCCCGCCAGACCCTGGCCAGGGTGCAGAGGTTCTTAGGGGTCGCTGTCGGGGTCAGAGGGTCGAGAGGTGCTGGCTCCCCATCCTGGGGCTGCCCGGGGCACCCTCCTGGGCCATGCTACCCAAACCTGCAGGGACCACGACCCGAGAAGGGAAGAAGAGGAGGGGCTCCCTAGAACAGCCGGCCCTGGTCTCAGGCTCCCCCCACCCGGCCACTGCAGGCCGCAGCTGCTGGTGCTGCTGAAGCTGGACGAGGACCTGCACGTGAAGTACCCGCGGCTCCTCACCTTCGCCTCCCAGCTCAAGGCTGGCAAGGGCCTGACCATTGTTGGTTCTGTCATCCAGGGGAGCTTCTTGGAGAGCTATGGCGAGGCTCAGGCCGCCGAGCAGGTACTTGCTTTGGGGAGGGAGAGCTGAGCCAGACTACAGGGGTCTGGACTGTAGCTGGCACGGAGGGGAGGGCCCAGTCTTGGCCAGGGTGGCCAGCCAGGCAGCCAGCACTGCTGCCACCTGAGAGCTGGCACAAGGGGGAGCCAGCAGTCCCATCTTGAAAACTTGGCCTCTGGGTAGGCAGCTTGTTGCCCCCAGGCCCTCCTCCACCCAAAAGTCGTTTTATTCCCGAGGGGCCTTGGGAGGGAGCCCAGAGGCAGGAAGCTGATGGCCTCCCATTGGCCCTGGGTGTGTTCCCCACAGACCATCAAGAACATGATGGAAATTGAGAAGGTGAAGGGCTTCTGCCAGGTGGTGGTGGCCAGCAAGGTGCGGGAGGGGCTGGCCCACCTCATCCAGTCCTGCGGCCTGGGAGGCATGCGGCATAACTCCGTGGTGCTGGGCTGGCCCTACGGCTGGCGACAGAGCGAGGACCCCCGTGCCTGGAAGACCTTCATTGGTGTGTGAAAGCCTGGGGCCTGGTGGGCAGGGGTGAAGTGAGGTGGCAGTGCGCAGAGGGCCACAGACTGGTGGTCAGCCGTGCTCCTCCTCCCCAGACACCGTGCGCTGCACTACGGCTGCCCACCTGGCCCTGCTCGTGCCCAAGAACATCGCCTTCTACCCCAGCAACCACGAGCGCTACCTGGAGGGCCACATAGACGTGTGGTGGATCGTGCACGATGGTGGCATGCTCATGCTTCTGCCCTTCCTGCTGCGCCAGCATAAGGTAGGCCGGGGGGTGGGTGCAGGTGAGAGGGGCTAGGCCCTTGGAGGAGCGGCTGTGACCAAACCGCCCACCTGGTCCCTTGCCTCAGGTCTGGAGGAAGTGCCGGATGCGCATCTTCACAGTGGCCCAGATGGATGACAACAGCATCCAGATGAAGAAGGACCTGGCTGTCTTTCTGTACCATCTGCGCCTTGAGGCCGAGGTGGAGGTGGTGGAGATGGTGAGCCCCCTGCCCTGCCCTGGCCCCGTGGATACCATGTCCCGTGCAGCTGGGTCCTCACGGCCAACCCTGTCCCCAGCATAACAGTGACATCTCTGCATACACCTACGAGCGGACGCTGATGATGGAGCAGCGGTCGCAGATGCTGCGGCAGATGAGACTGACCAAGACTGAGCGGGAGCGAGAAGTCAGTGCCCTTTGTGGTTCACGCCAGGGCGGGTGGCAGGGTCAGGCCTTTGGAGACCGCATCGGTGGGTGCGGAGGAATCAGAATGACTCACCGCAGCCCTACCCAAGCTAGTGCTCATTTCCCGGAGGCAAGGTGGTCACATTGGGCCAGACAGGCCCCATCCCCCTTTTCCTATGGGACCAAGGCTATCTCCTGCAATTGTCCCCAGGCCCAGCTGGTCAAGGATCGGCACTCGGCCCTGCGGCTGGAGAGCCTGTACTCGGACGAGGAAGATGAGTCTGCAGTGGGGGCTGACAAGATCCAGATGACGTGGACTAGGGACAAGTACATGACTGAGACCTGGTACCCCAGCCATGCCCCTGACAATTTCCGGGAGCTGGTGCACATTAAGCCGTGAGTGCAGCAAAAACAGCCCCAGCGGCACTGGAATCTAGGGGTGGAGGTGGGGTGGGGCAGACAAGTAGTGTTAGATGGGCCAGGGGTGGGGACCCTCCTTGCAGGATGGCTCATGGCAACCTGTGACTGGCTACACTACGTGTAGGGACCAATCCAATGTGCGGCGCATGCACACTGCTGTGAAGCTCAATGAAGTCATTGTCACGCGCTCCCACGACGCCCGCCTGGTTCTCCTAAACATGCCTGGCCCACCCAGGAACAGTGAGGGCGACGAGAACTGTATCCCTTTGTGGAGAGGCAGGCAGTTGGGAGGTGGATAGCATGGGAGGTCAAGCCAGCGGCTCCTCTCCTGGGCACCCCTGGGTGGGCATGGCCCAGGTGGCCCGGGTTGCCCGTTGATTCTGTTGTTGCCTCCTTGACTTGAGGCCCTGCAGACATGGAGTTCCTCGAGGTGCTGACCGAGGGCCTTGAGCGGGTGCTGTTGGTGCGCGGTGGTGGCCGTGAAGTCATCACCATCTACTCCTGAGCCCAGTGTCATCTTGTGGCCTGGAGTCGAGGTCTTGGCCAGGACATAACAAGCTGTGGTCTGGGGTAACAGCCTCTTCCCAGCACCCACCTGCCAGCCCTGCTTGCCTGGCCCTGTCCTGGACCCAGCTTTGCTAGGTCTCCTTGGAAACCAGGCCTGGGCCTCAAAATGGAGATGGATCCCAGGTCTTGTGGGACCCTGGGATGTTTGGGGACTTTACTATCTAGCACCCCAGTAGGACTGTCCTGGCCAGAGAAGACTGGTAGGGGCCGAGTGGGGTTTGAAGGCAGCCGGCCCGGCCCAGCCCAGGAGCGCTATTTATTGCATATTTATTGTTTGGATGTCACCATCAGAGACGAAGGGAAGGGTAGCCAGGGAGGGAGTCCAGCCCAGCTGCCTGCAGGAAAATCTGGCTCAGTCTACTATGGGCAGGGCCCCCCACCAAGCTGAGCCGAATGGAGACAGCCGAGCTGAGGCCTGACTTTTTCAATAAAACATTGTGTACTTCTGGACCTCCTGCTGCCCCGGCTCTGTTTCCCCTGGCGCCAAGAGAAGAAGGCGGAACTGAACCCAGGCCCAGAGCCGGCTCCCTGAGGCTGTGCCCCTTTCCGGCAATCTCTGGCCACAACCCCCACTGGCCAGGCCGTCCCTCCCACTGGCCCTAGGGCCCCTCCCACTCCCACACCAGATAAGGACAGCCCAGTGCCGCTTTCTCTGGCAGTAGGCACCAGGGCTGGAATGGGGCCGCCCGGCTCCCCATGGCAGTGGGTAACGCTGCTGCTGGGGCTGCTGCTCCCTCCTGCCGCCCCCTTCTGGCTCCTCAATGTGCTCTTCCCCCCGCACACCACGCCCAAGGCTGAACTCAGTAACCACACACGGCCCGTCATCCTCGGTAAGCCCCCACCAGGCCCCTGATGCACCACGCCAGACCCTGGGGAGCCTGGGCCCCAGCCCCTGGCAGCTGACCTGGCCAAAGCCCTTCTGCCCTGCATAAGCCCCGACATAAGTACCTGCCCTGGTGTGGGGAGGGGCCAAAAGCTTGTCCCGTAGAGGAATGACCTCCCTTCTCCCACCACACTGTGACTCTCAGTTGTCTAACCCAGGGGGGCAGAGTGGGGGACGGGGTGTGCCTGAGGTCTTGGCTGGGGCATCACAAGCTGTGGTCAGTCACAGCCACACCAGACTCTGGGCCAAGCCCCACCACTCCTTCCTTGGCCCCCACCCACCAAGGACAAGATGCCCAGCCCAGGATCGGTGAGCAGGAGAGGCCCATCCATGCCCGGCCCCTATGAGGCCCAGCCCCCATGAGGCCCAGCCCCCATGCCCCCAGACCTATCTGTTCCCACCTTGGACTTTGGCAATAAAGGAGCGCCAGGCTGGGTGTTTGCTCTGCAGAGGCAGGGGTCAGCGGCCTTGGCCTCAGCACCTCAGCGCCTTCCCTTCCTCAGGGAAGCCTGGGCTTTGGCTACTGGGGGGACAGCGGGGAGAGGGGGTGTAAGCAGGGGAGGGTAAGTGTGCTTTGTACCTGGGGGTTGAGGGTATGGGAGGTGGGGGGTGGGTCTGGTCACTGCAGCATCTGGGGTGACTGGGGTAAGGGTCACGGGGGGAATCCAGAGTCCAGAGTGAGGGCTGCTGCTCACAGTGCCCGGCTGCCTGGGGAATCAGCTAGAAGCCAAGCTGGACAAACCAGATGTGGTGAACTGGATGTGCTACCGCAAGACAGAGGACTTCTTCACCATCTGGCTGGATCTCAACATGTTCCTACCCCTTGGGGTAGACTGCTGGATCGATAACACCAGGTACAGCCATGTGCTCCACCCTAGCCCCAACACGCTGCCCCTTGGCTACTGGCTGCTGAGTGGCACCCCCGCCCCGCAGGGTTGTCTACAACCGGAGCTCTGGGCTCGTGTCCAACGCCCCTGGTGTCCAGATCCGCGTCCCTGGCTTTGGCAAGACCTACTCTGTGGAGTACCTGGACAGCAGCAAGCTGGCAGGTTTGTGTCAGAGGGCAGGGCTGGGGCTCCAGGCCTGGGTGCTGGCCCACAGCAGGCATGGCCCAAGCCCCCGGTGCTGCTGCTCCCCCCACAGGGTACCTGCACACACTGGTGCAGAACCTGGTCAACAACGGCTACGTGCGGGACGAGACTGTGCGCGCCGCCCCCTATGACTGGCGGCTGGAGCCCGGTGAGTGTCTCTGCGGATGACCGGCTTGGGGTGGGGCAGGTGCCCCAGACCCCAGCTGCCCTGACCCCTTCCACCCGCTGCAGGCCAGCAGGAGGAGTACTACCGCAAGCTCGCAGGGCTGGTGGAGGAGATGCACGCTGCCTATGGGAAGCCTGTCTTCCTCATTGGCCACAGCCTCGGCTGTCTACACTTGCTCTATTTCCTGCTGCGCCAGCCCCAGGCCTGGAAGGACCGCTTTATTGATGGCTTCATCTCTCTTGGGGCTCCCTGGGGTGGCTCCATCAAGCCCATGCTGGTCTTGGCCTCAGGTGAGAAGGCCTCGAACACTTAGGTCCAGCGATGGGTGAGACCAAGCTGATCCTGGGCCTGCCTTCATTGCGGCTCCTGCTCACAGTGGCCTCTAGGGGTGCTATCTACCACTCCTGGGCTGGCATGCTTGCTGTCACTGGCCCCCAGAGCAGTGACCCTGGCCTGAGCAATTAGGGTGGCTCCTTCCAGAGTCTGTGTCAGTGATGGCAAAGGGGCAGTGAACACAGAAAGTGAATCCCAGCTATCTGCTCCCAGGGTTTGTTCCTTGTAGCCCCAGAGCCTGCCTACCCAGCCCTTGCCTGCCTTCCACTTGCTCGCAGGAGTGCCTTTGCCCAGGGATGTGCTTTACTGAGGATGGATCTGCCAGAGCTAGGGCCAGACCCCCCGAGGCCCCACCTGCTCTTCCCTAGGGAGTGGCACCAGGGCCCAGCACTGACACAGCTACCACCTACTCCCCACCCCCTGTACCCTGGGAGCTGGTCTGGAGAGAGAAACACAGTCTGGACAAGAGAAACGCTCATCAGACACCACCAATAAACATCAAACAGACACCATCTTGTTTCCCCCTTTCTGGAGCACAACTCTGTGGCCCCCATTGCTGCATAAGCCACACAAGGAGCAGAAAGACACATGCCCAAGGGAGGACAGCCAGCACCACCCCCACCATCCCCACACATCCTGGGCCTCACCCACCATCCCCACACACCCTGGTCCTCAGGAAGCCCCGCCTACTTTTTTTTTTTCTTTTTCAGACAGGGTCATTCTGTCGCCCAGGCTGGAGTGCAGTGGCGTGATCATAGCCGCAGCCTCAATCTCCCTGGCCCAAGCAATCCTCCTGCCTCAGCCTCCTGGTTAGCTGAGACTATAGGCACGCACCACCACACCTAATTTATTTTTGTTTTTTAGTAGAGACGAGGTCTTGCTATGTTGCCCAAGCTGGTCTCAAACTCTTCAGCTTAAGTGATCTTCCTGCCTCAGCCTCCCGAAGTGCTGGGATTACAGGCGTGAGCTACTGTGCTGGGCCTTTTAAAAAATGTTTATTTGTTTATTTATTTATTTTGAGATGGAGTCTCGCTCTGTTTCCCAGGCTGGAGTGCAGTAGTGCAATCTCCACTCACTGCAACCTCCATCTCCCCATTTCAAGTGATTCTTCTGCCTCAGCCTCCCTAGTAGCTAGGATCACAGGCATGTGCCACCACGCCTGGCTAATTTTTATATTTTTAGTAGAGATGAGGTTTCCCCATGTTGGCCAGGCTGGTCTCGAACTCCTGACCTTAAGTCATCTGCCTGCCTCGGCCTCCCAAAGTGCTAGGATTACAGGCGTGAGCCACCGTACCCGGCCCTATTTATTTATTTTTTAAGCTGGAATCTCACTGTGTCACCCAGGCTACAGTGCAGTGGTGCGATCATAGTTTACTGTAACCTCAAATTCCTAGGCTCAAGCAATCTTCCTGCCTTTGCCTCCTGAGCTAGGACTAGAGGTGCACTCCACTAAGCCCAGCTGATTTTTTTTTTTTTTTTTTTTTTTTGTAGAGACAGGGTCTCACTGCATTGCCTAGTCTGGTCACGGACTCCTGGCCTCAAGTGATCCTCCTGCCTCAGCCTCCCAAAGTGTTGGGATTACAGGGGTGAGCCATGGTGCCTGTCCCTGCCATCCTTTTGAAGCCCTACAGCTCCACCCAACAGAGGTCTTATCAGGGCTTCTCATTGAGTAAGCTGACACTGAGCATCATTGAATATCAGGCCTGCTCAAGCCTGTGGCTTAGAGTCTGTGTCTAGATTGGGCAGGGACAAGATTGAGCATCTGGCTGAGCCTACACTCAGCAGGTTGTGGGCCAGGGGTAGCCAGGCCTGGCTCCCGGTCCCACCTTGTTCCATATCCACAGGTGACAACCAGGGCATCCCCATCATGTCCAGCATCAAGCTGAAAGAGGAGCAGCGCATAACCACCACCTCCCCCTGGATGTTTCCCTCTCGCATGGCGTGGCCTGAGGACCACGTGTTCATTTCCACACCCAGCTTCAACTACACAGGCCGTGACTTCCAACGCTTCTTTGCAGACCTGCACTTTGAGGAAGGCTGGTACATGTGGCTGCAGTCACGTGACCTCCTGGCAGGACTCCCAGCACCTGGTGTGGAAGTATACTGTCTTTACGGCGTGGGCCTGCCCACGCCCCGCACCTACATCTACGACCACGGCTTCCCCTACACGGACCCTGTGGGTGTGCTCTATGAGGATGGTGATGACACGGTGGCGACCCGCAGCACCGAGCTCTGTGGCCTGTGGCAGGGCCGCCAGCCACAGCCTGTGCACCTGCTGCCCCTGCACGGGATACAGCATCTCAACATGGTCTTCAGCAACCTGACCCTGGAGCACATCAATGCCATCCTGCTGGGTGCCTACCGCCAGGGTCCCCCTGCATCCCCGACTGCCAGCCCAGAGCCCCCGCCTCCTGAATAAAGACCTTCCTTTGCTACCGTAAGCCCTGATGGCTATGTTTCAGGTTGAAGGGAGGCACTAGAGTCCCACACTAGGTTTCACTCCTCACCAGCCACAGGCTCAGTGCTATGTGCAGTGAGGCAAGATGGGCTCTGCTGAGGCCTGGGACTGAGCTGGGCACCCTAGATGTACAGCTGCCCACTCTCCTGGTCGAGCTGTTGAGGCAGTGTGCACCATGCCTGCCTCTGTGCTGGGCGCGGGGACTGGAGCTGGCTCCACCCACAGCCCTGTCAGAGGAGCACGGGGCGGTGGGGGGGCGGCGACAATTTGAGCTGTCTCTCCCAGCTCCCAAAAGGGCAGGTGAGACGACCTTTTGAGTGCTGGGTGAATGACAGGGCCACAAGAGTTTAGAGGCCGGGCACGGTGGCTCACGCCTGTAATCCTGGCACTTTGGGAGACCGAGGCAGGCGGATCACCTGAACTCAGGAGTTTGAGACCAGCCAGGCCAACATGGCAGAAACCCCCGTCTCTACTAAAATACAAAATATTTGCCAGGCGTGGTGGCATGCATCTGTCGTCCCAGCTACTCAGGAGGCTGAGGCACGAGAATCATTTGAACCTGGGAGGTGGAGGTCACTGTGAGCCGAGATCACGTCATTGCACTCCAGACTGGGCGGCAGAATGAGACTGTCTCAAAAAAAAAAAAAAAAAAGTTAGAATTAAAATCTGGGAGTGACAACCATTAATCAGATCATTTCATTAATGGAAGTTTAATTACTAATGAAGCTAAATGCTCTGAGGAAAGCTTAGGAAGCACAAGAGGCTGAGCCTTTCGGGTCAGCAAAGACTTCCCAGAGGAGGCAGTGCCTACATTGAGGTCAGAGTGACAAGAAGAGTAATGGACCACTGTAAAGACTTGGGTTTGACTTGACTGAGCCCAGGAGTTCGAGACAAGCCTGGGCAATATAGTGAGACCTCGTCTCTACAAAAATTTTAAAAATTAGCCTGGTGCGGTGGCTCATGCCTGTAATCCCAGCACTTTGGGAGGCCGAGGTGAGCGGATCACTTGAGGTCAGAAGTTTGAGACCACCCTGACCAACATGGAGAAACCCCGTCTCTACTAAAAATACAAAATTAGCCAGGCATGGTGGCGCATGCCTGTAATCCCAGCTACTCGGGAGGCTGAGGCAGGAGAATTGTTTGAACCTGGGAGGTGGACGTTGCGGTGAGCCGAGATCACACTATTGCACTCCAGCCTGGGCAACAAGAGCAAAACTCCGTCTCAAAAAAAAAAATTTATTTTTATATTAGCCAGGTGTGGCCACAGCTGTAGTCAAATCTACTAGGCAGGCTGAGGTGGGAGGATTGCTTGAACCTGGGAGGCAGAGGTTGCAGTGAGCCAAGATGGTGCCACGGCATTCCAGCCTGAGCAACAGCAAGACCCTGTGTCCAAAAAAAAAAAAAAAAAACCGTAAAATAGGCCAGGCACAGTGGTTCATGGTTATAAGCCTAGCACTTTGGAAGGCTGAGGAGGGTGGATCGCCTGAGCTCAGGAGTTCAAGACCAGCCTGGGCAACACGGTGAAACCCCATCTCTACCAAAAAAAAAAAAAAAAAAAAAATTAGCCAGGCATGGTGGTGTGTGCCTGTGGTCCCAGCTACTCAGGATGCTGAGGTGGAAGAGTGCTTGTGCCTGGGAGGCAGAGGTTCCAGTGAACCGAGATCACACCATTGTACTCCAGCCTGGGCAACAGAGTAAGACCCCATCTCAAAAAAAAAAAAAAATTAAGATAAACCCTTTGGCAGCTGCGTGCTGCTCTTAGCCTCAAACCCAAGTCTTTTTTTTTCCCCCTTTGAGACGGGGTCTATTGCCCAGGCTGGAGTGCAATGGTATGATCCATACTCACTGCAGCCCCGAACTCCTGGGCTTCCAAAGTGCTGGGATTACAGGTGTGAGCCACCAGGCCCAGACTGCTGAAGGGTTGAAACCAGAGAAAGAGTGTGACCAGATTTCCAACTTAGAAAGACCCGCTCTCTGCAGGGTAAGGAGTAGCCTGGGGGTCGGGGGGCGGGGGGCAAGAATGGCAAGGTAACCAGGGAGGCCAGTGCAATGTCCAGGTGGGAGAGGATGCTAGCTGAGACTAGAAGTGCTAGGAAAAGGATGTGTGCAGACAAGAGGTCACTGGGGAGGTGAAATAACAAGGCTTGGCCATGAGTGGAACCCAACACCCATGGTGCCCCTCTTGAGAGAGGGAAGATGGCACCTGAGATGGAAGATGGAAAGACCAGGGTCCCTGTGACTGAGGACTGAGCCTCTGTTTGAGGTTTTCGCAGAGGAGTAAAGGCAACAAAAGAGGCAAGAGTTGGAAGAAAGGTGACAAGGAACAAAAGTCAGCTATGCCTGATGCTACTGGGTGGCCAGCAACAATGCTGACTTGGCCAAGGCTCTGAGAGCTTTACTATGCTGGGACTGGAGGTCAGAGTTGAGGCTAGGGTAAGAGCAAGGGGCTCAGATGGAGGGGGAGGAGGACCTGAACAAGTCCAGAAGGGAAGAGATTTGTCCCTCTATCCAACAGAGGACCCAGTGAGCAGCACAGAGGGCACAGCGAGGGACATCACCCGGTTCACCAAATGCTCAGAGCCACAAGTGAAGCCAAAAGTGAAAGACAAGATGCAGAAAACCGCCACGGGCCTTTGAGGAAGGGTAAAGGCGAAAGCGAAAGCAGGAAGTACAGACGTGAAGCCTAGCAGAGGACTTTTTAGCTCCTCACTGGCCCCGCTTGTCTGACCGACTCATCCGCCCGCGACCCCTAATCCGCTCTGCCTGCCCCAAGATGCTGAAGCCAGCCCTGGAGCCCCGAGGGGGCTTCTCCTTCGAGAACTGCCAAAGGTGAAGCGGGGGCGCGGGGGGCGGTCACTCCTGAGCCGCCTCTGCTTGGTCGTGGCCTTTTTTCCTGGCTGGGGGTGGGGGAGGGTGTGTTGGTCGACTTGGGTTCCAGGCTTACCCCGGTAGATGAGGGAGACGGGGACCAGGTTAGGGGAAGCAACAGGGGTCTTGAAAGCAGAGCCGAAACATGGGCGCCCTCCTCCGTTTCCAGAAATGCATCATTGGAACGCGTCCTCCCGGGGCTCAAGGTCCCTCACGCACGCAAGACCGGGACCACCATCGCGGGCCTGGTGTTCCAAGTGAGCAGCGGGGAGGGACGGGGAGCTGGAGGGGAGCCGGGAGTATCGAGCAGGCACTGAAGCTGCGGTCCCTCCCTCTCCTCAGGACGGGGTCATTCTGGGCGCCGACACGCGAGCCACTAACGATTCGGTCGTGGCGGACAAGAGCTGCGAGAAGATCCACTTCATCGCCCCCAAAATCTAGTGAGACTCCCCAGCCCAGTTCCCGTACGCAAAAAAGAACGGCCCCCTCGTTCCCACTCCGGTCCCCGCACGTCCCAGCCCTGCCCACACCGATCCTCCCTTTTGCCTCAGCTGCTGTGGGGCTGGAGTAGCCGCGGACGCCGAGATGACCACACGGATGGTGGCGTCCAAGATGGAGCTACACGCGCTATCCACGGGCCGCGAGCCCCGCGTGGCCACGGTCACTCGCATCCTGCGCCAGACGCTCTTCAGGTGCGGGGGCAGGGCTAACAGGACCCCAGCAGGGGTAGTTACGGGGTTGGGGCCAATGGAAGGCGTGACAGAAAGAAGGGCGGGACCGCGACGGGCCAGGTGACCGGAAGAGGCCGGCCCAAGAGAACCTGGGCTACAGGAAAAGGCGATGTCAGTCATCGGGCGCCAGCCCACAGGAAGGGGCGGGGATAGCACCTAGGAGCTGGGCATAGAGAGGTGGGGCCTAGGCCCCGGCTTGTGGCCGACCCCGCCCATCCTCGAGCAGGTACCAGGGCCACGTGGGTGCATCGCTGATCGTGGGCGGCGTAGACCTGACTGGACCGCAGCTCTACGGCGTGCATCCCCATGGCTCGTACAGCCGTCTGCCCTTCACAGCCCTGGGTGAGCGCTTCAGTCCCTTCTCCTCGAACTCTGCCCCTGTGACCTTGGCCTCACTCCAAACGGCGTCGCAGCGTTGACTTCAGATGCTTCTCCTGCCTTCAGGCTCTGGTCAGGACGCGGCCCTGGCGGTGCTAGAAGACCGGTTCCAGCCGAACATGACGGTGAGCGCCCTCTGTCCCCGACTTTGTGGTCGCTGGTAGGATATGCACCCGGGAGCTGGGGGAGCACAGGACCCTGGCCCAGTGCGGGTGGCTAAGGCTTGTCGGAGGAGGTGACCACTGAAGGGTGAGTGGAGTAAGGGCAGAGAAGTGCGGTCCCGACATAACACCGTCCAATACCAAAGCCTGCACGGCTGGGAGAAGTCGAAGCTCACAGAGGATCTTTAGGAGCCAAGGGCGGAGAGAAGGACCAGTAGGGTCCTACTTATATCAACGTCTGGAGCCTAGATTTTGTTTGGGGTGGGATGGAAGCAGGTGATGTTGCCTCAGAGGTGGCTAAGGCTCAGAGGGAGAAACACAGTGGGGGTCTGGGGGGCAAGACCAGATTGGGTAAGTGGACAGGCAAGTCCCCAGGCTGTAGCCTAAGTTAACAGCAGAGAGCCCGTTAGGTCTCACACACCCATCACCGCAGCTGGAGGCTGCTCAGGGGCTGCTGGTGGAAGCCGTCACCGCCGGGATCTTGGGTGACCTGGGCTCCGGGGGCAATGTGGACGCATGTGTGATCACGAAGACTGGCGCCAAGCTGCTGCGGACACTGAGCTCACCCACAGAGCCCGTGAAGAGGTGAGAGCTGGAGATCGGGGACCACAGGGATGTGTGGGGCTATAGCAGGGGAGATGGGGGCTGCAAAAAGGGGATGGGCCACATGACAGGCCCATGTTCAGAGGCTGTCCCTTCTCCCTCCCAGGTCTGGCCGCTACCACTTTGTGCCTGGAACCACAGCTGTCCTGACCCAGACAGTGAAGCCACTAACCCTGGAGCTAGTGGAGGAAACTGTGCAGGCTATGGAGGTGGAGTAAGCTGAGGCTTAGAGCTTGGAACAAGGGGGAATAAACCCAGAAAATACAGTTAAACAGATGGCTGTGTCATTCTTGAGTGGAATGGGGTGGGCAGGCAGCCAGCAGGGCTCTGTAGCTAAGGCGTCCCTGCAGGGGCCATTACCTACCATAGCTCTAGTGTCTGGCCTAAGAGATGCCCTTCACCCATAATCTCAGGCACCTACAACTCCAGAACCCCAGCCCTGGCCAGCATTGCAGGCTTGGTCTCCACCCAAACCTTCCTTCTGACTCCACACTTGAAGGCTCCCCCACCACTCCACTGTCTTGCTCTTGCCCTCTAGTCCACTGGAGACTTGTAAATTATGAAATACCCCATGTACTACCCCCTCCTAGAGACTTTCCATGGCTCCTCAGTGGCCCAGGACAAAGCTCATACCTTTCAATCAGGCCCCCACAGGCCCCACTGAGCTAAAGTGCTGACAAGAGGAGCCGCTCCCTGACTCCAAGGCAAGTTCTCACCAAGCACTCCTCAACCTCGCAACATCTTTACCTGTGACACCCCTCAGATGACGAGGCATGCCTGCACTGCTCACGTGAAGCTCGGCTTCTGTCTGCACATGCTGGGCTTGTGACTCCAAGTTTTCCAGGCTAATAAGGGTCACAGGACTCACATGGGGAGAGATGACACGTTTCTCCAACAAACCTTTGCTGGGCCCCTGCTGAGTCTCAGGCCTGGCTGCTGGGTGCCAGCAAGAGCATCCTGTCCTCAGCGAGAATGGCTGAACTCCGCTGGAGCTTCAGAAATGTCAGGGAGAGTCTACCCAGGGCCCAGGGAGGGTCTATGCCGGGCTGCACATCCCCGGGCCGCTGTGTGTGCTCCCTGCACCCCAACATTCTATTAATGAACATTTGTAAATGTAACAGAAAAGTAGAAAGAGTTGTATATTGAATACCCTTATACTGTCAGGTCACCACAGACCTGACAGTATTTTGTTATATTTGTTTTATCATCTATTCATTCCTCTATCCATTAATTCATCTCTCCTTTTTTTTTTTTTTTGAGACGGAGTCTCGCTCTGTCACCCAGGCTCTGGAGTGCAGTGGCACAATCTCAGCTCACTGGAAGCTCCGCCTCCCGGGTTCACGCCATTCTCCTGCCTCAGCCTCCCGAGTAGCTGGGACTACAGGTGCCCGCCACCACGCCTGGCTAATTTTTTTTTTTTTGTATTTTTAGTAGAGACGAGGTTTCTACTAAACCTGTTAGCCAGGATGGTCTTGATCTCCTGACCTCATGATCCACCCGCCTCGGCCTCCCAAAGTGCTGGGATTACAGGCGTGAGCCACCGTGCCCAGCCAATTCATCTCATTTTTTGACTGATGCTGTTTCTTTGAGATGGGGTCTAGCTCTATCGCCCAGGCCGGAATGCAGTGGTGCACTCATGGCTCACTGTAGCCTTGAACTTAAGGGCTCAAGTGATCCCTCCTGCCTCAGCCTTCTGAGTTGCTGGGACTACAGGTGTGTACCATCATACCCAGCTCATTTCTTAATTTAAAAAAATTTTTTTTGTAGAGACAGGGTTTCATGATGTTGCTTAGGCTGGTCTCGAACTCCTGGAATCAAGCCTCCTACATCTGCCTCCCAAAGTTTTGGGATTACAGGTGTGAGCCACCACACCCAGCCCTGATCTGTTCTTGAATCAGTTAAAGCCCTCACACTCCCAGAAGGCTGCCAGCCAATGCACCTGTTGGAACTTTGCACACAGGGTGTCTTCTCCCTTCAAGCTTGGTCTGCAGCTCAGTAACAAACGGGCTACAGACACCAGGGGCTTGCCCATGGGAGCCCCAAGGCCTAAAGAGGGTGGCAGAGATTTGATGTCTGTCACTCTCCACCTGCAGCCTCAGTCCACGGTCGGCCAGGCACCAAGAGCTCACACTTTGCCCTCCTAAATGCCAGGCCCTTCATAAGTATCATCTCATTGTTAAGAGCGGAGGCTTCAGCGCCAGACAAATGCGAGTTTGTGTACAACTCAACCACGTGCTGGTGGGAGAGTCACCATCTCTGAGCAGACCTGTGACTCCTGTTCCAAATGGACGAGGAACCACTGCGATGATGTGTTAGGACTCCCAGCCTGCCAGAACCTCACAGCCCCTGGCCCTTCACAGCAAAGTCGACCGCAGTGAGCATTCCATCCACCAGTCAGAACACCCTGGACGCTGAGCGGCCTTCTCTGAGAGCCTGGTGCCTTTGATAGCCCTGGGTGACTCCTGTTATCCCAGCCACCAGGTTGTCACTATAGACCTAATTTAACCATCTGTCCTCAGTACCGAGGGCTCAACATTTGGAATGGGAGGTGGTTCTGGGAGCCAATTAGAGGCCAGGCTTTGGGAGGTGGCAGAGGTGAGAGTCTCACACCTGGGCTCTGTCTGATAAGTCTAGGTCTCGGTCAGGGGACCTTGGCCTAAAGGGCCTGTCTTGCCTGGAGCGTGGGAGGGGGCTGAGTCTACACAGCTGGCCTGGCCTCAGGCCTGGAGCTTTAGCTCAAGGACGAGAAGACCCATAAAGCCAGACCCAGCTCCCAACCTCACATCTGCCACGATGTTGCTGCTCAGCCTGACCCTAAGCCTGGTTCTCCTCGGCTCCTCCTGGGGTGAGTGGGCCAGGACCAGCCCTGATTCAGCCCTGGGAGCAACTCAGCTCCCAGCAACAGCCCAGGGAAGGAGCTAGGCTGGCTGGAAGGGACGAAGGTGGACAGAGTGGGCAAAAGAAACAGGATATGCCAGGGCAGTGGAGCAGGGAACAGGCCTGCAGGGCTGGGAGGGGGCAAGAGGTGGGGTGGTCTCACGAATAGGACCAGAGATTGAGCCAGGCCCTGGAGCCCGGGAGGGTTTAGGAAGCTGAGACAGGAAGACCTGTCCGTGTCTTTTAGAAAGAACCTTCTGGCTGCATGAAGGGTATGAACTGTTCAGGTCGGGAGGGGGCAGAGAGACCAGGGGTAGAGATGGGGAACAGTGGGGACTAGGCTGGAGACAGATGTAGGAGAACAGCAGGGCTGGGGGACTGGGTGGATAGGGATAACCAAGATAGCTGTGGGGCCGAAGGTGCTTGCATGTACCCTGTTGGGGAAGGGGTAGTGCTGTACCCTCTCGACAGACCTTTCTGGGGTGCACAGCCTGGGGCACCCAAAAGGAGGTGGGGAAAGATGGGCTGAGGCATGGGAAGCAGGTCCTCATTAGCCCAATGGCCAGGCTGCGGCATTCCTGCCATCAAACCGGCACTGAGCTTCAGCCAGAGGATTGTCAACGGGGAGAATGCAGTGTCGGGCTCCTGGCCCTGGCAGGTGTCCCTGCAGGTACACCACCGGAGGGGTGGGCAGGGTCCTGGGTACGTCATGCCTAGGGGCAGCCTCAGCAGCCCACCCCCACTCTGACCTCTGAGCCCTGACCACAGGACAGCAGCGGCTTCCACTTCTGCGGTGGTTCTCTCATCAGCCAGTCCTGGGTGGTCACTGCTGCCCACTGCAATGTCAGGTGAGTGCCTGCATTCCACCTGCCCCGCCCCTCGCCTCTTCCTGCCTCCTCCCCTGGCTGTCCCCCTCTCGCGCTGGCCTCCCTGCAGCTGCCTAATCCCACCCCCTTGCAGCCCTGGCCGCCATTTTGTTGTCCTGGGCGAGTATGACCGATCATCAAACGCAGAGCCCTTGCAGGTTCTGTCCATCTCTCGGGTGAGTGCCTGGGCTGCAGACACGGAGGAAAAGTGGGCAGTGCAGGTGGGTGGGTGCTGGGAACAAGGAATTCAGGACATGCCCTGGCCTACCCTGCTCAGCACCCATCAGAACATGGACTGTTTCTGACCCCACAGGCCATTACACACCCTAGCTGGAACTCTACCACCATGAACAATGACGTGACGCTGCTGAAGGTCGCCTCGCCAGCCCAGTACACAACACGCATCTCGCCAATTTGCCTGGCATCCTCAAACGAGGCTCTGACTGAAGGCCTCACGTGTGTCACCACCGGCTGGGGTCGCCTCAGTGGCGTGGGTAGGGACTCAGGCCAAAGCTCAGGGTGGGAGGACTGGGGTGGGGACCAGTGTTCTGGGCCCCATGTGGCCACCCCTCCTGGCCCACAGGCAATGTGACACCAGCACGTCTGCAGCAGGTGGCTTTGCCCCTGGTCACTGTGAATCAGTGCCGGCAGTACTGGGGCTCAAGTATCACTGACTCCATGATCTGTGCAGGTGGCGCAGGTGCCTCCTCGTGCCAGGTAAGCCCCAGCACCTGCTCCTCTGCGCTGTCCTGTGGTATACCTCCCCAACCCCCCCTACTCAATTCTCCCTCCCTCTTCCCTCTCAGGGTGACTCCGGAGGCCCTCTTGTCTGCCAGAAGGGAAACACATGGGTGCTTATTGGTATTGTCTCCTGGGGCACCAAAAACTGCAATGTGCGCGCACCTGCTGTCTATACTCGAGTTAGCAAGTTCAGCACCTGGATCAACCAGGTCATAGCCTACAACTGAGCTCACCACAGGCCCCTCCCCAGCTCAACCCATTAAAGACCCAGGCCCTGTCCCATCATGCATTCATGTCTGTCTTCCTGGCTCAGGAGAAAGAAGAGGCTGTTGAGGGTCCGACTCCCTACTTGGACTTCTGGCACAGAAGGGGCTGAGTGACTCCTTGAGTAGCAGTGGCTCTTCCTAGAGTAGCCATGCCCAGGCCGGGGCCCCCACCCCTCCTCCAGGGCAACCCCTTGGTCCTACAGCAAGAAGCCAGAACTGTTGGAATGAATGGCAGCCCTCCCTGGAGAGGCAGCCTGTTTACTGAATACAGAGGATACGTTTACAAACTGAATACGCATAATAAATAACTGCACATTCTCCATCCACAGGCCATGGCATGAAGGCCCAAGTGGGTCTATCAAAGGCCCACATCTCCAAACCCCCTGTCCTGCCCTCAGGACCAGGCCCACCCTGGGCAAGAGAGAACATAAGCCCCAGGGCTTCAGGTCCCCAGAGACACTTGGGGAACTGGGGGGAAATTCTGAGGCCATGGGGCTTGGTTCTCCACTGTCTCCTGCCCAGGGGGCATTGGGGACGGTAGGAGGATGTGTCTAAGGCATAGTCGACTTGGCACAGAGTGGTCTCTTTAGTTTTGTTTCCCACTGGAGGTGGCACATGCAGGAAGAGGGCCTGGCCCAGGCTGCCGACCGGCAGAAGCTGAGTGGGAACCAAACCCTCCCGCAATGGCAGGGGCCCTGCCGTCAAGGTAAGGCCAAAGCTGGGCCCTGGCCCCATTCTACCCACTGAAGGCAGCTGTGGAGGAAGGGGCTTGGGTTCCAGCCTGGTTTGTGGTAGGGGGAGATACCACAAAAGAAATCGGGATGGTTCTGGCTCAGGCCTCTGGGAAAGCAGCCACCCAACCCCACCCACCTCCCGCAGGGGCTCCTTCCAGCTTGAGGCTCAGTGGGACCCAGACTGGAAGGTTAATGCTGTGAAGGGAAGCAGCACAGGGTGGACGGGGCAAGGCCAGCTGTGAGAAGGCAGTGCCCCTGGCACCCAGGTTTCAGAGGCAGGTCACACAGTATGGCTAAGTTCCAGGGAGGGGTGCGCAGAAGCTCAGCAGAAGGGGAGAGGTGAGCAGCCCGGGACCCTCCCCCAGGGCGGCAACTCCTACCTTCCCATGTCCTCGTGGAGGACTACGGGTGTGCACCATGGGTGGGTGTGCACGATGGGCGGGTGTGCAGTGATCACTCCCAGGCTGCCAACACCCATGCAGACACCAGATGGCGCCTTCGTGCAGCTGCAGAGGAGGGAGCAACAGAGCCTGAAGGGAAAAGGCAATGGGGCTGCACCAAAGGATAGAACCCAGGCTGACACTCGACCCTAATCGGGAGGACCCCCTTCCCTCTGCCTTGGCCCCCAGGTGCCCCATTCCCCAGGTAGCAGCAGTGGGGCTCCCTTTAACCACCCCCAGTTGGGAAGGAGGCACCTGGGGAATGGAATGGACATCCAACAGGGAGAGGGAGGTAGCGCTGGGCTCTACAAAGAAGGCACCAAGGGTGGTGGGCTGAGACCCCTCAGAATCTGGAGAGGCTGGAGCCTGGGCAAGCCGATGACCAGCATGGCCACACAGTCCAGAAGGGTGAAGGTCCACGCCATGGCCCTCCACCAGAGGTCCTGGGACCAGGAAGGCTCCCTGGAGGCACCATGAAGGAAGACAGATCTTGGCTGGGAGGTGGAGGGCTGTTTCGACCTAGCCAGGGGCTACGGGTCCAGTCAAGGCACAAGCTTTGTGCCTACCAGGGTCTCCCACTGGAGCATAATCTTAAGGATCAGGATGCATGGGAATGTGTGAAACCAGGGAGAAGGGCTCTGTGGAGGAAAGGGGGTCCCAGAAGTAACTGTCCCAAAGGGTCCTGAGGCCACAGGACACTCCACCCAGCACTGCAGTTCCCTTTGATTGGGGAAAAGTCAAAGGGCAAGGGAGACAGTGAAGGCCAGGTCCTATCCCTTCCCAACTCCACCAGAGCAGCTGCCCACCAAGAGGGGTATCAGTGCCAGGCCAGGCTCCCAGTTCAGGGGGAGTCACAGCCCCCTGCACTACCTCTACTCTGTCACACCTGGCCCAGGCCCATGGTGAGGACAGGGGCTGCTGAAGGCACAGAGAAAGGGCTGGAGCCAGACATTCTTCACCTACTGCGGGCCACATAGGCCTATCTCCAGAGAGGGCATCGGGCCCAGATGGCACCACAGTGTGTGGCCAGGCTGGGTCGTGCCGCATGTGTGCACAGCCAGGCGGCTCAGCCATTGTATTGCTGCTGGTAGCGCAGGTTGAGCTCCCGCAGCTCCCGTTCCCGCACACGGCGTGACTTATTGGAGCGTGTGGAGCGGCTGGAACGCGTGGACTGGGCAGATTTGGTGCTCTGGCAGCGCGAGGAGGCACGTTTAAGGAGGTTCTGGGATATGGAGCGGTGCAGGTTCTTCATGGATGAAGAGGCAGCCATGCTCACCACCCACGGGTGCCTCAGGGCCTGCAGTGCAGTCATACGGGCTCCAGGGTCCACTGTCAGCAGGCGGTCAATGAAGTCCTTGGCCAGGTTGGACACACTAGGCCAGGGCTAGAGACCAAGGACAAGCATTAGAGTGAGAGCATCTGACACTGCCCACCCCATCTGGATGAGGCCACTACTCAGCAACCCTCCCCTTTCCAGAGAGAGGTGCTGCCCCTCCTCTCATGTAGCACTTGGGGCCTCCCCGCCCAACGCTGGCTCAGGCTGAACAAGGGCTGCTCTCCAGGTGATGGAGTCTGGCAAGGAAGGAAAGGACCTGTGCACTCTCCCAGGGAGCAAATTCTATGGTGCACTGGACCCAAAGCCTGGCTCAGGGAGATGGCCTCTGCCAAGACCACCCCCAACTTGTCCCAGGAGTATCATAACTCAGGGGACTGTTAGAGAATGACTCAAACTTTCCCACCACTTCCTAAGTCAGATTGAAGCTCCAATCTCTGGATGACCAGGATCAGGCTACTTAAAGGGGAACTTCCTAGTCCTTACAGAGAAGATCCAACCTCTCTCCAACTGCCGAAGCAGTGGCAGAAGACCACTGCTCCCTGCCTCTGCCTCCCCGCATGGGGAGGAAAGGAAACAATTCAAGGCAACTAGATTTCCCAGTCGGCTGAGGGCAGGCGCTCCCGGGACCAGGAAGGAACCAGGACCCTTCTCAGTGGCACCCTCCGGCCCGCATTACTTCTCTAAGCCACAAAGGGCTCCTGGCAGTGCTGTGCGCCAGCCTCATTTTAGTACACTCTGTCCCCTGGGAGGAACTCCATAAAGCCCACTCTGCCACATGCACCCCGGGCTGCCTCATCTCAGCCCCGAACCCAGCAGCTGTCTGTCTCAGGGCCTCAGGCTGTACGGCTGTCTTCACCTGACTGGATCCTCAGGTTCTCAGGGTAAAGGACACTTGCTCAGACTCCCTCTTAGCCCCCAGTGCTTCCAGCAATTATTCCAGCTGTAACTTGAGACTGCAATTTCATGTTCGTTTATTATTCCCATGAGATCATGCTGAGCTGGATGAGCCCATGCCTGGTGCTGCACATACAGGAAGCACTCAGTAGGCACAGGCTCAGACAGTAAACAACCCACGGTGCTGCCGGATGGGTGCCCTTTCCTGGAGCTGCTTCCAGGCCTTGGGGCTCAGCCAGGTGAGTCCTTGCGTCCCTGCATCTCCTAGGAACACTTTTGGCACGGGCTCTGAGGCTCCCCCAAGGATAGGCAGCTAGGACCTTTCCTGAGCCTGCTGCAGATGACTCAACAGGGATGCTAACGATCCCGTCACTTTCCTTCCTGCCAGGTGAGGTCTGCCTGTTCCACCCATGGTACCCTTCACCACCCATGGTACCCTTCACCTTGAGGAACCCCTGAACATGCCCTCCAGGGGGTTCAGGAGGATCTGAGAGCCCACCTTCAGGGCAGGTGCACAGCCATCTAGCAGACACACACACTCACTGACTACTGCTACTCCCAGTCTGGCTCGCCTGACCTCCAACTCTTTCCCTACCCCCTTCCCCACTGCCACAGAGGGATGAGGCAGGGAGAACACGCTTCCACCGTCCTGAGGAAGGCCTGGGGCTACCTGCAGCTGCTGTCTTCACCCACTCTTTGGAAGGTTATTCCAAGTTTTACTGAGCTGAAGTGGGAGCAACAGGGGAACCATATTCCCAAACACACCTAACAGGGTCATCCTCATCAGTGGGCCAGCAGCACCCAGTGACTCCTGGGGAGATGCTGGCCCCCAGGAGGAGGAAAGTCAGGGTCCAGGAGCATGCAGCCAACGAAGGCCCATAGATGCCTTACTATCCAAGGGCTGTGGGTGGGCGCAGAGAGCAACAGCCCTCCCCAACAGGCAGGTAAGTCTCCTGGGGGCTTGTGTAGTTCAAGATTCATATTGAGGGCCAGGCGTGGTGGATCATGCCTGTAATCCCAGCACTTTGGGAGGCTGAGGCAGGTGGATCACAAGGTCATGAGATCAAGACCATCCTGGCCAACATGGTGAAACCCCGTCTCTACTAAAAATACAAAAATTAGTCGGGCGTGGTGGCGTGCCTGTAGTCCCAGCTACTCAGGAAGCTGAGGCAGGAGAATTGCTTGAACCCGAGAGGCGGAGGTTGCAGTGAGCCGAGATCGCACCACTGCACTCCAGCCTGGCAACAGAGCGAGACTCCGTCTCAAAAAAAAAAAAAAAAAATTCATATTGAGGTATTAAGGCCGATATGCAGGGCAACTGGACTAGACAGCTGCCACAATAGCTTTTGGATCACAGCTCAAGAAAACCCCAAAAGCCAGGAGCAGTGGCTTCTGCCTATAATCCCAACACTCTGGGAGTCTGAGGCAGGAGGACTGCTTGAGCCCAAGAGTTCAAGATCACCCTGGGAAAGATGGTAAGACTCCGCCTCAAAGAAAAAAAAAATTAATAAAAATTTTTTTAAAAAAGAAAGCTCCATGGTTGCCCCTGAACACAAGGAACCACTACTGGGGGCAGCCAGTCCAGACCACAGACATTCACTGTAGCCCCCATCACCCACCGGAGAGAAAGAAAGAAGCTTGATGGAGACAGCACACACACAGCTGAACAGAGTGGGTCAGAGGACACCTCTGCTGCCTGCTGGCCTTCTACAGTCTCCAGGAAGAGGAGGACTCACTAGGAAGCAGGCTGCAGCTCAGTCTGGCCTGTTGCTGGAACAGCCCCAAGACAGGGCTGACAGCCCAGGGTGTCCCAACAGGGCTGGGAAATGGATTCTGCCCCTGCCCCTTGGTCCAGCCAAGACAAAAGAGGGGCAACTCCCCTACAGAGGCCAGGAGCCTGAACATGGATGGACTGGAGGTTTCACCACTTCACATCCACACCCAGCCAAACCGTGGACCTGAAACTCCAAACCAGTCACCAGTGCAGTCTTGGAGGGGCCTCTCCCCAGACCAGCCCTATGGCCTTAAGTGTCTCCATCTTCAGAGTGGCACAGGCTCACACCAGCAGGCATCAACCCCTGCTGCTCAGGGAGCGGCCGGCCTGTTAGTGCCAAAGCGAGCCAGATTGATCCCTCTCCCCCTGCTCCCCAAGATTCTCGCCTCACCAATTACTGTGGGCGTGTGGCTGTGTGCAGAATGCAGATGGACTCATTTGTCTGAGGGCTGGCCTGGCCTCTCTGGCAGGTCCCAGCTCTTCCCATCTTTGAAGAGCTGTGAGCAGCTGGGCCAGGTGGGTCCCCCAAGCCAAAGTGACTCAAGTTGTCCTGAACTGGTCCCCAGCCTAACCCTTGTACACAGAGGAAAGTCAGGCTGAACACAAGAAGGTGGTCCTCATCCAGCTGACAGTGAGGCAGGGGCTTAGGGTGACCTTCAGAATAGCAGCCTCTGGAAGCCCTGCTGAGGCCTCCCACAGGGCTCAGAAAAGTAAGGCTTTCCACACTCGCCCACAGCCAGGCTTCAGGCCTCACATCAACTCAGCACCTCCTAAGAAAGCACTCAACGCCAGCAGCCCAACCCACCTGCTTCCCCTGGAGCCACGTAAGTATGTGTGTCAGCCAAGGGCTGACTGGCTGGGAAGCATTCTAAGCAAGAGAAAAGGGAAAATGATGAATAGTCATGCTCTTCAGTCTCCACAACTCTGTTTGTTCTGGGTGAAGAACTGAACTCGTGCCTCAGTATACTTATTTGAGCCATACCAGGGACACACATGGCCTCAGTTGGCTGACAGATGGCACAGGTGCCAAGACCCACCTGGGCAGTCTCTGAGGCTTCCACCTGCTTCTGGGCCGACGTGGAGCACGAGGCACAGAGGGAAACACTAAGATGTCAGCTGGCTCTACGCCCAGACTCTCGGGTCTTCCCTTGCTCTGGGATCAGAGAACAGCTTCCATACCCAGGGTGACAGCCTCCACTCTCTCCTTTCCACAGTCTCTGGGCAAGTCAGTGGCTCACACCTCTAATCCCAGCACTTCGAGACGCTGCTGCGTGAGTGAGGGCTGGGCCCTGCTTCAAGAGGAAGACAAGCAGGGGCTGTAGGAGGAGGGCATCACCTCTGCTCTGATTCCGACCATCAAGCTGGCTGCCTTCCTCCTGAGTCCATGGCCCTCAAAGAGTCTTTTTCCCCTTGCAGTTAGGGTACCTGCTCCTGATGTTGGAACAGCAAAGATGCCAATAATGGGTATGGGGAGCGACCTCTTCCGTGAGCACCTCCTTACCAACTAGCCTTCCTCATCCCCCTACCCATGCTGGGCCAAAGCCACTCCTAGGCAGTGGAGTCCTACTCCCCGGCAGTGGAGTCCTACTCCCCCTGGAGAGGGAGAGGCAGCACAGCAGGAAGGGCTTTCTGCTCCCGCCTGAGGACCCCCCGCACCAACCCTTTTCGTTTGCTCTAGCTCTAATGTCTGGCACAAGGGCCTGGCATGAACACTACCCAAGCCACTGCCAGCGGTCTCACCTGGAGCCGAAGGGCTAATGAAACAAAGAACAGCGCCAGCTCTCTAGCAGAGGCTGCAGACAGAGGAGGAAGCTGCTTCTTTCTGGCAGCAAACACAGCTTACAGGGCGGCCCTAGACTTCCTCTGGCAGGCAGGGCTGCCTACTGGCAAGTGAGGCTGGGAGAGAAAGGCCCCTTGGTGTGTCTTCTGAGTGGCATCTGGGATACATTAAAGGGTTAGATTGCAAGCCCAGCAACCTGAGTTCTAGTTCTACCTTCTCTGTCGGCCTTAGAGAAATCACACCGCCTTCACTTTTAACACGAGGAAGGGGCTGAATGTCATGAACTCTAAGTCCCTTCCAGTTTATAAACTCCTGGATTCCTTTTTCTCCACCTTTTCCTTCACGTGGCCACATATGAAGCACAGAGTTTAGCATTTAAGCTGACCTCTTGAGCCCTGGGTTCTTTATCTAACCAATGATGATTCTGGGGCAGGCTGGCTGACAGAGGAGGTGGCCCCACCACAGTGCTTCTAGAGAAGGGATGGGAAGGGAGGAAGAAGCCTGGGCTTTGCTACCATGACTCAGTTCTTCCCTCAGCTCTATTTCAAGATGTATTTTCAGACCCACTATTCCCACCTTCAAAGGCCTCCTTTCTGTACTTACGTGGGCCTGAATGAGAGCAGAGAAAAGGGCACAGAGGAAATTCTGGAAACAGAGCTTTGAGTTTACTCAGGAAAGCAGCATGATAACAAGAACGGCACCTTGTCATGCTGCCCACGACGAAGAGCATCAGCATAATTAGACACTGTGTGGCAGCAGAGCCAGCATCCCCTCCTCTGGTCAAAAACCCATCATCCTGGTGCCTGGGCTTCCAGACCAGACAGAATCTACCACCCTGGGACCCGGCAGAGGGCGGGTGAGGGGCAAGCAACAGAAAAGGGAAGGGTGTGGGGGGAGAGAGCCTGAGGAGAGAAATAGAGGGAAGATAATGCAGTTTTAAAAACAAGTAGAGAATTAAAAAAAAAAAAAGCAGAGAATAAGGATTAAAATGAGAAAAGGTGTGACAACTTAAAGGTTAGTAAAGCTGTGTTCTGAAACTTGAAATGGATAACAAAATGAAATCGTGTGCCCCCACCTGTCCCTGCCCAGAGCCAGAGTGGAGGGGAAGGAGAAGAGGGAGACAGGACACAACTCAAGATCGAGAAGGATGCTATTTGCTCGCTTTGCAATAGGCCTGTGCCACCAACATAGCGATGTCTGCTTTTAACAATGTCCTGGAGTAGCCCTGGAAGGTTCCAGATTTAGAAGCCTGCTGCAGCGTGATCTCTTTTATCTACACTCATCAAGGGTTCCGCTGAGGCCAAGTGGTTCCCAGGGCCCAGTCTGGTTTTTTGATTTTTTTTTTTTTTTTTTTTTTTTAAGAGAAACAGAGTCTCGCTCTGTCACCCAGGCTGGAGTGCAGTGGCATGATGTGCAATCTCAGCTAACTGCAACTCCGCCTCCCAGGTTCAACCGATTCTCCTGCCTCGGCCTCCCAAGTAGATGGGACTACAGGTGCATGCCACCATGCCTGGTTAATTTTTTGTATTAACCAGTAGAGACGGTGTTTCACCGTGTTAGCCAGGATAGTCTTGATCTCCTGACCTCAAGATCTGCCCGCCTCGGCCTCCCAAAGTGCTGGGATACAGGCGTGAGCCACAGCACCTGGCATTATTTTTTTTTTTCTTTTTTTGAGACGGAGTTTTGCTCTTGTTGCCCAGGCTGGAGTGCAATGGAACCATCTCACTGCAAACTCTACCTCCTGGGTTCAAGCAATTCTCCTGCCTCAGCCTCCCAAGTAGCTGGGATTACAGGCATGCACCACAATGCCCAGCTAATTTTGTATTTTTAGTAGAGATGAGGTTTCACCATGTTGGTCAGGTCGGTCTCGAACTCCTGACCTCAGATGCCACCCACCTTGGCCTCCCAAAGGGCTGAGATTACAGGTGTGAGCCACCGTGCCCAGCCTTTTTTTTTTTTTTTTTAACTTCCTCCCATCCTAATTTCTGAGGCAGTTTGGAGGCTCAGTGACTGTAACCATCTCATCCACACTGTAGTCTCTGTCCCTGGAACCCCAGGCATATAGGACTTGGCTTAGGGCCAGTGGTAGGTCAACATGGGATGGAGGAAGAATGAAGAGATGAATGTGACTAAGCCTTCTGCTCCAAGCTGGCTGGGCCACAAGGGAGCAGAGCTCTCTGGGCACCACACATCTACCGAGGGACATCAGGCACGATGGAGAAGGGTAACCTTGTGTGATGGGAGGACTGACCAGGGAAGGTGAGCTTGGAGAGGCACAGCCAGTGAGGATGGCTGGACCAGGTCACCCATCAGCTATGCCATGCAATTGAGAGCCAGCCTCCACCTCAGTAGGTGTGGGAGGAGGATGAGCATGGGATGCTATGAGTGGATCTAAAGAGGTCAGGGCTGGGCACAGTGGCTCACGCCTTTAATCTCAGCACTTTGGGAGGCTGAGGCAGGAGGATCACTTGAGGCCAGGAGTTCAAGACCAGGGTAGGCAACATAGACCCTATCTCTACAAGAAACCTAAAAAATTAGCCCGGTGTGGTGGCCCACACCTGTAATCCCAGCTACTCGGAAGGCTGAGGCAGGAAGATGGTTTGGGCCCGGGAGTTTAAGGTTACAATGAACTATAATCACATTACTGCACTCCAACTCTTGTTCCTCTACAACAAGACCTTGTCTCTATTAAAAAAAAATAATAAATAAATAAAGAGGTCAGAATGTGGGAGAGATACAGTCCAGCAGCTCCCAGAGGAACTTGAGGGCCCAGAAGCGACAGAGCCTGTGAAAGGCAGTGCTCTCCAGGTGGAGACAGACAATGAAAAGACAGGAGAGGGAGGGGATGGCTGACGCACCAGGGATGGCTCTGAGTGCCAGCCACCACACCCTGCTCTTTGTTGGCCAGGCCTCAAGGGCTGGAGGTGGAAAAAGTGATGAAAGGCAGCTGTGACCCAGGCTGACGTGATGCTATGGGTGGTCAGCAGGAACCGCTGAATGCAGCAGCATGGGGGGTGGGTCTGCTCCTGCCACTACAGGGAAGTTGCTGCTTTCTGGGGTGTATGCAACCAGGGCAGCAGTGACAAAGGGAAACCTAGAGGACAGGGCTCTGGGGAGCCCAGTGGTGGCACAGAGGTGACACAAGATGGGGCTGCTGCTCTTCTCCACTCAGAGCTTCCTCTGGCCTCACATGGCGAGAGCTTCCTCTGCCTTCCTGCCAGAGGTCTCCAACCAAGGGCAGGTCCCCAGCCACAGTGACCAACTGAGGGTCCACTGCCTCCATCCAGTGGCCCAAACCATGCCACCTCCCAGTGACTAGTCAGGAATCCAGCCTGAGGGCATTGGCTCCTGCAGTGAAGGAGGGAGACTTAATCTGTTGAACACTTCGTGTTTTGGTGAAGTGGGGATGGCTTTTCCCAAGGGAACCTTCCTGGCCAGGTATGGGGGCATCTGATCATCCTCATGGGATCCTCACACACAGACAGCACAAGCATCCAGCACTTGATATGCAGCAGCCCCAGCAGGCTGGCAGGGAAGAAGGGCTTAGGGACAGATGCCTCATAGCAAAGAATTCTAAACTGATTTGTGTTTGCTCGTGCTGTCAGCTATTGAGACAGTCGTGGGAAAGCCATCCTCTGACTCTGGGAGCAGGGGTCAGTGAGAAGAGAGGTGAGCTGATGGGTCCATCACAGTCCCCACCCACACTGAAGGTGAGAAAAGTCAGGCAATTAAAGCATCCAGGAGAATCCAAGCATAAGCCAGGAAACACGCTCCCCGCTTCCCTGCCTCCACTCTGCCACCAGCATATACATTTGGTCTCCTGCTCTCCAGACACCCGGACAGCGCTCCCCATGATTCTGGGATGAGGTCCTATCCCTGCTCACATGGCTGCTCCTTGTGACATATGGGGGGAGATGAGGGGCAGGGAGGGAGACAGAAAGTCAGAGCATAGGACCAGGCTGCATAACCAAGCCCCGTCACCTAGAGAGCACTGAGACATGCCACATTCTCTGCATCTCATTTTATCTTCTACATCGCAAGGCATGTTAGAGTCACTTTAAGAAGTGGGGAGGTCGAATGTGGTGGCTCACACCTGTAATCCCAGCACTTTGGGAGGCCGAGGCAGGCAGATCACCTGAGGTCAGGAGTTCCAGACCAGCCTGGCCAACGTGGTAAAACCCCGTCTCTACTAAAAATACAAAAATTAGCCAGGTGTGGTGGCTGGCACCTATAATCCCAGCTACTTGGGAGGCTGAGGCAGGAGAATTGCTTGAACCCAAAAGGTGGAGGCTTTGGTGAGCCGAGATCACACCACTGCACTCCAGCCTGGGCGACAGAGTAAGACTCCATCTCAAAAAAAAAAAAAAAAAAAGAACTACAGGTGGTCAAGCTCATTGCCCCTTCAGGTATACTTAGCCCCAGATCAATGTATGGTCAACCTGCAGACCAGACACCCAACCCTGGGAGGCCACCTCCCACCAGCCCTTGTCACCCAGGTAGCAGTAGAGTGGCTATGAAGGTGGGCTTCCTCTCCCAACAGTACTCTGTCCCCTGCCCAGCAGCACTCACAAGGCTCTGTGAGAAATTCTACCCAAGCCCACCTGTTCCTGGTACAGTCACCTGGGCTCACCCACAGCTCAGAGACTGGCCAAGCAGAGGAGGGTGATAATTCAGGATGCTGAATGCAGCAGACAGCAAAGCTCCTAATGGCATCACTCTAATATCAATCCTACAAGAGCCCCTTCATCCGTCCTGCCTCTAGGAATAGAACTCTTGACAAAAGCACTGACATCAAGGATGTCACATTTCATGTCAAGTGAATCACAGACTCTCTGCATTGGAGGACCCTGACAGTTCTCTAGCATGAGTCTGTAGCTGATGACTCACCTTCTGTGCCATCCTTTAGAAACAGCTCCTCCAGGCCTCCTGTGATAGGAAGCCGCCTCTCAAGGTGACTGTGTCCTCAAACTGCTCTCACATTCACACAGGCCTTCGCTACCTCTCCCAACCTGTGTCTCCCCACCACTTCCAGCATGCCCTCTCCACTCCAGCGTGCCCTCTCCACTCCAGTGCCTCTGGGTGCTGGGTAAACATTCAGATTTCTCCTTTCCAGTCATCTCCTCCTCAGCATTTACTCCTCTTCCAAGAGTCTTGTATTTGCCCTAAAAGTTGACAAGCACACACCAGCCCTGGGCCTTTAAATCCTCCCCCTGCCTGTGCCCACAGGCAGCTGTGGCCAGCAGCCCCCTAAGCGCATTGCCAGCAGGCTCTCTGCTTCCTCCTGGAGTCTGGCCCCTTGAGGGGAGCACTCCACTGGCTGCACAGCCTGTCTGCCTGCCAGCAGTCACATTTGGGACGCTTCCCAGGGCATCACCAATAGCCACTGGTGCTTCCCTCAGGAGAAGCCAAGAGAAAATTCCCCCACCAGTTATCACTTATAAATACTGCAGTTCAACCCAGCATACAGGTACCACTGTGCACTAAGCCTGGACACGACAGTGGACAGCATATGTATTGATGTACATGCTGTCCTCAAGGACCCTACAGGCTAGACAGGAGAGATGTGTCCACTGATCAGCAGCCAGAAAGCACTGAAACAAGAAACCAGCAACGTGCTGAGGCACACATACCAGGGAGAGCAGACTGCAGCACTAGACAGGCCAAGAACTCTGAAGCCAAGACAGCCTGGAATCAAATCCCAGATGTGCCATCCTCCAGTCGGGAGACCATGGCCAAGTTATGTAACCTCACCATCCTCAGTTTCCTCATCTGTAAGGTGGGGGATTACGTACCACCTGGCAGGGTTGTCATAGATTGGAGATGGGGGGTGTAGAACATTCAGCCCTGGGTCTGCTACTTAGTGGGCACCACACAATGGCAGTAGGCAGCATTATTTCTAAAGGAAACAACTAAGACCAATACTGGGAGCAGCGTGAACAGTTGAGGCAGAAGCTTGGTGTGGAGAGTGAATGGGGGCAATGGCTCAGGCCTGTGGTGTGCAGGGAGTGGGGTGGGGTCTAGGGCATGGGCTTCAGGCTGGGGGATCTGGAGTGCCAGGATGGTAGGCAGGACCCCACATGCTCTCCAGGTCAGAGGGTAGCCTGGAATCCTCTCCAAGTCTGCCCATACAAGCTGATGTCCCTCCTGCAGAGCTAGGACTCTGCTCCATACTCCTTCACCTCCTATACTGTGGCTTACATATGCCATGTGGATCCCACTCCCTGGGATCCCTGATCTGCCCCAAACATCCCCAGGAGGACAGGATGGAATTATTCCAATAGCCTCCAGCTAGCCTTCCTCCTGCCAGGCTCCATTCCCACTTTCTGCTGCCTTCCTCCTCCATTACCCAGAACCCAGAGGGCTCCTCCCACAGTGCAGAGGGCTCCCAACAACAAACACCAGACCTGCCCCAGCCTCTTCAACCTCTGCTCTGTCACTCCCAATCTCCTGTTTATTCTGGAGCACTCAGCAATGCTCCCTTCTCTGGGCCTCCTCCTTCTCAAAACTCATATTCTGCAGGAAGCTTTCTATTCAAGTCCAGGGATGCCACTGAGCCTGACAGAGGACTGGGGCTGCATGGACAGAGCTTGCAGGAAACAGGCACACCAGACCCGGCCTGGCGTACAGGGGAGAGCACTCTATGGGGTCAGGGAACAGGAAAGGTGCCCCTAGAAAGGCAACAAGCACCACGAGACACTCGCTGGTGAAGAATGCATACCTCCAAACGCTGCTGCGTCAGAGGTCCTTCATTCACACAGCAACAACCCCCTCACCATGGAACACTCTCTCTCTCACAGGTTATCCTGGCAGAGCCTTGCTCACTTACATGGCCTTCCTAATGGCAAACACCTATTACACATATAGGACAGATGGCTGGAGTGGGTGGGGTCAGGGCCCAACCACCTGACCTGAGCACCACAGTCCATGTTCCAGACTGCCCAGGCCCAGTGGCTGTATGCCAAGGCCTGTGTTCACATGTGTCTGCCAATGCGGGTTCATTCTATAGCCATTCCCTATTCTAGTTCCTTCTCCCCAGGCAATCTCAACCTCTAGGGATAGGAAGAACAGGCCTTCACGTCTCTTGCATTTTCCCCAGGTGTGAGCAGGTGTGCTTGTGGGTGGGCAGTGGCCAGGAGAACAACAATAACAAAAAATGCCTGTCCTAGTGTCCTGGGATAGAGCTATAAAAGCATGCCAGGTTGCTGGCAGGAACTTGAAGGAGGTGCTGCCTCTGCTTACCAGGAGACCGTCTAGCTGTGAAGTGAGTGGCTGGAAGGAGTGATTGCTGGGTCCCATTCTAGCGATGTCTGTCCTCACCTCCATGCAGAAAAGTAAAGAGAAACCAGGGCTCTGCCAGGGAGTGGCAGAGGCTGGTACTTCTCAGACTCCTGATGTTTATGCACATCCCCTGGAATCTCGTTAAAATGTAGATTCTGATTCAACAGGTTTTGTGGGGCCTGAGGGTCTGCTGGACTGTTCTCCAGCTGAGAGAGCCTGATCTCATGATAAGGACCCCTCCCCCAGGAAATGTCCCAGACGGATCCCTCCCAACCCAGAGCTCTCCACAGCGGGTGGTAGAATCTGATTTTTGGGGTCAGGCAAGCTCCTGGTCACAGATAAGGGCCACCAGAACCTGCCAGGATTTGCCTCTGGAGCTGGAAACTGATGCTTTTCAGCTCCAGGTAAAGGGTAGTGGGAGCAAAGGCTGAGCAGTGCCTCTCCAACACACACACACACACACACTCTCTCTCTCTCTCTCTCACTCACTCACTCATTCACTGTGAGCTGCAGAGTCCTGCCCTGTGATTCCAGCAGAAGAACAACAGAATCTAAGGACCCAGTCTTTCGGCTACAGTAGGAGCGGGCAGGAACCCACTCCCCACCCCATTCGTCATTTTCCAACCCTCAGGTAATCAATAGCCAGTTAGCAAGACTGTGCAAGCTCCAATTAGATTAACTGCCAGGTCAACGACTGCCAGAATCAGGAACTCGGGCAAACCTACAGGCTTGTAGCAGAGTCCTTCCTCTGTCAGCGTATCTTGGGAAATCTCTCTCCCTCACTCCTGGGCTAAGTTCAATGCCCCCTCTGCCAGCTGGACCCTCAACAGCCTGGCACCATGCAGAGCTCCCAGAACACAATCGCTTCTCAAGCTTCAGACATTCCCAGATCTATCTTAAAATTTCAGTTTCACCGGGTGCGGTGGCTCACGCCTGTAATCCTAGCACTTTGGGAAGCTGAGGCGGGCAGATCACCTGAGGTCAGGAGTTTAAGATCAGCCTAGCCAATATGCCGAAATCCCGTCTCTACTAAAATACAAAAATTAGCCGGGCATGGTGGCACACTCCTGTAATCCCAGCTACTCGGGAGGCTGAGGCAGGAGAATCGCTGGAACCTGGGAGGTGGAGGCTGCAGTGAGCTGAGATCGTGCCACTGCACTCCAGCCTGGGCGACAGAGCGAGACTCCATCTCAAAGAAAAAAAAAAAAATTCAGGCCGGACACAGTGGCTCACGCCTGTAATCCCACCACTTTGGGAGGCTGAGGCAGGCGGATCACCTGAGGTTGGGAGTTCGAGACCAGCCTGACCAACAAGGAGAAACCCCGTCTCTACTAAAAATACAAAATTAGATATCTGGGCATGGTGGTGCATGCCTGTAATCCCAGCTACTTGGGAGGCTGAGGCAGGAGAATCGCTTGAACCCAGGAGGCGTAGGTTGCAGTGAGCCAAGATCGCCCCATTGCACTCCAGCCTGGGCAACAAGAGCGAAACTCCATCTCAAAAAAAAAAAATTCAGTTTCAGCTACAACTTCACGTGGTTCTCCAGAGCCTGCTATTAGGACAACTGAACTTCCCAAGTACCCTGCAGGGTCCTCTGACGGACCACAGCTATATATGAACCTGTCCCTCAGGCCACTGCCCCCAGGCCTGCCTCCTGCTTTCTCCCTCCTATACTTCTGTGGCTATCATTCCCTTTTTCTTGGTCTGACTCCTCACAGCCATGCTCCAAATTCCAGGTTCCCTCTTCTCTAAGACTGTCCCTCACCACCCCAGCCCACTTTTAAGGCACCTGCCTAAAAAACCTGCTCCTAAAGCATGTTCTTATAGGTCAGTGTTATCAACACCACCTGGTGTTTATTAGAAATGCAGACCCTCAGGCCCTACCTAGACCTATTAAATCAGAATCTACATTTTAACGAGATTCCAGGGGATGTGTATGAACATCAGGAGTCTGAGAAGTACCAGCCTCTGCCACTCCCTGGCAGGGCCCTGGTTTCTCTTTACTTTTCTGCATGGAGGTGAGGACAGACATCGCTAGAATGGGACCCAGCAATCACTCCTTCCAGCCACTCACTTCACAGCTAGACGGTCTCCTGGTAAGCAGAGGCAGCACCTCCTTCAAGCTCCTGCCAGCAACCTGGCATGCTTTTATAGCTCTATCCCAGAACACCAGGACAGGCTTTTTAAAAAAAAAATTTTTTTTTAAGACAGGGTCTTGACCAGGTGTGGTGGCTCACACCTGTAACCCCAGCACTTTGGGAGGCCAAGGCAGGCAGATCACCTGAGGTCAGGAGTTTGAGACCAGCCTGGCCAACATGGTGAAACCCCATCTCTACTAAAAATACAAAACATTAGCCGTGCGTGGTGGCGCATGCCTGTAGTCCCAGCTACTCGGGAGGCTGAGGCAGGAGAATCACTTGAACCTGAGAGGCGGAAGCTGCAGTGAGCCAAGATCGCACCCCTGCACTCCAGCCTGGGTAACAGGGCAAGACTCCGTCTTCACACAGGCTGGAGTGCAGTGGCGCATTCACAGCTCCCTGCAACCTTGAACTCCTGGGCTCAAGTGATCCTCCCACCTCAGCCTCCTGAGTAGCTGAGACTACAGGCATGTGCCCACACCTGGCTAAAAAAAATTTTTTTTAAGAGATGGGGTCTCGCTATGTTGCCCAGGCTGGTCTCAAACTCCTGGCTTCAGGCGATCCTCCTGCCTCAGCCTCCCAAACTGTGCTGAGATTACAAATGTGAGCCACCATGCCCAGCCTGGGAGAGGATTTCTTTTTTTTTTGTTTCTTTTTTTGAGACAGAGTTTCGCTCTTGTTGCCCAGGCTGAAGTGCAATGGCACAATCTCGGCTCACTGCAACCTCTGCCTCATGGGTTCAAGTGATTCTCCTGCCTCAGCCTCCCGAGTAGCTGGGATTACAGGCATGTGCCACCACGCCCGGCTAATTTTGCATTTTTAGTAGAGACGGGGTTTCACCATGTTGGTCAGGCTGGTCTCGAACTCCCAACCTCAGGTGATCTGCCCACCTTGGCCTCCCAAAGTGCTGGGATTACAGGCGTGAGCCACCGTACCCGGCTGGGAGAGGATTTCTTATTGCCAGTTTATAGCCACAGATTGTGCCAACCTGATGGCCAATCCATATCTGAGAACCAAGTAAACATCAAGGCATTGCCCCAGCGTTACTGAGGGGATCATCATCAGGATAAAGGGGCTTGTCTTTAAATTGTTCCCTCTATCACCACCTGTGCCTGCTCCTCTCACTCTTCCCAGTGCCTTCCATAGACACCAAAAGCTCACACTTGCCATGATGATGCTGGGAACCAAACCCAAAGCTTTATCTGAGCCTTGAGTCAAATCTAATTAGACTGGAATGGTCCCGAGTGTAACAGTTAATTCACTGTTGGGCACTCCTGACTTTTAACTGAGTATTAGGGACTATTCTCTGGCTTCCCAGGCTCTCATTCAGTACCAGTATGGTCCCATTTACTGCTCAGTGCTATAAGCATGTGACAGCCAGATTTTCTGCAGAACCCACCTGTCCACATAAAATCTGAGAATGACAGTGGGCCAGGACTGAGTTCTCCACAAGGCTGACCACTCTGCAGTAAGCATCTAGTGGTCTACAGTGGCCCCTTCACCCCTAGGCCCACAGATCCCAGTTACTGGTATAAATCTTCACCACCTGCCTGACTCCTACGCAACGATCTCCTAAGAGTGGTACAAACAGATACCCTCCCTTGTGCCTGTGACAGAGTCAGCCTCAGGAGGAAAGCTTCCCTCCCTTCCTTGTGCCACCTTTGAGAGGCATGACATGGGGATGCCCCTAGAGAATGCCAGCCCCCTCCCCAGCAGGAGGAAGTCCCCGATGGACCCCATAGCCACATCCAGAAGCTGTCAGGGAAGGTGATACAGCACAGGACCTCAAGTGCTAAAGGCAAAGTAAGTGGTGTGAGGCTGTTGGGTGACTCTTTTTTTTGGGGGGGGGACAGAGTTTCACTCTTTTTGCCCAGGCTGGAGTGCAATGGCACAATCTTGGCTTACTGCAACCTCTGTCTCCTGGGTTTAGGTGATTCTCTTGCCTCAGCCTCCCGAGTAGCTGGGATTATAGGTGCCCGCTGCCACGCCCGGCTAATTTTGTGTTTTTAGTAAAGAGGAGGTTTCACCATGTTGGCCAGGCTGGTCTTGAACTCCTGACTTCCAGTAATCCACCTGTCTCGGCCTCCCAAAGTGCTGGGATTACAGGCGTGAGCCACCGCACCTGGCCAGCTGTTGGGTGACTCTTGAAGGAAATGCTGGCTGGGGCCAGAAAAGGCCCAGCCCACACCCCTGGGAGGAAAGCTGGGCCACAGAAGGAAGCTGCTTCCAGAGCTCCTTCCCCTCCACAGAAGATGTACAAGAGGCATGGATAGCACCTCAGCAGGTCCATATCTGAGGGAAACACCCTATGGGGAGCCCCCTAGAAGAAGGGGTTCTCACTGCCTTGGCAAAATCTTGTCATCCTGCCAAGCTCACCTCGCTCCCACATAAAGCCGACACAGACTCTCTTCTTCACAGCCTTCCCAGCACACCACTAGGCTCCAGCTGCCATGCTTGCTGCTTCCTGCAGTCAGCCTTGTCTTTTACCCAGTCAGCATCCTTCCTAAGGACCAACCAGCCCTCCCTTTTTCTGTACCTTCCTTCAGCTCCCAACAGTGCTGAAACCTCACACATTTTTGGAGGCATCAGGACTATCAATGGATCCAAAGACACAAACTGACGGCCTGGCGGTTGAATGTGACCTGCAGGTTAGTGTTTGCTGGCGCACAAGAAGCTGCTTAAATATGTGAATCAGAATATTCTAACATTTTAAGATTAGATTTTCTGGCCAGGTGCAGTGGCTCACACCTGTAATCCCAGCACTTTGGGAGGCCAAGGCCGGCGGATGACCTGAGGTCTGGAGTTCGAGACCAGGCTGGCCAACGTCGCGAAACCTCGTCTCTACTAAAAATACAAAAATTAGCTGGGGGAGGTGGTGCGGGCCTGTAATCCCAGGTCTGTAATCCCAGCCACTTGGGAGGCTGAGGCAGGAGAATCACTTGGACCCATGAGGTGGAGACTGCAATGAGCCAAGATTGTGCCACTGAACTCCAGCCTGGGCAACAGAGCAAGACTCCATCTCAAAAAATAAAAGATCAGATTTTCTGGTTTCTCTTCTAAAAAAAAATCAGATCTGGACACACCAGGTCCTCATTGTGTGGTGAAACTGGACAGTGATGAGAAGCTGCTCTCTGAGATGGGCATGTTCAGTCTAGCTTGGCTGGGGCCCCACAGAGCAGATGCTGGGAAGGCCCTGCCCACATCCTCTCAGCCCACCCCCTGAGCTCATCTGCAGCTGTGGCACACTGCTTGGTGCCTGGCAACAGCTTCCCACCGCCAGTGCCTGCATCTCTCTGCTTCTCTGCCTGAAGACTTTCTCTAGCACTAGTTGGTATCAGGACAGCCCAGAAGCACCAGGGATTTAGTGTCCTCAAAGAAATTCTCAACCCATGAAGTACAGGAGTCAGTGGATTAAAAAAAACAAAACAAAAAGAAACTCACGTTCCTGCTCTTTGGTGGTAGAACTATGAGGCACATTCCACATGGTTATTACCAAGGTTCCCAGTGGCCCACAGTGGCAGTCCATTTCTCAATATACTCTACTGACTTTCTCCCTTCCTGCCTCACTTTCCCCACTCCTTCACTTTTAGTTACTCAAATCACATCCCAAATAAACTATCTGCTCCCAAGTCCTTGTCTCAGGGCTCACCTTGAGGGAACCCAAACTACATTCTGATAGTCTCACTTTGTCCCTTTTATATGACCTACCTGGCCCTCATGAGCATGGCCCTGAGGACATACCTCTGACTGAGAGCTGCAGGATATACCTGCCCCCGCAGGTGCCTCCCCAACATCCAGGACAGGGGCAGGACAGACTCACCTCCCCAGAGTAACTGTACTTGCCCCTGAGGATCTGCCGGTACAGCCGGGTACGGTTGTCATCCTCAAACGGCATGGTGCCACTGAGTAGGATGTAGGCAATGACGCCCAGCGCCCACATGTCCACTGAGTTGGTGTAGGGCTTGCGGACCAGGACTTCTGGGGCAATGTACTCAGGCGTGCCACAGGTGGTCTTCATCAAGCAGTCATCACCCTTCTTGCGAGCACTGGCCAGGCCGAAGTCGGTGATGATGATCTTGGAGTCAGTGCCCGGATGGTAGTAGAGCAGATTCTCAGGTTTGAGGTCTCGGTGTGTGATGCCCAGTGCATGCAGATACCGGACGCCATCCAGCACCATCTGCAGCACCCGCGTGGCATCACGCTCGGTGAAGGAGCCCTTGGCAATGATGCGGTCAAAGAGCTCTCCACCAGTGGCCAGCTCCATCACCATGTACACCCGCTCCTGCGTCTCGAACACCTCCACCAACTGGATGATGTTGGCATGACGCACCCGACGCAGCACACGCAGCTCCGACTCACACACCTCCCGCCCCTCCCGGTACTTGGTCTCAATCATCTTGATGGCATACGGCTGCCGGGTTGCCCGGTGCTCTACACGTACCACTCGGCTGAAGCTGCCTCGGCCAATTAGGGCCTTGATGTCATACTTAGCTGTAACACGTGGGTCAAACTTGGCCCTGTACTTAGCTACCCTGGCCCTGCGTGGTGGTTCTGAGGGAGGCTCCGTGTGGCCAGCAGTCGGGGGACCGGGGCAGGGGTGTGCATATTGACTTGCTGCTGGGAACCCGGCTTTGACAGGGCCAACACTGTCCACCTCTGTGATGAAGTGCTTGTACACGTCACTCTTAGTGCCACTGAAGGGCTCCACCTTCTTGACCAGATCCAGCTGGACATCCTTGGGTGGCTCGGGAAGGACCTTGCTTGTCCCACAGCCCATCACGGACACGAGGGCATCCTCTCCAGCGAGGCTGGCAGGACCTGCTCTGAAGGCAGTGCCCCGTCTACACCTACACACAAAGAGAGAACAAGTCAGCACAGCCAGGACAACTCTAAGGAAATCAGCCATCCTCCTCAGCCCTCCCTCTCCAGAAACTCAGTCTCATTAAAACCAAACTCCTGGCCAGGCGAGATGGCTCACACCTGTAATCCCAACACCTTGGGAAGCTGAGGTAGGTGGATTACCTGAGGTCAGGAGTTCAAGACCAGCTGGCCAACATGGTGAAAACCCATCTCTACTAAAAATACAAAAATTAGCTGGGCGTGGTGGCACACATCTGTAATCCCACCTACTCGGGAGGCTGAGGCACAAGAATCGATTGAACCCAGGAGGCGGAGGCTGCAGTGAGCTGAGATTGCCCCACTGCACTCCAGCCTGGGTGACAGAGTAAGACTCTGTCTCAAACAAACAAACAAACAAAAAACTGAAGTCCTGGCTCTCATTTATTTCCCTGGTCGGGAGTATGGCTTTGCTGTTCAAGAGCCCAGACTCAACACAGGGTCTAGCTGAAAAGATGGCCCGAGCTTCACGGCTTTGACTCATCTCCCTGGGCCTCAGTCTCATGCTGCTCTTCAACCCTGAGAGGGGGCAGGAACACGCATAGCCTCAGCTGTCAGGGCGCCCACCCTCCTCACTCCTCTGCCTGGGCCCCTTATCCTAGCCGAAGGCCCATGTTTCTAAAATGTTAAAATCATTCCTCTTATTACTCTTGACTCATCTTTTCTGAAAGGGGGTGTGAAGTGTTGGAGGCCTGCTCTCTAACACCATCACCCACCAGGGCTCAGAAAGCTGCTTCTCCAAGGCCTCCTTCATGCATATCTTTCCCAGCCCTTTAGGCTTCCTACAGGGGTTGGTCCCTCTGTAACAAGCAACAAACCACTTCCCTGGGGCTCTCCCTCATTCTCCTGAAAGGCTTCCACTCCTTTGCTAATGCACTGTCCCCACCCTGGCAGTTTAACTCCCTATTCCAGGGTCTCACACTTCCCCAGCACACTACATGGATGGCTGAAATCCCACACAAGGCCCAGAGCTGCTGGAATCAACCCCAGTGAACTTGGGACCACAAGCCTCAGCACACTGCCACCAAGTGACTGCAAAACTCGCCTGGTCTTCATTCAAGAGTCAGAGGCGGGGCCGGGCACAGTGGCTCATGCCTGTAATCCCATCACTTTGGAAGGCCGAGGCGGGCAGATCACCTGAGGTCAGGAGTTTGAGATCAGCCTGGCCAATATGGTGAAACCCCATTTCTACTACAAGTACAAAAATTAGCCGGGTGTGGTGGTGGGCGCCTGTAATCCCAGACACTTGGGGGGCTGAGGCAGAAGAATTGCTTGAACCCGGGAGGCAGAGGTTGCTGTGAGCTGACACTGCGCCACCCCACTCCAGCCTGGACAAAAGAGTGAGACTCCATGTCAAAAAAAAAAAAAAAAAAAAAAGAGTTGGCCAGGCGCGGTGGCTCAGGTCTGTAACCTCAGCACTTTGGGAGACCGAGGCGGGCGGATCACAAGGTCAGGAGATCGAGACTATCCTGGCTAACACAGTGAAACCCCATCTCTACTAAAAATACAAAAAATTAGCCGGGCGTGGTGGCAGGCGCCTGTAGTCCCAGCTACTCGGGAGGCTGAGGCAGGAGAATGGCGTGAACCCGGGAGGCGGAGCTTGCAGTGAGCCGAGATCCTGCCACTGCACTCCAGCCTGGGCAACAGAGTGAGACTCCGTCTCAAAAAAAAAAAAGAGTCAGAGGGGCTTGAGCTCAGAGAGGACACTGGCAGTTTCACCCAGATTTAACTCAGGATGAAGATCAGGGTATCTTGCTTCCTTATGATGGGGATCCAGGGTCCCTTCCAGTTTGATTCCCAGACAGAGATGTTCCAACCATGAACTAAATACCCTGGGGCTGGTGGGGCCCCGGACAAGGTGCAGTGCTGAAGTTACTGCTTCCAGAGGTCACCACCTTTCTAATGAGAGGGCTCTTCTCTATGTCTGAGGACCCCAAGGGTTGAAGAGAGATAAGGATTTCCTATTAATTATGACACACAGGCTGGGCCCGGTAGCTCACACCTGTAATCCCAGCACTTTGGGAGGCCGAGGTGGGCGGATCACTTGAGGTCAGGAGTTCAAGACCAGTCTGGCCAACATGGTGAAACTCCATCTCTACTAAAAATACAAAAACATTAGCCGGGCATGGTGATGCACACCTGTAACCCCAGCTACTTGGGAGGCTGAGGCAGAAGAGTCACTTGAACCTGGTGGAGGTTGCAGTGAGCCAAGATTGTGCCACTGCACTCCAGCCTGGGCAACAGAGTGAGATCTGTCTTAAAAGAAAAAAAAAAAAAGGCTGGGCGCGGAGGCTCACGCCTGTAATCCCAGCACTTTGGGAGGCCAAGGCGGTTGGATCACCAGAGGTCGGGAGTTCGAGACCAGCCAGGCCAACATGGTGAAACCCTGTCTCTACTAAAAATACAAAATTAGCCGGGCTTGGTGGCACATGCCTGTAATCCCAGCTACTTGGGAGGCTGAGGCAGAAGAATTGTTTGAACCCGGGAGGCGGAGGTTAGAGTCAGCCGAGATCGCGTGATTGCACTCCAGCCTGGGCAACAAGAGTGAAACTCTGTCTCAAAAAGAAAAAAAAAAATTATGACAAATAGAACTGGAAGAGAAATGAACAATTCAGATAAAACATTTATTATTAAATATCTAGTAGATACCAGGGGCACAGGAATAAATAAAACATGGTCCAATGTAGGTTATACTTTAACACACACACACACAAACAAGTAGAACATGGTCAATAAACTCACAATCTAAATAAAGAGAAAAGCATAAAAACAAATAATTTTGTTTTTCTTTTTTTGAGACGGAGTCTCCTTCACCCAGGCTGGAGTGCACTGGCACGACCTCAGCTAACTGCAGCCTCTGCCTCCCGGGTTCAAGCGATTCTCATGCCTCAGCCTCCCAAGTAGCTGGGATTACAGGCACCTGCCACCTCGCCTGGGTAATTTTTGTATTTTTAGTAGAGAGAAAGGGTTTCATGTTGGCCAGGCTGGTCTCCAACTCCTGACCTCAAGTGATCCGCCAGCTTTGGCCACCTAAAGTGCTGGGATAACAGGTGTGAGCCACTGTGCCCAGCCAAAAACATAATTTCAGTATAACATGGTTAAGTGTTAAGCTTAAGAACCAATAGTAGATAATGTAGAGTGAAGCCAGGGTTAGGAAAACCTTCCTGAAGGAGGTTACCTCTATGCTGAATTTTGAAGCAAGAATGAGTCAGATGAGGAAAGGTGGGAATGGTGTTTCAGGGAGAGAGAATAACACACTGCAAAGGCTCAGAAACCCAGAGTAACATCCTGCATCTAGGAATGGGCAGTTTGGTGGTACAAAGGCAGGGATGTGGAGATGAAGTTATAGAAGGTCAGCAGAAGGTGGTTATGGAGAGCAACACAAGTGAGGACCAGGACCTTCCTGGGAAGTGAAGGAGAGCTACGAAAGAGTTTACAAGAAAAGAGGCATTCAGATCTGTGTTTAGAGAGAAGGATGAGGTTGACCTGAAGGAGGGTCAAAGTGGATTAAAAGGGCCAGTAAGAGCTGGGCGCAGTGGCTCATGCCTGTAATCCCAGCACTTTGGGAGGCCGAGGCGGGTGGATCATGAGGTCAGGAGATCGAGACCATCCTGGCTAACACAGTGAAACCCCGTCTCCACTAAAAATACAAAAAATTAGCCGGACGTGGTGGTGGGTGCCTGTAGTCCCAGCTACTCGGGAGGCTGAGGCAGGAGAATGGCGTGAATGCGGGAGGCAGAGGTTGCAGTGAGCAGACATCACGCCACTGCACTCTAGCCTGGGCGACAGAGCGAGACTCTGTCTCAAAAAAAAAAAAAAAATTAAAAAAGGACCAGTAAGAGTGTGGTGTCCCATTGGCCAGGTGTGGCCATCCCAGCACCGGGAGTAATCCCAGCTCTTTGGGAGGCTGAGGTGGGGGGATAGCTTGAGTGCAGGAGTCTGAGACTAGCCTGGACAACACAGTGAGACCCTGTCCCTAGAAGATTAAAAAATTAGCTGGGTAGGCCGGGCACAGCAGCTCACGCCTGTAATCCTAGCACTTTGGGAGGCTGAGGCAGGCGAATCACCTGAGGTAGGGAGTTTGAGACCAGCCTGACCAACATGGAGAAACCCTGTCTCTACTAAAAATACAAAAATTAGGCCGGGCGCGGTGGCTCATGCCTGTAATCCCAGCACTTTGGGAGGCCGAGGTGGGCAGATCACAAGGTCAGGAGTTCGAGACCAGTCTGGCCAGTATGGTGAAACCCCATCTCTACCAAAAAAATACAAAAATATTAGTCGGGCGTGGTGGCGCATGCCTGTAATCCCAGCTACTCAGGAGGCTGAGGCAGAATTACTTGAACCCAGGAGGCGGAGGTTGCAGCGAGCCACCAAGATCGCGCCACTGCACTCCAGCCTGGGCGACAGAGTGAGACTCAGTCTCAAAAAATATATAAAAAATACAAATACAAATACAAAAATTAGCCAGGCATTGTGGCAGGCGCCTGTAATCTCAGCTAATCTGGAGGCTGAGGCAGGAGAATTGTTTGAACCTGGGAGGCATAGGTTGCAGTGAGCCAAGATCATGCCACTGCATTCCAGCCTGGGCAACAGAGCAAGACTCCGTCTCAAAAAAAAAAAAAAAAAAATCAGCTGGGTATGATGGTATGCACCTGTAGTCCCAGTTACTTTGGAGGCCAAGGCAGGAGGATTGCTTGAGCCCAAGAGATCAAGGCTGCAGTGAGCTATAATCACACCACTACACTCCAGCCTGGGTGACAGAGAAAGACCCTATTTCAAAAAGGAAAAAAAAAAAAAAAAGAGTGTAGTGCCCCAAGCAGTGGAGTGGAATCGAGAGATATCAGCAGCAGAACTTCCATGTTGGGTGGAAGGAAGAATGAGGACAGCACCCCGTCCCTTGCACAGCTCAGTGGCAAGTGGTCAGGAGTGTAGCAAGAAGCACAGATTTGGGAAGCAGTGGAAAGAGTTCAGTTTTGGATGTGTGGGGTGCATGTAGACCATCCATGTGACATTTACTGTGGGTTACTGGATACAGAATCTGATGTCTGGGGAGGCTGAGACAGGAGAATCGCTTAAACCTGGGAGGCGGAGGTTGCAGTGAGCTGAGACTGTGCCACTGCACTCCAGCCTGGGCAAAAGAGCAAGACTCCATCACAAAAAGAGAGAGAGAGGAAAAAATGAGGTTTATCTATGGGGCATAGTGGCTCATGCCTGTAATCCCAGCACTTTGGGAGGCCAAGGCGTGAGGACTACTTGAGTCCAGGAGTTTGAGACCAGCCTGGGCAACACAGAAAGACCCTATCTCTGCCAAACACTTTTTAAATTGAGTCAGGCATGGTGGCATGTGCCTGTGATCCCAGCTACTTAGGAGGCTAGGGTGGGAGGATCTGCTTCAGTCCAAGAGGTTGAGGTTGCAGTGAGCGGTGATGGTACCACTATATTCCAGCCTGGGAGACAGAAATCCTGTCTGAAAAACAAAGCAAAACAAAACCAAACCAAAAAAAAATATTGTTTATTTTTCTTCACATAAGAGGAAAAGATTCCTCCACAAGGCTCTTCAGGATTTGCGGCTGTTCTCACCCAAATGCACAGGAAGTTCCACATGGCAACTAGGAAATAATGTTAAACAAAGGCATTTAGAACCGAGGTTCCTTTTCGCAGAGGCCACAGGATAGAACTATGGACTGTGGAATTTTGCAGACTTATTTCTTCTTTCAGGGAAAACACAACACCTCATGCAGTGAAGGACTGAAGCTCCTCTCGGGCTGGTATTCCTGAGGCAGAACACAGGTCCCTCACCCCGATGCCCACGACCACTCAGTAAGCAACATCTACCACCATTCGGAGGCAAGACAAACTGCATGAGTAACCCAGCACAGCCACTCAGATGTCACTTCTTCCTGGTGAAGAAGCAGAACCCTAGATTCACAAAATAAACAGTCATCTACAGGCACATGTACTGGGTATTTTTGTTTAAATTTTTGTTTAAATGAGGACCTAGTCTGGTCCTCAGGGAAAAACCTAAGGTTTATAAAAGAAAAGGCCTGGCTGGGCGCAGTGGCTCAGGCCTGTAATCCCAGCACTTTGGGAGGCTGAGGTGGGCGGATCACAAGGTCAAGAGTTTGAGACCAGCCTGACCAACATGGGTGAAACCCCGTCTCTACTAAAAATACAAAAATTAGTCCCGGACGTGATGGCACGCGCCTGTAATCCCAGCTGCTCAGGAGGCTGAGGTAGGAGAATCGCTTGAACCAGGGAGGCGGAGGTTGCAGTGAGCCGAGATCGCACCACTGTACTCCAGCCTGGGTGAGAGATCGAGACTGTCTCAAAAAAACAAAAAACAAAAGGTCTAACTTTTCGATTCATTTTTATTATTTTTTTTTTTTGAGATGGAGTCTCGCTTTATCACCTAAGTTGGCGTGCAGTGGCACGATCTCAGCTCACTGCAACCTCCACTTCCCAGGTTCAAACAATTCTCGTGCCTCAGCCTCCCAAGTAGCTGGGACTACAGGCATGTGCCACCATGCCTGGTTAATTTTTGTATTTTTAGTAGAGACAGGGTTACAACACATTGGCCAGACTGGTCTTAAACTCCTGGCCTCAAGTGATCCGCCCACCTCTGCCTCCTAAAGTGTTGGAATTACAGGTGTGAGCCACTGCACCCAGCCTCACTTTTCACTTTAAACAAATAAAACCTACAGGGATCAAAGGTAAGTCAGCATCAGGGCGCAGTGGTTTACACTGTGATCCTAGCACTCTGGGAGGCCAAGGTGGGAGGATTACTTGAGCCCTGGAGTCTGAGACCAGCCAGGGCAATGTAGTGAGACCTCCATCTCTACAAAAAATTAGTCAGGCGTGGTGGCATGCACCTGTAGTCCCAGATACTCAGGAGGCTGAGGTGGAGGATAGCTTGAGCCAGGTAAGTCGAGGCTGCAGTGTGCTGTGTTTGTGCTATGGCACTCCAGCCTGGGCAACAGAGCAAGACCATGTCTCCAAAAAAAAAAAAAAAAAAAAAGGCTGGGCATGGTGGCTCACGCCTGTAATCCTAGCACTTTGGGAGGCCAAGGCAGGTGGATTGCCTGAGCTCAGGAGTTTGAGCCAGCCTGGGCAACACGGTGAAACCCCGTCTCTACTAAAATACAAAAAAAATTAGCCAGGCGTGGTGGCATGCGCCTGCAGTCGCAGCTACTCAGGAGGCTGAGGCAGGAGAATTGCTTGAACCCAGGAGGCGGAGGTTGCAGTGAGCTGAGATCGCGCCACTGCACTCCAGCCTGGGCGATAGAGCAAAACTCCGTCTCTTAAAGAAAGAAAGAAAACAAAATAGTCAGTCAGCAATAAGAGAGTCAATGATTTTCCCTCTGACCTTCCTTCTGTCTTCCTGAGACATAGTTTCTCTCCCACTGATTCCAATCAGAAACTCTGTAAAGATAGGCTGATGCGGGTACTCCACCATCCCAACTACAGATTGAAACTGGAGGATGATATTAGACCAAATTGGCCAAGAGAGGGGAAAAAAAAAAGAAAGTAGAGAAGAGAGGGTGCTGGCTGAGAGGTGGGGACAATGGGCAACAGCCCCCAGGTGATCACAGCTGCTCCACAGTCCCATCACATCTGTTAAACTCCCTCTCCACACTGTGGTCAGGTGAAAATGCAGACTCTATAACACGGGAGGTGGCTGGTAAAGCTCCTAGGAAGAAGAGCAGAGCCTTTTCCTGTTCCCAGCATCTCTTGTGTGTGCCCCTAGCCCAGAGATCACGGTGGGTGTAGGGATGGGCAAGGATGAGTAAGGAAGCTTCAGGAAGAGACTTCCCAGGAGTGTCACACTACGTCATCTTGCAGAAAGTACCCAACTCTCTAGAGTCTGCCTCCAAAACTTAAACTCCCAGCCTGGTCCAAAGCACTCTTCAAAGAAGGCACACACATTGGACAGAGTGTGGCAATGGGTGTGAGCATTCAGCATTATCGTCCTCACTGACAATCTACAGAAATGACAGTCCAGGAGAGGTAAAGAGACTCGTCCAAAGCCACTCAGACGGTGGTGACCAAACATCCTGGACCCAAATATCCTAGTTCCCCATCTGGGGCTCCTTCTATCACTCCGGAAAGACTCCAGCAGTGCTGGGCCTCATCCAGTCAAGGCCTTGATCCTTCCCCATGCCACTGAGTTGGTGAACCCACAAAGCTTTCCTGAGGATCTTTCCTGAAGGGTCTGCTTTAGAAACCTCCATTCCAACTATAATCTGAGTCACACTGCTCACTGCTCTACTCCAGACTGCCTTTGATCACTACAGCTGTCAGACCCTTGAGGGAAGGGGCCATTCTCAGGTTTCCAGAACTCCCTTGGTACTTATCAAATTGCTGAACTCAGAGCAAATGAAATGTGGTCTGGCCGGGTGCAGTGGCTCACGCCTATAATCCCAGCATTTTGGGAGGCCAAGGCAGGTGGATCACCTGAGGTAAGGAGTACAAGATCAGCCTGGCCAACATGGTGAAACCCGTCTCTACTAAAAATACAAAAAAATTTCCTGGGCATGGTGGTGGGCACCTGTAATCCCAGCTACTCAGAAGCTGAGGCAGGAGAATCGTTTGACCCTGGGAAGCAGAGGTTGCAGTAGGCTGAGATCATGCCACTGCACTCCAGCCTAAGCGACAGGGCAGCACTCCGTCTCAAGAAAAAAAAAAAAAAAAGAAAGAAAGAAAAAGAAAGGCAGGGCACAGTGGCTCATGCCTGGAATCCTAGCACTTTGGGAGGCCGAGGCAGGTGGATCACTTGAGGTCATGAGTTTGAAACCACCTGTCCAACATGGTGAAACCCTATCTCTACTAAAAATACAAAAAAATTAGCCAAGTGTGGTGGTGGACACCTGGAATCCCAGCTACTTGGGAGGCTGAGGCTGGAAAATCGCTTGAACCTGGGAGGCAGAGGTTGCAGTGAGCTGAGATCACGCCGCCACTGCACTCCAGCCTGGGCCATAGAGCGAGACTCGTCTCCAAAAAAAAAAAAAAAAAAAAAGTGGTCTGGCTCTTGGATTTCTATTTGCTGCAAGTCAACAATTCTAGAACCTTAGAAATGTTGAAGAGGCAAGATCGGTGGTTAAACCATAGCCACACTCTTTGGACACCCTGTAAATATCCTCAACAATGAAGGAAGTCTGTTTGAGTTTTACAGATTCTTATCCGAATGCCAAAGTAAGTTTGTTCACAAGCTGCCAAACCTAGCCCCATTTCTGGGGAAAGCTAGGGGTCCCAGGGCAGGGAGCAAGGATGAATCCTGAAACAATTTCCTATCCATAGAGGCAGGGTCTGTGAATGTCTTCCAGGCAAGGAACCATAGGAACCTTGCCCTCTCCGAGCAAAGCTTTATAAGCTGTCACCTGCAAATATCTCTATATTCTACTGACATGTTTTGAAAAACTGTCTACCGGCTGAGCACAGCGGCTCACACCTGTAATCCCAGCACTTTGGGAGGCCGAGGCAGGCGGATCACGAGGTCAGGAGTTCAAGACCAGCCTGGCCAAGATGGTGAAACCCTGTCTCTACTCAAAATACAAAAATTAGTTGGGTGTGGTGGCACATGCCTGTAATCCCAGCTACTCGGGAGGCTGAGGCAGGGAACTGCTTGAACCCGGAAGGCAGAGGTTGCAGTGAGCTGAGATCGCGCCACTGCACTCCAGCCTGGGCAACAGAGCGAGACTCCATCTCCAAAAAAAAAAAAAAGAAAGAAAAAGAAAGAAAAACTGTCTACTAAAATGAAGTAGGTAGTAATTTCTCAATAATTACAGAAATGAGGCTGGACGCAGTGGCACACAACTATAATCCCAACACTCTGGGGGCCAGGGCAGGAGGATCACTTGAGGCCAAGAGTTTGAAACCAGGCTGGGCAACATAACAAGACCTTGTCTCTACAAAAAAAAAAAAAAAGTTTTTTCTTTTTTTTTGAGACAGGGTCTCACTCTGTCACCCAGGCTGGAGCGCAGTGGCGCAATCTCGGCTCGCTGCAGCCTCCTCCTCCCAGGTTCAAGCGGTTCTCGTGCCTCAGCCCCCGAGTACCTAGGATGCCTGGCTAATCTTTGTATTTTCAGTAGAGACAGGGTTTCACCATGTTGCCCAGGCTTGTTCTCGAACTCTTGAGCCCAAGTGATCTGCCTGTCTTGGCCTCTCTACAAAAAATGTTTAAAAAATTAGCTGGGTGTGGCTGGGCGCGGTGGCTTATGCCTGTAATCCCAGCACTTTGGGAGGCTGAGCCAGGTGGATCATGAGGTCAAGAGTTCAAGACCAGCCTGGCCAACACAGTGAAACCCCGTCTCTACTAAAAATACAAAAAAAATTAGCCGGGCGTGGTAGCGTGCACCTGTAGTCCCAGCTACTCTGGAGGCTGAGGCAGGAGAATGGCATGAACCTGAAGGCAGAGCTTGCAATGAGCCAAGATGGCGCCACTGCACTCCAGCCTGGGCAACAAAGCAAGACTCCGTCTCAAAAAAACAAAATTAGCTGGGTGTGATGCTGTGTGCCTGTAGTCCCAGCCACTCAGGAGGCTGAGGTGGGAGAATCACTTGAGCACGGGAAGGCAAGGTTGCAGTGAGCTATGATTATGCCACTGCACTCCAGCCTGGGCAACAGAGTGAGACCTTGCCATCATCAGAAATACAGACCCTGGCAATGCACCTGGGGTTCTCCTTCCAAAATCCCAACGTTCAACCCAGAAATATTTACTGAATTCCTGCTGTGGGTCAGGAACTCTGCCAGAGATTGCGACAAACAAAAAGAAGGCGGCCATAGTCTCTACTCTTAAGGAACTTACAGCCTGGATGGCTCCACACCAAAAGTCCCTTGATACATGACTCTTAGGATGCCCTGAGAGGCCATTTCAAGGCTGGCAGCTTGGAAAGAAAACTTTCTCCCAGCAAATGAAAACATCACACGTTTCCACCTTAGCATCACATCAGACACCACGGCAACAGAGGGCTGTACCAAGAATTAGCTCAGTGATGACCTAGCCAACACAAACCGGCCTAATGCTCCTTGAGTAAGATTCCTGGAAGGAAAGGGAGTTCAAATAAATAAGTCTCTCTCCAGCTCTCAACAAGCAGAACTGCTTCCCTTCTTCCAGAGCTGTACTTTTTCTCAAAAATTTTTCCCCATGCCAAGATACACAGAGAGAATGGTAGAATGATACTATTGTATAACACCCGGGAGTCAGTGGAGACAGCTGTTCTCAGCTATCCTGAAGCTTAAGGGTCGATACTTTGGCACACCTATAGCCCATTCACATCATACAGCTGAGAAGCTGTGAAGAGGACCTAAGTTGCCCATATTACACACTCACACTTCCAAAGTAAAACAGAAGGCCAAACCAAAGTCTCACTCATTTAACTATGAACTTGTGATTATGATAGAGAACTCCAGCACCTACTTCTGTAGGGGCATTCTGTTCTAGATGCCAACCAGATGCCTGAGGTGAAGTGCAACTGGAGCTCAGTGTCAGATGCAAACAGGTTTCCTGAAGGCTGCACTTTTTCTAGCTCATTTATGCAACTTAACAAGCACAAAACTACAATTAGACCTAGACAATGTGCTTATTCAGCAAACCCACCCTCTAGTGAATCAGCATTCCAAATCTCTTCTAGGGGTATGGCCAACCGAATCAACCCTGATTTAGAGGCACCATATTGCAGGAGGCTGAGGCAGGAGAATCGCTTGAACCCGGGAGGCAGAGGTTGCGGTGAACCAAGATTGAGCCATTGCACTCCAGCCTGGGCAACAAGAGCAAAACTCCGTCTCAAAAAAAAAAAAAAAAAAAAAGCAGCACACTATTGTCAGTTTTCCCTGATGACCAGAAATGACCTTGAGGAAATCATACAATACAAAGCAGCTTCCTACACACAACTAACCCTGAAGAACAAACACGCTTATTAAGACAAGACCTTCTAGCCGGTTGTGGTGGCTCATGCTTGTAATCCCAGCACTTTGGGAGTCCGAGGGGAGTGGATCACCTGAGGTCAGGAGTTTGAGACCAGCCTGAGCAATACGGTGAAACCTCATCTCTACTAAAAATACAAAAACTAGCCAGGTGTGGTGGCAGGCATCTGTAGTCCCAGCTACTTAGGAGGCTGAGACACGAGAATTGCTTGAACCTGGGAGGCGGAGGTTGTAGTGAGCCGAGCTCACGCCATTGCACTCCAGCCTGGCGACAGAGCGAGACATCGTCTCAAAAAAAAAAAAGAAAAGAAAAAAGAAGACAAGACCTTCTTTTGACAAGGGAAACTCTGGGAAGAGGAGCCATTAGTAATAAAAGTGGCTTCCATTAACTGAGTGCCAACTTTGCTAAGGATCTTATATGTACCATCTCACTCCTCTCTACAAGCACATGTAGTAGGCACGATGATTCCTATTTTGGAATAAGGAAATTAGGACTTAGAGAACCTCAAGATTTCAGAAAAGCCAGAAACTGAATCCAGGTCTTTCTGACACCAAAGCCCATGCTTCTAGGCATGAGACCACAACAGGAGTCCACAAGGCAAGGCCTTCTCACTGGACAAAGGAGACAACAGTTTTCTTAGGCAATGACAAAGATCTTCAATGAGGAAGCACAGTAAAGTTACCTGGGAAGTTTTCTCAAAATACAGATACCTGGCCAGACGTGGTGGCTCACGCCTGTAATCCCAGCACTTTGGGAGGCTGAGACGGGTGGATCACGAGGTCAAGAGTTCGAGACCAGCCTGGCCAACAGGATGAAACCCCGTCTCTACTAAGAATAGAAAAATTAGCCGGGCGTGGTGGTGCGTGATTGTAATCCCAGCTACTCGGGAGGCTGAGGCAGGAGAATTGCTTGAACCTGGGAGGCAGAGGTTGCAGTGAGCCGAGATAGCACCACTGCACTCCAGCCTGGGTGTCAGAGCAAGACTCCATCTCAGAAAAAAAAAAAAAAAAACAGATTCCTACCCCAGATCTTCTTCATCAAAATCTCAAAGAGTGGGTCAGGTGTGGTGGCTCTTGCCTGTGACCCTAAAACTTCGGGAGGCCAAGGTGGGAGGACTGCTTGAGCCCAGGAGTTCGACACCAGCCTCGGCAACATGGCAAGACCTCGTCTCTGTTTAAAAAAAAAAAAAAAAAATCTCAGCCAGGCATAGTGGCTTATGCCTGCAACCCTAGCACTTTGGGAGGCCGAGGCAGGTGGATCACCTGAGGTCAGGAGTTCGAGACCAGCCTGGCCAACACGGTGAAACACCATCTCTACTAAAAATACAAAATTAGCTGGGCATAGTGGTGCTTGCCTGTAACCCCAGCTACTCTGGGGGCTGAGACAGGAGAATCACTTGAACCTGGGGGGTAGAGGTTGCAGTGAGCCAAGATCGTGCCATTGCTCCAGCCTGGGCAAAAAGAGCAAAACTCCGTCTCAAAAAAAAAAAAAAAAAAAAAAAAAAAAAAAAAAAAAACTAACTCAGACAGTGAGGCTCTTGATTTTGTATCACAAAATTATCCCAGGAGATTTTGGACTATCCAGGATTAAGAGGCTGTACTACCTACCACACACATACGCTGGCATTTGCTGTGCTCATCTCAGATCCTAGCCCTGATAGGTGCTCAAAAATACAGTTGAATCTATCCATTCATAAGTCAGCATTCAGCAAATGCTACTGGAGGCTAGCCCCTATTTTATGCCAGGCACAGAGCCAGACATAGGCAGACAGAAGACCACCATGTGACACAACAGGATGTACTCAATAGTAGCAGCATGGATATAGAGGAGTTAATGGTTACATGCCAAGCAAGGTAGATTTTTTTCCTAGGAAGTGACATCTCAGGTGGATTTTATAGGACAGATGTAAGTTTCCAACACTGGTAGGTGGTCGGTGGGGTGGAAGGCAGTGTATAGCAAACTGAGAAAACTGCGTTATCTAAAGCACAAGGGGACCAAGCACAGTGGCTCACACTTGTATTAATAATCTCAATATGTTAGGAGCCTAGGCAGGAGGGTCTCTTGAAGCCAGCTCTGGCAACAAAGCCAGACTCCCAGGCTCTACAAAAAATTTTAAACTTAGCCAGGCGTGGAGGGGAGTGCCTCTTGTCTCAGCTACTCGGGAGGTTGAGGCGGGAAGATCATTTGAGTCCAGGAGTTCAAGGCTGCAGTGAGCTATGAATGAGCCATTGCACTCCAGCTTGGGCAATAGAGGCCTTGTCTCAAAATTAGTAATACTAAAACACAAAGGTATGAAACCAGAGCTAACAGGAGCGCCACACGTTTTAACAACAATAAACTACGTAAAGGGAGCACAGAAGTGCTCCGGGGTTGATTGGCTGGTTAAAGCTTCACCAGATTACGAAGAGCCCTGAATGCCTTGCTAAGAAGTGCGGCCTTTGTCCTGAAGGCACTAAGGAACTAGTTTCAGGCAGTGAAGGACTTACTCAGATTTTCAGGTGGGAATTATCACTTCAGCCGCTTTATGGAGGGGGACTAAGTGTGCGGGACTAGGCTTCCCCTTGCAGGTAGAGGAATGACAAGCTTGCCAAGCAGGCAACCCAGCTGGACTCAGACCTGCTATTTCCCAGCCTGCACAAGGAAGCGATCAGCTGCCCCGCCGGCCCCTGGCAGACGCAAAGGAGGGGTGTGGAGTAGGCGCCGGGCGCTAGAAGGCAGTAAGGACAAGGACAACCAGGTTGGATCAACCTGACCCGCTCTGGACGCGGGGCGCCTGAACAGCAAGCAGGCAGGGCAACCGACCACGTCCACCAGGCCCAGGCGGGCCTGGAGACGGGCTATCCAGCACGACAGCACGTTCCGAGGCCAGTCCAGACTCGGACGCCGGGAACCCGAGCAGCCATCGCCCGGCTTGCTCTCCAACCCTGTAGGCCCTGGCGCACGGGGCACGGGCCGACGCTGCAGGCTGACCAGAGGCAGGCCCCGGAGCGCCAGAAAGCGACCACGACCACAGTTCGGCTGCCCCTCCCGCCCGTCGGGCCGTCGTCCTGGGCCGGGCCGCCTCACCTCGCGCGGGCGGCGGGCTCTTCGGCGTCTCGGCGGCTCTGCCGGCCATCTCCGGGCAGTGGCAGCGGCCGCCGCCGCCGCCGCCGCCATTCTCGGGCGTTAGCGTCGTGGCGTCATCACAGCGCGCAGCTGACGCCAAAACAAACCTACGGGGCGGGACGGGGGCGGACTCTCCCGAAACTGGGCTACGCGGCTGGCGGATCTCCGAGCGTGGCCTGCCAATCAACCTCTTCGGGGCGGGGACGGGCACTCTCCTGAGGGGGTGGGTCTATTTGTCGCTCAAAGTAACTTGACCGCTGCCTGCGAGACGGGTCGGTGATAGAAAAAGGAAGGATCGCGGGAAATAGGGAGAAAGTTTCAAGTTTCTGGTTGGGGGAAAGGGGACTCTGTAATGCGAGCTTGGGTAAACAATGCTTTCCAACAGAGGTTTCTGGAAGTGCCTCTGGAACTCCGCAAAGGATAGACTTAATTTTCATTAACAAAATCTATTTTTTAAAACTGCACTTAGAATAATTTCAACACTCCATGTGTTGAGTTTGGCCTCCATTAAAGAAGAGATGCAAAGGGTTAATTTGTAGATAGGTGAAGTCAATCTTGGGCCAACTTCTGGACTCATGGTTATTTGTTGTTGTTAATTTAATTTATATGCCGAGTCTGAAAAGCAAGCGGATTTTTAAAAAATTGTTACCATTCACAATGACTTCTCTATAGGATCAGAACTGGTTCATTTTACAGTCAACCCAACTTGGAGGGGTTAAAATAGGTGCTGCAGATGGTAAGTGCATTGTAACCTCCATCCATCTTCCCCATTTCAGTAGCTCTGTATTCAAATCTTTATTGAGTATGTACTTTGCACATGGAACTGTCTTTGATTGACTGTATAAGCTAATGTTATACTTTAAACCTAAAAATAAATTAACACCAATAAAACATTGTCGTCGGCTGGGCGCCACTGCTCACACTTGTAATCCCAGCACTTTGGGAGGCCAAGGCAGGTGGATCACCTGAAGTCAGGAGTTTGAGACCAGTCTGACCAACAAGGTGAAACCCTGTCTCTACTAAAAATACAAAAATTAGCCAGGCTTGGTGGCAGGCTCCTGTAGTCCCAGCTACTCAGGAGGCTGAGACAGGAGAATAGCTACAACCTGGGAGACAGAGGTTGCAATGAGCTGAGATTGCACCACTGCACTCCAGCCTTGGCGATGGAGTGAGACTCCGTCTCAAAAAAAAAAAAAAAAAAAAAATTGTTGTCTATTTTATGTAGTAAGGTTTCTTTCTTTTCTTTTTTCCTGAGATGGAGTTTCGCTCTTGTTGTCAGGCTGGAGTGCAATGGCACAATCTCGGCTCACTGCAACCTCTGCCTCCCAAGTTCAAGCAATTCTCCTGCCTCAGCCTCCCCGAGTAGCTGGGATTACAGGCGCCTGCCACCATGCCCGGTTAATTTTCTTTTTTTTTATTTTTATTTTTATTTTTATTTTTATTTTTTTGAGACAGAGTCTCGCTTTGTCACCCAGGCTAGAGTGCAGTGGCGCAGTCTCGGCTCACTGCAAGCTCCGCCTCCTGGGTTCACGCCATTCTCCTGCCTCAGCCTCCCGAGTATCTGGGACTACTGGCGCCCACCACTGTGCCCAGCTAATTTTTTGTATTTTTAGTAGAGACGGGGTTTCACCATGTTAGTCAGGATGGTCTCGATCTCCTGACCTTGTGATCCGCCCGCCTCGCCCTCCCAAAGTGCTGGGATTACAGGCGTGAGCCACCATGCCCAGCCGTAGTAAGGTTTCTTACAAGATTTCATTTAAAAAGAACAGTGGTGGCCCAGCGCGGTGCCTCACACGCCTGTAATCCCAGCACTTTGGGAGGCCCAGGTGAGCAGATCACCTGAGGTCAGGAGTTGGAGACCAGCCTGGCCAACATGGTGAAACCCCATTGCTACCAAAAATACAAAAATTAGCTAGGCGTGGTGGCAGGCGCCTGTAATCCCAGCTACCTGGGAGGCTGAGGCAGGAGAATTGCTTGAACCTGGGAGGCAGAGGTTGCAGTAAGCCGAGATCACGCCATTGCACTCCAGCCTGGGCGAGAAGAGTAAAACTCCATCTCAAAAAAAAAAAAAAAGTTAAAAAATTGTTTCCAAAAGTCTAGTGCAATAATTAAGGGTATAGACTTTGGTGCCAAACATACCTGGGATCAAATCCCAGCTCTGACACTTCCAGAGCTGTTTGACTTTAAGCAAGACATCTGCCTCATCAGCCTCATTTTATTTTTTAAATTTTGGCCAGGTTGGTCTTGAATTCCTGACCTCAGGTGATCCACTGGCCTCAGCCTCCCAAAGTCCTGGGATTACAGGCGTGAGCCACTGCACCTGGCCTTTTTAAATTTTTTAATAGAGACAGGGTCTTGCTCTGTCATCCAGGCTGGAGTGCATGGCAGCAATCAAAGCTCACTGTAACCTCGAACTCCTAGGCTCAAGGGATCCTCCTGCCTCTGGAACAGGAATTAAAAGAAATTAAAGAATGTTTAAGTAGAAACTCAGTTGTATGTAAGAAAACCCAATTCCCCCTGAGAAAGAGAAAGAGCTGGAGTCCTTTAAAAATTAACTGCCTGTTTTTCTGTGGCTAGGAAGCCTTATCTCTCCTCCTTTCCCAGGCATTGTGAAGACCCTGTTTCACTAGCTGTGCAGTTACAAGGTCACTAGACAGATAAACTCAAGTCATAAAACATGCTTCTCCTTGAAAAGTAAGAAATGATGTAATGCGGCCGGGCGCAGTGGCTCACGCCTGTAATCCCAGCACTTTGGGAGGCCGAGGCGGGCGGATCATGAGGTCAGGAGTTCGAGACCAGCCTGGCCAACATGGTGAAACCCCGTCTCTACTAAAAATACAAAAATTAGCTGGGTGTGGTGGCGCGTGCCTGTAATCCCAGCTACCCAGGAGGCTGAGGCAGGAGAACTGCTTGAACCGGGACCCGGGAGGCAGAGGTTGCAGTGAGCTGAGATCACGCCATTGCACTCCAGCCTGGGCAACAAGAGTGAAACTCTGTCTCAAAAAAAAAAAAAGAAAAGAAAAAAAAGAAATGATGTAATGCATGTCTCAATTAATTTAATAACTGTCTTTGTTTCTTGCTTCTGTAATATGCTTCCCCCTGCACAGATCTCCCCCCGCCCCACAAAATGCTTAAAAGGTAACTTAACTCTTTGTTCAGGGCTCAGTCCTTTGGATGTTAATCTGACTGGGCCGATGCACCTAAATAATTAATAAATATCCTCCTGAACCCCACTGGTCTCTCTGATTCCTTAAAATCCCGCTACACCTCAGCCTCCCAAATAGCTGAGTCTACAGGCATGCACCACCATGCCTGACTTGCTTATTTATTTATGTATTTTGAGACGGAGTTTCGCTCTTGTTTTCCAGGCTGGAGTGCAACTGCACGATCTCGGCTCACTGCAACCTCCGCCTCCTGGGTTCAAGCAATTCTCCTGCCTCAGCCTCCCAAAGTGCTGGGATTACAGGCATGAGCTATTGTGCCCGGCCTAATTTTGTATTTTTAGTAGAGACAGGGTTTCTTCATGTCGGTCAGGCTGGTCTCGAACTCTCAACCTCAGGTGATCCGCCAGCCTTGACCTCCCAAAGCACTGGGATTATAGGCCTGAGCCACCATGCCTGGCCTATTTATTTAGACAGGGCCTTAAGTTATCCTCCCACCTCAGCCTTCCAAGGTGCTGGGATTACAGGCATGGACCACTGCGCTGGGCCATAAGCCTCATTTTTCTTTTCTTTTCTTTTTTTTTTTTTTTTTTTGAGATGGAGTTTCACTCTTGTTGCCCAGGCTAGAGTGCAATGGCATGATCTCAGCTCACTGCAACCTCTGCCTTCTGGGTTCAAGCAATTCTCCTGCCTCAGCCTCCTGAGTAGCTGAGATTACAGGCATGCACCACCACACCCGGCTAATTCTAATTTTTTGTATTTTTAGTAGAGACAGGGTTTCTCCATGTTGGTCAGGCTGGTCTCGAACTCTCGACCTTAGGTGATCCACCCGCCTCAGCCTCCCAAAGTGCAGGGGTTACAGGCATGAGCCACCATGCCCGGCCCATAAGCCTCATTTTTCTTAGCTATATAATGAGGATAGCTCTGTGCTTGTAATCTCAACACTTTGGGTGGCTGAGGGAGGAGGATCATTTAAGGTCAAGAGTTCGAGACCACCCTGGGTGACATAATGAGACCCTGTCTCTGCAAAAATATAAAATTAGCTGGGTTTAGTAGCACAGACCTATAGTCCTAGCTACACAAGAGGCTGAGGCTAGAGAATCGCTTGAGCCCAGGAGGTCAAGGCTGCAGTGAGCCAGGACTGAGTTACTGCACTCCAGCCTGAGTGACAGAATGAGACCTTGTCTCAAAAAATAAAATAAAATATAAGGGGCGGTCATAATCCTGACCTTACAGAGTTGTTGTGAGGGTTAAAAGTAATATGAATTCCAGGGTTGATGGCACTCAGAAATCTACACAACACTCCTGTTTTACAGACATTCAGCGCATTAATTAACAAATATTTATTGAACCCTTACTATGTGCTGTTCTGGGCTCTGGAGAAGAGCAGGAGGGAGGTCCTTAGGTGAAGAGATATATTAATGCAGAGGGGACTGGGCTCAGGACATCCATCCCCCAGGCTCTCTCAGAACAATAAGGTACTCCTTGTCCACGGTGCTGCAAATGTGAGAAACACCATCACCATGATGCTCTGGCCTGGGCAGCTGTGCCCAGGGCCCAGCCAGCTTGGCTATCAGCCCACCCCTCTCCTCCAGCTCTAGGATAAAACACACAAAGCCCTTAAGCCCCTAGCCAGAGAGCAGATTCTTTCCCCCCTCCCCAAGCCCCGCTCTATTCCATGGAAAAGTAGGGACTTAGAGAGCAAAAACCAGGGGAAAAGTAGGTCACAGCAGGAGGATGGTAATCTCCCTGATGGCTGGCCAGAACAGCCAGGCCCCTGCTCCTAGCCATCCAAGACCAGCTCTGGAAGACTTCTGGGGTATACAGCCCCAGCACCATCCTTCCCAGCAGTATGCCCAGAGTAAAGGTGCCACCCCAAGATGACACACCTCCACAGTGGGGTCATTCTCAGTCCAAGCTCTTGCTTACTGTAGCACTACCCATGCTGGACTTAAGAGTTCTATGTTTCATTCCACACCCTCCCACAAGTGCACCCTTTATATCCAGCCCTAGGTTGGATGCTAGAGACACAACGAGGATTCTGACAAAAAGGACTTCCTGCCCTTGGGGAATCCACAGTGGGGAATTCTGACCTGTACCTAGACAATAACAAGCTAGTGCTATCAGTACTGAGGCAGAAGGGAATCCAGGAGCTGTGTGGACCTAGAGGAGCCTTCTGATTCAGCTTGTAGTCAGGGTTAGGGAATAGTTCCTAGAGGAGGTGATACTGCAAGATTGAGCCACTATGCCTGGCTGAGTTTTTCAATTTAGAAAGTAAAGAATAGGCTGGGTGCGGTGGCTCACGCCTGTAATCCCAACACTTTGGGAGGCCGAGGCGGGTGGATCACGAGGTCAGGAGATCGAGACCATCCTTGCTAACACGGTGAAACCCCGTCTACTAAAAATACAAAAAAAATTAGCCAGGCGTGGTGGCGGGCGCCTGTAGTCCAAGCTACTCGGAAGGCTGAGGCAGGGGAATGGTGTGAACCCGGGAGGCGGAACTTGCAGTGAGCAGAGATCGCGCCATTGCACTCTAGCCTGGGCGACTGAGGGAGACTCTGTCTCAAAAAAAAAAAGAAAGAAAGTAAAGAATAAGGCCAAACATGGTGGCTCACACCTGCAATCCCAGCACTTTGGAAGGCCACGGGGGTCGGATCACCTGAGGTTAGGAGTTCGAGACCAGCCTGGCCAACATGGCAAAACCCATCTCTACTAAAAATATAAAATTAGTCGGGCATGGTGGCGGGCACCTGTAATCCCAGCTACTAGGGAGGCTGAGGCAGGAGAATTGCTTGAACCCGGGAGGCGGAGGTTGCAGTGAGCCGAGATTGTGCCACTGCATTCCAGCCTGGGTGACAAGAAAAAAAAAAAAAGAAAGTAAAGAATAAAGTGGAGGGAGTGATAATAGAAGTCAATGAGGAGACTATGGCAGTGCCTCTGTAAACCGTGGGGTAATGGCTTGGAATAGGATCCTGGTGGTGGTGGGAGAAGGCTGATCAGAAGAGGGTCCTACCCCCAGAAGGCTTTCTCCTTCCTCAGATTCCTCCTGCCTAGCTGATTTTGCTCTTCCTTTCCACCGGTATGAAGAGAGGCTCCTCGCACACCACATGCTTTTGTTCCACGGCTTCCAGAAAGCCTTCTGCAATTGTTTTGACTACACACTGCCTACCTCTTCTCAAAGAACAAGCTTGTGGAGAGCAGAGGCCAGAGGAACCCTTATGGTGACTCCAGTTTTTGCCACTTCAGGTCACATCAGGGGCTTGAATGTGGACTTCAACAAAGGCTCCCCACCTTCTAGAACAGGCCTCCCTCAGACCAGAAAAACAGAGGAAGGGACTGAGCACATAGTCTGTGCTATGCCTTGAAGGCTGAGGTGACAGGCAGAGAGAGGAGGAGGTGAAATGGTCAGGAGCCCAGAGGCTGGGGAGGGGGTGGGGCTGAGATCAAGGGCACTTCACCAGCTCACCTGGCCCCCAGGGGCCAGGATAGAAGGGGTAGGCAGTGCTAGGAGTGCAGGGCTGAGACCCCACCCTCCCGATCTCAGCCCGCACAGGAAGGTAGAGGAAGACTGTGCATTCTGGCAGATCTCCAGTCTCCACTGGAGGAGCTCTTGGGACCTGCATGAAATGGAAAGCTTTGCGCTGCCACTGGGAAATGAGTGTTTGTAAGGAGGAAGATTGAGGGCCCCTGTGGTGGCCCTCAGCCCCGCCCATTCCATCCAAGCAAAGAATCAGTTTCTAGGAGTCCCTGGCCCCAGCCGCAAGCAAGGCCACAGCCAGGAGAAAGGAAGGAGCTTACTACAAATATAAATACCTTTAATGAAAAGCCCTGCTGCGCTCTGCAGAGCCTGGACAACCACCGCCAGAGCAGGGCTGGAGGTACGGGCGCTGCTACCCGACCCAACAAGCTAGGCCAGAGGCCTCAGGAGGTAGGCCAGAGCCAGAGCAGCCGCCAGCAGTGGGGGCGCAGGGGCCACGGGGAGTGCAGGCGCTGTAGCCCGCAGCGTCTCCTGGTTGGTTTCGGAGCCTGTGCCGCGCTCCCGAACATGCACCGGGGCACCGCACAGAGTGTGCAAGTTATTCGGATGGGGGGCCTGGCGAGCTTCTTGCTGTAGTGATTCCCACACTGCAGCTGCCTCCTCCGGACAGCCCGACAGGACCTGAGAGGCACAGGCATGGAAGTCATTCCAAGACCTGTTAAGGGAGTGGGATTAGGGGGATTAGGTGAGGCAAGGAGACTTTAGCTTGGGAAATAAAAGGTTCAGTCCCCAATGGTGGCACAGGTTGGGCCACTGCCTCACACCCGCCGGTACCTGCAGATGGTCTCCAGCTCGCCTCCGCGGCCCATGCTGTCCCCCAAGCGGATGAGACACTCGGCGAAGCCCTGGTATATGGTGTCACATCGGTTTGGGCCCGCTGCAGCTGCTGCCAGGGGAGGTAAAAGGACTAGAAGTGGGGCGGGGGTGGGGTGGGGAAGGAATGGTAGATAGGATGAGCCAGGCCCATCCCCCAGCCCCCAGGGGCTTGTTTACCTGGGAGCACTCTGGGGATGTGACTCAGCGGAAAAAGGGTGCCCCAGGGAACTAAAGGGCAAGTCTGGGGATTACCTACCCAGGCCCCCTTCAAGGTAGGACCCAGACTGGGATTTGTACAGGGGAAGGGGGTGTTGTGTCCCCCAGGTCAGCTCTTCCTTTGAGCTTCTGGGGCCGCAGGTGGGGTGACAAGGGTCCATGTAAAGGAGTCAGGACAGGGTGGAGGGGAGGGAGGTCCAGAGGCCCCGGACCAGGAACAGGTGCATCTCTCTGCGGTTTAGACAAGCTTTGCTTGGCCCTCCGAACTCTCTCTAAAGATAAATATTTTTGGAGAGACAAGGCAGGATGCAGAGGTATTGGGATCCAGGCCAGACCCTCAGAGAGGACTTAGGGATCCTACGACTGGTCTATAAGTCCTGCCATTGGCATGTCTCCCTTTATCATAAGAGGGGATGCAAATTTTGGAGTCCTTCTCCCATAACTGGGGCTGTTTGTGCCTCTCACTTTCTGTCCTGAAGTCACCAGCACACCTTCTTGGAGCCCTTACAACTCTTCTCCACCCTGGCACCCAGCGTTCCCACACACCCTATGCCCAGCCTGGCCTGGCTGGGCGAGAAGGGGGTGTGGCCCGGGCCCCGGACGCCCGCACTCACCGAGGGGCAGCAACAGCAACGGCCTCAGGGCATGGGGTGGTTGCCGGCAGCAGCAGCGGCAGCGGCAGCAGCGCATCATCCCTGGCTGAGAGCCTAGTGCGGGAGCTAGCTGCTTGGAGTGCAGCCCGTCCGCCCAGCCCCCGGAGGCAGGGACGGTGATTGGATGGGAGCTGGGGGTGGGGCTCCGAACCCAGCCGGCGGCTCCGCCTCCAACACCCAGATGGGAAAAGGAGCGAGAAGACCTCAGAGAGCAGAAATTCGCAGGAGCACAGGCTGGTGCTGGGCAGGCCCCTGGACCCTCACCCCATAGAAGGAGGGAGAAGGGAGATCTGGGAAGGCAGTTGGAGCAGATGAGTGGGTAACCCGGCCCCTTGGCTGGGTTGGCCTCGACAGAGCTCCACGGGGAAGAGATGGGCAGAGAACGAACAGACGGCAGTTATGAGAGTCACACCAAAGACAAACCAAAAGCACACACATACTCCATTTTATTCCAAAAGCATTTAATTGAATTTCTCAATGTTTTTCAAAAACAAAAAGATCCAAATTAGAGGTAAAAAGGAACATGGAAAATTCCACTCAAGTGGTGTCACGATCTCAGGGTCATGCTCCAGGCATGGCAGAACCTAAGCAGGCGCAATACCTGCCCTGGGCCCAGCCTAAACCTTCTGACTACCACACCCTGTAGACCACGGCCAGTGCTCCCTGCTCCCTGACCCCCAAACACCCCAGAGATGGGGGCCTGAGCAGGTAAAGGCCAGCCGTGACCCTGCCTCAGCCTAGGCCTGTCTGCTGGCCTTCAGTGCCATCCCACCCCTGGGCAAGGCAGGCTTAGCAGCTAAGGGAGGCTGGGGGTCACGAGGCCATGCAGCATGAGGCTGAGACGCCGAGCTGCTTTGCCAAGTGAGTTGTGTGGCTCAGCCTGCAGGAACTGAAAAAGCTTTTGGCGCACCTGGGCCATAACGGAGCCCATGTGGTCCCGAGTGATGGGGTCACTGTGGTCCAGGTGCATCACGGCCTCTTCCAGGTAGCTGGGGATGGGGGGGAAAGGACAGGCTACAGGTGGGTGCCAGCAGACGGGAGCGCCCCCTGGTGGCACCGAGGCCCAGAGGGAACCCTCTGGGTGAAGGCAGAAAGGACTGGTGGGGAAAATTAGGGAGAGGATTCAGGCAGAAGTGGGCGTCAGCTTCAAACTGCTCCCTCCCACCGCCCCACTCCCCAGCTCATCTCCCCATCCCTGGCTGTCCCCACTTACCTGAGCTTGAGGTCAGTTCGAGTGCCAAGGTCAGATGCCAGCTGCTGGATGAGGGAAAGGAGCACAGGCTGGGAGAGCGGGCAGGGTGGCTGCCCAAAAACCTGGGCTGGGTCCACAGTTTCACACACATACAGCACCAGGTTCAGGTCAGCAGCTGTCAGCGCCTGGAGGAGAAAAAAGCGGCAGTGTTTATAGCAAATATCAGGATGGAATGTCTGCTTGTCTGAACTGTGTGGCCTGGGGGAGGATGACCACAGGGTGGGCTAGTGAGAGCTCCAGAGGGACTCAGAGAGAGCCCGTAGGGCTGTGTAGTTACCCTAGGGGATTGGGAAATGGGTTCCTGAGAAGGGTAGTTGTAAAGCAAGGTGGGCTAGGTGGGAAGAAAGGGGTCCAGGAAGAGGAAGCAGCAGGGACAATGGCCTACAGGCCAAAGGGAACCAAGAACAGTCTGCTGGGGCCAGAAGGTGCAAAGGTGGTGGATGGAGTAGAATGTATGGTATGTGGGCCTTGTCAAGAGACACGTGACCCTTAGCAGGGCCTAATGCCTATCGTACCTGCTGGAAGGCCTGATTGAGGTGGCCCTGCTGCAGCAGCTGCAGGATATGGGCTTGCTGGGCCTGGCAGTCAAGGTGGGCAGAGGGGACAGGTGTGCCAGCAGCTGAGCGCATGGCCTGCATGATGCTGGAGGTGACGGCGGCCTGCTGCTCCTTGAGCGCCACACTCACCTCACCCTTAACGATGCGCTGTACCTGTGCTAAAATGGACTCCTGCAGGCTGCAAAGGGAAGTGAGTGAGGTGAAGTGGACAGGGAGCCTAGTCTGGCCTTTCTCAAGCCCACCACCTTGCCCAGTACTCTGCCCACACACCTGCCCACAGCCACATGCAGCTGGTGCTGCACCTCAGCACGAACACTGCCGGCCACGGTGGCTGCCATCTGCTCAGTAGCACTCTGCAGTGTGCTGACCAGGCCCCGCAGCTGGGCTAGCAGAGGCTCCCTGGCCTCCTGTTCCCGTGCCTTCCGGCTCTTCATGTGGCTTTCTAGCTGCTGCAAGTCTGAGGGGTGACCACAGGGACTATGAGAGGAACAGTAGGAAAGAGGATAACCCCTCCCACCTTGGGCCATATGACCCCACTCACATTCCTGTGTCCCCAGCCGGAAGCTATCATTGATTTGCTGGAACATGGCCTGGCAGCTCTTCTCAAAGGCCGGCAGCACCACACTCTGGAAGGCTTCCCGGTAGGCAGCCTGCATCGGCCCTTGTAATGTGTCTGCAGCTGCTCGGGCGATGGCATCAGTCAAGTTCTGGGGTTAGAGGGAGGGGCCAAGTTGAAAGCCTGAGCCCAGCCTGGCCTGACTAGGCCCAGGAACCACCACCTCCACCCACATCTTGGGCCCTATAGCACCTTGGACTTGAGCAGCTTGGAGATGTTCTCTTTCATGCTGCCCTCCACAGCTGTGAGCTTGGTAGCCACTGAGTTGCTCAGTTGGCCTGCCATAGGCTCCAGACTCCTTGAGACACCTGGGAGAGGGGAAGAGGGTGAGGTGGAGCCATGAGAAGAAGCTTGACAGGTACCCCACTCCCACCTGAACCACCCAAAGGGAGTCTGCATGCAAAACTCACATGGAGGGACTGTCTTCTTGATCTCATCCCGTATGCTGCGCTCTAGCCGCCCAGCTACAGCTGAAGACAGTGCTTGGGACAACTGTTGTGTCAGCTGCTCCTGCAGCTGCCCTCCCCGCTGCTGCCCCTCAGCCAGTGCTCGCTCCAGCCGCCGTTCTGCGCCATAGCTAAGGAACGGGCCTGGAGCAGGTCGTGTACTCCTTCCCAGGCCAAGAATGCTGCCCCCGTCCCTAAGCCATGTTGTGCTACCAGTCTCAAGGATACGTTCCTGCTCGTGCCGGGTCTCAAGGGCACGTTCTACGTGGCCTGTGACTGTGCTCTGCAGGCCTTCGAGTTGGGTACACAGACGCTGCAGCAGCTCTTCCTGGCTGTGCCGCAGCTCTGCCAGCTCTCTCTGCTGTTGCCAAATTAGTGCTGGCCAGTCCTCAGGGGGCTCTGCCACCTGTCAGTAGCACTGACAGTCACACGATGCCTGCCCCACCTATTCCCACACACCAGACCAGGGAATGGCCCAGAGCCCTTCTCCACCCCACCAGGGTGAAGTTCCACAAGTACAAAGTGGGCTCATTCACTTACCTGGTGCTCTGTGAGCCGGGATCCCATGGCTGCATCCCTGCCATAGGCGAGAAGCACCTCAGGCTATGTCAGGCAGCCTGGAGACCACCCCCTCCCTCCCTAGGATTTCTCCCTACCCATCATCCTTCTTGCTTTTCCTCTTGAGCTTGGGTGAGGTTCGAGGGGATCCCTTGGTCTTCCAGTCCTTGGCAGGCAGCCGTGGAGCAGGAACTTTGGTGCCAAAGTCTCCTGAAGCAGAGGCAAGGCTGGCCACCTCATCATCATGGTCACTGTGGGAAGGGGAAGGAGGAGTAAGCCCCTGCCCACTTGCTGCCCATCCCCCATGAGGGCAATGGTGTAGAGTGGCTCCCACCTTTGCTCAGCACTGGCATCCTGGCTGTCACGTTGCTGCAGCAGGTGGTATGGTGGTCGGTGGAAGGCCAGGCTCTTGTGCTTTTCTTGAAGGCCATTCCTGGGGCTGGGAGGACAGGCCAACTCAGCCGTGGCTGAATCTATCTGAAGCCCCTCCTGCTAGCACACTTTTCCCCTCCCAAGCTCCTCACCTTTCTGCCAGGGTGCTGCAGGTCTCACGAGTAATGTCAGGTGCTGTGGGCCAAACCTGACTGTCAGGAGTCGAGGCCTCCTGGGTCAAGGCTGCCTCCAGGAGGGAGGGGGTATTATGCCGATCTCCATCCCCAGGGCCTCCATCAAGCCCAAGCTGGGGGCCGAGCTCGGGCCCTGGCCGGGGCCGTGGGGACAGCAGGTGCAGTGCTGAGGCGGCTGAAGCCATACTGTCTGGCTCAAGGCCCTCTGGTGCAGAGGAGCCAAAACCACGGGACAGGGCCTCAGATGCAATCTCAGGGATGTCCTGGGACAGGGCAGTGGAAGCTGAGGAGATGACATCAGGGGAACGAGTGCGGCTAGGGGAGGCTTGGGGTAGCCCCAGGGGCTCCACTTCCTGCAGCTCCAGGGACAGTGCAGAGGCGGCAGTAGGCACCTGAGGTGGGCCAAAGATGGGGGCTTAAGTGACAGGAAGTGAGGCAGAGATGGGGGGCACAGAGACGAGGCATTGGTATTAGTAGTAATGAGAGACAGGGCAGCAGGGAAGTGGGGATACAGGTCAAAAACGAGGCCACAACCAAGAAGAGGAGGTGGGGACAGGGAGGCTGAGGAGACACCCACCAGGAAACACAGGAGGGTGAAATGACCTCAGGGAAACATGGACCATGTCGGGTAGAGCAGGATCAGCAGCAGGGGGCTGGGAGGAGCCCACCACCCACCTTCCCTGCTGCCGCCCACCTGCTCCCCACACTTCACACACACACCCAGTCACACACCTGGCCCGGCCCCTTGGGAGTCAGTTTGTCAGCTGGGGCTGGGAGCAGGCCAGGCAGGAGGCCACGCGGGCTTGCCTGAAGGCTGCCACTGCTGCTCATTGTCAGGCTGCCATCCAGCTGCAGCTTGGGGCTCAAGGTCAGCTCCTCAGGTGGCCTGGTGGGGGAAGGCTGAGGTGTCAGCAGCCAGAGCTTGGCATCATCTGGTACCAGCCCCTGCCATCCTCCATCTCTGACCCTTGCCTCACCTGGTCAAGGAGGGGTCCACAGCTGAGGTGCTGCTCATGGCAGACACAGCTGTAAGGGAGCTGCTGCTACTGCTGCTGCTGCTGCTGCTACCACTGCTGCTGCTGCTGGGAGAGGCAGTGATCTGGGGAGATGCAGGAAATAAGACCTGTGGCCTGTGGCTGAGGCATTCCCAGGTCCCCCTACCCTGGGAGAGTACCTGCTGCAAGGAGGCGCTAGGTGTCATGAAGGCGTCAGGTGTCATCAACTTGGGCTTGGTCTCACTGCTCAGACTGAGGAAGTCGGCGGGTGCAGGCAGCTCCACAATTCGTCGGAGGTCAGGCTGGGAGCCGTGAGCGGCTGACCCCAGGCCCTCAGAGCCCAGTTCGGGCCGAGACTCTCCAAATGCTGCAGGGCAAGTTGCCACTTGAGTTAGATCTCAGACCCTGGTCAGTCCAACTTACCCTACCTCCCTCTCACGCCCTACTCACTAAAGTCCTCATGGGCAGTGTGGGTGGGCAGTGGGGCCACCACATCAGGGTTCAGCTGTGGCTGGAAGCGGATCTGCACATCTTGCAGTGCCCTGCAGGAAAAGAAGGGGGAGAATAAAGTGCTCCAAGGGCAAGGGTCAGTAGAGTGGAGACAGACACAGACAGGACACTGGCGGGCCTCCCCACTCACTCACTTAGTATGCACACAAAAGAGCTTGATGAGCACACCAGCCGCAGACTCCATGGCACCGGCTCCATGGATACCATCTGAAAGGACAGTGTGGATGATGAAGCCCCTGGCCCTCTCTGTGCCTCCACAACCCCCTAGATATATGGACACATAGCTCTGACCCTGAGGCAGCTCACCAGCACCCAGGCTGTCATTTTCCTCTTCGGCAGGCAGCACCTCAGTGTGCCGTAGCCGGCAGCGACTCACAACCTGGATACCAAAGCTCAGCACGGGGTGGGTGAGCAGGAACTCCGAGATGGAGCTGAAGCAGGCGTGGCCCTCCTCCTGGTTTTGCAGCAGCTCCATCACATAGAGGACCTGCACAGGCAGAACGTTCCTAGCTGAGCTCAGAGGCTAAGGGCTGTGATGCGCCACCTGCCCCCCGGCCTTCCTCTATAATCCCAACTCTGCCCAGGGTACCCCATGGCAGCCTACCTTCCGTTGCACATCGCTGAGAATCAGGTATTCTGCTGAGAGGTCCAAGCAAACCTTGAGGCTAGGGGGCACACTCACTGAACTGAAGATATCTGGGGAGAAGCTAGAGAGCCACAAAGCAGAGTGAATCAGCCTGAGAACTGAAGGAAGCCACATTCCCAACCCTGCCGCCCCTGCCCAGTCCCCCAGCCTTCCAGCCACTGCTTACCGAATAGTCTGCAGGCAAGTCCAGGATACTGTACACCACATCTTTAACTCTCGGTTCTGGTCAGCACCAGTAATAAGGAACCTCCAGAAAGGGACACTGCAAGGCAACAAGGCAGTGAGTGACTGGCTGGGGCCCCTGCTGGGAGCCATGGTCCAGCCCACCACCCACTAGGCTGCCCACTCACTCACTCAGGATCTTGTTTCTTATGGTTGTCACAGAACAGGAGGCAGGAGAGGGGCCGCCCATCATGAGGTTTCCACTCGTGCAGACACCTGCAGGTAGGCAGATGAGGGGCCTGAGTGAGTGGTCGGGTGGGCTACCTCGGGAGGATCCTGGTCCCTGAGGCCCTGCCTTACCTTGGCTCATCTTGCCCCTCAATGTAGATCTGCCAGAACTTGACATAGCCATCGTGGCTCGCAGTAGCCAGCACAGTCCCATCAGGAGAGAGGGCTCCTTCACTGAGGCACTAGAAAGAACCCAAAAAGCTTTGCTCACTAGAGGTGAGAACAAGCCCCTCCCAAGTGAGGATGGCAGTGAGCTGGGCTGACTCACGGTGGGACTGGCATGCTTGTGTGACTGACTAAATGAACAGGGTTCCTAGAGAAGGCCAGACCTGCAGGGTGCTGCTAGATAAGGAGAAAGCTGCACAGGTGAGGGCCACTTTGAGCTCAGAGTCCCCACGGGCAGAATGCTAGTAAAGCTGCCCGGGCAGCTGTGGATATAGGGAACAGAAGATGGATATGAGGAAGTGGGGAGGGCAGGGGAGGCAGGCAGTCACAGGCTTACCGTGCTATGACCTTTTACCACAATGAAGCCCTGCTTGATCTGGCTGACATCCACAGGCCAGGTATTGTGGCTGGAGCGGAGCATGTCCAGGTCCCACACCTCAGCCTGGAAGGCACAGGGAGGTGAGTGTAGGGAGGTGAGTGTGCAGCCCAACCCCACACTATGGCTTCTCTGGCGCCTCTTCGCCATGTCAGCTCCCTCACCCGGTCTTCATGCAGCAGGGCCACTGTCGGGCTGCTCTCCTCGCAGCAGTCTTCGCTCTCCTCAGGGATGAAGGGGCACCAGATGATCCTGCGAAAGTGGTTCAGTGGCGTGCCCTCTGGCTGCCGAATATGGACCAAGATCTCTTCTCTGAGCAGGGTGTTAAGGGCTAGATAGGTGAATGAAGAGGCGTGACACCCCAGCTCCGCCCACCCTTCTTCAGTCCCACCACCCACAGGAAGGAATGGATACTGAATTTTGCCATTAACCAGAGCCAAGCGCCACACGAACAGGTTGCCTGCCTCATCCAGGCAGGCCAGCTGTGGAGAGTTGAGGTGCGCGAAAGCCAGATCAGCCACACTGCCTGTGAAGCCCTTGAGCAAGGTCCGCTCCGAAGTGCTGACGCTGATCACCCGCACCATGGCAGAGCCATTGTTGGCAGCTGGAATCAGGAGAGCAGTGGACCATGAATACGTATCCAGGCTCAGGCAGTAGCACAGAAGCGCTGCCCCACCTGTCTCCCTGCCACCACCAGAGTCTCAAGCTTGGTTTTCCCACCCAGCTCCCCAAGAGGCAGCATGGACAAACCTTCCATTGTACCCCTAAGGCCTGAGTGGCCTGATGTTGGAACTGGCTCTGTGGGACGTCCAGCAGAACATTCCTTCCTCCTCACTGTCTTTACTCACCCCGAATGGCATAGGCCAAGAAGGAGTTAGACACAGCAATCAGGTTGCCATAGTAGTACTTCTGTTCCCAGTCATACTTGGCGACAGGCTGAATTTTTACCTGAGAACCCAGGGTGAGAAAAGTCATGGAACTTCCCCAGAGCCTAGGTGGCCCCCAACATCCCTGGGGATGGGAGAGGACACAGATGCAAGTCCAGCTACCCACTGTTACCTCCTGGAGCCAGACTCCCACAGAGGCTTGGCACCCAGCCCTGGCTTCCTGAAACTGGGAAAGTGTCAAGGTGGTCCCCATAGGAACTGGCAGCATGAGGGAGACTGGAAAGGCTGGGTGTGCCCCCCATACATTATATATGCCACAGCATCCCAGTACCTACCTTGTTGCTTCCCCGGGCCTTGCTTGAAATGCTAGAGTCACTGCTAGCCACAATCTCCACCTCTTTGGCCAAAATCCCAATGCAGGTGGAGCTATCATCTCCTGAGAGACAGCTGTGGAGAAGAGTGCAAAAACTTTGTCTCTTGTTCACCCAAAGGCTCAGTGGGCAGGGTTGGGAGGAAGCGAGGACATAGCCAGACTGGTGAAGGTATCTAGTCCAATGTCAGCTTCGCCTGGTCCACTGGCCCCAGACCCACAGCTCCGCTTGCTCATCTCCTTCCTTGGGAATGAGCCTACTTTCATTCTAAACCAGGTATCCAGGCCAAACCCTTGAGCTTGTCCTTGCCTCTCATCCTAGTGCAAGCTCAAGCTCCACCCCAGGTCATCTAGACAGGAAGCAGCAGAGGCTGCTGGCCCTGCTCACTCCCCATCTCATGCCTTCAGCTAGCAGACACCCCAAATACACCATCACCACTATTGTCGTCTCCTAGGTACTCACATGACCTGCTTCTCTTGCAGGTTAATGGGTGGCATGGTCCGAAGACCAGTCTTGTTTGCTGAGGTACCATCACCTGAGCAGAGCGGGTCTGGGACCAGAAGTCCATTGAGGTCCCCATTGTAGGCACTGGATGGCCGTGGGCTCTCTGCACTGGGGCCTGGGGACAAAGAGGGTCATTCTGATAAGGTTGCTCGATCTGCCCACAAGCCTCTCCCCTTTCAGAGTTTCCTTCAAGAACTATGAGGTGCTCTAGGAACACTCAACTGAGCAAAGCATGTCCATGAGGAGGAGGGCCCTGTGTTCATCTCTCGTTCCATAAACACTGATGTAGGCAGGACCAAGGATGAGCATGAGGCTCTTCTACCTGGGGGAGGGGTACAAGCCATCAAGGACCCTTTGAGGGCAGTGAATACTCAGGTCTGGGTCACTACAGAAGAACTCTGTGGACTCTGAGTGAGGGCATAGGAGGGGTCAGTAAAGACTTTATACAGCAGTTATTGTGACCAGAACACACAAACACAGGAAGGATGGAATGAAAACAAAGCTACAGAGGCATCAAGTATGATGCCGTGGCACTTAGACTCTCCCTGTGGGCCATGAGAACCATAAAGAGTTTCAAAAGGGAAGGTGATGTGGTCAGTTCTGGCCAGTGGGAAGATTACTCTAAGATAGCATGCAGAATGGTTGAGAATCTGGGTGAGAGAGATCAAGGCCTAGACCAATGTAGTGTCAGAGTTTGGAGAGAAGATGGGCTCCTAAGGCATGGAAGGGCACTGGTAAGATGTGGAAGGGGCTGCTCCACACAGAAATGGCTCAGAAGAAGCTATCTTGGGCAAGTAAACACAGAAGGCAGGGACATAAAGGAGCTGGACCAAAAGGAGAGAAACTATGGGGCAGCGTGTGGAGTAAGGAAAGACAGCATTTCAGTTCTTTGCAACTGGCTGGGTTTCAAACACTCTCATAGGCTCAGACACCATTTCCAAAATCCCCAGGTGGCAAGGAGCCTAGGGCTTCACATTCAGAACACAGCAAGTTTCCAGTCACAACAGTCTTTGAATTATTTTGGCGCGATCTCGGCTCACGGCAACCTCTACCCCCTGGGTTCAAGGGATTCTCCTGCATCAGCCTCCCAAGTAGCTGGGATTACAGCTCACCTAATTTTTATATTTTTAGTAGAGATAAGGTTTCACCATGTTAAGAAACCATGTTGGCCAGGCTGGTCTCGAACTCCTGGCCTCAAGCAATCCACCCACCTCGGTCTCCCAAAGTGCTGGGATTACAGGTGTGAGCCACCGCGCCCAGTCCTCAATAGTCTGAGTTCTGACCTGGTCGTCCAGTAACAGGAGACAAGAAAGAGCTGCTTGGCAAACAAGGGAATCAAGTGCCAATCAATAAACAAAGTAGTTATAAGGAAAGCCTCCAGGCCACTTCATTCGGATCAGAGCCACTTTAGCTGCTCAGGGACAAGCTGACAACTCTCCCTTCCATGAAGGGTACCATGAGGACAACCAAAAAGCAGGCCCAGGCTGTACATGGTTGGCCATGCCAGGCTCTACCAAATCTCTGCCGAGTCTAGTCTACAAAGCAGCTGAGCAGCAGGAGAGGTCCACGCCCAACTCATGAGTAAAGAGGGCACACACTCCAGGCCTGGGACAAAGGGCCGAGTGGTCTCAGGCAGCAGATGGATTTTCTGAAAGTAGGGGTTAGTTGAATCCACCCCTAGTGAGCATCAGTGCCTGCTTCCAGAAGCAGCCAGTCTGGGCCTCCCAGCAGGTGTAAGAACAAGATCTGAGGAAACACAATTCTCCACTGTACGCCCACACCATCATCACCGGCCACTTCAGAGATCCCTAAACCTGTCAGTAAACTGGTGCCTGCACACGTGCTATTTCCTCTTCCTAATAGGTGGCTTCTCCATAGGTGCCTTGGGTGCCTTTCCTGACACCCAAGCCCCTGTTCACATTACAAGACCTAGCCCAGTCTCCCCTCTCAGACCTGCACTCTGCACTCACCAGCCTCCACCCTTCCCATGCCCATCACGGTATCGAGACACTCCTTTCTTTCAATGACAACAGTATATTACAACCCTGTTAGCTGTGTCTTGGGGAATCTTTGGGGGCAAGACTAGTTCTGAGGTACCATTAAGAGCCAAAGCGAAATATGAATGAATGGGAACCAATTAGGGCTTGCAGATATTTGTAGCACAATTCAGTCAGGGTGGTGCGGTCTGTGATTTGCCTTCATCCCAGAAAGAACACGGAATTGAGACTGGACACCTTCCTCCTGGAAATCAGTTTCAGAACGGGAGGCCTGGAGTCTTTATTCCAGAGAGAAGGGCAAGTTATGGAGGGGGACCGGCAGCTCTTCAGCATCGCGCTTAAGCCTGGGCCCAGAATTCCATATACGGAGCCCAGACCAGGCCTCTGAACCATGGCGAAAGGGAAAAGGAGCTAGGCCAGTCCCAGGAACACTAGAGACCTCGGGGCCAGGAAACCAGAGGGCCCCAGCGGATTCAGAGAAGGCGCCTCACCTTCAACCGAGACGCTGAAGGACAAGGCAGAACAGCCTGAGGACAAGATAGGGAGGGGTCACACCCAGGGGTCTGCGCCCTTCGAGGGGCACAGTCAATCCCCGTCCACCCTTACCCGCCGGGAGGATCCAGAGCTAGTCCTAAGGGAGCTGTGGGCCCCAATGGCGGTTCAGACGCGCGCCGCCCTTTTGTCAGCTCGCCTGGGGCCCACCCCCGCAACCCCCGCTCACCGCCCGCGGGCCGGTCCAGCTTGAGGATGTCCCGCAGGTGCTGCGTGGCGTCCTCGATGTCGATGCTCGCGCAGGAGGCCATGGGCCCAGCGGCGGGCGCCCCGCCCGCACCGCGTTCGTTCCGCCGCCGCCGCGCACCGCGCACCACGCACCCTCGTTCACCCGCCACGGGGCGAGACAGCGGGACGCCGGTCACTACACAGTCCACCCGCAGTTCGCAAACCGCCACCCGCGCAGCGTCGCTGAGCCCCGCCAACCCCACCAACCGCCTCCACTTCCGGCACCCACGAGCCGAGGCTCCCGGAACCTGCCAGGGCCGGAGAAGAAAGGTTCCGGGCTGGGGGCGGAAGCCTAAACCCCTCCCGCAGCCAGTCCCCCTCGGCGGCCCCGCCCCTGTGCCCGCGAGGTCAGGGAAGTCCCACGGGGCTGAAGTAAGCGTCCACGCACTGGGCCACCCAAAGCCCTACTCGACTCAGAAGGCGCCAGGTCCCTGCCCACTCCCAGAGCATGGACTCCGATGGTCCTAGGACGGGGTAAACTTAGCCGCCCATGCTAAGGTCCCTCAGACCCCCAGAATATGCTGAATTGGCAGGTGCCTCAGGTTCCCTTTGGGAATGGGTCGGAATAACTCAAGGCCTGAGGCTACCCTCGAGGTCATAAAACTCAGGAATTGCAAGAGCAGGGGAGATGATCCCACTACAATGATCAGTCATTGTTCCCTACTGTCCCCCAGCATCCCCTTGTCCCACCTGGCACCCTCAGGTTGGAAGAAAGAAACCACAGTTTACAAATTCTTCTTTATTGCAGACAGTTCAGGCACAGGTACATGGAAGAAGCCGTATTGCAGATTTTACACAAGGTGGTTTGAGGCAGCAGGCACCTACCTCTTCCCCACCCCCACTTCCCCAAATACACATCAGCCTAGAGATCATTCCCACTGAAATCTCCTGAGCATGCTGTCCTCTCAAACAGCACACCATCCAGCCCTGTGCCCAATGTCACCAGGCAATCTGTGGGATCTGAGGAGGTCCTTAGCCTCCACCCGTAGTGGGACAGGGGAAGGGTATCCTTTTACATGTCAGATTTAGCTGTGGTGTCCTTACCAATCCTAAAACCCTTAACAGGGCACTGACCCAAATCTTGGGTTTGGTTCTAGCCTATGGTTGCTACATTGCCACTAGGTTTATACCATCCAGAAGTCTGTGGGACGAGGGGCTAGATTTGTACTGGGCAAGGCCTTTGTCCCCAAAATGGAGAAGCAGAAACTGCCCTAATAGCTAAGACTCCCTGGAATTTGAAGATAGCATGAAGTCTGTATGCTGAGGAAGGAAGTGGAGAGAGGCCTGGCAATGTCCTGCAGCAGTCTGAGGGGTGAGGACTCCTAAAGCGAGTCCCTCACAGACTGCCTCCTTCCACAGCTCCTGACCTATACTCCAACACAACTGGGCCTGGCTCTGTGGGCAGTGGAGGCTGGCTCTTCGGGTTACCTGCCTTTGGGTAAAGATATCCAAAGCAGATGGGACAGGAGCTGAGCTGCCCTCTGCCTGGCTTGGTGTATGTGGGGCATCCTGGATATGATCCTGATCCTTCTGGGGATAGAGCAGGCCCCTCCCTTGATACTGCTGACAACTCAGCCCGGAGGGCCTGAACGTGATGAGCCATTTTGCCAAGGCCTCTCCAGCTTCAACAGGATTCAGGATCATCTCTCCTGCTACTAGGGCCCTGAACCTACCCAGAGCAGAAGTCACAGGAGGCATCAGAACTGACTGCACAGGCTTCAGTGAGAGAAGCTTCAGGCCAGACCTGAGCTCTTCCTGCCTGCTTTCCAAAGACCAGTCGCCCTGCGGAGTGGGAGAGAACTGCCCTACACGGCTTCTGAGAGGTTAGCTGGGAGTGCTGCTTCAGCAGTTTCTCCCTGCAACAGGTATTCAGAGTTGGGGCAGAAGTGGGAGGGTGAAACATGAGAGAGACAATGCGTCCGGGCAGCTTCTGATGCCCAGCCAACTAGTAAACTAATTAAAACAATTTAAACTGTTAAGAAAATTTTTGTGGTTTTATTGTATCATGAGGCATTGAAACATCTGAACAAATCAATGTCTGGGCGGTGAGGCAGCTGCTTTCTCCTTCACTTCTTTGGGTTACTAGAGCAACTTGTCAGTAGATTAAAAAAAAAAAAAAAAAAAAAAAAGGACAACCTTTTGCATTACTTAAGTCTTTCCAAGGCATGCGCTGGTACAACACAAACTTCTCCCGTCAGATGCAACTAGTCTAGCATCCAAACATCATGCACAACACCTCAGTGGCAGCAGCGCACTGCGCCCACTCCCACCGCGGCCCTGCTCATTTGTGCATGATATTTGGAGCATCTGGAGGAGTGGGAATAGTATTGGGAAGAGGAGGGAGGAGGAAACAGCGTGAGTGCCTAGCTGAGAGGAGGTCAGCCAAAGTTGTGCAGGGCGAGCCTGAACATGTCATTGGTGCAAACCCAAGCATCGTTGATGTTCTTTAATAGGAACATCTGGTGGAACCCCATGATGGGGTCTTCATCCGCCTATGAGGAGAGAAAAGAGGATTCAGTAAGGGGATCAAGAAACAGGAAGGGAATTCAGTGGTAGGAGAAGAGGGCAAAAAAATGTTGACTTTAGGATCAGGCCCTACTGTCCTGAACTCAAATCCCAGTGTAGCCAAGGGGTACTTGTGAATGTGAATTGATGTAATGTATGAAACAATGCCCTGGGCACATGTAGGCCAACAATCAGCCACGCCTATGTGTGCTATGTGTGCTTAAACTGCACAATAATTCACCCTTAGCTACAGCAAAAGAGCAGAGGATGTACCTGCCTCCAAGCACATATCTCCAGACACAAGTGATCACAATTTTGAAACGAATCCCATAGTATTTACCAAGTAACTTATAGAGTATCAAAAAAACTGCAAACAATCTTGAAAACATAGGTTCACTATCCAATGATGTTTCCTGTCATGTAATAAACAGTATTTGAGATGAAAAAAAAGGGCAAGAAACCTGCAGCCAAACTGCAGAAAACTAGGATGAGACCTAGTTGAAATAGGAGCCTAGCTAACCAGCACTGTCTCTAACATCACCTGCTTTCTGGGAATTATCGTCATCAAGGAGGCAAATCAGTTGTTTGGGAGCTCCAAATTGGACAGAATCACCAGGAAGAACCTGAAGCCGGTGGGAAGCAGCAGTGTTTACTATCTTTGCCTGAGAAAGTGAACAATGAGCTCCCTACAGAGACCTCCTGAATTCTGTGCCTCTTCAGGCACAGGCACTGAGCAGGACATCCTGAACAGGCAGGAGAAACTGACAGGAAAGTCCAGGCCAGAAAGCAGGTGCCTCTGCGTCCACTGCAGAGGCCCACAGGACCACCTACACACCCACTCTGGACTCAGGAAGCCCTGTCCCGGCTAGCCTAGAGAAAGAGAGCATGTGACCATGTTATTATTGTAAGACACAAGCCCAGGCCGAGGGGCAGCCAATTTGTCCTGCTACTTTTGGGAAAAAGGGTGTTTTTGTAAACAGAATCTGGCTTTATTTATTTAGAGACAGAGTTTCACTCTTGTTGCCCAGGCTAGAGTGCAATGGTGCAATCTCAGCTCACCGCAACCTCTGCCTCCCAGGTTCAAGCGATTCTCCTGCCGCAGCCTCCCGTGTAGATGGGATTACAGGCATGTGCCACCACGCCTGGCTAATTTTGTATTTTTAGTAGAGACAGGGTTTCTCCATGTTGGTCAGGCTGGTCTCAAACTCCTGACCTCAGGTAATCTGCCTGCCTCGGCCTCCCAAAGTGCTGGGATTACAGGCGTGAGCCACCGCGCCCAGCCCAGAATCTGACTTTAATATGCTGAAGCACAACAGGTCCTTGGAGAGTTCTTGGGGGGTCTGAGGGACCACAGGAAGTCTCTGAGAATAATAGGTCTTGAGAAGGAGGAAGGAAAATGCAAAGAGAAATAGGTGGCTCACGCCTATAATCCCAGCACTTTGGGAGGCCAAGGCAGGTGGATCACCTGAGGTCAGGAGTTCAAGACCAGCCTGGCCAACATAGTGAAACCCTGTCTCTACTAAAAATACAAAAAATTATCTGGGTGTGGTGGCGGGCAGCTGTAATCCCAGCTACTTGGGAAGCTGAGGCTGGAGAATTGCTTGAACTCGGAAGGCAGAAGTGTAGTGAGCTGAGATTGTGCCACTGCATTCCAGCCTAAGCAACAAGAGTGAGACTCCGTCTCAAAAAAAAAAAAAAAAAAGAAAAGAAAAGAAATAGGAGTTCCAGGAATCTGCTTTGCTCAGCAGGCGAGGAGCCAGCAGCCAGCCTGAGGAGTGGTAGCAAGGGCTGCAGGAGTGGACTGCCTCTCCGCACCCAGCTAGCCTGTCCACCTTGACCTTAGGGCAGAGTGGGAGCCTAGTGGCTTGGCACCCTAGTCCCATCCTACTCCTATACTTCTCCCTTTTCCAGATAAAGGCTCTAGACCAGTGTCTGCCAATAGGACTTTCTGCAGTCACAAAAATGTTCTATATGGCTAGTACAACCGAAGAAGTACATTTTATTTAATCTTAATTAATGTAACTTAAAAATTGCCACCTACATGTGGCTAATGGCTAGCATACTGAACTACGCAGCTCTAGACAGTCACTTTGTCTGGGTGTCCCTAGATAAGCAGGTCACATCCACAGGGAAAGCAGGGGTACAAGACTCTCCTCTGCCTGCCCACCCCTCCCTACCACTGTTGCAGTACCATTACCTTAAGCTGGCCCACAACCATGCTGATGATGCAGCTATCTGGAGTGGGCTGATGGTCCTGCGCGGTGATGCTGTGCTGGATTTTCTGGAACGGAAGGCTCTACAAGAGAGAGAGTGGGAGGTGGGAGAACCAAGGCCAGAAGGGGTGGGAAAGGAGCCACCTGCACCCTGGCTTTCATCCCTACTTACAGACAACTTCTCCACAATGGCAGCTTTCCCCTGGAACTGTTGTCCTTCCCACGTAAGGCATGACGCGTCAATCTGAAAAAGGCACAGGAAACCCCAGGGTTGGGGCCTCAGAGTACAAGTATCTCTAAGGCCCTGGAAAGACTCTGAAAAGGGCCTTGCTTGGAGAAGTGTGGCCACACTTCAGTTTCCCTGTCTAAAGAAGGAGACTGAGTATAGCCCCCAAACATTACACTATCAACATCTTCTACCCCATTGACCCTGGGCCCAGGCTCTGAAAGACTATTTAATAAAATATACTTCCCATTTGTATTTAAGAAGTCATATGGTCTCTGATATGCATAGGCCCAGGAGGGCTATATTGGCCTGAGCTCAGCCATCCTGCTGTGTGGTCAGTCAGTGTCAGTCCCAAAAGGTCATCAGAAATGTGGCCAGGCACGGTGGCTCACACCTGTAATCCCAGAACTTTGGGAAGCCAAGGCGGGAAGATCATGAGGTCAGGAAATCGAGACCAGCCTGACCAACATGGTGAAACCCCAGCTCTACTAAAAATGCAAAAATTATCCAGGCATGGTGGCGCACGCCTGTAATCCCAGCTACTTAGGAGGCTGAGGCAGGAGAATTGCTTGAACCCAGGAGGCGGAGGTTGTAGCGAGCCGAAATCGCACCACTGCACTCCAGCCTGGGTGACAGAGCAAGACTCCATCTCAAAAAAAAGTCATCAGAAATAACTTGGAAAAATTCCACATTCATCACCCTCCAGGGCCGAGGCTAAGTTCCACTGTGGACTTTCTAGCTAGCCTTCTGGATACCCATGGGGTCAGGGAGAGATAGAGGCTGACAGGGCCTTCCAAGGCCTAGTCTGGGACCCTCCCTACCACCAAGAAGCAAAATCTCAAATGTAACCCACTTAGCTTAGTTCCACCTCAAATCTTCCCTTCCACAGCCTTCAAGGGCAGAACTCAAAAGGGCCTCTGCTGCTTACTAGCTGTGACATTAAGTAAGTTATTTCTCTGAGTCTTAGTTTCCTAACCTTCAAAGGGGTAATGTGCTGAGTATTATGAAATAATAAATATAAATTGTTATTTTAGGACCTTGCTAACTCTCTTCTCTGGCTCAGGCCTGCTTTAAGAGATAATGAGGCCAGGTGCAGTGGCTCACACCTGTAATCCCAGCACTTTGGGAGGCCAAGGTGGGTAGATCACTTGAAGTCAGGTGTTCCAGACCAGCCTGGCCAACATGGTGAAACCCCGTCTCTCCTAAAAATACAAAAATTAGCTGGGCATGGTGGTGCGCGCCTGTAACCCCAGCTACTTGGGAGGCTGAGGCATGAGAATTGCTTGAACCTGGGAGGCAGAGGATGCAGTGAGCCAAAATCGCATGAATGCACTCCAGTCTAGGTGACAGAGTGAGACTCCATCTCAAAAAAAAAAAAAGGGAGAGTGATAATGAGGCACAAGTGCCAGGATCTCAGGTCAGATCACTTCAAGGTTTCAAAAACTCTATGCTGGGCATGGTAACTCACACCTGTAATCCCAGCACTTTGGGAAGCCAAGGCAGGCGGATCACCTGAGGTCAGGAGTTGGAGACTAGCCTAGCCAACATGGTGAAATGTCACCTCCACTAAAAATACAAAAATTAGGTGTAGCCGGGCGCGGTGGCTGTAATCCCAGCACTTTGGGAAGCTGAGGCGGGCAAATCACCTGAGGTCAGGAGTTCAAGAACAGCCTGGCCAACATGGTGAAATCCCATCTCTACTAAAAAATACAAAAATTAGCCGGGCGTGGCAACACGTGCCTGTAGTCCCAGATACTTGGGAGGCTGAGACGGGAGAATAGCTTGAACCCAGGAGATGGACATTGCAGTGAGCCAAGATTGCACCACTGCACTCCAGCCTGGGCGACAGAGTGAGACTGCATCTCAAGAAAAAAAAAAAAAAATTAGGCTTGGTGGTGCATGCCTGTAGCCTCAGCTACTCCTGAGGCTAGGCACAAGAATCGCTTGAACCCAGGAGGCAGAAGTTGCAGTGAGCTGAGATCACCCCACTGCACACCAGCTTTGGTGACAGAGTGAGACTCTGTCTCAAAAAAAAAAAAAAAAACTCTACTATGATAATGACAATCAAATATCTGTGCTGGAATTGGTCTTCCACTAATAAAATTTCATTATTTTTTCCAAAATTTCTGAATGGACACTGACTTTCTGGAGACAGACACAGAAGACTGTGGAGAGTCAGCCCAATCAGGCTCTGAGACTGTGCCTGGATTACTCCTAACACCCCCAACCTGGGCTCACCTGCCTGATCAATCACATTTTTGTGACTGACTCTCAGGCAGAGTCAAGTACAATTAGTTCTTGGTGTATATGAACATCGTTAAAAGAGCAGCAAATGCCGGGCGCAGTGGCTCACGCCTGTAATCCCAGCACGTTGGAAGGCCAAGGTGGGAGGATCACGAGGTCAGGAGTTCGAGACCAGCCTGGCCAACATGGTGAAACCCCATCTCTACTAAAAATACAAAAAATTAACTGGCCATGGGGGCAGGCGCCTGTAATCCCAGCTACTCAGGAGGCTGAGGCAGGAGAATCACTTGAACCCAGGAGGCGGAGGTTGCAGTGAGCTGAGATCGAGCCATTGCACTCCAGCCTGGCGAAAGAGCAAGACTCCATCTCAAAAAAAAAAAAAAAAGAGCAATGCCTGCATAGAAGGGTTTGTGAAATGACCTATCAGCCTCCCTGGGCTAACCTCATTTGTTTTCCATGAGCATTCAGGAGCCTTGGATCCAAAAGGAAGCTGGACCCCAGGCCTCCAGGAGAGCTCAGCTTTGCACTGAGGATGCTCATGGCTGCTGCCTCCAGAGGGCACCATGAGCCCTAACCTCTGCCTGTTGCTGCCCAATCCAAAACCATGTGCCATGACAAGTGCTGGCCACATGGAATGGCAAGCCCAGAACACCCTGCCCAGAATAGCAGGATTCTCACTCTTGTGGAAGTTGACAAAAGGAAAAGTATAGACCAGGTAATTACTTGGGCCAAGCGTCAGACCCCTGTCCCGTGGACAAAAGCTCAGATACAGAGGTGTAGCCAGTCCAGATAGGGCTGCCAGAACTTGTGAACTGGACACACTGGCCCAACATCCAAATTGATCCCCTGGGGTCCATTCTGGCCCTAGAGCTGGAAACTTACGTAAATTGCGCCTAGTTGGGTTCTATCATTATCAAATAACTGGTAGTAATGTTGAATGAAGCTGGATCCAATCTGCTCCCAAATTGGCTTGTCTCCCATTCTGGAGCGTCACCCGGCCTCACGGAGACCTGCAAGACCAATGAGACCAGGAGGGAAGCATTGGTACCACGAGAGTAGGTGACCAGCCACTGACCCCCACCCCTCACTGGCCTTCCTGGAGTCCTTTGCTGAGATCTGTTCTCTCAGAGAACACGGACAGGCCCTGGGGAACTGGCAGGAGACCCCTCCCAAGCCAGACCAGTGCTAGGAGCCCAGAGGTAGATCAGACCCAACCTTTCCTTTGAGTTCTTGGTTGATGAGACACATAGATGATAGGGTCGTGGAGCACACAGGAGGGGTGCTAAGGGTAGATCTACAACAAAGAAAGGTCAGAGCAGGCCCTTGAAAGCCCAGTAAGGGGAGGGGCCTTATGGGAGGAGTTAAGCACTCCTCCAGTATCTTTCCATGTAATCCTCTCAACAACCTGCAAGGACAGAGTTATTGCTATTCTTTCCACTTTACAGCCAAGAACAACTGATACCTGTGTGTGTGTACTATTTTGTACTACAGCCCTCAGGCCCCCAACACTGTCCCAGGGCTACGCTGACAGATGGAAGACCCAGTGAGGATGTGGGGAGATTCTCAAGGCCCCTCTTCTTTTTTTTTTTTTTTTTTTGAGACAGAGTTTCACTCTTGTTGCCCAGGCTGGAGTGCAATGGCGTGATCTTGGCTCACTGCAACCTCCGCTCCCTGGGCTCAAGTGATTCTCCTGCCTCAGCCTCCAGAGTAGCTGGGATTACAGGCGCCCGCCAACACACCCAGCTAATTTGTATTTTTAGTAGAAATGGGATTTCACCATGTTGGCCAGGCTGGTCTCGAACTCCAGACTGCAAGTGATCCACCCGCCTTGGCCTCCCAAAGTTCTGGGGTTACAGGCGTGAGCCACTGTACCCAGCCAAGGGCCCTCTTCTGCCAAAAACAGCAAGTGATCCCTTAGTCTCATGGGGGCAGTTTACTTCCCCGAGGCCAGGTGATTACCTGACCTGGCCCTTTCTAGGATATTTCTTCATTGATGGGAGTGACTCCTACCCACTTCAGAGCTGGGGAAATGAGTTCAAGGATCAGAGGGAAAGCTGAGGGTTGTGGGAAGAGGGGATGGAGGCTGTGAAAGGAAACGTGTCATCCCTTCATATCCCCTCATCCCAGCATTGCTTTTACCCTAAGGAGCTGTCTCTCTTGGGTCTCTGAGAGGAGGCCCCCTCCCAACTAGAGATCATGGCTGTAAGGATACTGGATGGAAAACCCAAGCCCCAGATGGGAGAGCCGCTTGGGCTTTGCTAGGCTGCTTCCAAGTAGGGAAGCCCACATCTTGCTGCAGATCCCCTGACTGCAGACCCACATGTTGTTCTGTGGATGGCCCCAACTGTAGAGGAGCCCATCCCCTCTGTCCTGATAATAGGACTCTGAACCAAAGCAGTGAGGAGGTGGGTTCCACCCCAGCAGACAAGCATTTGCAGTGGTGGGATCTGATGCAAGTCACTGCCCTTCTTAGGGCCTCAGCCTCCTCCACTCTAAGATGGGGATGGCAACCTGACAGTGCCGGTGGTTGTGAAGCTTCTCTAAAGGAACATGATAAAGCCCTCAGCTCAACATGGTAAGTGCTAGCTCACTCCAGTCCGTGTGACCTCGCCCAAAGCCAGAGGAGCCAGCGGGGAGGAATCGTGTAGGGAAAGAGTGAGAACGCAGCCAATCCTCCGCTCTGTGACCAACACTCAAGCCAATGAGGGAGCAGGAAGCTAAGCCAGCTTTATTTTAGGTCCCCTAGGAGGTAGTGGCACTAAAAATAGAAGCTCAGTGCTGGGATGACTAAGAAATGTCCAGGAAAATCTAAAGCAAGCAGGGGAGAAAGCTTGGATCCAGTCACGCCTGCCACACAGGAACACAAGGTGTGTCCTAGTTCATACTCTGCCAAGAAAGAAATCAACAAGTGGGGAAAGCACAGGACCATCATCTAGTCTTCACTGTGGTCTTGGTCACATTTCCAAGAGGTCAGACGCTGGCTGTACTCACACACAAACTTAGAGGACCTAAGGCAGAGCACAGCTCCCACCTCTGGTATTTCTGCCCCGTCCACCTGGTACTTGCTATGCTTAGTCACTCAATGTGTCCTGACCCTGCTGCAGCTTCCAAGGTGCCATACCCAGTGCCTAAGAGCTCTGAGGGTAGGGGAAAAGCTGGAGGAATGGATAAGGGCCACGTCTCCTTCTACCTTTGGCTCAGAGCAAAGTTGGGCAGTCCTCAGAAAGGATATGCCAACCAGAAGAAACAGCACCAGCAAATGTCCCGGGGCATGAAAAGGGTCTCGCTCTGTCCCCCAGGTCAGGGTACAGTGATGCCATCTCATCTCCCTGTAGCCTCGACCTCCAGGACTCAAGCAATCCTCCCACTTCAACCTCCCAAGGAGCTGAGACTCCAGGCAAGCACCACCACGTCTGGCTGCTTTTTGTGTTTTCTGTAGAGACCAGGCTTCACCATATTGCTCAGGCTGGTCTCAAACTCCTGAGCTCAAGTGATCCACCCAGCTTGGCCTCTCAAAGTGCTGGGATTACAGGCGTGCACCACCATACCCGGCCTGTGATAACTTTCTGATACAAAAACTCCTTGACTGAAGTGGTGGTAGAAGGAAATGGGGTGGAGGGATAAAGGAAGAGAAAGACCCTTTGGCCTGGTAGGGCAGAGAAGAGTGGGGAAGAGTAAGCTCGCTGAGGAATAGGACACATCAGGGGCTCCCAGAAAATGACAAGGAAACTTCAAAGCTATGTGGGATTGAGGCCTGCTTCACTGTCTTGTGTTTATTTCCAAGTAGTGATCACAACAGCCACATAGTCAGAATCCACTGTCATCCAGTGATGTCGCTGGGTCTTGCCCTAAGCTCATCTGGTACATCAGTGCTGACACTGGGTCCTCTGGTCAAGGCCTCTCTTTTTTCTGCTAACTCTGCATCCCTGAGCTCTAAACCACAAAGCTGACCATGCTCCTCCCCTACAAACACCCTTGCTTTTGGCTTAAAGGCCAAACTCCCTAAGCTCCACAGGTGGCCATCCACCTTCATCCCCATCTCCCTAGCCATTCCCTCCTACCTCGATCCAGCTACATACAGACACAACAGAACCTACCGAGAGCCTGCTCACCATGTTTTGTACACAGGAAAGTCCCCTCCTGCGATCCCCACCCTTCCCACGGGAGGCAACACTCTTGAGTCCAAAAAAAGAAGCAAGAGTGCAGAGCCCCCATCCTATCCCCATGCAACATGAGGGAGGGGTCCAGGCCAGGCTGGAAGATGTTCCCCAGAATAGCCAGCAAGCTCTGATCTTGTTTCTAACACATTTACTGTGCAAGTAACAGGCTGGAAACAAAAAAGCCCGGGCTCAGAGGCAGCCTCACATTAGACTGGGGACTGACCATCATGACAGCTTCTCCTACAGCTCTTGTGAGAGGGCCGCTGACCACACCATCTCCTGCTTCACCCCAACAGTCCGCAGGCTGAGGCCAGGCTCCTTGAGGAGCAGAAAAGACTCTGATGACCTCTCACCCACTGAACACCAGCCTTCACTGACCCTTAGGTCTCTGTGAGTGCAAAGACCCTCCAAGAGTGTCTCAGCAACTGTGGCCCTCTCCCAACACATTTGCACAGAGGTAGAGATGCCCCAGCCTTGTGAATAATTTTCAACTGTTCAGCCATAGATCCCAGGTTAAAACCTCTGACCCAGGAGATCCCGTTAGGCAACAGAAAAACTCCATTTTTATCTTCCAATTTTAAGTGTTTCCAAGAACAAAACTCAAAATAACTGTCTGGCTGTGAACACTTCATTTTCACTAATGCATATGAGGCACAGAAATGTGCAAAGAGCTTATGTGCACTTGTTTGTAACCACACCCTGTGAGTCAACCCCCTTGTTAGAGATGACCAAAAGGAGATTCAGCGAGGTTAGCCAACTCCAACTCGCTCTAGGTCAGCAGCTGATAGGTGGTGGAATTGGACTGACCAGATTTGGAGGCCTCTCCAGAGTCAGGACTTCTAGTGACAACTTGGGCCTGGAGACAAGAACAGACTACATCAGTGAGAGCACTCCTCTGAGCCTGGCTCTCTCAGAAAGGGGCAAGGCAGTCCTGAACCAGGGCTTCCACCTCCAAACAAAGGCCTCAGGCAGAAGAGTTCCACATCAAACCTAGAGTCCAAACAACAGGAGTTTTCATGGAGGATGATGTCAGCTTTCTCAAACCTTCGAGGTCACAACCCTGTTCTACCATCTCAGCAAAGCAGACAGAGCAGACAGAGATCCTAGCCTGAGGCAGGAGAGTGATCGAGAAGACGATATCACTCCTTCCAGACTGGCACACAGAAAGATTCTCATGTGTCTGCTGAAGCCCACAGGGAATGCCAGCAGATTTGCATGGCCTGCAGTGAGGGCCCCAAAATCGGTACCAGTCGTGGCTATCCTCCACACATGCTATCATGGAGGCCAAAAACACAGCCCTGAAGCACAGCCTGGAAAGGACTCCTCCAACAGGGAAACTGATAGCCAACATGGCTTAAACCCCTCAGGCCCAAGGCTGGGCATGGTAGCTCACATCTGTAATCTCAGCACTTTGGGAGGCCCATGCAGGAGGATCACTTGAGTCCAGGAGTTCCAGACCGGCCTCAGCAACAAAGCCCCATATCTACAAAAAATTTTAAAAATTAGCCGGGCATGGTGGTTCACTCCTGTAGTCTCAGCTACTCAGGAGGCTGAGGTGGGAGGATCACCTGAGCCTGGGAGGTCCAGGCTACAGTGAGCTGTGAACTTACCACTGCAATCCACCCTGAGTGACAGGGCAAGACTCTTCCTCAGAACAAACAAAAAGGCTGGGCATGATGGCTCACACCTGTAATTCCAGCACTTTGGGAGGCCAAGGTGGGCGGATCACATGGTCAGGAGATCAAGACCATCCTGGCTAACTAACATGGTGAAACCCCGTCTCTACTAAAAATACAAAAAATTAACTGGGCGTGGTGGCAGACACCTGTAGTCCCAGCTACTTGGGAGGCTGAGGCAGCAGAATGGGGTGAACCCAGGAGGCGGAGCTTGCAGTGAGTGGAGATTGCACCACTGCACTCCAGCCTGGGCAACAGAGCCAGACTCCATCTCAAAAAAAAAGAAAAAAAAAACAATAAAATATCTGGCCATGGTGGTGTACACCTGTAATCCTAGCTACCCGGGAGGCTGAGGCAGAATTGCTTGAACCCGAGAGGTGGAGGCTGCAGTGAGCTGAGAACGCCCCACGGCATTCTAGCCTGGGTGACAGAGTGAGGCTCCATCTCCAAAAAAAAAAAAAAAAAAAAGGCCTGGCGCAGTGGCTCACGCCTGTAATTTCAACATTTTGGGAGGCCAAGGCGGGTGGATCACCTGAGGTCAGGAGTTCCAGACCAGCCTGGGCAACATGGTGAAACCCCATCTCTACTAAAAATACAAAAATCAGGCCAGGCGCGGTGGCTAACGCCTCTAATCCCAGGACTTTGGGAGGCTGAGGCGGGTGGATCACCTGAGGTCGAGAGTTCCAGACAAGCCTGGCCAACATAGAGAAATCCCGTCTCTACTAAAAATACAAAAAATTAGCTGGGCATGGTGGCAGCTAATTTTTCCCTGTAATCCCAGCTACTCAGGAGGTTGAGGCAGGAGAATCGCTTGAACCCGGAAGGCAGAGGTTGCGGTGAACCGAGATTGTGCCATTGCACTCTAGCCTGGGCAACAAAAGCAAAATTCCACCTCAAAAAAAAAAACAAAAAAAAACAAAAACATCAGCTGGGTGTGGTGGCATGCACCTGTAATCCCGGCTACTTGGGAGGCTAAGGCAGGAGAACTGCTTGAACCTGAGAGGTGAAGGTTGCAGTGTGCTGAGAACACCCCACTGCACTCCAGCCTGGGCAACAGAGTGAGACTCCATCTCAACAAACAAACAAAAACAAACCCTTGGAGCCAGAGTGTAAAAAGCATCTTGCGGGTGTGGTGGCTCACACCTGTAATCATGACTGTAATCCCTCGGACACTTTGGGAGTCCAAGGCAGGAGGACTGCTTAAGCCCAGCAGTTCAAGACCAGCCTGAACAACATAGTGAGACCTCATGTCTACAGGAAAAAAAAAAAAAAAAAGCTGGACATAGTGGAATATGCCTGTAGCCCCAGTTACTCGGGAGGCTGAGGTGGGAGGATGGCTTGAGCCAGGGAGGTCCAGACTGGGCAACACAGTGAGACCTTGTCTCAAAAAAAAAAAAGTGTCCTGAAGGCAGAGCAGCAGCAACCAGACAGGAAGACACTGCTGGGTGTCAGTCCTTCTGGAAGTCCCCCACTGATTTTATGGTCTGAGGAGGGGTGCTACTATGTATTCTGTCCCATGGCACCTGGAACAAAGTCTCAACCACTTATCCTGTCCTAGGTGACCTGGCCCTCCTGGCTGTCCAACCTCATCTCTTGCCACTCCCTCCCCTCCTCTACAGTTGCACCAGGCAATTTCCTCTATCTGGAACATGCTGAGTCTGTTCTCATCGCAGGGCTTTGTAACTGCTGCTCCTTCTATCTGGACCACTCTACTTCCTAGATCTTCGTGTGTCACATATGTGCCAGCTCGAATGTCACCTCCTCATTCACACCTTCCCTGACCACTTGGTCTAAAGTAGCTGTCTAGTGGCCAGGTACAGTGGCTCACGCCTGTAATCCCAGCACTTTGGGAGGCTGAGCAGGCAGATCACTTGAGGTCAGGAGTTCGAAACCAGCCTGGCCAACATGGTGAAACCCCGTCTCTACTAAAAATACAAAAACTAGCCAGAAATGGTGGCATGCGCCTATAGTCCCAGCTACTCGGGAGGCTGAGGTGGTAGAATCACTTGAACCAGGGAGGCAAATATTGTAGTGAGCTGAGATCATGCCATCGCACTCCAGCCTGGGCGACAGAGTGAGATTCGGTCTCAATTAAAATAAATAAATAATAAAGTAGCTGTCTGATTACCCATTTTGCCTCCTGTATTGTTTTCTTAGCACTTATCACTGCATGACATTGTCACATTTTGGTATTTGTTTACGGTCTATCTCCCTGACAAAGCACCCCTAGTCATCCCTGTTCCCATGGTACCTGGCCCAGCCCTCAATAACTATTTGTTGACTAAGTGCATGAGTGTGTCAGAGCCTGGGCTGAGAGGCCAGCCCTTCTTCTCTGGAGGAGGAGTAAGTTCTGGGCAAACTCCACTCAAGTGGCCTACTGACCCACTTCCCCTCCACCCACACCTTCTGTCCAAGCTGTGAGGAAACAATTATTTGTTGTCCACCCAGCTATCTGTCTATGGCATGTGGCAATTGGGGCTTGGCCCCAATACTCTCTCATTCCCAAGGTCCTAGTGAGAGACAGCTGTGGCTAAACAGCAGGCACAGCCACACCCTCAAAGACCTGGCCTCTAGCCTGCTCCACTTCTCCCTTGTTATTTGACCCTTTGACTCTGTCCCATCATTAGTAATTGTAGGATGTTAGGAGGTAATGAATGGGGTATGGAGCAGGACCCAGCTGTAAGGAGTCAGTATGGGTTCCTAGGTGAATACTAGGTCAACAGCTAGGAAGAAGGTAGGTATCTCGCCCACACCATGGAGATGGCCTAGAATCAGGAATGGAAACTGCCTGGCCCGCCACTCCCCTGGCTGAAAGATGGAGTGCAATCAGCCCAGATGGCTGGCCAGGACAGAATCCTTTCCTGGGGCTGTCACCTGAGGTCTAGGTGCCCACAGCACCCTAAGGGCCCCTTCCTCCTCTTCTGCCTGCAGGGAGGGTTCTAGAGCCACTGGGCTTCCCTGACTGGCCCAGCTGAATCCCGAGACCTGCATTCTGGTCTCTGCTCTGCACTCACTCCCTATGTAACCTCCCTTTCCCCAGTGACTCAGAAGACCTCTGGGGCCCCATTCCTTCTACACAGCTCCCATCTGTGAACTGAGCCTCAGGCCATGAACTTGATTGTCAGGTAAACATGGACTTGGCTCCCCTAATGGGGCTTGAGACCCCTAAGTGACCACTCCTGTGGCCTGGCCAACACTGTTGTGACACGCTGAGACTGAGAAGAGCAGGGAATAAAGGGATGACCATGGCGTCCACAGGGTGGTGGAGGGAACACCTCCTGTGAGTCAAACACTTCTGTGTTCTCTCACTTGAGTCTCACAACAAGCCCTGTGAAGCTGGTATGATTATCTTCACTTTATAGACAAGGAAACAAAGACTCCAAGAGGTTAAGAAAGAATTTAAGACCACAAAAGGCCACTGGCATAGCCAGCATTAGAATGTCCACAAAACTGGCCGAGATGGGGCCGGGCACAGTGGCTCATGCCTGTAAACCCAGCACTTTGGGAGGCCAAGGCAAGTAGATCACCTAAGGTCAGGAGTTTGAGACCAGCCTGGCCAACATGATGAAACCCCATCCCTATAAAAAATACAAAAAATTGGCCATGTGTGGTGGCAGGCGCCTGTAATCCCAGCTACTCTGCAGGCTGAGGCAGGATAATTGCTTGAACCCAGGAGGCAGAGGTTGCAGTGAGCCAGGATCACGCCACTGCACTCCAGCCTGGGCAACGAGAGCAAAACTCCGACTCAAAAAGGAAAAAAAAAAAAACCTGGGCCGGGGATGGTGGCTCACGCCTGTAATCCCAGCACTTTGGGAGGCCGAGGCAGGTAGATCACGAAGTCAGGAGTTCAAGACCAGCCTGGCCAAGATGGTGAAACCCTGTCTCTATTAAAAATATAAAAATTTGCCAGGCGTGGTGGTGGGTGCCTGTAATCCCAGCTACTCAGGAGGCTGAGGCAGAGAATTGCTTGAACCTGGGAGGTGGAGGTTGCAGTGAGCTGAGATCACACCACGGCACTCCAGCCTAGGCGACAGAGCGAGACTGTCTCAAAAAACAACAACAACAAAAAAAACTGGCCGAGATGCAAACAGCTGAGAGCCAATGTGGAGTAGCAGAAAGCACCTAAGTGACAAAATCAGGTGGCACAAGAACATGTCCATACACCTGTCCACCTTCTTCAGGGACGTCCAGATTGGCCACATCGTAACAGTGGGTGAGTGCCGGCCCCTGAGCAAGACAGTACGCTTCAACGTGCTCAAGGTCACCAAGGCCGCTGGCACCAAGAAGCAGTTCCAGAAGTTCTGAGGCTGGACATCTGCCCACTCCCCGCAATGAAATAAAGTTATTCTCATTTCCCCCATCCCCCCCCCCCGCCAAAAAAAAATCGGGTGGCAAGGAATGCAGCCCAGGCCTTGTCTTCCCCTATGAAATCAGCAAGCTCCATGAAGCCTCAGAATGGAAGAACCTGAGCACCTACTCAGCAGGTCAAAGCAGCTTTACACCTTAGGACAACTGAGAATTTGCATTCTCCTAGTCCTGAAACCACCTGCAAGTAGAATCAGTATCTCCACACAGAGCTCTTTCCTGGGGCAGCAAGCTTTCCAGTTTCTGCCTTCGGGAGACCCACTGGCTCTGATGGAATCATTCGAGGCTTTAAGAAACAAACATTCCAAAATTCCCCCAGTTTACTGAGGACACTGGGGCAAACAGCCCTCAGTTCCCAGGTACCCCAGAAACCCCATCCCCATAGCAGCCCTGTCTCCAGCCTGTGGGCTTAGGGAGCTGGCACACAGCAGGTACAGCAACAAATGAGTAACGCCCAAGACAATGAAAAGAAGTTCTTGGCCACTGGTCAGCCAGCAGTAGGAGCCCTGTGGCCCCTAGGCAGGCCACCCTGGGCCTCGTGTCCCTCTCCCTTGGCCACTAAGACACGTTCCCAGCCAAACCCAGACCCAAGCAAAGCATTCTGCCCAGGAGGGCACACTCCAGCTGATAGGGTGAGGAAAAAGAGGGTGAATAATATCACATGGCCTAAGTCACTCCAAGGATAATCCATACACTGCTGGCTCCCCGAGGGAGGGACTCAAGAATTCCTGCCATATATGATCAAAGGAAGAGAGAATCACAGAATCTCAAAGCCAGGAAAGGGGTAGCCAACTCAAACTGAACTGCAAACACACAAACATCATTCTCAAATGCCCTATCAAAACATTAATTAAAAAAAAAAACAAACCAGCACCCAGCACAAGGTTCGGCTCAACCTCAGCTTAAAGAAATCCTGCCCAACTTTTTTTTTTAAAGACAGAGATCTCCCTTTGTCGCCCAGGCTGGAGTGCAGTGGCGCCATCTTGGCTCACCGCAACCTCCGCCTCCCAGGTTCAAGCAATTCTGTTGCCTCCCGTGTAGCTGGGATTACAGGTACCTGCCACCATGCCCCGCTAATTTTTTGGAATCTTAGTAGAGACGGGGTTTTGCCATATTGGCCAGGTTGGTCTCAAACTCCTGACCTCAGATGATCCACCCACCTTGGCCTCCCAAAGTGCTGGGATTACAGGTGTGAGCCTCTGTGCCCGGCCAAGAAATCATGCCCAACTTTCAATGTCTATTCTGTGGAAAACTTTTAGGATTCACTCCCCTTGCCCCAAAAGGACTATTCCTCTGTCCTGGAGGCCTCAACGAAAATGGTCTGAATTGGATTCTAAAACAAGCGCTATTGGTATTTCCAAAGTCCCTGCTGTCTCCTGTTTCCCTCTGTAAGCCCCCAGGCAAGGGCCATCTGTTGAAGGAACATCCAAGGAGCCTCCCTGACCAGGTCTGCTGAACCTCCCACCTCTGTGGAGAATTCCTGTCTGGTGCCTGGGAAGATGCCCTGATGGGTACCACCACAGGAACAACTATTGGGCACTTAAAGTGACCATAAGAGGGTCTCAGTGAAAGGAGGAGAAGCCACAAACCCATGCTCCAGGCAGGGGACTAGAAGGCCTCGCACAGGCCAGGCAAGCAGTGGCTCACGCCTGTAATCCCAGCATTTTGGGAGGCCAAGGCGGGCAGACCAAGAGTTCAAGAGATCAAGATCATCCTAACCAAAATGGTGAAACCCCGTCTTTACTAAAAATACAAAATTTAGCTGGGCGTGGTGGCGCGTGCCTGTAATCCCAGCTACTTGAGAGGCTGAGGCAGGAGAATCGCTTGAACCTGGAAGGCAGAGGCTGCAGTGAGCTGAGATCATGCTACTGCACTCTAGCCTAGGTGACAGAGCGAAACTCCATCTCAAAAAGAAGGCCATGCACAACAGGCCAGGCGTGGTGGCTGTTCCCTATAATCCCAGTACTTGGGAGGTTGAGGCAGGAGGATCACCTGAGCTCAAGAGTTCTGAGACCAGCCTGGGCAACACAGTGAGATCCCGTCTCTACAAGAAGTTGTAAAACTTGGCTGGGCACAGTGGCTCACGTCTGTAATCCCAGGACTTTGGGAGGCTGAGGCAGGAGGATTGCTTGAGCCCGGAGTTCAAGACCAGCCTGGGCAAGATAGTGAGACTTTTGTCTCCACAAAAACTAAAAAATAGAATATAAAAATTAGCAGGTGTGGCCAGGCACAATGGCTCATGCCTGTAATCCCAGCACTTTGGAAGGCTGAGTGGGCAGATCACAAAGTCAGGAGTTCGAGACCAGCCTGGCCAATATGGTGAAACCCTGTCTCTACTAAAAATACAAAAATTAGCCAAGCATGGTGGCAGGAGCCAGTAGTCCCAACTACTTGGGAGGCTAAGGCAGGAGAATCTCTTGAACCCAGAAGGCAGAGGATGCTGTGAGCCGAGATCGTGCCACTGCACTCCAGCCTGGGAGACAGAGTGAGACTCCGTCTCAAAAATAATAATAATAATTAGCCAAGCGTGATGGCGCGCACCTGTAGTCCCAGCTACTCAGGAGGCTGAGGTGGGAGGACTGCTTGAGCCCAGGAGGTCAAGGCTGCAGTGACCTGAGATGGCACCAACTGCACTTTAGCAATGCCACAATCACAGCTCACTGCAGACTTGAACTTCTGGGCTGAAGTGATCCTCTTGCCTCACCTCCCAAGTAGCTGGGACTACAGGCACCCACCACCATACCTGGCTGGTTTCTATTTATTTAATTTATTTTAAAGACAGAGTCTCACTGTTGGTAAAAGAGTGAGACCTTATCTCATTAAAATAAAATAAAATAAAATAAAAAGGCTGCTGATGTACCCTAAGAAAAACTTTAAAAAGAAAGAAAAAAAGGGCCGGGAGTGGTGGCTCATGCCTGTAATCCCAGCACTTTGGGAGGCCAAGGTGGGTGGATCACCTGAGGTCGGGAGTTCGAGACCAGCCTGACCAACATGGAGAAACCCCATCTCTACTAAAAAGACAAAATTAGCCAGGCGTGGTGGCACATGCCTGTAATCCCAGCTACTAGAGAGGCTGAGGCAAGAGAATCGCTAGAACCCAGGAGGCAGAGGTTGCAGTGAGCCGAGATCGCGCCATTGCACTCCAGCCTGGGCAATAAGAGCGAAACTCTGTCTCAAAAAATAAAAAAATAAAGAAATAAAATAAAGAAAAAAAGGCCAGGCATGGTGGCTCACGCTTATAATCCCAGCACTTTGGGAAGCTGAGGTGGGCAGATCGCCTGAGGTCAGGAGTTTGAGACCAGCCTGGCCAACATGGCAAAACCCCATCTCTACTAGAAATATAAAAATTAGCCGGATTATACCGGCAGGCGGGTATAATCCCAGCCACTCGGAAGGTTGACACAGGAGAATTGCTTGAACCCGGAGGGCGGGGGTTGCAGTGAGCCGAGATTGCGACACATTACTTGAGCCTGGGCAAGAGTGACACTTCACTCCAGCCTGGGTGAAAAAAAAAAAAAAAGAAAAAAAGATAATAGTGTTTCGTTAAGGGAAACCTAGCCTTTTTTTTGGAGACAGGGTCTTGCTAGAGTGTCCCCAGGCTACAGTGCAGTGGCATGATCATAGCTCACGGTTCCTTGACCTCCTGCAGCCTCTTGAGCAGCTGGAACTACAGGTATACAACACCACAACCACACTGGCTATTTTTTTATTTTTCTTTTGTAGAAATGGGTATTGCTATGTTGACAAGGCTGGTTTTGATCTCCTGGCCTCAAGCAATGCTCCAGCTTCAGAGCTGGTGCTGAATCCTAGAATTTTTTATATAAGGTGGCTTCTAGTTATGAATTTTTTTTTTTCAAGATGGAGTTTCGCTGTTGTTGCCCAGGCTGGAGCGCAATGGCACAGTCTCAGCTCACTGCAACCTCCGCCTCCCAGGTTCAAGCGAGTCTCCTGCCTCAGCCTCCTGAGTAGCTGGGATTACAGGCATGCACCACCACGCCCAGCTAATTTTCATATTTTTAGTAGAGACAGGGTTTTTCCATGTTGGTAAGGCTGGTTTCGAACTCCTGACCTCAAGTAATCCACCCACCTCAGCCTCCCAAAGTGCTGGGATTACAGGCGTGAGCCACTGCGCCCAGACTTGTTCTGAAATTTGAAAATTCTGTGTCTCCAGGGTGGAAACATCACACACCGGGGCCTGTCCTGGGGCGGGGGGAGTGGGGAGGGATAGCATTAGGAGATACACCTAATGTAAATGACGAGTTAATGGGTGCAGCACATCAACATGGCGTTATGTATACATATGTAACAAAACTGCAAGTTGTACACATGTACCCTAGAACTTTAAGTATAATAATAATAAAAAAAACAAAATTCTGTGTCTCCCTTGTTTTTTGAGACAGGGTCTCACTCTGTCACCAGGCTGCAGTGCAGTGGCACAATCTTGGCTCACTGCAACCTCTGCCTCCCGGATTCAAGCGATTCTCCTGCCTCAGCCTCCCAAGTAGCTGGGATTACAGGCACCTGCCACCATGCTCAGCTAATTTTTGTATTTTTAATAGAAACAGAGTTTCACTATATTGGCCAAGCTGGTCTCCAACTCCTGACCTCGTGATCCGCCCACCTCGCCCTCCCAAAGTGCTGGGATTACAGGCATGAGCCACCGCACCCTGCCTATTCTGTGTCTCTCTTAAGTAATTATTCCCCTCCCAAACCACCAACTCCAAAGGCAACAGAATAAAACAAGACATGGCTCAGAGAGAAGAGATGGGCTCGGCCAGGTGCGGTGGCTCACACCTGTAATCCTAGCACTTTGGGCAGCCAAGGCGAGTGGGTCACTTGAGGTCAGGAGTTCAAGACTAGCCTGGCCAATATGGTGAAACCCCATCTCTACTAAGAATACAAAAATTAGCTGGGTGTGGTGGTGGGCACCTGTAATCTCAGCTACTCGGGTGACTGAGGCAGGAGAATTGCTTGAACCCAGGAGGCGGAGGTTGCAGTGAGCTGAGATTGCACCACTGCACTCCAGCCTGGGCAACAGAGCGAGGCTCTGTCTCAAAAAAAAATAGTGATAGGCAGATAGGCTCCTATACACGAAGGGACATAATTTTGAGCTAATTGAGAACTGAGGCATCTTGTATCCTGCCTCATCCTTGTGCAGCAATATCCCAACCACCGCATGCCAGGTCCCACTTCCAAGTCAGCCCTACATGAATAGAGGATGCAGATAGATCCTGGAGAACCTCAGGCCACTTCTCTTATATCTGAGACCTAGATGGCCCGCCAAGTTCCAGAAACATTAACGAATTCTCAGGATCAGGATGCCTAGCAGTGGCTAGCTGACCTCAGACAAAGAGGTTACAGGGAACGGCCGGGCGCGGTGGCTCACGCCTGTAATCCCAGCACTTTGGGAGGCCAAGGCGGGTGGATCACGAGGTCAGGAGATCGAGGCCATCCTGGCTGACATGGTGAAACCCCGTCTCTACTAAAAACACACAAAAAATTAGCCGGGCATGGTGGCGGATGCCTATAGTCCCAGCTACTCGGGAGGCTGAGGCAGGAGAATGGCGTGAACCCGGGAGGCGGAGCTTGCAGTGAGCCGAGATCGCGCCACTGCACTCCAGCCTGTGAGACAGAGTACGACTCCATCTCAAAAAAAAAAAAAAGTTACAGGGAACTTCTAGAGGTTGGAATGAGAGGGAGGGACCTGAATTCCTCCTACTCTTGAGTAAGGTTGGAGAAGGAAAAGTATCTTTTTGACCCTGAAGAAAACCCTTGTGATCACTGGGCAATTGTTCACATCTGTAATCCCAGCACTTTGGGAGGCTGAGGTGGGAGTATCGCTTGAACTCAGGAGTTTGAGACCAGCCTGGGCAACATATGGAGATGACATCACTGCAAAAAATAAAAATAAGGCCGGACGTGGTGGCTCACGCCTGGAATCCCGGCACTTTGGGAGGCCGAGATGGGCGGATCACGAGGTCAGGAGATCGAGACCATCCTGGCTAACACGGTGAAACCCCGTCTCTACTAAAAATACAAAAAGTTAGCTGGGCGTGGTGGCGGACGCCTGTAGTCCCAGCTACTCGGGAGGCTGAGGCAGGAGAATTCTGTGAACCCGGGAGGCGGAGCTTGCAATGAGCAGAGATCGCACCACTGCACTCCAGCCTGGGTGACAGAGTGAGACTCCGTCTCAAAATAAATAAATAAATAAAAATAAAAATAAAATTAGGCCGGGATCAGTGGCTCATGCCTGTAATCCCAGCACTTTGGGGAGGCCAAGGCAGGTAGACCACCTGAGGTCAGGAGTTTGACCAGCCTGACAAATATGGTGAAATCCCTTCTCTACTAAAAATACAGAAATTAGCCAGGTATGGTGGCGTGCGCCTGTAGTCCCAGGTACCGGGGAGGCTGAGGCAGGAGAATCGTTTGAACCCAGGAGGCGGAGGTTGCAGTGAGCCGAGATCGCACCACAGCACTCCAGCCTGGGTGACAGAGCGAGACTCCGTCTCGAGAGAAAAAAAAAAACTCTCCTGGTCAAGTCACCCGGGGCCATGAAATACGCAAACTACGCCATAGCCGTAAGCCAGCTCACCTGAAATCTGTGTCCTAGAAAGTACCCATCCAGACAATCTACAGGGTCTTGAAATAACTGCTTCTAGTTCTAGATTTCACCTCATTGTCCTGTGGGTAGTCCCTCCTTATTGCCCAGCTCCACTGGCAAAGTTGGCCTCTCCTGAGCCTCTTGGATGAACCTGATTTCCATGTCCTCATGGGCCAGGATATGGACTAGGAAAGTTACATCCAGAGAGAAGGCAGGGCTTGGTAAAATCTGAGCAGCATTCTTGCCTATTCTTCCTGACCAGGGAGAATAACTAGGCAGAGCAATTCATATGCAAGAAAACTTCTAGGTCAAGAGTACTTGGAAGAAGTGACCAGAAATGAACAGAAAAACATTACCTGGGAAAATATTCAAGGAGGAAGAAAAAAATATGCAGGGGCAGTGGCTTTCTTCACCTTGGGTCTCAATCAGCCCTTCTAAGAGATCTGATATTCTGCTTGCTTCTGAGGCCAGAGCTGCAGAGATTGAGCTGCTGCTGCTTTTTTTTTTTCTTTTTCTTTTTCTTTTTTTTTTGAGACAGTCTTGCTCTGTCGCCCAGGCTGGAGTGCAGTGGCATGATCTCTGCCCACTGCAACCTCTGCCTCCCGGATTCAAGCGATTCTCCTGCCTCAGCCTCCCAAGTAGCTGGGATTACAGGTGCACGCCACCACACCCAGCTTTTTTTTTTTTTGGAGACAGAGTCTTGCCCTGTCACCCAGGCTGGAGTACAGTGGCATGATCTCAGTTCACTGCGACCTCCACCTCCCGGGTTCAAGCAATTCTCCTGCCTCAGTCTCCTGAGTAGCTAGGATTACAGAAGTGCACCTCCACGTTCAGCTAATTTTTGTATTTTTAGTAGAGATGCGCTTTTGCCATGTTGGCCATGCTAGTCTGGAACCCCGGACCTCAGGTGATCTGCTGGCCTTGGCCTCCCAAAGTGCTGGGATTGCAGGCGTGAGCCACCGCGCCAGGCCTGAGCTGCTGCTTTAGTCTCTGGAAAGACTGCGGCTCAGAGAAATCAACGCTTTACATGCCATCTCTCCCCTAGTCCCAAGGTCTTCTCTGGACTGGTTCCTTAATTTACCATCTCTCAATCAGAAGCGCCTTTACAAAGGATATCAGGATAGTATTTTCTGGTCAAAGATAACTCTTCCCCCAGAACTCAGTAGGGTCTCTGATGGCATCAGTAAGGGCAATTTCATAAAGCAACCAGGTTCCTGCCTGTTTACAGGCAGCTCCAGTTGTTGGGAAGTGAGCAAGCAAGTGAGGGGAAGCCAGACTTTCTGGAGCTTCCAGCCCTAGTTCTGCCACCCAGGCTTCGGAAGGGCCCCAAAGTCTGAAATCTACGTGCCCCACCCCCCCAAGGCCCCTTCCAGCCCAGGTTCTGGTTTAGCACTAGGCTCAAGAACCTCAGGCCTGAATTCTACTTCCCGTGCATTAAGTCCCACCTTAACATCCCATTCTTATGAAGTCATCCTGTCCTGCGGGGCAATTCTGTGTTGCTGCTGGGGCCTGGTCACTGATAGAGAAGGGCGTGGGCTGGGCCTACTGGGCAGGAGCCGCCTCACCCCATCAGGCCCAGATCCTCTAAGACAAGCCAGGGATAAAGTCTCCCGTGGAATCCCCTCCCGCCTCATATTCCCTGACCCTGCCCTCCCTGCGAGAACTCTAGTACGGGCTCCACAAAGGGCGCGGTAAGAAACGTACACTTCCGAGGGGCAGACAAGGAGGGGGCGTTCACCTACACCCCGGCCGGGCTATGGTCGGGAACAGGGTGAGGGGCCCAAGCCCCGGCTGCGGCAGGCGGGCGCCCTTACCCATGCTGACTCTGGAGCGGGCCGGGTGGCGCTGCCCATCCCCGGATCCTTCGTAGGTGGGTAGCAGGACGTGGGGCTGGGGTCTGCCCGCTAGCCAGCCTGCAGAGCTTGCGGGGCTCGCGCAGGCCGGGCCAGGCTAGACGGGGCGGGGCCCTAAGGCCCCATCCGGACGGTCCTGACTAGAGAAAAAGGCCTGGCCATGGCGCAGGCCGGTGCACCAGCCACCAGCACGGTACGGCCCAGATAGGCGCCCGGCTGGCTCTCTGTGCGTTACCCCCGGCCGCCGCCTCACAGGACCGGCGGGAGGCGGAGCCGCGCGCGACACATGGCCCGGGCCCCGCGCGGCTTCGGGCCGCCGGGGGGGGGGGAGGGGAGGGGCCGCCCGGGGACTCTCAGCGGAGCCTCCCGGCAGCCCAGAGAGCGGCTCCTGCGGCCCAGCCCCCGCCCCGGCGTGCTGGCCCCGACACTCACCCGAGGGGCTGGCACGATGGCGGCAGCGGCGGCGGCAACCCAGCGCGGTCTGCGACCGACTGTCCCTTCCCCCCTGCCTTCCTTCGCCCGCCCCGCTGCACTCTGGGAGACGCAGTCCCACCGCCCCCCCTTTCCGGCATGAGCGCGCCGAGAGAAAACTACAATTCCCGGCGTGCTATGCGCGGAGGCCCAGACACGGCCCGCAGCGCGGGAGGTGAGGCTAAGCCAGGGAGGGAGGCTGCCGGGGCAAGCCCCCGAGAATTGTGGTCTAGCGGAAGCCTCTGGAACACTGGAGGTTGGCGCCAGGCTAGGGTCAGGGCTCAGTTGTCGCCTGGTCTCAGCTGGCTCGGCCCCGCCCGGTCTGTGCACTGGGGTGGGGGTTGGCCCCGCCTCCGTGGGAGCCCAGCCCGGCCCCAAGCTGGCCCAGCTGCCCCTCCCTGGGCCCCTGGGCCGTTTCCGCTCACGAAACCCCCTCCCCTTGGGGCTATGGCTGCCGCTGTTACTCTTCCGAGCTGTGTGGCCTTAACCAGCCCGGGCGGAACGCACAGCTCCTGCAATCCCAACATTCGTGCGCCTGCACCTCGGCGAGTCGGGCCCAAAACTGGTTTCGAGCAGGCTAGGCTATTCTTGGGCCGGAGACTCAAATGTCCCTCAGGTGGGGCTTGGTTGGAGAGGTTACCCTCAAACTTCTACAGTCAGGGGTCCCCAAAACATTCTGTAAGGTTTTTTTTTGCAGCAGATAGAGCAGCTAAGTGTTTCATTTTTATTAATGAGGAAAGAGAAATGACTGACTGACCCAAAATTTCGCTGTGATTTAAGTGACCAGATTGTAAATAGTTCTCTTCCTACCCATTGCCCTTTCCTTTCAACGCCCATTTGTTTTCTTGGTAACACAAACATTTGTGGTAAGGCCAGTCTCTAGGTCAGACCTGTGCTTGGCAAAGAGATCTGCAGCCAACTTGGGGTACCACAGGTAAGAGAAATGGCTACAAGGCCTCTCCAGGCAACTCCTAGCCTTCCTTCCTGGCCGGAGGTCTCTCAGTACTCCTGTTCTTCCACAAGAGTTTTGCACCTTCACCCACCCACAGGTTACCCCTCCAAGAGATGGCTGGTAAGACCGGACCACACTTCTGTTTTTTAAATCTCAGGTCTGTCAACACTACACTTTGCCTGACTAGATGCTTATTACTCAGCTAGTGAGAACTCTGCATTGCCCCGCTTATACATCTGCATCTGGGATCTCCCTTGCTCTGTGAACTATCTTCTTCTCCCTAAGAAGCCAAAACACTGCCCATAACCTCCAGACACCAGGGAGGGTCCAGGGAGTACTGCTGAGAGCCTCAAGGGAGCCAATGCAGAAACAGCAGAAGTCCCTTCAATAAACAGGAGCTCAAGGATACACTGAAGAGCATGGCTGGATCCTGGAAAAGGCCTTGCTCCGACCGGGAAGATGTGAGACTGGCCCAATAGGAGCAACAAAGGGCACTGCAGTGCTTCCACCACCTGATTACCAGCCAGATCTAACCCTAGGAAGACAGAGATCCAGTCCATCCCCCAACCAGCCACCTACACAACCTATGTCTCACTCCTTCCCCACCACTTTCCCAACTCAGTGCTAAGGGACTAGAAGGGAAACAGAGACTTGAGTTTTAGGACCATCCCAGCATGTTGCCACAGACAAGTCCCCAGGCAGATGGCTTTGTCCATAAGTAAGAAAGAGAAGGGAGTCATATTTTATGGGGTCTGAAAGTCTCCGTTTGTGCCCCACCACCCACAGTAAACCCAGAGCTTTAAAGGCATTTACTTTTAGACATTGGCTTTGAGCTAAATTACTTGGAGCTATAGACAAAAACAATGTAATCCTTGCCCCTTCAATATTCAATCTAAGAAAAAATAGAGGCTGGGCGGGGTAGCTCACACCTGTAATCTCAGTACTTTGGGAGGCAGAGCAGGCGGATCACCTGAGATCAGGAGCTCGAGACCAGCCTGGCCAACATGGTGAAATCCTGTCTCTACTGAAAATACAAAAATCAGCCAGACGTGGTGGTGGGCGCCTATAATCCCAGCTACTCAGGAGGGTGAGGCAGAAGAATTGCTTGAACCTGGGAGGCAGAGGTTGCAGTGAGCTGAGATCACACCATTGCACTCCAGCCTGGGTGACAAGAGCAAAGCTCCATCTTAAAAAAAAAATAAAAAAAAAAAAATAGAGGCAGGCAGCCAAGAAAATGAGTCAAGGAATCACACCTCCCAACTTCTTAATGCTCTCTGTGGATACAGCTCTGTCACACCGAAGGTGTACCAAGGCCAAGGTATCTATACAACAGTCCTTGTGCCTGAAGCAGCCCTGGCTAGCTCCAGCTGCAGTCTTACCGGTTCACAGAGTAACTGCATGCACATGCATACCAGAGGCTGTGCTAAGCAAGCCTAAGGGATGTCATGGTGAGCAAAATTCAATCCCAGCTGAGAATTCAAAACCCTCAGAGGCGAACTATCACAATATAGCTTAGTTACCAGTTGGTCCTTCTTGTTGAAAGGATACAGGGAGATAATCCATGGACAAACTGGGCCCATTTGGTGCAGTTTCCAAACTCTTTAGGGTGAGCTGGGCCAGGAACTCTGTGAGGACCTTATAAGGCCAGGATCCATGTGCTTAGGGCCCATTTTTGGAAAAACTGGTCATTGAAGCATCTCTACTTTCAGGGTCAGCCTGGTCTTTCAGATAGGCTGAGGCCTATTTCCCCATGTTTCAAGGACATTTAACTATGTTTTTGTAAAAATAAAATGGCGAGACCCAAATAAAAACCTTACTTTTTGTTTAATTTGTTTTGCCAAACACAGTGAAAACTTTAGTCTAATTGTACAGAAAATAGAATTTGTAACCAGTAGCAAACAAAACAGGATAAACCTAAGTCCCTGGCAAGCTGGATCTCCATCAGCAGGTCATCCAGTTCCCCTTGTAAATGGTCTCCTGGGAAAATAAGTCCTAGGAGGCAGAGGCACAGATTTACCAGTCCCCATCAGAATCACAGGCTGCACCTGGGAAGGAAAAGCATGAAAAGGAGGAGAACTGATGTTACTTGAATCTCTTATCACTACACACATTAGAGTTGTCTGACTGCTGACCAACCTTAAGGTATGGTTTTCCCAAACCTATAGTCCCTGGACATCCCACCTGCATCCCTAGAGGGTAAGTTTCAAGTTCAGTGGTTCTGAAGCCTCTGCTTAACCAGAATCTGCAACAATAACTGGGGAGGAAGGGTAGACAAAGTCATAATTGCTGGTGTCACCAGGGCAGAGTCTAAGGCCCCAGCTTCCACTTCAGGAGGAAACAATTGAGGATGCCAGGTCACCAGCAAGAGAGTCCAGCTGCCTTAAGCCTCAGTACTGTCAACCAGTGCCCAGGAGTATAGAGGAGTTCAACAATGGCCTGCGGTCCCCTGGCTGGATGGGGTCTGGGAGTCCAGCAGGCTGCCGGGGCACCAGTTCACATTCCGTGCTTCTTGCGGATGACAGCCATGGCAAGCAGCCGATCCTTCTCACGCAGTTCTTCGCGCAGCTTGGCCTCGGTGAGACGCAGGTGGCGAATGCTGCCTTTCATCTCTTTCATCTTCACTTCCATCAGAGCCAGGATGTCCCGCTGCTCATTCAGCTTGCGCAGGAGCTCCTCCTCCGTGGTGCCTGACGACAAGGAGTACGAATGGTCGGAGCCAGTATCAGGGAAGCCCTCTTCCCCTACCACCACCAACTGGGGGCCCATAGGGCACTCGGCAGCCTCCAGCCCTGCGGTAGCAGCCTGTAACTCCGACGCGGCGGCCGCAGCGGCTGCGCCCTCTGCGGCTGCAAACTCCACTTGCACTGTAAGATCGATGGGCTTCACGTCTTCTCCAGTGGGAGTGATGGGCGCCGGCTGCACGGATCCCGGAGCCTGACTGCTGTCTACAGCGGCCTGAAGGGTGAGAAGCACGGCCGCGGAAGCAGATACCAGGTTCGGCTGCAGCTGGGCAGTCTGGGCAGTGGAGGCAGAGGGTGAGGACGACTGCTGCTGCTGCTGCTGCTGCTGCTGTTGCTGCTGCTGCTGCTGCTGCTGTTGCTGTTGTTGCTGCTGCTGCCTGCGGCGGGCGGCCGCGGCCCCAGCGGGTCTGCGCGCTACTTTGCGCTCATTGACGCCGCGCAGCGGGAAGATGGTGGGGACGCGTACCGTGTAGGTCTTGCGGCCGCCCTGGAAGTGAACGCTGCAGAGACGGTGGCCTGTGGTGGGCTGGAAGGTGGAGAAGCACCCACTGACGCCGGCACGCGACACGTTCTTGAGCCAGAGGCGCCGCAACTCAGCGTCCTTTGGAAACGTGTAGAAGTGCAGCGCCTTGTCCCGGTGCGAGTTGTTGTAGCAGCCTGGCACGCAGCACGTAAAGCCAGGCATGGCTGCGCCGCGCGGCCCGGCCCGGCCCACCGGCCTCCTGCGCTCTTCGACGGCCCAGTGGCTACGCCGCCGCCCGCCCCTCGACGGGCGGCGCCGCGCGAGGCCTTGGGTGGTATCCCACCACTGCCGCTCGGCGCAGCCGGCCGGCCCGGCGCCCCGTGCCCAGAATACGCTTCCTGCCGGCCCGCGCCGCGCCGCCCGCCTGGCTGCCCGCCTGCGCTCGGGAGTGGGCCCCGGGGACGCCGCGAAGGACCGCCTGAGAAAGAGACTACGCCCCCCACAATGCTCCGCGCCAGGAGCGGCTCACTTCCGGGGCGGGTGTGTGCGGATTCCTGCCGCCTTCCAAGGCACTGCGATAGCCTCCGAAGAGCAGATTCTTTCCCCAGCCCGTCTTGTCCCCGGCGGGCGAGAGAGGCGTATTAGGTTGGAACGCTGTCGCCTGGACTGCTCCTCACGAGGACCCGAATCCTGATAGGGGCGTGGAGCGGGGCGGTGCGCGCCTCACCGGTACGCAAGCGCGGTGGGTATATGCCCACGGAGACTACAAATCCCGTGATGCCTCGCGCTGAACTAGGCGCCTTCCCTCCGAAGCGCCGCCTAAGGGAAAGATCGAGTTACTGCGGACCAGGATTCGGGCGAGGTTGTGCTGTTTGCCAGAACCAGTCCCCCAGCCCCGAGCCCCTTTGAGTCGACGGCATTGCTGCAGCAGAGGGAGACGAAACCTGGGCCTTGGCGCCCCGAAGGGTCTCAGGAGCCCCTTTCTTTGCGTTGGGGACTCTCTCCTGATTCAGCTGCTGCCTGCGTTGACCAACTGATCTAAACAAAGTCTCCAGTAGACGCCTACTATGTGGCTGACACAGTGCCGGGAGTTTGCGGGAGTCAGACCGACTGGGCTCCTCTCTTGGAGCCTGACTACCTAGACGGATAAGCGTCTGTCTTTTGGATAATAGATCTGAATGCACGCGAATGGATGTCTACTCACAAATAGTAATCGCTCCAAAGGAATTAACAGGAGAGCAGAGAAATGGGGGGGAGGTGGTGGGGGCCAGGAATAAAAAAACGAACGAAAGCTTGGGTAGGGAGAAGTAGCCAATTCTTGTCCCGGGAACCAGTCTGTAAGGCCACATGGCAGAAAACAGCTAGGCTCCGCCATTAAAGAGCCTGGAAGGGGGTGGCCCGGGTAGGGCCAAGCATAAGAAAATACCAAACTGGGACATGTTAAGGATTTGGGGTTTTATTCTGCAGGCCACTGAGAGCTATTAAAGGATTTTATGGGAAAGGGTTTGCATTGTAACAATACGCCTCCCCCCACCTCAACTTATTTGAGGGAATCTTTTTTTTTTTTTTTTTTTTTTTTGTAAAGGAGTCTCACTCTCGCCAGACTGGAGTGCAATGGTGAGATCTCGGCTCACTGCAACCTCCGCCTCCTGGGTTCAAGCAATTCTCCTGCCTCAGCCTCCGGAGTAGCTGGGACTACAGGCGCATGCCACCATGCCCGGCTAATATATATATATATATATATATATATATATATGTATGTATGTATTTTGTATTTAGTAGAGACGGGGTTTCGCCATGTTTCTCAGGCTGGTCTCGAACTCGTGAGCTCAGGCAATCTGCTCGCCTCGGCCTCCCAAAGTGCTAGGATTACAGGCGTGAGCTAGGATCACGGCGCCTGGCTGGGGGAAAATGTTTTAAAGAACACAAAATGTTGTGGAAAGCCAGGGAGGGGCCAGGCAGTTCTCCAGGTGAATTACCTGCAAACTAGCCCTCCTTTGCCGAGTTCTTCCTTCTCCCAATTTTTTTTAAACTTTTACTTTAGGTTCGGGGGTGCGTGTGAAGGTTTACTACATAGGTGAACTCGTGTCACCGCGATTTGTTGTACAGATTATTTCATCACCCAGGTATTAAGCCCAGTACCCAATAGTTATCTTTTCTGTTCCTCTCCCTCCTCCCACCCCCCGCAATTAGACCCCAGTGTCTGTTGTTGCCTTCTTTGTGTTCATGAGTTCTCATCATTTAACTCACACTTGTGAGAATATGTGGTATTTGGTTTTCTGTTCCTGCATTAGTTTGCTAAGGATAATGGCCCCCAGCTCCATGCCTTTTCCCACAAAAGACATGATCATGGTCACCTCCCAATTTTTCTTGTCCTTTTTTCTCTCCTGATAGCAGATCACAGGCATGAAATGGAAACCTAATATACATTATTTCTTTTTTTTCTTTTTTTCTTTTGAGATGGAGTCTCACTCTGTTGCCCAGGCTGGAGGGCAGTGGCGCGATCTCGGCTCACTGCAAGCTCTGCCTCCCGGGTTTACGCCATTCTCCTGCCTCAGCCTCCCAAGTAGCTGGGACTACAAGCGCCCGCCACCGCGCCCGGCTAATTTTTTTTTGTATTTTTAGTAAAGACGGGGTTTCACCGTGTTAGCCAGGATGGTCTCGATCTCCTGACTTCGTGATCCGCCCGCCTCGGCCTCCCAAAGTGCTGGGATTACAGGCGTGAGCCACCGCGCCCGGCCTCTAATGTACATTATTTCTAATTATAGTATTTGACATAAAAACAAAATGGGGCCGGTGTAGCCCCTGGTAAAAGATATGCATTCATTTGGGTGAATCATTTATACAACGGTATAAACATGAACACACATATTACATTTTTACTTATGTATTTATTTATTTGAGATGGAGTTTCGTTCTCATTGTTGAGGCTGCAGTGCAGTGGTGCGATCTCGGCTTACTGCAACCTCCACCTCCCAGGTTCAAGAGATTCTCCTGCCTAAGCCTCCCAAGTAGCTGGGATTACAGGCGCCGGGCACCACACCCAGCTAATTTTGTGTACTTTTAGTAGAGACAGGGTTTCGCCATGTTGGGCTGGCTGGTCTCCCACTCCTGACCTCAGGTGATCCACCCACCTCGGCCTCCCAAAGTGCTGGGATTATAGGTGTGAGCTACCGTGCCCAGCCTATTTATTTATTTATTTATTTTTATTTTTCTTAGACGATGTCTCACTCTGTTGCCCAGGCTGGCGTGTAGTGGTGCAATCTTGGCTCACTGCAACATCCGCCTCCTGGGTTCAAGCAATTCTTCTGCCTTAGCCTCCCAGGTAACTGGGATTACAGGTGTGCACGACCACACCCAGCTAATTTTTTTTTTTTTTTTTTTTTTTTTTGAGGTGGAGTTTTGTTCTTGGTCAGGCTGGAGTGAAGTGGCACGATCTAGGCTCACTGCAACCTCCACTTCAGGGTTCAAGCAATTCTCCTGCCTCAGCCTCCCAAGAGCTGGTATTATAGGTGCCCACCACCATACCCGGCTAATTTTTGTATTTTTGTAGAGCGGGGTTTTCCTCATGTTGGCCAGGTTGGTCGCAAACTCCTGACCTCATGCAATCCACCCATCTCAGCCTCCCAAAGTGCTGGGATTACAGGCGTGAGCCACCGCACCCGACCTAATTTTTGTATTTTTAGAAGAGATGGAGTTTCAACATGTTGGGCAGGCTAGTCTGGAACTTCTGACCTCAGGTGATCCGGCCACCTTGGCCTCCTAAAGTGCTGGGATTACAAGTGTGAGCCACTGCACCCGGCCAATATTACATGCTTAAATTTTTTTTTTTTTTTTTTTTTGAGACAGAGTCTTGCACTCACACTGTGGCCAGGGCTGGAGTGCAGTGGCACAATCTCGGTTCACTGTAATCTCTGCCTCCCGAGTTCACACGATTTTCCTGCCTCAGCCTCCTGAGTAGGTGGAATTACAGGCCCACACCACTACACCCGACTAATTTTTTGTATTTTTCATAGAGACAGGGTTTCACTATGTTGGCCAGACTGGCCTTGACCTCCTGACCTCATGATCCACCCACCTCAGCCTCCCAAAGTGCTAGAATTACAGGTGTGAGCCACCGCGCCTGGCCATTTTTTTTTCTTCTTTTTTTTTTTGAGACGGAGTCTCGCTCTGTCACCCAGGCTGGAATGCAATGGCACGATGATCTCGGCTCACAGCAATCTCCATCTCCCGGGTTCAAGCCATTCTCCTGCCTCAGCCTCCCGAGTAGCTGGGACTACAGGCATGAACCACCATGCCTGGCTAATTTTTGTGTTTTTAGTAAAGATGGGGTTTCACCGCGTTGTCCAGGCTGGTCTCGAACTCCTGACCTCAGGTGATCAGCCTGCCTCGGCCTCCCAAAGTGCTGGGATTACAGGCATGAACCACCGTGCCTGGCCATGTTTAAATACGTGTGCAATAGAGATAAAATTCAGCAAAAGATCATTGTAACTGTTATGGTTCAAACTCTACCTGTCTCAGGACTCACCTTGCTAAAAAAATGTCGAGAGGCCAAATTGATGTAATTTCTTTATGCACAGAATATTGAAAATTATGCCCAATGAAACTCTAATTTCCAGTACATAAAATCACCTGTCATCTACACTTAATCTTCTACCTCAAAGCATATCTGGAATACATGGCTTTCTCCCCACCTCCACGATCCAGCTCACTCTCTGTCTTAATCACCCCTGGAGAAAGGCAAGAACCTCATCACATGTCTCCCTGCCTTCAATCTTGCCTCTCCTGCAATCTGTTCTTCACATGACTGCCAAAGAAAATCTGATATGTCATACCTCTGCTTAAATTCCTCCACTGGCTTCCTATTCCATTTAGAATAATGTCCAGATTCTTTCCCAGAGCCTGCAAGACCCCGTATTAGTCTAGCCCTGTCATTCTCTTTCGCTCCTCCCTGCCTCACTTCATCCCAGTATTTTTTTTAAACAAGTAATTATAACGTTTAATTATGTGAACAAACAGAATACTACTGTACGAAGAATGAAGCTCATGGTTTGTTTGTTTGTTTGTTTGTTTTTGAGACAGAGTCTCACTCTGTCACCCAGGCTGGAGTGCAATCTTGGCTGACTGCAACCTTCACCCTCCAAGTTCAAGCGATTCTCCTGCCTCAGCCTCCCGAGTAGCTGGGATTACAGGCACCTGCCATCGTGCCCGGCTAATTTTTTGTATTTTTAGTAGAGACAGGGTTTCACCATCTTGGCCAGGCTGGTCTTGAACTCCTGACCTTGTGATCCACCTGCCTCGGCCTCCCAAGTGCTGGGATTACAGGTGTGAGCCACTGCGCCCAGCCAAAGTTCATGTTTTAATCTTTTTTGAAACATGTTTGACCAGCCTGGGCAACATGGTGAAACCCCGCCTGTACGTAAAATACAATAATTAGCTGGGCATGGTGACTCACTCCGGTAATCCCAACTACTCAGAAGGCTGAGGTGGGAGGATGGCTTGAGTCCAGAAGGTTGAGATCTTCAGTGACCTGTGATCCCACCATTGCACTCCAGCACGGGTGACAGAGCGAGACCCTGTCTCAAAAAAAAAAGAAAAAAAAAAGGCCAGGCACGGTGGCTCACGCCTGTAATCCCAGCACTTTGGGAGGCTGAGGCGGAGGATCACCTGAGGTTAGGAGTTGGAGACCAGCCTGGCCAACATAGCGAAACCTCGTCTCTACTAAAAATACAAAAAATTTCGTAGTGGCTCACGCCTGTAATCCCAACACTTTGGGAGGCCGAGGCGGGCAGATCACAAGGTCAGGAGATCGAGACCATCCTGGCTAACACGGTGAAACCCCGTCTCTACTAAAAATACAAAAAATTAGACGGGCGTGGTAGTGGGCGCCTGTACTCCCAGCTACTTGGGAGGCTGAGGCAGGAGAATGGCGTGAACCTTTGGGAGGCTGAGGCAGGCGGATCACCTGAGGTCGGGAGTTCAAGACCAGCCTGACCAACATGGAGAAACCCCATCTTTACTAAAAATACAAAATCAGCCATGCGTGGTGGCACATGCCTGTAATCCCAGCTACTCGAGAGGCTCAGAAGGCGGAGGTTGCGGTGAGCTGAGATCACGCCATTGCACTCCAGCCTGGGCAACAAGAGCAAAACTCTGTCTCAAAAAAAGAAAAAAAAAATACAAAAAATTAGCCGGACTTGGCGGTGGGCACCTGTAATCCTAGCTACTTGGGAGGCTGAGGCAGGGAGAATTGCTTGAACCCAGGAGGCAGAGGTTGCAGTGAGCTGAGATCGCACCACTACACTCCAGCCTGGGCAACAAAGCGAGACTCCATCTCAAAAAAAAAAAAAGATGTTTGTTTTTTTCCATATTATTCAATAGTTCAAGGTTTTACTAGTAAATGAATAAATAATTTAAAACTGCAGGCTGGGGCCGGGTGTAGTGGCTCACGCCTGTAATCCCAGCACTTTGGGAGGCTGAGGTGGGCGGATCATGAGGTCAGGAGGTCAAGACCATCTTGGCCAACATGGTGAAACCCCGTCTCTACTAAAAATACAAAAAATTAGCCAGGTGTGGTGGTGGGCACCTGTAATCCCAGCTACTTGGGAGGCTGAGGCAGGGAGAATTGCTTGAAACCGGGAGGCAGAGGTTGCAGTGAGCTGAGATTGTGCCACTGCACTCCATCCCGGGCAACAAAGTGAGACTCCATCTCAAAAAACAAAAAACAAAAACAAAAACAAAACTGCAGACCAGGCGCCATGGCTCACGCCTGTAATCCCAGCACTTTGGGAGGCTGAGGCAGGCGGATCATGAGGAGTTCGAGACCAGCATGACCAAAATGGTGAAACCCCGTCTCTATACAAAAATTAGCTGGGCGTGGTGGTGCCAGCCTGTAATCCCAGCTGCTCAGGAGGCTGAGGCAGGAGAACATCTCAAAAAAAAAAAAACAAAAACAAAAACAAAACTGCATTTAGGTAGTAACCATGGAAATATGTCTGCAAAAGGATAGCAAATTGAGTCAGATAACACAGATATCAGATCTAAATGACAAGGAATATTGATAGCTTTTTCTCTACAGTTCTCTTATTTTGAGAAGCAAGAATCTAATTTTTGCTTAATTTTTTTTTTTTTCCGAGATGGAGTCTTGCTTAGTCGCCCAAGCTGGAGTAGTGTGGCTCGATCTCAGCTCTGCAACCTCTGCCTCCCAGGGTTCAAGCAATTCTCCTGCCTCAGTTTCCAGAGTAGCTGGAATTATAGGTGAGTGCCACTACACCCGGCTAATTTTTGTGTTTTTAGTAGAGACAGGTTTAACCATGTTGGCCAGACTGGTCTTGAACTCCTGACCTCAAGTGATCCGCCCGCCTCAGCCTCCCAAAGTGCTGGGATTACAGGCATGAGCCACCATGCCTGGACTTCTTGGCTCAGCTTTTTTAACACAAGCACAAATATGCCCATGCCTGTCTCAGGTATCTGATAATTTACACTTGATCTCAGTGCAGATTCTGGGATAGTGAACTCCACGGAAGACTCAGAAACCAAGTTCTAATTCAGTTGCCATGAAAACTTAAGGTGAGAGGATTGTCAACCAGTGAAAAATACGGAGGAAAACACTAACAGAATATGGTAAGCATCTCTAGCATTAAAAATTTTTATTGGCCGGGCGCAGTGGCTCACACCTGTAATCCCAGCACTTTGGGAGGCCGAGGCAGGCGGATCACTTGAGGTCAGGAGTTTGACACCAGCCTGACCAACATGGAGAAACCCTGTCTCTACTTAAAATACAAAATTAGCTGGGTGTCGTGGTGCATGCCTGTAATCCCAGCTACTCGGGAGGCTGAGGCAGGAGAATCGCTTGAACCTAGGAGGTGGAGGTTGCGGTGAGCCGAGATTGTGCCATTGCACTCCAGCCTGGGCAACAAGAGCAAAACTCTGTCTCCAAAAAAACCCCAATTTTTATTTATTTATTTTGCTAGATGTGGTGGTAATGGGGAAAACATTAATAGAACTTTTGAGAGCCGGAATTCATCTCAAAATTGCTCATGTTTGGAGATCATAATAACATCAGTGCTGGATCACAAACAGCCTATTAGCCTTGGAGCCTGCTTCCTGGTCTCTTCTGATAGAGATAGGCCCTATAGACAGATTTGCAAAGCAGATCTTTTAAAAATGCTTTTATTATTTTTTGAGACAAGGTCTCTCTCTGTTGCCCAGGCTGGAGTGCGATCACGACTCACTTAAGTCTTGAACTCCTGGGCTCAAGCAATGCTCCTGCCTCAGCCTCCCCATTATCTGGGACTACAGGCACGCACCACCATGCCTGAATAATTTATTTTTATTTTTTGTAGAGACCAGGGGGCGGGGGTCTCACTGTGTTGCCCAGGCTGCTCTCGAACTCCTGAGCTCAAGCTATCCTCCCGCCTCGGTGTCCTAAAGTATGGAATTACAGGCGTGAACCACCGCCTAGCCTGCAAATGCAAATCTAACCAGGTCATATGTAGGATAAAAATCTTTTTCCTGGCCCAAGTGTCTCTCCTCATCTTCGGAGAGAGAGATGGGAATGAGAGAGCCTTCTAATAATAGCAGTTGCTAGTTACAGTGCCCTGGCTTATCGTGTGTTAGACTCTGAGTTAAACATCAACTCCTTGAATCATTACAAGCTCCTTATCAGGTGGGTATCAACCTCAATTTACAGATGAAGAAGCCAAGACTTGGGCTGCTTGCATTACATTAACCGAGGTTTACCCGCAGCGAGGCTGCCTCCAAAGCATCCGGAGTTTGCAACCATCACTGTCCACCCCGCGAGCTGCAATAGTGCGACAACTACAATTCCCGTGGGGCTGTGCGGGAGCATCGCGAGAGTTACCTTAACTGTGGCGGCGGGAAGGCGGACCCTGCAGCTGGCTGGGCGGTTAGGAGGGTCCGGGGCCGAGACGATGGCTGACGACAACCCTGACAGCGACTCCACGCCGCGCACGCTGCTGCGACGCGTGCTGGATACAGCGGACCCGCGCACCCCGCGGCGACCCCGGAGTGCTCGGGCTGGGTATGTGAGGGGGCTCTCCGAGTACTTGAGCAACTAGAGGGACCGGGGAGTGGGGTCTGGGTGGAACCCAGCGTCGACTCTGTTCGAAGAGGAAAACTGAGTCTCATAGAGGAGCAGGGCCTGGGACTCTGAGAACTGGTTCCTTTGCTCTAGCCGGGCCCGGGCCAGCTGTTTGTGCCCCTGCCCCCAGGGCTCCAGGCAGCCAGCCCTCGGGACCACAGAGCCTGACTGATCCCGAGTCTCTGGGGGCTCGGCCACTGGAGATGGAGGATAGGGGCTCAGAATCTCACCTTCTGCTCTGTTCTCTAGGCAGCTTTCCCCAGACCAGCCAGGGTGTGCCTAGGCATTTGCCCTGAACTTCTGCGTCCCGAGGGTTCCCACTGTTCCTGCTGATTGTTTTACTGTCCTTGTAGCTCCCAGCTGGGAAATGGGAAAGGAGCTAGAGGACAGCCTGGGCAGAAGTTGGGAGGCAGCAACTGGAAGATGCTTTGCTAAGGAGCAGGGAATTTGGCCTGAGTCAGTGGGAGTGGCAGTGGGTGAGGGCTGTGGTGAGCTCATGGTGCAGAGGATGCATACGTTGACATCTGCCAGACTGGGACAGTGGAGTTTCTTTATAGGGAATGAGAAGCCATTCATTATAGGTTTTACACCCATGAGGTAGGAGCTGCGCCCTGGGAACACTTATGTGGCTCTGGAATCTGAGAGGGACTGGACTGGAGAGACTAAGGTGTCTGGGGTACCAAGTTCTTAAAAGATTTTAAAATACTTTAATATCCATCATGGATTGTTACTTTCATGTCTGGGGTGGATGCTTTTCCAATTGCCCCTCTTGTCTGTGTGGCTAACCCCTACTTATCCTTTGTGATTCTGCTGAAGTCACCTCTGCGAAGCCTTTCCCAGCCCCTCCTGGTTGGTTCACTCATATGCCCTCTCTATTCCCATACCCCAGGGGTCTTCTTCGGTCCACACTGCTGGTGACATAGGGCTGGGAACAGGGGCGATGGTAGGGGCAAGTGGTTTCTGGGTCCCTAGCCCTGAGGGAAAAAGGCTCCAGACCAAGACCCCTGATGAAGGCATGTCTCTATATTCTCTATCCCTCCTCACCGTAATTCTCGGCATAATTGCTGGTCTTTACACAGAGCCCGGAGAGCCCTGCTTGAAACGGCTTCCTCCAGGAGGTTGAGTGGCCAAACAAGGACGATAGCCAGAGGGCGTTCCCATGGAGCCAGGGTAAGTACCCAGCCCACTGACCCCAAAGGGCCCTGGCTGCCTCGGGGAGGGGGGTTGAGGTCTAGCTCTGCTCTGGAGCCCACCTTGAGGAAATCTCAAGGCAGACGGACAGACTGGTTGCTTGGTGCTTTGCCGATAGTCTATTGGCAGATCGGCCCATATTCAGGCCAGTGGGCACTTGGAGGAACAGACACCTCGGACGCTGCTGAAGAACATCCTACTAACTGGTAAGTGAGCGCTGGCCTGCTGGTCAGAGTTAGGTACCAGTCCAACCCCAGTCTTGTGGTATCTTTTATTCAGGGTGGCCTATTCTGTCAGCCCCACCCTCTCCTTGGTGTTTCTGCAGCCCCAGAATCTTCCATCCTGATGCCTGAGTCGGTAGTGAAGCCAGTGCCAGCACGGCAGGCGGTCCAACCCTCCAGACAAGAGAGCAGTTGCGGCAGGTACACAGAACTCCCCCACCTTGGATTGTGCTATGGGCAGCTTAGTCCGGGAGTTTCTTGGGGGTTGCAAAAGCCAGAATTGGACTTCCTGGCCTGTCTGAGATAAGCTCCATTCTTATAGCCTGGAGCTGCAACTTCCTGAGCTCGAGCCCCCCACAACCCTGGCTCCAGGTCTGCTGGCCCCTGGCAGGAGGAAACAGAGGCTGAGACTGTCAATGTTTCAGCAGGGAGTGGACCAGGGGCTGTCTCTCTCCCAAGGTGAGGCCCTGGACACCACTTTTGCTACCCTCTCCCTCCTGTCCTCTGGAGAGGCTGAGGAGTCCTGAGAGAGGGCCCTCACAGGCCTGGATCACTTACCATGGTTTTCTTCTTTTACATTCTCTTGCCGGTTGCTGACAGAGCCTCAAGGGAATGCTGATGCCTCTTCCCTCACCAGGTGCTGTTCTGGGTGTTTCCTGTTCTGGGAGTGGGTGGAGGAGAGACTTGGGGAGGGAGGTGCTGCCTGGGATGGAATCTGCCCATACTACTTCCTACCAGTTTTAGCCTCACAGCATCTGTTCTAAGAGATGAGAGCCCCAGGGCAGATGGAGGGATCTGTGGGCAAACTGGGTCTCAGGTACCTGACTTTCCTCTGTGCCTCCCCACCTCACCAGATCCCTCAACCTGACCTTTGCCACACCTCTTCAGCCACAGTCAGTGCAGAGGCCTGGCTTGGCCCGCAGACCTCCAGCCCGCCGAGCTGTAGACGTGGGTGCCTTTTTGCGGGATCTGCGAGATACTTCCCTGGCTCCTCCAAGTAAGGTTGGGTTTTCCCCTGCTGGCCTTTGGGGAAAGCTCTCCCCGCTATGACAGATAGGAGGTGATGCTGAGTCAGGGTTGCACCCCTCTCGGTGGGGTCAAGGACAGCGAGCAACTCTGGTCAGTGGGTCTACAAGGAATTTCTGCTTGCTTTCTACAGGGGGCCTCTTTCCTTGGTCCCTCGGTGTCTCCCAGGGCCCCATATCCTTAGACTATAGGGCTGGAGGTTGTAAAGGGGTGTGGTGTGGTGGCCAAAACTTGTTGAGAGGGGCCAGGTTTCAGGATCAGCTGGCCAATTCAAACTGACCTGGGAGCCTGATTGCAGAAAACAAGTTCACCAGAGTAAGAAGAGGGTTTGGGAAGACGGAGCAGAACAAGCAGCGAAGAGGTATTTTAAGTGGGCAGCTGGTGGGCGGGCAGCTATAGGGGCCTGGGACTGCCAGGCAGAGGAACAGGAAGGTAAGCAAGGAGGGCTGTAGGCGATAAGGCCTCGCGTGCTAGGTCGTCTTCTTTCTCTGAAGGCCACTCAGGGCGGACCCATGCAGCCCACTGTCCAGGCCCTGGCAACGCTGAGTAGCAGCCGGTGGGCCTGGAATACGCTGAGAGCCAGCTGGCCCCTGATCTCCAGATGACAGCCTCAGAACCTGTTACTACTCTGCCCACAGACATTGTGTTGGAGGACACCCAGCCGTTCTCTCAGCCCATGGTTGGCTCCCCCCATGTGTATCACTCCCTGCCCTGCACGCCTCACACTGGGGCTGAAGACGCTGAGCAGGCTGCCGGTCGCAAGACACAGAGCAGTGGGCCTGGGCTGCAGAAGAATAGTGAGTGTGTGGCACTGGTGGCCTGGAGCCAAATTTAGCTTGGGTGAGAGTTGACAATGGTAGTTTTCCTTCCTCAAGCCCCTCTGTGCCCCTAGAGCACCCTGGCTGTGGCTGCCTCCTTCATCCAAGAGCAGAGTCCATGTTGGGCCAGGAGACTTCAGATCCATGTCCTGGTGCTGCCTCTGGCTTTGTCTTTCCTCAGTGGGCAGGACTGGGTCTGCTAGTCCATCTTTACCCTTCTCTGAGCTATGCAGCCTTGGCCTGCTGCGTCTCCAGCCTGTATTCTCTCCCCTTCACTCAGGCCCTGGGAAACCAGCCCAGTTTCTGGCAGGAGAGGCAGAGGAGGGCGATGCCTTTGCTCTGGGCTTCCTGAGCACCAGCAGTGGTGTCTCTGGAGAAGATGAAGTAGAGCCCTTACACGGTGGAGTTGAAGAGGCAGAGAAAAAGATGGAAGAAGAAGGTGTGAGTATGAGTGAAATGGAGGCAACAGGAGCACAAGGACCCAGCAGGGTAGAAGAGGCCGAGGGACACACAGAGGTGACAGAAGCAGAGGGATCCCAGGGGACTGCTGAGGCTGACGGGCCAGGAGCATCTTCAGGGGATGAGGATGCCTCTGGCAGGGCAGGTAAGAGGCCCAGTGCAGGGAGTGACTGGTGACAGCTGTGTTCAGGCCCTAGCACACAGAAAGGCCTTGCCTGGGTTGTGTTTCCGGGCACTGGTGGTGGTAGGGGGTCAGGGAGACACTGAGGGGCACCTGCTTGGCTGGAGCTAGGTGGGGCCCACCAGAAACAGGACAGAAATACTGTGGCTGTGCTAGCCTGGGTGAGATGGTCAGGCCTGGGATCCCTGTGACCCCACCCTTCTTCTTTGTAGCAAGTCCAGAGTCGGCCTCCAGCACCCCTGAGTCTCTCCAGGCCAGGCGACATCATCAGTTTATTGAGCCAGCCCCAGCGCCTGGTGCTGCAGTGTAAGATCCCACAACCCCATTCCTCTGGGCCTCTTGGGAAGGGAGCATTGGGTATGCTGTGTACATAGGGTCCTCCCCCTTCCTACGGGTATGCAGATGATTACCCAGCAGGGCAGCTTCAGCTGGGCTGGGGAGAGCTCACCAAGAGCACCCCTGCCATCCTGGTGCCTGCCTCCACGGCTTAGAGGAGCCTGGGTGAGGGGAAAGTATGTGGTTGGTTTGTAGTCAGAAAAGGCTTCCTGGAAGACGATTAGCAGAATCGGGAAAGGCAGCAGTAGAGTAAGGAGAGAGACTGTCCATTCTAAGGCCTGGAGTCATGGACCCAAGCAGGTACCAATATAGATAATAAGCCTGAACCAGGATGTCGAGTCGACTGTGGAGGGACAGAGCCCCAGGGAAAGACTGGCCTCTATGTGGCCCCCTGATCCAACTGCCCCTCAGCAGGTGGTCAGGGCTGCTGGTCCTGGCTGGCCAAGGGCCACGTGGTCCCCAGCCTCAGCAGAAGCCAGCAAGACTTGCTCTTGAATAAGAGCCTCCTTGAGGCAAGTTCAGCCCCCTCTGTCCACTGTTGCCCTCAGCTTATCTTCAGAGCCTGCAGAGCCTCTGTTGGTCAGGCATCCCCCTAGGCCCCGGACCACCGGCCCCAGGCCCCGGCAAGATCCCCACAAGGCTGGACTGAGCCACTATGTGAAACTCTTTAGCTTCTATGCCAAGATGCCCATGGAGAGGAAGGCTCTTGAGATGGTGGAGAAGTGGTGAGTCCTGGGCACGTGGGGTAGGGAGAGGAACCCCTCGGGTCATGATCAGACTGTTCAGCCTGCTCTATCCCCACCTTCTTGACAGCCTAGATAAATATTTCCAGCATCTTTGTGATGATCTGGAGGTATTTGCTGCTCATGCTGGCCGCAAGACTGTGAAGCCAGAGGACCTGGAGCTGCTGATGCGGCGGTGAGAAGGCGGAAGGTGTAGGGGTGCTGGCTGGGGGAGTTCTGGTGCTGATTCTGCCTGTCCCTTCTCTTCCTCCACTGCAGGCAGGGCCTGGTCACTGACCAAGTCTCACTGCACGTGCTAGTGGAGCGGCACCTGCCCCTGGAGTACCGGCAGCTGCTCATCCCCTGCGCATACAGTGGCAACTCTGTCTTCCCTGCCCAGTAGTGGCCAGGCTTCAACACTTTCCCTGTCCCCACCTGGGGCCTCTTGCCCCCACATATTTCTCCAGGTCTCCTCCCCACCCCCCCAGCATCAATAAAGTGTCATAAACAGAATATTCTGCATTTTGGTGCATGTCCTGGGGCCAGCCAGGCAGGGACTGATTCCCCCCCACAACTCCCCAGCACAGTCTGGAGAATGGCATGGGTTCAGACAAACGCTTTTATATTAAAAGCTAGGGGTTAGCAGGACTGGAGCACGCAGGCTGCCCACAGGTTCCTAGCTTGCAGGCTCTGGCTCTCGAGGTCCCACACGCCTGATGTCAATCACCTGAAGCCGCTCCAGGGCAGTCTGGAGGATTTCCACCACGGCTTCTTCCTTCTCGTCACCCTCCTCTGGCATTTCCGACTCAGGGAGCTGGAAGGCCTGGCTCATGTAGGTGTTCACTGTCTGCTTGTCCAGGCTGGGGTCGATGGTCATCAGGCCCCCTCGCAGCTTGGGCAGAGTCACTTCCTCATGGCTGCCCCACAGGAAAGAGAGTGACAGGCCCTGACCCCTCCTCTCCGTGCCCCAGACTCCCAGGTACCCTCCTCTGTGCTGGGCTGAGCAGTGGATGGTGCATGGTGCACAGGGAGACCCAGGGGCTTCAGGGGCCCAGCCTGTGGGACTCGCCTATGGATGAGGGTCACTCACAGTTCTATGCCCAGTTCCTGCTTTAGCTGCCGTAAGTATTCGTCCTTCTCATCCATGTATTGTTCCCAGAGTTTTTGCACAAAGGGCTCACTCTGGCCCTCCTCATCCTGGGAGGGGCCACAAGTCAGGGGGAGGGCACATTGGCTAGGGTCCAGCCAAGGCTAGGGCAGGGGCCAGGCCAGTCCCCAGACCCCACACACCCACCTCCATAAACAGTGAGCGGTAGTTGAGCAAGTCTGCATTGCTGCTGCTGAGATGCCAGCCCCCTGCCTCCATCAGCTCCTGGATTTGCTCTTCTGTCTTGAGAGGGAAGGTACTCTTGAGGACAGTGCTGTAGGGGAGACATGAGGGCCAACAGGGACCTGCTGAGGCCTGCTTGTGCCTCTCCCTAGTGCTCAAAAGGGAGTGAGTTCCGAGGCTGTGGCCCTTCCCACCAGGTGCCCCTTTTCCCTACAGATGCAGGAATAGTTGGGTAGGAGTTGGGGGTAGCCTGGACTGGCCTCTCACTTGAACTGCTCCATGGTTAGTAGCCCCTCATTCTGACTGTCAGCATTTGTCATCTCCTTCAGCAGCTGGGCTACTGTCTCCTTCTGGGTGACATACACATTCTCACTCCGCTATAAGGAGAGAAGCATTATTCACCTGCTGTTCCTGGGAGTGGTGGGGGCAAAGCTGGTCTATACTAGGGACAAAGACCCCTCTCAGTCTCCCCAAGGGGAATAGGCCCCAGCTCACCTTTCCCATCAAGACTGCATAGAACTGACTCATAACCTCGTTGGAGTGGAAGATCTTGATATTTTCAAAAATAGTATAAGCCCAGGCCATGGCATCACTGGGCCCAAAGCGATGCTCCAGGAAATTGAAGAAGAAATCCGGGAATGTCTCTTTCTGCGGGATCGAGGAAATGCTCAGTCAGGCTTACGGTTGGTTGGCCCTCATCCCTGTCACCTCTGGACCTGCAGAGGACTCTGGATCTGAAGACCATGCTGGGCCAGAGTGGCTGGTGAGATCTGACCTGCTCCTCAGCAAGACGTTCCTTCCAGGCATCCTTGAGGAGGTTGACCACGTCCTTCTTGCTTGGCTTCTTGTTCTCCACGAGGCCATCAAACCGAAGAAAAGCAGGGATGGCTTCCCCATAGCCCTAGGAGGGAGGATATCAGCTCATCTCTGGACCCATCTGTGGCCCCACCCCCAATCAGGGAAGATCCCCAGTTGGTTCCCCAAAAGCTTGTCTGAGCAGCAGGGCATGGCTGTTCTGACTCTGGCCCAAGCCCCACTCCTGGGGCCTCCCCTACCAGACCAGGGAAGAAGTCTTTCTCCCGCAGCAGCCCCGAACCAATCTCTTCCAGGAGCACGTCCACCAGCTGGTCGCTGTTCTTGCCCTCAGCCAGCATCTGCCAGCGATCTGGGCCCCCAGCCACCACATCTGCATGTGGGGAGAGGGAGCTGGAGTCTGGGCCCACATGTAAGCAGGACCTGGGGCCCTGCCGGCTGCCCTCACCTTTGCACTTGGTCCAGTCAGGCCGCGGCGTGGAAGTGCGCTGGATCTCCTGCAGCTCAGAGAAGAATTGGTCCCGTTCCTTCAGCGTGCTCATGTGCAGCTGCATGAGGATCTCATGCTCCTTGCGAACCTCCTCGTAGCTGGCTCTCAGGGTGTCCAGCTGTGGGCAAGGACATTGGCCCTGGCCCCCCACCTGTGAGACCCCGTCCTACCCTCCTGGCCCTGCCTGCCTGCCAGCACCTGCTCCTGAAGATGCTTGTTGGTCTTCTCCTGCATTTCAAAGTCCCTCCTGGGGACCACATCTCCAAAGTTGGCCTTCATGGTGTTGAGTTCCATCTGCGTGCGGGTCAGGTCTTGCCGGGTCATCGTAAGAGCCAGGGTTAACTTCACAGGGTCCTCCCCCCAGATGCCTGCCAGGGGAGGGGGCCCACCAGCCCGTGTCACCGTGGCTTTCTCAGGGGTTGCCTGAAGCCCTCTGCCCTTCCTGTTTGGGGTTCCCTGGTTCTTGCCCACAGCACTACCAGCCTAGGGTTTCAGGCTAAAGTCTAGAAGCCCAGGAAACTGAGTACCAGGCCTGTCCAGCCCACTGGGAGCCTAGGATGCCTCAGCTACCGACTGTGTTCCTACAATTCTCAGTTCAACTCAGAAGATACACAGCCCTGCGGGAGGCAGGGACATCTCCCCTCTGAATGGTTATGGAATGAGCAGGTCTTAGGAATGTTGAATGAATGGGGCTTAGGGGTGAGACCAGAGTCTTCCAGCGTCTCAGAGAAGAGAAAAACCCGATTCCCAATTCAGGCTTACCTGGCGACTGGGCTAATGACATGTCCTCCCGCTGGTACCGCAGCTCATTCAGGTCTGCGATGAGGATCTTACGGGCATCTCGCTCACTGAGGTAGTGCAGGTACTCCTCAGCCAAGTTCTTCCTCAGTTTGGTCACCTGGCGAGAAGGTGGCTGTGTGGTCAGGGGCTGCCCCTGGACCCCTGTATGCAGCTGGTCACCCCAGGGAGTGGGCTGGGTTCTGGGGGGCCCCATCAGGGACTGTGAACAGGAAAGGTGAAAGAAGAAGGAGATTGGCCATTTCTGAGAATTCGGCAAGGTGCCAATGTTTCCCCCTGTGGGGAAAGTGCTGAGCCTAGCAGCAGGGCAGAGGGTGGAGTTAGCAAGGCTCTGGGGGAAGGTGGTGGCTCAGTGTGTCACTCTCTGTAGAAAGGCAGAGCGGGGTAGGGGGTCACCCTTGTCGTGGGGTTGGCAGGAATTCGGGGACTTGGTCATCATCACACCACTTCCATTCACCTCACTCTGCAATGAAATCTTCTCCTCATTCTTTTTGTCGATGAGTTTTAGCAAGTTCATCTTCTCTTTCTTGAGCAGGGAGATTTCATATTTCTCCTCAGCTCTCATGGCCAGGATCCTCTCATTGCAGTCCTCATTCACAGTGACAAGCTTGGCCTTCAGGGGCTCCAGAGCCCGAATCTTCTCCCTTTGGTGGGCTAAGCAGAGACAGGTGGGAGAGGTGCTTTGGGGCCATGGAGAGCAAACAGCCAGAAGACACCCTAAGGTCATGGGTGAGTGGCTATGTCGCTTGCAAACCCCAAGAATCTCTGCATGCCTTGTTCAAAGCCATGGTCCCTGTTTCAGGCCTTCCTGCACTTGATTTTAAACCAAGGGCAGAGTTCAGATGAAGACCGGGGTCTCTCCTATGTCCTTTCCCCTACAGCCTTAAGTCCTGCAGCTGCACCATGCCCTGCACCTCCTGAGCCTGGCAGGGGAGCCTGCTGCCTCCCAGAGGTGCTGACTCTCTCCTGGGGTTCACTCCATTTTCAACAGGGACTGCCCCACTGTGCTTCTCAATGACAGGTGTTTTCAGGTGCTCTGGGGTGCCCTATCATGGAACAGTCTGTGCAGAATGGCTGAGGGGCCTTGGTGACCTCAAGCCCAGTTGGTAGCTGCCCCAGCCCTGCTGTGGAGCACCAGAAGGTCGAATAGGATCTTCTCCACCCCTTCCAGGCTGGGACAAGGAGGGGAGCTACATTCTTTTTTTTTTTTTTTTTTTTTTTTTTTTTTTTGCGATGGAGTCTTGTTCTTTTGCCCAGGCTGGAGTGCGGTGGTGTGATCTCAACTCACTGCAACCTCCACCTCCTAGGTTCAAGCAATTCTCCTGCCTCAGTCTCCCAAGTAGCTGGGATTACAGGTGTGTGCCACCATGCGCAGCTAATTTTTTTGTGTTTTTACTAGAGACAGAGTTTCACCATGTTGGCCAGGCTGGTCTCAAACTCCTGACCTCAAGTGATCTACCGCCTCGGCCTCCTAAAGTGCTGGGATTACAGGCGTGAGCCACTACGCCTGGCAGGAGGTGCATTCTTACCCAGCATCCCCTCATACGCATTCTTGATGGAGGATAGTAATGGCTTGTACGTTTTGAAGTCCTCTATGAAGAACTCAAAGATCTCTCTGTAAGGCTGGCAAGAAAAGGGAACCCATCATCTCCTGGCCCACAGCTGCCAACCTTAGTGGGGAACTGTTTTTCTTTTTCTTTTTTCCTGAGACGGAGTGTCGCTCCATCACCCAGGCTGGAGTGCTGTGGTGCAATCTCAGCTCACTGCAACCTCTGCCTCCCAGGTTCAAGTGATTCTCCTGCCTCAGCCTCCTGAGTAGCTGGGATTACAGGCACGCGCCACCACACCTGGCTAATTTTTGTATTTTTAGTAGAGATGAGGTTTCACCATGTTGGCCTGGATGGTCTCGATCTCCTGACCTCGTGATCTACCCACCTCGGCCTCCCAGAGTGCTGGGATTACAGGTGTGAGCCACTGTGCCCGGCACTGTTTTTTTCTTTACTGGGCTTAGTAGTATTCCGGCATGAGGCTGCCAGGTCACTTATATTCAAGTAAATGCCCTAGATACCACCCGGGTACCTCACAGTGCCACGGAGCCTGGGGGGCAGCTCTCTGGAGGCCTGTCCTGATGCTGTCTCTGAGGCCTAGTGGACTGCCATGACCATAGACAGACCTCCACTCTGTGCCTGAGCCCCTCTCTGGCTCTCCAGGCAGCCAGCCTCTTGCCTTCTAGACACTGCATCATTGGCCTCTCACTTGTAACCTCTCCCCATCTTAGAGCCTGGTACATTCAGGAGATTGAAGGTTGTACCCTTGCATCCTGACATGCAAGTAGGGGTGTGGTCTTCTGTCCCATTTGGACACATGGGAGGTTTCTGGAGGCAGCATTGCTCACTGAAATGAGCACAGTCTCCAGAGTCAGCCCTGAGTTTGAAGCCCAGCCCCACTACGCCATAGTGGTATGCTTTCTTCCTTATCTGTTCAGGAGATCGATGTAAGGCCCCAGCCCAGGGCCTTGCACTTGCACATAGCCAGTGCTCAGTAAATGCTTTAGTCAATGACTAAGTCAAAAGGCAGGGATTCTCTGTCATCATCCTTGTTTGAGCAGATTTGGTGATTCTCTCCCTACTATACACTGGTATCTGGGTTGGATCTGATCTCTCTCTCTCTCTCTCTTCCTCCCTCCCTCCTTATGCATCTGTGCTGGTTCCTTAAGCTTGGGGTTGTTGCCACTGGGCTGGTAAACACGGTGTGACCCCTGCTTGTCCAACTGCCAGCATTCAGGCTACGTTCACTGATGTCCAGTGGCCCAACCTGGGTACTGGGGATCACAGAGCTGCAGGGACTGGGCACAGCATCCAGGCCACCTGACTCAGGTGAGGAAACCCCAGCCTCAGGAGACTTTCCGATCCACATTGCAGCCTTGCCTGCTCACTGGTGTTTTCTTTTTTTTTTTTTTTTTTTGAGATGGAGTCTCACTCTGTTGCCCAGGCTGGAGTGCAGTGGCGTGAACTTGGCTCACTGCAAGCTCCGCCTCCCAGGTTCATGCCATTCTCCTGCCTCAGCCTCCCGAGCAGCTGGGACTACAGGTGCCTGCCACCACACCTGGCTAATTTTTTTGTATTTTTAGTAGAGACGGGGTTTCACCATGTTAGCCAGGATGGTCTCGATCTCCTGACCTGGTGATCCGCCTGCCTCGGCCTCCCAAACTGCTGGGATTACAGGTGTGAGCCACCGTGCCTGGCATTCTTTTTTCTGTTGACAGAGTCTCACTCTGTTGCCCAGGCTGTAGTGCAGTGGCATGATCTCGGCTCACTGCAACCTCTGCCGCCTGGGTTCAAGCAATTCTCCTGCCTCAGCCTCCCGAGTAGCTGGGACTACAGGTGTGCACCACCACTGCAGGTTTTGTATTTTTAGTAGAGGCAGGGTTTCACCATGTTGACCAGGCTGGTCTTGAACTCCTGACCTCAAGTGATCCTCCTGCCTCAGCCTCCCGAAGTGCTGGGATTACAGGCATGAGCCACTGTGCCCAGCCTCACTGGCATTTTCTTAGGATGTTTCATGCTTCTGTTCAGGGAAGGAGACCCAGGAGAGCTGGGAGAGGTGGGTCTCCCCTGAAGGTCTGAGGTGCTCAGTCCTTGTAGGTGAGGCTTTTTTTTGTTTTTGAGACAGAGTCTCACTCTTGTCGCCCAGGTTGGAGTGCAGTGGTGTGATCTTGTCTCACTGCAACCGCTGCCTCCCGGGTTCAGGGTTCAAGCGATTCTCCTGCCTCAGCCTCCTGAGTAGCTGGGACTACAGGTGCCCACTACCATGCCCGGCTAATTTTTGTACTTTTAGTAGAGACGGGGTTTCGCCATGTTGGCCAGGCTGGTCTTGAACTCCTGACCTCAGGTGATCCACCCGCCTTGGCCTCCCAAAGTGCTGAGATTACAGGCGTGAGCCACTGTGCCCGGCCGGTAGGTGAAGCTTCTTCCCACCCTTCCCCCGCCCTCCCCAAGTTTCTTCTGTGGCTCTGACCTGCAGCCTTAGTTCCTGGGTGGAATCTGTGCCCAGGTCCAGTAGGAGGAGCTCCTTGCGTAGGTAGTTTTCCAGTTCCTCCAAGTACCGGGGCTTGGCAGTGTGAAAGGGGTGCTGCTGGCAGCTCCTGCAGGGGACAGTGGCTGATATGTGGCCAGCACCCCCACGGGGCCCTTGTGCCCTCAGTCTGGGGCAACACACGCCCCTGCCCTGTCTCTTGGCCCAAAGCCTGGCCCATGCCAGCCCACCCACCATGGGACTGACCCTGGCTTACCCTACTCGCTTCCGGTAGTCATCTGAACAGGGTTTTCGATTTTGCAAAATGGTCTGGCCACTGGTGTATGTGGGCCATGGGGACAGGTGCCCACCCATGGAGAACTGACCAGGCTGCAGGGAGGTACAGGTGGGGTTGCCATGGCAACATTGCTCCCCTTCCTAATGTTTCTCTCCATCTCTCCTCCCCCAGTCCTGACTTTTTTTTTTTTGAGACAGTCTTGCTCTGTTGCCCAGGCTGGAGTGTGGTGGCATGATCTTGGCTCACTGCAACCTTCGCCTCCCAGGTTCAAGCTATTCTCTGCCTCAGCCTCCCGAATAGCTGAGATTACAAGCACCCACCACCACGCCCAGCTAATTTTTGTATTTTTAGTAGAGACGTGGTTTCACCATCTTGGCCAGGCTGGTCTTGAACTCATAACCTCGTGATCCACCCACTTTGGCCTCCCAAAGTGCTGGGATTACAGGCGTGAACCACCGCGCCTGGCCAGCCCTGATGTGTTTTACAAACATCTCTCAACATGGTTCATAATTAAGACTGTGGGTTCTTGAGTTAGAGAAGACTGGGGTTAAGTCTCAAATGTCCCTTATTAGCTATGTCACAACTTCTCTGAGCCTTAGTTCTCACGTCTGTAAAATAGGGATGATGGTAGTCTTTGTCACAGTGTATTGATGTGAGGATGCAATGAGAAAGCATAGTCGGGCGCGGTGGCTCACTCCTGTAATTCCCAGCACTTTCGGAGGCTGAGGTGGGTGGATCATGAGGTCAGGAGATCGAGACTATCCTGGCTAACACGGTGAAACCCCGTCTCTACTAAAAATACAAAAAAAAATTAGGCCGGGCATGGTGGCTCACGCCTGTAATCCCAGCACTTTGGAAGGCCAAGGCGGATGGATCACAAGGTCAGGAGATCGAGACCATCCTGGTTAACACGGTGAAACCCCGTCTCTACTAAAAACACAAAAAATTAGCCAGGCGTGGTGTCGGACACCTGTAGTCCCAGCTACTCTGGAGGCTGAGGCAGGAGAATGGCGTGAACCCAGGAGGCGGAGTTTGCAGTGAGCCAAGATTGCGCCACTGCACTCCAGCCTGGCGACAGAGCGAGACTCAGTCTCAAAAAAAAAAAAAAAAAAATTAGCCAGGTGTGGTGGCATGTGCTTATAGTCCCAGCTACTCAGGAGGCTGAGGCAGGAGAATCCCTTGAACCCAGGAAGCGGAGGTTGCGGTGAGCCGAGATTGCACCATTGCACTCCAGCCTGGACAACAAGAACAAAACTCTGTCTCAAAAAAAAAAAAAAAAAAAAAAGAGGGAAAGCATAATGTGTGCTTTACATGGACCCTGGTACTTGCTAGGAACTCAGTAAAGATTAGCCATTCTGGCCAGGCACAGTGGCTCATGCCCGTAATCCCAGCAGTTTGGGAGGCCAAGGTGTGCGACTTTTAGCACTTTGAGGCCAAGGTGGGCAGATCACTTGAGGTCAGGAATTTGAGACCAGCCTGGCCAACATGGTGAAACTCCATCTCTACTAAAAATACAAAAATTAGCCGGGCATGGTGGCACACGCCTGTATTCCCAGCTACTCGGGAGGCTGAGGCAGGAGAATCGCTTGAACTCGGGAGGCAGAGGTTGCAGTGAGCTGGGATCGACCCCTTGCACTCTAGCCGCGGGGACAAGAGTGAAACTCCATCTCAAAAAAAAAAAAAAAAAGACTATCAAAATGGATGTAATTATTTATGTATGTATGTTTATATGTCTGTATTTATTTATTTATTTGAGATGGAGTTGCCAAGCTGGAGTTGCCCAAGCTGGAGTGCAGTACAGTAGCACGATCTCTGCTCACTGCAGCTCTGCCTCTTGAGTTCAAGCGATTCTCCTGCCTCAGACTCCCGAGTAGCTGGCCTGCCACCATGCCCGGTTCTTTTGTATTTTTAGTAGAGATTACAAGTGTGAGCCACCACGCCCAGCTCACGCCTGATTCCCAGCACTTTGGGAGGCGGAGGCAGGCGGATAACCTGAGGCCAGGAATTTGAGGCCAGCCTGGCCAACATGTTGAAACCCCATCTCTACTAAAAATACAAAAATTAACCAGGCCTGGTGGTGCACGCCTGTAATCCCAGCTATTTCGGAGGCCGAGGCAGAAGAATTGCCTCAACCCTGGAGGCAGAGGCCACAGTGAGCAGAGATGGCATGACTGTACTCCGGTCTGGGCGACAGAGAGAGACTCTGTCTCAAAAAAAAAAAAAGGATGGGGTCTCACTATGTTGCCCACGCTGGGCTTCTCGAACTGTCCTGGGATCAAGAGATCCTCCTACCTTGTCCTCCCAAAGTGCTGGGATTACAGGCTTGAGTCATGATGCCCAGCCTAATTTTTATAAAAGCACAAAATAACCCTGGAAGACACCTGGGAGTTTATTTTTTATTTTTTTTCTTAGAGACAGGGTCTTACTCTGACACCCAGGCTGGAGTGCAGTGACCCAATAACACCTCACAGTAACTACAAACTCCTGGGCTCAAGAGATCCTCCCACCTCAGTCTCCCGAGTAGCTAGGACTACATGGGCACACCACCATTCCTGGTTAATTTAAAAAATCTTTTTCGTAGAGATGAAATCTCCCTGTGTTGCCAGGCTGGTCTCAAACTCCTGGTCTCAAGCAGTCTTCCTTCTTTGGCCTCCCAAAGTGTTAGGATTACAGGTGTGAGCCAGCCTTGTTTTTCAGAATTTTATTTATTTATTTTTTTGAGACTGAGTCTCGCTCTGTCGCCCAGGCTGGGGTGCAGTGGCACAATCTCTGCTCACTGCAGCCTCCATCTCCTGGGTTCAAGTGATTGTCCTGCCTCAGCCTCCCGAGTAGCCGGAATCACAGGTGTATGCCACCACGCCCAGCTAATTTTTGTATTTTTAGTAGAGATGGGGTTTCACCATGTTGGCCAGGCTGGTCTTGAACTCCTGACCTAGTGATCTGCCCACCTCAGCCTCCCAAAATGCGGGGATTACAGGTGTTAGCCACTGCGCCCGGCCCAGACTATTTTTTATTATTTCTTTTTATTTATTCATTTATTTTGAGACGGACCCTCACTCTGTTGCCCAGGCTGGAGCGCAGTGGCACTATCTTGGCTCACTGCAACCTCCACCTCCCAAATTCAAGCAATTCTCCTGCCTCAGCCTCCCAAAGAGCTGGGACTGCAGGCATGCACCACCACACCCAGCAAATTTTGTATTTTTAGTAGAAACGGGGTTTCACCATGTTGCCCAGGGTGGTCTTCAACCCCTGACCTCAGGTGATCCACCCACTTCGGCCTCCCAAAGTGCTGGGATTACAGGCGTGAGCCACCGCGCCCGGCCGTTTTTCAGACTTGTAAAAGACCAGTCCTTGGCCGGGCGCGGTGGCTTACGCTTGTAATCCCAGCACTTTGGGAGGCCAAGGCGGGCAAATCACGAGGTCAGGAGACGGAGACCATCCTGGCTAACACGGTGAAACCTCGTCTCTACTAAAAACGCAAAAAATGGCCGGGCGCGGTGGCTCACGCCTGTAATCCCAGCACTTTGGGAGGCCGAGGCGGGTGGATCACGAGGTTAGGAGATCGAGACCGCGGTGAAACCCCGTCTCTACTAAAAATACAAAAAAAAAAAAAAAAAAAAAAAAAAGCCGGGCGCGGTAGCGGGCGCCTGTAGTCCCAGCTACTCAGGAGACTGAGGCAGAAGAATGGCGTGAACCCGGGAGGCAGAACTTGCAGTGAGCCGAGATCGCGCCACTGCACTCCAGCCTGGGCGACAAAGCAAGACTCTGTCTCAAAAAAACAAAAAACAAAAAACAAAAAAAACCCGCAAAAAATTAGCCAGGTGTGGTGACACGTGCCTGTAGTCCCAGCTACTAGGGAGGCTGAGGCAGGAGAATCGCTTGAACCTGGGAGGTGGAGGTTGCAGTGAGCCAAGACTGTGCCACTGCGCTCCAGCCTGGGCGAGGAGCGAGGCTCCGTCTCAAAAAATAAATTAATTAATACTAAAAAAAAAAAAAAAAAGACCAGTCCTCGTGTTCTGGCTACTGTTTCTACCGGGAGAAAATGTGGCTACCCTCCTTTGCTTGCAGAGGCTAGTGGAAGCTGGAGAACCAGCTGCCAGGGCCGCGTCTCGGCTAGGTTATTAACAGCTGAGGGATCTCCGCCCAGGTGGCTGGAACGCAGTACTCCCGGGCGCTCCGTGCTCTCTGCTTCCCCCTGTAGGTAAAAACGGTAAGGCGGCCCCGGAGGGACGGCGGGAGGGAACACTGTCCCCTGGTGGTTGATGCCGCGCAAAAGAAAGAATGAAAAAGCCTGGCCCACAGAAGGTGGCAGCTGAGAAGGCTGCCCGGGAGCCTCAGAGCTCTCCCCTAGTCATCAGGTCTTTTGGGCTGCGCTTGGTCTCTGCGAATAATCCATACTGACCCCTCCTTTCTCCTCCCTGGAGTCACTCCCGCAGGGGTGTTGGGAGTCCCCAGCCCCACAAAGTGTGTGGCCCATGTGTTTCCAAATTCCCCACGAGGGTCAGGGTCACAGAAGTAAAACCACCATACAGCCCATGCTGTTCCACTGTGAGCCAGAGTTGTAAGTTTACTCAAATGTATTTTTTCCTTTATGAGATTTGGACAATGGCTATCTGCTGATTAATAACAATCCTATGATCATATCAACAAGAGCCCAAAAGTACTTAATAAGACAGCATTGGGGCCAGGTACAGTGGCTCACGCCTGTAATCCCAGCACTTTGGGAGGCCGAGGCGGGCGGCCATCACGAGGTCAGGAGATCGAGACCATCCTGGCCAACACGGTAAAACCCCATCTCTACTAAAAACACAAAAAAAATTAGCCAGGTGTGTTGGCGGGCGTCTGTCCCAGCTACTGGGGAGGCTGAGGCAGGAGAACGGGGTGAACGCGGGAGGCGGAGCTTGCAGTGAGCCGAGATTGCGTCACTGCACTCCAGCCTGGGCGACAGAGCGAGATTCCGTCTCAAAAAAAAAAAAAATTAGCCGGGCATGGTGGTGTGCACCTGTAATCCCAGCTACTCAGGAGGCTGAGGTAGGATAATCACTTGAACCCGGGAGGCGGAGGTTGCAGTGAGCTGAGATCGCGCCACTGTACTCCTTCCTGGGTGACAGAGCAAGACCCCATCTCAAAAAAAAAAAACAGTATTGAGCTCAGTGTGGTGGCTCACACCTGTAATCCTAGTGCTTTGGGAGGCCAAGGAAGGAGGATAGCTTGAGCCCAGGAGTTCAAGACCAGCTTGGGCAATGTAGTTAGACTCTGCCTCTACAAAAAATGCAAAAAATAGCCAGGTGTGGTGGCGCACTCCTGTAGTCTCAGCTACTCAGGAGGCTGAGTGGGAGGATTGGTTCAGCATGGGAGGTGGAGTCTGCAGTGAGCTGTGTTTGTGCCACTGCACTCCAGCCAGAGTGTCAAAGCAAAACTCTGTCCCCCCCTGCCAAAAAAATTAGCTGGGTATGGTGGCATGTGCCTATAGTTCCAGCTACTTGGGAGGGTGAGGTAGGAGGATCACTTGAGCCCTGGCATTTGAGACTGCAGCGAGCCATAACTGCACCACTGCACCCTGACAGGCAAAAGCCTGTCTCAAAAAAAAAGATGGCATTCTTTTTTTTTTTTTTGAGATGTAGTCTTGCTCTGTTGTCCAGGCTGGAGTGCAGTGGTGTGATCTCGGCTCACTGCAACCTCCACGTCCCAGGTTAAAGCAATTCTCATGCCTCAGCCGCCTGAGTAGCTGGGACTACAGATGCACCACCATGCATGGCTAATTTTTATATTTTTAGTAGATATGGGGTTTTGCCATGTTGGCCAAGCTGGTCAAACTCCTTACTTCAGGTGATCCGCCTGCCTCGGCCTCCCAGAGTACTGGGATTATAGGCATGAGTCACTGCGCCCGGCTCTTTTTTTTTTTTAATTTAAATTTCATTTCTCTTCTGATACCTTTGGTACAGCATTCATTTTTATATACAAACTTTAAAAAAGAGGAATGGCGGAGAGATCCGGAGTGAACATGGTAGAGACGCATCTCTTTCCTCCTGCCTTCACATACCTACTCAGCAATTATGGAGCTATCAACATTTGGCAGACATTCAGGTAGCCTGTTAGATTCTAGGGCCATAAAGATAGAAAGATAACAGTCACAGCCATGAAGGACCTTGGCAGATCTGGTGTGACCGTCCCAGCAGGTAGCACAGTGCCTGGTGTGTTGGCGGGAGGGATGAGAAGTAAGGGCTGCTGCAGAATGCTGAGCTGCTGGGGAGGGATGTCTGTGGGCAGAGGCGAGTTCTCTCTCTGCCTAGGGAGATCCGGGAAGGCTTTTCAGATGAGGAGCAGGCAGCCAGTGTACACCCTTCTCCCCAAAGCCTGGTGGGCCTGGCCTCTCTGAGCCACACTCTCTGACTGAGAAGAAGCCACTCTGGTGGGCATGTTTCAGGTGGGTATGTTTCAGGTGGGTGGTACTCTTGGGTTGCAGGAAGGGAGACGGATAGGGTCTGGGGGCTGACATTTGGGGTTCCAAAACAACATTGTCACTAACCAGCGTCCTTCGTTTCTGAAGAAGCTTGCGATTCTGGGTGCTCTTGTCTTCTGTGAGAAAGGATTCATCTATGGTCACTCCTGAAGGCCGTGGCTGTAATCTGCACAGAGAAGGGAAAGCTGATGGTGGGTGACAGAGTCCAGAGTGGGAAGAGAACTCCCATCCTTCCTAGATCCACAAGGCATAGCCGTCTCCCTGAGCCAGGCTCTGGGTGCTGCCTCCGGATTCCCAGAGACACTGCCAAGCAAGTCCCTGGCCTTGGGTCCAAACCATTTGCTTACATTCCCAGAAACATTCTTTTCATCACCAAAATTTCACCAACTACTGCAGCAGCAGGACATCCTCCCCATGAACCCAGAGAACCCCATGGGCCTATACTTCTGTTCAGTGTTCAACTGTGGCTGTGGTATTGGTTTCATGTACACAACTCTGGCATACTCTGGGGCTGTGATACAAAGGGCAGGTGCTGTAGGACAAGAAGCACAGGGTCTGGGGTCCAGGATCTGGGGTGTGAGTCTGAGTCCTACACTTACTGGCAGCTGATAGGGTCTAAGGGCTGACATCTGGGGTTCTAATAGGACCACCCTTGAGCAAGTCATTTAATATTTCTCAGCCTGGTTTCTTCACAAAGAAGTGGAGACAACTCTTTTTTTTTTTTTTTTTTTGAGATGGAGTCTTACCCTGTCACCCAGGCTGGAGTGCAGTGGTGCGATCTTGGCCCACTGCAACCTCCATCTCGCGGGTTCAAGCAATTCTCTGCCTCAGCATCCTGAGTAGCTGGGATTACAGGCACCTGCCACCACACATGGATAATTTTTGTATTTTCAGTAGAGACGGGGTTTCACCATGTTGGCCAGGCTGGTCTTGAATTCCTGACCTCATGATCCACCTGCCTTGGCCTCCCAAAATGCTGGGATTACAGGCATGAGCCACTGTGCCTGGCCAGAGACAACTCTTGCTTTGCCTATCTTACAAAGTTATGAAGTTTATTTTATTTATTTATTTATTTTGAGATGCAGTCTCACTCTGTCACCCAGGGTAGAGTGCAGTGGCGCCATCTCAGCTCACTGCAACCTCCACCTCCTGGGTTCAAGCAATTCTCCTTCCTCAGCTTCCTGAGTAGCTGGGACTACAGGCCCCTGCCACCATGCCCAGCTAATTTTTGTATTTTTAGTAGAGATGGGGTTTCACCATGTTGGCCAGGCTGGTCTTGAACACCTGACCTCAAATGATCCACCCACGTCCACCTCCCAAACTGCTGGGATTACAGGCATAAGCCACCGCGACCGGCCTGAAGTTTAAATAAGAATGAGCTGGGTGTGGTGGCGGGTGCCTCTAATTCCAGCTACTCAGGAGGCTGAGGCAAAAGAATCACTTGAATCTGGGAGGCGGAGGTTGCAGTGAGCCGAGATTGCACCACTGCACTCCAGCCTGGGTGACAGAGTAAAACTCTGTCTGAAAGCAAAACAAAAAAAATTAGATGTGCATCTGGGCGTGGTAGCTCATGCCTGTAATCCCAGCACTTTGGGAAGCCAAGGCGGGCAGATCGCTTGAGCCCAGGAGTTCGAGACGAGCCTGAGCAACATAGTGAGACTTTGCCTCTATTTTTATTTATTTATTTATTTTTATTTATTTCTGGTTTCAAACTCCTGACCTCAGGTGATCTGCCTGCCTTGGCCTCCCAAAGTGCTGGGATTACAGGCGTGAGCCACCGTACCTAGCCAATTTTTTTTTTTTTTTTTTTTTTGAGACAGAGTCTGACTCTGTTGCCCAGGCTGGAGTGCAATGGCATGATCTCGTCTCGCTGTAGCCTCCGACTCCCAGGTTCAAGCAATTCTCTTGCCTCAGCCTCCTGAGTAGCTGGGACTACAGGTGCACGCTACCGTGCCTAGCTAATTTTTGTATTTTTAGTAGAGATGGAGTTTCACCATGTTGGCCAGGATGGTCTCGATCTCCTGACCTCGTGATCTGCCCGCCTCAGCCTTCCAAAGTGCTGGGATTACGGGTGTGAGCCACCGTGCCTGGCCTCTTTTTTTTAAATAAATAAAAAAAAATGAGATATGCAAAATACCATGTATACTGCAATGAACTGCATAGATGTTCATTATGACAGTAGAACAGGAAAAGCCTCTTAGAACAGCCATCCTAGGAAGGCATTTGGGGACCAACAGGAAGGGCTACTGTGAGCAGGCAGGCTCAGGTGGAACAAAAGGAAGAAGTAATTCCAACAATCCATGGGGTGGGGGTGTGTGATTTATGTTGCCAGATAGATCTTGTGTTCACTCCTCTTGCTTGCTGGTGATTTTGGGCATGCCGCTTAACATCTCTGAACCTCAGTGTCTTTGCTCATAAAAGTAGGATTAGGACTACCCAAACTCCAGGGAAGTTGAGAGCCCTAATGTGAACCCAGTTGAGAAACTCTGCCCTGTAATGCTGCTCAGCTATAGTCCATGGAGCAGTAATATTCCAAACCCTAGTCCTCTATTGCTTCTCAACATTGGACAAGTGTGAGCAAAACATATGGAGTAAGCAGTCGGTGAGGAGAAGGAAGAGTGTCTGCCCAGATGAGCTTGGGTGTGAGACAGTCTTGGAGACCAACAAGATACAACAGATCAACCCCAAGTGCTCACTGGGTTAAACCAATACCTTCTTATCAAGACTAATATATTATTCGCCGTGCAGTGGCTCAAGCCTGTAATCCCAGCACTTTGGGAGGCAGAGGTGGGCAAATCACGAGGTCAGGAGTTCAAGACCAGCCTGGCCAACATAGTGAAACCCTGTCTCTACTAAAAAAATACAAAAATTAGCCGGGTGTGGTGGCGGGCACCTGTAGTCCCAGCTACTCGGGAGGCTGAGGCAGGAGAATCTCTTGAACCCGGGAGTCGGAGGTTGCAGTGAGCCGAGATGGAGCCACTGCACTACAGCTTGGGCAACACAGAGAGACTCTGTCTCAAAAAAAAAAAAAAAAGACTAATCAATTCTCCAAACTCTGTTCTTGCTCATGCTGGAAGCACCAGGAAAGGCAAGGTAAGCAAGAAAATTGGGGAATTCTATAAATTCTGAGAAGCTGTTGAATGGAAAAGTTCAGTAGGTAACAGATGTTGTTAGTTTTGAATATCAAGGGAGACAACATTATAAAACAGACTTAAAACAAGGCAAACCAAACACCTGCTAGGGCCTGTACACTTATCCAAAAAGCTTAGGATGCTTGGGCTGGGCGTGATGGCTCACACCTGTAATCCCAGCACTTTGGGAGGCCGAGGTGGGCAGATCATGAGGTCAGGAGATCGAGACCATCCTGGCTAACACGGTGAAACCCTGTCTACTAAAAATACAAAAAATTAGCCAGGCGTGGTGGCACGTGCCTATAGTCCCAGCTACTAGGGAGGCTGGGGCAGGAGAATTGCTTGAACCCGGGAGGCAGAGGTTGCAGTGAGCTGAGATCATGCAACTGCACTCCAGCCTGGGCAATAGAGTGAGACACTCCATCTCAAAAAAAAAAAAAAAAAGCTTAAGATGTTTTATATTAAATATTTTATGGTAACCCTCAGAGGGGAATGGGAAACATTTACATTTCTACCTCAAAGCTGGACCAAACTCAGTTATTTATTTATTTTTATTTTTATTTTTTTAAGATGTAATCTGGCTCTGTCGCCCAGGCAGGAGTGTAGTAGCATGACCTCAGCTCACTGCAACCTCTGCCTCCCGGGCTCAAGTGATCCTCCTGCCTCAGCCTCCCAAGTAGCTGGGATTGCAGGTGAGCACCACCAAGCCCAGCTAATTTTTGTATTTTTAGTAGAGATGGGGTTTCACCGTGTTGGTCAGGCTGGTCTCGAATTCCTGACCTCATGATCTGCCCACCTTGGCCTCCCAAAGTGCTGGGATTACAGACGTGAGCCACCGCACCCGGCCTCAAGCTCAGTTATTTAAGTGGTAGTAGGCAGTGGGTTTGTCAGGGGTATATCTTGGTATTCAGTGAATGCAAGCTGCTGAGTTCCATCCACCAAGTGCCAGGGTTATGAGGGTGAAAGGAGAAAAGCCGATAGGGAGGAGAAACCTGCCCCAGGAAAATGCACAATTCGAAGGTCCCTTGCAGAGGGTCCTGATGACATGTTCCACAGTGCTAAGGTCTAGCCTATCCATCATGCTGCCCCTTTTTAAAGGGAAAGGATGAGGACACCCACAGTGTCTCTAAGAGAAACAGTGAGTCTGGCCCAACATCACTAAATGCTGGTGAATAAGGAATATGGTAGATTAATGATGTTGTATTTTTTTTAATTTTATTTATTTACTATTTTTTGAGACAGGGTCTCACTCTCTTGCCCGGACTGGAGTGCAGTGGCCCGATCTCGGGTCACTGCAACCTCCGCCTCCCAGGTTCAAGCGATTCTCCTGCTTCAGCCTCCCGAGTAGCTGGGATTACAGGTGCATGCCACTACCGCCTGGCTAGTTTTTGTATTTTTAGTAGAGATGGGGTTTCACTATGTTGGCCAGGCTGGTCTTGAACTCCTGACCCCAAATGATGCACCCACCTCAGACTCCTAAAGTGCTGGGATTGCAAGCATGAGCCACTGCTCCCGGCCTGTATTATTTATTTATTTATTTATTTGAGACGGAGTCTTGCTGTGTCTCCCAGGCAGCTGGAATGCAGTGGCAAGATCTCAGCTCACTGCAACCTCCTCCTCCTGGGTTCAAGCAATTCTTGTGCCTCAGCCTCCAGAATAGCTGGGATTACAGGCACAGGTCACCATGCCTGGCTGATTTTCTTTCTTTTTTTGAGATGGAGTCTCACTCTGCTGCCAGGCTGGAGTGCAGTGGCATGATCTGGGCTCACTGCAACCTCCACCTCCTGGGTTCTCCTGCCTCAGCCTCCCGAGTAGTTGGGACTACAGGTGCAAGCCACCACACCTGGCTAATTTTTGTATTTTTAGTAGAGACAAGGTTTTACCATGTTGGCCAGGATGGTCTCGATCTTTTGACTCCGTGATCCGCCCACCTTGGCCTCCCAAAGTGCTGGGATTACAGGTGTGAGCCACTGTGCCTGGCCAATATTTTGTATTGCTATTAGAAACAGGGTTTTTGCCATATTGTCTAGCCTGGTCTCAAACTCCTGAGCTCAGGCAATCTGCCTGCCTTGGCCTCCCAAAGTAATAGGATTATAGGGGTGAGCCACCGTGCCTGGCTGTGCTTTTTTTTTGAGATGGAGTCTCACTCTGTCACCCAGACTGGAGTGCAGTGGCGAGATCTTGGCTCACTGCAAGCTCTGCCTCCCGGGTTCATGCCATTCTCCTGCCTCAGCCTCCCGAGTAGCTGAGACTATAGGCACCCGCCACCACACCCGGCTAATTTTTTTTTGTATTTTTAGTAGAGACAGGGTTTCACCATGTTAGCCAGGATGGCCTCGATCTCCTGACCTCGTGATCCACCTACCTTGGCCTCCCAAAGTGCTGGGATTATAGGCGTGAGCCACCACGCCTGGCTATTTTTTTTTTTTTAATAGACAGGGTCTTGCTTTGTTGCCCAGGCTACAAGGCACTAGTGTGATCACAGCTCACTACACCCTCTCGAACTTCTGGGTTCAAGTAATCCTCCTGCCTCAGCCTCCTGAGTAGCTGAAACTTTTATTATTATTATTATTATTATTATTATTTGTAGGGACAGGGTCTTACTATGTTTCCCAGGCTGGTCTTGAATTCCTTACCTCAAGTGATCCTCCCACCTTGGCCTCCCAAAGTATTGGGATTACAGGCATGAGCCATCATGACCAGCCCTGTGCTTCTTTCTTAAAATGAATGGGGATTCTCTTTCTGGGTCTGCTTCATATCCTTTTCATAGAGAATGGCAGTTTACTAAATTAATCCTGTGCTGGGTAACAATTCTCTTTCTCTCTCTCTCTTTTCTTTTTCCTTTTTTTTTTTTTTCTTTTTTTGAGACGGAGTCTCACTCTGTCGCCCAGGCTAGAGTGCGGTGGCGTGATCTTGGCTCACTGCAACCTCTGCCCTCTGCCTCCCTGGTTCAAGCGATTCTCCTGCCTCAGCCTCCCAAGTAGCTGGGAATACAGGTGCCTGCCACCATGCCAGGCTAAATTTTTTTTTTTTTTTGAGACGGAGTCTCGCTCTGTTGCCCAGGCTGGAGTGCAGTGGCAGGATCTCGGCTCACTGCAAGCTCTGCCTCCCAGGTTCATGCCATTCTCCTGCCTCAGCCTCCCGAGTAGCTGGGACTACAGGTGCCCACCACCACGCCCGGCTAAGTTTTTGTATTTTGTAGAGACCAGGTTTCACCACGTTAGCCAGGATGGTCTCGATCTCCTGACCTGGTGATCCCCCCGCCTCGGCCTCCCAAAGTGCTGGGATTATAGGCGTGAGCCACCGTGCCCGGCCTCTTAGGGGCTTTTGTAGGCTTTTCTCTGTCAAGGCAGCAGACCCTGAAGAGTTTAGGTGGGATTGGGTGGTGTTTTTTTTTTTTTCCCCCACTGGGAATGAGTAGAAGGGGGGACACTACATTCATTCAACACTTACTGGGTGCCTATTACATACAAGAGCTGTGTCAAGAGCTTCACATATTCTGCCTAAATGTTCCCAACAATGTTTGTGGGGTGGGCTGTATCATTCCCATGTTTGAGATATATAAGCTGAGGCCTGGAACTTGAAGGGCCCTGTCTGAAGTCCCAAAACTAGAAAACGATTTAGCCAAAATTTTTGTTTTAATCCGTATGTATGGCTCTCCAGGCTGATGGAGCTGGTCATATTTTGCAGTACCCTGAGAGGCTATACACCTGAGTACAGGCAGAAGCTACCCAGAGGATGATCTCTCCAGGCTTCTAAAGTATTTCTTTACTTGTACAATGGTAATATTACTACTTTATACAGTTGTTGTGAGGATTAAATATGGTACGTAGGCCGGGTGTGGGGGTTCACGCTTGTAATCCCAGTTTGAGAGGTCGAAGTGGGAGGGTCGCTTGAGTCTAGGAGTTCGAAACCAGCCTGGGCAACGTGGTGAAACCTCGTCTCTACAAAAAACGAACAAAGAAACACCCAAAAATTAGCCGAGCGTAGTGGCGCATGCCTGTAGTCCCAGCTACTCGGGAGGCTGAGGTAGAAGGATCGCTTGAGCCCGGGAGGTCGAGGCTGCAGTGAGCCGTAGTAGTGCCACTGCACTCCAGCCTGGGCGACAGAACGAGATCTTGTCTCAAAAATAAAATATTTAAAAATGTGGTATATAAAGCATTTGGCATATAGTACATTCAATACAAACTGGTTGTTACTAGTAATGATAAAGTGCGCCTACCGTTTCGCTAGCACGTAACGTCTTCACTGGGCTAAATCAGCCCGATTCTAACCGTTCCTGCAACCATTGACTTTGTGGTGCTGGAGCCCTAGATCAATGGTCAGAGGCCAGCAGGAGGTGCAGAGGTCCGGATCAAGTGCCATTTCCCTCTCTAGAAGTACTCAAACCCTCCTCTCTGCCCTCATCCCTGCCAGCGCCTACCTCGACGCGGACGAGAAGCTGTGGTACCGCGACTGCTGGCAGGCCATGACCCACGGGCAGGCGGGCAATCAGCACCCGCGGCCTGGGAAGCTGTGGTAGTGTACAGCCGGTCGCCATGGCGACCAGGCCCCAGAGGCCCCCGCGGCGGGGGCGGAGTCAGGGATGCGCCACGCCCCCGAGCCTAGGGCCCGCGGACTGGGAGGAGGACAAAGTAGCAAAGGTGGACTGGGACCCGGCAGCGGGTGCCCTGAGAGTCAACCACTACAGCCGATTTGACCCCAGGTACCAGAACTGAGGCAGGGGGATGAACAGAGGCCATGGGGAGGGAAGTGTGCTGAGCGGCCGGAGCCGCTTTGCCGGCGGGAATTGTAGTTTTCGGTGTCCCGACGTCTCGATGGGACAGGCTTATGGCTGAGGACGGTTATACTACATCTCCCAGAATTCTCTACCAGCCCGAGTTGCTCCGCCTCTCGAGAGCTCTGCATTGTGGGGTATGGAGTTCGAAATGTGGTGAGGCGTGTCAGTGTCCAAAGAGGGGTGCCGGACTCGGACTCGGTTTCCCTGCGGCCCAGGGAGGCTCACGGGCCATTGGCTGAGCGGGGCGGATCTGGTCCCGTTCCTCCCCGCCCCCAGTGACACAATAGTAGCTCCCTCCAAGATGGCGGCAGCGACGGCAGACCCGGGAGCTGGGAACCCGCAGCCTGGGGACTCCTCCGGCGGGGGCGCTGGGGGCGGGCTGCCGTCCCCTGGGGAGCAGGAGCTGAGCCGGCGCTTGCAGCGCCTGTATCCCGCGGTCAACCAGCAAGAGACTCCGCTGCCGCGCTCCTGGAGCCCCAAGGACAAATACAACTACATTGGTCTCTCCCAGGGCAACCTCCGCGTCCACTACAAAGGTATCGGCCCGTCAGGCTGGGGGGAATTAAGGCTAGAGCGTCCGTGGGGTGGCTCTGCTGCCAGGCCCCCGCCCTATCACCTCCCTTTCCCTGCCTAGGTGCTCCAAGTTAGGCCTTGGCCCTTTCAGGATGTCCAGGGTGGTGAGGCTGAACAGGCCGAGGGCTGACTGCCTGTTCTCTGTCCTGAGACACCTGCCGTCAAGAGAACCGCAACAGGTGTCCAAACCCAGTGCTGGGCCGGACCTTCCACTCCAGGGCCTCCGTGCTTATCCTAGGCTGGCGCCAACGGCAGCGGGACCTTTTGCCACTGCTTAGAAGAAAGGGGTGGTCACATACCTACCATTAGCGTGAGAATCATGGGCTTCCCCACCTGCCAGGCATCCTAGACTGAGCCTGGGGTTCCGTGCTAGAGTTTGGGGGGTGTCTTCCAGGTCGGCCTCATCCTTCTTCCCCTGGCCTCCCAGGTGGGCTGCCTGGATTCTAGAGAGGCTGCCAGCAGCACTTGAGTATCTCTCACATTGCCTCTACCCTTGTTTTGTTTGTATGGGCAGTGTCTCAGGCAGGACTGCTGTTCTCAGGAGGAGGTGAGGCAAGGGTGGAAGGTTTAAGTGTTTATTCAGTTGTCTAATGATTCCTCGGCCTGTGTAAGCGTGTCCTCTGGCCACAGAGGAGTGGAGTTGCCATGGAGGAGTTGCAGAGAAAAATGAGGCTTCCATTTGCATTTCCTTCTGCTAAAATTTCTTACTTGCCCTCTCCTGTTAGGTCATGGCAAAAATCACAAAGATGCAGCCTCAGTGCGTGCCACCCACCCCATACCTGCTGCCTGTGGCATTTATTACTTTGAAGTGAAGATTGTCAGCAAAGGAAGAGATGGGTAAGCCCTTCATGACCACCCTCTTTCCCTGATCATGGAGCTGATCCCTGTGGTCAGAGTTCAGGTCCTTTGGCTGGCACTTGTTGCTGATGTGAGCTGGGGAGCCGCATGGGTCTGGGCTGCCACTATTTCCTGACTGGGCATGGTCTGGTCTAAGCAGCAGATCTTGATGGCCAGTGGGTGTGTTGGGGGTAAAGCAGGGATTCTTTTTAGTGATGATGTAATTTGATACCTAGAAGGTTAGGCAAACAAGTAACAAGTTTACTTTAAAAATTTAGTGTCCAGAATGGAGTTTCCCTCGAGCATGTGGTGTTTTTGTGACTTCCTTCCTTTCACATTCTTGCTGTATTCATGAGGTTCTTTTTTATGGCATTTAGTCATGTGGAGGCCCTGGTAGCCTTCAAAGAGATAGTAGAGTCTTTGCAGCATTCATGAAAGCTTCTGTGGCCACCGGCCTGTCATCTCAGGGTAAACAGCATACACATGATCAGAATCAGGTGACCTTGCTGCTCATAAACTTGTTTTTCAGTCCAAGGACTTGAACACTACTAGTTGGATCAGCTTTAGGAAGGTCCTCATTAAAGTCAGCATTAGGAGCCAGGCACGGTGGCTCATGCCTGTAATCCCAGCACTTTGGGAGGCTAAGATGGGCAGATCACCTGAGGTCAGGAGTTGGAGACTAGCCTGGCAAACATGCTGAAACCCTGTCTCTACTAAAAATACAAAAAAATTAACTGGCATACCAGTAATCCTATCACTTCAGAAGACCGAGGCGGGCGGATCACTTGAGATCAGGAATTCAAGACCAGCCTGGCCAACATGGTAAAACCCCGTCTCTAAAAAAAAATTCAAAAATTAGCTGGGTGTGGTGGTGTGCACCTGTAATCCCAGCTACTTGGGAGGCTGAGGCATGAGAATCACTTGAACATGGGAGGTGGAGGTTGTAGTGAGCTGAGATTGCACCACTGCACTCTAGCCTGGGCAATAGAGTGAGACTCTGTCCCAAAACCAAACAAACAAAAAAAAAGTCAGCATTAGGGAGACTCCCTATTTTAGGGTGATCCAAGCAGACACAGGAAATCATAGGGGAGATACTTAATTTTTTTTCTTTCTCCCAGTCTCCCTTTTTTTCCCAGTGATTGTGACGAAGCAGGTGTGTAAGTTATGAAGTAACATGACTGCAGCTACCTTGGAAAGGCTTTCCTCATCAGACTTTAGGTTTGGTGTCTGAAGTTTGCCAACCCCTCTGGTGACCATGCCAACGCTGAGTGTGTGTTCTCAAACATTCAGAACTTCTTTCTCCTAGGGACTGTCCCCTTTGTAGTGCATGCAAAATGCTTGGCCAAGGGACTAGGCTGGGGGCAACACTGCCAGAGTCAGAGCCTTGCCTACTTCCTCAGTGATGTAACTTCTCTGCCTGAGAGGTCTCTGTGGTCTTGGGTAGATGTTGGAACTTCAGTCTCCTGATCTGCACTGTGAGGATCCAGGCCAGCATCTAAGCTGCCTGAACTCCAGAATTCTATGCCTCTGAGATTCTGATCATGGGAAGCTGCTGTATCTTTCTCTCTCTCTCTCTTTTTTTTTTTTTTTTTTTAAATGAGATGGGGTCTTGCTCTGTCTCCCAGGCTGAAGTGCAGTGGCAAGATCACAATCACAGCTCACTGCAGCCTCGACCTTCTGGGCTCAAGTTATCCTCCCACCTCAGCCTCTTGAGTAACTGGGAATACAGGTGCATGCCACCACGCCTGGCTAATTTTTTTTTTTTTTTTTTTTTGAGACGGAGTTTTGCTCCTGTTGCCCAGGCTGGAGTGCAATGGCGCAATCTCAGCTCACCACAACCTCCGCCTCCCAGGTTCAAGTAATTCTCCTGCCTCAGCCTCCTGAGTAGCTGGGCTTACAGGCATGTGCCACCACACCAGGCTAATTTTGTATTTTTAGTAGAGATGGGGTTTCTCCATATTGGTCAGGCTGGTCTCAAACTCCTGACCTCAGGTGATTCGCCTGCCTTGGCCTCCCAAAGTGCTGGGATTACAGGTGTGGGCCACCGCACCCGGCCTAATTTTTTAAATTATTTGTAGAGATGAGGTCTTGCTATGTTGCCCAGGCTGGTCTCTAGTGATCCTCCCACCTTGACCTCTCAAACTGCTGGGACTACAGGCATGAGCTACTGCACCCGGCCATCTTTCATTTTTATCCCCATCTAGTGCATTTACAGATAGGAAAGTTAAATTTATGGGAGGGCTTCAAAGCTCCTATTTTCACCTTCCACCGTCTGATAGAAGCACATATATTTAGTGTGTTTGAACTAGTGTGAATGAGAATAGCCCCTTAAAACAAGCACCTTGAAAATAATGTTGACTAAAATGGTGGTGCTGGAGTCTCATACTGCCAGAGAAACTGAAGTGCACTTCTTAAATTTGTAGGGAGGAAAATGGATTGTTTTCTCCTAGTCTTTATCATAGATAACAGCTGAGTTAGTTATCTAGGTAGCGAGCAGAGACCAACTTCAGAAGGGAAGTGTTTACACTTAGAGACCTGGATTCTTTTATTCTTTTTGTATTTTTTGAGAGATGAGGTCTGGTTATGTTGGAGATCTGGATTCTTTCAACTGGTTTTAACATTTCAGTTTTAGTCGATCTTGCTGGAAAAGGCCCTGTGTCATGTTAGATTGGTGAACTATAGGTGTTGACTGGAAGTCTAAAGAAAGGTGGTCATCTATTCCCAGCATTTTACATGTGGTAAACATAGCTGTTGAGCTGATCTGGAAACATCAGATGTTAATTAATTAATTAATTTATTTGCCACACAGTCTCCTTTATCATCCAGGCTGGAGTGCAGTGACTCAATCTCGGCTCATTGCAACCTCTACTTTCTGGGTTCAAGTGATTCTCCTGCCTCAGCCTCCCGAGTAGCTGGGATTACAGGCATACGCCACCACGCCTGGCTAATTTTTGTATTTTTAGTAGAGATGGGGTTTCGCCATGTTGGCCAGGCTGGTTTCGAACTCCTGACCTCAGGTGATTCACCTGCGTCAGTCTCCCAAAGTGCTAAGATTACAGGCATGAGCCATGGTGCCCAGCAAGGAAACATCAGTTTTAGAAAGGTCTCAGGTCATGTATGCCTGTGGTATCCTGCTTCAGTTGACCACTGTCAGATGGCAAGAGTATGAATAGCTCCTCATGGTCTCTTTATGGAATCCCTGAAAGCCTTCTCATGGCTGGGATGCAGCCACATGTTAGTATGGGCCAGGTGGGTTTTGAGGAGGGCAGGCAGACATCAACTGGCTCATTTCCCTTTTTTTGTAGATTTTTTTTTTTTTTTTTTTTTTTTTTGAGGCAGGGTCTCACTCTGTTGCTCAGGCTGGAGTGCAATGGCATGATCACAGCTCACCGCCGCCTCAACTTCCTGGGCTCAGTCAATCCTCCCACCTCAGCTTCCTGAGTAGCTGGGACTATAGGTGTGTGCCATCATGCTTGGCTCATTTTCTTATTTTTTGTAGAGATGGGGTCTCACAATGTTTCCTAGGCTGGTCTTGAATTCCTGGGCTCAAGTATTTCTTCCACCTCAGCCTTCCAAAGTGCTGGGATTATAGTCATGAGCCACCATGCCCGGCTGATTTTTTTTTTTTAACTATTTTATAGAGATGGGATCTTGCTGTGTTGTCTAGGCTGGTCTCCAACTCCTAGCCTCAAGTGATCCTCCTGCCTCAAAGTGATCCAAAGTGCTGGGATTGCAGGCAGGAGCCACCATTGTCAGCCTCGCATGGATTTTGGAGGTGTGTTTTTGATCCTGGTTTAGTCCATGACCCAAGCATTAACTGGTTGTCTAGCTTTCCTGTGTTACCTAGTTTGATCCTCACAGCATCTCTGGCAAGTGGCTAGAGCAGGTGATCATGTACCTTCCCATTTTGTGAGTGAGCCCTGAGTCCCTGGGATGTTTGGTGGCCTACCCTGGCTGCAGGGCTTAGGGTGTGCAGTGGAGTAGCCTGACTTATCAGATGTCCTCGCCTGATCCTAGACACACATGTCCATGCTGCTGCTGCCTTTCCCCATTGTAGCTGTTGCATTTCTTCCCTGGGTAGACTGAAGGAATGTTCTGTTGGATTCCTACCAGATTGCAATGTTAGGGGACAGAGCTGAAAGGTGCATGGTGCTGTGTAGGGCCAGAGAATTGTGGCATGATCTGGGCCGGGCTTGATCAACTTACTGTTCCATTTAATCTGTAAACTTGCTTTTCTGTAGATTTGTGTACACCTCCTTTGTAAAAGGTATTTATAAACCCAGTTGTTAGTGTCATTGTTCTCCAGAACGTCCTTTGTTTTGACAATATCTTTTGGAGAAGAACACACTAAGCTAGTCTAATAAGGAAAGTTTCATGTCAAGGTTTCACAGAATATTTATATATACCTACTATGTTCCAGGCCCTATACTAGGTGTAGGGAGAACAGATGTAAAGCCAGCACAGATCAGCTTTGTCCTCAGCAAGCCTGTGGCCCATTCAGTAGAGAGTGGACTGAAAGTCTTTCTGCAAGAGGAGGCAGAGCCTGGGAACAGTTGGGAGGAATGAGTAGGAGTTCCCCAGCAGGCGAGACCTGTTAGACCTATGAGTCTGATGGGTAACTAGCTTGACTTCTGGGTGCTAGGCTTTCTGGGCACTCCTCAAGTATAAGAGAGCTCTGTGGAGTAGGAGGGGCTGTGTTTGAGCTAAGAGCTTGGCACAGACTGATGGGCTTCAACTGCATTTTGCTGAGTCACCAGAGCTGTGAACTCGGGGAGCTGGTCTGGTGGGGTGAGGAGACATCAGAGCACTGCCAGTGGTGCCAGGAGATAAGGGGCATCCAGGTCTGTCTTTCTAGGAAGTGAAGGAGGGCCTGAAGCTGAGGGTCCCTGGGGAGGAGCAATGTCTGCAGGCAGAGTTCATGGACCTGTGGGTGTCCCTGGCTCTTAGTGATGACACATGGAGGGTGTGGCTGGCTAGGCTGACAGATGCTCCAGTGTGACCCTCAAAATAGACTGTAACATCATCCCAGCGGCGGAGGCCTCCTGACATGTGATGGTTGCTTTACCCAAGAGTAGTAGGCCTGGGCTAGAGCACTGGAAGGCATGGAGAGGGGTGGGGGCATTCTCCTCTGTAGCCAGTGTCTGGGCCCAGGCCCAGAGCAGGGGTCTCTGACCACAGCCAGCCTTCCCTTGCTCCTGCAGCTGACTTCCTTTGGCCAGGCAGCAGTGCACTCATTCATTCATTCCAGACACCAGGGCGCAGTACCCATTGTTTTTTTTTTTGGTTGTTGTTGTTGTTGTTGTTTTTGAAACAGAGTCTCGCTCTGTTGCCAGGCTGGAGTGCAGTGGCACAATCTTGGCTCACTGCAAACCTCCGCCTCCTGGGTTCAAGTGATTCCCCTGCCTCACCCTCCTGAGTAGCTGGGACTACAGGCGTGCACCACCATGCCCAGCTAGTTTTTGTATTTTTAGTAAAGATGGTGTTTCACCATGTTGGCCAGGATGGTCTAGATCTCTTGACCTCATGATCTGCCCTCCTCAGCCTCCCAAAGTGCTAGGATTACAGGTGTGAGCCACCGCGCCTGGCCGTATCCATTGTTTTGTCCCAGCCTGGGCCCCAGGAGCACAGGCATGAGGCCGCACCGGTGGTGTCGAAGGGTCAGGCCACCGTATGTGTCATATCCAGGGGTGGCCTGGAGGATAGACTGTACCTCAGAGTTTGAGGAAAACATCATAGAATCATAGAAGAGGTGATGTGGGCTCTGGAAAGAGGAGTTAGAGTGTTCTAGGTGAACAAAGTGAGAAGCAGATGCTTCAGGCAGAAGAAACAGTGCATAAAAAGACATGGAGCTGGCCGGGCGCGGTGGCTCACACCTGTATTCCCGGCACTTTGGGAGGCCAAGGCGGGCGGATCACGAGGTCAGGAGATCGAGACCATCGTGGCTAACATGGTGAAACCCCGTCTCTACTAAAAATACAAAAAATTAGCCAGGCATGGTGGCGGGTGCCTGTAGTCCCAGCTACTCGGGAGGCTGAGGCAGGAGAATGGCGTGAACCCGGGAGGCAGAGCTTGCAGTGAGCCGAGATCGCGCCACTGCACTCCAGCCTGGGCAACAGAGCGAGACTCTGTCTCAAAAAAAAAAAAAAAAAAAAAAAAAAAAGAGATGTGGAGCGCAGAGCATGAGGTCGGTAGGGCCAGACTGAAAATACCTTGTGTGTGGCCTGGCTCATGCCTATAATCCCAGTACTTTAGGAGACTGAGGCGTGCAGGTCACTTGAGTTCAGGAGTTCGAGAACAGCCTGGCCAACATGGCGAAACCCCATCTCTCCTAAAAATACAAAAATTAGCCAGGCGCTAATAATAGTGGTGGTGCGTGCCTGTAATCCCAGCTACTTGGGAGGCTGAGGCAGGAGAATCACTTGAACCTGGGAGGTGAAGGTTGCAGTGAGCCGAGATCACGCCACTGCTCTCCAGCCTGGGTGACAGAGTGAGACTGTCTTAAAAAAATAAAAAAGAAAATACCTTGTATGCTGTGGCCAGGGAGCGTGGGCTGTATCTTGAGGGCAGTAGCAGTGTGGGGGGCTGTGGATCTACCCATGCTTTTGAGAGTGAAGAAAAGAAGAGACTCTGCCAGTCTGGTTCAGCCAGGCTTCTCTGGCCAAGAGCCCTGTCCAGGGTGGGCCAGTGACTTTAGGTCTTTGGCTCTAGCATGGTTTTCTCATAGCTGTTGTCTTTTTTTCTCTTGGCTGTTCCTTTGGTATGAAGAGATGAAGGGATGGGGTGTGAAAGACTGGTAGCCAGGAGGCTTCTCAGAGGTGAGAGGACTCTGCTTGTGCTGGAGTTCTGGTATTTTGGTTTTGCCAGCTCCCATCTGAAAGACAGTAATGCCCCATGTTTTATACCCAAGCGTCTCCTCTGGTGAGCCAGAATCAGCCAAAGTGATTTTCCATGGAGACCTAGAGAGCCACTGTTAATTAAGATACCTTGATTAAGATCTCACCTGCCACATTCCTGGTCTGGAGGACCATCTAAGCTTAGGCCCTTCCACCTGTGGCTGGCTTCTCACCCTGGATCCCCTCACCAAGTTCCAGTCTACATGCATTGTACAGCGCTGTTGAGAACTTTGGTGCTCATATGTCATCTGGGGAAGGCGTTGTCCTGCCCGCCCTGATAAGAAGGTGCTGTCCTTGCCCAAGGTAGGTACAGGCTGTGGTTGTGCCCCATTTTCCCTTACTGCCCCCCTGGAGTTGATGGTCTTACAGGCAGATGCTGAGCTTTGGGCTGCACTTCTACTCAGGTAACACATTGTGCTATTTGTGGAGACATGGAATGTTTGGGTTCTGGAACACAGGGTAGGATGTTTGGGTTCTGGAACACGGGGTAAGAGAACTGGAGTCTAGATGGTGGCCACTGTTCTTTGCTTTTTTTTTTTTTTTTTTTTGAGAGAGGGTCTCTCTCTGTCACTCAGGCTGGAGTGCAGTGGCACAATCATGGCTCACTGCAGCCTCGACCTCCTGAGTTCAAGCAATCTTCCTACCTGAGACTCTTGAGTAGCTGGGACTACAGGTGCATGCCATCATGCCTGGCTAATTTTTATTTTATTTACTTAATTTATTTTTTGAGACAGAGTGTTGCTCTGTCACCCAGGCTGGAGTCCAGTGGAGTGATCTCGGCTCACTGCAACCTCCGCCTCCCAGGGTTCAAGTGATTCTCATGCCTCAGCCTCCTGAGTAGCTGGGATTACAGGCGTGTGCCATGACACCTGGCTAATTTTGGTATTTTTAGTAGAGACGAAGTTTTGCCATGTTGGCCAGGCTGGTTTTGAACTCCTGACCTCAAGTGATCTGCCCGCCTCAGCCTCCCAAAGTGCTGGGACTACAGTTGTGAGCCACCATCCCCAGCCCTGGCTAATTTTTAAATTTTTTGTAGAGACAGGGTCTTGCTATATTTCCTAGGCTGGTCTGGAACTCCGACGCTCAATCAATCCTCCTGCCTCAGCCTCCCAAAGTGCTGGGATTACAGGCATGAGCCACCACACCTGGCCTGTGGCCACTTTTCTGGTAGGGCCTCCCTCCTCACTGTATGTTGCTACCCAGGCTCCAACTGTGAGCTGAGAGTGGGGAGCGTCGTTGCCTTCTTTATAGCTGGGGCCTTCCTTGGTCAAGGATTAGCTTTTAGAGAAATTCCTAGAATTCACTTCACCTCCTGCCTTTCTGCCTTGATGGTGTTTTTGTTCTCTGGAACTTTTGGTCTTTTCCCTGTATGGGTCACCGTGTAAGGGAGATTCCTTGTTAGAAGAGAAGCAGAAGCTCATCAGGCCAGAGCACAGGAGGATGAACCTAGCAGCCCCATGTGGCAGGCACTGTGTGCCATTCCTATTATGGGACCATTGGGAAGGAATAAAGGGCTCCAGAGTGGGTCTTGTGTGGTCGGGTCAAGTTGGAAAGAAGGGACTCATCAGTGGAAGAGGGATGGATAATTATGTCTAAATGCAAAGATGTTCCTCTGCCTCTCCATTCTGTTCAAAATCCATATAAAATGTCTTTGTAATTCTAGGATCGTTGGTGTTGTGACTTGGTGGTGGAACAGAGCCTAGCCCTTCTGTCATGAAGGGGCCAGAACAAGATGCTCTGTACTATATAGGGAAGTTGGGAAGGGACTGGGGAAGCCCTTGGCGCCCCTCTTATGCCATTTCTTGTCACTTAACTCTTGGAATTAGAGATGCTTGGGGTTTCAGGGGAGTTTAGTTTAGGTCAGGGGTGGCAAGTGTGAAGGCCCCAATACCCCACAATACCCTCAGCTTCTATGACCAACATTACTGATTGACAGTAGCACTTGTTCTTGTCCAGACAGAGCCCAGAATTTTTCTCAATGCACAGCACACCAGGCAGCTGTAATTTACTGGTCAGAGTTTCATCATGAGATGAAATCTACCAGCCCTCAGGGTGGAGGTGGTTGAAAGATAAGAAGTGGATAGAGGCCCAGATGGTCGAGGGCTCAGCTTATTTCTTCTAAAGGAGAGTCCCAAGGCAGAGCTGAACCAAGAGGAAAGAAACAGAGGGGTTGGATTGCTGAGTAGAACTGTTTCTAACCCAGTTTATAAAGCCATGTATCTGAAATTGGCATGGACTTTTAAAAAAAATGGAATGCCCTGTTTTTATAACAACTTGCACCAGTAGTTTATCAGTAGTTATATTTACTTTTATAAAAATCAAAATAGGCTGGGTGCTGTGGCTCACACCTGTAATCCCAGCACTTTGGGAGGCCGAGGCAGGCGGATCACAAGGTCAGGAGTTTGAAACCAGCCTGGCCAACATGGCGAAACCCTGTCTCTACTAAAAGTAAAAAATATTAGCTGGGCATGGTGGCAGGCGCCTGTAATCCCAGCTACTCAGGAGGCTGAGTCAGGAGAATCACTTGAACGCGGGAGGTGGAGGTTGCAGTGAGCTGAGACTGTGCCACTGCACTCCAGCCTGGGCAACAGAGTAAGGCTCTGTCTCCAAAAAAAAAATCAAAATATTTTTATTTTATGTATAGAAAACATTTGTTTGTTTGTTTGTTTGTTTATTTTTGAGACGGAGTCTCACTCTGTCGCCTAGGCTGGAGTGCAGTGGCGCAATCTCAGCTCACTGCAAGCTCCACTTTCTGGGTTCACGTCACTCTCCTGCCTCAGCCTCCTGAGTAGCTGGGACTACAGGTGCCCGCCACCACACCTGGCTAATTTTTTGTATTTTTAGTAGAGATGGGGTTTCACCGTGGTCTCAATCTCCTGACCTCGTGATCCACCCGCCTCGGCCTCCCAAAGTGCTGGGATTACAGGTGTGAGCCACCGCGCCCGGCCGAAAACCTTTATTTTTAAAAAATTATTTTATTTGTTTGTTTATTTTGAGACGGAGTTTCACTCTTGTTGCCCAGGGTGGAGTACAATGGCACGATCTTGGCTCACCATAACTTCCGCCTCCCGGGTTCAAGCGATTCTCCTGCCTCAGCCTCCTGAGTAGCTGGGATTACAGGCATGCACCACCATGCCTGGCTAATTTTGTATTTTTAGTAAAGACAGGGTTTCTCCACGTTGGTCAGGCTGGTCTTGAACTCCCGACCTTAGGTCATCCTCCTACCTCAGCCTCCCAAAGTGCTGGGATTATAGGTGTGGACCACCGCACCCAGCCTATTTATTTTTTTGAGGCGGGGTCTCACTCTGTTGCCCAGGCTGGAGTGCAGTATTGCAATCATGGCTCTGCAACCTCCCCTCCTGCTCAAGAGATTCTCCCACCTCAGCCTCCTGAGTAGCTGGGACTACAGGCACATGCCATCATGCTCAGCTAATTTTTTTTTTTTTTAAGTAGAAATCGAATTTCACCACTTGCCCAGGGTGATCTTCCTGGGCTTAAGTGACCTGCCTGTCTTGGCCTCCCGGAGTACTGGGATTACAGGTGTGAGCCGCTGTACTTGGCCTTTTTTTTGTTGCTGTTGTTTTTTGTGTTTTTTTTTTTAAATTTGAGGCAGGGTCTCACTCTTGTCACCTAGGCTGGAGTGCAGTGGCAAGATAGTGGCCTGAAAATTTTTTTTTTTAACTGTTAAAGAATATGTAGGATTTTTTTTAGGCTGGGCCCAGTGGCTCAAGCCTGTAATCCCAGCACTTTGGGAGGCTGAGGCAGGTGGATCATGAGGTCAGGAGATCAAGACCATCCTGGCTAACACGGTGAAACCCTGTCTCTACTAAAAATACAAAAAAATTAGCTGGCCATGGTGGCACACACCTGTAGTCTCAGCTCTTCGGGAGGCTGAGGCAGGAGAATTGGTTGAACCTGGGAGGCGGAGGTTATAGTGAGCCGAGATCGTGCCACTGCACTCCAGCCTGGGAGACAGAGTGAGACTCCATCTCAAAAAAAAAAAAAAAAAAAAGAATATGTTGGATTTTTTTAATACCTGATAAAGTCTACGTTTAAAAAATACACAGCAGGCAGGGTGTGGTGGCTCGTTTTTTATTTTGAGACGGAGTCTCGCTGTGTCACCCAGGCTGGAGTGCAGCAGCATGACCTCAGCTCACTCCAACCTCCGCCCCCTGAGTTCAAGCAATTCTCCCGCCTCAGCCTCCTGAGAGCTGAGGTTACAGGCATGCACCACCATGCCTGGCTAATTTTTGTATTTCTAGTAGAGATGGGGTTTCGCCATGTTGGCCAGGCTGGTCTCAAACTGCTGATCTCAGGTGATCTGCCCGCCTCGGCCCCTCAAAGTGCTGGGATTACAGGCTTGAGCCACCGCGCCTGACCAGTCCCAGCACTTTGGAAGGCCAAGACGGAAGGATTGCTTGAGCCTAGGGGTTCAAGACCAGCCTGGACAACATAGTGAGACCCCCACCTCTACGAAACATTTTTAAAAATGAGCGGGGTGTGATAGAATACTTCTGTAGACCTAGCTACTTGGGAGGCTGAGGCAGGAGGATTGCTTGAAACCAGGAGTTTGAGGCTGCAGTGAGCTATGATTGAGCTACTGCATTCCAATGTGGATGAGAGAGTGAGACTCGTCTCAAAAATAAATAAATAAATAAATAAAATAAAAAATAAAAATAAATAGCAGAGGGATAGAGAGATGCAGGTTTAAACAAATGCAGGCTTATGGCCATTATGTGCATAGTACTAGTAGAAGCAAATGCAGAAAACAGAAACCAGAAATTTCCAGTAGAAAGGGGTTTAATATATGGACTTTGATGCTTATAAAATTATCAAGACTTAGAATTTTCATGTAATGGTGGACTAGGGTACTTAAATAATGTCTCCGACTGAAAATAAGATGGCAGATAAAATATTACAAGCGAGGCCGGGCACGGTGGCTCACGCCTGTAATCCCAGCACTTCGGGAGGCCGAGGTGGGCGGATCACCTGAGGTTAGGAGTTTGAGACCAGCGTGACCAACATGGTGAAACCCTGTCTCTACTAAAAATACAAACATTAGCCAGGCATGGTGACGTATACCTGTAATCCTAGCTACTCGGGAGGCTGAGGCAGGAGAATTGCTTGAACCTGGGAAGCGGAGGTTGCAATGAGCCGTGGTCGTGCCATTGTGCTCCAGCCAGTCAAACAAGCGAAACTCCATCTAAAAAAAAAAAAAATTACCAGCCAACTCAAGGCCAGTGTCTGGATGAACACCTGTAACTAGAGTTAAGGGTAGTGTCTGTGTACCAAAGGACATTTGTGGTGTTCACACACTGCTATGCTTGTGTGCTTCAGCTCCGTAATTACACAGGGCCATAGAGGTTAGGGCCCAGAGCCTACTGGCTGTGGGGTCTAATGGGAACTCTCTCAAATTAAGCTGGGGCATTAGTGGCTACACCCTCTGGTTACGGGCAGTGCCTTTGGGTTTTTGAATGTGGCAGGCTCTGGAAAGTCAAGGTTTGGTACTTGAGACTCTGTTAGTACATTAGAGAAGGAGCTCAGAACCAAGGATGTGTAACCTGCCTAGGGCCACCAATAGGGGCTGTTCTGCCCCTTTTGTCTGGTAATCTCTCGGGGTGCTTTGATAGTGCTGGTGACATTGGGCACATGAGGGTCTCCTGACCCATACACAAAACCACATTTCTCCATACGAGCACCCTAACTTGAGGCCCCTTTGCTTTCTGGCCTATTCTTTTTTTTTTTGGGACGGAGTCTCGCTCTGTTGCCAGGCTGGAGTGCGGTGGTGTGATCTCGGCTCACTGCAACCTCTGACTCTCAGTTTTAAGCAATTCTCCTGTCTCAGCCTCCTGAGTAGCTGGGACTATAGGTGCGTACCACCATGCCCAGCTAATTTTTGTATTTTATATTTTATGGGGCTTCACCATATTGGCCAGGATGGTTTCGATTTCTTTTTTTTTTTTTTTTTTTTTAAGATGGAGTCTCGCTCTGTCACCCAGGCTGGACTGCAGTGGCGGGATCTCGGCTCACTGCAACCTCTGCCTCCCAGGTTGATGCCATTCTCCTGCCTCAGCCTCCCAAGTAGCTGGGACTACAGGCGTCCACCACTACGCCTGGCTAATTTATTTTTTTGTATTTTTTTTTAGTAGAGATGGGGTTTCACCGTGTTAGCCAGGATGGTCTTGATCTCCTGACCTCGTGATCCGCCCGCCTTGGCCTCCCAAAGTGCTGGGATTACAGGCGTGAGCCTCCGTGCCCAGCCCAGTTTCGATTTCTTGACCTTGTGATCCGCCTGCCTCGGCCTCCCAAAGTGCTGGGATTACAGGCATGAGCCACTGTGCCTGGTCTAGCCTATATTTTTTGAATAGTTCTAAGGCCCAGGTCACTCATCTCTGTAATGCCCTTCCTCTTAGTGGCAAGTCTACACAGAACTGGGCTCAGTGGGTGACTGCATGGCTTCCTGGGGCAGGGGCGGGTATGGTTGCTTGCTGGAGGAGCAGCTTACACGTAGCAGCCAGTGTCATGATGGACTGAAGCTTGCTTTATTTATTTGTTTACTTTTTTTTTTTTTTTTTTGAGACGGAGTCTCACTCTGTTGCCCAGGCTGGAGTGCAGTGGTATGATCATAACTCACTGCAGCCTCAAACTCTTGGGCACTAGCAATCCTCCTGCCTTGGCCTATCAAAGGCTGGTATTACAGGTGTGAGCCAGCACACCTGGCATTGACTATGGCCTTAAGTGGGCCAATTAGACTATGAAATAAAATTCCTAGCACTGAATATTAGCCCTCATTTCAGACCTAAATATCAGTTGTTGTTTTTCCTGAACCATCTTCCAAGGATCATTTTGTAACTGAGGTCCCAGAGTTCCCCTTTGTTGTAGAGGCTGTTGATTTCTTTTCTGGGGCAGGTTCTGATAGCAACAAGATTGCCAGCCTGCTGAACTGTGGCTAAGGTATTAGATGTCAAGATGAAACTGTCCAGTGAGATTCCTGGAGCCCCTGGGAGGTCTAGGGTTGGGGGTACTGGTGACTAGCCCTTTCACCTGAGGGTGGGCGGCAGAGCTGGTACCTTCCTGCAGCCTTCAACAGCCATCTCAGCCCTGAGGCTGAAGACCTTGTCTCTTCTCTCCTTTTCATCACTTCCTACCAGAGCCCTGTGGGTGTAGGGACATCCTGCTGATGGAGCTTAAATTTAAAATGTTCGAGCCCCATTGGCTCCTGTATCTTATGCAGCAGTTCTTAAAAGTGCCCATAGGCTTGCCAGCCCATGAAATATACCTTCCCTCTAAAAAGAAATTGGTAAAACTGGGCCGGGCATAGTGGCTCACACCTGTAATCCCAGCACTTTGGGAGGCCGAGGTGGGTGGATCACGAGGTCAGGAGATCAAGACCAGCCTGGCTAACATGGTGAAACCCTGTCTCTACTAAAGATACAAAAAATTAGCCAGGCGTGGTCGCACACGCCTACAGTCCCAGCTACTTGGGAGGCTGAGGCAGGAGAATTGCTTCAACCCGGGAGGCAGAGGTTGCAGTGAGCCGAGATTGCGCCAATGCACTCCAGCCTGGGTGACAGAGCGAGACTCTGTCTCAAAAAAAAAAAAAAGAAATAAATTGGTAAAACTGGCCAGGCTCTGTGGCTTATGCCTGTAATCACAGCACTTTGGGAGGCTGAGGTGGGTGGATCATGAAGTCAAGAGTTTGAGACCAGCCTGGTCAACATGATGAGACCCCGTCTCTACTAAAAATACAAAAATTAGCCAGGCGTGGTGGCGAGTGCCTGTAATCCCAGCAGCTCAGGAGGCTGAGGCAGGAGAATTGCTTGAATCTGGGAAGCAGAGGTTGCAGTGAGCCAAGACTGTGCCACTGCACTCCAGCCTAGGCAACAGATTGAGGCTCCATCTCAAAAAATAAAAAAATTAAAAATTGGTAAAAGTAGAAACAGTTGGGTCCTTCTTCACTCTTGTCATTTGCTGTGGGCTAAGTGCGGGACTTCTGGCCCCAATGTGAGGCCAGAATACTCTCATGCTGCCCATTGTGCTTTGTGCCAGGGCCTCCCTTGTCTCATCGGGAAAAGCCAGATGCGGTCCTTGCTGGTTTGCAGGGCCATAGGGGTGTTCTTGGTGTCTCCGTGTATGTGTGTGTGGTAAAATATATGTAACATAAAATATGCCATTTTATCCATTTTCAGTGTGTAATTCAGTGGTATTAATTGCATCCACAATGTTGTGCAACCATCACCATATCACTGTCTATTTCTAGAACTTTTCCATCACCCCAAACAGAAACTCTGTACCCATTAAGCAGTAATTCTCCATTTCTCCCTCCTCCTAGTCCCTGTTAACCTCTGATCTACTTTCTGTTTCTATGAATTTGCTTATTCTTGATAGTTCATGTAAGGGGAATCCTACAATATTGGTCCTTTTGTGTCTGACCCATTTCACATAGCATTATGTTTTCAAGGTTTATCTGTGTTGTGGCATGTTTCATAACTTCATTTCTTCTTCTTCTTTTTTTTTTTATTTGAGACAGAGTCTCATTCTGTCACCCAGGCTGGAGTGCAGTGGTGCGATCTCGGCTCACTGCAACCTCCGCCTCCCAGGTTCAGCGATTCTCCTGCCTCAGCCTCCTGAGTAGCTGGGATTACAGGTGTGCACCACCACGCCCAGCCAATTTTTGTATTTTTAGTAGAGATGGGATTTCGCCATGTTGGTCAGATTGATCTTGAACTCCTGACCTCGTGATCCGCCTGTCTTGGCCTCCCAAAGTGCTGGGATTACAGGTGTGAGCCACTGCGCCCGGTCCATTTCTTCTTATTTATTTATTTAGTTGTTTTTAAGATATATGGTTGTCTGGGCATGGTGGCTCATGCCTGTAATCCCAGCACTTTGGGAGACTGAGATGGGTGGATCACCTGAGGTCATGAGTTTGAGACCAGCCTGACCAACATGGTGAAACCCCATCTCTACTAAAAATACAAAAAATTAGCCAGGCGTGGTGGTGTGTGCCTATAATCCCAGCTACTTTGGAGGCTGAGGCAGGAGAATCACTTGAATCCGGGAGGTGGAGGTTGCAGCAAGCCGAGATGGTGCCATTGCACTCCAGCCTAGGCAACAGAGTGAGACTCCATCTCAAAAAAAAAAAAAAAAAAAAAGAAATATGGTCTTGTTCTGTTGCCCAGACTGGAGTGCAGTGGCACAATCATGGCTCACTGTATCCTTGAGCTCCTAGGCTCAAGAAATCCTCTAGCCACAGCCTCCTGAGTAGTAGCTAGGATTGCAGGCATATGCCACCATGCCTGGGTACCTTTTTTTTTTTTTTTTTTGAGATGCAGTCTTATTCTGGTGCCCAGGCTGGAGTGCAGTGGCATGATCTTGGCTCACTGCAACCTCTACCTCCCAGGTTCAAGCTATTCCCCTGCCTCAGCCTCCCGACTAGCTGAGACTACAGGCGTGCACCACCACACCTGGCTAAATTTTGTATTTTTAGTAGAGATGGCATTTCACCATATTGGCCAGGCTGGTCTTGAATTCTTGACCTCAAGTAATCTGCCCGCCTCGGCCTCCCAAAGTGCTGGGATTATAGGCGTGAGCCACTGTGCCTGGCCTGCCTGGATAATTTTTTTTTTTCCTCTTTTGAGACGGAGTCTCACTCTGTTGCCCAGGCTGGAGTGCAGTGGTGCGATCTTGGCTCACTGCAGCCTCCACCTCGGTTCAAGCTATTCCCCTGCCTCAGCCTCCCAAGTAGCTGGGACTATAGGCGTGTGCCACCACACCTGGCTAATTTTTGTATTTTCAGTAGAGATGGAGTTCACCATGTTGGCCAGGCTGGTCTCGAACTCCTGACCTCAAGTGATCTGCCCGTCTCGGCCTCCCAAAGTGCTGGAATTATAGGTGTGAGCCACTGTGCCCGTCCTGCCTGGCTAATTTAAAAAACAATTTTGGGGGCAGGAGCGGTGGCTCATGCCTGTAACCCCAGCACTTTGGGAGGCCAAGGCAGGCAGATCACGAGGTCAGGAGATCAAGACCATCCTGGTTATATGTTGAAACACCGTCTTTACTAAAAATATAAAAAAAAGGGCTGGGCGCGCTGGCTCACGCTGTAATCCCAGCACTTTGGGAGGCCGAGGCGGGTGGATCACGAGGTCAGGAGATCGACACCATCCTGGCTGACATGGTGAAACCCCCTCTCTACTAAAAAAATACAACAAAAAATTAGCCGGGCATGGTGGCGGGCGCCTATAGTCCCAGCTACTCGAGAGGCTGAGGCAGGAGAATGGTGTGAACCTGGGAGGCGGAGCTTGCATTGAGCCGAGATCACACCACTGCACTCCAGCCTGGGCGACAGAGCAAGACTTTGTCTCAAAAACAAACAAACAAGCAAACAAAAAATTAGCCGGGTATGGTGGCGGGCGCCTGTAATCCTAGCTACTCGGGAGGCTGAGGTAGGAGAATGGCATGAACCCAGGAGTTGGAGCTTGCAGTGAGCCGAGATAGTGCCATTGCACTCCAGCTTGGGCGACAGAGTGAGACTCCATCTCAAAAAAAAAAAAAAAAAAAAATGTGGGCCAGGCGCGGTGGCTCACGCCTGTAATCCCAGCACTTTAGGAGGCCAAGGTGGGTGGATCACAAGGTCAGGACTTTGAGACCAGCCTGACCAATGTGGTGAAACCCCATCTCTACTGAAAATGCATTACTGAAAATTCAAAAATTAGCCTGTGTGGTGGCGTTTGCCTGTAATCCCAGCTACTTGGGAGGCTGAGGCAGGAGAATTGCTTGAACCCGGGAGACGGAGGTTGCAGTGAGCCAAGATCGCGCCATTGTACTCCAGCCTGGGCAACAGAGCGAGACTCCGTCTCAAAAAAAAAAAAAAACTTGTAGGCCGGTCACGGTGGTTCATGCCTGTAATCCCAGCACTTTGGGAGGCCGAGGCGGGCGGATCACGAGGTCAGGAGATCGAGACCATCCTGGCTGACACGGTGAAACCCCGTCTCTACTAAAAATACAAAAATTAGCCAGGCATGGTGGTGCGTGCCTGTAGTTGCAGCTACTCGGGAGGCTGAGGCAGGAATATGGTGTGAACCCGGGAGGCAGAACTTGCAGTGAGTGGAGATCGCACCACTGGCACTCCAGCCTGGGTGACAGAGCAAGACTCCGTCTCAAAAGAAAAAAAAATTTGTAGAGGCCAGGCGTGGTGGCTCACGCCTGTAATCCCAGCACTTTGGGAGGCTGAGGCGGGTGGATCATGAGGTCAAGAGATCAAGACCATCCTGGACAACATGGTGAAACCCAGTCTCTACTAAAAATACAAAAATTAGCTGAGTGTGTTGGCATGTGCCTGTAGTCACAGCTACTCAGGAGGCTGAAGCGGGAGAATCACTTGAGCCCAGGAGGTGGAGGTTGCAGTGAGCCAAGATCGCACCACTGCACTCCAGCCTGGGCAACAGGCGAGACTCCATCTCAAAAAAAAAATTTTTTTTTCTAGAGACGGAATCTCGCTATGTTACCCAGGCTGGTCTTGACACCCGGCCTCAAGTGATCCTCTTGCCTCAGCCTCCCAACATGCTGGGATTACAGGCATGTGCCACCATACCCAGCCTAGAACTTCATTCCTTTTTATGGCTGAATAATATTCTGTTGTACTTATATATACATCACATTTTGTTTATCCATTCTTCTGTTGATGGACGCTTAGGTTGCTTTCACCTTTTGGTTATTGTGAATAATGCTGCAGCAAACATTGGTGTACATAGTGTTTGAGTTCCTATTTTCAGTTCTTTTGGGTGTTCACCTAAGAATGGTATTGCTGGGTCATATGATAATTTTTATTTAACTTTTTTGGGTAACTACCGAACTTTTCCATAGTGGCTGCACCATTTTACATCCCCACCAGCAGTGTGTGAAGGCTCCAATTTCTTTACATCCTTGCCAACATTTATTTTATTTCTTTCTTCATTTTTTTATTTTTTAAAGCCTTGCTGTCTTGCCTAGTCTGGTCTTGAACTCCTGAGCTCAAGCAATCCTCTTGCTTCAGCCTCTCAAGTAGCTGGAACTTTGATTGATTGATTGATTGATTGATTGATTGAGATAGAGTCTCACTCTGTCACCCAGGCTAGAGTGCACTGGCGCTATCTCAGCTCATTGGAACTTTTGCCTCCCGGGTTCAAGTGATTCTCCCACCTCAGCCTCCTGAGTAGCTGAGATCACAGGCATGTGCCACCACGCCTGGCTAATTTTTGTATTTTTAGTAGAGACAGGGTTTCACCATGTTGGCCAGGTTGGTTTCAAACTCCTGACCTCAAGTAATCTGCCTGCCTTGGCCTCCCAAAGTGCTGGAATTACAGGTGTGAGCCACCATGCCTGGCCTATTTATTCTATTTTTTCGTTGTTGTTTTTGAGATGGAGTCTAGCTCTATCCCCCAGGCTGGAGTGCAATGGCTTGATCTGGGCTCACTTCAACCACCACCTCCCTGGTTCAAGTGATTCTCATGTCTCAGCCTCCTGAGTAGCTGGAATAACAGGTGTGTACCACTACGCCTGGCTGATTTTTGTATTTTTAGTAGAGACAGGTTTCACCATGTTGGCCAGGCTGTCCTCGAACTCCTGACCTTAACTGATCTGCCCGCCTCGGCCTCCCAAAGTGCTGAAATTTCAGGCGTGAGCCACTGCACTTGACCTGGAACTTTTAAATTATAGCTATTCTAGGTATGAAGTGGTAACTCATTGTGGTTTTGATTTGCATTTCCTAATGACTAGTGATGTTGAGGATCTTGTTATGTGCTTATTGTATGTGGCTATCTGTATAGATTCTTTGGAGAAATGTCTGTTCAAGTCCTTTGCCTGTTTGGGTTGTTTGTCTTTCTGTTGTTGAGTTATAGGAATTCTTTATTTATTTTTGATATTAAACCCTTATCAGATCTATGATTTGCAAATACTTTTTCCTATTCCATTGATTGTCTTTTCACTCTCTTATTTTTTATTTTTATTTTTATTTTTTTCAGATGGATTTTTGCTCTGTCGCACAGGCTGGAGTGCAGTGGTGCAATCTTGGCTCACTGCAGACTTAACCTCCTGGGCTCAAGTGATCCTTCCACCTCAGCGTCCCAAGTAGCTGGGACTACAGGTGCATGCCACCATGACTGGCTAAATTTTAAATTTTTTGTAGAGATGGGGTCTTGCCATGTTGCCTAGGCTGGTCTTGAACTCCTGGGCTCAAGCAGTCCTCCTGCCTCCACAGCCTCTCAAAGCACTGGTATTACAGATGTGAGCTACCATGCCTGGCCTCTTGATGATGTCTTTTTTTTTTTTTTAATTATTATTATTTTTTTTGAGATGGAGTCTCGCTCTGATCTCCGCTGACTGCAAGCTCCGCCTCCCGGGTTAACGCCATTCTCCTGCCTCAGCCTCCCGAGTAGCTGGGACTACAGGCGCCTGCCACCATGCTCGGCTAATTTTTTGTATTTTTAGTAGAGACGGGGTTTCACCATTTTAGCCAGGATGGTCTCGATCTCCTGACCTTGTGATCCACCACCTTGGCTTCCCAAAGTGTTGGGATTATAGGCGTGAGCCACTGTGCCTGGCTTTTTTTTTTTTTGAGATGGAGTCTCACTCACTCTGTTTCCTAGGCAGGAGTGCAGTGGTGTGATCTCGGCTCACTGCAACCTTTGCCTCCCGGGTTCAAGCGATTCTCCTGCCTCAGCCTCTCAAGTAGCTGTGATTACAGGCATGCGCCACTATGCCCAGCTAGTTTTGTATTTTTAGTAGCGACGGGGTTTCTCCACATAGGTCAGGCTGGTCTTGAACTCCCGACCTCAGGTGATCCACCCACTTTGGCCTCCCGAAGTGCTGGGATTACAGGCGTGAGCCACCGCACCTGGCCAAACTTTATTCTTTTGTTTGTGATTATCCAGATGTCCCAGCGTTATTTTTTGAAAAAACTGTCATTTCCCCATCTAATGGTCTTAGCATCCTTGTTGAAATCAGTTGACTATACATGTGAGGGTTTATTTCTGGGATCTCTATTCTATTCCTTGGACTGTAGGTCTGTCTTTATGCGAGTGTTAAACTGATTTATTATTGTAGCTTTGTAGTAAGTTTTGAAATCAGAAAGTGTAAGCCCTCCAACTTTGTTCTTTTTAAGATTGTTTTGACTGTTTCTGTCCCTTGAGATTCCATATGGATTTTTCTATTTCTGTGGAAAACATCATTGGGATTTTGATAGGGATGGCCTTGAATCTGTATATCACTTTGGGTAGTACTGACATCTTAACAATAGTGAGTCTTCTAATCAGTGAACAGAGGATGTCTTTCCATTTATTTGTGTCTGTAATTTCCTTCATCAACATTGTATAGTTTTTAGTGTCTTTAGCCTCCTTGGTTAAGTTTTTTTACTTTTTGTTTTGTTTTGTTTTGAGATGGAGTCTCGCTTTGTCGCTCAGTCTGGAGTGCAGTGGCGCGATCTCGGCTCACTGCAAGCTCAGCCTCCTGGGTTCATGCCATTCTCCTGCCTCAGCCTCCCCCGTAGCTGGGACTACAGGCCCCCGCCACCATGCCCGGCTAAATTTTTGTATTTTTAGTAGAGACGGGGTTTTACCATGTTAGTCAGGATGGTCTCAATCTCCTGACCTTGTGATCCGCCCGCCTCAGCCTCCCAAAGTGCTGGGATTATAGGCGTGAGCCACCGCGCCCAGCCAACTTTATTTACTTTTAAGTATTTTTTTCTTTTTTTTGGGTGGGGGACGGAGTTTCGCTCTTGTACCCCAGGCTAGAGTGCAATGATGCGATCTTGGCTCACTGCAACTTCCACCTCCCGGGTTCCAGCAATTCTCCTGCCTCAGCCTCCCAAATAGCTGGGATTACAGGCATGCGCCACCACGCCTGGCTAATTTTTGTATTTTTAGTAGAGATGGGTTTTCACCATGTTGGTCAGGCTGGTCTTGAACTCCTGACCTCGTGATCCACCTGCCTCAGCCTCCCAAAGTGCTAGGATTACAGGCGTGAGCCACCGTGCCCAGCTTAAGTATTTTATTCTTTTGATGCTATTGGAAATGGAATTGTTTTCTCAATTTTTTTTTGGTTGTTCATTATAAGTGTGTAGCAATACAACTGAAAAGTGAGAAATAGAGTAACTTATTAGTTCTTTTTTTTTTTTTCTTTTTCTTTTTCTTTTTTTTTTTTTGAGACAAAGTCTTGCTCTGTCACCCAGGCTGGAGTGCAGTGGCTCGATCTTGGCTTATTGCCACTTCTGCCCCCAGGTTCACGTGATTCTCCTGCCTTGGCCTCTCAAGTAGCTGGGATTACAGGTGCCCACCACCACGCCCGGCTAATTTTTGTATTTTTAACAGAGACAGGGTTTCACCATGTTGGCCAGGCTGATCTTGAACTCCTGACCTCAGGTGATCAGCCTGTCTTAGCTCCCAAAGTGCTGGGATTACAGGCATGAGCCACCACACCTGGCCAGTTCTTTTTTTTTTTTTTTTTTTTTTTTTGAGATGGAGTCCATGTCTGTTGTCCAGGCTGGAGTGCAGTGGCCTGATCTCAGCTCAAAGCAACCTCTGTCTCCCAGGTTTAAGCGATTCTCCTGCCTCACCCTCCCAAGTAGCTGGGTTTACAGCCATGTTCCACCACACCCGGCTAATTTTTTTGTATTTTATTAGAGATTGGTTTTTACCATGTTGGTCAGGCTGGTCTTGAACCTCCTGACCTCAGGTGATCCACCGACCTCAGCCTCCCAAAGTGCTGGGATTACAGGTGTGAGCTACCACACCCAGCCCTGCATCTGGCCAATTCTAATTTTTTTTTTTTTTGAGATGGAGTCTTGCTCTGTCTCTCAGGCTGGAGTGCAGTGGTGTGATCTCGGCTCACTGCAAGCTCCGCCTCCCAGGTTCATGCCATTCTCCTGCCTCAGCCTCCTGAGTAGCTGGGACTACAGGCACCCACCACCATGCCTGGCTAATTTTTTGTATTTTTAGTAGAGATGGGGTTTCACCATGTTGGCCAGGATGGTCTTGATCTCCTGACCTTGTGATCCGCTTGCCTGGGCCTCCCAAAGAGCTGGGATTACAGGTGTGAGCCACCGCGCCCGGCAAGTTTTTTGTTTTGTGCAATCTTTAGAGTTTCCCTTTCTTTTCTTTCCAGTTTTTTTTTTTTTTTTTTTTTTAGACGGAGTCTCACTCTGTCACCCAGTGGCACAATCTTGCTTACTGCAGTCTTGATCTCCTGGGCTCAGGTGATCTTCCCACCTCAGTCTTCTAAGCAGCTGGAATTACAGGTGCACTTCACCATGCCCACCTAATTTTTTGTAGAGACAGGATATTGCCGTGTTGCCTAGGCTGGTCTCGAACTCTTGGGCTCAAGCGATCTTCCTGCTTCAGCCTCCCAAAGTTCTGGGATTACAGGCATGAGCCACCACACCCGGCAAGGTTTTCTACGTATGGGAACATGTCATCTGTGAACAGAGATAGTTTTCCTTTCCAATTTGGATGCCTTTCATTCCTTTTTCTTGTCTGATTGCATCATCTAGAATTCCCAATACTGTCTTGAATAGAAGTGGTGAAAGCAGGCATCTTAGACGAAAGGCTTTCAGTCTTCCACCATTGAGTATGATGTTAGCTGTGGGGTTTTTTTAAATTTATTTTTCGAAGCGGAGTCTCTCTTTGTCACCCAGACTGGAATGCAGTGGCCTGATCTTGGCTCACTGCAACCTCGGCCTCTAGGGTTCAAGCGATTCTCCTGCTTCAGCTCCCTGGTAGCTGGGATTACAGGCGTGTGCCACCACACCCTGCTAATTTTTGTATTTTTAGTAGAGACGGTGTTTCACCATGTTGGCCAGGCTGGTCTCGAACTCCTGACCTCAAGTGATCCACCCGCCTCAGCCTCCCAAGATGCTGGGATTACAGGTGTGAGCCACTGTGCCCAGCCAGGTTTTTCATATATGACCTTTGTTGTTAAGGTAGTTTCCTTTTATTCCTACTTTCTTGAGTGTTATTGACGTGTAATTTAACATGCTATACAAGTCACCATTTAAAGTGTACAATTTGTGTTTTTTAGTGTATTCACAGGGTCTGCTTTGTTTCTCTCAGATTGGTTGGATGATAGTCTTTAAGTTTATGAAGAGTTTCTGGAAGATAGAAGAGTGCATCTTTTGGTAGCTTTAAAACACCATGCTTTTGGAAAAGACTTAATGTCACCCAGTATTTGAAGAGTGGGGGCTTATTCGCCTTGAACCCTGACTCAGCTGTGACCTCATTGGAATATGCAACCTGGGCTCCTGTGGGGCTGCTCCCTGTGTCATTGACACCTAGAGGTGGAATGGCGCCCAAATGTGGGTGTCAGCTTCCTCTGGCTGCTCTCCCCTTAGACAGTCCACTCAGATTCTCAAGTTGAGGCAGGGGTTTGTACAGAGGCTCCCGAACCATCCACTAATAAACACCATCTTACCTGTGGAGCAGAGTCTGTAGGAAGGTGTTGAGGGCTAGCTGCTGGAGAAGGGAGAGGCATCTCCTGTGGGGAGGCCTAAGCAAGTTGTGTTTTGAGCACAGGTGCTTTAGTGATTCCCCATTCCCATAGAATGTTGTGGAACCAGAGCCCTGTTGCAGCGACCAAGCATAACTCTTCTTGAGTGACCTTTGACCTCCCCGTTTGCACATGTGCTCCAAACATAAACCCTTACCTAGTGTCAGGAAGCCTATGTGCTGGGGATGGGATGACATGTGGTGTTGGGCATAGCCCCAGGCCCCTCTGAACAGGGCATGGTGAGTGGCTGTTGTCTAAATCAGGGAAAGCCCTGACTGTTGCACTTGTGCCTGTTGGACTGCTGACTGCAGGGCAGCTGGGGTCGTTTGCTGCTTGGTCAGCTGAGGTACTGAAGGAATGGAGACTGACTTTTGGCACCCTCTGCCATGTAAAGTCAGGAAGCTGATTATTTGGGCTGCAGTTTTTCCGGAAAAATGTGCAAGTTTTAATCTAATGGGAATTCTGCCAGCAGGCTACGACAGCTTCTGCCCCTGATGGTCCTTGAAGCTAGCCCCTCTGGCAGGAGGAGGCAGGCAGTTTGTGTGTTTCTGGGAATGACTGAGCAGTCCTGTCCAGCTACAGGCTATATTGGTTCATGTCTTTGACCTTTAAGGATCCAACTCTATCTCAAATGCTGCTTAAAACAAAGCAGTAGACAAGTTCCCTTCGAACTATGAAACTCCCTCTTTGAAGTGCTGTTCCTTTTGCTTTGCTCCTTTCCCTTCTCTACCTTTTTCCCTAAGCCATGTGGGCCACGTTATCAGGGCCATATGCTGGGTTGTTTCCTTTCCTTGTTCCTACCCAGCATGATTGGGATAGCTGATTTCAGAGGCAGGTGAGTAGGTCAGAACCTTCCCTGCCTGCCTGACCCTTTATTTTGGTAGTAGAGGCTGCTCCCCCAAATATAGTGGTGCAGCAACCCAGAGAAAGGCAAAAGGGCATTTACTGCCAATAAAGGACTGGCAGGGGCAGTGTATTAGCCTTTTTTATATTACTATAAAGAAATACCTGAGACAGGGTAAAGAAAAGAAGGTTTATAAAAAAAAGAGGTTTAATTGGCTCACAATTCTACAGGCTTTACAGGAAGCATGGTGCCGGCAAAGGCCTCGAGAAGCTTACAGTCATAGTGGATGGTGACTAGGAGCCAGCATGTCACATGGCAACAACGGGAACAAGTTGGGGGGAGGTGCCATACTCTTTTAAACAACCAGATCTCGCAGGAACATTGAGCAAGAACTCGTTCATTACTGTGAGCACTGCCCCAAGACATTCATGAGGGATCTATCCCCATGATCTTAACACCTGCCACCAGGCCCCACCTCCAGCATTGGGTATTACATGTCTACATGAGATTTGGAGAGGACAAACATCGAAACCATATCATTCTACCCTGGCCCCCCAAATTTCATGTCTTTCTCACATTGCAGAATACAATCATCCCTTCCCACTAGTCCCCTAGAGTCTTAACTCATTCCAGCATTAACTTAAAAAGTCCCAAGTGCAAAGGTAAGATGGTATTTATTAGTAGATGGCCTGGGAGCCTCTGCCTCAACTTGAGAATCTGAGTGGATTGTCTAAGGGGAGAGCAGCCAGAGGAAGCTGACACCCACATTTGGGTGCCATTCTACCTCCAGGTGTCAATGACACAGGGAGCAGCCCCACAGGAGCCCAGGTTGCATACTCCAATGAGATCACAACTAAGTCAGGGTTCAAAGAGAATAAGCCCCACTCTTCAAAGAGTGGGAGGAGTGAGGGGGTCTCTGGGGGCCTCACACATCACTACTCCCAGCTTTGTGTGGTTTGGGAGGCCAATGTGAATGTATGTGGGGAAGGTAATGAATTTTGAGACCCAGAGAACAAGCTCTGTTTGAGCAGTCTTGATTGATGATCCTATGTAGATCCAACTTGGCTTTACCATGTCCTGGTCTTTGGTGCAGACTGGGTTCTCCCTATGGAACAATCGTGCATTGCTCTGTAAAGCACTACCTAGGATTGAGATGCTTTAGGCACATCTTAGGAATAGATTCTGTGCCTTAGCTACAGCCAGAATGCCAAAGGACTGGAAGCCATGAATTCATGACACTTTCCTCTGAAATTGAAGCCGGTGGTTCATAGTGACACAACACACGCAACTTTCTGTTTTCTCTAGCTGGGTGAGGCACTAAGATGCTTTCCATTAGCAAATCAAAATGTCAGGTTTCTCCAAGAACCATTAGTATGTTATAAGAGCCTCTACATTCATTGCTTTTCTCATTTTTCTGTCTTTTACCAAGAAATGTTTGAGAAGGGAGACGCATGAGCATTTGCTAACCAAAAATTTTGTGTTTTTTTTTTTTTTTTTTTGAAGTTACATGGGAATAGGACTCTCGGCTCAAGGCGTCAACATGAACAGACTTCCTGGTGAGTCACTGTTTAAGAGAACATTTGTTCTGCTCTCCTGATCCAATTGGTGTTGAGAGTCATGGTGGTAGCAGAGAGGCTGGGGAGGACTTTGTTTGCTAGCTGCCTACCTCAAGCCATGCTACTGGTTGGAGGATCCTGAAAGGTAGCCCTTGGGCCAGGATGGTGTGCATTTCCATTCCAAAAATTAATTGACAAGTGATTGTCATTAATGGAATTTGAACTGTTTGCCATCAAAGTCAACTGACCTGAGTTTGCTCCAGGTAGGGATACGCCTCAGTAGCCCTTGCTCCCATTGGCCTTGCTGAGCAGACTCAGGCATGTACTGGGAGGAAGACTGCTGCCAACCTTGGCTCCTTTGTTACTTCGTCGTGTTAAAGATCAAAGTTTTTGGCCGGGTGCAGCGGCTCACACCTGTAATCCCACTTTGGGAGGCCGAGGTGGGTGGATCACCTGAGGTCAGGAGTTCGAGACCAGCCTGGCCAACATGGTGAAATCCTGTCTCTACTAAAAATAAAAAATTAGTCGGGTGTGGTGGCACACACCTGTAGTCTCAGCTACTTGGGAGGCAGAGGCAGGAGAATCGCTTGAACCCGGGAGGTGGAGGTTGCAGTGAGCTGAGATTGCGCCACTGCACTCCAGCCTGAGCAACAGGGTGAGATTCCGTCTCAAAAAAAATAAATAAATAAATAAAAAAGATCAAAGTTTTTAAGTGACCTCCCACGTGGAATGTGATTGAAGCAATTTCTTTTATTTATTTTTTATTTATATATATATTTGAGACAGGGTCTCACTCTGTAACCCAGGCTGGAGTGCAGTGGCTCAGTCACAGTTTACTGCAGCCTCGACCTCCCAGACTCAGGTGATCCTCAGCCTTCCTAGTAGCTGGGACCACAGGAGCTCATCACCATGTCCAGCTAATTTTTTGTAATTTCTGTAGAGACAGAGTTCTGCCATTGCCCAGGCTGGTCTTGAACTCCTGGGCTCAAGCCATCAGCCCGCCTTGGCCTCCCTAAGTGTTGGGATAACAGGCGTGAGCCACTGCACCCAGCCTTATTTTTATCATCTATTATTTTTCTTTTGAGACAGGGTCTCGCTTTTCACCCAGGCTGGAGTGTAGTGGCGCGATCTTGGCACCACCTTCTCAACCTTCTGGTTGGCTCAACCTTCTGGGCTCAAGTTCTCCTCCCACCTCAGCCCCTCAAGTGGCTGGGATTATAGGCATGTGCTACCACACCTGGCTAATTTATAGGCATGTGCTACCACACCTGGCTAATTTCAGCTATTTTCTGCCCAGCAGCTCATACCTAGACCTGGACTGGCTGCAACTGGGGAGACAGAGCTTCTGCCGTGAACTGATGGGTTCCAGAAAATGGTCTTAAGTCCATTGGTCCCTTGAATCAGCAGAAGTGACATGATCCAGGCTTCCCTGACATGTCATGGGGTCAGGAAAAGTCCTTGTGTTTTTTTCTTGGCCTCCTACTCTTTGTGCCTATGACACAGAGAAGGCAGCTGGCTTTCCCCAAACAGGGAGTTACACTCAGACCTTACGTCTTTTCTAATCAATGTTTAATGTGAATCACTGATTTTTTTCTAGTAGACTGATTTCTAATACTTTCAATCTAGGATGCTTAGGATTCAACTAATTGTCAGGAATCTTACTTTTTTCCCCCTTTGATTGATCTGAGTGAAAACTGGTTTTTAATTGTTAATCAGAATGTGTGTGGCAGTTTTCTTTGCATACTGTGTGGCTGTGTTCTTTGTTATATGAGCGTCTGGCCTTGGCTAAGTAGATGTAGCTGTAGTATCTGTAGCTCTACCTCTTAATGTACAGGAAAAATAATTTCCTGTCAAGTGCAAACTGATTCTTAATTTTGTTTGTTTGTTCTAGGTGTGCTCTTTCAACTTTTGCACTGAGTTGGTAGTGGAGAAAAGAGACTTTTATGAGCTTTTTTTTGTTTTGTTTTTGGAGACAAGGTCTCATTCTGCTGCCCAGGCTGGAGTGCAGTGGCATGATCATGGCTCACTGCAGTCTTGACCTTCCATGCTCAAGTGATTCTCCCACCTCATTCTCCCCTTTAGCTGGCACTACAGGTACAAGCTACCATACCCAGCTAATTTTTCATTTTTTGTAGAGGCGGGGTCTCACCGCATTGCCCCAGCTGGTCTCAAGCTGCTGTGTTCAAGCAGTCCTTCTGCCTCAGTCTCCCAAAGTATTAGGATTACTGGCATGAGCCAGCCTGCCTGGTAAGGACTCTTTTATTTTTATTTTTTTTTTTTTTGAGACGGAGTCTTGCTCTGTCGCCCAGGCTGGAGTGCAGTGGCGAGATCTCGGCTCACTGCAAGCTCTGCCTCCTGGGTTGATGCCGTTCTCCTGCCTCAGCCTCCAGAGTAGCTGGGATTACAGGTGCCTGCCACCACACCCGGCTCATTTTTTTGTATTTTTAATAGAAACGGGGTTTCACCATGTTAGCCAGGCTGGTCTCGATCTCTTAACCTCGTGGTCCGCCTGACTTGGCCTCCCAAAGTGCTGGGATTACAGGCGTGAACCACTGAGCCCAGCTTTTTTTTTTTTTTTTTTTTTTTTTTGAGACAGGGTCTTGCTTTGTTTCCCAGGGTGGAGTGCAGTGGCACAAACACTGCTCACTGCAGTCTTAACCTGCTGGGCTCAAGCGATCCTCCCACCTCAGCCTCCTAAGTAGCTGGGACTATAAGTACATGCCACCACGCCCAGCTAGTTTTTTTGTATTTTTAATAAAGACAGGGTTTCACCAGGTTGCCCAGGCTCGTCTAGAACTCCTGAGCTCAAGCAGTCCACCCATCTCGGCCTCCCAAAGTGCTGAGATTACAGGCATGAGCCACTGCTCCTGGCCGGGGACTCTTTAGGTACCAATTTGGAATCATCTGTAGGATATATTGGGAAATTAAAAATATAAAGCATGGAAATATATGATGTGCTACCAAATGTGCAAAAAAAAGAGAAAACAAACATATCTGTATTTACTTGTATATGTATAGATCATCTTTAGAAAGCTACAGAAAAACTTGTAATATTTGCTGTTCCTTGGGAAGGGATGGGTGGCGGGAGCCAGGACTGAGAAAGAAAAATTTTCACTCACAAGCCTTTGGAATTTTCTTTCTTGTGAATATGTTATCTGTTTTAAAAATATAAATGAAATTAAAACAAAATAAACCAAAGCAAATGGCCCTGTATCAGGAAACCCTCATGTTTGTCTTTTAGGTAGTCTTAGGATGTGGTCTGTTACGCCATGTGTTGGACTTAGTATTCTTTGCTTCATATGTTCTTTTTTTATTTAAAGACAGGGTCTCACTTTGTTGCCCAGGCTGGAGTGCAGTGGTGCAAACATGGCTCACTGCAGCCTCAACCTTGCAGGCTCAAGCGATTCTCCTGCCTCAGCCCCCGAAGTAGCTGGGACTACCGGCCCACCATGCTCAGCTAGTTTTTGTATTTTTATTTTTATTTTTATTTTTATTTTTTTTTGAGAGAGTCTCACTCTGTCACCCAGGCTTTAGTGAACTGGCACGATCTCGGCTCACCGCAACCTCCACCTCCCGGGTTCAAACTATTCTCGTGCCTCAGCCTCCCCAGTAGTTGGGATTACAGGCGCACACCACCACACCCGGCTAATTTTTTGTATTTTTAGTAGAGACGGGGTTTCGCCATGTTGCCCAGGCTGGTCTCGAACTCCTGAGCTCCGTCAGTCTGCCTGCCTCAGCCTCCCAAAATAGTAAGATTACAACGTGAGGCACCGCGCCCGGCCGTTTTTGTATTTTTTGTAGAGACAGGGTTTTGCCACGTTGCCCAGGCTAGTCTTGAACTGAGCTCAAGCAATCCACTCATCTCGGCCTCCCAAAGTGCTGGGATTACAAGTATGAGTCATCATGCCTAACCGTATGTTCTTTTTTCTTTAATAAAAACCTTTTTTTTTTTTTTGAGACAAGGTCTTGCCCTGTTGCCCGGGCTGGGGTTCAATGACATGATATGGTTCACTGCAACTTTGACCTCCCAGGCTTAAGTGATCCTCTCACCTTAGTCTCCTGAGTAGCTGGGACTACAGGTGCACACCACCATGCCTGGTTAATTTTTAAAATTTTCTTGTAGAGGCAGGGCACGGTGGCTCATGCCTGTAATCCCATCACTTTGGGAGGCCGAGGCGGGTGGATCACAAGGTCAGGAGATCGAGACCATCCTGGCTAACACGGTGAAACCCCATCTCTACTAAAAATACAAAAAATTAGCTGGGCGCGGTGGCGGGCGCCTGTACTCCCAGCTACTCGAGAGGCTGAGGCAGGAGAATGGCGTGAACCTGGGAGACAGAGCTTGCAGTGAGCTGAGGTAGCGCCCTAGCACTCCAGCCTGGGTGAAAGAGCGAGACTCCGTCTCAAAAAAAAAAAAAAATTGTAGAGACAAGGTCTCCCTGTGTTGCCCAGGCAGGTCTCTAACTCCTGGGCTCAAGCGATCCTCTCATCTAGGCCTCCCAAAGTACTGGGATTACAGGCGCGAGTTACAGCGCCTGGCTTTTTTTTTTTTTTTTTTTTTTGAAACAGGGTCTCGCTGTCGCCCAGCTTGGAGTATAGTGGAGTGGTCACGGCTCACTGCAGCCCTGAATTCATAGGCTCAAATGATCTTCCTGCCTCAGCCTCCCAAGTAGCTGGGACTACAGGTGTATACCACCATGCCTGCCTAGTAAAAACTGTTTTTGTGTCACCCATTGAGTTTGAGATCCACGGAGTGGAGTAGACGAGGTGAGAGGTGTTCAGAGTCTGCTGGGCTGATCTGAGTCTCTTTGAGATGGGACCATATGGAGCCAGCCTAGTCTGTTTCTCTTTTTCACAATATGAGACTTAACCTCTCTGGGCTGGTCTGAAGCCAGCTACTGGTCATGTCCTTTGACATTGCTAATACAAAGCTGTAGGAAAATCTATTTTCCTCATGGGTGCACTTCTCTTTGGCAAGGGAAAGGGGCCTAAGTGTTCAGTGGATATTGCACTTGTCTTTGTTTCACTCTGCCTGCCAACTCCTCAGGGTTTTACTTCCTGCCATATCTGATCATCTCCCTGATTGTCTTTAAGGTGGAAAGGAGGAATCAGATTGCATCTAGATAGCACTTCTCCCTGGGAAGGATGGATGCCCCTGGCTTTTCCAGAATACAGGGCTAGCTGAATGTCCGGTCAGATCCAGTACAGGGCAGGTGGGAGGATGGAGTAAAGGGCACCCCTCTCAGGGGTGATAGTGGGCCTTTTTGTTAGTTTGTGTTCCTGTCAAGGAATACCTGAGGCTGGATCATTTATAAAGAAAAGAGTTTTATTTGGCTCATGATTCAGGGCTGTACATGCCTAGCTCCAGCATCTGCTTCTGGTGAGGGCCTATGGAAGCTTAAAATTATGGTGGAATGGAAGGGGAGCTGGTATATCACATGGCTAGAGAGAGCAGTGTGGGGGCGGGGGGTACCAGACTCCTTTTCAAACAACCAGATCTCATGTGAACTCATTACCGCTGGGAGGGCACCAAGCCATTCATGAGGAATGCTAGTGTAACCCAAACACCTCCCACCCACCAGGCTCCATTCCATCATTGAGAATCACATTTCAACAGGAGATTTGGAGGGGACAAACATCCAAACTGTATCAGCTTGCCGTTATTCATTGCAGTACTGGGTTTTGAAGTCGGAATCCCTTTTGGTGCTTTCCAGTTTCTGGGATCACTTTTTTATTTCTGGTGATGAGCATACATTTTGCAAAACCGAAAGCATCATCATTCATAAACAGAGATGAAGGTCCTGGTATTTTGGTGGGGAGGTGGGATGGAAGACGACAGCAGCTAAAGCCTTTCTGCCAGCCGCTGCTGATTTCCAAGAGGCTCTTGGTTGAGATGCAGGTCAATTGGATGGTTCAGATGTGTGGTTGGTAGGAGGCAGTAGTGGTGGTGGCCTAGGCTGGGTCCAGATTTTGAGACTTTGGTGTTTGTTTATTTATTTATTTATCTGAGACAGGGTCTTACTCTGTCTTCCAGACTAGTGCAGTGGCACAGTCACAGCTCACTGCAGCCTCAACCTCCTGGGCCGAGTGCTCCTTCCACCTCAGCCTCCCAAGTAGCTGGTACTACAGGCACGTGCCACCATGTCTGACTTATTTATTTATTTATTATAATTTATTTATTTAGACGGAGTCTTGCTGTGTTCCCCAGGCTGGAATGCAGTGGCGCGATCTCGGCTCACTGCAAGCTCCGCCTCCTGGGTTCACGCCATTCTCCTGCCTCAGCCTCTCGAGTAGCTGAGACTACAGGCGCCCGCCACCACACCTGGCTACTTTTTTGTATTTTTAGTAGAGATGGGGTCTCACCGTGTTAGCCAGGATGGTCTCGATCTCCTGACCTCGTGATCCGCCCACCTCAGCCTCTCAAAGTGCTGGGACTACAGGCGTGAGCCACTGCACCCAGCCCCGACTAATTTATTTATTTTTTTGAGATGGAGTTTCGCTCTTGTTGCCCAAGCTGGAGTGCAATGGCACAATCTCGGCTCATCGGCAACCTTCGCCTCCCGGGTTCAAGCGATTCTCCTGCCTCAGCCTCCCGAGTGGCTGGGATTACAAGCACGCACCACCACGCCCAGCTAATTTTGTATTTTTAGTAAAGACAGGGTTTCTCCATGTTGGTCAGGCTGGTCTCGAACTCCCAGCCTCAGGTGATTCACCTGCCTTGTCCTCCTAAAGTGCTGGGATTACAGGTGTGAGCTACTGCACCTGGCTGACTAATTTATTTTTTAATGTTTTTTTTTTTTTTTTTTTGAGGTGGAGTCTTGCTCTGTCACCCAGGTTGGAGTGCAGTGGTGCAATCTTGGCTCAGTGCAACCTCCGCCTCCTGGGCAAGTGATTCTCCTGCCTCAGCCTCCCAAAGTGCTGGGTTTACAGGCATGAGCCACTATGCCCATCTAAGTTTGCTGTTTTGACCGGTACTTACACATCTTTGTGCAAAGTTTTTGTTTTTGCTTCTCGTACTATTTATGAGGAGTGTTAATGTTTTAATATAGTTAAGATGTTCAAGTTTATAGCCGTTACATTTTATTGGACTAGACTGTTTTTGGATTTCATTAGCAACATGCCTGTTTCTTTGATGGCCTTATCAATCAGACTTTTATTAAATGTTCCAAAATGTTCTACTGGCATTTCAGATTGATAATGTGTTGCATAAAATCTATAGATTAGTATGGGAAACCTCAATCTTACTGAAAATTTAGTCTTCCGAACCAGAAATGACATATGTCTGTTTATTTTTACATTGCTTTATTTAATTTATAGACAGGATCTCACTCTGTCCCCCATGCTGGGGTACAGTGGCATGATCATAGCTCACTGTGACAGGATTGACAAGCCCTATGGGAGGTGATTCAGCTGGACTTGGTGTCTTCACAGTAGATTATTAGACTGCAAGCTACGAGTAGTGTGCCTCTAGAGTGTTCCTGATAATTTGTTTTAAGAATGCTTTTATTAATAAAATGGCCTGGCAATGGCCATTTTATTATTATTTTTTTCTCTGTTCTGGCTTCTCGGTACAATGGCCATTTTAGATACTGAGTCTCAGTGTTGTTAGGAGCAAGTGGGCAGGATGTGAGTTAAGCGGCCCTTATCTGAGTCAGCCCAAGAAAAGAGGTTAACTTAGAAATTCTACCCTTGGCCTGCCCAGCCGCTGCTGTCTTAGAAGTACTTGGTCTTTAGCCTTTTATGAGCCCTCGGAAGAGAGGCTTGGGACGAAGGAGAGGCCCAAGTGTGGAACTAAGCCCCTTTTCTTCTGGGACCTGATCTGGTTGAGTGTTTGAAACCAACAAGAACTGATGAGACTGGCCTGAGAGAGCCTCTGCCTCTTTCTCTCTGAAGTAAGTGTTTCTCGAATATAGAGGATAATCTGCATCTCCCTGATTTCCACCTGTACATTGGACTGCTCTTTTCTCTGTTCCTTTTGGGTCTAGTTCCTGATTAAAATATCCAGTACTTGGTTGGACGCAGTGGCTCATGCCTATAATCCCAGCACTTTGGGCGGCCGAGGCAGGAGAATCATTTGAGGTCAGAAGTTCAAGACTAGCCTGGCCAATATGGTGAAACCCTGTCTCTTCTAAATGTACAAAAAAATTAGCCGGGCGTGGTGGCGTGCGCCTACAGTCCTAGCTACTCGGGAGGCTGAGGCAGGAGAATCGCTTGAACCCAGGAGGCGGAGGTTGCAGTGAGCCAAGATGGAGCCACTGCACTCCAGCCTGGGCAACAGAGTGGGACTCTGTCTCAAACAAACAAATAATCAGATACCTGAGTGAAGTGGGTGTGGGGGTGGTAGGGACAGGACTCACCTTCCTTGAGGGACCCAGAAGACTCGTGAGGCCTATGAATGATGGCTGTGCTTTGCCAGACCCTGAGAAAGCAGGGAAGGGGCAGCTGGTACCCTCAGCAGGAGTATTCAAGCCACTCCACTCATTGCACCCTGCCCTTGAGCAGATCCCACTTCCAGAAACCTGAGTTCTTTGCTCCAGGTCCAACAGAGGTGAACCCACTTGCCCCAGACTGGGGTTATTTTCCTGCAAAAACCGGATCCTCGTGTGTTCCCCATCTCTGCTGACAGCCACTGTCCACTTTGGCCCCCAGGTGGGACTCCTCAGAGTAATCTCATGTCCTCCCTCTCCCTCAGCCGTGGTTCTGCTGCTCCACAGATATCTCTTTAATCTGGCTTCTGTCTCCACCCCATTGCCATTGCCTCTCCACTGGCGGTTTCCATGATCTGCGCCACAGGCCTCTGCTCTCCTCTCTGTATGCACTGTGCCCCTTCCCTGCTTTGGGCCTCTGACTCCTCTGCCCAGTGGACAGTCTCCTGCTCAGCCTCATTTTCCTATACCTCTGCACATGCCATACACCAGCATGGCTGTTTAGGGTGCCAAACGTGCTGCTGACACTCCCTGCTCTGCCCCTTGGCAGATGTCCTTCTTGCCCTGGGACTGCCCTTCCTCCTTGATCCCCACTGAACCTTGTCTGACCCCTTCAGCCCTAACCATGTCTGGGATGACACTTGCCACCCTGCCTGGTGTGTGTCTTTCACATTTACCCAGAGTGTCCTCACTGGATTGTGAGCTCCTTGGGACTCCCCCATAGTGAGCACAGCACCTGGCATCATGCACTTGGGCTTTGGGATGAGTTGTTTCTGCATTTTGCTGTGCTTTGCCTAAGTGTGTTGGGCTTCAGTAAATTGCATCAGGCTCCATCAGCCTGCGGCCTGCCTAGAGCTTGAAGCTGTCATTTGGAGCTCAGCCTCACCCCACTGCCCTAATCATTATGGCACTGATTGTGTGTAGGGGCTCTGCTACCACTTTCTACCTGGAGGAGTAGTGACTGCTCCCTTTTCTGTATGTCAGGACTAAGTGTCATTGAATCCACTCCTGACTCACATTTGGTCATATGGGGAAATAGACATCAAGGGCTGTGGTCAGCTGGTGGAGCAGAGCGTGGATTCTGGAGCTATACCACCTGCATTTGCATCCTGGCGGCTGTGTTACCTGGAGTGAGTTACTTTACTGCTCTGCCTCAGTTTCCCCCTTTGTAAATGAAAGTGATACTAGTATCTAACTCATATATAGGATGGTTACGAGGATTGAGTTAATTCCTGTAACATGCTTAGACTAGTGCCTGACACAGGAAAGGGGTACATAAATATTAGCTATTCTTTTTAGAGATTGGAATCTCACTCTGTTGCCCAGGCTGGAGTACAGTAGCATGATCATAGCTCCCTTGTAACCTCAGACTCCTGGGCTCAAGTGATTTTCTTGCCTCAGCTTCCCGAGTAGCTGGAACTACAGGCACACAACCACCACATCTGGCTAATTTTTTTTTGTTTGTTTTTTATTTAGAGATGGGGTTCTTGCTATGTTGCCCAGGCTGATCTTGAACTCCTGGCCTCAAGCAGTCCTCCTCCTTTGGCCTCCCAAAATGTTGGGATTACAGGTGTGAGCCACTATGCTCAGCTGTATTAGCTATTCTTATTATTGAGAAAAGGTGTGTGTTTTTTTTTTCTACCTGAAGAAGGAAGTACCTATATATTTAAAGTTCTTTTATAAATGTTTATGTATGTCCGGGCACGGTGGCTTACGCCTATAACTCCAGCACTTTGAGAGGCCGAGGCGGGCAGATCACTTGAGGTCAGGAGTTCGAGACCAGTCTGGCCAATGTGGTAAAACCCCGTCTCTACCAAAGATATAAAAAATTAGCTGGATGTGGTGGTATGCGCCTGTAGTCCCAGCTACTCAGGAGGCTGAGGCAGGAGAATTGCTTGAACCTAGGACGTGGAGGTTGCAGTGAGCCAAGATCGTGCCACTGCACTCCAGCCTGGGTGACAAAGTGAGACTCTGTCTCAAAAAAAATAAAAAATAAAAAATATATGTTTATGTGTTAGAGTGGAGTTAGGTATCATTGAAACTACCTTTTCTCTCAAGTGCTTGGTCTTCTGTGTTTGAATAGGCGTGTTTAGTACGGTAGCTGTAGTCAAATTATAGAAAAAGATGGCACAGCAATCAAAGTCAAGATGTTGATGTTTTGAGTGTTTTATTGTAGGTTGCACTGGCTCAGCAAGGACATCTTTGCCAGTAGAGCTGTTAGACGCAGAGAGCAGACACCCTGGGGTCTTGCTTGGAACCTGGGGCAGATGATAACAGAAAGTCCCTCTCCAGTGAGGCTGTGGTGCTCAGACTTTCCTGGGAGCCTATGGGCATGTCTTAGTTTGCATGGTCAGAGGTTTCTGCTGGAAGATGTGGAAGTTTTGATGTTTATCTTTTGCAAGGTGTTTTTTGGCCTTCTTAGGTATGAAACCAAGGAACGGGTGTGGCCCCAAAATAAAAATGTCAGAACTCTTGGCTAAATGACTCGGAAGCAGGGCAGGTGAATCTAACTGCAGCCCCACCCTGGTGTCGGTGAGCTGGCAGGGAAGGGCAGAGGCCAGGGTACTGGACTGGGGAAGCAAGAAGACAAAGTCAGGGTTGTTGATGGAGAGAGTGGGGTTTGGGCGTCTCCCAGGCTTGGGCACTTTAAGGGGGTGGGAGAAAGACAAATCTTGCTTCTGTGTCTTGTGCCTCAGCCAGAGCCAGGGAGACTCAGGCTGTGTTGATAGGAGGCCCAGCTGCATCAGAGCTGGGTAGTTGATAATTTCCTCCTTGCCATTTCTGTAGTGCAGGCAGCTGTTCGCTCGGTGTGACATACATTACCTTAGTTACTACAATGCCTCAAAGCAGCATCAGGCCCGTTGAAGCATACTTTCCTTGACTGTAACTGTTGGAAAAGGAATAGCTGGAAGAACTACAGCAGGGATTGGGGATAGGGGACATACCTCCTGAAACATGTGGTGCCTGGCAACCAGGCCCTGGCCTTTGGGGGAGGAGAGGTAGGGGCTGTCTGCTTTGCTTCCACAGGATGGTCCTGATCAAGTGAGCATCTTTCCTTCCCCTAGAGCTTACCTTACCAGGCTTGCTCTGAGTGAGCTGTTAGAGGCATAGGCCCAACAGGAAGCTGCTTCTGCTGGGTAGGACACGTTCTGCAAACAGCTGATATTTCACATCTGCGTGTGCCATGGAAGAGGAACCACTGATAGCAGAGATCAGGGCAGAACACCAGGGGTCTGTGCCAGGTTCACAAGGGCAGAGGCTAGTCCCTGCCTGAGTGGCAAGCAATGAAAAGAAATAACAAGGTGTTTGATGTCGTTCCTCCCTGTCCTCCTAAGAGTACAGCACATCCAGTGAAAGATGTCTCTGTTTTGAGCAAATACCAGTAGCAGGTGGCTTTGTGCAGTTGCTGTCTTAGAGATTATTGGCATGTAGATGAGTTTCTTTTTTCTTTTTTTTTTTTTGGAGACGGAGTCTCGCTCTGTCACCTAGGCTGGAGTGCAGTGGCACGATCTTGGCTCAGTGCAAGCTCTGCCTCCTGGGTTCACGCCATTCCCTTGCTTCAGCGTCCCGAGTAGCTGGGACTACAGGCACCTGCCACCACACCCAGCTAATTTTTTGTATTTTTAGTAGAGATGGGGTTTCACTGTGTTAGCCAGGGTGGTCTCGATCTCCTGACCTCGTGATCCGCCCACCTTAGCCTCCCAAAGTGCTGGGATTACAGGCGTGAGCCACCTCGCCCGGCCCTGACGTAGGTGAGTTTCTAGTAGTCTGGAAATGCTGTTTGTCTATACCTGCCAAATAGGCACCACTTCTTTCCTGCTCCATATAGCCTGGGACCCATGTTACAGCTGACAGTCCCTGCAGTGTCCACCATTAACACCACCTCTCTCTGGAGCATCTTTCACCTTGGGATCTACAGTACTTCACAGGGGTCTGCTGTGGGGCAGCCAGGTCCCTCTGTGAGGGAAGCCATGCTTCTCCCGAGCTGGGTGAGTTGAGCCATCAGGGCCCACTATGCTTCTGGGTGTCACTCCTTCTGGGAACAAGCCTCTGCTCCCCTGGCATGATTGGGTACTCTGTCAGCCGGTGCCTGACTGAGGCTGGTAGGGGGAAGAAACCAACTGATTGTCACCCTGTAGTTCAAGCCTATAGGGTGCCTCCAGGCAGCCCTGCCTGGAAAAGGGCTCATGACACAGGAGGGTCTCTGAATTAGCTGGAGCAGCTGTTCAGCACCAGGGCTGTGGGAAGATAGGTTGGTTTTGTGTATCTGGTGCTGCCTTGCCCCTCTCTGCCTTTCTCATTCTGTCGTTTCTCATTCCGAGAGACCCTTGGCACATGGCCTAGATGGGAGTGAAGGAGTAGACGTCCCAGGCCTTGTAGTTCTGAGCAGCAACAGGTTCTCCAGGGCAGTCCAGAACAGAGGGTGGTTTGGTATTTGGGCCCCAGAGGTACTTAGCTGGTGATTCAAGCGGTGGCTAATGGTGTAAGTGCTGCAGTACGCTGTGGTCCATGCTGAGAAGCTTGTTTCAGATAATTTGCTCTCTGCTTCCCTGCCACTCCTCCCTGGGCTGGCAGCACCCTCGGCCCTATGGCCAGCAAGTGCGTGCTCCTTTTCTGTGGGCCTCCTCCCTGACCCACAGGAGACCTGTATCACCCCGGCACACCAGGGCTGCTCAGCAGCCTTTTCAAGCGAGGCAGCTCAGCCAGACCTAAAAAGTCTTATTCCTGGGCATGGGATTCCTCCTCTATACTGTCCTGTTTTCGTCTTCCAAATACTAGCCCCCAGCCTCTCTCACAGAAGTAAACATTCTAAGACTGGATTTTTCAGGGCAAGTTAAGTCCTTTGATAGAAAAGGTTTCATCGACAGCAGAGGGCCAGTTCTGAAACCTGAGTTTGTCAGTGTCTGAAAACAGAGATTCTCAAGTGTCCTGGGTGAGGCTGAGGCCACATTAGGGTGAAGCAGAGTGGAGACCAGTTCCCATTCAGTCCCCTGCCTTCCTAGTGCCAGCAGAGGATCTGTATCCCGAGACCCTGGGAATGTGGGGATGCCACTCCGGGAGCTCCTTTCGAGAAGGGGTTGGCCGTCGCTCAGGACCCAACGATGTACGCAGAGCCACAGGCATATGTTACCATAGGTCACCCATCCAATGACTTTCCCAGGAGGCTCAAAAGGAGCTTGGGGAAACAAGCAAAAGCTAAACCCAGCCCTAGAAGAGAGACACCTAGCCTGGCAAGCTGATGTTGCACCTCAGTTTTGCAGGATACTGCAACACCTTTCCTAGTTCAGTATGGGTTACAGAGCCAGCTTGTCCTGTCGGGACAAGGTGTTGGCAGGTAGTGCTGCCAGATGGACCAGATGCCATCTGAGCCATGTCCTATCCAGACCCAGCTAGACCCAGCCTGGCCCCCCTGGGCCATTCCTGGCCATCAGGAATCTACTTCTTCTGAGTGGGGAGGGTGTGATCGGTGCAAGGCCCCTTTTTCTGCAGGTGCTAGCTGTATTGTTCCTTGCCCTGCCCATGACTTCAAGCTGACACCTGGGTCCTATCTCAGTGGAGGGCCTAGGTGCCCATGGGAAGGCATGCCCCACTTGGTGTCAGCCCCTGGTATCATCATCTACCTGTAGAGATAGCCTTTTTCTCCTGCCCCCTTTACCATGGCTTCCATGCTGAGCTACCATGAAGAGAAGACCCTGCACCCAGGGCACTGCCAGACCTTCCTACCCGCAGTGCCAGAGGCATCACCTTATGGTTGCATTGGTCCTGTTCCTTGGTTCTAAAAGCTCAGGGGAACAGCCATGGGAGTGCTGTGACAGCGGTGTTCTCTGATGCCACCCCACAGCATTTGCTGAATGAAAAAAAGTCTCTTTCGCTTTCCCATTATCCATTGTTGAGCTGCTCCAGGCCGTTCCTGCCAGATTTTTTAAGATAGTTGAGGTTATGGAGACAGCATCTGTCTGCTGGATTTCTGGAGAGTGATGGCTCTGTGTGAGTGACCACCCTCGTGGAGCAGCCCTGCCATGATGTCCCGCAATGTACCTGGACATGGCCCCATGCTCAGGAAGCACTCTGGCCAAGCCAGCGCAGCACTCATCCCTCCACAGCCAGCCTCAAGAGTGACATTCTGAGAGCCACTGGGCATGGCTGTTGAACCCTGCCTGGCGCTGCAAGGGTTAGATTGCTTCCCCAGGAGGCCAGAAACAAGAATGGAGCAGGTCGGGGCTGCCGTCGGTGGCCACTCATTAGGAGAGGGGCTAGTCACCAGCTCCACCCCTACCCACTCCCTTTGGGCAGAAGGGAGCAGAACATGTGAAGTGCCCAGACTCTACTGCAGAGCCAGGGTTTAAGATGGTGAGGAAAGGGAATCTCCCTGGTGAGTGTCTCTCCTGTGGACTTGTGTCCCATGCACGTTCTCTCTTTTTTTTTTTTTTTTTGAGATGGGGTTTCACTCTTGTGCCCAGACTGGAGTGCAATGGCGCCATCTTGGCTCACCGCAACCTCTGCCTCCCAGGTTCAAGCAATTCTCCTGCCTCAGCCTCCCAAATAGCTGGGATTACAGGCATGCGCCACCACGCCCGGCCAATTTTTAAAATATTTTTAGTTAAGACGGGGTTTCTCTATGTTGGTCAGGGTGGTCTCGAACTCCCGACCTCAGGTGATCCGCCCACCTTGGCCTCTCAAAGTGCTGGGATAACAGGCATGAGCCACTGCGCCTGGCACACATTCTCTTTTAATCTTCCTGCCATCCCCGAGAGAGAGGTTCAGCCAAGGGAACTTGGGGGCTAAGAAGTGACAGAATTGGGATTCGAGCTCGAGTCTTTCTGACCCACAGTGAGTGATGACTGGGACCCATTTGTTGGGAAGAGATGACTGGCTTGGTGATCAGTGCTCAGGCTAGCTTTTTGGGGTTTTTTTTGTTTTGTTTTTTGTTTTTTTTCTGAGACAGAGTCTCACTCTTTCGCCCAGCCTGGGGTGCAGTGGTGCAATTTTGGCTTACTGCAACCTCTGCCTCCCGGCATCAAGCGATTCTCCTGACTCAGCCTCCCAAGTAGCTGGGATTACAGGCACCCGCCACTATACCTGGCTAATTGTTACATTTTTAGTAGAGACGAGGTTTCACCATTTTGGCCAGGCTGGTCTTGAACGCCCGCCTCAGCGTCCCAAAGTGCTGGGATTACAGGCGTGAGTCACCGCGCCTGGCCTCAGGTTATCTTTGTGAGGGAGATGTAGCTGGCCCCTGTGTCCTGGTCAGCCGTGGGCCAGGACCAGAACCTGGTGGTCAGGCACAGCCCTAGCCCCTTCCAGGGTTCCAGACTAACTTGCGGCTTCTGAGGAAATCTTTCCATTCAGCAGTAGGAGTGTTCTCCATTCCTCACTGCCCTGGGACTGAGGCCTTGGATCTGCCCTGGCAGATGGTAGTGGCATGGGTGGGCTGCTGGAACGGTCACGCTGGAGTCCCTGGCACCCTACAGGAGTCTCCCATCTCTAGGGCACTGTCCAGGGATGTTACCTGGGAGTGCCAAGGTGATAAACGATTTCTGCAGCCACCCTGGCATTTCTGTGACTGTGACTTTCTGTCTGAGTGACGATGCAGGGGGAAGTGGGTGGTGCCAGAGCATCTGCACTGGCCACCTGGGGCCTCCTGCCTGCTGGTTCAAATGTGGCTTGGTTTCTCCTTGCGTCACTGGCATTTCATAGTACCTGACATGGCCGGGCATAGACTTTTGTGTATGGGTGCCAGGCTAACTGCCCATCACTTCTCTCTGGGAGTGACAAGGCTTATTCTCTTTGGAGACAGAAGAATGGTTAGTTGGGTGGTCCTCTCTGTCAGAGTGTTGTCCCCATCATGTGGCCTCAGGCGTCCTTCTGACCCAGAGCCAGCCGGATGTGACTCCCTGCAGGGCCTGACCCAGGCAGCCATGTCCACTTGTTCTTTTTTTTTTTTTTTTTTTGAGGCAGAGTCTCATTCTGTCGCCTGGGCTGGAGTGCAATGGCACGATCTTAGCTCACTGCAACCTCTGCCTCCCAGGTTCAAGCAATTCTCCTGCCTCAGCCTTCGGAGCAGCTGGGATTACAGGCATGTACCACAATGCCCGGCTAATTTTTATATGTTTAGTAGAGAAGGGGTTTCGCCATCTTGGCCAGGCTGGTCTTGAACTCCTGACCTCAGGTGATCCACCCACCTCGGCCTCCCAAAGTGCTGGGATTACAGGTGTGAGCCACCATGCCCAGCCCACTTGTTCTTTTCTGGCCCTCACATCCCAGTCCCCTCTGAGACAGCCATCTCTGGCCTCACGGTGCAGGTCACAACTCTCACTTCTAGGCACATCTCCATCCTCTCTCTAGACCCACCTAGGGAGGGGTGCATGTTTAGAAAGTTGCTGACTTTGGCTTCAGGGTGGGAGTGGGAAAAGGGTTGTCCAGTTCTGAAGCAGAAGTTGGTGGGGCTGGAGGGGCTGCTCACCCAGGCATAATTGCTGGACCCTCCCTTAATGGGAAGGGCAGCACCCTAGGCATGGTGCTGGGTGGTTGGGTCGGGAAGGAGGAGGTGGCTTCACCATCACAAGTACCTGCTTGGTGCTCCCCTGGGTGTCCCTCAGAGGAGGGGAGAAGTGTTATTTACATGACCACAGGCCTCCAGTCAGCCTCTTAGTGCCTCAGTTTCCTCTGTCCTCTGATGGGATTTATCATACCTGCAAGTGGGTTGGAGTCTTAGAATGTTTCCTACAAGTAGACATCCAGGGCCCTTTGACAACCATGCCTACTCCCTCTTCTCTCATTTTGTAGAGAAGGGAACCAGGGTCCGAGGTCTGAGGATGAGTGACTGGCCAGGGCCTATCACGGGAAGAACAGTGCTGTGGCCAGAACCAGAGAGCAGAAGCACTTCAGCCCCACTGGCTTTCCTGGCACCCAGGGCTACAGTCTCTTTCTAACAGAGGCCAGTCTGCCTGTGTGAGGATCCTAGCCTGAGGCTGACAACAGACTCACTGCAAAATATGGGGCCGGGGCTAAGCCCTGGCCTTCTGGTTTCCAGTTTCTCAAGACGGCAGTGTAGTGCCAGTTCCTCTCCACTGTACAACTTCTCAAGGCCTGGGGAGCAGGTTCACAAGGGGTGGATGACTGAATCCATCATCTCCTCAACTCCTTTGGGCTTCTGGTGCCTTTGGTGCATGTTTGTCTTGTCCTTTCTAGCCCTTAGCTAGCCTGAATCTTTCTCACAAAGGAAAAACAGAAAACCACTGTATGTATCAGGACAACACAGGAGGAAAATCCTCCAGTGACTTCACTCAAAGTTTTCTGTCCACACCACTGTTTAATGAGTGTTCCCCATCACGGACTTTCTGCATCTGAGAAAGAGCCACAAAGTCCCTGGACCTGCCACCATCTTACCTGCCTTGTTCAGCCGCTGGCTACTTGGATGTCTAATAAGACATCTCAAGCTTAGCACCTCCGAAGGGCCTGTTCCTTCCACCCATCTTCCTTGTCTCTTTTTTTTTTTTTTGAGAAGGACTCTTGCTCTGTTGCCCAGGCTGGAGTGCAGTGGTGCGATCTCTGCTCACTGCAAGCTCCGCCTCCCAGGTTCACGCCATTCTCCTGCCTCAGCCTCCTGAGTAACTGGGACTACAGGGGCCCGCCACCACGCCGGCTAATTTTTTGTATTTTTTAGTAGAGACGGGGTTTCACCATGTTAGCCAGGATGGTCTCGAACTCCTGACCTCGTGATCCGCCTGCCTCAGCCTCCCAAAGTGCTGGGATCACAGGCGTGAGCCACCGCGACCAGCCTCCTTTTCTCTTGATAAATGGTGCCACCATGTACTTGTTTGCTCAGGCCAGAAACCTGGGTGCCATCCTTTTTTCCTCTCACATTAGCTGCACCCACACCTGGCGAGTCCTGCCCACTCTGCTCTGAGTCTTTCCTAAGTCTCGCTCAGCTCCAGCCCCACTGGATGCTTTTCTGTTTCTCAGACATGCTGAGTTCATACCCTTTACCCCAAAGGTTTTTTCTTCTGTTCCTCTTGTCCAGCAGACCTCTGCTCAGGAGTCACCCTCTCAGCAAGAACTCAATTGACTACCCCATTCCAGTCAGTCCTCATCCCCCCTCCCATTGCTAGCCCATCATCTGGCTTTGCATTTTCTTTTCTTTTATAAATAGAATCTTTATTGCCCAGGCTGGAGTGCAATAGCACGATTATAGCTCACTGCCACCTCAAACTCCTGGGTTCAAGGGATCCTCCCTCCTCAGTAGTACTACAGGTGCGCACCACAGTGCCTGGCTAATTTTTTGTATTTTTTGTAGAGGTGGGGTGTCACCATGTTGTCCAGGATGGTCTCAAACTCCTGGGCTCAAGCGATCCACTTACCTTGGCCTCCCGAAGTGCTGGGATTGCAGGCATAAGCCGCTGCACACAGCCTTTTTTTTTTTTTTTTTTTTTTTTAAGATGAGATTTCTCTCTGTTTCCCAGGCTAGAGTGCAGTGGCATGATCCAATCTTCCCAACTTAGCCTCCTGTGTAGCTGGGACCACAAGTACACACCGCCACACCCAGCTAGTTTTTGTATTTTTTTGTAGGTATGGGGTCTCATCATGTTGCCCAGGCTGGTCTCGAACACCTGGACTGAAGCAATCCTCCTGCCTTGGCCTCTCAAAATGCTGGGATTATAGGCATGAGCCACTGCACCCAGCCCAGGCTTGTTTTCTTTAGAGCATACTTGATCTACCAGGTATTTCTTGTTTTCCTATTTGTTTATTTACATTTTCCCTGTCTTTATTCCTTTCACACTTCCTACTCCCACTTTGCAAACTCCCTGGGGCAGGCCTTTGTTAGTTATTTGGTGGCAAGCAGATAGTGCTTGTCCTTTCCAGAGGATGTGAAGGCAACACGGTGGCCATAAACCATGCTGCTGCAGCAGCCAGTGATACTAAATGAGGTATGCAACATTCTGTTTTCAACCTCCAACTGCCTTTTGCACACATCCTTGTATAAATATATATATATAAGGTATATACCTTATATATACACACAGACACTTACTGTGTCTGGAAAAAAATATTGATAGCTTCAGTTGAAGATATATTACAGCTCTGTAATGGCAGACCCCTGACCAGAATAGGTTCAGATTTCCTGTTGCTACTGTAACAACAATGTTGGCTTGAAATAATCATTTTACAGTTCTGGAGAACAGAAATTCTAAAATCCAGATATTGGCAGGGCTGCGTTCTTTCTGGAGGCCCTAGGGGAGAATTCATTCCTTGCCTTTTCTAGCTTCTAGCGGCCTCCTGTGTTCCTTGACTCATGGCTGCATCCTCCATCTTCAAAGCCAGCAGTGAGGCAAGATTCTTCCATTTCATAAAGACCCCTGTGATTACATTGGCCCACCTGGATAATCCACTGTCATCCCCTACTTCAAGGGCTTTAACTTAATCACTTCTGCAAAATCCTTTTTACCATGAAAGGTGACATAGTCACAGGTTCTGGGGATTAGACCATGGACATCTTTGGGGTGGGGGTCTTATCCGGCCTGTAACAGGTACTGTGTATTTTTCCCCTCTGGGAAAATCTGTAAAAATTGATAAATCATTTGGGAATTGGAAAAGCAGAAAACTTATCTCTTTTCTAGCCAAACTGAGGTGATGGTGAATCCTGAATTGATTCTAATTTTTTTTTTTAATTGAGCTCTTTGGTTTTTGTTTTAATTTAAAATCCATATTTATAGCCAGAGTTAAAAATTTTAAAATTCTTTCTTTTTTTTTTCTTTTTGAGACAGAGTGAAGTGGCGCGATTTCAGCTCACTGCAATCTCCGCCTCCCAGGTTCAAGCGATTCTCCTGCCTCAGCCTCCTGAGTAGCTGGGATTACAGGAGCACGCCACCACGCCCAGCTAATTTTTGTATTTTTAGTAGAGATGAGGTTTCTCCATGTTGGCCAGGCTGGTCTCAAACTCCTGACCTCAGGTGGTCTGCCCATCTCAGCCTCCCAAAGTACTGGGATTATAGGCGTGAGCTACTGAGCCTGGCCTTTTTTTTTGAGACAACATCTTGCTCTGTTGCCCAGGCTGGAGTGCATTGGCACAATCTCAGGTCACTCCAACCTCCGCCTCCCCAGTTCAAGTGATTCTCATGCTTCAGCCTCCCAAGTAGCTAGGACTATAGGCATGTGCTACCACACCCAGCTAAGTTTTCTATTTTTAAGTGGAGATGGGATTTCACCGTGTTGGCCAGGCTGGTTTCAAACTCCTGGCCGCAAGTGATCCTCCCACCTCATCCTCCCAAGTGCTGGGATTACAGGCAAAATCTAAAAATTCTGTGCTCGTTTTGTCAAAATAGTTATATAGTTTATTTTTAAAGAAAAGTGTTTAAAATACTTATTTTAATTTTAGGTCTTTGAAAATTTAAGCATCTGTTGTTTTCATAGTGGATATTGAACTCCCATACACTGAGACAAAAATATCTCCCAAATATCCTTGAATCACTGACTAAGTAGGTTCTTCCTGGTGATTTCATGAGCTTTCATAAATCAAATGACCAAATTGTTGTTAGGTTTTCTAGAGTATCTACTGTTCTAACCTGAGAAAGTGAAAAAAGGGGCTGGGCGTGGTGGCTCACGCCTGTAATCCCAGCACTTTGGGAGGCCGAGGTGGGCAGATCACGAGATCAGGAGATCGAGACCATCCTGGCGAACACAGTGAAACCCCGTCTCTACTAAAAATAGAAAAAATTAGCCAGGCGTGGTGGCGGGTGCCTGTAGTCCCAGCTACTTGGGAGGCTAAGGCAGGAGAATGGCGTGAACCTGGGAGGTGGAGCTTGCAGTGAGCCGAGATTGCGCCGCTGCACTCCAGCCTGGGCAACAGAGTGAGACTCCGTCTCAAAAAAAAAAAAGAAAGTGAAAAAAGGAAACCTTCCAGCTTATGTCTTATACCTCCTGGACAGTAAAATTTGCATAAAAATCTGTCATACAGGATCATCCTTGTGTGAGAAAGAGGCAGGCTGACAGCTGGGGCTGGTCACTGGTGGCACATAAACACACATATGTGCTTGTGCACACACCTGTACCACCTTTCGGACTCCTGACATGCTGGGCACTGGAGGAACTTTCCTGAGATCATTTGGCCCCTGTACCAAGGAGCTCATGATCTTGGGGGAGGGGGCATGGACAGTCCCAGGAACAGTGACTGGTGATTGAAGAGGTTTGGTAGGCACCAGGCAGTGGACCAGGGATATGGGCAGTGTGCAAGGGGAGAACCAAAAGATGTTATGAAAGACTCCAGGAGGCAGGAATTTGAACTGGATCATGATGCACTGGCAAGAGGGGAGGACAGAGTGGATACCACTAGTTCTTGGGCATAGTTCTAAGAGGACCCGGAGGAGCAGCAAGCAGCCTTCCTGAAAGACTATTTGGGGAGGGTGGAATGGGCAGTGGCTTTGCTGGATGGTGTGCCCCCATGGCCACATAAGCAGTGGACTTGGCTTTAGGGGGCTGTGCAGGTCAAGGAGCATTGAGGAGAGCCCCACCTTACCTCCTGGCATCCCAGACCCCTGGCAACATCTGTTGTGCTGTGCCAAACACACAGGGTTATGGGTGCCCTCCTAACAGGTTGCCACATTGTTGTCAGTTACTGCCTTGCAGTGGGAAATCCCTGTGCTCTATCTGAAGGATGAGGGGCAGGGGTAGGAGGAGGGCTATTGTGGCTGGTGTGGCCCATGGTTGTGGATCCTGTCAGGGCAAGCTGGTGGGCATGCCTGGGGCCACCACAGTCTGAGCCAGACCTGGAGGGATGATTTTCACTTTGCTCCTCACTGCTGTCCAGCTGGCCGCCCTCATCTATAGCCTGCTATAGACCAGGGGAACAGCCGCTGCCATCAGGAGCCATAGTGTCTCCCAAGTTGATGCCTGAGAAAAGGCCTTGACTGTGACGGCCTCATGAGCCTGCCTCTTGGTGGGGAATAGGCATTGTTCTGTCCCAAAAGAGCTATTTCTCTGAGGTCAAATGATTTGCATACCCACTAGCAACAGAAAGGCCTCTCCCACTGCTGGGCCTGGTGAGCTTAGGAGCTGAGTTGATGCTCAGAGCAGCAACATGTCCCCTGAGCCAGGCAGTTCCAATGTCTTTGGGGAATTCAGAAGGTGAGAATAGAGCCTGGATCCAGGTAGAGGCTTTGGCCTTCCTAAAGCCAGTCTCAAGCAGCTCTCACACTGGTTTCCTGGTGATGGCGGTGGGGAGATGCAGGAGGCACCAGCAGGGCTGAGGGCCTCCACCAGTTTCTGAGAGCCGTTCAGTCTTGGCCTGTTTCCCGCTGTGGGTGCTGGAGAATCTTTGTTTAAATAGAGGCTTCCTGGATAAAAAGATGTGAAAGCTCAGGGTACACTAGGCTTGGGATGGGTGCTGTGACCAAGGGGACAACTTCCTTTGTGCTCGCTGATTTAAATGCTGAGTTTAGGCTCCAGGGTCTGGGCTGTGTCACCTCTCTAGTCACACTCTCTGCCTCTCTTGTCAGCCCTTGGCCCTGTTATCCTTCTTTTCTCACTCCCACACCTTTGCTTGCTGCCTGCCCACACCCTGTGCCCTCGTCTATTCACGTACACAACATGTGCTGTGAATGTTTGAGCCTTGCCCTGCTTTCTGGCTACTCAGATCCTCTACTCAGGAGAGAGCCTCTACCCATGCCACTTGGGAGGAGAGGGATGTGCTTAAGCATGTTCCTATGGTATGCTGCTTAGGCCCCAAGGAGGAAGCAGGCAGACACTGGGGAAGCTACCTGGAGGGGTGCCTGGGGAGTAGACCTGCCTGTCAGCCCATCAGCTCCCCAGCCTGTGCAGGTCCTGGGCTTGTCATGGCTCTGTGGGTTCCATTTCTACTCCTTAGCCAGGCAGTCGAACCCTTCTGCAGCTCCACCACTCCTGCCCCACCTGTACTCATGCCTTTGCCTGCACATCCTCCTCCCTTTTTCACTCCCCTCTCCCCTTTTCTAAAACCTTGGTGCAGAGGTGGGAGAATTGCTTGAGGCCAGGAGTTTGAGACCAGCCTGGGCAACATAGAAAGACCCTATCTTTACAAATAATAGTAATATATATATTTTTTCCTTCCTGAGTACCATGCACTTTGTTTTTTTTTTTTAGACGGAGTTTCGCTCTTGTTGCCCAGGCTGGAGTGCAGTGGCGTGATCTTGGCTCACTGCAACCTCCGCCTTCCTGGGTTTAAGTGATTCTCCTGCCTCAGCCTCCTGAGTGGTTGGGATTACAGGTGCCTGCCACCACGCCCGGCTAATTTTTTTTGTATTTTTGGTAGAGACAGGGTTTCACCATGTTGGCTAGGCTGGTCTTAAACTCCTGGGCTCAAGCAGTCCTCCTGCCTCGGCCTCCCAAAGTGCTGGGATTATAGGCCTGAGCCACTGCATCCGGCCAGAATAATTAATATTGTTAAGCTACCTATTCTCTCCAAATTGATCTAGAGAGTCAACACAGTCCCAGTCACGATCACAGCCCACCTTCGAAAGGCATTATTAAGAAAATGAGGGCCGGGCGCAGTGGCTCACGCCTGTAATCCCAGCCCTTTGGGAGGCTGAGGTGGGTGGATCGTGAGGTCAGGAGATCAAGACCATCCTGGCTAACATGGTGAAACCCCGTCTCTACTAAAAAATACAAAAACAAAATTAGTCAGGCATGGTGGCGGGCGCCTGTAGTCCCAGCTACTCGGGAGACTGACGTGGGAGAATGGTGTGAACCTGGGAGGCGGAGCTTGCCGTGAGCCGAGATCACGCGACTGCACTCCAGCCTGGGCGACAGAGTGAGACTCCGTCTTAAAAAAAAAAAAAAAAAAAGAAAAGAAAATGAGGCCAAGCGCCATGGCTCATGCCTATAATCCCAACACTTTGGGAGGCCGAGGTGGGTGGATCATTTGAGGTCAGGAGTTCGAGACCAGCCTGGCCAACATGGTGAAACCCCGACTCTGCTAAAAATACAAAAATTAGCCTGCTGGTAGTGGCGCGTGCCTGTAATCCCAGCTACTCGGAAGTCTGAGGTGGGAGAATCCCTTGAGCCTGGAAGGTGGAGATTGTGGTGAGCTGAGATTGGGCCACTGCATTCCAGTCTGGACGAGAGAGTGTGAGACCCTTTCTCACCAAACAAACAAACAAACAAACAAAAATGATGATAAACCATAGACTGGAAGAAATACTCACAAAACATAAAAGGACTTGTATCTGAACTACATCAAGAACCTTTACAGTGCAATACGATAAACAAGTGCAATACAATAAACAACCCAATAAAAAATGAGTTAAAAATTTGAAAAGACAGTTGAATAGTTTTCCAACAAATAGGTGGCAAATGAGTACATGAAAAGATACTCAGTATATTTTGTCATAGGGAAAATGTATATTAAAACCACAATGATATTAAAACCATTATATATACACTAAAAGGCCAAAATTAAAAAAAATAAACTGAGAATAGTAAATACTGAAGAAGATATGGAACTCATACATTGCTGGTTGGAATGCAAAATAGCACAGCCACTTTGGAAAACAGTTTGACAGTTTGTTATCAAATTAAACATACACTTATCTTATAACCCAGTAATACCACTTGTAAGTATTTACCCAAGAGAAATGAAAACATGTGTCTGTGCAAATACCTTAAAGCAAATATTTGTTGGCTTTATTCATAATAGCTAAAAATTATAACAACTCAAATGTCATCAACTGGTGTATGAACAGATAGAAAAACTGGGGTGTATCCATAACATGGAGTACTACTCAGCAATAAAAAGGAATGGAACACTGCTTCTCCTAACAACATGGATGGATCGCAGATGCATTGTGCTAAGTCTAAGAAGCCAGGCAAGACACCTCATGTTCTATGATTCCATTTATGTGAAATTCTGGAAAAGGCAAAACCATAGGAACACATCAGATTAGTGTTGCCGGGGACTGGGAATGGATGGAACAAATTGACTCCCAAGAGGCCTGAGGGAACTTTTTTTGGAGGAGAAAGGGTCTCACTTTGTTGCCCAGGCTGAAGTACACTGGCATGATCATAGCTCACTGCAGCCTTGAACTCCTGGGTTTAAATAATCCTCCTGCCTCAGCCTCCTAAGTAGCTGGGACTATAGGCAGGCGCCACCACACTTGGCTAATTTATTATTATTATTATTTTTGAGACGGAGTCTTGCTGTGTCACCCAAGCTGGAGTTCAGTGGCGCAATCTTGGCTCACTGCAAGCTCTGCCTCCCAGGTTCATGCCATTCTCCTGCCTCAGCCTCCTGAGTAGCTGGGACTACAGGCATCCACCACCATGCCCGGCTAATTTTTTGTATTTTTGGTAGAGACGGGGTTTCACCGTGTTAGCCAGGATGGTCTTGATCTCCTGACCTCATGATCCGCTCGCCTCGTCCTCCCAAAGTGCTGGGATTACAGGTGTGAGCCACCATGCCCGGCCACACCTGGCTCATTTTTAAAGTTTTTTTATTTTTTATTTTTTTGAGACAGAGTTTCGCTCTTGTTGCCCAGGCTGGAGTGCAATGGCGCGATCTCGGCTCACTGCAACCTCCGCCTCCTGGGTTCACGTGATTCTCCTGCCTCAGCCTCCTGAGTAGCTGGGATTACAGGCATGCACCACCATGCCCGGCTAATTTTGTATTTTTAGTAGAGACGGGATTTCTCCATGTTGGTCAGGCTTGTCTTGAACTCCCGACCTCAGTTGATCCACCCACTGCAGCCTCCCAAAGTGCTGGGATTATAGGCGTGAGCCACCGCGCCTGGACAGTTTTTAAAATTTTTTATAGAGATGGGGTCCCACTATGTTGTCCCAGGCTGATCTTGACCTCCTGACCTCAAGTGATCCTCCCACCTTAGCCTCCCAAAGTGTTAGGATTACAAGCATGAGCCACCATGCTCAGCTTTAGAGTGATGGAAATGTTCTGTGTGTTGATCGTGGTGGTGGTAATGCAACTGTATACATTTGTTAAAACTCATTTGAATTGTACAGTTTAAAAGGGAGAATCGGCCAGGTACGGTGGCTCACGCCTGTAATCTTAGCATTTTGGGATGCCGAGGCTGGAGGATCACCTGAGGTCAGGAGTTCAAGACCAGCCTGGCCAACATGTTGAAACCCCGTCTCTACTAAAAATACAAAAATTAGCTGGGCATGGTGGCGCACACCTGTAATCCCAGTTACTCCAGAGGCTGAGGCAAGAGAATCACTTGAACCTGGGAGGCAGAGGTTGCAGTGAGCCAAGATCACACTACTGCACTCCAGCCTGGGTGACAGAGGGAGACTCTGTCTCAAAAAAAATAGATAAATAAAAATAAAAGAGAGAATCTTACTATATGTAAACTAATCCTCAATATAAAATACATTTTAGGCCAGGCACGGTGGCTCACACCTGTAATCCCAGGACTTTGGGAGGCCAAGGCAGGTGGATCATGAGGTCAGGAGATCGAGACCATCCTGGCTAACACGGTGAAACCCCCTCTCTACTAAAAATACAAAAAAATTAGCTGGGCATAGGCTGGGCACGGTGGCTCACTCCTGTAATGCCAGCACTTTGGGAGATTGAGGCGGGCGGATCACGAGGTCAGGAGATTGAGACCATCCTGGCTAACATGGTGAAACACCGTCTCTACTAAAAATACAAAAAAAAAAAAAAAAAAATTAGCCGGGCGTTGTGGCAGGTGCCTGTAGTCCCAGCTACTCTGGAGGCTGAGGCAGGACAATGGTGAGAACCCGGGAGGCGGGGCTTGCAGTGAGCTGAGATCACACCATTGCACTCCAGCATGGATGACAGCGAGACTCCATCTCAAAACAAACAAACAAAAAAAACATTTTAAACAACCTGCCAGATACACTTCCAAGGTTACTTCCAGCTCCCGCTCCTTCACAAGGCTTCCCTTGACCACCTCCTTGTTGTACCACCCTCTGGTATGTTCCTTCCGGGTCACTGATGGTTTTGGTTCCTGTTAACTGCAGCATGGGATCATTCCTCTGTGGGGCTACATCAGCTACTTCGGCAGTCACCTGCTGGACTCACAGCCAGACTCTGTCTATTGGTGGCTCTGCTAGAAGCCAAGAGTGCTGACAGAGGTGGGGCAGGCTGAGGAGAGGCTGAGAGACCTGGGTGGGTTTCTGTGACTGTCTTGTTCCTCCCTCAAGTACCTACTCAGTTATTGCTGCTCTCTTCCCCCACAGGTTGGGACAAACATTCCTATGGTTACCATGGTGATGATGGGCATTCGTTCTGCTCCTCGGGGACTGGCCAGCCCTATGGTCCCACATTCACCACAGGAGACGTGATCGGCTGCTGTGTCAACCTCATCAATGGCACCTGCTTCTACACCAAGAATGGCCACAGCCTTGGTGTGTGCATAAGGGACCTTGGAGGCTCTGCTCTGTGGAGCCACTTTGGTTGGTGAGAGGCTCAGGGGCAAGTGCTCAAGGCAGTGTCGCCTCTGCTGAGCTCTGGGGTACCGCACCATTTCCAGGCATTGGAGCCCTTTCAGGTGAATAGAGGGTAGCAGGGGCACGCCTTTGTTCATCCAGCCAGTCAGCTGCGTTTATCCAGCCCAGGGAGGATGCTGAGAGTACAGCAGTATCCTGGTCGTGATCTTGGCTTTGGTGGCACTTGTTGGAGCAAGGTTTGGCGTTGGATGAGAAGTTTGGGGAACCCTTGCATAGGTTGCGTGGTGGTGGTTTGCGTGCCTGTGACCTGGCCCAGACTTTGGTGCTGGTTGCGTGGAGCAGCAGTGAGGGTGGCACTAGTCCAGGAGGTAAACAGACAGGTGGGAGTCAGATAGGGCCAGACCTCTGGTCTGTTCTTGGTGAATGAGCAGCAGCCGGGGCAGTTAACATTGAAAAAGGCTTCTGGTGAAACCATGAAGGATGGACCAGAGTAAAGACCAGGGGAAGAGGCAGATGGCCTGAGGTAAGGCAGTAGGGATGGGTGCAGGACAAAGGCCCAGATGTGGCCCTGCAGGGCTTGGTGACAGATGGGGTGCACTTGCAAGAAGGAAAGGTGAGAAAATGGCTGGATTAGTATTGTTTTTAACCAGGAGAAGAAACCCAGGAGAAATAGCAATCAGTGGAAGAGGATGGGGCCCGTGGGATCCCTGGAAGGGATCCTGTACATGCGTAGACATTTAGGATTAGGGCTTGAGAGGAAGAGACTTTGGCTATTCTGATGCCGTGCCTACCAGGTGCTAACTGGTATTTGGCCACATTGGCCCTGAGGTGGTGACTAACAGCCTGGTCTGCCTGCCTGGGTTTGCAGAAGTCCCCGATCTACACACCCTAGTTCTCCAGAATGGAATGGTATAGTGAGGAGAGGACTGGCAGAACTCTACCAGCCCAGCTGCCAGCAGCTCTGCCAGGAAAGGGAGTTGGGCATTTTGCTTGGAACCCAACTCCTAGAAGTCCCATTTCCCTTGGCTTGAGGGTCAGTAAAAAGGTGGCTGCAACTCTCCACATCCCCTCTATGACTTCTCTAGGAGATGAGCACAGCTAGTATCAGGGGACCTGAGTGGGAATTGGATTGCTGATGGCTGGGGCTGCATGCCTAGGAGCCAGCATTCCTCCACAGGGCAACTGGATGCCCCAGCCAAGAGTTGGTAGGAAAGCCTTGGTAGCTAGGCAGCCGAGAACATAGCACGGACACTGCTAAGCTGACCTAGGTGCACATCAGAGAAACCCTCCTCTGAAATTGATGACCACCTGGCTGCAGTTGCTAGTGACCAGCTGGTGAGGAGCTAGCGGATAGAGGGTGGGCCAGGGCCTCAAGACAGCTCTTCACTCTCCACTCTGCACTCTGATTCCGCTATTTCTTGGCTCTGGGTTCTGCTGTCAAAGTCCCAGGGGCCACTATTGTGGGCTCTCACCCTGTATCCAAGCCCCCCTTCACCTGCCCCCTTGTATAGCTGCCTTCCTCACATCCCTCCAGCTTGCCCACATTTTGCTCACGGATGGGGGCAGACTCTACTGTTCCCTCTGCACCTGCATCTCTCTCCTTCAGGCCTTTCATGTGCACCGGGACCACCAAAGGGCCATGAGCTCTTTGTCAGTCAAGTCCCAAGGTCCCATAGAGAGCAGATGGCCACTTTAATGTCACCTCAAGCCCTTAGGCTGTTTTTAGACATCCATCTCCTTAGTGGATGCTTTTCATAGACCCCCATCCAAGACCTCACACATCTTGTAATTAAATTTCATCTGGTAGTATTTTGACATTTTTTCCAGCCTGTCAACACCTTCTGTGTTCTTACTTGTTCTATCTCAAATATTTGATACCCTTTTCAGTGTTGTGTTAATCTAAAATTTGTTGTTTGTGTTTATGTTTTCATGAAGTTACTGTTAAAAAATATAGGAAGAAGAGAAGGTTAAGATTTGAGCCCTTCAGTGTATAGTTGAGCTTGTCCTGGAAGACATCAGCCATTTAAGAATCACTAAGTTGGCTGAGCGCGGTGGCTCACGCCTGTATTCCCAGCACTTTGGGAGGCCGAGGTAGGCAGATTGCTTGAGCCCAGGAGTTCGAGATGAGCCTGGGCAAGTGGTGAGACCCCGTCCCTATATATTAAAAAAAAAAAAAAAAAAAAGAATCACTTAGTTCCTGAAGCTCATATTTTTCCATTTTTTCCACATGGATATTATTGAGACCTTACTGAAAACGGGATATGGCCTGTCCCCTGCATTTTTAGATTACAAAATTTAACGGAAAAGCAGTGAAGTTGGAGTGACAGAATGCATGGTGAATCTTCTACTGTCTCTGTTTCCTTTTCCCAAGCCATCTTATCAATAATGTGCTTCAGAATCGATCCCTTCCCCACTTTACAGCAGCGGAATGATGTCTCCTGCCTCTGGCCTCCCTGCTCCTTTCCTCTGTCAACAGCCCTTGCACTATGTGCCATTGGTCAGTTGTCTGCGTAATTCTTAGTCATGTGCCATCTCTCTTGCTGGAATCTGAGGGCCAGGTTTGCAACTGTTTCTCTAGTCTTGTGACAACAAATACTTGGTAGAAGGATGAAGGAATGAGTGAACGGAGATACGGACTGATGTCTCATTTGCAAGTGGTCCATGTGCTCACAGTCATTTCCACACAGCTCTGTGCTTTCCCACAAGGTCTTTATGTTCTCAGCCTCAGCGGTCCCTGACCTGTGTCTGTTTGGCTCTGGGTACTCCTTATCAGCAAGTTCAGCTATCCCGTTTGCATCCTGGATCTTTGCCTGAACCTTCTTCCCATGGGTCAACTCAGATCTTGCCATCAAAATGATGTTGCAGGCTGGAGGAGCAGTGTTGCCCTTGTCCAGTGCAGTAGTGGGTGGAGTAGCGTCTTTCCTCATTCTCCTGGAAGCACCTCAAGGCCTTATCCTTCCTGGGTGCCATTGTGAGGCAGAGTTGGGCAAGCCTGGGTAGGTCATCCCCTGACCAAAAGTGTGGCAGTTGCCTCACCCTGTGGCATTACCGCAGCTGACTTATACCTAGACCTTAGGGTTCATGAAGTAGCTTTCACAGAATGTCTCATTTTCTCCCTTTTTCCTTGAAGTCGAGATATCGATATTATCTCTTTTTTTCAGATGAGCTCAGAGAGGTTGGGTTACTTGCCAAAGGTCACACTATATATAATTTACGGAGCTTGGACTCCCTTTTTCCAGGCTTCCTGGGGACTCCGCCATGAGCCCTGGAGTAAGCAATATCCTGGCCATGCTGAGATCCATGAGGGCAGCTCCTGGGCAGACCTGGAGGGTGGACATTGGGGTCTTCTCCTGGGTACAGAGAGATTTCTGGATTCAGTCCTGCCAGCATGCCAGAGTCATGCCGACTGTGCATGTGGGGCCCAAAAGTGGCTTCAGACAGGCAGACCATGCGGCTTATGAGCGTCCCTCAGTGAGAAGCAAACAAAATAGCCGAACAAAGAATATAAACCATCTCTCTGCATCTTGGTTTTTTCATATGTGAACTAGTGTCAGAGGTAGTATACATCTTCCAAGGTTGTTCTGAGGATTGAATAGTGCCTTATAAGACACTCAGTCCAGTGCCCAGCATAGAGGAAGCATGTGGTATGTGCTGGCTGGCATGATTCCGGCCAGGTTTCTGGGAGACCTGTTGTCAGACCCAAAATAGAATAGACCCTGTTCTATTTTGCAGGGCTTCAGTTTCTTTTCTGGGCAGGGGTTGGATAGCAGACTGGAGATCTCTAAGGAATCAGCAGTTTGAAAACCTCAGAGGCCAAAAGCTCAGGAGCTTCTGGGAAATATAAGACTTTATCTGCCGGGCATGATGGCTCACGACTGTAATCCCAGCACTTTGGGAGGCTGAGACAGGCAGATCATGAGGTCAGGAGATCGAGACCATCCTGGCTAACACGGTGAAACCCCGTCTCCACTAAAAATACAAAAAAAAATTAGCCGGGCATGATGGCGGGCACTTGTAGTCCCAGCTACTTGGGAGGCTGAGGCGGGAGAATGGCGTGAACCCGGGAGGCGGAGCTTGCAGTGAGCTGAGATCACACCACTGCACTCCAGCCTAGGGGACAGAGCAAGACTCCGTCTCAGGAAAAAAAAAAAAAAAAAAAAAGGTGTGAACCTGGGAGGCGGAGCTTGCAGTGAGCCGAGATCACACCACTGCACTCCAGCCTGGGCGACAGAACTAGACTCCATCTCAAAAAAAAAAAAAAGACTTTATCTAAAAAATGAGAGGGCTTTGAGTCCTTGGAGAGCCTCCACTGGTCCTGAGTCATTTGTCATTTCTCAGTTTGAAGAACATGGGTGCTCTGGTAGCCTGCTTATATAGTTGTGGTCCCACTCCCGTCTACCCTCACTTCCAATTCAGAGCTGAGGTCCCTAGAAATGCAACCACTTCTCTTGGCAGGAGGGTTTTTGACAGGCTGTTTTTTGTTTTTGTTTTTTTGGGACAGGGTCTTGCTCTGTCACCCAAGCTGGAACCCAGTGGCACAATCATACTAGCTCACTGCAGCCTCAACCTGCAGGGCTCAAGTTGTCCTCCTGCCTCAGCCTCCCAAGTCACTGGGACCACAGCTAATTTTATATATTTTGTAGAGACGGAGCCTCGCTATGTTGCCCATGCTGGTCTTGAACTTCTGTTCTCAAGAGATCCTTCCACACAGGCCATTGTTAACCTGAACTTTGCCAGCTTGGAACCTCTGAGGACTCTGACTGAGTATGGACTGGAGATAGGCAGCTGCCACCCTCCCTGTTTCCACTTCTCTGTCAGCTTGGGGATGACATTGAAGCATTGGACTAGGAACAAATCCAGCCCCACCACTTTTGCTAGCTTTATGACTACTGGCAAATTGTCGAACCTCTGAGGCTTATTTTTCTCCTTTGTAAAATGCAATAAGCCTGCTTCCCAGAGTTGGTGTGAGGATCAGATGAAGTAATGGATGGAAAAGGGGCAAGGCGCGGTAGCTCACACCTGTAATCCCAGCACTTTGGGAGGCCGAGGTGGGCAGATCACTTGAGGTCAGGAGTTCAAGACCAGCCTGGCCAACATGGTGAAACCCCGTCTCTACCAAAAATACAAAAATATATATTAGCTGGGCATGGTGGTATGTGCCTGTAGTCCCAGCTACTCGGGAGGCTGAGGCAGGAGAATTGCTTGAACTCGGGAAGCAGAGGTTGAAGTGAGCCAAGATTGTGCTACTGCACTCCAGCCTGGGCGACAGAGTGAGACCCTTCTCCAAAAAAGGATCTGGCATGCACAATAGGTTTCCATAAATATGTGTTAAATCAAGAGAAGTATCAGGCCTGAAGGGCCGCAGGGGATAGATCTTTTGGATTTAGTTCCCCTTAGCAGGCTTTCTTTGCGGGTGGAGGAGCTATGCACCTGCCTAAGCATCTGATTTCACTTCTGGCCAGGCCGCCAGTGAAGAGAAGGCCATGGTCTAATTAAAACTACCTAGCCCGGGGCCGGGCTCAGTGGCTCACGCCTGTAATCCCAGCACTTTGGGAGGCTGAGGTGGGCAGACCACAAGGTCAGGAGATCGAGACCATCCTGGCTAACATGGTGAAACCTCGTCTCTACTAAAATAGAAAAAATTGGCCCGGCGTGGTGGTGGGCGCCTGTATTCCCAGCTACTTGGGAGGCTGAGGCAGGATAATGGCGTGAACCGGGGAGGCAGAGCTTGCAGTGAGCCGAGATCGCACCACTGCACTCCAGCCTGGGCGACAGAGTGAGACTGCATCTCAAAAAAAAAAAGAAAAAAAAAACCTGCCCAGTTGGACACAGTAGCTCATGCCTGTAATCCTAGCACTTTGGGAGGCTGAGGCGGGCAGATCACTTGAGGTCAGGGGTTCAAGACCAGCCTGACCAACATGGTGAAACCCTGCCTCTACTAAAAATACAAAAATTAGCCAGGCGTGGTGGTGGGCACCTGTAATCTCCGCTACTGGGGAGGCTGAGGCCAGAGAATTGCTTGAACCAGGAGGCAGAGGTTGCAGTGAGCCAAGATCGCACCACTGCACTCCAGCCTGGGCTACGGAGGGAGACTCTGTCTCAAAACAACAACAACAAACCAAAAAAAACAACTACCCAGCCCTAGCACTGGCTCCACCATGGGGTGCAGAGGCAGAGTAGCCCCAGGGGCTGGCCCTGATGACTGTTCCTTTCCCCCCACAGGTATAGCCTTCACAGACCTCCCGGTGAGTACTACTATTGAGTCTTCCCCTCCTGGGTTTCTGGGGGCTGACTGGGATGGGGCACGGTGGTACCTGCAAGTGCAGGGTGTGGAGTCTGGTTCTTTCCCCAACCAGGGATGTGTGCCATGCTGTCAGCTTGAGGGTACCAGGAGGGGCACTTGCTGGCCTTCCTCTCTCTCCAGCAGTAAGGTCTGATCTTCCTACAACTCTTAGCAGGTGACAGTAATTTGTGGCACTTCCAAAGGCAGCTGTGGGGCTGGGGCGTGTAGGGTGGTGGAATGAAGATACCTCCATGGCTCAACTGGTCTAAACCAGCTGTGTGTCAGCTGGGGTGCAGAGTGTAGGGAATTCTTCCTGAACTGTGAGGGAACCTAGTCCCTGTACATACCCATCAGAGATCCCTGAGGAAAGCCAGTGCCCTAGGGGAACTCATCTGCTACTATCTAGGGCACCCCCAAGCCAGAGAGGTGAGCTTTGTGGGGTCTTCTCTTCTTAGAAAAGGATGGAGTTTTCTGGCCGGGTGCGGTGGCTCACACCTGTAATCCCAGCACTTTGGGAGGCCGAGGTGGGCGAATCACGAGGTCAGGAGATCAAGATCATCCTGGCTAACAGGGTGAAACCCTGTCTCTACTAAAAATACAAAAAAAGTTAGCCGGGCGTGGTTGCAGGCGCCTGTAGTCCCAGCTACTCGGGAGGCTGAGGCAGGAGAATGGCCTGAACCCGGGAGGCAGAGTTTGCTTTGAGCTGAGATCACACCACTGCACTCCAGCCTGGGCGACAGAGCGAGCCTCCGTCTCAAAAAAAAAAAAAAGAAAGAAAAGGATGGAGTTTTCTGCTTGCTTAGTTCAAAAAAAAAAAAAAAAAAAGCAGAAAAGGATGGAGTTTTCTGCTTGCTTAGTTCAGGGCATATCCTCACCTCCAGCCATCCCGCACCTGTACTCCAGTCTCTCTTTATTATGAGTCATCACAGGCCTAATCACATGCAGGGCCTCCACCCAGGATGCTGGGAGCCTGGCCTGGCTCTGTGTGTTCTGGCTAGGTTCTGGAAGGAAGGAAGGTTTGCTGACTCTGGTGGCTGCTTTGGGATCCCAGACACCCCAGTGATGCCCCAGGAAATGCCTTTGTGATCTTATGGGCCTCTGAAGCCCAGACCATAGCACCCAGGGTCCTGTTAAAACCTCCAGTCCATGGCTCAGAATCCTTCCCTCTTACCTGGAAGCCCCAGAGAGGGGCTGTGGTCCTAGGCAAAGAGAACAGAATCAGGTGGAGAATGCTGACCCTGGCTAGGGAAGGGTCTAGTTATGGGGACGTGACATGAAATGACCAGGCATGAGCATGGCCAGTATGCAGCCACATGCAAGAAGGTATGGGGGAAAGACATGGTAGGCAGTGACGGTCAGGGAAGGCTTGCTGGAGGAGGCGGGCCTTGCCTGTGGTGTGGAGGATGGTAGGGGAAAGAAAGGAAGCGAGAGGTCCTCTGTGTGCAGAGCCCATGGTGGGCTGAAGCCAGCATACAGGAAAAGGTCCCATACCTTGTGCAGGTACAAAAATGCATGGTTGGCCAGGCGCGCTGGCTCACGCTTGTGATCCTAGTACTTTGGGAGGCTGAGGTGGGCAGATCACCTGAGGTTGGGAGTCCAAGACCAGCCTGACCAACATGGAGAAACCCCATCTCTGCTAAAAATACAAAATTAGCCGGGTGTGGTGGCGCATGCCTGTAATCCCAGCTACTCAGGAGGCTGAGGCAAGAGAATTGCTTGAACCCAGGAGGTGGAAGTTGCGGTGAGCTGAAATCGCGCCATTGCACTCCAGCCTGGGCAACAAGAGCGAAACTCCGTCTCAAAAAAAAAAAGTGCATGATACTCAGGAAGGAACATGGCCTGAGCACGGAGGTGAAGGGTGGACTCAGGGCCCTGGGAAGACCATCTGCAGTGACAGTGGGGAGGAGGCTAGCGAGGCTCTGGACAGTTGCAGTGGGGAGCCACAGGAACCACCAAGTGAGGAAGGGACCGGACAAAAGCCAGTCATGGTAGAGGCTAGGTGGAAAGCAGGGAGCCTCACACCCTACTGGCCAGAAGATCCTCTTAGCGAGCCTCTAACAGGAAGGGTAGCTTCTCTTCACCCTTTGCCAGCACCAGGGGTCTAGACCACCGGTTCCCTTTTGCCATGTTCCCCTCCTCCCTCCTTTCCTGCGTCATCCCATCTCTGCCTACCCCCCATGTATCTATCTTTTGGTTGTTTTTTTTTTTTTTCTTTCTGAGACAGGGACTCACTCTTGTCACCAAGGCTGGGTTGCAGTGGCAGAATCACAGCTTACTGCAGCCTCAATTTCCTGGACTCAAGCCATCTTCCCACCTCAGCCTCCCAAGTAGCTGGGACCACAGGTGCATACCACCACACCTGGCTAATTTTTATCTTTTTATTTTTTGTAGAGACAGGGTCTCACTTTGTTGCCCAGACTGGTCTTGAAAACCTGGGCTCAAGCGATCCTCCTAAATTGGCCTCCCAAAGTGCTGGGATTACAGGCATGAGCCACTGTGCCCAGCCTCATGTGTCTTATTTTTTTTGAGACAGAGAGATCCTTGGCCCTGGATCTTTCCAAGAGGAGCCATGACCCACTATTGCAGCAGACCCTCATGGGCACGTCTGCAGGGTCGTGGAGCCCAGCCCATTTCTGTATGCTTTGGCTGAGTTCCAGAAAGGGCTCTTGGGCCTTGAGGACACAATGGCCTCTGATACAGGGCAGGACACTCTCCATGATGTGCCTTGCTTGCTTTTCTTTTGCTTTCTCCCCTCAAGCTTTGGGGCATAATGTCTCTGCTAGGGAGGTGGACAGAGGTGACTCCGCCCTGCCTCCTCCAGCCTTGCTGCAACTCTCCCAGCCCAAGCATGGGCCAGCAGCAGCCATGGAGGTGAGGTGAGGCCTTAGAACCCCACTGCCCTCAGGGCCTGACTGACATTTCATTCTCCTCCTCAGGCCAACCTCTACCCCACCGTAGGCCTGCAGACACCTGGGGAGATTGTGGACGCCAACTTTGGGCAGCAGCCCTTCCTGTTTGACATTGAGGACTACATGCGGGAGTGGCGTGCCAAGGTCCAGGGCACGGTCCACTGCTTCCCCATCAGTGCCCGGCTTGGCGAGTGGCAGGCAGTGCTGCAGAAGTGAGTGCCCTGCTCCCGCCCTTACCCACTCCCACCCCACCCCAGCGCACTTCACTCTAGGCCCCTGTAGGGCTACAAGCTGTTCTTACAAATTCCAGCGGGTGGATCCTTTCTGGGAAGCATTCCCAGGGCCATTCAGCCTGCAGCGCTCCTGCTTCTCTGTCGTCGGATGGACAGCTCCCACCGAGTTCTCCGGGCTGCTCCTAATTAAACCTTTGCCTCTCAGCCAGATTGGAGGCTCCTGTATATAAGATCACCAGCAGGGCTGTTTTCCTTCCCCAGGTCATTTTGCAGAGGATTTTGCAGAGGGTGCCCTGTGGTCTCTTCCTCTGTGGACCCTTTTTCTACCATAGGGAGTATCCATGGTGCTGTGACTCTGGCCTGAGGCCACCTCACAGGGCCCAGCATCCAACTGAGTCTCATTCGTCTATAGCGGTGGTGGAGGGAAGGGAGTTCTCCCTAGGACCAGCTGAGCTAGCTCCTTGGCTGATTAATTCCCAGACTGTCCTGGAAGCCAGTGTCGCTGAACTCCCAAGGGAGGCCAGCTTTGGGTTTCTCTTCCACTTGCCATCTGCAAGCCTGACTGAGGCAGTGACCAGTACCCACTCTGCCAGGAGGTGGGTGTTAGCTTGGCTCTCAAGGATGGGCAGATGGGCATGGGGAAGGGCTGGGCTTCCACTGCCTGTGGTCATTGCCCTGCAAAGGCACCAGGGTGCTAGGATTCCTGGGGTGGGGTTGGGGTACACACTGAGTTCTTTGTGCAGCCTTTGTCCCTTGAGGCAGGCCCCAAGGATGGGCTGAGGCAGGGGCTAGGTGGCCAGACCTTCCCCAGGAAAAACAGCATTGCTGCCTCTTGTTCACAGCCCCCCAGAGCAGATGACAAGGACTTCCTTGGATGGCCAGGACAGCGCCACTCCCAGAGCAGGCTTGGTGGGATTGCCAAGAAGAGGGGTGAAGATGCCAAGTCGGTGTAGGGGAGGAACTGATACTCTCAGTTTTCAGGGCCTAGGCTCAGCACATGGATGTGTTTTTGTTTTGGGGTTTTTAAAAAAATACTGAGATGGGGTCGCACTTTGTTGCCCAGCTTGGACTCCTGGGCTCAAGTGATCCTCCCACCTCAGCCTCCTGAGTAGCTGGCATCACAGGCATGTGCTACCATGTCTGGTATAGCACATAGGTGTTTTTGTTTACATGTGTGTATCCATGTGCTTGTATGTGTTCATATGTAGCATTTGCCAAGACCTGCATATAATTTGTGTACTGTGGTTTTACATAACTTCATTTAATGAATATTGATAATGGCTATGTTATCACAGAGACAAATTTGTCACAAGCCTTTTGGCTGGCTTCCTCTAGTGGAAGGTCAGGTAATTCCTTCTCTTTTACTTGTGTAGGTAACCCTCTTGTAGATAAAGACTTTTTCATATTTACCCTTGTGTTTATAATAATAATATGGTGTAATAATAATAATTATACTTACTTTACTTTTTTCTGAGTCAGGAGTTTACTCTATTGCCCAGGCGGAGTGCAGTGACACAGTCATGGCTCACTGCAGCATGGACCTCCTGGGCTCAAGCAATTCTTCTACCTCAGTCTCCTGAGTAGCTGGGACTGTAGGCATGCACCACCACGCCTGGCTAATTTTTTGTATTTTTTGTGGGGACAGGGTTTCTCCATGTTGCCCAGGTTGGTCTCAAACTCCTGGGCTCAAGTGATTTTCCTGCCTCGGCCTCCCAAAGTGTTGAGATTACAGGCATGAGCCACCACACGCAGCCAATAATTTTTTTTTTTTTTTTTTTTTTTTGAGATGGAGTCTCGCTTTGTCGCCCAGGCTGTAGTGCAGTGGCGCAATCTCGGCTCACTGCAAGCTCCGCCTCCTGGGTTCAAGCCATTCTCCTGCCTCAGCCTCCTGAGTAGCTGGGACTACAGGTGCCCGCCACTACGCCCGGGCGTAATTTTTTTTTGTATTTTTTTAGTAGAGACGGCATTCCACCCCATTAGCCAGGATGGTCTTGATCTCCTGACCTTGTGATCCACCCGCCTCAGCCTCCCAAAGTGCTGGGATTACAGGTGTGAGCCACCACGCCCGGCCATATTTTTAAAGTAGAGATGAGATCTTGCAATGTTGGCCAGGCTGGTCTTCAACTCCTGGCCTCAAGTGATCCTCCCGCCTTGTCCTCCCAAAGTTCTGGGATGACAGTCATGAGCCATCACGCCCAGCTGATAATTATTATTTATACTATAATATTATGTAATATATCATTTCATAATAAGAAGTCTTATTTATGGACTTCTTCCTGCCAGGTACTTTATGTGTATTATCTCATTTACCCCTTAAAGCTTGAGGGAACACACACCCAAACTTCTGTGCCTTCCACCTGACAACCCTTCAGACATTTGTGTTTAGAGTTACAGTAATGACATCAGACACATGTACACACCAAGGTATTCACTCCTGTACACATCAGATTTGAGGGTTCAGCCTCTGCTTTATATGTGTACACACATGTGCCACTGTTCAGCCAGCTTCTGCTGGGGTTAAATGGCTACAGGGAGTCAGACTTCTCCAGACCATTTCCCAATGACTGTGTTCCCATTGGCCCTGCTGCTGCCTATCTCTGCCTGGCAAAATCAGCCTGATTGCTTGGCTTCTTGGGCCCCTGATTTGTGGTGTATCATGGTATAACTCTGGGTTGTGAGTTAGCTTCCCATCACTCACTCACTAGAGCTGGAACTGCTGAGGGCAGGTTCACCTGGAGGGCTGAAATGCTTCTCTCAGGTACATGGCACAGCCTGCAGAGGGGCTCCTGTGTCTGTAGAAGGTGTGCATGTGGCATGCATCCTGTCTGGAAATCTGCCAGATTACCTGGCTAGCTGCAGTTTCGGGAAGCTATCAGTGAGACTATTGGCCTCTTAGGCTTGCTGCATTTCCCAAAGAGGCAGCCACCTGTGAGGAGTGTGCCTGTGTGTGTACTTCTGTTATCGTACTCGCTTACTTGTGGGCAGCATGTCTCAGATAAACTGCAGCCACTCCTCTGAACTGTGGGCACAGATGTGGTGACCAGCCCCTCCGAAGCCTGACTTCATGACTGTGGGGCACCATGGGGGAAGTTTTCATTTTGTTTCAGCCCCTTTATTCTCATTCTGTGGAGGTTACACCTCCAGGACGTGTTTAGGGAGACCTCTGGGGGAGGTAATCTGTCCTGAGTCCATTGGGTAGTCAGTGAGAAGTGCAGTTCTTGAGTGTCACCTGAAGCTCTTCCTTTCTTCTAGCATGGTTTCATCTTACCTCGTGCATCATGGGTATTGTGCCACAGCCACGGCTTTTGCTCGAATGACTGAAACCCCGATTCAGGAAGAACAGGCGTCCATAAAGAACAGACAAAGTAAGGTTTATTCTACTTTCCCTTTCCCTTCCTCACCTGTCCCTAACTCTGCTCTCTGGCTCATGTCAACCCTGGTTAACCTGTCAGGAGTCCATTCAGCTCTGGTCCTCATGACCAGCTTGCAGCCCGAGGCCATGTTCCTGTCCCACCTTCAAGATGGCACTGCCCAGATGGACAGTTGGCAGGATGGAGACATCTCAGGGCAGCCTCCCTAATGCACATTCTGAAGGCTGGGCGCAGGCCAGGCCCTGGCATGGCTGGTTCCATTCCTCCATTTCCTCCCTGCTTGTTTCTTTCCCCCTGAATCCTGGATTCCTCTCAACCTCCTGTTCATGGTCTTCCAGGAAGGCTGTTTGCCTGCCTTAGTAGTTCTGCTTATTCCTAGCCAGAGAGGGGACTGAAGTGGTCAGATAGGGCAAAGCCAGTGCTCAATGGCTGCTGTGGGGGCACTACCCTCTGCTCCCCACCACTGGTCCTGCCCTTTGCAGACAACCTAAAGTCCTCCCTTGGCCAGAGCTCTCCCAGTGTTGATGCTGGCCTGGATGCTGTGTGTCTGGAGGCTCTTTCATGGAAGGAGGGGTGTTGGAAAAGAGGAAAAGGAGCCCAGTGAGGAGCTAGAAGGAGAAAAGGAGAATGAGGGCGAGTGGGTGTGGATATGCGTGTCTGTGAGTGCCTGCCTACCCCTCTCCAAGCCTGCTGTCTCTTCTGTATGTGCACGTGTCTGTCTCCCAGAGAAGCTGTGCTCAGCCAGACAGACGGAAAGGGATCCCAGACTTGGGATCTATGAATGAGAGCCTCAGACTCTGAAGTTGCTCCCAGCGAGATGCACCAGGCCCCACGGCAAGAGCCTGAGAGGTGTCAACATCAGAGGTGCCAGCATGAGGAGGATGGCCTCCTCTCCCAGCAGGGGGCATGCTGCAGCCCCTGAAGACCACCAGCCAGAGCCCTGGTCAGAAACCAGTGTGATTCCATTGCCATTCCCCTGTGAGGCCTGGAAAGAGAGAAGTCTGTCTGAAGAGGAGCCACTCAGGCCGCCAAGCTGCCTGGGTGCCCATCCCCAGATCATGTTGCCCCAGCTGGGGCCCTACCCTGCTCCCAGGTCCCTGGCACCACGTGCCCTGCAGGAGCAGACCCTCCTGCCTTTGGGCTGAGAGTCTCCCCTCCATCTTCCCCATATTCTTGAGGACTCTCTGACACTTGGCAGAAACCAGGATCTGTTGGGCTGGGCAGTCAGGTTCTTTCTCCAGCCTCCTCTCCTGTGAGCATTTCAAGCTGGCGAGGCACTCTGAGCCGGACCCTACCCTGAGGCTGGCAGCATCCCAGGTGTGTGGCTGTGGGAGAGGCCTGTAGCCCTCGCTCACTGCTGTGTTCTTGCACCCTGCAGAGATCCAGAAGCTGGTGCTGGAGGGCCGTGTGGGCGAGGCCATCGAGACCACCCAGCGCTTCTACCCAGGGCTGCTGGAGCACAACCCCAACCTCCTCTTCATGCTCAAGTAAGTCTTGGGCACCCCCAGCTCCCCCAGAGTCCAGCCCCTTTCAGCTGGTGTTGGGAACGTCAGCCTGGACCACAACCAGAGCATTATTGCTCCGCTCCCTCCACAGGTGCCGGCAGTTTGTGGAGATGGTGAATGGGACGGACAGTGAGGTCCGAAGTTTGAGCTCCCGAAGCCCCAAGTCCCAGGACAGCTACCCTGGCTCCCCCAGCCTCAGTCCCCGACATGGCCCCAGTAGTTCCCACATGCACAACACAGGTCAGCCACTCTCCAGAGGGCTCTGGGAAGAACTGGTGTGGAGGAGAGAGGCCACTCCACATACCCTTTCCTGGGCTGGTCTCAGGGCTCACTGCTGGATTTGGGAGAAGGGAAATGGGACCACTGTGGTTGTTCTTGGGGCTCCATTTCATGGGAAGCTGCCCCTCCTCTTCTGACTGTCACCCTGGCTTCTAGGAGCAGACAGTCCCAGCTGTAGCAATGGCGTCGCGTCCACCAAGAGCAAACAGAACCACAGTAAATACCCTGCACCCAGCTCCTCATCCTCGTCCTCCTCCTCCTCCTCCTCCTCCTCTTCCCCATCCTCCGTCAATTACTCCGAGTCCAACTCAACAGACTCCACCAAGTCCCAGCACCACAGCAGTACCAGTAACCAGGAGACCAGGTGCCTGCTTTGCTCTGCTTCCTCCTCTGCCTTCTGCCTTATGCCAGCTGGGCCCACTGCAGTATGTCCTTTGAGCGCCCTGCCCTTCACCCCCAGCCTCCATCTCAGGTCTGTGCCTGGAGTCCTAATTTTTGGCCCACCGGGCCAGACATCAGCTCTGGCTTCTGGCCCTCCCCACGATTTAGCTGCACTTTCCTTGGCCTTGGCTTTCTCCAGAGGCTCCAGTGATGCCAGGCTGAGGATGTGGTCTCCTCCAAAGAGGCCGGGCCTGTGAGAACCCTCAGGGTCCATCATGAGGGAGCTTTCCCTGGCTCTGGCTTGTAGACAGCCAGGTTGGGCAGGCAGGGGAAGCTAAGCCGCAGGCTAGAGCTCTAGGTGGCTCTCAGCATCCCCAGGTACACCTCAAGGCTGACCTGAGTTTGGCTTCCAACCAAGGCCACAGAGCTGCCCATGGGGGCCATGGGGCCCAGTCATTAGGTTGGGGGATATGTAGAAGAGGTGTGTGAACTCAGAGGAGGGCCGGGAGGGGAGAATCACAGAGGCAGCACTGGGACAAGGGTGGGAATCAGGTGACAGGCCTCTGAGGATAGCTGGTGTCACAGTGGGGGCCAAGTGCTGAAGACTTGGAAGCCTGAGCTGTCCTTTCATGTTCCTGGGGGTCCTCGGTTCACCCACAGCAACCCATGGCTACAGCTTGAAAGGAGGCCCAACCAGGCTGCTCCAACCACACCCCCTGGGCCAACTCCCACCTCAACCCCTCCCCACAGCGACAGTGAGATGGAGATGGAGGCAGAGCACTACCCCAACGGTGTGCTAGGAGGCATGTCCACACGCATTGTTAATGGTGCCTACAAGCATGAGGACCTGCAGACGGATGAGTCCAGCATGGGTGAGAGCCACGGCCCGGTGTGCTATTCTTTGAGGGCAGTGTGCAGTCTGGGTGCCCTCTTCCCCTGGGAGGGGCTGGGGTAGGCAGGCTTTGGCATCTTGAGAAGCTTCAGCCAGACCTGGTCCACAGCCTCCTTAGCCGATTGTGAATGGGTCCTTGAGGTGGCTCCAAATGTACGAAGGCCCTGGCCTGTGCCAAGACCACCTATGTTTGAGGCTGGAGGGTGTTCGAGAGCATGGGCACCCTAATGAGCACCCTGCGTCTGTGCAGGCTGGGAAGAGGGACAACTTCCAAGTCCTCCCTAAACCCTAGACTATGCACCAGGTGAATGAAGAGAAGAACGCCTTGACTGTAGCTGCCTCACCTGTTCCTCCCAGCCCTGCCTGCCTCTGGCAGAAGCTGCAGCCCACCCGGGGTCCTTCCTGCCCCACCCCAGTCCTGCCCTTCCCTCTTCACCCCTCCTAACATGTTCTCCACTGGGTTCTGGATGCAGATGACGGGCATCCTCGGCGGCAGCTCTGCGGGGGCAACCAGGCTGCCACAGAAAGGATCATTCTGTTTGGCCGCGAGTTGCAGGCATTGAGTGAGCAGTTGGGCCGGGAGTACGGCAAGAATTTGGCCCACACAGAGATGCTGCAGGTACAGGATGAGCCGGGCCTCATGCAGAGCAGGCCCCATTTGGTGTTGGGGGCAGGGTGGCTCTGGGAGAGTCCAGGGGGCAGCAGGAAAGAGTGGGCTCCAGCCAGGTCTGCAGAGGGAAGTGGGGCATCTGGGCCCACTGGACATGTGCCCTCCACACCTAGGCTCTGGGGAGAGTACAGCCCTGCCCGACCCTACACCCCACATTCCAGGCTGGGCATCATGCAGGGCCCTGTCTCCCTCTGGAGCCACGGGTAGCAGGGTGAGCTATGGTGTGTGCCACAGTCCTCTCAAGAATGCCCTGTCCTGTAGGATGCCTTCAGCCTGCTGGCATACTCAGACCCCTGGAGCTGCCCAGTTGGCCAGCAGCTTGACCCCATCCAGAGGGAACCTGTGTGTGCTGCCCTCAACAGCGCCATTTTAGGTGAGTGAATCTATTTCTTATTATTATTAGAGACAGAGTCTGCTCTATAGCCCAAGCTGGAGTGCAGTGGCACAATCTTGGCTCACAGCAATCTCCACCTCTGCCTCCTGGGTTTAAGCAATTTTCGTGCCTCAGCCTCCTGAGTAGCTGGGACTAAGGTGCGTGCCACCATGCCTGGCTAGTTGTTGTATTTTTAGTAGAGACGGGTTTTGCCATGTTGGCCAGGTTTGTCTCGAACTCCTGGCCTCAGGTGATCTGCCTGCCTCAGCCTCCCAAAGTGCTGGGATTACAGGTGTGAGCCACCATGCCTGGCCTAGGTGAGTGGATCTAACAAAAACAGAAGCTGGCCCATAGCTACCTGGGTGGTTCCCAACCCCCACCCCAATTGGCCCCAGAAAGAGCTGATGTTTGTCCACACTGGGGCAGCAAGCTCTGTACAGGCCCTCTCTGGTGACTCATAGGACTCCTGGGCTCCCATGGTTGAACCTAAACCTTGACCTCTGTCTGCCCAGCTGAGTTCATGATGGGTCCTAGGCCATGGCAGTAGGCCCAGGCCAGCCCAGTGCTCTACATGGGGCTAAGGTCCTCAGGTTCCTGGCATGACTTCAGGGCCATGGCCTGGTGGCTGGGACACACTTACACAGAGGTACTGAACACTCTGTTCCAAGAGAATCTGTCCACTGCCCCCTCCTTCCACCCCCAAGGGAACTTTGACCTGGGCCCAAGCCCTGGGCAGGCCAGTGACCAGGCCTTGTCTTTCCTCCACAGAGTCCCAGAACCTGCCAAAGCAGCCTCCTCTGATGCTCGCCCTGGGCCAGGCATCTGAGTGTCTCCGGCTCATGGCCCGAGCAGGCCTGGGTTCTTGCTCCTTTGCCAGAGTTGATGACTACTTGCACTAGCTGACCGTGCTGGCTGGCTCTGGCTGGCCCTCCACTGGCCCCAGAGCTGGAGCTGCCCTGCCCTCCATAGGCAACTGGTGCAGGGACCGGGAAACCATGGACAGAGTCCACTCCTCCTGCCTGGCCTTTCCCCCTCTCCCTTTCCTTCCTTCCTTCCTTTCTCTGCCCACCACCCCGCTCAGTCTCTCTCTCTCCCCTTCACGTGCAGCGGCCTGTGACACAGTATTGGCTGGTTACTCTCATGTAGCGCCTTCTATTTTGAAAGGGGGGTTTTGTTTTGAGGAGGGGTTGGGGTTTTTAAATTTTTTTCTCCTGACTGAGCCACCAGTATTTATCTCTGGAGAGTTTGTGCTGAGCTGGTTTCTGCTAATTTAGTGATGAAGCCTATCCAAGTTGGTGATAGCTTATTATTTTCATAAGTAAAAAACAAATGAGATTATATATATATATATATAAATATATATATTAAAAAAAAAGACAGTATTTATCGTAGCATTAGTGGTCCAGCACCTCTTGGGTGAGGCTGTCCAGGCACCATGTTTTCTTTGAGTCCAACTCATTAAAAAAGAAGAATCTCTGTCACCTCAGCCAAGTGATTTATTTTTTGCTCCCCCTTTTTTGAGTCACAGGCCGAGCTGCAGCCTAGGAAACCCAAATAGGGTTTGGTGGGCCACTTAGTGGGCATGGTTACATTGGTTTATAGCACCCCAAGAACTGTAGATCCCTAGGCCCCTGAGAGCTGGACAGAGCAGAGAACTACAGGGCCAAGGGTCCAGAGAAGTGATAACTTGGCCCAGGGCCACACAGCAGAGGTAGAGGGTCCTTGGCCAGCACACTATCTACCACTCTACCCCACCTCCCACTGCCTGCCTTGCTCCCCTTTCCTCCCTTTTCAATACCCTATCTTCCCTTGTTGTTAAGATGGCCAAATAATACATTTACTCTAAATTGATTGCCTGGAAACTACCTGCCTTCGTCCTGAGAGCTTCTGTGTGTCAGGCTGCTGGAAAGAAGACTCCATTCCCAGGACAGAGGCCCTTGAGTACAGGGGCTGCTTTCTTCCTGCCTGGATCTTCACCATCTCTGCACAGCTCTGAGAGAATGGATGCTTTCTGTTGAGAAACCAGTACCTTGTGGAGGCAGGTTCTTGGGCTGCTACTCCAGGGAGTGGATGGAATCCTTGGTCCCCTAGGCCAGACTTCACTGCCACTGTGCCAGACAGCTCCCTGCAGCTGGGCCCTAGCCACTCTTAGGAAAGACTGTTGGGAGTATTTGCTGGCCAGAGAATGGGACTCCATCAGCTTTACACATGTCCCACCAGCTGTTTCAGATAGATCCTTACAGCTGGCAGAGTAAAGTGGTCCCGCTACCATTGGGGAATCAGGAAAGGAAAGACTGAGATGGTTGCCAGGACTTGGGGTGGCCCACCTGTGGAGAGGACTGGCTGCCCTGGAGGAGGAAAGGGAGGAAGTCTACACAGAGGAGCACCAGGACGGCTGGAATTTCCATATGTGCTTCACATTGTGAGGGGAGTGCACAAGCCACCCATGCAAAGAGTAGGGTCAGCCATGGCAAGGCCGGAAGTTGAACTTTCAGTCCCTGCCTGAATCTGGGCTGTGCAAGCTCCTGCTCCATATTCGTGGACATGGGAATGGTTGGTGTGGCCTGAGATACCCATTGCTCACCAGGCCTCACTGGGCCCACAGCTGGGCAACAAGAAAAATGTTTGAATTGGACCAACTGCTGGTGATGGGGCCAGGGCCCTGGGCCCTGTGCTGTCAGAATTCCGCCTTGGGAAATGATCCTATAGCTGCTGCTTTTTCTTGGTCCTTGGGGCTGGCAGACCCATAGACCATGGCCTGTTAGGAGGCGTCCTGTCTGTAAAGGAAATTCATCTCTTGTGACAGCCTGGGGCTACCTAGCTCCCAAAGCCAGAAGTTGGAGACATCTGGCTGTTTAAATGATCATAGCCTAGCAGGATTGGATTAAAACCACAGGCTTTTGCAGCTGGAATGGGGTTCAGTGAACATCTCCCCCCATTCCTCTCTTGCTACAAATAAGGAAACAGGCCCAGGAGATTGACTTGGCTAAAGTCACATAGCAAATTAGTAGCAGAGCCGGGACTATCCCTTATCCCTGTGGGTTGGGCAACACTATTTAGTCCTGAAACCGAATGGCAGATAAACCCCATGAGGGGTCAGGCTGATGTGCCCTCCAGCAGTATCTGAGAAGCTGCTACCTTCAGGGGTGTGTCAGGGATGAGGATGGGTGCCTGAGCTTAGGTTGTGGAGTGGCTGAGAGGGCCCAGGAGGGCTCGGGACAGCTGTGTGCTGCATGGGGTTGGGTGTCTGCCTGGCTCGCACTTGGTACCCGTGGCCACCTCCCCATTTTCTGTGCCTTATCTCACTGTTTCAGCTGAGTCCAAGTTGTTTACTCTGTTTCTCTCCAGAGGGGCTCTCTGTCCCAGTTGGGCAGCTCACCTTTGGGACATAAGCCTTTGCCCCACAAGCTGTGGAGAGGGCCAAAACCAAGCTGCTTGAGCCCACTCTCTTGCTGAGAGTCCAGGCCTGCCTGCCTGCCAGCCAGAGGTGCCCCTTATGCACATCCAGTCCTACCAGCCTGCTTCCAGGAGCCTAGAGTGGGAAAGGCACCTGGGGGAGCCCTGGTGAAGGGCTGGACCTGACCCATGGAGGCAGGAGGAAGACCTGGCTTTCTTGGTTTGTCCGGCCCTGGGGAGCAGCCTTCCCTACTCACTTTCCCCTTGCGGCACCAAATGGTCACTCCTTCCAGAGCAAAAACTGGCACTCATAGCAAGCCAGAACCCCCATCCCCATCCTCATGGGTCTGTGGCTGGGTGCAGGCCATCAAAATGGACACCACGAGACAGAAGTGGGGACTGCCTGGCCACCTAGCGCCTTCCCACTCCTTAAGCAAGCACAAAGAAGATGAGGCAGAGAATTGTCAGAGCTGAAAGTTCCTTTGGTTGCTCACAACTCAGGTATGCACCCATGTGGCAGCCAGGCAGCGGAGCCCTACTAGACTGCCAGTCTCATGCACCCAGACCTGTGGCCAGATTGTGGCCTCTGGCTGCCTCAGGCATTTTCCTCTTTGCATTGGGTTTTCCTGCGTTAGTAACTACAGCTGAAACAGACATCCTCCACATTGTGCACACTGGTTTTGCCTTTGTCCTCAAGAGTTGATACTTGGCATTAGCATGAAACTTGTGGGTGTGGGAGGATGGAGAGAGAACTCTAACACAAAACATCTTATTAAAATTGTACTTGAGAGACAAAAAAAAACTCTGTTGTATTTTGACAGAATTATTTTTATTAAAATACACATCCATGAGCAGTCATGTGTGTCTGGTCTCTGTTTTGAGTCTTATTGAGGTTGGCACTCCTTCTGTGACACATCCTGTCCTAAAGGATTTGGGCCCTTCCCAGCCTCTCAAGTGCCCAGGCCCTCAGGTGCCTTCTTCAAGGACCTTTGAAACTGTGTATTTGTAAGACCCCAAAGAGGACAGGTACTTAAACCTCAGTTCTCTCTTGAAACGGCTTTCTTCTTATACAAGGAAAAAGTAGCAAATTCAACTAAAGAGCCTGGGCACAGTGGCTCACGCCTATAATCTCAGCACATTGGGAGGCTGAGGCAGGTGGGTCCCTTGAGCTCAGGAGTTCGAGAACAGCCTGGGCAACATGGCAAAACCCCATCTCTACAAAAAATACAAAAATTAGCTGGGCATGGGGGCGCATTCCTGTGGTCCCAGCTATTCAGGAGGCTGAGGTGGGAGGATCACTCGAGCCCAGGAGGTCAAGGCTGCAGTGAGTTGAGATCATACCACTGCACTCCGGTCTGGGTGACAGAGTGAGACCCTGTCTCAAAAAAAAAAAAAAAAAAAAATTCAACTAAATAAAGGTGGGCCACAGGAACTTTTCCCCACAAAAATAAGGTATTAATACATTTCAGAGCCAGGTGCAGTGGCTCACCCTGTAATCCCAGCACTTTGGGAGGCCAAGGCGGGCAGATCACCTGAGGTCAGGAGTTTGAGACCAGCCTAGCCAACATGGTGAAACCCCGTCTCTACTAAAAGTACAAAAATTAGCCAGGCGTGGTGGCGGGCGCCTGTAATCCCAGCTACTAGGGAGGCTGAGGCAGGAGAATCACTTGAACCTGGGAGGCAGAGATTTCAGTGAGCCAAGATCGCACCATTGCACTCCAACCTGGGTGACGAGTGAAACTCCATCTCAAAAACAACAACAACAACAACAAAAACATTCCAGGGCCAGGTGCATTGGCTCACGCCTGTAATCCCAGCACTTTGAGAGGCCAAGGCAAGAGGATCGCTTGACCCCAGGAATTCGAGGCCAATCTGGGCAACATAGACCCTGTCTCTACAAAAAATAGAAAAAATTAGCTGGACATGATGGTGTCTGCCTGTGGTTCCAGCTTCTCAGGAGGCTGAGGCTGGAGGATTGCTTGAGCCTGGGTGGTTGAGGTTGCAGTGAGCCATGATCGCGCCACTGCACTCCAGCCTGGATGACAGAGCAAGGCCCTGCCTAAAAAAATAAAAAATAAAATAAAATTCCAAATATGCTCGCCTCAAATACTGCACAGTCAGAAAGTTTTCTGGGGGTACCTCTTTTGAGAGTTTGTTTTTGGGGTTTTTTTTTTTTTGAGACAAAGTCTTGCTCTCTCTCCCAGGCTGGAGTGCAGTAGCATGATTATGGCTCACTGCTACCTCAACCTCCCAGGCTCAAGTGATCCTCCCACCTCAGCCTCCCAAGTTGCTAAAACTACAGGTATGTGTCACCATGCCTGGCTAAGTTTTGTATATTTTATAGAGAAGTTTCACCATGTTGACCAGGCTGGTCTCGAACTCCTGGTCTCAAGCAATCCTCCTGCCTTGGCCTCCCAAAGTACTAGGATTACAGGCGTAAGCCACAGCACCCAGCCTGACGGGTATTGAAATTAGCTTCCTGTCTCTTGCCTGAGGAGCAAGAGCTTGTTTCAAAATCCTCGCACCGTTTACTGTGTTAACATGGAAAGTTAACCTCTTTCTCCGAGACTGTTTCCCCATCCTTAAAACATGGTAAATCCTTCTGCCCCATGGAGGTAGAGGATTATGGCAGATAAACAGCAGTGTTTGGCACACAGGGATACACACAGTACACATGAGCATCCTTCCTCCATGAGGATGCCCAGTGGTGTGACTGGCCCACTCCTGCCTGCCCTGTCCCCAAGGCACCAGGGTTTTATGCAGAGGAGGGATATGGTAGATCATGCTGGTGTCCACCTGAAGGTGGTACTGGAGACAAATGGGAGCAAAAGAACCCAGGTAGGAGGCTGCAAAGAGGGCAGGTTTGAGAAAGATTTAGGAGAGAATTGGAGGTACAAGATGAATAACTGAATGTGAGGGAAATAGGAGAAGCAAGAGACAAGGCAAATGCAGACTTTGGTTGGGGGTGATGGGATGGATAATAGTACCACAAAATAACAGAACAGAAGGGGGCAGGCAGTGGCTAAAAGTCACTGGAATTGGGAGGTTTGCCAGTAAATTAGGAGGAGGTTTGCCAGTAAATTGGGAGGTTTGCCAGTAAATTAGGGGAAGTTTGCCAGTAAAAAAGTCACTGGAATTGGGAGGTGGTCCAGTAAATTAGGAAAACTGTCTTATGGATGTTCACAGTGATCGCCACCAGCTAATTAAAAGCTCATAATCCTGTGTTAAAATGTGTTGCTTAACCCTGCACTTTACAAACTTAAGTTACTACAGACTGTGTCACTCAGCAGAATCTTACAGGACTATTACTCTTTAGAATGCTCTTAGGGAAGAGGTAGCATAAAGGGGAAAATATGGGTTTTAGATTAAGCATAAAGTCCTGGTTCTATGTAAGTAAAGCCAGAGTAGGCTCATTTTCCCCTAGACTAGTGGTTCTCAACTGGGAATGATTTTGCTCCCAGGGAGACACTTGGCAATGTCTGGAGATATTTTTGGTAGTCACAACTGGGCTTGGGGTGCTACTGGCATCTACTGGGTAGAGCCAGGGATGCTGCCAAACATCCTACAATGCAGACAGCTCCCCCCACCCCTGCCCAACAAAGAATTATCAGGTCCAAAATGTCAATAGTGCCACTGTTGAGAAATCCTACTCAAGAAGAGTGGAACTCCGAACAATGACTAAGAAACAGATCAAACAGGCACATTTTGACTCTGCCTTCCTTCTGCCTGGCTCTAGAGGATCCAGGAGAGAAAGGATAAAATCCCATCAGAAGAGGGGGGGTTTAGGGGTTACAACTTCTCATCACTTTGGAAGCCTTCCATGCTCCTCACAGAGGTGGTAGGAGTCCTGTCTCCGCTCAAAGCAGGGATAGCTCTGCTGCTAGTTAGCATATCTCAGTAGGAACTGCCTCACGCTTAGGTCAGCTGACATATTCTGTCACCACAGGCTGCTCTGGAATGATGGCTGGGAGATCATCCTAATGCCAGCTGAGTGGGGATCTTGATACTCAGCAGGAGGGTCAGACAAGCAGGGACGGGGGCTCCCCATGCAGATACAAACCCCAATCACATTTCCTACACAGGCAGTTTTATTCTAAGGTCTAACGGCTTCCTTACTGTAGCGGATAGTTTGCTATTTGGTGGGGCATAGGCTTCAGTAAAGAGGCCAAGGGGACTGAGGTCACAGTCTTGAAGAGCACTGATATTTAAGGAACAATCAAAAAACATCCAGAGGAAGAGGAACCCAGACAGGCACCTGAGAAAACGGAAAAACGAGTCACTGGGGGTCAGGGAGCCAGGAAGTCCGACGAGTTCGAGAGAACTGGCCTTCTGCAGATATGTCCTTGTCCAACACGAAACCGTCTTTCATTCCAGGACAACCGAGGCTAACCACACCTCCCAAAACCTGGTCCCTGACGCCGGTCAGCGGACCGGAGAGAAGCCAAGCTTAGGAAACTGCTGCCTCCGCCGCCGGAAATGAATAACCTGAGCCTCCTAGCCAGGCTGCTTAAGCTCCGCCCCCAACGAGCGAGCATGCGCAGCTCCCGGCTACGGCCCCTCCCAGCGCAGGCCCATTCCCGTTATGGAGCATGCGCAGTCCTCCTGCCGTCCCGCCCCTCCCTTTCCAGAGCCCCCCGTTCCTTAGAAACCAGGCGGCGCGTTCCCGGTGGCGGCGCCCTGGACTCCCGGGCCCGCGCATCCCCGCCAGCCTTCCTTAAGGCGGATGGGTGGCCGCCGAGACCCCGCCGGACCCATGGTTTCCAGTGCAGCGCGGAGTGGGCGATGCCAGCGTGCCAGGTGAGAGGCGGCCACCGGTGGCGGGTGAGGGCGAAAGAGGGCATGGCGCGGCCGGGAGCGGGCGCCGACAGGGCCTTCTCCGCGGCCCGGCGCCGGAGGTTGGAGGCGTGGACCCGCAGAGCCGGGGTTGGAGGGGGCTTGTTCCAACTGCCTGCAGGCGCGTGGAGTGGAGGGTCGCCTTGGGATTCGCCCTTTCCACCGCAGAAATAGGACCCGCAGGCTTGGTGGTAGAATTATAGGATTTGGGAACTTGGAAGAACCTGAGACATAACCCATCCTTTTACCAGATGCAAAAACCTAGTCTCCCCCGCCCTGTGCCGAGCGGACCTCCTGACTGTGTGAGGATGGACGCTTTGTGGATGAGGATGTGTGAGGTGTAGAAGCTTCAGACAAAGGGCTCGTGGGGTAGCTGGTTCGTCCCCTTTCAGAATGAGATGGGACTTTTGGGGATAAATCTTTAAGAAACGGGTGTTCAGTTGACAGGTGGAAGAAGGGACACCCCAGAAGGTGCGAGTGGCTCTGCCAGCTCCCATGTGCCCTATGGCCACGTCTCAATGGCCCTGGCCTACCTTTGTATTTGTAGCTCTGGAAGGAAGCAGATGGACTTGAGACAAAAGGTGAAGTGAGGTCTTCCCATCAAGGCCCTATCACACTTAAAAGGTGAGGGAGGAAGAGTGGACAGGGACATGAGGGCTTGGGAATGGTTGTGTGAAGAGTTTACCCTCCATACTACAGCACGATCTAAAGAACAAGGCAGGATAGAAGAGTTGAAAGCTGTACTGGATAGGCATCAGGGAAGCTTATTTAACTGTCTTATTTATGTTCATTGTTCCCATAATGTTATCCTGAGGGCAAGAAAGTGGATGTCCTTTTAAATGTCCAGAAAGAACTAGGGCAGGGCACCACCTTTGTGATCTATGGGGCCCAAAAGCCTCTAAAGGAATAGCCCTTAGTGTGTGGCCCTTAAGTTGAAGGGAACAGCATTTAATTTAGAAAAGGAAGGCACTTAAATTTATTGTGATATGGAGCAATATAGAGAAGATGGTTGTTTTTGAGTCGGGGAAGCTAGATTCATTCTTGATAAGGAAACTTATTTCCTTCTGGAAAGCTACACTAGAGAACAAAAGAGTTTTAAGGCCATCCATTTTACAGAAAACGTGAAAAAATTAACTGCTTTGGGATTGGGAGTTTAGAGAACCTGCCTGGACCAAGAGAGGAAATTTTCAACAGACGCTTCTGTTGGTCGAATCCTTATTTCACAGATAAAGATTCTGTTGTGAGAGGTTTTCTCTTACCACCTGGTTTTCCCACTTTGCCATGGAATAATCATTGGTCTGGGTCTAATTCTCTATCTATCTATCTATCTATCTATCTATCTATCTATCTATCTATCTGTCTATCGAGACGGAGTCTCACTCTGTCACCCAGACTGGAGTGCAGTGGTGCGATCTCGGCTCACTGCAATCTCCGCCTCCCAGGTTCAAGCGATTCTCTGGCCTCAACCTCCTGAGTAGCTGGGACTACAGGCATGTACCACCACGCCCAGCTAATTTTTGTATGTTTAGTAGAGAAGGGGTTTCACCATGTTGGCCAGGCTGGTCTCGAACTCCTGACCTCAGATGATCTGCCTGCCTTGGCCTCCCAAAGTGCTGGGATAACAGATGTGAGCCACCACACCCAGCCCTCATTATTATTTTTATTTGCTAGGGCAATTGCTATCTGATTTCTATAGTAATACTAGAACACATTGGTAGTAGAACTAGCAATTTTTTAAAAAGCCTCCTCTGACCCAAAACTTAAAAATTAGAACTATGTGATTTTTAAAAGATGGTCCCTGATTCTAATCATCAAAGTCAGTTTGTCCCTAGCTTGATAGAAACTAATTTTCTATTTACATTTGACTTTGCAGCAGGTTTTTCCCCTTGCCCTTATAAGAAGATACATTGGAAGTATAATAATGTTAACAGGTGAAATCAGTTTAAAGAAGAAAGCTTTGGGCCGGGCGCAGTAGCTCATGCCTGTAATCCTAGCACTTTGAGAGACCAAGGTGGGTGGATCACCTGAGGTCAGGAGTTTGAGACCAGCCTCACCAACATAATGAAACCCCGTCTCTACTAAAAATACAAAATTATTGGGGCATGGTGGTGCACGCCTGTAATCCCAGCTACTTGGGAGGCTGAGGCAGGAGAATCGCTTGAACCTGGGAGGCAAAATTTGCAGTGTCGAGATCGCGCCATTGCACTCCAGCCTGGATAAGAGCTAAACTCTGTTTCAAAAAAAAAAAGAAGAAGAAAACTTTGTCTTGGCTTCATAATTCGGCATCATACCATAACTATGGGTATTGTGACTGTGCTTTTTACCGACTTTTCTTGCACCTGTGGGGTTATTTTGTATAAATACCTCAGGAGTTATAGTGGGGCATTATCAAAAGCAAATGTAACCTCTGGGGAAAATCAGTACTGTTAACCAAATTCTGTCAGAAAGGCTTCATGAAAATCATTGTGTTCTGTGCAGAAACCTTCATTACTTTCACGTTGACCCAGAGGAAGGTAAGGCAAGTAGGCCAAAATCAAGTCAAGGTAAAATGGAAGGGAGCAGTTGCTACCTGTGGAACTGGATGGACTGTGGGAGGGTGTTTTGAACGTAGGCACAAATACTTTGAATGAGCTTTTGGAGAGGGTACTGCTTAAATACGGCTGTGGTGTGCCCTGTGGATTTGTGTGAGTTTTCTGAACTCCAATCAGAAAAACACTTGTTTTCAGAGAAAGGTAGACTTACAGAGGACTCTCAAAAGTCCTGGTTGCTATGACAGTGAAACCTTTGACAAATAATTACTTAACTTCTATGCCATTTTCTGGAGCAGCTGAGGGCAGTTATCATATCTGGCCTGTAATAAAGTAATCAACAGTGTTTGACAGGCCAACCATGAGGAAACCCTACCAGATAAACCAGCAATGCTAACAGAAGCTACTTTCACTGAACTGATTTTCTAGTTTTCCCATAAGAGGAGAAATGGAATGGGGATGCAATGTCATCTGATGTTAGAAGTTGAAATGCAGAGGTCGGTGTTCAGAAAACACAGGATCAGAGAGACCACTAACTTAGAAATAGGAAAAGTGCCTTTCTGATGCCTGAAAAGTCACTCATGCATATTTATTTTTAAATGTTTATTCATTTTTGAGACAGGGTCTTGCTCTGTCACCAAGCCTGGAGTACAGTGGCGTGATCACAGCTCACTGCAGCCTCTGACTCCTGGGCTCAAGTGATCCTCCCACCTCAGCCTCCTGAGTAGCTGGGACCACAGGTGCATGCCACCACAGACAGCTAATAAAACAAGTTTGTTTTGTTTTTTTTTGTTGTTGTTGTTGAGATGGGGGTCTCTATAACAGGGGGTCCAATTCTAGAACAAATCCACAATTGGAATTAGAGTACATCTAGGAAAGAATGGAATTGGAGATTTTGCTATTTTTGAGAACTTATATACAGTATAGTAATGGAACATTATCTTTCTTGCATTCAAAAGTAGTAGATTTATATTAGCAAACTTAAAAGCAAACTGAAATTTGGAGTCTAAAAGTCCTTATTACTTGAAAATTTAAATGGCAGGTGTTTTAAAAAGTGAGAATGAAAGACACTTGAAAAGCTTGGGTTCATGAAAGTTAGAATGGTAAGAGATACTGAGAAAAACATGAAAGCAGGAAGAATTCCCTACACTCTAACACCTCCTTATAAATTAGACATTGGGTTGGGAATGAGCTCACTAAAGTACCTTGTCTTCAAAGACAAAAAAAATTTTTTTGTCTCATGGTGATGTGAATAAACACTTAGAAAATATGGATTAGAGCCAGGCGCGGTGGCTCATGCCTGTAATCCCAGCACTTTGGGAGGCTGAGGCAGGTGGATCGCCTGAGGTCAGGAGTTGGAGACCAGCCTGGCTAACATAGTGAAACTCCGTCTGTACTAAAAATACAAAAAATTAGCTGGGTGTGATGGCGGGTCCCTGTAATCCCAGCTACTAGGGAGGCTGAGGCAGGAGAATTGCTTGAACTCGGGAGGCAGAGGTTGCAGTAAGCCAAGATCGTGCCATTGCACTCTAGCCTGGGCAACAAGAGCGAAAGTATGTCTCAAAAAAAAAAAAAAAAAAAAAAGAAAGAAAGAAAATATGGATTAAACATTAAGAAGGAAGAGTCGAATATTTCCACTTTACTTAGTACCCTTGAACCCTGTCCTTAAGCACTTGTTTGCTAGCTCCTGCTCTTAGAAAGGAATTGCAAGTAGTGTTTTTGTCCAAGGTACTGTCATTTCTCAAGGTAGCCAGTGATAAAATCTATATACTCTTTGGGACCCTGGATAGTCCTGAAATTCGTGGGAACATAGCTCACTCTCTCTGCCACCTTTCTAAGTCATTCCCAAGAGCTTCTGTAAAGATTTCTATCAGTCCTCTATAATCAAGGATTTGGAATGAAGACTGTGAAAAATGGGAACTGAGTACTTAGTGTGGTCTTCCTTTCTGGCCTGGGATAACTGTGCTACTCTCAAATTGTCAGCTCTCGATTTCTCATGAGAATAGATAACCCCAAAATAGAACCCAAAACACTTCTACTTGGCTTTGAGATTTTACCGTATCACTTTATAACCTCAAAATCTTTATTATTTACTTTCATAATTGTATTTTACTTAGGATGATAACCTTAGGCAAATCGTGTAATTTCTGGATCGTAATTTTTTTTTTTTTTTTTTTTTGAGACAGTGTTTCTGTCTCCCAGGCTGGAGTGTAGTGGCACAATCCCGGCTCACTGCAATGTCCACTTCTGGGTTCAAGCGATTCTTGTGCCTCAGCCTCCCGAGTAGCTGGGATTACAGGTGTGCGCCTTCATGCCTGGCTAATTTTTGTGTTTTTAGTAGAGATGGGGTTTCGTCATGTTGGCCAGGCTGGTCTTGAACTCCTGGCCTCAGTGATCGGCTCACCTCAGCCTTCCAAAGTGCTGGGATTACAGTTGGGAGTGACCCTGCCCGGCCTCTGGACCATAATTTCTTAACCTGTATAACAGGAAGCAAAATGAAAATGTCATAAATGTGTAACAGTAGAGAATGAAAAGCTAGTTCATATGGTCAGTGGCTGTGATATTGTGAAATACATATTTGGTCTTCTGTCTCTGTTTCCTGGCATGCAATTTCAATAGGTTAGTGCAAAAGCAATTGCAGATTTTGCCGCAAAGTAATGGCAAAAACCGCAGTTGCTTTTGCACCAACCAAATCCCTGGAATCTCCTGAGTGATGGTTTTTTGTATGCTAATGAGTTAACTGGTGGCTGGCAGCTCCTGGGTAGTTTCAGGCTGGGGACTGGTCATAGGAAACATCAAAGCATGATTAGAGGGTTGTGACTTTCAGCCCCACTCCGCAACCTCTGGGGAGGAGAGTGGGACTGAAGGTTAAGTTGATCGTCAATGGCCAGTGGTTTAATCAATCATGCCTAGTTAATGAAGCCTCCATAAACACAGGGAGGGCATGAAAGCTCCAAGCCCCTTCCCCCATACCTTGCCCTATGCACCTTCTTCATCTCTATCCTTTGTAATATTCTTTATAATAAACCAGTAAATTTAAGTTAAGTGTTTCCCAGAGTTCTGTGAGCTGCTCTAGCAAATTAGTTGATCTGAAGGAGGGAGTCATAGGATCTCCAGTCTGTAGCCCATCAGGCAGAGGCACAGTTGAAACAACCTGGGGCTTTTGATGGCATTGGAAGTCGGGAAGGGGAAGTCTGTGGGACTGAGCCCTCTACCTGGGGGATCTGATGTGATTCTCCAGGTAGATAGCGTCAGAATTGAATTGAAGGACACCAGCAGGTGTTGACTGCAGAATTGCTTGCTTGCTTGGTGTGTGGGGAGAAACCCCCACACATTTGGTCTTCTGTGTTGATTATTGTGGTGTGAAAGCAGAGGAAAAACAATTTGAATTTGTCTTTCCACTTTCGCAATGACATACCTGTTATGTAACCCATAAAACTATTTATGATAACATGAAAGATGCTTATGTCTGGCCAGTGTGGCGGCTCACGCCTGTAATCCCAGGACTTTCGGAGGCCGAGGTGGGCGGATCACTTGAGGCCAGGAGTTCAAGACCAGCCTGACCAAGATGGCGAAACCCTGTCTCTATAAAAAATTAAAAAAATTAGCTGGGTGTGGTGGTGCACGCCTGTAGTCCCAGCTACTCAGGAGGCTGAGGCAGGAAAATCACTTGAACCTGGGAGGCAGAGGTTGCAGTGAGCCAAGATTGCCCCACTGCACTCCAGCCTGGGTGATAGCAAGACTCCGTCTCAAAAAAAGAAAAAAAAAAGAGAAAAATGCTTGCATCAAAAGAGTAAGTAAAATAACTCAGGATACAAAATTGTGCATACAGTATGATCACAAATACACCAAACAAATGTAAAAACGTAGCCAAAATAGAACATAAGAAAACACCATAGTTTTCTTAGTATTTTATTATTATTTTTTTTGGTTCAATTTCTTTGTAAAAACGTTGGCCACCATTTAACATGTAGTGGCAGCCACGCGCGGTGGCTCAAGCCTGTAATCCCAGCACTTTGGGAGGCTAAGGTAGGCCAGTCACCTGAGGTGAGGAGTTCGAGACCAGCCTGGCCAACATGGTGAAACCCCATCTCTACTAAAAATACAAAAATTAGCTGGGCGTGGTGGTGCCTGCCTGAAGTCCCAGCTACTTGGGAGGCTGAGGCAGGAGAATTGCTTTAACCCAGGAGGCAGAGGCTGCAGTGAGCCGAGATCATGCCACTGCACTCCAGCCTGGGCAACAGAGCAATACTCTGTCTCAAAAAAATAAATAATAAATAAATAAATATTAGCCAGGGGTGGTGGTGTGCGCCTGTAATCCCAGCTACTCGGGAGGCTGAAGCAGGAGAATGGCTTGAACCCAGGAAGCAGAGGGTGCAGTGAACCGAGATTACGCCACTGCACTCCAGCCTGGGCGACACAGCAAGACTCCTAAAAAAACAAACATGCAGTGGCAACAAAATGCACCCAGTTTACATGCATCAACAAGTTAAATCACAATACATGAACAACACAAATTTCAAACAAACAGTACTGAGATAACTTGTGTTGCATTTACTACAGTACTTGTACTCCTAATAGAGATGGGTCTATATTTTAAAAAGTAAAACCTCTTAAAGTTTTTTGCTGGTATAAATGAGGATATAAACTGATTGTCTGAGAGACTTCACCCCCTCTCACTCTGAAAATTGGTGTGTGAGTGGGGAGAATCATGGCAGGGTCTACTAGGTGGCACTGATGTTTCCTTTCCCAGGTGTCAGTGAACCAAACGGTAATGAGGTTACCTGGTTAACGAGTGTGTTTGTGTGTGAGGTGTGTGTGTGTAATTGAAAGGTGACTATACATGACTGGGCACAGTGGCTCACACCTGTAATCCCAGCACTTTGGGAGGCTGAGGTGGGTGGATCACTTGAGGTCAGGAGTTCGAATTGAGCCTGGGCAACATGGTGAAACCCCGTCTCTACTAAAAATACAAAAATTAGCTGGGTGTGGTGGCGCGTGCCTGTAATCGCAGCTTCTCAGGAGGCTGAGGCAGGAGAATCGCTTGAACCCAGGAGGTGGAGGTTGCGGTGAGCCAAGATCATGCCACTGCACTCCAACCTGGGTGACAGAGTGAGACTCCATCTCAAAAAAAAAAAAAAAAAAGACTATACAGATCTTAAATGTTGCTTTCTAAGACTGCTATGTCTTGTTGACAGGTAGTTTTGACCATTAGGGTTTCTTTGGTGGTGCTTGATGGACAGCAAGTATATTATAGGAAGTTCCATGTGGCAAGTGGTTTCTGTGGCAGGGTAGCTCCTGCTAGGAAATGATTCTGCCTGAGAGGCCCTTCTGGGGGTGACTCTGGGAGCATGTGAGATTGTGTAACTGTCCTGCCAGGCATCCTCTGATTGTCAGGGAGAAGGGGGTTGGAAGAGAGGTCAGTCATACTTCCAGTTGCTTTTCAGCCTTTTGTATTCATATTCCTGAACTCACATTCAGAAGCTCAGGGGACACAGCTTGTATTTTGGAACAATGGGGAAGATGATTTAACATAGTATTTCTTATGTGATGTTATTTTCAAAATAAATCACTGTTAGTCAATGACTGTTTTAGTTCTTTTAGCCCTGGGCTTGCTCCTGATCATGGTGGGGTTTTTTGTTTTTGTTTTTTTGCTTTTTTTTTTTTTTCCTTTGAGACGGAGTTTCACTTTTGTTGCCCAGGCTGGAGTGCAGTGGTGCAATCTCAGCTCACTGCAACCTCCGCCTCCTGGGTTCAAGCAATTCTCCTGTCCCACCCTCCCGAGTAGCTGAGATTACAGGCTCATGCCACCATGCCTGGCTAATTTTTGTATTTTTAGTAGAGACGGGGTTTTATCATATTGGTTAGGCTGGTCTTGAACTCCTGACCTCAGGTGATCCGCCCACCTCGGCCTACCAAAGTCCTGGGATTACAAGCGTGAGCCACCGCGCCTGGCCTCATGGTGGTTTTTTTGAGACAGTCTTGTTCTGTTGCCCAGGCTGGAGTGCAGTGTTGGGATCTCAGCCTACTGCAGCCTCCACGTCCTGGGTTCAAGCGATTCTCATGCCTCAGCCACTGAAATTCGATTATTTTACATCTCCCATTTAGCAGCTAGCTGGAAGATTGTTAACTCACACCTCAACATGGTCATGGCCCAGCTGGTAAGCAGTTTTCTGTGTATAAGTAGGTAGTGCTTGTGAAGGGCACTGGACCTTTCCTGTCATGGGGGAACTACTTAACCTTCCTAGTGACTAGAGACTGTAACACGGAGTTAGAGAACACCCATCAGGGTCCCTGTGCTCTTGAGTACCCTGAAATCCAGAAGGAAGGCAGATGGGTGACCCAAAGTGTCTTTTGCTACCATTGAAATAGCAAGCACTTTTCTCAGGAACAGAGCACTCCTGTCTATATAGAAAATAGAAAACACAAGAAAACTTCAATTAGGTTTGCGCATTGAAAAATGTTTAGCATGATTAAATACCCTCTTCTTGGGACCACAGGTAACACACCTCTCTAGAGTTGGCTACTTCATGTGCATCACAGACAAGTGTGCTTTATCTCAGTGATTCAAAGGCAAAGGCAGAGTCCTGGTTTACATGCCTGCCTCAGAGAAAGATCTTGGAACACTCACTATGTTCTTCAGTCACATCAGTGCTTGGTATTTGGCTAAGGGTAGCAAGAAATGGAAACTGTAAGCTCCAGGGACCTGACCTGTTTGGATCACGCTTGTGTGTCCCAACTGCTGGCATAATGCTTGATTCAGGTGGCATTTAAAAATATTAGGGAATGACTGGGCACAGTGGCTCATGCCTATTATCCCAGCACTTTGGGAGGCCAGGGCAGGCTGATCACTTGAGGTCAGATGTTCGAGACCATCCTGGCCAACATGGTGAAACCCCGTCTCTACTAAAACTACAAAAATTAGCCAAGTATAGTGGTGTGCACCTGTAATCCCAGCCACTCGGGAGGCAGAGGCATGAGAATTGCTTGAACCCTGGAGGCGGAGATTGCAGTAAGCTGAGATGGCGCCACTGCACTCCAGCCTGGGCGACAGAGGGAGACTCCGTTTCAAAAAATAAATAGGCTGGATGCGGTGGCTCACACCTATAATCCCAGCACTTTGGGAGGCCGAGGCAGGTGGATTAGTGGAGGTCAGGAGTTCAAGACCAATCTGGCCAACATGGTGAAACCCTGTCTCTACTAAAAATACAAAATTAGCTGGGCGTGGTGGTGTGCACCTGTAATCCCAGTTACTTGGAAGGCTGAGGCAGAAGAATCGCTTGAACCTGGGAGGCGGAGGTTGCAGCGAGCTGAGATTGTGCCATTGCACTCCAGCCTGGGCAAAAAAGAGGGAAACTCCACCTCAAAAAATATATATAAAATAAATAAATAAATACCTAATATAGGCAGTAGATAAGTACTTTGCCTATGTTAATAACTAGCTGAGGCGGGGCGCAGTGGCTGACGCCTGTAATCCCAGCATTTTGGAAGGCCGAGGCGGACGGATCACGAGGTCAGGAGTTCGAAACCAGCCTGACCAACATGGTGAAACCTCATCTCTACCAAAAATACAACAATTAGCCCGGTGTGGTGGCACATGCCTGTAATCCCAGCTACTCAGGAGGCTGAAGCAGGAGAATCGCTTGAACCTGGGAGGCAGAGGTTGCAGTGAGGCGGAGGTTGCAGTGAGCCAAGATCGCGCCACTGCACTGCAGCCTGGGCGACAGACGGAGACTCCGTTTCAAAAAAAAACCTCATAGTGATGCAGATACTTCTATGGGTGTTAAGTTTACTTCTCCTTTATGATCCAATTTATCTGATCCTTTTGTACACTGGGTAGTTATGCTTCATAGGATAGATCATTAGCCTGTCATTAGTGTCCTTCCTGGGACACTGTGTGGAGCAAGGTAGGATGAGGAGCTGGCATCTCTGGCTGGGGCTTGGTCTGTTCTCTGATAAAATGTTAGTTGCCTAGCAGTTTACTCCCATGTCAACTTATAGAGCTGGAGGGATAGCATTTCTTTCCTTTGCCTTTCCTTTATTTATTTATTTATTTATTTTTTTGAGACAGTCTTACTCTGTCCCCCAGGCTGGAGTGCAGTGGTATGATCTCGGCTCACTGCAACGTCCACATCCCAGGTTCAAGCGATTCTCCTGCCTTGGCCTCCCAAGTGGCTGGGATTACAGGCATGCACCACCATGCTCAGCTAATTATTATTATTATTTTGTATTTTTAGTAAAGACAGGGTTTCTCCATGTTGGCCGGGCTGGTCTCGAACTCCTAGCATCAGGTGATCCACCTGCCTTGGCCTCCCAAAGTTCTGGGATTACAGGCGTGAGCCACCGCGTCCGGCCTGTATGCTCATTTTTCAATCATTACTCAGCACCTACTCCATGTCAGGCACTGTGCTCTGTCCTGGTGACATAGCAGCATGTGAGACAAGCAAGGTCCTGCCATCATGACAGACACTAAATAGGTGAGCCAGTGAAGCATGCTGAGCCCTTGAAAGCCAAAGCTCAGGCTGCTGTGGGAACTGTGAATAGAATCACTTAACCAGCTGAGGCACAGCTTCTCTGAAGAAATGATGTTTAACTGGAGACCTAACAGATCTCTTGAGAAGGAGTTAACCTGGGATATTCGGAAAAGGTTGTCCCAAGCAAAGCAAACAGCATGGACCACAATCTCTGAGCAGAACTGAAGGGGTCAGGTACGGTAGCCTCTAGCCTGACAAATGCAGTCATAGGAGAAAGTTGAAGAAGGGCCCCACCCACACTGGGGAGATGCTTTGTGAGCCCCATCAAGGAATTTGGGCTTTATCCTATGGGCTTAAGGGTTGGGGGAGAAAATGGTCAGAACCAGGAGAGAGACATCAGGATGTCCAGTTGATGGAATGGAAGGATGGCCTGGCCATGGGGGCAAGGAGGCTTCACTGCAGCCATAGTGGTGCCTTATGAACTGGTCAGGTTTGAGTCACTATCATTTATTTGGGTCCATTATCACTTGCCTTCCCTTCACATTTGTCTGTTGGCATTTGACTCAATATGACCCTCAGATGCTAGGTCACTGTGGTCCTGCAAGGCTCGCTCAACACAATATACTTCTCTGGTAAGAGGGAGGAAACTTGACTGCAAGGGGACTGAGGTGATGGATAGTCCTGGGTAATGCCCTGTGGAGGAGGCGTGATGGTTGGAGAGACAGTTCTATGTGAGAGCAGCGTCTTGGCATATCATGATGTAGTAGAAGACAGAGCAGCAGCTCATCTTCCTAATGCCAAGCATCAGGCAGAGCTATTATGATGCTTGTTTTCTTTCCTGAACCTTCAAACCAGATTCTGCTCCAAACTACTTAGGCTAGTGACATAAGGAATCACTTTATTACTTTTTTTTTTTTGAGACGGAGTCTCGCTCTGTTGCCCAGGCTGGAGTGCAGTGGCGCCATCTCTGCTCACTGCAAGCTCCGCCTCCCGGATTCACGCCATTCTCCTACCTCAGCCTCCGGAGTAGCTGGGACTATAGGCGCCCGCCACCACACCCGGCTAATTTTTTGTATTTTTGGTAGAGATGGGGTTCCACCGTGTTAGCCAGGATGGTCTCAATCTCCTGACCTCGTGATCCACCTGCCTCGGCCTCCCGAAGTGCTGGGATTACAGGCGTGAGCCACTGCACCTGGCCTCTTTATTACATTTTTAAACATATTGCAAGAGCCTACTGATGGTTTTGGTGAGCTCAGTATATATGGTTTTCTATAGTATGGTTTTGATGGGCTCAGTATATATGTCTTAGTTTATTGACTGTGCAGGAACTAGGTCTGAAATCTTTCATTCTTTCAGCAAATATTTAGCACCAACTACATGTCAGACCTTGTTTTAGGCACTAGGGATATAGCAGTGAACAAAACAGACAAAAAATTTGTTGTCTTCAAGGAGGATACATTCTAGCAGGGATGGTGGGGAGAGACAAACAATGGAAGAATACACCTGTTTCTGAAAAGCCAACATGGAAGTAGAGACCTGAAGGAAACGTGAGAGAGAGAGAGAGAAAGCCAAGTGGATGTCTGCACAATAGAGGTTCTTGGATGCAGGGTATATTTTGAAGGTAGAGAGTCAGCAAGACTTGTTAATGGATCAGATGTGAAGTGTGAGAGAAAAAGAAGACTCAAGGATAACTCCAAGGTTTTAACTTGAGCATTTGAAAAGTTTGTGTTACCAGTTTCTGAGATGAAGGCATTGTGGGAAGAGTATGTTTGGTGGGGAGAAACATCAGGAGTTTAGTTCTGGACATTTTAAGTTTGAGATGCCTATTAAACATGCAAGTAGAGATGTTAATAGGCGGTTGTTTGCACCCGTCTGGAGCTTAAAGAGGACCTGGCTGATAACTTTGGGAGTCATCAGGGAATAGATAACATTTAAAAGCCATGACACTGAATGGAACCACCAAGGGAGTGAGTATAGATAGAAAAGAGAAATAGACTGGGGACTGAGCCATGGTTACTACAGTCACCATCAGGAGAAATGAGCAGAAGGAACCGAGAAGTGGTCAGAGAGGTAAGAGGAAAATCAGAAGAAATTTGTGTTGTGGAAGTCAGGTGAAGAGTGTTTCAAGGAGGTTGGAACCTGCCATGTCAGATGCTGCTGATAGGTGAAAGTGGGATGAAGGTGAGAATTGACCACTGGATTTAATTGTATTTGACAAAGATGAGATAGCTGAAGCTTGGTTATTTGTTGTATGATTTACAACCAATAATCCAGGGTTTTCAGCCTCGAAGCCTGAACACAGAGCATCATGAGAGAGTTGCATAATTGCAGTTTGAAGTTCTGAACATTGTACTTTTCCTTCCTACCTCTTTTGGACTCTTCATTCTGAAGAAATGCTTTTGGGTCTGGTTACTGCTCTGGGGAAGGGGAGTGTCTGTTAATCACAAATTGGGTTTTTAATGACATTGGGCTGCTGTGCCTTTTACTGCACAACCAATGTCAATGTTTGGGTTTTTTTCATGGTGATGAAGACTTTATTCAGGACCATGGCGGCAGGTATAGGTACCTCTGCAATGAGTCTTGCAGTTGGGGAGAGAGACTGAGCTCAACTCTGAATAGAGCACAGCAAGTGGGGATTGATAGTCAAGGAGCAGGGTAGGGGTCAGTGGATAGAAAATGACTCACAATGTCAGTGTTTTTATCGTAATTGAGCCTCAGAGTGTGAAACCTTTCTCACGTGGAACTCAAAGTGCATTATAAATCTGTCATTGAACACTTTTAAAAATAAGGCTAACTGGCCGGGCGCGGTGGCTTATGCCTGTAATCCCAGCACTTTGGGAGGCTGAGGCAGGTGGATCACGAGGTCAGGAGATCGAGACCATCCTGGCTAACACGGTGAAACCCCGTCTCTACTAAAAAACAAAAAATTAGCTGGGCATGGTAGCAGGCGCCTGTAGTCCAGCTACTCGGGAGGCTGAGGCAGGAGAATGGCGTGAACCCGGGAGGCGGAGCTTGCGGTGAGCTGAGATCGCACCACTGCACTTCTCCACTTCGTCTCAAAAAAAAAAAACAAAGGCTAACTTTGAGAGGCCAAGGCGGGCAGATCACTTGAGGTGAGGAGTTTGAGACCAGCCCGGCCAACATGGTGAAACCCGGTTTCTACTAAAAATACAGGGCTGGCGTGGTGGCTCGTGCCTATAATCCCAGCACTTTGGGAGGCCTAGGCAGGAGGATCATTTGAGCCCAGGAGTTCGAGGCTACAGTAAGCTATGATCGCCCCACTGCACTCCGGCCTGACCAACAGAGCAAGACCCTGTCTCTAAAAAAATATTAAATAAAAATACAAAAAAAATTAGCTGGGTGTCGTGGCGCACAGTTGTATCCCAGGTACTCGGGAGGCTGAGGCAAGAGAATCATTTGCACCCAGGAAACAGAGGTTGTGGTGAGCCAAGAGTGCACCACTGCACTCCAGCCTGGGTGACAGAGTGACACTCTGTCCCCAAAAAATAAAAAATAGATAAACATAAGGCTAGTTTGGCTGGGCATGGTGGCTCACGCCCGTAATCCCAACACTTTGGGAGGCTGAGACGGGCGGATCACTTGAGGACAAGAGTTGAATACCAGCCTCAAGACCAGCCTGGGCAATATGGGAAACCCCGTCTCTACCAAAAATACAAAAAAAATAGCTGGGTGTGGTGGCATGTGCCTGTGGTCCTAGCTACTCAGGGGGCTGAAGTGGGAGGAATGCTTGAACCCAGGAGGCAGAGGTTGCAGTGAGCTGAGATCATGCCACTGCACTCCAGCCTGGTGACAGAGTGAGACTCCATTATAATAATAATAGGCTAATTTATATCCTGCTGAGTCTCTCATAGCACCATTCTTTTCCTTTATAGCATTTAATCTCAAATCGTAATTACATATTTATGTGATTATTTGATTATCTTATCTCTCCTCCTAGACTGTACACTCTTTGCAAGCAGAAACTATATCTGTTTGGCTTACTGAAGTATCCTGCACTTTGCTGAGGCCTGGCTCATAGTCTGTGCTTAATAAGTATTTATTAATCAATCTGCATAAATTACAGGTGTCATTTTATACGCAAGCACCTAAAACACCTAATCAGCCTAGCTAATGTCCCAATCTTTTTTTTTTTTTCTTTTGAGATAGGCTCTGTTGCCCAGGCTGGAGTACAGTGGTGCAATCACAGCCCACTGCAGCCTTGACCTACTGGGCTCAAGAGATCCTCCCACCCCAGTCTCCTCTCCTGAGTAGCTGGGACTACAGGTTTGTGCCACCATGCCTAGCTAATTTTTGTATTTTTTGTGGAGAAGGAGTTTTGCCATGTTGCCCAGGCTGGTCTCAAACTCTTGGGCTCAAGTGATCCACTTGCCTCGGCCTCCCAAAGTCCTGGGATTACAGGTGTGAGCCACTGCTCTCAGCCCTACAGTTTGTTTTAAGTTAGGTTGAGGATCTGTCTCACTTCATAACTAGGGCTGTGACCCTCACCTCTGGCCCCAGTGCTTTATATTAGGATGAAATTACTGAAAAGAATTCACAGAAAAATCAAATTATCAAATGAGTCTTATTTGCATTTCAAATAAAGGGAATTCTACAGTATGGGTCTTGACACTGGCCTTTTGGAATGTGCCTGAGGGGACAGAGGTGTGCATCAAGTCTGTGGAGGTGCCTCTCAGGATGCAGTGCTCTGGAAGGTGTGGGGCTGGATCTGGGGCTAGTCTCATGGTGAGTGGCCCTTGAGGCACAGTGGAGGCTGACACTAAGTGAGGGCTTACCACTCTTTCAGTGCCAAGTCTTATTGCCCAACCTGTATAGCTACAACTACAAACTGATACATACCAATGCTCTATGAATAGCCATCATTAAATTTGCTTGCCAGAAATGATACGGGAGAACCCCTTTTGAACCCTCCCTTCCTCAGTATGAGTTGTTCATGAGTGGTGAGGACTTCCTAACATCTGGAGCTCAGCCACTCACCCAGTGTGACACACTGCCCAGGGAAAAGTGCCATCTTCAGATACGCTCAGCAAGTGCTGGGATTCACCAGCCTACTGGGCCTTAGCTTGAAGTTACTTTCTCAGAAAACTTACTCTCTTGGCCCCAGCCTGTACCGATGATGTCCCCAAAAGTAAGCTTACAGGTTTTTTTGGTTTTGTTTTAAAGGAAAGAGACTTCTAATTCACACATATCCATTTAGTTTGATTACAGAACTGAATTTGCAAGGTGTGAACAGGTTGTTCTATGTCCTTGGGCACAACTACTTAAGGTGATTAAAAATTAAGGTATAATTTACATACAGTTAAAAACACAGATCTTAAATATTCAATTTGATGAGTTTTGACAGTTGTACCACCATGTAACCCAAGCACCAAACAAGATACAGAACATTTCCATCACTCTAGAATGTAGCCTTGTGCCCCTTTCTGTTCGATTCCCTCCACCTCAGCCACCACCGCCACTGCCGCCTTCTGACTAGTGTTGCTATAAATAAGGCTGGCTTATTCCTGAATTTCAAAAAAGTGGAATTCTACAGTATGGGTCTTCTGTGTGTGGGCCTGCCATCTTTCACTCTACGTAATGTTTTTAAGATTCATACAGGCTAGGCGAGGTGGTTCATTGTAATCCCAGCACTTTAGAAGACTGAGGCAGGGGGATCACTTGAGGCCAGCAGGTTGAGACCAGCCTGGGCAACACAGTGAGACTCACATCTCTACAAAAAATTAATAAAATTTTTAAAAAGAAAAAAATTCATTAATAGTTAATTCCTTTTTACTGTTTTACTGTATTCCATTGTGTGACATCATAATTTATGATGTGAACATTTGTTTCTAGTGTGGGGCCATTATGAATAAGGCTGCTGTGAACATTTGTATAATTTTTTTTGTGGACTTATGTTTTTATTTTCTTAGATAAATATCTATAAGTGGAGTTGCTGTGATTGGGTTGATATATGTTTAACTATAAGAAACTGTCAATTTTCCAAAGTGGTTGTACTGTTTTACATTCCCACCAAGAATGTATGGGAGTTCCATTTGCCACATATCCTCTCCAAACTTCAGGATTGTAAGTCTTTTTTTTTTTTTTGAAATGGAATTTCACTCTGTGGCCCAGGCTGGAGTGCAATGGCGTGATCTTGGCTCCCTGCAACCTCCGCCTCCTGGGTTCAAGCAATTCTCCTGCCTTAGCCTCCTGAGTAGCTGGGATTACAGGCATGCACCACCACACCAGGCTGTTTTTGTATTTTCAGTAGACATGGGGTTTCACCATGTTGGCCAGGATGGTCTTAAACTCCTGACCTCAGGTGATCCACCCATCTCGGCTTCCCACAGTGCTGGGATTACAGGCATGAGCCACTGCGCCCAGACATTTTTTTTTTTTTTGAGATGGAGTCTCGTTCTGTTGCCCAGGCTGGAGTGCAGTGGCGCGATCTCGGCTCACTGCAAGCTCCACCTCCTGGGTTTACACCATTCTCCTTCCTCAGCCTCCCGAGTAGCTGGGACTACAGGTGCCCACCACCATACCTGGCTAATTTTTTTGCATTTTTAGTACAGATGGGGTTTCACCATGTGTTAGCCAAGATGGTCTCAATCTCCTGACCTCATCATCTGCTGATTTGTTGGAGTTCTGCAGACAAGTCCTTTGTTACATATATATTCAGCTCATATTTTTTCCCAACCTGTGGCTTGCATTTTCATTTTTTTAATGATGTATTTTAATGAGCAGAAATTATTTTAAATTTTGAAATCCAGTTTTCAATGAGTTAGTGCTTTTTGTGTCCTGTCCAAGAAATCCTTACCCCATGATTTCAAAAAGTACTCTCTGATGTATTTTTCCAGAAGCTTTATGGTTCTGGCTTCTACATTTAGGTCTTTGATCTGTCTTGAATTAATTTTTGCATATAACAGTGAGAGAGAGGGGTTAAGGTTGTTTGCCATATGGATATCCAATTGTTCCAACATCATTTCTTAAGAAGAATTTTTTTCCCCATTGAATTGATTTAATGCTTTGGCTGAAAATCAGTTTACCGCATTTGTGTGACTTGCAGGGTAAAGATAGTATTACAAGGCTGTAACTTTGTCTATAGAAATCTCTAATGGCTCTTTTTAAAAGTCCGGCACTGAGAAATAAAAAGCATATTTTGTAATTTAAAAAAGTATGGTCAGGCCAGGTGCAGTGGCTCACACCTGTAATCCCAGCACTTTGGGAGGCCGAGGCAGGCAGATCTCACAAGGTTAGGAGTTCAAGACCAGCCTGGCCAATGTGGTGAAACCCCATCTCTACAAAAAATACGAAAATTAGCTGGGCGTGGTGGCACGCGTCTGTAATCCCAGCTACTCAGGAGGCAGAAGAATTGCTTGAACCCCGGAGGCGGAGGTTGCAGTGAGCTGAGATTGCACTACTGCACTCCAGCCTGGGTGACAGAGCAAGACTCCGTCTCCAAAAAAAAAAAAAAAAAAAAAAAAAAATCACAGGGAAAACCATAACAGGCACTTTTTTTTTTTTTTAAAGACAGAGTTTCACTCTGTTGCCCAGCCTGGAGTGCAGTGGCGTGATCTCGGCTTACTGCAACCTCCGCCTCCCAGGTTCAAGTGATTCTCGTGCCTCAGCCTCCTGAGTAGCTGGGACTACAGGCATCTGCCACCGTGCCCTGCTAATTTTTTGTATTTTTAGTAGAGACAGAGTATCACGATGTTGGCCAGGCTGGTCTCGCACTCCTGACCTCAAGTGATCCGCCCGCCTTGGCCTCCCAAAGTGCTGGGATTACAGGTGTGAGCCACCACACCCAGCCTATTACAGGTACATTTTTTAAAAGCTTGGATGGAACCACCCAGGCTCCATTCATCTATAAATTTCTGAAGAGCTAGCTCGCTGCTGCTAATAGGATCGGGGAGACACAATCCCAGAACAAGTAATGACACTTGAAAAAACCTGTAGGTAGGCCGGGCACAGTGGCTCATGCCTGTGTTCTCAGCACTTTGCGGGGCTGAGACGGGTGGATAACTTGAGGCCAGGAGTTCAAGACCAGCGTGGCCAACTTGGCAAAACCCTGTCTCTACTGAAAATACAAAAATTAGCTGGGCATGGTGGCACATGCCTGTAATCTCAGCTACTTGGGAGGCTGAGGCAGGGGAATTGCTTGAACCTGGGAGGCGAAGGTTGCAGTGAGCTGAGATCATGCCACTGCACTCCAGCCTGTGCAACAAAGTGGTATTGTGTCTAAAAAAAGAAAAGAAAAAACTGGCAGGTGATCAAAAGTATTCTTGAAGATATACTGAGAGGTATTTAGGATGAATAATGGATACCATGGCAGGGAAAACAACTATTCAACTCCTATATTTCTCTTTCATCAGAGACCCAGCTGGAAGGACCATGTGCAGGGAAGGTAGCATACCCAGTGCCCAGTGGGTTTGTTTCCTCTGATCAATTTGAATTACATCCCACGGGTCTCAGAAAAGTAGCAGCTGACCATGATATACTCCATAAACTACTGTCAATAAGCCTTGAGGCACTGTGGAGCAGAGGCAGGTGCCAGATGATAGGCGATACACAATGTCTGTGATGTTTGAGCCTGATGCTGGTGATTCCTCAGAACTATGCAAGAACATCTCATCAAACAAATGATCCCTGAGCACCTAGAAAGAGAACTGGAGAACACTGCAAGGTGTGTGGATTTATAAAGGACATCATCATCTAACATTTATTAAGGCCTAACTCTGCGTCAGGTGCCTGTACACATCTGGTTGTTGGCCTTGTGGATATTATGGTCAGTTCTGACTGTGTGTGCACTTGGCAACAATTTGGTTTTTTTAGTATGCTTGCTGGATTATTAGTAACCTTGAGAGGAGTGCCAAATATAAATATCATTTATTTAAATGTGAGCTGTGGGGGTTTTTTGTAGTTTCTCATCCCATTGGGCAAAAAGAGAAATTAGAGCTAGTATACTTCTGTGAAATTGTAATTACTGTACTTGAAATCACTAATCCAAAAAACGATGGCAGCCTCAGTTTCCTCATCTGTAAAATGAAGATGATAATAATGGCACCTGCCTCTGGAAGTTATAATTGTTAAATCAGATGATGCCTGTAAAGCACGGGGCACGTAATGTTTACTCAAAAAGAGATGTTGTTACGCTGATCTCATTTTCAGCTGACACAAAGCTGATAGGGACTGTGAGTAAATATCCAAAATTATCTCAGCTGGTAAACAGTCACCCAAATTAAACTAAATGAAATTTATTAGAGTGAAAATTTAAAGTACTGAACTCGGGGTCAAAAAACTATAATTTGTACTCCCAAGTTCATAGCAGCATTATGGACATAGTAAAATGTAGAAGCAACCCGAGCATTCACTGACAGATAAATGGATAAGCAAAATGTGGTATCTACACACGATGGAATATTATTCAGCCTTTATAAAAGGAAGGAAAATCTGACACATGCTACAACATGGATGAACCTTGAGGACATTACGTTGAGTGAAATCAGCCAGACATAGAAGCACAAATACTGTATGATTCCACTTATGTGAGGTACCTAGGGCAGTCAGATTCAGAGACAGAAAGTAGAATGGTGGTTGCCAGAGGCTGGGCAGATGGGTAATGGGGAGTTATGTCATCTCTTCCAGGAAGTCTTTCCTGCTGTACACTGCCTCTAGCCCCTGTAGTTAATGGTGCTCTTCTCTGCAGCAGAGGCAAGTTTCTGTTGCTCTGCCTGTCTACCGTATGACAGATTTGCTCAAGTGCCTGTCTGATCTGTGGAGTTCTTTGAGGGTACAGGTAACATCTGATTCATCTTTTCAGTGTCAAAATCTGCAAGAAATTGTGTTTTATCCTCAAGTCACCTCCTGGTGGTAATTCCAGACAGAAAGGGGCAGGGGTGACAGTTCCTGCCAGTTGAGATTGCCTCCTTTAAAGAACATTTCCAGACATTCTGCCAAACTATACCTTCTATATTTATCTCATTTGACACACCTCTTTACAAGGAATGCTAGGAAATACAGGGTTTTTTTTTCCTTTTTGTTTTGTTTTGTTTGAGACAGAGTTTTGCTCTTGTTGCCCAGGCTAGAGTGCAAAGGCGCTATCTCGGCTCACCACAATCTCCACTTCCTGGGTTCAAGCGATTCTCCTGCCTCAGCCTCCCAAGTGGCTGGGATTACAGGCATGCGCCACCATGCCCAGCTAATTTTGTATTTTTAGTAGAGATGGGGTTTCACCATGTTGGTCAGGCTGGTCTGGAACTCCCAACCTCAGGTGATCCGCCCGCCTCGGCCTCCCAAAGTGCTAGGATTACAGGCATGAGCCACCGTGCCTGGCCAGGAAATACAGGTTTTAACTCTGTACTTTAAAACCCCAACGTTATAAAGACTGTTGGCAGGAAAGAAGAATTCTTAGGCACCTTCTGCTGAGGGTCTAACCACTATACAAGCTGCCTAATGAGTGAGTGACCTCTAAAGTTATCCACTGACTCCAAAATTCCCAGAATCTGATTTCTCACACACAGTGAGGTGTGTGATTCTTTTTTTACTGTAATCCTGGCTACTGGCCGGACGCAGTGTCTTACTCCTGTAATCCCAGCACTTTGGGAGGCCGAGGCAGGCAGATCATGTAAGGTCAGGAGTTCAATACTAGCCTGGCCAACATGGTAAAACCCCATCTCTACTAAAAAATACAAAAATTAGCCAGGCACGGTGGCACACGCCTATGATCCCAGCTACTCGGGAGGTTGAGGCAGGAGAATCACTTGAACCCAGGAGGCAGAGGTTGTAGTGAGCTCAGATTGTGCCACTGTGCTCCAGACTGGGCAACAGAGCGAGACTCCATCTCAAAAAAAAAAAAAAAAAAAAAAAATCCTGGCTACCTTCATGACAATACTGTGTCACTTGGAGTTCCTGGGCCTTATAACAGAGCGTAGGGCAGGGGTCAGCAAATCTTTTCTGTAAAGGGCCAAATTGTAAATTTTTTTTTTTTTTTTAAGACAGAGTCACTCTGTTGCCCAGGCTGGAGTGCAGTGACGTGATCTGTGTTCACTGCAACCTCTGCCTCCCAGGTTCAAGTGATTCTTCTGCCTCTGCCTCCTGAGTAGCTAGGATTACAGGCGCACACCCTGAAGCCTGGCTAATTTGTGTATTTTTAGTAGAGACAGTGTTTCACATGTTGGTCTCAAACTCCTAGCCTCAAGCAATCCGCCTGCCTCAGCCTGTCAAAGTGCTGGGATTATAGGTGTGAGCTACTGTACCGGCCTCCAAATTTTAAGTATTTTAAGCTGTGTGGGCCGTATGGCTTCTGTTGTACCTATTCTGCTGTTGGTGGTACAAAAGCAACCATAAATAAAGGAGTAGGTAAACAAATGGGTATGACTGTGTTCTGTCATACCCATAGAACTATTTACAAAAACAATTACCAGATTGGATTTCTCCCACCCCTGTGATAGGCAGTGGGTCGTGGCCTCTAGTTTGGCAGAAGCTGGGGTTCTACAGACTAGATACACAGAAGGTAAGATGATGTTCAGGCAGTCTGGGAAAAAACAATTCACAAATCTCAGCCTCCACACCAAAGTCTCAACAGTCGGGCCTTTTGGGTTCCATGTTTCTCTTAAGGACACTGCAGTTTCTCAGTCACTTAGGCTTAAAACTTCAGGGTCTTTTTTTTTTTTTTTTTTTTTTTAAGTGGGGTCAGTCACATTGATTGAAGTATAATTTACAGAACAGTGAAGTTTATCCTCTTTCTGTATATTCTGTGCTATCAGTTTTGACAAATGCTGTCATGTAATTGCCACTCTAGACAAGATACAGAACAGTTTCATCACCCCACAAAAATTCCCCTGTGCCCCTTTGTTGTCTACACTTAGCCCCAGTTCCAGCCCTTGACAACCACTGATCTACTCTTTGTCCCTATAGTTTTGCTTTTCCATTATGGCATTTAAATGGGATCACACAGTATGGTGCCTTTAAGTAGGGCATCTTTCAGTTAGCAGAATGCATTTGAGATTTGTTCATTGTGGCATATATCCATAGTATGTTCTTTCTATTGCTGAATAGTATCCATTGGCGTTGATATACTACTGTTTATCTGTTTACATATTGAAGGATATTTGTGTTGATTACAAGATGTGGCAATTATGAATAAAGCTGCTGTAGACATTCACATATAGGTTTTTGTGTGAATATAAGTTTTCATTTCTCTTGATAAGTACTAAACCTAGAAGTAGGATTGCTAGGTTGTGTGATAGGTATTATTTAGCTTTATAAGATGGCAAACTTTTCCAAAGTGGCTTTATTATTTTACATTTTCACCATTAATGAATAGTTGCTTCCTACCCTTGCCAGTATTTGATATCAGGTTTTCTGAATTTCAGACATTGTAATGTGTATTCAATAAGTTTTAATTTGTATTTCTTTTTTTTTTTTTTTTTTTTTTTGAGACAGAGTCTCACTCAGTCACCCAGGCTGGAGTGCAGTGGCACAATCTCGGCTCACTACAACCTCCGCCTCCTGGGTTCAAGTGATTCTCCTGCCTCAGTCTCCTGAGTAGCTGGGATTACAGGCATGCACCACCATGCCTGGCTAATTTTTTTTTTTTTTTTCTAGTAGGAACGGGGTTTCACCATGTTGGCCAGGCTGGTCTCGAACTCCTGATCTCGGGTGATCCGCCCGCCTCGGCCTCCCAAAGTGCTGGGATTACAGGCATGAGCCACTGAACCCAGCCTTAATTTGTTTTGTGTTTGTTTGTTTTGTTTTTTTGAGATGGAGTCTTGCTCTGTCACCCAGGCTGGAGTGCAGTGGCACAATCTCAGTTCACTGCAACCTCTACCTCACGACTTCAAGCAGTTCTCCTGCCTCACTCTTCCAAGCAGCTGGGATTACAGGCGCCCGCCACCATGCCTGGCTAATTTTTGTGTTTTTAGTAGAGACAGGGTTTCACCATGTTGGCCAGGCTGGTCTCAAACTCCTGACCTCGGGTGAGCCACCGTGCCCGGCCTTAATTTGTATTTCTAATTAATGCTGTCTAATGACTACTGATACGGTAAATTATAGTAATTGATTTTATTTTTTAAATTAAATTTAATTTTTTTTTTTGAGACGGAGTCTCACTGTGTTGCCTAGGCTGGAGTGCAGTGGCACGATCTCAGCTCACTGCAACCTCTGCTTCCCGAGTTCAAGCAGTTCTCCTGCCTCAGCCTCCTAAGTAGCTGAGACTACAGGCACATGCTGTCATGACCGACTAATTTTTTTGTATTTTAGTAGAGATGGGGTTTTACCTTGTTGCCCAGGCTGGTCGCAAACTCCTGAGCTCAGGCAATCTGCCCACCTTGGCCTCCCAAAGTGCTGGGATTATAGGCGTGAGCCACCGCGCCTGGCCTAGTTTTTATTTTTTTGAGGCAGGGTCATGCTCTTGTTGCCCAGGCTGAAGTGTAGTGGCGCAAAAATGGCTCACTGCAACCTCCACCTCCCAGGCTCAAGTGTTCCTCCCTCCTGAGCCTCCTGAGTAGCCACAGGTGTGTGCCACTGCACCTGGCTTTTTTTGTTTGTTTTTTGTAGAGACAGGGTTTCACCATGTTCACCAGGCTGGTCTTGAACTCCTGGCCTCCCAAAATTCTGGGATTACAGGTGAGCCACTGCACCTGGCCTTTTTTTTTTTTCTTTTTCAGTTAAACATTTTGCTATCCAGGCTGGGCGTGGTGGCTTGCTCCTGTTATCCCAGCACTTTGGGAGGCTGAGGCTGGTGGATCGCTTGAGGCCAGGAGTTTGAGACCAGCCTGGCCAACATGGCAAAACCCCTTCTCTACAAAATGTACAAAAATTAGCCAGGCATGGTGGTACACATCTGTGGTCCCAGCTACTCGGGTGGCTGAGGCACGAGAATCACCTGAACCCAGGAGGCGGAGGTTGCAGTAAGCCGAGATTGCGCCATTGCATTCCAGTCTGGGTGACAGAGTGAGACTCTGTCTCAAACCAAACTAACAAACAAAAAAACCCCACATTCTCCTATGCAATAGTAGTTGATTTTAGAATGTTGAGCCAGCCTTGCATTCCTGGGATTAAACCCCTCTTGGTCATGGTGTATTTTTTTTTTTATTTTTATTTATTTTTGTTTTGTTTTGTTTTTTAGAGACGAAGTCTTGTTCTGTTGCCCAGGCTGGAGTGCCAGTGGTGCGATCTCAGCTCACTGCAGCCTCTGCCTCTTTGGTTCCAGCGATTCTGCTGCCTCAGCCTCCTGGGTAGCTGGGACTACAGGTGCCCGCCATCACGTCTGGCTAATTTTTTGTATTTTTAGTAGAGACGGGGTTTCACCATGTCAGCCAGGATGGTCTCAATCTCCTAACCTCATGATCCGCCCGCCTCGGCCTCCCAAAGTGCTGGGATTACAGGTGTGAGCCACCACGCCCAGCCACATTGCTAGATTTAATTTGCTAATATTTTGTTGAGGATTTTTGTGCCTAAGTTTATGAGACGTATTGGTCTATAGTTCAGTTATTTATTTTATTTTATTTTTTTGGCTCTCCCACCCTGCTGATAATCCCAAATCCTAGTGATAACTGTCTGCTCCATTTCATTCCCTCCATTAGACCCTCCTTATGTCTTACTTGATATCCTAACTGGTTCTCTGTGTCTAATGTCTCCTAAACTCTATCCTACCTACGTCTTTCTGCCAAATTAAAGAAAAAAAATGCAGGCCGGGCACAGTGGCTCACGCCTGTAACCCCAACACTTTGGGAGGCCGAGGTGGGCAGATCACCAGAGGTCAGGAGTTCGAGACCAGCCTGGCCAATATGGGGAAACCCCGTGTCTACTAAAAATGCAAAAATTAGCTGGGCATGGTGGCGCACACCTGTAATCCCAGCTGCTCGGGAAGCTGAGGCAGGAGACTTGCTTGAACCTGGAAGCAGAGGTTGCAATGAGCCAAGATCACGCCACTGCACTCCAGCCTGGGTGACAGAGCAAGACTCCATCCCAAAGAAAAAGAAAAAGAAAAAAAATCCAATGGTTCTTATTGCTTACCTGCATTAGTCAAGGTCTAGACAGGAAACAGTGTACTCAAAGGGTTAATTAAAAACTCTTTAATGAAGGGATTATTCACAATAGTGTGAGTAGTAAAGGAAACATACAAGGGATAGTGGAGCACCCAGGGACTGGCAAGGTAGTGTCCCCACCCTAGGTGCAATGACGGAGTGGGGATGTGTCACTGGAACCCAGCAAAAGCAATGGTCATGGGAGAGAGGGGTCCTCCAAAGGAGCTGTGACCTTGGTTAAGGAACACAGCTCTGCCAGAACCATATCCTGGCAGGGAGAGAAGGCAGAAAATAAACACCTTGGCCTTTCTTCCTGCTCGCTGATCTCTTCCTGGTTCTTTCCCTTGGCTGGACTCAGATGGAAGCCAGAGGACCTGGAGCCCAGGGCTTTAGATACTGACCTTCTGACTCCAGAGACAAAAAGCAGGGCAGAGAGGATCAGGTAGGGAAGGAGGAGCAGACCAAGAATACTGAGCACACCCACCTGTCAAAGTCCAAACTCTTGAGATTAACACTTTACGCCACCAGTTCTGGCTCCTACTCACCTTGCTGACTTGTCACCCCTGAAATTAGGACTTTTCATCTTTTTATGTCCCACAGCTCCCTCGTTAGCTCCTCAGAAAAGGTGAGACATTGACCAGATTAGTATTGGTTTTGAACAGTGGATCAGAGGCAAACAGTCACCCCCAGAGCAGACAGTGGAAGGAACTTGCCTGGCTCACACTCATGAGGAAGGATGGAAGAAGAGTTGCTCCACACATGCACATGTTACAAAATGACTGTTTTTCTTTCTTGTTTTTATAGAGGCTCAGAGAAGTGAAGTAACCTGCTCAAGGTTTCATGCTGGTTGTAGCAGGTCATGCACACAGCCAGGCATGGAACCCTGGGAGAGTTACCTCGCCTCTTTGAGCATGTTTTCTCATCTGTACAACAGGGTTGCATGGACCTAGGGACAGACTAAACACTGGCTGCCCTATTATACTCACTTCATATTAGCTCAGAATTATGACCCTCATATTTCTACCCAACTTTTGAAGAAGAGACATCTAAGTCAGTCACAGATAGTTAATAGATATCTTTTTTTCAGAAAAAGATTCCCTATGTACTGACTCATATCTAATTGGCCAGGCCCAATTATAAGTATTCTACAAATATTAACTCAATCCTTAAATCCCCTGTGAGGTAGATAAAATTTCCCCATTTTACAGATGAGGAAATGGAGATACAGAGTGACTAAAGGACTTACCTGAGGTCACCCAGCTGGAAAGTGACAGAGCCAGGATTTGAACCCAGGCAAGGCCTTGTCAAATTGTATATAGCCTGTCCTGCCAAGGCACACTTCATTCCTGACCAGCATGTGGTGATGGGAAATGCATGTGGTCTTGGCAGGACTGGGTTTGTGGAGATCTTTGGAGGCATCTGAAGGATATGTGCAAGGATGTTAAAGACAAAGAGTGGGGAAATTTTAGGGGTGAGAAAGGGTAGCCACTGAAATTAACAAGGAAAACCAGCTCTGCCTGCTTGGGCAGGAAATACCTAGTCAGCAAGCCTGCCTGCCTTCATGCCATCTGGCTTCCTCAGGGGCCAGCCAATACCCCTTTATGGGAGTTGATGAAGCTTCCCTTTGAGTCAGTGGCAGTAAAACAGGTTATTAAAATTTTTTCGGCCGGGCGCAGTGGCTCATGCCTATAATCCCGGCACTTTGGGAGGCCGAGGCAGGCGAATCACGAGGTCAGGAGATCCAGACCATCCTGGCTAACATGGTGAAACCCCGTCTCTACTGAAAATACAAAAAATTAGCCAGGCGTGGTGGTGGGTGCCTGTAGTCCCAGCTACTCGGGAGGCTGAGGCAGGAGAATGGCGTGAATCCAGGAGGCAGAGCTTGCAGTGAGCCAAGAGCGCGCCACTGCACTCCAGCCTGGGTGACAGAGCAAGACTTTGTCTCAAAAAAGAAAAAAAATTCTAGTCCATTCTGTTGTTTTAAGCTACCGATACTTATATATATTTTTCACTTCATATTGGCTCAAAATTATCATCCTCATATTCCTACACAGCTTTTGAAGAGGAGACATCTAAGTTGGTCATAGATACGTAATAGATCATTAAAAAAAAAAAAAAAAAAAAGATTCCCGGCCGGGCGCAGTGGCTCACGCCTGTAATCCTAGCACTTTGGGAGGCTGAGGCGGGAAGATCACGAGGTCAAGAGATCGAGACCATCCTGTCCAACATGGTGAAACCCCGTCTCTACTAAAAATACAAAAAATTAGCCAGGCATGGTGGCAGGCTCCTGTAATCGCAGCTACTTGGAAGGCTGAGGCAGGAGAATCGCTTGAACCTGGGAGGTGGAGGTTGCAGTGAGCCGAGATCGTGCCATTGCACCACTCCAGCCTGGGCAAAAAGAGCGAAACTCCATCTCAAAAAAAAAAAAAAGGTTCCCTATGTAGTGGGTACATATATATTCCCTATATATACCCAAATATAACTAGGGTGAGAAGGAACACGGTGTGAGAGTGGAGGAGGTGTGCCCTGGGCATGAATTTAGAGAAGACATGGACTGTGTCTCACTCCCTTAGCCCTGTAACAATTGGTAATTAATGACCAACAAAATTTGGCTGGGCACAGTGGCTCATGCCTGTAATCTTAGCACTTTGGGAGGCCGAGGCAGGAGGATCACCTGAGGTCAGGAGTTCGAGACCAGCCTGGCCAATATGGTGAAACCCTGTCTCTACTAAAAATACAAAAATTAGCCAGGTATGGTGGTGCATGCCTGTAATCCCAGCTACTCGGGAGGCTGAGACAGGAGAACTGCTTGAACCCAGGAGGCTGAGGTTGCAGTGGGCCAAGATCATGCCACAGCACTCCAGCCTGGGTGACAGAAATGAGACTCCGTCTCAAAAAAAAAAAAAAAAACTTAAGTAGAATCTCACTACTTACCTAATGCTGCATGCTTGACACTGTCAAGCTCCTATAATAGCCATAACCTGTAAATAACCAAGACACCTGTAAAAGCAGACAGTGACCAAAATAGCTGAAGGGAGTCCAGGACATGAAAATTGTAGAAGATAACTGTGTGTTTGACCTGTTTTCTAAGAAAACTAGTAGAGAAGCCTGTAGGGGCAGAATTAGCAAAGAGAAAAGAGAGAGATAGTGGCTGGGCTCAGTGGCTCATGCCTGTAATCCCAGCACTTTGGGAGGTCAAGGCGGGTGGATCACCTGAGGTCAGGAGTTCAAGACCAGCCTGGCCAACATGGTGAAACCCTGTCTCTACTAAAAATACAAAAATTAGCTGGGTATGGTGGCGTGTGCCTGTAACCCCAGCTACTGAGGTAGTAGCTGAGGCAGGGAGAATCGCTTGAACCGGAGCGGCAAAGGTTGCAGTGAGCCGAGATTGCACCATTACGCTCCAGCCTAGGTGACAGAGTGAGACTCCGTCTCAAAAAAAAAAAAAAAAAAGAGAGAGATGGAGAAAGTAGAAAAGGAAACAAGGTGACTGAGTGGCCACAGACAGTTTACCATCAGAAAGAATGAAAGCTGGTTAAAATAAAACAACCCCAGTGAGAGTACAGGAGGCAAGCCAAGCTTCACAGTCACAGAGTGGAGACAAGAGGCACGAAATTGGCAGGGATCTGGAGTTAGAGGCAGCCCAAGTCGTGTGTAATTTAGTGGTTCACAAAGGAACAGGTGTACTTCAGATAGAATCGAGCAGTACAGGATGTTATACTGGGCTATGCTGACAAACCATCCCCTACTATAGACATTTTCTTAGTCCAGTACACTTGTGTCTACAGTAGGAGCAAAAGAGATGCTGGGCTTGAAAATGAAGTTAAGAAAACAATTTCGCCAGCCGTGGTGTCTCATGCCTATAATCCCATGCTGGTGCTTTGGGTGGCCGAGGTGGGAGGATCACTTGAAGCCAGGAATTTAAGACCAGCCTGGGCAACATAGTAAGATGCTGTCTCTATATTAAAATAAAATTAAAAAAAACTTTTTTATTAAAAAGCCAGGCTCAGTGGCTCACGCTTATAATCCCACCACCTTGGGAGGCTGAGCTGAGAGAATCGCTTGAGGCCAGAGTTTGAGACCAGCCTAGGTAACACAGTGAGACCCCGTCTCTACAAAAAATAAAAAAATTAGGCCAGGCTCAGTGGCTCATGCCTGTAATCCCAGCACTTCTGGAGGCCCAGGCGAGCGGATCCCCTGAGGTCAGGAGTTTGAGACGAGCCTGGCGAACATGGTGAAACCCTGTCTCTACTAAAAATACAAAAAAATTAGCCAGGTGTGATGGCGTGTGCCTGTAATCCCAGCCAGTCAGGAGGCTGAGGCAGGAGAATCGCCTCAGCCTCAGAGCTCGGGAGGTGGAAGTTGCAGTGAGCCAAGATTGCACCACTGCATTCCAGCCTGGGTGATAGAGCAAGACTCTGTCTTAAAAAAAAAAAAATATGTCCTAAATGCCACTGGATTATGGGGGTTGGTTTTTGTTTGTTTGTTTGTTTTTTGTTTTTGAGACAGAGTCTTTCTGTTGCTCTGTCACCCAGGCTGGAGTGCAATGGCATGATCATAACCCACTATAGCCTGAAACTCCTGGGCACAAGTAATCCTCCCACCTCAGCCTCCCAAAGTGCTGGGATTACAGGCATGAGGCATTGCACCCAGCAGCCACTGAATTGTTCACTTTAAAATGGTTAATTTTGGCTGGGTACAGAGTTTCAGTATGGAATGATGAAGAAGTCGTGGAGGTGGATGTTGGTGATGGTTGCACAATACGAATGTATTAGTGCACTGAACTGTACACCTAAAAATGGTTTAAAATGGTACATTCTGTAATGTACATTTTTCCACTTCCCAAAAAAGATTCTAGCCAGGCACCATGGCTCATGCCTGTAATCCCAGCAATTTGGGAGGCCAAGGCAGGAGGATTGCTTGAGCCCAGGAGTTTGAGACCAGCTTGGGCAACATGATGGAACCCTGTCTCTACAAAAAACACAAAAAATTAGCCAGGTATGATTAGCAGGGCGTGATGACACGCACCTATAGTCCCAGCCACTTACTTGAACCCAGGAGGCGGAGGTTGCAGTGAGTCGAGATCGCACCACTGGACTCCAGCCTGGGTGACAGAGTGAGACTCTGTGTCAAAAAAAAAAAAAAAAACCAAAAAGCCAGGTGTGGTGGCTAATTTGAAATAAGGTTCTTTGTCTGAGTTATAAGTGGTCCTGGGCTAAATATGCAGATGCAGTGCTACTCCCTGGATTTGGCTAGATCAGGGAGCTTGTGCTGGTGTCCCATTAGTAGGACCAGAGGTACATATATCTGTCACTTTGTGTTTGAAATGCAAGCTTTTTATTTAAAAAGTGAGAAAGGATTCCTTTTAGAACCACATTTTCCTTTTTTTTTTGTTTTTGTTTTTGAGACAGAGTCTCAATCTGTCGCCCAGGCTGGAGTGCAGTGGCGCAATCTCGGCTCACTGCAAGCTCTGCCTCCTGGGTTCACGCCATTCTCCCGCCTCAGCCTCCTGAGTAGCTGGGACTGCAGGCGCCCGCCATCACGCCTGGATAATTTTGTTTTTGTATTTTTAGTAGAGACGGGGTTCTACCATGTTAGCCAGGATGGTCTCGATCTCCTGACCTCGTGATTCGCCCTCCTCAGCCTCCCAAAGAGCTGAGATTACAGGCATGAGCCACCGTGCCCGGGCTTTTTTTTTTTTTTTTAAATTATTCCCCTTTATCCCCTTTCTCTACTCTGGTTTCCCTATCCCCTGTAAATGTATGTATCCTTTCATTTGTATAAGTTCCTATGAAGCATTTTTGTTTCTGTGCATGTGTGTGGGTTTTTGTTTTTTTTGTTTTGTTTGAGACAGAGTCTTGCTCTGTCACCCAAGCTGGAGTGCAGTGGCATTATCTCAGCTCACTGCAACCTCTGCTTCCTGGGTTCAAACGATTCTCCTGCCTCCGCCTCCTGAGTAGCTGGGACTACAGGCGTGCACAATCACACCCAGCTAATTTTTTTATTTTTTAGTATAGATGGGGTTTTGCCATGTTGATCAGGCTGGTCGTGAACTGATCTCAGGTGATCCACCCACCTCTGCCTCCCAAAATGCTGGAATTACAGGCGTGAGCCACCGCACTCAGCCTGTGTGTGTATTTTTAGTTTATATAAATAATGTATTAGAGCTTGCTATGTTTTCTTTTTTTTTTACCAAGTTCATTCATGTGACTGTATTCATCTAGTATTGTTTCTAACTTGCAGAGAACCCCAGTGGGTATATCCCCCACACTTTACCTGCCCACTTTTGATCCCCAGATTGTCTCCAACTCTGCACCTCAGACATGATGTGGTAAATATCTTTGTATCCCTTATCAGTGGATCCCTATGAGAATTTCTTTGGGAACACACATACACACACACACGAGTAGAATTTGTGAGTCACAAAATGCATAGTTTTAATTATATATAAGGCCAGATTACTTGTTATTCAGAACAGCTGTACGATTCTGTATCACTATCAGTAGCACGTGAGGATAGAACCTCCAGTATGTTTTCAGAGGGTAACTTTGGTGTTTCATGGACGAATGTGGCCATGAGAAGCTGGTGACACCAGTGAGTAGGCGCATCCAGAAAACACTTTACTGAGCACAGTGAGTTCATTAATTTATTCATTCACTAATCAGTGGAGGGCCTGCTGTGTTTGTGGGCCTGAGGACACAAAAGAGGAGTAAGTTTAGTTCCTATTGCAAGTATATAGAAGGTCCAGAGGGAGGAGCTCCTGGTGGGGGGTACAGTCAGAAAAGATTTACAGAGGAGGGAAGATGCAGGATAGAGAGGAGTTCCAGGAGTTGGTCATCTCAAAGAAAGCAGAAGCTGTGCTATGCAGAGGGACCTGCCGCAGAGTCTTAATTTTTTTTTTTTTTTTTTTTTTTTTTTTGGGTCTAGGCACAGTGTGACTTGCTTCTGTAATCCTAGCACTTTGGGAGGCCAGGGTGGGCAGATCACTTGAGGCCAGGAGTTCGAGACCAGCCTGGGTGACATAGTGAAACCCTGTCTCTACAAAAAATGCAAAAATTAGCCAGGCACAGTGGTGTGCACCTGTAATCCCAGCTACTCAGGAGGCTGAGGTGGGAGGATCCCTTGAGCCTGTGAGGTTGAGGCTGCAGTGAGCCATGATCAAGCCATTGCACTCCAGCCTGGGCAAACAGAGCAAGAATCTGTCTCAAAATAAAAATTATGATAGTGACCAAGATCAGGAGTAGTTAGCTTTTTAAAGGTAATTGGTAGGCCAGGCACAGTGGCTCACACCTGTGATCCCAGCACTTTGGGAGGCTAAGGCAGACGGATCACCTGAGGTCAGGAGTTTAAGACCAGCCTGGCCAACATGGTGAAACCCCATCTCTACTAAAAAATATAAAAATTAGCTGGGCATGATGACACATGCCTGTAGTCCCAGTTACTCGGGAGGCTAAGGCATGAGAATCGTTTGAACCCAGGAGGCGGAGGTTGCAGTGAGCTGAGATTGTGCCACTGCACTCCAGCCTGGATGACAGAGTCATCCATCTCAAAAAAGAATCAATAAATAATTGGTAAACAAAGGGACCGTATGGTGTTTATAAAATTATTGGTAAAATGATGTTACTGAAGGTAATACATAGAAGTTAAAATAGTTGTGTTAGAGATTTTTCCCTCTTAATGACAGATTTGTCCTTTTAATCATAATACAGAGGGTGAGAAGGTTCAGGAAAGTGTACATATAACAAACAGGACATTTTGTTATGTAGATAATTTTTCACATGCGTTAAACATAGTTCAGAGGTTCTCAGCTGGTGGCTGCACACTAGGATCACCTGGGGGGCTTTAAAAGTGAACGATAAAAGTGAATGATGAAGCCAGGCATGGTGGCTCATGCCTGTAATCCCAGCACTTTGGGCAGCCGAGGCAGGCAGATCACTTGAAGTCGGGAGTTCAAGACCAGTGCCACTCCACTCCAGCCTGGGTGACAGAGCAAGACTCTGTCTCAAAAAAAAAAAAAAAAAAAAAAAAAAGTGAATAATGGTCACCTCACATCCATCAGAATGGCTAACCAACAAAAAACACCAGAAAATAACAAGGGTTGGTGAGGACGTGGAGAAATCAGAAGTCTTGCACACTGTTGGAGGGAATGTAAAATGGTACAGCCACTGTGGAAAACAGTATGGTGGTTCCTCAGAAAATTAAAAATCTAATTACCATGACCCGGCAATTCCACTTCTGGGTATATGCCCCAAACAAATGAAAGCAGAATCTAGAAGAGATTTGTACACCATGTTCATATCAGTATTATTCACAGTAGCTAAAACATGGAAGCAACCCAGGTGTCCATTGATAGAGGAATGGATCAGCCATACAATGGCATATTACTCAACCTTGAAAAGGAAGGAAGTCCTGACATATGCTACAAGGTTTGTAAGGGTGAACCTTGAAGACATTATGCTAGCCGAAATAAGCTAGTCACAAAAGCACAAATAACGCATGATTTCACTTAGATGAGGTATCTAAAGTAGTCAAATTCATAGAGACAAAGTAGAATGATGGTTGCCAGGGGCTGGGGCGGGGGTAGTGGGAATGGGAAGTTATTATTTAATGGGAATAATGGGTATTATTTAATGAGTTTTTAGTTTTGCAAGGTGAAAAGAGTTCCAGAAGTAACCATCACCAGGGTGGTGGTGATGGTTACACAACAATGTAAATTATTTATTTATTTACTTATTTATTTTATTTTATTTGAGACAGTCTTGCTCTGTCGCCCAGGCTGGAGTGCAGTGGCTTGATCTCGGCTCACTGCAACCTCCGCCTCCTGGGTTGCAGCAATTCTCCTGTCTCCACCTCCCGAGTAGCTGGAATTACAGGCACACACCACCACGCCCGGCTAATTTTTGTATTTTTAGTAGAGATGGGGTTTCACGATGTTGGTCAGGCTGGTCTCAAACTCCTCACCTCAGGTGATCCACCCACCTTGGCTTCCCAAAGTGCTGGGATTACAGGCATGAGCCACCACGCCCAGCTGTAAATGTATTTAATACCACTGATGTATATACTTAAAAATAGTTAAGATGGTCTGGGCATGGTGGCTTACGCCTGTAATCCCAGCACTTTGGGAGGCCAAGGTGGGTAGGTCGCTTGAGCTCAGGAGTTCGAGACCAGCCTGGTCAACATGGCGAAACCTCATCACTACCAAAAATACAAAAATTAGCCAGGGGTGATGACACACACCTGTAATCCCAGCTACTCATGTGGCTGAGGCAGGAGAATCGCTCGAAACCGGGAGGGGGAGGTTGCAGTAAGCTGAGATTGCGCGACTGCACTCCAGCCTGGGCAACAGAGTGAGACTGTCTTTAAAAAAAAAAACAAAAAGTAGGTCAGGCGCGGTGGCTCACGCCTGTAATCCCAGCACTTTGGGAGGCTGAGGCAGGCGGATCACAAGGTCAGGAGATCGAGACCATCTTGGCTAACACGGTGAAATCCCGTCTCTACTAAAAATACAAAAAAAAAATTAGCTGGGCGTGGTGGGGGGGCGTCTGTAGTCCCAGCTACTTGGGAGGCTGAGGCGGGAGAATGGCGTGAACCCGGGAGGCGGAGCTTGCAGTGAGCCGAGACCATGCCACTGCACTCCAGCCTGGGCGACAGAGCGAGACTCCGTCTCAAAAAAAAAAAAAGTAAATTTTATTATATTGTACTACAATTTTTAAAATTACATTAAAATTTAAAAAGAGAAAAAGAAAATGACAGTGATGTGGCCCACATCACTCTTGTCTGTTTCAGTGGGTCTAGGGTTACCAGTGATGCTAATATGGAGTGGGGAACTGCTGGTTTAGCTGGGGGAAATGTTGGATGGGGAACCCTGATATTCTGAGCACACCTACATCTCATCTTGGTTTTCCCACATGACGTTGATCCCAAGCAAAGGACTTTTGTTTGGTTTTGTTCTTTATTGTATAACCCTTGTGATCAGAAGAAAAACTCTACAATGAATAAGACAGAATCATGTCTCAGAAAATTTGGCAAAGTTCAAAAATTGAAAAGAAACAATAAAAATCGTTCATAATCCCATCAACCTCAGCAATCAATAAATTCAGGAGTATTCTAGTCCTTCTACAGCATTGAATAGAGATATTTTTATAGATATATTACAGATATCCTTATATATATACTCATACCTATTATACTTCTTTTGTGTGCTTTTTTTAAAAAAAACCCATACTTCTGATAGTGTATGTTTTCCCCTTTCAGTGACAATGTGGTGAATGTCTTTCAGGTTATTGAGGGCCTTCTACTTCATGGTTTTCAGTAACTCCACAGCATTCTTTATCTAACCCATTACTTGTATTGGACATCTAGATTGTCTCCCAGTTTTTCACTATGATAGCCAATGCTATAGTAAATATCTGTATACAAAAAAACCTTTTTTCCTTTTTTGAGACAGTCTCACTCTATTGCCCAGGCTAGAGTGCAGTGGCACTGTCATAGCTCACTGCAGTCTTGACTCCTGGGCTCAAGCGATCCTTCTACCTCAGCCTCCCAAATAGCTGGGACTATAGGCATGTGCCACCATGCCAGGCTAATTTTTTTTTTTTTTTTTTTTTTTTTAGTACAGTACAGTACAAGTTGCTTGTGCTGATCTTGAATTGTTGATCTCAAGCAATCCTCCTGCTTTGGCCCCCCAAATTGCTGAGATTGCAGACATGAGCCACCACACCCAGCCCAATAAAATCTTTTTTTTTTTCTTTTTTTCTTTTTTTGAGACGGAGTCTTGCTCTGTCGCCCAGGCTGGAGTGCACTGGCACGATCTCGGCTCACTGCAGGCTCCGCCTCCCGGGTTCACGCCATTCTCCTGCCTCAGCCTCCCGAGTAGCTGGGACTACAGGCGCCCACCACCACAACTGGCTAATTTTTTGTATTTTTTAGTAGAGACAGGGTTTCACCGTGTTAGTGAGGATGGTCTCTATCTCCTGACGGTGATCCGCCCGCCTCGGCCTCCCAAAGTGCTGGGATTACAGGCATGAGCCACTGCACCCGGCCTAATAAAATCTCTTTAAGCATACTTTTTCTTTTAGCCAGTTTGATGAAAAAAGTTTTTTGGTATTTTTTTTTCTAGTGAGCATTTTCCTATGTTTGCTACCATGAAAATTTTAATTATACTTAATCTGTATAGCAATTAGTTCTTTCACTTTCCTCTTGAACTGGTTTTTGTTTTCCATTCTTCTTTTTCTTTTTTCTTTTTTTTTTTTTGAGACGGAGTCTCATTCTGTCACACACGCTGGAGTGCAGTGGCACAATCTTGGATCACTGCAACTTTCACCTCCCAGGTTCAAGTGATTCTCCTGCCGCAGCCCCTCGAGTAGCTGAGAATACAGGCTTGCACCACCACACCCGGCTAACTTTTTATATTTTTGGTAGAGACGGGGTTTCACCACGTTGGCCAGGCTGGTCTCGAACTCCTGACCTCAAGCGATCCACCCACGTCAGCCTCCCAAAGTGCTGAGATTACAGGCATGAGCCACCATGCCCGGCCTCCAGTCTTTCTTTCTTTCTTTCTTTCTTTCTTTCTTTCTTTCTTTCTTTCTTTCTTTCTTTCTTTCTTTCTTTTCTTTCTTTCTTTTTTGGATAGAGTCTCACTCTTGTCACCCAGGCTGGAGTGCAGTGGTGTGATCTTGGCTCACTGCAATCTCTGCCTCCTGGGTTCAAATGATTCTCCTTCCTCAGCTTCCTGAAGAGCTGGGATTACAGGCATCTGCCACCACACCTGGCTAGTTTTTTTTTGTATTTTTAGTAGAGATGGGGTTTGGCCATGCTGACCCGGCTGGTTTTGAACTCCTTACCTCAGGTGATCCGCCCGCCTTGGCCTCCCAAAGTGCTGGGATTACAGGTGTGAGCCACTGTGCCTGGCCTCCACTCTTCTTTTCTTTGTCATATATAGAATCATGAACTTTTATAGCAAGAAGGAACCTTAAAGATCAATCACTCCCCTTATTATACATTTAAGGCCCTGAAGGTTGAATCTTTTGACCAGGGTTACACAGAAAGTTAAGTAGCAGAACAGAGATTTAAACTCAACTTTATTCATTTTCCGTTTTTCCTCTTATCCTTCAGTCTCCATGGAAGAAGAAGATTCTGCAGTGTTTCATCTTGGAACAGTATTTCTTTTTTCTTTTGAGATAAGGTCTTGCACTGTTGCCCAGGCTGGAGTGCAGTAGCACAATCATAGCTCACTATAGTTGTGAACTCCTAGGTTCATGTGATCCTTTCACCTCAGCCTCCCAGGTAGCTAGGACTACAACAAGCGCATGCCACCACATCTGGCTATTTTTTAATATATATATATTTTTAATAGAGATGACATCTCGCCGTGTTGCCCAGGCTACTCTCAAACTCCTGGCCTCAAGTGATCTTCCCACCTCGGCCTCCTGAAATGCTGGGGTTACAGGCATGCATGAGCCACCATGCCTGGCCTCGAGCCCTATTTCATTTGTGCTTTTCTGGCAGAGAACTTGTTACTTCCTTATTTGAAAGTAGCCTTCGCACCACTGCACTCCAGCCTGGGCAACAGAGCGAGACTCCATCTCAAAAAAAAAGAAAGTAGCCTCAGCTGAGTGTCCTCTCCAGTAATAACCAGTGTAATGTTTGCTATTCTAGGAGCCATGTCTGACCAGGACGTTTGGAAGATCATATCCATGCCAGAGGCTCTTGTGAGGAGATGAGTTGGTAAAGAGAGAGGCTGGGATGAAGATGCTGCCAGGAGTGGGCGTGTTTGGGACTGGCAGCTCCGCCCGAGTTCTGGTCCCACTGCTGAGGGCAGAAGGGTTCACTGTTGAGGCCCTGTGGGGGAAGACTGAGGAGGAGGCGAAGCAGCTTGCTGAGGAGATGAACATCGCCTTCTACACCAGCCGGACTGATGACATCTTGCTGCATCAAGATGTGGATCTGGTGTGCATCAGCATCCCCCCTCCACTCACCCGGCAGATATCCGTGAAGGCTCTAGGTACGCCCGGCAGGCCACAGCAGGGGCAGATCATGTCTCCCTCTGGGCAGTCCTCTGAGGGTCACTCCTCTCCTCTGAGCTCTCCTTCCTGGGCTCGCATCTGCAGGGAGGAGAACTCTGGGACATCACTTGTCCCTGAAGCAGTGCTTGGGGAGGGCATGAAAAAAGACATAGCCTAACCTACCTCCCATCTATAAATCCCTAAACAGAAATTAAGGAAATACTCTAAGAGACAGCCATCAAGGGGCTGGAGATGGTTGCATCTCAGTCAACGTAAAGTTTGCCTCTGTGAAGTTAGAGGTCAGAGCCCTGGGTGGCGGGGAATTGGTTGTGACTAGTGTGTTTGTTCTCCCATTTCTGGGGCACACAGCACCACAGGAAGGAGAGGCTGTGTAGCAAGGCTACCATTTCCCATGTTTTGTCAGCGTTTGACTATAGTGAGCACACACCCTTCCTGCCAAACTGCAGTCTTGTATTGCCGGAGGACAGGAAGGCTCTGCCAGCATTGGGCTTCCCTGACAGGATCCGTCGACAGCCTGCTTACATGACATCTCCACTCCCTTGGGAAGTTTTGGGCTTGGTAACCTCTTGCCCCTGACTGGGCACGGCCTGCTGAGCTGTTCTCCTACAGTTCCCGTTGGTCTTCTCTTTCCAGTCAACTGGAGTCAACTTCTTCTCTTTATCTAATATAAATCAGAACCTAGTTTACTAAGTAAACAAACCAGTAAACATTCAGCCAGCAATTTTTATTTTATTTTGAGACAGAGTTTCGCTCTTGTTGCCCAGGCTGGAGTGCAATGGCGCAATCCCGGCTCACTGCAACCTTCGCCTCCCGGGTTCAAGTGATTCTCCTGCCTCAGCCTCCCAAATAGCTGGGATTACAGGTGCCTGCCACCACACCCAGCTAATTTTTGTATTTTTAGTAGAGACAGGGTTTCACCACATTGGCCAGGCTGGTCTCGAACTCCTGACCTCAGGTGATCCATCCGCCTCGGCCTCCCAAAGTGCTGGGATTACAGGTGTGAGCCACCATGCCCAGCATTTAAAAAAAATTATTATTATTATTTTATTTTATTTTTTTAGATGGAGTCTCGCTCTGTTGCCCAGGCTGGAGTGTGCATTGGTGCAATCTCAGCTCACTGCAACCTCCACCTCCCAGGTTCAAGTGATACTCCTGCCTCGGCTTTGCAAGTAGCCAGGACTACAGGCATGTGTCACCACGCCCAGCTAATTTTTGTCTTTTTAGTACAGATGGGGTTTTGTTATGTTGGCCAGGCTGGTCTCGAGCTCCTGACCTCAGGTGATCCACCTGCCTTGGCCGCCTCCCAAAGTGCTGGGATTACAGGCAGGAGCCACCACACCCAGCCTCAATTATTTTTTTAATGCCTCCTGTGTGCCAGTCACTGTCCTGATGTCATTTTGGACATTCAAAGCTGTGTTAGATTGGACCCCTCCCTGTCTTCAGATTTTATAGTCCAATTGAGGCAACTAGAAATAACACACATTACAAGGTAGATGACAGAAGACATAGTCACAATTCAACTAGTACATACATACTTAACTGAGTAACTGTTTTATGTGAGGTAATAGGAGCCAAGTGTCTCTTTGATGCAGCCGAAGATCTCTAGGTCGAGGAACTGGTGCCATGAGGTTGTCCTCCACTCTTCCTGACCACTGCCATGGTGGCAAACCTCAGGGTCTGCTACTTATCTCTTCCCTCATTCTGAGGAATGTCATAGGAAGGTGTCTGTCACCTCTGGCCCAGTGGGTGGGGAAGGATAAATGTTCATTGAAGTGAGAAAGAACTTCAGTCTGTCTGGTTGTCAGTTTGGAGCAAGTAAGTTTTGGCCTTATTGTTTGTTTCTTCCAGAGAGCCCTCTCTGAGGATGTGTGACATTGGAGTTATTCATTCATTGGTCACCAAATGCTTGGGAGGTCAGACGGTGGCTCCCAGATTGAATTCAGAAATAGACCTAAGTCAACACTTTAGCAGCAAGTTGGTTCAAGGGGAAGCAAGCCGCTATTGGTCACTTAACTCCTTGCCATCCCTTGTGGCTTGAATGCAGGCTGGAAAGGTGAGGTGTGTCCGGAGCCAGAACTCTGGAGGCTCTCAGTCTTCTTCCTGAATTTTAGGGTTCCCCACAGAGACCATTTCCAAGCTATATGGGAAGAAAGAGAAAACCCCAGGGTTCTTTGGCAACAAGCTTGCTTTTTTTCTGGTTCTTGGTATGCTCCACCAGCAGCAGCATCACCTGGGAGCTTGTTAGAAACTAAATTCTCAGCTGGGCAACATAGTGGGATCCCGTCTCTACAAAAAAGTTTAAAAATTAGCCAGGCATGGTGGCACGTGACTGTGGTCCCAGCTACTTGGGAGGCTGAGGCAGAAGGATCGCTTGAGCCCAGGAGATAGAGGCTGCAGTGAGCAGTGATCATGCACTCCAGCTTGAGTGACAGAGTAAGACTGTCTCAAAAGCAAACAAAAAGAAATCTAAATTCTCAGGCCCCACTCCAAACCTACTGAATCTCTGGGATCCAGCTATCTGTGTCTGAACAAGCCTTGCAGGTGACTCTGGTGGACATGAAGGATTGAGAGCCACTGATCCAATCATTTTGAATTAAACTGAGGCCCAGGAACATTAAGGAATGACATCTTGGTTACATTTCACCAAGTCTTCGTGCTGTGATTTTTCTCTCCTTGCTAGAGCTTTATATTTTTACCTTACTTCTAAGGCCATGAGATCATTTCTTGCCCTCGTTATTAGTTTTTCCTAAAATTAATGATTGGACTTAACCTTCCAGAGATAATACTTTTCATATCACAGCTCTTTTTATGGCATCTTGTTTTCTGCTTTGGTCTGACCTATGTTCTTCATCTTCTACCTCCGATTTCATCCTTAAAGCTTTCCCATGAATTTCTTAAAGGGGAGAGGGGAAGGGCCCTAATATATTTTATTCTTCAGTTCAGAAGTGGTTCAGGAAATTGTATTTTAAGTGCAAGGTGCCCCTAGCATCTTTGCCACAGTTGAATGTTTTCTTAAGTCTGTCACTAAAAGGTGGGCTTCTGTGCCCAATTCTTGGCACTTCTGTGGTTCATTAGAAAAACACTAAGTTTGCAGGCCAGGCTTGGTAGCTCATGCATGTAATCCCAGCACTTTGGGAGGCCAAGGCGGGCGGATCACGAGGTCAGGAGTTTGAGACCAGCCTGACCAACCTGGTGAAACCTCGTCTATACTAAAAACACAAAAATTATCTGGGTGTGTTGGCACGTGCCTATAGTCCCAGCTACTCAGGAGGCTGAGGCAGGAGAATTGCTTGAACCTAAGAGATGGAGGTTGCAGTGAGCCGAGATCACGCCACTGCACTCCAGTCTGGGTGACAGAGCGAGACTCCATCTCAAAAAAAAAAAGAAAAGTAAAAAGAAAACATTTTTGTAGAGACAGGATCTTGCTGTGTTGTTCAAGCTGGTTTCGAACTCCTAACCTCAGGCAATCATCCTACTTTGGCCCCCCAAAGTGCTGGAATTATAGGTGGGAGCCACTGTGCCCAGCAGATTTCAGCTTCCCCAATCTCTCCCTTGACTTCCTGGCAGGAGAGCTAGATAAACTCAGGTAGACATGTCTTTCATGGCTACCCAAAGACTCTGTACAGCTAGCCCTCAGGAGCCTGTTTAAGTCAAGATGTCCTTGCAGTCCCACACTGATACTACTGAGCCCTAAGTTTAAGAGTGCTGTTATTCAGGGTTGGGCTCAGTGCCTCACACCTCTAATCCAGCACTTTGGGAGGCCAAGGTGGGCAGATCGCTTGAACTCAGGAGTTAAATACCAGCCTGAGCAACATGATGAAATCGCATCTCTACCAAAAATACAAAAAATTAGCTGGGCACAGTGGCGTGCACCTGTGGTCCCAGCTACTCGGGAGGCTGAGGTGGGAGGTTAGCTTGAGCCCAGGAAGCGGAGGTTGCAATGAGCCAAGATTATACCACTGGGTAACAAAGCGAGTCCCCATCTAAAAAAACAAAAACAAAAACAGACTATTTTTCAGATTCAAGAAGAGAGGTCTTTCCCTCTTTCCTCACCTCTTGAGGCATGAAACAGGGATTCCTTATCCTAGTTTTATTACCACCAAACTCCTAGCAGTCATAAAAGTCCTTTTTCCTCTAAACCCACCTCCTCTCTGCCTCACACTGCAGTATCCACTCTGTCGCCAGCAGCGAGGCATTATAGCAGGAGGCTTCTGAATTGGCCAGAACAGCAGCTCTCAGGTGGGGTGTCTGAGAACCTCATTTCCTCATTACATCCCTCCCTGGTCAGCCATATGTGTTCAGCAGCCAAATGGCAAAATTCACCCCTAGAACTGTGATTGTCTTCCCTAATCTGGAAGGCCCACAAGTGTGGAGAAGCACTGGAGACCCTCCAGAAGCAGTAGTGCTAGCAGTCAGGGGCTACTCTCCCTGCCGGGCCCCGTGCAAGGGCCTGGCCACCCTATCCCAGGTATGTGACACTTGGCTGGCTGTTCTTTATTGTCCTGCTAGTACCTGTTATAAAGCTTCTTTTATTAAAGAAGAGCAGGAGATTGAAGTGTCATAAATTGAAGAGATTCACACCAACACGGCACATGTATACATATGTAACAAACCTGCACGTTGTGCACATGTACCCTAGAACTTAAAGTATAATAACAAAATATGTATTAAAAAAATAAATAAATAAATTGAAGAGATTGAATGATGTCATAGACTACCAATCCACATGCCTTGTTCCTTGCTGCAGCACTGAGGTTTGTAATCCTGGGAGTTCAGACCTACGTAAGATGCCCATAAGTACAAATGACAGATGCTCTGTGGGGTTCTTCAGGGTCAAGGTGGCAGAGGTGGGGGTAGGAAGTGAGAGGAGGGGGAAGGGTTGACCAGAGGCACCAATTTGTCTCCTGTGGGCTTGGTCAGGATGTGAGCTACCAGGGGGCCAGGCTGGGCCTGACTCTCGGAGAGGCCTAATAAACAGTACGTATGATAAAACAACTCCTCTGTATTCGTTTTGATTTTATTTCTTTTTTGAGACAGAGTCTTGCTGTGTCATCCACGCTGGAGTACAGTGGCTTGATCATAGCTCATCGCAGCCTCTAACTCCTGGACTCAAGTGATTCTTCCACCCTAGCCTCTTGTGTATCTGGGACTACAGCTGTGCACTGCCACACCTGTGAGCCACCTCACCCAGCCTGAAAATTAGATTTTCTAAAAAGACATTATAAAATCAACATGGGGTGGGCATGGTGGCTCATGACTGTTATCCTGGCACTTTGGGAGGCCAAGGCAGGAGGATCACCTGAGGCCAGGAGTTTGAGACCAGCCTGGGCAACGTAGCAAGACCCTGTATTTACAAAAAGTTTAAAAATCAGCTGGGCGTGCTGTCACTCATCTATGGTCCTTGCTACTTGGAAAGCTGGGAGGAAGGCTCTGTTTGAGCTCAGACCAAGACTGCAGTGAACCAGAATCCCGCTACTGCACTCCAGCTAAGTGACAAAGCAAGACCCTGTTTTTGTTTTTGTTTTTGTTATTGAGACGAAGTCTCGCTCTGTCGCCCAGGCTGGAGGGCAGTGGCACCATCTCGGCTCACTGCAACCTCCGCCTCCCGGGTTCAAGCAATTCTCCTGCCTCAGCCTCCTGAGTAGCTGGGATTACAGGTGCCTGCCACCCCGCCCAGCTAATTTTTGTATTTTTAGTAGAGATAGGGTTTCATCATGTTGGTCAGGGTGGTCTCGAACCCCTGACCTCGTGATCCACCCGCCTCGGCCTCCCAAAGTGCTGGGATTACAGGCCTGAGCCACCGCGCCCGGCCAAGACCCCGTCTCTTAAAAAAAGGCAGAAGAAACTAAATCAGATTTTCAAAATACAGAACATAGAAATTATTTACCTGGGGCCGACGCGGTGGCTCACGCCTGTAATCCCAGCACTTCGGGAGGCCAAAACGGGTGGATCACCTGAGGTCAGGAGTTCAAGACCAGCCTGGCCAACATGGTGAAACCCCATCTCTACTAAAAATACAAAAAACTTAGCTGGGCATGGTGGCAGGCTCCTGTAATCCCAGCTACCTCAGGAGGCTGAGGCAGGAAAGTCACTTGAACCCAGGAGGCAGAGGTTACAGTGAGCTGAGATCGCACCATTGCACTCCAGCCTGGGCGACAAGAGCGAAACTCTGTCTCAAAAAAAAAAAAAAAGAAAAAAAAAAGAAATTATTTACCTGGAAAATGTAGTTTCTATGTGAGTCTTTTATTTATTTATTTATTTATTTGAGACAAAGTCTCATTCTGTCACCCATGCTGGAGCGCAGTGGCTTGATCATAGCAAACTGCAGCCCCAATCTCCTGGACTCAAGGGATCGTCCTACCTCAGTCTCCCAAGTAGCTGGGGCTACAGGTACACGCCACCACGCCTGGCTTATTTTTTATTTTTAATAAATACTAGGTCTTGCTATGTTGCCCAGGCTGATTTTGAACTCCTGAACTCAAGTGATCCTCCCACCTTGGCCTCCCAAAGTGCTGGGATTATAAGCGTGAGCCACCACGCCCAGCCAAGTCTTAAAATCCAAGTCACAATGGGCTTTTTTTCTCTGTATTTACGACATTGGCTGAATCCCTCCCTTGGCGATGGTAATAAAATGTACTGTTGACAGAGCTGTACTGAGCCAGGTACTTTACATATACTGCTTTGGTTGCCTTAGTCTTCCTTTCTTCCCCTGTAACTGTAAAATCCTGCTTTACAGTTATAGTAGTAAACAAAAACCCAGGGAAGTTTAGAAACTTCCCAGATCATCTAGCAGTGAAGTGAGAGAGCCAAGATTTGAGCACAGGAATTTCTGGCTCCAAAGCTTGAGTCCAGCACCAGTAATTGACTCTTCCTGGGTAGTCAGTTGTCCTGGGGCCCATCCATCATGTGGGACATCGGCCATTTCTTTTTCTTTTTTTTTTTTTTTTTTTTTGAGACAGAGTTTCGCTCTCGTCGCCAAAGCTGGCGTGCAATGGCGCAATCTTGGCTCACCGCAACCTCCACCTCCCGGGTTCAAGTGATTTTCCTGCCTCAGCCTCCCGAGTAGCTGGGATTACAGGCATGTGCCACCACGCCCAGCTAATTTTGTATTTTTAGTAGAGACGGGGTTTCTTCCTGCTAGTTAGGCTGGTCTCAAACTCCCAACCTCAGGTGATCCACCCACCTTGGCCTCCCAAAGTGCTGGGATTATAGGCGTGAGCCACCATGCCCAGCCAAGACATTGGCCATTTCTATGAAGTTTTAGTTTTTGTTGCAAGATTTATTGTCTGTAGTTACTATTGTTTCTGCTGCTAGCTGGCCCCTCCTGAGCCTGTGTGAACAGAATCCATCTTGGTCCATCAGGGTAAGCTGCACCCTGCAGTGAGCCATCAGAAATAATCTGTGTCTTAACCATTACCTCATCTGAAAACATTCAGAAAATGTTTGGGGGCCTGAGGGAAGATGAGCACCATGGTTACTGAAGATGCACATACCTAGAGAAGGCACATTCTTGTGACCGGTTGCCCCAGGTCACAGGCATCCAGGCCTAAGGCTGCCCCTCCAACCAGGAAGTACCTGTGGAGTGCCAGAGTGGAGCCTGGATGGCCGTGGAGGAGAAGCCCAGGTGCACACATTGCCCAGATGGGCTTCAACTAGAAGGGTAAGCACATGAATTAGTCCAGCCCAAGACTTGGTATCCAGTTTTCCACATTGCATATAGGCTCTGTGTAATGCTTTCAGTCTCGTTTCCTAACCCACCCCTGCCTTCTCAGTCCTTCAGCATTTCGTGATCATTGCCTCTCCCCAATCCCCAAGTCCTTCTGCACAGCAGCCCCCATCTCACATTCAGTGGCTAGAGCAGGATGAGCAACCGAGAGACCACAGGAGGCAAAGAGTCAAAAAGAAAATTTTGGAGTGGCCAGGCATGGCAGCTCATGCCTTAATCCCAGCACTTTGGGAGGCCAAGGCGGGTGGATCACCTGAGGTCAGGAGTTGGAGACCAGCCTGGCCAACATGGTGAAACCCTGTCTCCACTAAAAATACAAAAGTTAGCCGGGCGTGGTGGTGGGCACCTGTAATCCCAGCTACTCAGGAGGCTGTAGCAGGAGAACCGCTTGAACCCAGGAGGCGGAAGTTGCAGTGATCCAAGATCATGCGACTTCATTCCAGCCTGGGCAAGAGTGAGACTCTATCTCAATATTTTTTTAAAAAGAAAATTTTGGAGGAGTGCACAGATCATGTATCAAGACCTTATGGGTGGGGCCTTTGTAAGGACTTTGGCTTTTATTCCGAGAAGCTATTGCACATTGGAGAGCTTTTTCGTGGGTTTTTGCCAGGGTGTCTTTACCCTTTCTGGCTTACTATGACTTGTAAACTTCTGTATGTGTCTAGTCCATACTGCTTTTGGGGCTTTCTAGGTTTTCTATTTAAAGTATTAGCACAGGATTTCCTTCGACTTGAACCACACAAAGCTCGCAGGAACACTGCAGGTGTTAGTGTCTCATGGCTGCTCATATCCTCACAAGCTTTCATCTTGAAACATGGAGCAGCATTCATCCCTTCAGTTTCCAGCTGCTTATCTTCTAGCACTCTCCTCAGGGCTTTGTCCAGCTTTGTTTACCTCTGGGTGTGTGTTGGCTGCAGCATACCCAGAATGGGTGTGAGGGCAAAAAGGGTATTCTCACTTCCTTCCCTTCCTGCCAGAGCCAAACATGTTCTAGCCTTGGGCCACTCTAACTTGTTGGACCAGTGTTTTCAGAGAACAATCTGCAGGGAATCTTAGGGCCCTCTCTGGAGTTATGACTAAGAGTAGAAGTTATGAATAGTCCATCCCCTAGAAAATAGGTTAGATTCCCTTGCCCCAAGCTGATGACCTAATAAATGCATGACAACATAGTGACACGTCCATGAAGTGTGCCCACCTCTCTAGCCCACCTGTGTTATTCAGGGTTCTCCAGAGAAACAGAACCAATAGGGTGTTTAAGACAGAGATTTATTTGAAGAAATTGGGGCCAGGCATGGTGGCTCACACCTATAATCTCAGCACTTTGGGAGGCCAAGGCAGGAGGATCACTTGGGCCCAGCCTAGGCAACAGAGGACCCCATCTCTACAAAAAAAAAAATTTTAAATTAGCCAGGCGTGGTGGTACACACCTGTGGTCCCACTTAGGAGGCCAAGATGGAGGATCGCTTGAGGCCAGGAGATTGAGACTAGCCTGGGCAGCATAGCAAGACCCCACCTCTACAAAAAAGAAAAAAAAAATTAGTTCATGCATTTGTAAGGCAGACAAGTCCAAAATCCTCAGGGCAGGTGGACATGCTGGAGATTCCCCCTTGAAACTTTGAGATTTCCTGTTGTGTCCTGTTGTTAGGTATTGGGAAGAATGTGGTTTGCGAGAAGGCAGCAACATCGGTGGATGCCTTCCGGATGGTGACAGCCTCGCGCTACTACCCGCAGCTCATGAGCCTGGTAGGGAATGTGCTGCGCTTCCTGCCTGCCTTCGTGCGCATGAAACAGCTGATTTCGGAGCACTATGTGGGAGCGGTGATGATCTGCGATGCCCGCATCTACTCAGGCAGCCTGCTGAGCCCCAGCTATGGCTGGATCTGTGATGAGCTCATGGGCGGCGGGGGCCTGCACACCATGGGGACCTACATTGTGGACCTGCTGACCCACCTGACCGGCCGGAGAGCCGAGAAGGTGCATGGGCTGCTCAAGACATTCGTGAGGCAGAACGCTGCCATCCGTGGCATCCGGCACGTCACCAGCGATGACTTCTGTTTCTTCCAGATGCTCATGGGTGGGGGTGTGTGTAGCACAGTGACACTGAACTTCAACATGCCAGGCGCCTTTGTGCATGAAGTCATGGTGGTAGGCTCTGCAGGACGCCTCGTCGCCCGGGGAGCCGACCTCTATGGGCAGAAGAACTCTGCCACGCAAGAGGAGCTGCTCTTGAGGGACTCGCTGGCAGTGGGCGCAGGACTGCCTGAGCAGGGGCCCCAGGATGTCCCGCTGCTGTACCTGAAGGGCATGGTCTACATGGTGCAGGCCTTGCGCCAGTCCTTCCAGGGGCAGGGCGACCGCCGCACCTGGGACCGCACCCCTGTCTCCATGGCCGCCTCCTTCGAGGATGGGCTGTACATGCAGAGCGTGGTGGATGCCATCAAGAGGTCGAGCCGATCCGGGGAGTGGGAGGCTGTGGAGGTGCTGACGGAGGAGCCCGACACCAACCAGAACCTGTGTGAGGCACTTCAGCGGAACAACCTATGAGCCTGCACCTGGGCTCCTTGCCACAGGGCAGAGGGACCAGGGAGGGGAACAGGAGCCAGACATGACAGGGACTTGGCCCTAGCAGAGACAGTGTCTTTCATTTAATGAGTCTGGGTGAAGCCAGAGGTGGCTCTGGGACTTCGCCCCCTCCAGTGGCTCACCTGCTCCTCAGACTTGCAGGGTGGCAAATGTTCCTGTTGCCAGGTTACCACGGTGTGCACAGGGCAGAGCTGCCGCCAGGCCTCCTCATGGTGATGCCAGTGAGTCGGACCAGGAAAGGCTCACCCTGGGGAGCCCTTCAGCTTGATCCGCAGTCCTAACAGGGTGAGAAAGCACAAGAGGGGCCAGCTCGGCTGAGGCCTGAGGAGAAATGATGAGAAGTTTTGTTTCCTTCTTGGGCTGGGGCATCTCAGGAACAGTGAGGACAACAAGCTGTCCCTCAGGGACCCTCACCTGCCCTCCCATGTGACCAGGCCCTTCCCAGGTGGGGACTGGGGCTTGCTTTATTAAGTGAGCTCTTGGGCTTTTGAAGTAGGACAGAGGGCCCTGGTTTGGCAGAGAGGAGGCAAGGGAGGGCTTTAGAACATCTGAGAAATGTTAATAAATAATTCAGAAAATAGGACATGGCATGTGGTTTTTGTTTGGTAGGTTGGGTTTCTTTAATACTGAAAGGCTTGTTTCTGGCTGGTAGGGGGTTTTTCTCTACTCATTGCTCCACAGCAGCTTGGAGCCAGTGTGGGTCATCACCGCCAACTGTGCCACACGGGCTGCTGCCCCTGCCAGCCCTCGTCTCCTGCCTGTTCCCTCATAGCCAAATCCCAGGAGCCTCGGAAGAAAAGATTTCCTCAGAGAACAGGACTCAGGACTTCCTAATGGGCTGCTGCTGGGCCTGCCGTCGGTCAGCAGATAGTGGGAGAGTTTGGAGGGGGGGGAGGGGAGGGGGGGCACGGTGTTGAGAAAAGACATGCGTTCCCCTTTGCTTGTTTGACCAGCCTGCCAGGATCGTTCAGCCTGGACCAAGTTCTGTTCCCTTCTCTAACCTTCCGCCCTCTTCCCTGCCCTGGGCTCCTTGCCAGAAAAGCCCAGGGAGGGCTTCCTCTTCCTCTTGGCACTGCTTCTAGACGTCACCAGGCTTGTTTTCCTGTAATTTCCTGGATTCAGATGTCCTTGTGAGAGGGAATAACAAGGGATAGGGTTGGAGTGTGCCTACTGCATGCTGACCCTCAGGGCAAACATGTATGTTATTATTTCACTTAATCTCCAAACCACTCTCTGACGGTAAATATTCTCATCATTCAGATCATAAAATGGAGGCACAGAGGGCAAAGCTACTTGCCTCCTGTAGATTGTACATGATGGAGCCAGGAGCCTGGTCAGGACCATCTAACCACAGAGCCTGACCTTGAACCACGCTTCCTCCCAGCATTTGGGAATCTTCAGACCCGAGGGCCCGGCATTGCCCCTCCCTGTGGCAGGAGCCTCGGCCTGGCCTGAACTAGGAGGTGAAATGCAGACAGCACCCACCACCAGGCAGGACACCGAAGGTTAAAGGGGAGGCTGCCCCCTTGTACCTGGGACAGTTAGCTCAGCTCAGTCCTCCCATGTGTTGCTAGGATGTCGAGGTCACTCTGAAATGTGGGAATTGACCAGGAAAGCACAAGCCCAACTTAGATGCTCTCACATAAGAAAGGGCCATGTGGCCAACCCAGAATGGCACTCGGGTTCCCAGAATGTGCTGGGGGGAGGGTACTGCAGTGGGCTGAATGCAGAGCTACTTTAATGAGGACCCCGGTTCCTCTGAGGGAATCCCCAGAGCCTAGATTCATGGCCAGAGGGGTGCATGGCCCCTTCCCTCAGACGTCTTTACCATCGAGTTATCCTGGGCATCAGAGCTGGTCAGTCCCACACTGGGGATGGGGAAGACAGATGTGCCCAGATGCCTGTGGCCAAGGGAGCCCACAGGGTTCTGGTCTCCACGGGTGACTGAACCCACACTGGTTCTAGACTTGTCCAGCAGCACCCCCTCCTGGAAGAAGGCAGTAGCATCTCCCAGGACCTGTTTCCAAATCTCAGGATGTTACCAGCTCTTCCTCAGGTCAAAATAGTTTTTCCAGGACAGTAAAAATGCAGTTAGCTTGGCTCGTCAGATACAGCAACCAGAAGAGAACTTCCCAAATACCTGTCGCTTATTCTTCAACCTCCAGCCAAATCCAGGACTGTTTTCACCTAGACGATGGCAGCCACTTCCTTTCCTGTTCTGCCCATCACCCTGCTGGCCAAGCAGCCTCTCCTGAATGTCACGCCAAGATCCCTCCCTATCCACACCCTTCCTCCTCACCCCCGGACTTGACCAACCTGGTTTCCATATGGCCATGCCCTCCTCTCCAGCCACACTCAGAGCCCTCCTGCAGAGGTGGCAGCTTCCATACTAGCAGGGCTTTTTCCCTGGCATGTCCTCTGCCTGGAAGGCACCACCTCTCTCTCTCAGGAGTCAGCTGGAGGACTGCCCGGTCACCACTTCTGACTTCAGCAAAGTAGCCACCTCCCAACCTGTGGTTCCACAGCCTTGGTCCTCAGTTGAGCTGAGGTTGCATGTCCCTCCATCCCTCCCTCCCTCCCTCTCTCCCTCTCCTTTTCTTTTCTTTTTTCTTTTCTTGTCTTCTTTCTTTTCCTTTTTTTCTCTCTTTTTTCTCTTTCCCTCCCTCCCTCCCTCCCTTCCTTCCCTCCCTCCTTTCTTTCTTTATTTATTTCTTTTCTTGACAGAGTCTCACTTTGTCACCCAGGCCGGAGTGCAGTGGCGTCACCTTGGTTCACAGCCACCTCCGCCTCCCGGGTTCAAGCAATTCTCTTGCCTCAGCCTCCCAAGTAACTGGGACTGCGGGCACCCACCACCACACCTGGCTAATTTTGTTTGTTTGTTTGTTTTTGAGATGGAGTTTTGCTCTCGTTGCCTAGGCTGGAATGGAGTGGCGCAATCTCGGCTCACTGCAACCTCCACCTCTCTGGTTCAAGCAATTCCCCTGCCTCAGCCTCCCAGGTAGCTGGGATTACAGGCACATGCCACCAGTGCCCAGCTAATTTTTTTGTATTTTTAGTAGAGATAGGGTTTCACCATGTTGGCCAGGCTGGCTGGTTTCGAACTCCTGACCTCGTGATCCACCCACCTCAGCCTCCCAAAGTGCTGGGATTATAGGCATGAGCCACCGCCCCCAGCCTAATTTTTGTATTTTTAGTAGAGGCGGGGTTTCACCACACAGTCCAGTCTGGTCTTGAACTTCTGGCCTAAGTGATCCGTGCCCCCCTCAGCCTCCCAAGGTGCTAGGATTACAGGCATGAAGCACTGCACCTGGCCACTTGTTTTGAATATATAATTTCAACTTTTACATTCGGGGGGTACATGTGCAAGTTTGTTACATGGGTATACTGTGTGACGCTGAGGTTTGGGGGACGATTGGTCTCATCACCCAGGTAGTGAACATAGTAAATAGGTTTTTTCAACAATCACCCCACCCCCTCTCTGCCCCCTCTCATAGTCTCATGTTTGTGTTTCCCATGTTTGTGTCCATGTGTACCCAATGTGTAGCTCCCACTTGTGAGAACGTGTGCTATTTGCTTTCCTGTTCCTGTGTTAATTTCTTAGGATAATGGTCTCAGCCGTTTCCATGTTGCTGCAAAGGACGCAATTTCATTCTTTTTTCTATGGCTGCATCATTTTTACTTCTTGAGACAGGGAAAAATGTTGCCCAGGCTGGTCTTGAACTCCCGGGCTCAAGCAATCCTCCTGCTTCAGCCTCCCAAATATCTGGGACTACAGACACAGACCACCACGCCCAGCTACACGTCTCCCTAAATCATGTAGCATTTCCTCTTTACAGCGAGCTTCTAGGAGCAGTAGGGACTTGATCCTTTCTGCAGCTCCTACTACCCACCCTGCTTAGACAAGTCCATTGGGTAATAGGCCTCAGGAATTGCAGACTAGTTCTCCCACGATTTCTAATTCCTGCCTCACCTGTGAGAAGACAGGATCAGCTCTTCCTTATCAGTGCTGGCCTTGTTCATGCTTCCAGCCCTGGAGACCGCACAAAGATACAGAGGCCTTCTTGGGTCCGGCCTTAGCCAGAGAGCCCCCAGGTCGGCAGATCCTGCACAACTCAGGACAGGGATTCCTAGATCCCAGGGTGTGGTCTCATGCAAGGCCACTTCTCTCCAGGCCTCTGCCATCCCAAACATAAAGCAAGGAGGTTAAGCTCAGTTATCTTGGCTGGGTGTGTTGGCTCATGCCTGTAATCCTAGCACTTTGGGAGGTCAAGGAGGGAGGATTGCTTGAGGTCAGGAGTTTGAGACCAAGCTGAGCAACACAGACCCTATCTCCACAAAAAAAATTTTTGGCCGGGCACAGTGGCTCACATTTGTAATCCTTGAGTCTGGGAGGCAGAGTTTGCAGTGAGCCAAGATTGTGCCACTGCACTCCAGCCTGGGCAACAGAGCAAGATGCTGTCTCAAAGAAAAAAAAAAGTCCTGACCCCATGACTTGCCATGGGGCCAGTGAGCACCCAAGTGACCCTGTCAAAGGAGGGAGCAGGCTGGGATGATGCCAGAAAGGGGACCCTGCTTTTCCCACCTGAACCTGCCCACCCCACTCCCTCCAGTGACCTTGCCAGGCCATATTCCAGGGAACCTACATATTAGACTGTGGCCTCGGGATGGCCTCAGCATTTCAGATTCTGGCCTGTCCCTCTCTGCAGCTTCCTCCACCCCTCACTTCAGTCTCATCACCTTGGTGCCTTTTAAGGGGCCCTCTGGCTAGGTAGATGTGATGCAATGAGATGTGCCCTTAGGGAGCTCACGGTCTAATCCCGATGACAGTTATAACCCACATGATAGCAGTGCGCAGGGGCTGCAATGCAGGGCAACATGGGGTGCTGTCTGGCTCCCCAGGAAGCAGAATCCCAAGTTTTCAAAGGTGTGCGTGCACTAGCCAGGGGGAGAGGTGGGAATAAAGGCATTTTAGGCAGAGAAAGCCCCACATGCACAGAGTGAAGGGAAGAAAAGGTGTAACTGCTCAGGGAATTACCAGAAGCCACTGAATTCTAAGGTAGCTGGGGCAAGAGGAGGGAAATCCCAAGGGGGAGTGACACCATCAGGGGCTCAGGTGTGTGTGTCACAGGGCCACTGGATGGATCTGTGGGCCAAGGGATGACAGGCAGGGCGACCAGTGAGGCTGGAGATGACAGTGGTCCAGGCGACGGTGCTGACTGTGGGGTCCGAGAGGTTCTCAGCCTGAAAGGGTAGGATCACTGGCCTCAATGTCTGCTTAGCTTGTAGGAATCAGGGAGCAAAGAACAGGATGGGGTCTGGGGTGACACCCAAGATTCTAGCTTAAACAGTTGTGCAGATGAGATACAGGAGGAAAAGCCAGTTGGAGGGAGGGGAAATTTCCATGAACTTAAAATTCCCTGTGTCTGTTTGTGGTGTCCAAGGAACACACAGGAGGCCCAGGATGTGCAGTTTCCAAAATGGCCAACACTGGCTGGCTCTTCCCAGAGATCCTTGCCGGTTGGACACAGCTGTCATCCAGTGGCTTGGCCTCAGAGTCCCAGATGCACTTACTGCCCCTGTCCACCCCTGCCTGCCAGGAAAACATCACTGATGCCCTGTCACCTGTGACCAGAGGCTACTCCACAGACAAGGTCCGGTCCAGCTATGGTCTGGCAATGAGTGGGAAACATCCCAAAGCTGTCACTGTTGTGACAGGCAAAAGAACTCTGTGCTACCTCCTAGGAGGATCCCAAGTTTTGATCCCCTCAAGGTGAGACCAAATGCAGGCCCCTCCCCAGGAGACAGAAGAGCAGGGCCAAACACCTGCTTCCCATGACCCAACAGACCCTTTCTTTTCTCTGCCCCAAGTTCCTCCTTCTCACTTCCCTCTTCATCACCCAGTTAGCTGCCTGACCCTCAGATTCACCTAAACACACAGCACCAGGTCCACCCTGATTCAGTGAGGCATGGGGTGGCACAAAGGAATCTGTCATTGTCAAAGTCTCAAGTGATGCAGATGACCATTCAGGCCTCAAACCCTGCACTGTTGAGTCCTCCATCCTCTTACCCATTTCAGGCAACCTATCTGGGGAATCACAAAGTCTTTGAAAAAGAAAAATATTTATTTTCAGCAAGACCAAAGTCCCAAGTGGGGGCAGGTGCCAAATTTGCCCCCGCCACCAGAGGGCCTAGGCCCACAGGAAGCCTGAAGCCAAATTCAGGCGTGGAAGGAGGGGAGCCACCAGCGGGGCGGGACAGTCACTTGTACTGAGGAGAGAGCGGGGGGACAAGTGGAGCAGTGCAGACACTCAGCATCTTGTCGATGTCCACCTGGGTTGACTTATCCACCTCGGCCTTGTGGTCACTCACCCCCAAGCTGGGCAAGCCCCCAGGCTCCTCTCCAGCCTCCTCTCCGAGGGGAGCCAGGGCATGGGTGGGGGTCACTAGTGGACTGGGACAGGGCAAAGCGAGGCCTGGGCCCAGCTCACCTGCCAAGGGCAGCAAGGCCTGCAGTTGCTCCACACCTGCCTCCTCCGGAACCGGGGCCAGCTCTGCCTCTGCCTCCACCTCAGCCTCCCCGTCCCCCTTCCCTGCCTGGTTCAGCTCAGGGTTGCAATAGTTGACGTACTGGTACAGGGGCCGCAGGCGCTGGGCCTTTCCTGCAAAGACCCAGGGCAGGGCAGAGGCTAGAGCACCAGGTTGTGCCATGTCGGGCCCCACAGGCAGGGGGAGAAGGAACAGTCCAGGGACTGCCACTCACGCTCCAGCCTCAATGTCTCTAAGGGTGCAGACACCGTGCTGGCCACAGCGTGGAGCACGGGAGCCCCCAGGCTCTTGCGCTTCTTGGCTTTTTTGTGCTGTTTGGCAGATGGTGAGGGCTCACTCTGGCTGCCCTCTGGCTCCTCCTCCTGCAGCGGCAGCTTGGGTGGCAGCTCAGCTTCAGCCTTAAGATGGGCACGAAGGCCCGGGAGGCTGAGAGACCTGAGCCAGGGACAAAAGACTTGAGCCAGGCTCCAGCCCTGGCTCCCATTCCCTGGCCCAGGGAATAGCCCAGCCTGCCCACAGCCCCAGGGCTCGACGCCTGTCCCGTTCCTGGTCAATGAGACCCCAGGCCCAAGAGGCTTAGAGGCCAGTGAGCCCAGGCCCCTACAAACCCTGAAGCTCCCACTCTCCTGCTGCTCCCTACACGGGGGCTCTTGAGGAACGGGAGAAGAGAGTGATGGTAGTGGCTGGGGACGAGAATCCTCCCTGCAGGAGTGCAGGATTTAGGAATCCTACTGTGGTGTGTGCCCCAACCCCGGGGCTGCAGCTCCTTCCCCCCGAGAGCCCCCTCACTTGACAGGCTTTCTCTTTGGACCATGACGGGGCCTCACAATGGAGACCACGGGCCTGGGGCCTCTCTCCTCTAGCGCCCCGGCATGCGGCTTGGGCCTCTCCTCCCCCAGCTTGGGTCCTTCCTCCTGGAGCTCCGACTCCGAAGCTGCGCCTGCTGGGCGCTGGTCTTCACTCTGGGTTCCGCGGGCCTCATGGGCTGGCACCAAGAACTGGTCTCCCGCCACTGGACACTAGAGATGACACACAGGCCATCGGTCACCATGGCCGGGCAAAGGACATAGGGATCCGTCACTGAACACCTAACGTTAGACACCGAAAGGGGAATACGGACACCAGCCTGTGCCCCTCCCCGCCTGGAGGGCCCAGCCTGGCAGTTAGCGGGTCGGGGCGCTCAGAGTTCCACCTCTCAGAGCGCTGCGGCCCTGTGTTTGAAGGTTAAACAGCCTGACGGTCACCTCGGAGGTCTGAGCGCTGCCGGGCTCCTCCGTGAGCTGTCCCTGCCCCACGACCGTCGCCTCCTGGACCCCCGGCCGCCTCTCCGCCCCTGCCGAGGCCATGGCTGCGCAGGCTGAGTGCGTCCTCGACAGCTGCTTGGGGCGGGCCCCAAGGGGCTGGATGGTGGCCCCGCGCTGACCCCGGAGACCGGCCAGCAAGCGAGGGCAGAGCTGGGAAGAGAAACCGGCGACCGCGGAGCCCACCCTCGGCCGAAACTACAAGCCCCAGGACGCTTTGCGCCGGGGTCAGTGGGCCCTGACCCCGGGGACGGAAGCCACGGTTGCCCGGCAACAACAAGTCCCGTCGGGTGGCAGCGGCTGGCGACAAAACCTCTCGAGTGAGCCCCTGCCCGAGTGCCGCGGGGGAGAGGCCGCGAGCGGGACCGAGAAGTGGGCTGGGAGCAGAGGTCGCGGAGGTGGCAAGCGAGGCCGGGGCCCAGGCGGGGACCGGCAGGGGCCCGGGAGTGGCGGGCACGCCAGGGTCAGGGTGCCGGGCGAGGGAGGAGGCCCGGGGTTGGGGAAGGGGGCCCGGGGAGGGAGGTAAACAGCCCTGCAGGCCTCGGGGCACCGTTGCTGGGCGGCGCCGGCGGCATGTGCGAGGGCCCGTCCCGCATCTCGGGGCCCATCCCCCCAGACCCGACGCTCTGTCCTGACAACTACCGGCGGCCGACCTCGGGTGAGTCCGGGGGCTTGGCGGTGGTGCGAGGCTCAGGGGTCGGCCCTGGCTCCACCTCTGAGCCCCGGACTCCGCCCGGCTCCGCCCCACAGCTCAAGGGCGCCTCGAGGGAAACGCGCTGAAGCTGGACTTGCTGACCTCCGACCGGGCCCTGGACACCACCGCTCCCCGTGGTCCCTGCATCGGTCCCGGTGCCGGAGAGATCCTGGAGCGCGGCCAGCGCGGCGTCGGGGACGTGCTGTTGCAACTGGAGGGGATCTCCCTAGGTCCTGGGGCCTCTCTCAAGAGTAAGTCCCAGGAATGGAAGAAGGGGCAGAGAGGCAGTGCGGGGTGGAAAGAGATCAAAAGCAGCTGCTCTTTCCACCCTGACGTGGGCCCAGGCTTTGCGTCTCTTGAGTCTCAGTTTCCCCAACTATAAAAGGGGGAGAAATATGCTACCTTCTCGAAGGAGGTGAACTGAATGAGGTAGTTCCCACGAAGCCCTAGCTCTGCTTTATGTATTTATTACCCATTAAATTTGTTTGTTGAGTGCCTACTGTGTGCCAGGCCATATAGATGCTAGAACACTGGGCTGAAGATAAGCATGAGCCATCACTGAGTCAAGGTGGGATACAAAGAGCAAGAGATGAATGTCATATATGAGATGATCTATGGTGTACTTCAATGGTGTACTTCACTATAATAATGGAGGAAATCACCTGGGCGCAGTGGCTCACTCCTGGAATCCCAGCACTTTGGGAGGCCCAGGCGGGCAGATCACTTGAGTCCAGGAGTTGAAGACCAGCCTGGCCAACATGGTGAAACCCCATCTCTACAAAAAATACAAAAATCAGGCTGGCATGGTGGAGTGTGTCTGTAATCCCAGCTACTCGGCAGGCTGAGGTAGCCGGGAAGGTTGAGGCTACAGTGAGCTATGATCATGCCACTGTACTCCAGCCTGGGTGACAGAGTGAGACCCTGTCTCAAATAATAATAATAATAATGGAGAAAATCATCCTGTGATACTTACTACTTGAGGAAGGGAACACGGTGATGAGGGAGAGTGTGTGTAGGGTCTAAGGTAGTTGGAGAGGTCAGGGAGCTCTTTCTGTAGGAGGCAGGGGGCAGGCCTGTGTGTGAACTAGTGGAAGTTGGATTGTGTGGACCCTATGTAGGGCAGAACCTGGGGGCATCTTTTCTCCAGGGAAGGACCCTAAGGACCATGAGAAGGAGAACCTGAGGCGGATCAGGGAGATTCAGAAGCGCTTCAGAGAACAGGAGCGCAGCCGGGAGCAGGGCCAGCCCAGGCCCCTGAAAGCTCTGTGGCGCTCACCCAAGTACGACAAGGTGGAGTCCCGGGTCAAGGCCCAGCTCCAGGTACCTGCTTCAGGGAGCCAGAAGTATTATCCATTTTGTTGGCCAACAGGCAACTATACCCTGATCTGAGTTCTGGGGAGGGAGGGAAGTCACAGAGGTAACAGAGGACTAAGAGACCCTGGCTCTGCTGCAGGGCGAGGCTTGGGGGCTTCTCAGAAGTAGTGATGGTGGGGCTGATCCTGAGGGCAAGTAGCAATTAGTCAAAGGGACAGCAGAAGAGAACATTCCCAAAAGATGGAACCTCACAGACCACAGGGCACGCAGCAGTGGAGATGCTAGGTACAGTTCACTGTGAGGAAAGAAGGGCGTGAAGTTAGGCCAAGAAGTCAGCTGGACCCACATCAGGGGCCACAAAAGCCACTTTTCAGCCCTTATTTCTGAGGACAGTGGGAAGGGCAGGGGTATGGTGGGGGGCTCTGTCTCAGAGAGCAGCACCATTCTTCAATCCAGGGATTCAGCAGGAGGAGCAGGAGTGAGAGGAAAGGCAAGGTCACACAAATGTGTTGTAGCTGAAGCATCTGTGGGGTTCCCAGGGGGTGGGAGTGTGTCCAGGAAGCAGATGGAAATTCAGGCCTGGATCTCAGGAGTGAGACCTAGGAGTTATTGACAATCAGGTTGAGGACAACGAGACCAAGGAATTGACCGCCTGGATTTGAGGACTTGGAGGCCAGCTGTTAGGAGCCTTGCAGGGCTAGAGCCAGGAAGCTTGGCTAGGAAGGAGGAAAGAGAGTGGTAGCTGGGCCAGTACTGAGGTGGAAGGAGAGATGGTTTGTTGTTTTCTTAAAAATCTGACATACTCACACATTTGTGTGCTGATGAGGACAAGTGTCCCTTGAAGAGGGAAGAGGGCCCGAGGGACATGGATGCAAAGGTCAGAAGGGCCAAGATGGCCAGGGTCTTGCAGCTTGAGCCCCAGACCTCAGCCTGCCTGCTCTCTCTGCTGTGCCCTGCCCTCCAGGAGCCTGGCCCTGCCTCTGGGACAGAGTCTGCCCACTTCCTGCGGGCGCACTCCCGCTGCGGCCCTGGCCTCCCACCACCCCATGTATCTAGTCCCCAGCCAACCCCACCAGGTCCCGAAGCTAAGGTGAGAGGATGTATGGGGGCTAGATGGTGGTTGGGCAGGGCTCCCGGTGTAGGGGGGGTGTTCAGGGACACAACATAATGCTGTCTGCCCCCACCCACGCTTGCTGTGTCCTGCAGGAGCCAGGCCTGGGGGTGGACTTCATTCGTCACAATGCACGAGCTGCCAAGAGAGCCCCCCGGAGGCATTCCTGCTCACTGCAGGTCCTGGCACAAGTGCTAGAGCAGCAGCGGCAGGCCCAGGAGCACTACAATGCCACGCAGAAGGGCCATGTGCCACATTAGTAGGTCTCACTGCCTGACACTCAGGGTGAAGGACACCTGTGGAGGGTGGGAACCAAACTCTGCCCTCAGGTCATCAACCCTGAGCCTGTGTACCCACAGCTTGTTGGAGCGCAGGGACCTGTGGCGGCGGGAGGCCGAGGCCCGCAAGCAGAGCCAGCCGGACCCTGCCATGCCCCCAGGCCACACGCGCATGCCTGAGAACCAGCGGCTGGAAACACTGACCAAGCTGCTCCAGAGTGAGTACCTGGGCAGGGAGGCTGGAGGGGGGCCCCACTGGGGACCAGGCACCCCTGCCCAACACTCACTGTTCTCACTGTTCCCGGGCCCCCTGTAGGCCAGAGCCAGCTGCTGCGTGAGCTGGTACTGCTGCCTGCTGGGGCAGACTCACTGAGAGCCCAGAGCCACCGTGCTGAGCTGGACCGGAAGCTGGTGCAGGTAGAGGAGTCCATCAAGATCTTTTCTCGGCCCAAAGTCTTCGTGAAGATGGATGACTGAGCCCCTTTGGGGGACAGTGGCAAGGAGCTCCATGCTGAGGATCGCCACATGGCTGCAAAGGACAGGGTTGGACCCAATCCCAGAGCAGAGGTCTGAAGACAGGAGCAGGGGGGTGGCCAGTGTCCCTAGAGCACTCTTCCCAGTCACCAGTGGCTGCAGAAGGGCCACCCCAGCCTTTTAACTGCTTTGTCAAAATTAAACATTTTGTACACAGGATTTGTTTCCATAAGAGCTTTTCTTACCCTAAAAATGCCAAGCCTGGTGGCCCTCCTGCTGCTTGATTGCAGGAAGTTCTCCCCAGTGTCACTCCTGCCTTAGTCCAGAGCAGAAGGCAAGCTGGTGGGACCAGGGAGGAGGCTGGGACTGGGACACACAAGGACCATGACTGTATTTGTAGAAAACCTTTAATGTTCCCCAGGCTGAGGGAGCCCTGTGAGCCAGCTAAAAACCCCCACTGTGAAGTCCCTGCCATGTCCCAGCAGTGTGGAGTGGCATGGGGCTTCATCCTGACTGTCAGAGGCTGAAGCCACTACCATCTCCTCGAATGCGACTCCCCCAGCCAGAACTGGCCTGCTCCTGGTCATCCAGGGAGGGCAGAGAGCTGCGGGTACCAGGATGTCGGCAGCCAGGGTGCAGGTCCCAGCACGGGGGCCCCTGAGACAGCCCATTGGAACTGGGAGGCTGGCGGTTCTCAATGACCAGGTCACTGCTGTCATCGTCACTATCAGGCTCAGCAGGCCCAGGCCCTGCAGAGGGAGGACCTGTCAAACGCCCAGATGCCCCTCGCACCACGTTATTGCGCTGGTTGGCGGGCTTGACAGTGACAATGAGGTTATGGCTGTTGGCAACCATCATGTCCGTCACTTGGTCCAAGGTCTTCCCGGCTACTTCAATGCCATTGACCTCGAGGATCTCATCACTGACCGCCAGCAGCCCTGTACTCTCAGCCAGACCCCCACGTACCAGGCGGGAGATGAAGATTCCTGGAACCCGCTCCAGGCCCTGGGGAGCCACACGCACGCTCATGCCATCTCGGATGTAGAAGCCCAGGGGGCGGTCTGAACCATGCTTGTGCAGCCGCACCCGTCGGTGGGTCTCAGGCAGTAGGTCCACGTCTATGACTGAGGAAACCTGGCGGAAATCTTGGGGCAGGCTGATTAGCAAGGGTGGCCGGGTGCGCAGGGGTGCCACTGGCCGCAGCAAGAGCCCTTTCTTGCGCCGCTGCAGAGAGTTGGAGGCAAAAGCCAGGCCGCTGGAGTCAGCTTCTGCTGCAGAAGAGGGGGAATGTTGAGATCAGAGACCTGCTCCCCGACTTGGGCTGTTTACAGGGGGCACTGTAGCTATTTCCTACCACTTGGAGGTCAAGCCAAGGGCAGGGACTGCAGAGGGTGACGCTTGGGTACCCTGGGCATGGACTAACCCTTGTAGACCTGCCCCACAGACACCTTACCCCACAGAGGCTGCCCACTGTACCCCTCCTCACCCCGCTTCTGCACCAGTAGGCGCAGTGGCGGGGGCCCGCTGGCCAGGGCCCGGTGCAGGCTGTCGTCGTTGGTGAGGGGCAGCAGGTCGCCATGAGCATCCGTATAGCCAAGTAGCACGTCCAGGCCCGGGATCTGGTGCACCGCCCGCAGCAACCGCGAGAACTCCTGGAAGCCGCTCACCGAAGCGCGAGGCAGCGCGAAGCGTCGGAACTCGGCGTCAAACTGGAAGTCGGGGTTGGGGGAGAGGAGGAGTCAGGACAGCCTGCGCCCCTTTCTCACCGCAGGCTGGCAGGGATGGGAAAGATGCGGCTGCCGCTTTTGCGGCAGCCTTAAGCCCAGACCTCAGCTCCAGTACCAGGGACGCTGTCCAAGGTCTTCTTACCGCCCTCCAGGTACTCAGGCCACAGAGAGCTGGAGACCAGCAGTGGAGGAAGGAAGACGGATGGGGGAAGGCGAGCAGAAAAGCAGAATGGGACTTGGAGGATAGAGGGAAGAGGTGGCGGGGACCAAGGAGCTGGGAAGGGGAGAAAGAGGGAATTGGGAGCGCCTAGGGCCGAGGCCGGAGGAGCCCTTACTTTGCTCTTCACCTCGACGATGCTATCGGGACTGCGCGCCGGAGTCCTCTGCGGCCGGGCCATGGCGGGGCCGGGCGGGCCGGGGACGGTGCCCCAGGCGGCCCGCCGAGGCGCAGGTGCACAGCCCGGCCGGCCCGCCCGCGCCGCCCCGCCCCTGGCGGTAGCACACGCCCCGCCTTCCCATCCGGAGCGTGACGTCAAGGGGGCAGCGACGCAGAGTGGAACGCGGAGTCCACGTTTCCTAGGAAACGGAGCCGTGGATGGAGAGGAGCCGTCCTCCGCTCTTGCGTCATCACGCTGAGGTCCGCGCGCCCCCGGAGTCTGGGGAGCAGGGCTCCGCCAATCCGAGGGGAGGGCGAAGGAAGTACCATTTATTTAGCGCTGTGTGTGTGCTCTTATTTCCACTGGCCTTACAAGACCGTGCACTGTGTAGATGAGGAAACTGAGTCATAATAAATATGTGCTGAACCGTTCGGGGGCCACACGGTGCTTAAATGGTTTCGAGTCAACTCGCTCGGACGGCACTCGGCCTCAGCCTCCGGCCCTGGAACCCTCTCCAGGGACGGGACCAGCCCTTGTTCTGTTCCCTACCGGTACCACAGGAATCTTGACAAACGGCCCAAATGCCTGGCCGCTGTCAGAGTGACGCCGCGATGAGAGTAAACGGGCCAGCATCCCGTGCACCAGCGGGGTGGACCAGCGGGAGTCTGCACACAGGCCCCCGAGCAGGACGCCCTCGTGCGCAGGCTTGGGGTATACGTGGGCGGGGCCTCCTCCTCCGGCCCCGCCCAGCCGAAGGAGCTTCCTCTTCCGAGGAAAGGCGGGGCCTGGGCGCCCGCGGGAAACCCGGGCCCCTTGCATCCGCTGGGTGTAGCCGTGGGGATGGCAGGTTCGGGGAGGCTGGTCCTACGGCCCTGGATTCGGGAGCTGATTCTGGGGTCAGAGACACTCTCCAGTCCACGAGCCGGGCAGCTGCTCGAGGTGAGCCCCCATTCAGGGCCCGGAGACCGAGGCGGAGGCCCGGGGTGGTGGGATTGACGCCGCTCGCCGCCGTCAGGTACTACAGGAGGCCGAGGCCGCGGTCGCGGGCCCATCCCACGCCCCTGATACGTCCGACGTCGGGGCCACGCTGCTTGTGTCTGACGGGACCCACAGTGTCCGATGCCTGGTGACGCGGGAGGCCCTGGACACCTCGGACTGGTGAGAGGCCCCGCGCGGCTCCGGAGGTCGGAGTCCGGCAGGAGAGCGCGAGGTGGGCGGGCCTTGTGTTCAGGTGGGCCCGGCAGTGAGGATCCTGCTTGTCGCAGGGAGGAGAAGGAGTTCGGCTTCCGCGGGACAGAGGGCCGGCTGCTGCTGCTGCAGGACTGCGGGGTTCATGTCCAGGTCGCTGAGGGCGGCGCGGTGAGTGGTGAGACTGTCTTGGGCGGGTTACCGGGCATGACTCTTCGTAACGATTCTGAGACCTCCCCTTCCCCACGAACTCCTCCAGCCCGCAGAGTTCTATCTCCAGGTGGACCGCTTCAGCCTGCTGCCCACGGAGCAGCCCCGGCTACGGGTGCCTGGTTGGTAAGTGATGCCTCCGCCCTCCAGCGGCTCTCCCCACCCCAGCCTGGCCGGCGCTGGCAGACGCCTATGGGGTAGGAGGGCTTGGGCCCCCATTAACTACCCTTCTCTTTTTCTTAGCAACCAAGACTTAGATGTTCAGAAAAAGCTCTATGACTGCCTTGAGTGAGTCTGGGGTTGGGCTCGGGGGCCACGTGTGGTTTGGTGAGGGGATGGTGTATCTAGGTAGACGGGCCTCAGCATGGTTCCTGAGTCCTGGCCACTCTCTTCCTGTAGGGAGCACCTTTCAGAGTCCACCTCGTCCAATGCAGGTACTGTAGGGCTTGACCAGTGATCCTAACACCCTGTGCAGTGACCTCTCCAGCCTTAACCTTATGCTTCCTCAATAAGCTGTCTTCCCCCTCACCCTCCTGGTCCTCCCCTTTAAGCCTTGACTCATCCCATGGTCCCCTGTCCCCAGGCCTATCACTGTCCCAGCTTCTGGATGAAATGCGGGAGGACCAGGAGCATCAGGGGGCACTCGTGTGCCTGGCTGAAAGCTGCCTGACACTGGAGGGCCCTTGCACAGCACCCCCCGTCACCCACTGGGCTGCCTCACGATGCAAGGCCACGGTCAGTCTGGGGATTTGCTTGGGAGATGTCAGGGTGAGGAGTTGGGCAAGGGTCATATTCCACAGGACATGAGAGTAAACGGGCCTGTCCTACAGAGTTCATGTCCCACAGGGAGAAGCTGTGTACACTGTCCCCAGCTCAATGCTGTGCATCTCTGAGAATGACCAGCTAATTCTGAGCTCTCTAGGCCCCTGTCAGAGGACACAGGGTAAGGGGGACTGGAGAGGTTGGGGGGATACCTGGGGCCCAGGTCCACAGTGCTGATAAGACTTCCTGAACCCCCCAGGCCCTGAGCTGCCCCCACCAGACCCGGCTCTGCAGGACCTATCTCTGACCCTCATAGCCTCTCCTCCTTCCTCACCCAGTTCCTCAGGTGAGGTGATGCACAGGTCACAGGCACTCACTGCCGCCTGTCAGTCAGGTTCCCGGGCTGTGCAGGATGCTGTGAAAGGTGCACGGTGGGTGGGGGATGAACACGGTCCCTGCAGTCCTGTCTGAGCTCGCAGGCCACTCAGCTGCCCTGAGCGGAGAGGGCTGTGCCTACAATAAGTCCCCTCCTCCTCAGGAACCCCGGCCTTACCCGGCCACATGTCATCCGAGGAAAGTGGTACCAGCATCAGCCTTCTGCCTGCCCTGTCCTTGGCTGCTCCAGACCCAGGGCAGAGGAGCAGCTCCCAGCCCTCACCAGCCATCTGCTCAGCGCCTGCCACCCTGACCCCCAGGTCCCCACACGCCAGCCGTACCCCCAGCTCCCCACTCCAGAGCTGCACTCCCAGTCTCTCACCCCGTAGCCATGTCCCCAGTCCACACCAGCCTCTTGTGACCAGGCCCCAGAAACCTAGCCTGGAGTTCAAGGAGTTTGTAGGGTTGCCCTGCAAGAATCGGCCGCCTTTTCCCAGGACCGGAGCTACCAAGGGAGCCCAGGAGCCCTGCTCTGTCTGGGTGAGCATAGCCCCTCTGCAGCTGGAGGGTAGAACAAGGAAGGCCTGAGGTAGAGCTGGGAGGGAGCATGGGTAGCCTTGGATGGGGTTGGGGTCCTTGTTAGCTCTTCCCCAGACACCATACCCCTTTCAGGAACCCCCAAAGAGGCATCGTGATGGTTCTGCCTTCCAGTATGAGTATGAGCCACCCTGCACGTCCCTCTGTGCTCGGGTCCAAGCTGCCAGGTGAGTGCCTGGGTCTGCCCCCACTCTTGGTCACTAGTCCCAGGCTCCATTGACCTGCAGCGGTGGTTTCTTTCCAGGCTTCCTCCCCAGCTCATGGCCTGGGCCTTGCACTTTCTGATGGATGCACAGCCAGGGTCTGAGCCAAATCCGATGTGAGACGTCACACAGGACAGATACCGCTCCACACTCTGCTTCCTTTGAGTTTTTTAATAAAATAATCTCATGCGGCAGGAGAGGAGAGGATCAGGGATTGGGGCCGCCGCCTCTTTGGTCTGTGGCTGGGGAGGGTGGGCTCCGCTCAGGGCTGGAGGGCTCTGTGGGCTGTGGGGGCAGAGGCTCGGTTCCAAGGCCAGATCCTGTGAGGGGAGGGAGGGAGAGAGAGGAAGGGTCAGGGCTGGGCTAAGCAGTCCCGCCACCCTCCCAGCTGGCCTGGACCCCCTCTTACCTAGGCTTGGGGATGGAGGTGCCTCGAGTTTTGGCCTGCGTTTGAGGACGGGGGAGCGCTGCAGCCTCAGGGGCCGTTCTAAGGGACACAGAAAGGCTTGGGGTGGGTTGCTAAGGCTTGGGGTCTGTCCATCCCCTGCCCCTCTCTTCCACCTCCAGTGCACATAAGCATGCACTCACACACACTGCTGCCTTCAGAGCATCCCCCGTCCCTGCGTCCTCACCCCTGGCAGAGGCTGCTCTTCGGGAAGTGGAGCCAGTGCTAGTTGGAAGGGCTTGTTGTCAAACCCTTGCACCTGGTCTTCTGGCTCCCTGATTTCTTGAGCCCTCACACACTGGTGGCTCCCTCCAAGGACCAAAGCTATGAAGGGAGCCCCAGAAGCCCACCCTCCCACATCTCCTGCATTCAAGCACACGTGGAGGTGTCTCCCCTCACCAGCAGGGGCCTGGAGCTGGTCCTCATGCACAGACACTGCTCGCCGCCCTGCCGAGAGAGGCCTCGGCCTCAGCTGGCCATCTGAGGGAGGCCAGGGAATCAGGGGTATTCCAACAGCTGCCCCCACTCCAGCCCTTGCCTCCCACCCTCAGGGTCCTTAGAGGAGCTGAGTTCCCAGCAGGAACTCCTCCAGCCCCGAGGCCAGGATTGGAGTGGGGAATCAGGTGCCTGCCTACCTTCATTCCTGGGGCCCAAGCAAGGGTCCTCTGGGAGGCCCAGGCTGTCTGGGGAGGGGCTGGTTCTGCAGGGACTTGGGCTTTGACCAGGGGAGGGAGGGCCTGGACCATCCTGTTGGCCCCAACCACGGCTCCTGAGCTCCGCATTCAACTGCTGCCCCAGTGTCTTCCAGGTGGCAGACTCGGGCCCCTGGCTCCCTGGGCCAGGTCTGCAGGAGGGGTCTGTAGGGAGAAAGGTGTCAGCCAAGACCTGGTCAGGCATTGGAGATAGGTCTGAACAACAGTCTGACCCAACTCCTGGCTGTCCCTGCTCCCACTACCAACACACAGTGGCCCTCACTCACCAGCAGACACAGAGTGGGTGCGGGACTTGATCGAGATGGGAGGGGCCTCCGTGGAACTGTCCATAATGTCACCTGCAAGGCGGAGCTGGGGACTCAGGTACCAGACCTTGGAGGTGAGGGGAAGAAAAACCTGGCCTCTCCCCTTCCTCCCCAAGGAGAGCAAGTGCCTTGGGGGCTGTCTATAAGGACACCTCCTGGCAAATGTACTGCCACACCCCAGGGTCCCACTTACCATCTGAGCCAGCTTTCTTGATCTCGCCGTCTTTGCTCTGCAGGAAACAGGGCAGTCAGATTCCAGCCCTGCCCGCTCCCCACACCCTAGCCTTTTGTTCATTCTTGTTCTTATAATCCTGCCACTGAATGCCCACCATGGGCTGGACAAGAACATGGCAAACCCAGTACAGCCCTCTTAGAACTCTTTGCACACTTGAATATTTCTAAATTCAGGCCAACTTCATGTTTTTTGTTTGTTTTTGTTTTTTGTTTTTTAAGATATTGAATGGATGGTATGGAGGGCTGGGGTTCTTTGGGACTCTAATGAGAGAGACATTAGCAGGGTGGCCCACAGAGGAGAGTCAGGGAAGAACCATGGGCACTGCAGGGATGGCTGAGGAGGGACCTGGCGTAACCCACAATTAGAGACTGGAAGCGAGGCAGGGAGGACATCCAGACCACCCAGGGATGTGTGTGGAGGCTCTGATTTGCACCCAGGGGAGGAAAGCAGTGAGGTTTTAAGGTGGCCAGGGCCAAGACCCCACAGGGCTCTGAAGCAGGTTGTGGAGTCTGAACAGTGTCTTGAGAGGAAGCCCCTGGAGGACTTGCTATTTCAAGCACAGGTGACAAGGTCAGATTTTTTTCTTTTTCTTTTTTTGAGATGAGTCTCACTCTTGTTGTCCAGGCTAGTGTGCAGTGGCACGATCTAGGCTCACTGCAACCTGTCTCCCAGGTTCAAGCAATTCTCGTGCCTCACCCTCCCAAGTACGTGGGACTACAAGTGCCCACCGCCACACCCGGCTAATTTTTGTATTTTTAGTAGAGACAGGGTTTCACCATGTTGGCCAGGTTGGTCTCTTAACTCCTGACCTCAGGTAATCCACCTGCCTCAGCCTCCCAAAGTGTCGGGATTACAGGCGTGAGCCATGGCGCCTGGCCCAGGCCTCAGATTTCTATTAGACCTGCAGAAAAAAGACTTTCTCAGGTCCAAAGAGGAGATGCTGGTGGCCTGTGCCTGGGTCAAAGCCAAGAGGGAAGAAAGGTCGAATCTGTAACCATTTCGAGGAGAATGGAGTAGAACTGACAATTAGACCTATCTGTCATGAGTCTCCCCCATCTTGGTCACTTATGTCACCCACAGCATGCCACCTGCCGTCTCACTTCATGCTCAGGTCCCCTCAACTCACTTGCTTCCTCTTGCCTTCGGCACCCCCGCTGCCTCGGCTGACGCCTATCCTCTGCAGCATTACTTGTACCCGCTGTTCAAAGGATGGAGCCAGTTCTGTTTCTCCCCGCTCCAGGGGCCGCCGCTAGGGACAGAGATGCTCGAGTTGGAGACAGTCCATGCCCTGGGTCCCAGAAGCGCCTTCACCACCCCCCATCAGCAAGCCTCACCTTGTCGGGTCTGGCACCCAGCGTTGCCTCCTCCTCGGCAGGCAGCAGTATCATCGAGTAGGCCTTGCTATCTCTTGTGTAGCGAGGTCGGCTCCTGCGGGCAGGGTCAGGGCTGCTGGTGTCCCCCTCAGCCCCACCAGGCTCCTCACCACGGCTGGGACGGGTTGGCGGCCGCAGTAGGTCGCCAAATGTAGTTTTTCGGGTTCGGGGAGCTGCCCCAGGGCTGGTCTCTAGATCAGTCCGTGGACCCCGCGTTGAACGAGGCTTCTTGAAGGCAAAGAGGGTGCCCAGCTTCTTTCGCAGTGTACGGGGGACAGGAGTGGCGCCCCCCTCAGTGGCCGGGTCCTCCTCGGGGGCCCAGCTGTGGGGACACCCAGCAGTGAGCGAGAAAGCCCATCAGGCATCCCACCCTCTCCCACCCCCAGCAGATGCCCCTCACTCACAGGCGATCCTGCTGGATCAGCCTTTTGGAGAAGAATTCCTCCACGCCCTCGTCCACGCGGGCACTGAGCCCATTCCCTTCCTGCGGCAAGGCTGGGGGTACCTAGGGGGCATCATGGGGTCAGGGGTCAGGGTTGAGTGCAACTCTGGCTTCTACCCCCTCCCCTGGCCGGCAGCCTGGACTGAATAACTCCAGGATTCCAGACTGGGGTGACCCTAGGGGCTGCTGATACCAGCCTCCTACTGTCCTGCTGCTGGACAGAGACGCCAGATTTCACGCACTCCTCACTCGCTGCTGGCTCCCGCACACCCAGTCCACACCCGTCCTTGTCCCACAGAGTATCCTACACGCCCGAGCCACCCGGTCACCAGCAAACCTAGCCCTCACGTGCCCCCGGGGTCACCCGTTCCCACTTGCCACCAGCTCTGCTCCGAACAGTTCCCTGCAGTGTCCCCCACCCCACCCCCAATCCACCCGGCCTGCTGCCGGCTCAGTGGCGCCGGCTGCTGCGTCAGACCCTCTGGGGGGCCTCAAGCCGGCTCCTCCCCGCCCTCCGCCAGTGCCCGCTGCCCCCGCGGGCTTGCAGCCCACACACGCATCTCCCCACACGCGCCGCCGCCGGACGCGCAGCAGACGCAGGCTTGGCCCCGCGGCTCGGCTACCCGGCTGCCCGGCATCTCTCAGCAGCCCCGGGGGAGGGAGGGAGGACGGACACCCTCTCTCGCGCAGCCACGGAGGCCGCGGGCCGCCCCGAGACGGAGTCCCACACCCAGGCACACCCCGAACGGAACCCGCACACCCATGGTCCCGCACAGGCATGGCCTGGGGTGGGGGGTGGCCAGGAAGAAGCCAGGATGTGACCGCGGCCGCACGACCAGGTGGCCTTGGGCCCCCACCACCCCCTCTCCTTGACCACTACCACCCATGAGGAGCGGCCGGGCCACCCGTGATCCCCAATTCCACGCGCTCCGGAGTGGGGGAAGGGTGCTCACCTGGGGGCCCCCCGGCGGCGGGCGGTGGTGGTGCTGGCGGCGCGGCCGCGGCCGGGCCCGGGTCGGATGGCGCAGGGGCTGCCCCGCCAGTGGCAGGTCCATGCGGGGCAGCGGGCCGGCCGGGGGCCCAGGGGCGGCAGGGCTCGGAGAGCCGCGCGCGGACGGCCCCGCCTGCGGCTCTGCATCTTCTCCCGGAGCCGCCAGCTCGGGCTCCGGCTCCGCTTCCTCAGCAGCACCTGAGGGGACAGCACCAGAAGAGCACCGAGCGCCGAGCCCGGGGAGGTGGCGGCGGAGGCGCTAGGGCGGCGGGGGACCCGCCCAGGGCGCGGGGAGGGGCCCGGCTACGCCGCCCGTCCCCCCGCCCCTCCGCCCCTCCGCCCCTCCCCCGCCGCCGCCGCTGTCCGTGGTGCTGAGCGCGGCCCCGAGCGCGCGCGCCTCCGCGCCGCCGCCCAGCATGCGCATCCCTGGGGTAGGGAAAGGGGCGCGGGGAGGCGAGCCGAGCCGGTGTCCTGTCCCAGGTCCGCCCAGGTCCCGCCCCGGGCTGACCACAGCAGACCCCAGCTTTGCAGGTTGCACAAGGGGCCCGACCTGGCCCAGTCAAGGGCTGGTGGGTACCCAGACAAGGCTGAATGAGTTCATCCAGGTCCCCGGGTCCCCAAGTCTAATGGAGCTTCAGCCCACCCACGTAAACTCCCTCCCCCAAGGCCCTGACTTACTGTGAATGAAGGGGACCAGGTGAAGACCGTGGCTGAGCTCAGGCCATTTCTGTGGAGGACTGTCATCCTGGTGGGGAGGGCACAAACTCAGCCTGGGGTAGGAGAGCACCAACCCAAAAGAGCTGCCTTTCACCTTCCACACTCCACAGCAAGATGGGAAGACTGGGAGTGCCATGCCCCGTGTTCTAAAACCACTTACCTTCTCCTTCTCCTCTTCCTTCTCCTCGGGGAAGAAAAGACCTTCCAATTCCCCAGGCTCAAGGAGGCTGGGCTCACCTCCATCCGGTGCTGGTAGGGCAGGGGGCACTGTCACTGTTGCCTGCTGAGCCAGACTCTCCACCTGCAATACCAAGCAGCCAAAGATGGCAGGTAGGGCCTCAGCCATGATCCCATTGATGCTAACTAAGGGGACCCTGAAATAGCCCTGGGCTACATGACCCCAGAAGACATTACAGAGCCCCTGCAAGGGAGATGGCCAAGTCACTGCATGTGTGTGTTTGCACGAAAGTGTGTGCACATCTCCCCCTCACCAGCCGATCCCGGGCTGCACTCAGGCCTGCCAAAGCCTGAGCCACAATGCTCTCTGCCAAGGTCCCCGTGATTGATAGCCGCATGTCCCTAAGGGCAGGAGAGGACAGGGGTTAATGGGCTGGCTTTGCTCAGCCTTGCCCAGCCCAGCCCCATCCAGCCTACCTGAGCCTAGTGAAGGCATCTTGCAGCAGCTGCTCTGGGAGCAGCTCCGGGAGGCCCCTCGAGCCTGCCAGGACCCCCTCTAGCTGCTCCCTCCAGCTGGATCCCTGCAGCATCTGTGGGCAGAGGCTCCTTGCTGTGTCCAGTGTGGCCTGAGTGAAGTCCTGGACAAAGGTCAGTCAGAGCATGGTGAGGATGTGGCCAGACACCAGGCTGCTGGCTTGAGGCTCCAACTCCAACAGAATATTGAGTCAGGGGATATCACAGTTAAAACTAAAGGATGGGAGTCAAACCTGCAAACGGAGGTGGGGTTGGAGCAGGAGTAGCCTCTCACCTGGATGTCCTGGCGGCAGACCTCGCCCACCTGTCTCAGAAGGCCCTCCAGCTTCTGCCCAAGCTGCCAGTGATGGCTTGGGGAGCTTCCAGCTTCATATAGAATGGGGAGAATCTGAGGGCCAAAGAGGAAAAGCAGTTGCGAGCTGACACCTGACTAAGAGGGGAAGGGTCCTTGTAGCAGGAGGTGGAGTGCTCACGCTGAGAGAGAAGTTGGCATTTTGGATGGCATCCTCGGCCTGGCGCACAGCGGCTTCACCCTGGGGCCCAGCCCCACAGCCCAGCAGCTCCACATGCTCCTGCACCGACTGACACAATTCATTCACTTCCTGGGGCGAAATGGGGATCAGTCTCAGCCTAGCCCCCTCCCAGTCTCCCAGATCCTGCCTGCCTTCCTCCCAGGCTCTTTAACAGAGGGAGGTCCTGAAGCTGACACCCTTAGACCAGCCACTTTGGAACCCTATCTGTTCAAGGAGGGAAGGAACTATCTGTTGCTTTGGTTCATTTTAAGGACTTTATATACACTTCCTAAGTGCCCAGAATAGGAAGGAAAGGAGTTGTAAATCATGTCTGTGTTTTAGAAGCTCAGTCTGTCCACACAGAGGATAGACTGAGAGAGGGGTGGAAAAGGGAGTGAGTAGCCCTGGAGGAGGGACCAGGAGGAGCAAGGGATAATTGGTGTGGGGGTAAGGAGTGGCATGTTTGAAGGTTGGTCTAGAGGCAGGACGAAGGAGGCCTATGAGGGCTCCAGTGTGACCAGGAGAGACCTGGAAGGATGCCCCAACCTCTGTCCACAGCACTGGGTGGCTGTGGGCACCAGTGGGGTTGGGCTCCAGGGTAGACAACAGGGTTTGTGAGCGACGATGACATCACTTGGAGAAGTGCAGAGCATGAAGCCCAGCAGGATGTCTGGATTAAGACCTTTGGGCTCTAAAGCTTAGGAAAGAAGAGGTATTTGGGAATGGAGAGGTAGAAACATCTCCAACAGATAAGGTAGTGGAGGGAGATGAAGACAGTGAAGGAGCAGCTGGGTTTGGGCACACAATGGAGAGGGGAGGGGAGTCATGTATATGTGAGGTCAGAGATGGGGCTACAATTGGGGGAAAATTGAGGAAGGACATAAAAATTCCTAACAGGACAGCCTGTTTACAGGCTTAACGTTAGGCAGCCAAGGGTGTTATTTGGAGAGCTATTTAAGGGGTGTTTAGCCGCCTCCAGATCAAGGAGAGGGACTTTGTGTGGGACAGCAGGGCTCAGGCACCCTGGCCCCAGGAAAGTCAGACCCTCTGACTCATGGAGGCTCCCGGATGCCACAGGTCTCCTCATGCCCTACCTCTCGTGGTTGGGGAGGGGACACTGACCTGCTCTGAGGGGTCTGAGACCAGACCAAGTGGCTGAAGGCGGGTCGTGTGGTCAGAAGAGGCAGGGTCTGCGCGGTTGTTCCTCAAGAGACAGGCTTGGATCTAGGGGCAAGGGGTATTGAGAAATGCCGAGGGACGGAGCTACCGTGCAGAGAAGGGCAAGGGAAGAGGGGGACGCCCACCTGATGGACTGCACGTGCTGTCAGTTCCGGGCGGCTGCGCTGCGCCTGGGCCACGTCGTTCAGTGGCAGAGGCATGGCCTTCAGGCTGTGGTTCTGCTCCAGCGCCTGCGCCACGTCCAGCAGACCCAGAGCAGATGTGTGGTTCCGGTCCCAGACCACAGACCTGGGCCGGGCCTGGCTTCAGTCGGGGACGGAGCTTCCCAACGCCCCACCCAACCCTCGGCCTAGTCCATTCGCCTCGTCAGCCTGCTCCATTTGCTCCGCCTCATTCAGTCCCGCCCCTTAGCCCGGTGCCCTCCTCTCCACCGCGCCCCCTGCCCGCTGGTCCCACCCCTCTGACCCCGCCCACCGGAGCCTCGAGTTGACCCGCAGCGCCTTGGCCAGCAACTTGGCGCCCGCGTCCCCCATGGCGTTGCCGCTGATATCCAGCGCGGTCAGGTTAGGATTGGTGGCTAGGGCCCGGAGTAGGACGCTGGCACCCAGCTTCAGCCGAGACTCAGCCACCGACAGAGACTGAAGAGGCTGGGGTTAAGAGAAAGCCATTGATGGCTGGAGTCAGGGGTCAGTGAGGGCAGGTCACAGGGTCTGAGGGAACAAGAGAAAGGAGGACCAAAGGGGTCTAATTGCCCGAGGACCCTGCAAGGTCCCGTGAACTCACACAATCGTCGTCCTGCATGAGCTGGACAATCCGGTGCAGGACGTCGTCCAGGGTCTCCCTGTGGGGAGGGGCCGCCGTTGTGGGGGGACAGGGGTGGTGGGGTGTTGTCTGGGAGGCCCAGGAGTAGGGTGGGGGCTCACTTGCACCGGACGTTGAAGTTCCTTCCAAGCGCCACATGTCTCAGGGACCGGCTTCTCCCGATGGCCAGCACCAGAGTCACCATGTCTGAGCCGAAGCCTGGGGGTGACTCGGGTCACGCACGAGGCGAAGTTGCAAGGGTAGGGTGGGGATTGGGAATCGAGTGGATGATGCGAGGATAGGATCTCCTGCAGCCTCACCGTTATCCGCCAGATCCAGGGAGCTCACAGCGCCTGCGTCGCACACTAAGTCTTGTATCACCTGGGCGCCGGCCGAGCGCAGCTGTATGTGGGAGGTGGGAGATGGGAAGTGGGACCCACTTAGGCCGCGAGTGGGGAGGGGCAGGCGGCCCACGGCTCTGCCCTTCCGCCTCCCAGCGCCTCTCCCAATGTGTGGTCTCTTCTGGGGGCCGGCGCTCACCTCGCAAGCGCTGAGGTCCAGGTGCAGGTCGCGGAGGTGCGTGTTGAGCGCGAGGCCATCCAAAAGGGCTCTGGGAGGGGACGTTACACGGGGTGGCGGGAGCTGGGACAGGGGGCTCCAGGGTGCGAACGAAGGAGGCAGGGCCAGGATCTGGGGGAGGTTGTGGGAGCGACAGAAGCAGGAGCGGGGAGGGGCGAAGGCCAGGGCAGGGTGGGAGCGCCCGCGGGGGCGTGGCCGGGGTCCGACACTGACCTGAGCGCGTCGGGCGGCAGCTTGCAGCCCGCCAGGCCCAGGTGCCGCAGCGTCCGCGCGCGGCTGAGGAAGAGCTGCAGCGCGGCCGGCGCGGCGCGGGACTTCCTGGGGGAAGTGGGAAGGTGGGCCTGGGGCCGCAAGGAGGCGGCTTCCAGCAGCCTCCCCCGGCCCCGACAGGTCCCCCTTACGTGCGGGAGAAGACGTTCCTCGAAGCGTCGAGGTGGGTAAGGCTGGTGCAGCAGCCTCGGGATACCGCTGCGAAGAGCTGCGGGGGGAGGCTGTTGGCTACACCCGCGGGGGGACCGAGCCCTCCCCGTCCCGCCCTCCAGTCCGCCCTGCCGGTCATCCATCCCCCCACGGAGCCCCGCCTCACAGTGTCCAGGGCAGTGTCGGTGCCTGCGAGATTCAGGAACGACAGTACGTTAGGACGGCTCAGGAAGCTATAGAGGCCCTGGAGGGAGGACAGGGGTGCGATGGAGTGGGGGATCGCCCACCCAGGGCTTCTGAGCAACCCCAAGCTCCCACCCTGAAGACAGCCACTCACCCCACTGTCCTCGGAGGCCCCCAGCGCCCCAGGATTCCCGGAAAGGTCCAGGTGGGTCAGGGTGGAGTCGAAGGCGGCATTGGTGGCCAGTGCCCGGCCCAGAGCCCTCATTCCTGGTGGTGGGGCAGGGTCACTCAGCAGTTGGACAGACCCCCACCCCCCTCCCCTCACCCCCTCCCTCATCCAGCCTACCTCGCGGTGTCAACCCTGTCTGGGCCAGGCTGAGTCTCCTCAGGGCTCCTGGACAACGCTCGAGGTGTCTGCTGAGTGCAGTCATGCCTTGGGGGGTGGGAACAGCCACGTGGGTCTCACCTCCTCCTGCTGCCCACCCCTGCGGTCCCCAGGCTCAGTCATACCTCGGTCATCCAGCAGGTTCCCCGCGAGGCTGAGCTCCCGCAGCCCAGAGCTTGAGTGTCCCGCCAGCGCCTGGGCCAGTCGTCGGACAAAGTCTCTGGGACCCAGACCCCAGGCATGAGATTCTGCCCCTGGTTTGCCAACCCCTCCCAGGCCACTAGCCCCCAGTCCCAAGCCTCCAGACTCTCCTCTCCAAGCCCTGCCCTGTCCCCCTCACCCCCTCAGGCTGCAGGTCTCCAGCACCAGCTCCTCCAGGTGTGATGACTGACTCATCATGTGCAGAATCTGTTCTGAGACCTCAAGGCTCTGAGAAGCAGAGGGCGGCGGCTCACGGGCTGCACCCTGGCCCACACCCTTGGCCCCTCCCTGCCCTTACCCCGAACCCCCTCACCAGCTTCATGTCCACACAGGAGAGGCACCGGAACCACAGGTTGTAAGACAGGGCAGCCACACTCAAGGCCAGGTCCCTGGTGGGAGGGTGGGAAGAGAGGCAGAGCTCAGGGCCCTCCAGCCAGGTCCCAGGCCCAGCAGCCCCTCCATGGAGAAGCTGAGGCCCAGGGATATGGGCCCCGGGATCTTCCTCCTCTCCCATCCTGGCAGGCCACACACCGACTGCCGAGGTGGCTGAAGTCTCCCAGGCTGAAATGGCGGCAGCCCTGGCGATGGTAAATGGTGTCCACGTCCTGGGCGAGAAGGAGATGCTTACAATTCGCTTGGGGCCACAAGGGGCAGGGAGGGGCTCAGCACACATGGGGGACCAGATGTCTCCAGAGCCCTTCAAAAGGGCCCTACCCTCACCCACTGAATCTCCTCTCGGAAAGGGAAGCCATTGTAGTCACACAGAGCCTCGTATGTCTCCAAGAAGCCACCTGGGGAGGGGATAGGGGTGCGATGTGGGAAAGGAGAGAGACAAAACATCAGCGATGGAGGAAGACCAGACCCACAGACTAGGTGGTGGCTGGGACCTGAATGGCTCTGTTCAGTTTGGGGCCCCCCCAGCTTGCGGGTCTGGGGAGGCAGAGGTGGGGCAGGCTGGAGGGCCTGTGGCTCTGCCTTCACCCTTACCACAGGGGCTGCAGGGGTCAGTGGACTCCGAGGGGCTGCTTCTCTCCAGCCGAGCCAGCATGGAGGCAGGTGTGGGCCTCCGGAATAGCTTCCTGGTAGGGGGTTAAGGAGAAGGGGGCAAAGGACTTCCAGCCTCTGGGATGGGAAGCAGCCCTTCTCATGCACTCCCTCCTCCCCTGCCAGCCCCTCGAATTTGCCAGGCCTCACCCAAGGGTCGAGCGAGGGAAGACCTTCTTGATGGCTGCAGCCACGTGCTGGGCCAGCTGTTCCAGGGCGGCCACACCAGGAAACTCCAGGACCAGCTCACGCAGGGACTCCAGCTCAAAGGTGACCTAGGGAAGGGGCACTACTAGGCCTCGGCTCCACACATGGGCGCAGGTGATGGTGGTAGCATGAAGACCAGGCTGCAGGCCCAGGTGGGGTACTAGGTGTCTCACCTGAGGGGGTGTCTCCTGCAGCGCCATGGCCTGGACCTCCAGGTAGCTGAACGTGCAGTCCACCTAGAAAGGGCCTAGATCAGCTGGGACCAAGCCCCCAGCCCCGCCCTCATGGAAGTCCAGTCCTTTGGGCAGCCTGGGGCAGAGCCAGATCTGCCTGGACTCCACTCCTGTCGGCTGCCCAGAACCCAGTGCTGGTGCAAAGTCAGGGCCCACAAGGCCAAGAAGGACCACTCTACAGATGCAGCCCACTGCCAAGGTAGCTGCTGGCGGGCGGGGGTGTGGCCAGGCCCTGGGACTCACCCTCAGCGGGAGGCAGGTGGTGTGCAGCAGGTAGGCTCTCCATCGTAGCAGTGCCTGGGGAAAGACAGTCTGATATCCTGGGCAGAGCAAGAGGCTCTTTCTGTGGGGCCACAGCCGCCTCCCCGGCTCTGTCCCCTGCCCCATACCAGGACATGGTTTTGCACAGCACCCTCCCCGGGTAGCCAGGTTTTCAGCAGCAGCTCCACCTCTTTGGGCCACAGGAACCTGGTGATCTCGCCTGTGGAAGGGCAGCCTGCTGGGTGACTTCAGTCCTTGCACAGAAGCCACTGGTGCCCACACTCTGTGCCAGGCTGGGGCCCTGGGGCTTATCTGCGGCCAGCGAGGAAGGAGGGGAGAGGATCTGGGGAGCCCGCCCTCCTGGGGAGCAGAGAGGACCTCTGACCAGGCCCTCTGGGGCGCTGGGTGGGCCTCTGATTTTGGGGCTGCACTACTTCCTCCCGGCCAAGAAGACGGGAAGGGCCAGCGCTTACCTCGGAGCTCACAGGAGATACCGTCGGGGGTCTGGGCCATGGGCCGGGCGGGCCGGGGAGGCCCAACGAGCTCCGGCGGGAAACAGCAGCGGACGAGCGCGCACACAGGAAGCCTGGGGCCCAGACCCGCACGGCAGCCACCTGCTCCCCCGGCGGCGGAAGGTGCGCGCCGCTTCCTGCCAGGCCGCCCCCGGCCCGGCCCCTCCCCGCCCCGGCCTCGCTGCTCGAGAGCTTGCCCGGGAGCGGGGTTGTGGGAGGGGGGCCGAGTCCCACCTGCCCGCCCGCCCCGTCGCCCAGGAGCTTCTCCGCCAGGGTAGACGTCGGGGTGGGCAGTGGCGTGGCCGGGAGGGTCGCGGGTGTGGCGGGCCTCCAGCGGGTCCTTGCCCCCGGCTTCCACCCCGCCCCGCAGTCCCTGCCGCGAACACCAGGGGACGCTGCCTGCCTGGGGATCCCCGCGGCCCACCGGGGCTGGTCCCCTCCAAAGCCCAGGCTGCGGAGGTGGACGAGGCGCCTGGCAGAAGGGGGACTGTTCAGCAAGGAGCGCCCGAATTCTGCCAACACCGGGGGTCCTGCCCGTTGCTCCGAACCTGGAGTCCGTGACCCTGTTAGGGATCCAAGAGATTTTGAATGGGTGGGAAAAAATGCCAGATGGGGCCAGGCGCGGTGGCTCACGCCTGTAATCCCAGCACTTTGGAAGGCCGAGGAGGGAGGAACGCTTGAGCCAGAGTTCGAGACCAAGCTGGGCAACATAGGGAGACCCTGTCTCTGCAAAATAATTTACAAAATTAGACGGCGTGATGGCGTGTGTCTGTAATCCTAGCTACTTGGGAGGCTGAGGTGGGAGGATCACTTGAGCTTGGGAGGCAGAGTTTGCAGTGAGCGGAGATCGCACCACTGTACTCCAGCCTGGGTGACAAAGCCAGGTCCTGTCTTAAAAAAAAAAAAAAACAGCCTGATGGGTCCAGACGCCCTTCCTTGCCGCAGAGGTGGGGTCAGGGCCGAAGGTGAGGGTGTACCCGGAGCCTTCGGGGGGAAGCCTGGGGCTAAGGTGAGCTCTGAACCCCAAGCACTTCATAGAGGGCCGGAGTGAGTCGTCCAGGTACATGGGGGTCTTCTTGTGTCTGCCTTCTCCCCAGGCTGGAGAGAGTTTGGGAGGGGGCAGCCAGAGAGAGAGAAATAAGCCAGTGTCTCCAGTGCTGAGAGGGGTCAGACAGTCATAGGGTGGGGCCTGGTAGTCTGTTGCCCTCTCAAAGACCAGGACCTAGATTCTGGAAAGTTCACAGGAAGAGACTGCATTTTTTTTCTTCTATTACAATCTAAACTCCACTTAAGCGGTAAGGAACAGCAGTCTACCCTGCCCATAGCTCAGCAAGGTGGAGGTGAAATGACAGCTAAGGGTGACAAGGAGGAGTCAGCTGCAGAAGATGCAGCACAGAGAGTTCCTGCTGCCTCCCCAATTGAAGAGACATACTTGGTTTGTTTGTTGGTTTTGAGATAGAGTCTTGCTCTGTGGTCCAGGCTGGAGTGCAGTGGCACAATCTTGGCTCACTGCAGCCTCTGCCTCCCAGGTTCCAGCAATTCTCCTGCCTTAGTCTCCCGAGTAGCTGGGATTACAGGTGCCCACCACCATGCCTGGGCTAATTATTATTATTATTATTATCATTATTATTATTATTATTTTAGACAGAACTTCGCTCTTGTTGCCCAGGCTGGAGTGCAGTGGGGCGATCTTGGTTCACTACAACCTCTGCCTCCTGGGTTCAAGCAATTCTTCTGCCTCAGCCTCCCAAGTAGCTGGGATTACAGGCATGTGCCACCACACCCAGGGAATTTTTATGTTTTTAGTAGAGACGGGGTTTCACCATGTTTGTCAGGCTGGTCTCCAACTCCTGACCTCAGGTGATCTGCCCACCTCGGCCTCCCAAAGTGCTGGGATTACAGGCGTGAGACACCATGCCTGGCCACGAAGAGACATAATTTGGATTAAGATCTAAGGCTCTAAGACCACACAGAACCCTCAAACTGCTTGTAGGGTGACAATTCAGTAGGTCTCACACAGTACTGCCAAGGAACCAAGAATGCAGGTTCTGGCCAGGTGTAGTGGCTCATGCCTATAATCCCAGCATTTTGGGAGGCCGAGGTGGATCGCCTGAGCTCAGGAGTTCGAGACCAACCTGGCCAACATGGTGAAACCTTGTCTCTACTAAAATACAAAAAGTTAGCCAAGCGTGGTGGTGGGCACCTGTAGTCCCAGCTACTGGGGAGGCTGAGGCATGAGCATTGCTTGAGCCCAGGAGGCAGAGGTTGCAGTGAACCAAGATCTCACCACTGTACTCCAGCCTGGGCGACAGAGCAAGACTCCGTCTCAAAAAAAAAAAAAAAAAAAAAAAAAAAAAAAAAAAAGCAGGTTCTGCAGGCACACTGCCTAGATTTTGACACTGAACACATTACTTAGCCTTTCTGGTCTTCCAGTTTTGTTTGTAAGCCGGAGCTATTAACTAACCTCAAGCCTTGCTCAAAGGATTCAATGTTTATTAAGGGAAGTGCCCACAACAGTGCCTGGCACTCAGATAACACTCACATTTGCCAAGTCTACCATGACAACCCAGGGATTCCAAAACAGAATGGCAGAAAATCCACCTCACTGGGATTTTTCTGTTTAGAATGACAAGGAGGAGAGAGAAATGAGAGTGACTGCCAAAAGGGCTGGAGCCATGCCCAGGTGGAGGGCCTCTGGAGGCTGCAGCGATGCCAGTGGGGCCAGTCCCTGTGTGTGTGAGCACATGGGGGCAGGCAGGGACAACTAAGAGATCTGGACAGGCTTGCGGGGCTAGCCACGTGGCTGATGGTGGTCAGGGAGGTAGTAACACAGCAAACCTGATCTCAGAGACCAAGTGAACACATGGGACTCGGTTCTTACAAGTGACAGTGACTCAGTGAGAAGCTGTCAGCTTGTTCAAGCCCGTCTGTGTTCTGGATGGCATGCCACTCCATGGGCATTCAGGAAATGTCAAAGCTCCCAAGAGCATCAGCCTCGCCTGCTCTGGGTAGCACAGACTGAGGGCGAGACTTGCCTCCCAGGTGGGCCGGGCTATGCCCCCTTGGTGCTGCCATAAGGCTCACCACAGATGATTTTCAAAGACCAGGTCCTGACAAGTCAGAGAAGGGCTCAGGTACTTGCTGAGCTGGGCAGCAATATGGTGATGCCAGCCTAGGGGTGAAAGGGGCAAAGGTTCTTTACTTCTGTGGCTTAACACTGAGGAAGCTGCATGCAGGTTCAGGAACTTCCCTGTCAACAGAAGCAGTAACACAACTGGCTTCTGCTGCTGAAGGTTTTATAATTAAGGGACAGACAGGATGCATCCTGGGCTATGCAGCAGGAGGATCCCTTTTCAGCCTTAACTCCATCAGGATGTCAATTCTCTTGCCCCCTCTCCAGCTAAAACAAATCCACTTTTAAACTTTTTTTTTTTTTTTTTTTTGAGACGGAGTCTCGCTGTCACCCAGGCTGGAGTGCAGTGGCGCAATCTTGGCTCACTGCAACCTCCGCCTCCCGGGTTCAAGCAATTCTCCTGCCTCAGCCTCCCAAGTAGCTGGGAGGCTACTTTTAAACTTTTAAACTTTCTAACAGAGGGCCGGGCATGGTGGTGCACGCCTGTAATCCCAGCACTTCGGGTGGCCGAGGCGGGCGGATCACGAGGTCAGGAGATTGAGACCATCCTGGCCAACATGGTGAAACTCTGTCTCTATTAAAATACAATTAGCCAGGTGTGGTGGTGCGTGCCTGTATTCCCAGCTACTGGGGAGGCTGAGGCAGGAGAATTGCTTGAAACTGGGAGGCAGAGGTTGCAGTGAGCCGAGATCGCGCCACTGCACTCCAGCCTGGCAACAGACCGAGACTCCATCTCAAAACAAACAAGCAAGCAAACAAAAACCTTTCAAACAGAATGTATACAATCAGGAATGACAGGCTGTGTTGAAGATACAGAAAAACTGAGCCTCATTGTTCTGCAAAGAGGTTATATATGCTTAGGTGGCTGGGAATGGTGGTTCATGCCTATAATCCAGCACTTTTGGAGGCTGAGGCAGGAAGATCACTTCAGTTCAGGATTTTGAGACTAGCCTGGGCAACATAGCAAGATCCTATCTCTAAAAAAAAAAAAAAAACCTAAAAAAAAAAAAAAACAAAAATGAGCCAGGTGTGATGGCATGGCCCGTAGTCCCAGCTATCCAGGAGGCTGAGGTAGGATTGCTTGAGCCTAGTTCAAGGTCACAGTGAGCTGATTGTGCCACCACATCCCAGCCTAGGTGACAGAGTGAGACCCTGTCTCAAAAAAAACTTGGAATTAAAAAAAAGTTGGGGCCGGGTGTGGTGGCTCATGCCTGTAATCCTAGAACTTTGGGAGGCCGAGGCGGGCGGATCACCTGAGGTCAGGAGTTCCAGACCAGCCTGGTCAACATGGTGAAACCCCATCTCTACTAAAAATACAAAAATTAGCAAGGTGTGGTGGTGGGTGCCTGTAATCCCAGCTTCTCAGGAGGCTGAGGCAGGAGAATCCCTTGAACCCAGGAGGTGGAGGTTGAAGTGATCCAAGATTGTGCCACGGCACTCCAGCTTGGGTGACAGAGCAAGACTCCGTCTCAAAAAAAAAAAAGAAAAAAAGAAAAAAAAAGTTTTGGCTGGCTGGTAGGGGGTACCCTGGCGGGTAAACCCGTAGATGGGATATAGAACTCAAGCTCCAACAGCCTGAGACCACTAACTTTCAGACCAACGAGTTAACTGCCTGGCTGAGTCCCGAGGCCCCAGAAGGCCCTGGGTCGTTTTCCTGGGAGACCCATCTGTGTGGACAGCACTAGCCAGCTAAAAGCTTCACACATTTTGCTCTGTTACTTCTAATTGACAACTCCTAAGTTGGAATTTAGGTTAAAAAACTCAAGTGGTTTAAGCTTTCACCTCAAGTGGGTTTGCCAAAGCAATCTGCCTAGGAATGGCAGCAGCAGCAAGATAATTTTCCACTCACGCCTAAGATTCCAAACACGACACAACTCCCTTTCCAACCACCTTCCTGAAGTGCTACCAGGCAGCTCTATTATCTAAGACGGTCTCTTCACTACTCAGTGGTTGTGCATCTGTCTCTCTCCTTTCAAATGAACTTCTCTAGGGCAGACTGGGCCCAGCTCCTCTCTGTTCCCTCACACCTGGCAGAGCTCCAGGTACATCTGATCCCAGGCCTCCTTGAGCTGAGAGCCTGAGTAGACAGCTTCCCCTCAGCCCCTTTCACTCTAAGCAGCTCTACGCCCCATCTACTCTGTGCATGGGGCACTTACTCCTCAAGTGGATCATGGAAGCTGGCTGCTGTCCATCTACTCACCTGTCTACTTAGACACACATTTTGGGGAGTTAAGAAGTTATAGCAGGGGCTGGGTGTGGTGGCTCACGCCTGTAATCCCAGCACTTTCGGAGGCCTAGGCAGGCGGATCACAAGGTCAGGAGATCGAGACCATCCTGGCTAACACAGTGAAACCCTGTCTCTACTAAAAATACAAAAAATTGGCCAGGCATGGTGGCAGGCGCCTGTAGTCCCAGCTACTCGGGAGGTTGAGGCAGGAGAATGGCGTGAACCTGGGAGGTGGAGGTTGCAGTGAGCTGAGATTGCGCCACTGCACTCCAGCCTGGGCAACAGAGCGAGACTCCATCTCAAAAAACAAAACAAACAAACAAACAAACAAAAAAACAGTTACAGCAGGATGCGCTCAATATCCAGTCACCCGCCAAGATCATATCCTCCCATCTGCTAGAGAAAGTACCATCCCAGGGAACAGGGGTTGCCTGTGAAAGGCAGCAGCCTGCACAGCCTGGAACCATGTATGCAGCCCCCCAACATCCCTCAAGCAGGCAGGAATCACGCAAGATGGAGTCTTTGGAGCACTTGTTAATCCGTTATGATTTATTAGCTGTACAGCAGTAGATCCTCCTCCCCAGCTTTCAACCCCATTACATATTTTATTACAGGTCTCATGTTGGCGTCCTAAAATAATGAAAAATATCACACAGTACAGCTAAGTACAAAATGCATCAACCTAGAGTCTGATAGCTAACTGATGGCTCTCTTAAAAGCAATACACAGAAGAAAAAAGTGTTTGAAATCAGTAAGACTGAGGCTCTCTAAAAAACACATTTTTAAACATGTGACAGTTCATGTGCAAGAATCACTTTTTAGTTGGTTTTGCTTCACATTATTATTTTATTTTTTGAAGATCCAAGGTTTAAATTACTGACCTAGTGAAATTTTCTGGCCCAGCTTATAAGGGCTGCTGTGACCCACTCATAATCACCCTTCTGCCTTAACAGAAGATTTATAAAACACAACAATCAGCTACAAACAGGGCAAAGAAAATGTCGATGGGAAATCATAACTGAAAGTTAATTATACAAGGTTCAAATGCTGGCTCCGTGGGCTGGAAATCATGATCTGCCACGTGGGTGTCCATCACTGGTGGGCAGTGGTCTGGGTGCCATTCTGCTACATGATTGTGATCCAATTCCTTGTCAACATTTACACACTACAGAGTCTGTGGTAACTTAATTTGCAAGTAATTAAAATGCTGGGTTTTCTTACACTGCACTTCTTTTCAACCTCTTAATTAATGGAAAAGATTAAAATGTAAAAAAAGTTATTTACAAGCTTGACCATACCAGAAACTTTGCCAAGAAAGAGGCAAAGCTTTCAGGACAGAACCTGATCGTAGCATGCCATACTACTGGTGTGCAGCTGACTCCAAGCAAAGGGAGTCAGGGAAAAGCAAAAGCAAAAAACAGTTTAAAAGTCTAAGTCCTTCCCAAGTATGCATTTACAATTAAAAACTCTCTTGGGAAGAAGACCATAGAACTCTGGGAAGCCTGGTGGCCATTCTGGAGTGGTTTACCACATGGAGGGAGGGGTCAATGTCTCCGTTTCCATCTAGGAAAACGAGTTAGTCGTCAACACTGTCCTCAGCACTTCACAGTAAACCCTCGGGGACTCAGAACATTCCATGATTTGCTAACATCAGACAGCAAGTTCTAGTTAAATCACATTTTTTTCTAACATCATCCTTGAAGTTTTCGTTCTCGGTATGTTTGGTAAAATGATGCTTTTCCCAAAGCCAAAAAAAGAAAGAAGGGGGAAAAATTAAGATGCGGGCCGTTTAAACACAGCCCAGAGCAGTCCTGGCGACGCACAAGGCTCCGCCATCACCGGTCCATCATGCTGAGGATCATCTCGGGCGTGAGGTCTCCGTTGGGGGCATCTGTGGCAGCTGGCTGGGCCTCCTCTTCCTCTCCCTCTGCGGGCTCAGCATCTGGCTCTTTTTTTACTTCAACTATAATGTTCTCAATTGCACCTGTATTCTGGTCTTCAACCTGAATGATAGCTGTTGCTGGCAAAGAAGAGCACAGACAGAACAAATGGTGCATTAAAGCCCCAAGAATCACAAGGGTCTTTTAGACGGACAGCGAACGGGATGTCAGCAATGCAGGAAAGCCTTATTAGATAGCGGTCTAGAGACAGTCAATTTATTTTTTATTTTATTTTTTGAGACGGAGTCTTGCTCTATCACCAGGCTGGAGTGCACTGGCATGATCTCGGCTCACTGCAACCTCTGCCCCCCGGGTTAAAGCAATTCTCCTGCCTCAGCCTCCTGAGTAGATGGGACTACAGGTGCCCACCCCTACGCCTGGCTAATTTTTGTATTTTTAGCAGAGACGGGGTTTCACCATGTTGACCAGGCTGGTATGGAACTACTGACCTCAGGTGATCCTCCCGCCTTGGCCCCCCAAAGTGCTGGGATCACAGGCATGAGCCACCGCCTGACCCTGAGTTTCTTAGAAGGGGCAATCTCAGTGCAGAAACTGCTTTCCCTCTCCACCCTTTACGATTTGGCTCTTTTATATTCATTACCGCATCCATTCTGCCAGCTGACTGTGACTTTGGTTGTTTTTCAAAACCCGCCCACATTAACAGTACCCATCTTGCAGAACACAAGTACCCTTCTACTCTGGACTTCTTCTTGAAATGTAACAGGCCTCTAAAGACTTCCTCAGATGTTCCTCAGTAAAAACTCCTAAAAAGCCATTTCCTGAGAGTTTGTTCTCGACATGCCCTTAACTTGTTCTCATGGCTTAGTTCCCACCTCCCCAAAGAACAAGGACCCATCTGGCTCCCCCACATGCTCGGAGAAGACGCCAGCCTCCAGAGCAGAGATGAACAACTTACGCTGGTTCTGTTTGGGCTGGTTGGTTCTGCCAGGGGGTCGTCCTCTCCGCTTCTTGGCGGGTGGTGGGGCTGGGGTCACAGGCTGAGGCTCTGGCTCAGGTTCAATTTCTACGGCAGGCTCCTCCTCATCCTCATTGTCGTCCAGATCTGGTTCAGCATTTTCTTTTCATGAAATCAGGAAGCACAGGTGGTGGGGCAAGGAGAAGGGTGGTGGAAGATGAAAGAAAACAATTATATATTATTTGAAGTCTTGTTTTATATATACATATATATACACATACACACACACACACACACACACACACACACACACACACACACACACACACACACACATATATATATTTTCTTTCTTTCTTTTTTTTTTTTTTTGAGACAGTCTCACTCTATTGCCCAGGCTGGAGTGCAGTGGCGCGATCTCGGCTCACTGCAATCTCTGCCTCCCAGATTCAAGCAATTCTCGTTGCTCAGCCTCCTGAGTGGCCGGGACTACAGGCATGCACCACCATGCCCAGGTAATTTTTTTTCCTTCTTTTTTTTTTTTGAGACAGAGTCTCACTCTGTCGCCCAGGCTGGAATGCAGTGGCACGATCTCAGCTCACTGCAACCTCTGCAACCTGGGTTTAATTCTCCTGTCTCAGCCTCCTGAGTAGCTGTGACTACAGGCATACGCCACCACACCCGGCTGATTTTTGTATTTTTAGTACAGATGGGGTTTCACCATATTGGTCAGGCTGGTCTTGAATTCCTGACCTCAGGTGATCCACCTGCCTCGGCCTCCCAAAGTGCTGGGATTACAGGCATGAGCCAACGTGCCCAGCCCATCCAGATAATCTTTGTATTTTTTGTAGAGATGGGGTTTCGCCATGTTGGCCAGGCTGGTCTCAAACTCCTGACCTCAGGCAATCTGCCTGCTTCTGCCTCCCAAAGTGCTGGGATTACAGGTGTGAGCCAGCATCCTCAGCCAATTATTAAGAAAAATCAATTTAAGGTTGGGCACGGTGGTTCACACTTGTAATCCCAGCACTTTGGGAGGCTGAGGTTGGAGGATCACTCATGTTCAGGAGTTCAAGACCAGCTTGGGTAACATAGTGAGACCTTATCTCTACAAGAAATAAGAAACTGGCAGCTGGGCGCGGTGGCTCACACCTGTAATCCCAGTACTTTGGGAGGCTGAGGTGGGTGTATCACCTGAGGTTGGGAGTTTGAGACCAGCCTGTCCAACATGGAGAAACCCTGACTCTACTAAAAATATAAAATTAGCTGGGTGTGGTGGCGCATACCTGTAATCCCAGCTACTCGGGAGGCTGAGGCAGAAGAATCACTTGAACCTGGGAGGCGGAGGTTGCGGTGAGCTGAGATCCGCCACTGCACTCCAGCCTGGGCCACAAGAGTGAAACTCTGTCTCCAGAGAAAAACAAACAAACAAACAAACAAAAAACAAAAACGAAATTGACTCCGTGTGATGGCTCATGCCTGTAAATCCCAGCACTTTGGGAGGGCAAGGTGGGCAGCTCACTTGAGGTCAAGAGTTCGAGACCAGCCTGGCAAATATGGTGAAACCCCGTCTCTACTTTAAAAAAAACAAAAAAACAAAAGGTGGCCAGGCATGGTGGCTCACACCTGTAATCCCAGCACTTTGGGAGGCTGAGGCGGGTGGATCACAAGGTCAGGAGATCGAGACCATCCTCGTCAACATGGTGAAACCCTGTCTCTACTAAAATACAAAAAATTAGCCGGGTGTGATGATGCATGCCTGTAGTCCCAGCTACTCGGGAGGCTGAGGCAGTGGAATCACTTGAACCCAGGAACCCAGGAGGCAGAGGTTGCAGTGAGCCGAGATTGCGCCACTGCACTCCAGCCTGGCAACAGAGCAAGACTCCGTCTCAAAAAAACAAACAAACAAAAACAAAAACAAAATTTGCCCAGCGCAGTGGCTCATGCCTGTAATCCCAGCACTTTGGGAGGTTGAGGCAGGTGGATCACCTGAGGTTAGGAGTTCGAGACAAGCCTGGCCAACATGGTAAAACCCCGTCTCTACTAAAAATACAAAAATTAGCTAGGCGTGGTGGCGGCACCTGTAATCCCAGCTACTCGGGAGGCTGAGGCAGAAGAATTGCTTGAACCCGAGAGGTGGAGGTTGCAGTGAGCTGAGATCACGCCATTGCACTCCAGCCTGGGCAACAGAGTGAGATTCCGTCTCAAGGAAAAAAAATAAGAAAAAAAAAAAAAAGGAAGAAATTAGCAGGACACGGTGGTGTGTGTCTGTAGTCCCAGCTACTCAAGAGACGGAGGCAAGAGGCCTGCTTAAGCCAGGGAGGTAGAGGCTGCAGCGTGCTGTGATTTCACCACTGTATTCAGCCTGGGTGATACAGTGAGATCCTGTGTAAAAAAAAAAAAAAAAAAAAAAGCCCATTTAGGCTGGGAACGGTGGCTCACGCCTGTAATCCCAGCACTTTAGGAGGCCGAGGTGGGTGGATCACCTGAAGTCAGGACTTTGAGACCAGCCAGGCCAACATGGTGAAACCCCGTCTCTACTAAAAATACAAAAATTAGCCAGCTGTGATGGCGGGCACCTGTAATCCTAGCTACTTAGGAGGCTGAGGTATGAGAATCACTTGAACCTGGGAGGCAGAGGTTGCAGTGAGCTGAGATCACTCCACTACACTCCAGCCTGGGTGACAGAATAAGACTTTGTCTGGGAAAAACAAACAAATAACAACAAAAATAAATAAAAACTAAAAACAAAACAAAAGCCCATTTAAAAATGCTTTTAGGGGAGCAGGGTGTGAGGTTCCAAAAAATAATAAATAAAAATGCTTTCGCTGGAATTTTTGCTATCAGGATTAATATAATAAACAGGTATTACAACAGAATGAAGCAAATCGACTTGAATACTATTATTCACATTTTATGTGGGATTGGCTATTACTTTTTCCTTTTAGCTTTAGACCCTTTTTTGACTCAACACAATACCGAATTTCAAATTCTCATGATCCCCCTACCTACTATACCAGGATAAAGCAGGACACTAAGCCGGAAATGGACCCTTGGAGATGTGGTTCTGCTCATCTCTAAGTGGGCAGGAAGGGTAAGAGTGAGTGAGTGTGTGTGTGTGTGTGTGTGTGTGTGTGTGTCAGGGGACAAGACGGAAATTCTTTTTCTTTTTTTTTGAGGCGGGGTCTTGTTCTGTCACCCAGGCTGGAGTGCACTGGTGCGGTCATAGCTCACTGAAGCTTCTAACTCCTGACCTCCCAAAGTGTTAGGATTACAGGCTTCATCCATCACGGCTGGCCAGAAATTCTTACGCATTGTGAGGTCCTATTTACTAAGGTAAGTAGCAAGAGTTCTTTTGAAACTATTATTGATTCTCTTTTAAGGTCAAGTTTTTGGACTTAATTCCCAGCTGTACTAGACCCAATGTGTCATTTCCAACCCTCTTGCTCTCCTCCCTAATGCCACAATAGTCCATTCGTGGTAAAATAAGTGGTACATGAAAGTGAGGAAACTATTGTATAAAGAATACTGACGAGGAGCCAGGCAACGAGGCTGAGTCTCAGATCTCTTACTAGGTACGTGACCTGGGACATCTGACCAGCTGAGACTCAAGTTTCCCTGAGTAATTTCTGTAACATTCTCACTCCATTTAATAGTGACCTGGGGATCAACAGTACTCACGGAACTCATGTAATCCTGCTCCGTAACCTATAGTCTACCACAAACACAGCTTTTACTTATAGCAAACATCACAATTTAAAAATTCACCATTTTCCACTTAGGCTTCAGTACTTCATTGAATGAGGGTGTTACCCTCATTTTATAGAAAAAGTGAGAAACTAAGTGATTGCAATGCACAGCTAAGTCACAGCAGGTAGAATTCAAACCTCTGCCCTCAGTCTGGGGCTGTTCTGGCACCCACATCTGCAGGCAGCCAAAGAGCTTTTGTTATCCCTCCCCCATGGCTGCGGCACAAAATGTACACTGCCTGCCTTCCTCTAGAAAGCACGGGTTATTAACGTGCACTCTCTTTCTCTGGAACAAAATGTTTAAATTTAGAGATCTGTGGGTAAACTCCTGATCTTCCAGATAAAATGCCTTATTTCTCAAGTGACTGAAATCCTAAGTGAAAACGTGGGGAATACATAGATAGGTGGCAGTGTGTCAAGAACGAGAGATGCTTCCCTGCTGAACTTCTTCAAGCCCTCTATTGCCTAAGTTGGCCCAATGCCTAGAAAACTAAACAAATTCAGTCAGAATTGGGGGGAAAAGCACACAAAAGCAAGCTAACAGGATCAAAGGCTTATTGGCTTGGTGGTATGTCAGCAAAAAGCCTTGAAAACAGCAGTAGACCATCTGCTGGTCAATCTCTGTAGACAGCCGACAGGCAGAACTTCTGGGTCAGGACAAGTAAGACTGCATGGCCAACAGTGGCATGGAGCCCAGGCTGACGTCCCTTTTCTGGGGGAGATAAAGAGTCACTAGGTATAAGGCCTGGAACCTAATTCCATGCTCTACTAACCAGCAGCAGACAGAACACAGAACTGTAGAAATCTATCAGAAGCTATCAATAATCTCTTTAGACTAAAGATGCTTCTGGTTACATACAATTAGGGAAAGAAGCTGGTCTTCCTGGAGATGAACCACAGAAGTGAACAAGGCAGTATCAGGAGAAAGCAGGACATAGGACAGAGTCTGGCAGCAGGCGGCTTTGCAACTAAGAACAACTATAGGGATCCCCAAGGTTAAGATTATCTGATCACTGGTAATATCTGGGAGTCTCCCAACATTTCTGAAAACCCCCAACAGTTCACTGCAATAATTTTTTTCCCCCTTTTTTTTTTTGGAGACAGGGTCTCGCTCTGTTACCCAGGCTGGAGTGCAGTGACACTATCTCAGTTCACTGCAGCTCAACCTACTGGGCTCAAGCCATCCTCCCACCTCAGCCTCCCAGGTAGCTGGGACCGCAGGCGCAGGCCACAACCCCCTGCTGATTTTTGTATTTTTTTGTAGATAACAGGGTTTTGCCATGTTCCCCAGGCTGGTCTTGAACTCCTGAGCTAAGGTGATCTGCCTGCCTTGGCCTACCGAAGTGCTGGGATTACAGGCGTGAGCCACCATGACCGGCTACAAACTGACATCTTAAAGGAGGCATACACTTAACACCCAGTGACTGAAGAAGATGCTACTTAAAACGGATACTCCATTTAAAAAAAGGAAAAAAAAGGGGGGGTGGGGGGGACCTTGTTACAGATCCAAACATAAACAGCTTAGTGCTTTCATGAGAAAGTTTTACAATAAAACCCATAAAGTAGCTGGGTGCAGTGGCTCATGCCTATAATCCCAGCACATTGGGAGGTCGAGGCAGGAGGATCACTTGAGCCCAGGAGTTACGAGACCAGCCTGGGCCACACAGTGGGACCCCATCTCTATTTAAAAACAAAAAAACAGCCGGGCACAGTGGCTCACACCTGTAATCCCAGCACTTTGGGAGGCCGAGGCGGATGGATCACCTGAGGTCAGGGGTTCTGGACCAGCCTGGCCAACATGGTGAAACCCTATCTCTACTAAAAATACAAAAATTAATAGGGTGTGGTGGGGCATGCCTGTAATCCCAGCTACCTGGGAGGCTGAGCAGGAGAATCGCTTGAACCCAGAAGGTGGAGGTTGCAGTGAGCAGAGATCGCACTACTGCACTCCAGCCTGGGCAACAAGAGGGAGATGCTGTCTCAAAAAAAAAAAAAAAAAAAAAAAAAACAAAACAAACAAAGAACAAAAAAAGCCCAATAAAGTCACTAAAGTTCTCCAATATGTTCCTTCTCAAAAATCTCAACCCCTCCCCACTATTTCTACTGACAACCAGTGCAAAACACAATATGAAGAATCCCTAGACTATCAGGCATCATCTATAATCTCTCCAGTTTAATGGTGCTTCTGGGAAGTCCATTTCCTAAAACCAAACTCTCTACCACCTTTTCCATCCATACCTTAAGTCTTTAGTTACAGAGGTGCCTTCCCACCTGGATGCCAGCAACCTAGATATCCACACTACAGAATCTAACACTCTGAACATGTTTGTGTAATTAAATGTGGCCTCCAAGTTACCAAGACTCTTGTTCCTCCACCCTCTTTGTGAGGCTTGGCACTTTTTCTTTTTTTTGGAGACAAGGTCTCACTTCGACGACCAGACTGGAAGGCAGTGGCGTGATCACAGCTCACTGCAGCCTCAATTTCCCGGGCTCAGGTGATTCTCCCACCTCAGCCTCTCGAGTAGCTGGGACTATCGGCATGTACCACCACACCTGGCTAATTTTTAAATTTTTTGTAGAGACAAGGTTTTGCCATGTTCCCCAGGCTGGTCTCGAACTCCTGACCTCAAGTGATCTGCCCATCTTTGTCTCCCAAAGTGCTGGGATTACAGGCATGAGCCACTGTGCCCGACCGAGGCTTGGCACTTCTAAGCACAACCTCCTGCCTGGGTTTCATGACTAGAGAGGCAAAAAACACTCCAAAGAGTACCTGTGGTAGGAAAATAGGCAAGATTTTAAACTTTAAATGGAGAGATTAAGGTAGGAAGAGAAAGGCTGACCTTCACTGACTTGATCAGCACCTCTCAAGGTTAGGCTGACACAGGCAGTCAAACCGTAAGTGAAGATGCTTAAACAACCTTCTTCATGTCCATTAGATTCACTGCTCTTATCTAGACCAGCTTCTTAAATGTAAAAGTTAAGAACATAGGAAAAGAAACTCTGCTGGCCTTAGAATATCACAAATTTGAATAAACTGAATAAAAATATTAATTTTGCTTTAACTCAAGATTACGTATAAGGCATTAATAATGGCCGGGCGCAGCGGCTCACACCTGTAATCCCAGCACTTTGGGAGGTTGAGGAGGGCGGATCACGAGGTGAGGAGATCGAGACCATTCTGGCTAACACGGTGAAACCCCGTCTCTACTAAAAAATACAAAAAAATTAGCCAGGCGTGGTGGTGGGCGCCTGTAGTCACAGCTACTCGGGAGGCTGAGGCAGGAGAATGGCGTGAACCCGGGAGGCAGAGCTTGCAGTGAGCCGAGATCGCGCCAGTGCACTCCAGCCTGGGCGATAGAGCGAGACTCCGTCTCAAAAAAAAAAAACAACAACAACAAAAAAAAGGGCATTAATAAGCGGAATGCCACGAGGAGAAAAGAAAATATGCCCCAGAAAAACACTAACTGCTGTTGTAAATAGACGTTAGGAGATGAGAAGTTTAAAGAAAGGAAGAGTGTGTGCCCGCCTCTACATCCCAGCATATCCATACATAAATACACTGGAAACTGGGCTCCAAAGCCTGCCATAGTAAGCAAATCAAGGAACAAGTCACTTACCACTGTCAGAGGAATCTTCTTTCTTAGAGCGCATCTTTCTTTTTCTTCCACGTTTACTCTTCTTCGTTTCTCCTCCATTTTCCCCCTCTACGCCATCTGGGCCAGCACAATTATCAGCATGTCTTGCCATGGTATTCTAACAAAAAGAACAAAATCCTCTTTCACACCACTAAAAAAGCTAAGATCAGATTGGAAGTTATTTACTTTAATAAAATCCATATTAAGCCTAAAAATTCTAGTATCTGCTAAGTGTGTCCTGAACACGCTGTCTCTGCTCAGGGGAAATGGATAAGGCTGGGTTCTCTGAGGGGAGGCTCAGCAGCCTGCAGACAGAGATGGGGGAGGATCAGACCAGCTCTTAGTTCTGTCAAGATCTAACAGAGCCCCCAAGAGAAGACCCAGAACAGGCTACAGCTAGCTAAGGGTGGGGTGGGGTGGGGTGCAGGTTTCAATCCACCTAAGGAAATTTTTTTTTTTTTTTTGAGACGGAGTCTTGCTCTTTCACCCAGGCTGGAGTGCAGTGGTGCGATCTCGGATCACTGCAAGCTCTGCCCCCCGGGTACACGCCATCCTCCTGCCTCAGCCTCCTGGGAGTACAGGGGCCCGCCACCGCACCCGGCTAATTTTTTGTATTTTTAGTAGAGACGGTGTTTCACCATGTTAGCCAGGATGGTCTCGATCTCCTGACCTCGTGATCCACCCACCTTGGCCTCCCAAAGTGCTGGGATTACAGGCGTGAGCCACCGCGCCTGGCCAGGAAATTTCTTTATGCAATCAATCTATTCAAAGATACTGTGTTCCCCATCAGTGGAAGGGTTCACACATGGATAGAAACATCAAGATGGGGATGACTAACCCTTTCCAAACAATGGAGCATCTCTGTTTATAACCTCAGTGAAAAAAACTACCATGCTCTGCAGAGGAAGACCAAAAATCCAATATTCAGTATCGTAACAGGCAAAGTGAAGTTCTGACCCTTACCCGACGTGTAAATGTTTTCCCACACTTAGAACAGACAAAGGCCGCAGGGACGAAGTTGGGGTCGTGATAGCGCTTGAAGTGCATGTCGAGAAGCTGCTTCTGGCGGAAGGTCTTATCGCAGTGGCTGCAGGCGTAAGGCTTCTCCCCGGTGTGAGTGCGCTTGTGCATGATCATGTGCCTCTCCTGAAACGGCATAGGGGGAAAGCCCTCAGAGCCTGCTCATGGGGCTACTGCCCCAGCTGCCACCTGCATGCATGTGGCCAACAGGTATTTCTCACCCAAGCTAGGTCTAGACTCCACACGGCTTGTTGAGATGATAAAGCTATATATTTAGAGACAGGGTCTTGCTCTGTTGCAAAGTCTGGAGAGCAGTGGTGTGATCATGGCTTACTGCAGCTTCAAAATGGGACCATAGGTATGAGCCACCATGCCTGGCTAATTTTTTTTGTTTTTTTTTGAGACGGAGTCTCGCTCTATCGCCCAGGATGGAGTGCAGTGGCGCGATCTTGGCTCGCTGCAACCTCCACCTCCCGGGTTCAAGCAATTCTCCTGCCTCAGCCTCTTGAGTAGCTGCGATTACAGGTGCCTGCCACCACACCCAGCTGACTTTTTTTTTTTTTTTTTTTTTGAGATGGAGTCTCGCTCTGTCGCCCAGGCTGGAGTGCAGTGGCGCAATCTCGGCTCACTGGGTTCATGCCATTCACCTGCCTCAGCCTCTGGAGTAGCTGGGACTACAGGCACCCACCACCACGCCCAGCTAATTTTTTGTAGAGACGGGGTTTCACTGTGTTAGCTAGGATGGTCTTGATCTCCTGACCTCGTGATCCACCTGCCTCGGCCTCCCAAAGTGCTGGGATTACAGGCGTGAGCCACCGCGCCCGGCCGAACTTCATGTTTTTTTTTTTTTTTTTTAGTAGAGATGGGATTTCACCAGGTTGGCCAGGCTGGTCTTGAACTCCCAACCTCAAATGATCTGCCTGCCTTGGCTTCCCAAAGTGCTGGGATTACAGGTGTGAGTCACCGTGCCTGGCCCCAGCTAATTTTTTCTTTTTCTTTTGGAGACAGAGTCTCGCTCTGCCACCCAGGCTGGAGCGCAGTGGCAATCTCGGCTCAATGCAACCTCCGCCCCAGGTTCAAGCGATTCTCCTGCCTCAGCTTCCAGAGTAGCTGGGATTATAGGCGTCCATCACCATGCCCGGCTAATTTTTGTATTTTTAGTAGAGGCGGGGTTTCACCGTGTTGGCCAGGCTGCTCTCAAGTTCCTGACCTCAAGTGATCCGCCCACCTCAGCCTCCCAAAGTGCTGGGATTACAGGCGCTCGAGCCACCGCGCCCGGCCCTAATTTTTTCTTTTTGTAGAGATGGGGTCTCTCTCTGTTGCCTATCTCGGCCTCCCAAAGTGCTAGGGTTACAGGTGTGAGCCACTGCGCCCGGCTTGATAAAGGTATTTTTAGTGTGGTGCACAACTGCTTCCATAATTGTAGCACAGATAGAGCTGCTTATTCCTGCTGAGCTCCTTCTTTGGCTCCCTACCAAGAGTCATGTCCCCGCATGAGATTCTTCCCCTCTCTCAAGTCCTGGACTTACTTTCCACAGTTTTCAGAAAGATGTCTGCTTAAGGAAGAGGTAAGCTGTGACTGAATAAAACATCATCTGGACACCGGGATGACACAATTGACAAGGAGCATGACCTTTGATTTTGGTGACATTCCTCATAATCCACAGTTTGAAAATACTATCTTTAAAAATAGCCACTGTACTAGATATGTAAATGCCCTCTGATAACACCAGACACCGAGAAAGCACCAACAACTTTCAATGAAGGTTCCTACCTGTCTACAAGCGTAATCACACTGGTCACACTTAAAGCGCTTCTCATTCTTGTGTGACTTCTGATGCTGGATGAGGGCATAGCGCTCATGAAACACAGCATCACAGTAACGGCATTTCTTGCCTTGCTCAATATAGGAATGCTGCTTTCGCAAGTGGACACCTGAAAGCACAGTAAAAAGCCCAGGGTAATGTGAAAACACAAACAAGCATTTTAACTAGTTACTAATACATTTCTCTTGATTCTTTTTTTTTTTTTTTTTGAGACGGAGTCTTGCTCTGTCACCCAGGCTGGAGTGCAGTGGCGCAATCTCAGCTCACTGTAAGCTCCACCTCCCAGGTTCATGCCATTCTCCCGCCTCAGCCTCCTGAGTAGCTGGGACTACAGGCGCCCGCCACCATGCCCGGCTAATTTTTTTATTTTTTATTTTTGTATTTTTAGTAGAGACAGGGTTTCATCATGTTAGCCAGGATGGTCTCAATCTCCTGACCTCGTGATCTGCCCGCCTCGGCCTCCCAAAATGCTGGAATTATAGGTGTGAGCCACTGCGCCCAGCCCATTTCTCCTGATTCTTAAGTATTACTCTGGGTGCTATACAGAAAATGAATGAAAAGGCAGAGTAACAGGTGCAGGGAGAACAATTAAGATTGTTCAAACAGGATAGGTGGGAGAAGATGGTGGCGGGACAAGGGTGATGACAATGGGTGTGGATGGAAGGGGAAGAACTGATGAGAGATGGAAGCAGTTGAATCAACAGGATTTAGTGACTGTAGAGTGAAAAATAAAGTAGGTATCAGGCCTGGAAAACCAGGTAGCTGTTGGGGTCATTTATTGAGACAAGAATAGTGGAAGAGGGCTTAACAAGTTGTATGTGTTATTTTCAGGGTCGGGGGGTGGGGGGGCATAGGGGACAGAGAAGTTTTAGACCTTCAGTTTTAGACATGCTGAATTTGAAATGCCAGAGATATAAAAGGAGGGGTGGGATGGCAAGGGATACACAGTTATATAAGGCTAACTCAAAAGAAAGATCTGGAGTAGGAATATAAATGTACAAGTTGTTAGGATTTGAAAGCAGCTATGCTTATCACTGTACCACCAATGCCACAAAGAGTTGTTAGAATTTGAGCCCACGGGAGCTGATAAGATCACCAAGGCAAAAAGTAGAATTAAAATAAAAAGTATGGGTCATGCTTTAAGAAGTCTAAGAGTTGGCAGGCACAGTGCCTCACGCCTGTAATCCTAGCACTTTGGGAGGCCAAGGCAGGTGGATCACCTGAGGTGAGGAGTTCAAGACCAGCCTGGCCAACATGGCAAAACTCTGTCTCTACTAAAAAATACAAAAATTAGCTGGGCGTGGTGGTGTATGCCTGTAAACCTGTAATCCCAGCTACTCGGGAGGCTGAGGCAAGAAAATGGCTTGAACCTGGGAGGCAGAGGTTGCAGTGAGCCAAGATTGTGCTACTGCACTGTACTCTAGGCTGGGTGACAAAGACTCCATCTCAAAAAGAATCCCAGCACTTTAGGAGGCAAAGGTGGGTGGATCACCTGAGTCAGGAGTTTGAGACCTGGCCTGGCCAACATATAGTGAAACCCGTCTCTACTAAAAAATACAAAAATTAGCTAGGCATGGTGGCGTACACCTGTGGTCCCAGCTACTGGGGAAAATGAGGAAGGAGAATCATTTAAACCAGGGAAGCGGTGGTTGCAGTGAGCCGAGATCGCGCCACTCTTCTCCAGCCTGGGTGACAGAGTGAAACTCCGTCTCTCACACAAAGCACACAAGCACACATACACACAAAGAAGTCTCAGAGTTGGGCCAGGTGTGGTGGCTCACACCTGTAATCCTAGCATATTGGGAGGCTGAGGTGGGTGGATTGCTTGAGTCCAGGAGTACGAGACCAGCCTGGGCAACATAGTGAAACCCTGTCTCTACCAAAAGCTAAAAAAAAAAATTAGCTGGTCATCGTGGCATGTGCCTGTGGTCCTAGCTACCAGGGAGGCTGAGGTGGGAGGATTCCTTGAGCCTGGTCGATGCTGCAGTGAGCCAAGACTGAGCCACCGAACTCCAGCCTGGGCAACAGAGCAAGACAGTCTCCAGTAAAAAACAAAAACAAAAACAAAAACCTTGGAGTTAAGGCCAGTGAGAGAAAAAAAGGTTAAAATAAGAGAAAGTTTAAAGAAGTAAGAGGAAGAAGAAAACCAACAGGATTTAGTGTCACAGAGGCCAAGGGAAGAAAGTGTTTCAAAGGAAGAGGGTACTGTCAACGATGAAGAACATTGCTAACAGATCAAGTCATCTCTTAGGAAGAAGAGTGGAAAGGAGTCTTCACTACATTCAGAGTGGGGTCATTCATGACCTTAAGCAAGAGTCATTATACCAGAGTGATGGGGAATAAGCCAGACAAGAGGGAAAGATGAGGGGGAGAAGACTGTGAGGGATGTAACTCTTCATAAAGGCTGGCTGGGAAGGAGAGAAGAGTTAAACCTAGAGGGTGAAGACATACATATATAAAAAAATACATATATATATGAATACATATATATACACACACACATACATATATACACACACACACATATACACACACACACACATATATATATAATTTTTTTTTTTTTTTTTGAGACAGTGTCTCTCTCTCTTGCCCAGGCTGGAGTGCCGTGGCGCGATCTCCGCTCACTGCAACCTCCCCCTCCCGGATTGAAGCAATTCTCCTGCCTCAGCCTCCCAAGTACCTGGGACTACAGGCATGTGCCACCACACCCGGCTAATTTTTGTATTTTTAGTAGAGATGGGGTTTCACTGTGTTAGCCAGGATGGTCTTCATCTCCTGACCTTGTGATCCGCCCATCTCAGCCTCCCAAAGTGCTGGGATTAGAGGCGTGAGCCACCGCGCCCGGCTATATTTTTATTTATTTTAAGAGACGGGGTCTTGCTATATCACACAGGTTGGTCTAGAACTCCTGGCCCATCCTCCTGAATAGCTGAAACTACAGGTGTGAGCCACTGTGTCTGGCTAAGATTCTTTTTTTTTTTTTGGGATGGGGTCTCTCTGTCACCCAAGCTGGAGTGCGGTGGCACGATCTCGGCTCGTTGCAACCTCTACCTCCTAAGCTCAAGTGATCCTCCCACCACAGCCTCCTGAGTAGCTGGAACCACGGGTGCACCTCACCACAACCATTTTGTATTTTTGGTAGAGATGGAGTTTTGCCATGTTGCCCAGGCTGCTCCGGAACTCCTAAGCTCAAATGATCCGCCCACCTTGGCCTCCCAAAGTGCTGGGATTACAGGCGTGAGCCACTGCGCCTGGCCCTTTGTCTTTATTTTTTAAGTAGGAAGAGAAGTCATTTACTGAGACCAAGAGGGGAGAGAAAAAAGAAGGAAAATTAGAGGTTATAAGAAAATAGGAGTAGGGGATCTGGTGTAGCAGCTCTCGCCTGTAATCCCAACAATTTGGGAGGCCAATGAGGGCAGATCACTTGAGGTCAGGAGTTCGAGAGCAGCCTGGCCAACATGGTGAAACCCTGTCTCTACTAAAAATACAAAAATTAGCCATGGGCGGGCACCTGTAGTCCCAGCCACTTGGGAGGCTGAGGCAGGAGAAGAGCTTGAACCCAGGAGGCGGAGGTTGCAGTGAACAGAGATCGGGCCACTGCACTCCAGCCTGGGTGACAAGTGCAAAACTTTGTCACAAAAAAAAGCAAGTGAGGGCTGGGCGTGGTGGCTCATGTCTGTAATCTCAGCACTTTGGGAGGCCGAGGTAGGCAGATCACCTGAGGTCAGGAGTTCAAGACCAGCCTGGCCAACATGGTGAAACCCCATCTGTACCAAAAAATACAAAAAAAAAAAAAAAAAAAAAAATTTAGCCGGGCATGGTGGTATGCGCCTATAATCTCAGCTACTCAGGAGGCTGAGGCAGGAGATTCACTTGAACCTGGGAGGCAGAGGTTGCAGTGAGCTGAGTTCATGCCATCATACTCCAGCCTGGGTGACAAGAGGAAAACTCCATCTCAAAAAAAAAAAAAAAAAGTAAGAGTAGGTTGCCCAACTCTATATAAGCACCAAACACTGTGGAATGAATTTGCTCACTCATAAAGAACTGGAGCACACCTGACAAGAACAAACAGCTGGAATAGCTAGGAGCAGTGAGGGCCCAGCTACAATTCGGGTCATGAATTTATGTATTTACGGTATACAAGTTGTATCAACTGAGGTGATATCCCACTAAACTTAGAGAGCTAATTATTGGGAGTAGATATGAGGTAAGGGAGAGGATGGCTCTCACTTTTTACTCGTTACCTTTTTTTTTTTTGAGACAGAGTCTCGCTCTGTCACCCAGGCTGGAGTGCGGTGGCGTGATCTCTGCTCACTGCAAGCTCCACCTCCCAGGTTCACGCCATTCTCCTGCCTCAGCCTCCCGAGTAGCTGGGACTACAGGCGCCCACCACCATGCCCAATTAATTTTTTGTATTTTTAGTAGAGACAGGGTTTCACCATGTTAGCCAGGATGGTCTCGATCGCCTGACCTCGTGATCCACCCGCCTTGGCCTCCCAAAGTGCTGGGATTACAGGCGTGAGCCGCCGCGCCCGGCCTACACTAAATATTATTAATAAACTCCGGCTGCATGTAAACTCTAGTTTAACTATGCACAGAAATACAGTTACCACTAAACCAATAAAACAGTCCCATTACCTAGAGAAAGTACAGACGTTCTCAAAAAAATACAATAGAATGACCTGAGTTTGAATCACACTATGTTACTTTCCTATTTGGGGAAGGAAGGCTACTAATTAAAGGTGTACTCTGTCTCCTCCCATCACAGCTCCCATTAATTTATAGATGAGTTTTACTCAGGACAGAATCTTGTGGCCTGACTACAGTAAGAAAAGGAAGAAATAGAAAAAAAAAAAAAAAAAGCAGCTAAGCAATGGCTTTTACTAAACTAAGTGACAGGCCATTCCTATACATAAAATGTTATGAGAGTCAGAAGGTGAAGTTATTTTTGATCCCCATATTTCGAAATATAAATCCTTCAAAATATTTTTTTCACTTCTCACTAGTTAATCTACTTACCCAAATCACTTTTTCGGGCTATGACTGTGTCACAGTGGGGACAGTGAAATTTGGCCACATTTTCTGTGTGCTTCTGTAAAATGTGCATCTTCATGGTACCACTTTGGGTAAACCGAGCATGACAAATATAACATTCATAAGGCTTTTCCCCTTTAAAGAAAATACAGAATGAACACATAAATGAAATGAATAAATACTATAATTTAATTGGAGGGTAACTCAGGTGGCAGATATGCTACACCACAGAGAATCTACAGGTCTTAGGAAGGCTGAGGCTCAGTCCCAATTCCCGGATCTTGTCTATCTTCAGATATGGCCAAGTCCTAAACTGCTGCTGGCCACCTCTGCTCTGCCCAGCTCTGCTCTGGAATCCTCCACATTACAGCAATGCTTACCTTTGGGGGAGACTGAATGGAGAACCCACAAGTTTTTCTTTTTAGGAAAAGACAATATCCAGGAAAACTGAATAAGGTAGGTTAGGAAATCTACCCAGACTTTTAAAATTAAAATCTGTCCATTTTAACTTAATTTCTCCCTTAAAATTTTTCTTGTTGTAGGCAGATTCAAGTTGAACAAAACAAAAGGTACTATTTTCTAATGTGTTTTCTGAACAACGAATTCAGAGGATATGCCGGAGAAGCATTATCAATTCCATACTATTTTCATGCCAGTCTTCATTCATATAAACAATGGGGACACACAGTGGTCCACAGGGTCCCATGGGATTCACTGAAAAGAAGCTCATTAATACAGTAAGGAGTGGAGAAGTCCTACCTGAATGGGTTCTCATGTGCCTTTTCAGCTTGTATGTGTCCCTGCTGGCATAACTGCACAAACTGCACTGAAACGGACGCTCTCCAGTATGAGAGCGAATGTGACGTTTTAATTTGCTGACCTGAAATACGAAAACAACTGAACTTTAACTTCTGTTAACACAGACTGTAACAAGAGCACAGTAGGTTAGGCACAAAAGCTTAGCTTTGGGGCACTGAAGTTCAGAATACAGAAGTCTAAAAGATAACCTTCTTCCCTCTTCATTATTTGTAAACTTTGCTTCTCGAATCCATATCATTATCTAAGAGAAGTGGGTAAATGAATACGGGTATAGATAAGCCAAGATTGGTCATTACTTGGGAGGCTGAGGTGGGCAGATCATCTGAGGTCAGGAGTTCAAGACCAGCCTGGCCAAATGGTGAGACCCCGTATCTACTAACAATACAAAAATTAGCCAAGCATGGTGGCACACGCCTGTAATCCCAGCTACTCGGAAGGCTGAGGCTGGAGAATCTCTTGAACCCAGGAGGTGGAGGCTGCAGTGACCCGAGATCGTGCCACTGCACTCCAACCTGGACAAGAGCGAAACTCTGTCTCAAAAAAAAAGACTGCGCATTACTAGTAACTGTTTTAAGCTGGGTGGTAGGCACATGAGGATGTATTACAATCTTTACTTCTACATGTTTGAAATTTTCCATAATAGTTTAAAAATAATCCATGCCTATTTACAGATCAATTTGTTCCAAATCCTGTGTTACTGAGTACATATTTTAATTCCACTCATCCTCTTTTCCTATCATTAGCGTTTCCTAGACAGGCCAGGCTCGAAGGGTCTCTCTTCTATCATCCTCACCATTATCCATCCTTTAGTCCCCTGCAGGATACCTTATACTAAAACAGTGACTTTCAAACTTGATTCTATGAAGTGCTTTGAGGGCAGGTCACGGTGGCTCACACCTGTAATCCCAGCACTTTGGCAGGCCCAAGGTGCGCGATTGCTTGAGGTCAGGAGTTCGAGACCAGCCTGGGCAACATGGCAAAACCCTGTCTCTACAAAAAATACAAAAATTAGTTGGGTGTGATGGCACATGCCTGTAGTCTCAGCTATGTGAGGAGCAGCTGAAGTGGGAGGATCACCTGAGCTCAGGAGTTTAAGGCTACAGTGAGCCATGATCACGCCACTGCGGTCCAGCCTGGGCGACAGAGTGAGAGACCCTGTCTGCCACGCACCCCCTGCCCCAAAAAGCGCTTTGAACATTCACTAATGTTTCAATGTTTGTTTTGAAAAATTTAAAAAGTATCCCAATTTTAAGGAAACAAACAAAAAACAAAAAAACACTGTACTCATAAATGTCTCTGAGTTTTTTTTGTTTTTTTTTTGAGATGAAATCTCGCTCCATTGCCCAGGCTGGAGTACACTGTCACGATTGTGGGTCACTGCAACCTCCGCCTCCCAGGGTCAAGCAAATCTCCTGCCTCAGCCTCCCGAGTAGCTGAGACTACAGGCGCACGCCACCAGGCCTGGCTAACTTCTGTATTTTTAGTAGAGACGGGGTTTCACCACGTTGGCCCGGCTGGTCTCAAACTCTTGATCTCAGGTGACCAACCCGCCTCAGCTTCCCAAAGTGCTGGGATTACAGGCGTGAGCTACCGCGCCTGGCCCCACTCATAAGTGTTACACACCAAGTTTTCACACACATAAGTCGATAACTATCCTAACAGCATTACTAATTCTTTTCCTTCAAGATTTCCCTATTTAACCTGTTAATTTCAATATGTACCAGAACCTACTCTGTTCCAATGAGCTATCTATTCCTACTGCAATATCACACTGGCTTCATTTACTATAGTTTTACAAAATCCAATGGCACAAGCCCCTCATTCTATTTTCAAATTTTTCTTAGCCATTCATAATTATTCTTCCAGTTGAAAGTTAGAATCAACTTGTAATGTTTCTTCATTTATTCAGGTCCTCTGGAAAAGTTTCTGAGGTTTTCTTCATGTACATTTCATAGATATTTTTTGTTGTTCAGTTTATCCCTAAGTTATTTTATTGCTATTAGAATCCATTTCATACCTTCCTATCACTATTGACATTACTGATTTCTGTATGCTTATCTTATAACCGGCCAGTGAACTGAACTCTTATTGCTCTAAGTTTTTGTTCTGATACTCTTAGATTTTCTCTGTAAGCAAATCTCTCTGCAAGAAATAACAGTTTTATCTCTCCATTAATAATTCATTTCTTGCTTTATTCGATTAGCTGGGATTTCCAGTACAACACTGAAACAGTAACATTAAGAATGAATATCTTGTCATATTCCAGATTTTAATGGAAATACTTTCAATGTTTCAGAATTAATTAGGATGAGTTTATTATACATTTCTGGTATATATGCTGTTTAAAATTTTTTTGAGGGGGAGTCTCACTCATCACCCAGGCTGGAGTGCAGTGGTGCGATCTTGCCTCAATGCAACCTACACCTCCCAGGTTCAAGTGATTCTCCTGCCTCAGGCTCCCAAGTCGCTGAGACTACAGGCGCGTGCTGCCATGCCCAGCTAATTTTTGTATTTTTAGTACAGATGGTGTCTCACCATGTTGGCCACACAGGTCAACTCCTGACCTCAGGTGATCTGCCCACCTCAACCTCCCAAAGTACTGGGATTACAGGCGTGAGCCACCATGCCCAGCCTAAACACATTATATTAAAGAAGTTTTCTCCTATACTTAACTTGCTAGGACATTAAACAGTAATTAATGATTACTGAATTTTAGCTCCCGTCCCATCTACAGAAATAATATGGTTTTTCTTCAATCCTTCAATGTAATATACATCAGTAATTTCCCAATGATAAACAATCTTTGTGTTTCAGATATATTCAGTATCACTTATTTTTAGAACGTATTACTAAATTAGGTTGGCTCATTGGCTAATAATTTCATTTAGAATTTTTGCTTCTCTCTGAGGGTAAGTTTTCTTTTTGGTAGTTTTCTGACCCAGTTTTGGTAACAGTGTAGCTTCAAATAATAAAATTGATAAACCTACCATTTTAAAATGCTCTGGGTACAGTTTTTTCTTCAAAGTTTGACAGAATTTGCCTGTATTAACACGTGAAACTGGTACTCTTTTTTAAGACGGAGTTTCACTCTTGTTGCCCAGGCTGGACTGCAATGGCACGATCTCGGCTCACTGCAACCTCCACCTCCCGGGTTCAAGTGATTCTCCTGCCTCAGCCTCCCAAGTAGCTGGGATTACAGGCATGCACCACCACGCCCAGCTAATATTTATTTATTTATTTATTATTATTTTTTGAGATGGAGGAAGTCTCGCTCTGTCGCCCAGGCTGGAGTGCAGTGGCGTGATTTCAGCTCACTGCAAGCTCCGCCTCTGGGGTTCACGCCATTCTCCTGCCTCAGCCTCCCGAGTAGCTGGGACTATAGGTGCCCGCCACCACACCCAGCTAATTTTTTGTATTTTTAGTAGAGACAGGGTTTCACCGTTTTAGCCAGGATGGTCTCAATCTCCTGACCTTGTGATCCACCCACCTCAGCCTCCCAAACTGCTGGGATTATAGGCTGTGAGCCACCGCGCCCAGCCTAAATTTTTTATTTTTTAGTACAGATCGGGTTTCTCCATGTTGGTCAGGCTGGTCTCCAACTCCCGACCTCAGGTGATCCGCCCACCTCAGCCTCCCAAAGTGCTGGGATTATAGGCGTGAGCCACTGCACCCAGCCAGAAACTTGACTCTTTTTAACAAGTAAATCTTTCACAATCATCATAAGTTTTTTGGGGGAGCGGTGTTGTGTGGGAGTGTTAATAATTTACTAACATTTTTCTACCTCATCTTAAGTCCGTTTGGGTAGTAGTTATAGCTTTGTATTGAAATAAATCATGGTCTGCCTAAGAGAGATACCAACAAAAAGCTGAACACTCACTTCTACACTGGCGTAATCGCACATGGAACACTTGAATGGCTTCTCGTGGGTGTGTTTGTAACGACGATGCCGAACCAATTCTCCACTGGTCACAAAGGCCATGTCGCAGTCTGGGCACTTGTGAGGACGAGTACCTAGAGAAAGGATGGAGTAACAGGAAGAGCAAGATCAAGGGCACAGTTAATGACAGAGTTCAATGTGTGGCACAGAACTGCTATGAGACTGGAACCCTATTCATTCCATCAACTGCAGTAGCTTGAAAGCAGATCCAAAAGTCAGCTCCGAAAACTATGGGAGGGCCTAGATGAATTTATACTAACACCAGGATATTATAACACATACCAAATTAGTTTCTCTTAATTACCCATCTGAATCTGCTGCTTTTGAATACAATAAAAACCTTCTTATTCCTATTTTGTGAATATCCTGGTCATTATGGATTAAAAGTTAATAGAGACCGGGCTTGGTGGCTCATGCCTCTAATCCCAGAACTCTGGGAGGCTAAGAGTTTGAGACCAGCCTGGGCAACATAGCAAGATCCCGTCTCTCAAATCTCGTCGTATTATGACTATAAATATAGGGCCATTGGGCTGTCTATATTCTGCAACTTTCTTTTAAAAACACAAACATATAACTTGTTTTCCATATGTATCTGTCTTGATAAGGAATTTCAGAGGCTTATCACAGGCTTTACATAGTATTCCCTTTTTTGTGATTTAAACAAATGATTTTCAAACACCCATGTCTAATATGCTGTGATCATTCTGAATGTCAATTCATCCAATATAAAACATGAATAATATACTCTCTACTTTTCTTGTCTTTCACTGAAGGAATCTTAGAGACAAAACTGAGAGCACAATGCAGTGCTAGTTTCACAGACTAGTGACCATCTGTAATTGTGGGCAGCAGGTAAGGGGTGACAGCAAGGTAGTATCAAACACTAAAACCAAAGGAAGGCTGCCTTTGAGGATACAATTAGGAAGAGCCACAATGTAATGAATAGAACCAGCCATCTGCAGAAATGATTCTCTTTGAGAATGAAGAGAATGCTGGAGAGGAAGAGTGACTGGAGTATAATAAAAACTAAGCAATTCCAAGGAATGTTCATTTGTTCATTCAATTTGATTCTTTAGAACCACTATGGATCTAACGGTAAAGCACAGAGTTCTTCCTGTGAAAAGTGTATAGTCTGGTGGTATGGATAGGAAGTAAAACAATTAACAAGAGAAGAAAAGTGGCATCCAATTTTCTTTTCGTTTTTTGTTTTTGAGCCAGAGTCTTCCTCTGTTGCCCAGTGGGAATGCAGTGATAGGATCAAGGCTCACTGCAGCCTTGACTTCCCAGGCTCAAGTGATCCTCCTACTTCAGCCTCTCCAGTAGCTGAGACTACAGGCTTGCACCACCATGCCTGGCTAATTTTTTCTATTTTGTAGAGATGGAGTCTTGCCATGTTGCCCAGGCTTGTCTCAAACTCCTGGGCTCAAGCAATCCTCCGGCCTCGGCCTCACAAAGTCCTGAGATTACAGGTTGTGAGCCACCATGCCTGGTCTTCTTTTAGAACAAAGTAAGCTAAAAAATAAATGCTCGTGTTTACCTAGTACTATCCAGGGGAGAGAAAGGCCTGCATAAGCGTGGCAATTAGCAAAGAAGTGGACACTGCTGTGGGGCAGGGAGTTCCATTAGGCTGTGCCACATGGCCACCTACATCCCTTCACTCATGGCCCATCCTCTTTTTTTTGAGACGGAGTCTCTTGCTCTGTTGCCCAGGTTGTAGTGCAGTAGCATGATTTTGGCTCACTGCAACCTCTACCTTCCAGGTTGAAGTAATTCTCTTGCCTCAGCCTCCTGAGTAGCTGGGACTACAGGTACATGCCACCACACCTGGCTAACATTTTTTTTTTCTGTTTTCAGTAGAGACGGGGTTTCACCATGTTGGCCAGGATGGTCTCGATCTCCTGCCCTTGTGATCCGCCTGCTTCAGCCTCCCGAAGTGCTGGGATTACAGGCATGGGCCACCATGCCTGGCTTTTTCTTGAGACCGAGTTTTGCTCTTGTTGCCCAGGCTGGAGTGCAATGGCACGATCTCAGCTCACCGCAACCTCCGCCTCCTGGGTTCAAGTGATTCTCCTGCCTCAGCCTCCCGAGTAGTTGGGATTACAGGCATGTGCCACCACACCCGGCTAATTTTGTATTTTTAATAGAGACAGGATTTCCCCATGTTGGTCAGGCTAGTCTTGAACTCCTGACCTCAGGTGATCCGCCCGCGTCAGCCTCCCAAAGTGCCAAAGTGCTGGGATTACAGGCGTAAGCCACCACACCCGGCCACCTGGCTAATTTTTGTATTTTTAGTGGAGATGAGGTTTCATCATGTTGGCCAGACTGGTCTCAAACCCCTGACCTCAAGTGATCCACCCGCCTCAGCCTCCCTAGGTGCGGGAATTACAGGTGTGAGCCACCATGCCCAGCCATCAAGGCTCATCCTCACCAAGTTAGCTTTCAATTGCTACAACATCTTTTTTTTTTTTTTTTTTTTTTTTTGAGATGGAGTCTCACTCTGTCGCCCAGGCTGGAGTGCAATGGTGCGATCTCCACTCACTGCAATTTCTGCTTCCTGGATTTAAGCAATTCTCCTGCCTCAGCCTTCCGAGTAGCTGGGACTACAGGCATGCGTCACCACGCCCAGCTAATTTTTATATTTTTAGTAGAGACAAGGTTTCGTCATGTTAGCCAGGCTGGTCTTGAACTCCTGACCTCAGGTGATCCACCCACCTCGGCCTCCCAAAGTGATGGGATTACAGGCGAGAGCTACGGCGCCCCGGCTGCTACAGCATCGTTAACAGAGGCAGAGGCGCCCCCTAGAATGCAATGCAACTGCATCTGGAACATGAAAAGGTATACTCCTCACCATAAACCGATACTCTTGGTGTATGCATCTGCTCTTATGGGTTTTGTTGGTATGAATCAGTCTTGCCAAATCTGCTGAGTAACCAGATAGACTGTACCTCTTACTTTCAAAGCTGAAGACCAGATAAAGAATGCCCACATCAAGGCACACCCATCTTGGGAAGTCCTGTTATGGGGCCATTTATTTATTTATTTTGGTGAGGCAGAGTCTTGCTCTGTCACCTAGGTTGGAGTACGGTGGCACAATCTTGGCTTACTGCAACCTCTGTCTCCCGCATTCAAGTGATTCTCCTGCCTCAGCCACCCAAGTAGCTGGGTTTACAGGCGTGTGCCACTACACCCAGCTGATTTTTTTGTATTTTCAGTACAGAGGCGGTTTTGCCATGTTGGCCGGGCTGGTCTAGAACTCCTGGCCTCAGGTCATCTACCCCCCATCGGATTTCCAAAGTGCTGGGATTACCCAGTTACTTTTATTTAGTCATATGCCCCATCCTAGTGTCTTCCAAGTATCAAATAAAACATATTATCAAGTGTCTGAGTAGAAATTAGGGAGATGTTTAAAAGTAAGTCACATTAGTGAAGAATGTGCCCATGTGCAGCATACTGTTTATGATTAACACCCACTTGATCATGGTCATCTGACAACCAGCATAACAAATCTAAAACAAGGGTTGTCATTAGAAATTTTAAAAAACCTAAAAATCAAAAACAAGAGTTGTCATATGAAATGAAGTTATTCTGCATGAAAAACCATGTGAGAAGACTTGCAACCAACTTCCTACACTGGGATAACAAATAGCCCAGGAAAGCTTAAAGAGAGGTTTAGTGCACAGAGTCCCTCTACTTTAGAGACCTCAGGGAACCTGGCCACAGCCAACATGAAGCTAATATCAGAATATCTGAACACTAAAGTAAGTAGGATGCTCAAATAAATGTTTGAATTATCAGAATGGTGCCTTAGCTTTTCCATTCTGAAATTATGAATTACCTTCCTTGACGTGAAACAACCAGAAACAAAAAATGTTAAGGTTTGTTTTTGAGATGGAGTCTCACTCTGTCGCCCAGGCTGGAGTGCAGTAGCACTATCTCAGCTCATTGCAGTGTCTGCCTCCCAGGTTTCAAGCGATTCTCCTGCCTGAGCCTCCTGAGTAGCTGGGATTACAGGCACCCGCCACCACATCTGGCTAATTTATGTATTTCTAGTAGAGATGGATGGGATTTTGTCACGTTGGCCAGGCTGGTCTCCAACTTCTAATCTCAAGTGATCTGCCCACCCCAGCCTCCCAAAGTGTTAGGATTACAGGCGTGAGCCACTGTACCCGGCCACTTTTTTTTTTAAATAAAGGTAGGGTTTCACTTCTATTTCTTTTCTTTTCTTTTTTTTTAGACGGAGACTCGCACTGTCGCCCAGGCTGGAGTGCAGTGGCGGGATCTCGGCTCACTGCAAGCTCCACCTCCCGGGTTCACGCCATTCTCCTGCCTCAGCCTCCCGAGCAGCTGGGACTACAGGTGCCCGCCACCATACCCAGCTAATTTTTTGTATTTTTAGTAGAGACAGGGTTTCACTGTGATTTCACTTCTATTTCTAACATTCTTCCTCATAGTACCAGGCATCTATTGCCTGAGACTTCTTTTTTTTAAGAGAGAGGGTGTTGTTATTTTTCATTAAATTTTCTTTACATTTGTCTATAATAACTAAGTCCAAGTGCTTACAATAAAATCATGATTACAAAAAGGGCATCATAAGAAATAATAAAAACTTCCTTTAAATTCCCGCTGGAGTCAGCTTGAATGAATACTAAAAAGCCAAGTCTGAGCATTTGCTGTTGTAGCCCCCAACATTCTTATCCAGCACCTGTGTGTGTGTTAAGGTGATTCCTCAGGAGGGTGACTGTTCTGAATGCCCTGCCACAGAGATGGCACTTGTGTGGTCTCTCATCAGTGTGGCTTTTCATGTGACGATCCAAATTTGAACGCCGTGGACACGTGTAACTGCAAAGCTCACACTGGAATGTCTTCTTTACACCTATGTGCAAAATAAAACACTTACTTGCTGCAGAGTTTCAAAGTGTTAAGATTAATCCTAATCTTAAATTTCTACAAATATATTTGATTAGCTTTTAATAACAAAACCCAATATAAGTCATAATTATCTCATGTCACTAATACATTTCCTTCTTCTTTGGGATTAAAAAAAGAGCATTCAATCTGGAAAAAACTTATTTTAGACTGGTTTTAAAGAACGGTACCCACATAACGACCTTTTACAAATACGGTTAATATAAAACAACTTGCATATGCACTGTGTTGTATGCTTATCCCAAAATGGTTTTATGAAACCACTATGGATAAACTCGTTTTACCTTTCTTTTTAATTTTTGTTGGCTTTGGAGGCTTCATATTACCAACCACTTTCTCTGCATTAACCTCTGATAGCAGACCCTCCTGCTGTTCTTCCTCAAAATCGTAGACAGACACATCTACATCTTTGCCCTCCTCTGTATAACGCAGTTTGCTCTTTTTGGTTTTCTTTGTTTTTTTGGCTGGTGGCTGATAGTCTGGGTCTTTTTGCCAACTAGGATCTTCCTGGGGTGGAAGTTCCCCTTGTTCTAGTGTCTCCACCTCTCCATTGGCCCCCACTTTAACCACCTGAAACCCTTCAGGCAAAGGTAGGGTGTGGCATATCATGGGTTCACTTTCCGCAAGGCCCTCTTTAGACACTTCATTTTCATAAGCCCCCTGAAGTTCTTCTACTGAAGTGGTAGCAACAGGTACAGTCACAGGAACAGGTACTTGAACAAGCTGAAGTTCTCCTATGTTTATGGGCTGTTCCTCCATATTTACAACCTGTAAAGTTATAATCTGGGTATCGTCCACAGCAGCCTCTGCTTCTGGAGCCACTGTGCCCTCCATTACTTCAGTCTTCATCTGAAGAAGGGTGGGGTCCAGCTGTTCCATCATCACCATCTGTACACTGCTGTTGACATCCTGGACCACCTCACCCCCATCCGTCTGGTTCTGGGGTAAGTGGCAGGCATCTTCTTCCTGGCCCCCTTCCCGGCGTCTCTGGTAAGTCTTTCTCTCCTTTCCTTTAATAAAAGTTTCGGACTCCTCCACAATGGCTTCGACTGCATCACCTTCCATTTCCCCTGCCTTTATTAAGGGAGAACACAGATTGTTATTTAAAGCAAAGCATGTCTAAATAAAAATACACATTTTAAAACAAAAAGACCCTTTGGTGAATGAATTAGGCATCAATGGTTGTTAATATTAAAAAAGACACAACAGACATGTGCCTCTTGATGAAAGAAACAACCACTACTGGCCAGGTGCAGTGGCTCATGCCTGTAATCCCAGCACTTTGGGAGGCCGAGGCGGGCGGATCACGAGGTCAGGAGATCGAGAACATCCTGGCTAACACGGTGAAACCCCGTCTCTACTAAAAATACAAAAAAAATTAGCCGGGCATGGTGGCGGGCGCCTGTAGTCCCAGCTACTCGGGAGGCTGAGGCAGAAGAATAGCTTGAATCCAGGAGGCGGAGCTTGCAGTGAGCCGAGATTGCACCACTGCGCTCCAGCGTGGTGGACAGAGCAAGACTCCGTCTCAAAAAAAAAAAAAAAAAAAAAAAAAGGAAAAGAAAAAACCACTACCTATAATGCAATTTTGTCAAACAAACTCCAAAACTCTGAAACCAATCAAGTCTCTAGATCCAACCCAATTAACAGGAAATTGGTGACTCAGGATGTTAAATTATACTACAGGGATTAAATCAGTGAAATCCATACTGAGGGAAACACTGCAAGATTATACTCAGGTTCTTCTGCAAATAGATAACAAGAAGAATACAAGGGAAGACTGATTGGAGGGAGAACCAGTAGATCAGTAGTTCTCAGCCTGGGGTGACTTTGCCTCTAGGAACATTTGGCTAACACATTTTTGGTTGTCACTACTGGGCTGGGATGTGCTACTGTTATCTCGTGGGTGAAAGCTAGAGATGCTATTAAACATCCTCCAAGACACAGGTCAGTCCTCCACCACAAAGAATTATCAGGCCAGGCCAGGCACGGTGGCTCACGCCTGTAATCCCAGCACTTTGGGAGGCTGAGGCGGGCAGATTACCGGAGGTCAGGAGATCGAGACCATCCTGGCTAACACGGTGAAACCCCGTCTCTACTAAAAAATACAAAAAAATTAGCCGGGCGTGGTGGCGGGTGCCTGTAGTCCCAGCTCTTGGGAGGCTGAGGCAGGAGAATGGCATGAACCTGGGAGGCGGAGCTTGCAGTGAGCCGAGATCGCGCCACTGCACTCCAGCCTGGGCGACAGAGCGAGACTCCATCTCAAAAAAAAAAAAAAAAAAGAATTATCAGGCCCAAGATGTCAAGAGCACTAAGGCTGAGAAACTCTGATACAGATAAAAGAGTCTAAGAGACAGTAATCAATCACAATGCATGAATCTTCTTTGGATCCTGATTCAAACCAATAAATGGTGAAAAAGATGTGACACAAGACAATTAGAAATTTCAACTCTGGATATCTGTTGATATTAAAGAATTACTAACAAAACTAATTTAAATCTTACACATGTAGTGGGGAAGACACTGGTAAAGGACATATAATTTCAGTGGGAATAAGTTCAAGAGATCTATTATACAACATGACTATTACAGTTAATAATAACGTATACCTGAAAATAACTGAGAGCAGATTTTTAAGTGTTCTCATCACAAAAAATGACAAGGATGTGAGATGATGCATATATGAATTAGCTTAATTTTCTGCAATTATGGGGTCTTGCCACATTTCCAGACTGGCCTTGAACTCCTGGGCTGAAGCAATCCTCCCACCTAAGCCTCCCAAAGTGCTGGGATTATACGTGTGACTGAGCCACTGTGCCCGGGTCTGCCAATGTTTTGTAAAAAGCTTTATTAAGGTAGCTTTATTAAGCACGTGGTGGCTCACGCCTATAATCCCAGCACTTTGGGAGGCCGAGGTGTGTGGATCACCTGAGGTCGGGAGTACGAGACCAGCCTGAACAACATGGAGAAACCCCGTCCTAAGTAAAAATACAAAATTAGCCAGGTGTGATGGTGCATGCCTGTAATCCTGGCTACTTGGGAGGCTGAGGCAGGAGAATCGCTTGACCCGGGAGGTGGAGGTTGCGGTGAGCCAAGATTGCGCCATTGTACTGCAGCCTGGGCAACAAGAATGAAACTCCGTCTCAAAAAAGAAAAAAAAAAAACACTAAATACACCTCCAAAATTTCCTTGTATTTTGTTTTTGGTGATAATATTTATCAAGAGATCCATCCTCAACATAATTCAAAGTGCATAATGCTATACGATTAATACAGGAACTATGTTGTGTAGCAGATCTCTAGAACTTACTCATCTTGCATAACTGAAACTTTATACCCACTCAACAGCAATTCCCCATTTTCCCCACCCTGTCAAAGGTTTTTGACCTTGTTTTTTGAAGCCAAACTCAGAACTTAGATCCAGACTGCAATGGCCGTGTTTGCAGAGACTGCACAAAACTGCCCATGTCATACCATCAACTTGACATTCACCTCTCTCCTGACAATGAGATCATGAATTCCCTGAGAATAAGAACCACATCTAACAAGTCGCTTGTTTTTTTTTTTATTTTTATTTTGAGACGGAGTCTCGCTCTGTTGCCCAGGCTAGAGTGCAGTGGCACGATCTCCGCTCACTGCAAGCTCCGCCTCCCAGGTTCACGCCATTCTCCTCCCTCAGCCTCCAGAGTAGCTGGGACTACAGGCGCCCACCACCATGCCCGGCTAATTTTTTGTATTTTTAGTAGAGACGGGGTTTCGCCATGTTAGCCAGGATGGTCTTGATTTCCTGACCTCGTGATCCGCCTGCCTCGGCCTCCCAATGTGCTGGGATTACAGGTGTGAGCCACTGCGCCCAACCGGTTTTTACTATTTTTTTTTTTTTTTTGAGTCGGAGTCTCGCACTGTCGCCCAGGCTGGAGTGCAATGGCGTGATCTTGGCTCACTGCAACCTCTGCCTCCCAGGTTTAAGTGATTCTCCTGCTTCAGCCTCCGGAGTAGTTGGGATTACAGGTGCCCACCACCACACCTGGCTAATTTTCTGTATTTTTAGCAGATACGGGGTTTCACTATGTTGGCCAGGCTGGTCTTGAACTTCTGACCTCGTGATCTGTCCGCCTCGGCCTCCCAAAGTGCTGGGACTACAGGCGTGAGCCACCACGCCCAGCCACGGTTTTTACTCTTTAGCACTGTGCCCAGGATGGTAAGTACTCAATAAATGCCAACCAAATTGAATATATAATAGAAAGCAGAAAACAAATCAGCCAATTCATAGTTTTTGGCTCTTATATCTTGTGAATGGGCCGGGCACGGTAGCTCACGCCTGTAATCCCAGCACTTTGGGAGGCCAAGGCTGGTGGATCAGTTGAGGCCAGGAGTTCAAGACCAGCCTGGCTAACATGGCAAAACCCCATCTCTACTAAAAATACAAAAATTAGCCAGGCGTGGCGGTGTGCACCTGTAATCCCAGCTACTTGGAAGGCTGAGGCACGAAAAGAACTTGAACCCTGGAGGTGGAGGTTGCAGCGAGCTGAGAAAGTGCCCCTGCATTCCAGCCTGGGCGACAGAGTGAGACTCGGTCTCAAAAACAAAAAATAAAAAACAAACAAAAATCTTGTGAATGACATTACCTAAACAAGAGTAAAATAGGGGCCAGGCGTGGTGGCTCAGGCCTGTAATCCCAGCATTTTGGGAGGCCGAGGCGGGCAGATCACTTGAAGTCAGGAGATGGAGACAAGCCTGGCCAACACGGCAAAACCCCGTTTCTATTAAAAATACAAAAATTAGCCAGGTGTGGTGGCACATGCCTGTAATCCCAGCTACTCAGGAGGCCGAGGCAGAAGAATTGCTTGAACCTGGGAGGTGGAGGTTGCAGTGAGCTTAGATTGGGCCACTGTACTCCCTCCAGCCAGGGCAACAGAGCGAGCCTCTGTCTCAAAAAAATAATAATAATTAAAATAATAATAACAATTAAAATAAAATAAAACATATATAGCTGAGTGTGGTGGGGTGTGCCTCTAATCCCAGCTACTTGGAAGGCTGAGTGAGGCTCGAGAATTGCTTGAAGCCTGGAGGCGGAGATTGCAGTGAGCCAAGTGCCACTGCACTCCAGCCTGGAGCCTGGGCAATAAGAGTGAAACTATGTCTCAAAAACAACAACAACAACAACAACAACAAAAAAAACCCCAAAACAAAACATTGAAGTGTTTTGTATTTTTGGCCAAGAATACAGCTCAAACGAAGCTTTTGTTAGTTCTATTAGACACACTTTTCTCCAATTCTCTGTCTAGGCACCTTAACATTGTATTATATCCATGATAGCAGTCAGAGAAGACTCCTTAAGCCAGGACCACCTGAGAGGCAGCACAAGAACTACAGAGAGAATGACATTACCTAAACAAGAGTAAAATAGGGGCCGGGCGTGGTGGCTCACGCCTGTAATCCCAGCATTTTGGGAGGCCTGGTCCTACATTCTAGGAGTTACTGTCTAACATAAAGGACAAAATAGGTAGCACAATGGTTCAAGGTGAAATTACATAGGTTTGGAAAAAGATAACATAACCAGGTGTGATAGAAAAATGCTTCATAAATGTGGAATTTGAATGGAACCCTGAAACATGAACAGGACATTTAAAGGCAGAGTTTGACAGTGGAGGGCAGAGGATGTATTCTGTAGGGGAAAGGTTTGGATTTCTGGGTACAATAAATACATGTGGGAATTAGTTATGAGTAAGAAAAAGAACTGGCTTAAAGCACAGGACAGAGGAGAGGGTAGTAAGACAGGTGAAAGATGTGCTGGTTGCCCCCCATAGTTTGGATGGTCTTGAATAACAAAATATCTCAGATGACTGGCAATGGAAAACCACTTATGCTTTCTGGGCAGAGAAGTAAAGATTCACTCATTTCACAAAGAACAAGACTTAATTTCCTCAAAAAGTGTGTCTCTACTTTTGCAAAAACTACATGATGCACTTACCAGCCTTCTGGCTCACAAAGCCCCTTCGTACCTGACCCCATGATAACCTATTCAGATTTATGTCTTGCCCTCTAGCACTCTCCCCTTCAGTCAAGCTGTCTTTTCATCCAGACACAGTTCCTACTGTCATCTCCCTGTCTTCACTCTGTACTTTACGTCTGATCCACTCCTCTGAACACCAGCTCATCCTTGGCACAACAAAGCTTTCTGAGGTTCTTGTGGCCACTACTTTGCTCCAAATGTGTTTCTGATAAAATAAGGACACAGTTTAGCACTTAAAATTTTCTCAAAACGATCTATTTTCCCAGTTGGGTGTGAAAGCTCTTTAAGGGCAAAAGCCGGGCTTGAAGCAACATATACTTTTGGACAGATTCAGCAAACCCCACCATCTGCCTGGAAAAAAACAAGGCTCAAGGTAAACTCCCGAGGTTGTTGGGTTGCCAGTTTGGTTTATTCTTCCATTACCTTCTTTCTTTCATTAGTCCCTTGTTCTCAACAACCAAGAGAAAAATACAACAACATCCAATGCAAAGGCTTCTTACTATGCTGTTCCATGACAGTGGGGACAAATATAAAAAAAAGTTACCGCAGAAGGTGGGGATCAAAGAACATTTGTAGAATGCTTTATAATTCACCTATAAATTAAAAATGAGCAAAGTGCTAGCATTTTTATTATAAGATGTCATTTAGGCCAAGCGTGGTGGCTCACGCCTGTAATCCCAGCACTTTGGGAGGCCAAGGCGGGTGGATCATGAGGTCAGGAGACCAAGACCATCCTGGCTAACACGGTGAAACACCATCTCTACTAAAAAATACAAAAAATTAGCCAGGAGTGGTGGCGGGTGCCTGTAGTCCCAGCTACTCAGGAGGCTGAGGCAGGAGAATGGCGTGAACCCGGAAGGCGAAGCTTGCCATGAGCCAAGATTGCGCCACTGCACTCCAGCCTGGGAGACAGAGCGAGACTGTCTCAAAAAAAAAAAAAAAAAAAAAAGATCTCATTTATACCTCTGATTGTAAAAGACTAAGCATAATCCTAACTATAATTAATTTTATATACTCAGTACTGTTCAGACAGATTATCTTTAGAATATAAATTCTCTATGCTGGCACTGTTCAATAGAAATATAATGCAAGCCACAAACATAAGCCACATTATATGTAATTTTAAGTAAAAAAATTCATATTAAAAAGTAAAAAAAAAAAAAAAAACAACAAACCCTGGTGAAATTAATTTTAGTAATCTATTTCACTTAACCTGGTATGTCCAAAATATCATTTCAAGGTTTCATCAATTTAAAAAATTGTTGGCCGGGTATGGTGGCTCATGTCTGTAATCCCAACACTTTGGGAGGCCAAGGCAGGTGGATCATGAGGTCAGGAGATACAGACCATCCTGGCTAACATGGCGAAATCCTGTCTCTACTAAAAATACAAAAATTAGCCGGGCGTGGTGGCGGATGCCTATAGTCCCAGCTACTCGGGAGGCTGAGGCAGGAGAATGGCGTGAACCTGGGAGGTGGAGCTTGCAATGAGCCAAGATCGCGCCACTGCACTCCAGCCTGGCAACAGAGCGAGACTCTGTCTCAAAAACAAACAAACAAAACAAAAACAAAACTAACAAAAAAAAATTGTTATATTTGAGACACAGACTTGCTCTGTTGCCCAGACTGGAGTGCAGTGGTAGGATCACAGCTCACTGTAACCTCCAACTCCTGGGTTCCAGTGATCCTCCTGCCTCAGTCTGCCAAGTAGCTAGGACTACAGTTTATGCCACCATGCTCAATTAATTTTCTTTCTTTCTTTCTTTTTTTTTTTTTTTTGAGACGGGGTTTCCTCTGTTGCCCAGGCTGGAGTGCAGCAGAATGGTCATGGCTCATTGCAGCCTTGACTTCCTGGGCTCAGGTGATTCTCCCACCTCAGCCTCCCGAGTAGCTGAGACTACAGGTTCATACCAGGCACCAGGCTAATTTTTTTGTATTTTTAGTAAAAGTGGGGTTTCACCATGTTGCACAGACTGGTCTCGAACTCCTGGGCTCAAGTCATCTGCCCGCCTCAGCCTCCCAAATTGCTAGGATTACAGGCATAAACCACCGTGCCTGGCCTCTAATTTTTTTTTTTTTTTTTTTGAGACAGAGTCTTGCACTGTTGCCCAGGCTGAAGTGCAGTGGCGCGATCTCAGCTCACTGCAAGCTCCACCTACTGGGTTGGGTTAACGCCATTCTCCTGCCTCAGCCTCCCAAGTAGCTGGGACTACAGGCGCCTGTCACCACGCCCGGCTAATTTTTTGTACTTTTAGTAGAGACGGGGTTTCACCGTGTTAGCCAGGATGGTCTCTTATCTCCTGACCTCCTGATCCGCCCGCCCTGGCCTCCCAAAGTACCGGGATTACAGGTGTGAGCCACCGCGCCCAGCCTTTTTTTTTTGAGAGGGAGTCTCCCTCTGTCGCCCAGGCTGGAGTGCAGGGACTTGATCTTGGTTCACTGCAAGCTCCGCCTCCCGGGTTCATGCCATTCTCCCACCTCAGCCTCCTGAGTAGCTGGGACTACAGGCACCCACCAGCACTCCCAGCTAATTTTGTTTTTGTATTTTTAGTAGGGACGGGGTTTCACCATGTTAGGCAGGATGGTCTCGATCTCCTGACCTCGTGATCCCCCACCTCAGCCTCCCAAAGTGCTGGGATTACAGGTGTGAGCCACTCCGCCTGGCCTAATGTTTTTTTTTTTTGTAATTTTTTTTTTTTTGTAGAGGTGTGTTGCCCAGGCTGGTCTTGAACTCCCAGCCTCAAGTTATTGTCCCATCTTAGACTACCAAAGTGCTGTGATTACAGGTATGTGCCGTCGTGCCCAGCTATATCTTACATTTACAGCATACCTTAATTTGAACCAGTAAAACTCTAAATTCTCAACAGCAACATGAGGCTAGGGGCTTCCTTACCGGACAGCACAACTTTGTACTTGTTATTCAAAGTATGGTCTGAGGACCAGCAGCACTGGCTTCTTAAAAACACAGAACTTCAGGTCCCACCCTTGACCCACAGAATTAGATTTTGCAATTTAACATTATACTATTACTGTTTCCCCATTAAGATTTTCTTTTCTTTTTTTTTTTTTTGGAGATGGAGTTTCACTCTTGTTGCCTAGGCTGGTGTGCAATGGCGCAATCTCGGCTGAACACAACCTCTGACTCCTGGGTTCAAGCGATTCTCCTGCCTCAGCCTCCTAAGTAGCTGGGATTACAGGCATGCGCCACCACACCTGGCTAATTTTGTATTTTTAGGAGAGACGGGGTTTCTCCATGTTGGTCAGGCTGGTCTCGAACTCCCGACCTCAGGTAATCTGCTGGCCTCGGCCTCCCAAAGTGCTGGGATTAAAGGCATGAACCACCGTGCCCAGCCCCCAGAAAAAAACTTTTTAAGAGAAGTTTTTCAGTCCCTGAAAAGCCCCAAAAGTTAGTATCCCTGCAAAGGGAATGATAATCCAGATGTCTGGAGCTAGGGAACATACAAAAAGCCCAATTTACTTCAGAGTGACATTCTCAGAAAAGGTATCAAAGAACAAAAAATTGAGATGCTGTGAATGTAAATGTGGTGACCCTGCCAGAGTCACTACATAATCCCGGACTATTTAAATATCCTCAATAATAAAATTGGTAGAGGAAAAACAATCTTTGGGGTCTCCAGGATTTTGTAGCATATAATTTGATGCTACAACTTGAAGACAACAGAAAAAAAATTCTATCTGGTCTCTGGTGTGAATTTGAAAACTTAAAATGTTAAAAATTGCCTGTAAACAGGCTGGGCTGAGTGGCTCACGCCTGTAATCCCAGCACTTTGGGAGGCCGAGGCAGGCGGATCATCTGAGGTCAGGAGTTCAAGACCAGCTTGACCTACATGGTGAAACCCCATCTCTACTAAAAATACGAAAATTAGCCAGTTATGGTGGCAGGTGCCTATAGTCCCAGCTATTTGGGAGGCTGAGGCAGGAGAATCGTGTGAACCCTGGAGGCGGAGGCTGCAGTGAGCCAAGATTGGGCCACTGCACTCCAGCCTGGGTGACAGAGGGAGACTCCATCTCAAAAAAAAAAAATTGCTTGTAAACAACCAAGTCCAACCTAAAAGAGGTCACAGAATTATAAACCAGGTAGAAAAAGAAGTGGTACAAAAGAGTACAAATAGAAACCAACTGTGCTTCCAAGGAGTTGAGCTGACAGAGTACTGTCTCACTGTGAAAAAAAACACATGGCATAAAGTCCACAAAACAACAGCATCTACTCGGTCTTAAAGCAATAGCTTCTATTTTTAATAGAGAAAAATCAGACACAAAGTAGCAAGCCATCAGCCTCTCAATACACTGCTCAGAATCTCAGAGCATCCCCGAGGTCAGGAGATCGAGACCATCCTGGCTAACACGGTGAAACCCCATCTCGACTAGAAATACAAAAACAAAATTAGCTGGGCGTGGTGGCAGGCGCCTGTAGTCCCAGCTACTGGGAAGGCTGAGGTGGGAGAATGGCATGAACCCGAGAAGTGGAGCTTGCAGTGAGCCGAGATCACGCCACTGCACTCCAGGCTGGGTAACAGAGTGAGACTCCGTCTTAAAAACAAAACAAAACAAAACAAAACAAAACACACACACACACACACACTGGGTGACAGAGTGAGACTGTCTTAAAAAACAAAACACACACACACACACACACACCCCTTAGTGCATTCCATCAAGCAGTGGATCTCTCCTTTTACTTTCTTTCCAGACGATGGGAGTCTCTCCCCTGAATCAATAAGTAACCAATAGGCTGGACCAGGTCATTCTCCCCACTCCCTGGGGACTGCGCTTCTAGCTGCCTCTCCCGACACTAGCAGCTCCAATCCATCTCCTTTCTTTACTGCTTTCAAATACTCAGTTCCTCTTAGTACAAAACATACCCACTCACTCTAATTCCTACATATTTTTTGGCTCTATGCTTGCTTGAGTCGCCCATGCCTTCTAGGTTTCGTCAAATATTTTTTGTGGACCAATATCGCCACCAAAATGAAGTTTATATCACTCAAAGCGGTTTTAATTTACTTACAGGACACATTTTTTTTCCTCCAGATTACGAAAATCACCTAATATTCTGATGCCGTTTTCTCAGCTATTCAGTTAAAGGTATATATTTTGTATATATATGAAATCATACTATATATGGAATTTATATACACTTCTATATATGGCTTTGCTCTATCTCAAAAAATCTGTCCTTACGACTAGGTGTGATGGCTCAAGCCTGTAATCCCAGCACTTTGGGAGGCTGAAGTAGATCACTTGAGCCCAAGAGTTCAAGCCCAGCACGGGCAACATGGGGAGACCCCATCTCTAAAAACAAATTTTAAAAAACACACATTAGCCAGGCTGGGCATGGTGGCTCACACCTGTAATCCCAGGACTTTGGGAGGCTGAGGTGGGCAGATCCCTTGAGTCCAGGAGTTCGAGACCAGCTTTGGCAACATGGTGAAACATCATCTCTACAAAATATAGCCAGGCATGGTGGTGCATGCCTGTAACCCCAGCTACTTGGGAGGCTGAGGCAGGAGGATCATTTGAGCCTAGGACACAGAGGTTACAGTGAGCTGAGATTACACCATTGAACTCCAACCTGGGCAACAGAGTAAGTGAGACCCTGTTCCTCAAAAATAAAATAAATAAAAATATATAATAAATTTAAATATCTGTCCTTACTAAAAAGGACTCAACTCCCTCCTTAGCCCTCTGAGGCCCCTTTGTTTGGCCCACAGGTACCATCCATCAAGAACCACCAGAGTCAACCCAAGGGCCTTTCCCTCTTTCTAAATCTCAGTTTCTCTGGCATCTGACAAGATGAAACTCATCCTATTCCTTCATAAGCCTCTTTCCTCCCTTAGCTCCCTTCGTCTCTGAGTACTCTTTCACCAGCCCCCCTGAGCACACCAAGGCTCCGTAGCCGCCCACTGCACTAGCCTTTTAACTTCCACTGTTTCTACACAGAGGTCTTTCCAATCCATATCTGCAATCCCAGTTTCACTGCCTAAAGGATCTACTAATGTTTGGCTGTCACCTTCAACTCAATGACACTGGACAGGGAATAAACAGAAATTCCAGTATACCCAATCCATCACTAACCAACTAAATGAGCTTGGCAAAGTGGGTGGGTTAGTCATCCGGACTGTGGTATCACCATAAAATGGAGCTCCTAAGACCAGATCCTCATTGTGTTTCTCTATCATCTAGGTGAAAAAGTGAAGCTTAGATAAAAAATTTTTATTATTCAGTCAACTTCTGTGTAGAGGATGAACAGGAGGTTCCTCCAGACTGAGGAAGAACAATCCAGGCAATCGGGGATGAGGGGCTAAAAGGAAGGAAAACTGGCATCTCAATGCTTCTCTGCCCCTGCTGACTGGTGAGTGTGAGGATGCAAGGGCCTAGGCTCCAACACAGAGACCCCAGAGGCCTGTATCCTTAGGGGGCATGGATCAGTTCTTCCTCCTCTTGCTTCAGCCACTTATTTTTTTTTTCTTTGAGACAGATTCTCGTTCTGTTGCCCAGGCTGGAGTGCAGTGGCACAACCTCGGCTCACTGCAACCTCTGCCTCCCAGGTTCAAGCGATTCTCTTGCCTCAGCCTCCTGAGCAGCTGGGACTACCAGCGCGTGCCACCAGGCCCAACTAGTTTTTGTATTTTTACTAGAGACGAGGTTTCACCACGTTGGCCAGGATGGTCTCGATCTCCTGACCTCGTGATCCGCCCGCCTCGGCCTCCCAAAGTGCTGGGATTACAGGCGTGAGCCACCACATCCAGCCGCTTCAGCCACCACACCCGGCCACTTCAGCCACTTCTTAGCTAGCTCTATGTTGCTTAAATCTTGCCCATTTATAACTCCCCTCAACCCCAATGCAGGATTTAGTATCTGTCATCTCTTTTTTCCTACCAAGCTCAACTTAACACTTGCTGTCTCTAATTCTTTCCTTACTTTCCACTCACCAGTTTGGTTTCTGATCCCCAATACTTTACAGAGCTGCTCTGAGGCCAGCAATGGCCTTTAATTGGTAAATCCACCGAGGCTTTTCTGTCCTTATCTGACTTGACCTCTCTGTGGAATTCAGCATTCTAGTCTAGGCTTTATCCCAGAATTATGCCAGACCATCAGAAAGCTGGGTATACTTGGGCCACATGGCCTTATCCCCTACAGAATTGCTTTTATCGAGTTTCACTTTGGCATCATGCCTTAGCTTACACTAAAAGATATGTGGGAGAAATTGCACTGGGAGTTAAATACTTGGAAAAGCTTTTCTTCATTGTGAAACCTATGTAACAGGATCATGTTGCCATTTTTTTAGCTGGCTACAGCTTGATTAATTTGTTGCCTCTCAAACCATGTAATAATAACTTTCTATATAATTTGTATTTTCTGGTTTATTTATATCACTTATTATCTGTCTTTCCTAAATATTTCTTCAAGTTCTTTCTGGAACAAGATGGGCTATAAAGTTGAAAGTGTATATACAATCTATTCAATAAATATAGGAAAATATACATAAACATAAAAAGATACAAGAAAAAGAATAACGTGAACTGAAAATGTGCAGGGTCTATTTGAAGATTATAAAACTCTTCCACTGGCCAGGTGCAGTGGCTCACACCTGATTGCTAGGACTTTGGGAGGCTGAGGAGAGTGGATTGTTTGAGCACAGGAGTCTGAGACCAGGCCTGGGCAACACAGTAGGACACCATCTCTACAAAAACTTTAAAAAATTAGTCAGGTGTGATGGTGTATGCCTGTAGTCCCAGCTAACTGGAGGCTAAGCTGGGACGATCGCTTGAGCCCAGGAGGTTAAGGCTACAGTGAGTAGTGATCATGCCTCTGCACTCTGGCCTGGGCAATAAAGTGAGATATGGTCTAAAAAAAACTAAGAAAAACAAAACCAAAAAGAAAACAACCCTTCCCCTCCAGCCCCAAACTCTTCCAGGAGGCATTTAAAAAACCTCACTAAGTAGCGACACTATTATCTATATCCATAAAGCTACATAATTCATATAATGTGGTACTGTTACTACTATAGGCAGACAATTTAAACAGAAAAGAGAATCCAGAAACAAAGCCTAGCAAATAAAAAGCTGTCGTTTTAAATCAGTAGGGAAAAGAGAATTACTGCATAAAAGGTACCAGAAAAACAGTTAACTATGTAGGAAAAAAACGGAAGTTATCTTTAATCCATTTGGAATGTATCTGTTGTATGAAACAAAGAAGCATTGGCAGGGCCAAGTGTGGTGGCTCACGCCTGTAATCTCAGCACTTTGGGAGGCCAAGGCAGGTGGATAACAAGGTCAGGAGTTCAAGACCAGCCTGGCCAACATGGTGAAACCCCGTCTCCACTAAAAATACAGAAATTAACTGTGCTTAGTGGTGGGTGCCTGTAATCCCAACTACTCGGGAGGCTGAGGCAGAGAACTGCTTGAACCCAGGAGGTGGAGGTTGTAGTGAGTCAAGATCACGCCACTGCACTTCAGCCTGGGCAACAGAGCGAGACTCTGTATCAAAATAAAAAAAAAAAGCATTAGTGGCCAGGTACAGAGACTTACGCCTGTAATTCAAACACTGAGAGGCCAAGGCCAGCAGATCGCTTAAGCCCAGGAGTTCGAGATTGGCTTGGGAAACATGGAGACACTCCATCTCTACTAAAAATACAAAAAGTCAGCTGGGCATGGTGGTGTGCGCCTGGGGTCTCAGCTATTCAGGAGGCTGAGGTGGGAGGATCTCCTGAACCTGGGGAGGTTGAGGCTGCAGTGAGCCATGATTGTGCCACTGTACTCCAGCCTGGGCGGCAGAGTGAGACCCTGTCTCAAAATGAAACAAAACAAACAAAAACACACAAAAAACTTTAAAAAGAAAAAGGTGAACAGCTTTCTAAAAATGAGGAAGGCTTTGTGCTTAGAAGCCTAAGTAATAAGAGAAATCAGAGGAAATGATTGAGATTTTAAACACCATAAAATAAAACTAAAAATTCCAGGCTGGGCACAGTGGATCACACCTGTAATCCCAGCACTTTGGGAGGCCAAGGTGGGTGGATTCCCTGAGGTCAGGAGTTGAGACCAGTCTGGCCAACACGGTGAAACCCCATCTCTACTAAAAATACAAAAAAATTAGCCAGGTATGGTGGCATGTGCCTGTAATCCCAGCTACTCAGGGAGGCTAAGCCAGGGGAATCGCCTGAACCAGGGAGGTGGAGGTTGCAGTGAGCCGAGATCGTGCCACTGCATTCCAGCCTGGGTGACAGGGCGAGACTCTGTCTCTAAATAAATAAATAAAATAAAATAAAATAAAAATAAAATTATGTATGACAAAAACATGTTGAACAAAAACTAAAAAGAAAATGGCCAACCATGAAAAAAAAATCTGCCACATCTATGACAATGGATTAACCTCTTTATCATATGTATAACTGTAAAATTTACAATGAAAAGATGAACACTGAAAGAAAAAGCTAGGCAAAGGACACAAATAGATGACTGAAAATACACAAATGGCAGATGAATAAGAAAAAAACCAAACCTCATTAATAGTAAAAGAAATGCTAAACTAAAATAATGTGACAGCATTTGCCTCTGTTAAACTGCTATGGCTGTTTTGAAAGATACTCCCCAGACTGGGCATGGTGGCTCATGCCTGTAATCCCAGCACTTTGGGAGGCCAAGGCGGGCAGATCACGAAGTCAGGAGATCGAGACCATCCTGACCAACATGGTGAATCTCCGTCTCTACTAAAAATACAAAAATTAGCTGGGCATGGCGGCGTGCACCTATAGTCCCAGCTACTCGGGAGGCTGAGGCAGGAGAATTGCTTGAACCCAGGAGGTGGAGGTTGCAGTGAGCCGAAAGTATGCCACTGCACTCCAGCCTGGCTACAGAGAGAGACTCTGTCTCAAAAAAAAGAAAAAGGAAAAGAAAAAAAAAGAAAGATACTCCCCAATGTTGTCCTTGGTGCAGTGAAACTAGCACAATTCTACTGAAGGTAACTGGTGGTGTGAATCGTAGACATCAAAAATAGTGCTTTAATACATAATATGGAGAAAATGTTTGTTCTATATTTAAAAAGGGAGGGCGGACAGGAGAGGCAGAATGGAATCACTGTTAAGAGTCAGAGACGTGCATCCCAATTCTGGTTTTTCTAATTAGCATTGTGACCTGGGGTGAGATATGCTACCTTCTCGCTGCAGTTTTCTTTTCTATAAAATAAGGAAATGGTACCCATTTCACAGGCTATCATAAAAACCCAATGAAACAATACATGCATGGTACCAACCGCCATCCTCTGTATCCTTATACCGCCAGCCAAGAAGACATTCAACATGGTTAACTCAACAATATATGCTTTTTTGGCTTCTTAGCTTTCTAATTAGATTCCTAGAATCTAATCTTATCTAAACCTTTGATAAATTTTCCCCACAAAAATGACTTCTCTGATAAAGTACTGGATTTCTGTACAATGAAGGTACAATCAGTTGACAGAAGCTGGTGACTGACTAAATCCAGGAATGAAGGAGAAAGAGTAAAAAAGAAACAGAACAAGCCAGGCATGGTGGTTTGTACCTATAGTTCCAGCTACTTGAGAAGCTGAAGCAGGAGGATGGCTTGGGCCCAGAAGTTTGAGGTGAGTCAAAGGAAGGGTGGGGGAGGGTGGTAGGAAGAGACAGAACAGCTTTGCAGGCTGGCCAGTCTTGTTCTATCCAGAATATTGACACCACATTAAACCTTCCTGAAATGAGGCTCAAAAATTCCAAAAATTCATGATTGGTGATGCTGACTGAATCAGGTCCAAATTCTCCATCTTAGATCCCAGAGCTCTGTACAGTTTGTTCCCATTCCCTTCCACCCACCCAACCTCACCTTTGACTATTTCCTGCTGGGCATCTTCTATATCAGTATCTGATGTCTTGTCCCTTCCCAGCTCAAGTCACCTTCTAAATCAAAGTCATCTCAACCTTGACCAGTGCAAACTGACCACAAGTTTTAACTGTAGCATAATGTTCTATGTGTTTTTTCCCCCAGTATTAGCTTTTTAAGGGCAGTAACTATGCCTTTTATTTCTGTAGTCTCTACAGCAATGGATACAAAACAGTGTTAGACAAACAGGAATTCTCAGTGACTTTGTCAGATGAAACAGGTATAGATGGTTCCTGCACAGGACAAGAGCAGGAAGGGAACATGGAAAAACAAAACACTGTTTATATGCTAAGTGAAAGCCTAAGTATACGAATTTACCTTTATTGCTCTCTTTGCATCACTATTTTTTTAGTGATGAGAAGTTTTTTTACGCATCACTATTTTTTTAGTGATGCAAAGTTTAGAAACTTTGAAAGACAAAGTTTCATTATGTTGCCCAGGCTGTTCTCGAACCCCTGGGCTCAAGGGATCCTCCCACTTCATCCCCCACAAAATGCTGAGAATACAGGCATGAGCCACTGCAACTAGCCTGTGTCAATTCTTACACCTTTTTTTTTTTTTTTTTTTTTGAGACAGGGTCCCACCCTGTCGCTCAGGCTGGAGTGCAGTGGCACAATCAAGGCTCACTACAGCCTTGACATCCTGGGTTCAAGTGATCCTCCTACCTCAGCCTCCCAAGTAGCTGGGACTACAAGCATGTGCCACCATACTTGGTTCATTTTATTTTACAGAGATGGGATCTCACTGTATTGCCCAGGCTGGTCTCCTAAGCTCAAGTGGCCTCCCAAAGTGCTGGGATTACAGGCATAAACCACCATGCTCAGCCTGTGTCACTTCTTAATAGAGAAAAATAAAAATTCCCAAAAACACAATTACAGGTTAGATTTTTTAAAATCCTGCCATGTAAAAATGGAAGCTAATTGTGAATACACTAATTTTTGAAGACATTAAGGTTTAGTAATTTATCACCTATGATTATGACTACATAGCAAATATGTCAGACAATTTCCAAAGGAAAACAACCAAAACAACCTTTTATACTCACCACTGCAGAGTTTAGTCAGTTAAGTAGACTGGTTATTATACTAGGAATAATCCATGTGTACTGAGAATAAGACAGTAGAAGAGAATGATTTCCAGCAGTCTATTTTATAACTAAACCCACAACTTTTTAATATACTGCTTACTATCCATTATAAGGGGCAATTGATTGCTAAAAACCCCAACTTATTTCCTGGGGAGATCAGAAGTCTATCTGCATTCTCTTGGTAAGAAATACATTAGCAGCTCTAAGACCCCATGAACTTTCACAAGCCACAGAAATTCTGAAAGTCAACATGAAGGGTACCTAACAAATGGCCTAACAGAGGTTGATACAAACCCTCAGACATCATAAGAAGGCAGAGAACGCACAGCCATAAAAAAGAATGAAATAATGTCCTTTACAGCAACACAGATGCAGCTGGAGGTCATTATCCTAAGCGAATTAAGGCAGGAACAGAAAACCAAGTATCTCATGTTCTCACTTACAAGTGGAAGCTACACACTGGGTACACATGGACATAAACATAACAATAGGCCTTAGGGATTAGGAGGGGGAGGGAGAAAACGGGGTAAGGGCTGCAAAACTAATCATTGGGTACTATGCTCATTACCTGGGTGATGAGCAACAATTGTACCCCCAAACCTCATAATCACACAATATACCCATGTACACAAAAAAACTTGGACATGTACCCCCTGAATCTAAAATAAAAGTTGAAATTGTAAAAAATTTTAAGAGAACAGAAGATACCTTGCACCTTTCTCTTTATATGTATAAAATATATATTAAAAATCATATATTAAAATATAAAAAAGATATACAAATATATAAATATAAAATATATATTAAAAATTTATACATATATACATAATTTTTTTTTTTCCAGATGGAGTTTCACTCTGTCACCCAGGCTGGAATGCAGTGGCGCGATCTCGGCTCACTGCAACCCCTGCCTCCCGGGTTCAACCGATTCTCCTGCCTCAGCCTCCTAAGTAGCTGGGACTACAGGCACATGCCACTGTGCCCGGCTAATTTTTGTATTTTTAGTAGAGACGGGGTTTCACCATGTTGGCCAGGCTGGTCTCAAACTCCTGAGCTCAAGTGATCCACCCACCTCGGCCTCCCAAAGTGCTGAGATTACTGACGTTGAGCCAGCCACCAACGCCTGGCCTCTAAGTATCTTTTTTTGATGTTGTTGTTTTTGAGACGGAGTCTCACTCTGTCACCCAGGCTGCAGTGCAGTGGCACGATCTTGGCTCACTGCGACTTCCGCCTCCTGGGCTCAAATAATTCTAATGTCTCAGCCTCCCGAGTAGCTGGGACTACAGGAGCATGCCACCATGCCGGCTAATTTTTATATTTTTAGTAGAGACAGGGTTTCACCATACTGGTCAGGATGGTCTCAAACTTCTGAGCTCTGGTGATCCACCCACCTCAGCCTCCTAAATTACTGGGATTACAGGCATGAGCCACTGTGTCTGGCCTTATTTATTTTTTTAGACAGATTCTTGCTCTGCCACCCAGGCTGGAGTGCAGTGGCACAATCCCGGCCACTGCAACCTCTGCCTCCAGGGTTCAAGCAATTCTCCTGCCTCAGCCTCCTGAGCAGCTGGGATTACAGGCGTACACCACTATGCCCAGCAAATTTTTGTATTTTTAGTAGAGACAGGGTTTCACTATGTTGGCCAGGCTGGTCTCAAACTCCTGACCTCAGGTGATGTGCCCGCCTCATCCTCCCAAAGTGCTGGGATTATAGGTGTGAGCCACCGCGTCCAGTCGATAGATCTTTAAATTAGAAAAATGTTGACTGAAAAGCTTAGTCTGGTATTCTGACTATACAGAATGTTAAATGACATTAGGACAAGGAAGGGAAAAAAAGCAATTATAAGTCATCAGGTCAGGCACAGTGGCTCACACGTACAATCCCAGCACTTGGGGCGGCAGAGCCAAGAGAATCATTTGAGCCCAGGAGTTCAAGACCAGCCTGAGCAACATAGTGAGACCTTGTCTCCACTAAAAATTAAAAAAAAAATTAGCCAGGTATGATGGCACCCATCTGTAGTCCCAGCTACTCGGGACTGAGGCGGGAGGATCGCCTGAGCCCAGGCTGCAGTAAGCTATCATCACACCACTGCATTCCAGTCTGAGTGACAGAGCAAGACTCTGTGCCCCTACTCCCCCTACCCCAAAAAAAGTAATCAGTTTTTCCTGAGGATGAAAGGAAAAGCTAAGTAACTTTTACTAGATGCAGGACACTAGCCAAAACGAATAAAAGTTATTAACTCTTTTAGAGTAAAAGCTAGGTTTAAAAGTTAAACAAAATAACCATTTTACTCTGCTATTCCTGAAAACATATACGCCATCAACTTATCTGAGAGCTTAAAATACATCAAAGCAAAGTATCAGTGAACTAGTACCAGGAAAGTTGTAGACTACAATAAAGAATGAGGAGGAGTTGAATTGGGAGAATAACTTGGGCTGAGAAGCAGAAAAATAATAGTGACCATTTCTTTCACAGTGACTGGGAACGGAAGCAGCCTTTATCTGAAACAGCACTCATCTATTTAATCACAACTGTACCTCTCACTTCTCTTCTCTGACATTAATTTTCATTTATTTTTTGAGAGAGAGTCTCGCTCTGTCACCCAGGCTGGAGTGCAGTGGTGAGATCTTGGCTCACTGCAATCTCTGCCTCCTGTGTTCAAGCAATTCTCAGCCTCAGCCTCCTGAGTAGCTGGGATTACAGGCACGCATCACCACGACTAGCTAATTTTTGTATTTTTCGTAGAGATGGGGTTTCATCATGTTGGCTAGGCTAGTCTCAAACTCCTGACCTCAAGTGATCTGCCCGCCTCGGCCTCCCAAAGTGCTGGGATTACGGTGGCTCACGCCTGTAATCACAGCATTTGTGTGAGCCACCCAGTCCAGCATTTTTTTTTTGAGACAGAGTCTCACTCTGTCATCCAGGCTGGAGTGCAATGGTGCAATCTCAGTTTACTGCAACCTCCACCTCCCGGGTTCAAGCGATTCTCCCGCCTCAGCCTCCCAAGTAGCTGGGATTGATTACAGGCACCAAACATCATGTCCGGCTAATATTTGTATTTTTAGTAGAGACAGGGTTTCGCCATGTTGGCCACGCTGGGCTTGAGCTTCTGACCTCAGCTGATCCACCCTCCTCAGCCTCCCCAAGTGCTAGGATTACAGGTGTGAGCCACACCTGGCCGATCACCGTGCCCGGCCAATTTTTAAAAGAACAGTTAGGGCCGGGCACGGTGGCTCACGCCTGTAATCCCAGCACTTTGGGAGGCCGAGGTGGGCAGATCACAAGGTCAGGAGATCGAGACCATCCTGGCTAACACAGTGAAACCCTGTCTCTACTAAAAAAATAAAAATAAAAAATTATAAAATAACAGGGCTTTTTGTATGTGTGTGTAGAAATAATTAAAAGGGAAAGGAAAATGTTTCTTCTAAGTTAAAAAAAAAAAGTTAAGAGCATTCTAGTATTTTGTTAACAATCTCCCCTCCCATTTGTTAATATTAAAGGGTATGGTCAAAACAAAACAATTATTCTAACAGCTACTTGAAGAAAGCCCACTGAAGCTTTGAATCTAGGAAATACGTACTAATAAAATATTTGTAATGGCAACAGTGAAACTAGTATGGGAGGAGGGGAAGGAGTTCTTTTGCTACAAAGAATAATAAAGGCTAGACAATAATTCTTTCGCCAAAAGGTGGCTGACGCTGCTGTAGAAAGGAACTCTCTTCTTTAAAAAAAAAAAAAAAAAAAAAAAAAGTTCTAACTGTTCTTTTTCTTTTTTTGAGACGGAGTTTCGCTCTTGTTGACCAGTCTGGAGTGCAATGGCGCCATCTTGGCTCACTGCAACAGCCGCCTCCTGCGTTCAAGTGATTCTCCTGTCTCAGCTTCCTGAGTAGCTGGGACTACAAATGCCCACCATCATGCCAGGCTAATTTTTGTATTTTTAGTAGAGATAGGGTTTCACCATGTTGGCCAAGCTGGTCTCAAACTCCTGACCTTAGGTGATCCACCCATCTTGGTCTCCCCAAATGCTGGGATTACAGGTGTGAGCCACCGTGCCCAGGCTCTTTTTCAAGTTAATGGAAGAAATGGGGTATTAGGTGTTGAAGCGTCATTTGGGGCTGGAGGCAAGGAAGGGAGAGAGAGTACAAGCATATGTACTAGGGGTAGTCTTCAATCAGTACTGTGCTAAAGCTGACTCCCAGATAAGCTTTGTCTTCTGCACGAGGTTCAGTTCTTAGGGAGCTCCTTGTCTGGCAGGCAGAAAGAACAACAAATAGCAACTATATAGTGTGATGAGTACTGTAACAATGGTTAACATACTTCCTACCACCCTGGCATAAAGGATGACTTCAGTGGGTGAAGGGCTTTAAGGAAAGGAATTGCTATAGCTGGATATTAAATGATGAGGTGGACCTTGCCTGACAAACTACAGAACAGGTGAACGGTATATAACAAAAATATGTATGGAATTAGACCAATTTTGTGCAGAAGAAATTTAATGTAACTGAGTGGAACTGTATTAAGCCATCTCAAATTAATATTATTATAATTATTTATCTTTTTTAAGAGGTGCGGTCTTGCTCTGTCTCCCAGACTGGAGTGAGCGCAGTGGTGTAATCGTAGCTTGCCACAGCCTTGAACTCCTGGGATCAAGTGCTTCTCTTGCCTCAGCCTCCTGGGTAGTTGGGACACTACAGGCATGCACCACTGCACCCTGCTATTTTATTATTATTATTTTGTAGAGGTGGGGTCTTGCTTTGTTGCCTCGGCTGGTCTTGAGCTTCTGGCTTCAAACAATCTTCCTGCCTCAGCCTCCCAACATGTTGGGATTATGGGCATGAGCCATTACACCCAGGCCTCAAATTTATTATTTTGAGGCTGGGCACAGTGGCTCACGCCTGTAATCCCAGCATGTTGGGAGGCCAAGGCGGGTGGATCACTTGAGGTTAGAAGTTCGAGACCAGCCTGGCCAACATAGCGAAACCCTGTCTCTACTAAAAAAAAATACAAAAATTAGCCGGGTGTGTTGGCGTGCACCTGTAATCCCAGCTACTTGGGAGGCTGATGCATGAGAATCGCTTGAACCCAGGAGGTGGAGGTTGCAGTGAGCTGAGTTCACGCCACTGCACTCTAGTCTGGGGTACAGAGTGAGAATCTGTATCAAAAAATATATATATTATTTTGATGTGGTTTCAGAGCCCTCTGTTAAGGGTAGCCTGTTTATTTCACTTATTGAACATTTATACATGAAACCAAAGATAATGCTCATCTGTGAGTCAACATTGGTGCCATAGTACCAACAGGAGGCTGCCTCCCAAGTACATGCTGTCCTCTCTCTGCTCTCCATAGCCCAAATGACACTTTTGCTGGTGTAGAGTAACCTAAGTTTCACTTTCTGTTCCCCTAATAAGAGACTATGTTAGAGACCACCAGATCCCTCCTTGCCACACTGCAGACCCATATCCCTGGAAGCAGCTCAGAGTTAGACCGTCTTTGGAGCAGCCCTACAGTCTTTTCATCACTTGGAATATGAGAAAGACAGAGAATCTATAGCAAGTCTATCACCTTGAATAAATGTATTACAAAATAGGAATAAATTACACACACATAATGCAGGATTTACACAACACCTAACAGGTACTTTTATGAATTTTGGACAGATGCTGCCTGAGCAATGATTCCCAAACCTACTCTGTATCAGAATATTCTGGTGAGCTTTAAAAAATATAGATCCTGGCTGGGCGCGGTGGCTCATCCCTGTAATCCCAGCACTTTGGGAGACCGAGGCAGGTGAATCACCTGAGGTCAGGAGTTCGAGACCAGCCTGTCCAACATGGTGAAACCCCGTCTCTACTGAAAATGCAAAAATTAGCCAGGCGTGGTGGTGTGCGCCTGAAATCCCAGCTACTCAGGAGGCTGAGTCAGGAGAACTGCTTGGACCTGGGAGGCAGAGGCTGCAGTGAGCCAAGATTATGCCACTGCATTCCAGCCTGGGTGACTCTGTCTCAAAACAAAACAAAACAAACAACAACAAAAAAACTACAAAGCCTATCTCAAAACTAATATAATTCTCACATAAGCAATAATAGAATGTATGACTCAATGAGTCTTTTGTCTTTTTCCCCCTTTTTGTGGAGAATGGGGTCTTGCTATGTCACCCAGGCAGGTCCTGAACTCCTGGGCTCAAGCTATCCTCCTGCCTCTGCCTCCCTAAGTGCTGGTATCACAGGTGTGAGCCACTGTGCCTAGCAGAGTAAGCCTTGAAGTTTCACTTCTATTTTGGGTACAACCAATATTTAACAATCTCTAGGTAGTAAGGACAATCTGTAGGCATGAAAGAAGAGAAAAAGAAAAAAAAAAAAACCCTGCATAAATGGGCACACATGATAGGGTGAACTGTCATGGTTTTTATTTCTATAAATAAAAATGTCTCTGTAACCCAGGACCCACCTCATGAAGGCTACTCAGTAAAACCAAGACAACTTTTATTTGGTAAAGGGGTTCGCCTGTAAAGTTAACATTAAATCAAAAGCTAACAGTTTAAATACAACAATGGATACTTGTACCAAATAGCAATGTGGTAATAATAAATAGCAATATAATGTCTTCGACAACAATCAAGAAAATTATTGGCTGGGCAGGGTGGCTCACGCCTACCATTCCAGCACTGCAGGAGGCCAAGGCAAGAGGATTGCTTGTGCCCAGAATTTTGAGGCTGCAGCCAGCTGTGATCATGCCAGCCTGGGCGACAGAGCGAGACCCTGTCACCAAAAAAAAAAAAAAAAAAAAAAAAAGTTTAAAAAGTTACCCACCCTAAAATGACATCTTTAGCAAGTAGCAGGCCAGGCACAGTGGCTCACACCTATAATCCCAAGAGATGGGACAAGCCTAAGCAACATGGCAAAACCTTGTCTTTACAAAAAGATACAAAAACTAGTCAGGCATGGTGGTGCGGGCCTGTAGTCCCAGCTACTCAGGAGTCTGAGGCGGGAGGATTGCAGGCGCCCAGGAGCCAGAGGTTGCAGTGAGCTGAGATTGTGCCACTGCACTCCAGCCTGGACCAGAAAGTGAGACCCTGTCTCAAAAAAAACCCAAAACAACAACAAAAGAGTATAGCAGCATAGGATATGGATAATAAAGCATTACTGAATAGCTATGAAGAATAAAAGAGGCTGAAAAAACAAAGATACACATGTAGAAGTTTAAACAACAAAAGAAACAAAATGTTACTTTGTTTTTTTTTGAGACACAGTCTGGAACCTCCACCTCCCAGGGGGTTCAAGCAATTCTTGTGCCTCAGCCTCCCTAGTAGCTGGGAATACAGGGGCCATGCCCAGGAAATTTTTTTTTTTTTTTTGAGACGGAGTCTCACTCTGTCACCCAGGCTGGAGTGCAGTGGCGCGATCTCGGCTCACTGCAACCTCTGCCTCCCGGGTTCAAGCAATTCTCTGCCTCAGCCTCCTGAGTAGCTGGGATTACAGGCGCCTGCCACCATGCCCAGCTAATTTTTTTGTATTTTTAGTAGAGACAGGATTTCACCATCTTGGCCAGGCTGGTCTCGAACTCTTGACCTTGTGATCCACCCGCCTCGGCCTTCCAAAGTGCTGGGATTACAGGTGTGACCCACCACGCCCGGCCTAATTTTTTGTATTTTTGGTAGAAATGGGGTTTTCTATGTTGGCCAGGCTGTTCTCAAACTCCTGGCCTCAAGTGCTCCACCTGCCTTGGCCTCCCAAAGTGCTGGAATTTTATAGGCGTGAGCCACCGCACCCAGCCTCAAAATGTTACTTTGAACCAAGATGATTAAAACAAGTAATTTGTCAACTTGGTTACTTCTTAGAAATATTGAAACAAACATGTATAGGAAACAAAAAAATGCAGGCAATACCATAACCAAGAAATTGCATGGGGGTAGGGTGGAGGGCAGGGAGGGTTATATATTTATATACACCCAAAAGACACAATAAAGACAAAGGAAGAAGCAAATACTTTGTTGAACAGGGGGACAGGGAGAAAAAAATTACAAACCAAGAGTCACTATTATTTTATACTCTCAACATAACCTTAAAAATTTTTAAATAGGAGTAGAAAGATATAAGAGATAAAACACAGGAAATACTAAAAAGAATTAGGATATCTTCTGTTATAGAAGAGTTATGTATCATACCTCTGTAAATATGTGATAGTGACCATGCTATTCCAGAGATTTGTTATATTAGAGTTTATTTAAGCAAATAAACAAAAAGTAGTGGTTGGAAAAATTTAAAACTTTCAGTGGTCCAAGTGCACTACATTAAAAACAGAAGTGCTAACCAATACTGCCTGTAAGGATGTTCTGTTCTTATCACATAAAGATTATTGAAGGATTCTGAAAAGTCCTGGGTTAAGAAGATGAGTAAACTCAAAATCTTATTAGATACTGAACTTTAATATTATCTTCAGTCAGAGCCTAGTAATGCATCATTGCACACGTGGGCAAACTTTTTTAAAGTTGGTAACATTACTGCTCTTGTTGTCTGAAAAATACACACTGAAGACATGTATAAGATGGGCACAGTGGCTCACGCCTGTAATCCCAGCACTTTGGGAGGCCAAGGTGGGTGGATCACATGAGGTCAGGAGTTTGAGACAAGCCTGACCAACATGGTGAAACCCCGTTCACTACTAAATACAAAAAATTAGCCGGGCATGATGGTGCATGCCTGTAGTCCCAGCTACTTGGGAGGCTGAGGCAGGAGAACTGCTTAAACCCAGGAGGCAGGAGGAGGTTGCAGTGAGCCAAGATTGTGCCATTGCACTCCAGACTGGGCAGTAAGAGCAAAACTCTGTCTAAAAAATAAAAAACAAAACAAAACAAAACAAAAAAAAAGACATGCATACTACACCCAAGAGCAATTAATGCACAGCCTCTACATTGTTTTTCTAGACATACACATTGATGCATGTTTTTCTGTCAAAAGAGATTTCAAAAATGAATGTATAAAATAATTAGCTACAGAATCAAATGCAGCAGGAAATTCTGGGAAACCCAAAGACTATTCAGAGCCAGTCTAGGGAAGAACAAAAAAGGCATAAGCACTTGTCCTACATCCATGACCTTAGGTGAATCACTTTGCGTCTTAGTTTTCTTATCTGTAAAATGAAGGGATTGACAGATGACTTAAATTTTCTTTTGGCTTTAATATCCTACAGTTTTATTAGGTTATCAATTTGAGTAATACTTATAGGTAAGAAGGGAACCAGTATCACCACTTTACAGTTTAAAAAAAAAAAGAAGACTGGCCAGATGCGGTGGCTCACGCCTGTAATCCCAGCACTTTGGGAGGCCGAGGCTGGTGGATCATGAGGTCAGGAGTTCAAGACCAGCCTGGCCAAGACGGTGAAACCCTGTCTCTACTAAAAGTACAAAAATTCCAGCACGCCTGTAATCCCAGCTACTAGGGAGGCGGAGGCAGGAGAATCGCTTGAACCTGGGGGGTGGAGGTTGCGGTGAGCCGAGATCGCGCCACTGCACTCCAGCCTGGGTGACAGAGCGAGACTCCATCTCAAAAAAAAAAAAAAAAAAAAAAAGGCTTTTTTTTTTTTTTTTTGAGAAGGAGTTCCGTTCGTCATCCAGGCTGGAGCGCAATGGCACCATCTCAGCTCACTGCAACCTCCACCTCCCAAGTTGAAGCAACTCTCCTGCTTCAGTCTCCCGAGTAGCTGGGATTATAGGTGCCCACCACCATGCCCAGCTAGTCTCGAACTCCTGACCTCAGGTGATCCACCCACTTCGGCCTCCAAAGTGCTGGGATTACAGGCATGAGCCACTGCGCCTAGCTGAAGGCAGACATTTTTAAACGACTGCACACAGTGAGGCTGCACACAAGCATGAAGCAAAGAGTGGTTCTCTGGCTTTGTAGTCCCCTTGTCTGTAACCCAGAAATCAGACAGAAGTCTCCAAAACCTAGTTTTCGCTATGCACACCGCTAATCGCTAATGCATACCACTCTACTGAGCAGCATTTACATCTGCAGTCCAAGAAATACAAAGCAGAATCCCTGTATCAGGCAAAAATGCTACAACATAAAATACAACTTACCAGAATGCCCTTTTCTCCCTCCATTAGGATATGTTTTAAACTAGAAAAGCTGCCCGAAAGTCAAGGATTAATCACTGTATACTCTTGCTTACTACTCACCACACAGAGCATCAAGATATATGCTCTTTTGGTTTTTTTTTTTGAGACCAAAACTCGCTCTGTCGCCCAGGCTGGAGTGCAATGGAGCGATCTTGGCTCACGGCAACCTCCACCTTCCAGGTTCAAGTGATTCTCCTGCCTCGGCCTCCCGAGTGACTGAGATTATAGGCATGCCCCACTATGCCCAGCTAATTTTTGTATTTTCAGTAGAGACAGGGTTTCACCATGTTGGCCAGGCTGGTCTTGAACTCTTGACCTCAGGTGATCCACCTGCCTCAGCCTCCCAAGGTGCTGGGATTACAGGCATGAGCCACCGCGCCCGGCTAGATATATACTCTTTTCCTCAAAAACCCTCACCAACCTAGGACATTTTAGGACTCATTTCCTCCTTCCTTATTGGGGAAGATAATGTGTATCATCTACTTCTTTCAAAATAAGAAGTAGGCCGGGAGCCATGGCTCATGCCTGTAATCCTAGCACTTTGAGAGGCCAAGGCTGGAGGATCACTTGAGGTCAGGAGTTAAGAGACCAGCATGGCCAACATGGTGAAACCTCATCTCTACTAAAAATACAAAAAATTAGCCAGGCGTGGTAGTTGGTGCCTGTAATCCCAGCTACTTGGGAGGTTGAGGCAGGAAAATCACTTGAACCTGGGAGGCGGAGGTTGCAGTGAGCCGAGATCGCACCACTGCACTCCATCCAGCCTGTGCAACAGAGCAAAACTCCGTCTCAAAAAAAAAAAAAGAAAAATAAGAAAAAAAAGAAATTGGAGATTTAAGTTCAGTGTGTGAAAAATGTGTAGAGTATTTACAGCTATATACGTGATAGGATAATCTACATAGCGGTTAACTAAGACAGACCTCTATGTCACCCTATCTGTAAGTCATTAAACCAGCAAATATCTCTACCACTTAGAAAACAAGAACAGGACCAAAAAAGGTTTGATTAAAAAAAAAAATCTCAAAATCTATGCACTCAAATTTACAATAAACTTGGCTCTCAGAGTCAATGTTCATATTTTATTTAATTTATGTTTTTGACACAGAGTCTCACTCTGTTGCCCAGGATGGAGTGCAGTGGCGCGATCTCGGCTCACTGCAACCTCTGCCTCCCAGGTTCAAGTGATTCTTGTGCCTGAGCCTCCCAAGTAGCTGGGATTACAGGCACCCACCACCATATTCGGCTGATTTTTATATTTTTAGTAGAGACCGAGTTTCATCATGTCGCCCAAGCTGGTCTTAAACTCCTGAACTCAAGCGATCCGTTCGCCTCAGCCTCACAAAGTGCTGGGATTACAGGCGTGAGCCACCCTGCCTGGCCAATGCTCGTATTTTAGAAATAATTCAATTAATGAGGAATAGGTAGAAACAACATACTAGAGGCAAAAAGTCAGGGCAAACAAGGACTGCTATGCCCAAAGGAACAGTTCAGAAAACTAAAGCATGCACACATGCCACTTAACATCCAACAACAAAGTTCCTACTAATTTGAAGTAACAAAAGATTTTTTTTTTTTTTTTGAGACGGAGTCTTGCTCTGTGGCCCAGGCTGGAGTGCAGTGGTGCGATCTTGGCTCACTGCAAGCTCCGTTCATGCCATTCTCCTGCCTCAGCCTCCCCAGTAGCTGGGACTACAGGTGCCCACCACCACACCCAGCTAATTTTTTGTTTTAGTAGAGACGGGGTTTCACCATATTAGCCAGGATGGTCTCCATCTCCTGACCTCGTGATCCGCCAGCCTCGGCCTCCCAAAGTGCTGGGATTACAGGCCTGAGCCACTGCACCCGGCCAACAAAAGATATCTAACAGAGGCTGTGTGATGTGGCTCACACCTGTAACCCCAGCACTTTCGGAAGCTGAGGCAGGTGGATCAATATCAGCCCAGTCAACATGACAAAACGCTGTCTCCACTAAAAACACAAAAATTAGTGCTGTGTGCTATGGCTCACGTCCGTAATCCCAACACTTTGGGAGGCCGAGGTGGGTGGATCACCTGAGGTCAGGAGTTCTAGACCAGCCTGGCCAACGTGATAAAACCTCATCTCTACTAAAAGTACATAATTAGCCGGGTGTGGTGGTGCACGACTGTAATCCCAGCTACTCCGGAGGCTAACGAAGGAGAATCGCTTGAACCTGGGAGGCGGAGGTTGTAGCGAGCCAAGATCGTGCCACCACACTCCAGACTGGACAACAGAGGAAGACTCTGTCTGAAAAAGATAAATAAAAATAAAATAAAATAAAATAAGCCAGGCCTAGTGGAGCATGTCTGTAATCCCAGCTACTTGGGAGGCTAAGGCACAAGAATCACTTGACCCCAGGAGGCAGAGGTAGCAGTGAGCCTAGATCATGCCACTGCACTCCAGCACGGGAGACGGAGTGAGACTGTCTCAAAAAAAAAAAAAAAGAAAAAGATTATCTAACAGGAAAAATGTTCACAACACGCAGCAAGGTTACAAAGGAGGATGCAGAATAGGATTCCAACCTAATTAAAAATAAGTAAGGCCGGGCCAGGTGCAGTGGCTCACGCCTGTAATCCCAGCACTCTGGGAGGCCGAGGCAGGTGGATCAGGAGGTCAGCAGATCGAGACCATCCTGGCTAACACGGTGAAACCCCGTCTCTACTAAAAATACAAAAAATTAGCTGGGTGCGGTGGCGGGCGCCTGTAGTCCCAGCTTCTCGGGAGGCTGAGGCAGGAGAATGGCGTGAACCCGGGAGGTGGAGCTTGCAGTGAGCCGAGATAGCGCCACTGCACTCCCGCGTGGGCAAAAGAGCGAGATTCCATCTCAAAAATAAATAAATAAAAAAAAAATAAGTAAATCCTGGTGCAGTGGCTCACGCCTGTAATCCCAGCACTTTGGGAGGCCGACATGGGTGGATCCCCTGAGGTCAGGAGTTCTAGACCAGCCTGGCCAACATGGTGAATCCCTATCTCTACTAAAAAAAAAAAAAAAAAAAAATTTGGCCAGGCGTTGGGGCAGGCACCTCTACTAAAAGTACAAAATTAGCCGAGTGTGGTGGTGCACACCTGTAATCCCAGCTACTCTGGAGGCCGAGGCAGGAGAATCACTTGAACCCGGGAGGCAGAGGCTGCAGTGAGCTGAGATTGAGCCACTGCACTCCAGCCTGGTGGACAAGAGCGAGACTTCGTCTCAAAAATAAATAAATAAATAAATAATTACATAAATAAATAAAATAAAAATAAAATACATAAATAATTTAAAAACTAAGCTGGGCATGGTGGCTCACACCTGTAATCCCAACACCTTGGATGGCCTGGGAGGAGGGGATTGCTTGAGGCCAGGAGTTGAAGGCCAGCCTGGGCAACACAGTAAGACCCCATCTTTACAAAAAAAATTAGCTGGGCCTGGTGATATGCACCTACACTCCTAGCTACCCAGGAGCTTGAGGCCAGAGGATCACTTAAGGCCAGGAGTTCAAGGTTATAGTGAGCTATGATCACACCACAGCACTCTAGCCTGGGCAACAGAGCGAGACTCTGTCTCTAAATTAATTTAAAATAATCATTATAATTTAACAAACTAGACAAACAGCAATCCCAGTTATCCCACCTTAAGTCAGGACAGCATTACATTTTGCATGGACCAATGCAATGGCCTTCTAAACAGTTTCCCTGCTTCCCCTCTTGCTCCATTACCCACCATTTTTCACACAGCAGCCACGAATTTCTAAAATGTAAATCCATTATCAGCAAGAAGACTTCCCTTCTGAAACCACCATGCTGAAAACTCTTAAAGTCCAAACTCTTTCACATGGCCTACCAAGTGCTTCAGGGCCCTATCAGCAGATCTGCATCCAGCCTGACATACTCGCCTCTAATCACACTGAACTTCTTTCAGTAGCCAGAACATTCTAGGTCTTTCCTTTCCTGCCTCTGGGCCTTTGTACATGCCATTCCCTCTTCTAGGAATATACAAGCAATTCTCTATGTTTACACTAGTACACGAGCCTAAAGATGTGTATATAAGAAGGCTATCTACTACTAGGGTATTTTTCTCTAATGGCAAAAGATTAAAAACAAGCTGGGTGTGCTGGCTCATACCTGTAATCCCAGCACTTCAGGAAGCCTGGGCAGTTCGGAGGCCAGGGCAATTGGGAGGCCGAGGCAGGTGGATCACCTGAGGTCAGGAGTTTGAGACCAGCCTGGCCAACATGACGAAACCCTGTATCTACTAAAAATACAAAAATTAGCCGGGCATGGTGGCATGTGCCCATAATCCCAGCTACTCGGGAGGCTGAGACAAGAGAATCGCTTAAACCTGAGAAGCAAGGATTGCAGTGAGCCGAGATCATGCCACTGCACTCCAGCCTAGGTGACAGAGCAGCAAGACTCCGTCTCAAATAAAAAAAAACAACAAAAAAAAAACAAAGATTGAAAACAACTCAAATGTCTAGAACAACGTGTATAGTAAGCTACTATTTGTGCTTTTTTATTTTTTATTTTTATTATTTATTTATTTATTTTGAGACGGAGTTTCACTCTTGTTGCCCAGGCTGGAGTGCAATGGCGATCTCGGCTCACTGCAACCTCCACCTCCCAGGTTCAAGCGATTCTCCTGCCTCAGCCTCCCGAGTAGCTGAGATTACAGGCGTGTGCCACCACACCCGGCTAATTTTTGTATTTTTAGTAGAGATGGGGTTTCACCATGTTGGTCAGGCTGGTCTTGAACTCCTGACCTCAGGTGATCCACGCACCTCGGCCTCCCAAAGTGCTGGGATTACAGGCGTGAGCCACCACGCCCGGCCTTTTATTTTTATTTATTTATTTTTGAGACGAAGTCTTGCTCTTGTCCCCCAGGCTGGAGTGCAATGGTGCGATCTCGGCTCACTGCAACCTCCACTTCCCGGGTTCAAGCGATTCTCCTGCCTCAGCCACCTGAGTAGCTGAGATTACAGGCGCCTGCCACCACGCCCAGCTAATTTTTGTATTTTTAGTAGAGATGGGGTTTCACCATGTTGGCCAGGCTGGTCTCGAATTCCTGACCTCAGGTGATCCGCCTGCCTCGGCCTCCCAAAGGGCTGAGATTACAGGCGTGAGACACCATGCCCGGCCTATTTGTGCTTTTTTAAAAAGATACATAAACTTGGCCAGGCACATTGGCTCATGCTTGTAATCACAGCAATTTGGGAGGCCGAGGCGGGTGGAACACTTGAGGCCAGGAGTTCGAGACCAGCCTGGCCAACACAGTGAAATCCCATCTCTACTAAAACTACAAAAATTCACTGGGCATGGCCGCACATGTGTGTAATCTCAGCTACTTGGGAGGCTGAGGCACAAGAATCACTTCAACTCAGGAGGTGGAGGTTGCAGTGAGCCAAGATCACGTCTCTCACTCCAGCCTGGGCAACAGAGTGAAAACCCTGTCTCAAAAAAAAAAAAAAAAAAAGATACATAAACTCATACATTTGAATATACGCAGAATATTCTTTGGATGGATACATCAGAAATTGGTATTTATTGCCTCTGAGGAAGAAAAATGAGAGATCAGAGGCAGGACTGAGGATTACTTTTCATTATTAACATTTTGCACTGTTTGAAGTATTTCCCCCTCATGTTCTTACATTAAATGTGGTGGTTACAGAAAATTTCCACAGCACAATTATATTTTGTTTAAAAAGTTGTATTATATGTACATGCCTGTTAATAAAAGCGCGAAGTCAACACACCAGACTATTAATAGTCTTCAGCTCTGGGAAAACAAAGTTAAGGGATTCTTTAGGTTCTAATGTAATTCTACAATCATTAGACTCTTCCAAAGAATGAAACTAAACATTACTTGGGTAATATTTAAAGAAAGTTTAAGACCAAATTTAAGTGAGGATCACTGCAAGAACTGCCTCTGCAACCTCAATCCCCTGTAACAGCTGGGCAGATGCAGGAGCTTCCTCCTGCCTTACTCTCCTCCTGGCTGCACTTCTATAACTGTTCCAGTGGCCCTCTCGATTCCACTCAAGAAGTCTAGACTGGCTGGGAGCGGTGGCTCACGCCTGTAATCCCAGCACTTTGGGAGGCCGAGGTGGGCGGATCACAAGGTCAGGAGATGATGAGACCATCCTGGCTAACACAGTGAAATCCCGTCTCTACTAAAAAAAATACAAAAAAAAAATTAGGCAGGCGTGGTGGCGGGCGCCTGTAGTCCCAGCTACTCAGGAGGCTGAGGCGGGGGAATGGCATGAACCCGGGAGGCGGAGCTTGCAGTGAGCCAATATCGCGCCACTGCACTCCAGCCTGGGCAACAGAGCGAGACTCCATCTCAAAAAATAAAAAAAAAAAAGAAGTCTAGACATTACTGCCAAGTAAACTAGGCAAAAACACCTTTTATCATTTCATTATCCTTTTTTTTTTTTTTTGAGACAGAGCCTCCCAGGTTCACACCATTCTCCCACCTCAACCTCCTCAAGTAGCTGGGACTACAGGCGCCCGCCACCATGCCTGGCTAATTTTTGTATTTTTAGTAGAGACGGGGTTTCACTGTGTTAGCCAGGATGGTGTCGATCTCCTGACCTCGTGATCCACCCACCTCGGCCTCCCGAAGTGCTGGGGTTACAGGTGTGAGCCACCATGCCCAGCCCATTTCATTACCTTTATCAGAAAGTTTCAGTGCTACTTCCTACTGTACTGCATTCCCTTTTCCTTTAAAAATTATGCAATACAGGCAACAGGAGAAAGCTTAAAGAAACCTACCTATAGGTTTTATACACACGTTCTGGCTTATATCCAAATTCGCAGTCCCCTCCCCAATATACACATATACTTACTCTCAGGAGATCATACCATACATATTGTTTGATAATCTGCTTTCTTTGTACTTTGTTTCAAATATCTTGCCATTTCAACATATTTTTTATACATAATGGCTACACAACATTCTATTATAAGGCCAGGCGTGGTGGCTCACGCCTGTAATCCCAGCACTTTCGGAGGCAGAGGCAGGCGGCTTACGAGGTCAGGAGATCCAGACCATCCTGGCTAACATGGTGAAACCCCATCTCTACTAAAAACACAAAAAATTAGCGGTTCTAGCTACTCAGGAGGCTGAGGCAAGAGAATGGTGTGAAGCCGGGAGGCGGAGTTTGCAGTGAGCAGAGATCGCGCCACTGCACTCCAGCCTAGGTGACAGAGGGAGACACCATCTCAAAAAAAAAACAACAACATTCTATTATAGGGATGTATCATAATTTAACCAGTCACCTATTGTTAAATATTTTTATAGCCAGATTTTGGTAATTCTGCTTTAATCTAAGAAAAGAAAAAAACGTATTTGCATTAAAAAAAAATTACGCAAACTATACAAAACCAACAAAAAGTGACCCCCAAACCAAACTACCCTCACACTACTAGTTTTGACTGATGATTTCCACGTCTGTTTAGTCTTTTTTCCCTAGGCATTCATTCATCCAAATAATTACTTATTGAGCTTCTGCTATACGCCAGGTTTTAGTTTGGGATTTTCTTTACTTTTATTCCATAATAATTAACTTTTTGGTATTATGCTATTAAAAAACCTCTCTCATAAGCATTTTGCTGGTTAACAGCCTTCCGTTTTTTTGTTGTTTTTTTTTTTTAAGACAGGGTCTCACTCTGTCACCCAGGCTAGAGTGCATGCAGCCTTAACCTCCCGGGCTCAGGTGATCCTCCCATCTCAGCCTCCCAAGTAGCTGAGACTACAGGTGTGCACCACCACCCTGGCTACATTTTTTTTTTTTTTTTTTTTTTTACAGACAAGGTCTCACTAAGTTGCCCAGGCTGACATTCATCTTTTTAAATGGGTTAGGGTTTTATATCCCTTGCAACATGCAACGAGACCTTGTTTTCTTACCCACTTCTCTACTGCTCAACAGATTTTCTGATAAATCTAACCCATTTTCCTATGGCACAATATTTCCGTTTAGTTCATTAACATTTGTATTATCTGGTGGTCATCGAAGTTCAGTTTAATGCAAAATATATACAATAACCAACTTGGCTGGGCGCGGTGGCTCACGCTTGTAATCCCAGCACTCTGGGAGGCCGAGGTGGGCGGATCACCTGAGGTCAGGAGTTTGAGACCAGCCCAGCCAATATGGTGAAACCCCGTCTCTACTAAAAATACAAAAATTAGCTAGACATGGTGGCACACCTGTAGTCCTAGCTATTCAGGAGGCTGAGGCAGGAGAATCGGTTGAACCCGGGAAGCAGAGGCTGCAGTGAGCCGAGATCGCACCACTGCACTCCAGCCTGGCGACAGAGCGAGACTCCATCTCTCAAAAAAAAGAGGAAAGGGAAGCCCAAGGAAGTCACCTCTAATAGAACTGCCCAAGGCCATATAGCTATTAAGCTGCATGGCCAGGACTTGGAGTCCTAATGGGATTAAAATAAAATTCATCCTCCCAAAGTGCTGGGATTATAAGCATGAGCCACCACGCCCAGCCTCAGAAAACTTAATTCTTACTTACTTATTTGTTTATTGAGACAGGGTCTTACTCTGTCACCCAGGCTGAAATGCAGTGGTGGGACCACGGCTCATTGCAACCTCAACCTTCTCAGCTCAGACGATCCTCCTGCCTCAGCCTCCTGAATAGCTAGGACTACAGGCATGCAACACAACGCGTGACTAAAGAAAATGTAATTCTTTTTTTTTCCTCTATCCACAAGGACATATGGAAAAAATGTAATTCTTAAATGCCACTTAAGAGAAATATGTTAATAACAATACTTAGTAATTGTAAAACACACAGTTAAGAATAGATGCTTTTGGCTGGGCGCAGTGGCTCACGCCTGTAATCCCAGCACTTTGGGAGGCCGAGGCAGGCAGATCAAGAGGTCAGGAGATCAAGACCATCCTGGCTGACAAGGTGAAACTCTGTCTCTGCTAAAAATACAAAAATTAGCTGGGTGTGGTGGTGGGTGCATGTAGTCTCACCTACTTGGGAGGCCGAGACAGGAGAATGGTGTGAACCTGGGAGGCGGAGCTTGCAGTGAGCCAAGACTGCACCACTGCACTTCAGCCTGGGCAACAGAGCAAGACTCCATCTCAAAAAAAAAAAAAAAAAAAGATGCTTTTGGCTGGGCGTGGTGGTTCATGCCTGTAATCCCAGCACTTTGGGAGGCCGAACTGGGTGGATCACCTGAGGTCAGGAGTTTGAGACCAGCCTGGCCAACATGGCAAAACCCCATCTCTACTAAAAATACCAAAATTAGCCAGGCGTGGGGGTGAACGCCTGTAATCCCAGCTACTCGGGAGACTGAGGCAGGAGAATTGCTTGAACCTGGGAGGGGGAAGTTGCAGTGAGCCGAGATCACGCCACTGCACTCCAGCCTGGGCGACACAGTGAGACTGCCTCAAAAATAAATAAATAAAGTAGTCCTCTTAACAAACTGGGAAATCTAAAGAAGTGTTTCCTTGAGGTCTGTGAACTGCTTTAGCAAACTAATGGAACCCAAGAAAGAGGTCGTGGGAAACTCAACTTGAAGCCAGTTGGTCAGAAGCTCTGAAGGAATGGGCTTGTGACTGGTAGGAAGGACAGGTGGTCTTATGGGACTGAACCCTAAACGTGTGGGATCTGACACCATCTTGGGTAGATGGTGTTGGATGACACCTAGTTGGCATCCACTGTTTGGTGTGTGAGGAAAATCCCTCCACCCCATCTTTGGTCACGTAAGTCTTTTTTTTTTTTTTTTTTTTTTTTGAGATGGAGTCTCGCCTTGTCGCCAAGCCAGAGTACAGTGGCATGATCTCGGCTCACTGCAACTTCCGCCTCCCGGGTTCAAGCGATTCTCCTGCCTCAGCCTCCCCAGTAACTGGAACTACAGGCGCGCACCACAACGCCCGGCTAAATTTTGTATTTTTAGTAGAGATGGGATTTCACCATGTTGGTCAGGATGGTCTCGATCTCTTGGACTTGCAATCTGCCCACCTTGGCCTCCCAAAGTGCTAGGATTACAGGCATGAGCCACTGGGCCCAGCCACGTAAGTCTTCTTTTGTGTTGATGGTGGTTGTTACGTGAAAGCAAAGGAAAAACCTGGGCTTGAGAGTTTTTCCCTACACAAATACTACAAGGACAAAGTAAGGAGCAGGATAGCAGAGCTGTTCTATAGCTCAAATGTATTGCTTCTCAAACATATCCACTATAGAACCTATACAGAGAGAACTTCCCACCCTCAGGCACTCATGCTCATTTTGTTGAAGACCTATGTTATCTTAATCATACAGTTTTCATTCTGCTCCAAAAATGTCTATTTGTTTTAATATAACAATATTTAATATTTATTTATTTATTTATTTATTTTTTGAGACGGTCTTGCTCTGTCACCCAGTCTGGAATGCAGTGGCGTGATCTTGGCTCACTGCAACCTCTGCCTGCCTCCTGGTTCAGGCGATTCTCCTGCCTCAGCCTCCAGAGTAGTTGGGATTACAGGCACACACCACCACACCCAGCTAATTGTCTTCTTGGGGTTTTTTTTGTTGTTTTTTTGAGACAGAGTCTCACTCTGTTGCCTGGGCTGGAGTGCACTGATTTCAGCTCATTGCAACCTCCGCCTCCCAGGTTCAAACAATTCTTCTGCCTCAGCCTGCCGAGAAACTGGCATTACAGGTTCCTGCCACTACACCCAGCTAATTTTTTGTATTTTTAGTAGAGACGGGGTTTCACCATGTTGGCCAGGCTGGTCCCGAACTCCTGACCTTGTGATCCGCCCACCTCAGCCTCCCAAAGTTCTGGGATTACAGGCGTGAGCCACCGCGCCCAGTCTTTTGTTGTTTTGGGGGGGGTGGGGGGGGGCAGACAGAGTCACTCTGTCGCCCAGGGTGGAGTGCAGTGACACAATCCTGGCTCACTGCAACCTCTGCTTCCCAGGTTTAAGTGATTCTCCTGCCTCAGCCTCCCAAGTAGCTGGGATTACAGGCACCCGCCACCACACTCGGCTAGTTTTTATATTTTTAGTAGAGATGGGGTTTTACCATGTTGGCCAGCTGGTCTGGAACTCCTGACCTCAAGTGATCTACCTGCCTTGGCCTCCCAAAGTACTAGGATTACTGGGATTTGGGAGGCCTTGGCCTTCCAACGTACTAGGTGTGAGCTACCGTGCCTGGCCAATATTTAATATTTAATCACTGACCAGTTAAATTACTTAACTCACCACCTCCTCTATGAGTATAACTGAAGTTCTAGGAAGATGGGTCATGTTTATCTTTCTTGTGACTCCAAGTACCCCGAAATCATACCACCTGATTCCCTAAGGGTATTCATATCCCAGTTTGAGAAACAGGGATCTAAGCAATTAAGCTAGTCATAACACTTGAAAGTGATTAACGTGTTCCTATAAACCCATTCCCTAAACTCTTAAAGGTTCGATTTCTCAATAGTTTTTAAATCAGCATTCTTTTTTCAGCAACTTATTGGTATGCACTCTGTGTCAACACTCCTAAAAGAACCTGCAGGGCATAAGTTATTTTTGGAGTGACAGAATACTACCACAGACCTTCTCCTTCCCATCTAGCAGGATAACAAGTTGCCCATTTGGAAAATAAAGGTTTGAAGAATAACAGAACTTTCATTCCTATTCCCTTCTCTTGATTTGCTCCAGGCAGAGCTTGTAAGAAAAATCTTAGTAGTCATTTAGATGATTCATTCACATAAGCTTATCTAATCCTGGCATTTGTAATTTCCACTTCTACATTCCTTTTTGCCATTACACATGTACGATTAAATTATTTTCACATTTTTCTAGGGTCTGAAAAAAATGTGCCTTCCGGTACCGTGAGAAGAGATAATTTTTACAACCAGAATCCCACTTTGTTGTTTATGAGATCCCAAAGCATAGTAGATTCCAATATTTATAAAAGGTCTGTTCCAAGTTCCATATAATGTCCATTATATTTTATAGCAAAAATTATAGGCTAAATTAAAATGATAATCACTGTCACACTCTGACGCAAAATGGGCAATGAGCTAGGCTAACTCAAATTAAGACAATTTTTATCCAGGATACCAGGTTCCCCAAGAACAGGATTCCATCTGTTTCTCATCAAAATTACAAGTAGCCACAGGTCATGGACTTTCTTTTCAGTTCATTTGCCAATAGTCAAAATACACATTCCAAGGGTTTCTACAGAAAAGCAGCCACAATTTCCTGGGATCTTTCTATGTACATGTTCAGAATAGTACTTAATGCTTTACAAAACACATTCTCATTAACGGAGAATAGTCTCTGAGATTGGTGGTGTTATTCTCTCACAAGTGAGGACTGCAGGAGTAGACAGGTTAAAGTAACTTGCCCCATATTACCCAGCTAGTATATCATCGTAAAGAGTTTCAAACCCAGGACTCTGATTATGAAGCCTGTATGCTCTCAATCACCTGATATCCTGCATCCCCTATATTCAAGAATTAGCCAACAAATCCTCCAACTCCAGGAGGGTTATATTACTACCATTTTTAAGATAGAAAAAACGGAAATAGCACTTACCTCTCCGTGGCTGCAAAGTCAGTTTGAGGAGGGAAAATAGAACCCAGCTCTCAAGCCCCTGGTCAGCAATCTGTCCACTAGCGCATCTTGTTCTTTGGCTTCAGGTCCGTAATCATTCTAAAAGAAAAGCACAAATCATTTTATGAAACACTAAATTCATACAAATACGCATATAGTATGAAAAAAAAATGAGGGAAAACTGAAGACAGAAAAAATTGGGAAAGAAACAAAACACCTGTTCATGTCATGTCACTAACTGAGCCATTCCATAAATGTCCACCATCAAGCCAATAACAAAACATTCATTTATTTTTTCACACATTTGCTAAATATATAAAGGACTAAAGATTTGTAAGTAGCAAAATAGTACTCCAGGCTCACACCACTAATCTAACGCTTTTGGAAGCCAGGGTGGGAGACTCACCCAGGAGTTTGAGGCTGTACTGAGCTGAGATTGTGCCACTGCATTCCAGCCTGCTTGACAGAGTGAGAGATCTTGTCTCAAAAAAAAAAAGGCCAGGCGCGGTGGCTCATGCCTGTAATCCCAGCACTTTGGGAGGCCAAGGCGGGCAGATCACGAGGTCAGGAGATCGAGACCAGCCTGGCTAACATGGTGAAACCCCGTCTGTACTAAAAATACAAAAAATTAGCCGGGTGTGGTGGCGGGCGCCTGTAGTACCAGCTACTTGGGAAGCTGAGAATGGCGCAAACCTGGGAGGCAGAGCATGCAGTGAGCCGAGATCGCACCATGGCACTCCAGCCTGGGCGACAGAGAGAGACTCCGTCTCAAAAACAAAACAAAACAAAACAAAACACTCCACTGCAATATTGCAACCAAATAATGGCACACATATTCAAACTACCAAAAAATTAATTCTTGGCTGGGCGCAGTGGCTTACGCCTGTAATCCCAGCACTTTGGGAGGCCGAGGCAGACAGATCACGAGGTCAGCAGATCAAGACCATCCTGGCTAACACGTGAAACCCCGTCTCTACTAAAAATACAAAGAAAAAAATTAGCCGGGCGTGGTGGCGGGTGCCTGTAGTCCCAGCTACTCAGGAGGCTGAGGCAGGAGAATGGCATGAACCCGGGAGGCGGAGCTTGCAGTGAGCCGAGATCCTGCCACTGCATTCCAGCCTGGGCAACAGAGCGAGACTCCGTCTCAAAAAAAAAAAAAAAATTAATTCTTATGGCTGCAGTAATGGCTCTCTAACAGTTTATTTCCGTATCTTTAGCACGTAGTGGTCTTACTGATTAAGTTTGTTCATGCCACAAGTAAAGGCTATGCTTTCCAGTTTAGTAAGATAACTGGGGAAGCCAAGGCAGGTGGATCACCTGAGGTCAGGAGTTTGAGAACAGCCTGACCAACATGGCGAAACCCCATCTCTACTAAAAATACAAAAATTAGCCAGGCGTGGTGGCACACGCCTGTAATCCCAGCTATTCAGGAGGCTGAGGCAGGAGAATCGCCTGAACCCAAGAGCCGGAGGTTGGAATGAGCTGAGATCGCGCCACTGCACTCCAGCCTGGGCGACAGAGCCAGACTCCGTCTCATTAAAAAAAAAAAAAAAAAAAAAAAAAAGATAACTGGCAAAAGGAGCTTTTACTGACCTTTGAAAATCCTAGAAGCATAGCAATGAAACAGTTTTTTTAGTCGAATAATGGAATACTTTGTTAGATGGCATCTTTTCACCCTAAATTACAAAATGAACTGTCAAGCTTCAAGCAAAGGTAGAGTGGAACCTACCTCTAAAGAAAAAGAAAGAAAGAAAGAAAGAAAATCCCAGGCCAGGCACAATGGCTCACACCTGTAATCCCAGCACTTTGGGAGGCCAAGGCGGGCGGATCACGAGGTCAAGAGATTGAGACCATCCTGGCCAACATAGTGAAACGTCTCTACTAAAAATACAAAAATTAGCTGGGCATGGTGGTGCAGGCCTGTAAACCCAGCTACTCAGGAGGCTGAGGCAGGAGAATCGTTTGAACCCAGGAGGCGCAGCTGCAATGAGCCAAGATCGTGCCACTGCACTCCAGCCTGGCGACAGAGTGAGACTCTGTCTCAAAAAAAGAATAAAATAAAATCCCAAGTGAAATAAAGAGCTAAATTTGAACTAAGTGTTTCCAAATAGGCCGGGCACAGTGGTTCACGCCTGCAATCCCAGCACTTTGGGAAGCCAAGGCAGGCGGATCACAAGGTCAGGAGTTCAAGACCAGCCTGACCAACATAGTGGAACCTTGTCTCTACTAAAAAAAATACAAAAATTAACCAGGTGTAGCAGTGTGTGCCAGTTATCCCAGCACTTTGGGAAGCCAAGGCAGGCGGATCACAAGGTCAGGAGTTCAAGACCAGCCTGACCAACATAGTGGAACCTTGTCTCTACTAAAAAAAATACAAAAATTAACCAGGTGTAGCAGTGTGTGCCAGTTATCCCAGCTATTCAAGAGGCTGGGGCAGGAGAATCGCTTGAACCCAGGAAGCAGAGGTTTCAGTGAGCCAAGATTGCACCACTGCACTCCAGCCTGGGCAACAGAGCAAGACTCAGTCTCAAAAAAAAAAAGAGTTTCCAAATAATATAGCCAGGTGTGATGGCTCACACCAGCAATCCAGCACTTTGAGAGGCCACAGTAGAGGACTGCTTGAGCCTAGGAGTTCAAAGCCAGTCAGGGCAACATGGCAAAACCCCGTCTCTACAAAATACATAAAAATTAGCCAGGCAGGCCGGGCACAGTGGCTAACGCCTGTAATCCCAGCACTTTAGGAGGCCCAGGCGGGTGGATCATGAGGTTAGAGTTCGAGACCACCCTGGCCAACGGGGTGAAACCCAGTCTCTACTAAAAATACAAAAACTAGCTGGGCATGGTGGTATGCACCTGTAATCCCAGCTTCTCAGGAGGCTAAGCCGGAGAACTGGTTGAACCCGGGAGACGGAGGTTGCAGTGGGCCACCATCGCACCACTGCACTCCAGCCTGGGTGACAGAGGAAGACTTTGTCTCAGGGAAGAAGAACAACAACAAAAAAAAGGCCAGGCATGGTGGCTCACATCTGTAGTCCCAGCACTTTGGGAGGTCGAGGTGGGTGGATAACCTGAGGTCATGAGTTCCAGACCAGCCTGGCCAACATGGCGAAACCCCGTCTCTACTAAAAATACAAAAATTAGCTGGGCATGGTGGCAGGCACCTGTAATCCCAGCTACTCGCGAGGCTGAAGCAGGAGAATCACTTGAACCTGGGAGGCCGAGGTTGCAGTGAGCCCAGAACACTCCAGCCTGGGAGACAGAGTGAACTCCATCTTAAAAATATATATATATATACACGTATACATATATATGCCAGGCATGGTGTTGTGTGCCTGTGGTCCCAGCTACTTGGAAGGCTAAGGTGGGAGGATCGCTTGGGGCAGGTGGGGGACAAGGCTGCAGTGAGCCATGATCACACCACTGCACTGCAGTGTGGGCAACACAGTGACAACCTGTCTCAAAAAAAAAAAAAAAAAAAAAAAAAAAAGCCGAGTATGGTGGCTCACACCTGTAATGTCAACACTTTGGGAGGCCGAGGTGGGAGACTTGCTTGAGCCCAGGAGTTCAAGACCAGCCTGAGCAACATAGTAGGATCCTGTCTCTACAAAAAAATAAAAGAATCAGCTGGGCATGGTGGCACACGCCTATAGTACCAGCTACTTGGGAGGCTGCAGCAGGAAGACTGCTTGAGCCCAGGAGTTCAAGGCTGCAGTGAGCTATGATCATGCCACTGCACTCCTATCTGGGCAACAGCTATGATCATGCCACTGCCTCAATCAAAATGTATTAAAAAAAAAAAGTTTCCAAGCAATTTGGCACATGAGGTACATCTTCTAAGAGGAAATCCATCTCACAATTAGCTAAACTCCACAAAACTCACTCTTTCTTAGATGAAGCTAAAGTCTCCTCTGTTGAAAGGCAATTTTTAGTAACACAAATAGGTGATTAGCATATTTAGTCCAACCAACACTTCCATACTGGAGTCCATTATTATTACCAGCATACCTCAAAGGGAATGAAATTTTCTACCCCTGAAAATTCCAAGAGTGACCAAAAACAAGGATCAAGTGTGAAAGAATACCATCCTAACCCTCACCTTTGGACTGTATTTTGGCAGTCTATATGCAATGCCACAACTTTGCATTCAAATATTAAATCACTGAGAAAATGCACAAAGATACTAGCAGGGAAGATACGAAGACAGACTACAGAAAGTTTACAGGTGTTTAAAAAAAATGGGCTGGACACGGTGGCTCACACCTAATCCCAGCACTTTGGGAGGCCAAGGCAGACAGACTGCTTGAGGCCACGAGTTTGAGACCAGCCTAGGCAACATGACAAAACCCCGTACCTAGAAAAAATTAGTCCCAGCTACCCAGGAGGCTGAGGTGGCAGGATCATTTGAGCCAGGGAGGTGGAGGCTGCAGTGAGCTGTGATCACACCACTGCACTCCAGCCTGGGTAAAAGAGGAAGACCCTGTCTTAAAACAAACAAACCCCACAGGCCGGGCGCGGTGGCTCACGCCTGTAATCCCAGCACTTTGAGAGGCGGAGGCGGGCAGGTCAGGAGATCGAAACCATCCTTGCTAACACGGTGAAACCCCGTCTCTACTAAAAATACAAAAAATTAGCCAGGCGTGGTGGCAGGTGCCTGTAGTCCTCCCAGCTACTCGGGAGGCTGAGGCAAGAGAATGGCGTGAACCTGGGAGGTGGAGCTTGCAGTGAGCCGAGATCGTGCCCCTGCACTCCAGCCTGGTAGACAAAGCGAGACTCCATCTCCAAAACAAACAAATACCCCACAAGAACAACAAAACAAATGTGGTAAGACTAATCTTTTTTTTTTTTTTTTAATTTTGAGACAGAGTCTCACTCCGTCACCCAGGCTGGAGTGCAACGGCACGATCTTGACTCACTGCAACCTCCGCCTCCCGGGTTCAAGTGATTCTCGGACTCAGCCTCCTGAGTAGCTGGGATTACAGAAACAGACATATGCCACCACGCCCAGCTAATTTTTGTGTTTTTGGTAAAGATGGGGTCTCACCATGTTGGCCAGGCTGGTCTCAAACTCCTGACCTCAGGTGATCCGCCTGCCTCAGCCTCCCAAAGTGCTGGGATTACAGGTGTGAGCCACCATGTCCCACCTACAAATCACATCAATTGAGAACCATGGTCTTCAAAGTTACACATTATTTGCCATTATTGTTCTTTTTAAATCATAATGCATCTGAGTTGTTTGAAGAGGGGCCTAATTTTTGGCAAAACAGTCAAGTCATCTGGAGCCAAGACAGGTAAATTAGGCAGACAGATGGTCTAGTTTAAAAAAATTAGGTGGAGTCTATAACGTAGATGATGTGGAATGGCTGTGACAGCAGCAGCATCCCTGAAGCAAAAAAAGCAGTCTCTAGAGGTTACTTTTGGCCAGGAGGCACCAGCCTGCAAGGCTCTGCCCAGGATTCCTCCCCAGGGCCTTAAGTCAGCCACAAGTGGCTTCCACCAAGGAACTCCCCAAGCCATTCAGAAGTCCCAGGTGAGTGCCCCCATTTGCGTGTGTACTTTAAAATAAAATCCTAAAGCTCTTAGAATTTGAATGCATCTTAAGGACAACTTCACCTCCTAAATTCTTACATAGGTTGAATGGATCCCGATAAAGTTAACCTTTACAACTACTCTTTTTCTTTTTCTTTTTTTTTTTTTTTTGAGATAGAGTCTCGCTCTGTTGCCCAGGCTGGAGTGCAGCGGCACAACCTCGGCTCACTGCAACCTCCGCCTTCTAGGTTCGAGCGGTTCTCCTGTCTCAGCCTCCCTAGTAGCCAGGACTACGGCGTGTGCCACCATGCCTGGCTAATTTTTTGTATTTTGAGTAGAGACAGGGTTTCACCGTGTTAGTCAGGATGGTCTCAATCTCCTGACCTCGTGATTCTCCCGCCTTGGTCACCCAAAGTGCTGGGATTACAGGCGTGAGCCACCGCTCCCAGCCACAACTACTCTTAAATAGGCAGTATTTTCTTATGCAGGCAAACATTCCTGTTTTAATCATCCTCCTATCACTAATTTAAACAACAGGTCCTGGCCTGGCGAGATGGCTCATGCCTGTAATCCCAGCACTCTGGGAGGCTGAGGCGGGTGGATCACCTGAGGTCAGGAGTTCGAGACCAGCCTGGCCAACACCGTGAAAACCCGTCTCTACTAAAAATACAAAAATTAGCCGGGCGTGGTGGCACGGGCCTGTAATTCCTGCTACTTGGGAGGCAGAGACAGAAGAATTGCTTGAATCCGGGAGGCAGAGGTTGCAGTGAGCCGAGATCGCACCACTGCCACTCCAGCCTAGGGGACAGAACGAGACTCCGTCTCAAAAAAAAAAAAAAAAAAAAAAAAAAAAAAAGTCTGGGTTACCCTAACATATCAATTCATCCTCAATTTATTCTCTCTGTAGATTGTTTTTTAATCAAAACAAAACAAAGCATGATTCCTGGCATATGGGAATTTCAAAGGATAGCAACTGTGTGGAAAAGGTCTATTCCACTAAAACAGCATAAATGACGTATAAACCCAAGAAGCCGATGACTGCATATGAAACAACCAAACCAAGAAGCAAAATATGGTCTATGGAGCACAGTACTAACCCGGGAAAACAAGCTTTACTCCTGGCTCGATTATACACCTGCTGTATTTTAATTTTTAACTCAATGTTGAGCTTATTTAAATAAATAAAACATGCTACTTAACCACAATTTCAAAAGGAAAACAAAGTCACAAAAGAATGCAATAAATTACACAATTGGACTAACATATTAGATAATTAAAGGTGATTCTATTCCCAAGTCTAACTATCAATCAACACTACTGCATTTAGTTACTCTACGCAATTTTATTGAGGAAGAGGGGTGGCAGGAATATTTTGCAGGGTTCCAAAATGAGACATAGAAAGCGTGCCTACGAAGAGGACTGCAGTGAGGAGCTACACATTGAGATTACATACAATGGACTGGACAACTTTGGTTAGGACCAGGCTGTTTAATTTCTTCATAAACTTAACATAGCTTCCTTCCTAAAAACATGTTAATCCAGACTTTCTTCTCTCCAAAACAACCCGAACTGATACATCAACTGCTGCAATGAACTATATTAAGGCACTAGAATATTTACGGAAAAGCAAAAGACTCCCGCAATTCAACGGGATGCTTTTTAGTGAAGAAAGAAAACTTAAGGACCGAATAAATTTAAATATATGCCCTGTTTAACTTCCTTTCCCACCTATGAGGACTTGGTTTTTAACTTTCCTAGTTGATCGAAACTCAAAGTATGAAGACTACGTATGCGAATGTTTACTTAACGCTGAACTCGGGGCTACAGGAAGTCTCCTACTAAACAGTAGTTACATTAGGCGTAGATATTTATAAACCATCTGCAGCAAGTGACCCAGGATTCAATTACAACATCAACCCTCATATTTCATCGTATGGGCAAATTACCAGTCGAGTCAAGAATAAACTCATTCTGCCCTGCTGGCGCTCTAGATCGAGTTGCACAATCCTGGGGCAGAACCGCCTTCACCTAGCCCTAGAGCATCAGGTACTAAGTTAGTGTGAGGACATTTTAAAGCGGGAGGGAAACTCAAGGGACTTAGCCCATACTCCCAAATTCAGAAATTTGTCACGTCACTTGAGATCAGAATGAAATTTAAGTTTCAGTCCCTTTGAGATCTCTGAGCGCACAAAGTCAGGCTGCTATCACTCGGCTGGGGAGTCCGAACCCGGCTGGATAAAAACTACTTGGTGCGGAACTCGCATCTTTTCCGCCCACCGTGGGGGGGCCGCACCGGTCGGGTCCGGCCAGGAACCCGGGCGCGAGTTTGGGGGCGCAGCGGGGGCGGCGAGCGCGCGTCCCCCCGCCCGCTCAGGCAGCGTAGAGGTGCGAGCAGCTCAGCCAGCCTTGCAGAGGGAGCTCTCGGCAGCTCTGGGGTCCCTCTGCTCGCAGCCGCTGCAGCGCCGCCTGCACCACTCGGCGGAGACGGAGACCAGCGGCGGCGACGCGCGGACTGGGAGAGACCGCCGAGCAGTCAAGCAGCTGGGGAGGCACGCAGGCCGGCAGGGTAGGTTCCGGGGACGGGGCTGGCTGGAGGAGGGGCAGCCCGAGACGCGACGGCCAGGGCCCGACACCCATACGGCACCGGGACCTGGCTTAGCGCGCGGCGGCAGTCGGTCCGAACCCTTAAGCTAGGCGGGCGCCGAAGCCGGGACGCGGAGATAGTGTCTCAGCTGGGGCCACCCGCCGCGGGAGGGGCGGAGGACACAGGACAGAGGGCGGGCCGCGGCCGGGCGATCGGCCGGCCAAGAACCGGCCTCGAGGGCAGACAAAGGAAGGAAAATGGAGTCGCCGGGCGCGCGGGCCTCTGCCTCTGCCGCCGCCCGAGGCCTAGCGCGCTGCCAGGAGGGAGGCCTAGCGGGCGGGCGGGCGGGCGGGCGTGGGGGTGGGGGGGGCGGCCGGGCCACGGCGGCGACGGGCAATGGCGGCGGCCGCGCCGCAGCAGGGACGGTAGAGGGAGACAAACACCCCCCGGCGGCGGCGCTGGCGCCGGGCTGCAGCCAGCGCCGACCGGAGCGGCCCCATCGTGACACCTAGAGGCGGCCCGCGAAACCTCCTCCACCCCGGGCCCCTTACCTCCGCGCCACACCCCCCGCGGCGCCCGCTCCGCCGCCGCTCCACGGCTCCGGCCACCCGGCGTCTCCGGCGAGCTCCGCGCGTCCGCACCGGCTACCGCCGCCGCCGCTGCCGCCAAAGAAGCAGCTCCGCGCACGGTTTAATCGCTCCACAGGCTCAGACACAAAATGGCGGCGGCGCGGTGCAGTGCGCCTGCGTCGGCGCTGCCGGGGCCGCGGGTGCTGATAAGGGAAGGGACGGGTGGGGGGGCCGGCCGGGCGGCGAGTAGAGGGCGGGGGAGGAAAGGTGAGGGGAGGGGTTGGCGCAGGGCAGCATGGGAGGCGGCCCCGGGCGCCAACTTTCAAAAGCGGGCGCGATGGCGTCACGGGACGCGCCGCGAGTCGCGTCGTCACGCCGCACGCGCCCTCCCGCGCCCTCGCCGGGTCGCCCGTGGGCTCTGCCGGCGCCGCGGCGTCCTGGCTCCCGCTGGGTGGGGCTTCCTGGGCGGAGGCCGCCGCCCCTGGGCGGTGCCGGATCCAGCCCGCTTGACCTTATTCCCTAGCTGCTGTCTCCGGCCCCCTGAACCCGTACAGGGTTGGGGAAGTGGGGGTGGCTGGAGGAAGCGCGCGCGGGGCAAGCCAGTGGGGCTGAGGAGGCTCCGGGGCCCAGCCCCGCCCAGTCTCCGCCCCAGCCAGGCCCGACCCGCCCTCCGAACGTCTTACAGCTGCCCGCCCCAGAGTAAGGCCGGGTCGGTTCCCGCGCGCTCCCAGCTCCGTGCCCGCGAGCGACGACTGGAAGGGCTGTCCTTGCTCAGCGGCTTTTGGTGATCTCTCCGCCCTAGAAGAGGGCCACCTAAAAGCGGGTGCGAGAGAAGAGTGGGAGGGCCTCCTCTTGGTGTCCCCAGGCCACCTCAGCCCGGAGAGGTGGCGGAAAACCAGACTTGATGCTTTAACACGTTCATAGCAATCGCTTTTTACTGAAAGGAGTTTCTGTATTTAGCGCTGTGTAATTCTGTGGAAACGTGCATTTCTTGTCTTTGCGGGAGAGCTGTTCTCTGTGGGCGGAGACCTTCAGTCCCACCCCTCCCCAGGAGGCGCCTGCGGACCCTTCCCAACCTGCAGTCAAGTTGACCAAGAACTGACTGCAAGGTGCTGGTGGCTCTGGGATGAGAGCCTTTTGGTACTTACAGGGAATATGACTCTTCCCTTAGATATCAAATGGACCCAATATCTAGGGAGCAGCTTCTTCTCCATCCACCTGACCGTTCCGTTGTGAGAATGCTGGCCCAATAACATACTCTTTTTTTTTTCCCCCTAAAGGAATAAAAAATCTGTATTTTTAAGATGTCAAATCTCCAGAGTTTTTAGATGTTAGCAACTGAATCAGATGTTTTTAAACTTCATGAGCTGATTAAACCACACAGATGAGCTGTCAGTTTACGACCCCTGGCTTGGCTTGGAGGAAAGAGTGAAGAGAAATTCCATGGCCAAATCCTGGGGCACTCCAATATTGGGAGGGTAATGGAGAAGGAGTCTGAAAGGCAGCATCTAGGAAGTCATGAAAGCTATCGCTGAGTTGTGGAATCCCTGGGCAGAGAAGGTTTCAGGTAGGAGGCATCAGCTGAGCGGTGTGATAAACTTGGGCCAGAGATGTGGCTATTGGATTGGGTCACCTTGCAAGTCACTGGAGAATGTCACTGATGGCCTTGGCTTGATTCACGTGAGTATATCAGGGAGGTGGACCTGACCAGAATGGGTTGAACAGTCACCAGGAAAGTGAGGAAATGGAGACAGCACATGTATGCAATTTGAGAGAGGTTTTGCTGTGAAGGGACCAGATAAGTTTGGGGATAGACATAGAAAGAAATCTTTTAAAAGATAGTAGGGGCTGGGCGCAGTGGCTCACGCCTGTTATCCTAGCACTTTGGGAGGCCGAGGCAGGTGGATCACCTGAGGTCAGGAGTTCGAGACCAGTCTGGCCAATATGGTGAAACCCGGTCTCTACTAAAAATACAAAAATTAGTTGGGCATGGTATCGCGCGCCTGTAATCCCAGCTACTGGGGAGGCTGAGGCAGGAGAATTGCTTGAACCCGGGAGGCAGAGGTTGCAGAGAGCCAAGATTGGGCCACAGCACTCCAGCCTGGGCAACAAAGCGGGACTCCATCTCAAAAAATAATAATAAATAAAAGATGGTAGGGTTCCCAGAGCATGTTTATGTGCCATTGGGAGGGATATGGTGGGGAAGAAAGATGGGTGATCCAGGAGAGAGGAGGCTTGCTTGACCTATATAGGAGTGAAATCCATCAGAAGATATAAGGAAACAGGGAGGGTTGACCTTGGAGAGAACAGGGATGCTTCCATTCATGATAAGGGCAACAAAGGTGAAGACAGATGCAGGTGCAGGGGAGAGGGAAGGCAAGTCCTTAACAGGATTGCCTTGGTGGCATTGGGTACTCATCTGAGGTTTGTGATCATGATGTTAAAGGTAAACCAGTTGGCCCAGTGTGTTGGTTTTTCTCCAACATTCAGCTGCTTGGGTACAGACATGAAGAAAAGGGATAGTACAGCTTCTCAACACCAGGACCCAATTTTTCTCATTTCTTTTTTTCTTTTTTTTTTTTTTGAGACGGAGTTTTGCTCTTATCGCCCAGGCTGGAGTGCAATGGTGTGATCTCAGCTCACCACAACCTCTGCCTCCTGGGTTCAAGCGATTCTCCTGCCTCAACCTCCTGAGTAGCTGGGATTACAGGCATGCGCCACCACCCCCGACTAATTTTGTATTTTTAGTAGAGATGGGGTTTCTCCATGTTGGTGAGGCTGGTCTTGAACTCCCAACCTCAGGTGATCCGCCCGCCTCGGTCTCCCAAAGTGCTGGGATTACAGGAGCGACTCACCGCGCCCGGCAAGTTTTCTCATGTCTAATCCCAGTTACTTACCTTATACAATTAGATACTATTTTAGAAATGTGTGAAGTATTTGAAAAATTTACACGTGACCCTTCTTTTTCTAGAAACCAAGTTATCCCATTTGCCTCTTATGTACACCTTAGGACTCAGACATAAAGAAAAGACAAACTCAGAGGAAAATTACCAAACAGATGCTTCTGGAATATTTGCATTTTGCATTCTCCTCAGCCCAAATAGTTCCTGGTATACTTAGGAACTTGTGTACTAGAAACAACAAAGCTGACATGCACATAGGGAGACCCTGTTTATACAAAAAATTTAAAAATTAGCTGAGTGTGGTGGCATATGACTGTAGTCCCAGCTACTTGGGAGGCTGAGGTGGGAGGATCCCTTGAGCCCAGGAGGTCGAGACTACAGGGAGCCATGTGTGTGCCACTGTACTCCAGCCTGGGTGATGAAGCAAGACCCTGTCTCAAAAAAATAAAAAAATAGGCCAGGCACAGTGGCTCATGCCTGTAATCCCAGCACTTTGGGAGGCCAAGGTAGGTGGATTACTTGAGCCCAGGAGTTTGAGACTAGCCTAGGTAACATGGCAAAAGCCCATCTCTACAAAAAATTAGCTGAACATGGTGGTGTGTACCTGTAGTCCCAGCTACTTGGGAGGCTGAGGCAGGAGCATCACTTGAGCCCAGGAGGTTGAAGCTGCAGTGAACCCCGATTGCACCACTACATTCCAGCCTGAGTGACAGAGCAAGACATTGTCTCAAAAATAAAAAAAAAATTAAAAGCTGACTTGCATTTAAACTTTAGATTTTCTTTCTAGTAACATTAATAAGCTAATTAGTTCACTTTCTCAAGATTTTACTTCAAATCATCTTCCTTTTTTTTTTTTTTGTTTTGTTTTTTGTTTTCTTTTTGTGGAGATGAGGTCTCACTGTGTTGCCCAGGCTGGTCTCAGGCTCCAGCAATTCTCCTGTCTTGGCCTTCCAAAGTGCTGGGATGTAAGCCACCACACCTGTCCCCATCTTCTTTAAGAGTAGACTACAGGAACACCTTCTAAAGCTTTTATGTAGGCAAATATGAAGCAGTGGATTTATTTTTTTATTTTATTTTATTTTTAGATGTAATCTCACTCTGTCGCCCAGGCTGGAATGCAGTGGCTCGATCTCAGCTCCCTGCAACTTCTGCTTCCTGGGTTCAAGAAATTCTCCTGCCTCAGCCTCCCGAGTAGCTGGGACTACAGGTGTGCACTACCACTCCTGGCTAATTTTTTGTATTTTTAGTGGAGATGGGGTTTTGCCATGTTGGCCAGGCTGGTCTTGAACTCCTGATCTCAGGAGATCCGCCCACCTCAGCCTCCCAAAGTCTTGGGATTACAGATGTAAGCCACCACACCCAGCCTGAGGCAGTGGATTTAGAGGGAAAAAAGCCTCAACTATATTTATGATTATATTTACAACTATATATTATATTTATAACTCTATGATCTCTGAGGCATCAAAAGTCAGGAATGGGGTGCAGGTGGCCTTGGAGCCTGCTTTCTGAAGACAAGGACCCTATGTACTGCTCTCACATAGGGCTGAGAAAATGCGAAGGATCACTAAGGAAGGAAGAAAAGAAAATATTTTCTGGCTGGGCGTAGTGGCTCACACCTGTAATCCCAGCACTGTGGGAGGCCGAGGCAGGCGGATTACCTGAGGTCAGGAGTTTGAGATCAGCCTGGCCAACATGGTGAAACCTCATCTCTACTGAAAATATAAAAATTAGCCAGGCGTGGTGGCACACCTGTAATCCCAGCTACTCGGGAGGCTGAGGCAGGAGAATTGCTTGAACCTGGGAGGTGGAGGTTGCAGTGAGCCGAGATTGCGCCACTGCACACCAGCCTGGGCGACAGAGCGAGACTTCATCTCAAAAATAAATAAACAAACAAAATATTTTCTTGTCTTTATGGTAAATCTTGATGTGTCCTACTTTATGGAGTCAGCTCCAAAGATGAAGGAACAGAAGGCCAAACAAAAGGAATAGAATGTTTGAGGCTGGAAAGAAACAAGCTGAGGGAAAATATGATGACAGGCTGTGAAACAGTTGAGGTGATAAAAATAAGGCTAGGCTGGGCACGGTGGCTCATGCCTGTAATCCCAGCACTTTCAGAGGCTGAGGTGGGCGGATCACTAGGTCAAGAGATTGAGACCATCCTGGCCAACATGGTGAAATCCCGTCTCTACTGAAAATACAGAAATTAGCTGGGTGTGGTGGTGTGTGCCTGTAATCCCAGCTACTCAGGAGGCTGAGGCAGGAGAATCGCTTGAACCTGGGAGGCGGAGGTTGCAGTGAGCAGAGATCGCACCACTGCACTCCAGCCTGGCGACAGAGCGAGACTCTGTCTCAAAAAAAAAAAAAAAAAAAAAGATCTGGCCTTGAACCTCACGTACAGGACCAGAAACCCAATGTGGTTTGTACCCTAAGAGCAGATTCCTTCCTCGGGGATTTGTCAGGCGCGCTTGCTAGATAAGCAGAGTGCTGTTAACAACAGGCAAGTGGACCAGTGTCCTCGTGCTGGCAAAAGGCATATTGATCCCCTATAGGAGAGCATTCGGGGAAGCCAAATTACTAGAAATATTTGATGAGCAGTTAATTAGATTAACTAGTGTTAGTTATGTAACTTAAATGTTTAATGTCACCCTCTCTGGATGCTAGAATTAGATTGTTCGGGATTCAAGTCTAGTCTTGGTTTCTTATTAGCTGTGTGGTCTCTGTTGAATTAGTAACAACTCAACTATAGATTTCTCTTCTATAAAATGGGATGATAGGTTGGGCGTGGTGGCTCATGCCTGTAATCACAGCACTTTGGGAGGCCAAGGCAGGCGGATCACCTATGGTCAGGAGTTCAAGACCAAAAATACAAAAATTAGCCAGGTACGATAGTGGGTGCCTGTAATCCCAGCTACTCAGGAGGCTGAGGCGGGAGAACTGCTTGGATCTGGAAGGCAGGGGTTGCAGTGAGCCGAGATCGCGCCACTGCACTCCAGCCTGGCTGTCTCAAAAAAATAAATACATAAAATGGGATGATCATTGTGCTTGATACAGCCATAATGATTAGACAAGAAATAAAGCAGCTTTTTTTTTTTTTTTTGAGACAGGGTCGCATTGTCCACTGTTCCCCAGGCTGGGGTGTGGAGTGCAGTGGCAAACTCTGCTCACTGCAACCTTTGCCTCAGCGTTCTGAGTTGCTGGGACTATAGGCGAGTGCCAACACACCCGGCTAAGGTTTTTTGTTTTTTGTGGAGATGGGGGTCTTACTATGTTGCCCAGGCTGGTCTCGAACTCCTGGTGTGAAGCAATCCTCCTACCTCAGCCTCCCAAAGTGCTGGGATTACAGGCATGAGCCACTGCACCCGGCCAGAAATCATTATCCTATGATTCTCAGGAGAACAGTTGTATTTCCAAGATCTTCCTTGGCTCCTATTGTTACCCCTGTAAAGCTTGCAATAATTATGATCATTTCCATGTTTTTTAAAAACTCTTTAATCAAGATAATCAACAAACGAAGGGGAGACATATTGATTTTCTAAGACATAATGAGCAGAGAATCTTCCTGCCCTCCTTGGGGTAAGGCCTAAAGTTACATGTGAACACTCTGGTTTTCTCTATACTTGAGAACATGTGTGAGACATGATGCAGCTCATCAAGTAATTATTGAATACTTGCTGTGTGTAGCTTCCTGTTCTAGGCACTGGAGATTCAAAGATGACTCACGATGTGTTTCCTGCCCTTGGACTCAAAATTTAACTAGTAAAACTGGTTAAAACAAACACACAAAAAATTAATGCAATAACTGTTATAGTGGAAAGAAATGAGCTCGCAGCTAAAGGAGTAAATCACTCCAGGAGTATCTCATTTCAGCTGGGTCTAAAGGATTAGCAAAGCATTAACAAGTGACACGAAGACATGTAAGGTGAAGAGCCATGATCAAAGGCATAAAAGTCTACAAGAGTATTTGGGGGACAGCAAGTCATCTTACACCATTGGATGAGGGTGTAGAGTAGTGATGCTAAACCTTTAAAGACATTTGGAAAGCTTTCATTGTCTGCCAACATCAACTGCCAAGCCTAACCACTTCTAACATTTTAATTTTTTTTTTCCCCAAGATGGAGTCTTGCTCTGTTGCCCAGCCTGGAGTGCAGTGGTGCAATCTTGGCTCATTGCAACCTCTGCCTCCCAGGTTCAAGCAATTCTCCTGCCTGAACCTCCCAAATTGCTGGGATTACAGGCACGCACCACCATGCCCAGCTAATTTTTGTATTTTTAGTAGAGATGGGTTTCACCATGTTGGCCAGGCTGGTCTCAATCTCCTGACCTCACGATCTGCCTGCCTCGGCCTCCCAAAGTGCTGGGATTACAGGCATGAGCCACCAAGCCCGGCCTATTCTAACATTTTAAAGACTCATCCTTCCATATCATCTCCTGCCTAGACTGTAGGAGTTTTTTTCCTTATTAATGTCTGCTTTCTTCAGACCCCTGTGAAAGCCTTATTTATTTATTTATTTATTTATTTTGAGACGGAGTTTTGCTCTTGTTGCCCAGGCTGGAGTACAATGGCATGATTTTGGCTCACCACAACCTCCACCTCCCAGGTTCAAGCAATTCTCCCCCCTCAGCCTCCCAAGTAGCTGGGATTACAGGCATGCGCCACCATGGCCGGCTAATTTTGTATTTTTAGTAGAGACGGGGTTTCTCCATGTTAGTCAGGCTGATCTCGAATTCCCAACCTCGTGTGATCTGCCCACCTCAGCCTCCCAAAGAGCTGGGATTACAGTCGTGAGCCGCCACGCCGGCCTATTTATTTATTTATTTTGAGGTGGAGTCTCGCTGTGTCGCTCAGGCTGGAGTGCAGTGGCGAGATCTCAACTCACTGCAGCTTCCGCCTCCCAGATTCAAGCAATTCTCCTGCCTCAGCCTCCTGAGTAGCTGGGACTACAGGTATGTGCCACCATGCCCAGCTAATGTTTTTGTATTTTTAGTAGAGATGGGGTTTTACCCTGTTAGCCAGGATGGTCTCGATCTCCTGACCTTGTGATCTGCCCGCCTCAGCCTCCCAAAGTGCTGGGGTTACCCCTGCCAGCCATATTTATTTTTTACCTCTCAGCTCAAATGACTGCTCTTAAAGGTATAAAGGACTGTTGCTAAACCTATATCCAATGTTTTAGAAGTTGATTTTGTTTTCTGTGCTGTTACTTACTTTTCCAAACATGCATGGATCACCCTTTATAATCCATCTCTATATTTTTCATTTTGCAAAACACCTTCATGTCTGCCTTTTCAAGTGATGCTCACAGCTCTATTTGATCAGCCAGGCAGTTTTGTCCTAAATTCAGAAATGAAGTGACTTGCTCAGGGTTGTCCGGCAACTTGTTGGCAAAATCAGAATGAGTACAGTAGTCTCCCCCTTGTTCACAGCTTCACTTTCTGCTATTTTCTGCTATTGGTTACACATGGTCAACTGCAGTCTGAAAATACTAAATGGAAACTTCCAGAAATCATGTTTCGAATTGCACACCATTCTGAGTAGAGTGGTGAATTCTCACAACATCCTGCTGCATACTGCCTGGAATGTGACTCGTTCCATTGTCCAGCATACCCATGCTGTATATACTACCCACCTATTAGCCACTTAGTAGCCATCTCAGTTATCAGATTGATAACACATACTATATATAGGATTCAGGACTATCCTTGATTTCAGACATCCACCAGAGAGCTTGGAACATATCCCCTATAAAAAATGGGGGACTGTAGGCTTGGTGTGATGGCAATCACGGCCTATAATCCCAGCACTTTGGGAGGCTAAGGTGGGTGGATCACGAGGTCAGGAGTTCGAGACCAGTCTGACCAACATGGTGAAACCCCGTCTCTACTAAAAATACAAAAATTAGCTGGGTGTGGTGGTGTGTGCCTGTCATCCCATCTACTCAGCAGGCTGAGGCAGGGGAATCACTTGAACCTGGGAGGTAGAGGTTGCAGTGAGCCGAGATTGCGCCACTGCACTCCAGCCTGGGCGACAGAGCGAGACTCTGTCTCAGAAAAAAAGAAAAAAAGATGGGATCTCACTCTGTCACCCAGGCTGAAGTGCAATGGCGTAATCATAGCTCACTGCAGCCTTTAACTCCTGGGCTCAAGCAATCCTCCTGAGTCGCTAGGACTACAGGCACATGCCACCATGTCTGGCTAATTAAAAAAAAAAAAGAATTATTTATAGAGACAGGGTCTCACTATGTTGCCCAGGCTGGGAAGGGCTTTAATTGTGGAAACTTCAGGCTCTCAGGCAGACAGCAGAGGTATTTAGGTGATGACTTATTAATCTACAAGTATGTCCTGAATAACTGCTTAGGACCCAGGTCTATGTTCAAGGTTAGGTACTACCAGAGATAGATAGAGGATGTCCCTAGCCCTCGAGTGCCTTCTATTTCGTTTTATATTAGTGTGGAAATATCAGACTAAACCTTGAGTATTAGAAGGTAAAAGTCAAGGATGAAAAGGGAAGTGTAAAGGTATAGGCTACAGGTGTGGAAGGAATGGAGCGGAGCAGTCACTGGACATCACAGTAGTCATATGAAACCGCATGCTAAAGCGAGCATGACTTTCAAGCCTCTGCTTCTAGCCTTTACCCACTCTGGCCCAGGCTACTCTTGCTTTTTTTTTTTTTTTTTTTTTTTTTTTTTTTTTTTTTTTTTTTTGAGATGGGGTCTCACTCTGTTGCCCAGGCTATCAGGCAGTGGTGCAATCACAGCTCACGCAGCCCTGACCTCCCAGGCTCAAGTTATCCTCCTGCTTCAGCCTCCTCAGTAGCTGATGCTACAGGTGCACACCACCATGCCCAGCTAATTTTTGTATTTTTTGTAGAGATGGGGTTTTGCCATGTTGCCTAGGCTGGTCTCAAACTCCTGAGCTCAAGCAATCCACCTGCTTCAGCCTCCCAAAGTGCTGGGATTATAAGCGTGAGCCACCAGGCCCAGACTCTTGCTTCTAATGTAACTGCAGGCTCCTCCCTGCTTCCGGCCTCCTCCCTCTCACAGCTGCCAGAGTGACCTTCCCAAAGCACACACGTGATCACAAAACCCCCCTGCTTCAAGCCCACGGGTGGCTCCCCGGTACCCTGGGATAAATTCCAAACTCAGCCACGCCACAAGGCCTCCCATGCTCACCAAGCCCCTGCTCACCCCCTCAGCCTCATCTCTAACTGCCCCCTCTGGCCCCTGGGGATTCAGCTTGCTTGCTTCCTCCACCAGTCTGACCTCAGTCCTCCCTCCCTCTGTTGTCCCCTCCTCAGGCTTCTGTTCCATTCCTTAATTGGGATCCTGGTGGTGAAAGTGCATTCTAAAGCGCTATGCCCCATGGGGGGACTAGGGAGAGTGTTTCTGAGTTTCCAGGCTTCTTCCACACTGAACATATGGTACTTTCACACTCAAAGTGCTTTTCAGGTTGCTTTTGACATAAGACAAGGCCATCAGTTGGGGAGGTGTATTTAAGGGAAACCAGAGCTAGAGACAGGTTTTAGAGGTATTCATCAGAAGATATTTCTGGACCACTTACTGTGTATCTGGCCTTGGGTGCTGGGCATAGCAAAGGCAGATGCAGCCTGAACAAATAGAGAATTGGCTGGCCCTACGCCAGATTTGCTGAATTGGAATCTCCAGGGAAGTTCTCAGGTGAATCTTAGAACTGGGTAAGTTGGAAAGCCCTAACCTGATTTCATTTGTAAGACATATCCAGGATAGGCAAATCTGTAGAGACAGAAAGTAGATTAGTGGTTGCCTGGGGGTAGGGTGGAGAATATGGAAGCGCAGGGATGACAGCTAAGGGGTGCAGGGTTTCTTTTTGGGTTGATGAAAATGTTCTAAAATTGTGGTGATGGCTGTGCAACTCTGAATATACTAAAAGCCATTGAATTGTACACTTTAAGTATTTATTTATTTTTTTGAGACGGAGTCTCACTCTTCACCTAGGTTGGAGTGCAGTGGCATGATCTAACTCACTGCAACCTCCGCCTCCCGGGTTCAAGAGATTCTTCTGCCTCAGCCTCCCAAGTAGCTGGGATTAGAAGCATCCACTACCATGCCCGGCTAATTTTTGTATTTTTTAAGTAGAGACAACATGGGGTTTCATCATGTTGGCCAGGCTGGTCTGGAACTCCTGACCTCAGGTGGTCCACCTGCCTTGGCCTCCAAAAGTGCTGGGATTATAGGCATGAGCCACTGCGCCTGGCCAAATTGTACACTTTAAATGGTTGAATTGCATGGTAGGTGCGCTAAATCTCAAAAAGAGCTGTTTAAAAAAAATAAAAAGGCTGGGTGTGATGCCTCATACCTGTGATCCCAGCACTTTAGAAGGCCAAGGTGGGAGGATCACTTGAGGCCAGCCTAGGCGACATAGTGAGACCACCTCTTTAGCAGGGCATAGTGGTGTGTGCCTATAGTCCCAGCTACTTGGTAGGCTGAGGTAGGAGGATCCCTTGAGCCCAGGAGTTCAAGGTTACGGTGAGCTATGATCATACCACTGCACTCCAGCCAGGACAACAGAGCAAGACCCTGTCTCAAAAACAAAACAAAACACTTGGACCAAGTTCTAGAGGGAAGGCACCCACCTCAGACCTGGGTGGTTACCCAGTAAAATTGTCAGCATATATTATGAATGTATGTTCCAGAGGGTACAAAGTAAATAAGCAATTGCAGGCCAGGTGCGGTGGCTCACGCCTGTCATCCCGCACTTTGGGCGGCCAGGGTGGGTGGATCACCTGAGGTAAGGAGTTTGAGACCAGCCTGACCAACATGGAGAAACACCGTCTCTACTAAAAATACAAAATTAGCCGGGCGTGGTGGCACATGCCTGTAATCCCAGCTACTCGGGAGGCTGAGGCAGGACAATCGCTTGAACCCAGTAGGCAGAGGTTGCGGTGAGCTGAGATCACGCCATTGCACTCCAGCCTGGGCAACAAGAGTGAAACTCTATCTCAATAAATAAATAAATAAATAAAATAAGCAATTGCAATGAAGTGTGATTAGTCTTATAGAAGGGAAAGCGCAGGCTCCTGTGACAAGAGCAGGTGGGCATGCAGCTTGCTAAAGAAATATATGGGCCAGGTGCCGTGGCTCACACCTGTAATCCCAGCAGTTTGGGAGGCTGAGGCGGGTGGGTCACTTGGGGTTAGGAGTTAGAGACCAGCCTGGCCAACAAGGTGAAACCTCGTCTCTACTAAAAATACAAAAATTAGCTGGTTGTGGTGGCGGGCATCTGTAATCCCAGCAACTCCAGAGGCTGAGGCACAAGAATTGCTTGAACCTGGGAGGCAGAAGTTACAGTGAGCAGAGATCGCGCCACTGCACTCAGCCTGGGCAGCAGCGCAAGACTCCATATCAAAAAAATATATATTTAGGGCATTTAATTGGGAGGATTCTGATGGCTGGGATGTGGGTACAGAGGAAAGAGTAAGGATGAGGCTCTGTTATATGGCTTGGGTACCTGGGAAATTGGTAACCCCTAGAGCTGTTGGAGGAGAAACAAGTTTTGAGAAGATGTTGAATCTGATTTTGAGCATGTTGAGTTTGAAATGCCCCAGATGTTCAAAAGGAAGTGTCCAGTGAGCAGCTGGATGTGGGGATCTGGAAGCAAGGTAAGAACCATGTGAATGATTGGCATGCAGCCTCAGCATGTGGATGGAAGCCAGCAGAATGGGGAGGTCATCTAGGGGTATGTTTTGAGAGAGGAGGAAAGGGCCTAGAATGGAACCCTGTGGGGCGATTTTTATTTTTTAAGTAGAGACAACATGGGGTTTCACCATGTTAAGACATGCCTGAGGAGGAGGAGAAGGTTGTAAGGAGATTAAGAGGAGATAGCTAGAAATCTAGGTGTTGCGTATAGCAATTCAGCTGCTCTCAGTCAGCATTCACTGAGTGTCCATATGCCCTGGGTGTATCTGGAGACAAGTGAGACAAGTGAGACTTGACCCTTGACATTAAACTCAGAGTAGTGGCCATCACCCAATTGCCATCAACCTTCTGAAACAAGAGACCCCTTTCTCGCAGGCCAATGTCAGTCCTATTTTCTAAATGATAGATTGTGCTTCATTAGCGGTTTATATGAGGCACTGGAGTCCTTCCCAAGCTTACCCTCCTGTATCACCCAGGCCCAGAAAAGCCAGGCCTTGCAGCCAAGCCAAGAGCCTTCTGTCCATGGGAGATGGATGGCCTGAAAGGGACACTCCAGGATTGTCTGGGGTGGGGAGGGGGGTATGGAGGGAAAGGAGGGTCATGTCATATGTCTGGGGTTCAGCAAATTGTACCCACATACCAGGCACAGAAACATACAAGGAAGGCACCCCCGCTCTGTGGGCGAGACAAAGCAGCAATCCTCTTCCCACATGCCAACCCATCTTTTTCTTTGCCTTCACAAACGTGCCTTTTTTCTTTCTTCTTTTTTTGGTCCTCTGCAGCTTGGAATACATGAGGAAGAAGAGTGGGAGACAGGAGGAAAGGTAAGGTTGGGAGAGGGCAAGAGGAAAGGAGGAGAGTAGAGGGAACACTCCATCGATTGCCAGCACAATAAACTGTATCATGGACTACTTCAGCCTGGCCCCTGTTTTGCAGTGTGCGTGGAGCAGTTTGCTCTGGGCAGAGTCTCAGAGATGATGGCCAAGGCGACTGTGGCCTCAATGGACTTAACTGATAGGGCACTTCTCAGTGTGTCACAGGCCTTGGAGGCCCACTTCCATCTGTCCCCTCAGAGGCTGGGCAGACGCTTTCCCTGCCCTGATACCTTTGACTCATGATGGTATCGTCAACTGCCCATCACCTGGGGCAAGGGGCTCCCAACTGTCCTCAGTCCCAGACAGCAGGAACACGTGCCTCCCTGACCCACATGACAGCAGGGTAGGGGGTGGGAGAATGCTATGGGCAGGTTTGCCCTGTGGGAGGCCCCTGTGAGGCAGAGGGGGTCAGGAGAGATACAGAGGTGGGAGAACAAGGGTTCTCCCTGCCCCTCCACCATCTCAGGGACCTGGGCACGGGCCTGGGTGTAGGAGGCCATCCAGCCTGCCTTCAAGCCACTGATGGAGAGAGGCCGACTGGCTGTCCTGGGGTTGATTCATGCTGCTCTGAGCCAGATAGGCATCATGTGCTTCACCTGGCTGTGCTCACAGTGCCCTCATTCCAGCTCCTGTCCCCTTCCGATCCTCACACCCACCCCTGGCTAGAGCTGAATACTAGGCTCTGGCCTCAGGACTCTGCAGAGCACAGAGTCTAGGGTCTGTCCCTTCCCAGCATTGGAGAGCAGGGATTCTTAGTGACAACTCCAGTGGACCCCTTGGCTGGGATGATGACATTTTTCCATCCTCCATTTCTTGCCCAAGCCCTGCTCTCTCCTGTGTACTGAGCTGTGAGCTCATGCAGGCTTAGTCACCCACATCTGCACTTTCCCAGGACCTGGTCAACCAGTGTTCACTTCCTCTTCCCCCACCATGACAGGCTATGCTTTTGATGCAGGTGGATAGCCCTGCTCTACCAATGGGCCTCTTGTGGGGGCTTCAGGACTGAGGGCTGCTAGGGGCAGTTCTGGGATTGCCGGCCTCCTGCAGGGACCCCTGGGGCAGGCCCCAGCTGTGGCCAGCCTTGGGTGCTGGCCGGGTCTCCATCATTTGTTTGCCTCCTCTGCCCCATGCTGCTCCAGCTGACCACCCCAAATACTGAGCTGCACCATCCCGTGCCACCCTTCGTTACCCAGAGAGCAAAGAGCCGTGCCAGTGTGCAGAGGGCTGCCTGCCTGCCCCTGCCCACCCTCGCCCCAGCGTCTGGAATGAGCCACCTGCATCCACACAGGTGCTTCCTGTGCTTCTTCCTGTTGCCGTTTTTTCTGCTCAGCTTGGCTTCCCCAGCAGGTGGTTAAAGCCCCAGCCAAACCTCTTCATACCTAGCTCTAAAACACTGGGGGGCAGGGCTCCCTGGGGATCTGGGTCACCCTCCAGAGGACTGTTGGCACTTCACTGGCTCTTCCTGAGGGCAGGCTCCCCAACGTGACACGTCCTGCACAGGCCAAGCTGCTGCCACAGGTACTGGGACATCAGAGTGGCCTCAATGAGTCAGGGAAGTGCTGCATGTGCACCATCTCCTTGCCCCTGGATACTGGAAGTGCTGATGGAGAGGGGAAGGGTGGAGAGCCTGTTTCTCTAGCCACGGGTGTGGGCCTCCCTCAGCCCCTCCTTAGAACAGGCCTGCCATCCTGAAGTCCCACCCCACACTCCAGTTCCTCACGCAGGACTCAGCCTTCTGGGGTTAACACATTCACTGGCCAGGCAGCTCTGGGGCAAGGCGAGGCGGGGCAAAGGCAAGCCCTCTCCTGGGATCTCTGCTTCCTGAAGCAGCACAGGTTGGCCGGCTGTTGGGGATCACAGAGTTCAGGCACGTTTGTTATTACAGAGGGGGAGACGGCTGGGGAGGGAAGGGACTTGCTGTCTTGGGTCACAGGTTAGCCATCCAGGTCTCCTGCCTCCCAGGTCCCAGCTCTTCCCCTCTGCAAGGAGCTCCTCTCCCCTGCCATCCAGCTTCAAGGAGCTCCTTCAGCCCCTCTGCAGAAAGCTGCCCAGGCTGCAGAAGACCCAAACCTGGCATCTGCTGACATGGATCTGCTGCCCCCTGGTGGGCAGAAGCTCCAGCCACCCCGTGCCTCCTTTCCCTTCCTGTTTTTCCTTTCCCTTCCCCTTTGCTCCCAGGCCACAGCCTGGGATTGGCACCCTTTGGTGTTTTCTGGGCCAACTCCAGTTTAGCTCCACCTTGGGCCGTAGTTCCCAGGCCCAGGGTAGGCCCCACCTGCAGGCTGAACCACCCTTTTCCCCTGCTCTCTTCTCCAAGCCCAGTTCCAGCCTCTGGGCTTTCTTCCACCTGAATTTCCAGGGCAAGTGCACATGGCACTGTCACAGCTGCAGTGTGAACACACCAGTGTCAGGCAGGGCCACAGCCAGAGGGTGTTGGAGCAGAGGGTCAGGAGTGTACCAGGCCATGTAGGAAAGACATTTTGCTTTTTTATTTTCTGTAAAACTCTGTAAATAAAATACAAAACCAAGGGATGTGGCTGGGCAGTGGCAGGGTGGCCAAGCCCCAGACACTGATTTGTGGCAAGGGATGTGCTGAGCCGAGGCTGGGAGGCACTTGACTTCAGGCACTGATTCTCCAACCCCAGGGGCAACAGAAGAATATATTAGATTTTCATTGCTAGGAATCTGTGGGGGAGGGGTATCTGGAGCCAGCCCTTACCCTCCCTGCCAGTGCCTGGTGAGCCCTGAAAGTGGGGGGAAAGGGGCACCAGGAACCCATGGGTGAATAGTTTAGAATGCTGTGCTGGCCATGCTGCCAGGCCCAAAGATGCGGGGCAGGGCGTCCAGGGACTCCTCCAGCCGTCGATGGGCAGACTGTCCCTCTTCTCCTGTAATGAGTGAGGATGAGGTCAAGGGTGGCCCTAGCCCCATCCCACTCTCCCACCCCTGGCGCCATCTCTCCTACTCCCATCAGCCAAGATGTCCCAGATCTCCACCCATCTCTCCCATCCCCCAGCCTCACCACACTGCTGTAGGCTTTGCCGGGCAGCTTCCCTCACAGCTTCTGTGTCAGTTTGGCAGAGGTACACCAGGGGCTCAATGCCCTCGGGAGCCTGTCAGGGGAGGGAGCATTGAGGTGGGCTCGGGGGAGCAGATGGGAGGGTTTCAGGGGTGGGGGTGCCGGAAGCGGACAGAGGGGTGGGAGGGTTGGCAGGGGTCACCTTGATGCAGCCTAGGGCCAGGCAGCCAGCCACTCGAGTCTGCACGTCCTCATCCTCCAGCTGGTCCAGGAAGCACAGGAGGGCCTGTGGAAGGGCGGGAGGACAGACTTAGCCAGACAGTGGGAGTCCAGGACCCCAGCCCTCGCCCTCAAGGGAGCCCTGTCCAACTCACCCTCTCCCGGAAGGTAGGGCCCAGTGACAGGCTCCGGAGCTGGGTGCTGACAGCAGCCATGACCTTGTTGTTGCCATGGACGAGCAGGGAGCTGAGGGCCCGCAGCCCGTCCCTTCGCAGACGCCCCTCGGGCGCCAATCTCAGGGCCTTCAGCACAACAGCCTGATCATCCGAGTTCAGATTCCGCACCAGTAGCACTGAAAAAAGGGGATATGGTGGGTGGGTGGGCAAGGTGGCAGGGTGAGGAGCCCCCGAGGGTGGGGAGGGCTTGTCCTCATGTCCTCAGACCCAAAGAGGCCACTATGTGATCAGGGCCACCACCTCACCCTCCTCAGCGGTCTCGGTCACGTAGGCCTCCATGGTGGGGCTGTCCAAGGTTTCCACAAAACTCCAGAACTGGAAGACCGTGAGCTGCTCTCCAGGCCCTGGCTGGGGCCTTCTGGGCAGCTTCTGCCCCAGGGCATCCTCCAGGAACTTCACACACACTGCAGGAGGCAGTAGCATGGGCCTCAGAGTTTGGGTGAACACAGCTTTTAGAGGGGAGAGATGCTCCTATCCCAGGCTCAGGTCCAGGGGCCCCCTGTTCAAACCCCACCCATCTGGGTCCTTCTGCTCTAAGGCCCAAGTCTTTGCTGGTCTCCTCGGTGCCCAGTTCGTTTATCTGTGTGGGCTGACCTGGCTTCCCCGAGCTTCCTGTCACTGGGAATCTGAGCAAGGGTGGAAGGAGGAAGCAGCCCACTCACCAGCCTCAGCCAAGCCTGGCTGGCGCAGGGAGAGGCGGGCACCATACTGGTTGCAGAAGGTGAGAAGCACCCGCTCCACCGGGCAGAGGAAGCAGCTGAGTCTCTCTGTGCACTGGTCCCAGAAGGTCAGGAAGCCAGGCCGAGAGGCCGAGAACTGCACCACTGTGAGGGGGTGAGGGAAACCATCAGCAATAGGCAGGCAAGTGAGTACAGAGCATGCAGATGGCGGTAGGCTGAGGTAGGAGCTTCAAGGCAGATGGCAGAGCCCGAACCCCCGGGGCCTTTACCTTCCTGGGCAGAGCTGGCCGGGATCTCCCACCGCCTGCTGAACTCGCATATTGCCTCCAGTACTCGGGCTTCCCGCAGCAGCCGCTCCAGGGCCCATGCCTCCTGGCAGCGCAGGGGCCCAAATGTGCCCAGTTTCTGGAGAACATGGGTGGCCAAGTAGCTCAAGCCTCAGGGTAGGGCTTGGGAGGATCGTGCTCAGGGACAAGTCCCAGCATGCACTGGGGGAGGTTGGGGTTGCAGAGTTGGGAGATACTCCATTCAGCAAGGGCCAGATGCCAAGGGCCCTGGGGCACTGGGGTGTGGCACTCAGAGGAGGTATAGAGGACCAGGATGGAAGGGCAGGACTCCCTGGGGTTAGGGGTTACAAAGGAAGGGTGGGGGAACACCATCAGCCTCACCAGCAGGAGGCGACTGCAGTGGTACAGGTGCCGGACCAAGGCAGCATCCAGAGCTGGACACCCCGTGCTGAGGGGGCGGGCACTGGGTGAGTCTATGCTGTCCTCAGCCCCAGCCTCCGGGCTGCTTGGAGGCCTGAGGGAAAAATGGGGTCCACCACCCCACAGGCACACATCACCACCTGGTCACCAGCGTTTATTTTTATTAAGCTTCCCCCATGCCAGAAAGGAAGAAGATGATGCACCAACAGCAGACAGTGGGGTAAGTTCATGGAGGATTTCCAGAAGGAGGAAGGGGCTGGGACCAGCAGGTGGTAGTAGGGATCTCTGGAGTCAGTCTGCGCCATGCTACCTCCAGCTGGGACCACTGGGGATGGCATGGGTAGGAGTAGGCTGCAGGCGGGATGGTTTATGACAAGTGGACTGCAAAGGGTGCAGGGCATGGGGCTGTAGCCTGGGCAGCAGCAGAGGAAGGAGGGACCTGGCACAACTCTCAACTGGGAACCAGCAAAGGCCACTCCAGGACTGATAGTTGAGGGGCCAGGGCCTCTGGGAGAGTCGGGGTTGAGAAGGAGTGGGGCAGTGCTGGGGTCCCAGGGTGCACGGCGAGACACTGAGAGAGCTCCTTAAAGGGCAGGTCCAAGGTGAGGCCAAGGGGAAGAGGAGGGGCTGGAGGCACCCAAGCTGATGGGGACCGGCAGGGGAGGCAGACATTGCATAGATGAGGAGGGCGGTCAGAAGCACTGGGGACACACGTAGGGTTGGAGACATGGGCATGAAGGACATGGGAGGGATGGACACAGGTGCACCTGCCAGCAACTCAGTCCTCACATGCTCCACCTGGCCCTGCCTCACCTGTCCTGTCCTTTGACTTTCTCCCAATTCACCTGTTCCACCTTCCCCTGGTCCTGCCTCACCTTTTCCCTCTCACCTAGCCTCACACTCATCTTGCCTAGCCCCCTCACCTGTCCCCAGGAACATCATTGTCTTCATCTTCGTCTTCATTGAGGAAGCTGAAGCTCTCCAAGGCATGCTCCACAGTGATGCTGAGACTGGAGGCCCGGCTGCGAGTCAGACCTTGTCTCTGCTGAGGTTGTGAAGGGCATCAGAGCGGCTGCCGCCCCCTGGCTGCCCTCCCTGGTTGCCCTAGCCCAGCCCAGCCCTCCTCACCATGAGCAGACTCTCTAGGCGGGTCACCTCCTGCTCCAGGCCCTGCAGCTCAGGAAACTGGCCACGGTAGTCATCCAGGGCAGCCATTAGGGCCCCCAGTGCCTCCTCCAGGCTCCTGTCCCCAGACCCTCTGGCTGCCGTTGGGACTGGGGTCTGGACAGCCATGGCCAGGCTAAGGTCTGAATGCTGGGGTGCAGGGGTTGGGGGTGAGGGAGTGGGGCTTAGACTCTGAACCGTAGACTCTGGGGGATCTGGGGCAGGGCTTGTGAGGGGTTTCCTACTGGAATGGGCAAGACTTGGGTGGGGAGTTCTGGGGGCCATAGGGTCTGCCTGAGTGTAGGAATTGGAGACTGGGGGACTACAGGGAAGGGAGTCAGTGCCTGGGAGGGTGGGGTCTGAGTGTTTGGAGGGGCTGGAGAGGGTAGCAAGTTCTAGAGAAGTGGAAGGGCTTACATTTATAAGGATGGGGCTTGTGGTGGGATGGGTGGGGCTTGTGGTAGGATGGGTGGGACTTGTGGCAGTCTGGACTAGGCCCATACCACTGGGGGTAGGACTTGTAGTGGTGGGAGGTGACATACTGGTTTTGTGGGTGGGACTTGTGGGGGTATGGGTGGGGCTTGTGGGGGTGTGGGTGGGGCTTGTGGGGGTGTGGGTGGGGCTTGTGGGGGTATGGGTGGTGCTTGTGGAAGTATGAGTGGGGCTTGCTGTGGTATGGGTAGGGCTTGGCATAGTGTGGGTGGGGCTTGTGGTAGTCTGGACTGGGCCTATGATATTGAGGGTAGGGCCTGTAGTAGTAAGGGTAGAGATTATGGGCTTGTGGGTGGAGCCTGTAGTAGTGTGAGTGAGGGGGCTTGGAGCACTGTGGGTAGTGGTAATGGCACTATAGGTAGAGCCTGTAGTGGTGTGAGTGGGGCCTGGCAGTTCTGAAGGGCCAGAGTCTGTGGACTTATGAACTGAGTCTAGGTGTGCAGATGGGGCAGGGTCTGTAGATGTGGGGACAGAGCCTGTTGTACCGAGGGTGGAGCTTGTGGCAGAGTGGCCAGGGTCCAGGGCAGGAGGAACAGGACTGGGGTGCTCTCCATGGGTGGGAGCTGGGTGTGTAGGTGGGCTAGGTCCCCAGGCTAGGCTTTCTGGGCCAACGGCCTCCACTGAAGCCTCAGCCAAGGCAGCGTCTACACTAGCCTCACTGATGTGGCTCAGAGTCCGACTGTAGGGTGCATGCCCATTTGCCAGGACTGGGGCCACGGCCCCCTCCTCATCCAAGGGCCCAGAGCTGAGGGTCTCAGGCCTGCGGAAGGCAACTTGGATGGGAAGGGGCTCGGGCTGCTGCACCAGGGGCCTAGGGGCTGATGAGTGGCGGGCAGTGCCTGAGAGCTGTGGGCTGGATGAGTCGTCTGAAGATTCGGATGACAGGGACCATGCTGTCCCATTCTCCAGCTCCTCCTGCCGTCGCAGCATGTTCTGAGAAAGAGGAGAGGGCATTTCAGAACCACCCCCAGGGAGCCTCTGGGGGATGGTGAGGCCTGGACCTGGGCTATGACTCACATAGAAAGCCTGTTCCCGAAGTGAGGGTGTGTCCGGTGGGCTCTGGCTATAGGTGGAGAAGCGCTTGGTGACTGTGGAGGCCTTGTTGACAGAAGAAGCAGCTGAGGGCTGGTCATCCTTGTCGAAGGGGCTGGGAAGGGAAGAGGCTGTTGGCAGGTGCCACAGCCCTCCTGGCCCTCCTCCAAGCCTCTCAGCCCCACCAACCTCCATGTGACTTCCAGGCTGAGCTTGATGGTACCAAGGTCATTGATATCCACAGCCACAACCTGGGGCAGGGCGGCAAACAGGTCCTTGGTCTCACAGGAGACACTGCCCACAACCACATGGTTGGCCAGGCCCTTCAGTTCTGTCACCTGTAGCCAAGAGTGCATGGTCGGGTCACAAGGGTGCAGGGGCTATGAGATCATGGGAAATCTGAGGTCTGAATTTGCATAGAACTTATAAAATGGTCATGGGAGGCTGAGGCAGGAGGATCACTTAAGGCCAGGAGTTCAAGACCAGCTTGGGAAACATGGCAAGACTCTGTCTCAAAAAAAAAAAAAAAAAATTTTAGCCAGGCATGGTGGTGCACCTGTAGTCCCAGCTACTTGGGAGGCTGAAGTGGGAGGATGGGTTGAGCCCAGGAGTTTGAGACTGCAGTGAGGTATGATTGCACTGCTGCACTCCAACCTGGGTGACAGAGTGAGACCCGCCAACTCCTAGATAGATAGATAGACACATGCATGCTCATGGAGCCATGGATGCTTGAAGCAGCCTGGGAGCATGGGAATCACAGAGGTCTGCATGGTAGGGTCACTGAGGTCATAGAGGTCACAGCCTCATGGGAGCTTAGGAGGTCAAATATTCACAGGGTCAGAAGATCATGAGGAGGTCACAGGGTCAGGAAGCCATGATGTCCTAAGAGTCACAAAGATTGTTCCTCTCAGGGCCACAGAGATCATGAAGGTCATGGAATCATATCTTCACAGGGCTATGGAGCTATGAGGGGATCACAGGAGTAAGGGACTCAGGGTAATGGGGGTCACAAGGGGTTCACAGGACCATGGTGGCCTGCCGTCCTGGGCAGAGACATCACCTTAATAGACAGAAATTCCGTGAGTAGAGGGAGAAAGATGGTTTCTTCACTGTCCCACACCTGCTTTCCACTACCCTCAATTCGGCCCCGTAGTTTCCAGCGCTGACGCCCATATTTCATGCAGATCTGGGGGAACAGGTAGGATGAGGCAGCCTAGGTGTTGGGACCCTACCAACCCAGCCCTTCCCTGCACATTCTCATACCTCATACTGATCGCCCACACACAGCCTGGCGAAGCCAGCCAGCCCTGAGAGTTGGAGGAGAAGGGGAGAAGTCGGTGAGCCATATTGGGGTTCTTCAGCATACTCCCTCCAGCCCCCCACCTGCCCCCACAACTCAGTACCTTTCATTCGGAGATGAAACTCGCCCAGCTGTGCCTCCAGCTCGCTCTCCAGCAGACACATGCTCTGGGAGGGAGGGGCAGGGACAGGAGGGGGTCAAGAGCCAGCCACTAGCCCTGCCACACCCTGTGCCTCTGCCTCATGGGCCCCCATCCCTCACCTCCGTGTACTCGCGATGCCCCCGAGTGGCCTCTGCCAGGCTGTCCCGGGCCTCTCGGCTTCCCGGGGACCCAGTGGTGTAGGCACGGACCATGTTGTAGGCACCATCCCGGAGACGCCGCTGGACACAGTATGCCTCATACAGCTCATCGATCTGGGAAGGTGAGTGGGGTGACAGTAGGGGGACTGAGACTCACCTCTGGGGTTACTCACCCCTGAGGTTGCTCACCCAGGGCCTGGCACCACCCCTCTTCTCCCTATGATATCCAACCCCCCACCCCACTCTGCACACATGCTGCACTCGTACCTTGCTGGCATGGAACTCCAGTCGTCGCAGGAAGCGTTCAATGGACTTGACTTGCTGGGGGAGAGGTGAGTCAGGAGGGGCCTGAGGCCCAGGGTCCTTACCCTCCCTGTGAGCCAACCCCTTCCAGTACCATTCCATGCATACTCACCTTGTCCAGATCATACAGGAAGCCCTGCAGGGGTGGGGAGAAGGGGCAAATATTTAGGAGGGATGAGGAGGACTCCAGCAGAGGCACTCAGACTCGTCACAGCTCCCCTTTCTCACACCAGAGTCCACAAGCACTCCTGTCACAGTAGCAACTGACGCCCCTTCCTGCTGGTCTAGCCCTTGGTGGATGCTGGTAGCACAGATCTGGTCCCTTCAGCCCCCTCCAGGACCCCTCCTTCCACCTCTTCCCTGGGATTCCTTTTCCTGCAGCCGCCTGGGGAGAGCTCTGTGCTTCCTTGTGCAAGGTTCCCTCTGCAGGGGAACTCCCATCAAGCCCCGGCAGAAGTGTTCCCTCCTCGGGGAAGCCCTAACCTCTTCCCAAGAAGCACCATGCAGCAGTACCACTGCTCAGTACCACTGCAGCAGAATCTCCTGCTGTCCATGTCTGTAGGGGTCCCACCTACCCCACTGGAAGCTCCTGGAGCAGGTACTGAGTCCCAAGCAGAAAGTATGCACAGCAAAGTTTGGGGATAGAAAAGCCCCTCAGCCTTTCCTGATATCCCCTTTTCTACTCACACCTGAACCAGATCACTTCAGAAAATAGCCCAGATATCACCCAGGGCTGCCCTTGCCCAGCCCTCCACACCAAAGAGGCAAAGGGCATCCCTACCTCCCGCCACTCACCAAGCGGGAATTCCTCTTGGACTCCCTTATCTGCCCCTGGAGTTTCTCTTGCTCCTGCTGGTGCACTTCCAAGTAGGCCCTGAGGAAAGGGGCGACCACAAGAATGAACTCGGCTCTCCAGCCTCATGCTGCCCAGGGTGCAGACAGCAGGGAGAGGGCATGGGGCTGGAGAAGGTTCCTGCTAGCAGGATGCGGGCTTGGGGAGGGATCCCGGGACAGGGCTGGGAAGAGAGGAGCTGCTCACGTCAGGCCCCGCTTCAGCGCCGTGTACACCAGGTCCAGCCGCTCGGGCTGCGGCACCTTGGCGGCTGGGTGAGCCACGGAAAACATCCTGGACACTCGGGAGAGCGCGGGGGGCTTCCGTGGGGGCCCCGGCGGGCTGAAGACCGGGAAACTCCTGAAGGAGAGGCTGTCCTCAGAAAGAGGAGAGCAGGAGTCCCCCAGACTCTCACTACGCACCCCCAGACCCAGCCCCATCTGACGCCCTTTGACCCCACCAACCCTGCGCGGCCGCGTACCTGAGCCCCCGCTCGTGGCTGCCGAGGACGCCTGCGAAGGACTGGCTCCTATTGACCCGGGCGCTGAGCAGGCGGCGCTGCGGCCGCACCGACAGGGACATCATAGAGTGAGTCCGCGCGGGGCTCCCTGCGGGTGATCGGGGGGGTGTCCAGTACCAGTCGGATCCCCGAAGCCCTCTCCCACGCAGCGGGATCCAGGGCTGGTGCAGGTCTTTCCTGTCGCTAGGCACAGCTGCCCCAGCGGGCTCCGGCCGGGTCCGCCTAGTCCCGCCGACCGGGGCACTAATGACAGGACAGCCGCAGGCGACTCGGCCTCGGACTCAGCGTGGCCTCGGCTCGGCCCCCACTTCCTGCCGAGGTGCGGGCTCCGCCTGCCGCGGGGCAGGAAGGGGGGTCGCGCGGGGACCCTCCTCCGGCTGGGAAGGGGCAGGAAAGGGGCGGCGCGCGCGAAGAATGTGCGGAAGCGCCTGTTTACCCGGGGGCGGGGCAGCCTCCCCAGCCCTGCCCCCGATGCCCCCGCCAAGGGCACCCGGAGCTCGGGGCCCCCCACCCCGGGAGGCCAAGGAGGTCACGGGGCGGGGCGGGGCCACGCTCGGAGCCCTGCGGAGCTGCCCGACAGGCCCAGCCGGTGCGGGTTTGTCGCCCGCCCCCCGCCTGCCAGCGTGACCTGCTGCCCCCAGCCCCCACCGGCCCCGGCGTCCCGGCGCCCTCCAGGCAGGGGGATTCCCAGAGCTGGGCGCGATGCCGAGAAGGGCCCCGCCCCCTCCTCTTTCCTGCGGCTCCCACCTGGAAACTGAGTCACGGACGTGCGCCTCCGCCCCGGCATCGGCGGGGAGAGCTCCTCGGCAGACCCCCACCCCGCTTCGGCGAAACACGCACTCCTGGCCCCCAAACCCGGCCTGCTTCCCCTGGGGCCAGTCCCTGAGCTTTCGCAGCCCCGAGCCGGGTCCTACCTCTCTTCTTGGTGTTCATGGTGGGTCCGGGACGGCCCCCGACCCGCGCTCGCCCCCCGCGGACCTTCCGGCCCTGGCCACTTCGAGCCGCCCGGCTGGGCTCCCGGCTCGCTCCCAGCGGCTCTGGCTCGGCTTCGGCTCCTCCCGGCGCCGCCCCCCGCCCAGTTCCTGCCGCCTGACTCAGCCCGCCTGGATGGGGCGGGACCGGTGACTGGGGTTCCCCTCGGGGAGGGGACCGACGGGGGGTGAGGGGTCTGCTCGGCTGGGGTCAGTAATGTGCGTAAAGGGATTTGAGCATGGGGATGAATATGAAGGGATAGAATGGAGGCGCTAAGTGGAGGAAGTATCAGACATTAGAGTAGGGGGCTTAAAGAGTCGCTATTGAGGCCGGGCACAGTGGCTCACGCCTGTAATCTCAGCACTTTGGGAGGCCGAGGCGGGCGGATCACGAGGTCAGGAATTCGAGATCAGCCTGACCAACAAGGTGAAACCCCGTCTCTACTAAAAGTACAAAAATTAGCCGGTCGTGGTGGCGCGCACCTGTAATCCCAGCTACTCAGGAGGCTGAGGCAGGAGAATCGCTTGAACCCGGGAGGTGGCGCCACTGCACTCCAGCCTGGGCGACAGAGCGAGACTCCGTCTCCCCCAAAAAAGAGTGGCTGTTGAGCAGTGCTAAGGCTGAACACACAGAGGGCTGAGAGCTGGGGTTCTAAGTGTGAGAAGGTGGATAGTAGGGGGCTGAAGAGTGGAAAGATGGGCTAAGGGTGCTGATTGGAGGGGCTGTGCCAATGGAGGGCGGAGAGTTAGGGCACTGATCACCAGGAGACTGAGGCTGAGAAGAGAGGCTGAAAGTGTGAGGCTAGATCCACCCCATAGTGTGTGCTGCTGCGCCAAGAGAGATGCAGAGAAGGAACTGGATGCAGAGTCCCACAGCCCCATGCACCACCCCATCCCTACTCCCACAGAGGGAGTGCTCAGCCTGAGCACTCCCCTCTTCCCAGGACCCAGGGGAAAGGATCAGGTCTGGCTGCCAGCCAGGGCCTCCTCCCTAGTCAAGCTGCATCCTAGGCTAATGCCCCATCCTTCCTGCCCCCAGCTCACATGGGCCTCTCAGGTTCTGCGTTCCCATCCTGACCCCCATCCCCAGTACCTCTCTTTTTTTTTCTGTGTCTCCCAGGCTGTAGTGCAGTGGCACGATCTTGGCTCACTGCAACCTCTGCCTCTCAGATTCAAGCGATTCTCCTGCCTCAGGCTCCCAAATAGCTGGTATTACAAACACCCGCCACTATGCCTGGCTAATGTTTGTATTTTTAATAGAGATGGGGTTTCACCATGTTGGCCAGGCTGGTCTCGAACCCCTAACCTCAAGTGATCAGCCTGCCTCATTCTCCCAAAGTGCTGGGATTACAGGCATGAGCCACCGCGCCCAGCCTATCTCTTCTTTGAATATCCCATGTCCACCTCTAGCCTGGATAGATGCCACCATGCCCATCCCTCCCTTGACCTTGGAGGGGCTGGATGCTCCCCCATCCCATAAACACTCTTGCTCCTTGAGGCTCAGTTCTCCCATATTGTGCTTACTTTCTCCCCAAAAGGCTGGGTTGGGCCCAGGGGTCTGCATTTCCACAAGTTCCCCCTCCCCCCGACAGATTCAGATGCAAGAGGTCCAGGGACCTCAGTTTGAGATATGTTATTCTCCCCTCCTCCTTGAAGGTGAAGCCTGGGTACCCTGCACCCTACACTGGTGAACTGTGCATTCCCATGGATTGCCTGCCTAACGCTGGCCTCTCTGGTCCCTTCAGCCATCCCCAGCCTTATCACCTGCCTTTGGAATGCCCCCTTCCTAAACCACAACCACACTGATGCAACCCTCAGGCTTTCCATCACCCCCACCTCACCTGCCTTTTACCTGAGACCTCTGGCCCCTTGAGCCCTTGCCCATTTATTCACCTATTCACTGAGTGGCAACCTTGTGCCAAGCATGTGCCAGTCACTGAAGATACAGCCCAGAATTTCACAGACACCACCCTGTGCAGAGCTCACAGTCCGCCTCTGCTTTCTTTTTTTCTGCTAGCTCCCTCCTACCTTCTCTTCTGTACCTTCCCTGCACAGCCTCCTCCCCAGCCTGGATCCACAGCCACCATCCCATCACTTGCCTGCTGCAAGTATCCTCAGCACTGCGTGCCTCTCTCCCAGCTGGCAGAAACCAGCCCTGGGGAACCCAACTCCTGGACTTCTCTACACCTGCACACAGGTTGGCAGGAGTTGCCAGAGGTCTTGGCACAGCAGCCTGGCTGGAATCACAGAGCAATCCTCAACCTTGGCCAGGCCCTCACTGCCCACCTGGCAAATCCTCAAGTGTGACCCTAGTCATCTTTCTCCTTTTGGGGTGTTTCAGACTTTCTCCACAAGTCTCAGACAAGCTCAAGTCACTCCCACATGAAAAATAAAAACGGGCTGGGTGTGGTGGTTCATGCCTATAATCCCAACATTTTGGGAGGCAGAGGTGGGTGGATCACTTGAGGTCAGGAGTTCGAGACCAGCTTGGCCAACACAGTGAAACCCCATCTCTGCTAAAAATACAAAAATTAGCTGGGCTTGGTCGTGCACGCCTGTAGTGCCAGCTACCTGGGCGGCTGAGCCAGGAGGATCGCTTGAACCTGGGACGCAGAGGCTGCAGAGAGCTGCTATCATGCCACTGCACTCCAGGCTGGGTGACAGCGGGAGTCTGTCTCAAAAAAAAAAAAAAGAAAAAGAAAAAAAGAAAACCCTGGAAACTGTCCAGATGCCTGTCAATGAATAATGGAATTACCACATAGCAAAAAGAATGAAAAATATACAGTGGCATGCAACAATATGGGTGGATCTGAGAGCAAACCCAAGAGAGGACAAATGTATGACCTTGATAATAAGTTCAAAAGCAAGCAAAACTAATCTATGGTGATAGAAGTCAGCCTGGGAGTCTCCCTCCAGGTGTTGTGACTGAAGAGGCCACAAGAGTCTTCCAGGGTGCTGGTAATGTCCTATTTCCTGCTCTGGGTTAAATTTCCTGATCCTATATGAGTGTGTTCTCTTATGAAAATGTACAGAGTTGTACACTTAGGACATACACACTTTTTGTGTGCCTATTATATTTCAATGTAAAATTGGTTGTAAATAATTACAAAATGTTGGGCCGGTGAGGTGGCTTACGCCTGTAATCCTAGCACTTTGGGAGGCTGAGGCAGGTGGATCACTGAGGCTAGGAGTTTGAGACCAGCCTGGCCAACATGGTGAAACCCTGACTCTATTAAAAATACAAAAATTAGCCAGGTGTGGTGGCATGGCCTGTAGTCCCACCTACTCGGGAGGCTGAGGCATGAGAATTGCTCAACCCAGGAGGCAGTGAGCTGAGGTCACGCTGCACTACAGCCTAGGTGATAGAGCAAGATTCTTTCTTAAAAAAAAAAAAATTACAAAAAAGAAATGACTCAGCCCAGTGCAGCAGCTCATGCCTGTAATCCTAGTACTTTGGGAGGCCGAGGCAGGTGGATCACCTGAAGTAAGGAGTTCGAGACCAGCCTGACCAACTTGGTGAAACCCCGTCTCTACTAAAAAATAAAAAAAATAAAAAATAAAAATAAATAAATTTGCCGGGCGTGGTGGCGCATGACTGTAATCCCAATTGCTCGGAAGACTGAGGCAGGAGAATCGCTTGAACCCGGGAGGTGGAGGTTGCAGTGAGCCAAGATTGCACCATTGCACTCCAGCCTGGGCGACAAGAGCAAAACTCCGTCTCAGAAAAAAAAAAAAAAGACTGCTTGTGGACCTTCTGTCTTTGTCCAGCTACCCCATTTCTTACTCCATCTTTCTCCTCTCCTTTCAAAGCCAAGTGTCTTGAAAAGATGTCTACCTGCATTTTCTCACTACACCCGCCTGCTCCTCTTCCCACCCTGGTCCAGTTTCTGTACCCACCACTGGACAAGGTCACCAGTGACCTCCCTGTTGCTGAACCCAGTGCCCATGTTTTATCCTTATCCTGCTTGATCTCAGCAAAGCTTTGGACTTCGTGGTTCCCCTCCTCTTCTTTAAGCCCTTCCTTCCCCTGAATTTCAAGAGACAATACGCTGGTTTTCTATCTACCTCTCTGGCTGCATATCTTACTTTCTCACAGAGGCCCCTTCTTTCCTCCCATCCCCGAATGGGCCTTATCCTCCCCGCCCTTGGGCTGTGCACAGATCCCGCAGCTCAATGCCATCTAAATGTTGCCAGCTTCCTTATCTCTCCTCCACCCAAGCCGCTCTTCTGAGCACCAGGCCTCTATATCCAACTGCCTGCTTGCTGCCTCCCCAGATGCTGCGTGCACTGTCATAGTGCATGCTGGGTTTGAGGTTCCCAAACCAAATTCACCACTTTCCACCTGACTCTCCCTAGTCTCAACTTCTCCATGACACCCCACCATCTATGTACCCCGTTGTTCAAGACAGAAACTAGAAGTCGTCCTGGATGTCTCAGTTAGCCCCTATGACCAGTCACCCCCTCCTGCCAGGTCACCCCCTCCTGCCAGGTCTGGCTCTTAAATCTCTCTGCAATCTGCCCCCTCACCTCTACCCCTATAGCCAGAATTCAGGTCCAAGCCATCACCAACTCTCCCCTCGAGCCCTACAGCTGGGCTTCTGATGAGCTAGAACCTTCCTGAGGGACTTCCTGTCTCCACTCTAACCTGCAATCATCCATTCATTATTCAGTAACAACACTGACCTTAAAATTGTAGCCACTTGACAGTGCCAAAAACTGTCCTTTATTGAGAGCATTCTATATGCCAGGCATTCAGCTTAGCAAACATCATCTCATTTAATCCTGGCAACAGCCTTATGGGGGTAAGTCCTATTAGCTCCACTTCGCACCTGAGAAACCTGAGGCTGTGTGACCTTGGGCAAGACACTTATTCAGCCTTTTGGGCTTCAGACACCCATCTGTAAAAAGAGGACAATAATAATAATAACAACAGCTATTTCCCAAGGCTGCTGGGAGGATGAAATGAGATCTCCTCTCATGAGGATGTCCCTCTATAGGAAGTGTTTGGGGAAGGGAGAATTGTATGTGGGGTAGGGACGTTGAGGTGGACTCACTATACCTAATTTTTTTTTTTTAAGACGAGGTCTCACGCTGTCACCCAGGTCTCAGTGCAGTGGTGTGTTCATAGCTCACTGCAGCCTTGAACTCCTGGGCTCAAGAGATCTTACTGCCTTAGCCTCTTAAGTAGCTGGAACCACAGGCATGCACCACCATGCCTAGCTAACATCTAACTGTGAACACACAACAAATACTAACTGCTATTATTTTTAACAGTCACACGGCCGGGCGCGGTGGCTCACGCCTGTAATCCCAGCACTTTGGGAGGCTGAGGAGGGCGGATCATGAGGTCAGGAGATCAAGACCATCCTGGCTAACACGGTGAAACCCCATATCTACTAAATATACAAAAAAAAAAAAAAAAAATTAGCCGGGTGTGGTGGCTGGCGCCTATAGTCCCAGCTACTCGGTAGGCTGAGGTGGGAGAATGGCGTGAGCCCGGGAGGTGGAGCTTGCAGTGAGCCAAGATCGCACCACTGCACTCCAGCCTGGGCGACAGAGCGAGACTCTGACTCAAAAAACAAAACAAAACAAAACAAAACAAAACAGTCACACAGGTGGTAAGTGTCAAGACCATGATTCAAACCCAGGCTGTCTGACCCCAGGACTCTAAATCTTTAATATCACTCTATTCAGACTGATGTGAAATAGCCACAGCCACTCTTGTCCCAGGGAGAAAGCCCAGACTCTCTAACATGACCCACGAGGCCCTTCAGGATTTGTCCTATCCCTCACATTCTTTCAACCACTCCTCTCCTCCCAGTCCCCTGCTTTCTCTGTTCCAGCAACTGAGACCCTCTCTCAATACCTGCAAGGTTCTTCAGAATCTGACCGGCAGCCCCCATCGCTCCTATTCCTTCTTCCCGCTACTCAGCCCCAAGTCCCTCTCCTTCCTCAAGTCTACCCTACGACTTCTTCCTCCAGGAAGCAGGCCCTGGGTTGGTTCCCCCTTTTTGACTTCCTCCCTCTGAACCCCGAGACCACATAACCCAGTTGTCAGTTCTCCTTTAGGGCCTGTCTTCCCACCAGACTGAACCTTGTGAGACCTGGGGCATATCTGCTTGGCTCACCACAGCGCTCTGGGGGTCCTGTAGCACCTGGGAGATGAAGGGGGGGAGCAGTGGGGGAAGCTGGGCTGCCTAGACACAGGAACAGCAGGTCCTGAGCTGTTTGTTGGTGGGGAGGATTTCAAGTCTGTGTCCATCCCAACTCCCCTACCCCACATGCAATCCTCCCTCTCCCTTCCCACTGGCTGATGGTATCGTATACCATCAACAAGTGGGGCTCTGCTCCCTGGGATGGTGCAGGGTGGGGATCCCCTGGGATTCTGGACTTGGAAACCGCTGACTGTTCCATCACTTTTCTCTCTCTGGTTGGCCCTCTGCTGCCACCATCCCCCGAGTCCCATAGGAACTAGGATGTCTAACTGTTGGTACAAATGACCATCATAATGTCCATCTGAGTGACCGCTTCGGGAGATGGGCGGGCAGGATTGCCCTTGCTGGGTGAGAGCAGGTAGGGAAAGAGCTGAACCCCTTGAGCTAAGGCAGAAGGGCCACCTCAACTGGTGGGGGACTGGCTGATAAGAACCAGGGGACTCTCTGGGCTCATGTCAGCCCTATAGTCTGTTCCCAGGATGGGAAATAACCCAGATCCAAGGTTCCAAAGGTTATGGGGCTTGCAGCACAGCCAGGTCAGGATGGCCGTGAGTGGAGCCCTGACCTGTCCGCATGGCCCCAGATCCTGCAGCCCCGCTCTACTTCCTACACACCAAGACTGGCACATCCGGGTGCGGCGGAATATCCCACCACCTGGGCTGCCCATCTCAGCACTGTGCCAGGCCAGCTGCCTCTCTGGGAGTCCCCGGGTCTAGCCCCGCCCCGCCCCGGGGCCGCTCCGACCGAGGTAAACAGAGGCTAAAAATAACCTGGGCAAGGGGCGGCTGCAAGGGAGAAGGGGGTCCCTTCTGAGCCTGTCCTTGTCTCCATGGCAACTGCCCCCAAACCCGGCGGCTGACGTCATCTCGCAGCTGCCCAAGCGTATAGGAGAGAGGGGGAGCGGCACGGCCCCGGACCCCCCACCCCGGAACCGGGCGGAGGCTGTCGGGTGGCCTCACTTCCTGCCGGCCCCCTCCCTGGTCAGCTGGTTACATTTCCTGGCCGCGCGCTGGGAGCCAGGCGGCCTCCCCCGGGCCAGGCCTGGCCAGGGCTGAGTCCGAGCGGCGGCGCAGAGGGGCCGCCGTGACTCACCCGCGCCCTCCCCGTCCGCTTCTCTCCAGCAGGACCCAGCCCAGAGTCCTGAGTCCTCCCCTCACCCGCACCCAAACCCAGACCTGGGGCGGCTCACCTTGCTCCTCTCTCCCGCCGCAGTCACAGGACCCAAGCCGGAGAGGGCGGTGGAAGAAGGAGCTATGCCAGTCCTCCTTGTCCCGCTGGAGTATTTTGTACCTCAGCCCCCAATTATCATCCCTCTCCTCCCTCCAATACCACGGAGGTGGGTGTCGCAGGGGCAAGGACTCAGATCTAATCCTCGCTTCTCCCAAACCAGCTGTGTGACCTTGAGAATACTACTAACCTCTCTGGGCCTGTTTCTGCATCTGCCAGATGGTCATAACCCTCCTCAGATGCTGTGCGTTGGCCGAATGCGGCAGGCCCAGGGCGCGGCCCCGCAGACTGCAGCCAGGGCACAAGGATTGTTACACGAGGCTGCGCACAGTAGGTGCTGGGGCGGCCAGCCTGGACACACGTTAGAACTGGCTGGGGAGGGTCTGTAGGGGAGGCCGGACTCAGGGCTCACCCTGGAGAGGAGGACAAAGGGTGCTGAATCTGGACTGAATCCGACCTCTAGCCCTGGTGAGCAGCCCCTTGCCCAAACCAGTTCTGCAGAGTGCCCAGGCCCGGCTGTTGCAGGAACCTTGCGCCAACCTCCATTTCCAGCGAAAAGCTCCGTTCCCCGACAAGGACGATCCTCTCCGGCTTCGGCTACGCCAGGTTTGGGCGGAGAGCCCGGCTCCAACCCAGGCTCGGTCACCTCGGGGCCGGCCACAAAGCCGCTTAGGCCGGCCCCTAGGGCTAGGAGGATTAGCTCAGCTCCTAGGCCGGCCCGCACCCTTCGTCGCCCCCTCCCCATTTCCAGCCCAGCCTCCCCTGCGGCGAAGGCAGCAAGGGCTCCCGGGGAGCGCTCGTGCCAGGGCCCAGGCTGGCGCCTTGAGCCCGCTCTCTGGCCTGGCCCACCCCAGCGCCCCGGGGCACCGGCCGCCAGGGCCTTGCCGTGGGAGGAAGGCAGCAGCGCCAGGCTCTGCAGGCCCGGAGGCGGCGGCTTTTGTGGGAGAAGCTGCGTTCTCCACGCCCGGGGGGAGGGGAGGAAAGACAAGGCGCGGCCGGGGTCCGGGAGATGGGGTGAGGCGGGACAGAGCCGCAGATCCCGGACCCACCAGGCGGCGCCGGCGGGGGGGGCACCAGAACCTCCGCGCCTGCTCCCCGCCCGGCCTGCAGCCCCGGAAACGGCGCGGACACTCACATGGCTGCGCTGGGCTGCGCGGACCTCGCGCTGTCCTTGCGCTCGGAGGTGCCCGGCCTGGTCGCGCCGCAGCTGCCGCTGTCGCCGCCGCAGGCGCCGGCCCCTCCCTCCGCCCGCCGCCCCGCCGCCCCTCCCCTGGCCCGCCGGGCCCCACCCCCCGCGCTCCCGCGGCTCCCGCACCCCTGGAGGCGCCCACGGCTCGCTCCGCCCTCTCGGATAACGGGGCAGGCCGGTGGCCCACGCAGCCCACCAGCTTGCAGGGAGGGCAGACCCTGGGAGATGTGAGGGAGGCTTTCTCACGCAGACCCTAAAACGGTGAGCGCCAGGGAGCCCCGCCTGCTTGTCCCCTCCCCAGATCCCTCGGGCTCTGGAGATCTTGCGGGCCCCCTGTCTGTGACCACCTGAAACAGGTCCTGGAGCTGCTACTGCTGGCTTAGGCTGGTTGGTGGAAAGGATCCAGGGCTGTTGTGAAGGCCTTGGGGAGTCCAGAAGCCGCCTGGCACCTTCTGGGTCCAGACGCTGCCCTTCAGCCCTGCCATTTCAGCCAGCCTCAGCGTCGTTGTAGAGGCAGGCCGCCCTTTCTGCCACTGTCTGGCTGGTAAGTCCAGGCTCATAGCCGGGTCATGCATTCCCCACTCATTGGGTACTGGTTTTCGGGCAGTCTTGGGGTGGGGACGCTGGCAGGGTCCGAGTACAGGGCCATGTGTTGGGCAACCCAGTCCTTTCCAAAGCCGGGGCTAGAATGCTGGCCCTCCACACAGTCGGTAAAGGTGGGGCTGAGAGTCGACCCCATGTTGGGGTCAAAGGGCCAGTTCCACTCCCCCGCTCCTCCCATCAATCAGACACCCCTGGCCCTTCCAACCTGGACACCCCTGAGGCTTCTCCAGGCCTTGCACTCCCGCAGCCCTCATGTATGTCAGACCTACCCAGGAATGGTTTCAGGGACAGTAAGAGGTCCCTGAATATCTGTACCCCGCCCCCACCAGTCCTGAGGGCTGTTTTTTTGTGTGTTTTGCTTGTTTGCTTGGTTTTGTTTGGTCGGGTTTTTTTTTTTTTTTTTGAGACAGAGTGTCACTGTCGCCCAGGCTGGAATGCAGTGCAAGCTCCACCTCCCAGGTTCATGCCATTCTCCTGCCTCAGCCTCCCGAGTAGCTGGGACTACAGGCGCCCGCACCACGCCCGGCTAATTTTTTGTATTTTTGGTAGAGATGGGGTTTCACCATGTTAGCCAGGATGGTCTCGATCTCCTGACCTCGTGATCTGCCCGCCTTGGCCTCCCAAAGTGCTGGGATTACAGGCATGAGCCACCGCGCCCAGCCTGTTTGGTCGGTTTTTTAGAGATGGGCTTTCTTCATGTTGCTCAGACTGGTCTCTAACTGGGCTCAAGCGATCCTGCCACCTTGGCCTCCCAAAGTACTGGGATTACAGGCTTGAGCCACCTCTGCCTCACAGTTCTCCACTCTCCAGCCCCTCCTCTTGGGCTTCCTTTGTTGCCCTTTTCTTTCTTTCTTTTTTGTTTTTTTTTGGGGGACGGAGTCTCCCTCTGTTGCCCAGGCTGGAGTATAGTGGCGTGATCTCGGCTCACTGCAACCTCCGCCTTCTAATTTCTATATTTTTGGTAGAGATGTTCCGGCTAATTTTTATATTTTTGGTAGAGATGGGGTTTCACCATGTTGGCCACGCTGGCCTCCACCTCCTGGCCTCAAGTGATCCACCCACCTTGGCCTCTCAAAGTGCTGGGATTACAGGCATGAGCCACTGGGCCGGTCAGTGCCCTTTTCTCTGAAGTCCTTAAACCTGGGCATGACTTCCAGGGGCTGAGTTCTTCTCTTTATTCACCCTACCCTAAAATATCATCCAGTCTCAGGACTCCCATCCATTCACTGCTGACCATCCCAAACTTCCCTCTGTGCCCAGAGCCCTCTCCTGTTTCAGAGCCCCTGGCTGCTTTCTGGTTGACTCACCAGTCCTCAGCATTGTCCCCATCCCTGCAAAGCACCACTGTCTACCCAGGCATCCACCTGAGCTAGAGACTGGGGTTTTCTGGAGTTCTCAAAGCTGGCACCAATTGGCCTCTGCCCACCCCTAAAGTCACCTCTCAGCCAGGCATCTTCTGAGTACTTTCTCTGCAGACACCCTCTGTTCCAGCCTCCTATTGACTCCCTTCATACTGCTCACCATGGCCAGGCAGCAGTGTGCATGCCATGTGTGCTCATGGGCCTGACCCTGCCTGACCGTGTTGTCTCTAAGTAGTGTGCGGGTAGGAACCACAGAAGTCCTTATCATCACGGTGCCTGGCTCATAGTGGGAGTTCAAGAAATATTTGTTGAATGAGCAAGTAACTGAACGTGTAAATGCATGAGCCCTTGGCATCCCCCTCTCCTGCTCTCACCTTCCTTTAGCTGCCCAGTCCTCTTGCTTCTTTCTCCTTAACATCTTTTGAATTAATTCCCTCCCCCTACCATGCCCACCCACTCCAGAAGATAGTCCATACTATGTGGTAGGGCCTCCAAGGCCCAGGAGATCTGGCCTCAGATGACCTCACCTCCTTATCTTGCACTTATTCTGCGGCCCCTGTGATCTGGCTTCCACTACACTCCCAGCCTGCAGCTCCCTGGATGCAGCCTCCACCCTCTGGCCTCTGCCTTTTTTCCCAGCCTCCCTTCTGCCTAGGATGCTTCTCCCCCTCATCCACTTGGAAAACAGCTCAGATGTCCCTTCCTCCAGGGAACCTGTGTCCTCTGAGCACCCATTACTGCCTATTGTCCTTGTCCATGGCCAGGCCTGTGACCACCAGACCAGGCACAGATGGGGCTGCAGTGATTAAATGGAACACCTGGGAGTTCACCTGGCTCTTCCCCCACATCCAAGAGGCCTCGAGGGAAGGGCAGCATCCCTCCGAGGGTCACAGGGTCCTGGTGGCTTTCAAGGCCTCTCCCTAACAATTGGTGAGCTAAGCACAGGGGAGGACACAGCTTGAAACCCACTTCAAAGAGGAGACACCTGAAGCTCAGGGAAGGCAAGAACTTCCCATAGAAACTGTCACATCGTTGGGAAGGGCAGACTCTGAGCTCCAACTTGGCTCCCTGGGTCGTGGTCAGTTCGGCCCTGTTTGAATCAGGCATCATTTCCTGAGCCCTGTCCTCTGCCTGGGACTCAGCTGGTAGCTGTGGTGTGTGTAGAAAGGAATTATGAGCACTTCTAACCACTGGGAGATCACATTCTCAGAGGGGTGGACTCAGGCCTGAGAAAAATCCCTGGGACAGACAGCAGAGGGTGGTGAGAGCCGCAATGAACCCCCAGTCCTCACACACGGCACTGCTAGTTCCATTTTCGGAAGCAATGCAGTTCAAGTCCAAAACCCCAGAAAAACCGCGGCTTCCCTCACCCCACCCTACAGCCCCCGCGGATGACAACTCTCTGCTATGCAACCCCCACCCCCATCCCAGCTTTCTGTGAACAGATAGAATAGAAGCTTGCCCTGGACTGTGCCTGGGGCCACATCATTCATTCATTTGCCAGATATACAGCAAGCATTTGTGGAATGTCGGCTGTGCCCGGGCCACCCTGGGGTGACCAGAGGTGAGATCTCCCTAGTCCCTTCCCACAGGGCTCACAGTCAAAGAGAACAGGTATGTCCAAGTCTCTGCACCTCCCAAATCCCCAAATGCTGAGGGTGTGTGTGTATGTGAGTGTGTGGGACTGTGTCTGTGTGCACATGTGTTCTAGTTAGGAAGGGCTTTGCAGAGAAGGGGCCCTTAGCGTGGCTCTTTGTTGGGGTTCCCTAGGCAGACAGTGGGTAGGTCCTGGGAGGAGCAGCTGAGGCTGGGGGAGCAAGAGTTTAAGCCACAGGAGGAAGGAGCAGCCTCTTTTGCCGAACCAGAGCAAAAGCTGGAGAATTGCGTGCGGGGCCTTGGGGCCGGCTGGGGAGCAAGGATTTTACCCTTGGGGTGATGGGGAGCCTGGGCTTTAGGCTGGGGGATTTTGTGGTCATATCTGTGCTTTGCAAATGTCACTCAGGCACTGTGTGTGTGTATGAGGGGAGGCAGGAGGCCTCAAGGAGGCTGGTGCAATTTCCAGCCCAGTGGATGGTGGCCTGGGCCAGGGTAGGGGCCGTGGGGATGGAGAGGAGACAGTTAAGAGATGTTCAGGAGGCAGAATGCAGAGCTTGGTGACTGAAGGGATGTGGAGTCTGGAGAGAGGGAGACATCCCAGATGAGGCAGGGGCTTTGGGCCTGGGTGATGGGTGGTTAGTGGGATAATGGTGTTTTTTAATGAGGTGGGGAGGCCTGGAGGATCTGGTTAAGGGAAAGGTAATATGGTCAGTTTGGGCAGGTGGCATCTGAGGGATCTAGGGACCACCAAGGAGGAAGTGTCCAGAAGGCAGCTGGACAGGCAGGGAGAAGAGAGAGGGGTCTGAGCTGGAGACATCTTCTGGGGGGAACAGTGGTCAACTGGGTCACCAAGAGATCAAGTAAGGAAAGGCCCAAAGCACCACGGCCTGTTGGAGCACTTCAGTGCATGGTGGGGCAAAGGCAGGCTTGGAGGAGGTAGGTATGAGGCTTGCGGGTATACTTGACCCACCACCAGCCTCCACACCCCTCCAGCCCCAGCCTGGACTCTACTTTCCTTTGTGTGTGTCAAAAGACAAGAGCCAGGGATGCTGCCCCACATTCAAGTCCTGGCTTTACCACTGTCTTCAGGCTCCTCCTAGAGCCATTTCTCCTTTCTGATGCTTTAAGTGCACCCATCCGTTTAATCGTTAAAATTGCTATTTGAAGAAGTGCCGCATCTCATTAATAATCAACACAATGCAAACACAAACAACAGGAGACACTATTTTTTTTTGTTTGCCTCTGAGATGGGCAGTGATGAACATGATGTGTGAGTGGACACTCAAGAGAGTAGGAATTGGTTTAAATGTTTAAGGGTAGGCTGGGTGTGGTAGTGGCTCACACCTGTAATTTCAGCACTTCGGGAGGCAAGGTGGGAGGATGGCTTCAGCCCAGGAGTTAGAGACCAGACTGGGCAACATGTAAAACCCAGTCTCTACTAAAAACACAAAAATGAGCACGCCATGGTGGCGCATGCCTGTAATCCCAGCTTAAGAGACTGAGGTGGGAGAATCGCTTGAGCCCAGTAGGTTGAGGCTGCAGTGAGCCGTGATTGTGCCACTGCACTCCAGCCTGGGCAACAGAGCGAGACCCTGTCTCAAAAAAAAAAAAGTTTAAGGGTAGTTTTTTCAGAATTTATCAGGATGGCAAGTGCAAACCTCCCTTTCACCAAATTTCAGCAAATTTACCCCAAAGAAATAGCTGTTCATGCAGGAAAACATCTGTGCCAAAAGATGTTGACTACTGTTTTGTGTGTGTGTGTGTGTGTGTGTGTGTGTGTGTTTTTTTTAATGGAGTCTCGCTCTGTCACTAGGCTGGAGTGCAGTGGCGTGATCTCGGCTCACTGCAACCTCTGCCTCCCGGGTTCAAGCGATTCTCGTGCCTCAGCCTCCCGAGTAGCTGGGGTTACAGGCACGCGCCACCATGCCCGGCTAATTTTTGTATTTTTAGTAGAGATGGGGTTTCACCATGTTGGCCAGGCTGGTCTCGAACTCCTGACCTCAGGTGATCCACCTGCCTCGGCCTCCCAAAGTACTGGCTTGTTTAATCAGGGACAGAGGGATGACATAGTCCCGCAGTGGGAGATGGAGGGCTAAAGGAGGTGCACATAGGCCTGAGATGTTCCATAGCCACTGCAAATGGATGGCAGGCATGGATTGAGCATGTGCTATGCGCCTGGCATCATTCTGGATGCTGGGGACATAGTGACAGACCAGTTCAGCAAGGCCCCTGCTCTCAAGTTTACACTCTGCCAAAGGAGACTGACAATAAATGAGTTAACATATAAACAAGATGATTTCAGAGAGAGGGAGAGAGGAGAGCTGTGAAGAAGCCAAACCAGGTAATGTGGTTTGGAGTGGTGGGGCTGAGGGGCTGCTTTCGTCAGGTTGGTCAGGGAAGGCCTCTTTGAGGCAGTGACATTGGAGCTGAGACTTGAATGACAGGAAAGAAATAGTCACTGAACAACCCAGAGGAAGAGTGTCCCAGGCAGAGGGAACAGCAAAGGCGGGGGGTTGGGGGGCTGGGAGGTGAGAATGAGCTAGTGGCAGTTGAGCCATGTGGGCTAGAGGAGAGGTCAGGAGGTGAGGTCTGAGAGGTGAGTGGGGTGAGGGCGGGGTAGGGAGTGAGGGTTTTATATCTGAACATGGAAAGGCACTCAATATAATAAGCATGGTGGAGGCCGGATGCAGTGGCTCATGCCTGTAATCCCAACACTTTGGGTGGCTGAGGCGGGCAGATCACGAGGTCAAGAGATCGAGACCATCCTGGCCAATATGGTGAAACCCCGTCTCTACTAAAAATACAAAAATTGGCCAGGCGCGGTGGCTCACGCCTGTGATCTCAGCACTTTGGGAGGCCGAGGCAGGTGGATCACCTGAGGTCAGGAGTTCGAGACCAGCCTGGCCAATATGGGGATACCCCGTCTCTACTAAAAATACAAAATAAGCCAGGCATGGTGATGCGTGCCTGTAATCCCAGCTACTCGGGAGGCTGAGGCAGGAGAATTGCTGGAACCTGGGAGGCGGAGGTTTCAGTGAGCTGAGATCGCACCACTGCACTCCAGCCTGGGGAACAGAGCAAGACTCTGTCTCAAAAAAAAAAAAAAAAAATCTGGGCGTGGTGGCACACGCCTGTAGTCTCAGCTACTTGGGAGGCTAAGGCAGAAGAATCGCTTGAATCCGGGAGGCAGAGGTTGCAGTGAGCTGAGATCGCACCACTGCACTCCAGCCTGGCGACAGAGCGAGACTCTGTCTCAAACAACAACAACAACAACAACAACAACAACAACAACAACAACAAACATGGTGGAGTGGAGAAAGTTCCAGAACAGCCTGCATAGCAGGAATCTCCTCAGGTGAGACCTGCATCCATCGGTCCTGAGAGCCACAGTGCCCGTCATCTCTGGGCGTTGTACTTTCATTTGGTTTATTTTCTTCTTTGTATTTATTCATACAAATAATGGTTTGCAATCAACATGGCATCGTTTTCAAAAGCAACATGGCCATTACTTATTGGGCCATCTCCAGGCTGGCCTCTGCACTGAGGAGGTGTAAATTTCTAGGCTTGGCAATCGCTTCCCTGGGGACACCGCCTGAGGCTGGCCAGTGTCGCTGTCATTGTCCCCGCTAGTCCAGCCTCGGCCTCCAGGGGGAGCTGTGAGCTGGGCGGTGCTCTGCTGGTTTGGGCAAGGGGTGGGGCGATTGACTGTGTGTCTCGCGGTCTGGGCTGGGCGTCCTTCCTTCCTTCCTGACTCCTTTCTCCTAAGGGACAAGTGGGAGGGACGTCTTCGCCTCTCCCAGCTCATGGGATGAACTGCTCCCCTGGGACCCTTTCAGCCCAGGCCCCCTGACAAAGGAAGGCTGCAGTGTGTGGTGCATAGTTTATTTCTGTGAGTTGCTAACGCTAGGTGAACTGCTCTGACAGAGATTTGGAGGGTGTGGTGGTAGGAGAGACCCGGCCACCAGGCATCTGGAAATTCCCCCGTCCCATCGGATGACGACCTGGGGCTGAGAATCCCCAAGCGGAACCCGACTCTGCTCCTAAGAAGTAAAGTTGGTCTTTGGCGCCACCGTCTGGGAAGTGTCTACACTGCAGTTACGGACTTGGCAAAATACCGCCAGCTCAAGGGGGTGCCCCTGGCGGCCAGTCCTGGATTCAAGAACAGACAGTCACTGTAGAGTGCAGTGCACAACCTGTTCGGTTCTGTGTGACAGCTCTGCTGACACTCAGACCTGATCACGGATCCTGGGAACCCCACCACTACCATTAAAACCCCCTCCATATGCCAAAGCCTCTTCAAGAGGGAGAAATGCTCCCTGTCCCTCCACTTCTCAATCCTCTCCTCCTTTGACCTTTCCAGGTGTGTTGGGCACAGCTGGTCCTCCCCATCTTCTGAAGCGTCCTTTGGCTTCTGTGATCCAAGAGAAGGATTTCTAGCTGCTTCTCTGGCTATCTCCCTTCATGCCCCTCAGTGAGCTCCTCCAGGAGCTCAACCCCCTTCCCTCATTCTTTTTTTTTTTTTTTTGAGATGGAGTCTCACTCTGTCGCCTAGGCTGGAGTGCAGTGGCACTATCTCGGCTCACTGCCACCTCTGCCTCCTAGGTTTAAGCGATTCTCCTGCCTCAGCCTCCTGAGTAGCTGGGATTACAGGTGCACACCCCATGCCCAGCTAATTTTTGTATTTTTAGTAGAGACGGGGTTTCACCATGTTGGTCAGGCTGCTCTCAAACTCTTGACCTAATGATCTGCCTGCCTCGGCCTCCCAAAGTGCTAGGATTACAGGTGTGACCCACAGCACCTAGCCACACCTCATTCTTGATACTTCTCTCCAGGGTACAACTTCAGGGCCTCTTTTCTTTTTTCTCTTCTCTTCTCTCTTTTCCATCCCTTCCTTCCTTCCTTTTCTTTTCTTTTCTTTTCTTTTTTTTTTTTTGAGATGGGGTCTCACTGTCACCAGGTTGGAGTGCAGTGGCGTGATCTCAGCTCACTGCAACTTCTGCCTCCCAGGCTCAAGTGATCCTCCCACCTCAGCGTCCTGAGTAGCTGGGACCACAGGCACACACAACCATGCCCGGCTAAATTTTTTTGTATTTTTGGTACAGACAGGGTTTCACCATGTTGTCCAGGCTGGTCTTGAACTCCTGAGCTCAAGTGATCTGCTAACCTCAGCCTCCCAAAGTGCTGGGATCACAGGCATGAGCCACTGCACTCGGCCCTCAGAGTCTTTTTTTTTTTTTTTTTTTTTTTTTGAGACGGAGTTTTGCTCTTGTGACCCAGGCTGGAGTTCAATGGCGCCATCTCGGCTCACTGCAACCTCTGCCTCCCAGGTTCAAGCAATTCTTCTGCCTCAGCCTCCCGAGTAGCTGGGATTACAGGTGCCCGCCACCACACCCGGCTAATTTTTGTATTTTTAGTAGAGACAGGGTTTCACCATGTTGGCCAGGCTGGTCTCAAGCTCCTGACCTCAGGTGATCCATCTGCCTCGGCCTCCCACAGTGCTGGGATTACAGGCGTGAGCCACCGCACTGGCCAGAGCCTCCTTTTTGTTCCCACAGTGATGACTTGAGTCTTATCCCCCACATCTCTTGCTCCACTTCCCCCACTTAGGATGATCTTCGGACACCTCCAAATCCATTGTGTAAAGTCAACCCCATCTCCTCCCTTCAGAACTGCCCTCCCTCCTGGGTCCCCATGTAATCTTTCCCCAGACCTCTTCCCTGACACCCTTCAGCCACCAAGTGAGTCCCCTCTTCCCTATGCCTACTTTCCTGCCCTTGGCCAGACTATCACTTGCCAAGGATACACATCACTCGGTGTCCTTGTTCATTGTCCACGCAGCAGCTGGATGACCTCTGCCCGTGGGACCTGTCTCTCCTCACTTCCCCACTGGCCCCTCACCCCTGGCCAGTTCCTCCTTAGGAGGGCGTAGTTCCAGCTGGACTGAACTTCTTTGTGTCCCTGGATATACCCTGCCTTCCCTACCTCTCCATCTTTGCACAGGGTGGGCCCTGAAGTGTTTTTTTTTTTTTGAAACAGAGTCTTTCTCTGTTGCCCAGGCTGGAGTGCAGTGGCACAATCTCCACTCACTGCAACCTCTGCCTCCCAGGTTCAAGCAATTCTCATGCCTCAGACTCCCAAGTAGCTGGCACTACAGATGTGCATCAGCACGCGTAGTAGTGCATTTTTAGTAGAGGCCGGGTTTCATCGTGTTGTCCAGGCTGGTCTCAAACTCCTGACCTCAGGTGATCCACCCACCTCACCCTCCCAAATTCTGGGATTACAGGCATGAGCCACTGCACCTGGCCTGGGCCGTACAGTTGAATGCCTTTTCCTCTTTCCTTCGCCTAACTGCTGCTCACCCTTGAGGTCTCAGCCGAGACCCACTTCCTTTGAGACAGTTTCCTGGACCGCAGGCTGGGTCCAGAACCTCTCCTTCTCTCTTACAAAGCCCTGTGCAGCCCCCTTCTCTGCCCTTGTCTGCCTCCCCTTCCAAGAGCGCCACCTGCTCTGCTCAGGGTTCCACACCCCAAGACCGGGTGCAGGTTGAGTCACCTGACTCTGTGCCCCATTCCCAGACTCAGAGGTTCCAGATCTCAGAGGTCACTGAGTTCCAGAAGGAGCAAGGCCATGCTTGAGGGTCGCCACAGTGAGCCAGTGGCCAGGCTGGGCTGGGACCCAAGACTCTTACCTTCCCCTCCAGGGCTCCCGCGCTCCCCCAGATGCCATCATGAGCAGAGTTGGGATCCTTGAGGGCCCAAGGGGCCTCAACCAGAAGGGACTTGGTGGGCTCCTGTCCTGGGGGGATGGCAGCCACCAGCCCAGGCTCTTGAGAGCCCAGGATGCTGGTGAGGGCTGTCCCAGGAAGCCAAGAGAGCCAGTGTCAGCACATCTAATGAACTGCCTCCTTCTCCAACAGGGCTGGGCCGTGGGAGTGCTGGCCAACGTGCCAGGCAGGGAGGACCTGAATTCCTGAAGGTGGTGGTGGCAGCTGTTAGGGTCCACAGGTTAATGATCTCCAACGTCACACAGAAGAGAATGTGCTGAGGTGTGACCTCCCTCACCCTGCCTTGGCTGCGTGGGGCACTGTCTCTCCAGGACTCACCCTGCCCCCCAATAGACTGAAGTCTGAAGATCAACCCAGTCTTCCTTCAGGCCTCAATGCCCTCTCACTTCCCCAGCCCGAGGGACTCCTGGCTCTTCTCGGAGGCTGCTCTGTGGGGTCCCTCCCTTGGGCCTTTGCTAATGCTGTGCCCTCTGCCTGTCCCAGAGGTGGGCCTGGGCCCATTTCTCAGGGAGCTCCTGAACACCAAGAAATTGAATTGCTTTGTAAATAAACCAAAAGTGCCAAACAAGCCTGCCTGTCACTTGGGAGATGGCCCGTCTCTGCCCCACCAAATTTGCTAATCAAACAAATAACCTAAAATAGAATAGAAAGAACTCATCTAGACTTTTCTTGTACCTCTGCTCCCCAAACAGCTTCTCTTTTCAGGTCTCCGGAGCAGCCCTGTTCTCTCTAGCCCAGGCCTCTGTCAAAAATTCAGCCTGACCTTAATTAATTAATTATTATTATTTTTAATTAAAAAAATTTTAAATATATACAGACGGGTGGGTGTGGTGGCTCATGCCTGTAATCCCAGCACTTTGGAAGGCTGAGGCTGGCGGATCACCTGAGATCAGGAGTTTGAGACCAGCCTGGCCAACACGGCGAAACCCCATCAACTCTACTAAAAATACAAAAATTAGTTGGGCATGGTGATGCATGCCTATAACCCCAGCTACTAGGGAGGTTGAGGCAGGAGAGTCGCTTGAACCCAGGAACCCAAGCAATATATATACACAAACAAGGTTTCACCATGTTGCCCAGGCTGATCTTGAACTCCTGAGCTCAAGCAATCCACCCGCCTTGGCCTCCCAAAGTGTTGAGATTACAGCCATGAGCCACTGTGCCCGGCCTTATTATTTGAGTAAAGGTCTCACTCTTTCACCCAGGCTGGAGTGCAGTGTCATGATCATGGCTCACTGCAACTTTTAACTCCTGGATTCACGTGATCTTGCCTCAGCTTCCTGAGTAGCTAGGACTATAAGTGTGTGCCAGCATGCCCAGCTAATTTCTTTTTTTAAATTTTTTTGTAAAGACAAGGTCTCACTATTTTGCCCAGGCTAGTCTTGAACTACTGCGCTCAAGCAATCCTCCTGCCTCAACCTCCCAAAGTGTTGGGATTACAGATATAAGCCACCGTGCCCAGCCTCAGCTTGAACTTTATATCTGAACGATCCTCCCGTAGGTGTTGGAGAAGCCTTCCAGGACCCCCATCCCAAACCTTCCTCCTTCTCACTTAACACAAGTGCAATGACTTGCTCAATGGCTGTGAGCTCTGTGGGGCCAGGGATGGTGGTGCCTCATTCACCAATCCATGTGCACTGCCTTCCATAGGAACTGGATGGATGCTCAATGACTCTCTGTTGGATTATGAATGGCAGGGGGCCTTGGGCACTGGGATATTGTCTTCCTTTCTGGAGCTGCCCAGTTTTTTGTTTTTTGGGTTTTTTTTTTTTTTTTTTGCTGAGTAGGTGCATCTCAGTCTTCTATTAATAAATTGCCTGGAGGCACAGACTCTCTCAGGCGAGCCGTCTGGTTCCTTGCTATTTCGCTAGTCTTTCTCACTGTTGTTTTTCTCCCTGAGTTTCCACTGGAGCAAGCGGCTTGACAGTTTCACACTAAAACTAAACACTTTCCCCAGGATTCATCCTTCCTTAGTTCCTGGAATCTGCTTTTCATCTTTCTTGGCTTAGAAAGCCAGTGACTCATTTACTGATCCAGGATTCACTTCTCCACTGGAATTTCTTGCAGGAAATCTGACAGTGGCAGGTGACATCATTTTTCACTCTGCCTGCCCCCTCTTGTCTCTGAATTTTCTTATCTAAAACTCCAGATTTGTTGAATTGTAAGAGGCAATGGAGTTGTTAGTTTTTCCTTTGATTTAGGTAGCCCTCATTACACCACGGCCCTGTACTCCTAGGGGCTCACCCCAGGGCCTTTGTAGAGCTTCCAAGGCCCCCAACCTCCAAACCTTACAAAATCACCTGTGTTTCCTTGCTAAGTTTCCACATAATGACAACAACTGGCTCTCACTGGAAATCTAGAAAGCCATAGGTTTATTTCTAATGTACTTTCAAAATGCCAACCCTTCTCACCCTTTCTAGCTACCCAGAAATCACACATACACACAAGTACAATTCCTAATTTGTAATAATCTAAAAGCTCAAATGAAAGTTATAGAGTCCACAGCCTGAACATAGTCAGTGTTTATGCTGTGACTGAAATGACCTAGGGGTTTGGTCTAGGTCCTGCTGCTCGCCACACAGAAAGCCAATCACTGAAACGAGTATTGCCAGGAAAGAAGGCTTTATTCATGTATTGCAGCTGAGATGAGAGATCAGTCTCAAATCCGTCTCTTTGACTGAATGAAATTAGGGGTTTAGGCCAGGTGTGGTGGCTCATGCCTGTAATCCCAGCACTTTGGGAGGCGGAGTCGGGGCAGATCACGAGGTCAGGAGTTTGAGACCAGCCTGGCCAACATGGCAAAACCCCGTCTCTACTAAAAATACAAAAATCAACCAGGCGTGATGGTGTGTGCTGATAATCCCAGCTACTCGGGAGGCTGATGCAGGAGAATCACTGAACCCAGGAGGCAGAGGTTGCAGTGAGCCAAGATCGTGCCACTGCACTCCAGCCTCAGTGACAGAGCCAGACTTTGTATCAAAAAAAAAAAAAAAGGCCGGGTGCAGTGGCTCACGCCTGTAATCCCAGCACTTTGGGAGGCCGAGGTGGGCAGATCCCTTGAGGTCAGGGGTTCGAGACCAGCCTGGCCAGCATGATGAAACCCCATCTCTACTAAAAATACAAAAAATTAGCCAGACATGGTGGCAGGTGCCTGTAATCCCAGCTACTCAGGAGGCTGAGGTGGGAGAATTGCTTGAACCTGGGAAGCAGAGGTTGCAGTGAGCCAAGATCGTGCCACTGCACTCCAGCCTGGGCAACAAGAGCGAAACTCTGTCTCAAAAAAAAAAAAAAAAGATTTTAAGGGTTTATATAGCAGGCAAGAAATATGATCTTGTATGGGAAAACAGGAATTAGGGAAGGGCAAGGAAGAGGAGTTGGTCAATAGGAAGCAGGTGGCTGGTTAGGCAGTTATTTATTTATTTATTTAGAGACACAGTCTTACTCTGTCACCCAGGCTGCAGTGCAGTGGCGCGATCTTGGCTCACTGAAACCTCTGCCTCCTGGGTTCAAGTGATTCTTGTGCCTCAGCCTCTCAAGTAGCTGGGATTACAGGCATGCCACCATGCCTGGCTAATTTTTGTATTTTTAGGAGAGATGGGGTTTTGCCATGTTGGCCAGGCTGGTCTCAAACTCCTGACCTCAGGTGATCCGCCTGCCTCAGTCTCCCAAAGTGCTAGGATTACAGGTGTGAGCCACTGCACCCAGCATGATTAGGCAGTTATGATGGGTATGGGGTCTGGTAACATATTGTCCAGATGCAGTGACCTGTAAAGTTTCAGTTCCTTGATACTACCTGGGAGGCCTGATGGTTGGTTTCCTGAGAAAGGAACTAATCAATAGATCGGAGCAAGAACAGAGCTGTAGGGCCATAACCCCCGTGAACAGAGAAGACCAAGTGAGAAGTTCCCAGGAAGTCCCAAAAGGAGAGCAAGCGTAAACATGCACCCACAAGGGGGCGTGCATTTACTGTCTTTCAATTAAAAACAATTTTTTTTTTTTTGAGTCAGCGTCTTGGTCTGGTGTGCAGTGGTGCAATCACAGTTCACTGTAACCTCCAACTCCTGAGCTCAAGCGATCCTCCCGCCTCAGCCTTCCAAGTAGCTAGGACCACAGGCTCGTGCCACCATACCTGGCTAATTTTATTTTTTAATTTTAATGATTTTTTTTTTTTTGAGACAGGGTCTTGCTCTGTCACTCAGGCTGCAGTGCAGTGACATGATCATGGCTCACTGCAGCCTCAACCTCTTGGACTCAAGCAATCCTCCCATCTTAGCCTCCAAAGTAGCTGGGATCACAAGCATGTACCACCACACCTGGCTAATTTTTGTATTTTTTTGTAAGACATGGTCTCGCTGTGTTGCCTAGGCTGGTCTCCCATTCTGAGGCTCAAGAGCTCCACCTGCTTCAGCCCCTGCAAAGTGCTGGGATTACAGGTGTGAGCCACAGTGCCCAGCCCATTTGAGTATATTATTTGGATAAATATTTATTTTACACAGCTTTTTTTTGTAGAAATGGGGTCTTGCTATATTGCCCAGGCTGGTCTCAAACTCCTGGGCTCAAGCAATCCTCCCACCTCAGCCTCCCAAGTAGCTAGGACTACAGGTGTGCACTACCACACTTGGCTCTTTACCCACTTTTGCACTGAGTTGTTTGATTTGCAAATATTTTTTCCCATCCTGTGGATGGTCTTTTGTCTTTTCACTCTTTTTTTTTGAGCTGGAGTCTTGCTCTGTCACCCAGGCTGGAGTGCAGTGGCACAATCTCGGCTCACTGCAAGCTCCGCCTCTCGGGTTCAAATGAGGCTACTCCTCTTGAGTAGCTGAGATTACAAGCGCGTGCCACAATACCCAGATAATTTTTGTATTTTTAGTAGAGACAGTATTTCACCATGTTGGTCGGGCTGGTCTCGAACTCCTGACCTCGTGATCTCCCCGCCTCAGCCTACCTAAGTGCTGGGATTACAGGCGTGAGCCACCGCGCTACCGTGCTCGGCCTTTTTTTTTTTTGAGATGGAGTCTCGCTCTGTCGCCAGGCTGGACTGCAGTAGGGCGATCTTGGCTCACTGCAACCTCCACCTCCTGGGTTCAGGTGATTCTCCTGTCTCAGCCTCCCAAGTAGCTGGGACTAAAGGCGTGCTCCATCACACCCGGATAATTTTTGTATTTTTAGTAGAGACGGGGTTTCACCATGTTGGCCAGGATGGTCTCAATCGCTTGACCTCGTGATCCGCCTACCTGGGCCTCCCAAAGTGCTGGGATTACAGGCGTGAGCCACCACGCCTGGCCGAGTCTTTTCTTTTTAAATTATCTTTAAACTTCTTTTTTTGTTTGTTTTTTTGAGACAGCATCTCACTCTGTTGCCCAGGCTGAAGTGCAGTGGCATGACCATAGCTCCTTGCAGCCTTGAACTCCTGGGCTCAAGGGATCCTCCCACCTCAGCCTCCCGAGTAGCTGGGCCAACAGGTGCATGTCACCACTACTGGTTAATTTTTTTTTTTTTTTTTTTTTTTTGAGACGGAGTTTCACTCTATCACCCAGGCTGGAGTGCAGTGGCGTGATCTTGGCTCACTGCAAGCTCTGCCTCCCGGGTTCACGCCATTCTCCTGCCTCAGCCTCCCGAGTAGCTGGGACTACAGGCGCCCGCCACCACACCCGGCTAATTTTTTGTATTTTTAGTAGAGACGGGGTTTCATCGTGTTAGCCAGGATGGTCTCAATCTCCTGACCTTGTGATCCGCCCGCCTCAGCCTCCCAAAGTGCTGGGATTACAGGCGTGAGCCACTGCGCCTGGCCCACTCCTGGTTAATTTTTAAATATTCTGTAGAGATGGGATCTTCCTATGTTTCCCAGGCTGGGCAACATAACAACATAATAACATAACATAAAATAATTTTAAAGGTGATAGGCCGGGTGTGGGGACTCATGTCTGTAATCCCAGCATTTAGGGATGCTGAGGTGGAAGGATTGCTTGAGTCCCGGAGTTCGAGACTAGCCTGGGCAACATAGAGAGCCTCAGCCTCACCTGATCTCCCTTCCTTCTCCTCCCTGGGGTTCACGGCTGGCCACCAGCCTGTCCTGTCATTCCTGTCATCTGCCTGACTCCCTCCTGCACAGAGGTTCAACAGCAGGCCAGCTTCAGGTTCCTGCACCTCTGGCAAAACATCTTGCCTCTTTTTACTTGTCAAAATGATGACAGAATGACTTCAAAGATACATTCACAAAAGCCACCTTCCTATCACATCACTGAGGCTTCACCAGAGAGCTCACTACCCCAGGGCTGCGTACACCGTCGCCCTCACAGCAGGGTTCTAACTTTGCCTCCCCCATCGCCTGAGAGTGAGATGGAGAGCTCTGGGCAGGTGGACCCCCTCCAGATTAGTTCAGAAAGTCTGCATAACTACAATTGTTTTTTAAAAAAAACCTTGCAATGTGGGTATAAATTTTTGCCCCAGGACCAGGCACAGTTACTCATGCCTGTAGTCCCAGCACTTTGGGAAGCCAAGGCAGGTGGATCGCTGGAGGCCAGGAGTTCAAGACCAGCCTGGCCAACATGGCAAAAACCTGTCTCTGCTAAAAATACAAAAATCACGGCCTGGCGTGGTGGCTCATGCTTGTAATCCTAGCACTTTGGGAGGCCGAGGCCGGCAAATTGCCTAAGCTCAGGAGTTTGAGACCAGCCTGGGCAACATGGTGAAACCCTGCCTCTACTAAAAAAAAATACAAAAAATTAGCTGGGAGTGGTGGCGTGCACCTGTAGTCCCAGCTACTCAGGAGGCTGAGGCAGGAGGATTGCTTGAACCCAGGAGGTGGAGGTTGCAGTGAGCCGAGATCACACCAGCCTGGGCAACAGAGCAAGACTCCCTCTCCAAAAAAATTAATACTAATAACACAAAAATCAGCCAGGCATGGTGGCATGTGCCTATAATCCCAGCTACTTGGGTGGCTGAGGAATGAGAAGTGCTTGAACCCGGGAGGCAGAGGCTGCAGTGAGCCGAGATTGCACCATTGCACTCCAGTCTGGGTGACAGAGCGAGACCCTGGTCTCAAAAACAAACAAAACAAAACAAACAAACAAACAGATCAGGCGCAGTTGCTCACACCTGTAGTTCTAGCACTTTGGGAGGCCAAGGCAGGTGGATCATTTGAGGTCAGGAGTTCGAGACCAGCCTGGCCAACATGGTGAAACCCTGACTCTACTAAAAATACAAAAAAAATTAGCCAGAAGTGGCCAGGCGCGGTGGCTCACGCCTGTAATCCCAGCACTTTGGGAGGCCAAGGCGGGCAGATCATGAGGTCAGGAGATCGAGACCATCTTGGCTAACATGATGAAACCCCGTCTCTACGAAAAATGCAAAAAAAAAAAAAAAAAAAAAAAAAAAACCCGGGAGGCTGAGGCAGGAGAATGGCGTGAACCAGGGAGGCAGAGCTTGCAGTGAGCCAAGATTGCACCACTGCACTCCAGCCTGGGTGACAGAGCGAGACTCTGTCTCAAAAAAAAAAAAAAAAAAAAAATTAGCCAGGCGTAGTGGCAGGTGCCTGTAGTCCCAGCTACTTGGGAGGTTGAGGCAGGAGAATGGGGTGAATCCAGGAGGTGTAACTTGCAGTGAGCCATGATCGTGCCACTGCACTCCAGCCTGGGTGACAGAGCAAGACTCTGTCTCAAAAAAAAAAATTAGCTGGGAGTGGTGGCATGTGCCTGGAGTCCTAGGTACTTGGGAGGCTGAGGCAGGAGAATCGCTTGAACCTGAGAGGAGGAGGTTGCAGTGAGCCAAGATCATTCCACCGCACTCTCCCGTGCCTGGAAGACAGCAAGACTCCATCTCAAAAAAAAAAAAAAATTTCTTTTCCAAATACCACCTTTGTGCAAGAAACATCAATCTGAATCTGAATTCCCTTCTGCCAAGTAATTACAGTCATGCAGCACTTAACAATGGTAATATGTTCTGAGAAGTAAGTCCTATTTTATCATTGTGTGAACATCACAGACTGTACTTACACAACCCCAGATGGTATAGCCTACTACACGCCTAGGCTACAAACCTGCACAGCATGTTACTGTGCTGAATACTGTAGGCAGTTGTACCACAACAGCTAATATCTGTTCATGTAAACATATCTAAACATAGAGAAGGTTCAGTAAAAATACAGTATTATGATCTTATGCGACCACTGTCATATATGCAGTCCACTGTTGACCAAATCGTCTTTATGCTGTGCATGACCCCGTTGGGGTCCCCTCCCCTCCCCTGGCTGAGAAATGACCCAGGTCTTGCTTGGAGCAGAGCTTTGGCTTTGTGTCCCTTTTGGCCCACCACTGAGGGTCTGTCACTGCCCACACTCACAAGGCCCTAGAAGGGGCAGCTGAGATAGGACTCAAGGACATTAGTCAAGACTGGTGCCTAATTCTTTTTCTTATTTATTTATTTATTTATTTTTATTTTTATTTTTTTTGAGACAGAGTCTCACTCTGTCGCCCAGGCTGGAGTGCAGTGGTGCGATCTAGGCTCACTGCAAGCTCCGCCTCCCGGGTTTACTTACACCATTCTCCTACCTCAGCCTCCTGAGTAGCTGGGACTACAGGCGCCCCCCAACACGCCCGGCTAATTTTTTGTATTTTTAGTAGAGACAGGGTTTCACCGTGTCAGCCAGGATGGTCTCAATCTCCTGACCTCGTGATCTGCCCGCCTCGGCCTCCCAAAGTGCTGGGATTACAGGCGAGCCACTGTGCCCGGCCTTTATTTATTTTTTTGAGATGGAGTCTCGCTCTGTTGCCAGGCTGGAGTGCAGAGGCACGATCTCAGCTCACTGCAACCTCCACCTCCTGGGTTCAAGCAATTCTCCTGCCTCAGCCTCCCTAGTAGTGGGGACTACAGGCATGCACAACAACACCCAGCTAAGTTTTGTATTTTTAGTAGAGATGGGGTTTCACCATGTTGGCCAGGATTGTCTCGATCTCCTGACCTGATGATCTGCTCGCCTCAGCCTCCCAAAGTGCTGGGATTACAGAAGTGAGCCACCACGCCGAGCTGACTGGTGCCTAATTCTTAGGGTTCAGCCTCACTGGGTGCACTTTGTACTTGCTCCCAACTGAGGTCTTGCCACTGTTCTGGACTTGGTGAGGGAGGGGACACTGTTCCCACTGCATTGAGCCATGCCAACCACTGTCTACTCCCACTCCTTGTTGTGCCAGTGACATCCCACCAAGAGGAGTTCAAGTGTCTGTTTTTCCTCTGCTATCATACTTCTTGATATTTGCCAATAGTCTAGGGTAGAGGGGTTGGCTCATGGCCAAATCTAGCCCACTGCTAGTGTTTGTGCAGCTTGTGAGCTAAGAATGTTGGTTTTGTTTTTAATTTTTTTTTGAGACAGGATCTCACTCTGTCACCCAGGCTAGAGTGTAGTAGTGCGATCACGGCTCACTGCAGACTCAGTCGCCTGGGTTCAGGTAATCCTTCCACCTCAGCCTCCCGAGTAGCTGGGACTACAGGTGTGAGCCACCATGCCAGGCTAATTTTTAAATTTTTCTGTAGAGACAAGGGTCTCAGGCTGGTCTCTCAAGCAACCCTCTTGCCTTGGCCTCCCAAAGTGCTGGGATTACAGGTGTGAGCCACCGTGCCCAGCCAAGAATTTTTTTTTTTTTTGAGATGGAGTCTTGCTCTGTCACCAGGCTGGAATGCAGTGGCGTGATCTTGGCTCACTGCAGCCTCCGCCTCCCAGGTTCAAGCAATTCTCCTGCCTCAGCCTCCTGAGTAGCCAGGATTACAGGCGCCTGCCACCACACCCGGCTAATTTTTGTATTTTTAATAGAGACGGGGTTTCACCTTGTTGGCCAGGCTGGTCTTGAACTCCTGACCTCTTAATCCGCCCGACTCAGCCTCCCAAACTGCTGGGATTACAGGCACAAGCCACCACACCTGGCATTAGAGATCCTGTCTTACAAAAAAAAAAAGTACTGGGGGCGGTGGCTCATGCCTATAATCCCAGCACTTTGGGATGCCAAGGTGGGTGGATCACTTGAGGTCAGGAGTTCGAGACCAGCCTGGCCAACATGGTGAAACCCTGTCTCTACTAAAAATACAAAAATTAGCCGGGCATGGTGGTGGGTGCCTGTAATTCCAGCTACTTAGGAGACTGAGGCAGGAGAACTGCTTGAATCTGGGAGATGGAGTGTCTTGCAGTGAGCCGAGATTGCACCACTGCACTCCAGCCTGGGCAACAGAAGGAGACTCCATCTCAAAAATAAAAAGGTCTGAAGTAGATAGTGGCAATGGGTATACAACATTATGAATGTACTTAATGCTACTGACATACGCTTAAAAATGGTTAAATGGTAAGTTTTGTTTTTTAAAATCATAATTTAAAAAAATTACTTTAAAGAAAGAAGAAGTGGCTGAACCCTAGATCCCTTCCTCAACTCAAGCCGGATGGTGCTGCCCTTCTCCCACACTAGCAGATGATAGAGAAGAGAGTGTCTCTAGACTGGGGAGCACCAGGCAGTTAGGAGTCAGATTATCATCCGTAAAGCAGAATGATTACAGAGAAGTTTATATACTGAATATGTAGGCACTGCTCTTCTTCTCTAGGAAGGATCTAGAATGCCAGCAGCCAGAGTATACCTGCAGGCAGGAGATTGGCAGAGACCTCAAGAGAAAATAATAAACACATTGACATTGACATCGAGCAGAGTGGAGAAGGAGGTTCTAAAGGAAATGACCACTCAGATTATATGACACTGAAACTGTGCACAAGCCCCACTCAATGCCTACTACTGCCAATCAGTTTTCTAGGGCCTGACTCTTCTATATAAGGAGACAACCAATAATCAGCAGATATTAGAGAAATAAAGGTAACACGGTAAGCAGAGATGAAAACAACAATAACAAATCAGAGGAAATGTACATTCTGCATTAATATTCTCAGAGATATTAGAGAAGACATTACATCCATAAAGCAAGAACAGCATGCCTCAGGAATAAAAGGGGGAAAAAAATTCCAGAGAGCAATGTTAAAGCCTTGAAAAACGAAACATATGATAGCAGAAGTGAGAAACTCAATATAAGGGTTGGAAATAGAGTTGAAGAAATCTCCAGGAAGTAGAGCAAAATGACAGTAATGGAAAGTGTAAAGTGAAAGGGACCGGGTGCCGTGCTCACGCCTGTAATCCCAGCACTTTGGGAGGCCAAGGTGGGAGGATTACTTGAGGTCAGGAGTTCGAGACCAGCCTGGCCAACATGGTGAAACCCCGTCTCTACTAAAAATACAAAAATTAGCTAGATGTGGTGGTGCACATCTGTAATCCCAGCTACTCAGGAGGCTGAGGTGGGAGAATCGCTTGAACGCGGGAGGTGGAGGTCGCAGTGAGCCCAGATCGCGCCACTGCACTCCAGCCTGGGTGACAGAGCGAGACTCCATCTCAAAAGAAAAAAAAAAGAGACAGAGAGAGAGAATTTCCCATAAGTGAGGTACTATGTGTGTTTCCAGATTGAAACGGCCTGTCCCAGGGTGGCTAGCTGTCACAGAGCAAAGGGTCTCAAACCTTTTGGTCTCATGACGTCTTTTCACTCTTCAGTATTTTTGAGGATTCTAAAGAATTTTGCTCATGTTGGTTATATCTATTATGAAAGGAAAATAAAATCTTGGGACCCCAAACTCATTATGTCAAAGGGAAAGTTAAGCTTGGGAACCACAAAAACTGCCTTCCTTTCCCAAACGGACAGCTGTAATTTCACAGGCTTAGTTATGTAAAATGTAGATCTACTAAGCCCGAGACAGTGCATAGTTGACTCCCCCGACCCCTTTTCACATATAAAATGTAGAGTCACTGAGCTGCTAATCACAGCCTCACAACAATGTCACCACTTGCCGCCCTGCCTACCCTCCCGCCCGCTTTTTTCCCCTTTCCTCCCTCCCCTCCTGCTGCCTCTTTCCTCTTTGGAAAAAGCACAGGACACAGATCGTACTGTGACTTGTGTCTCTTTTTCCCTGGGCGTGTCCTCAACCTTGGCAAGATAAACCTCTAAATTGATTGAGATGCCTCAGTCACTTTTTGGTTCACACCATTAATATTTACCATGTGAGAAATTAAAACAGAGAAAATGTTTACATGTTTATTAATTTATTTAAAATAATATCATAAAACCATTACATGTTAACACAACTTTTTTTTTTTTTTTGAGAAGGTGAAGGTGTCTTGCTCTGTTGCCCAGGCTGGAGTGCAGTGGTGCGATCTTGGCTCACTGCAACCTGCCCCTCTCAGGTGCAAGCAATTCTTCTGCTTCAGCCTCTCAAGTAGCTGGGATTATAGGCGCATGCCACCAAGCCCAGCTAATTTTTTTTTTTTTTTTTTTTGAGACAGAGTCTTGCTGTCGCCCAGGCTGGAGTGCAGTGGCGCGATCTCTGCTCACTGCAGGCTCTGACCGCTGGGTTCACGCCATTCTCCTGCCTCAGCCTCCTGAGCAGCTGGGACTACAGGCGCCCGCCACCTTGCCCAGCTAATTTTTTGTATTTTTAGTAGAGACGGGGTTTCACCATGTTAGCCAGGATGGTCTCGATCTCCTGACCTCATGATCCGCCCGCCTCGGCCTCCCAAAGTGCTGGGATTACAGGCGTGAGCCACCGCGCTCAGCCAGCCCAGCTAATTTTTATATTGTTAGTAGAGATGGGGTTTCATTATGTTGGTCAGGCTGGTCTCGAACTCCTGATCTCAAGTGATCTTCCCACCTCAGTCTCCCAGCGTTGAGATTACAGGCATGAGCCACTGTGCCCAGCCAACACAACATACTTTTAATGAAAAATAACTACATTTTTCCAAACCAAAAAGAAAGTGAAAACAGTGGTATTGTTTTGTATTTTTTGCAAATCTCTTCAATGTCTGGTTTAATATTCTGGTTTAATTCCCATATCTGCTTCTATACTCAACCTGTTTCAACATCACATGTCACAAACAGCCAGGCGCAGTGGCTCACACCTATAATCCCAGCACTTTGGGAGGTGAAGGCGGGAGGATCACTTGAGGCCAGGAGTTGGAAGACCAGTCTGGGCAACATAGCAAGACCCCTCTGTCTGTATAAAAAACAAAATAAAAAAATCACATGTCATGTAGCCTCTGGAAAATCCCACTGTACACTCATGAAAGACAAATAATATCTTTTTTTTTTTTTTTTGAGACAGTGTCTTGCTCCATCACCCAGGCTGGAGTGCAGTGGTGAGATTTCAGCTCACTGCGATCTCTGCCTCCCGGATTCAAGCAATTCTCCTGCCTCAGCCTCCTCCTGAGTAGCTGGGATTACAGGCATGCATCACCACACCCAGGTAATTTTTGTATTTTTAGTAGAGACTGGGTTTCACCATGTTGGCCAGGCTGGTCTGAAACTCCTGACCTCATTATCCGTTTGCCTTGGCCTCCCAAAGTGCTGAGATTATAGGCGTGAGCCACCGTGCCCAGCTGACAAATAACATCTTAATATTACTGTGAACCTAGTGTAGACTTTATGGATACTTCGAAAGGACCGCACTTTGGAAACCACAGAGTTAAACAATATCAAGTCTCATTGGCTTCATGCAATAAAAATGTACTCCAATGAAGACTGGCCAGCTTCCCATGGAGAGCTGGCTTTTTCCATCATGCTGCAAATTATACCATCTGGAATGCGTGGTTTCCAAGTTTACTGAGAGAGAGGAGAAGGGGGCTGGTGAATCAGGTGGGATGCTTTTAAGGGTAGGGCCTGAGCCAGGCACACTGGCTCATGCCTATATGACATCAGCTATTAGGGAGGCTGAGGTGGGAGGATTGTTTGAGCACAGGAGGTTGAGGCCGCAGTGAGTCATGATCACAGCACTGCACTCCAGCCTGGGTGACAGAACAAGACTCAGACCCTTAAATAAAAAAAAGACTAGGGCCTAGAGGTGGGGCATGTCACTGCTGCCCATATTTATTGGCCAGACCTCTGTCACTAGACCTCACTTTAACTGCAAAGGGCCTGGGAAATGTCATCTTCCTGTGTGTCCAGGAAGAGAATTGGGTGTGGTGAACACTTAGCATCTGCTCCACCCCTGGGGTGATCGTGGCGCTCACATGATCCTGTGACCGGAAGCCTCCACAGGGTCACTTCATGAACATTTCTCATGTTTCTGCAGCATTTTCAAACAGTTGCCCTGTTAGTGACAGCAGTTATAACAGGTGACTTTGACTTCGAGCATTTGTCCCATTCAAATTAATTTTTCTATTTTAATTATAAAAGTAATACATGTTCACACACACAAAGCATCATTTCAATGATCAGAGGGACAAAAGAGAAAGATAAACATTACACCCCACGGAACCTCCTTGAACTGTGTCACCACCCGCGAGAAGCATAGTGAATTCTCTCAAAAAGTTTCTTTGCATCTCTAAGCTTACATCTACATCTATTTTTTGGAATGCAGTTGGGGTCATATTATGCATACTGTTCTATAAATCCAGAAGGAGGGGCATTAAGTAGACAAGATGATATGCAGAAGCAGATGGAAGGTAGAAAAACTCCTCTGCATGAATTCAGGGCTCCCTCTGGCTGAAAGAAGAAAAAGAAGAGCGTGGCTGGGGATGTGGCCGTAGAGCAATGACAGTCAGGCCTAGCCTCCCAGCAGCACGCAGGAGAGGCAGCCAGACCCCCAGATGGACTGCCCAGTCCTCACAGGCAGATAGGGTGTGGACAGCCTCACAAAAATGCCTGGGTCCCCAGCACTGCAGAGTCTTCAGCAAGTTGCTGGGCCTAGAGTCGTGACGACTAGGCATGGTGGCCTTCTCAGTGGTCATCTGTGAGGACACATAACCATGGACTAATTCCCCTCCTACCCTCTGCGTGGCATAACCCTGAACAGAGAACAAACACAAGAATAAACCTAGTGCCAGGAGTGGAACCCTGCCTGTTTTTGTATAACCCACAAGTCAAGAATGGTTCCTTCCTCCCTTCCTTCCTTCCTTCCTTCCTTCCTTCCTTCCTTCCTTCCTTCCTTCCTTCTCTTTCTTTCTTTCTTTTCTTTCTTTCAGAGGGTGTCTTGTTCTGTCGCCCAGGCTGGAGTGCAGTGGTGTGATCTTGGCTCACTGCAACCTCCGCCTCCTGGGTTCAAGCGATTCTCCTGCCTCAGTCTCCCAAGTAGCTGGGATTACAGGCATCTGCCACCACACCTGGCTAATTTTTGTATTTTAGTAGAGACAGGGTTTCACTATGTAGGTCAAGCTGGTCTTGAACTCCTGACCTCAAATGATCCATCCGCCTCGGTCTCCCAAAGTGCTGGGATTACAGGCGTGAGCCACTGTGCCCAGCCTTATTGATTGATTGATTGAGACAGGGTTTCATTCTGTCATGCAGGCTGAGTGCAGTAGTGGGATCACAGCTCACTGCAGCCTCAACCTCCTGGGCTCAAGGGATCCTCCAGCCTCAGCCTCCCAAGGATTTTTTTTTTTTTGAGTCGGAGTCTTGCACTCTCGCCCAGGCTGGAGTGCAGTGGCGCAATCTGGGCTCACTGCAAGCTCCGGCTCCAGGGTTCAAGCCATTCTCCTGCCTCAGCCTCCTGAGCAGCTGGGACTATAGGCGCCCGCTACCATGCCCGGCTAATTTTTTGTATTTTTAGTAGAGACAGGGTTTCACTGTGTTAGCCAGGATGGTCTCAATCTCTTGATCTTGCGATCTGCCCGCTCGGCCTCCCAAAGTACTGGGATTACAGTCATGAGCCACCATGCCTGGCATTTTTTTTTTTAAACCAACTAAGAAGCACTGAAGTTTTTCTAAAGTTTTTACATTTCTCTCCTTCTCCCTCCATCTCTCTCTCTCTTTCTCTCTCTCTCTCTTTTTCCAAGATATGGTCTCCCTCTGTTGTCCAGGCTGGAGTGCAGTGAGCTCTTGGCCTCAAATGATCCTCCTGCCTCAGCCTCCCAAAGGGTAGGGACTACAGGTGCGCACCACCACACTCAGCTAATTTAAAATTTTTTTTGTAGAGATAGGGTCTCCTGATGTTGCCCAGGCTGCGTCTCCAACTCCTGGGTTTAAGTCATCTTCCTGCCTTGGCCTCCCAAAGGGCCAGGATTACAGGTGTGAACCACAATGAAAAAAAATCGAATGGAGGCTATTTTGTGACACATTAAAGTTATCTAAAATTCTAATTTCAGTGTGCAGACATGGAGTTTTATTGAAATGTAGCCTGGTTCATCTGTTACATGGTGCCTGTGTCTGCTTTTGGGTTCCAACAGCAGAGTCGAGTTGTTGGAACAGAGATCGTTAAGTGGTGCTCTCGTCACTTTTCTTTGCTGCTCAGTGCACTATAAATTGCAGTTTTGGGCCGGGTGTGGTGGCTCATGCCTGTAATCCCAGCACTTTGGGAGGCCGAGGTAGGCGGATCACCTGAGGTCAGGAGTTGCATTCCAGCCTGACCCACATGGTGAAACCCTGTCTCTATTAAAAATACAAAAATGGGCGTGGTGGCGGGCGCCTGTAATCCCAGCTACTCAGGAGGCTAAGGCAGGAGAATCACTTGAACCCGAGAGGCAGAGGGTGTGGTGAGCCGAGATCGTGCCATTGCACTCCAGCCTGGGCGTCAAGAGTGAAACTCCATCTCAAAAAAAAAAAAAAAAAAAAGAAAGAAGAAGAAGAAAAGGGACAAGAGTCAGTCATTGTACTGGGGACCTGCCTTATGCTGGAGCCTAGAGATCTTAGGGCTTTCCTGACTTTCCAAGGATGGGATTCAGTATGGCAAAGGCAGAGTGGGATACAAGTGAGTGGGATGGGGGAATGGAAAAGGATTAACTAGGCTGCTCGTAGGGCCTTAGACAAAGGTGCTTCCAGGTCTGGTCAGCTGCTTGGGGAAGCCCACGAGGGCACCACGTGGCCCTCCCATTCGATAACATCCCTGTTCCTTTAGTCATGCCAGCATCGAAGCATGGACTGGATGGACTCTTGTTATCATCATGAGGACTGCAGAGCACATGACATCCAAGGACACAGCTGAAATCTCCATGCCACCCATCACTTTATCTTGGTGGCAGCAGGAATGAGGACCTAATAGGAAATCAGCTCACCCAGGCAACCCCATGCAGAAGGTTTTCCCACTTTTCCCAACAACCACCAGTTCTGAAGCCTATATCCACCTATTTGTTCAAGACATCCTACCTGCTTTCCCTTCTTTCTTTCCTTTTTTTTTTTCTTTTTTTTCTTTTTTTAGATGGAGTCTTGCTCTGTCACCCAGGCTGGAGTGCAGTGGCGTGATCTTGGCTCACTGCAACCTCTGCCTCCTGGGTTCAAGCGATTCTCCTGCCTCAGCCTCCCGGGTAGCTGGGACTACAGGTGTGCACCACCACACCCAGCTATTTTTTTTTTTTTTTTGAGATGGAGTTTCACTCTTGTCTCCCAGGCTGGAGGGCAATGGCATGATCTCAGCTCACTGCAACCTCCGCCTCCCAGGTTTAAGCGATTCTCCTGCCTCAGCCTCCTGAGTAGCTGGGATTACCAGCATGTGCCACCACCATGCCCAGCTAATTTTGATATTTTTAGTAGAGACGGGGTTTCACCATGTTGGCCAGGCTGGTCTTGAACTCCTGACCACAGGTGATCCACTCACCTTGGCCTCCCAAAGTGCTGCGATTACAGGCGTGAGCCACTGTGGCTGGCCCCGGCTAATTTTTAAATATATATATATATTTTTATAAGAGACAGGGTTTCACCACGTTGGCCAGGCTGGTCTCCAACTCCTGACCTCAAGTGATCTGCCCGCCTTGGCCTCCCAAAGTGCTGTGATTACAGGCATGAGCCACCGTGCCTGGCCCCTTCTTTTTTTCTTGCCTTTCCTCATCAGCTTGGACCCCAGGGTCGAGACCTACAACCTCCCTCTGGGTCATTATCTAGGGCGCCACGCCCAGTGGTAGTATGTGTCCCTCCTGTCTATGACATGCCTGATCGGGGTCCACCTCATGTCCCATTCTCTCTCATACTCCATTATCAGAAGGATGAAGTGCCAGGGAATAGGCAGCAGGTGGCCTAGTGCCTCATCACCCTGTGATATCCACGGATCTGCTGTAACCTCAGCCTTCAGTTGGGGGTTGAGCATGGGGTGATGAGGGTGCATTCATAGTCCAAAAAGCAGAATCGTATCCTAAAGTGGTGACTCAGCTTGGCCCCGATCAGGCCAGCAGCATCTGGGCTGTGCAGTATTTGGTGGAACCAGTGATTTCTATGTCATGTGTCTGCTGCCAAGGGAATAAGGGGAGGGAGGATCAGGCAAGGGCCTGAGGCCAGCTCTACCTCCGCTCCACGTGCTGGCCCAGAATAGACCCTGCCCCTGGTCTGATGCTCTTCCTCCATCCCCAGGGTCCTCAGGCAAGGGGGGAAAATGAGCAGGGCCAGGTTGGGGAGGGAGTCTGGCCCCAGTGCTCTTGACACTTGCTCCCCAGCTGAGAAAAGTAGACTTTTCTGTGAAATGAGAATATCATCATCTTGGTTGCCAGGTTTAGATTTGCCAAGAATGGGAGGCTGAGGCCTTGTTCCTTCTTGTCTGCACCCCCTCTCCTCTGTCCTAGGCCTTTGGATCACTGCTGAGGAAGGCTTCCCAAGCCCACCCCCAGAAAGAACTGAGCTTGGCCAGGTGCAGTGGCTCATGCCTGTAATCCCAGCACTTTGAAAGGCTGAAGCAAGAGGATTGCTTGAGCCCAGGAGTTCAAGAGCCTGGGCAACATAGCAAGATCCTGTCCTTAAATTAAAAAATTAAAAAAATATATATATATACACATATATATGTATATAAATCACACCCTTGCCTGATCTTCCCCCCAACCTTATTCCCTTGGCAACAGACACATGACAAAAAAAAAAAAAAAAAATGTAATCCCAGCACTTTGGGAGGCTGAAGCAGGTGGATCACCTGAGGTCAGGAGTTTGAAACCAGCCTGACCAACATGGTGAAACCCCATCTCTACTAAAAATACAAAATTAGCTGGACATAGTGGTGTGTTCCTGTAATCCCAGCTACTCAGGAGGCTGAGGCAGGAGAATCACTTGAATCCAGGAGGCAGAGTTTGCAGTGAGCCGAAATCGTGTTATTGTACTCCAGTTTGGGCAACAAGAGCGAAACTCCATGTCAAAAAAAAAAAAAAGGCCAGGTGCAGTGGCTCACACCTGTAATCCCAGCACTTTGGGAGGCCGAGGCAGGCAGATCATAAGGTCAGGAGATTGAGACCATCCTGGCTAACACGGTGAAACCCCATCTCTACTAAAAATACAAAAAGTTAGCGGGGCGTGGTAGTGTGCGCCTGTAGTCCCAGCTACTCGGGAGGCTGAGGCAGGAGGATGGCGTGAACCCGGGAGGCAGAGCTTGCAGTGAGCTGAGTTCACACCACTGCACTCCAGCCTGGGTGACAGAGCGAGACTGTCTCAAAAAAAGAGAAAGAAAGAGAAAGAGAGAAAGAAAGAAAGAAAGAAACAAAGAAAGAAAGAAAGAGAAAGAAAGAAAGAAAGAGAAAGAAAGAGAAGGAAGGAAGGAAGGAGAGAAAGAGAGAAAGAAAATAAAGAACTGAGCTGGGTATAAGCCACTGTCTTCAACCTTTGCAGCACTACAGGCTCCACGACAGAAGTTCTGAACTGGGACTGTTCAGACAATGTGTCTTGTCTTACCACTGTAGTAAGGTGACAAGAGCAGGAGGACCTGGGACTTGGTGTATTTGGGGCCTCCCTGGGTTGGCCACAGCTCTTTCCAGCTCATTCCTCTTGTAGGCTGCCCTGAACTTGCTAACCCAGGGCCAGACTCTGGCCTATGATGAGGAAGCCATCCTGTGTGCTGGCACTCACCCTGGCTGTTCCAGTTTGTACCTTGGGAGTCAGTTTTCTGACCCCCAATGTTATGTCCGAGCTGGAATCTGAGGACAGGGCTGCTCAGTTGGGTTCTCAGGAGCCTGGTGAAGATATCAGGTCCAATGGGGCCTATGACCTTGAACTCCATTTTTTCAGGGCTGTCAATAACAGGAGGAGCATAGGTTGTCATTGGGTGAAGTTGCCCAAGATGGTTGCCTAGAAGGAGTTTAGGGGGTTGGATCCTGGGGTCCAGGCCACAGATGGAGGCTGCAGAGAGTGGAACTTGGGAAGCCAATGCTGGAAAGGTGGGAGACTCTGGAGGGAGGAGTGAGGGGTGCTCTAGAAAAGGTGATGGGTTGGAGGAATCCATAGGAATCCCTGGGGTGTCCACATAAGTGTCATCTCCTGACATGGGGAAGTGGTGGGCGGCATTCAGACCCAGCTTCTCTGGACCCTTCCTTGACTTTGGTTCACCCTGCAAGAACGGCTGTGGGCCGGCCTGTGGCCAGGTGGTCTTAGCTGGACCACGAGGGCTGTGTGCTTTGCAGGCCCCAGTAACAGTGACAAAATCCACTCAGGACATGCTGAAGGCAATAAGGTGATGGCTGAGCTCACAGAAAAAGAGGCGGGGGCCTTCCTGGACTAGGAAGGCTGAGTCATCTCCTGGTGGGTATCTCCAAGGAGTGGACCAGACCACAGGAGCCCCAAAAGACCCAAATTCTTTGTGTTCAATATCCAGCCTTCACATCAACCCTGCTCCCTCCACCCTCAGGTTCCTAGTAAGCCCTAAGCATTTGCACCAGGCTCTGGCATGCAGTAAGTGCTCAGGACATATTTTAAGATAAAGGAATGAGCGCTGCCTCCTCACTGGGTTACAAGGGCCAGCACCTATTTGGTGTCCCCGGAGCTGAGTGTCAGGCCGCTTATTCCTCTGCCTCTAACATCCCCAGCAGCCCTTCCCACTAATTGGCTGCAGGCCTCAGCCATCATCTAGTACCAGAAAGACCTTGGGCTTTGGAGTTAGAAATGGTGGGTTAGGGCAGAGATTCTCAAAGCTCAGTCACATCAGAGCCACCTGAAAGGTCTGTTAAAACTCTAGCAGTTGGCCGGGCGCGGTGGCTCACATCTGTAATCCCTGCACTTGGGGAGGCCGAGGTGGGCAGATCACGAGGTCAGGGGTTCAAGACCAGCCTGGCTAATACAGTGAAAGCTCGTCTCTACTAAAAAACACAAAAATTAGCCGGGCATGGTGGCTCGTGCCTGTAGTCCCAGCTACTCGGGAGGCTGAGGCAGGAGAATCGCTGGAACCTGGGAAGCGGAGGTTGCAGTGAGCCGACTGCACTCCAGCCTGGGCGACACAGTGAGACTCCATTTCAAAACAAACAAACAAACAAACAAACAAACAAATAAACAAACAAACTCTAGCAGCTGAGCCCTACCCCAGGAGTTTGTGATTCATTATGTTGGGGCAGAGCCAGACTTAACATTCTCCCAGGTTCCTACCTTAGGCTGATGCTGTTGGTGTGGGCGCCACATTTTGGGGGACAAGCATGCTTAGACACACGTGGAACAGACTCTTGGTGTCCACTGCTGGTATCTGCCTCTGATGTGTCTGGGGCTTTCTGAGCTCACTCTACAAGTTGGTCAGAAGTGCTAGGAATTAACTCTCCCCCAACAACCCTCCAAGGGACTGAGACAGGGTTGCTGTATATCTACTCACCTTCCTTCTGCCTTGGGTGGAACTTCTCTGAGACATGCATTCTGCACTGCAGCCCAGAGTTCCCCACCCACACCCCGGGGGGACCAGGCATCCCTGGTGGAACCCTGCTTATGACCCACTTTATAGTGGCTGTCTTCCCTCCCTGTATTTTTGTACGCTTGTTCTTTGTATCCTCTTTTATTTCCTTATTTATTTTTGAGACAGGGTCTTGCTCTGTCGCCCAGACTGAGTGTAGTGGCATGCTCACGGCTTACTGCAGTCTTTTTTTTTTTGAGATGGAGTCTTGCTCTGTCGCCCAGGCTGGAGTGCAGTGGTGCGATCTCAGCTCACTGTAAGCTCTGCCTCCCAGGTTCAAGCCATTCTCCTGCCTCAGCCTCCTGAGTAGCTGGGACTACAGGCGCCCGCCACCACACCCGGCTAATTTTTTTGTATTTTTAGCAGAGACAGGGTTTCACCATGTTAGCCAGGATGGTCTTGATCTCCTGACCTCATGATCTGCCTGCCTCGGCCTCCCAAAGTGCTGGGATTATAGGCTTGACCCACCGTCCCCGGCTGGCTTACTGCAGTCTTGACCTCCTAGGCTTAAGCAATCCTCCCACCTCAGCCTCCCTAATAGCTGGGACTGCAGGTATATGCCACAATGCCAGGCTATTTTTTTTTTGAGACAGAGTCTCGCTCTGTCACCCAGGCTGGAGTGGCAGTGGCACGATCTCAGCTCACTGCAACCTCTGCCTCCCAGGTTCAAGTGAGCCTCCTGCCTCAGCCTCCCAAGTAGCTAGGATTACAGGTGCACACCACAACACCTGGATAATTTTTGTATTTTTAGTAGAAATGAGGTTTCATTCACCGTGTTGGCCAGGCTGATCTCAAACTCCTGACCTCAAGTGATCCAGCCATGTCAGCCTCCCAGAGTGCTGGGATTACGGGCGTGAGCCACTGCGCCCAGCCTAAGTTTTGTAATTTTTATAGACAGGATTTCCCCATGTTGCCCAGGCTGGTTTTGAACTCCTGGGCTCAGGCAATCTGTCCACCCTGGCCTCCCAAAGTGTTGGGATTACAGGCGTGAGCCACCATGCCTGGCTTGTATCCTCTTAATAAACTTCCTGTGCTACAATGTTTCTCTCAAGGTTTTCTGAAGTGGGAACTCAAACTAAGACAATGTCTCTGCCTCTTGTTTGTCTATGACTATGGTCAGGTTCATGCCATTGCACTTGATCTTAGCCAAAAGGCCAAGAAACGACAGGTTCATGCCATTGTTCTGGGCCTCCATTCATTCTTCTGTGAAGTGGAGAGAAGTCCACCAACGTTCTCATTGACTTGCAGTAACAGCACAATGGGTATGAGCATTGCAGAGCAGGGACTCACTGGGGCTCTGCAAGTATGGAGGAGGAAACTCATTTCTTTTTCTTTTTTGACGTAGTTTCTCTCTTGTCACCCAGGCTGGAGTGCAATGGTGTGATCTCAGTTCACTGCAAGCTCTGCCTCCTGGGTTCAAGCGAGTTTCCTGCCTTAGCCTCTCAAGTAGCTGGGATTCCAAGCACATGCCACCACGCCCGGCTAATTTTTGTATTTTTAGTAGAGACGGGGCTTTACCATGTTGGCCAAGCTGGTCTCAAACTCCTGACCTCGAGTGATCTGCCAGCTTTGGCCTCCCAAAGTGCTGGGATTACAGGTGTGAGCCACCGCACCCGGCCTAATAACATTTTTTATTGGGAAAATTTACATGATATAAAATTCACTATTTTAACCATTTTAAAGGGTACAGTCCAATGGTTTTTGTATATTCACGATGTTATTCAACCATCACCAAGACCTATTTGGAGAACATTTGACGTTTTTTAGTTGTTGCAACTAAAGAGGTGTGGTGCTACTGACACCTAGTGGGCAGAGAACAGAACTGCTGTTAAACTTCCCACCAGAAAGAATTATGTGGGCCTGGGGTTGCTGGTAATCCCAACACTTTGGGAGGCAGAGGTGGGAGAATCACTTGAGTCCAGGAGTTCGAGACCGGCCTGGGCAACAAAGTGAGACGCCATCTTTACAAAAAATACAAAAAATTAGCCAGGCGTGGCAACGTGGGCCCGTGGTCCCAGCTACTCGCCTGGGAAGGGGAGGTTGCAGTGAGCCATGATTGCACCACTGCACTCCAGCCTGGACAACAGAGCAAGATCCTGCCTCAAAAAAAAAAAAGAAAAGGAAAATTATCTGCACCAAAATGTTAACAGTAGAGGTTGAGAAACCTTGCTCTACACAATGAAAACACCATCACCACACCAACAGTAATTCAGCAGTATCACCCTGACTTGTTCCAAGAATGCCATTTTACCATGTTTTTTTCTTTTTTTTGAGACGGAATTTTGCTCTTGTTGCCCAGGCTGGAGTGCAATGGTGCGATCTCGGCTCACTGCAACCTCTGCCTCCCGGGTTCAAGCAATTTTCCTGCCTCAGCCTCCCGAGTAGCTGGGTTTACAGGCATATGCCACCACACCCAGCTAATTTTGTATTTTTGGTAGAGATGGGGTTTGTTGGTCAGGCTGGTCTCAAACTCCCGACCTCAGGTGACCCGCCCACCTCAGCCTCCCAAAGTGCTGGGATTACAGGCGTGAGCCACCACGCCCAGCCCATTTTAGCATTCTTATTTTAGTCCAGGAGCCAAGCAAGGTTCATGAATTGGATTTGGTTATGTCTCTCTAGTGTCTTTTAATATAGAAGAGTATCCTCTGCCCCACACTCAGCCTGTTTGTTTTTCATGTCATTGATTTTCTTTTTAGGAGTTTAGGCCAGGCCACTTTTCTAGTATATTCTGGATTTACCTGATTGCTTCTTCAAGATTGGATTCATGGTAAATACTTTTGTCAAGAATACTACTTTGGTGATTTTTGCATCACATCAGGAGGCCCATCATATAAGATTGCTGTGCTATTTATGATGTTGAAACTGGAAGATAACATAGTTCAGAAGACAGAATCCGGTGCAGCCTCCCCCTCCCCTTCTCTTCCAAGTATGGTGTCCAGGCAGCTACTGTAGTTTGTCTACCCTTTCTGAAAAGTAGCGAGCTGGGAGAGGTAGTGCATGCCTGTAGTCTCAGCTACTCAGGAGGCTGAGGTAGGGAGATTACTTGAACCAGGGAGTTCAAGGCTGCTGTGTTATGCACATCAGCCTGGGCTACACAGTGAGACTATCTCAAAAAAAAAAAAAAAAAGTGAAAAACAGTGAAAAAGTCAGGGTAGCCTGAGGCAGATAACACTCAGCCAGCAGGAAGTCTTCAGACCCTCCTCTCTTCTCTCTTTTTTTTTTTTTTGAGATGGTGTCTTGCTCTGTCGCCCAGGCTGGAATGCAGTGGTGTAATATTGGCTCACTGCAACCTCTGCCTCCTGGACTCAAGCAATTCTCCTGCCTCAGCCTCCTGAAAAGCTGGGACCATAGGCATGTGCCACCACACTGGCTAATTATTTTGTACTTTTAGTAGAGACAGGGTTTCACCATGTTGGCCAGGCTGGTCTCGAACTCCTGACCTCAAGCCATCTGCCCATCTTGGCTTCCTGAAGTGCTGGGATTACAGGCGTGAGCCACTGCACCCAGCCTTCTCTTCTCTTTATTACAGCTGTAAGAGGCCTCACCTTTGGGCCGGGCGCGGTTAGGAAGTCCTGATCATGAGGTCAGGGGCTCGAGGCCAGCCTGACCAACATGGTGAAACCCCGTCTCTACTAAAAATACAAAAAAAATTAGCCGGGCGTGGTGATGCACATCTGTAATCCCAGCTACTCAGGAGGCTGAGGCAGGAGGATTGCTTGAATTCAGGAGGGGGAGATTGCGCCACTGCACTCCAGCCTGGGCAACAGAGGGAGACTCCGTCTCAAAAAAAAAAAAAAAAAGGTCTCACCTTCAAAGACGGTTTCCTTTGCCAACACCAGGGAGTAGGCTCCAGCTTGGGTTGCTGAGAGGACATGGGAGGACTCCTGGGACTTCTTCAGCTGTTACTTGGTTCCCAGGGAGAAAAAAAACGAGGACAGAAGTGAGCAGAATCCCTTGAGACTAGAACCAGGAAGCTAAGGGTGTGGGACAGTGAGGGTTGGGGGCTGTGCTGCTGGAAACTTCAGGGCCTGATAGGATTCCTGTCATGAACAACTCTGCAAAAGCCACACTGAAGTTACCCCCTATCTTCCTTCTCTTTAGGAAGTAACTTCCTCTTCTCTCCACCTTTAGGAACCCCACCTACAGACCGTCTCCTCCAGGAAACCTAGCAGTGCTGCAGGAGGAAGGAACTCTTTACTTCTGGTCTCAAGGCACTTCAGGCTTGAACCACCATGAAGGCAGAAATTCCATCCAGTTACCCTGGAAGTGGGAAACTGACAACCTGCATGGTATTTTTTGAAGCTAGACATGTAAACATCATTTAAAAGTTCTGTTTTCTTGGCTCACGCCTGTAACCCCAGCACTTTGGGAGGCCAAGGCAGGCAGATCATGAGGTCAGGAGATTGAGACCATCCTGGCTAACACGGTGAAACCCTGTCTCTACTAAAAATTCAAAAAATTAGCCGGGTGTGGTGGTGGGCGCCTGTAGAACAGCTACTCGGGAGGCTGAGGCAGGAGAATGGCGTGAACCTGGGAGACAGAGCTTGCAGTGAGCCGAGATCATACCACTGCACTCCAGCCTGGGTGACAGAGTGAGACTCCGTCTCAAAAAAAAAAAAAAAAAAAACTTCTGTTTTCTCTCTTTTCTTTAAAAACCTGAAGCTCTTAGCTGGGTGTGGTGGCACATGCCTGTAATCCCAGCTACTCGGGAGACTGAGGCAGGAGAATTGCTTGAACCCAGGAGGTGGAGGTTGCAGTGAGCCAAGATCACGCCATTGCGCTCCAGCCTGGGCAACAGAGCGAGATTCCATCTTAAAAAAAAAAAGTCTGAAGCTCTGGCAAACCTGGGCCTACATCTCTGCCTGCCATCAATGGCTTCTCCCTTCAGGCCAAACTCACACTCTTCAAACTGTTATTAAAATACCACAGGTTTGGTCTAGGTCATGCTGCTCACCACACAGAAAGCCAATCACTGAGACAATTATTGCCAAGGAAGAAGGCTTTAATCAGGTGCTGCAGGTGAGAAGACGGGAGATCAGTCTCAAATCCATCTCCCTGATGGACTAAAATTAGGAGTTTATATAGCAGGGAAGAAATGTAATTGTGTGTGGGAAAACAAATGCAAGGGGTAAGGAAGCAAATCATGATGAATGAGGGCCCTTGAGTCTCATTGTCTGGATGGGATGATCTGGTGGGTTTCAGTTCTTTGATACTTTTTGAGAGGACTGGGGATCCTTTCCTGAGAGGGGAACTCAGATAAAACAAATGTAAGTTTCAAGCTTTAGGATCAGAAGGGTTGATTTCTATGTTTATCTAAAAAAGCTGTCTATGGGACTATTGGGTTGGTTTCAAAACTTCCCCAATATTGAGTCAGAGTGTGGTCACTGTTAATGTTGAAATACAGAACTAATCTTTTGTTTCCGAAAAAAAGTATGACAGGCTGGGCATGGTAGCTCATGGCTGTAATCCTACCACTTTGAGAGGCCGAGGCGGGTGGATCACCTGAAGTCAGGAGTTCAAGACCAGCCTGGCCAACGTGGTGAAACCCCGTCTACACTAAAAATACAAAAATTAGCTGGGTGTGGTGACACACGCCTGTAATCCCAGCTACCTGGGAGGCTGAGGCAGGAGAATTGCTTGAACCCAGGAGGGGTTGCAGTGAGCTGAGACTGTGCCACTGCACTCCACCTGGGCGACAGAGCCAGACTTCATCTCAAAAAAAAAAAAAAAAGTATGAAAATAAAAGAGACGCCAAAGGGCCATGTGCTTCAAGGAAGATGAGAAATGGCATAATTGTGTATGTATGTGTGTGTGTGTGTGTGTGTGTGTGTGTCATTGAAGAAATATTCTTACGTATTTATTATTCAAAGTCAATCTGTGCTGAAAAATACAACTCCAGGTGTCATTATTTCTGAGCATAGTGACCAGGGGGTCATTACAGGGTCAGACTCCCCAGTATGACTCTTAGCTCTACCGCTTGCAAGCTATTGACCTCAGACAAGACTGTGACAATATCCAGATGCCTCTGTAGTTTAAACTTCTCTGGACTGCTCAAATATAGCCCGACTGCTATCTTAGCAAGAAAACACCCTGTACACGTGGCTTTCAAGGCTGTACTAAAGAAAACATGAAATCCCATACCCCAAATTATTCTTTCTGGGATGAGAATGTGCCCAAAGTCAATACTAGCCCAAGCCAAAAGCCAAATCTGGCTCCTATGGATAGGTTTCTGGCCCTGACTTTGGCAGACGGTGCTGGCCCATGTAACCTACTCTATCCCAAAGGCCACAGCAGGGGGAAGGCTCTGGAGGTCAGAACTTCTGTGAGAGTCACAGGCTGACCTTGGGGATGCTCACAGCCTGGGAGAGCTCAGCTTAGGTCAAGTGAGGACCATCAGACCCTGTCCAGATCAGAGTAGCTCACTGAATTCTCCAGCCACAGCCTTCAGCAGTAGGTGCCAGCAGGATTTTCAAAACCAGGACCAGGGAATTTGGAGACAAAGGTGACTTTCTCCTATAGGATGCTGAGGGAGGAGAAAAGGAATAAAGCAGTTGGGCAGACAGCTACGGCTAGTCCTTGGTAAAATTCTTTTGAAAAATCAAAGCTACAGGCACAGATAGAGCAGCCTGGGGAAAAATCAAGCTGCAGCTGCACAGATAAGGGAGCAAGGCCCAGGATAGAGGCCTTTGTTCTTTGCATAATCAGCAGGCTCCCAGGAAAATGTTTCCTCCCCTTTTCAGGCATGCAAATGGTGAGCTCTGTGGGAACTTGCACAGGGAGGGAGATGGGGAGACTTACCTAAAACATACCTGCAACTACAGAGACAAGAGAAGCTACATATGCTTTCCTAAAGACATGCCCACAGCCGCACAGTTAACAGTAGTTACACAGATAGGGGAAGTTACACAAATAGCTACAGAGATGAGGGAAGTTTCTTTCTTTCTTTTTCTTTTTTTTTTTTGAGACGGAGTCTCGCTCTGTCACCCAGGCTGGAGTGCAGTGATGCAATCTCGGCTCACCGCAACCCTCTGCCTCCAGGGTTCAAGCAATTCTCCTGCCTCAGCCTCCTGAGTAGCTGGAATTACAGGCACGTGCCACCGTGCCTGGCTAATTTTTGTATTTTTAGTAGAGATGGAGTTTCACCATGTTGGTCAGGCTGGTCTCGAACTCCTGACCTGACCTTGTGATCCACCCGCCTCGGCCTCCCAAAGTGCTGGGATTACAGGCGGGAGCCACAGTGTCCAGCCAGACACTCCATTATTTTTTGAGCCACTAATAAAGGAAAAGAAAAAATGTTTTCATTGAGACATAATATCCAATAAAAAATACAATATATATATATTTTTTGAGATGGAGTCTTACTCTGTCACCCAGGCTGGAGTGCAGTGGCACAATCTTGGCTGACTGCAACCTCTGCCTCCTGGGTTCAAGTGATTCTCCTGCCTGAACCTCCTGAGTAGCTGGGACTACAGGCACACACCACCACATCTGGCTAATTTTTTATTTTTAGTGGAGACGAGGTTTCGCCATATTGGCCAGGCTGGTCTCGAACTCCTGATCTCAGGTGATCTGCCCACTTTGGCCTCCCAAAGTGCTGGGATTACAGGTGTGAGCCACTGCACTTGGCAAAATACACAAGTCTTAAATGTGCAGCTTGATGAAATTTTACATACTTATATACCTGCGTGACCACCACTGAGATCAAGATACAAAACCTTTCCAACACCTCACGTTTTCCTCATTTCCCCCCTCAGCCAATAATTTCCCACCCTCCCAGAGTTAACTGCTGTTGTGTTTTATCACCATTTATTATAATTTTGCTTGGGTCTGAATGTCATAGGGCTGGAATCATTCCATCCTCACTCTTCCGCAGCATGCTTCTTTCATTCAACCTTATGTCTGTGCAATTCATTCATGTTGCAGTGTGTAGCAGCAGTTTATTCTCTTGTCATTGCTGTATAGTTGTCAGTTATATAAACATACTTTTGTTTGTTTGTTTGAGATAGGGTCTCACTCTGTCACCCATGCTGGAGTGCAGTGGTGCAATCTTGGTTCACTGCAACCTCTGCCTCCTGGATTCAAGTGATCCTCCCACCTCAGCCTCTCGAGAAGCTGGGACTACAGGCTTGCGCCACCATGTCTAGCTAATTTTTGTAATTTTTGAAGAGACAGGGTTTTGTCATGTTGCTCAGGCTGGTCTGGAACTCCTGAGCTCAAGTGATCCACTCGTCTCGGCCTTCCAAAGTGCCAGGATTACAGGTGTGAGCCACTGTGCCTGGCCCAATTATATCACTATAATGTTATTATCCATTTTGCTGTTGATGGATATTTGGATTGTTTCCAGTTTTCTTTCTTTTTTTAAATTTTTTATTTTTTTAAGACAAGGTCTCGTGCGCATAATCTGGAATGCAGTAGTGTGATCATGGCTCACTACAGCTTTAACCTCCTGGGATCAAGCGATCCTCCCCACCTCAGCCTCTGGAGTCACTGGGACCACTGATGTGCACCACTGTGTCTGGCTATTTTTAAATTTTTTTGTAGAGATGGGGTCTCCGTATGTTACCCAGGCTGGTCTCAAACTCCTGGGCTCAAGACAGTCTCCCACCTCGGCTTCCCAAAGTGGTGGGATTACAGGCATGAGCCACGGCACCAACTTTCTCTATCTTTTTGTTTTATTCCAACCCTCAAAGGATTGGATGATTCTGGAAACACCCTCACAGGCACACCTAGAAATAATATTTAACCAGATATCTGGGCATTCCTGGCCCAGTCAAGTTGACACACAAAATTAACCATCACAGATCCCCTCTAGCTCAGGGCTCAATACACCAGCCCGAGAGAACCCCCATCCATCTTCTCCTCTCCCTGAATGACTGAGGAGACCGTGCCTCTCCAGGCAACCTCTGCCTTAGGAAATCCTACAGATGATTCACAGGAAACACATGGCTGTGCTCTCTGGGGAAGGGGCAATGGGCTGGGTAGGGGTTTCAAAATCAACCCTGATTGACAGAGCCACGGGTGCTTGCAGTTTTTCCCTGCACCCCCCACCCTCTCCCCTGGACAAGGTGGGAACAGGGCCCTTGAAGGGGAGTACACTGCAGGAGGAAAAAGAAGAGAAGGGAGAGGGTTTGAGCACCCCTCTCTGTCCTCATGTGGTCTCTGGAACGAGCATGCACACTCTCCCCTTTCTCCTCCCTGCACAGAGTCCCTGTGTTCCGGGCCCACACCCTCACTTAGGAGGCTCTGCCTCCCCCAGGGTTTCCCAAATCCTCCTCCCAGAACATGCCACATATTTCTGAAGGTCCTTTTGCCAACAAGCATTGTCCTGGGAATATCAGGCTGGTTCCTTACCGTAAAATTACCCACATAGTGAAACTTTTTTTTTTTTTGAGATGGAGTCTCACTCTGTTACCAGGCTGGAGTGTTACCAGGCTGGAGTGCAGTGGCACGATCTCAGCTAACTGCAACCTCCGCCTCCTGGGTCCCAGTTCAAGTAAATCTCCTGCCTCAGCCTCCCAAGTAGCTAGGATCATAGGTGCGTGCCACCATGCCCAGCTAATTTTTGTATTTTTAGTAGAGATGGGGCTTCACCATGTTGGCCAGGCTGGTCTTGAACTTCTGACCTCATGATCTGCCCACCTTGGCCTCCCAAAATGCTGGGATTACAGGCGTGAGCCACTGCATCTGGCCGTGAAACTTTTTTTTTTTTTTTTTGAGACAGAGTCTCGCTCAGTCACCCAGGCTGGAGTGCAGTGGCGCGATCTCGGCTCACCGCAAGCTCTGCCTCCTGGGTTCACACCATTCTCCTGCCTCAGCCTCCCAAGTAGCTGTGATTACAGGTGCCCGCTACGACGCCCAGCTAAATTTTTTTTTTTTTTTTTTGTATTTTTAGTAGAGATGGGGTTTTGCTGTGCTAGGCAGGATGGTCTCGATCTCCTGACCTTGTGATCTGCCCACCTCGGCCTCCCAAAGTGCTGGGATTACAGGCGTGAGCCACCGCACCTGGCCTTTTTTTTTTTTTTTTTTTAATGGAGATTGGGTTTCGCCATGTTGCCCAGGCTGGCCTCGAATTCCTAGGCTCAAGTGATCTGCCTGCCTCAGCCTCCCAAAGTGCTGGGATTATAGGCGTGAGCCACCACCACCATGGCTCACTGCAGCCTCAATCTCCTGGGCTGAAGCTATCCTCCTCCCTGTCTCCTGAGTAGCTGGGACTACAGGTGTGCATCACCACATTCAGCTAATTAAATTTTTTTTTTGGTAGAGACAGAGTCTCACTATGTTGCCCAGGCTGGTCTTGAACTCCTGGGCTCAAGAAGGTGTGAATCACTACACCTGGCCGTTTTTTTTTTCTTTAGTTTTGTTTTTGTTTTTTGAGACAGCAACTTGCTTTGTCGCCCAGGCTGGAGTGCAGTAGCGCGATCACAGCTCATTGCATTTTGGCGGTGGGTTTTCTTGATATCTCCCCCACTGGACCTGACCGGGGCATGGGCTGCCCTGTGAGTGCCTCAGCCCGCGTCCATCACTGCCCATGGGGCTGATACACCTGTGTGCACACACTCAGGTGAAGACAGCCGCTGCTCATAGGTGAGGTAAGACACTGAGCACCTGGGTGGGAGGAGATCTTCCACTCCCACTCTGTCCACACCTGACCATGAAGAGCTCTCCATAGCATGGGTGCTGACCAGGCCCAGCCTGGGTGACAGAGTGAGACCCTGACTCAAAGAAAAAGACATAATGAGGTGTGATTTTAATTTCTTGGATGTCCCAGTATATATAAATGTTGGGAGTATGGATTGCTTCATTTCATTTTAAATAGCATTTTTTTTTTTAAGATGGAGTCTCACTCTGTCACCCAGGTTGGAGTGCAGTGGTGCGATCTCTGCTCACTGCAGTCTCTGCCTCCCGTGTTACAAGTGATTCTCCTGCCTCAGCCTCCCGGGTAGGTGGGATTACAGGCATGTGCCACCATGCCTGAATAACTTTTGTATTTTTAGTAGAGATAGGGTTTCACCATATTGGCCAGGCTGGTTTGAACTCCTGACCTCCAGTGATCCGCCCACCTTGGCCTCCCAAAATGCTGGGATTACAGGCGTGAGCCACCGTGCCTGGCCACCCTTTATCTTCTTTTCTTTTTGAGACAGGATCTTGCTCTGTCACTCAGCCTGGAGTGTGGTGATGCAGTCATAGCTCACTGCACTCTCGAATCCCTGTGCTCAAGCCATCCTCCCACCTCAGCCTCTACTACAGGCATGCACCACTACACCCAGCTATTTTTTTATTTTTTGTAGCAACGGGGTCTCACCATGATACCCAGGCTGGTCTTAAACCCCTGGCCTTGTGATCCTCCCACCTTGGCCTCTCAAAATGCTGGAATTACAGGTGTGAGCCACCATACCTGGCCCCCTTCATCTTTTTTCCACTGCCTTGTGCCAACCCAGTTTGTGCACTGGGGCCTTGTGATCCTCTCAAAGCTGATTCAGCCTGCATTCCTTTCCCAGATGGACACGTGTGTGATAAACAGCTCTGCAGTGGGGTGAGGGAAGGCAGGGGCAGCGGGGTCCTGTATGTCCTGTCATCTCCACAAAAGGGCAGTCCTTACCCCAGCCTTGTGCTGATGAGACCAGGCATAGACAGTCCTGACGACACAGGGCGGAAGGGAGCAGCCATTAGTGCTAATGAGGCAGGCGGCCTGAAAGCTTTGTACTCTGCAGTGGCTCGCCCACCCAGGGAACAGTTCGTTCTGTTTCCTTGGCTTCCAGGAACCCTAGGCAGAAAGGGGTTTGGGGACAGGAGCAGGAGTGGGCGGTCTTGGAGAAACCTGGAGGGAGAAAGGGAGGGGAGGACCAGAAATGTAGTCAGGAGGGCCTAGGATTGGTTAGGTGGGCTTTTCCTTCCCCTTTCCCTCCAAAGAAACCCAGGTTCTGGTTCTGCACCTACCCCTGCCCAACAGTGGCCATTGGCCCATCACCTGCTCCAATGTCCTTGACCCGAATTCTTGGAAGCACAGGAAACCACATGCCACATAGGGGTTGAGTAAGCATCTCTGGGGCCACAAATTAAATTAAGCTTTCAGGGCCGCCTGCCTTGTTATTGCTAATGGTTCCAGCCCTGCTCAGCTCCTAGGTCCCTGTCCTGTGGAAATTTGTGGACCCTGGGCACCCTCTCTTGCTCCCAAATTTTAATCGGCTCCTGGAAACCTCACCCCAAATTGGAGATAGGCACTCCTCTTGTAGAACAAAAGGCTCAGGTTCAGGGAGTGAGGGCCTGAACTGTGCCCCCACCCTCCAGGAAGGGTCCTTCACGGCCTGGCTGCAGGGATCAGTCACGTGTGGCCCTTCATTAGGCCCTGCCATATAAGCCAAGGGCACGGGGTGGCCGGGAACTCTCTAGGCAAGAATCCCGGAGGCAGAGGTGAGTCCTCAGGTTGGGCAGGGACTCCTCCTCTCTGTGGGGTCTCTATCTGGGCACCTAGAGGGGACTCCAAGGATGAGGAGGGACTAAGTGGTACATCTTCCTGCTGAGCCAGGCCATGCTGACCGCAGCGGTGCTGAGCTGTGCCCTGCTGCTGGCACTGCCTGCCACGCGAGGAGCCCAGATGGGCTTGGCCCCCATGGAGGGCATCAGAAGGCCTGACCAGGCCCTGCTCCCAGAGCTCCCAGGTCAGTGTGAGCAAGGGTGGGACTGGGCGGGGCCTGAATACCCTCTGGCCACAAATAGTCTCCCCTGGCATAAACCCTCTTTCTCCCTTCCCAAACCCTCCCCTGGGAGGTGGGTGCTTTGTGCATAGGGGTTCCTGCCCTCACATCCTCTGCCCCAGGCCTGGGCCTGCGGGCCCCACTGAAGAAGACAACTGCAGAACAGGCAGAAGAGGATCTGTTGCAGGAGGCTCAGGCCTTGGCAGAGGTAACTGCTCAGGGAAAAGGGTAAGGTGGTGGCCCTTGGGAGGGGGCATTGGGTATTAGCTCCTCTTCCCAGCTCCAAACTCCCTCACCAGCGATGACACTACCGACCACCTCTCCCCATGCTCCACTGCCATCCTGCACAGGTTGGGACAGGTAAGATCCCTGGATCTGTCTTTAGAGGCCTGTGCTGGTTCCCCACCCCTGCAGGTACTAGACCTGCAGGACCGCGAGCCCCGCTCCTCACGTCGCTGCGTAAGGCTGCATGAGTCCTGCCTGGGACAGCAGGTGCCTTGCTGTGACCCATGTGCCACGTGCTACTGCCGCTTCTTCAATGCCTTCTGCTACTGCCGCAAGCTGGGTACTGCCATGAACCCCTGCAGCCGCACGTAGCTGGCCAACGTCAGGGTCGGGGCTAGGGTAGGGGCAAGGAAACTCGAATAAAGGATGGGACCAACCCCAAGGCTGTGATTATTTCAAACGTGGCCGTCAAAGGAGGGAGGGTTCATGGAGGGGGTGGGAGTGTCACCAAGCCAAGAAACCACACATACTCTTATCCCAGGGCCTGGGCTACCCTATCATAGGAGGCACATACACGGGCGCTTTTAGGGGTCCTGGTGCCCCTGGGAAAAGTAGAGAAGAGCCGCACTCCAGCTTTCGAAAATCTTGTACAGCAAGTGCGGGGAACGCAGGACGCAGCGCGGCACAGGGGCTATCACTCCTGGCTAACGAATAAGCCTTAGGCTCCAGGGCTTGCTGCTACTTCCACGCAAAGCCTGCCCCTCATCCTGTTATCAAAGGGAAGGCCAGGAGTGTGCGTTGTTCAGGTCCTTAGCGTTTCGAACAAAGAATTGAACAAAACCCAGAAAGTAACAAACGAATGACACACAGGAAGGAAGCAGAAAGCTGGGATTTGTTAAAGCGAGAAAGCACTACGCAGGGTGGGAGTGGGCCTGAGCAAGAGGCTGAAGGGGCTCAGTTACAAAGTTTTCCGGGTTTTAAGTACTCCTTTTGCGGTCCCTGTCCGTTACCCCTTATCTGGATGAAGGGTTTGGTCCATGGCTAATTAATCCATTTATGCCTGAGGTTGCAATCTTTTTGAATTTTTGCAATCAGACCTTGGCCATGACCTTGAGCAGTAGGATATAAATAACTCCCATATGCTTAGCGTTCCAATAATGGAACACAAGGCATAAATGGGGCTAAGGTGAATTGGCGCCCTATGCAGATGAAGGGATGGCCCGTGCTTGGCCCGCAGCCAATCCAAGGCACTCTCCCTTTCAACTGAGACGTGGTGGAAGGGGGAGGGTTGTGGGGACAGTGGCCTTTGATCCTTTGTTACTTGGACATGGGGAGATGGGGTTTTTCTTTTTGGTTTAGCTTTAGTAAGCTCGCCTTAGTTGGCCTCCGGTTCCCTGCCCCCAGACCTTGGTGTTTTCCCTTGATTCAGCTTCAGAATTCAGCACGTATTGGCCTCAAGTTCCCCGCCTCCAGAACCTATTCTCCTACCTCAATCGGACCTCAGTTTCCCTCTGGGGAGGAGGCTGGCCCAGCAGTCTGGAAACTTTCCAAGCTTGAGAAGGGCTCGCTCCCTTCTTTACCCCGCCCGCCCTGCAGCGCCAAGTGCAGCAAACCGGGGAAAGCTAGAGAAGGCCCAGTCAAATCCCTGCGGCCACAGGCGCCACCAGGCGGCCGGCCTCAAACTTCCTCTTTTTAGCGCGCAGGCGCCGCAGGGCCATCCCCAGCCCACGCCTGCACCGCGCTTCCGCGCAGCCACCCGGAAGCCGGGCACCGCTCAGAGCCACGCCCCCTTATGGTAACGTGAGGCGCTTGCGCGTCACCTGACGCACTTGACAGCCCGCTGAGGACGCAGCGTCAGCTGACCTGGGGAGTCGCGATTCGTGCCGGCCGGTCCTGGTTCGCCGGTCCTGGGTCTCCGGTCCCGCCGCTCCCGGTTCTCCGGTCCCGCCGCTCCCGCAGCAGCCATGTCGTTCTTCCCGGAGCTTTACTTTAACGTGGACAATGGCTACTTGGAGGGACTGGTGCGCGGCCTGAAGGCCGGGGTGCTCAGCCAGGCCGACTACCTCAACCTGGTGCAGTGCGAGACGCTAGAGGGTGAGCCGGGGCCGCGAAAGGCGGGGATAGAGGCTGGCCGGGGCTTGAGGGTTCAGAGGTGTAGGCCGGGAAGCCGGAAGGGGGGGTCTTGAAGGGCCTGAGAGGCCTCTCTGGGAATCCTGGGGCTGATAGCGGACGCGCAGGAGCGGGATCTACCTCTAGCTGTGGCTCGGCGCGGGCCCAAACTCAAACAAGGCTTTAAGAACCGCAGTTGTTCGCCTCTGCTTGGGCCACCTTTTCTCTCGCTGTGCTCACCCTGCAGTTTGGGAGGAGGGAGTGTTTCGGGGGTAGTTGGTCGGTGCGAGGTGTGGCCATACAAACCTCTTTACCCTGACGTAGCCCGAGAGCTGTCGCGTAGCAACTCTTAGGGAAGCTAAGCGGAAAAGTCCCCCACCTCTTCCCCCTCCCCCCGCCAAGACACTAAGGTCTTTGGGATCATCGTGTCTTCGCGTTGGCCTGCGGGGTGAGCCTTCCTGGGGAATTGCTGAGCCAGTTTATCGAGGGTTTTCTCCCAACTCTGAACTGCTGGCTGGGCAGTATCTCCTGAAGGCAATGTTTGGGAAAACAAGGGTGGCCCTTGCAGGTCTGGAAGTTCATATACAAGTATTTGGCCAATTAATCCCACCCCCTCAGCGAGGGGGATGCCTGTTGGGACAGGGTTTCTGAGCACAAGAGTAATGAGAAACCGAGTTCCCCTTTCTTCTCAGCACACACCTCCAGAGTGGCGTTGACTTCTGAGGCACAGCTCCAACAGATGTACTGAGTTAGAGGTGTCCCTAATTCCAGTCTTTGCCAACCACTCCCGCTCCAGGTGGTAGGGAAGGGAAGGGTGGCCAGGATGTGAGGGGATCCCTGATCCTCAAGTGGTACTCTTGAGCAGAGGTGCTGATAGCCTCGTAATTGGTAGCTGGGTGGGGGGAGGATGGCCAGATGTTTCACCCACTAGAGAACATTTTCTCATCAGAAACTTCGTGAGGTTAAAAGTGAGCTCAAATAAAAAAGTCATTTATTGTTTGCCTTGCAAACTGGACCAGTAAAGTGAAAATAAATACCTTTAAAATAGAAAACTTACCGTTAAAATACAATAATTGTAGGTGTTATGATTTTAATGTAAATCTGCAGTACAGGCCAGGCGCGGTGGCTCACGCCTGTAATCCCAGCACTTTGGGAGGCCAAGGCGAGTGGATCACAAGGGCAGGAGTTCGAGACCAGCCTGGCCAAAATGGTGAAACCCTGTCTCTACTCAAGATACAAAAAATTAGCTGGGCGTGGTGACAGGCGCCTGTAATCCCAGCTACTCGGGAGACTGAGGCAGGAGAATTGCTTGAACCTGGGAGGCAAAGGTTGCAGTGAGCCAAGACTGCACCACTGCACTCCAGCCTGGGCAACAACAGAGCGAGACCCCGTCTCAAAAAAAAAAAAAAAAAAAATCGGCAGTACAATAATTGTAGGTGTTATGATGTTAACGTACATCTGCAAGAAAAGTTGTTTACCTTACTTATGTGAGTGGAGGTGGGGAAGGAGAGCACTTTAGGATGCTGGGTAGTAGGCATCTGCCAGCAACCGATTACCCTTACTGTGGTAAAAAGGGGAGAATAGAGGGAGGCTGCCTGGGACAGGGCCTGGCACACAGTTGGAGCTTAATGTGAGTTTTGTGGACTGCCTGGGACTTGTCGAAGGTCTTTATTTGCCTAAATCTAAGGTGAACATCATTGATCATCAATAGACATTCGGTTGGTTGTTTCCCTTCTTGACTTTCCTCACTCCTGCTGCTGTCCGCTCTCCTGTAACAGCTTCTGGGGGCACAGGGTTCTTCCCATCTTCCCAGGGGACCCTCTATCATCCCCCATGAACATGTTAGGCCATTCTTTCTACACATTTTTCCTATAACACTGCTCAACATAGGCACCCACCCTCCCGCCCTCTGCCCCACCTTGTAGAATACCATCCAGATCTTTAGTGTGGCATTCAGGTATCCTTTGCTCATTCACACACATTTCTTTCTTTCTTTTTTTTTTTTTTTTTGAGACAGAGTCTAGCCCTGTCACCCAGGCTGGAGTGCAGTGGCGCGATCTCTGCTCACTGCAACCTCCACCTCACCAGTTCAAGCCATTCTCGTGCCTCAGCCTCCTGAGTAGCTGGGATTACAGGCATGTGCCACCATGCCCAGCTAATTTTTTTGTATTTTTTAGTAGAGAGGATTTTGCCATATTGGCCAGGCTGGTCTCGAACTCCTGACCTTAAGTGATCCACCTACCTTGGCCTCCCAAAGTACTGGGATTGCAGGCGTGAGCCACCACGCTTGGCCATTCACACACATTTCTATCCCTCATATCCCTCATGCAAGCCATCCCTCCAGCACTTGGTGCACAAAGTGTGGTGGACTTTGGAGTTAGGCAAACCTGGGTTGAATTCCAATCCTGCCAATTACTGGACTACTTTAGATAACCTATTTAACACCTCCGGGCCTTGGGTTTTTCAACTGGTGTATTAACGGCACCTATCTCATACAGGTTGTGAAATGTCAACAAGCTACAACATGTAAAACACTTAGCCCAGCACCAAGGACAGAATAAGCGCTAGGTAAATGTTAGCCCTTGTTTTCAGTATTGTTTGTACCTGTACCCTCCAGAATTTCGCTTTCCTCTTTTCTCTTTAAAACTGTTTATTGACAGGGCGCAGTGGCTCATGCCTGTAATCCCAGCACTTTGGGAGGCTGAGACGGGTGGATCACGAGGTCAGGAGATCGAGACCATCCTGGCTAACACGGTGAAACCCCGTCTCTACTAAAAATACAAAAAAATTAGCCTTGTGTGGTGGCGGGTGCCTGTAGTCCCAGCTACTCCGGAGGCTGAGGTAGGAGAATGGCGTGAACCCAGGAGGCGGAGCTTGCAGTGAGCCGAGATCGAGCCACTGTGCTCCAGCCTGGGCTATAGAGCAAGACTCCATCTAAAAAAAAAAAAAAAACTGTTTATTATGGATACTGTCAAACATATACAAATAAGAAGCAATAATATAATGAGCCCCTAAGTAATAATCATCTAACTACAACAATCATAAATTCTTATTGATAAAATAATTATCTGTCTTGTTTCAATACTAGTTCCATTTATACCCCCACTCCCAAATTATTCAGAAGTCCCAGACAGCATACCATTTCAGTTGTAAATATTTCAGCATCTCTGAAAAAAGTCATGAGTATTTTTTAAAAATGACAATATTATTCCTCCTTCCTTAAAAACAGTAATTTGTTAATGTAATCAGATATCCATTTAGTATTCAAGTTCCCCTGATTGTCTCAAATTTTTAAAATATGATTTATTTGTTTCAATTGGGATGCAAATATGATCCATACATTTCAGTTGATACTCTCTCAAGTATTTTAATATATAGATTGAAGTTAGATCACTTGATTAATAGATTTTCCATCCATCTCAGTTTTACTGATCCCATCTCTGACATATAGTTGAACTTGTTCCTCTGTCCCTTGTTCCCACTTTAAATTAGTAGTAGATCTAGAGGCTTGCTCAGATTTTGGTTCAATTCTTTTTTTTTTTTTTTTTGTAAATACTTAATAGGTGATGTTTGTACTTCTTTTTTTTTTTTTTTTTTTTTTTTTTAATTTGAGACAGAGTCTCACTCTGTCACCCAGGCTGGAGTGCAATGGCGCCATCTCGGCTCACTGCAACCTCTGCCTCCCAGGTTCAAGTAATTCTCCTGCCTCAGTCTCCCAAGTAGATGGGATTACAGGCACCCGCCACCTGGCTAATTTTTTGGTACTTTTAGTAGAGATGGGGTTTCACCATGTTGCCCAGGCTGGTCTGGAACTCCTGACCTCAGGTGATCCACCCACCTCAGCCTCCCAAAGTGTCAGGATTACAGGTGTGAGCCACTACACCCAGCCAATGTTTGTACCTCTATTGGGAGGCACGTAATACCTAGTTTCTCTTTTTAGGATGTAAGGAATAATTGACATTTATTGACTGAAGCCATCGTTTCATCGGGGGTTGCAAAATAGTGCTATTCTAATTCTGTTTCCTTCTGTAGTTGCCAGCTTGACTACTTCTATGCCTGTAAACTTCCAGTAATCAAGTACTTAGTTATCCTGAGATACAGTCTGTATAGGAGAGGTTAAGATAAATGCTTATTTCTTTCCAATAGTTACCAGGTTTCAAAATAATGAGTTGTTTCACTGACATCCTCCAAAAATGACTAATGAGGTTTTGTGACTAAACCAACCAAGATTTGTTTAGTATTATAACACACTAATGGTTTTTAATGTATTTGTTATGTTTCAGTTGATTAATCTTATTGATGCTTAAATTGTCTCTTGGCCAGTGGAAGCTTTTTCAGTTGACTGCCAAGTCTTTTTTATATAACCCTGTAGCCATTGAAAGCTTCCTTACTATCTGAGATGTCTGGTTTTTTTTTTTTTGGAATGGAATCTTGTTTTCTTGCCCAGGCTGGAGTGCAGTGGCACGTTCTCAGCTCACTGCAACCTCTGCCTCCCAGGTTCAGGTGATTTTCCTGCCTCAGCCTCCTGAGTAGCTGTGACTACAGGCCTACGCTACCACGCCTGGCTAATTTTTAGTAGAGATGGGGTTACACCATGTTAGCCAGGCTGGTCTTGAACTCCTGACCTCAGGTGATCCACCCACCTCGGCCTCCCAAAGTGCTGGGATTACAGGTGTCAGCCACTCCATCTGGCCTGGGATGCCCATATGTTCTAATCTTACCTTGAAGATTTCTTGACCCAGACCTAGAGTCTTCATTTCTCTTAGGAGACTTGGTTCTTTGTATTACAAAATTGTATTTAGAGACCATAATCTGAGTCATATGGGGTTCTCACTGATACTGTATTGGACATCAGTCTTGGTTTTTTCCATGGCTAGTTTAGCTCTTCTCTTACTCAGAAACTTGGAAAATACAGAGAAGCAAACAGCTTGCTGGATTATGTAGCACCGCTTCAGCTGATGAGTACCAGAATGCCAGTTTCCTAATTTGGAATGGGAGCTCTACCTGATACTTGGGCCAGTCAGGACATCTCCCTCCTGTTGCAAAGAAATATAATTAACACTCAAGAGGAGTCCTGTGACCTTCTCAGCTTCCATGTGAGCTAGTGATCCTGGAAATTGTTCTTCTCAGCCAGAGAGTTAGATCGTTGGAGGCCATGGGTGAAGCGCCCATGTTTGATGTGCTGGCTGTTGTCCAGAACACTTTTATCCCTCTCTACCCTGATTCATTTGTCTTCTGTCCATTACATCTCTTTGTGCCTTTCAACATTATTTCACAAGAGACAATTTTATGCAGGAAGAAGAGAGACTCCAGGCTGGACTTGGCCAATCACCAGTCGCAATGTCACATGAAACTGCAGATGCAAATGTTGATGGTGTGGCAAGTCGTTTAGCACAGACTGTGGGGTGGTTAGGAGTGTGGCTGGAAAGTTAAGGAGAGATTAGCTCTAGAAGGATTGTAAAAACCATAGAAAGGACTCTGTCCTGAGTGCAGCGGATGGGATAGTAAAACTATTAGACTTGTACTTTAACAGGATACCTGCAATTTGAAGGTGGAGGCCACCCTGGAGGCAGAAAGAACAGTTTGCAGGTTCTTATAGTAATCCAGGCTGGCGGTGAAGGCAGCCTGACCTCAAGCATTGGCTGGGAGTATTGTAGGAGAATTTTAGGAAGGGGATTTGATAGGACTTGAGCGTTGGGCAAGAAGGCTGGGGGAAGAATAAGTCAAGGTCGATGTCCTCATCTTGGCTTAGGCAACTGTGTAGGTGGCAAAATGAAATGATGGTGGCATGTAGGAGAAGGAACACGTTGGAGAAGTGAGAAGATGAAATTGAGGGATCTGTGAGCCATCTGAGTGGAGATATGAAGGCTATTTTTGGTGCTCAGGTGTGACAGTTCTGAGCTTGGGAAATTGAGATAGCGGTGTGTCCACGGTCCCCAAGAGATAACCATGGAATCAGAAGACTAGAAGCTGAAGATGGGACCATCCCCCAGGAAGCACTTCAGTTGATCAAAGGACTTGGGGGAAAATATGGTCCTGCCAAAAAGGCCAAAGGCATTCCCTGAAATGTGGGTAGCTCCAAAGGAGAGCCTGAAAATAAATGAGGTAGTGAGTGCCAAATGTGGCCAAGAGATTGATAAAGTCAGCCTTCCATTTGGTTTTGCCATTCAGAGGTCATAGGAGACCTTAATGAGAACAGAAGAAGGTGAGGCTAGAAGGTGACAGCAGTGGATGGGCAGAGACAATGTCTAGACAGTTAGAGAAGACCTTACTGATGGACTGATCCCAGCGCAGCCACTTAACTGGTTTTGTGACCTTGGACAAGTCATTTATCCTCAGCTGTAAAATGGGAATAATATTAGGGTCTCTGAGATGTTTGTGAAGTGTAAGCACAGGGCCTGGGACCAAGTGAACAGTTGGAGAGGCCAGGTGCTCCACTGTGGTCATTCCCTGCCGTCACTCCTAGGAGACAGGTGCCATGGTGGGCCTTGAGTGGCTAATACAAGTATGTCACACAGGTCTTGCTTAGGGCAAGTGTGCCTGTCTAACAGGCAGACTGAGTGACCATCAAAACAGCATTGAGTGCACAGTAAGTGCAGGGTACTTTAGGGAGGGGATGTTATGTGGTGGGTGACGGTTAATGGGTATGGGCTTTATTTTTGGGGTGATAAAAATGTCCTAAAACTGGCCAGAAACGGTGGCTCATGTTTGTAGTCCCAGCACTTTAGAAGGCCGAGTTGGGGGGATCACAAGGTCAGTTCGATACCAGCCTGGCCAACATGGTGAGACCCCCATCTCTACTAAAAATACAAAAAATTGGCTGGGTGCGGTGGCTCATGCCTGTAATCCCAGCACTTTGGGAGGCCGAGGTGGGCAGATCACGAGGTCAGGAGATCGAGACCATCCTGGCTAATGCGGTGAAACCCCGTCTCTACTAAAAATACAAAAAATTAGCCGGGCATGGTGGTGGGCGCCTATAGTCCCAGCTACTTGGGAGGCTGAGGCAGGAGAATGGCATGAGCCTGGGAAGTGGAGCTTGCAGTGAGCCGAGATTGCACCACTGCACTCCAGCCTGGGCGACTGAGCGAGACTCTGTCTCAAACAAACAAACAAAACCACAAAAAATTAGTTGGGCGTAGTGGCGGGCACCTGTAACCTCAGCTACCTGGGAGGCTGAGGCAGGAAAATCGCTTGAACCCGGAAGGTGGAGGTTGCAATGAGCTGAGATTGCACCACTGCACTGCAGCCTGGGTGACAGAGTAAGACTCCATCTAAAAAAAAAAAAGTCCTAAAACTGATTGTGGGGCGGTTGCACAATTCTGTGAGTATGCTTAAAACCATGAATTGTACACTTTAAGTTGGCAAATTATATGGCAAATGAATTATATCTCAGTAAAGCTGTTGCTGCGCCGCCCCCCCCAGCCCCAAATTAGCCAGGCCAAGAGGTGGGAAGAGCATAGGGAGAAGGAATGGCATTAGTAGTCTCAGAAACACGAAACTGCCTCGTGCATGACAGCAGCCTTGGGAGGTGGAAGGAGAAAGTAGAGTGTGTGTCGAGGATTTGCAGCAGCGAGGTCTGGATAGATGCATTGGGCTGGTTCCTGGAAGGCTGTGGGTGTCTTAGAAGGACATATTGCTCAGGAAGGATGAAAGTTATGGTAAAAAATTGTTTTAAAAAGAGAGAGATTCTTAGATTAAGGTTAATGTGTAGGAAATGTCTTGTTTAGGATTTTCTGTGTATGGTCTTGCCTGGAAATATTTTTTTTTTTTTTTGAGACAGAGTCTTGCTCTGTTGCCCAGGCTGGAGTGCAGTGGCACGATCTTGGCTCATTGCAAGCTCCGCCTCCTGGGTTCACGCCATTCTCCTGCCTCAGCCTCCCGAGTAGCTGGCACTACAGGCACCCGCCACCACGCCCGGCAAATTTTTTGTATTTTGTTTAGTAGAAACGGGGTTTCACCATGTTAGCCAGGATGGTCTCGATCTCCTGACCTCGTGATCCGCCCGTCTTGGCGTCCCAAAGTGCTGGGATTACAGGCGTGAGCCACCGCGCCCAGCCGCCTGGAAATATTTTATTCATTTCATTTTGTTTGTCAAAGGAAACTCTATTGAATTGGTGAAATTAGATGACCACAACTTGGACAGCAAGATGAGCTTAGCTCAGTCCTAAATTCCTCTGAGTCAAACGTGATCCAAAGGAAGAGATGACATGGTACTGGCAATCTAGTGACTACAAGCAAGAGAGAGGAGCTGGGGGCTGGGGGAGGGCATTGGGAGAAGGGTGTGCAGAAGGCAGTAATGGAAAGAACATTTACTCGTGGAAGGAAGGGAATGAGCATGTTGAGTTGTGAGAGCCAGGACCCCACACAAGCCTGAAGTTTTTCCCTCTTGTTGGCCCCACTGCCCTGGGCAGTGGCATTGCTGCACAAGGAGACCCCAGTGCTCAGTGGCGGATGAACTGGCACAGGTTGTTGGTGGTGTCTGGCAGCCTGCTGCACTTGTTGCTCCCCTCCAGCTTGCTGCTGCTGCTGCCTGCGAGAATGAGGCCCCAGAGCAGGAATGGAGGCTAGGGCTAGGCAGGGGGGAGGTTTGGCATCTCGCTGTCATGAGCCAGTGTGGGAACCTAACCCCTCACTGGGTGAAGAAAAGGGGAATTGTGGAGGAGGTAGGGTTGGTGGTATGATACAATTAGAAACTCACTGGGCCTGGTGTGGTGGCTCACGCCTGTAATCTCAGCCACTGAGGAGGCTGAGGTGGGAGAATCACTTGAGCCCAGGAGTTTGAGGCCAGCCTGGGCAACATAGTGAGAACCACCCCCCGGCCCAATCTCTAAAAAAATAATAATATGGGAGGCTGAGGTGGGAAGGTCGCTTGGGCCTGGGAGGTTGAGGCTGTAGTGAGCCGTGATCACACCACTACACTCCAGCCTGGGCAACAGAGAGAGACCCTGTCTCAAAAAAAAAAAATTAATAATAATTTTTTTAAAAAAAGAAACTTGCTCTGAGAGGGGGATGATTAATCTGTATAAAATTACAGCTAGATAGGAGAAATAAGTTCTATTCTATACTATAGGGTGACTGTATTTAACAATAATTCATTATATATTTTCAAACTGCTGTAAGAGACGATTTTGAATGTTCTCAACACAAAGAAATAATAGGCCACGTGTGGTGGCTCATGCCTGTAATCCCAGCCCTTTAGGAGGCTAAGGCAGGTAGATTGCTTGAGGTCAGGAGTTCAAGACCACCCTGGGCAACATGGTGAAACCCCCATATCTACTAAGAATACAAAAATTAGCCGGGCGTGGTGGCGCATGCCTGTAATCCCCAGCTACTTGGGAGGGTGAGGCAGGAGAATTGCTTGAACCCAGGAGGCAGAGGTTGCAGTGAGCCAGGGTCACCCCCACTGTACTCCAGTCTGGGCAACAGAACCAGACTCTGTCTCAAAAACAAAGAAATAATACATGTTTGAGTTGATGGATATGCTAATTACCCTGAATTGATCATTACACAGTGTATATATGTATCAAAATATCACATGTATCCTATAAATATGTGCAATTGTTACACGTCAATTATAAACAAAAAAGAAACTTGCTCTGAGGCTCTAGAGGATGGATTTGTGGGAGCAGGCCAGAAGCAGGACACTTGCTAGCTGCTCTTGCAGCTCTCCAGGTAGGAGAATATGGACTAACCAGGGCTGGAGTGGAATGAGGGGTGATGAAGGACCAGGTCAGAGATCAGCTTGGGAGATGAAACCCACAAGATTGGTCCAGTTTTTATTAGATGTGGGTGAAGAGGGTTAGAAGTCAGGCTGCTGGCTTAATAAATGACTGGGTGGATGCTGGAGCTCCTTTTGAGATGCGGGCTACCAGAGAAGGGATAGGAAAGTTAGGGGTGCAGATTGGGGGGTGGGAGGGGAAGTATTCTATCTCAGATGTCTGAGGGAGTCCGGCAGGCAGTTGGCTGTGTGAGGTAGTAACACTAAAGATATTAACCTGGAAGTCACCAGTACACTGGCTGGTGGCAGTTAGGCCCGCGCCAGGCCATCTGTTGGCTCATAGCCAGGGCAAGCCTAACTTGGAAGCCTAGCTCTGCCCACAATTCCTGCCAGGAGGCTAGAGAGCAGCCTTAACTGTGGGCCAAGTGGACACAAGTGTGGCCTAACGAGGACACCTGGCATGGAGCCCAGTTTGGCAAGCGGAGCAGAGAGAGGGACAGCTGGGCTCTCCCTCCAGATTCCTGCCGTGTCTCTTCCTGCATGATGCTGGGGCATGGTGGTTTTTTGTTTTCTTGTTTTCTTTTTGACTAAATATAATTTTTTAATTCCAAAAAGTTGGTAGAAGGATGACTTGGTGTAGACTCTCCAAGGGGTATACATTGTCACCCCTTTGTCAAAACACTGCATGTATATACCGTGCGACCCTGCAACCCAACTTATAAGATTGTGTCCCGTAGATTAACATGGGATAGCATGTACAGAGGTGTTTACGCCAGCCTTGTTGGTAGCAGCAAACTATTAGAACCAATGGAATATCCGGTGATTTGGTTATGGTCTGGTTAAGTAAACCATGGTCTATTCTTACAATGGAATACTACGAGAGAGTGCTCAAAAGCATGAAGTTCCATAAGGGCTGATTTAGAAATATGTTGTTAGGTGAAAAGTTGCAAAGCGTTACATGTAATCCCTCATCTTGGTAGACTACCAGATGGACATATGCATGTTTTTGGAAGCATAGGCGCCAAGTTGTCATGAGTGACAACCTCTGGGGAGAGGGATTTATAGAGGCTGGTAGGGGGAAGATTTCAATGTTGACTTTTTATGTACTCTTCTATTGTTTAAATGTATTACAGTGAACACATTTTATAATTTGATACATTCAATAAAGATATTTAAGGAAAATTAGGACATATAGGTAAGCAAAGAGAAGGGTACGCACACCCAGCAGCTATCAAAGCTGAGGCCTGTGCTGGAGAGCCTGGGACCTTTGTGGTCCAGGTTTTGTTTCGCATTGTGGGGCATTGTAGGGCTGGTCTGAGTCTTAGGGAACCCCCAAGAAGCCACTTCTCTTTACACCTGAAGACTCCCAAGTCCTATGGGGGTGCTTGAGGGCCCAGGCCAGAGCTGGACCCTTCTCATGTCAGCTGGCCAGAGCTGCAGGGCCCCTGTCCAGGTATAGCCACTGTGAGCAGGTGACCACTTAACTGGCTGTTTTTCTGTCTGTCCTTTGCCTCTTCCTCCTGACCCCTACTCCTGTATTCCCTTTGTTGGTTACATCTTGCACTGGCATATACTTTAGCCCGATTTTATTATTTATTTATTTATTTATTTATTTTGAGAAGGAGTCTTGCTTTGTTGCCTAGGCTGGAGTGCAATGGCGCAATCTCGGCTCACTGCAACCTCCGCCTCCCAGGTTGAAACGATCCTCCTGCCTCAGCTTTCTGAGTAACTGGGATTACAGGCACGTGCCACCACACCTGGCTAATTTTTGTATTTTTAGTAGAGATGCGGTTTCACCATGTTGGTCAGGCTGGTCTCAAACTCCTGACCTTGTGATCCACCTGCCTTGGCCTCCCAAAGTGATGGGATTACAGGTGTGAGCCACCGCGCCTGGCCTTTAGCCCGATTTTATCTGAGAAGCTATTTGTGGTCAAGTCAGTAAGAGTCCCCACAGGAGCCAATAACTGCTGTTTCCAAATCCCTGCCACAGGATGTCTTGTCAGAACTTGCTCTGGTGGGTGATAACATATACTTTTTCTTGGGTTTACTCAGCGATTTCTTGGGCCTGGTTTCCGAGGTGGAGCCAGTGCTTGAACCCCTGCTAGGCCTTTTGAAGTACCCTCAGCCTAGGCAGATGTCAGCCATTCAGGGTCCTTAGTAAATAAGGCTTTCTGGGTGACTAGGGTTTCTTGATGGCAGAGACGGAAATGCTTCAACACCTTATTTTAAACATTGCATAATACACTTCTGGAATATATTAGTCTCATTTCCCTGCTTGCTTGCTTCCTTTCCTTTCTTTCTTTCCTTCCTTCTTTTTCTTTTTCTTTTTGAGACTGGGTCTTGCTCTGTTGCCCAGGCTGGAGTGCAGTGACCCAAACACAACTCACCGCAGCCTTGACCTCCCAGGCTCAAGCAATCCTCCCACCTCAGCCCCCCAAGTATGTAGGGCTACAGGCATGCACCACCGCACTTAGCTAATTTTTGTATCTTTTGTAGAGAAGGGGTTTTGCCATGTTTCCCAGGCTGGTCTTGAACTCCTGGGCTCAAGTGATCCTCTTGCCTTGGCCTCCCAAAGTACTGGGATTACATGCATGAGCCATCACGCCTAGCTCCTTTTCCTTTTTTAAGACAGGGTCTCACTCTGTCGCCCAGGTTGGATTGCAGTGGCATGATCATGACCCACTGCAGCCTCAACCTCCTGGGCTCAAGTGATCCTTCTACCTCACCTTTCCCAAGTAGCTGGGAGTACAGGCATGTGTTACCATGTCTGGCTAATTTTTTATTTTTTAGTAGAGACAGGGTCTCACTATGTTGCCCAGGCTCCCTGCTTTCTTAAGTGGCATACACTGAACATAGCAGAGTCTCTCCTGCATTAACGGCTGTTAGACTTGGAATGAGATGGAACAGAAACACTGTCCCTGAGGGCCCAGGTCTGCCTCCCATAGTTTTGTCCCTGGCCTTCTGTCAGGCCACCCATTCACTCTTCCTGCTGTGGTCAGGATGCCTGCTATAGCACCAGGGTCCCCTTCCCAACCTGTAGCTGCTCTTGGGCTTTGAGCTCAGTGATCAGACACACTGCAGCTTGTTAGGAGGATCTGCATCCAGAATGAACAGGTGCAAGGACATGATATGACTGTCTCTAAGTCATCTGCGCCTGCTCAGGGTCAGGACCCTAGGGCCCCTATGGGTTGCCAGAACCTTTCTTGAGTTCTGTGTGGAGCCAGGCATCAGGCAGACCATGGCTCCCTTCCGGACAGCTGTGTGATGCAGAGATGTATTTGCCCACTTGTAAAATGAAACAGAAATCACTTACTCGTAGGTTGTAAGGATTCAACAGCGCAGTCCTAGCCAGAGTGGATGCTCAATAGATATTTGCCTGATTGGATGAGTGACAGCTCTTTTTTTTTTTTTTTTTTTTTTTTTTTGAGACAGAGTCTCACTCTGTTGCCAGGCTGGAGTGCAGTGGCATGATCTTGGCTCACTGCAACCTCCGCCTCCTGGGTTCAAGCGATTCTCCTGCCTTAGCCTCCCAAGTAACTGGGATTACAGGCACCCGCCACCACGCCTGCCTAATTTTTGTCTTTTTAGTAGAGACGGGGTTTCACCATGTTGGCCAGGATGGTCTTGATCTCTTGACCTCGTGATCCGCCCACCTCGGTCTCCCAAAGTGCTGAGATTACAGGCATGAGCCACTGTGCCCAGCCATGACAGCTCTACTGGCACTGGCTGAGTACTAGGCTTTGGGGGTGTGGGGGAGGAAAAGCCAAGTCTCCCACCCCCCAACCCCAGGGATGCACCATATCATAGATTTCCCTGTTTCTGAGTTATTAAGCACTTGCTTTTATTAGACACATACTAGGCAGTAGAGACAAAAGGAGTTGAGACTTAGATAAAGGGAATTGGAGACTTGGGAGGGTCTGGCTGAGAGGGAGAGCAAGAGTGTAGAGGGCTGAGGATGCCCATGCTTCCCTCCACGTCCTCTTCAGCCTTGTCCCTCTGAAGGCTTTGTCTTCACTCATGCAAGACAGACCAGTTCCTTATGACCGACTCAGGTCTATGTGGTCTCCGGTTTGGCTTTCCAGGCTTATATCCACCTACTGTTCTCTTTCTTTTCTTTTCTTTTCTTTTTTTTTGAGACAGGGCCTCACTCTGTTGCCTGGGCTGGAGTGCAGTGGCTCCATCATGGCTCACTGTAGCCTTGACCACCTAGGCTGCAAACCATGCACCACGACGCCCAGCTGATTTTATTTATTTTTGGTAGAGACAAGGTCTCATTATGTTGGCCAGTCTGGTCTCAAAACTTCTGGGCTCAAGTCATCTTCCAGCCTCGGCCTTCCAAAGTGCTGGGATTACAGGTGTGAGCCACCGTGCCCGGCCAACTTCTGTTCTTTTTTTTTTTTTTTTTTTTCTGAGACAGAGTTTTATTCTTGTTGCCCAGGCTGGAGTGCAATGGCACAATCTTGGCTCACCACAACCTCCGCCTCCCGTGTTCAAGTGATTCTCCTGCCTCAGCCCCCTGAGTACTAGGATTACAGGCAAGCGCCACCATGCCTGGCTAATTTTGTGTGTGTGTGTGTGTGTGTGTGTGTGTCTGTGTGTGTGTATGTGTTTACTAGATACAGGGTTTCTCCATGTTGGTCAGGCTGGTCTCGAGCCCTCAACCTCAGGTGATCTGCCCATCTTGGCCTCCCAAAGTGCTGGGATTACAAGCGTGAGCCACCGCGCCTGGCCCAACTCCTGTTCTTTATGAGACATTCCTGCATAGCTCTGTGGGTACCTGTAGTCCCACTCCCTCAGAGGTTGATGACTGGGAGATGCTGACCAGGAGTCTGAGATAGTGATTAAATTGGAGGGATGTGTTGAAGGGGAACTGGAGCTGGCATACCCTCTTCCCACCAGAGGGGTCCCTCGCTGTGGACAATGCCATCCTCCCACCACAAGGGGGTGCGCCAGGATCACTCCACTGTCAAGGAGCCTGGGGAGGGAGGTGTGGCTGGACCCCGTGAGTCATCCAGGCTCTTTCTCTGCTTTTCCGTGGGGCAGCTGCCACCAGCACTGTCCCTTGGGTCTCTGCTCTGGGCCCTACTTCCCTCACTTAAGTCTCAGTTGGCCTTCTCAGATGAGGTAGGGCTTGTCGCTTAGTGTCTCCTGTCTGTGTACCTCTACCCATCCTCACCTCCCTGTGCCCTATCTTCCTGGGTTGGGAAGGAGAAGGCCAGGGGACATTTCCTGATGCTCTTTGCCTTGGTGCCCAGTGCAGGCTGCTCCAGCCTTGCCCACCACACCGTCCTCATTTACCCTCACCTGGGTCATGCTAGCAGCTCAGAGTTGGAGCTGCAGGTACAGCACAGTGTGCTATGAACCTATGGGTCTTGGGAGCTCCAAGTAGGAGCTTGAGGCAGCCCAGGGATCAGGGCTACACTTCTCAGGCTCCTAGAACCGTGCACCTCCCTAGGTAGTCACCACTCTTGTCTTGCCACCCTGGCCTCTCCAGGAGAGGGAAAATTTGTCTTCAGGACAGAGGATGAATTTTTCTCTCTCCTCAACCTCATTTGGCACTCCCTCTGAGGGGCATGTAGGATGTATGTGGCATGTATAGGTACATATATGCAGGGTGACTCCGGGAGATGGCCAAACCAGGCACCTGAACACCATGTAAGCACTGCAGGTCCACACGGTCAGGCTGGCGATGGGTTATCAGTTGATTGACAAGTCTCTCCTACGCTGTACCCCAGTTTGGAGGCCTCTCCATTGGGCTCCTTGGCGTCTGCCTCATCCAACACCTACTCCCTGGCTGATGTTTTAAAAAATCTATCCTGCACTAGAATGTTGGTCTTCCTCCTTTTCAGAGGCAGGAAAGTCAAGGCCCCGAAGGGTGCTTTAGTAGGCTAGGCTGCTGCTTTGTGGCCTGGGCACCTGCTCTGTGTGTCCAAACCTAGCAACTCCCCTGAAGGACCAAGGAGTAGGCACAAGGGGCAGTGCTGGGATTGCCCCTGTGTGAATGTGGGTGGTCCTGAGGACCGCTGGGCAGATTGGTGGCAGGGGAAAGGAATATGTGGAGGAGCAGCCCTGACTGGTGCTGGACACTGCTTTCCTGGCCAGCTCTTGCCTGGCCCTGGGCACTTGCCCAGACCTTGCCCCACTTTGGATGCTCAGGCAATGGTTTTCAGGCCTTGACCTCAACAGAGGCTTTCATGCTTGGCTGGTGGATGGGGCTTTTCCCTCTGAGGAGTCATCTGAAACTCAGCTTTTACTGCCTGCCCTTGTCCCTGTGCTGGTGGCCACTCAGAGGCTCCACAGCCCCAGGGTCTCCCCTGCAGCTGTCATCAGTTCTTCTGAGGCTGTTCCATGGGTATCCAGGCCACTGGTCTCACTGGGAGCCCCTGAGTGGCCCTCAGGGGCTGGGTTGCAGGGAGTCAATGTGGTCTGGGCCTGACGAGGCTAGAACAGTGTCATAGCTGGACAGGCTCCTGGAGGTACTGTTATCCAGCTCTCTTCATCTGGGAAGCTGGGTCCAAGGTAAGGCCCAAGGGCGTAATTATGGTCTCCTGACACCTGTCTTGGCAGTTCCTGTCCAATCACTCTATGTTCTTTGATTTTTTTCCCCCTTTATCTATTCTTCCATTTGTTCACTCAAGGATGCCTGGACTATATCTCTGTGAACTGGCCCCCAACTCAGGAACGGGTAGTCATGCAAAAAGGACCCTGTTTCTGGGGCCCTTGTCTTTCCCTCAGGCCTTGCCACATGGGATCTAGCTTGAAACTTGAAGGGTTGGGAGCTGATGAATACAGATGAGCTGCAGTCCATGATGTAGCACACAAGGCCCTGAGGCTGCCAGGTCATGGGTTCAGCTCTGCCTGTTTTCCCATGCCCCCAACCCTTTAACCTTCAAACTAGATACCGTATCACAAGGCCTAGGAGAGCACAGGGTCCTGGAATGTCACCCTTCGGTATCTGCCCAGGCTCCATGCCTCCCACCTCCCCAGTGGCTTCAGTCATTTGGACCTAGCTTCCACTGTGTGGTAAAGCAGGTGACCACGTCCCTCCCAGGGGCCAGCCCAGGTCCACAGCACTGGCTCACTCTGGCATGTTACTGTTGCCCCCGCACCTGTCCCACAAGGCCCTTGAGCAGGGCCGCTGAGGGGAGGGCTGAAAGGCAGGGTGGGTGGGGTCCTGGGGGTGCTGTACTGGACCAGCTTGTATAGTTACTGCTTCTGCCATCTTCTTGCCTGGACCAAGCCTCTTGGCTCTGCCAGCGAAAGGTATGGGATGGATTAACTCTACCTCTGGCCTGGGCTGCTCTGTCCAGTTTCTTTTTTCTTCTTTTTTCTTTTCCTTTCTTTTTTTTTTCCCCTTCTTCCTCCCTCCCTCCCTCTTTCTTTTTTCTTTCTTTGTTTCTTTCATGAAAGAGTCTCATTCTGTCACCTAGGCTGGAGGACAGTGGCATGAACACTGCAGTCTTGACCTCCTGGGCTCAAGTGATCCTCTCGCCTTAGCCTTTCGAGTAGTTGGGACCACAGGCACATGCTACCACACCTGACTAATCTTTGTATTTTTTGTAGAGACAGAGTCTCTCTGTGTTGCTCAGGCTGGTCTTGAGCTTCTGGGCTCAAGTGATCCTCCCACCTCAGCCTCTCAAAGTGCTGGGATTACAGGCATGAGCCACCACGCCCAGCCTCTGTCCAGTTTTTATGAGCCGCAGGGAATGGGACTTTATGCTGACAGTGCATGAGCTCACAGCCCCAGATGAGGTTTGATCCCATGAGCCCAAACACAGGGCCTAGGTCAAAGCAAAATGAGTATTTCCTACTTTTCTCCTTTGGGCTGGCTCTAGGCACCATGGAACTGGCAGGATGCTCCTGCCAGGATCCAGCCTGACCTGCTTATTCTCACTGAGAACAGCCACCTCTAGGGAGCCCTAGAAATCCCCTCCACCTCCAACTGAGTGAGCCCCAACTTTCCTTCGTGTCCTTCTGAAGATGGCTGTGCATGTGGAACAGGAGCCCAGCATCAAGAGCTGACAGGATTGCTCAGGTGGTGCAGGCCAGCAGACCCAGAAGCTAGACATGGGCATGGGCCAGGTTTTTTTTTTTTTTTTTTTTGAGACAGAGTCTCCCTCTGTCTCACAGGCTGGAGTGCAGTGGCATGATCTTGGCTCACTGCAGTCTCAACCTCCCAGACTCAAGCCATCCTCCCACCTTAGCCTCCCAGGTAGCTGAGACTACAGGCATGTACCACTGCGCTGGGCTCATTTTGTTTTATTTTTTGTGGAGACTAGGTCTCACTATGTTGCCCAGGCTGGTCTCAAACTCCCTGGGGTCAAGTGATTCCCCCACCTTGGTCTCCCAAAACGCTGGGATTATAGGTGTGAGCCACTGTGCCCAGCCTCGGCCAGCTTTTGAGCACAGCACATTGCCATAACTGGCCTTCCTTGGGCTACCTGGCATCTGGCCAGGCCAGACCACTTTACCTCTTACTCATGCCCAGGCAAACTCACATCTTTGGGAAAATGAAAAGAAGCTCTTCTTCACAGTTCCAGATCCGCCCCAACCTGCCGGTTCTATAACCGTGGTGGCAAACCTGGAGAAGAAATAGCTTGCTTCGGTCAAAGTGCAGGGCATCAACAGAGGAGGGTGTGGCCCCCACCTCCCAGGGTGAGGCTGGGTTGTCTGATTCTCAGGCTGGGCTGTGGCCAGGGAACATAGGAAAGCTGCCCTGCAAGCCCTGTGTCTCCTGGGACATGCCAGTCCCATGGAGCCTTCAGGCCTGGGTGGGGACGGCCTGGTGACGGGCTGTCCAGGTGGATCTCCACTCAGTCAGAGGAGAGCTTCTTGGAACTTGCCCTGGGTGCAGCAGTAACCAGTTCTGCCCCTCCCTTTGGCACATGGGACTGTCGCCTGCCTGGCACCCTCCTGACTGTCAAACGAGTTGACTTCCTCCTAGGATGTGAGAAATGGTTTCATCCTCCCAGCCTCAGGGACAAGGTGTTCCTGAGAGTATGAGGGTAATTAAATGTGTCTCTGCCACCACCTACCACCTGTCCCAGAGCAGGGAGTGGGGTGATGAACCCAGGGCAGACATCCTTTTGCTTCCTGGACTTGGGAGGTGACTCTCCCATTTGATCCCTGTGTCTGATGTTGCTGATGGTCGGTGCCACTGGCCCCTGGTGTCAGCTGGACCATCTCTGCAGATTGGCCCCATTCCCCTACTGTGAGTGCCTCACCTCACTGAAAAACCTCTAGCATGAAACAAAATGTGGGTCCAGGGACCGAGGAAGGAGAACTTACTGTCTTTTCCCTGCAGGAGCTCTGCCTTAGCCACCTGAAACCTAGTAACTTGCATGTGACCGTGCCAGCAGGAGACTCCAGGTTCTTCCCAAGACTACTGGCCTGCCAGCCCAGAGGTTTCCCATGAAGCAAGAGCTGTCCTTGGCTATACTACCTCCTACCTGCTCCTGAGACCCTCAGGGCAACTCAGGGTGTGGTGGGTGGTGCAGAGTTCTGTCCTTGCCTCTCTCTATCCAGGTTGCTGGGGCTGCTCAGAGCTCTCTATGATCTTGCTGATAGGTGAGATGTAGGTTTGGGGACAGAAGCCCCGGCTCTTGAGCCAGCCCTGTTTCTCTTTCCCCAGGAGATAGCAGAGTGTTAGCATGCTCATGCTGCACAAGGTCCCCTGCAGGCTTTATGACAGGGAGGACAGCATGCTAGAGGCCTGGGAAAGGGTTGGGACAGACCATGGAGAGGAGGAACAGGTACCTTCTGTACAGGACTTAGTAGGACAGCCTAAGCAACAGCCTGGAGTCAAGGCTACACACTGCTGGGCTCATGGTGTCTGCCAGGAGAAATGGACTGTGGTATGCTGTGCTCAGCTCTCTGTAAACCTCTGCCTTTGCTCAGTGTCTGTGCAGTGCCCTGGGAGGCTGGCACTGCAGAACCTGTTACCTGGTGACTGGCCAGGGGCCTGGTTCCAGAGAGATTCCACAAGTGTTTTAGGGCCAATTTGTAGACAGGATTTGAACCCAGGTCCTTGTGGCTCTGAAGCCCAGATTCTTTCTCCCCTGTCCCACTCAGCTGCCTAAGGAATAATGTCTTGAAGCCAGTGATCTGGCAAAATGGATCTGCAGAGGGGGCTGGGGCTGTGGGATGGATCAGCTGATGGGTGATGGGTGGGCCTGCACTGGCCAGGGAAAGGTGCCATGGATACCCCAGTTGAGGGTGATAGTGCCAAGGCTCCGGATGGAGAATGGCAGATGGCATGGGGGGAGGGGGGAAAGCTGGCATTTGATAGGAAGTGTTGGAACTTGGGGTTACTCAGTCAATTGGTGTTACGTGAGGTTTGCAGAGAGCCTGCGAAGGGCCCTGGCAGAGGCCTGGGGGCTGAAGAGGACACTCATACTGTGCTGCAGGCCCCAGGTAAACCCAGGGTTAATGGTTTCTATGCTGTGGCTCCCACACTGAGAGTTCCAGATGTGGTGCTCTGACCCTGCAGATCCAGCCAGCCAGTGCACACATCTGCTTTGGAGCTGATATGAAAAAAAAGGTCTCCTCCCACTCCTGAGCCTAGGGAGGAGGTCAGGCGCAGCACATTCACCGAGGAGGGGCAGGGCAGCTCTCGCTTTGTTGGGCCACCAGCCTGGCCATCTGTCCACATCGGTCCATCTGTCTGAGTTTTCCTACTTTGAGCCAGTAGAAGTTGTAGCATTGGAGGTAGAGCCCAGGTCCAGTCCCTTCGAAGCAGACTTCTCAGCCAGGCCCAGGGGAGTGGTAGAACAGGCTCCAAGACTCTGCCACTCTTGCAGAGAATGGCATTGTGGGCACACCAGAGTCTAGGGAGCATGTTCTCACATCTGGTTCCGTTCAGTGGGCCTCAATTCCTGAAAACCCCTGAGCTCCCCAGGAGAGCCTCACTGAGTGACCTCTGGAAAAGCAGAAGTAAAGTCTGGGAACACTCTGTCCTCTCACACTGTGCTGTGGCCAGCTGGCCAGCAAGACCCCTCCATGGGCCGGCCATGAGGCCACGGGGGAGCCTCGAGCGGGGCTGCCCCGCCCAGTATGCTGGCCAGGGGCTGCCTCCATGCCTACTGGGCCCTGGGGCATGTGGGACCAACCCCCTGGCACGGGCCAGGACCCTCCTTTCTGTCTCCCTATGGCCCTTGGGGAGGAACTGCAGAGGCCTGGGGGCTGAAAAGGCCGTGTGCCATCTGACCCTGGGAGCCCTGGAGAGGCTGAAAGATCCCCTTCTGGGTTGGCAGGATCTGGGAAAAGTTTCAGGAAGTGGGCGGGGGCAGGGCTGCCCAGCTGCCACCTCTCAAGGCCTGTCTGGGGTTGGCTGCCAAGCCCATACTTTGTCACACAGAGAGCAGAAAGCACTGGGCAGGCTGAGTGTCCCATGCCCTCCTACTAATCAAGGGCTAGGGTGATAGGGGTGCCAGCTGGGGCCCAGTGTGGCCAGCCTGAGTCTGGTGCAGCCTGGCGACCCCTGAGAGGGGCAGCCATGCCAGGTGGGTCTTGGCCTGCAGCCTTCCCAGGCCTCTTCAAAGACCTCAGCTGCCCCTGCTGGAGCCAGGGCAATGGTCCTTGACACAGGCAACCTCAGGGTGGACAGGGCCGGCCTGTGGAGGTGGGAGGGCAGGGACTCTCACTTTCCAGGCTGGGGGTGTGTCTTCCCAACCCAGCCTCTCTATGGGCCTGAGAAAGCAGCACTATTTCCTGCACTTCAAGGGCTTCTCTCTCCGGCAGCCTGTGGACTTCCCTGGAGCACTTGCTGGAGCAGAGATCACAGGAAGGTCACTCTGGCCAGCAAGTAGCACTGTTAGACCAGTCAAGGGCTGAGGTAATGCTAGGGCTGAGGGCACGGGGCCTCACAGGCTGTGGGGGAGAGGCAGAACTCCAGCTTCAGGGCTACATGGACTGCTGGGTGAAGGTGACAGCGAACCATTCAATTTGGAGGACTTCATTCTGGTGATGGTATGGAGAGTGGTCTTGGGAGTAGGGAGCCAAGATGTGGGGCAGAAGGCCTGGGTAGTGCCAGGAGATGGAGCTGGGGGGAGAGTCATCTGAACATGGGGACAAGAATGTGGGAAGCAGAGGAGTTGTGGGAAGGTCCTGGGGTGCAGACTGAGGAGCAAGCCTAGGCCTGAGGGAAGGCTGGAGATACCGGGAGACCAAGTTGGTCTGCTGCTTCTGAGTTGGGGTTCAGGTCAGACAGCAGAGAGAACTTCCTGAGAGCAGCAGCATCTTTTGAACATGAGAAATCAGCCTTCAAGGAAGTCTTTTACTGTGAGAGATCCCAAGCTGGCCAGACATTCCTGGTGTTGGGCCATGGATGGGAGGATTTGGGGTAGACAGCTGGGCTTGTGGGTAGACCAGAGCGGTCCCCCGAGTCTGTGCTAGCCAGAACACTGCTTGCTCATGCCTCGGCTGGGCACGTCTGGGCCTCTCAGTGGCCATCACTGAGGCTGTCAGGCTGCTGAGCCCAAGGCCCAGAGCAGAACTAGCCCCTGGCTTCCCAGAGCCCCTGCCGTCCTTGGCTGCCCTCAGAGGCTGGGCCAGGGCTGGGTGGCCAGGTCTCCCACAAAGCTCTCAACAAGTTCCAGGCCTCTCCTTCTGTGCTTAGATCCTGCTCCCAGTCACGTCCCCTCCCAGTCACATCCCCTCCTCCGCATCCCTCAGAGAGAGCAGGAAGCTGGGGAGGAGGGAGCATCCCAACCAGCCTTGTCCTAGGCCTGACCAGTACTGTCTTAGGGCTTGGGGCTGCCAGCCACTGGGTCTGGGAGCCAGGTTTCTCCAACAGGGCCAGAGCTGGTTTAGAAGCCCTGTGTGGTCTCCTCATGGGTGAGCTGAGGGTTCAGCAGGCCTCCTTCTCTAAGTCGCCTTCTTGGCTGGCAGGCTGTCCCCCTTCCCTGGGTCACAGGGAGATGTGGGGTTTGGCCAGGGAAAGTGGTCTGGAACGGCCCTTTGACATCGTCCCTGGGGGCTTTTAAAAAATAAGTTTCCTGGTAAGGAAGACTCCTCAGGCCTTGGGCAGGATTCTCAGTAGAGTCTCCCGGGTTTGCTCTGATCTGACAAACGCCAGCAGAAACCACCCAGCCGCCTGCGTTCCAGCAGTGCTTGGAGCCGTGGCTTCCCCAGATGCAGTGTCAGCAGAATGCAGCAGCCAAGGCACAGGGGTGTTTGCTTGGAGGCCCTTGCTGAGCCCAGGAGTGGGGGGCCTGCAGAAGAGAGCCCTCTGCTTGGCTTTGCCCCCTCATTCACGTGCACACATTCCTGGCTTCTCTAGGAATGGATGGTGCCACAAGGGATGCCAGAGGGACTTGTCCCTGAGTGATGACAGTCCAGTGACAGTGCTGACGGTCCATGCCTGTCAGATGAGCAGTGAGTGTTCAGGCTGCCTCTGAGGAGGGGAAGGAGGCATGCCCTGGCTTCTCCCACCCCTCTGCCACCACCTGCCAGCTCATCTGGGACTGAAATCTGTCTGGACAGCTGAGTCTGTATCTGAAAAGCCTGTCCTGGGTCAAGGGCTGGGGAATAGAGCGGTAAAGGAGGTGCAGAGTGGGGAGGAGAGGAGGAAACTAGATCTGGGGACAGACAGAATCCCCCAGGCCTGCTCCACATCCCAGCCCCTCTATGCCCCAACTCTGGGACTCTGGACAGGTTTCATGTTCTGTCTGATTTCTGTTCCTGAGGCTGAGATGGGCATGGTTGAGAGGTCCAGCACACAGGTTGCTCCTGGCATGGGGATGAGTACACCGTACAGCCCATGTGTTTCCAGTTAGAGTAGATCTGGGTTGCCCGCTTCATGTTGGGATGAGGGGACTCCCCCCTGACCAGTCCCAGGTGTTGGATAGAGAGTCATGGAGGCCTAGGGAGGGGAAAGGTGCTTGACAGTGGGGAAGTTGCTGAGCTAGGGAGAGAAGCCATGTGGAGCAAAGTGGGAGGCTGGAGCAGAGGAAGTTTCATGCTGCTTGAGAGCTCATGAGGATCCTGAGTAGGAGGTGACAGCTCACTCGGGGAAGCCTCCCAGCAGCTTGTGCCAGGGCCTGGAAGAGCAGTGTGTACACAGATGCCCGGGTGAGGCCCAGCCCCTGATGCTTTGGAGGGGAGGGATCAGGAGGCCAGACCGGGGTCCAGACTCCCAGTCCTAGGGAATAGTGGAGTCACTGGCAGGAGTGCCACCACCCAAAGGACTGAGTTTTTCTCTGGAGCTCACCCTGTACATCTGGCCCGGCCTCTAGGCCCAGGCTATAGCTGAAAAGGAAGAAGTCTCCTGGCCTGAGAAGGGCTCTTGGCTGGCTGCAGTGGCTGTGTGAATAAGCAGACAGGTTTGGTCTGGCAGCTGCCGCACCAGTGCCTGGGTCTGACCCAGAGAACTGTATTCCAGTCTTGGCTCCCAGCTGCCATCCGCTCTGCAGCTTCCCCTAGTGGAGATTTCAGCACTTGCTGGGCCTGGGCCAGAACCCCAAGTATATAAAATCAGAGAATGAACATGACTTTGATAAATTAAGAAGGCTTCATTTTAATACCACAGTAAGAGGAACCAGTTAATATTCTCACCATTTCACATCCACAAAAACCACATCAGGGGCATTAACAATCTCTCAGTTTTGTACAAATAAACCATGTTTCTCTTAAAAAGACTTGCACACGTGGCTCACGCCTGTAATCGCAGCACTTTGGGAGGCTGAGGCAGGTGGAGGCTGAGGTCAGGAGTTCGAGACCAGCCTGGCCAACATAGTGAAACCCCGTCTCTACTAAAAATAAAAAAAAATTAGCCAGGCATGGTGGCATGCACCTGTAGTCCCAGCTACTCGGGAGGCTGAGGCAGGAGAATCGTTTAAACCCAGGAGGCAGAGGTTGCAGTGAGCCAAGATTGTGCCACTGCACTCCAGCCTGGGCAACAGAGCAAGATTCCATCTCAGAAAAAAAAAAAAAAAAAAAAAAGGCTTGCACACTTGCCCAAGCTCAAGGATATTAAAATCTAGCACATGAAACCCATTTCTAGAGGTAGAAATACAGGCAATATATTATTTCAGCAGTGACCATCAATTACAGTTAAGAACAGTTAACAACCAAATGGGTAATGAAATACTGCAACCACCCAAGTTTACTGAGCAAAGCATCTTTTCTCACCCATGCCTTACTCTAGGAGTAGCTGGGGCTTGGTTAGATGTGGTGAGGATGTGGGAGAAGAGATCTCAGGGCAAGGGTTCATTGCAGACGGCCTGGGGTAAGGATGTAGGAAAGTGCACATTTCCCAGGCAAAAAGGCATTGGGGTCCACAGAGCAGAACAGGGGCTGGTGGCTTCTGCCTGCCCTGCCTGACTCTATCTTCTATGCCCTTTTGGGTGGCCATGGGAGAAAAGTAGTGGTCAATTGCAGAGTAATGGTGAAGGCAGCAGGTGTCTCCTGCAGGCCTCAGGAGGTTGAAGTTCACTCCATGAGTGCCCAGGAGCCACAGAGGTCATGAGTGTGGCCTGCCACCAGCCCCCCAGAGATGCAGGTGGAAGGCATCTATTCCAGAGACCTGCTGTATTCCAACATGCTGTGTTCCATCTCTCCTTTAGCTCGCCTGACTCCAGGTTGGGGCTGTCTTCTCCTGATGGAGTACAGCAGGAGGGGCATCACAGGAGTCCCCTAAGCTTGTAGAGGGTTTATGTGCCCCACTTCCCTTCTTCTCTAAACAACCCAGGCTAGCATGGTCTCCTGAGCCTCAAAGACATCTGGGGAGGCCGTGGCCAGGACAGCGTGTGGAGGTGGTCCCAAGTGCAGCTCCGCCTTTGATCCCCTGGGCAGCCTCCCCAGGGGACGGAGACGCATGTAGTCTTCCAAGCCAGCCTCCGCCACCATGTGCCTGGATATCTTCTCAGCCACTGTCCTTGGTACTGTCCCCAGGGAGCTTCTGTGTCCTGTATCAGGTGGGATAAGTACTGCTAAGAAGAATAACACAAGGGATAGTGATGGGCTGCTGGAGAAGCCTCTGAAGAGGGGGCGTGTGAGGAAAGATCTGAAGGAAGAGGGGGAGACAGCTCCACTTTCAGGCCAGGGGACGGGGAAGGGCCCTGAGGTGGGGACATGGCTGGGGATAGTGAGCATGGGGGAATGGCAGGACCTAAGTCAGAGAGGTTAAGCGGGGATGGTGGGACCACCACATGAGGGCTCTGGAAGGGACTCTTTCTGAGTGAAGTAGGAGTAGCGGAGAGTTTAAGGCCAATGAATGGCATGGTCTGCCTTGTGTTTTAAAAAGATCACTCTGGCTGGCACATGCCTGTAGTCCCAGCCACTTGGGAGGCTGAGGCCAGAGGATCAGTTGAGCCTAGGAGTTCAAGTTCAGCCTGGGAACCTAGCAAGATGCCATCTCTAAAAAACAAACAAACAAACAAACAAACAAAAACAAAAACAAAACACTCTGGGAGACTGTTGTTAGGTTCTCATCAGGATCCCACTGCCTCTCCCTTGGCCTGCTTCCCCCGGGCCCTTCTGCTCTGCCTCTCCTTCCTTTTCCCTTACCCCATCTCTGAATGCTCAAGAGAACCCTCAGGATTGGTCTGCCTGTCTCCGGCCACTCTGAAGGGACGCTCAGTCTTTCCTGCCAGCCTCACCTCCCCCGCATGCCACTCATTTGCCCTGCAGGCCACTTGTCACTCACACCATCCTCCTGGCTGTTTCCTTTGTACTTTCTTGCCCCTGCCCTTTGCTGTGGCCCAGCCTTTTGTGGCCTTCTCATCTTCTCAGTCTGATCTTTGGTGCCCTCTCCACTCCACTCCCACAGCTTCAGGCATCTCTTGTATTTCATGTGCCTCGGGGTGTGTTGGCTTGCCCCTCTGACCCTGAGGCCCTGGAGTGCAGGGCTCATGACTTACCCTGCTCTAGATTAGGGCCAGCCTACAGCTTAACATACAGAAGGACTTCAAAGGCTGTGGGTTGTGGATTGGACCTTGGAATTTCCCAGGCTTTCTTGTCATCTTGGGGAGGAACTATTCCTCTTATGCTCGAACTTTGGGGCTCCATGTGCTGGATTGTGGCCCAAAGATCTGGTGCATCTCCAGGGCCTTAGCTGATTGCCCTGTGGTAGGCCCTGAGCCAACAGGGAGATGGAGATCAGGGTAGTAGCGGGACACAACTGCAGGGGAGAGCTGGGGCTGAGTTGGGGTGGGGATGGGGACTTGGGACCCTTGGGGAGGCCCAGCAAGGCTAGCCCTTACCCCCTACCCTTGGGTTTCAGACTTGAAACTGCATCTGCAGAGCACTGATTATGGTAACTTCCTGGCCAACGAGGCATCACCTCTGACGGTGTCAGTCATCGATGACCGGCTCAAGGAGAAGATGGTGGTGGAGTTCCGCCACATGAGGAACCATGCCTATGAGCCACTCGCCAGCTTCCTAGACTTCATTACGTGAGTGTGCCTTGTAGCGCCTTCTTCTCTTACCTGGGCAGGATAGCTACACCTGCAGGAGCTGGGTTCAGTGTGGCTTAGGCTAGCTGCCTTCGTGCCTGTGTCAGCTGTCAGAGCTGATGGCAGCTCTGTCAGGCCAGGTGTCACAGGACCCTACCTTCAGAGTCCTCCCTGACTGTGTGCGTGGTCATTCAACAACCCTGGACTTCCAGGCCACCACCTATAAAATGGGGTCACCAGCACGTTCACTACTGGCTGAAGATATGATGGGCAGGCAAGAGTGTCCCAAGCAGTAGTGCTGGATGAAGCCTCTTCCCCCCAGTCACATAGACTGGGGCAGGGAAACCTGGGAAGGTGGGAGCCCTTTTTCTTACCCTACAGCACCCAAACAGAACACTCACCAGGCCCCACTCCCCATGCCAGGGGTCAGGTGTCAGGGGATGGACAGAGCTCTGAAAGGCCAAGGTCTTAGGATAGGCCCATTCTCTATCTGCTCTGACCATGGCCCTGGGTCTCAGGGAGATTGGGTCGGAGTAGAGTTGAGGGGCAGGCTGAATGTCTAGCTGCCTTTCTCAGTTCTGACGCAAGCCCTCAGGAACTCAGGTGGGCAGGCTCCCATTCTTATGACTCTTGGCTGCCCCAGCTTCTTCATTGTCTGACCCTTGGGCACAGCTCTGCCTTCATCAAGCTCCTGGAGAAGCTGAGTGGAGGAAAGGACCTTGGGATCTGCAGGCTCGGGGAGGGCACCTGGACTGCACAGGGAGGTAGGGAGGGTCCCTTTGCAGGGATGTCCCAAGAGCCATGAGCCAAGTCCTGGTGGACAAAGAAATAGTCCCAGCCTAGGTGGTGGCCCCACAGGGGTGGTGAGCAGAGGCATGCTCAGCGGCTAGCGTCTAGGAGAGTACCCTGCATTGGCAGAGTGTGAGTGTGCAGTATGGTGAAGCATTTCCCTGAGCTCTCTGGGTATTGTCTAACTTTTACCATTCCTTGATTATGGTGCCCCCACTCTTTTCCTTGGGACCTGGCACACCTGCCCCACTTGTCCCTGCAGGGACAGAGTTAGATGCCTGCTGCCTGGCCTGATTCTTATCCCCTGCAGTTAGGAGCCACTTGCCCAGGATCCACTTGCTCAAGAAGTGCTGCAGCCAAAGGGCTCTATTCTCAGGCAGGAGTCAGAGGCTGGGACACCTGAAGGGCCAGGGAACATGCCCAAGCTAGGAAGCAGGCCCTCTCCTGGCCACAGGCCTCCTTTCCTGAGAGCCTCCTTGCTGCCCTGGCCTCCATCAAGGTATGCCAACATGGACCTACTGGGGCAGGAGGCTGGTAATGGGGTGTCTCTTGTGGTGCTACATTAGGGGTCACATTGCAGCTCCCCATCTGTTGATCATTCCCTGGCCTTGGTCTCTGTGTTCCTTGCTGCAAAGCCAGAGCTGAGGACATACCAGGAAGCAGTACATTTATTGCCAGAGCCCAGCCTGAGACTTGTTTGCACAAGGCTGCTTCAGCTTCCTGGTGAATGTTCTGGCCTTGCCAGCTAGGCTGGCCAGAGGAGGCCTGACCCCGTGCCCATGGTCAGAGGGTAGATATCACCCACCCCACTGCCCACTGGCCCACCTGCCTGTGCAGCTAGCCTTTGGCCTGTCTTGGTCTTAGCCTGCCAGGCCATGAAACTGGAGAGGGCTCTGAGCGTGACTGAGGCTGCACAACCACAGCTGGAGGTTGGCTGCAAGCACCAAGGGTGCTTAAAGCAGCCAAGTGCTGTCCTGTGGAAGGCTGTCCGAATCTGCCACTTCCCACCCCTTCCATTCATGGGTGATTGTGGCTTCCAGTCCTACCAGCCACTCACTCCTCCCCTCACTCAGAAGGAGCTCAGCAGTCACGTGTCAGCCCATCAGGGCCTGTGTCTGCTTGGTCCATGACCTCGTCATCTCCAATGACCTGCTCCTTTGCTCCTCTGCTCTGCACTTCAGCCACCCCCACTGATGGCTGCCCAGGCCCATGTCACCACCTGGAACTACTCCACCCCTGAAATTGCTGAATCAGGCACCTCTCTACCCACAGCCTTCAGGCCCTCCAGCCCACTCTCAGTCCCTTGTGGGACACGGGTTCCGGACTCAGCGGGACACTAGGCCTTGCTTCCTCCCCTGCTACCCCTTCTGTCTTCATTTCCCGCCCTCCCCAACTGAAGTTCCCTGGTCCATCATTCGAGCACTTTTCTGCCAACATCCGCAGCTCTCTTGGCCGCCCGACTCATGGTCCCACCCGGCTGGCAGCCCCCCAGCCCTGGAGGAATCCCAGCAGCCTCCAGCCTGGAGCCGCTCTCCCCCTACCTCCACTGCCGGGAGGAAAGCTGGGGAAGCCAGCCTTGAGTGGGGGGTCATCCTTGCTGCCAGGCTTGCATGCTCACCCTCTTAGCCAGCCTCAAGCTTTTTTCTGCCTGGCAGCCTCTGGCTCTACCTACTCAGCACCCTGCAGACCCCACCAGCACTGCAAAGACCACCTTCCCGTCTTAAACACCATTGCTCTCCTGCCCCCAGCCTCCTCTTGGGCAGGTGGCCCACCTTCTTCACAAAGACAGTGGAAGCCAATAATATGCCTCCCAGTGCTGCTTCTGCCCCCCACCGCCCGAACCCCATTCCAATGGCAGAAGTGCCCTTCCTTTTCTCTTGGATCCTTCCACCAATGTTCTGAGTGCCCTCACCTTACTCCCTGGATGCTGAGTGGCCACTCATTTGCATTCCTGTCTGTGCAGGCACCTTCCCTTCCAAATTCTTCTCTTCAGTATCTAAGCAAGCTCAAATAATTAAAAAACATCTCGTGGGACCTAAACTTTTACATTCACTGTCTGTTCTCTCATTTCCCCTCATCCCTCGAGCTTTCAACAGTCCCGTCACTCCACCACAAGGCCCTGGCTAAAGCCACCCCTGACCTTCATGTAGCCAAGGTCTCCAGGCGTGACCACTCTGCGGTGTCCACCCCCCAGCCCCCCTAGCTATTTCTTTGCTCCCATGATGCCTCTCTGACTTAACTCCTACCTCTCTGGCCACTCTCCCTTCTCCGCTCTGCCCCAGCAGGCCATCCCCAGTGTGTGTGTGGAGTGTTGCAGGAAGGGGTGAAGCCTTCCATAGAGGCCTGAGCTCCCCTAGGCTGGGGCTCACGATTGGCTTCCCTGAGGAGGTGGCTAGTTTGGCTGAGGGGAAAAGCATTTAAGGGAAGCATTGGAATAGGGGGTTTTTAGGTTGAGGGAACTATACATGTCCTGAGTAGCGAGCATGGTGCACCTGGCTCTGTGCCCCACACAACAGCCTCCAGATATGGGTGCCCACTCTGGGAATGAGGAAGCTACCCTAGAAAACGCAGAGGAATATACTCAGGAGAGTACAGTCCTCCAGGCAGTAGAAGCATCAGCGAGAGGCCCTGTCCTGGGTGTGAAGACCTGAGGGAACAGTGCCCTGACTGCCCACAGACAAAGTTGGCCCAGCTGGGGACAGAGGTTGGGACCATTACAGAGGCCACCTTAGCTCCATCCCTCAGGGCCTCATAGTTGCTTTTGGAGCTGCCCCAGGCTGGCTGGAGCAGGCTTCTGCCAGGAGGTGATGAAAGCAGGAGCTGGCTGAGGCTGCCTCTGCCCTTCTGTGTGAGAGACAGTGTCCACTGCTTTTGTAGGTCCTGGCCAGCCTTCAGCCGCACACATAACCAGTACCTGCTCTGGGCCAGGCCTGGGGCTGGGAGGGAGGTGCCTGGATGCAGTGGGATGGCACCAGTGATAGTATAGACAGTGCCTGGAGAGGACTGTGAGCAGCTTTAGCAAATGGAACTGGGGATCACAGGTGGCTTCACAGCATTGGGAGGACTCCAGGATCAGGTGGGGATAGAGAAGCCACTGGAGAGAGTAGGTGGCTGGAGAAGAGGCAGCTGTCTGGCATGAGGCAGCTGTCTGGCATGGGGCCGACAGCCTGAGTGAGATAGGGCCCCTGAAGTGGACTGTCGTCATGTGCTCTTGAGAGGATCTGGCTCAGTTTCATGCCACTAACATGTTATGTCACCGTGCCCAAGCCCAGTCATTACCTTGCTGTGAGACTTGGGATAGTGTCTGTCAGGGTTTTTTGGCCTTGGAGGGGACTTTGATCTGGGCCATTCCATGATGTTTTCCCTTGAGAGAGTTGGTCCTGGAAGACAAGCTGAGAGACTTGTGGGAGGAGTGAGTGCGGCCTCTGGGGAGTCCCAGGTGGGCTTTAAAGGCCTTTGTCTTTGAATGAGTGAGCCTCCCTGGAGGGGCCTAGCCCAGGTGCCCATTGGCAGAGCCTGGGCATGGGTAACCTGCACCACCTGGGGGATCTGAGGGCCCATATGTCTCTTGTGTCAGGGGCCTCAGTGCCACCAGCCTGGAGTGGGCAACTGGTAAGAGGCTTTGTCCCAGGACAGTGGCCTCAAATGCCTAATGGGCCTGTCAGCACATCTGTGATTTTCTCCAGGACCTGTCACCCCAACCTTGGGGCCCTGCTTGGTCACAGAGGGACATCAGGTTCCTCTGGCCCCCACTCCCCTGGCCAGTTCCTGTCTTTGCTATCTACAGTCACTGTTTCTGGGTCCATGGCAGGACTCTGCAGTTGGGGGCTGTAGGCCGGCTGTGGTTTCAGGGTCCTGGGCTAGACCTGGCTCCTGCCTTGAAGGAGTGCCAGCACTTTCACTCTTCTCCTGGGGTCAAGCATGCAGGAGCTCCGTGAGGCCCAGAAGGCTCAGACCAGGTGGAAGGACCCAACTGGGCCTTGGGGAAAGGCAGGACTTTTATGAGCAGGTTAAAGCTCACTATCTCTGTTGGAGCCACACCTCACTCATATGCTTTTTTTTTTTTTTTTTTTTTGAGCTGGAGTCTCACTCTGTCGCACAGGCCAGAATGTAGTGGCACGTTCTCGGCTCACTGCAAGCTCCGCATCCCAGGTTCAAGTGAGTCTCCTGCCTCAGCCTCCAGAGCAGCTGGGATTACAGGTGTGCGCCACCACACCCGACTAATTTTTGTATTTTTAATAGAGACAGGATTTCACCATGTTGGCCAGGGTGGTCTCAAACTCCTGGCCTCAAGTGATCCGCCCTCCTCGGCCTCCCAAGGTGCTGGGATAACAGGCATGAGCCACAGCACCCGCCCTCATCTTCTATTTATTTTATTTTTTGAGATAGGATCTTGCTCTGTTGCCCAGGCTGGAGTGCAGTGGCATGATCATAGCTCACTGCAGCCTTGATCTCCTGGGCTCAAGTGATCCTCCTGCCTCAGCCTCCCAAGCATCTGGTATTACAAGTGCATGCCACCATACCTGGCTAATTTTTTTGATTTTTTAATAGAAATGAGGTCTTGCTATGTTGCCCAGGCTGGCCTCAAACTCCTGAGCTAAGAGGGCCTCCCACCTCTGCCTCCCAAAGTGCTGGGATTACTGGTGTGAGCCACCATGCCTGGCCCTCACTCATCTTGATATGGAGGAGAAACTAAGTCTCGAGAGGTGGTGTGCTGAGGCCATGGACAGAGCTCAGAAACAGTGATATTTCTGTTCACTTTCCACTCTGCACAGGGCTCTTCAGGACCCAGAAGTGATTGAATACAGATACTGTCATTAGCAGCTCACTGGAGCACCTGCTGGGGACTGCAGTGGACAGGCTGGCAGGGTTACCCAGGCATCATGGCTGCCTCACCAGCACCAGACCAGCCACCCGGGGTTGAGAAGCCATATTGTTCCAGCAGGTGGCACCAAAGGGCGCAGCAGAGGGGCAGAGTTGGCTAGGGACTCTGAAGGCTTCTTGGAGGAAGTGGCTTCCTAAACTCCAACCCAAGATGTCTGTGGGCCCAAGCTGAGTTTTGAAGGCACAGGGCAAGGGAGGGCCTCTGGGCAGAGGAATACAGATGGCCCCACCCCCACCCCACAAGGGCCTCTTTGGCCTGGCGGGCAGCCGGCCCTCCACTCCCCAGCTGTCTTCCCCTGGAGGGAGATGCTGACCAGCTGGAACCTTATTCCCTCCTATTGAGGCCAAATGAGGGGAGGAATGGTGGAGTGGCTTTCTGGGGGCAGGGAGGCAGCTGCTGAAGCCAGGCAAGGAGGAAGAGGAGGATTTCCCTGCCTGCTGAAGGCCTCGGCCTTGGGAGAAAGGCAGACTGCTGGGCCAGCCTTATCTCTGCCAGGCCTGTCCAGCCTCTCATCTCCTGAAAAAGAGGATTCTGCCCCTCACTGGGCAGGAGAGAAAAGCAGGGCTGCAGCAGCAACAAGCTTATAGCCAGCCCGGGAAGGGCAGTGCTGGGCCTGGCACAGGATCGCCCACGATTGGCCTGGCTTGGGTTTGAAGAGGGCCTTGAAGGGGCTGGGGTAGTATGACTGTGAGTGGCCCTTACTAGGCTCAGCATTTCCCCCACATAAACAGATGCCCTGAGTGGGGGGCGCAAGGAGGGGGAGGTTGAAAAAGAGGAGATTGGCTGGTGGGGATCCCTCTGAGAAAATGAGACTAGGTGGGGTATGTAGAGCCAGGCAGGGGGCCCTGGCCGTGGGTGGAGGTGTGTGGACATTGGCCATGGGGACGTGGAGCTCCTCTGCTTTGTGGTGTGTTAGGGCCTGGTGCTGGCCCTCTCTGGGCCTTATCTGCTCTGACAGTGGGGCTGGTAATGCTAGTGGTTGTGGGATCACTTGGATAAGGTGGGCCTTGGGTGTGCTTTTTCTCCCTCTTCCCGTCCGAAAGGGAGGGAGAGCATAAGAAAGCATCCTTCTGCTTGGGGGCAGGGGATTTGTGACTGTCTCAGGGAGCACCAAGGCTACATTGGGGCTGGATGGGGTGCAGTTAGAGTATTGCAGGGTGGCGCATATGCAGCATGGGTTCTGGGGTATATGAGATGTTGGAGGCCTCATAGGCAGGAGGCGTGTGTGCTGTCCGGGGTAGAAAATATGCAGGCTGGAGCTGCAGACCATGGCCCAAAGCTCTGGCGAGCTCTGAGGTCCCTCACTCTGCCAGCACTGTGGGGTTGGGGGCAGGAGGCTGCCCATTTGGGCCTCTTGGCTTGCAGCTGCAAGCGGGCCCTGCTTAAGGCTCTCAGTTATGGTTGGGAGTTAGGGGACTGTCTCTTCTCAGTGCACATCCTGTAGCTGACCCAACCAGATTGGGGGTGGAGAGAGGGCAGTTGCCTGGCCCCAGGCCCAGGAGAGCAAAGGTCTTCGCAGGGCGCCAGGCTGGGTGGGAGCTGGGGGAGTGCAGAGCAAGCAGGGGGAGTGGGGGTCAGGCCAGGACAGGAGCTGGGGCCTTTTCCTCCTGCCGCCTTTCTAGAGGGCCCTGTTGGAGCTCCCCCAGTGGCCAGTGCTTTGAGCCGTGGCCTGGGCCCTGGGCTGCCACCTCCCCTCCTTTCTTTCTTCAGTACGGGGGAAGACACTTCCTACCAAGGTCTTCTCTGGACAGCCTGAGCACTAGTTGCACAAGGTCCTGTCACAGGGCAGGGGCCTAGCTCTGGCCCACTCAGAAGCTAGGACAAGACCCGTGTTCAGTGCCCAGCTCAGAACAGCAGCCTCCACCCCAACTTTTATCCCATAGGTGCCTCACCTTGACCTTGGAGGAATTTCCCCTAGGCCTCATTTAGCTCCCTCATACCCTGAGTTCATCTCTGGTGACAGACTGGAGGATAGTTGTGGCTACTGCAGCCTAACTGTGAACTGGGGCTTACTGCCTTCACTGCATCCCCACACAGGTGACTACACAGAACTCTCTGCCCCAGCCCCTTTGTAGCTGGTTGGAGGCAGAGCCTTGTCCCTTGCCAAGTCTGAACTGGGCAGTCTCACCCCTCCCCAGCTCCACAGCCCCCTCTGCTGCCCATGTACCCCACAGAGCTGGCCTTCTGCAGGGCAGAGTGATGGGAGCCTCGGCCTGGGATCGACCTGACCCAGCCTCCTGTTCAGGTCTCTGGGTCTTATCCAGGCCGTCCTGGGTGAATGCCCAGCCCTGGCCTCAGGCCCTAAAAGAAGAGGACAGTTCTCTATCTCTGGCATAGGCTGTGCAGGTCTGCCTGACCTGGGCCTTCATTCCAGAGAACCCCCACTGGCTCCTTGCTGGCCTTCCCTGGAGAAGCTTCTCTCCACTCCACTCCTCAGCCTTTCCTCCTGTCGCTATCTCTGCCTCTTCCTCTTCTGTCCCCACTGGGGGACAGAGTGACCCTAACTGGATGGCGATTCCCCTGCTTACACCCTGCTCATAGATCCCTAGTGCTCAAAACAAAGCCAGGGCCCTCCAGGCCCAGCCTCTGCCCCCCGCCCGCTGCAGCCCCGTGCTGCCGGCTGCTGCGCCTTTCTCTCCCTCTGCCAGTCCTGACCATGCCAGTTCCTCCAATGCATCCGTCACTCAGTGAGTGCCTCCAGGCCTTTGCACATGCTGTTCCCTCTTCCCAGAACACACTTTCTTCTCCCAGCCCTTTAATTTCCCAGGCTCTCACACTCTTCACCCCCTGGGCTGGGCTGCATGTCTCACCTCCTGTGCCCCATTCCCGTGTCCTGTTAGAACACTGTTCATGCTGTGGGGTAGTTAGCTCGTGTCCCAGTCCCTCACAGGGCATGAATCCCCTGCCCCCGCCCTTTTGGGGGGCCTGTGTCTGTCCTAGGCCTCTGGCAGTGGGGGTGGTCAGAAGCTTGAGAGGAACATGGGGAGGGAGAGGAGACACTTGTGCTTATCTGCAGCACCCATGAGTCAGCATACATTGTTAAGGGGTGATGGCCTGTGCAGGCGGGCGAGGGCATGGTGCTATGCCAGGACTTCCTGGCCCCCACCTTGATGGGCTCCTTGCTATTGCCTGCCCCCTGTAGTTACAGTTACATGATCGACAACGTGATCCTGCTCATCACAGGCACGCTGCACCAGCGCTCCATCGCTGAGCTCGTGCCCAAGTGCCACCCACTAGGCAGCTTCGAGCAGATGGAGGCCGTGAACATTGCTCAGACACCTGCTGAGCTCTACAATGCCATTCTGGTGGACACGCCTCTTGGTGAGCCGCTGTGGTGGTCATGGGAGGTGGGCAGTGGTGTCAGCATCAGCGCATCAGGGTGGGGTTTGTGGACCCGCTGGGGGGCGACCCTGAGCCAGAAAGTGAGACCTGCCCACTGCTGCTTACCTTTGTCTCCCTTCAACTTCCTCCTCCGATTCTCTCCTCACTTCACCCCTCTTCTGCTCCTGTCCTGTTGCTTTTGCTGGGCCAGGCAGGCTACCCAGGGCCTGACTGGGACTGTCTCACTTTGTGAAGCAGTCTGATCTCCCAGAGTGCAGAGGAGGGCTGAGCTCATGGAGAAGAGTGAGAGAGGCCCAAGTCCCTTGGAGTCCCGAGAGCTCCGACAGACTGTGGCCTGGAGCTGGAGCCTGAGTAAAGCTAGAGTGGCTGCCTGTGAGGCAAGGAGCGAAGCAAACACTGCCACTTCCCTCCACCGAGCAGGTCCCCTGGGCCAGGTCAGACAGCATCCAGCAGGATGCAAGGTCCGTATCAGAAGCCAGGGAAGGGGAATCAAGAGCTTCCTGCAGAGCCCTGCTTAGGCAGTGCTAGTTCCTGCCTGCTTAGGAGGCCGAGGAGAAGGCATTAAGTGTCCTTGTAGCCAGAGTCCTGGGCCTGGGGTACCACCTCTAAGAAGCCACCAGGGTTGAACCACAGGGCTCTAAGCTGCACTGGGTTCTGAGCTAAGAGGCCTGAGCCCTACCTGCTGACCTTGTCTGCCGTAGGCTCTCCCAGCAACTCTGAGCTGGTTCTGGGCTGTTTGTGGCTTCTTCAGTTTCTCCATCTTTAATGAAGAGATAGACCAGTGAGTCTGCAGGCCCTCTTGGGGGATGGGGGTGCTCTATCCTGCTCTGGCCTCTCTTTCCAACCCCACAGTGGCCCCCTGGGTCGCTAGTCTGTGCCTACCCTGCTGTTGGACTTGTCCTAAGGAGGAGGCTGGTTTTCCAAATGTGGACGCCAGGCCTTCCTGGGAGGTGTAGAGAAGTAGGCGTTAGGCCCCGAATCCACAGCTGCCCCTCCAGAAGGGAGGATGTCATGGCCTCTTATGCAAGCCTGTCTTTGGCATGGTCTGAGCTTGGGTCTGCCCCAGCGGTGATTAGATCATGTTATGGCTAGCTGCCTCCTTTATAAATCAATTTTAGGAGCAAGGAGGCAGGAGAAGCTCAGGTCAGTGTACATGGCCCAGAGCATTGCTTCTGCCACTTCCAAGGCAACAGCCTAGGCTGGGAACCCCTCAATACCCAGCCCTGTGGGCCTTGTGGCACGGGCACTCTGTGCCGTGTAGGGCATTTGAACATCAGGATTCTGGCTTAGGCCACCTGCCCACCCGTCAAACCATGTTTCCTCCCCAGCGGCTTTTTTCCAGGACTGCATTTCAGAGCAGGACCTTGACGAGATGAACATCGAGATCATCCGCAACACCCTCTACAAGGTAATGCCCCACACAAGCCATGGGGGATTGGCCTGTCGGTGGGTGGGGCTGTGTCAGGCTCCTATCCCAGGGGCTTACTGCTTATTCTCTGGCTCCCATGCTGGGCACAAGGCTGTGTGGAACAGGTTCTCCATCCCATAGTGCCTGTGACGGGCTCAGATAAAATCAGCAGGAGTGGCTGGTGCTCCACCGCTGGCCTGTTACAGCTGGCTCCTGGACAGCCGCTCCCCCAGCATCCAGGAGGGTCATGGACTACCACCCAGGCCGTGGCCCCTGGAACCGCCCTACCTAAGCTATTGCCAGCAAGGACAGGCACTTGAGCAAAGGCAACAGTGTGCTCACTTATGGTAGGGGGAGGGATCTGGCGAGGCATAGCCAGGTCCTCATGTCCCTCGTAGGTTCCCAAGCTTGGAGTCAGTGCCACTTCCCACTGTCCTCATCCCCTGCCCACCTCTTGCCTCCCACCAGGCTGTAGCATAGACTGGGCAACCCCTGAGGATTTCTGGGTCAGCACTACCCTGGCCCAAAGAGATTAAAGAGCCAGGGGACCGGAGAGGAGAGGAAAGTTTAAAAATTAAAAAAAAAAAAAAAAAAAAGCCCGAGACCAGTTAGGTTAGGGGTGTCTGGGATAGACTCTGCTCTGGCTGCGGTGAGGCACTGAGCTATAGCGCCAGGACCCCAGATGGGCTGCAGTCAGGAACATGGATCCGCAGTGGGCAGGCCCCAAAGCAGGGCTGAGGATGGCCCTGGCCGAGGGACCTGCTGACCTCACCTGTCTATTGGGTGAGAGTCCTCTCCTGCCCTGGTTGGAGCGAGCTGGCTGACATTTGGCTGCAGCCTGAGCCCAGGCCCGCCAATCTCCCTGCAGGGGCCTGGGCCAGAGCACAGTGAGGGTTGGTGGTAGGGGAAGGGCCTGCCTGGAGGTTGCAGTGGTGTCGGCAAGGGACCAGCACGTGCAGAAGGAAAGCATAGAGCATGGGCCAAGTGGCAGGCAGTTTGCTGTGGAAGGACACATTCCAGATGGACAGGGGAGAAGTCTAGAAGAAAAGGCAGGCATGGGATCAAGTTACCCAGGGCTTTGAATGTAAGGCCAGAAGTTTGAACATAGTCCCGTGGGCAGGGTCAGCCAGTAGAGGTTTCCAACAGAGCAGAGTCTTCTCAGAAAGCCCCTTCTAGCCACAATGTGGAGAGCAGATTAGAGGGCCTGAAACCAGAGGTGGGAAGGTCGTCAGCTTCTTTAATCCTTCAGACTGCGCTAGGAACTAGGAAGGTGTCATTATCCCCATGTGAAAATGGGGAAACCGAAGGCTCAGAGAAGTAGGGTGGGTTGCCTAAAGCCACATAATAAGTCACTGGCAGCGCCAGGGATCACACCTGGCTCAGCTTGTTTGCAAAAGTGAGTGCTCTCACCCACTCCGCTAATAGGGCACAGGCCAGCCAGTTAGCTGAGAGGAGAGAGAGCATACACACGTGTGTGTTTGTGTGTGTGTGTGTACGCACGCGCCTAGCTGGCCTGTTGCCGGGTTGCCTGCCCTGAGACAGGGTGAGGGGTGCAGCTGTCCGCCAGCCTCACCCATGCCCTCACCGGGCCTGACTGGTTCTAGCTGGAGTCGCCGGCGAGGGCTGCCCAGGCACTAGCTCATAAACACAGACCCAATGCTGTGGGCCTTGTGCCAGGACTGCCAGCCTGTCAGGCGATGTCCCAGCCCGGTGACCACAGATGGGAGATTAGGCGGACCCTCAACCACCCAGCAGATGGGAACAGTAGGCAGCTGGTGCAGCAGCCGTGGATTGGCAGACTCCAGGGGACAGGGCGGGGGTGGGAAGGTGACTTTGGTACCGGGGTTGCTGGGATCTTGCCAGTTTCTTTAGCTGCCCTAGCCTCCAGAGGAGAGTCCCACCAGCCTCCCTGACCCTGGGATCAGCCTCTCCTGGGATTGGTACAGATTGGCTAAGCAATTGGGTGGGTAGCAGGGCATGGAGCCCAATACCTGGTTGGTTGGTTCCCCCACAAATAGGAAGTGCAGGGCCCCACTGGGGCAGGCTGTGGGATTTTTGACATATCCAGCTTGGCTGGCCACAGGGAAGGAGGTGGCTGGGGACAGACCCCTAGAGGGACTGTGAAAGGTACCACCAAGCCATGGGAGGGGTTGGCAGCTGTCTCTGCCACCCAGGCCCTCTCATTCCTGGGATCCTCTGTGCTGGGGTCAACCCTCTTTTCCAGGCTTCTTACTTCCTGACCTGTCCTAGATTTTTGTTTCCCGTGATCCCAGAGGTCACTCTCAGGCCTTCCCCTGAGTTGGGCTTGCCCAGCGTTGCTGGCCAGGGCAGGCCTGGGCTCACAGACTCCTGGGTCTCATCTCATCTCTCTTGGAGCACCACCCAGCAGAGCTTGTGAGCCCAAGTTGGCTGATGGTTGGTGGAAAGGTCTCCACACCTTGGAGTTCAGACCTCGGTATGAAAAGCTTTCCATGCCATCCAACCCTTGCCTACAATCTAGAAGAATAGTCTCTAGCCTGTGGAGCCAGGGTCTCTGAGCCCATGCCAGCAGATGGGACCAGGGAGGTCTGAGTGGAGGGTGGCCATTACAAGGGAGCTCCCCATGGGGCCCGTAAGATCATCCACCTTCCTTGGCATGGAGAGGTATTGGGAGGAAGCATGGCTGCTTTTGTGAGTGAGCGTTGGGAGGGACCTGGGGCCTGGGCTGACCTCTTCTTTCCTCATGCCCAGCAGATCCAATTTGCCTGGGCAGGGAGTGCTTGTTCCCGCCGGCAGCCCATGTGCCTGCCATTGTACTGTGCCCAGCTGACGTCCGTGTAGGCAATAACCATCCCTCAGCAGGAACTGGCCTGACAATTTTGTTCCTGCTCTGTGATGCTGAGGGGCTGCCTGGAGGATGGGAGGAGGAGGTGTTCTGTAAGGGAAGGTGGCAGAGATGGCCGGGGGCACTCAGTCCCTGCCATCCCTGTGGACTTTCAGGCGTGGCCTTTCCTCACCAGCCTACGCACACCTGTTTTTTTATTCTTTTCTGAGACGGAGTCTCTTTCTGTCGCCCAGGCTGGAGTGCAGTGGCATGATCTCAGTTCACTGCAACCTCCGCCTCCCGGGTTCAAGCAATTCTCTGCCTCAGTCTCCCGAGTAGCTGGGATTACAGGCACCCACCACCATGCCTGGCTAAATTTTTTGTATTTTTAGTAGAGACGGGGTTTCACCATCTTAACCAGGCTGGTCTTGAACTGACCTCGTGATCCACCCGCCTTGGCCTCCCAAAGTGCTGGGATTACAGGCGTGAGCCACTGCGTCCAGCCACACCTGGTTTTCAGAGGCTGAGGAAGGGGAGGTTTGGAAAGATTTGGGGAAAAGGAAGGCAGAGCAGCAGGGGAAAGTCAGAGGACCCCTGCGAGCCCAGCCTTCTGTGAGGTGAGGGGGTGAAGGAGACTGTAGCCTGAAGCAGACAGTCGGGTGGGCCCTGCCCTGGCACTCCTGGGTGGGAGGCTGTGGGCAGCTGCCACTTGGCTGATTCACAGAAGTGTTTCATTGGCTTTGCTGTAAGGGCTGCCCTGGCCCATCCATGGGTGTGCTTGTACCCACCTTGAAAGGGGCTAGGGAGGGGAGGAGGGAGCTGTGAGGGCTTGTGCCTAGCAAGCCCTCCAGAGCTTCCTTGCCTGTGCTGAGCAAGCTCCATGCTCTCTACAGGCCTACCTGGAGTCCTTCTACAAGTTCTGCACCCTACTGGGCGGGACTACAGCTGATGCCATGTGCCCCATCCTGGAGGTGAGTGCCTGCCCGCCCTCCTGCCTGCTGGTGCCCTCTAGCCCTGGCCTGGGGAGGCTCTGCCAACTGACTGGCTACTGCCTCCTTCTTCCTCCCTCTCTTCTTACCTGTGCACTGGCTCCACAGTTTGAAGCAGACCGCCGCGCCTTCATCATCACCATCAATTCTTTCGGCACAGAGCTGTCCAAAGAGGACCGTGCCAAGCTCTTTCCACACTGTGGGCGGCTCTACCCTGAGGGCCTGGCGCAGCTGGCTCGGGCTGACGACTATGAACAGGTCAAGAACGTGGCCGATTACTACCCGGTGAGTGCCCCGGCTGGCAGGACAGCGGTTGGATGTGTTGTCACCAAGCACCCCCACCCAGAACCCTCATGCTCGTGCTTCCCCCCACCCCCCTGGCCAGGAGTACAAGCTGCTCTTCGAGGGTGCAGGTAGCAACCCTGGAGACAAGACGCTGGAGGACCGATTCTTTGAGCATGAGGTGAGTCTGCAGGGTCTGCTTGTCAGAGGGAGGCCAACCTGGTGGTTTAGACCTGACTCTGTGGCCATGGCCACCTGGACACCACATCTGCCCGTGTCCATAGGTAAAGCTGAACAAGTTGGCCTTCCTGAACCAGTTCCACTTTGGTGTCTTCTATGCCTTCGTGAAGCTCAAGGAGCAGGAGTGTCGCAACATCGTGTGGATCGCTGAATGTATCGCCCAGCGCCACCGCGCCAAAATCGACAACTACATCCCTATCTTCTAGCGTCCTGGCCCAAGGCTCTCAATTGCACTCTTTGTGTGTGTGTATGTGGTCTGTGACAAGCCTGTGGCTCACCTGCCTGTCCGGGGTGTAGTACGCTGTCCTAGCGGCTGCCCAGTTCTCCTGACCCTCTTAGAGACTGTTCTTAGGCCTGAAAAGGGGCTGGGCACCCCCCCACCAAGGATGGACCAAGACCCCCTCCAGAGCAAGGAGGCCCCCTCAGCCCTGTGGTTACAGCCGCTGATGTGTCTAAGAAGCATGTCACTTTCATGTTCCTCCCTAACTCCCTAACCTGAGAACCCTGGGGCCTGGGGGCAGTTTGAGCCTCCTCTCCCGTCTGTGGGTCGCTCCCAGAGCCATGGCCCATGGGAAGGACAGAGTGTGTGTGTCCTTGGGGCCTGGGGGGATGTTGCTCCTCAGCTCCCTCCCTCAGCCCTGCCCCTCTGAGACAATAAAACTGCCCTCTCTAAGCCCAACTGTCTGCTGTCTCGTTTAGGCCGTGGTACCTCTCCATGACCCCTAACTTCCCTCGTGACCCCACCTTGCTAAGCAACCCTGCCTAAGCCTCCACCTCCCTCCCTCAGTCAGCAGCCGAGATTCTTCAGGGTTGGGGAGTCCCAGGAAGATAGCCCCTTCTTCTGCTGGAGGCTCAGATGCATACAGGCCTGGGGAGCTAGGTGTTGGCCCTGGAGGCCCCCCTGGCCTCCCCAGTTGCTTCAAGCAATTGGGATCAGTGTCATTACCCCCATTTCACTATGAGGAAACCCATGGTCTTAAATGATTTGCCCCAGATCAGTGGAGGAGGGGGAGGTGTGAACCAGAGTCTACCAGGGGAATCCCAGCCTCCACGCTGAGCCCCAGGAGTTGCCACCCTGTCACACGGCCACACTGTGTCACTCAGCCAGCCAGCCAGTGACCCCCTCCAAACAGCACCTGCCGCATTTTAGAAGAAATAAAAATTTGTCTTTATTTAAAATGTGGCAATTGGGAAGTACAGTACATGCTTCCCTGTGGCTTGGGGGTGTGTAGTTGGGGCCCTAATTCTTGAGCCAGTCAAGAGACACTTGGGATTTAGCCCTCAATTGCAGCACTGAGGCACTGGTGCCGAGAAACAATCCTGAGGGGGTCCCCAACCCACCTAGTCACTCCTTAGTTTGCAGAGGCACTATCTGCAGAGTCCTGTGAAAGGCTGCAGTGAAGTCTTGCATGAGACTCCCCATCCAGCGGAGTTCTCCAAGCTGCAGGGTAGAGCATTGTGCCAGGAGGGTCTGTTTGGGCTCATGAAACAGTGGAGAGGCGCAGAGGCTCACTGGGAAACCTTGGCCTCACCGGGCCTGGATTGGGCATCGGCAGTGGGCGTGAAGTGGGGGTGGGATTCTTTAGGCCAGGGTCCAGGACACTTGGGGGATCGTAATGCTGGGGGTTTTCGGGGAGGAACCAAGGGCTCACGGAGCTTCCTGTGCTGCAGTGGCTGGGCCATAGGTGCACATGGCTCACCGAGCCACTGCTGGGGAAGGGCCGGGGCTCAGGTTTGGGTCCTGGGCTGCGTCCTGTGGTGGGGTAGTGCCAGGCTGGCCAGGCTGCAGTGCTCGAGGCAGACAGTGACTGATGAAGAAGGCCTGCAGGAAGCGGCGCCGCAGGCCTTCAGGCAGGTAATAGTGGATGAAGTACATGAGCCCCAGGCCCTGGCCGGGGTAATAGCGGCGGCGGGGCCGAGCTGCCAGCAGCGCATCTGTGATGGCATCTACAACTGGGGTGAGGTCGGACATGGCCAGGCGTAGCGAGTGCAGGAACTGCCCATGCAAGTGCTCGATGTAGTCCTTGCCGTAGGCCTGCAGCAGCTCTTGAGGCAGGTTGGCCAGCAGCAATTGCTTGCGCTTTTCCCACTGACCCACGTTTCTCACTGACTCTGGGGAAGGAGTGGCAAGGTCAGAGTGGGATCAGCTAGGGGAGCCAAAGCCAATTAGGACTGTTTAACCCACGCCAGGTCTGCAGCCAAAACTACACCCCCAACCAAAACCATGACCATTCATCAAACCTGACCTGCCCCCATAAGACCATTCCCAGCCCCACTCCCCACCCCCACCCCCAGCCCTGATTCCCACCTGTCTTGAAGCAGCCAGGCTGGATGATGCTGACCTTGACCCCCCAGGGAAGGAGTTCACAGCTGAATGTGTCCATGAGTAGCGCCACGGCCGCTTTGGAGGTTCCATAGGCCCCCAAGCACGGATATGGCATGTCCCCTGCGGATGGATTGGGAGTGGAGCAGCTCAGCTTTGGCAAGGGGCTCCCTAAGCCCTCCCCCACCCCAGGGGGCTCCTTTTTGCTCCAGTTGGGGGGGGGGCACTCACCCGCTGGGCTCCCCACAGTCACGATGCGGCCCCTTGAGCTGCGCAGCAGGGGCAGGAGGCCCTTGGTCAGCTCGAGCGCGCCAAAGAAATTCACCTCCATGCAGCTACGGAAAGTGGCCACTGGAGACAGCTCCGCATCAGCAACTACTTCATTGTGGCCTGCGTTGTTGACGAGGCCCCACAGGCCTGGGGTCACAGAGCAGAGGAGGGAAGCCTTAGGTCAGCCCAGCAGCAAACTTCCAGTCCCCGTGTCCTTCCCACTCCCCTGCCACGCCCTTGCCTGGTGGACACTTGCCACTGACCAGTGCTGGTGGTGTGGGCCTTGGTGAACTCTAGCACGCGGCTAATGTCTCCTGGTTTGGTCAGGTCCATCTGCAGCAGCCTTAGGCGAGGGGAGCAGCAGGTACGCAGCTCGATGGCACCGGGGCTGTTCAACTCCAATACGGTGGCCAGCACCGTGAAGCCCATGGAGTCCAGTTTCTTGGCCGTCTCCTTGCCAAAACCAGAGTCACAGCCTGGCCAGGCCAGGGCAGTCAGTGAACTTCCACTGTGGCCCAGCCTAGCCTGAGACAACCCCAGAATCACCAGGGTCTGGATGGGATCCAGGCCCCTGCAAACCAAGCCACCAGCAGTCAACAACCCTAACTCCTTCCCTAGGCCCATCCCTGGCAGGCTGTGTCCTTCTAGCTGAGCCCTGGGCAGTAACTCTGTGACAGCTGTCATCTGCCTGACTCCCCGTGGCTACCCCACTAATGTGGCTTACAGAAGAGGAAACTGAGGCCTAGTAATGCTAAGTTGCTTCCCAAATTCACACAGGTCAGGTCTGGGACAGTCCCAGGCCCCAGTGTGGTTCTGCTTCTTGATTTCAGGCCACAGCTCACAGGCACAGGCACAGTATTAGTAGGAGCCTCCCTTTCTCTTTTTTTTTTTTTTTGAGACAGGGTCTCGCTCTGTTGCCCAGGCTGGAGTGCAGTGGCATGATCTTGGCTCACTGCAACCTCCCCTCCTGGGCCCAAGCATTCCTTCCTCCTCAGTCTCCTGAGTAGCTGGGACTACAGGCCTGTGTCACCACGCCTGGCTGGTTTTTTCTTTTTTCTTTTTTTTTTTTTGAGACGGAGTCTCGCTCTGTTGCCCAGGCTGGAGTGCAGTGGCGTGATCTCAGCTCACTGCAACCTCTGCCTCCCGGGTTCAAGCGATTCTCCTGCCTCAGCCTCCTGAGTAGCTGAGACTACAGGTGCGCATCACCACAGGCCTGGCTAATTTTTGTATTTTTAGTAGAGACGGGGTTTCACCATGTTGGTCAGGCTGGTCTCTAACTCTTGACCTCGTGATCTGCCTGCCTTGGCCTCCCAAAGTGCTGGGATTACAGGCGTGAGCCACTGCGCCCAGCCTACCTGGCTGGTTTTTAAATTTTTTTGGAGAGATGGGAGTCTCACTATGTTGCCCAAGCTGGTTTTGAACTCCTGGGCTCAAGTGATCCTCCCACCTTGGCCTCTCAAAGTGCTGGGATTGAAGATACAAGCCACCACATCCGGCTTCTCTTCCTTTCTGACTGCCCAGGCCTCTCCTTCCTTAATCTGGACTCTGAAGCAGCCCCTTCTGTAGTCCTGTCCCTTCCTGCCCTCTTGAAGCCCTTCTCTACCTAAGCAGCCAAAGGGATCTTTCCAAAAATGACAATATCCCTCTGTGCTACAAACCTTCCCAGGGCTGCCACAGTCCTCAGAATGAAGCCCAAGCTCCCTGGCTCAGGCCCTGTACAACATGAGCCCCACCTCCCTTCCCAGCCTCAACACCCTCTACTATTTTTTCAGGCTGGAGGCAAGCTGGAGGCCCATCCCCACTTCACCCAGACCCTTGGAATTCCAATCAGTGGCAACAGGGGTGTTTTCTGAGCCCCAGACTACTTGCCTCCAGGACAGGGACCATGATAGATGAAGAAGAGAACAGACCTACATTTGAATCCTTTCCCACACCCACCAAGTGTGACCGAGGTCAGTTACCACTCTTGGAGGCTTAATTTCTGTCTTTGGTATGTGGAGAGAAGAACCACCAGGCAGAGCCAGTGTAGGGGTCCATAGTACTGATAAGCCCCTGCCTCCTTGATTGTTCCCATGCTGATCCTGGCTCCATGGGCAGCCAGTGAGGGAAGGGGAAAGGCCAGTGAGCAGGGAGGCTTTCTGTTCTGCTCCTGCTCCCACCCCTGGCCCTCAACCCCGCCCCCCAACCCCCATCTTCTGGAACAGAAGCTGCAAAGCAGCTCTGTTTCCCTACTCCTGGACCGCTCAGTACGGTCTCCCCATCTCAGCTCCACTCCCTCTACTGAAAACAGCACTGGGCAGGGGTCTTCGAGCTCCTGCTGAGGAGGGGTACTTCCCTGGCAAGTCTGCCTTGGAGAGGGAGGCAAGCGTGTGTGTGTGTGTGTGTGTGTGTGTGTGTGTGTGTGTGTGTGTAGACACACACATGCATATGTGCACTTGTCCGGGTCCCCCTCAGAGCAGACAGGTCTTCCCAAGGGAAACAGACCTCCCAGTTCTGACCTGAGCTGACCACAGGCCTCAGCTCTGTGGTCCCAACAGTCACCCACATCTTGCACACCCTCTTGCTCACGTGCACACCCTCAGATACCTGTACACACTTCCAACCTGGCTGGATGTTCTCACAACGGGCTCAATCCCTACCACCCATTGGCACACACATGTGCACATGTGTGCACACAGGCACCTGATCCTCAGCCCAAACCCTGATCCCACAGCTGAGCTCCAGGAGTAGCCTTGGCAAGTGATTCTCTGGGCATTCTTAGGAGGGAGAGGGGGAGTAGCAGCTCTGCCAGGCCCAAAACACAGTGTTCTTGGCAGGTGGGGCTGAACCTGGTTACCTACTTGTCTTCCAGCCGGGTGTTGAGAGACAACCCCCAAGTGTTCGGGCCCTGGGAAACTTGGAGTCTTACTGATGCTTGTACAGGGCAGGTTGGGTGGTCCTCTCTCCCCCAACCCCAGCTTTGCAACCAGAGATTGGAGGAGCCCAAGTTAGAGAAAGCATCCTTCCTCTCACCTCTCTCTCAGGCTCAAGGCCAGAAGCAACAGCAGCAGCACAAAGGCCTGAGGTGAGACCTCAGGAAAGACTACCCAGCTAGGCCACTAGTACCTGCAGATGGCCTGGGTCCTGTTGAGGTGGCTCACAAATAAAGCAGGAAGGGATCTGCCCTGTCCCCAGAGGCAGAGCCCACAACCTGGCCCCTACTTCATACCCGGGGTGTCTGTTGATTTTCCTTCCTCAAACCTCTGAAACTGGGGTCCGCTGAGGCTTCACACTGCTCCTGGAACCTGGGTCTCTCCTGTCCAGCCCGAATGCTTCCCCATCTCTACCATCTTTGCTGGAGCGCAAGGCCCTTGTGCCTCCTTCCCCCCTACTCTGCCTCAGCAGTCTGGCTTCTTACCTGATTCATGGCCCCTCCCAAGGAAACCACCTCATATCCCCTTCTCCCCACCCCCACACCCAGACTGGCTGTCCCCTACAGAGACCATGTGTACTCCTGCCTTAAGCCTTTGTCCCACATCCTTTCTCTGATCCGAGATCCCTTTCATACTCCACTTATCTCCACTCATCCTCCGAGGCCCCACTCAAGGATTTCCTCCTCCGGAAAATTCTCCCAGCCCCATCTGATCACACAGGGCCCCTACTAGACCGAGGTCTCTGAGAAGCCAGGTTGCTGGCTGCCCCAGCAAAGGCCCAGCGCAAGGACAAAGCCTGGAGCACCTGTCCAAAGCCATGGGTGTTGGCGAGAGACCAGGCTGCTCCTCCCACGATGCAATGGAGTCAGTGCCCCCTGGCCTTTCTCCCCCTCCCCACTTCCGGCCGGGCCTCCAGCCCCCCCCCCTTCCCCTTCCCTCCCTCTGGTGACAGATTTATTCCCTGCTCCAGACAAAGGAGCTCAGCTAGGCGGCCAGAGGCACCTGAGCCCAGCTCTCCAAGAGCTCCTTCCTGGGCACAGAGGACCAGGAGGGCTTGGGGGTGGGGTGCTGGGTGTAGGCTCCGAACTACTGCCTCAGCAGTTTGGCAGTGGGTGGCTAGACAGAAAGACAGCTGAATGTCCAGCTGCCCCTCACGGTGACCTCTAGCTTTTCTGAACTCCAAGGATCCCAGCCAGTGGGGGATGGGTGGGGTGGGGAAGTTCCCCATATAAGCTCTTCCCTCTGGCCCGAGGAATGGGAGATGGGTATCTTAGGTGGGGATGTCAGGCAGAGTTCAAGGGGTAACGATCCTCCCTTCTCAAGGCCTCCGAAGTCCCCTGAGACTGCTCTCTTGGGGAAGGGAATGGCATAAACTCTCAAACTCCAGGAGGTTCCCTCTTCTCAGCCACCAGTCAGTTTCCTTCTCGAACCGGCCCACTCCCTGTCTCACTTTCCCTCCAACACTCCCCGCAGCGGCAGGTAGTGAACCCGGGCTTGGGGAGGTGCCCGGCGCTCCCTACTTGGCTCGCTCCCTACACCCAGGGGTGGAGAACTCTCCCACTCTTGCGCTGAGGAGCCCGCCTTGGCCGTGCCCATGGGGAGTCAGTCTTGTTGAGTGTCCAGTCCCGCCCTCGAGCCTGGAGTCCCCGCGCTCCGCGACCCGCGCACTCACCGGTGATGAGCACCGCGCGAGTGGCCACCGGCAGGCGCTGCGGGCGCGCCAGGCGTGACAACGCGATCCAGCCGGCGGCGGCCAGCACGGCGAGTGCGGCCGGCGGGGGCAGCAGGCGCTGGCACAGCCAGTCGAGCGCGGCCAGCAGCGCCAGCGCCGCCAGCAGCGGGCGGCCCAGACGCAGGTCTGAGCGCAGCAGCTGCAGCAGCGCGCGGGCAGCCACGAGCAGCCAGGCGCCGCCCGACGGCCAAGGCCAGCGCTCCATGGCGGCCCAGCGGGCTGGGGCGGGGCGGGGCGGGGGCCGGGCCGGGGAGCGGGGAGAGAGCGTCTGGGCCGGGGCGCGGAGTGCGGGGGTACACCGGCCTGGGGCGCGGGAGGGACACTCGCTTTCTCTGCTCGCCCTCGGGCCGAGCTTATAAAGAGCCCCGGGGGCGGGGGAGAGGGCGGGGAGCGGGAGGGGCGGGGGCGGGGCTTTCCTTCACTTCTCTCCCGGCACCCCCCGCAGGGCAGGTGCTCCCCCCCCGCCCCGCCCCCTCGACCAGATTCGATTTGGAAAAAGCCGGAACAAAGTCCCAAAGTTGCTGCGCTCGAGGAGCCGCCTGGCTGCGGGCGGTGCTTGGGAGAGGGCCCGTCGGTCCAGCCCGGGTGCCCGGCCTCAGCTCTCCGCCGCGCCCCCACCCACACGCCCGGGGCCGCCAAGCCGCCGCGCTCAGGTGAGCACATGCCACTCACGCTTGTTCGGGACACCTGAGGACACGCACAACCGGCATCCCGGTGCCCTTTGCTGATCGCACCACCGCGGCCGCCAAGCCTGCAGGAACACCGCGAGGAACCAGCCGGTGCTCACCCGGTCTCCGCTGCCGCTGCCGCTGCCGCTGCCGCCCGCGCCCGTACACGCGCCGCACTCCCACGTGGTCGGCTGCGCCAGGTCCCTGGCGCACACACCCTAAGGCGCGCTCACTCCTGAGCAGCTCGCGGCCACAAAACCTGCCTGGGACAGGGGCTGGCGGGGGAACAGGACGACCGCTCCGGGTTCTTGGAGTCTCTGCCCCGTCTTTCCCTTTCCTTCCAGGGCTTAACCCTAGGGACGCACAACCCCACTTCCTGCCTCACAAATGTATGTGTGTGGGGGTCAGTGGAGGGTGGGGTGTCAGAGGAAGCATCTAGGTCTCCCATTACTTATGGCCCACCCCCGCCAACCCCAAGAGCCAGGCCAGAGGGACGTCGGTGAAGGCAGCCTCTAGGACAGGGTGGTCCCTGCCTTGCTCCCCTGAACCCCCAGGGGGTAAAATAAGTGGTATGAGTGTGGGTGGATTTTTCTGCCTGCGTGTGTGAAGGTCTCCATGCCTGTGTGTGGCCCAGTGGCCCCCCACCCTGCCCACCCCCGTGTCTGGCACCCTGTGCCTAGCATCCATGCCAGGGCTCTGCCAGGCACTAGGAGTTGGTGTCAGTACCTGGCTGCAGGCTTGATGCTGAGAGCAGTAGGTGTAGCCCTCGACAGAGGGGTCCCTGCTTCCCGTGGGCTTCCAGGCCGTGCTCAGTGCCTCATCCCTGCCCTCCCAAGATCCTGGGAGGTTGTGGACTCCCTGTCACACTTCCTAGCCCTGTTGCTCATTCTCTCTTAGGTGCCCAGGCTCTGCCAGGGTTTCAGGGCAATGCCTCCTCCAAAGCCCTCTCTGCCACCAGACACAGCCCCCTGGTGAGCCAGGGAAATCTCAGGGGAGGCTGGGAGCCAGACCCACCTAAAGGGAGAGTCTCTGGGTGGAGGACCAATTTGCCCTGAGCCACTCCTGTGCCTCCACCTATCCCTCCTCCTAAGGACAGATGACAGGCAAGCCCCGAACCTGGGAGGCAGGACTTGAATGAGGAGGGTGTGTGTGCCTGACCTTGGGTACATGACCTTGTGTGCCTGTGTTTGTAAGCACTTGTGTCCATGGGACTCTGTGGCTTGTCCAGGCCATTTGATTGTGTCACTCCCTATGCCATGACCCTGTGTGTGCAAGTGAGTACATTTGTGTGCATTGTGTGTGTTTCTGGTAACTCTCTGTCCTTCGGTCTGGGTCATCCTGCCTCTAGAAACTTAGGGAAACGTTCCTTTTCCAAAGTCACTGATTCCTGTTGCGGTGAATGTATGGCCCAGGCTTGGAGGCAGACACAGCACCCCTGGCCTGACTTCCTGATTTGAGCTGTAGAGCTTGGATTGGCCAGACCCCCCAGCTTTAGCCACCACACCAAGAGTCTGGCTGTGGTTTCTCCAGCCTCAGTCCATTGGAGTCTTCCCCTTGGAGTGAGGAAGGGAGTAGAAGCTGAGATGAGGGTCCTGGGGAGCCTTCAAGGTCAAGGCAACACAGATAGAACCAGCACTTGCTAAAGCAGGAGTTGAAGAGTAGGGGATGGGGCAGGAAGGCAAGATAAGGAAAGAGGCAGAAGCAGGGTCCTACACTGTCCTGGGAAGGAACCGTGAAGGCCACCATGGGGACAGACTTGCCAGGAGGCGATGTTGGGATTTGCGTTTGGCTGAAGAGTATAACATGGTTAGGATGAGGAAGGGGGTGTTTCCAGCTCAGCTTCTGGAACCTCGTGCCACCTCAGGCAGAGCCATTAGTCTTATGGGATTTGGGTCTTGGTGGGACTGGACCATCTGCCACATTTTTATATAAACTCCCCCCGCCCATTCATCCCACTTCCTAGTCCAAGCCTCCTCCTTCCCAGGACCTATGCTCCAGCTCCTGTGGCCTCCTCAACCACTGACCCCTTATCCCTTATTAGGTGGAGACGTTCTAGAAGTACAAGGTGGTTAGGGCAGTCATCGCTGGCAGAAGCTGGCCCAGCCCTGTCTGAGGCCTGTTGCCAAGTCGTGCCTGCCTAGGGGCAGAAAACCAGCCTCTGCTAGAAGCAGGAGTCTAGGCTGTCAGGGGCCTCCAGGGAAGAGAAGCGGAGAGGGGCAGTGGGCAGGAGCCTCAACAGATAAAGCAGGGCCTGGCAGGGCAGAGGAATGAAGGGTGACCAGGAGCAGAGCCCCTGAGCCACTCGGCCCCTAAGCCCTCAGCCCACAGCCTCCCTTAGTCCTTTGTCCCAGCCTCCAACCCGCCTTGGTCAGAAACCTGGTTAACCAAACCCTTAGCACGCCCCAGGCTCTGGAGGACAAAGGGGTGGGCAGGCGGGCTCTGGTCTCCTCCAGCGGAGTCCAGCAGCTCACTGGTACCCTCTGCTGGCCGTGTAGGGAGAGCACGGCTCTGAAGGAGCTAAAGACCAGGTAACCCACCGGCTGCTGGGTTGAGGAGAGGGGAACAGATGTCTACAGTAGGGGGTACCAAGTGGCAGACTCCAGGAGCCCTCTCGCTCTGTCCTCTGACTGTACTTGGGTTCCTGGAGCAGAGCACTCAGCACTGACTTGTCACCTCCTCTTCCCTCTGCAGCTAAGAGGCTGCAGATTCCCAAGGAGCCCCTGCCCTGCACTCTGCTTCACGCCTTCACCCCCACCATGCCTCCTCTTGGCAAAATGGCAGAGGGTCCCTCTTCCTGCCAGTGGCCAGGGTCCTAGACCCCATTGCTCCTTGTCCTCAAAGACAACAAACTTGTTTTGAGTTCCTACTGCATGCCAGGCCCTGTGCTGGGCACCACAGATATAGCAACTGACTACTGGCCCCAGCAGCAAGTGTACTGGCGCTAGCCTCACCCATTGGGAACCTCAAGCCCGTATCCCTTTCCACAAGCATCTCTCTTGTGGCTGGGCGCGGTGGCTCACGCCTGTAATCCCAGCACTTTGGAAGGCCAAGGCAGGCGGATCACCTAAGGTCAGGAGTTCAAGACCAGCCTGGCCAACATGGCGAAACCCCGCCTCTACTAAAAATCCAAAAATTAGCCAGGTATGGTGATGCATGCCTGTAGTCCCAGCTACTCATGAGACTGAGGCAGGAGAATCTCTTGAATGTGGGAGGCGGAGATTGCAGTGAGCCGAGATTGTACTACTCACCGCACCCCAGCCTGGGTGACAGAGCAAGACTCTGTTTCAAAAAAAAAAAAAAAAAAAGCATCTCTCTTGTGTTTTCTCCTACTGTTTTCAGCTGCATTTCTCTAAAGTTGTCCATAATCACCATCACCACTCTCCCCTCCCGGCCTTTGCCTGGGACCAGCTCCCAATCGTAACCCCCTAGTCCCCAAATCCCATAGACCCATCTCTGGCTTCAGCTAATTTGGCCTCTTCAAAGCCTCGGCCCTGCTGACCTCTCTTTCCTGCCCCAAGCCCTGTCTCCCTTGGGTGCCTGCGAAGCCACGGCTGCGGGGTTTCCTCCGACCTCACTGCCTCTCCTTCTCAGCCTCCTTCTCCAGCTTCTCTTCCTTGTGGGTGAAGCTCTGGCTGTAGAGGCCTCACCCTCGGCCCTCCCCACACCATGAGCTCATCTTTCTACTCACATGCTGGCGACCTCCCTGCTTGCTTTCTGGCCAAGCTCTCCCTTTTGACCACAGGCCCACATGTCCAGCTGCCCCTGGACACTTCCCTTGGACACACATAGGCCCCTCAGCCTCAGCATGTCTAAAGCTGGTCCTGGCAGCCATCGTGCCCCACCACATCCTCAATCTTCATGCCATGCACTGGCCTCCAAATCTCTTGCTGTGTCCCAAGCCCTGGGCTGGGTGCAGATACCTCATCATAGCCTTTATAGTAGTTGTCATTATCACCATTTTACATTCAAGGGAACTGAGGCTTCCAGAGGTGAAGGGAATTGCTCAAGCTCTCAAGTTCCACTTGCGTTGGAGTCTTGGACCAGCCCCAAGATTCAAACTCAGGTGTACCTGAACCCAAAGTCTGGGCTCTTGAGAACTGTGTTAATACGGGGCTGTGTTGGTCACCTGTGGCATCTTAGACTTCATCCTGAGGGCAAAGGAGAGCTTGGAATGGTTTTGAGCAAATGAGACCCCCATCCCAGGTGGACAGGAAATGGATCTGGGGAAGAGTGGAGGCTGACTAAATTATTATCACTCTTAAATTTTATTATGATTATTACTTTATTATTATTATTACTACTTTTAGTTAGAGATGGAGTCTTGCTCTGTCACCCAGGCTGGAGTACAGTGGCACAATCACGGCTCACTGCAGCCTTGAACTCCTGGGCTCAGGCGATCCTGCCATCTCAGGCCTCCGTAGTAGCTGGGACTACAGGCGCTCACCACCACACCTGGCTATTGTTTTTTAAATTTTTTGTAGAGACAGGGGTCTCACTATGTTGCCCAGGCTGGTCTTGAACTGCTGGCTTCAAGTGATTCTTGAGGCTGGGAGTCTTGTTCCTGCATCCAGATGAGGGACGGAGCAGAGGTCTGTTCAAACAAACTGAGCTTGAGGCACCCCTGAACATGCAAAGGCTGAGCCCCAAGGCAGGTGGAAGCCTGTGGGCTCCAGCATGTTGCTCCTGTAGCGTGGGAGCCCTGGAGGTTGCCGACTCCCCTCTGATTACCCTAGGCATGAACTGAACTCGCCCCTGCCTCCACCATTTTTCAGAGCTATCCCATCTGGGCTGGGCACCTGGAAACCACGCCCTTCAGTTACGGAACTGAAGGAAACCTCCCCTCCAGTTACCAGAGAGGGAGGCAGTAAGACACAGAAAGCCAGGAGCATCACTTGTGTTTTCAGCCTGTGTCTGGCACCCTCCTCCGAACTTTTACTGTCTCCAGGATTAAAGGCAGATGTTTGGGGATTAGGGTCCTTGAGTTTGGGAAACAGAGAGAGTATGTTCTGCAGGGCTTTCTGGACCAGTCCCAGGCAGAAAGCAAGCCTCAGCTGAGAGCATTTGGAGGGAGAGCTTGATTGACTCTGGATGAAATCCTTCTAGGATCCGTCTTGTATCCTCCAGTGTGGTTGTGTGTTTGTGGCATGCCAGTCCTTGTGCTTAGCTTGCTTGGTCTTTATTTTATTTACTATCCTCACGTCATCACTATGAAGTAGGTACTATCATTATCCTTATCCTATACATAAGGATAAGGCTACCGACCTTTTGCTATTTGCTGCTCGATTAAAAACAAGTCTCCCAACGACGGAATTGAGGCAACTTGATTGTTAAAACTCATTCCAAACTTGTCTCCTTACAGCTTCCATCACCCCGATTCAGGCCTTTTCTTGGCAGAACAACTGCAAAAGATACAAAAATTAGTTGCTGTTGGCTGGCTGTTTTAATTTATTTGCATATACATAATTCAGCCCCACCCCTGGTGGCTAATACGCCCCCTGGGGAAGCTGTGGCTGTCTTCTGATTGCTGGTGGGGAGGACTGTGTGTGTTGTTTTTTTAAATAAACCGAAACCAGATGGAGGGGGGTTTTGTTCACAGCCTTGCCTACAATTTTCTCCAGCGAATTCCTTGAAAAGTCAACCACCTATGAGTGGTGCCTCTGCTCCGTGGAGGTCCCTCACCGCTGGTATGCAAATATCGAGCAGGGTTGATATTTCTCAAAGAAGAAGAGCTTCTTGGCCTGAGGGCTTTCCAGAATGCGGGGTCATCTCCTGGTTGCCCCCAGTTTTAGGTCTGTACTTACAGTTAATGTCCTCGCTCTCCTTCCGCCTTGTGTTGGGAGTGGGCTGGGGCGGGGGAGTCTTGGGCCAGGCTTGAGTCAAATCACCTAGACCAACCACTTGGTATAAAAATGTGAATTCCAGACCCCCACCTAAACCCCATTTGCAGCACTGACCTCCGGCACGAGACCCCAACTCTCCAGCTGGGTTGATTTTTGCAGTCAGCGGAGGGGTTATTCTCCTAAAGGGGCCCAAGCCACTCCTGCTTCCATCCTGGGAAGGCCAGAAGCTGGAGGTGGTTATCGAAATATTTTTAACCGCCAGCCAGGTCCAAGGCTTTGTAATGCCCCGGGAGCCCTCATTAAGCGATTCCTTGTTCAGAGAAATGAGGCGAGTGTACCCACTGGTCACCCTGCCAGAGGTTTAGTATTTTTTCTTTGGAACGTGAATTGGGCATTGTCGTAGTGAAGTGTGACCCAGTCCCCAGGCAGGGGAGAGCACTTCTTTCCCAGCTCTGACCTTCATTCCTAGCTCAGAACACCTTTCTTTTGGATCCCAAGCTTTTTCAGATAATTGTGTCAGGTTACATAAGGCTCTGAGATATGAACACTCAAAGGAAATTCCGGTGAGAGCAGGTCTGAGAGGTTCCGGCACATAATTTGCTTTAAAGTATTCGAGGAAAACTTCAGGTGTCTGAGGCCAGCACATTTTTGAAATAAAATAAGAGCAGCCAACAACTTTGCATGGATGTGCCATTCCCCATAGAAATGAGCGAGCAAAAAGATTTCACACTGAAAGGAAATACCCCCTCCCCAGGGAGCCTGTGCAGGGGCGGGAGGGGGCTGGTGGGGGAGAGGTGGGAGTCAGTTGCAAGAGAACAGCTTGGACCAGGCTGCCATTGAAATGGAAATCTTCACCAGCCAGGATCACTTTTTTCCCCCTTTCTGCATCTTAGGTGACACGTGGTAAACACAAGACTGCAGTTTTCCAAGAAACATAAAATAAAAACTGAATTACTGGCAGAGAAGCTTTAAAATCTTTGGTTCCTAGGACTCTGCGGGCACATTTTCCACACACCATGATTTTTATTTCATTTGCCTCTGAGGGGCGGCCCTCCAGCAGTTCTGTTGCATAAGGTACTGTTTCCAAACACCTTGTCCCCAACTGGTGACACAGAGTAAGTTTTATCTAGGTCTGAGAAGAGTTCTGGAAGAGTGACATCGTGTTCCAAGTCGCACCGGTTACAATCAACAGTAGGAAGGTTGCCAAAGATCTCACCAAGAAAGATGAGAGAATATTTTAAATACTAAATGGCACTTCTTTCTTAAAGCATGAAGTGGTCGTAAAAACCACTTAACAGGGAAGAAAATTAATGGGAGGAAAGTGCCTTGAATGCAGCAAATTTTACAAAAAGCTTAACAAGGAACATGGAAAAAATAGATTTACTATGTTGAAGAGGTGGGATAATATAGGAAAGTCCATTTTTACACAAAAATAATTTGGTTATTTACACAAGGCTTCACAGAAGAATTCCTATAAGTAGCGCTATCCTTTTTTATTCTTCACGTGTTTGACACACATTTCTTTCTTTATGATTATTATTTTTAGAGACAGAGTCTTGCTTTGTTGCCCAGGCTACAGTGGTGCAGTCACTCATAGGTCACTGCAGCCTCGAACTCCTGGGCTCCAGGGATCCTCCCCTTCTCAGCCTCCTGAGTAGCTTGGACTACAGGCATGCGTCATCATGCACCGCTAATTTTTAAATTTTTTGTAAACACAGGGTCTTGCTATGTTGCCCAGGCTGGTCTTGAACTCCTGGGCTCAAACAATCCTCCCACCTTGGCCTCCGAAAGTGCTGGGATTACAGCGGCCTCAACACACATTTCTTGAGTGCTTAGTATGTTCTGGGCTTAGTAAGTGCTGGGATTACAGCAGCCTCAACACACATTTCTTGAGTGCTTAGTATGTTCTGGGCTCTGTGCTAGGGAAGCAATAGTAAACAATACAAACATTATTCCTCCCCTGTGGGAGGAATAATAATTCCCTCCTCTTCTGTCTGACTGGAGGGACAGGCCCTTATCAGATCATTACACAATCAAGGAGACCCAGAGAGAAGAAACGAGAAAGCAGAGTCCCACGGTGCTATGGGAATGATGGTCTCTATTCTGGGGACCACAGAGGGCTTTCCCAGAGGAAGTAAGTTTCCAGGTAGTGTGAGCTTCAAATGCAAAGGCCGTGGGATAGACAGAGCTGTGGTCAGCCTGAGCCAGGGGGCACGCAAGGTCTTGGAGACTGCGGTGGCCACAGTGAGGAGGCGGTTTCTATTCCAATTTCATGGTATATGGAAATACCTCTCCCTAAGGAGTGGGGAGTGTTGTTGAGGGTTGTAAGCAGGAAGTAAAAGAATCAGCTTGGCGTGGATTTTTTAAATTTTGTTTTTGTTCTAAGACAGCCACAGGCTGTAAGGAGAATGGACTGATAGGGGTGGGGACGGGGACAGGGAGGGCCCCCGTGGAAATCAAGAGCCAGTCAGAAGGCCAGGGCAAGAGATGCTGGTGGCCATGAAGACACGCCAAGTGGATGGGCTGAGTCATCCAGGGCCCATTGGAGAGGGTACTGTGACCCAGACGAAGTGGGCCCAGAGAGCGAGAGCTGTGGCTGATCATCTCCCACCCAGTCTAATTTAATAATTAAATTTACTTCCATTTGTTGATGATGCGGACAGCATCATTTCCTGGTAGAAAGACAAGGACGGTCTGGATGGGAGGCACCCGTGATTACTACCCATTGAGCACTCTTTGGGTGCTCTATATGCATGGCCACATTTTCAGGTCTCATCACAGCCCTAGGCAGTAGCTATTGTTACCCCCATTTCAAATACAAGCAAATTGAGATTATTAAAGTTGAAGAATTTATGGCCAGGTGCAGTGGCTCACGTCTGTAATCCCCAGCACTTTTGGAGGCTGAGGCGGGCAGGTTGGAGACCAGCTTGGCCAACATGGTGAAACCCTGTCTCTACTAAAAAAAAAAAAAAAAAGCAAAACAAAAACAAACAAGCAAACAAACAAAAACAAAAATTAGCCAGGCATGGTGGTGGGCACCTGTAATCTCAACTACTCAGGAGGCTGAGGCAGGAGAATCGCTTGAACCTGGGAGGTGGAGGTTGCAGTGAGCCGAGATTGTGCAACTGCACTCCAGCCTGGGTGACAAAGCAAGATGCCGCCTCAAAAAAAAAAAAATTACCCAAGGTCACCATCTTATAACTGGCACCATTAAGATTGAACCACTAACCTGCCCTGGGACAGGTGAAGAGTGCCCGGAACCCTGGGATCACACTGGCTCTAATTATGGACGTATCTGTCGGTTCAGGCCCAGGGTGGGCTGATCCAGCTTTGTCCCTGTGGAGTCACCTCTGGCAGCTCCCAGGAGCCCTGTAAGTCAGCTCACATGTGTGTGTGCACACCTGGAAAACTACAGTTGGCCTTTTTCTCCCCGTGGCCCTTGGCTGTTCTATCCTGGGCAGACCTCCCTTGCGAATCACTGGCTGCAGCTCTGGCTAGGAACAAGTCCTGCCCAAGGGGCTGACTTCTATAAAATGGTCTCAAGTTTTCATAGAAATTGGCCAGGTTGCGGAGAGGGTGTTGTCGGGAGGAGCTGGAACAACACAAGTTAAAGAGAACCCTGTGGGAAGAAGCCTGAGGGTGAAAACAGATGTTGCCAGTTCCAGGAGCTGCAGAATCGTCACAGAGGACAGGAAGAAGCTCCACATACCAGAAGCCTGCCCAGCAGGGCATTGGAAGCCACACTTTGTCATTTCAGTTGATCCTAAAGGCAAAAGGGAGCCCTGGAATCTCTTAAGCAAGGCTGATGAGGTGCTGTTTTCACATTTAGAAAGATTTCTCTGGCACCTGCCAGGCAACATGTGACTTTCCTCAGTCGGTGATGCCCTGTGCAGTGTCAGCTTCTGGATTGGGGACCACACAAGGATGACAGACTCAGAAAGAGCATGATCAACTTGAGGTCAGGAGTTCGAGACCAGCCTGGTCAACCTGGTGAAACCCCAACTCTACTAAAAATACAAAAATTAGCTGGGTGTGGTGGTGCACGCCTGTAATCCCAGCTACTCAGGAGGCCGAGGCAGGAGAATTGCTTGAACCTGGGAAGTGGAGGTTGCAGTGAGCCAAGATTGCGCCACTGCACTCCAGCCTGGGTGACTCCGTCTCAAAAAAAAAAAAAAGCATGATCAAACTGCCTGTGCTTTTCAAAAGCAGATTTGGGGTGAGAGAATCATCTTCTCACAGAACCTGGCTTGGAGTCATGCAAAAAGATGTCAAGGGAGGCCAGGCGCCATGGCTCATGCCTGTAATCCCAGCATTTTGGGAGGCTGAGGTGGGTGGATGGCTTGAGCTCAGGAGTTTGAGATCAGCCTGGGCAACATAGCAAGACCCTGTCTGTACCAAAAGTACAAAAAACAAAACAAAACAAAAAAAACCCCGAGCCAGATGTGATGGTGTATGCCTGTAGTCCGAGCTACTCAGGAGGCTGAGGTGGGAGGATCGTTTGAGCCCAGGAGACGGAGGCTGCAGTGAGCCAAGATCACGCCACTCTGCTCTAGGCTGTGTGACAGAGAGAGAACTCATCCCCCGCCCCCCCAACCACCCCCCTCCCGCCCGCTTAAAAAATAAAAGATGTCAAAGGAATCTGAGCTGTCTCTTGGATTTTTGTTTCAATTGAAAACAGCTTTCACTGGGCATATATATGTGCACTTAACCCTGTTTACAAACCACTGTATCCATTTCCTATTGCTGCTGAAACAAATCACTGCCAATTGTGTCATCTTGACAGTTCTTGAGGTCAGAAGTTGGAAATGGGTCCCCCTGGGCTAGAGTCGAGGTAACAGCAGGCTGATTCCTTCTGGAGCCTCTAGAGGAGGGTCTGCCCCCTAGCCTTTTCCGGCATCTAGAGGCTGCCTGCATTCCTTGGCTCAGGCCCCTTCCTCCATCTTCAAAGCCCACAGTGTAGCACCTTCAAATCTCTCTGACCTCTGTCGTTACATGGTCCTTCTCCCATGTGACCCTCCTGCCTCCCTCTTATAAGGACCTTTGTGACTACATTGAGCTCACTCAGATAACCTGGGATAATCTCTTCCATCTTGAGATCTTAACTTCATCTCATCTGCAAAATCCCCTTTGATGTATCACATAACACATTCGAAGGTTCCAGGGATTAGGGCGATGACATCTTTGTGGCACTATTATTCAGACTACTACCTCCTCTAACAAAGAGAAGGAAGGATAGTCTGGCAACTGAGAGGAGGATGGGCCGGAAGTGGGCAGGCTGATGTTAGGGAGAACTGGAGGCTGCTGCAGGCTCAGCAAGGAAGATGCTGGTGGTCTGGGCTGGGGTGGAGCAGGCAGAATGGACACAGAATGTGTTTCAGAGTGAGGGCAGCCTGGTCACAGGCACTATCTGGTTTAGGTGGGCAAGGACTAGCAGGAGAGACATGGGAAGATGCCTAAGTGTACAGATGGGCTTACTGGGTAGATGGTGGTGCCCTTCAGAGGGCCCAAGGGGAGGAGCAGATTTGTGGCAAGGACAAAGAGGACATGTGGGGATGTGTTACATCCCAAACACCAATGGGACATCCAGGAGAGAAGCCCCTGAGTCAAGTGGATCCAGGGTCTTTTGGGTCCCTCCCCTTATTATGGGAATATATGGATTCATCTTTCACTTTGTTTTTTAATTTTTATTTGTATTTGCATTTATTTATTTATTTATTTAAAGACAGAGTCTTGTTCTGTCGCCTGTAAGGAGTGCAATGGCACAATCTCGGCTCACTGCAACCTCTGCCTCCTGGGTTCAAGCGATCCTCCCATCTCAGCCTCCCGAGTAGCTGGGATTACAGGCACAGACCACCATGCCCGGCCAATTTTTGTATTTTTGGTAGAGACAGGGTTTCGTCATGTTGCCCAGGCTGGTCTCAAACTCCTGACCTCTAGTGATCTGCCTGCCTCGGCCTCCCAAAGAGCTCAGATTACAGGTGTGAGCCACCATGCCCAGTCCCACCTTGTTTTTTAAAATATTTATTTATTTATTATTATTTTTTAAAGAGATAAAATCTGACCGGGCACAGTGGCTCATGCCTGCAATCCCATGGTGGCAGGCAACTGTAATCCCAGCTACTCGGGAGGCTGAGGCAGGAGAATCGCCTGAACCTGGGAGGTGGAAGCTGCAGTCAGCTGAGATCACATCACTGCACTCCAGCCTGGGAGACAGAGCGAGACTCCATCTCAAAAAAAAAAAAAAAGAGAGAGAGATAAGATTTTTTTGTGTGTGACAGAGTCTCACTCTGTCACTCAGGCTGGAGTGCAGTGGTGCGATCTCGGGTCACTGCAACCTCTGCCTCCTGGGTTCAAGCCATTCTCTTGCCTCAGCCTCCCGAGTAGCTGGGACTACAGGCACATGCCATCATGCCTGGCTTACTTTGTACTTTTAGTGGAGATGGGGTTTCACCGTGTTAGCCAGGATGGTCTCGATCTCCTGACCTCATGATCCACCTGCCTCGGCCTCCCAAAGTGTTGGGATTACAGGTGTGAGCCACTGAGACCAGCTGAGAGATAAGATCTTACTCTCACCCAGGCTGGAGTGCAGTGGCATGATCGTAATTCACTGCAATCTTGAACTCCCGAACTCAAGTGATTCTTTTCTCCTGCCCCAGCCTCGTGAGTAGCTGGGACTATAGGCACAGGCCACCAGGCCCAGCTATTTTTTTTCATCTTTTGTAGAGATGGGAGTCTCTCTATGTATCCCAGGCTGGTCTCAAACTCCTGGCTTCAAGTGATTTTCCTGCCTCAGCCTCCTTAAAGTGCTAGGATTACAGGTGTGAGCCACTGCATCCAGCCTCATCCTCCACCTTGATTTCTGGGTCATGATCTCTGTTTGACCCGAAGTTTTCCAATTCCAGATAAGAGTTAAGTAGTCAGCTTGTACTCTGAAGCCAGAATAGCATTGATATTTATCTCACATTGAGTTTGAGTTTATCAGTCTTGAAAACAAGAATTTAAGTAATAGGTTATGTCACTTGCACAAGGACCCACACACCTGTCATGTGACAGAGAAGGAGTAGTTATGTTGCCTAATAAAACATACAATAAGTATGCTTGTGACTTATACATTTTAGAGATAAGGATGTTTTCTTTCCCTATCTGTCATATCTGCCTTGGAGATGTGCACAGGACAGATAGCAGAAGACAAAGTGTCTTCCTGTCTTTTGAGAAAGCCTGAGCTCATAGAAGATTCCATTCTGAGTGTCCCCAAGGAGAAGAGGAGAGGGGACTTTTAGGGAAACCAAGTTAGCAGGGAAGTCTCCCAGGTAGAGAAAGGGAAGGGAGGCTGCAGGCCATGGAGCAGAGGAAGCAGGTGTCTGTCCCTGGCAGCCCCAGGGAGAGGCAGGGGCCTCAGGCAGGGATGGCCTCATAGAGCCCAAACCTGAAAATCTTTGTGGACTGGAGCAATGGTTGTGGCCTCAGTACCAGACAAAACCCTGACCAGAGAGTTTTTTGCTTGTTTGTTTTTGATTGTTGTTTTTTGCTATAGGAAAACATGAGTCCTTTGGAATTACCTAGCTAAAAGGAGTACAGTGGAGACTGAGACTGAATTTCCCGGCCAGGCAGGGGCTCACGCCTGTAATCCTAGCACTTTTGGAGGCTGAGGTGGGCGGGTCGCTTGAGTTCAGGAGTTCGAAACCAGCCTGGGCAACATGGCAAAACCACGCCTCTACAAAAAAATGCGAAAATTAGTCGGGCGTGGTGGTGTTCGCCTGTAGTCCTAGCTACTCTGGAGGCTGAGGCGGGAGGATCGCCTGAGCCCAGGAGTTCGAGGCTGCAGAGAGCCGTGATCGTGCCACTGCACTCCAGCCTGGGTAACAGAGACCAGTTTAAAAAATAGAAAAAGACTGAATTTCCCATCAGCCTGGAAGATTGGGGCTTGATTTTTGCTTGATTTAAAGGCAATAAATAAATGAGATATTTTGTGCTGCTTATTTTAAGCTCTTACGCTTCTCGCTTTATATTCTGGGGTACCTGCATTTTTAGTGGTGTAATTTATTTGTCTAGATCTGTTTGCCTCTTAACCTGTAAGCTCCCAGAAGGGTCGGGATATCATGGATGTTCCAGCACATACGCTCATTGAAGTGTGCAGGTTGATGGGGTTGGGGGAGGTCTCTTCTTGAGAGCGGTGGTCTCAGGATAGAAACTGGAAGGGGGCGCTTTTGAGATGTTAGGATTTCGGGGAGACAAGCTGTGACTCGGGAGTAGGGAAAAGTGGATTTTCTAGACGAAAGGTTAGGAAGAATCTGGGAATGGGCCGACTGGGGCACCAAGAGGGTCCCTGGCAAGCCCCGCCCCGGCCGGGGGACCGGCGCGGAGTGACGCAGCGCGGTTTGGCCGCTGTGGGGCGCCGTAGCCCGCGCCGTTGTCAGGGGAACCGGCCCAGCGCCGGACGAGGCCCAGCCAGTCTGGGTCTGGCCTGGCCGCCCCTCCAGCCTGCTGGAGCCGGAGCCGGAACCGGAGCCGGAGCCGGAGCCAAAGCCAGAGCTCGAGGACTCACCGGCCCAGTCTCCGTCCGGGATGGGGCCCCGCTCCCGGGCGCGTTGCCGCCCAGTCCCGGGGACCGTCCCTACCGCGAGGGTCTGAGACGCGGCTGCCCCGGGGAGGGTGGAAGGCCAGGCGTGGGGCCCGAACCTCTGGCTGACCTTGGCAGGGCCCATCTGGCACGGCCTCCGCGGCGCGCAGGTGAGGAGTCCCCGCCCGGTTTCTCACCTCGGAGCCTGGCTTGAGCCACGGGGTAGCGGATGCTGCCGCCTGGCCGGCTTTGGGCTCGCTTCCGCCTGGAGCCAGTGGCCTGAGTTCCAGGGCCCCGGCAGAGCGCGGGGCTTCCTTTTAGCATGCATCAAGTTCACAGATCTTCCTTGAGCGCTTACTCTTTGCCAGGCTCTGTGCCAGGCGTGGGCACAGAGGACTCCCAACAGACGTGGCCTGTCTCCAGAACCCAGAGCATTAAGGAAGGGGGCTGGGAAGCGGATGTCATACATGACTAAAGTGATTTCAGGTCGGGTTAGGCTCTCGTATTGAAATGGAGGGGTTGGTCATGGAGGGTCTGTTTTAAAAGGAAACCATGGGAAGAGTTTTAGTTTTTTCTTTTTTTTCTTTGAGACGGAGTTTCGCTCTTGTCATCCAGGCTGGATGGAGTGCAGTGGCACGACTCGGGTCATTGCAACCTCCGCCTCCCGGGTTCAAGCCATTCTGCTGCCTCAGCCTCTGGAGTAGCTGGGATTACAGGTGCCCGCCGCCACGCCCGGCTAAGTTTTATATTTTTTAGTAGGGACGGGGTTTCACCATGTTGGCCAGGCTGTTCTCGAACTCCTGACCTCAGGTGATCCACCCGCCTCGGCCTCCGAAAGCGTTGGGATTACAGGTGTGAGCCACCGTTCCCAGCCAATTTTTTATTTTTTTGAGACAAGGTCTCCCTTTGTCACCCAGGCTGGAGTGCTGTGGTGTGAACATGGGTCACCGCAGGCTCCGGCTCCCGGGCTTAAGCGAGCCTCCCACCTCAGCCTCCCAAGTAGCTGAGACTACAGATACCCGCCACCACACTCAGCTAATTTTTTAAGGTTTTGGTAGAGATGAGGTCTTACTATTTTGCCCAGGCTGGTCTCGAGCTCCTGGTCTCAAGGGATCCTCTTGCCTCAGCCTCCCAAAGTGCTGGGATTACAGGTGTGAGCCACTGCAAGCGGCAGAAGAGTTTTTTATTTTTTGTTTATTTTTATTTTTATTTTCCAGATGGAGTCTCGCTCTGTCACCCAGGCTGGACTGCAATGGCACAATCTCGGCTCACTGCAACCTCCACCTCCCGGGTTCAAGCGATTCTCCTGCCTCAGCCCCCCGAGTCTGGGATTACAGGCGCCTGCCACCACACCCAGCTAATTTTTGTATTTTTAGTAGAAACGGGGTTTCAACATGTTGGCCAGGCTGGTCTTGAACTCCTGACCTCAGGTGATCCAGCCACCTTGGCCTCCCAAAGAAGAGTTTGGATGAGTTTCACGTTTGAAAAGCTCACTTCACTCTGGCTGCTGAGCAGCATGGTTGTGACAGACATACCGGGAAGTCAGTTGAGGGCCATCCTAGTTCTGCCAATCTAGCTGTGCCTCCTAAAATAACTCATTTAGTGTCTCTGAGCCTCAGTGTCCTCATGATGGGAATGGGTGTTCTGTATGTTTTTTATGAGGAAGTGAGAGGCCAGTCACATCTGAAATCAGTGACTACAGGGATCTACAAGAACAGTTGGAAATGATAGGACCTTCCTTAGAGCTCTATGAGGAGTGAATGAGTGAATTCCACTGAAGCAGTGCCTGGCACAGAATAAGTGCACTCTAAATGCTGGTGTTGGTTATTATCATGCAAACACTGTAGGAGAGCGATGCTGGAGGTTTGGATTGGGGTAATGACAGCAGAGATGGTAAAAAAGTGGCTTGACTTCCTTTACTGAGAGAGAGCTGGGTTCAGACACGGGTGAGGGGTGGTCTCTGCTTTTGTGGAACTGGTGGTTCACTGTGGGAGACGGGTTTGTAAACAGATAATCACCATGAGATGCAGTGAAAGCAACAGTGGTGCTTAATTAGCCAGATTGTTTTGTTTTGTTTTTGTTTTTCTTTCTTTGTTCTGTCACAACTTTGTTCTTAATGACTGTTGTGTGGTGGGTGTTCCCCAAGGCTGGCTCCTGCAGTCATGAGTTGATTTCGTGGTTAAAGTCAATAACCTTGGCCTCTCTTCACTGGCCTTGTTTCTATTCTGTGTTACTCCCTCCTACTTGTCCCCTTTCCTTGGCTTCATTTGTATCCCAAACAATTTGCAGTGGTTGCTTCAGGAGGAGAATGGCACAGAAAATGTTTGCAAACCATGTCAACTCAGGAATAATTGGGGTTTCCAGCTTTTCTTGCCATAGCATCAGACTTTTTTTTTTTTTTTTTTTTTTGAGACAGAGTCTCGCTCTGTTGCCCAGTCTGGAGTGCAATGGCGTGATCCCGGCTCACTGCAAACTCCACCTCCTGGGTTCAAGAGATTCTTCTGCCTCAGCCTCCCGAGTAGCTGGGATTACAGGCACCCACGTCCATGCCTGGCTAATTTTTGTATTTTTAGTAGAGACGGGGTTTCACCATGTTGGCCAGGCTGGTCTCGAATTCCTGACCTCAGGTGATCTGCCCGCCTCGGCTTCCCAAAGTTCTGGGATTACAGGCATGAGCCACTGCGTCCAACCAGCATCAGACTTCCACCTGTTGTTTATGAGAGAGAAAGCAAGGGCCCAGCCACATCTGAGACCAGTGACTTGAGAGGTCTTTGGGAACAGCTTGAAGTTCCAGTTTAATTTTTGGTAGTTGTGTGATGCGCATCCGTTAGTTGAGCTAGAGCTGCTTCTCAGAATTTTAAGGCCAGAGACTTCTCTGGCACCTGTGGGGAATTTTAATAAACAAAGTACTTGTCCCTAAAGAATCTTTTGTAAATGACTTTTTGCAGTGTAAAAAACTGTGTACCGTGAAGTGTTTTCTTTCTAGCTTCCCTTTAGGTAGTTCAACTGGGCATCTGTTAAATCTCAGTGAAAATTATTTCAAAAGCAGATCCTGGGGGAAACGGAAAGTTCATTTAGGAATACTCATAGATAGAAAATCTCCCGACTGGGCATGGTTGTTTACACCTGTAATCCCAGCACTTTGGGAGGCCAAGGTGGGAGGCTTGCATAAACCCATGAGTTTGAGGTTACAGTGAACGCACCACTGCACTCCAGCTTAGGCAACAAAGCAGGATCCTGTCTCTTAAAAAAAAAAAAAAAAATAGGCTGGGTGCAGTGGCTAGGAGGCCGAGGCGGGTGGATCACCTGAGGTCAGGAGTTCGAGACTAGCCTGGCCAACATGGTGAAACCCCGTCTCTATTAAAAAAATTCAAAAAGTAGCCGGGCGTGGCGGCGGGCACCTGTAATCCCAGCTACTCGGGAGGCTGAGGCAGGAGAATCACTTGAACCCAGGAGGCAGAGGCTGCAGTGAGCCAAGATCGCACCACTGCACTCCAGCCTGAGCAACAAGAGGAAAACTCCATCTTAAAAAAAAAAAAAGTGAAAGAAAAGAGAAGAAAATCTCTCACATGGAAACCACAAGTCCTCTAGCAAAAGGACAAGATGCATGGGAACAAAAGTTTCCTGTGGAGTGCACTTTCCCTTCGGGTTCTGGGAGTTTCAGGTAGCTGAGTTGGCTGTGGCCAAGGATGAAGCAGGTCCTGCCTAGCAGCTCCTCTGTTGTGCTGTCTGGTTGTGTGATTCCAGCTTTGACAAGATCCCTAACAGTTCATAGGAAGTTCTGTGGCTTTTCCTCATAGCTCTGCAGCCGAGCGTCTTAGAATTGCTTTCAAGAGTGAGAAAACATTTCACTAAAACCAAGCCCCCTTGTTAGGCAGGAATTCTTTGTCTGGCATGATAACAGGGCTCTAGATCACACGAGTGTGTTTCATCCACAAGGCAGCTCAGTGGGGCCAGGAAGGCAGGAGGTGACATCCCCTAATCATTTATTATTTGACATACTTTTTTTTTTCAAAAGCAGTACATGCTCATGATAAAAATATATATATATTTGAACAGTTTGAAGGAGTACCAGGAAATGCAATTTCTGTCTTACAGCTCTTGGACCACTAGATCTTATTCCTAGGGGCTGCTCCTGTGTTTGGTTTCTTGCATTTCATTCTGGAGAAAATCTGTGCGTATAGGAATGTAGATATCTATCCATCCCCCCTGCCTTTTTTTGTTTTTTTTTTGAGACAGAGTCTCGCCTGTTGCCCAGGCTGGAGCGCAGTGGCGCGATCTCGGCTCACTGCAACCTCTGCCTCCCGGGTTCAAGCAATTCTCCTGCCTCAGCCTCCCGAGTAGCTGGGTCTACAGGCCCGCACCACTACACCCAGCTAATTTTTGTACTTTTAGTAGAGATGGGGTTTCACCAGGTTGACCAGGCTGGTCACGAACTCCTGACCTCAAGTGATCTGCCCTCCTCGACCTCCCAAAGTGTGGGGATTACAGGCGTGAGCCACCGCGCCCGGCCCCCTTTGTTTTCATTCACTTGGTAGCTCCATCTACAAGTGTTCTTCATCTTGCTTTTTCACTTAATTGTGTATCAAAGATTACTTCATCCCTTTTTTTTTCTTTTTTTATCCCTTGCTTTTGATGCTGCCTAGCATTTTATTGTATAGATGTGCCATAGTTTATTTGTATTGTCTTTTGTCCTTTATTATTGCAAACAATGCTGCAGTAAATCTTTGTGAGTATATGTATAAGATAAATACCTAGAAATGGAATGTCTGGGTCAAAGGGCATATATGTTCTAAAGTTTCACCAGACTTGGACATTGCCAAATTGCTTCACTGAACTTTGTTGAAAGATGAGTACAAAAGAGATCCAAAGAAGTGGATCTGTGAAATTTGCCCCAATGTTCCTCAGTCTGTGAGTGGCAGCTCGGGAACCAGAAAAGGGCTCTACTCCAGGCTCAGCCCTCTTCCTTTGATCCCACCTGCGTCTCCCCATTGGCAGTGCAGGGCCCTCCAAGCACCTGCTTCAACCCCGTCGCTTTCTCCTCTGACCCCATCACCCTGCCCTCCCAGTTCCTTGTCCTCTCCTGGCAAACCCTCTTTAGTAATTAACTTGATTCTGAAGCCCTCAGGTAGCTTGCAGGAATCCAGGGATGCCCGCAGTCTCTCCAGGGCTGGTACTTTTCACCTTGGTGTGGTTCCTTTGAGAGTGCTAGGCATGAATTTCAGAACAACGTTCCTAAATGTTTTTTTTTTTGTTGGGAGCAGAGGTGGGCAGGAGGAAAGTGGGTCACTCATGTAACTATAATGTAGTTCGTAATGAGAACTTAAACTGTTAAGATTTCCTTCATTTGACTTACGCATATAAATTAAGGTACGCAGGCAGGGTGTGGTGGCTCATGCCTGTAATCCTAGCACTCTGGGAGGCCGAGCTGAGTGGGTCATCTGAGGTCAGGAGTTCTTGAGACCATCCTGGCCAACATGGTGAAACCCCGTCTCTACTAAAAACATAAAAATTAGCTGGACATGGTGGTGCATGCCTGTAATCCCAGCTACTTGGGAGGCTGAGGCAGGAGAATCGCTTGAACCTGGGAGGTGGAGGTTGCAGTGAGCTGAGCTCATACCACTGTACTCCAGCCTGAGCGACAGAGTGAGACTCAGTCTAAATAATAATAATAATAATAATAATAATAATAATAATAATTACTTAATTAAGGTAGCCTAACCTTATATTGAAAACACCATCTAAGGCTTTTAGCAAGTGAATGTTAATGTGAACAGATTACTGTCATCCTGCCAATGGCTTTCACCTTGTGGGGGACAAGGGAGGGGCCTCCACAGCCCCTCCTGCCTGCCTCAGAAGCCAGATGGATCCTTGGCTTACCCAGGCCACGGGACACCCTCCTTCCTGTCTTCCCTTTATCCCGGCCAGCCTGACTCTCTATGGTTTGTTCTGTGGCAGTAGAAGGTACATGAAGAATGTTTTCCCAAGGCTGTGTACCTCTGAGCCTTGCAAAGATGCAGCTGGAGGTAGCCAGGTGGGCAGCAAGGAGCTTGTGGGCTTCACCGCCACCTTCTGACCAGTTTCTCCCAAAGCACAGGGCTGCTGGGCTCCCTGCTGGGCCGCTGTGGTGCCGCTTCCCCCATGCCCTCCTCCCCACTGGCTAGAAAGTTTTCCAAAGCACCCTGAGCCATTGGGTCACTCTCATGCCTTCAGCCTGCTTTGCCTCCATGTGGCTCTTCCAGCAGTGCCCATGTGTCCTCACCTGGCCTCCTAGACCCCTGTGATCTGAGCCCCTCAACTCCTTCAGTCCCATCTCTCACTGGGTCCTGCTCTCCATTCCCTCCTTCCCCCACCTCCCACCCCCGCCACCTGTCCACCCTGTGTTCTGCCACATTGGATGGCTGGCCCTTGCATGGGCTGCCAAAATGCCCATTCACCCACTGCCCTGGTATCTGTTCGTGTCCGTCCAGGTCCCAGAAGAGCAGCCCCTCAGGGCAGGCACCCGGTCTCATCTGTGTTTACATCCTAAGTGCGCAGGCTGGGCTCCGATAAGTGCTGACTGGCCAAGGTCAGAGGGTGCCAGCTGGCTACATCGTTGGAGAACAGAGCCACATGTCTTTCAATCTGGTCTCCTAGAGAAGTCCTGAGAGGGGAGCAACAGCCAGAGAAGTCCCGGGGTCTGGTGACAGTGCTTGGTCCCATCCATGGGCCTGGGAGCCCCATCTTGGATTCTCTCCGACCTCCCAGCCCTTTTAATCAAAATCTTTTGGGCCGAAGGAATTTGTAGCCACCAACTCTGCAGGAGAAAATGTCGTCAGTGAAGAGTGGGCTGGCCTGGGCATGCCTCTGGGCCAGCCTGGGCGTCTATACCAGAATGCTGCCTCTGCCGAGGGAGGTCTGCCTGGCAGCACCATCCCCACATCCACAGCCTCAGACAAGTGCTCCCTTCCTGGGCCTGATTTGGAGTATCAGGGGGTATCCTGATTTGGAGTATCAGGGGGTATCCGATTTGGAGTATCAGGGGGTATCCTGATTTGGAGTATCAGGGGGTATCCTGATTTGGAGTATCAGGTGGTATCCTGATTTGGAGTCAGAGCCATCCCCAAGGCTGTAAGTGGCGGGAGCCTGGCTGCAGATGGTGACTCCTCCTGCCTCAGGAGTCAGGGATACAGCAGCTCTGGGGGTGCCTGTGGCCACTGCCAGGCAGTGGGGCCAGATCAGCTGCATGCCTCTGTTTTGCTCTTTGGAAACTCCTGCAAGGTGTAGGGTTGTTGAGGTTTGGGGATGGCAAAAGGAGAGCCAGAATTTAGGAATCCAAATTAATGGATTCCTTTCAAAGTAATTGCCCTGGTGATGGTGTCACTGGGGAGCTGATGTGCAAGCCACAGAGATTGGCCCCAGAGCAGAACCATCCAACCCAATCATATTCACAGGGCTTGATCTGATGACCTTTGACAATTCCACAATACAAGGACAAAGATTTGCTATCTTTGGGGACATGCAAAAGAAAGTGAGGGCTGGGATAGAGGGTCATGCATGTAATCTCAGTGCTTTGGGAGGATAAAGTGGGAAGATCGCTTGAGCCCAGGAGTTGGAGACCAGCCTGGGCAACATAGTGGGACTGTCTCTGCAAAAATAAAAAATAAATAGCTAGGCATGGCAACACGCCGCTGTATTTCTAGCTACTCAGGAGGCTGAGGCAGGAGGATCACTTGAGCCCAGGAGATTGAAGCTTCAGTGAGCTATCATTGCGCCACGGCACTCCAGCCTGGGTGACAGCGCAAGACCCTGTTTCAAAAACAAAAAACAAAACAAAACAAAGCAAGGCCGGGCACGGTGGCTCACGCCTATAATCCCAGCACTTTGGGAGGCCAAGGCTGGCGGATCTCTTGAGTCTGGAGTCCAGGAGTTGGAGACCACCCTGGGCAACATAGTGGGACCCTGTCTTTACAAAAAAATAAAATAAAGTAGCCAGGTGTGGTGGTGCGTGCCTGTACTTCCAGCTACTCTGGAGGCTGAGGTGGGAGGATCACTTGAGCCCAGGAGGTCAAGGTTACAGTGAGCTGTGATGGTGCCACTGCACTCCAGCCTGGGCAACAGAGCAAGATCCTGTCTCAGAAGGAAAAAAAAAACCCTAAACCCAAAACCCAAATACCACCAGTTGAATCCCTGGGGGAAAACTAAGTCCTCCATTTAGCTTTGAGATGGGACAACTCAGAAGTCACTTCAAATAATGCTCGGCTTGGCCTGCAGGAGGCTCTGAGCCTCAGGTGGGCTGAAGGGCAGGGTGGCTAGGAGTGAGTGTCTGGCAGTCAGGTTGGTAGCCAGCCGGCAGAGGGAGATGGGCTGCGGGAGGCATGGGTTCACGACCCTGCAGAAAGAGGGCAGGGCTGGATGGATGGAAGGCAGGAGAAAGCAGGCCAGATGGCTTAGGGTGGACCAGGATTCCACACCATTTACTGTGCCCACGTTTCCTTTTATTTCAGATGTTTTCAAGTCAGCAAACATTTACTGAGGATCTACTATGTACAAGGTACAATTTTGGGTGCCTGGGGAAGGGACATAGGGGACAGAGATGAATAAACCCCACCCAGCACATTTGCTGCCTTTGGGGAAAGTTGTCCTAATGAGGGCAGACATGAGGATTGCAAAGCGTCCCAAATGGCAAAGTAATTTTCCCAACAATGACTTAGCATAAGGGCCCCCTGACTCAGGGCATCAGGGAAAGCTTCCTGGATGAGGCAACCCTTGCAGTTGGCTCTGAAGATCAAGCCTCATTCTGTGGATTGAGAAGTGAGAAAGGTGATCCAGGAAGATGCACTGAGTCGGGGTCTGCGGCACCCTTTCTGCTTAGGTTCCCTGTCTCATGGGCAGGGGCTCCTGAAAGGAGAGTTCAGCTACCAGGGTTTTAGTCCCAGCTCCTGGCCTTCCCACCATGAGCGCAGAGCTGGCCTGTCTCCCAGGTGTGGCGCTGCCTGCCTGGGCTGTTGTCCCATCTTGGGCCCATATCCTGGGGATGGGGGTCTTCCTCCTGTAGCCTACCCCTTCTTGCCTGGCATTCATCCCTGGACACTGGGCCAGCTGTCCGGCTAGAGGGTGGCGGGTGGAGGGGGTGGTTGATTCCATCTGGTGGTCTGGCTCTGAGTCCAAGGGCGTTAGCCCACCTTTCTGTACAAAACTGTACACCAGGCCCAGATTTACTTAGAGAAACGTGGTCATTTCTGCTGCTGAAGGGAACTAAAGAGGAATCCTTCCCTTCCTCACATGTGCTGGCCCCTCCCCAGCTGAGAACCCTCAGGCAGCATGGGGCAGAGCTTCAGACTCCCCCAGTCCTAAAGGGATTTTCTGTCCACCGTGGGGGAGAGGGCAGATCCTCCTTCTGGGCACCCCATTCCCCGTTTCCCTGAGCAAAGGATAGCGGGGGTGTCTGACACTTGCATTTGGACCTCAGGAAGGAGGTGACTAATCCTAACAGAATCAGCATGTGTTCTCATCACTCTGGCCCCAGCCTGATATTGTTACCAGATGAGAACATGTCTTATTGGGTTTAACTGTGATGGCTGTGAAGACAGCACTTTGAGTAACAGGCAGCAGCACTGTGTCCTGAATAAACCCTGGGCCCTCCTACCTTGTCCTGGCCAGTCTAGGGCCAGGGTTTGCTTTGGGCTTTGAGACAGCAGCCCACTCCCACCCTCTCCCCACTGCCCATCTCTATTGTGCTAGGACCCCAGTTTCCCCAGCAGAGTAGCTGTCGCAGCCTACTCCCCCCGTGCTGAAACTTGGCTGCAGACACAGGCCCTGGGCTCCAGCCCGGCTTCTTGGGCTAATGCTCTCTCTACTGTTTCTCCCTCTGGAGATGAACATCTGCAACAAGCCCTCCAACAAGACGGCCCCTGAGAAGAGTGTGTGGACGGCACCGGCACAGCCCAGCGGACCCTCCCCTGAGCTGCAGGGCCAGCGATCCCGCCGGAATGGGTGGAGCTGGCCCCCTCACCCGCTCCAGATTGTGGCCTGGCTGCTGTACCTCTTCTTTGCTGTGATCGGCTTTGGGATCCTTGTTCCCCTCCTGCCTCACCACTGGGTGCCCGCTGGCTACGCTGTATCCTTGGGAAAGCGTAGGGCTGGTATGTGGAAGTGGGGAGGCAAAGGATGGCTGGCACAGCGGAGGCCCAAAGCCGGGTTGAGAGCCTTGGGGAGCACAGTCAGGAGAGTGGAGCAGGGTGGGCCCAGTCCTGGGGACTTGCTGCTTCCCAGCCTGTCTCCAGCCTCCACCTGACCTCTCCACCTGATAGGGTGAGTGGGCATGCCTAAAATACCTAGGAGCATGTCAAGCCCCACAAAGATGTGAATCCTGTCCACAGAGGCACCACAGGAGCAGTCATAGAAGGAGGAGCCTCAAACCATCCTGATGCTAATTGTGTTCAGAGCTGAACAAAGGATGAAGTAGGGAGTAATTAGTCCATCTATCGAAGAATTTTTCACTTTTCAAAGAGTCACCATAGAATTCTTTTACATAGTAAGTGTCCTGGTGCCTTAAAATATGGTTTTATTCATGGACAGACTGTGCCCAGGACTGTTTATGGGCACATTGATTCTGTACATCAGACCCTTTTAGAGTGAGGTTGAATGTGACAAGAGATGGGATGGAGATACCTCGAATGCTCCTGGGAATAGTGACAAACCCAGACTCGCCTGAGCCCAGTGGTGTGATCGCCCCATCCCTGGCCACAGCCCCCAGGAGCAGAGGATGTGGCTGCAAGGCCAGGGGTTTCAGTGAAGCAGGCATCTCTGTGCTCCTTTCCAGAGAGTTCCTATTTGAGTGTCCTTCACAAAGATGACTCCTGTGGGGAAGGTGAGGGCGGTCTAAGGGTGGTTGGCAGCGATAAGCCTAAGAGCCTGGGACATCCAGCCTGTGGTGAGCTCTGTCCCTGCTCAGCACCTTCAGAGCTGCACGGGACCGAGCAGCTCCTGCCAGCTCTGTGGGTCTTTGCCTCCTCCTCTGTCTGATGGGAAGGCTCCTACCTGGAGCACTTAGGATATATGTGAGCACTAGAATTCATTAAGCCACAAATGTGAACATGCTCTTTTAGGAAACCACAAAGCCCTGGGCTGGTGAGTGGCAGGGTAGGTATGTGGAGGCGGACCCTAGAGGAGGTTGTCATCCTCAGACACAGCAGTGCCATCTGGGGACTTCTTGTTCACTAGAGCCCAGGGTCTGCTCATCAGCTCTGTGAATGGAAAACTGGACTTTCCCTGAGGTGACCAACAGGTCTTAGTGCTGTTAAGTCATGGGACATGGGAATGCGTCATGGGACATTCCTCCTGTGATCTGGAATGGACACGCCCCTCACTAGGGATCACCTGGGTTCCTCCCATCAGGATACCTGGGAAACCAGATTAACCAGATGAACAACCCCATGCCTTGTACAAGTAGAAGCAGAGCAAATCATGATAAACAGAAGGCAGTAGACTTTATTGAGCCCTTACATGTGCCAGGCCCTGCGTCAGCCACTTTACATGAATGATCTCATTTGGTCCTCATTGTAATCCTGTAAGGAGGTATTCTCCCCATTTCCTAATGAAGAAGCTGGGCACAGAGGTTCTGTGACTTCCTGAGATCACATAGCGGGCACCCAGTGAGGCCAGATGGGCTGCCCGGGAAGCCTGACTGTCCTGAGAGGGGCGGGTTGAGGGCTTTGTCTCCGCATTCAGGATTCGTCTGCTTTGAGCATTGCAGAGGCTCACAGAACCACCTGGTTCATGCCTGACCGGCCTATATGCTCTCCTTCCTTCCATCAAAGCCTTCTTTCTGCAGGCTCTCTCAGGTCCCCTGAGAAGTGAGGTAAGGTCATAATGGGTACCAGGTACCCACCTTGGGCCTGGAACTGGCCTGGGCCTTAGGGATACAAGCTGAGCCCTAGGGTGCTGGGCCCCCAGCTGAAGGGAAGGCTGGTGCACTGGAGATGGTGATCACGCCACATGATAAGTGCAGCAGACTGTGAGGGCAGGCAGAGGCCACCTACATCAGCATCACCGCATGTCCACAGGCACACTCGCGGCCTGTGGCTCCCCCCCTCCCCCGCCCCACCTCTCTCCACATGCTCTTGGCTCCTCCCGCTTCCTTCCTAACTTAAATCCAGTCAGTCATCCAGCCCTGTTGATATTGCCTCCTAAATAGACATTCAATTGGCTCCCGGTTTCTGCCACTGCCAACTGCTTCTCTTCCCTGGATGACCGCTGAGTTTCTAAACGGGTCCCACACACACGCTCTCACCTCGGCCAGCCCATCTGCATTCCTGCTCTTTCCAAAAACCAAATCTGATAATGTTGCGCCCCAGCTCCAAGATTTCTAATGGTTTCTTCCTGCCTTAAGTAATGAGGCTCAAGGCCGGGCGCGATGGTTCACACCTGTAATCCCAGCATATTGGGAGACCGAGGCAGATGGATCACCTGAGGTCAGGAGTTCCAGACCAGCCTGGCCAACATGCGAAACTCCATCTCTACTAAAAATACAAAAATTAGCTGGGCGTGGTGGCACACGCCTGTAATCCCAGTTACTTGGGAGGCTGAGGCTGGAGAATCGCTTGAACCCGGGTCGGGGGGCGGAGGCTGCAGTGAGCCGAGATAGCGCCATTGCACTCCAGCCTGGGCAACAGAGGGAGACCCTGTCTCAAAAAAAAAAAACAAAAAACAAAAGAAATGAGGCTCAACATGGCGTCAAGGCTCCGCATTCTGGACTCTGCCTCTCTCCCCCATTTCCTCTGATGTGATTTTCCCTGTCCTCTTCTGTTTCCACGGCACTGGTCTCTGCCCGGAAGCCCCTTGTCTCTCTCCCTGCTCTCAACACCCAGCTAAATTAGAGGCCGAGAACTAGCAGCCCATGGGCCAGTCCAGCCTGCAGATTTGTTTTTTTGAATTGAAGGATAGTTAACAAAGAAAATGCACAGATCTTAATGTTCCTTCTATAGGCATGTTTTTTAAATTATTTATTTCCTTAACATTTAAACATTGAGAGATCTCACATAAAAACCCAGACTTCTGGTTCCTTTTGAGAAGCCAGAAATTGGCCACACAGACCCTCATTCTTGCATTCTTGCAAGACAGGCGTGAGCCGGAGGCACACTTCAGCCGAACTGCTGGTTGGCACTCCACATGTTCCCCACAGCCACAGTCCCTAGCCAGGCCCCCTTTCCTCTTTGCCTGCCAGGTCCCTGGAATCCATTCCTCTCTGTCTCAGCTGAGACAATACTTCCTCAGGTAAGCCTTCTGGACCCCTTCAGACTAGATGAGGTCACTTGGTTATAAACTGGCATAGTCCCATGAACTTTCTTCATTGTAATTAACCCATTATTTGATTGATATCCATGTTTTTGGGCAGGAGTGGTGGCTCATGCCTATAATCCCTGCACTTTGGGAAGCCAAGGCAGGCAGATCACCTGAGATCAGGAGTTTGAGACTAGCCTTGGCCAACATGGCGAAACCTTGGCTCTACTAAAAATACAAAAATTAGCCAGGCGTGGTGGCGAACACCTGTAGTCCCAGCTACTCGGGAGGCTGAGGCAGGAGAATCACTTGAACCTGGGAGGCAGAGGTTGCAGTGAGCCAAGATCGTGCCATTGCACTCCAGCCTGGGAAACAGAGCGAGACTCCATCTCAAAAAAAAAAAAATCCATGTTTTCCACCAGACTGCAGTCTCTTCAGTGCTAGGGACTCTTGCCCCTGCCATATCCCTCAATGCCTGTCACAACAAAAGACCTCAGTAGACAGCTGAATGAATGACCCTGGGGGTGAGGCGGGAGAAGAGTTGGAGCAGGCAGGGAGTAAATGTTTGCCCTCATTCAGTGTCTGAAGAGTGGATGGCATGGTGAGCACAGTAGCTGGTGATAGCAGAGAGGTTTGGGAGGAGCCAGAGGGAAAGGGACCTTAGCACTGAGCAGAGGAGTGAATTTCAGTCAGAGAGCTGTTGAGACCCACTGTAGGGTTGCAAGCAGGGAGGGCTTTGGGTCTGAGCTTTTAAAAACTTACTCTGAGACCATGTGAAGCATAGACTCAAGGGAACTCAGACAGAAGGCGCAGAGTTGGGAGGCTATAGAGTGGCACAGGCAAGAGATGAAGACTTGGCCATAGGGATAGAAGGGGTAGTGATGGCCACAGGATTGTCTCTCTTAGCTGTGCTTATGGCACATTAGGGCGGAGCCTGGTTTATGCAGATATGTAGAGAAATTTGGCTGCTGGGAGGAGGAGGTAGGGAGGAAAAGAGATTGGACAGCTGATGAATGAAGGATGGCAGATGGATGATGGGTAGAGCATGAATGATGGAGGGATGGTGTCTGCCTGGCTAGCAAGAGGACCAGTGGAATTTTGGGCTGAAGCGGGTGTGATCAAGGGAGGGAGAGTGGATGGCTGCCTGGGTGGAATCTATGGGTGAATTTTTACACATCAGACTTTGTAGCAAATTGTCAGCAAACTTGTCTCCTGCATTTGGCCCAGTCATTGAGCAGTTAGATCCTGGAAGAGCTGTGTTTCAGCTTCAGAGACTAGCCATGCTGCCCCTGGCCAGGCCCTGAACATGGCAGGCCATCCCAGACACTCAGCCCAGGACTCCAAGTGCCTAGATTCTTGGTAGGGGAGGTAGCAAATGTCTGAATCCGTGTCTGCAAGGGGTTCTCCATCTGGCCCAGCTACTGAAAAGGGGGGTGGTTGCATCCCTTTTGGAGGTGACTTCCTATGAAAGCAAGATAAGGAAGCTGGGACTTAAACTTCAGGTTCTTGGACCTTAGGTGGGGTTGATCTCTTTCAGTCTCACATCACCATTTGGAATCTGAAACCAGAAACCAGCCTGAGGTCAGACCAGCCAGGGCCTGTACCAGGCCTGGAGCAGTGAGGCCAGGACCCTGCGATTGGGCACCTAGGTGGTGACAGCAGGCACTGCTGGCTGGCTGTGGACTCCTTTCCTAGATGGCCTCTCCCTCTTTCCATTTGGGGCATAGGGGTTACCTGGAGAGGTCTGATGAGGAGGCTTTGGGGGACTGGAGGTAGGAGGTGGCAGAGGCAGAGAATCTGCACAAAGCGGGCTGGCATGGCAGTGGGGAGTTCTCTGGCTGCAAGGAACGGGGCGGGACTCCCAGCCGGCAGAGTGGAGTGAGTCTTTAACCTGCTGGGCCAGTGCATGGGCGCCATCTTTGCTGGCCACCTTGTGGTGCACCTGACCGCCGTCTCCATCGATCCAGCAGATGCCAACGTGCGGGACAAGAGCTATGCGGGGCCCCTGCCCATCTTCAACCGAAGCCAGCACGCACATGTCATTGAAGACCTGCACTGCAACTTGTGTGACGTGGATGTGTGAGTGTGTGTGGGTGCTTGTGGCTGCCGAGTGTGCTGTGGGGTGTATGGTGGAGAGGGGGTGCCAGGGCTTCACAGACATCCCTGATGCCTCAGAACCCTCATGTTTTATGCAGTCAAGAACCTTGATGGCATGACAGAGTATTGGGTTCCTGAGAAGGTGAGGAGAAGGTGATTGGAAACAGAAGATGAGGAGTAGTATTCCAGCAGTTAAAGGAGGAAACATTTGGCCCTGCCCAAACATTTCTAATAAGCGGCTCTGCCAGTGACACCCTCACATCTCTCGCCAGTATTCCCATATAGGGGTGGGCAGGGGTGTTGATGCCTGACACTCACTGTGTGCTGAGCTCTTCCTGCAGCCACCCCGCATGGCTTTCTCACTTCATGGAGGAGGAAGAGCCCAGCGCTTAGAAAGGCTGATAGGCCAGACACAGCCACTGATAGCGGAGCCAGATTCACATCTGGCCGGCCAGGCCCCTAAGCAGATACTGCTGCCCTGGGGTCTACCCAGGAGGAGTCTGAGGCCCAGGGGGGCCATTTGGCTTGCTCAGGTCCCTCTGCTAACATGGAGGAGTCACTACGTGCTGCGCCCCTGCCACCTTGGCTGGTCCCAGCTACCTCTCTAGGGGCCCCTCTCCACCCTTCTGGAGCCCCCCAGTCTCCAGGTCTTGGGTGGGGGATCAGGGATGGGGATATGGCCCAAGGCCAGCCTCCACCAGGAAGCCTGTTGAAGGGATCTGTCTGCAGACTGAGCAAGCCCCTAGCCTTAAGGCGCCAAGGACTTGGACATGAGGCCATCCTGCCATTCACTGGGCACCCGCCAGCACACTTTCCGAGCAGCTGCTCCAGCAGCTGCTGCCCATTGCAGGGCTCTGCCCTGTTCTGGGGGAGGGGTTGTGCCTTTGGGCCTTCCCCGGTGCCTCCCTGGGCTGGGAGACTTCCCCTGAGCCCCTGTGGTGAGCACCTGCATGCTCACGCGGATGGCAGCCTGCACTTCTTTTGCCTCTTTTCTCTTAGTCCACACAGACTGAAGTTTCTGGAAAAATGCCAGTACCATTCCTATAGAATGGCAGGGAAACAGGGGCCCACTGCCGGAGGTGTCGGGAAGGGCAGTGCAGGCCCTGGGCCCCCCGCCTTGCTGTCTGCAGCTCCCTGGGCCCACACCTTCTGGCTTCTCTCGGGGTCTTTGCTTGGAAAGGACGCCCATTTTCTGTTTCATGGCGCATCAGCTAGGCGCACAATCCCAGAGCAGGAGGGGTGCACCTCCTTACCCCTCCTGCGGCCTCTGGGGTCCCCCAGCTCTTCGGGAGCGCTGCCTCCTCCAGGAGACCCACCCCGCAGCGCCTGCAGAGGGCGCGCGCGCTCCTCGTCGCCTCGCTCGGGGCTGTCTCAGGCCTGGCGCTTGGTCCCTCCACAGACCCCACTCAACCACCCCGACCGGCCGGGCCACAGAGCGGGGAATGAGCCGGCCAATCGCGCTGTGCCCCCTCTCCCTGCAGGAGCGCTCGCTCCAAGCACTGCAGCGCCTGCAACAAGTGCGTGTGCGGTTTCGACCACCACTGCAAGTGGCTCAACAACTGTGTGGGCGAGCGGAACTACCGGTGAGGACAGCCCGGCCGCACGCGGGCCTGGGGATGCACTGTCTGAGGGCGGGAGCCACAGACCTTGCAGCTCGCATGGCAGGCGGGCGGGGATGGGGATGCTTCGAGGACCTGTGCCCGTTTTATGCGGGGGTGCTGCCCAGAGAGAGTGATGCTCCTGGGTGCCGGCTGAGATGGCCAAGGGTGGGCCTGGAATCTTCCACCAAGCTGGCCCAGAGAAATGTGGGCTGCCTGATGGGGTGGCCACCCATCTTCAGTTTTGCTGTATGCCTTTGGCTTCTGAGGAGTTGGGGCTGTGGGGTCACCCTCAGCCCTCTGAGCCCATAGCAATGACCCTACAGCCTCAACTCCTATGGGCCTTCTGAGGCTGGAGCTCCGGGGAGCTGACAGCGACCCATGGCTGGGCCCAGGCTCTTTCTACACAGTGTTGCATCCGCTTTACTGGGCGTCCTGCTCCTGGTGCTGGTGGCCACATATGTCTTCGTGGAGTTCTTTGTCAACCCCATGCGTCTGCGCACCAACCGACACTTTGAAGGTCAGTTTAGGCTCCGGGCCTATTCTCACCCCCAACCCTGGTCACCCGTCACGTCCCCGGCTGAGCACACACTGCCTGTGCCTTGCAGTCCTGAAGAATCACACCGATGTGTGGTTCGTGTTCCTGCCTGCCGCCCCCGTGGAGACCCAGGCCCCTGCCATCCTGGCCCTGGCCGCCCTGCTCATCCTTCTGGGCCTCCTGTCCACAGCCCTCCTGGGGCACCTGCTCTGCTTCCACATTTATCTCAGTAAGTGCCTCCCGCACCTGCCTTCTGGAATGCAGGGGTCCTCAGATTGCAGGAAGGTGCCCAGTTGGACGGTGGACCCTGAAACCATGCCCCTGCCTAGTATGGGCTCACTATGGTGGCCAGGTCTCACCCGATGGCTTCGTGTATTTGGGGACACTGGTTTCAGCCTGGGGCTGGTTGTCCTCCCTCCTGTTCTGAGCTCCAGAGTCCCCCTTCCACCGCACTGAGCCCTCTCCTCCCCCCACCAGTGTGGCACAAGCTCACCACCTATGAGTACATCGTGCAGCACCGCCCACCACAGGAGGCCAAGGGGGTTCACAGGGAGCTCGAGTCATGTCCTCCCAAGATGCGGCCCATTCAGGTATAGAGGATGAAGGGTGGGAGGGGGCCTGGGTGTGGGGGGTGTTGGGCTGTGCAGCGAGCAGCCAGTGAGGAGACAGGGCAAGGGAGGCAAGCCTGGAACAGCCGCTGGGGGCAGCAGGGACCAGGCTTGTGCTGAGCGTGTGCCTGCTCGCCCAAGCGTGGGCACAGCCAGAGGGAGCCCTGTGTTTCCCGGACCCCACGTACACACCTGCCCAGGTGCCAAGCATGCGTGGGAGGGCATGGGATGTGGGAGCCTGGAAGCAAGCAGGTTGGGGCTGCAGCAGGAGAGAGAGGGATGGACCAGCGATGGGGTCAGTGATGGGTGACCAGGATGGAGCCATCACTTCTCCTCATCCATGACCTTGAGCGCTTATACCCATTACCCTAATTTATGCTTAAAACAGCCTCTTCTGCAGATGTGCCTACTGAGGCCTGGAAGGTTAACCACAAGCTGGGTCTGGGAAGAGTTAAGGTCTCTACGCTCTGGCCGGCCTGGCCAGGCCAGTGGCTGACCAGCCTATCCCCATTCCCACGCCCCATGGCTTCCTGAGGTCAGCCGCTGGGGTGGGGGTGATCCAGTCGTCAGAGGAGCCCCTAGGGACTAGGAAGGCGGGGCCCGGGCAGGCTTTGCTGGGGGAAGGCTGAGCCCTGGATCCCGAGGCCTCATGGCAACTGGACACAAACAGAGGCTGGTGGGTGGGTTGGGGAGGGCCTAGGACCCCGCCTCTTCTGTTCTTGTCACCAGGGCTGGACACTACTTGTGGGCCAGGCTGCCAGGACTGGGCAGGCCTGGGCCTGGGGCGTGCTGGCTGTGGGTGGCGACTCCACTGTTACACCACCGTATACCTGCCCCAGTGCTGGGCTCTGATGGTGGCAGCTGTGCTGGGGAGAGGGTACTGTTTCCAGCCCCACATCAAGAGGAGACGGAGGCCCAGAGAAGTAGGCAGGAGACTTTCTCAAGCCTCATAGGCAGCACCCACTAAAGCAGGGCGGGCTCTTTGGCCCTGCCCTGCCAAGGCTTTGGGGCCAAATGTGGCCACAGCAAAGACATTTAATTTCTGTTCTGTCCATCTGCAGTGACTTGAGGGAGGCAAACCCGGGGGACAGGAGTGGTGTTCTTGTCCTCTTTTACAAAGCAGAGAGCTGAGGCTGAGGGCCCAGTACCATTCAGGAATGTACACGGTTTTGAAGGTCTCTGAGACAGTATCCTCTGGACAGCCATGGCGAGAGAGGACAGGGCTCTGAGTGGGGACTCACTGGGGACGCTTTCAGACTTCTTGAGCTGGCTAGGGCCTGGTGCCTTTCCCATCCTGGCCCCTCAGCTTCTGAGACCTCCTCTACTGCTGGCCCCTCCTCTGCTCCCCCCTCTGGAGCCCAGGGCCCCCCAGTGGGCTTTGCCCCTCTGCTGGCCCTGGAGGGTCACTGAGTCCACACTGGGGCAGAAAAGAGGTGTGGGGGAGAGTGATCTTGAGGTTTCCAGTCCCTGTGACTGGCCTCTGACCCCTGACCTCGCGCTCCTCGGCCCAGGCTGGCGCCCCCACACCCCTCTCCAGAGCAGCAGCCAGGGCAGAGGTTGGGCGGGGCCGCTGGCTGGGCTCCTTCCCCAGATCTGTCAGGGCCCTGCAGGCAGCCACCCACCCCCACCCCAGCAGGAATGCGGGAGGGGCCCCTCTCTGGAGCCGTTGCCCCCAAACATAGGCTTGTTTTAGAGACGGCCTTGCTGTTACAGTGTCCTCTCTGCATTAGTCAGGACGCCTCCGTCTCCATGGAAACGGCTGCTGAACTGGCGACAGCTGTCCGGGTGCTCCTGGCAACCCCTCCCGGCTCCGACCCCGCCCGGGACCCGCCCCCATCTCGCACCACGCCCTTCCCGGGCCTGCTTTCCCCAGGCTTTTGTTTCCTCACCTGGAGTCCTTCTGGGCAAAGCTGGGGCGAGTCCTGCGGGCGGGGGTGCAGGACTAGGCCACTCCTGCAACCCCCTGGCCTCAAGGCCCCTTTGCTCTCAGGGGTCGCGTCTGCACCCTCAGGGTTGCTGTGAAGATCAGGGCTTGCCCATAAGCCTGGTGCTCAGTGGGGCTGTGGCTCTGTTTGTTCCACCACCTGCTACCTTCCCTTTTGGTGTAGTGGCAGGGAGACCACCGCATGTGCATTTACGCAGCCCCTTCTCGGCAGCCTGGATCGTGGCTGGTCCTCTGTGAGGGCGAGGGGTGTGCCCAGGACTCAGCTCTGCGGGAGCTGGTGGATGCACACTCAGGCCTGTTTCTCAGCCAGGGGAAAACAATTGGTTCAGAGGCTGGATCCCTGGCGACACCAGGAGCAGGTGCGGGCAGCTCTGAGCTTCCCACCACTCCCTGGCTGAGCCTCTCTAAACTGGGCCTATAGACCCATGGGGGCTGGGAGCCTTCCTGCAGGAGGCAGAGGCTGAATAGATGAGGTAAGGACCTGGGGATGGGGCAAGGGCCAGAAATGGGTGTTTTAAGCCTTACCCTACAGATGGGGTTTTCCCAGCATGGCTGGGAGCCTGGCATGAGGCCTGAGATGTCCCACAGAGGCCAATGAGGGCAGGACTGCGTGGGCTTAGGGCTCAGCAGGCTCGGGAGCCACACCTGGCCTCCCAGCCTCCTTGACTTCCACCTTCCCCAGGAGATGGAGTTCTACATGCGGACCTTCAGACATATGCGCCCAGAGCCCCCTGGCCAGGCCGGGCCAGCAGCAGTGAATGCCAAGTGAGTGCAACCTGGGCATGTGCCACTGGGCATCTCCAGTTAGCATGGCAGGGCCATCGAGGCAGGAGAAGGGGGTAGGCTAACGTCGGGGCATGGGTCAGGCCCTTCTCTGAGCTAACAGGAAGGGAAGCTTCTCTCAGCACCTCCAGTGGGGAGGGATTTGGGGAACAGGCCCCAGACTTACCCTCCTGCTTCCCCCTCAGTCCCTCCCAGTTTCTTGCCACCCGTGGCCAAGCGGAACCTCCACCACCCTCTTCCCCAGACACTCTCGCCCTGCCTCCCCGGATCCGACCCCAGGTAGGAGGGACTGTGCTGGGCCTCCGGTCCAGGTGGAGTGGGATAGAAAGAAGCCTCTACCCTGGCGCTCGCCTCTGCTTCTTTTGGCGATGTGGGGCCCTCAGGCTCCCCCGTGTCTCTGCAGAAAAAGAGGAAGAGGCGCGTGTATAAAGTGCGAACGTCTGAGACCTCGGATCCGGCGTCGGGTGAGCGCCTCTCCCTGTCCGGGTCCTGCTCTGGGAACTCGGGGGAGGGGAAGGCAGAGCCACAAGCGAGCCGCAGCCACTGGGCTCATGTTCCCTTCCCTTGCGCAGGGCCTAGGGCCCCCGGCCGCCGCTCCAGCTCGTCGACGGATTCCGCGGACGCCAGCCCTGTGCACGCCGCTGGCCCTGCCGGCGCCTACCACTCGGCGTCGGCAGAGTCCGTGGACGAGATTCCAGTGGCGCAGACGCGCCTGGGCAGCGCCGCTCTGGCCGCCCCGCGGGGCCGGGGCCGACAGCCCACGCTGGCGCGGCAGGCGCGTGCGCCCGCCGTTTTCGTGAGCCCGAGCAGCGGCGAGCCCAGGGCGCCGGGCGGCCGGGAGGCTGGTCTGGCTTAGCTGGGCCGAGAGGCCGGAGGGCCGAGTTAGAGCGGCCGGCCCGACTCTCTATGCAACACCCCATCCTTGCCGCACCGAGTGCACTTTAGGGGCCCCTACGGCCGGCGGGATCGGCCTCCCTCCCCCACGACTCAGCAATACCCGCCCCACCGGCTGTGATGCTCCAATAAACTTTTTTATGCTTTTGCGGACGTCGCGCTTACTTTCTTAATGGCAGGGGCCACGGGCCATCCAGAAGCCCGACCCTGGCCAGTGGACCGGGGGCGGGGAGGAGGTCCCTGTACAGTAGGTAGCCACCCAGGCTGCCCTGTGGAGGTGCTCAGGTGCGGCTCGTGGTTAGGAAAGGCCTTAGAAGGCGGCCTGGAGGAGGTTATTTTTCTTAAAGATGGGCTTTGCACTGGGAGGCCGAGAGAAAGCAGGCTTTGGGCTCCGAAAGCAGCAGTGGGCGCTGAGGCTGCGAGGCCGTGGGGAGGTGGCGGCGAAAGGAGGGGGCCGAGCCAGGAGGTCCCGCAGTTTTTCCCCGGCAGCAGGGCTGCCGTCGAATGCCAGCATCCTGGGGCTGGGCGAGCGCGATTCGCTCGTGGGGAGTCCCCTCCCTTCTTCCCCACTGCTCCAGGCTCTGAATCCTACCCAAGAGAGCACGGGAGTTGTGGCCTGGGGGTGCCATCCGTTCAGTGGATGGCAGTGCTCTTGAGCCAACCGTATACCCCTGTCACTGAGGGAGAGCTCCTTCCCGATTCCCCAAGCCCCACCAATGCCCTGCTGCAGCTCCCCAGTGGCCTCTGGTTGACTCTCTGGGGAGCTGGATCTCTTCTGGAGATTGGGGCCGCTTAGAGCTTTAGGCACATCCCAGGATGGGAGGCTGTTTCCTCAGGGGGCCGTCCGAAGACGCCCCGAACTGCAGAGCGCTGGTCTCGCCGTCGCGAGGACCGCGGAGTTGCGGGGGAGGGGCGGGATGCGGCTCCCGGAGAGTCTCGGGGAGGGCGGGGCCTCGTGGGCGGGGCCGGCGTGACCTTGGTCACTCTCCCGCCGAGACAGCCTCGGGGGTGGGACTCGCCGTCTCTATGGAGACCGAGAAACAGGGGATAATACGGCGGAGCCGCCTGGGCTGCAGTCCCACCCGGGAGCCGGCAGGGAGCGGAGCTGCGGAGCCGCCTGGTCTCCCGCGTCCATCGGTCCATTCCTGCGTCCTTCTGTCCGTCCGAACGCACACTTCAGGAGCAGCCGCGAGGTAGAAGCCCATAGGAGGCCCAGATGCCCGCCACCCCAATCAGTATCCTGCACGATGAGGGTTGGGGGGAGCAGCCTGGAAAGGGTCCCAACCTCCGGCGGTCCCAGCCGAGGAGCCAGCTGAGCGGCCCTGCCCTGGCCCCAAGCATTCCACCTCGCAGCCCCCACCTCCTGGTCCGGCTGATTGATGACTCCAGCTGTCCCAGTGGGAGCGGGACGGGTGGCTCCAGTTCACGGGTGTGGCCACTCCATCCATGGCCTGCAGACCCATGGGGCTGCGGCCTGCAACCCAGCGCCACCTGACCGCGCTGAGATGACCAAGAATCCATCTTTCCACGGACAGGAGTGAGCACTGCACGCAGGATCCGCCCAGTGCTTGGGCCAAGCACCCTGTGGCATCCAAGCTCCCCTGGACGTTACCCTTGGTGAACCAAGTGCGGGTCTTGGGGTCCCTGGTGGGAGGTTGCACCCAAGGAAAGGGAAGGGGAGTGCAGCGTGGACTGGGGTTATGGTCCCTGTAACGTAGGAACCACCGGTGCTCACAGTCCCAGAAACTGCCACTTAGGGATGGGAGTGTGGTCACTGGCGAGGAGTTTTCGGTGGAAGATGGGGCAGCCGGGCGGAGCCCAGGCCGTGGTCACTGGAAGCCCTAGTGTAAAAGGCAGAGCTAGAAGATGGTTGCTGAGACCGAGGGTGTGGTCAGGAGGTGGCAGTGGAGGAGGGGGATGTGGTGGGGAGGTCTCTACGCAGGGGATCTCCGCATAGTACCTGGGAGTCTTATAATGTTAGTGTGTGGATGTGGACTGGGGCCTTCAGTGCAGGCTGAGGGTGTGGCCAGAGGGCTGAGGGTGTGTGGACAAAGGGGTGCTGAGGGTCAGGGCGCCTTGATAAAGGGCTGCGGGTATGGGAGGGGGTGAGTGGCTGAGGCTATGGTCAGGGGTCTCAGGAAGGGATGCAGGTTTGTGGCCAGGGGCCTCAGCCCCAGGGCTGCGGGTGTGGGGATGGAGAAGGCTGCTGTGTAGGCTCAGGGTGTGGCCAGGGGTCTGCAGCGGAGGGCTGTGGGTGTGGGGGGCACTTTAGTGCTGGACTGTGGGTATTACTGGGGTCGGCGCAGGCTTGTTAGTATATATGTGGAGGCTGGTGGCCGAGGGCTGTGGCTGTGGGTGTGAAGATGGAGGATGGAGGGCTGAAGGTATGGCCAGGGGTACAAGGCCCAGGGGGTGGCAGGCCAGGGCTGAGTGCACAGGGTCGCTGGGAATGTGGGCTGGTGTGGCCAAGTTCAGGGCGTGGCCAGGGGAGGTCTGAGGTGTAGACATGACGAAGTGTGTTTCAGCCACAGCTGCACTTGCCAGCACGACTCTTGGGGTTCGTAACTCTACAGCCCCCACGCTACTAGCCCCCAACCTCCTGCTCCCCCAAAACTCCACAGTGGGAGGTTACAGCCCCAGTCGGTGGCAAGGGGCCAGGAAGCCACGGTTATGCCCTAGGCGCAGGGAGTGCTGGCGTGCCCCACCCGTGGGCCCCAGCTTCCCAGCCCAGCCCAGCCCCTCAGCACTGGGAGCTTCTCCCTGAGCTGCCCTGACACCATCCTGCCCTTAGCAACATTCTCCAAGCAGCACCACCCTCCCTTAGCAACCGTCTCCAGGCTTCACAAACTGTGGCCAGGCCAGCCCCAAGCTCCCCTCATGTTTTTGTTTAACAGCAAATAGTAACAAGGCCTTGCTGGACCAGCTGCACCCCTGCCCAGGGCATGCACCCGTGCCCAGACTGGCTCTTGCTGGGTCCTCATGACCCTTACAGAGATGCCGTCCTCACTGAATGCCTGGCCTGGCCCCAAGCCAGCTTGGCATGGAGCTTCCAGGGAGGGGTCCTGCTCTGCCACCCTCACTTCCACCCAAGCAGGCCTTGTGCCAGGGCCAGACAAAGCCAGGGCCCCAGCTGCTGCCCTAACAGTCTTTCAGGACAGTGCCACTCTGTTCCCTGTGGGCATCATTATTTCATCTGCTGAACCCTGCTGAGAGCCAGGGCTGGCATTAGTGACAAGACCGTGCCTCCCGGGGCTCTTCCTCGGGGCTCTGTGGCCCAGGGCAACAGTGACTGGCCCCTCTCCCCAGGCAGCTCCAGCACCAACTCTGTAGCAGAACCTGCCCAGGTCTTGCAGGTTTGAGGTAGAGGCTGGGATGTTCTGGGCTTGGGGGAGGGGAAGGGCAGATTGGCTGGGAGATGACCCAGGTGGGTCTCTATAGGGTGGCATGGCAGCGAGCACAGACATCGCTGGGCTGGAGGAGAGCTTCCGCAAGTTTGCCATCCATGGTGACCCCAAGGCCAGTGGGCAAGAGATGAATGGCAAGAACTGGGCCAAGCTGTGCAAGGACTGCAAGGTGGCTGACGGAAAGTCCGTGACAGGGACCGATGTGGACATCATCTTCTCCAAAGTCAAGTGAGCCCTAAGCAGCCCCTGCTTCTCATGTTCCCAGGAGGTGGGGAACTGGGGGGCTGGAACCAGGGAGGACATCAAGAAGGGGTCAGGGAAACACCATGATCACGAAGGTCGTTCTTCCAGGACAAACCTTATATCTATTGCCCTCCAGAGTTGCTGACCCCCGCGACTTCCCCAAACGTGGGAAAGAAACGCAATTGCATAATTTGTGGTGGCAGCAAATGTATTTGAGCTTTCCCCTGGGGGAGAAAAAAGAAAGGGGAACCCTCATGGTGCCCACATGCCTGTCAGGGGGAAGTCTGCTCGGGTCATCAACTATGAGGAGTTCAAGAAGGCCCTGGAAGAGCTGGCAACCAAGAGATTCAAGGGGAAGAGCAAGGAGGAGGCCTTCGATGCCATCTGCCAGCTGGTGGCAGGCAAAGAGCCAGCCAATGTGGGCGTCACTGTAAGTGCCCTGCTGGTCTCGGGTGGCCACGGAATGGGGTGTGGGGAATCGTGGCTGTGGGTGGGAAGGGCTGGGCTCCCTCATCAGGTGCCCCTGGGGAAACTCTGTCCAAACAGAAAGCAAAAACAGGGGGTGCTGTAGACCGGCTGACGGACACCAGCAGATACACAGGCTCCCACAAGGAGCGCTTCGATGAGAGCGGCAAGGGCAAGGGCATTGCGGGACGGCAGGACATCCTGGACGACAGTGGCTACGTGAGTGCCTACAAGAATGCAGGCACCTACGATGCCAAGGTGAAGAAGTGAGGCTTGGGAAGACCGCCCCGCCAAGTACGGCTGCCCCTGCCAGAGGCTCAGGCCTGGGTCTAAGGGGCACGTGGAGCAAGAGATCCTGGTCCCCTCCCTGCTGGACCTGCCACCCAGAGCTTCCTGCCGAGTCCCACCGGGCTGGCCCACCAGGCCTCTGACCCAGGCTGCTCTGCGGCCCCTTCCTCCTCCTCTTCCTGCTCCAACTTCTGTCCATCTGGGGACAGTCTGTGCCTGTAGCCTCATGACCCCAACCCAGCCCCAGGCATGGCTAACCCCTGCCTGCTTGCCTCATATTTAAGCTGCTGCTCTGGCCAAGTGCCTAATTTTAACCCAGACCTCAATAAAGACACCTTTTGTACCAATATGGCCTGGCTGACGATGATGGGGGAATGACATTCACACCCCAGTGACCCCTCAGTGTCATCACCCCGCTGCATGCCACACACTGCTAATCACTCCCCTTCCCCTGGCAGCCTTGCCCAGAAAAAGGCACTCATGAGTCCCCTTCTGTTAGCACAGAGCCATTCTGTCTGAGGAGACTCCTGAGGAAGTCCACAGCCTTTTAGCTGGGCCTGACGGGAGTCCTGACATCAAAGCTTGCCTTCCTGTGACCAGTGCCTTGGGTTTGGAGAGTTGGCTCCCTCTCCACTTTCACAGCAGTAGGAGGGATGAAACAGCCGACTCAGCCTGGGCCAAGCATTGGCAGAGGCCCCAGAGCCAGGCATCAGCTTTCAGTCTGCGAACAGGGGCTACCGAGGCAAGTCATTTTGGGTTCTGGCTCAGAATACAGAAAACGCAGGGCCAGGCAGAACCTTAGAGAGTAGCTCATCCAGGCCGGGCGCGGTGGCTCACGCCTGTAATCCCAGCACTTTGGGAGGCTGAGGCGGGTGGATCATGAGGTCAGGAGTTCAAGACCAGCCTGACCAACATAGTGATACCCCCGTCTTGATTAAAAATACAAAAATTGGCTGGGCATGGTGTTGCGTGCCTGTAGTCCCAGCTACTCAGGAGACTGAGGCAGGAGAATCGCTTGAATCCAGGAGTTGGAGGTTGCTGTGAGCCGAGATCACGCCACTGCACTCCAGTGTGGGCAACAGACACTTTGTCTCAAAAAAAAAAAAAAAAAAAAAAAGAGAGTAGCTCATCTGACTCCGTAATTTTATAGCTGAGGAAACATCCAGAGAGGTGGAGGGGCTTCTGCAGACTAGAGGCCAGACCATGCCTCTTGCCTCCCAGGCCAGGCTCTTTCTAGCAAGCCCCAGCATTGACTTCCAAAACTGGGACTGGCTGACTGGTGATAGGGCTTGGCACCCAACACTAGCCTGTGGTGGGAGCAGGGCATCCCTCAGTAAAGGGGCCTCCTCTTTGATGTCCTCCCATCTGTTCCACATCCCTAGTGGGGGAAGGGAGCCTCTCTGGTCCTGAGGATGCCTGGGCGTTTCCAGATCATCTCACTGAGGCTCTGGGTGTTTTGACAGAGCTATTCCCAAGCCAAGGCTTTCGGGCTACCTCTCCTTCCTTCCTTGCTGTGAAAATGGGGCTAGATGGGACTTTAGGGCCTACCCAGGAGAGGGTGGCTCCCAAAGGGGCTAGAAAAGGTATAAAAGGGCCAGTTCCCAAATGCCTGCTTTCCTGACCCAGATCACAAGACAAAGCAGCACCATTGTTTATCCTCTCATCCCACAGTCTATTGGGGGATGCTCCTGCCCAGGTGGCCCCACATCCCTTAAGCCCAGCTTTCCTTGGGGACAGGGGTGTAGCGGAATAGTATGGCTTGAGACAGGGATGTCAGGCGGGAATCGGCAGGCAGCAGGTGGGCACCTGGCCACAGCAGGTGGCCTGACACACAGACGCCTGACAGCGTCTCCTTGAGTGGCCCAGGGAAGAGCTTCAGGGACCTTCAGGCAGATCCTCCCACCAGCAAATGTTAAGAGGTAGAATGCAAGGCGTTTAATGAAAAAAAAAAAATGCAGAGGAACAATTCCTCTAGCCCTGGAAAATTCGTTTGAATTGCAAGCTTAAAATGAACATAATAGGAGTGAAACCCAAATCCTCTGGCTTTCACCAAAACAGCCTCACAGGGAAGCAAATTTAACTGTGTTCCAAATTGGGCCAGGCTCCCACTATTCCACTGCAGGTGACAGTACCATCCAATGGTAGAGGGCCCAGCGGCTTCTCCATTCCTGTGACTGGCAGTATGGCTTGGAAGAACACAGAGAGAATGGCTGAGCCCCAAAACCCCACGTCATAGGAGTAAAGCCGCCTCTTCTCGAAATGCCGTTATGAAGCCCGAGGGAATTTAAGGCCCACTCAGGGCTGGGAGGACCCTAAGACCAGACGGGTCTAGCAGAATCTGGCACATGACAGCCATTGCCCAGCAATGCCACTGCCCCTCCCCTAACAGCCTCCTTGTGGTTGAAAGCTTTGGATACCCTTGCTAGCAAAATCAGGTTAGACAAAGGAGAGGTTAGGATCAGAGGGACAGAGCCTTTAAAACCTGCTCTGTATGGCTGGGAGAACTCCCAACCTGAGAGTGGCTCTGCCCCTCCCTCTGGACATAGAACCTCCCTGAGGACCAGTCTCCATCCCAGACCTGTCTTGCTTTCTGGTGGTAGTGCCAGGCCTAGGGTGTGGGATTCTGCTCCACATGTTTTCTGCTTGTTTCAAGGGTCCTCCGCTTTCCATGTTGAGTCCAGTTTGCCCTGAGCTCTTTGGCTCTCTCCTTAACATCGCAACCCCTACCCGTGCCCTGTAGAACAAGTGCCATACAGGGAAAAATCAGAAACAGATGACTTCCCCAGGAGTGGCCAGCAAACCTAGCAGGTGCCTGGCCTGGGGCAGGGTCGGTCACTTTCAATGATAATGGCAAATGGGGTGGAGGGTGGCACACACTGGGCCAGGCTCTTTGTTCCCCTTAGGAGGTGTCCTGAGTGGATTCTGGGGCTGGCACCATCAGGTGTTCATGGAGGAGGCAGGAAGGGCTGGGGTGGAGGAAAGCAGTGCATTATTCCTCCCTGCCCCCTGGTGTGTCCATTAGGTTGGCCTGTGCACTGGGCTGAGACCCTGAAATATAACAACTCAGGGATGCAAGGCCACTGGCTGATGCTCCCCTACCTGGGAGACAAAGACAGGCCCAGGAAAGAGGCAGCGGGGGTGCAGGGAGGCTGCTCTTACTGACATTTCCACAGAGCACAAGCTCGCTCTAGCTCCCTCAGAGCCTTGCAGCTCAAAGAAACTTCTGGCTCCTCTGTACAAGCTGCTTTTGGGAAGCCACTTAAAATCCAGAAGTCTGTGGATTTATAACTTAGAAACTTGTGACTGTCATGTCTTATTAGTATGGTGGTGGCTCTCCTTCCCTGCACAGCATGGAATCAGGGGTACAAGTAAATTATCTAATCCTTCCACCTGTCTCTCTCTCTGATGTGGCCCTGAAGGTGAAGAGAAGAACCATGTAGCATTAGGTTGAAAATCCTTCACCTTCTACACACTCTCTGGCAACATTAGCACGCTGGGAGGCCACTGAAGCAGAAACATACCTAAAACCACTTACATCATCTTTCCCCATTGATTTTTCAAATGCCCAATCAGGATTAAAAGTACAGGGCACCTGCATGTAAACTGGATGCTGAGCCCAAAGCTAACATATTCAGAAGCAGCATATCTAGTCCGGCCTGCCTCTGCCTCTTCTTTGGGCTGCCTAGCTCCCCTTTGGTCCCCCCCTACTTCACACATGATCAACCCATTCTCTTCTTCTCTCCTCCTGCTGCTTCTTCTTTCTTCTTCTTCTTTTTTTTTTTTTTTTTGGAGACAGGGTTTTGCTCTGTTGCCCAGGCTGGAGTGCAGTGGTGCAATCATAGCTCACTGCAGCCTTGAACTCTTGGGCTCAAGTGATCCTCATGCCTCAACCTCCCTAGTAATTGGGCCCACAGGCATGCACCACTGCGCCTTAACTTTTAAAATTTTTTTTGTAGAGACGGAGTCTCACTATGTTGCCCAGGCTGGTCTCAAGCAATCCTCCTGCCTCGATCTCCCTAAGTACTGGGATTACAGGTGTGAGCCCCTGTGCCTGGTCCTGAGAAAGCTTCTCAAACACAGTCTGTCACTCCTCTGCCTTCCCAATCTAAAATCTTCAAAGAGTGGTGCAACCTTGCTCCTGCTTACCTCCTCTCAGCCCCTCAGCTCCCTGAAGAAACCACGTCCCTTTCCATTTCCCGGCCTTCGCACATGCTGCTGCTCTCTGCAGCTTCTCCCCATTGCTCTTGCCCTCAGCCACATGCTTTGCCTAGTAACCTCTTCATGTCTCCCCCTTCATGAAAGATCACTTGCTCTGGGGACATTCTCATGACATTACACCTCTTCCAAGTCCAACACTTCTATCCCTGCCCCACTATCCCCCTGTGCCAGACTCTTCTGTGTACTCTTGGCCTGGGAGGCTCTGCATCCCCTCTACCTGCTACCGTTCTTACTCATTCTGCAGCATCCATTCAAAGAAGCCTCACTGACACCTCCAATCCTACAGTGGCCATTACTCACTCTTTCTCTCTCTTCAGGGCATCTTTAGGCTTTTGTTTAGATCTATTTAGTACCAATTCGAAGCTTTGGGCCCCATCACATGAGTTTGTTTTTTTCCCTGACTAAATTGTTGGCTGCTCCAGGGCAGACACCAGGTGTTGTCAGCTTTTCACCATGGCGGGAGGTAATCAAACCCTGTTTGATGAATCTGGCGAATGTTCTTTTTTAACTTTCTACCACACAGTTTCAAATGACACAGGGGAAAAATGTCTAGTGTTTTTTTCCCTTTCAACATTTTCAGCCAAATGTCTCTATGCAATGTCTATACAATAGCTGGGACCAAGTGCCAACTATTTCTGTGGGCAGAAGGAAAGAATGACTCAATAGGGGGAGATAAATAGAGATATAAAAAGAAGGACCAATACAATCTAATCAGAATACATTTCTTTCTTAATCTTTGTGAGTACATACCACCATACTGGTGGCAATGGCGGTGAGAGCCTCTGTGGACCAGGGAAGCTGTGGTGTGAGTTCCATGCTAGCTCTCATAAGCCAGGCTCTGGGGCAGCATCCAAGACGCTCTGTATTAGATACTGACCAGTGTCATGTGCCACTGGTGAGGAGGAAGACAACGTGCTTTTCCCAAAGGGCGATGATCTCCCCAGATGATGACCCTTCTCAGGAGGCAGGAGTGCTTTCCCGGAATAACCTTTTGGCTCCTTATTCAGCTGCTGCAGCAGATACTCATTAGTTACCACCAGGGATCTGAGGCCCAAGGGAAAAAGGCAGTCATGAAATCATAAAAGCAAGAGAGATACCATGCAGACCCAAAATGTCTCCCAAAGGCAAATGTGAAATGAAGTCACATCTTTAAATAGAAGGAACTGGCCAATTTATGATTGAGTTATTTTAAAAGCAGACTTAAAGTTTCTTCATTACAATTCTGTTTGGTTATATTCCAGACTTACTCAAGCAATAATACATTTCCCATTTTATATATAGCTAGCAGTTGTTCTGTTCTTTCAAAAGCACTTTGATGATGAGGTAAGTAGAAGCCTTGGGTCACTGGCACCTCATCAGGCCTCCAATTTCTACCCCAAATCATAACATCTACTTCTAATCTATCCTGCCACTGCAATTCACTAATGGTGCTAGTCATGGCTGCATTGAACTCTGTATTACCATCTAATTTTTTTTTTTGAGATAGAGTTTCACTTTTGTTGCCCAGGCTAGAGTGCAATGGTGGGATCTTGGCTCACTGCAACCTCTGCCTCCTGGATTCAAGCAATTCTCCTGCCTCAGCCTCCCAAGTAGCTGGGATTACAGGTGTGCACCACCACACTCAGCTAATTTTGTATTTTTAGTAGAGACAAGGTTTCACCATGTTGGTCAGGTTGGTCTTAAACTCCTGACCTCAAGTGATCCACCTGTCTCAGCCTCCCAAAGTGTGGATTACAGGCTCGAGCCACTGCACCTGGCCCGTATTACCATCTAATGTTAAAAGCCATCCACACACTGGCAAAAAGAAAAAAATGTATGCACGATACTATTCATTATAGCACTATTTTTAATGGCAAAATATGTTAAACTAAATGTCCATCAATAGAAGACTAATTAAATAAGTGGTATATCATCCACACAACTGAGCACTATGCAGCTAGAAAAAGGAATGAGAACTAACTCTATACACCACTATGAATGCATTTTCAAGATGAAATGTTAAAGCAACACTGAGTCTTCTTATGTAATAATTAGGGAATACAAATATACACCCACACCTACAATAGAAGGATGGTGGGAGGGAAGGAAAGGACAGCAAAGACAGGAAAGGAAGCTGGATTTTTCTGGATTTATCTTATTTTATAGAGTTGACATTGGGACTGTGTAAATGCTTTACATAATTATGAAAACAAGATTAAATCAAAATTATTTTTAAAATTCCCTAAGAATCAAGGGCAAAATAAAACAAATGAACCTGTATGGTTTCAGAAGGATTATTTCTGGTTAATTTAAAAGAGAGTATTTTGACTGTACGTCACTAAAGCAATATATCCTAATGTTTTTAAAGTGTGGTCCCCAGACCAGTTGCAATAGCATCACCCAGAAGCTAATTAGAAATGCAGATGTTCAGTTCCCAACCCAGACCTGCTGACTCAGAAACTGTGGGATGAGGCCCAGCAATCTGCATTTCAACACGTCCTTCGAGTTAATTTGGAGGCATACCCAAGTTTGAGAACTGTATTATGCTATTCTCTTTACTTTTGTAATGTTTGAAATAATTATAATGAAAAGCTTTTCAGACAAATCCAGAATGGTTCTGGGTCTAATCCTCTGCATATAAAGTTAACCAAATGAAAATCAGGAAGTGAAGTAGGAGGCTTGAAGGTTTGGGGATGGAGTGCTTATATTTAAACTGCAGTGAAAGTCCTCGTAAATGTGTATTATCGGCAAGCCAAAATCTCAAGGGCTTCTCTAAATGTAGCCATAGTCTTGAAGTCTCTTCTGATTTTTTTTGCCTTGCCTGTATCCTGGGGGTGCTTTTTTTTTTTTTTGGGACGGAGTCTCGCTCTGTTGACAGGCTGGAGAGCAATGGCGCGATCTCGGCTTGCTGCTATCTCCGCCTCCCAAGATCAAGTGATCCTCCTATCTCAGTCTCCCCAGTAACTGGGACTACAGGCACGTGCCTTAAACTTTAATATGCTTACAAATCACCTGGGGATCTTGCTAAAAATAGATTTTAATGCAGTAGGTCTGAGGTGAGGCCCCACTTGTTTAGCAAGCTCCCAGCTAATTTTTGTATTTTTAGTAGAGACGGAGTTTCACCACATTGGCCAGGATGGTCTCGATCTCTTGACCTCGTGATCCACCTGCCTCGGCCTCCCAAAGTGCTGGGATTACAGGCGTGAGCCACCACACCCAGCCGGGGGTGCTGTTCTTTAAGGACTGATGCTGTTGAGCTCCTCTGAAGGAAACAACGCACTTTGAGTTCTTTATCACTCCCTGCCAAGTGCTCTTGATGTCTTTCGTGACCAATAGCAGGCACTTTCCAGAGGAGCCAGATGGCCGATTTTAGGGGTATGTACTGACCTCCCAAAAAAGTTAGCTGACCCAAACAAAGGTCCCATCAGATCCAGTGAGAAGCTAATTATCGAGGTGTTGCAACCCACCAATGCCAACAAAGACGATTAGTCCCTGATGTGTCCTGGGAAGCAGTAATTTTTATAATCCCTGAGCTAACTGGCCAGATACAGGAGGTTTACACACAGAATGGAGTTCACTTGCAAATTGCATAGATATTAACTTTCCAAGCAAAACAAAGGAAATAAAAGGAGTAAATATCTGCTTCTAGAAGCAAGCTAGATAGACCCTCTCCTACCTCTGACTTTCATGGAGAATGGCAACTGTCTCCTCCAGCTTTTTCAGCTGGGCAAGCTCCTGGTTCAGGCAAGCCACCTGCATGGTCAGCTGTTGGTTTTTGTGCAGAAGATCATCTACAAAGGGCACAGTAGCCAGGGGTGAAAAGGATTCCAAGCTGCTAGTCTTTGAGCAGAATATAAGTATTCAGATGGACATCTTGAGAACTGGGGGCCCCATGGCACCCAACTTCACACTCCATTGCCTTACTTGGAGATAGGAGATATGGTGGCAAGAATACAGGGTTTGGCAACAGATATGAGTTAAAATTCAGCCGCTTAATATTGCACGTGGGCCAGGCATGGTGGCTCATGCCTGTAATCCCAGCACTTTGGGAGGCTGAGGCGGGTGGATCACAAGGTCAGGAGTTTAGGACCAGCCTGGCCAAGATGGTGAAACCCCGTCTCTCCTAAAAATACGACAATTAGCTGGGTGTGGTGGTGGGCACCTGTAATTCCAGCTGCTCGAGAGGCTGAGGCAGAGAATCGCTTGAACCCAGGAGATGGGATGGAGGTAGCAGTGAGCACAGATTGTGCCACTGCACTCCAGCCTGGGCAACAGAGTGAGACTCCGTCTCAAAAAAAAAAAATATTGCACGTGTTGGTTCATTTTTCTGACTTTCATTAGAGCTAATAACCCTGCCCCTTAGCCCTGTTATGAGGATTCAATGAGACACCTACCCTCACTTAGCATAGGCAGTCAATAGATATTGGGTCTCACACCGTATTCTCCATTTTAGTTTGTTTTGTACATCCTTCACTCCCTACGTAGTATGTGAAAACATCTAGAATGGTGTCAGGCACACAGTAATAACTCAATTAATACTTGTAGAAACTGAATTTGTGGCTAAGACACTTATACCTAGCTTCCCCAATATACTACCATTACCTGCAATAATAAGGAGGTAAAAGAAGAGGAACTCCGGTTGTAATGATGCCAATCTTCTATACTTAAACTTTTTTTTTTTTCTGAGGCAGAGTTTTGCTCTTGTTGCCCAGGCTGGCTGAAGTGCAATGGCGGGATCTCAGCTCACTGCAACCTCCACCTCCTGGGTTCAAGCAATTCTCCTGCTTCAGCCTCCTGAGTAGCTGGGATTATAAGGCACATGCCACCACACCCTGCTAATTTTTGTATTTTTAGTAGAGATGGGGTTTCACCATGTTTGCCAGGCTGGTCTCAAACTCCTGATCTCAGGTGATCCACCCACCCCAGCCTCCCAAAGTGTTGGGATTACAGGCGTGAGCCACTGTGCCCAGCCTTAAACTGTAATATGCTTACAAATCACCTGGGGATCTTGCTAAAAATAGATTTTAATGCAGTAGGTCTGAGGTGAGGCCCCACTTGTTTAGCAAGCTCCCAGGTGATACTAATGTGGATCACATCTTGAGTAGGAGAGTTCTAGAAGGTGGAAAACAAGGCTGCAAAAGCTTATTTATCACCAGTAAGCCAAAATACTATACTGGGCCTCCTGGCTGAATGAAAGTAAGTATCTAGTGGACAAATACCTACTTTTAATTTCAAAGTAGGTAAGTGGAGACTGATATCTTGATTATTCGGGCCTGTGAGTATCAGATAGTACTGAGAATTATTTATTTATTTAGTGCTGAGATTTAACAATGGAAATTCAGTGCTTCCACATCAGAACTTTGAAATCAAGTTCCTTGTATAAATCCATGTACCCATAATTTGCTTAGGGGTGCTAAGCTAGTCTGTCAAGGGCAAACTTTATCTAACATACTGGCCTAAACTATGCTGATAATAAAGTAGTACAATCAAGATTTAAAAAGGATATTATTTTTCACTTATCACAATGGCAGATTTTGAAAAAATGCCCAGTGTTGGCAGAGGGGAGTGAAAGGGGCATTCAAGTACACTGCTGAGGTGGGAGTAAACTGAAACAATTTTCTTGGGAGTGATTTATGTAACAAAAGCCTCAAAAATATCCCATCCTTTGACTCACTAATTCTACTTCTAGGACTGTCTCCTAGGAAAATAGTCTGAAATGTACACAAAGATTTCTGTACATAGACATTAATAGCAGCATTATTTATAATAGTATAAATATTAAATATTAGGACTCTCAGCTCCATCAAAAGGGAATAAGGTTAATCTCAGAAAAGCATTTGATTCTAGGGTCTTTTCCTTCACTTCAGGTCTTTCTTTTGAATGTTTAGAAATAATTTAAAATCATTTTATTCTAAATATTATATAACCATTATAAAAACAACTATATAGAGGACAAAATAGATAAATATGGTATATTCTTGTGATACTGTAGAAATGCCTACACTATGAAATTAATAACATTAGGATGTAGAAATCAGGTCTATGATTACTTGAGGTCAAGAGTAGGGGAAACTGACTACACGAAGGTATGAAGAAACTTTCTAGAAATGTTCTGTATTTTGATTGAGATCAAACTTAAAATGTGTGCATCTAATTATATGTAAATTATTTTTTAAAACCAGGACACAGTTTTATTATTATTATTTTTTGAGAGGGAGTCTTGCTCTGTTGCCTAGGCTGGAGTGCTCAGCTCACTGCAACCTCTGCCTCCTGGGTTCAAGCAATTCTGCTACCTCAGTCTCCCGAGTAGCTGGGATTACAGGGACTTGCCACCACGTGCAGCTAATTTTTGTATTTTTAGTAGAGACAGGGTTTCACCATGTTGGCCAGGCTGGTCTTGAACTCCTGAGCTCAAGTGATCCGCCCACGTTGGCCTCCCAAAGTGCTGGGATTACAGGAATGAGCCACTGCACCCGGCCTATTTTTATTATTATTTTTCTTGAGACAGGGTCTCTCTTTCACCCAGGCTGGATTGCAGTGGCATGATCAAGGCTTACTCTAACCTTGAACTGCTGGGCTCAAGTGATCCTTCTGCCTCCGCCTCTTTGGCTCTATAGGTGCATACCACTATGCCTGGCTAATTTCTTATTTTTTGTAAAGACGGATTCTCACTATGTTTCCCAGACTGGTCTCAAACTCCTGGACTCAGTCAATCCTCCTGCTTTGTCCTCCCAAAGTGCTGGGATTGCAGGTGTGAGCCACTGCACCTGCCCAGCCACAATTGTAAATTTGGAGTTAAAAATATAGAGAGGTAAGGTAGAAGAAAATATACCAAAAACACTAATGGAAGTTATTGCTAGATCATGGGGTTATATTTTCCTTGTATTTTCCAAACTTTGTATAAAGAACATGTTCTTGGTGTTATAATCACAAAAGCATGTGTCATTCTCAAAATTAATGGCAATAGTAACAACATTTGTACATGCTTTCCACTGAAGAGCTTCATCTGGTAACTCAAGCCACCTGCATTACAATTCTCTGAGGCAAGATGATTGTTTCTGTTAACTGCCAGGAAAACTGATGACCAAGTAGGCCAAAGGCAGCCACGTGAGCTAGCATGATGAAGGTTACTAAATGGGTCATCTATAAACAAACAGTTGTCTTGAGAGGCCTCATATATCATGGCTTTCCTCAACTTACCATAAATATGTGACTGTTGCCCACTCACAATTGAGATGGCAGCACCTTCCTCCAACTGTTGAATTTTTTCTGACAAAATGAGGTTTTCCTCCAGCACTCTGACCAGTTTTTGCTTCAAACTTTCCTTTAGATTAGAAAACAAAATACAAATACATTAAGAATCTGACATTCTAGGCTGGGTGCCGTGGCTCACGCCTGTAATCCTAGCACTTTGGGAGGCTGAGGCGGGTGGTTTGCCTGAGCTCAGGAGTTCGAGACCAGCCTGGGCAACACGGTGAAACCCCGTCTCTACTAAAATACAAAAAATTAGCCAGGCATGGTGGTGTGCACCCGTAACCCCAGCTACTCGGGAGGCTGAGACAGGAGAATTGCTTGAACCTGGGAGGCGGAGGTTGCAGTGAGCTGAGAAAGCGCCATTGCACTCCAGCCTGGGCAAGAGAGCGAGAATCCGTCTCAAAAAAAAAAAAAAAAAAAAAAGAATCTGACATGCTAAGGTGTGTTTAGAGAACTGAAAGATCTTTTCCTCTATTTAGTGATAAACTGATTGGAAGTCAGCATCTCTTTCTCACTAGAATTTTAATTCATTGGTAAATACAGCTCAAATGCAGTAAACAAATTTATTACATGGACTAGCAATCTTTCTTATGAGTTATCTACTACTCTTGCAGAACAAACATTTGTCATTTTGACAAATGGCCAGCATTCTTAGTGATCTATCTAAAGTTTCTAGAACTGAACTTGGTGTCTGAAAATCCTCTAATGTTAAGAAAAGGCAGCTGAGGCCGGGTGCAGTGGCTCAGGCCTGTTATTGCAGCACTTTGGGAGGCTGAGGCAGGCGGATCATGAAGTCAAGAGATTGAGACCATCCTGGCCAACATGGTGAAACCCTGTCTCTACTAAAAATACAAAAATTAGCTGGGCATGGTGGCATGTGCCTGTAGTCCTAGCAACTTGGGAAGCTGAGGCAGGAGAATCGCTTGAACCCGGGAGGCGGAGCTTGCAGTGAGCCGAGATCGCACCATTGCACTTCAGCCTGAGTGACAGAACAAGACCCCATCTCAAAAAAAAGAAGAAAAAAGGCAGCCGGGCGCAGTGGCTCATGCCTGTAATCCCAGCACTTTGGGAGGCTAAGGTGGGTGGATCACCTAAGGTCAGGAGTTTGAGACCACCTCTGCCAACATGGTGAAACCCTGTCTCTACTAGAAATACAAAAATTAGCCGGGCATGGTGGTGGGCACCTATAATCCCAGCTACTTGGGAGGCTGAGGCACGGAGAATTGCTTGAACCCTGGGGGCAGAGGTTGCAGTGAGCCGAGATCGTGCCACTGCGCTCGAGGCTGGGTAACAGAGCAAGACTCTGCCTCATGAAAAGAAAAGAAAAGAAAAGAAAAGAAAAGAAAAGAAGAGAAAAGAGAAAAGGGAACAAAGCATGGGGATATGAGTTGCTTCTTCCTTTCCTAGAGCCAGCAGGCTGATGCTCTAGAATGGCCCTTAGCCCCTGGTTCAGGGCTCTCAGCTCGCTTAGAAGGGAGGAAAGACAATCCCAGATACATTTGCTGGGGTGGAACCACAACCTTCAAGAACATTATCCTAAACATTTCCACTCTAGAGTTTTTTGGAATTTTTGTTTGTTTCTTCTTATTTCAAGTCTTTCTTTAGAATTTTTGGATTAGGGTTAGGATGAGGGAGTCATCCCTGCAGAACTTCCAAGTTGTCCCTGTCCTAGCAAGTTTTGTATTCCTGCTGTGCCCAGACTTTTGCCATATTTTGGTTAGGTGTTCACGGTGATGCTGATCATTAAGGCAGAGATGTTGTAGTTCTGCTGCTCTGTCCTTTTCTAAAGGGAGATGAGAGGGGCATACCATGTCATTAGGGACCAGCTGCGCAGCCTCCTTCAGTTCAAGCTCCCTCCTGCAGAACGCTTTCATCGTGTCTTCAGGATGTGAGCAACACCTCGGCTGAGAAGGAGCCGGGACTACCAAAGACAGAAGCAAATCTCGGGCAGGACCTGCCAAAAATTCAGGATGGGCACACAGGCCAATCTTAAAAGCTAAAGCACAGCATTCCTAGTCAGTAACTACCAGCTCTCTGGATCAAATAGGCTAATGTATTATCTCCTTTTTACCAGAACTTAGTAAGTGGCAGAAAGAGGTGTTTTTAAGAGGACAAGAAATTATATCCTACATCCTCTATGGAGAAACAACAGCAGCCCCTTGTGAGTGCATAATTCCTTAGTCATTGATTAGTGGCCCTGGGGATAATTTCCTACAAAATGGGAGCAATAGGTCAACATGAGAAGGAAAATAACTGTGTTAGGATTTCTTCTTCTGTATGTCCCTTTAGATATTTTTTAAAAAGTTTTTTTAACCCCAAACAACGTTTAAGTTTCTAGTTTTTTTGTTTTTTTCATTTGTTTGTTTGTTTTCCGAGACGGAGTCTTGCTCTGTTGCCCAGGCTGGAGTGCCATGGTGTGATCTCGGCTCACTGCAAACTCCACCTCCTGGGTTCAAGCAGCTCTCCCGCCTCAGCCTCCCCAGTAGCTGGGATTACAGGCGCACACCACTACGCCTGGCTAATTTGTGTATTTTTAGTAGGGACGGGGTTTCACCATGTTGGCCAGGCTGGTGTCGAACTCCTGACCTCATGATCCACCCACCTCGGCCTCCCAAAGTGCTGGGATTACAGGCGTTAGTCACCGCATCCAGCCAAGTTTCTAGTTTATATTTAAACTTTTACCACCAACGAAATTTCCTTAATTATTCTTCTATTAAATAGCCAACAAACATGTTAAGGATCAAAAAGAAAATAACAACAAATAAATGCATGAAGCCAACATTTGCAAAACTGTTTTCTCCCATGTTTCTAAAAAACGAACCCCTAAAGGGAGTCCAGGTCATTTACTCATTCGAGTTTTTCAAATCATAACATTCTAACAGTCATCTCAAAACTCTGATGATCAAACCCAATTTCTGTTGTATTCATTATTGGCACTTTCCCAAGGATCACAAAATCTTTTAAAAAATTAATATAGTCACTAATTTACATATCTGGTTACTCTATATATTACCAAAGACTAGCAAATATTTACAGGAGGAACAAAACAATCATTATAAAATAATTAGAAGAGGTGCTGCTTTTAAAAAATAATGTAGAATATGAAAAAAATGTAGATTTGTTAACTATGATGTTTCTGAGATGTTTCAGGATGTGATCATGAGAACAACTTTCCTTGCAAGTGAAGAGGGCTAAGTGGCTTTTAGCAGAACACAGAGCAGAGGAAAAGTCCAACTCCTGTCCAAGGACAGAGAATGCATTCACTCACCGAGAAACTTCTTGTTGAGGAGGAGGGAGCCGGAGCCATTCCAGTGCTTATCCACAAGCTCCAGGAGCTGTCTGAGGACAGTGGCCACATGGGGGGTTCTGGCAGAGATGGGGGGACTGTGGTTTCCAGGCAAACCGTGCAAACTACCCAGGTCACTAGAGAGAGGCTCAAGAGAAAAAAAAAGCAAAAACAAACAAAAAACCCAACCATTTGTCATTCTTACACAATAAGGGAAGTAAGAATTTAGACATTTAGACTTTTTTTTTTTTAAATTTTTTTTTGGAGACGGAGTCTCGCTCTGTCACCCAGGCTGGAGTGCAGTGGTGCGATCTGGGCTCACTGCAATCTCTGCCTCCCAGGTTCAAGCGATTCTTCTGCCTCAGCCTCCCAAGTAGCTGGGATAGGCGTGTGCCACCACACCCGGCTAAGTTTTGTATTTTTAGTAGAGATGGGGTTTCACCATATTGGCCAGGCTGGTCTCCAACTCCTGACCTTGTGATCGTCCCGCCTCAGCTTCCCAAAGTGTTGGGATTACAGGTGTGAGCCACTGTGCCTGGCCTAGACTTTTTAAAAAGTGAAAAAGATGATTTCATCTTTCAGTTTGGATTTGAGTAGCATAATATTATTTATGTCTAAGACAAAAACATAAGATATTCCAGGATAATATCAAAGGTAACAGTATCTTGTATCATAATTTTTAATAGAAATTTTCAGGCCAGGCCCGGTGGCTCATGCCTGTAATCCCAGCACTTTGGGAGGCCGAGGCAGGCAGATCATTTGATCTCAGGAGCTCGAGACCAGCCTGGCCAATATGGTGAAATCCTACCTGTACTAAAAACACAGAAATTAGCCAGGCGTGGTGGTGGGCAGCCTGTAATCCCAGCTACTCAGGAGGATGAGGCAGGAGAATTGCTTAAACTCGGGAGGCAGAGGTTGCAGTGAGCCGAGATCGTGCCACTGCTGTCAAGCCTGGGCAACAGGGCAAGACTATGTCACAAAATAATAATAGAAATTTTCAGAAGAAAATTAAAATTTGTTGTTTGACACCTACATCTATGGTTCAATATGTTATATAATAGAAATATTAAATTGCAGAACATTTTAAAAATAGTATTATATTTTATAAAATAAATGGGAGTAATATAAAAAATTATAACTCTAAGCTTATATTTAATATATTAATATATAATAAACATAAATATTCTATCATATTTTATGTAAGACAGGGTCTAGCTTTGTACCCAGGCTGGAGTGCAATGGTGTGATCTTGGCACACTGTAGTCTTGAACTCCTGGGTTCAAGCAATCCTCCTATCCCAGCTTCTCGAATAGCTGGAACAACAGGTGTGCACCACCGTGCCTGGCTAATTCTATATTTTATTTATGTGTTTATTTATTTATTTTTTGAGATAGAGTCTTGCTCTATTGCCCAGGCTGGACTGTAGTCGCATGATCTCAGTTCACTGCAACCTCTGCCTCCCAGGTTCAAGCAATTCTCATGACTCAGTCAACCCAAGTAGCTGGGATAATAGGTGTGCACCACCATGCCCAGCTAATTTTTGTATTTTTAGTGGAGACAGCGTTTTGCCAAGTTGGCCAGGCTGGTCAAAAACTCCTGGCCTAAGTGATCTGCCTGCCTCGGCCTCGCAAAGTGCTGGGATTACAGGCATGAGCCACCGTGCCTGGCTTTTTTTTTTTTTTTTTTTTTTTTGAGACAGAGTCTTGCTCTGTCACCCAGGCTGGAGTGCAGTGGCCCAATCTTGGCTTGTTGCAACCTCTGCCTCCCAGGTTCAAGTGATTCTCCTACCTCAGCTTCCTGAGTAGCTGGGACTACAGGCATGCATCACCACACCCAGCTAATTTTTTGTATTTTTAGTAGAGATGGGGTTTCACCGTGTTGGCCAGGATGGGCTCAAACTCCTGACTTCAGGTGATCTGCCTGCCTCGCCTCCCAAAGTGCTGGGATTACAGGTGTGAGCCACTGTGCCCGGTCCATGCCTGGCTTTAAAAAAAAAATGTAAAAAATGCTCTTCTTGGAAATTTTCTGACTTACACCTTTCAGAAATTAAAGAGTATATTTCTTTTTTATTTATATTCAAGCAGCTCTTTTAAAGCTTTCCATAAAGAGAAAAATAATGTCTAACAGAAAAAAAGGAGCTTTTAAGATCGTCTAGAAAAGCATATTGAAATTTTAACATTTATTTATTTGTTTGTTTATTTATTTATTTTTTTGTAGAGAGAGGGTCTCCTATGTTGCCCAGGATGATCTTAAACTCCTGGCTTCAAGTAATCCTCCACCTTGGCCTCCCAGAGTGTTGGGATTACAGGTGTGAGCCACAGCATCTAGCCAGATTTTAACAATATAACATGAAATAGAGGTTAAAAAATTTCCTAGAGCATGTCTGATTAATATAACATCCCAAATATGCTAAATGTTGCTGGATCTTCACTCTGAATACAGTAACACACAGTTAGTGTTCTTGTCTGGTAAAATAGGCATAGGGGACTGAGAATGAAAAGAGGCCAAAAAACTAAATAAAACATTACAAGACTGCCCCCTTTGGTGCACAAAAATTACAGCCACTTCCAAAGTTCTGAAAACTGAATAGGAAGTCTTTAAGAGTAGAAAACAAAAACAAAAAAACACTCCAAACAAACAAACAAAAACCCTGTAAACCCACCCCAATGTGTAAGATTTCCAACAACTGAAAAATAAGTAACTAGAAATGGCTGTTTTTGACCAAATCTCCTGCTTCCTTACAGGGCAGTAAATTATTAATTGACAAATGGTTCCTATGGCAAAGGTTCTTGGGTACAAGGGAAGAGAAGACTGTAAGAGCTGGGGTTCCTCTAACCACATGGATGGATCTTCCTCATGATGGAAGTAGAACCTGGAGAAAAATGAACATTCAAAAAGACAAGAGAGGAGAGTAGAAGGCATTCTCCACAAGGGATGTATGCAAAGGCAGAGCAAAACTTGTTAAGAAGTGATAATGATAAAAGTTTTATTGTATGACACTATCATACTAGGATATTTTATTTTATTTTATTTTATTTTTTTGGAGACAGAGTCTCACTCTGTTGCCTAGGCTGGAGTGCAATGGCGCAATCTCGGCTCACCACAACCTCCGCCTCCCAGGTTCAAGCGATTCTCCTGCCTCAGCCTCCCAAGTAGCTGGGATTACAGGCATGTACCACCAAGCCCGGCTAATTTTCTATTTTTAGTAGAGATGGGATTTCTCCACGTTGGTCAGGCTGGTCTCCAACTCCTGACCTCAGGTGATCCACCCACCTCGGCCTCCCAAAGTGGTGGAATTACAGATGTAAGCCACCGTGCCTGGCCACTAGGATATTTTATAAAATGAATTACATGTATATTGTTTATGTGGGAATGGTTCTTGATTTTTAAATCATTCTCTGAACTAAAAATCCCTTGGATAATCTACTTCATCTTCTGTTTGCTTCTACACTGGAAAAAAATTTTAAATCCTTTTAACTTCTAGACAGAAAAGCAAAGCAATGCTTTTATTACTATTATTTTTTATGAAACTGAGTCACTCTGTCACCCAGGCTGGAGTGCAGTGGCGTGATCTCGGCTCACTGCAACCTCCACCTCCTGGGTTCAAGTGAGTCTCCTGCCTCAGCCTCCCGAGTAGAGTAGCTGGCACTACAGACGTGCGCCACCACACCCAGCTAATTTTTGTATTTTCAGTAGAGATGGGGTTTCACCATGTTGGCCTGGCTGGTCTTGAACTCCTGACCTGAGGTGATCCACCCACTCAGCCTCCCAAAGTGCTGGGATTACAGGCATGCGCCACTGTGCCCAGCCTGAAGCAATGCTTTTATAAGAACTATTTCATGTGTGGCCGAAGCAAATGTGTAAATATGATGAGACTGTAAACATAGATGCTACAGAGTTCAATCTTCAGCCGGAAGTAGATCAGGGACAGTTCTCCCTGTGATATAGGTGAGAAAATGGCAGCAGTGGGGGAATGACTTTCCCAAGGGCAGAAGGCTCAACAGGCGTTAGCTTGGCAGTATTAGCCACCAGCCTCTGAAAATCTCTTTGAATTTCTAGCCCTGTTGGTCAGAACCACCTCCATTCCCAACAGAACCCTCATTCTGGTCTCGAACCTGACATGTTTCTCGCACAAACACAAACAAGCCAACACTTGCCTCGCTGCCTGTAGCATCTCGGAAACCATGCTTTAGATTCAGGTTGGCAAGGATATTGTCCTTCCATTTGAATCCTCTCTTCGATGGGCTTAGTGACCTCTTGGTAAAAATCTTTCTGTGTTCTGAAGTCCCAGGAGACAACAGCAGTGTCCGCAGAGGAGTTGTCCTGTTTCCCAGGACAGCGTTGTTTGGGACAGAACCATGTGCTGGTGTCAAATCACCCAGGCTGGTAGATAATTGTTGCTCTACATTGACACGTACAGCAGGGTCACTGTTGAAATGGGTTGTGGCATACAGATCTGTGGAGGAAACAGGCTAACAGATGAACCTGCCCTCTGACTGCCTCATGTCTCACTTCTATCCATACCTTGCCTGTAGTCCAAGGGTCATAATAACCACTCCCTAGCATACATCCTCAACTCTCTGACAAAACTCCAACTCTGGTTAAATCTAACCGTCCACATGTTCCAAGCCTACACCAGAGCAGGGGAACATAGCTGGAGAAAAAAACGCATCTGTTCTGACCTTTCTCACTTTAAACTCATGACCACTATTGTAACTGCGCCCTTAGTGGTGCCCAGTTCTTCTGATTTTTTTTTTTTTTTGAGAGAGTCTCGCTCGGTTGCCCAGGGTGGAGTGCAGTGGCACAATCTCGGCTCACTGCAACCTCTGCCTCCTGAGTTCAAGATATTCTCCTGCCCCAGCCTCCCGAGTAGCTGGGTCTACCCACCATGCCCAGCTAATTTTTGTATTTTTAGTAGAGACGGGGTTTCACCATATTGGCCATGCTGGTCTTGAACTCCTGGCCACAAGTGATCCGCTGGCCTTGGCCTCCCAAAGTGCTGGGATTACAGGCGTGAGCCACTGTGCCCAGCATCTCCTAATATAATACTCTGGCCAATTTACTCTTCTATTCTCTGAGACAAATATTTCACATCTCTCTTCAAACTTCCAACACCTTCTCTTCCCTCCTTACACCCAGGTGCCAACCTCCTTTATTTCCCTGAGAGGCAATCAAAGAAAACATCTACATGATCACACCATCAAATCTACCAACTCTCCTGTATCTGTATTAATAAATTCTCTGCCTTCCTTCTTATTACAATAGATGAACTATCTGTGCTTTTATTTAAAACCAGCCTCTCCACTGGTGGACTGGATTCCATTTTCTTGTAACGGTCCCTTTTCTCCCTGGCATCATCAGTTTTCCCTCTACAGATCACTTCTACCAGGATCTCCTTGACCCCATCCCTTCTCCAGCTAGTTCCATTTCTCTGCTTCCCTTTACTGCAAAACTCCTTGAAGGGGTTGATATGGGTTGGCTGTGTCCCCACCCAAATCTCATCTTGAATTGTAGCTCCCATAATTCCCACATGACATGGGAGGGACCTGGTGGGAAGTAACTGAATTATGGGGGTGGGTCTTTCCCATGCTGTTCTTGGTGATAGTAAGTCTCACGAGATCTGATGGTTTTATAAAGGGGAGTTCCCCTACACAAGCTCTCTTGCCTGCCACCATGTAAGACGTGACTTTGCTCCTCATTCACCTTCCACCATGATTGTGAGGCCTCCCCAGCCATGTGGAACTGTGAGTCAATTAAACCTCTTTCCTTTATAAATTACCCTGTCTTGGGTATGTCTTTATTAGCAGTGTGAGAACAGACTAATACAAGGGTTGTCTATATTCAGTAACTTTACTGCCTTGCTTCCAATTTTTTTCTTGAATTCACCTCAGTGAGGCTTTCATCCTCATGCATCCCCTGAAGCTGTTCATTAATGTCTTCTTCATTGCCAAATACCATAATCACTTCTCAGTCCCAGGCTCCCTCCCTCCCTATCAGAAGAAGCATTTGACCTAGCATTGATCACTCCCTCCTTCTTGAAACACATTCTTCACTTGGCTTCCAGGATATTACTTCCTCTTGGCTTTTTCCCCTCTATCTTACTGGCTGCTGCTTTCTCACTCTCCATGATGGTTTCTCTTTATCTACTTCTAATTGTTGGAGGGCTCAGGACCAGTCCTCAGATCTCTTTTCTATCTATATTCACTCTTTCGGTGAGATTTCATCCAGTCTCAGAGTTTTACTGTCACCCATACACTTATAATCTCCAAATTTATATTTCCAGCCATACCTTCTTCTCTAAACTCTGGACTAGTATGTCCAATTACCAAATTGGCATCTCTGGAAAGTTTTAATAAGGCACCTGAAACTTAAGATGTCCAAAACCCAACTCTTGATATTTATCTTAAAATCTCTACCTCCCATTCTTTTCCATCTTAGTAAATGAAAGCTCTGTTCTTCTAGTTATTCAGACTCAAAACCACAGAATCACCATTGACCCTCTTTCTCCCACACTTTATCCTGGATCCATCAGCAAACCATGGAGTGTCATCTTCAGAACATATTCAGAATCTGACTACTTCTCACCACCTCCACCGCTATCTGTCTAGCCCAAGCCATCATCATCTGTTACGCTGATTCCAATCTCTCCAAAGCATTTTAAAAAAATTTCTACCCTGCTCCCCATAGTCTATTCTCAGCCCAACATCCACAGTAATTCTTAAGTGAGATCACATCACTCCCTTGCTACAAACTCTCCAACTCCTTCTGATCTCACCCAGAAAAAAGTCTGGCATCTTTCTTACTTCATCTATACACTCTACTTTCTTTGCTGAGGCCGCACTGGCCTCCCTGAGGTTCCTTGTATATGAAAAGTATGTTCCAGCCTCAGGACTTTTGCATTTATTCCCACTGTCTAGAAAATTCTCCTCCCAGACCCACATGGCTTATACTCCCACTTCATTCAAGTCTCTACTTTTATGGTGCCTCATCAGAGAAGCTTTCTGGACAATTCTATCTAAAGCATCGCCTCCTCCTTATCACGCTCTATGCCCTTATATAATTTTTTCACAGCATTTACCATAACCTGACATATATTTGCATGCTAAAATGTTTATCATGTGTCTTACCCCATGAGAATGTAAGCTCTATGAAAGTAGGGACTGTCTTCTTATTATGGTAAAATATACATGGAACTTTATTTTGTTTGCTACTTTATCTCCAGAGCTAGAACAGTGTCTGGGACACTGTAGGTGTTCAATGAGTTTGGTTGAATAAATAAGTAACAGAAGAGTGATCTCTGTCACTAACTCTGAAACTAACTTCTGTTTTTGTTTTCAAGATGGAGTCTTGCTCTGTTGCCCATGGAGTGCAGTGGCCCGATCTTGGCTTACTGCAACCTCTGCCTCCCAGGTTCAAGCAATTCTCCTGCCTCTCAGCCTCCTGAGTAGCTGGGATTACAGGCGCATGCCACCATGCTCAGCTATTTTGTGTGTGTGTGTATTTTTGGTAGAGACGGGGTTTCACCATGTTGGCCAGGCTGGTGTCGACCTCCTGACCTCGTGATCCACCCGGCTCAGCCTCCCAAAGTGCTGGGATTACAGGCATGAGCCACCGTGCCCAGCCTGAAACTAACTTCTTCTGAAAGTAAGTCAGAATAGAAGTGACTGTGAGTAAAGACTAGATGTCCTGGGATGCTGCTTAACTAAAATATCAAGTAGCTGCGATGCTCACTTTCCTACAAATTTTCCCTAATATATATATCATGTTAAACTCATACCCTACAGATTTCTGGAGGTTCCAAGAACCACTGGTGACCCTAAAATACAACTTAAGAAATGCTAATACAATTTCAGAAGGGTTAATTCCAAAATTTTCACTTATATCTTCTATCTTCATGCCTATGAAGAAGACCTGTAAACTGACAGGAAGCTGTTACCTGAACTAAGCTTCAAAAGCCTTCCAGTGCTGGAGTCAGGGTTTGACAGAGAAGTTAATAGGTCTCCACAGGAATGTGAAGCGGTGGTCTTTATGTCATTTGAAGGCTTTATGCTATACTCTTGATAGTTCTTGCTTCTCTGAGGCCTTTTACCAAGACTTCCATGCAGGGATAGAGTTTGAGAATAACAACTGTCATAATTTTCCAGACCAACATCTGAAGGTAACTGATAGGGATGGATCTGGCTAGAATCACCCACATCCAGGCATTTACTCAATGAGGCATCATGGGTAAGATGAAAAGTATCAGGTTTTGGTATCAATTCCTTTTCTGGAGAAGAACCTGAAGACTTATTGTCCAAAAAAGATACTTGGTACCCTTCTCTAGTCATCTTCTCTGGGGATCGGACTGTGGACTGACGAGGCGAGTAGTGTCTGAACTCTAAACACCACCAAGGCAAAAAAACAAAACATGATAAGAATTCTTTGTGGCCTAGCTGGGAGTACCTCTGTTCACTGAACATACTCTCTGTCTGCCAGAAACACCTCTCAGGAAGAGGTGGTTTATAATTCTGATCAATGGTAGCATAAAGTGATGAAAGGACTTCCACATGGAACACCACCACCACCAATAAAATGTGGGACTTTTGTGTAAACAGTAAAGAATCTATAACATTCTGGAGACAAATTCTGTTTCTTTTTTTTTTTGAGACAGGGTCTCACTCTGTCGCCCAGGCTGGAGTGCAGTGGCGCAATCTCAGCTCACTGCAACCTTCGCTTCCCAGAGGGAAGCGATTCTCGTACCTCAGCCTCCCGAGTAACTGGGATTACAGGCACATGCCACCATACCCAGCTAGCTTTTGTATTTTTAGTAGAGATGGGGTTTCACCGTGTTGGCCAGGCTGGTCTCCAACTCCTGATCTCAAGTGATCCACCCGCCTCGGCCTCCCAAAGTGCTGAGATTATAGGCAAGCACCACCATGCCCGGCTAATTTTTGTATTTTTGGTAGAGATGGAGTTTCACCATGTTGGCCATGCTGGTCTCAAACTCCTGACTTCAGGTGATCCACCTGCCTCGGACTCCCAAAATGCTGGGATTACAGGCATGAGCCACTGTGCCTGGTCCGAAAAAATTTTTTTTAATTAGCCAGGTGTGGTGGTAGTCCTAACTACTTGGGAGGCTGAGGTGGGAGGATTGCTTGAGTCCAGAAGTTTGAGGTTATTATGAGCTCTGATTGTGCCACTGTACTGTACTCCAGCCTGGGCAACAGATTGAGACCTTGTCTCAAAAATAAAAAAAATAAAAAAAAAAGAGAGAAGGAAGTGGGAAGAGAGAGAGAGAACGAACTGCCTAGAAATCTATACCCATCTAAAATACCCTTCAAGAATGATAGTGAAATAGAGGCATTATCACACAAAGAAAAGCTGAAAGAGCTCATCACTAATGTAGTGGCACTACATTAAAGTATGTGCCACTGTAAGGCAAAGGAAAATGATATCAGAAGGGAAGCCTGGGAAGAAAAAGGAAGTGAACAAACAGTAGTAAATAAATGGATAGATTTAAATCTACACTGACTATATAAAAATAATATCTTGTGAAGTCTTTAAAAATATAGAGAATTAAAATTCATAATAACAACATATAAGTCAGGAAAGAGTAAATGAAATAAAGTACTGTACGGTTTTTGAATTATCCAAAAGAAGACTTAAGGTATTAACAATTTAAAAATTATGTAAGTTAAGGATACTTAACTTACATAATTATCATTTGGGGAATAATACTAAAAGTATAGAAAATGTATATAACTTATAAACCAGTAGAGAGAAACAAATGGATGAATAAAAAATAATAAATACAAAAGAAGGCAAGAAAGGTAACAAAAAGAATAGTCATCCAACGCAAAAAAAATCAAGAACAAAGGAGGTCAGAATATGCACTCTTTAAGCAGAAAAGTCTCACAGGTTACTAATCATCCAGGACAGTCCCTCACAAAAGCAGAAATTAGTTGACTAAATAGGGCCCCCATATTGAGACATCTTCATCTCCCAAATCCCATCACATCCAGACTTCTCTGATTAGTGTGGGGGAAAAATACTCAGTGAGCAAAATATTTACCATCTTCCTGGTGATTGTCACTTGGCATTTCCCTTCTTGCTACTTCCTGTGTCTAAAAAAAGTTCGAAAGTTTAGGTAGAAGGAAGTCCATGTGCGTTCAAATGTGAGCTTATTAGACTAGGGGTTCAGAATACCTTCCTATTAATGGGAAAGACTATCCTTGCAAGCTAGGGAAACAGACCTTTAAGCAAAGGTCCAGTTTAAGTCTATTTTAAAACAGTCACAATACAAGGAGATTCCAGAGTTGCTTGAATATCCTTAGGAAGTAAAGGACATAGCAAACAATGACTGTACTTTCTCTGCCTTAGATAGCTCATAGAAGGTAGATGAGGGCCACTTTCCAGCTTTGCTTTTTCTGTTTAAAGGACTCTCATGCTTATTTTACCAGCTGATAAAGCTATCAACCACCATAGCTAAGGGGGTTTTAATAGGCTGAAAATTAATCTGAGGCATAACTAGGCAAGGACTGAAGCAAAACAGAAAGCCATCTAGGGTTTGCTTTTAAAAAAATTATCTTAAAGTATTCAGTGTCTTTTTGGTAGTCATGGAGAGAAAGAAATCCCACTTCCTTATTTCTTAAACTAAAAAGATACAGCAAACTATTCAATTTCCTTTTTTCTCACTTCAAGAAGTAATTTCAGAGAAGTTTTTTTGTTTGCTTTTTTATCTAAGAAGTGCTATTTAACTGGAGATTGCAATACTCTTTGTCTCCATTTCCTTAAGTCAATATGGTTTTAAAAAATGGTAACTGAGATCGTTTCTAAGTCACCCAAGTAGAATCTCCAAAAACAAAGAAACTGATTAAATGCTTATCTTTTTAAAAGATGAAGGTAGTCTATACCCAAACTGAAAAGAATAGTACTAACTTTTTACTAATTCAGTCTTGATTATCCAAATTATGGATTAATCAGAGCCTTTGCTGCTTTTCTTTCTCCTCCTGGCTATTTTCTACAATTTTATTGCTCATAAATGTATCAAAGAAAAGGCACAGAAAGGGAGAAGGTGAATATAAAGTAGTCAGTTCTGCTCCTTGTATCATATTCACTCACACAAACAAGCCTTACATAATGGTTGCATCCCTTCTGTCACCAATTTTTTCACTAAAACCTTATTTTTCACTCCTCCCCCATCTTGCATGATCGCTATCTTCCCATTGCCCACAACTTCCATGCCATCTTTACCCCTTAAACTTTACTTTTTCTGTTATACTGCAGAGGCAGCTTTGGGAAAGTCATACCTAAAATGTAAGACTCAGTATTAAAGGGTGTAGGTAGAAAATGTAAGAAGCAAGGCAACAGGAGATGGAGATATTGGATAGAGGGGAGAAAATTTAAAACCAGCCAAAAACTGTAACAGTTGCATTCTTGTTTGAGGACCAAAATGCCTTTCATAGATATGCTAAAGTTATATGTATAAATATATGACATTAGATAACAGGTTAGTGTGAGAGAGAGGGAAATGGGAGATTGAAATTAATGGAGAAGGTACTCTGCATTCTGTCCTGCCCTTTCCTTTAAAAGGGTCTAAAATGCCTTCATCAAACAAGTCCTCTGAGACCTTCATAAATAATTGAGAGCCCACTGAATTATCAGTATTAATCATTGACTAGTCAACAGATCAGCAGGAGAGTGAATACATTACCTGTGTCCCCAGTGGGAAGGTGTCTAATTTCTGATCAGGTGTACCATTGCCCTGAGTTGCAGAAGTACTTAGGGAATCCTTTATTTCCCGGTTGGGGAAGGGAATAAAAAGTCCTTTGTTTGAGTCTGTGTTAAAAGAAAAAGCAAACAATAAAGCACTCACTGACCAGACTTCAAAGGCAGCATGTCTAATGGATAGATACTAAAATGAAAGTCACAAGATTGAGTGCTAGTTCTGGTGCCACCACTTGGAGACCACATGAATTTGAGCAAATCACTTAACCTCTCTACTTCTCTCACTTCGTTTGGAAAACAGAGATGATAAAATCTAAACTGCCTATCTGTTAGGGTTGAGCCAGGTTAAAACAGGATAATGGATATGAAATGGCTTCATAATTTATGAAGTGCTCAACAGAAACTGAGTGGAAGGCAAATATTTTGCACATTTCCTAAGCGAATAAATAATTAACTGTGATACCAATTCCATAATCTCCAACTACAGGGGGAGATGCTGGGAATAGACTCCTGGCATTATACATCTCCAGGGTACTAATCAGCAGTCAGCACTGATTGACCATTTCAAACTAGCCTTTTTCTGCCTTGCTTTCTCTCTTTTGTAAAAAGAGAAAACTAAGCTGGGCGTGGTGGCTCACGCCTGTAATCCCAGCACTTTGGGAGGCTGAGGTGGGCAGATCACTTGAGGTTAGGAGTTCGGGACCAGCCTGACCATCATGGTGAAACTCCGTCTCTACTAAAAATACAAAAATTAGCCGGGCCGGGCATGGTGGCGCGCGCCTATAATCCCAGCTACTCAGGAGGCTAAGGCAGGAGAATTGCTTGAACCAGGGAGGTGGAGGTTGCAGTGAGCCACGACTGTGCCACTGCACTCCAGCCTGGGCGACACAGTGAGACTCTATCTCAATAAAACAACAACAACGACAACAAAAAAAAAAAAAAAAAGAAGAGAGAGAAACCAGTCAGGACCTATTTCATGGAGAAGAATGCTAAATCCTTAGGTCTCCCAATGTATTTTTTACAGTTTATTTTGTTTTATTCAATTGTAACTAATGCTATTAGAGAGATTCTTGTTTTATCTTGTTTTTTGGTTACCACACAGAGAATGTGGAAGTATCATCCCCTGCTATTTATAAAATCCTTGTAAATTGATTAAATTAGTGATGGGGCTGGAAATATTCACCATGAGCTTAAATATATTTATTAGTAGTACTTTAGGCTCTGTATATATATTCAAACTTCTGGCCAGGCACGGTGACTCACATTTGTAGTCCCAGCACTTTGGGAGGCTGAGGCGGGCGGATCATGAGGTCAGGAGTTTGAGACCAGCCTGGCCAGCCTGGTGAAATCCCGTCTCTACTAAAAATACAAAAATTAGCTGGGCGTGATGGTGCACACCTGTAATCCCAGCTGCTCGCTAGGCTGAGGCAGGAGAACTGCTTGAACCCAGGAGGTAGAGGTTGCAGTGAGCCGAGATCGCGCCACAGCACTCCAGTCTGGGCGACAGAGCAAGACTCTTTCTCGGGAAGAAAAAACAAAACAAAACAAAACCTATTAGAACACTCTGTATGTTATTTTGGGTGAGATTTGTTTTTGTTTTTGTTTTTTTTAATTTTTACATAAAAAAAAAGTTTTAATAGAAATAGGGTATCCGTATGTTGCCCAGGCTGGTTTAGAACTCCTGGGCTCAAGCAATCTGCCAGCCTTGGCTTCCTAAAGTGTTGGGATTACATGCGTGAGCCACCAGGCCTGGTAAGATTTGTTTTATAGTTAAAGAAAAATAATTTTTTAAAAGTAAAGGAAATAGTGTTCCATTTTCATTAAAAAATACTGTTAGGGCCAGGCATGGTGGCTCATACCTATAATTTCAGCACTTTGGGAGGCCGAGGTGGGTGGATCACCTGAGGTCAGGAGTTCGAGACCAGCGTGGCCAACATGGTGAAACTCCGTCTCTACTAAAAATAAAAAAATCAGCCAGGCGTGGGCGCCTGTAATCCCAGCTACTCAAGAGGCTGAGGCAGGAGAATCGCTTGAACCCGGGAGGCAGAGGTTGCTGTGAGCTGAGATCGCGCCATTGCACTCCAGCCTGGGTGACAGAGTGAGACTCCATTTCCAAAAGAAAAGAGAAAATCTCATTAGTATTTTGCAGTTCACCTTTCAAATTCTGATGTTAGTTTAATACATATATTCACAAAAAAGTGATAAATTTTAACTTTTTTTCCTGTTTTATAATTTTATTTTTTTACCAACATTTTTACTGTGATTAGAAAAATTATTTTAAAAATAAAAAGTAAAAATAACAAAAACTGTAGCCCAGTTCTGGCCACTTTGGAAACTGTTATCAAGAAGAGCCTGTCAGCAATTCTATCACAGGCCAGGCACAGTGGCTCGTGTCTGTAATCCCAACACTTTGGGAGGCCCAGGTGGGTGGATCACTTGAGCCCAGGAGTTCAACACCAGCCTGGGCAACATAGTGAGACCCCCATCTCTATTGAAAATACAAAAATGAGCCAGACTTAGTGGCATGAGTCCCAGCTATTTGGGAGGCTGAGGTGGGAGGAACCCTTAACTTGGGAAGTCGAGACTGCAATGAACCAAGATTGTGCCACTGCACTCCAGCCTGAGTGACAGGAGTGAGACAAGAATGACAAGAAAGAGAGAACGATTCTATTAGGTTGTCATATTTGTACAAACGTTTTTCCACTCTTGATCAATATATTTATTAACGTATAATTCTGGGATTTGAGGTCTTCTGGGGGGACTTGAGTGAAAACAAGAGTTTTGCTTTTGTTTAAGGAATTTTTTTCCAGCAGGATTATGTAAGAAGATAGTAACAAGAACTTGGGCCTTTGTCAAACAATGTGCTCTTATGCTCACTTTCATCTACTGGTTCTGGCAACAGAAAGTCACTACAAGCCAGTGCAACTGAGAGTAGACAGTGAATAAAGCCAGCCTCTTGAGAACCAGCCCCTCCATCCATCTGAGGCTCTAAGATGCCTTCTATTTCTGAATTGCCTTCTGGGACTGAAACGTCCTACTTAAACACAAGATGCTCTTCCAACCACTGGACTCGACAGGACTACTTTTCTGCAAGTGACATGAGCTATCAACCTTTTTGTCCTGTTCTCACTGCAGTAGTACTACAGAAGAAACAAGGTGAAGCAGAAACTGCTAGTTGTAACACAGTTTTTGTGCGAATGAGAATGGTTAGTAGGCTTTGACTTTGGGTTCAGGCCTCCTCTTACTCTTATCCTGTGGAACAAGACTTCGCAGGTGTTCAAGACCCTGCTCCATCCTGTTTTTCCTCCCACAGCACATATGCTCTTTTCCAGATTCACAGGTTCCTTTTCTTTCAACCTATGTCTTGGTTCAAATCCCCTACCGCCTGAACTTCTTGCTGAGTGCTCTCATAGTTCTCCTGGGTTTTAGCTATCACTTACATCTGAGTGACTCTAAATCTAAATCTCTTAAGTCTGGTCTCTCTTCTGATGTCCAGACCTAAATTTCCTGAACAGCCCCCAATGAGTACCTGCACACAACTAAAAAGTCAATATTTTCTTTTCTTTTCTTTTCTTTTTTTTTTTTTTTGAGACAGAGTCTTGCTCTGTTGCTCAGGCTCTGGAGTGCAATGGCGCAATCTCGGCTCACTGCAACCTCCGCCTCCCGGCTTCAAGCAATTCTCCTGCCTCAGCCTCCTGAGTAGCTGGGACTACAGGCATGCACCACCACGCCCAGCTAATTTTTTTGTATTTTTAGTGAAGATGGGGTTTCACTGTGTTGGTCAGGCTGGTCTCGAACTCCTGACCTCAAATGATCCACCCACCTTGGCCTCCCAAATTGTTGGGATTACAGGAGTGAGCCACCACGCCCAGCCAAAAATCAGTATTTTCTAACCAAACTCATTATCTTCACTTCCAGGCCTACTTCTGCTGCTGGTGCCTCCCCCAATCTTGTTATTGGCATTACTATCACCCAATCACTTAAGATACAAACTTGTTATTTGACTCATCTGAAATCTCAATTACCAAGTTGTACAGAATCACTCTATGACTGTGGGAGAAGCTTTATTTTAATTGAGATATAATTCATGTATCATACAATTCATCCTTTTATAGTGTACAATTCAGTGTTTTTTAGTATATTCACAAAGTTATACAACTATTACCACTATCTAATTCTAGAATATTTCATCACCCCCAAAAGAAACCCCATAGCTGTCATTCCCAATTTTTCCCTCCCTTCCATCCTCTGGCAACCAACAATATACTTTCTGTCTCTATGCAATGGCCTATTCTGCAAATTTTATATAAATGGAATCATACAATATATGACCTTTTTGTCTGGTTTCTTTCACTTAGCCTGATGTTTTCAAAATACATGTTATAGCATGTGTTAGTACTTCATTCCTTTTTAATGCCTGAATATGGATATATCATATTTTGTTTATTCATTCTTCAGTCAATGGCTATTATGAATAATGCTGCTTTCATTCCTGGACAAGTTTTTGTATGAACATAGGTTTCCATTTCTCTTAGGTATATATACCTAGGAGTGGAATTGCTGGATCAAATTTAACTCTATGTTTAACTTTTTGAGGAACTGCCAGACTGTTTTCCAAAACAGTTGCACAATTTTACTTTCCTACCAGCGATGCATAAGGACTCCAATTTCTGCACATCCTTGACATTGCTTTTTTTATAGCAACTTTTTAAATTGCAAAACATATTTTATTTTTATACATGTTACTTCATCACTGGATATTAAGCCCAGTATTCAACAGTTATCTTTTCTGCTCCTCCCCTTCCTCCCACCCTCCCAGCCATTGCTTATTATCTGTCCTTTTGATTCTATTTGGCCTAGTGGATGTGAAGCGTTATCTCCTTGTAGTTTTGCTTTGCATTTCCCAGATGAATATGATGTTGAGCATCTTTCATGTGCTTTTGGCCAGCTGCATATCTTCTTTGGAGAAATGTCTATTCAAATTCTCTGCCCACATTTTTTTTAATTGGGTTTTGTCTTTTTGTTATTGAGTTGTAAGAGTTCTTTATGTAGAATGGGTTGAATACGTTAGCTCATGCCTGTAATCCCAGCACTTTAAGAGGCCAAGGTGTGAGGGTCACTTCAGGCCAAGAGTTCAAGACCAGCCTGGGCAACATAGCAAGACCTTATCTCCACAAAAAATAAAATAGCTGGGTGCAAAAAAAAAAAAAAAAAAATTAGTGGCGACATGCCTGTCCCTGCTACTCAGGAGGCAGGAATATCACTTAAGCCCAGGAGTTTGAGGTTGCAGTGAGCTGTGACTGTGCCACTGTACTGCAGCCCAGGAATGCCACTACATTCCGGTTTTTAAAAATATAGAATGAATATTAATTAGATCCTTGTCAGATATACAGTCTGCAAACATTTTCTCCTATTCTGTGGGTTGTCTTTCCACTTTGATAGTGTCCTTTAAAACACAAAAATTTTAATTTTTATGAAGTCCTTTGGTTGTTTTTTTGTGTCATATCCAAGATACAGGATCACTCTTGAAAAAAAAAAAAACTGATGCCTTGCTCTGCCACTATTATGACTAAGTACGTCATATACAACAATCAAGAAAATGAAGCAATTTGTATTCTGAGATTATTTTTTTCTTGTCTTATACTTCAGTTTATTCTTTTTCTTCAGATACAAAATATATCCAGCCCTTAATTCCAAAAGCAAATGTAATTATGACCTGTTGTCCAGCCCAGGTTTGAACATCCATATAATCAATGCGACAGGACAATTTGTTTGAAAATTGTTTTCTATTTGTAATAACAGAGAAAAGGCTTTATCATACAGATACAGGGGCAAGTAACTAATAGCTACTTCTACTACCAGTAATCCCAGCTGGATGAGGCTCCACTTCACATGTTTGTACAAACACCCTGCAATCAATGGGAGGCTGAGATCTGGCCAGATCGCCTTCAAGGAAGGACTTGCTGCCTAGCTGCTGGAGGGCACTTCAGCCGTTTGCTCTTCATTCGGAATCTGTCTTAGCTATCAAGAACCATCTCCTGATGCCATTCTCTTCCAAGGACAGTTCACTCCCCGTGACAGAGCTAGGCAGGGGTACAAAGACCCAGGCATTTCAGCCTAGTAAGGGACATTCTGAAGGAAAGTTCTTACTCTAGAGCTCTCTCTCTGCTTAACCCTCTTTCCTCCCCTTCCTCTCAGTGTTAATCTCAAATAAACATATCGTACCCCAGATTCCACTGAGATAAAAATATAAGAGCAGAAATAACTTGTCTTTCACTAGTCTCCAAAACCATTTCTTTTCCATTGCTAATTACCAATAAAAACAACACAATCCCTGACATTTAAAATATTAATATGTAATAACTATTGCAGATATGATAATTATTAAAGGAAATTGGTGAGGTGGTTTTTTTCCCATCATGAACAGACTCCATGTAATCTTAGTAACCTTGTATTTTTCCCCCTTTAAATAATAGTTGTGTCTTTTATTCAGAAATTCCATTCTTCTGAAGTTTGAACTATATAGCAAAACACTGCAGGTAAAAATACTTCATGTTTTGTATCCAGGCTTTATTTTCGTATCCTCCAGGACTTAATCAATCTGTGCTTCCTCATCTGCATTTTACCATAGGCCTCCGAGGACAGGTCCTCATTATCGCCCACTAACTAAATCTAGCTTGAGTTATCTCTCAAAATCACACGTTTAAGCATGCCTCACCTCTAAGAGATCCTTATTATTACCTATTTTCAAGAGAAGAAAATGAACATAATTAGTAAAGAGGGCCTTTGCAACTTGGCCTTATCTCCAGCCACAAGCTGAGTCAATTTCCTGATCTGTTTCACCTGTCTCTGCTGCTGCTTTTCCCTCTACATTGAATACCTTTTCCCCTCAACTATGCCCACTGAATTCTATTTTAATGCCCAACTAAAGTGTTGTTTTGTGCAGCCTTTTCCCAGGCCTGCAATGAGTACTAACTGCAACCGCCTCTCCTCCATCCCTCTATATCTCTGCCATAGTAGAGCTCTTGTCTCACAGTGAAGCCTGACTTGTGACCTAATTAGCTGTAATAAATCTCTCCAAAATGGGAGTATGTGAAGACGTGACACTATTTTAATCATGTCCTTGTCTGCCTACCCCCAACACAGGATTTGCCCAGTAGATACGCACTTCTTTGCTGAATTGCTCTCATTTCCACTGACTGAGATTGCTAACTGCCTCTCCCCCATATTCATTATTCCTCCCTTAGAACTCTCCCCATGACAGCCGTAGACTGTCAACATCTGGATTTCTATAAGAGAGATAAATGAACTTCTAGTTTAAGTGACTATTTTGAGAAGTCTCTGCTATTCCAAGCTGATTTTTATTCAGCCAAAACTCCATCATGGCTAAACCAAGAGATGACATGGATCAACATGTTGAAGTGGGATGGATTTCAATGAGTTATAAAGAAGACCCTGACACATCTGCTAGACACAGGAATGAGCCACTGAGGGTGGCTGTGGTGGATTTTTCCTTGTTATTTTAGAATAAGATATTAGATCAGTATATTTTCAGCAAGACTCTATTTAAAGGCAAATAGAACTGGCAAAAAGAGTGAGTTAGGTTGTTTCAACTAGTACCTACAGGATAAACGTAAATTGTTCTTAGTAAGACATTCACTGTTCTCCAGAACCTGACCTTCTACCCAACATAAACCTTCCACCCAAACCACACCGACACATGGCTTTCTTCATGACCTACCATCCTCCTTACCACTTCCAGACAGTAATTCACACCAACCCCACCAATCAAAATGTGCTGCTCCTCTTTTCAGGCCATCCCATTGCTCTCCAGCCTGTAAGGTCTGATGGCTTTGTTTCCATATCTGCCATAAAACCTTTCTCCACCGTCCCCAGCACACAGTGGGCTTCTGTAGCATGTCACCAGCCACATCAGTGTTTCTCAAGCTCAATGTTCTAATCAACTCTGAGAACAGGAGTCCAGTTTGAGAAACTATAAGAAACTAAACTCAGTATATAAAAAGACATCTTAAAAAGATTATATTGGAACAATTTGGCAGTTTCTTACAAAGCTCAACATACTGTTATATGATCCAGCAATCATGTTCTTTGGTAAGTACTCAAATGAGTTGAAAACTTATGCCCACACAAAAACCTGCACAAGGTTGTTTATAACAGTTCTAGTCATAATTGCCAAAACTTGGAAGCAACCAAGATGTCTTTCAGTGGGTGAGTGGATAAATAAACTGTGGTACATCCAGACAATAAAATATTATTCAGCACTAAGAAGAAATGAGCTGTCAAGCCATGAAAAGGCATGGAGGAAATTTAAGTGTATATTGCTAAGTGAAAGAAGCCAATCTGAAAGGCTACATACTGAATGATTCCAACTATATGATATTCTGGAAAAGGCAATACTATGGAGACAGTATAAAGATCAGCGGTTGCCAGGGATTAGAGAGGATGAAGGAATAAATAGGTAAGCACAGAGAATTCGTAGGGCAGTGAAGCTATTTTTGTATTATACTACAATGGTAGATACATGTCGTTTATACATTCATCAAGCCCATAGAATGTACAACACCAAGAACGAAACCTAATGTAAACTGTGAACTTTGGGTTATAATGATGTGTCAGTGCAGGTTTATCCAATTGTAACAAATGTACCACTCTGGGGCAGGATGTCCATAGTCAGGGAGGCTGTGCATGTGTGCAGGTAGGGTATATGGGAACTCTACTGCCTGATAAATTTTGCTGTGAATCTAAAACTGTTCTAAAAAATAAAATACGTTTTAAAAATCAGATTATTGGCCAGGTGCAGTGTTTCACATCTGTAATCCTAGCACTTTGGGAGGCCCAGGTGGGTGGATCACTTGAGGTTAGGGGTTTCAGACCAGCCTGGCCAACATGGTAAAACCCTATCTCTACTAAAAACACAAATATTAACCAGGCGTGGTGGTACACGCCTGTAATCCCAGGTACTCGGGCAGGTGAGACATGAGAATCACTTGAACCCAGGAGGTGGAAGTTGCAATAAGCCGAGATGGCGCCACTGCACTCCAGCCTGAGCAACTGAGTGAGACTCTGTCTCAAAAACAAACAAAAAAAGTTTCATTAAAATGGATGGGCTTTGGTCTGGGTCATAAAGAAGGGTAGGATTTGAGTAAAGCATTACAAGCAGGGGGACAGCATTAGTTTAGGGACAGAGGAGAGAGAAAGGAAGGACTATTTGGGGGAGGAAGGAGTGGTTTGATTGAGTATTGGACATTGTAGTTGACAAACAGGAGATAAGCTTTCAGCTTAGGCTGAAGAGACAAATTACAGATAGAGCTTAGGGGAGTCTTATACGCCAAGTAAAGGAGTTTAGACTTAATTTAGTAGGGGAGTGGGAGCCAGAGAAGTTTTTGAGCAGGCAAGCATAATAAATCATCACAGCTGTGTTTTAAGAGAATTAATCTGGCAGCAAAGTACAAAATGAATTGAAGGAGTAAGAGACTGTGAAGCAGTATCATGTAATGGTTAAGAGGACTTTGATGACAGATGGACCAGAGTTTGCCTCCTAGCTCTGCCACTTACTGTATAACTAGGGCAAGTTATTTCCCCTCTTTGAGTATCAGTTTCCTCACCTGTAGAACCACCTTCAAGGTTGTTGTGAGGATTAACTGAGATAATTAACCATGCCTGGTAAGAGACTATCAAGAAATGGAAAGGGGCTGGACGTGCTATAATCCCAGCACCTTGGGAGGCCGAGGAACGTGGGTCACTTGAGGCCAGGAGTTCGAGACCAGCCTGATCAACATGGTGAAACCCCGTCTCCACTAAAAATACAAAAATTAGCTTGGCATGTTGGTGCGCACCTGTAATCCCAGCTATTCCAAAGGCTGAGGCACGAGAATTGCTTGAACTTGGGAGGCAAAGGTTGCAGTGAGCCGAGATCTCGCCACTGTACTCCAGCCTGGATGACACAGTGAGACTCTGTCTCAAAAAAAACAAAACAAAACAAAAACAAAAACAAAAAACAAAAAAAGAAATGGAAAGGAAGGCTCGTCAATTGTGGATCATACTACAGGGCATGAACATTCAGCTCAGAGTAGCAGCAGCATCAAACCCCAACATGATTCTGGGCCAGGGTAATGGGAAAGCTGTGGTAATACTGATGAAACCCTAGGAGCTGTTTAGTGTTGAGGGAGAGGGGCTTATTTGTTTGTTTGTTTTGGGGGTTATTTTGGACATGTTTAGCTTGAGAGGCTGTTAAACAGTGGTGATTCCAAGTGTATATTACAAGTTGGTCAACAGAAATATGGGCCTGGTGCAGAGAGAGACCAGTGCAGGTTGTCAAAGCTAGACCAATATATTTAAGATATGAGGAAAGACTATAAAATAAATATAAATAAATAAAACAGGCTGGGCACAGTGGCTCACGCCTATAATCCTAGCACTTTGGGAGGCTGAGCGGGGAAAATTGCTTGAGCTCAGGAGTTCAAGACCAGCCTGGGCAACATGGAAAAATGGCAAAACCCCCTCTCTACAAAAAAATACAAAACTTAGCTGTGCATGGTAGCACACACCTGTAGTCCCAGCTACTCAGGAGGATGAACTGGGAGGATGGCTTGAGCCTAGGAGGCAGAGGTTGCAGTGAGCTGAGTTTGCACCACTGCACTCCAGCCTGGGCAACAGAATGAGACCCTGCCTCAATAAATAAATAAATAAATAAATAAATAAGACATTTATTTATTTATAAATAAGGCCATAAAATAGATGAGATCAATAGGGGCAAAGAGAAAAAACAGGAGAGCCCAAAGATATAGCCTAGGTACGCCTATTTCGGGGATATGGGAAGAGAGAGAGGAACCTTTCAAAGAGTCAATGATTATGTGGTTAGGAGAATAAGAGGAGGATCCAAGACAGTGGAGGTTCACTGCCCATTCGCAATGATTGGTGGGAAAACACCATTGGGAACAACTGAGCTAGTGAGAGATGTTCTCCAGAAAGTTTTCTCCTAGCCTGTGGCATGGCCATTAACATGGCATAACCACTTTGATCATATTGGATTACCAACAGTGCTTACTGGCAACACTCCCCAGGGAATCCAGCACAAACACAATTTTCGGTGGAAAACAAAGCTCCTTAACGTTTCGAAGTAGCAAAATAAATTTTATATTAAAAAAAATCCAGGCAACAGCTGGGGCTTCTAAGAACCTTTAGAAATGGGCCCTCTAGCAAAGCAGTTTGTTCTTAGAAGAGAAAGTACACTTTCAGACTTTTTAATTGTGTTAATGAAGTAATATGGCACAAATGAAGTCTAATTCAGCTTATACAAAAACAGGTTGTCAAATTAGGCTTCAGTGTATTTTTCTCTGTCTGGAAATGGATACTTAAATGCCTGTACCTAGAAAAAAGACTAGGCTGTATACCAAAGGTGGTATACCAAGGGAGGCTGTATACCAAAGCATTAACTAGGACCAAACTGTTGTTTTTCATGCTTTTCAGTCTTTTCCAAAATTATTACAATAAAATTGTATCAATTTAAAAATATTAAAAATGCTATTTAAAACGAAATAAAGTAATCCATACTCCCAATATTTATATGTACTGGGACATCCAAGAAATGAACATTAAAGTCACACCTCATTATGTCTTTTTGTTTGTTTGTTTTTTGAGACAGAGTCTCACTCTGTCGCTCAGGCTAGAGTGCAGTGGCGCAATCTGGGCTCACTGCAACCTCCGCTTCCCGGGTTCAAGCAATTCTCATGCCTCAGCCACTCAAGTAGCTGGGATTGCAAGCATGTGCCACCACGCATGGCTAATTTTTGTATTTTTAGTAGAGATGGGGTTTTGCCATGTTGGCCAGGCAGGTGTTGAATTCCTGGACTTAGGTGATCTGCCCATCTCAGCCTCTCAAAGTGCTGGGATTACAGGTGTGAGCCACGATGCCCGGCCCGTGTCTCATTTTATCACAAAATACTCTAAAAACCATTTGTCAATAAATGATAAGAAATCAAGAAAATAAAATACATGTTATAAACCGAAAATGCTTAATGTCTGAACTACAGTGTAGAGTCAATCTACTAAAGTTATTGCTTGGCTTTTAGGAATTGATGTTTAGAGTTTGTGTATAATTCACTAGATTCTTCCAAGGGAAGAGGCACTGAGACCGAAGAATATTTTCTCAAGTAAAAGGTCACTTGATTTATCTGACAGTGCCAAGCTAATCCACAAGGATTCACTGGATGCAACTTCTCTGGTGGAAAGCTTTCTCCCGGCCTGTGACATGACCATTAATGTGGCATAACCACTTTATTTATTTTTTATTTATTTATTTTTTTAAGATGGAGTTTCACTTTTGTTGCCTAGGCTGGAGTGCAATGGCGTGATCTCGGCTCACCACAACCTCTGCCTCCCAGGTTCAAGTGATTCTCCTGCCTCAGCCTCCCGAGTAGATGGGATTACAGGCATGCGCCACCAAGCCCGGCTAATTTTGTATTTTTAGTAGAGACAGGGTTTCTCCATGTCGGTCAGGCTGGTCTTAAACTCGCAACCTCAGGTGATCTGTCTGCCTCGGCCTCCCAAAGTGCTGGGATTACAGGCGTGAGCCACCGTGCCCAGCCTGGCATAACCACTTTAGCTATATTGGCTTATCAACTGTATTTACAGGAATATAGTAAACATTCCCCAGTAATATATCCCAAACACAAGAGATTCTACAGCTGCAAAGGTTCTTGGTTGGGCAGCCCAGGAAGCCCAGGGTGTGAGCTGGATGTATGCAGATGAGTCACCAGTCTCTAATTAAATCAATCACTGATGTAATTTTCTGGGTATACTAATGATGTAAAGTGATGTAAATGAAATTGAACTCTCCAAGTACAGCTTGTGCTTTCATGGGCTCTGGGTTAGGCCTGCTCTGTAAGGTCCTTCTGGCAGTGAGAGGATGGAAGAAAAACACAGCCAGTAAACCTGTGCTTGCTTCAAATTGGTTCTTTCTCAACTATGTGTCTTCATCTTACCCAATATTGGCTATGGCAGCTGAGATAACTGATGTTTTAATCATTTTATAATCACAGGGAGAAAACTTACCCATTTCAATCCTGCTGTCAACATTAGCACTGACTTTTGATGCAGAGCTCTCACCTGTTACACAGTTTTTCATTGTCTTCTCCCTAGAGCTGCCACATAGAATAATTTATTTACAACTCAAAAAAAAAAAAAAAGGCTTCTGAGATCACCAGTAAATGCTATTTAGAAAGCAGTCTATGGTGATCAGATTTTTCTCAAATGCTCTAGAACATATTAATTTAATTATGTTTCAGCCGGGCACAGTGGCTCACCCCTGTAATCCCAGCACTTTGGGAGGCCGAGGCGGGTGGATCACCTGAGGTCAGGAGTTCAAGACCAGCCTGGCCAACATGGCGAAACCCTGTCTCTACTAAAAATACAAAAATCAGCCACGTATGGTGGCGGGTGCCTGTAGTCCCAGCTACTCAGAAGGCTGAGGCAGGAGAATCACTTGAACCCAGGAGGCAGAGGTTGCAGTGAGCTGAGATCACGCCACTGTACTCCAGTTTGGGTGACAGAGCAAGACTCTGTCTCCAAAAAAAAAAAAGTTGCACAAATATTTCAGTTAAAGCCATACTTTATAAGAAAAAGTAATATTTATACTGGGAAATATGAGAGAAGGACACTATAGTTCAGCCTGTAAAATGTGAAAGCCAGAAGATTTAGAACTTAGATACTCTGTTTTCTTGACACATACTTAGATCAGAATGATTGAGGGGGTAGGACAGTTTCTTTTGAATTAAAACACTCATAGGACGCAGAAAGGAAGGTTCTGCTGCCAAGAATTATAGAGGAGACAACTATAGCCATTATTTAGAAAAGCAGACAAGAAAGGCAGGTAGATACCTTGGGTAGTACAGTAAGTACACAAAGCCTAGGCTGTATGTATCAGATGCTTTATAATCACCATTTCATGTAATCATAAAAGGCCCCCTACTGGTCATTATCTCCATTTTATAGGTGGGGGAACTGGGACTCCGAAAGGCTTAAAAAAAAAACAACTTCACCCAAGGTTAGAGAGCTTATAAGATATTAATGTTAATACAGGGTACTTGAGTAACATTTTGCCTCCAGTTTTGCAATCATTATATGGTAAATAAACAGATAAATGATGGAATTAATTTATCTGTTTATTAGAAAGTTTATTCAGTTACACATTAATTAATCTCTGTATTTTTGTAGTGAATGTTACCCATTGCATTTAAAATAGAAATTAATCCACAAAACATATAAACAATGTTTTAGAAGCATTCAATTTCTATCTAAAGAAGAGTGATTATTCCATGCAAAGTAACCTCAATAAATCTGATTTTAAAAAATAGGAAACTAAGAAAAAAATAGGAAACTAAGAATGTTCACTGAAGGCTGCACTAAAAAACATATAATGGATCAGAGCAGAGACAGGCAAAGTCACTGGGAAAGGGAAGGATCTCAGGCCAATAGGCACTGACCTCATTCATTCATCATTCAATACATTATTTCTTAGCATCGTCTGTATTCCAGACACGGTTCTAGCAACTAGGGATACTGTAATAAGCAAGACCAACAAGATCCTTGCTGTCATGGAGTTTATGTTCTAGTAGTAAAGGTAAAAGCAATAAACAAACAAAAGACTTATTCTGGAGAATAATATAAGAATAATGTTGTGGGGATATGTTCATAATAGCTTGTTAAATTAAAAATGGTGAGCTAGGCAGTGGTGTGCACCTGTAATCCCAGCTACACAGGAGGCTGAGGCAGCAGAATCACTTGAACCCGGGAGGTGGAGGTTGTAGTGAGCCAAGATCGCACCACTGCACTCCAGCCTGGGTGACAGAGCAAGACTCCGTCTCAAAAAGAAAAAAAAAAAGGATATTTACCAGAATATAATGAATGTTTCTTTCTGAATGGTAGGATTATGAATTACTTATTTTATCCCTTGTGTTTTTTTCTGTACTTTCCAAATTCTCAACAATAAGCATGTATTACCTTTGTCATCAGAAAAAATGCTGATATTATCTATATGTGTCTATAGTACAAGGATATCTGGAAGGATATATACCAAACATTACTAATAGTTAACTCTCAATTGTAGGATATGAAGTGATTTTGACTTTTTTCAGTGTACTTTTCTGTATTATTAAAATTGTAATGGACTGCTATCTATTTTTAAAAAATAATAAAACTACTTTTTAAAAAGCATAGGTTTGGGGGTAGAAGATAATGGTAACTTCTTTTGATAGGATTTTAGTAATGGACAAAGCTACCATTCAGAAATTTTAGAGCCTCAATGTTTGTTCACTTTTTGTTTCGAAGAGAAATGCTTCTCTTCCCTTCCTTTAACAAATTTATCTCTAACAATCTTGCCCATGGTAATGTAATCCTAATTAAATAGGACAAGATCAGGAACTGATTGATAACTCTACTGAGAAAGAGTTGGTAAGCATTTATAGGAATAAGTAATATCATAGTATCCCTATCTATAACCTGTGAACAACAACTTTAGAGAATTTCTAACAATTATACCCAAAGTTCAAGAAAACAGGAATGTACCCACTGAGGGCCAGATTATCATCCCAGATAAATCTCAGTTTGCAGAATAAATACTTTTATTCCTGATCTGAGGATTCTTACAATTTGTGGGAAATTTCTGCTGGAAAATGAAGAAAGCTAAGCAGGAATTCACTATTTCCTATGTCCAGAACCAAACTTTAAAAATTTTGTAAAGAATCTTCTTACCTTTTTTCCACCTCTAAAAGAAAATTTTCACTGTTGCCCAACTGACTAAAATGCAGCTTGGCAGCTTTTCTCTCACCTTCACGTACAGTTCGGTCATCTGGAGGCAAAAACCGTGGTCTGAGCATGTTTCTTTTTTTGGCATAAACATAACTAGTAGTTAATCAGAAAACCATATTCACAGAGGAAAAATTAAGACCAGTCTCATCTTGGTGTGTTAGAGACAGGTCACAAAATAATGCTATTATGTTGTCACTGGAGCAGGCAGTAACTCAGGGAGACTGCAGGAAGCCATAGCGACCACTGCCTCACAGTTGTAACTACCCTTCAGGAAAGCAGAGCTTGGACAGTAAACAATTCAAAGGCCTAATGTTAGGGCTGAAAGTCATACCATTGTCTGAAAGAGTTTACTTAGTTTCCCTACAATTACTTTCCCAGGGCCATGTGAAATCCAATTTTGTATCAATAAGAAATGTATACTCAACAATAAAATTATAAGGAAGTCCAGCCTGGGCAACATGATGAAACCCCATCTCTACAAAAAACACAAAAATTAGCTGGGTGTGGTGGTGCGTGCCTGTAGTCCCAGCTACTTGGGAGACTGAGATGTGAGAATTGCTTGAGCCTGGGAGGTCCAGGCGGCAGTGAGCCAAGATCGTGCCACTGCACTCCAGCCTGGGCAACAGAGTGAGACCCTGTCTCAAAATAAATAAATAAATAAAAAATAAAGTAAAATAATAAGAAAATATAGACCAGCTCATTTGAAGGAATATTTCTTCAACTAAGCCCCCAACTAAGCCCCCAAATAAATTGTATTAGCTTTCTATTGCTAATACAGTTGCAAAGTTGGGGCACCTGGAAAAATAATTCTCAACCTGGAAATTTTGTGTTGAGGAGGAAGGGGCGGTGAAACCATCAACTGAAGAAAACTAAAGCTGGAAGTAACTGATAAAATCATAGACTGTCATTCAATAAACAATAAAAGAACTCGTCATACATCCTGCCAACACAAAAGAGTTACATAAATATTGACTAATAAACAAATATATCCTGCCAGTGCACACTGTGGGCCAACATCCAAAAGGTTAAGGGGCAGCTGATTTAAAGTAAGATTCTGTGGACAGGAACAGAGAAGGAAGGTCTTACCTAATTTCTCCAGAGTTTGTAGTGTATATACAGCAAAGAGCCTATAATCTGTATCTTTCCTTACAACAGGATTAAGTCTCAAATCCAGTTCTTTGAGGAAGGGTAACGGTTGTAGACGGGACACTTCCACTAATGAAGGAATGTTGTTATAATATAAATTCAGGTCTTGGAGTGAACATAAATACTGGATTCCCTACAAGGAAAACACCACATTATGAAATGGCATATTGGTAAAGACTAGGAACCTCATAGATAAAGATGGAAATATATGTTACTTTCCGTCCTTAAACATGTTATCCAAGTCCCCGTGAGAAAGGCAGGGCTGGAACTCCCACTTAACTTGTCCGAAAATAAGACCACTGCAGTCCATGAGCACTGGGTGTTCCACACGTTAAATAATTCACATATATAATACATTTCCTTCTTTACAAAATCTGACACTCAAATATCTGCAGTCAATTCTCCACTTCTGTTGGCTCTCCAATTATTCTCCCAATGCAATCCAATCCTTCACAGTGGTTTCCCAGTGGCCAAGCCACATTAGAATTCTCTCACTTTTGTCCCAACCCCTCTCCTGATCCCAAAAGCACCTTAATTTACAAGAAGAAGGGAGGTAAGCAAAAAAGCTGGTTCTGGGGGAAAGGGGCATGGTTAAAAAAAAAAAAGTGTGTGTGTGTGTGTGTGTGTGTGTGTTGTGTTGTGTTCTCATATCTCAGTGCCTCACTTATATGGTCAAAGGACTATTTAGGGAAACAAAACAATGCTATCTCCAAGTCCTCACTCCTGGACCAGTCTAGGCCTCCTAGACTGTTTTCCTCTTCAGAGTTCCTGCTACCATGCAAGCTTCCCATTTAATCAATCAGTCAGTTCTCCTTTGCAGAAATGTTCTTCCTTGTTCAGTTCTCTTTCTTGTGGATTTAGCAACCCCACCCTCTACCTAACTGGCAACAGTACAATCAGGCCTGGCAAACTCAAGAGCAAAAGCCACAGTTTTCTTCCTCTGCTGAAACCTGCTATTGAAAAGATTTCATCTTTATGTATTTAGCTAGTTAGCTGCTTTTGCCCAATACTAAATTTCAGGACAATTTCAAAACATGTACATATATGTATAATCGCATACTTTTTTTTTTTTTTTTTTTGAGACAGGGTATCACTCTATCACCCAGGCTGGAGTGCAGTGGCACGATCAGAGCTCATTGCAGCCCTGACTTCCTGGGCTCAAGTGATGCTCTCGCCTCAGCCCCTGAGTAGCTGGGAATACAGGCATGTGGCACCACACCTGGCTAACTATTTTTTGATTTTTAGTAGAGACAATGTCTCACTATGTTGCCCAGGCTGGTCTTGAACTCCTGAGCTCAAGCAATTATCCTGCCTTGGCCTCCCAAAGTGTTGGGATTACAGGCATGAGCCACTGTGCCTGGTTAATCATATACTTTTAATAGTACAAATGCAAAAAAAAAAAATAGTAAAAATGCTTTCCATAAAAGGAATTCTGTCATTGAGAATTATTTTGGAAAGGTGAAATTATTTTCCATCATGTATTTATAAAATAATGTTTTTATTCTCCTCCCATTTAAAATTATCATTTTCTCATTGCAAGAAATTTAGAAAACCCAAAGATAGATACAAAACATTCCCAACACAACCCTGTTTATACTTTGATGCATTTCTTTCTGTTTTGTATTTGTTTTTTTTTTGTTGTTGTTTTCTCCAATTCCATTAACTTCCATATTGTTAATGGGTCAGTGGTGAGGAATAGCTATCAGTGCCCTTGGCCTCACTCTCAGGGCAGTGCACCATTAGGACTGTCTTTCATGGTCTAATGGCCCAGCTCAAGTTTTTTTGTTTTTTGGTTTTTTCTGAGAGAGGATCTTGCTCTGTCACCCAGGCTGGAGTGTAGTGGCATGAACAAGGCTCACTGCAGCCTTGAACTCCTAGGGCAAGGGATCCTCCTGCTTCAGCCTCCCAAATAGCTGGGATTATAGGCACGCACCACCAACTATGGTTTTTGTTTGTTTGTTTGTTTCTGTTTTGTAGAGACAGGGTCTTGCTTTATTGCTCAAGCTAGTCTCAAACTCCTTGCCTCAAGTGATCCTCCTGTCTCAGCCTCCCAAAGTGCTGGGATTACAGACATAAACCACCACACCTGGCTTAAGTAATCTTTTAATGTCTCTCAGTGTAAAAATTAAGGAAACTCTTTCTTATCCTCTCACTTTTACCAGTTGTCATGAATTTATGTATTCCCCAAAGTTACGCTACAAATAATCACAAAACATTTTCTCCCAGGAAAATTAAACAAAGGGATTCAGAACTGTTAAAGATTAACATAAAATCACAGATGTGGCTGGGCATGGTGGCTCATGCCTCTAATCCCAGCACTTTGGGAGGCTGAGGTGGGCAGATCACCTGAGGTCAGGAGTTTGAGACCAACCTGGCTAACATGGTGAAACCCTGTCTTTACTAAAAATACAAAAATTAGCTGGGTGTGGTGGTGGGTGCCTGTAATCTCAGCTACTCAGGAGGCTGAGTCAGGAGAATCTCCTGAACGTGGGAGGTGGAGGTTGCAGTGAGCCAAGATCACACCACTGCATTCCAACCTGGATGACAGAGTGAGACTCTGTCTCAAAAAAATAAAAATAAAAATCATAGATGCAAAAAACATAGAAAACTAACATTACTGAGTGCTTCCTATATGCCAAGCACTGTACCAGGAGTCTTATATATGTTCTATTTGATTACACGTGTTAACTTGATTTTTTTTTTTTTTTGAGATGGTCTCACTCTTTTGCCCAGGCTGGAGTGTAGTGGTGCGATCTAGGCTCACTGCAACCTCTGCCTCCCAGGTTCAAGCAATTCTCCTCCTTCAGCCTCCCAAGTAGCTGGGACTACAGGCGCCTGCCACCACGCCTGGCTAATTTTTGTATTTTTAGTAGAGACGGGGTTTCACCATGTTGGCCAAGCTGGTCTCGAACTCCTGACTTCGGGATCCACCCACCTTGGCCTCCCAAAGTGCTGAGATTACAGGCATGAGCCACCGTGACCAGACAACTTGATTTTTTAAAATAGAGATAGGGGTCTCACTATGTTGCTCAGGCTGGTCTTGAACTCCTGGGCTCAAGCAATCTGCCTGCCTCAGCCTTCCGAAGCGCTGCATTATAGGTGTGAGTCACCGTGCCCAGCCCTAATTTGATTATTTTCCTAAGTTTTTCACCCAGTTTACCAAAGTGAAAGAAAGGAAGTATAAAAACAAATTACAGCAATGTTCACTTAATTTTTTAGCCAGAAAAAGAATAAACAAACAAAAGAGGAGACCTAAGCAACTCTGAACTAATACTTTCTTTTTATATTTTATCTTTTCATTTTTTAAATTGGATCCTATCACCTGTGAAAGAACTAATCCTTTCTGAAACTGATAGGCCAAATATAAATGGCTGCTAAAAAATAGTCTAAAGACCTAGTTGAACTTGGAGTTGCTGATTTTAGAGTCCTAGATGGAAATTTGATCTTAGGGCTTTTGATCTTTTAGGCCCTTAGCTAAACCTTGGGATTGGGTCTGGATGTGTTGTTGAACAAATATCCCCTAGGAAGTGCAAAACTGGTAGATGACCCAGAAGATCAGTAACTAATCCTGGATAGCATCTGTGAGTCTTTGTCACACTCGATCTTGCATAGAAGGGCTTTGCCAAGACAGGTGCAGAGCTTGGGCAAAATGGGAACATGAGGAAGAAGCAGTATTTGGGGGTCTACCACAAAGAAAACAAAACTCCATCTCTGTGTGTGCACACTCACGTTTGTAGAGTTCTTTGTGCGTGTTTGCTAATCCACACGCACACTGTTCATGCTTGGTCCCTCCTGCCTTCCTATACTGCCCTCTGCTCCACCATACCCTGACTTAAATTTTCCCAAGACCACACCTTCCTTCTCCTCATAGAAAAAACCCACAATAACAACACAGGCCAGTGTTTCTCCATGTATGCTCCATGTACCACCATCATCAGAATCCCCTGAGTATGTCCTGAGCCTACCCTAGACCTACTAAATCAGACCAACTCTCACAGTAGGGACTGAGAATCTGTACTTTTACAAGTGTTCTTCATAATTTTTTATACACACTAAAATTTATGCATTTGCCCTAGACAGTGATATCTTAATATAGTTTTCCAAGAGTATAAAATAAATTGCCCTCCCAATATTTTATAACAATTTAAAATATACTGCAAAGTTGAAAGAATTTTATAAGAAATAATTAAATTTAGTTGGGAATGATTTAAAGGGAAGGTCTTATATTCCCCAGGATGACATGATCTATCTCTTATTTCTTCCCATCAAAAAAATAAATTGGGCAGACCTGGCTGGTCATAGAATATATAACTTACCTTAAGGCTAGTGATCAAATTCCTTGATAAATCTAAGGATCGGAGATTTTTAAAATTTCTGAAGGCATCACCAATGGAATGGATTTTGCCAGCATAAGATCCCTGCAATGAAAGAGACTCCACCAGTTCTGAAAAGAGATCATCAGTAGATATATTATGATCCCTGCTCGGATCAACAGCAGAGTCAGTGAAAGTAGGCCTTTCTTCCTCCCATATCTCAACTGTGCAAGGCCCTACATCCAAGCCTCATAAGATCAGATCTTCTTTTTAAAAGCAGCAGTATGGTCTAATATAGTGACATTGAACCTTAGTTTTACAGAGCCCTTGAGTTTTTCTAATTTCCCTGAAGGATGTACTAAAAGTCTCCAAAAGTTCTCAAAACAAAATTTCAAAAGATATTCAGCAACCCCACTGCTAGGATTTAGCCCTATGGATAATAACCACAAAATTTTGGCAGGTTACATAAAATATAGCACAAGGATGTCAATTTCAGAGCGGTTTTAAGATAGTAAAAAAAATTAAAAAGAAAGAAATAGAAAACTGTCAAAGGTCCATCAGCAGAAAAATAGAGCTAGACAGCCTAAGTAATAGTACATTGATACGAAAGACAATATACTACATCTGCGACCTTGTTCAAGTCACTTAACCTCTTTGTGCATCAGTTTCCTCATCTGTAAAATGGGGGTAACAATGGTACTCAATTCATAAGGTGTTACAAGAATTAAATTAATGCATATGTACAAAACATATATATAGACTATATATAGTCTATAGTCTATAGACTGTCTATAGACTATATATAGTCTATAGTCTATAGACTGTCTATAGACTATATATAGTCTATAGTCTATAGACTATATATAGTCTATAGTCTATAGACTGTCTATAGACTATAGATAGGCTATAGTATGTATAGAATATAGAATATATATAATTATATATAATTATATATATAATTATATATATTAAATCTATATATAGAATATGTAGAGTATATATTCTATAGAATATGTAGAGTATATATTCTATAGAATATGTAGAGTATATATTCTATAGAATATATATTCTATAGAATATATATTCTATAGAATATATATTCTATATATAATATACATATTCTATATTCTATAGAATATATATTCTATATATAATATACATATTCTATATTCTATAGAATATATATTCTATATTCTATAGAATATATATTCTATATTCTATAGAATATATATTCTATATTCTATAGAATATATATTCTATATTCTATAGAATATATATTCTATATTCTATAGAATATATATTCTATATTCTATAGAATATATATTCTATATTCTATAGAATATATATTCTATATTCTATAGAATATATATTCTATATTCTATAGAATATATATTCTATATTCTATAGAATATATATTCTATATTCTATAGAATATATATTCTATATTCTATAGAATATATATTCTATATTCTATAGAATATATATTCTATATTCTATAGAATATATATTCTATATTCTATAGAATATATATTCTATATTCTATAGAATATATATTCTATATTCTATAGAATATATATTCTATATTCTATAGAATATATATTCTATATAGAATATATATTCTATATATAATATACATATTCTATATTCTATAGAATATATACTCTATATTCTATAGAATATATATTCTATATTCTACAGAATATATATTCTATATTCTACAGAATATATATTCTATATTCTACAGAATATATATTCTATATATAATATACATATTCTATATTCTATAGAATATATATTCTATATATAATATACATATTCTATATATAATATACATATTCTATATTCTATAGAATATAGTACATATTCTATATTCTATAGAATATAGTACATATTCTATATTCTATAGAATATAGTACATATTCTATATTCTATAGAATATAGTACATATTCTATATTCTATAGAATATAGTACATATTCTATAGAATATATGTAGTATATATTCTATAGAGTATATGTAGTATATATTCTATAGAGTATATGTAGTATATAGTCTATAGAGTATATGTAGTATATAGTCTATAGCGTATATGTGGTATATATTCTATAGAGTATATGTGGTATATATTCTATAGAGTATATGTGGTATATATTCTATAGAGTATATATATAGAATATATATATATGAGAAGAAGTAGATAAAAATCAACTAGACATTTTTTTCTATTTTTTTTGAGATGGAGTCTTGCTCTTTCGCCCAAGCTGGAGTGCAGTGGTGCGATCTCAGCTCACTGCAACCTCCACCTCCCAAGTTCAAGAGATTCTCCTGCCTCAGCCTCCCAAGTAGCTGGGAACACAGGTGTGCACCACCACACCCAGCTAATTTTTTGTATTTTAGGTAGAAACGGGGTTTCGCCAAGCTGCTCTTGAACTCCTGACCTCAGGTGATCCACCAGTCTCAGCCTCAGCCTCCCAAAGTGCTGGGATTACAGGCATAAGCCACTGAGCCTGGGCGTCAACTAGACTATTAACAGTCCTGAAAAGGGGAGAATCTCAAAATTGTCAGTAAGAACTCACTGGCAAGGGTGGTAGGCCAAACTGCGAATAGCAACCAAAACTGGAAGAGAGTTCTACAGAATCCAGTTTGCAGATAAGTGCCAGGAGACTGCATTGAAATAAGATCTTAAGGTGCTAGAGCAGTCTGGGTCCCATAAACTTTATTTTATTTTATTATTTATTTATTTACTGAGATGGAATCTCACTCTTGTCACCCAGGCTGGAGTGCAATGGTGCGATCTTGGCTCACTGCAACCTCCATCTCCTGGGTTCAAGTGATTCTCCTGCCTCAGCCTCCCAAGTAGGTGGGATTAAGGTGTGTGCCACTATGCCTGGCTAATTTTTGTACTTTTAGTAGAGACAGGGTTTCACCATGTTACCCAGGCTGGTCTCAAACTCCTGACCTCAGGTGATCCACCTGACTTGGCCTCCCAAAGTGGTGGGATTACAGGCGTCAGCCACCGTGCCTGGCCCCCATAAGCTTTAAATAGTCATAAACCAAAGATCCCTTTCAGGACAAGACCCATACCACGGATAAATTAGTGGGAGTAGAATCTACATTGAATGGAACAGGGACATAGATGCAAAGGAAATAAAAGGTCCAGATATGAATAGGGGAGGGAAGCAGAATGGATGGATCTCAGGAAGCATGTCATGTTTTACACTATTCTGTGAACACAACAGAAGAGGGAGCTCCAAAACCTTGAAACTAAAAAAGCTATTCTGGCCCACCTTTCCCACCTAAAAGTGTACGAAAACTTAACTGCACTTAAAGAGCCACAGAAAAGGATTATAGACAAATCTTATATGAGGTTATTATTTTTTTTAAAGGAGCAGAATAATACCCCTAAAATTAAAAGCACTCCAGAAAGATACATCCACAAATGAAAACTGTAACTTAATATTTCAAAACAAGTTTAAAAACATCATAGCAATGTAGCAGCTCTCAAAGTATGGTCCCTAAACCCCTGGAGGTCCCTGAGACATGTACAGGGGTCCACAAAGTTAAAACTACTTTTAAAGAATTATTTTCATAATAATATGAAGACACTAATTGCCTTTTTTTTTTTTTTTTACAGTATTAACATTTACACTTATGGTGCAAGAGCAAAAGCTACTGGCACCTTAAGAATGAATCATGGCTGGGTGCAGTGGCTCATGTCTGTAATCCCAACACTTTGGGAGGCTGAGGTGGGCGGATCACTTGAGGTCAGGAGTTCGAGACCAGCCTGGCCAACATGGTGAAACCACGTCTCTACCAAAAATACAAAAATTAGCGAGGCATGGTGGCACATGCCTGTGATCCCAGCTACTCAGGAGGCTGAGGCAGAAGAATTGCTTCAGCCCAGGAGACAGGGGTTGCAGTGAGCCAAGATCACATCACTGCACTCCAGCCTGGGCAACAGAGCGAGACTCTGTCCCTAAAAAAAAAAAAAAAAAAAAAAAAAAAAAAAAAAAAAAAAAAAAAAAAAATTCAGCTTCCAAGCAGAAATTAGAAATTTGAAAAGCTTGTATCTGCCACCATGAACTTGATGGCTTCACAACACTTAAAAGGTTTTTTAAATGACATTGATGATGATATTAACAAACATGATTTTTAAACATTATATAATGAAATTTGTCAATATTTGGAAGATCTACATAACTTAGTGAGTCAATATTTTTCAAATGACCAATGTGTAACGTTACAAAATCACGCATGGGTAAAAGATTCATCCATATGTAAGATATACCAATAGATTCTGAAGTAACAGTACAAAAATTTCATTGATGTTGTTTCAGATTCCACATTCAACTAAACTTTAAGAAACTACCACTTGTCCTGTTTTCATATTGTATCAAAGAAGAATATAAAAAATTTGATGAAAGACTATTAAAATATTCCTTCCTTTTCCCATTACATTTCTGTATGAGGCCAGACTTTTTCACATATTTCAAGCAAAACAATATATCATAACAAATTAAATACAGAAGCAGGTATGAGAATCTAGCTGTCTTCTTTTAAACAAAACATTAAGGAGGTTTACAAGAATATAAATCAGTGATACTTTCCTCACTATTTTTTTATTTTAGGAAATAGTTATTTTTCATAGAAATATTTATATTAACATGTCTATGTTATGGTTACCTATTAATAAATTAATAAATATTTTAAATTTTTCTCAGTTTTAATTTCTGTATGGTAGATATTAGTAGATATAGTCCACATTAACAAAAGCTCTTTGAGGTCCTCAATAATTTTTTTTTTTTTGAGACGGAGTTTCATTCTTGTTTCCCAGGCTGGACTGCAATGGTGCCATCTCAGCTCATCACAACCTCTGCCTCCTGGGTTCAGGCGATTCTCCTGCCTCAGCCTCCCGAGTAGCTGGGATTACAGGCATACGCCACCACACCCAGCTAATTTGTATTTTTAGTAGAGATGGAGTTTCTCCATGTTGGGCAGGCTGGTCTCAAACTCCCGACCTCAGGTGACCCGCCTGCCTCGGCCTTCCAAAGTGCTGGGAACCACCACGCCCAGCCCTCAATAATTTTTTAAGGTGTAAAGGGATCTTGAGACCCAAAAATGTGGAAATTAACTGAAAAATGTAAATTAGAATAGACAAATTCAGAAAGATGATTAGAAAAGAAAAAAAATTGAATATAGAGAAGACAGAATTCAAGAAATAATAAAAATTAGGCCGAGTGTGGTGGCTCATGCCTGTAATCCCAGCACTTTGGAAGGCCGAGGTGGGCAGATCACCTGAGGCCAGGAGTTTGAGACCAGACTGACCAACATGGCAAAACCCTGTCTCTACTAAAAATACAAAAAAATTAGCTGGGCCTAGTGGCACACGCCTGTAATCCCAGCTACTCAGAAGGCTGAGGCAAGAGAATCACTTGAATCCAGGAGGTGGGGGCTGCAGTCGCACCATTGCACTCCAGCCTGGGCAACAAGAGTGAAACTCCTTCTCAAAAAAAAAAAAAAAAAAAGAAAAGAAAAATAAAAGAAAGAAATAATAAAAATTAAAACGTCATTTTTGAAATGAAGACCAAATAATGAAAATAAGAGCACAAAAGAACAATAGAATAACTCCACTTCTGGGTATATATCCAAAAGAATTGAAAGCAAGGACCTGAACAGTATTTGTACACCAACATCCATAGCAGCATTATTCAAAATATCCAAAAGATGGAAACAACCCAAATGCCCATCAACAGATGAATGAATAAACAAAAATGTGGTATATCCACAAGAGGGACTATCACTCAGCCATAAAAAAGAATGATGGGCCTGGCATGGTGGCTCAAGTCTGTAATCCCAACACTTTGGGAGGCCAAGGCAGGCAGATCATTTGAGGCCAGGAGTTTGAGACAAGCCTGGGCAACATAGTAGGACCCTGTCTCTACAAAAAATTAAAAAAATTAGCCGGGTGTGGTGGCACAGCCCAGTAGTCCTAGCTACTTGGTAGGCTGAAGTGGGAGGATCACTTGAAACCAAGAATTCCAGGCTACAGTGAGTCATGATGGCACCACTGCACTCCAACCTAGGCAACAAAGTAAGATTACCCTATTTCCATAAAAAAAAAAAAAGTAGGCAAAAGAAAAACTGGATGCAGTGGCACATACCTGTAGTCTCAGTTACTGGGGAGGCTGAAACAGGATTGCTTGAGCCCAGAAGTTCAAGTCCAGCCTGGGCAACATAGCAAGAACCTGTCTCTAAAAAGCAATAAAAATAAACCCCAAACCAGACACTCCACTAAACAAACATATGAAAAAAATGGTCAACATCATAAATCGTTAGGAAATTACAAATTAAAATGAGATACCACTATAAATTTGTTAGAATGGCCCAAATCTTAAAACTTTCACAATGCTAAATGTTGGTGAGGATGTGGGGCAAAAGGAACTCTCATTCATTGGGGGTGGGAATACAAAATGGTGAAGCCACCTGAGAAGACAACTTGGCAGTTTCTTGCAAAGCTAAACACAAGTAAATCCCTTGGTATTTACTCAAGTGAGTTGAAACTTTATGTCCACACCCAAACCTGCACATGAATGTTTACAGCAGCTTTCTTCATAATTACCAAAACTTGGGAGCAACCAAGATGTCCTTCAATAGGTAAATGGATAAGCAAACAATGGTACATCCACAGAGTGTAATATTATTCAGCAATAAAAAGAAATGGGCTATTAACCACGGAAAGACATGGAGGAGCCTTAAATACATATTGCTAAGTGAGAGAAATCAGTTTGAAAGGTTACATACTATATGATTCCAACTATATGACATTCTGAAAAAGGCAACAATAAAAAGACCAGTGGTTGGGCCGGGTGCGGTGGCTCACGCCTGTAATCCCAACACTTTGGGAGACCGAGATGGGCGGATCACCTGAGGCCGGGGGTTTGAGACCAGCCTGACCAACCTGGAGAAACCCTGTCTCTACTAAAAATACAAAATTAGCTGGGCGTAGTGGCACATGCCCGTAATCCCAGCTACTCAGGAGGCTGAGGCAGGAGAATCGCTTGAACCCGGGAGGCGGAGGCTGCCGTGAGCCAAGATCGTGCCACTGCATTCCAGCCTGGGCAACAACAGCAAAAGTCTGTCTCAAAAAAAAAAAAAAGATCAGTGGTTGTCTGTTGCGGGAAGTCAGGGACCCCAAACAGAGGGACCAGCTGAAGCCATGGCAGAAGAACATAAATTGTCAAGGTTTCATGGACACTTATCACTTCCCCAATCAATACTCTTGTGATTTCCTATGCCTGTCTTTACTTTAATCTCTTAATTCCGTCATCTTCGTAAGCTGAGGAAGATGTATGTTGCCTCAGGACCCTGTGATGATTGCATTAACTGCACAAATTGTTTGTAGAGCATGTGTGTTTGAACAATATGAAATCTGGGCACCTTGAAAAAAGAACAGGATAACAGCAATGTTCAGGGAACAAGAGAGATAACCTTAAACTCTGATTGCCGGTGAGCCAGGTGGAACAGAGCCATATTTCTCTTCTTTCAAAAGCAAACAGGAGAAATATTGCTGAATTCTTTTTCTCAGCAAGGAACATCCCTGAGAAAGAGAATGCATCCCTGAAGGGAGGCCTCTAAAATGGCCGCTTTGGGGGCAGATGTCTTTTATGGTCACAGCTGTGGGATGAAATAAGCCCCAGTCTCCCGTAGTGCTCCCAGGCTTATTAGGACGAGGAAATTCCCACCTAATAAATTTTGGTCAGACCAGTTGTCTGCTCTCAAATCCTGTTTCCTGATAAGATGTTATCAATGACAATGCGTGCCTGAAACTTCATTAGCAATTTTAATTTCACCCCGGTCCTGTGGTCCTGTGATCTCGCCCTGCCTCCATTTACCTTGTGATATCTTATTACCTTGTGAAGCATGTGATCTATGTGACCCACCCCCTATTCGTACACTCCCTCCCCTTTTGAAAATCACTAATAAAAACTTGCTGGTTTTATGGCTCAGGGGGCATCACGGAACCTGCTGACATGTGATGTCTCCCCCGGACACCCAGCTTTAAAATTTCTCTCTTTTGTACTCTGTCCCTTTATTTCTCAGGCCGGCCGACACTTAGGGAAAATAGAAAAGAGCCTACGTGAAATATCGAGGGTGAATTTCACCTGATGGGGGTTTGGGATGAGGGAGGGATAAACAGATGGTGGGGCACAGGGGATTTTTAGGTTAGTAAAACTGTTATTATAATGGTGGACACGACTGGCCGGGCACGCTGGCTCATGCCTGTAATCCCAGCACTTTGGGAGGTTGGGGCAGGCAGATCACCTGAGGTTGGGAGTTCGAGACCAGCCTGGCCAACATGGTGAAACCCCGTCTCTACTAAAAATACAAAAATCAGCCAGGCATGGTGGCACACGCCTGCAGTCCCAGCTACTTGGGAGGCTGAGGCATGAGAATCACTTGAACCCAGGAGGCGGAGGTTGCTGTGAGCCGAGATCGTGCCACTGCATTCTAGCCTGGGCAACAGAACAAGACTCTGCCTCAAAAAATAAAAAATAATGGTGGACGGCCAGGCGCGGTGGCTCACGCCTGTAATCCCAGCACTTTGGGAAGCCGAGGCGGGCGGATCACGAGGTCAGGAGATCGAGACCATGGTGAAACCTGGTCTCTACTAAAAATACGAAAAATTAGCCGGGCACAGTGGCAGGCACCTGTAGTCCCAGGTACTTGGGAGGCTGAGGCAGGAGAATGGTGTGAATCTGGGAGACAGAGCTTGCGGTGAGCCGAGATCCATGCCACTGCACTCCAGCCTGGGCAACAGAGTGAGACTCCATCTCAAAAAAATAAATAAATAAATAAAATAATAATAATGGTGGACACGACATAATTTTCAAAAACCATAGAACTGTACAACACAAAAAGTGAGCTCTAATGTAAACTATGGACTTTAGTTAATAATCGCATCAATATTGGTTCATAAATTGTAATATATCACAATAATGCAAGATATTAAAATTAAGGGAAACGGGGTGGGTGGGGAGAGGTGCAAGGAGGTAAGCGTATATGAGAACTCTCTGTACTTTATGCCCAATTTCTCTGTAAACCTAAAACTGCTCTAAAAAATAAAGTCTATTAATTTTTTTAAAAAAGGAATGAAGTATTAATACATGCTAAAACATGAATGAATAATGAAAATACTATGCTAAGTCAAAGAAGCCAGACAGAAAAGGCTACATATTATATGATTCCAATGATATGAAATACCCAGAAGAGGCAAATCCACAGAGACAGAAAGCAGTTTACTGGTTGCCAGGAGCCAGGGGTAGTGGGAAATGAGGTGTGACTGCCTAATGGGTTGATGAAAATGTTCTGGAACTATATATAGATAGCAATGATGCTTGCACAACATTGTAAATGTACAAAATGACCCTGAATTGTATATTTTTTAAATGGGGCTACGCGTGGTGGCTCATGCCTGTAATTTCAGCACTTTGGGAGGCGGAGGCAGGTGGATCACTTGAAGTCAGGAGTTCAAGACCAGCCTGGCCAACATGGTGAAACCCTGTCTCTACTAAAAACACAAAAATTAGCAGGGTATGGTGGGACGTGCCTGCAGTCCCACCTACTCGGGATGCTGAGGCAGGAGAATCACTTGAACCTGGGATAGAGGTTGCAGTGAGCTGAGGTCGGGCCACTTTCTCTGCAGCCTGGGCAATAGGGCAAGATTCTTATCTCAAAATAAATAAATAAATACTAAAACGGTGAACTTTATAGTATGTGAATTATATCTTTTTAAAATGCACCCATCTCTACAAAAAAAGAAAAAATTAGCTGGGCATGGTGGTGCACACCTGTAGTCCCAGCTACTCAGTAGGCAGAGTCAGGAGGATTGCTTGAGCCCAGGAGGTTGGGACTGCAGTGAGCCATGATCATGCCACTGCACTCCAGCTTGGGCAACAGAATAAGACCATGTTTTTAAAAAAAAAAAAAAAAAAGAAAGAAAATAAATAAATAAATAAAATGTTCCTGACTTTGAGGGCAGTGTATTGGTAATTCTGTGGTATGTTATGATCTAACACCCTGAGAGTCTGTTAACATGGGACAAAAGCTAAGGACAATTATGGTTTCCATCAATGACCCACAGCATTTCTCATGCCTTTCACTGCAGTCTATTTTGAAGAGCAGACATTTTAACATTTTAAGAAGGAATGTGAATTATTAAAATGATAAACTGCCACAAAGACAAACATTCTTTAATGATTCACATGAATGCATGTCTTAAGAGGTTATGCATTTCGTTTCAGTGTTTATTTATTTATTTATTTTTTTTTTTGAGACGGAGTCTCGCTCTGTCACCCAGGCTGGAGTGCAATGGCACCATCTTGGCACACTGCAAGCTCTGCCTCCCAGGTTCACGCCATTCTCCTGTCTCAGCCTCCCGAGTAGCTAGGACTACAGGCGCCCACCACCGTGCCCAGCTAATTTTTTTGTATTTTTAGTAGAGACAGGGTTTCATCATGTTAGCCAGGGTGGTCTCGATCTCCTGACCTCGTGATTCACCCTCCTCAGCCTCCCAAAGTGCTGGGATTACAGGCGTAAGCCACTGCGCCTGGCCATTTCAGTGTTTATAAAGAGTGAAGACAAATCAGAGAACAAATCAAACACTGCACAGCATAGATGCCAAGAATAAAAGAATGATCTTCCAATTTTAATATATGGGTTACATAACCCCAGTGGGCAAAAATTTGCTATTTGAAAATAACAAATCAAGTAGTCTCTCTAATGAAAACCATTTACAGCTCATTTGGAAATTGAATTAACAACCTTTAACAAAGCTTATTTATAATGACAATGAATGTTTCTAATAAATAAAACTTTTTCTTTTTCTTTTTTTTTGAGATGGAGTTTCGCTCTCTTTGCCCAGGCTGGAGTGCAATGGTGTGATCTTGGCTCACTGCAACCTCCGCCTTCAGGGTTCAAGCGATTCTCCTGCCTCAGCCTCCCAAGTAGCTGGGATTACAGGCATGTGCCACCCCGCCCAGCTAATTTTTATATTTTTAGTAGAGATGGGGTTTCACCATGCTGGCCAGGCTGGTCTCAAACTCCCAACCTCAGGTGATCCACCCCCCTCGGCTTCCCAAAGTGCTGGGATTACAGGCGTGAGCCACTACACCTGGCCATAAAACTTTTTTAAAAAGACCTCAGGAGTCAACTTGAAAGATCACCTATTAACTAAAGTTAGGATAAACTGAACATCAATTATGATAAGAACTATAATGGATTAAAACATACATTGAAATATATTGCTATGGTTTGAATGTCCCCTCCAAAACTCATGATGAAATGTATTAATTTATTCAGAGATAGGGCCTTGCTCTGTCAACCAGGCTGGAGGGCAGTAGCACTATCATAGTGCACTGCAGCCTAAAACTCCTGGGATCAGAGGATCCTTCCACTTCAGCCTCCTGAGTAGCTGGGACTACAGGTACACACCACCAACACCCAGTTAATTTTTAAATTTTTTGTAGAGACAGGATCTTGCTGTGTTGCCCAGGCTGGTCTCAAATACCTGGCCTCATCCTCCTCCCTGGCCTTCCAAAGTGTGTAAGCCGCCATGCCCAGCTTTCATGTTGAAACGTAATTGCCAATGTAACAGCACTGCGAGGTGGGGCCTCTAAGAGGTGATTAGGTCAACGGTGGCTTCATGCTGTTATCATGGAGTTAGTTATCATGGGAGTTAGCTATCCTAATAAAGGAATTAGTTCAGTCTTCTCTCTCTCTCTCTCTCTCTCTCTCTTTCTCTCTCACATCTCACACATGCACCTTCTGCCCTTCCACCATGGAATGACCCTCACCAGATGCTGGCACCATGCTCTTGGACTTCTCAGCCTCCAGAACCATGAGCCAAATCAACTTCTGTTCTTTATAAATTACCTAGTCTATGGTATTCTGTTATGACAAGAGCAAAGGGACTAAGACATTTATTTATTTATTTATTTAGACTGAGTCTCAGTCTTTCGTCCAGGCTGAAGTGCAGTGGTGCGATCTCAGTTCACTGCAACCTCTGCTTCCCAGGCTCAAGTGATTCTCCTGCCTCAGCCTCCTGAGTAGCTGGGATTATAGGCACCTGCCACCATGCCGGGCTAATTTTTTTTGTATTTTTAGTACAGATGAGGTTTCACCATGTTGGACAGACTGGTCTTGAACTCCTGACCTCAGGTGATCCATCCTCCTTGGCCTCCCAAAATGCTGGGATTACAGGCGTGAACGACCATGCCCAGCCCTAAGACATATATTTAAATCGATGAGTTTATAACGATACTGAGAAAGCAAAACAGTCCTCACTGGTCACCTTTGGAGAATGCTAAGAAAATAACTCATCATTCTGAAAGCTGGCATATAAGGTGAAAAAAAATCAAGCTTTTATGCTGCCTTTCCTATACAAACTGTACCTCAGGATAAGCAAACAGTTGATGTGAGGAAATTTCTCTTTATAGAAGTATTACAGTTAATGAAGAAAAATGAAAGAAATAGACAATTACCATTTTGCAATCCCTAATGAATTAACTTAGGTAATCATATTCAGTGGCTGATATCACGAAAAGAAAGAACACTAGGCACCATATACTTCCTAACATAAACATACACCATTACCTATGAAATCGTCTTGTGAAAAAAAAAAAATCCAACCTGAATCTGATTAAGCCTCATCTAACTACCAATTCATAGGAAGTACAGGGAACACGGGAAAATGTTTAACATCTTAGGAATGCAATGAGCAAAGTTCAGGTTATAGTAAACTCTTTCAAAGCCAGTTTCTTCAAAAACAATTGAAAATGCGAGGGAAAAAAAATGGGGAGCCTACAGATCAAATAAGACTTAAGACATACATCAACCAATTGCAATATATGGACCATATACGGATTCTCATTTTATTTTATTTTTTAGATGGAGACTTGCTCTGCCACCCATGCTGGAGTGCAGTGGCGCGATCTCAGCTCACTACAACCTCCGTCTCCCGGGTTCAAGCGATTCTCCTGCCTCAGCCTCCCAAGTAGTTGGGATTACAGGTGTGAGCCACCATGTCCAGCTAATTTTTGTATTTTTAATAGAGATGGGGTTTCGCCATGTTGGCCTGGCTGGTCTTGAACTCCTGGCCTCAAGTGATCCACCCACCTTGGCCTCCCAAAGTGCTGGGATTACAGGCATGAGCCAACGCACCCGGCCATGGATTCTAATTTTAAAAAATTATAGGACAACTGGGGAAATAAGAACACTAGTTAGATATTTCATGATATCAAGAAATTACTGTTCACTTTAGGAGGCTGAGTCACTTGAGGTCAGGAGTTCAAGACTAGCCTGGCTAGCATGGTGAAACCCCGTCTCTACTAAAAATACAAAAAAATTAGCCAGGCATGGTGGCACATGCCTGAAATCCCAGCTACTCAGGAAGCTGAGGCAGGAGAATTGCTTGAACCCCGGAGGCAGAGGTTGCAGTGAGCTGAGATCATGCCACTGCACTCCAGCCTGGGCAACAGAGCCAGACTCCATCTCAAAAACAAAACAAAACCAAAAAAAGAAATTACTGTTAAATTTTTTAGGCTGCATATGTGACTTTTTTTTAAAGTAATCTTAGCTTTTAAAAATACATACTGGCCAGGTGCTGTGGCTTGCGCTTATAATCCCAGCTCTTAGGGAGGCTGAGGTGGGTGGATCACTTGAGGTCAGGAGTTCAAGACCAGCTTGGCCAACATGGCAAAACCCTGTCACTACTGAAAATACAAAACTAGCCGGGCGTGGTGGCGGGTGCCTGTAGTCCCAGCTACTTGGGAGGCTGAGGCAGAAGAATCGCTTGAAATGCGGAGGTGGAGATTACAGTGAGCCGAGATCACGCCACTGCCCTAGAGCCTGGGTGACAGAGCAAAACTCTATCTGAAAAATAATAAAAACAATAAATAAATAAAATACATACTGAAATATTTATGGAGGAAATCATATACTTGTAATTTGCTTCAAAATAGTCAGTGTAGGGGGTTGGAGGTGGGTGGAGGATAGGTGAGGTATACGTGAAAGAAGCTTGGCCATGAATTGATGATAACTGTTGAGGTAGGCTAATAGAATTCATTATTCTGTTATCTCTACTCTTGTATATATTTGAAAATTGCCATAATATAAAATTATAAAATAAGTGATAAATGCTTATATATGTAGAGAATATTTCTGGAAAACTATCCAAGATACTGGTAACAGTAATTGCCTTTAGGAAGGGGAACTAGGCCTATGAGACGGGGATGGGGGAGTCAAGACTTTCTTCTCACTGTACAATTTTTATTTTATTTTATTTATTTATTTTTTCGAGACGGAGTCTCACTCTGTCACCCAGGCTGGAGTGCAGTGGCGCGATCTCGGCTCACTGCAAGCTCCGCCTCCTGGGTTCACGCCATTCTCCTGCCTCAGCCTCCCGAGTAGCTGGGACTACAGGCGCCCGCCACCACGCTCCGCTAAATTTTTTTGTATTTTTAGTAGAGACGGGGTTTCACTGTGTTAGCCAGGATGGTCTCGATCTCCTGACCTCGTGATCCGCCCGCCTCGGCCTCCCAAAGTGCTGGGATTACAGGCGTGAGCCACCGCGCCCGGCCCTCACTGTACAATTATTATATTACCCACAGAATAAATTAATTGAATTATTTTAACAGTCAAAATGAGTAAATATTACATATTTCCCCCCTCTACCAAATTAATCATTAGACTACCAACATGCTCTAATATATCCTTCCTGTTCTGTTCTTGACTGCACATCATACGCTTCAGCTACCATCTATTTCTGCAGTCTCTTTTACAGCTAAAATTTTCAGCAAAAGTTCTTACTTTCACTGTCTCTTCCCCTCAAATATCATTTCCCTTTTTCATCCCACTCCAATCTGGTTTCCCTCCTCCCCACCCTCCCAAAACTCCCTCTGTCAAGGTCACCAGTAAGTTCCATGTTGCTAAATCTAACAGACACTCTGCATTTAAGTTGCTCAGCCTGTCAATAGCATTTGGCACAGTTGGCCATTGCTCGCTCGATACACTACCCCTTCTCAAATTCCAAGATACCACATTCTTCCTCTATACAACCTCTAAACACTGAAATATTCCAAGGTTGAGTCTTAAGCTTTCTTTCACTTCTCCATCGACATTCTCTCCTTAGCTGAGTTCATCCACTCCCGTAGCTTTAAATACCACCTATTGCTAATGTCTCCAAAATTTTCATCTCTAACCCTGACCTCTCCTCTGAGGTCCAGACCCATATATGCAACTGCCTACTAGGTACCTTACACTTGGATGTCTAATAGGCATTTTATTATTTATTTATTTTATTTATTTATTTATTTTGAGATGGAGTCTCGCTCTGTCGCCCAGGCTGCAGTGCAGTGGTGCGATCTCGGCTAACTGCAACCTCCGCCTCCCGGGTTCAAGCGATTCTCCTGCCTCAGCCTCCCGAGTAGCTGGGATTATAGACTTGAACCACCACGCCCGGCTAATTTTTGTATTTTAGTAGAGACGGGGTTTCACCATGTTGGCCACGCTCAGGTGATCCACCCGCCTCCGCCTCCCAAAGTGCTGGGATTACAGCGGTCAGCCACCGCCCCCAGCAGTTCTGTCACCTGCGGCAGGGTCCCCTGTTAACCTTGTTTCTCCTTCCCTACTTCACACTCCCCTCTTCTCTCCCAATTCCTCGGGCTCTGCCCCACACCCTCCCGTTACTTCAGTTCCTCCACCTCCACCTCCCTCTAACCTTCTGCCTCAAGTTATCCCCCCGCCCCCCAGCCTCAGGTACCGCTTCTCTGTGGTTCCCTCGCCTCTATCTCAGGTTCCCCGCCTTCCACTTCAGTTTTCTTTCCACAGCTTCTGACCCTACGTTCCCGGTCCACACCCTCCCGGCCAGACCCTACCCGGCTGCTCCAGCGTCAGCGCCCCCAGGCGGCGGATGCCTTCCTCGTCCAGCTCCCATTGCTCCGCCATCCCCGCCCGCCGCTCACCTGCCGCCGCCCGCGAGACCACCCGGCGCACGCCAGGCCCCGCCCACTGCCCCGCCCCCCGCGCGCGCGCCGCCGCGACCCCGGGAGCCGTTATTGGCCGGGTCACAAGCCAGCCCGCCCGCCCGCTGCTGGAGCCGCGACCATGGTACGGAGCCCGCTCTGGCGGGGGCGCCAAAAGCACCAAAGCGGCGAATGGGGGCCGCTGTGGCCAAGGATTGGGGCTAAGTGGTTCGAGACCTGGCTCTGGGGCATGGGAGAGAGCGAGGGGCCCCCAGCCGGGAAGGATTTGGGGGGCTGGCTCTGAGGAGTTAGAATAACGCTCTGTCTTGAGGGATGAAGTGTTCTGGCTCTGAGGATGTGGGGGACTCCGGTTCCAAGGGCTGGGCGTGTGCCCCTTTGACGGGGTGGTCTTCATATCTCAGCGCTGGGGGATGCTGACTTTGGGGCAAGGCGAGGGTGTGTGTGAAGGGGAGATCCAAATCTGAAGGATTGGAGCGTGGGGACAGAACTCTAAGGCATGATGGGGAGCTCCAGATCTGAAAGGTTGGGAATCCTGGCTCTGAGGAGTTGGGGTCCTGTCTTTAGAGCATGAGGAAGTTCTAGCTCTAGAAATTGACTTGGACGGGCTGGGCGCGGTGTCTCACGCCTGTAATCCCAGCACTTTGGGAGCCCGAGGTGGGCGGATCACCTGAAGTCAAGAGTTCAAGACCAGACTGGCCAACATGGTGAAACCCCATCTCTACTAAAAATACAAAAATTAGCCGGGTGTGGTGGCACGGCCTGTAGTCCCAGCTACTCGGGAGGCTGAGGCAGGAGAATCGCTTGAACCCGGGAGGTGGAGGTTGCAGTGAACCGAGATTGCACCACTGCACTCCAGCCTGGGCGACCTGAGTGACAGAGCCAGACCTTGTCTCAAAAAAAAAAAAAAAAAAAAAAAAAAAAAGGTAAGAAATTTACTTGGACGGAGCTTCTTCGGGGGAGAAGGATCAGCGTGGGAAAGAGAGAAGCTCTTTGTAATGGGGTGGGGATGACTGCTTTAGGGCTACCCCGTTTCCTGAAGTCAGTCCGGCAAGAAGCCTTTTGTCTTTCAAGCACCACAGGTTCCCCTAAGCTTGCCTGTGACTGAGGGCTGTCGCCAGGCTGCGATAGCTCTGCACTAACCAGCCCCTGAGTAGTCTTTGGGAAAGAACAGCCGCATCCCTAACCCCTACCCTCACTCCAGCAGGCACTTAAGAGCCCACCTGTGGATGGAACATGTATGTAAGAAGGAGCCAGGACCCTCTTGTCACACCCTATCCTTAAAAAGATAAGAGGATGGGCTGGGCGTGGTGGCTCACGCCTGTAATCCCAGCACTTTGGGAGGCCGAGGCATGTGGATCACGAGGTCAGGAGATCGAGACCATCCTGGCTAACACAGTGAAACCCCATCTCTACTAAAAATACAAAAATACAATACAATACAATACAATACAATACAGCCGGTCGTGGTGGCGGGCGCCTGTAGTCCCAGCTACTTGAGGAGGCTGGAGGCTGAGGCAGGAGAATGGCGTAAACCCGGGAGGTGGAGCTTGCAGTGAGCCAAAATCGTGCCACTGCACTCCAGCCTGGGCTAGAGAGCGAGACTCCGTCTCAAAAAAAAAAAAAAAAAAAAGAAAGAAAGAAAAGAGGAACTGAGACCAGAACTGGGGCTCACCTTCGAGAAGTAGGTTTTCTTTGGCATCCAACATCTGCACACTCTGAGCACCCCCCATTGAGCTCTCAGCCACCTTTAAGGAGAACAGAAAGCAGAATCAAGGGTCCTTCCTTGCATATTTATGCTTTCTGGTCTATGTGAGACCCTTAGTCACTCCATTTGTTACATTCAGCCTTTGCCTGAACATGAACTTGTAGAAAGGCTTTTAGAAGGGCTGGGACTTAGAATCCTAGGTTAGCTCATTAGATTGACTTTTCTGGCTCTGCTTCTGTCAGTTATGCAATCATTTCACAATTTGTCATATTTCTCTTATTACCCCCTTTAACTCTTCTAGTCTCAAATGTGGCATATATAATTGCTCTTCTTTATGTCTGAATATTGCTGTGGGAGAGATGGACCCCATCCCATTCTTTCTTGCATGCATTTATTTTCCTTCCTCAGCTGTCAGAATGGGAAATGCAGGTTCTTTCTGGAGCAGGGAGCTTTTCCTTTCTTAAGTAATCACCTCTTACTTTAACACTCTTTTTCCCCCACGAACGTCTTAATGCAATTTTATAAACATTCAGAAAGATTGAAAGAATTGTACAGTGAGCACCATATATCCACCACCTGCATTCTACAATCAACATTTTGCTCGTATTTGTTTTATCACATGTCCATCTAGCAATCCTATCTGTCCATCAATCTGTCTTTTTTAAATTCATCTCAAAATAAATTGCAGATATCAGTACATTGCAGTCCAATCACTTCAGCCTGCATAATTTTTAATTAGAATTGATATTGTTTTATGGTTCTTTTTAGGTAAAATTCTATATACTATTTACTACCCTTTAAAAATGTTTTTACAAGGGTAGTGCCCTTTATTTTAAAATTTGATATGGATGGTTTGTATGTTTGATGGCTCTCTACTTTTCCATCGTATTGATAAACTAGGTCATCTTGAAACAAAGAAGACAATTCACTTATAAATAGATGACCTTAAACTTTTTTTTCAACAACCTCTTGTCCAACAGATGTACAGATGACCTTAAACTTTTTTTTCAACAACCTCTTGTCCAACAGATATACAGATGACCTTAAACTTTTAACAATGAGCTGAGGAAGGTTAGTGATCTTTGCTGCCTTTGTATATATGAAAAGGTATCTATAGCATTCATCCTCCAGTAATGTAATGTCTCTGCAGGTAAGATCCCAAGAGAGTTCTGCATGCGCTCCATGGAATGGACAGTACCTCATCTTTTTTTTTTTTTATAGATCTGTTGAGATATAATTCACATACCATACAATTCACACATTTTAATGTGTACAATTCAGTGAGTTTTAGTATGTTCAGAGTTGTGCAACTATCATCACAATCAATTTTAGAACATTTTCACCATCCCCAAAAGAAATCCCATACTCATTAGTAGTCACACCCCATCTCCCCATAGCCTCTCCAGCCCTAGGCAACCACTAATCTATTTTCTATCTCTAGAAATTTGCCTTGTCCACACATTGCATGTGGATGGAATCATATGTGATTTTTTGTTTGGCTTCTTTCCCTTGGCATAATGTTTTGAATTTCATCCATGTTGTTATCATGTATCAGTACTTCATTCCTTTTTATTTTTTATTTTTTTAGAGACGTGCCTCACTCTGACGCCCAGGCTGGAGTGCAATGGCACGATCACAGCTCACTGCAGCCTCAAACTCCTGGGCTCAAGTGAATCTCCTGCCTCAGCCTACCAAAGTGCTGGGATTACAAGCACAAGCCACCATGTTCATCCCATTCCTTCGTATTGACAAACAATATTCCATTGTGTGGATATACTACATTTTGTTTACTCATCTGTCAGTTGATGGACATTAGGTTTATTCCAACCTTTTGGCTATTATGTTCTATGAACATTAGTCTAGAAATTTTGGTGTGGACATATGTCTTTATTTGTCTTAAGTGTACACCTAGGAGTGGAATTGCTGGCTCATAGTAGAATAACTCCATGCTTTACATTTTCAGGACCCACCAAACTGTTTTCCAAAGTGCCTGCACCATTTTACACCTCCACCAGCAGTCCATGGGGGTTCTGGTTTCTTTGTCGACACTTGTTATTACCTATTGTTTTCATTGTAGCCATACTAATGGGTGTGAAGTAGTATTCTGTTGTGGGTTTTGATTTGCATTTCTCTGATGACTAAGGATGTTGAGCATCTTTTTTCGTTCTATTGGTCATTTGTATATATTCTTTGGAGAGATGTCTATTTAGATGCTTTGCCAATTTTTAAATTTGGTTGTCTTTTTGTTATTGAGTTTAAGAGTTCTTTATATATTCTAAAAACAAGTTCTTTATCAGACAAATGATTTGCAAATATTTTGTTCCATTCTGTGAGTTATCTTTTCACCTTCTTGATGGTGCCCTCTAAAGCACAAAGGTTTTTAAATTTTGATTAAGTTCCATTTATCTATTTTTTTGGTCACTTTTGCTTTTAGTGTCACATCTAAGAAAGTTTTGCCTACTCCAAAGTCATGAAGATTTTCTATTTTCTTCTAAAGATTTTATGGTTTTAGGCTGGGTGCAGTGGCTCACGCCTGTAATCCCAGCACTTTGGGAGGCCGAAGTGGGTGGATCACGAGGTCAGGAGATCGAGACCATGCTGGCTAACACAGTAAAACCCCATCTCTACTAAAAATACAAAAAATTAGCCGGGCGTGTTGGCGGGTGCCTGTAGTCCCAGCTACTCAGGAGGCTGAGGCAGGAGAATGGAGTGAACCCGGGAGGTGGAGTTTGCAGTGAGCCGAGATCGTTACCACTACACTCCAGGCTGGGTGATACAGCGAGACTCCGTCTCAAAAAAAAAAAAAAAAAAGATTTTATAGTTTTAGGTCTGTGTTTCACTTGCAGCTAATTTTTGTGTATGGGTTGAGGTAGGGGTCCAACTTTATTATTATTGTTATTATTATCTTTTATGCATATGGATGGGCAGTTGTCCCAGCACCATTTTTAATAAGGACTATTCTTTGTCCATTGAATCATCTTGGATTGCTTATCAAAATTCAATTGATCATAAATGTAGGGGTTTTATTCTGTACTCTCAATTCTATTCCACTTATCTTTATATTTATCCTTATGCCGGTAGCACACTGTCTTGATCTAACTTTGAAATAAGTTTTAAAAGTGTGGGATGTGAGGGTGATCTGGCTGTGACATCTGTCACTCCATTGATTGCCAGGGTTGATTTGGCTGATCTGGCTGGCTAGGCGGGTGTCCCCTTCTTCCCTCAACGCTCCACGTGCGTCCCTCCTGAAGCTGCGTGCTCAGTCAAAGAGGACGACCATCCCCAATAAAGGAGGACCAGTCTTCAGTCAAGGGTATACAAGTATCTTCTCTTCCTAGCTAGAACCTCCAAACAAGTTCTTAAGATCCGTTGTAGGAGAACGTAGGGTAGTCAAGCTTCCAAGACTTCAGACACATCCTAATGAGGCGCTGCATGTGGCAGTCTGCCTTTAAAAAAAAAAAGTGGGAAATGTGACTTCTTAAACGTTCTCCTTTTTTCAAGACTGTTTTAGCTATTCTGGATCCCTTGTATTTTCATATGAATTTTAGCATCAGTTTTTCAATTTTTGCAAAAAGTCAGGATTTTCACAGAGATTGTGTTGAATTTGTAAATCAATTGGGAGACTATTGCCATCTTAACGATATTAAATCTTCCAATCCATGAGCATGAGATATTTTTTCATTTATTTAGGTCTTTTAAATTTTCAACAATGTTTTGAAGTTTCCAGTGCACATGTATTTCATTCTTTTGTTAAATTTATTCCTAAGTATGTTATTTTTGATGCTATTGTAAATGGAATTGAATTGTTTTCTTAATTTCACTTTCAGATTGTTCATTGATAAAGTATAAAAATACAACATTTTTAAATATTGCTCTGCATCTTTCAACCTTGTTGGGCTCATTTTTTTGTTTGTTTTTTTTTTTTGAGACAGGATCTTGCTGTTAGGCCAGAGTACAGTGTTAAAATCATAGCTCACTGCAACCTCAAACTCCTGGTCTCAAGCCACCTTCCCACCTCAGGCTCCCAAAGTGCTTGGATTACAGGTGTGAACCACCATGCCTGGCCTGGACTTATTTCTAATAGTCTTCTGGTGAATTCCTTAGGATTTTTTATATACAAGATCATGTCATCAGCAAACAGAGATAGTTTATTTCTACCTTTTCAGTCTGGATGCCTTTTTATTTCTTTTCTTGCGTAGATCTCTTTTTCATTCCCCCTTTAGGAGGAGTCTGGCATGGCTCATGAATCAGCAGAGGACTTGTTTCATTTCAACGTAGGGGGCTGGCATTTCTCAGTTCCCAGAAGCAAACTCTCTCAGTTTCCAGACTCCCTGCTGTGGAAAGAGGCTTCAGCCTTGACCTCTTCAGAAAGCCAGAGGCTATTTATCGACAGAGATGGTTCCACATTTAGGCACGTGCACTATTACCTCTACACCTCCAAACTCTCCTTCTCCAGTTGTGCAGAACTGAACTTGCTGTATGAGCAAGCATTGGGTTTGCAGCTGATGCCTTTGCTGCAGGTAAGATGCTCTTGTTTTCTGGGAGTGGTGGATCAGTAACATGGCTTTACATCACTAAATATTGTTTCCTGTTATATATTGGTTGCTGAGATGACCCTCTTAATGGGCAAATGTAATAAGTGTGTTAAAGTAATAAATAATTTCCTCATTAGTATAGGGGTGAGTAAAAAGGAAAAAAAAGTAATAAACAATACACTGAAATTACCTGCTTTTGTTTTTTCGAGACAGGGTGTCTGCTGCAATCACAGCTCACTGCAACCTCCACCTCCCAAGCCCAAAGGATCTTCCCACCTCCCACCTCAGTACCTCTGAGTAGCTGGGAACACAGGTGCATGCCACCATGCCTGGCCAATCCTTTCCATGTTGCCCAGATTGGTCTTGAACTCCTGGGCTCAAGTTGTCCTCTCTAATTGGCCTCCCTAAGTGCTCCCTCAGCCTCCCTAAGAGCTGGGATTACCGGCATGAGCCACCACACCCCGCCTATATGTTCTTAATAAATGATTTCATCCCAACTGTGCTTTAGTTAGACTAGCAGCCACCATGGACCCAGAATGGGATTTACTATCCACTGAGAGGGTGCCCCTGGCTCTTGAAAATCCTATATGAAGCTACTTCTTGTTTTTTGTTTTTTGAATCTTAAAAGGAGAACACTTTAGATATTTTAGGATTTGCTATGTACATCATGTCTGAGATTTAAAATCTAAAAGATTTATCAAGAATATCACCTGTCATTGTTCTGTTAGGTACACAACATGCATTTACACCAAAGCAAAAAGTTCTAATCTTGGGCCAAATGTCAAGAGAGAGAAAAAAAAAACAAGTTCTGCAGAATCTTTCCTTTACCATCACTTCTTTGTCTTCCAAGAAACTTTATTATTATTATTATTATAAGAGCTTTAAATACCTTTACTTATAAACCATTAAAGTACTGCCAAAAACATTACCTTTCTTTCCTAATTTTTCTCCAAGCCACAGAAATCATTTCTGTGGCTGATCTTAAGTAGTTTATTCAGTAGTTTTTGAACAATTCTTTTTAACCTGGAAGAATTAAATATTACAACTGGGAAGGACCATTGAACATCCTCCGTATTAATCCTACCATCTGTACAAGGTGTTTATTCCATCTCTATCAGCACTAACCCAACAAGCTGCAGTGTAGCTCAGTGTACCACCAACTGTGCCTCAACACTTTTTAGAAGAAAATTGAGATAGATCATGCGTATCTGGGCCATAGAGGAATGAGAACATTTCATAGTGCATGTTTTCATGGATGCTTACTAAATAATTCAGTGTTTTCTCTTAAAAGTCATTCTATATTTGGAAATCAGAAATTTTCTTTTTTTTTTTTTTCTTTGAGATGGAATTTCGCTCTTGTTACCCAGGCTGGAGTGCAATGGCGCCATCTCGGCTCACTGCAACCTCTGCCTCCCAGGTTCAAGTGATTCTCCTGCCTCAGCCTCCTGAGTAGCTGAGATTACAAGCACCCGCCACCACTCCTGGCTAATTTTTGTATTTTTAGTAGAGATGGGGTTTCACTATATTGGCCAGGCTGGTCTCGAACTCCTGACCCCAGGTGATCCACCCGCCTCAGCCTCCCAAACTGCTGGAATTATAGGCGTGAGCCACCGCACCTGGCCTAAAAATTCTTAATATACTACCAGGCAAGTTGTTGTATTTTTTTTTCTTTTTCAAGCTACCTTCTTGAATTTAATTTTTTTTTCAACTGCCCCAGGAATGGAGTACTAGAATTGTTTACAAGTGGTTTCAAAACCACTTAAATGGCCTGTCATGACAGGATTGCTGATGACTCTACACCAAGGCATCATTTTGAGGTAGAAGGGAGGGAGTAACTTGCTTGTTGCAGAAAATCAGAGATCAAGGCAATTTTTAAAGAACATGTTAAAGAATACAAGCCTATTCTACAGTGTATTAAGCCCTTTAAACCCTTTGCTGTCCTCACTTCCCAAATTGAAACAAAATATATCAAGGAAGCAGCTTCTTTTTTTTTTTTTTTTTTTTTTGAGATAGAGTCTTGCTCTGTCCCAGGCTGGAGTGCAGTGGCGCTATCTCGGCTCACTGCAACCTCCACCTCCTGAGTTCAAGCAATTCTCCTTCCTCAGCCTCCAAGTAGTGGGATTACAGGCTTGCGCCACCATGCCTGGCTAATTTTTGTGTTTTTAGTAGAGACAGGGTTTCACCATGTTGGCCAGGCTAGTCTTGAACTCCTGAGCTCAAGCGATCCTCCCGCCTTGGCCTCCCAAAGTGCTGGGATTATAGGCATGAGCCACCGCGCCCAGCCACAAGCAGCTTCTAAATGGGAGGCTGCTCCTCAGAAGCCAATGGGTTGGTCCAATTCCAAAGTTCCACGTTGTGTGAGGAGTAGAAGTATTTGAAGAATCATGTGGATCTGCCTCCCTAAAAAAAGACTGTAAAACAAGTGCTTACACTTTGAAAATGGTGTTGTCAAAGAAATAAATATTTGAGTTGGCCCAAGTGAAATGGTGTTTATTTCTTGAAGCAGAGTGTAAATACAGCTGGGAACCAACAGTCACCTTAAGCTAATCAACAGCTTCACACATTTCCACCACTTTCCCACTGCTAAGGTCTATCAGATACTCAGATTTTTTTACTAAATGAGCAAACACTTTGCTTGGAGAAATTGGAGTTTGCCAATTCTTAGTCTTTAGACTCTACTCAGGCAGCCCAACTTAATGCATTCACCCAGTATTTATGAAGAGCATTCTGGGTTCCAGGCATTATTCCTGTGGGCTTTGGGGAAAACATAGGATGATCCAATAAAAATATAATGTGAGCGACGTATGTGAGCCACTTATGTAATTTTATACTTTCTATAGCCACATCTAAAACAGTAAAAAGAAACAAATGACATCAATTTAATAATATATTATTATACTCAAAATATTAACTATATATTCAAAGTATTATTCAATATATTCAGAATGTTATTTCAACATGTAATCAATATTTAGAAATTGAGAAATTTTACATTCTTTGTACTGTGTTCAAAATCTGTTGTTTTATACTTACAGCACATCTCAGATTCAGACTGTCACATTTCTTTCTTTTTTTTTTTTCTTTTGGAGACAGAGTCTCACTCTGTCGCCCAGGTGAGAGTGCAGTGGCGCTATCTCGGCTCATGGCAACCTCCATTTTCTGGTTCAAGAGCTTCTCATGCCTCAGCCTCCCAAGTAGCTAGGATTACAGGTGTGCAGCACCACGCCCAGCTAATTTTTATATTTTTAGTGGAGATGGGGTTTTGTTATGTTGGCCAGGCTTGTCTCAAACTCCTGGCCTCAAGCAATCTGCCCCTCAGCCTCCCAAATTGCTGGGATTACAGATGTGAGCCACTGTGCTGGGTCTCAGACTGTCACATTTCAAGTAGTCAATAACCATACGTGGCTAGTGGCTACCATATTGGGCAGCATGTATCTAAACTGCTCTAAACTGTTAGTACTCCTCACCATAGAGTCCTTCAGATTCAGCCCCTAACAATAAAAATGTGACTTTGCCTCCTGCTAACTAAGGTTCCCATGCACTCAACAAATGCATATTCTACTCAGAATTATCTGTGACATAGTAGGCTTTGATGGAAAGCCATGTAGAATGACCAACAAGCAGCACAAGATGGGAAGCTTCTGGAGTACAGGCACCCAGGCTCACGCTGCTGCTCTGCTCTCCACCCCTCCCCATTCCCCAAATCCCCCAACTCCACCTGCCCACCCAACCCCCACCTCTAGCCTGTAGTTGTGGCCTCCAAAGGATACACTTGATGCTTATTAGTGTCTTATTGTGTATTAAGCACCAAACTTACACCAAGTTCTGGAGATACAGGAGTGAACCCTATAGCTATACAATGTCAGGTAGAGATAAATGCTATGAAGACAATTAAAACAGTGCTTCCTGTGTAATAATGAAGGAGGAGGGCATTTCTGTATTCCAGGACTTCTTGGAATTTCAGATTATGTTTATATTATTTTCTTTTTTTTTTTTGTAGTTTTTGTTTATTCAATCAGTCTTTTAAACAAAAGTATATTGCTACATTTTCCCCAGTATATCATTGTTTTACTGTCCTTCTAGTACTAGAATTTAGTTTAAAGAATAAAACATTTACATCGAATCTGCTTGTCTTTTAATATTCAGATGGATAGTATGTGGCAAGAAGGGTAAGGGGGATAGCAAGTGACTGGAGCCAGGGAAGTGACTTCTGTATTGAGTGATCAGAGGCTGGGCATGGTGTCTCACACCTGCAATCACAACACTTTGGGAGGTCAAGGCAGGAGGATTCTTGAGCCCAGGACAAGACCAGCCTGGGCAACATGGCAAAAGCTGTCTCTACAAAAAAATTTTTTTAATTAGCCAGACATGATGGTGCATGCCTGTGGTCCCAGCTACTCAGGAGACTGAGGTGGGAGGATTGCTTGAGCCCAGGAGTTTGAGGCCACAGTGAGCCATATTTGCACCACTGCACTTCGGCCAGGTGACAGAGCTAGACCTTGTCAATAAATACTTAAATAAATAAGAAAACAGTGATCAAACAGGCCTAATTGACAAGGCAACATTTGAGCAGAAATCTGAATGAAAAAGTGGCAAAGGGGTAAGGCATGCAGGTATCTGGGGAAAGAACTTACAGACATTAGTAATAGTTAGGCCAGACGCGGTGGCTCACACCTATAATCCCAGCACTTTGGGAGTCCGAGGTGGGTGGATCACTTGAGGTCAGGGTTGGAGACCAGCCTGGCCAACATAGAGAAACCCCATCTCTGCTAAAAAACAAAAAATTTAGCCAGGCACGGTGGCTCACACCTGTAATCCCAGCACTTTGGGAGGCCGAGGCAGGCGATCACGAGGTCAGGAGTTTGAGACCAGCCTGGACAACATGGTGAAATCCCATCTCAACTAAAAATATAAAAATTAGCCGGGCATGGTGTCGTGCGCCTATAATCCCAGCTACTTGGGAGGCTGAGGCAGAAGAATTGCTTGAACCCGGGAGGCGGAGGTTACAGTGAGCAGAGATTGTGCCACTGCGCTCCAGCCTGGGCAACAGAGCGAGACTCTGTCTCAAAAAAACAAACAAACAAAAAAACACAAAAATTAGCTGGGCATGGTGGCTCATGCCTGTAATCCTAGCTGCTCTGGAGGCTGAGGCAGGAGTGTCGCTTGAATCCAGGATGTGGAGGTTTCAGGGAGCTGAGATTGAGCCACGGCACTCCAGCCTGGGCAACAGAGTGAGACTATCTCAAAAAAAAAAAAAAAAGGAATAGTTAAACGCTAATACCCTGAGGTTATAGTGGCTCCTTGGCCCACTTGGAGGCCATTGTAAATTACAGTGAGAGGTAGGGAGATGTCAAAGGTTGACAATGAGATCAGAGGAATCCAGATCTTGCAGAACCTTGAAAGCCATGGTGAAGACACAGGATTTATTCTAAATGTTATAGGTAGCTCTTGGAGGCTGAGACAGGAGGATTGCTTGAAGCCAGAAGTTCGAGACCAGCCTAGGCAACAAAGTGAGACTCCAACTCTACAAAAAATTAAAAAAGAAATTTAGCTAGGCATGATGGCTCATGCCTATAGTCCCAACTACTTGGGAGGCTAAGGCAGGAGGATCGCCTGAGCCAGGGAGGTCAAGGCTGCAATGAACTGTGTTTGCACCACTGTGTTCCAGCCTGGGTGACAAAGCAAGACCCTTCCTCTCTCTCTCTCTCTCTCTCTCTCTCTCTCTATATATATATATATATATATATATAATGCTAAGTGAAAAAAACCATCATGTCAGCTAAGTGAAAGAAACAGTCTTATTGTATGATTATATGTATAGAAGATAGACACAGCTGGGTGCGGTGGCTCATGCCTATAATCCCAGCACTTTGGGAGGCCGAGGTGGGTGGATCCCTTGAGCTTAGGAGTTCAAGACCAGCCTGGGCAACATGACAAAGCCCCATCTCTATAACAAACAAGCAAACAAATAAATAAAATGGCACCATATATTGTATGATTCTATTTATCTAAAATGTGCAGAACAGGCAAATTTATAGAGACAGAAGATAGATAAGTGGCTTCCTAGGGCTGGGGCTCAGGGTAGGAAGGATGGGTGAGTGAGAATGGAGAATGAGCAGTGACTGTTATTGGGTACAGGGTTTCTTTTAGGGGTATTGAAGTAGATTGTGGTGATGGTTGCTTGATTCTGTTAATAGATTAAAAGCCACTGAATTGCATGCTTTAAATGGGTAAGTTTTATAGTATGTGAAATATATCTCAGGAAAAGAAAGAAAGAAAGGAAGGAAGGGAAGGGAAGAGAGGGGGAAGGAGGGAGGGAGGGAGAGAGAGAAGAAAGGAAGGAAGGGAAGAAGGAAGGAAGAAAGAAGGGGAGGAGGGAGGGAGGGAGAGAGGGGCTGGGCACGGTGGCTCACACCTGTAATCTCAACACTTTGGGATGCTGAGGTGGGAAGATCACCTGAGGCCAGGAGTTGGATACCAGCCTGGGCAACATAATGAGACATCATCTCTACAAAAAATTTAAAAATTATCCAGGCATGGTAGCATGTGCCTGTAGTCTCAGCTACTCAGAAGGCTGAAGCCAGAGGATCATATGAGCCCAGGAGTTCAAGGCTGTAGTGAGCCTAGATTTCACCACTGCATCCCAGCCTGGGTGACACAGCAAGATCTTCTCTTTAAAAAAAAAAAAAAAAGGCCGGGTTCAGTGGCTCATGCCTGTAATCCCAGCACTTTGGGAGGCTGAGGCGGCCAGCCTGACCAACATGGTGAAACCCCATCTCTACTAAAAATACAAAATTAGCTGAGCATGGTGGCATGCGCCTGTAATCCCAGCTACTCAGGAGGCTAAGGCAGGAGAATTGCTTGAACCTGGGAGGCAGAGGTTGCAGTGAGTCAAGATCATGCCACTGCACTCCAGCCTGGGCAGCAGAGCAAGACTCTATCCCCAAAGAAAAAGAAAGATCATTGGCTGCTGGCTTAACCTTAGATCAAGAATCTGCAAACTACAGCCCATGGACGAAATTCAGCCACTACCTTTTTTGGAAAGCCCATGAGCTAAGAATGGGTTTTACATTTTTAGATGGTTGAAAAAAAATCAAAAATATTTTGTGCTATGTAAAAATCATATGAAATACAAATTTCAGGCCAGGCGTGGTGGCTCACGCCTGTAATCCTAACACTTTGGGAGGCCACGGCGGGCAGATCACCTGAGGTCAGGAGTTCAAGACCAGCCTGGCCAACATGGTGAAACCCCATCTCTACTAAAATACAAAAATTAGCCGGGTATGATGACAAGTGCCTGTAATCCCAGCTACTCGGGGAGGCTGAGATGACAGAATCGCTTGAACCTAGGAGACGGTGGTTGCAGTGAGCTGAGATCGCACCACTGCACTCCAGCCTGGGCGACTGAGGGAGACTCTGTCTCAAAAAAAAAAAAAAATTCTAATTTCAGTGCCATTGATAAAGTTTTACTGGAACACAGCTATGCTCATTTGTTTATGTGTTGTCTACGGCTGCTCTCAAGCTGTAACACAGAGCTGAGTGGTTGAGTTGACAGAGACCATGTGGCTAGCAAAGCAAAGCCTAAAATATTTACTGTCAGGCCTTTTACAGAAAAAAACTTGCTGACCCCTGGCCTAGACTGCAGCAGAGCAAGGGAGGAAGTAGACAGACCAGTTAAGAGGCTCCTGCAGTATCCAGATGAAAGATAATGGTGGTTTGTTCTATGGTGGTAATAGTAGTGTTAGAGGTGTTCAAACTCTGAATATGTCTTGCTGGTAGAACTGACAGGGTTTGCTGATGAATTGAATGTAGGGTGAGAGAGAATGGACAACTCCTTTGTTTCTCTCCTGAGCAACCAGATGAATGGTGGATTTTGAGGGATGTGTACACAGGTTTAGGGAGGAAAATCAGGAGTTAGGATCTGAACATGTTGAGTTTGAGAGACAATGAAAGGGCAATAAAACCATCCAAGTGAAGGTAAACAGGAGGCGCTGGATGTACAGGTCTGGAATTCATGGAAACAGGCCTAGAGATAAAAATTTGGGAGTCATAAAAGCTGATATGTAAATCCATGAACCTGGATGTTTTGGAATACTGTATATTGTTTATAGGGGAAATACAAAGTAGTCATTACAGGTCCACACATTAATATCACAGGGCCTCCTAGAACTTCCTGTGTAATTTGGGAAGGCCACTTTACCTAAATGTAAACTGATCTGAGCCCTTCACATCCATCAGCCTGGGTGGGAGTCACAGCTGCAGAGTGTGGAATTTCCCTTTAGGGTCATTCACCAGGGTTTAAGTTTCATGGCAAATTATCGATTCTTTTTTACTTCCCCCCTGAAGTCCACTGAGGACAATGTGTTGACAGGACATGCTACTTATGTTTCCTTTTTCACACCTTCTGGGGACTTCTCAGTTTGGAACTTTAAATTGTTCCACTTGTGAGCATTCTGCTACCAGCAAGCAACCCAAACACGCCTTCATTCCTTGTGCTCAAGGGAGCCAGGGAGTTTTTATGTTGATCACACAAATGACGTTTTTAAGAAAATAGACCAGTGGCAGTCTCACATTTCCCATTACTCATGATGTGAGATTATGACTGTGATCTTGGAAAGGAAGAGGATGACATAAACAGCAGATATTCATCCCAACTGTGTAGCTTGTCTGTGGTGTGGGTAAGTGGATGACTCAAATGCAAACCCCTTGACGTGGCATCAGGGCTCCTCACAGGCTGGCTCATCTGCTTGTGCTGGCTCATATCCCAACAAAGACACACACCTACATGCAGGCAAGGCCACATACACATGCACAAACACACACACAGGCACACACACACACTTTGAAGTTCAGCCTTGCCCCAAGCACCCCACATGCTTTCTCTCTACACTTTTTCACTTGCCGTTTCCTCTTCTTGCATTTCTCCCTTTTAAGATTTGGCCTTGGCTGGGGACGGTGGCTCGCGCCTGTAATCCCAACTCTGGGAGGCTGAGGCGGGTGGATCACTTGAGGTCAGGAGATTGAGACCAACTTGGCCAAGATGGTGAAACCCCATCTCTACTAAAACTACAAAAATTAGCCAGGCGTGGTGGCAGGCAACTGTAATCCCAGCTATTTAGGAGGCTGAGGCAGGAGAATCGCTTGAACCTAGGAGGCGGAGGTTGCAGTGAGCCAAGGCCAAGATTGTGCCACTGCACTCTAGCTTGAACAACAGAGTGAGACTCCATCTCAAAAAAAAAAAAAGATTTGGCCTAAATGTGGCCCACTGGAAGACTATCCTGACATTTCCTAAGTTTTTGTCTCTCTGCTCTCATAACAGACTGAATTCCCCCATTCTAGCAGTGCTAATTCTGTTGTGATCATGTATTCTCATGTATTCATATGTCTTTCTCCCTCACTGGGCTGTACTCTTTTCATGTTTTCATGAAACAAACACCTAGCACCTCTCACAGTACCTGGCATTTGCACATGCTTAACAACATATCTGCTGAGAGAACATTCAGTGTTATGCTCAAGATGACTTCTGCAGAGTGAGGTGACTGGAGCCCACAGTGAAGGGGTAGGTTTGAAATGCCGAAAGCTGCGTCTTATTTGGCTTTGGGGGCTGACAGCAGCTGTTCTGCACATCCTTTTGTTCTACCAGCCTTGCTTTCCTTGAGCCTTAAAGCAGGGCTGGCCCTCCTTGTCTTTACAAGGCAGTCAAGGATTTGGAAGTTCCCCCAAGCTCCTTTACCATCACATTCTTTCCAACAGCCTACATCAGAGCATAAGGCATCTCTGAGAACTGCTGCTGCTTTGGAAAACCTCCGTTAAGTCCCAAAGTTCTGCCATCAGGGCGCATTTGTCAGCCATCTTTGGCAACCACACACATACATACACATACTTCCCCGTGCCATCAGTTTTATGTTGCTTCTGATTGACATATTTTTTCACCACTATCTAGGCCAAAAGCAACATCATTTATTCTTGTGCTAGAAATTAGCCATCTGAATTCATTTAAGGTCTGTATTTCCCTTAAGAAATCCTCTCTCCAATAACTTTTTCCAGGTCATAACATGTGAAAAGTAAAATTCCTGGAAGTTGTATTCAGGCAGATGAAAGCGGACTTGAAGTCAGCCTGTAGAAGACCAGCCACACACTCTGTAGCAATTTCAGTCAGCAAAGCCAGAGGGCAGCTGGAAGCCCAGGCTCTCTGGAGTGTTCTTCATTCATTTAGCCATTCATTGAACAAAAAGGTATTGAGACCCCACAGGCCTTGTTTTAGGTGCTGCAAATACGGCAGAGGACAAAACAGCCAAGGTCCTGAGGTCTTGGGGAGGTTATATCTATTAGGGGAAACTGGCAGATCAAAAATAAGTAAGTGAGGGGCTGGGGAATGGTTTCTGTGATTTCTTATAGCACCCGAATGGCTTTCTGTGAGTAGAGGACTTGTATTTCTAGAAGTCAGAGCAAGTATTGGTTGACAGAGTTCGGGAAACAGCCTTGTTGAGGCTCCTGAGCCTAGGTCAAGGCCGATGCCTGGGCCTGGCATGCAGCATGACCTGACTGGCAAGGATGGCAATCTTTGTGGACTTGCTTTAGTTTTTCTCTTTTTTAAGATTTCTTGGGCATACCTTTCTTGGGGAAAATGGTGCTGCTAACACTTTACATGCTTGGAAATAGCAGGAAATGGAGATTTCATTTCTGCAAAATAGATCATTCTCTCCTCAACTAGCACATCTCCTCTCAAACTAGCTAGACTGTCACTACTGACGCATTCCAGAGGACACATCCAGTACCAAACACCTCCAAATAGGAGTGTTGTCCTGGGCAGGGATTTCTCTCCCCTTCTCCCCACCACAGGCCTCCTCCCACGTGGCCAATTTAGAGTTGTTCAAAGGCACTATTCTTTTCTCCACTAAGACAGAATCTTGGGGGTTGAATCTGTAGGTGAAGTAAGTGGCAGATTCAAGCTCCTGTGATGCAGTCCACTGAGCATGGGCTTGGAGTGCTACGCTGCCCTAGCTGACTTTCCCTAGTTTCACTCTTTTCTTGCTACTTTGCCTACTGTCTTTCTGTCCATCACAAATCAGACCCAAGCTAAACCCTTTCTTCTTGCCATCCTCTCTCCCTCTCCTTCATCCCTGTCCCTCTCCCGCTTAGGTCTTCCCTCTGGCCTCCAGATCCCAATGTGGAATCCCTGTCTTCATTGTCCTCTGAACTCCAGAGGCTCTGCCCATTGTAATCTTGTGCTGGTTTTTCCTGTGGTTTTGGATACTCAACGTCTTTCCATCTTTCTCAGTTTTATGAGTGCAGTCTACTTCTCTGTTCGCTTCTTTGGAGATCTCCCATGTTTCTTTTTGCTTTTCTTTGCAGAGAATCAGCCCTCCAGCCCTTCCTTTTCTTTCTTTCTTTTTTTTTTTTTTTTTTGAGCTGAAGTCTCGCTCTGTCTCCTAGGCTTGAGTGCAGTGGCATGATCTCGGCTTACTGAAACCTCTGCCTCCTGGGTTCAAATGATTGCCTCAGCCTCCAGAGTAGCTGGGACTACAGGCATGCACCACCAAGCCCGGCTAATTTTTTGTATATTTAGTAGAGTTGGGGTTTTGCCATGTTGGCCAGGCTCGTCTCAAACTCCTGACCTCAAGTGATCGGCCCAGCTTGGCCTCCCAAAGTGCTGGGATTACAGGTGTGAGCCACCGCACCTGGCTAGCCCTCCATTTTCATGCATTCTTTCATACGCATGCTAGGTTCTAGAATACAAAATGGGGATGCATCAAACCAGCCTCTCCCCAGGAAGCTTGGTATAGGGGGAAGAACTGGCCTGAAACTGAGCCAGAGGCCTGCAGAGAGAAGTGAAAATGTTGAGTGTCTGTGGGAACAAAGTGGGGGGATGACCCATTCTGGCTCAGAGAGGCTCCAGGCTCTTCAGGAAGAGAATGGGGAGGAGTATTCTGGGCAGATGGAACAGCATACACAAATCTGGGGAGGTGTCAAAGAACGTGATGTGTTTTTGGAGTTTTGTGGAGTTTAGTGTCACTGATGATGGGGTGTAAACATAAAGAATGATGGGAGATGAGGCTGGAAAGGTAATTTAGGCTGGGTGCAGTGGCTCATGCCTGTAATCCCAACACTTTGGGAGGCCGAGGTGGGAGGATCATTTAAGCTAAGGAGTTTGAGACCAGCCTGGGCCACATAGCAAGACCTCATCTCTACAAAAAATCAAAAAGTTAATGGGGTGTTGCGGCGCACAGCTGTGGTCCAGCTACTTGGGAGGTTGAGGCAGGAGGATTGTTTAAGCCCAAGAGGTCAAGGCTGCAATGAGCCATGATGATTGTACGACTGCACTCCAGCCTGGGCGACACAGCAAGGCACTAAAAAAAAAAAAAAAAAAGAAAAGAAAGAAGGAAGGAAGGAGGGAGGGTGGGAGGGAGGGAGGAAGGAAGGAAGGAAGGAAGGAAGAAATTTAGGATATGACCTCCAAAAGGAAGGAAATTAACATACTATTTCATTTAATCTTTACAACAGCTTCCAGATTTTACTGCCTCCACTTTGCCAGTGAGGAACCTGAGGCTTGGAGAAGTTACATGACAAGTGGAAGGCAGCAGAGGCTGGGAAAAGTAGGGGGAGGGAAGGAGATGAAGAGAATTTGGATAATGGGTACAAAATTACAGTCAGATAAAAGGAATAAGTTCTTGTATTTGGTAGTACGCTAGGAATACTATAGTTAATAATAATATATTGTGTATTTCAAACTAGCTAGAAGAAAATCATTGGAATGTTTCCATCACAAAGAAAAGATAAATGTTTGAGGTGATGGGTCTGGCCCAGTGGTTCATGCCTATAATCCCAGGAGGCCAATATGGGAGGATCGCTTGAGCCCAGGAGTTCAAGACCAGCCTGGGCAACATGGCAAAGCCCTGTCTTTACAAAAAACTTAAAACTTAGCTGGCTGTCGGCCAGGCGTGGTGGCTCATGCCTGCAATCCCAGTACTTTGGGAGGCTGAAGCAGGCCGATTACTTGAGTCCAGGAGTTTGAGACCAGCCAGGGCAATGTGGCGAAACCCCACCTCTACTAAAAATACAAAAAAAATAGCCAGGTGTGGTGGTGCACGCCTGTGGTCCCAGCTGTTTGGGAGGCTGAGGTGGGAGGATCACCTGAGCCTGGGAGGCGGAGGTTGCAGTAAGTCAAGATTGGGCCACTGCCCTCCAGCCTGGGCAACAGAGTGAGACCTTGTCTCAAAAAAAAAAAAAAAAAAAAAAATTAGCAGGGTGTTGTGATGTGCACCTGTGGTCCCAGCTACTCAGGAGGGTGAGGTGGGAGGATCACTTCAGCCCAGTAGGTCGAGGCTGCAGTGAGCTGTGATCATGCCACTGCACTCCAGCCTAGGTGATAGAGTGTGACTCTGTCTCAAAAAAAAAAAATGACGTGATGGATATCTTCATTACCCTAAATTAATCATTATACATTGTATCCATGTATTGAAATATCACATGTACCCCAAAAATATGAACAACTATTACATATCAATAAAAAGAAAACAGTTGCTAAGGGCTTGGGCTCCAGAGTCCTGGGTTTCATTCCTAGTATCTCCACTTACTTGGTGCATTTAGTCCCCTACCTCTTCCTGGACCTAGCTTCCCATGTGCTCAAAGGGAGTGATGATACCAGAGCCTACTTTGTTGTCAGGGGAAGATTGGAAGGATTCAGTTTAAAAGTCCATGGGTAATAAATGTTAGCTTTTAAGTGACAGAGTCAGAATTTACCCCAGATATGCTGAGTTCAAAGCCCTTGTTCTTTTCGTGTATACCCTACTCCCTCCATTGATTGTGAAGGACCTTATGTGCAATGCAAAGGAGAGTCTGGATTTATCCCATAGCAACAGGGAGCACTAAAGTTTTTTAAGATGAGGAGTGATTTGGACTCACCTCATATGTTTGCAAGATCACTGTGTGGAGAGGACCTGGGGGCTAGGGGACCAGGACTAGGGGAAAGGAAAGGAGAGAAAATGGAGAGGCAGGACGGGCATGGTGGCTCACGCCTATAATCCCAGCACCAGCCGAGGCTGGTGGATCATTTGAGGCCAGGAGTTTGAGACCAGCCTGGCCAACACGGTGAAACCCCGTCTCTACTAGAAATCCAAAAATTAGCCAGGCATGGTGGTGGGCACCTGTAATCCCAGGTACTCGGGAGGCTGAGGCAGGAGAATCACTTGAACCCAGGAGGCGGAGGTTGCAGTGAGCCGAGATTGCACCACTGCACTCCAGCCTGGGTGACAGAGCAAGACTCTAATGTTCCCTTCTAATGCTGTGGAAAGAAATCCCAGGGTTCCTGGAGGTCCAGAAACTTCATAATTGACACTGGCTCTAATCTCAGTATACGTAAATTGTGGTCTTTCATATCTTTCTTCTCTCCCAAGCTGAGAGCTTCTTGAGGGCAGGCACAGTATCTGACTGTGGCCCTGGTGATGCACAATGAGTATTTCTCAAATGAATGACAGACTGTCTTCCAGCGTTCCACGCACACACTGTCTCCCCCATTGTTCACTGCCACAGGAAAGCACTCCCCACGATCCCACCATTGCCCAGTGCTTTTGCAAACCCTCCAGCCATCCAAAGTGGGAAAGATTCTCCCACTCTGGCCCGCCTTCTTTTGCATTGACCTTAAGTGATTATGCGGGCACAGTTTATAGCTTGGCCACCAGAGGACTAGTCTCAATGCTCAGGATTTTTGAGAGCAACGTCACAAGGGCTTCATTGACATAGCAGCATTTAGAGGCAGATTATTTGTTAGTTTCAGACTAAATCTGGGGCACCTGTCCATTTTGAGGATCTGGTGCCTTTAAAGTACCACTTGCCCTGCTATATCCGGAAATTTATTGGGAAAATACTATGTATCTTCTTCTAGCGTAAAGACAGAAAAAAAAAAGGGAGGGGGTGCTGATGTTATGATAATCTGCCCCCTGCAGGACTTTTGAGGGAGAATGGGTCCCTGGGTAAGGGCGGCACAAAGACCGCCCTGGGCTTCAGGCTTGCCTAGTTGGGGTGCTCCACTCCAGCCTCAGCCCACCTCTGGTCGCCTGATCCTTCAAGCTGACAAGCTCTGGACTTGGAAGACTGCTTGGGCGGGCCACAAAGCCTTTGACCTCAGCTGCCTCATCAGTAAGACACTCACCAACCACATCTGTCTCACAGAATCATGTCATGGTAAATGAGAAAAAGTGTGTTAAAGTGTGTTGAAAAATGTGGAGTCCTGTGGCAATATAAGACATGTTTATTATACCTCAATCTCACCACTTAGATCACTACCCAGGGTTAGGACGAACACAAACAATAGCAAATCACAATTATAACAGGTTGAAAGTGATTTTGAGCACTTGAAGGAAAATGATAGCAGAAAATAAGTTTTTAATGATTAAATAGAAATTACTCTTTAGATTGTGCAAGATAAATTACTATTACTCAACATAAAATTATAATAAAACTTGTTTCAAAAATCAGAAGAGAAATAATCATTGGGACTTTGAATATCAGCATGTCACCCTATAGCCCTACATTTTTACATTTTTTGTGTGACTGCCTAATTTATTTCAAAACACTTAAAGTAAGTCGCTGGGCGCGGTGGTTCATGCCCGTAATCTCAACACTTTGGGAGGCCGAGACAGATGGATCACCTGAGGTCAGGAGTTCAAGACCAGCCTGGCCAACATGGTGAAACTCTGTCTCTACTAAAAATACAAAAAAAAATTAGCCAGGCGTGGTGGCAGGTGCCTGTAATCCCAGCTACTCGAGAGGCTGAGGCAGGAGAATCGCTTGAACCCAGGAGGTGGAGGTTGCAGTGAGCTGAGATCGCACCACTGCACTCCAGCCTGGGCAACAAAACGAGACTCTGTCTCAAAAAAAAAAAAAAGTAAGTCACATACTGTTTTTCCTGATCTTCACACTAGAATTGGTACATAGTTACTTGGTTTAGATTCTCAAGATAGTACTCTTCATTATCTAACAGACTCTAGATAACCTGAAGGAAGGGAAACACCATCTACGCGTGCGGCCTGCAGACCTACCTGTTGCTGAGAGAGCATCTCTGAACTACTGGCGTACATGGAAGTGTATTAGCAAACCCTCAGAATTTCCAATTAAAAGCCCAGCCTTCACAGGTAAATTGGGATAGGCTGTCCCTCCCTAAAGCCCACACCAACTTTCCCTCTCCTCACCCTAACAGAAGTGGCTTCCATCCAGAGAGCAGAGAGTGCCTGATTTCTGAGGTAGTCTCTGTCATCTCCTTTGATCTTCTGCCCTGCCACAGGCCCTCTCCATGGCTGCTTGCCTGCTGGAACCAACATTCTCCTCCACACTCACTCCTCTGCATTCTGGCTTCATGTGGGCAAGGCGAGGTTTCATTCCACTCCCCTCCTATTCATCAGGGAATGCCACCATTCTTTTGAGTTTCCTCCAACCACCACACACAGAATGTCCCTAAATAATCACTGTCTGATGGGTGCCTGGCAGCATAGTTCAGCCTATCTGAGACATGAGTACAAAGCATTTATGATTATTGATGGATTTTAGCTTCCAGGAGTGTCAAAAGCATCTATTTTGTCTGTGGATCACTGTGTTTGGTTTGATCAATTAGAATCAAATGGGTAAATGAATTTAATGACTTTGGATACATAAGTCAAAATGTCACATGTCCCACTGCCCTTCACTGTTTATAGAAAAAATATAGATTTCCAGCTGGGCACGGTGGCTCATGCCTGTAATCCCAGCATTTTGGGAGGCTGAGGCAGATGGATCACGTGAGGTCAGGAGTTCGAGACCAGCCTGACAACATGGTGAAACCCCGTCTCTACTGAAAATACAAAAATTAGCTGGGTGTGGTGGCACGTGCCTGTAGTCCCAGCTACTTGGGAGGCTGAGGCAGGAGAACCAGTTGAATCTGAGAGACAGAGGTTGCAGTGAGCTGAGATGGCACCACTGAATTCCAGCCTGGGCAACAGAGTGAGACTCCATCTCAAAAAAGAAAAGAAAAAAAAATAGACTTCCATGCCCCACTCCCTACCACACTCCTTAGGGCTACAACTGAAAAGATAAAGAAGGAAGATGTGTCTGGCAAGTGGCAAGGACCATATCCTGGGGGGTCTCTCTAGCATCCTCTGGGGCCCCTGGGTCAGTGAAAGCCCTGCTGGAATCAGATCCCTGGCTTCTGAGAGGTGGCAACACTGCCTGCATGTTCTCTTCCAGGCCTACATGATAAGGCACCTCTGGGGCTCATGGACACACCCCTGTTAGACACAGAAGAGGAGGTGCACTACTGCTTCCTGCCCCTAGACCTGGTGGCCAAATATCCCAGCCTAGTGACTGAAGACAACCTGCTGTGGCTGGCTGAGACGGTGGCCCTCATCGAGTGCGAGTGCAGCGAGTTCCGCTTCATTGGTGATTGCTCTGTCCGGGGTGGGGTGGGGGGCGGGCGGATAGGGCCCATTCACCCCTCCCCATCACATGTCCCACAGAGGCCCAGCTTGGTGCTCAGGGCCTCAGGAGCTTCCCTGGGCAGAGGTAGCGGAAGCATGACAGAGCTTTCCAGGAAGCAAGCAGATTCCAGCATTAGAATCTCACTAGACTCAGGGCTGTTTTATTCCCTATTTGTTTTGGGATGGCCTGGCTGTAAAAGTATCAGGCACTGGAAAGTGCCAGGGACCACAGGAGTTGGTGTGAAGGGCAGGGAGCTCAGCTGGTTGCCAGTCGGCTTCTCTTCTTACTCTGCCCTTATGTATCCAGCTGGTCTTCAGGCCTCAGTTCCTCTCACCATAAAATGAGGAATCCAGATTGTTTCAAAGGATGGTGCTACCTGCTCTTAATGTCAGCAAACTCAGAATAAAAGGGAAGGAGGGTAGATGGTGACAGGTTCCCCCAGAGTCATAGCAGAATTGTCCACTTGAGGTAGTGGCCTAAGGAAGGATGAGATTTTCCACCTTTGACAGAGAGAGCCTCTCTCCCCCTACTGCCCCAGGATGAGCTCTGTTTGGGATGTGAACTGAATGATCTCTTTGACCCCAAGATGCTACTGCTGTCTAGATAGATAGGGCAGTAAACACTCAAGTTACACTAGGAGCCCAAATGTCTGGAACCCCAGTCATTCATATTCATAGTCACCTAGAAAGTTGTCTGTGATGTGCTTCTGTATCTCTAAGTTGATTCACACAGGACATTAGCGTTGGCTCCATCTCTGCCTCCCATACTGCAGTCCAGGCAGGGACAAACTGCAAGTGCCACCCGCCAGCCCAGGCTCGGCCGGGCCCCTCCTCTCTAAGCAGCAAGACAACTCCCTCTTTTGGAATGACCTGCTCTTGGGTCAAGACTCACAGGGTAAGTCTCAGGGCCAGTGTGCCCACCAGGAGGGCCTGGCTTGGGAGCCCCAGGCCAAGCCACGGGAGGCCACACCCACGGCCTCAGACACAGGAAAACAAAGTAATGTGGGGTCTTTCGCCTTGAAAACCACATACTCAAAGCTAATCTAATAAGGTAGGTTGATAAGTTGTTTCAGAACAAGGAGAACCTAGGATAAGTTACAGCACCAGAAACCTGCCAAAACCAGGACCTATAGCTAAACCAGAAATAGCCTCATTAACTCACTGTGTTCCCCTTTGTTTTTCAAGTGAATTTTCTTCGCTCACAGAAGATTTTACTACCGGATAATTTCTCCAACATTGATGTATTAGAAGCAGAAGTGGAAATTCTGGAAATCCCTGCACTCACTGAAGCCGTAAGGTGGTACCGGATGAACATGGGTATGTCGCCAGGAAACCTTGGCCCCCCTTCGACAATCTTGGCTTGACCTGGAAAAGCCAAGAACAATCTTCCCTCCCACAATCACTTCGGGCTTTGGGGGTTAGTGAGAGGACTGGGTCTTCTGGCTGACTCTGAATCCAAGAAGAGGATTCACAGCCTGAAACCCTGTGTGCTGCCCTGCCGGCTCAGCCTTCCCACTGAGGGTGGGGAGTGGGCAACCAGCCAGGGGTGTAGAAAGCCCAGCCCAGCCTGGATCAGGAGGAGCCCAGCCTGAGTGGGGAGCCAGGCTGGAATGTCCTGGGCCTGAAGGCAGGCTTCTCAGGGGCAGGGGAGGTCTGCCCTGCTTGTGAAAGTGGTGGGGACTAAGAGCACCCACCAGCCACTCCCATCCTTCCTCTTCCAGGCACGGTTGGAGGTGTGGGAAATGCTCAGTGCTTCATGCATCTCATCCGCCCCCAAATTCCCTCGTCACCTCACGTGGAAACCCCCGGCTGCTGTGCCTGTTTCTGCCTATTCCTGACGCTTGCTGACCCCTGTCCAGCCTAGGCCTTCGTGCTCCCAGCCCTACCTCATTCCAGCATGTTCTTCTCCTCATGGTTTCCTCAGGGCTGTTCATCATTCCATTTCCCAACTCCACCTCCATGGAAGCTACTGTGCATGTTATAGGGCGCAAGCTACCTGAGCATGGCTTCAGCCGCCATCCCGAGAATGTGTAGAACTGCATTGCACATGGGAAGTTTGGCCTGGACATCACCAGACATTTATCCCATGGCAATCAGGCCTTTCCTTATCTTCAGGCATAGATTTCCCAGCCTTCTCCCAGACAAATAGAAACCCATCCTCTTGGCCAGGCGCTGGTGGCTGATGCCTGTAATCTCAGCATTTTGAGAGGCCAACGCAAGTGGCTCACTTGAGGTCAGGAGTTCGAGACCAGCCTGGTCAACATGGTGAAACCCCATCTCTACTAAAATACAAAAATTAGCCGGGCATGGTGGCACGCACCTGTAATCCCAGCTACTTGGGAAGCTGAGGCAGGAGAATCACTTGAACCCAGGAGGTGGAGGCTGCAGTGAGCCGAGATCATGCCACTGCACTCAAGCCTGGGCAACAGAGTGAGACTCCTTCTCAAAAAAGAAACCCATCCTCTTTGTGGGGAGTGGCATGCTCCAGCAGGTCTCAGGACCCTGTCCCAGGGCCTTATAATCCGCTTAAGATGGTGTGAGTTCAGCCCCTTCCCTCAAAGCCTTCTACTCCTCAGAGAACACAGATCATTGTGAGATGGTAGCGTAGTCCCTGCTCCACAGAGCAATGCAAAGATGGAGGAAGTGTGTTGACAGCCAGGCTCTGGGAGCTGGCAGCACTCCTCAAACACAAAGGGTGGCTTTAGCTTTCTACAAAGCATCACAATAAGGGAAACAGCTGTGGTAACCTTGGAGCTGGACAGAGCTGACCTCAAATCCTAGCCCTGCCCCTGCCTAGCTTTGCAGTTTAGGGCAAGATACTTCATTAGCCTCTCAGGGCAGGTTCTTCAACGTGAAATGATGATAGCACTATCCCCTCTTGCAGGGTTGCTCTGAGGATTGGAGATGATCCACGAACATCCCCCAGCAGTGTGCCCACTGGCACATTGTTGCCACGGGAGCAGGGTCCTGAAGGCTGTGATAACTGTATTCTCTAGACTGTACCCTAGGCCCACTATAGGAGAAAAAGGTCCCATCCATAAACCAGCAACCCAAATACCCACCCTGAAAATAATGCCACACAGTATGTCTCTGGGGGAAATTCTGCCCAGGAGAGCCAGCAACAGGGGCTGTGAATCCAGGAAGCCTGTAACACACATTGAGTTTCCAGGCCATGGTTGCCGTTCTTTACCTTTGGATGGTTACAGAAGAGCTTGGAACTAATGAAGACTCCTGCAGAGGCTAGGGCCAGATGGCTGCTTTCCTGAAACTTAGGAAATTCAGATGCTAGTGATACAGCAAATGAATCCCCCCACTCCCAAGTCACCTCCCAACAAATAGTTATGACTTCTAAGCCTGAGTATACAAAAAAATTATACTAATTTTGAGAAGATCTTGATTTGGACTGTGCAAAGAAATATCCTTCCTCTGAGCCTCCTCGGTACAATGGAGGCAGCAGTAGGAACCGAGCCCCAAAGCCTCCAATCCAGCTATGACCATGGGGGGCCTAGGAGTCACCCCTTTCTCCCTGACACAGGTGGCTGTTCCCGGACCACCTGTTCTCCCCTGAGCCCCGGGAAGGGGGCCCGCACAGCCAGCCTGGAGTCCGTGAAACCGCTCTACACAATGGCCCTGGGTCTGCTGGTCAAGTACCCGGACTCTGCGCTGGGCCAGCTTCGCATCGAGAGCACGCTAGACGGAAGCCGACTGTACATCACAGGGAATGGCGTCCTCTTTCAGCACGTCAAGTGAGGCCCTCCTTAGGGCACACTGAGTCCCATCACCCTTGGCTGTGCCCTTCCCTCTGGGAATAACCTGGGGCCTTTCCCACTAGCCAGAGGTGAAGTGTGTCCTTGGGGCCAGCCCATCATTTTAGCCATTACCATCACCAGCACCGCCACACTACCACCAGGTTACGGCCTCAAAGGAGAGGGCTAGTGCCAAGGTACAAGGGTTGCTAAGGTTCAAAGGCTTCAGACCATTTCCTATTTCTGTCCTCTGCAGTCCATTTCCCTGGTTCTAGCCCTGTGCTAGGTCTGAGGTGACCAGGCCACAGTCAGGGAGCTGGGTACCTCCCTGTGCAGACCCCTCTACAAAGGTCCTCCGCCACTCTTGGGAGGCTCACTGGACACACAGAATGGCCAGAGCCAGGGGTGAGCCCCCTTAGAAGCAGGGCAGGGCAGGCCAGGCCAGGCCAGGCTTCCCAGAGGTGCTGATCCTCAGCCTTTGCCTTATGGGATGAGCTCAGGATGTCCTCATTAGTGCAGGGGCAAGGAATCCAACCCTGTTTTGTAGATGGGCAAACTGAGGTGCAGAACAGCAGAGCAACTCTCTGAGGGTCACAAAACAGACTGGCACCAAAATGGAAGGTAGAAGTGGGTTTTCTGGAGCCCCTGGGAGAGGGTCAGCTGACCCTGAATGCTGTCTTTTCCCAATATTGTTGTTTTGGGCTCTTTTAGCCCATAAAGTCCATATCTTTCAGAGATGTCCACCCTGATGTCACAGAGGGCAAAGACAAATGCCTTGGAAGGGAGGGTTTGGAGAAGGGGGTTGATGTTTAGACCCCAGCCTTTTTCCAAGACCGTGGCAGGCTGCAGCACAGTGACTGAGATGTCTTGGGCAGATGCGTATGAGGCAAGAAGGGAGCGGCTGGGCCCTGGGCTGGCCCTGGAACCGGAAACACGGCCTGGAGACATGAAATTAGTCCATTTAGAGGGCTTTGCTGAAATAAGTCAAGCTCAGCTCCAAAAATGTGACCGGTTGTCCAGGCTTACTCTCCTACAAGGTTAAACAGATTTCCAGTTAAAACAAGGAAACGGGCTGGGCACAGTGGCTCACACCTGTAATCCCAGCACTTTGGGAGGCCAAGGCAAGCAGATCATGAGGTCAAGAGATTGAGACCATCCTGGCCTACATGGTGAAACCCCGTCTCTACTAAAAATACAAAAAATTAGCCGGGCATGGTGGCGGGCGCCTGTAGTCCCAGCTACTCAGGAGGCTGAGGTAGGAGAATGGCATGAACCCTGGAGGCGGAGCTTGCAGTGAGCCGAGATCGCGCCACTGCACTCCAGCCTGGGTGACAGAGTTAGACTCCGTCTCAAAAAAAAAAAGAAACCCCGTCTCTACTAAAAATACAAAAAATTAGCCGGGCGTGGTGGCGGGTGCCTGTAGTTCCAGCTACTTGGGAGGCTGAGGCAGGAGAATTGCTTGAACCTGGGAGGCAAAGGTTGCAGTGAGCCAAGATCGCGTCACTGCACTTCACCCTGGCGACAGAGTGAGACTCCGTCTAAAAAAAAAAATACAAGGAAACGATGTTAATGATGCCTGATTTAAGCCAGTGTTGTGGCAAGGCATCCTAGGCATGGAAAGTTTACAGGCTCGACTCTCTTGGGGTGCAATGCTGATGTTCTTCATAACAGACCTTTCCTCTGGGCAGGAACTGGCTGGGGACTTGCCGGCTGCCCCTGACAGAGACCATTTCCGAGGTATATGAGCTCTGTGCCTTCCTAGACAAAAGGGACATCACCTATGAGCCAATCAAAGTTGCTTTGAAGACTCATCTGGAGCCAAGGACTTTGGCACCCATGGATGTGCTCAGTAAGTGAGTAAGCTTCTAGGTTTGAATTTAGCATCAGGGGAGTATCTGGGAGATTGGAGGGAATAGATGAGGTGGCCAGGACGAGGAACTGTAGATGGAGGAGGAGGGGAAAGCCAGGCCAATATTTTGGATTTTTACAAAAGGGAAACTTTCATATTAAGTGCTCCCTCCTCACCTCCAAGCCCACAATTCGTCTCCAGCAGCAGACAGGGCTGTTACCCAGTCTGGGGCCACGCAGGACCCCCAGGGCAGGCCTGCCTTGACCCTGGGAGCTGACTTGCTGTGCTTCTCACAGCCATGCAGGGAGGAGCCTCCTCTGTTAAACAGAGCTGTCCCTGGGTCCATTTAACAGCCAAAAAATAGGTTCAGAGAAGAAAACTCACTCAAGTTACACAGTGGTCAAGCTGGGGTTTGACTGAGTCCAAAGCTAATGTTGTTTTCACCAGCTGCCTATAACTTCTTATTACCAAAAATTTGGGGGACAAAGTTTAAGCTGTATTACTATCATTTAGCAGCATCCAACATTTATTGAGTACCGGCCATATGCCAGGACAGCAGTAGACACTGGCGGTACAGAAGTAAGCAACACAGACTTAGTCCCTTTCTTCCTGGAGTTCACGGTCTAGTTCTATACATCTTATCTCTTGGTTATATAATCTAGTTATATACCCTTCATTCATTACAGAGCTCATTAGAAACTGCTTCCCAAACATCAGAACAAGGCCTACATATAGTCATCTCCAGGAAAAGGGTTATGGGTTCATCTTTCCAGCATACAGCCCCCATTCTCCAGACATGCCTAGAGGCTTAGTCTCATAAAAGTGACAGGGATTTGATGAGAGTTGGCTCCATGACATTTGCCAAACCACGAACATAAACACACAGAGAGAGATTCCTAGCTTCAGTCTGAGTGGCCACATGAAAAGCTACACACTCAGGACACACCCAACCAGAAACCGGAGGCAGCTGGCATTGTAGGTGGACAGGGTCATCAACCCAGCTTTCCTGAGGGAGGAGGGTCAGGTGAAGAGGGGCAGTGCCCTTTCCCGCCTCACCACCCAGGAAACCTTGCAGCAAGCAAGGTTTATGTCAGGGATTTCTGCTGCTTCTCAGACTAGGCAACACAATATGACTGAGGAAAGATATTAAGACTTAACGTGAAATACACTACTAACCAAAGGGCCCTACCTGCTTTCCCTTCTGGCCATATGATGATGTGTTCTATCTCCTGGATTCCCATAGATGAGTGGACGGCAGAGATCACTGTGTATTCCCCACAACAGATCATCAAAGTGTATGTTGGAAGCCACTGGTACGCAACCACCCTGCAGACACTGCTGAAGGTACTGACGGCCTTGGCCGCCCTGCTCCCCATCTGGCATCACCACCTGAACTGCTCTGGGGGCCATCACCTGGCCCTCACACAGCTTCCAGCACTTGCTTAGAACAAAGGCTTTCCCGCCAGGCGCGGTGGCTCATGCCTGTAATCCCAGCACTTTGGGAGGCTGAGGTGGGCAGATCACGAGATCAGGAGTTCAAGACCAGCCTGACCAACATGGTGAAACCCCGTCTGTACTAAAAATAAAAAAATTAGCCGGGTGTGATGGCACGTGCCTGTAATCCCAGATACTTGGGAGGCTGAGGCACCAGAATTGTTTGAACCCAGGAGATAGAAGTTGCAGTGACCTGAGATCGCGCCACTGCACTCCAACCTGGGTGACGGAGTGTGACTCTGCCTCAAAAAACAAAACAAAACAGAGCGCAAGTGGACCGAGTGGCCTGCTGGGAAGGCCCTCCAGAGTTTGCATAGGGAGGGGGCCAGCTCTGAGGGACCTGGACTGAGAAGGAGGTACGGTGGGCTTCCAAATGCCTTGAGAGGGTGGTCTAGGGGCCATCAAAAGTTGAAGCAGGGATGATGTGCTTCTCCCTGGAAGCTCTGCTCCCCACCGTGGTTCCTTGTGACTGACAAGACAGGGAGATGGAATCTCAAAGCCTCTGCTCTAGTGTAGTTGGAAAAGGGGAGTGAGAGAAGATTGACCTGCCCCTTCGCAAAGACCTAGCCTCTGAGACTGAGTCCGGTGTCCAACCCCCTCCAGTATCCAGAACTGCTGTCCAACCCTCAGAGAGTGTACTGGATCACATATGGACAAACCCTGCTCATCCACGGGGATGGCCAGATGTTCCGACACATTCTCAACTTCCTGAGACTTGGCAAACTGTTTTTACCATCTGAATTTAAGTAAGTGAAGCAAGGACGCAGTAAGATGAAATCACGAAGGCTGACCCCTCCCTTAGCAACAAAGGAGACCTGAGTTGCAGCCTTCAGGGAGGAGGTTATTTTATTTCCATCGTGGGAACTGTTGGCAGCGGCAGTTCCAGGAGCTCATGCCCCCTCCCACACTCTCATCCTAGCTGCCCAGCTGGATATCTCCTTGTTGTTTGCAGGGAATGGCCCCTCTTCTGCCAGGAGGTGGAGGAATACCACATTCCATCCCTCTCAGAAGCCCTTGCACAATGTGAAGCATACAAGTAAGGAAACTTTATCACGACTCTATGTTTAGAATTTGGTCCTTTAAATTCCTCTCGAAATCCTGTCCTAAGTCCTATTCCTAGAGGATCCTGATCTCCTTGGGTTTGAGGGAGTGAAGCAGGCCCAGGATTGGCCAGTGACCTAGGCAAAACCCTTTAAGAGCCCCTTCTTCCCTGCTGTCTAGCATTAACTCCCAGCCAAAGAGCAGATCTGACCAACTGGCCAATGGCCTGATAGAAGTCTCTACTCACTAACCAACCCCTCTTGGTTTCTGCAGGTCATGGACTCAGGAGAAAGAATCTGAAAATGAAGAAGCTTTTTCCATCAGGAGGCTGCATGTGGTGACAGAAGGGCCAGGGTCACTGGTGGAGTTCAGTAGAGACACTAAAGAAGTAAGCACCAGCCTCCTCTGGTTGGTGTTGTCCTCAAAAACCACTACCACCAGGCTCAGGGTGGATGGGGGTAGGCTCAGCTACTGGTGGGTGCAGCAAAATGAAAGAGCAGGGCCTACATGGGTTCCTAGGACAGGACCTGGCTTCTGAACCGTGAAGGAGGCACAGGAACTTACTGGCCACTTGTGGCCTGCGATGCTGATTGTATCTCCTGTTGGAATGACAGGCCACTGGGCTGGCACCATCCCCACTCAGCCTGAGCAAAGCTCAAATGGGTGACCCCTGTCAGGGATGGGATTGTTCGAGGAGAGCAAGTGAAGTCTTGGAGGCCCAGCTTATTAGATCTTGGGCAAGGCGTTGATGTCCATGCCCAACATATCCAGAGTTACTGTGCCCTTCCCTCCCCAGACCACAGCCTACATGCCTGTGGACTTCGAAGACTGCAGTGACAGGACTCCATGGAACAAGGCTAAGGGAAACCTGGTCAGGTCCAACCAGATGGATGAGGCTGAGCAGTACACTCGGCCCATCCAGGTGTCCCTATGCCGAAATGCCAAGAGGGCTGGCAACCCTAGCACATACTCACACTGCCGTGGCTTGTGTACCAATCCTGGACACTGGGGGAGCCACCCTGAGAGCCCCCCAAAGAAGAAATGCACCACAATCAACCTCACACAGAAATCTGAAACCAAAGACCCTCCCGCCACTCCCATGCAAAAACTCATCTCCCTGGTGAGAGAATGGGACATGGTCAATTGCAAACAGTGGGAATTCCAGCCACTGACAGCCACACGGAGCAGCCCCTTGGAGGAGGCCACCCTGCAGCTCCCCTTGGGAAGCGAGGCTGCTTCCCAGCCCAGCACCTCAGCTGCCTGGAAAGCCCATTCCACAGCCTCAGAGAAGGATCCAGGACCACAGGCAGGGGCTGGAGCTGGAGCGAAAGACAAGGGGCCAGAGCCAACCTTCAAGCCATACTTACCCCCAAAAAGAGCCGGCACCCTGAAGGACTGGAGCAAGCAGAGGACCAAGGAGAGAGGTGAGTCCTGTCCCCCTTTGATCTAAGTCTTATTCACAACAGAGAAGGCAAACTCTTTGGCCAAGATGGCAGAGCAAGTTAGTGAAAAAGGAGGACTAGACCCCCCCGCTCACCAATGCCATCTCTGTGCCAGGCAGCAGACACAGAAATGACTGGCACATTGGCATGGCTGGAGGGGCCAGGAGAACACACACGGCGAAGGGATGAGTGCTGTGGGAAGGAGGTGCCTATGAAGCAGGAGCACAAAAGAGGCTGAGGGCTGGGGAGTCAGCAGGGGAAGGAAGGAGAAGTCCAGGATGTTTGGAAGTGCAGGGCATGGGTCTAGCTGGAGGCCAGGCTTCACATGCAGACGTGATAAAAGATGAGGCTGAAGACAGAAGTCATAAGGACAGGCCTTGTGGGCCAGCTTCAGGACGTGGTACTCCATTCTGACCAGGATGGGAGTGAGCAGCGTCTGAAGGATTTTAGACAAGAGCACGGGGTCAGGTGTGCCCATCAGAAAGTTTGCTCCAGGAGCAGAGGAAATGCAGCAGGAGCTAGGTATTCGAAGCCACTTGGAGTTCTTTCTAGGCTAGGGGAAGCAGGCTAGGCAGGTAGTGGAGGGAAGGAGGGATGGGCCAAGGAGAAGCCAGGTTTCTAGCCTGTGGGACTGCAAGGGGGTGGATAGGCCCTTACTGAGGTGTGGGTAAGAGAAAGAGCAGAGCTTGGGGAAGGGCACATACTGAGTGTGAAATGCCGAGGGACATCCAGGTGGAGAAGCCCGGGAGACAGCAGGGGCTACAGGGACTGAACTGGAGAGAGAGCGTGTGTAGCCAGCTAAGGGAAGGTGGCCAGGGAACTGTGCTGAAAATCGCTGTGCCAGGCTGCTGCCTCTGCTCCCTCAAAGCCCTGCCTGCAGTATTGTCACCTTCCCTATTAGTGGCTCCAGCTCTGCTTGGAGGGGCCTTCTTGGACTCTTGCCTGTGAGCCCTAAGTTGGTCTGTCAAGCTTGGGATGACAAATGTCCACTCTTTGGACATGCATCAAAGGCTGGCCCCAAAAGTTCTCAACTTAAAATTTTATAAAGATTTCCAGCCCTCAGCCCCATTTGATACGTCTTAGTTCAACAGAGGAATCTGGAGTTTCTTCGAGTTCCAAAATGTTCAGGATTTGGCTTGCAGTGATGCCAGGGCAATGAAGAGAGGAGTGGCCAGGACAGGCCCCTGCCAGCCCAGGGTGTCACTTCTGAGAAACTAGAGGTGGCAGCTGTTGCAAGGCTGGGGTGACTTGATTGTACTGGCCTGTCACCAGAGGTCCCCTTCCTGCTTGGGCTCTGAGGTGGCTTAAGGAGAGCCCCTGCTTATGTAGATTTGATGGCAATTGAAGAAAAGAATTTTAAAAGCCTGTGCGTGTGGCTCACGCCTGTAATCCCAGCACTTTGGGAGGCTGAGGTGGGTGGATCACCTAAGGTCAGGAGTTCGAGACCAGCCTGGTGAAACCCCATCTCTACCAAAAATACAAAAATTAGCCGGGCGTGGTGGCAGGTGCCTGTAATCCCAGCTACTCAGGAGGCTGAGGCAGGAGAATCGCTGGAACCTGGGAGGCAGAGGTTGCAGTGAGCCAAGATTGTGCCATTGCACTCCAGCCTGGGCAACAAGAGCAAAACTCTATCTTGAAAAAAAAAAAAATTTTTTTTTAAAGGAGAGCCCCCTCCCTATGTTGTTTTCACAGAAAGCCCTGCCCCTGAGCAGCCTCTGCCCGAGGCCAGTGAGGTGGACAGCCTAGGGGTTATCCTCAAAGTGACTCACCCCCCCGTGGTGGGCAGCGATGGCTTCTGCACGTTCTTTGAGGACAGCATCATCTATACCACGGAGATGGACAACCTCAGGCACACACCACCCACAGCCAGTCCCCAGCCCCAAGGTGAGGCTCTGGAGCCAGGCCGAGCCCTGCGCCTCCTCGTGAGGATGCCTGAGCCCCCTCCCAGGGTACTTCAGGCAGAGACAGTGGCCCCTGGGGGCCCTACCCCTCTCCCCCTCCTCACACTGTCTCTAAGGCCCTAGCTATTGACAGATGTGGCCACATCCACTTTCCCTCCTCCACAGAAGTGACTTTCCTGAGTTTCTCTCTGTCCTGGGAAGAGATGTTTTATGCACAGAAATGTCACTGCTTCCTGGCTGACATCATCATGGATTCCATCAGGCAAAAGGACCCCAAAGCCATCACAGCCAAGGTGGTCTCCCTGGCCAATCGGCTGTGGGTATGTGTGACAGGCCTCAGGCCCTGGGGCACCCTGTACCTTCTCCACCTCTTCCCCTGCCCCACAATAAGTGGTGCAAGGCAAGAGGAAGTAAGCCAAGATGGGGTTGAGGAGAAGGCCAGGGCCAGAAGAGTGGTGGGACAGGGAGGCAAGCAGAGCAGTTGCACCTGGACTGAGCCTCGGCCAAGAGGCAGATTTGCAGTGACAGTGCCCGCCCCCTACCCCTGTGGCTCTGTGGGCCCAGAGAAGTCCCTGCTCTGCATCTCACTCTGAGGGGCTAGGAGCTGCCCTAGCGCTGCCTGACTGTGGGCTCTCCTGGCAGACCCTGCACATCAGCCCCAAGCAGTTTGTGGTAGATTTGCTGGCCATCACCGGCTTCAAGGACGACCGGCACACCCAGGAGCGCCTGTACAGCTGGGTGGAGGTGAGGGCCACTTGCAATCCCTGGGAATCCACCGACCCTGTGGATGCCTCAGATGGACGTGTGTCTTGCTGCACCAGGGCTGGGCCAGCACTGCCCAGAAGGCTAGACAGGCAGCTTAGGCCACTGCTCCCAGGGAGGGAGAAACTGCATGAAATTAACCAATCCAGAGTAGTCCAAAAGCAGTATTCAGGCCACTGGTTTTTATAGTTTTCCTCCAATGATACCAACTGTGCCTTCATCACTAACAACCCTGGCCACACTTAGGGACACATATCATATGAGCCCAAGCTTTGACTCATATGGGAGTGAGGCCTTTTCAACCAGTGATACCAGCTTCACCTATCTGGCCACGATGTCACCAATTGTGTACATTCCTTTCATTTCTAAACTACTTTTAAGCATTCTTAGGCCGGGCGCGGTGGCTCACGCCTGTAATCCCAGCACTTTGGGAGGCCGAGGCGGGTGGATCATGAGGTCAGGAGATCGAGACCATCCTGGCTAACACAGTGAAACCCCGTCTCTACTGAAAACACAAAAAAATTAGCCAGGCGTGGTGGTGGGCGCCTGTAGTCCCAGCTACTCAGGAGGCTGAGGCAGGAGAATGGCGTGAACCCGGGAGGCGGAGCTTGTAGTGAGCCGAGATCGTGCCACTGCACTCCAGCCTGGGTGACAGAGCGAGACTCCGTCTCAAAAAAAAAAAAAAAAAAGAAAAGAAAAAGAAAATATTCAGTAAGGGCAAAGGAATGATCAAGGGTTTTTTTCTTTTTCCTTTTCTGATTCCTTAATCTAATTTTAACATTGAGGCCGAAACGATTTAGGCAGTTTCTCATTGATCTGACACTTCTATAATCAAGAGCTTTATTATAACACCTTTCACCACAAGCCCTCTAGTACCCAGTTACCATTAGGCATCTGGCTCATATGTGGTTTGTAAAGGTGAAGTCAGCATGTATGGCTAAAAAGCAGAAAACCAGTAGCAGGAAACATATTTTTGAACCTCCAGTCTTTCTGCTTTGTTCCCTGATAGCCATTTCTAGCCCCACCCTGTGAGATGCCCTGGGGCAGAGCTGGGCCCTAGAGCATCAAAAGTCCCCAATAGCCGGGCTTGCCCTGTCCCTGCCCCAATGGGAGAACCCCACCCACATGGAGCTAGAGTAGACAACTGGCCAGGAAATCAGGGATAAGACTGGCCTTTCCTTCCAGCTTACACTGCCCTTCGCCAGGAAATATGGCCGCTGCATGGACCTGCTCATCCAGAGGGGCCTGTCTAGGTCTGTCTCGTACTCCATCCTGGGAAAGTACCTACAAGAGGACTAGGGTGCCCAGAGATGCAGCCCCTCATGCCCCACCCGCCAAGTCTCATTTTAATTGGAGATAGCCCCAGAATGCATGTGCCCATCAGAGGGTACATATCAGTCTATTTTTTATTATAAACAAATAAAAGATTAAATCACACATCAAAGACCTAGACTCCTTCTCTGAGACACCAAAGGCCTAACAACCGGTAAGATAATTTTAGACAATTCTATTGAAAGTTATTCAAAAGGCATCAAGTCAAAATAACGAAACTGCCCCAGTAAAAAGGGGCTGGGCCTGGGGGCCAGGAAAGGCAAGCATGAGGGCCCAGTTGAGGTGGACCTGTCCCTATGGTAACTGAGCTCGGCTTTAAGGCCAGGCATTGGGGATCAGCTGCTAGGAGCCCACCTGTGTTCTTCCTGAGGGGTGGGGGCACCCTAGTCACTGCCCAGAGGCACATGGTCCCCCACCAGCCTACAGCATGGAAACACCCAATGTCTGCTCTAGCCTATTCTTAACCCACAACTGGGATGGGAGCTGGGGACGGGAGAAGGGGTCATGGGGCCAAGAGCCTATTCAGGCTCTACAACCAGACTCCCCTAGAGAGGCCCCGTGCCAGTTAGTCCAATGGCCACACACATCAGAAAGGGTAGTCAACAGCGTTGCACACGTAGGTTGGAGGTAGCCCAGGTGTCAGCCACACCCTGGTCACAGCAGATCCAGAGAGGCAATGTTCCTTGGAGCTGCAGGCTGCTGGATCTACTGCTCGTCCAGTCCCGGGCTCAGACCTGCAGGGCCAGGCCAGGCATGAATGCCTGCTTCCCTGACTCTGGACCCAGGGGGTGTCTGGGGAATGGCTCTGGCCCACCCACCCCAAGCTCTACCCAAAGTAAAGGCCTAGCCTGGGCTGGGGAGGGGCTGGTCACAGTCACAGGCTCAGCTTGGGCTGGGGAAGGGCTGGTGGGTATAGGGCAAATGGCACTCACACAGGGTAAGTCCTCGAGGCCCCTACCCAGGGCCTGCCCTGACACACAGCTGCTGTCAGAGCCACTGGAGCCACTGGCTGATGGGCATTGGGACGAGACCTCTGAGTCCTCAGCAGCTAGGGAGGGAGACTGGGTGAACTGTCAGCACGGGAAGCCCCAGACCCCAAGCCATGCCCTCCTGCCTCTGGCTAGGCCCAGACATACTCAAAGAGGGCTGGCCGCCCAGCTCTGCCTCAGCCTCCAGTGCTGCTTCCTCTGGGAAGTTGGGATACAGGGGACAGCGGAGACCCAGAAGAGCTGGGTCTCTGTACAGGTGCAGGTTGAGGGACCCCAGAACAGAGCAAGAGGCAGGGTCTCCAGGAAGGGAGTTCGAGGCCCCCAGGTAGAGGCTGTCATGGTCAAACGGGGCTACGGCAATGGACGCCCGAGAGCGAACTTCTGCATAAGAGAGAGGGTCAGGTTGGGACAGGCCAGAGCCTAGCCTGGCCCCAGATCCCAAGGAAAGTGCGGGCCAGCACTAATGGAGGGCCACAGTGCTTCCCGCACAGCTTTCCTACTCCTACCCCGACACCCTGTAGCCTGCCTGCTACCTCGGCACTTCAGGACATAGTTGACGGTGCGGTCGTTGATGGCTTCCTCGCTGGAAGCAATGTCTCGGAAGGCCTTGTTCCCCACACCCATGGACACCATCTCAGCCATGCGCACCTCTGGGTGGAGAGTGGACATAAGTGGGATGCTTCTGGACATAAGCCTGTCCTTGGGCCTCTACCACCCCCCAGATAAGTCTTTCCTGTACACCTCCATCCAGCACATTAACTGTCCTGTGAGCTGAGCCTTTCTAGTGCCAGGTGCTCTCCTCCAAACAATCCTGTGGGACAGGTGCCATATTCCCCTTTTAAAGATGAGGCCCCTGGCTGGGCGCAGTGGCTTCCCAACACTTTGGGAGGCCGAGGTAGGATTCTTTGAGCCCAGGAGTTCAAGACCAGTCTGGGCAATATAATGAGACCTCTATGAAAAAATTTTACAAATTAGGCATGGTGGCACATGCCTGTAGTCTCAGCTACTTGGGAGGCTTAGGTGGGAAGAATGCTTGAGCTCAGGAGGCAGAGGCTACAATGAGCAAAGATCATGCCACTGCACGCCATCCTGGGCGACAGAGCGAGACCCTGTCTCCAAAAATAAAGAGAGAGAGAGCCATGATGCCCCTTATATTCAGAGAAGTTCACGTTGTGTCCAAAGTCAGAGGCAGTGACAGCAAGGCTGCCTGGCTTTGAATTCCTTTCTCCTGCACTGGTGGCTGTCGCTGGGCCTTCTCCCCACTTCCCGAGCTTTTCCCAGGTCTCTGGGCTCCTGTGGGTCAATGTAAGCTCTCCAGTGAGGGGAGTGTGGCGTGAAGGAGGGGCATGGACCCACCCTTGTTGTGGACGGCCTGCCTCCAAAGCAGGTGGGAGATGTCAGCTGTCCAGGCCTGCTTGATAGCCAGGCTGGAGGCCTGCAGCACAAAGGTGTCCCTGGCCTTGCGGCGGCGGAACCAGATCTCGAAGCGCAGGTTGCTGTTCCCACAGCACTCAGTGAGACCAAGGTCTGCCATCTGTGGCCAGCGGGGAGAGAGGGGCTTGGTAAGGCATGGGGCGGGAAAACAAGTGGTGGGGCCTGGGGTGGGCAGGTCTACCTTGAAGGAGCGCTTGTAGGCAAATGTGTCAACCCCTGTGGGCCCATGGCGAGGCTTGCTGAAGAGCAGCAGCTCCTCAAAAAGGAAGATGCGGCGCACGGACTTGTGGCGCCCAGTGCGCACCACAAACTCATCCTGTCGCACCAGCTGCCCCTGTTCCTTGAGGTTAACCTGCAGAGTTGGGGGCTAGTGGGTGGCCGGCCTCTTCTGCCTTCTTCTTCACACCCACTGCCCTTGCCCTGGGATGACTCACATCACAGCCCTGGATGGCGTCCATGGCCAGCAGGTCGTTTCCGTGCCGCAGCTGGAAGTGCACAAGGCTCTGGGCCTCCCGCAGCGCACTGAGCTCCTGCGTGGGGCCCCCGCAGGCCCGTGCCAGCTCCTGCAGCAGCAGTGCGTACTTGCCCATGCGCTGGATGGGCTTTAGCAGGTAGGAGGCCAGGTCCAGGTGGTCCCCCAGTGCTTGCTGCTTGTCCTGTGGGCGGATGGGAGGCCACTGAGTTGTTTGGGGGCACTCCCCGCATCCCCTACTCCTCCTAATCTCAGGTTCACTTACCTTGAAGAAGGTGTGCCCATAGCTTGACATCAGGGCATCGGAGCGAGGCTTATTCTTGCTGTAGAGCGCGTACATCCCAAACTGCACCCTCTACAAGGACATGTTGCTCAGCCCCAGTGCAAAGGGGCCAGCTCCCTAAGGCTGGCACAGGCTAGACCACCCTCAGCTTGAGAGGACCAAAATGCCAGTAGATGCCTCTTAGGGAGGCCTCCCCTACAGACCCAGTCTTCCCTGCTTTGAACAAGGGGTGATTTGGCAAGAACAGTACTGGGCAAAGGGGGTGTGCCCACAGGCCCCCAAGGAAGAAGCCCCTTGCCCTCAGACTGAGCTCCTGCCTTCAGCTCTGCTCCTCCCACGGCTCTAAGAGCTCACCTCACCTGGGACTGTCCTGCTCACTACACTCAGCCACCTCCTTGGCAGGCCCCCTTTCCTCCACACGACCTTGCACTTGCTCTTTCCTCTGGGTGGGACACTCACTCCAGCCCCTCCCCTATTCCTCAGCTTAAACATCAGCCTCTCAAAGACTTCCTCTTGTACCAGGTGTCCTGGCACCGCACTCAGGCCCTCTAAAGTGGAGCCCCTGCCCCGCCAGTAATTCACAAGCATCTATCCTGCTTATTTTCCTCCTAGCCCCAACTATAATCTACAAGTATCGTTCTTGCTTCTATGTCTCCTCTACTGGACTAAGAGCACCCTCAGGTGCAGGAGCCTGCCAGTCTTGCTCATAGCTATACTCATAGCACAGGGACTGGCACCAAGCATGTGCCCAGCAGCAACTTCGGGAGTGTGGCAGAACGAGCTGATACCACATGGCCTGTCGGGCTTACATGGCGCAGGAAGGCATAGGCCACTCGTGGTGGGTGCCGGGTGCAAGCCTCCAGCTCACGCAGGAAGAAGTGGCAGTGGAAGTCCCGCAGCTTCTCCAGGTTGCCAAAGAGGTGGGCACGCTGGCCGCGGAGGCCCTGGGGCACATCGGGGCGATCCAGCTCGGGGAAATAGTTCTCCATAGTGTACTCTAGAGCCCGGACATACTCCCGCTCCGTGGCCACCATCTCTGCCAGCACCAGCTGTAGCCTACCAGGTATGGGGAGTCAGGACCCAAGACATCTCTCCTTTACTGCCCTCCCCGCCCTGCCTACTGCCCATACCTGTTGAGGCTCCTGGGGTCAGAGCTGCCTGGTGGAGGCACAGTAGGGGATGCCTGGGGAAGGGCACCTCCTCCAGCCTCTGGTCTGCGGCAGGCAGCAATAGTGGCCGCATGGTGGCAGTGGCAGGCAGGTTCACTGAGACTCTGCCCCAGATTCCGATCGAAGCTGTAGGCCTTCCTCAGGGGAGGGTGGGCAGGTGCAGCGGGGACCTGGCTGACACACAGGCTAGCTGTGCTGCCCACCGGTGGTAGCTTCAGTGAAGCCTCAAGCTTTTGGTCCAGGGCCAGCCAGGTGTCCTGGCACCGCGCCCAGGCCCAGCGGCACTCCTGGCGGATGGCCTCTGAGCCCAGCCCCGTGGCCAGAGCCCACATCTTTCGGAAGTGAGCAGGAGGCAAGTCAGGGTGCCTGGTCCAGTGCAGCTGCAGCTGCTGCAACACAACCCCCGGGCGTTCCTGCTCCAGCTCTGCCAACACTCGCTGCCCCTCCTCAGCCCACGTCAAGGCCTGCAACACCAGGGCCGGACAAGCATTAGAGGAAGATCCTACCAAGCCTGCTGGGCACTCTGCTCCTCTACCCACTCCCCATCCCCACAGGATGCTGTCCAGGACACAGCCCCAGTGACTGGGTTTTAGGATCAAACTGAAGACCAGGGAAGAGAACAGGCAGCATGACCAAGAAAAGCTCAGGCTCTGCTGAAGCTGGGGCTGCCATCCCTCCGGCCTCATGGATCACTTGGAGCTGGGGAGCCTCTCACCCACCTCCCTGAAGAGCTGAAACAGCCTCTCAGCATCCGCCAGCCGCTGGCACCGCTGGGCCAAAGCCCTAGAGAATTCAGTCAGCTGGGCTCGCAGGGCCAGAAAGCGTGCCCCAGGGGGGCCCAGTTCAGCCGCCTCCCAGCCAATCAGCGGCTGCAGAAACTTCTCCCCTTGCCTGACCTGTTCCTGCAGAGACAGAGACTAGGCTCAGCCAGCCCAGGCCTGGCGGTCCAGCCCCCAGACCCAGATACTTCCTGCTGACATATCGACATGTCCCCATCAAGTCTGTCCTGTGGTGGAACATCTACCCGTATCTCCCACTCCCCACCCACATCCACTCCCCTTCTCCACAGCCAAAGTTCCTAGAGGAATCATCTGTCCTCACCGTCCCGTCTCGCCCTCCGCGCCAGCCCTCTCCAGCTCCACTCTGCCCCGTCCCCAGCGCTTCTCAGGCCTCACTGACTCCAACTCTCAGCGTCATTCAGCCCACTCTCTACTGGGCTCCCCCAGCTCCTGCCCACGCTCCTGATTCTCCTCACTCTTCTCTGGTGGCTCGTCCTGCTCCCCTTCCCTCACCTAGGCCATTAAACACTGGGGATCCTGAGGACAGTGCACTCGCTCTCCCAGGCACTCGTGTGACCAACTTCAAACGTCATCCAAACACCTGGCCCACCAAGTGATCCTCTCCAGCTAGACCTCTCCTCTGAGCTCCAGGCCCAAGACCCAAGGGCCCTCCTCTCATCCCTCACAGCCATCTCGAGCATGCCCAAGACCGGACTCTTGAATGCCCTTCCCCCAAGATGACCTCATCTCCTAGTCTCTCAGGGAACAGCACCCATTCATCCTTGCAACATCCCTGTCCCTTACCCTCCCACATGGGTACATAGCAAATCCCATCAACTTCTCCAACCCGTCTCCCCTGCCACTATCCTGGCCAGAGGAGGCACTATTTCCCACCTAGACTACTGCAATTGCCTCTTCACTGCACTCCCTATGCCCATCCTCCAAGTCACTGTCTACTTGGAAACGAAGGCAATCTTCCTAGAATATGGATCTGATTACGTGGCCTTCCTGATTAAACTCCACACTGACTGCTACAGGGCCCAGTGATGTGGCCACTGACCAGGCTTGTCCCACCGCAACTCCCCCAACTCTTTCTTCCTCTCTGCTCTGCATTTCAACCTCACTGGCCTTATGATTCCTCAGGCACACCGTCCTCCATCCTGCCACAGGACCTTTGCACATGCTATCTTCCAAGCCTGGAATGTGCCCCCATCCTCAACCCTCTTCTGCCTGGTTGACCTCAACTTATCTTTCAACTCTCAGCTCAAAAATCACCCAAAAAAAGCTTGCCTGACACTCCTGCTGGGTAAAGTCTTGGTTATACCCTCAGGCAGAATCACCTGCACTGATTCTCTCCAGAGATCTTGCCTGGGTTTACAGGCACATATATGACTGTGATTAATTACAACTGATATCTTCTATGGGACTATAAGGTCTAAGAAAGCAAAGGATTGAATTGCTTTCACACAGTTCTGCATTCCTAGTTCCTGGCATTGCATCCCAATACCCGTGGCATGAACAAGTGACCACATATACCTGGGCAACCTGGTACAGCTCCTGAAAAGAGCCTTGGGCCTGGAGCAGCATGTCCAGCGAGGGCTCCCCAGCCTCCTCCAGTGCTGGCCAGCCCACCTGCTGCAGCCACACTTCAATCTGGAGGAGCACAAGCAGGGAAAAGTGAAGAGAGCTGCTACGGATTGGGGGCTCACGTCTGAGATCGGGGCAGGGCCCACTCTGGGCAAGTAGTTCCGACCTGGTGCAGTCCGCTTTCTCGGGCCTCCAGTGTTTGGACCAACTCTAGGGCCTGTATTCGCTGGTTGCTCTGCAGGGTCAGTTGGTGCAGCAATCCATCCACCCGGTCATATAGCTCGTCAGCCTTGTCCATTGCCGTCCTGGTGTAGGGTACACCATCTGAGACCCCCTGCCTTGCACCACTCCACCCTGTCCTGGCACCACAGTCCTGCCAGGTTCTGAGCTAGCCAGATGAGTCCTGGCATAGAATATGGTGGGCTGGGGCAAGATCTGGGGGCCGGGCTTGCACTCACCTGTAGTCTGGGCTCAGGGTCACCTCTGGGACCTCTTGCTTCAGCCATGTCAGCTCCCGGCCCCCCTGGCATTGTAGCCATGCCAGCCATGGCGAGTCTAGCACCTGCTGCATCAGGACCTCTGTCTGCTGTAGCAGCTGACCGACCTCCTGTGATTGAGGGCAATAAGCTGTGGAGGTGGCCGTGGGAGAGAAGGAGGGAGACAGGGAGCATTCATGGAGGGACTGGGAGGGGACACTCACCCCAGGCTCCATGGGCTGGGGCACAGCCTTCACACTTTCGATGGCCCCCTGGAGCAGGGCACAAGCTGCCTGGCAGTTCTGTAGTAGAGCTTCCAGCCGCTGTAAGCAGGGGCAGGCATGACCGGAGCAGCATGCAGTGTTGGTCCTGGGCTTCCTGGGTTCCAGGCCACTGCAGCCAGCTTTGTCTGGTTCAAGCCAGCCCCAGAGAGGCTCCTCCATGATCCCAAGTTGCCTATATGACTGCCCCCATGCCCCACCCAGTGTACTGACCCTTCGGAAATCCAGCCAGGCCTGGTGGCAGTAAGGCAGGCCTCCTCCTAGCGAAGTGGGCAGCCCCGCCGTTGGGATGTGGGTCAGCAGGCTCTGAGAGGGCAACTGCTCCAGCTACAGGAGAAGAAGGTGTTGTGACCCAGGCCTGGGGGGAGGCACCCCACCTCTACCCCTAGCCAACTGGGCTTAGTACCTGCAGCCCGGAAGGCACTTCCTTCAGCAGCGTGCTTCCCACTAGCAGCACCTGGTACACGGCCCCTGGGGCTGCTTCCTGCAAGGAACCTGAGCTCAGCCCTATCCCCAACTCTACAGAAAAGGGCATGGTGGCTCACGCCTGTAATTGCGGCACTCTGGGAGGCGAGGCGGGAGGATCACCTGAGTTCAGGAGTTCAAGATCAGCCTGGCCAACACATGGTGAAACCCCCTCTCTACTAAAAAGTACAAAAATAAGCTGGGCATGGTGGCAGGTGCCTGTAATCTCAGCTAATTGGGAGGCTGAGGCAGGAGGATCACTTGAATCGGGGAGATAGAGTTTGCAGTGAGCCAAGATTGCGCCACTGCACTCCAGCCTGGGCGACAGAGGCAAGACTCCGTCTCAAAAAAAAAAAAAAAAAAAAAAGAAAAGAAAAAGAAAAGGAATGAGGGGAGCTACAATCCTGTACTCACTTGTAGTTGGCTGAGCCCAGAGAAGAGGGAGGAACTTGGGGCACAAATTCGGGCATCAACTAGCACTGTCAGTCCCAGTGCCTGTACTTCGGGCCTAAAGGGGTGAGCTTCAGTTCAGTACCTGACTCCCAGTCCTCACAGCTGGCTCAGGCTCAGTCTCCCAACCCTCTCCCTCAAACCTGGGGATGCTTCGCAGGTACAGCAGGAGGCGGATGAGTTCCTGGCTGCTGCACTCAGACTGAAGCCAGGCTGGGCTGTGGGCACACAGAAGCAGCACTGCCCGGCCTTGGACATCCCGAGTCCCTGTGGGGAGGAAGCAGTGAACTCCTGCCGTATTGGGCCACTCCACCTCCACCGCCTCTAGGCCCACCTGGCTACCTGGCAAGGTGGCCATACCACTGGCCAGCAGCTCCCAACAGAGGTCTTGGGCCAGGAGGCAGTCAGCAGGCTTAGGGAGGCCGGATCCACTGGGGGCTTGGGAAGGGAAATGACTTGGGTCTGCCTTGGACCACCTATCCAGAGACCCCTACTTGGACCCGGGCTTCAGCCTGAGTAGGGTCAGAGACCTCCAAAGTCTTGACACTCATCTCTCCAGGCATCCCCATTCCCTTCCCAGACTTCCCTAGCCCAGCCTTCCTTACCTGCCTCCAGCAGCTTTGATGATATCTCTGATAAAGGGTCTCCAAGGCCCACAGGGTCGCTGTCCAATGCCCCAGGGCTCAAGCCAGATGGCATCGCCCTGCTTGGACCTGGGTCCCCTACCAACCCTACCCCTGGGGTGTCACTCTCACCCTGTGCCAAGCTGAGGTGGGAGGACATGGGGCATAGGAGACTCTCCACTCCAGAGGGGCCTGGCCCTTCTGACAGGACTGAGGAGCTTTCTACTGTGCCCCTCTGGGCATCACCCGACTCATCTGCAGCTGGGGGTAACTGGAGTTTCCTGGACAAGGGGCTGCCCTGTAGCTCCTCATCCTGGGTGGCCCCGGCTGGTGGTCTTGGAGGACCTGGGTCCTTAACGTGCATCTGGGAAGCAGGTTCCTCCTCTTCCCAGGCATCCCTGAAACTGCACACAGCAAATCTCCAGTCGGTGGCATGGCCCTGAGAGTCTGGGGACTCATCCCCATTCTCCAGGGGCCTTTCCATCACGCCCTCCTAAAGGTGGGCCTGCTCGGGGCCAGTGGGAGAGGGCTGGGTCTCAGTGTGAACCGCGCTGAAGACAGTCGAGTGGGACTCAGTGGGCAATGCAGGCGAAGGGCATGGGCCGCAGGAGGTGCCAGTCTTAGTGCCAGGGCACAGGAACTGCAATTGAGGCCTGGGAAGAGGGAATAACGTTAAGGGTGTCCCTCTGTCCAGGTCCCCCGTCGGACGCCCGTGGGCCTCTGCTCCGTGCGCGCCCACCCTCAGCGTCCTCACGGCCACGCTCTGCAGGCTCATGCCCGTGGGGGCGGCCCCGCCATGGCACCACGATGCCTCGCGTTCGCTCTCCTGCCGGCACCCCCAGGCCCTGGCCTTGTTGCAGGGCCTGCCGCGCGCCACCCCGTCGCCCGCTGGCGACACTCACGCCCCCGGGCCGAGCCGCGGGGAACCGTGAAGCCGGACAGCCTTCGAACAGACGGCGGCCTCGACGGCCACTACAGCGCGGCCGCGCGGCGTCACGGGGCACCGCCTCCTGGCCGCTGGGAAGGGAGGGCAGGGCCGCCGGGGCGCCGCGCAGCGCCGCGCCGCCCCCTGGAGGCCGGAGGACGGAGCCACAGCCCGAGCAGGTCTCGACGGGGCACAGCCCTGCCGGCGGGGAAGACAAGGTGCGGGCCCTGCAGCAACCCCCGCCCGCCGCCGTCCTCTCCGTGGGCCCGGACAGCCCGCCGGCCCCGCCCCGCCGCACCCCCGGGCCCCGCAGACCGCGCGCCTCACCCGCGGCGTCGCAGTGCGTGGGTCGGGGCAGCGACCAACGGTCGGCAGCTCCACCGTGCCCACTCCCCGGGCCTGGCGAGGACGCCGGAAGCGCTCTCCCGCCAGGAAGGCCGCGTGGGTGCGTGAGGGTGAGTGCGCGGGGGGCACCGCGGGACGGGGCGGGACGGGGCGGGGCGGGGGCTCCCAGGGGCTTCCGCGGCTGAATGAGCCGACGGGAGGGGAAGGCCTTCTGTGTAGGGAAGCGGGGTGCTGCCTCGCTGCGGGCACCCAGAGACAGGTCGCATGATCCCACGTGGGATGGGGCTGCCATCCGGGTGGGAGTGAGACCAATGGGTGGAGCTGACCCAGGCCTGCCAGAGTCCACCAGATCCTCCACCCCTTTGCCATCCCTGGCACCCCCTTACCCCCTTCTCCACAAAGTCCGGTGCAGGAGGCTGGTGCTGAGGTGGGGTTCTGGAGCCAGAGCCCCCAGCCCAGGCCTGGCTTCTCCACTTACCTGCTGGGGGCGCTCCAGGAACTCTGCTCTTTGAGCCTCACCCTCCTCACCTGTAAAAATGGAAAGTCATTTTTCTCCTGGGGTTGCCGTGAGGACTGGGGAAGACTCCCTGTGTTATACGTTCACCCGCTGCCAGCACTCGGGCTGTGTTGGTGCCCTGCCCCCTCATTTCACCCGCAGTCAGGGAATCCTGAACTGATGAAAGCCACTTGGGTAGCTGTGCGATTTGAGGTCCCTTTGGGGCATGTGGGCCTGGCCCGACACTCCCCAGAATTTGTGGGAAGATTGTGGGAAGGTCAGCTCTGTGACCAGGAGAAGACCCTGAGCCCCACAGTGTGCCCAGGCCCATGGTCCCTGGGGAGAGGGGGCACCGGGTGCAACGGCTTCCCTGGCTCTAAGGCAGGCACCTCTTTCATGAACCTGGGGATTACAACAGGCACAGTGGGACCAACAGCAATCTCCCCACCCAGCCCAGCCCAGCCCCCAGAGTCCAGACTTTCAGGCAGCTACCGAGGAGCCTTCTTCATGAGCAGGTCTGGCTGCCAGAGGGGAGCCTTGGAGTTGTCCTGCTCCATCCCTAACTCCCAGCCAGACCTCTCTTCCCACCCTCCTGGCTTCAGGAAGCATCATCCAACCTTGGCTTCCTCCCCAGTTCTGTCCCAGGGCCACCCCCACTGAGTCACTGCCTTCTGCTCCCTCCCTCCCCTTCTGCTGCCCACCAGCACCCACCAGCCAAGTCCCCCAGGAGCCCTAAGAGCCGGGGGGGACCTGCTGGCGGGCACACATACCCCTGTGAATGCCAGAGGCAAAGAAGAGCCTCAAGCCACAGGCTATAGCTGACCCTGGCACCCTGGGCACAGCAGGCAGATTCAGGGGAGGTACAGCCATACTGAGATAGAGGCAGGGCTGGGCCCTGGTTTCTCCACTCCACAGAGAATGTGCATTGTAGGCTTCATGGAAACAGAGACTGTATGTTATCCACTTCCGTACTTTCGGCATCCAGCACAGGGCCTGGCACAGAATAAATGCTTTGGGGCGCCTGACACTGATCACACTACCCCTGCCCTCCTGAGGCTCCACATCTATGTATCCCATGGAAACCAGAGTCACAAATGGAGACAGATTCAGAGACTCAGCCTGAAAGGAGACAGAAGAGGCCGAGAGCTACAGGTTGCATGGCCCAGGATGGCAAAGGTACAGATAGAAATGAGGACACACTGAGGCCTAGTGGGGAATATTGGGGAGCTGGGCCTGGAGCCAGCCAGGGGTGGCTGACCACAGCAGGCTTTGTGGGCTGAGCTTGCAGGACTGAGCAGTGACTCATGGGGCCCATCTCCGTGGCTCTCCTGGCAGCAGAATCAACTCACAGCAGCCCTTTCCACTGAGATCATAAAATGGGAATGGGCCTCCCTCCCCTGACCCTTCCCCAACTCTCCCTCAGCCTCCCATTTCTTGCCAACATGACTCAATCAAAAATAAAATGGGCCGGGCACTGTGGCTTATGCCACAAAATCCCAGCACTTTGGGTGGCCAAGTCAGGCAGATCACCTGAGGTCGGGAGTTCCAGACTAGCTTGGCCAACATGGCAAAACCCCATCTCTACTAAAAATACAAAAACTAGCCAGATGTGGTGGCACATGCCTGTAATCCCAGCTACCTGAGAGGCTGAGGCAAGAGAATCACATGAACCTGGAAAGCAGGGGTTCCAGTGAGGCAAGATCACACCACTGCACTCCAGCCTGGGTGACAAAGCGAGACTCTGTCTCAAAAATAAATAAATAAATAAAAAGGAGGGGAGGGCTCTGGGCCTCACTGGGTCTAGTGACAACAGACCCACAGTCATTCACCTTGCACACCCCTCTTCAGTACTACCCCAAATACTGAGGGCAACAAATACCCCAGAACTTCCAGACCTCTCTTGCCTTTGGCGTAAATAAACTCCAAACTCCTTGGTATGACAGTCAAGGCCACTTAGAGGCATCACAGCCTTCCCATCTACCTCCCAGACTGGCCTGGAAAACAAATCTGATTACTAGTCTAGTCTCACACTGGCTCCTCTTCCTGAAGGCCCATGCCCATCTCCCCTAATCAAAATCCTTCCTCATTTGAGGCCTGCGTGCAGCATCTCCTTCACGAAGACTACCCCAGCCAAGTTCTCTCAGCTCAGGCCACCCTGCCCAGTCACATGGCAAGGACCCATGGATGAGCACTTGACGCACTTGCTCTCCTGCATCCAAGTCACCTGCCTGCCTCCCTGTCAAACCCACCATGTTCATCTGCCCCCGCCACTGCAACCTCCATCTCCTGGGCTCAAGTGATTCTCCTGCCTCAGCCTCCAGAGTAGCTGGGATTACAGGCATGCACCACCATGCCCAGCTAGTTTTTGTATTTTCAGTAGAGATGGAGTTTCAGCATGTTGGCCAGGCTGATCTCAAACTCCTGACCTCAAGGGATCCACCCGCCTTGGCCTACCAAAGTGCTGGGATTACAACCATGAGCCACTGCACCCGGCCCGACAAATAATGACATTTATGATCCCTTACCTTGAGCCAGGCCCTGGGTAGATTCTTCCCATTAAATTTTGTCATTTAATCCTGATAGCAGCCTTATGAAGTGAGTATGATTATCTCATTTGAGAGATGAGGACACTGAGGCTCAGAGAGAGCATGTAACACACCCAGAATGACACTTGTGAGTGACAGCTGGGGCTGTTGACTCTAAACTGTTGACTATGGCCGGGCGCAGTGGCTCATGCCTGTAATCCCAGCACTTTGGGAGGCCGAGGCGGGTGGATCACCTGAGGTCAGAAGTTCGAGACCAGCCTGGCCAACATAGCAAAACCCTGTCTCTACTAAAAATACAAAAAATTAGCCGGGCATGGTGGTGGGCACCTGTAATTCCAACTACTTGGGAGGCTGAAGCAGGAGAATTGCTTGAACCTGGGAGGAAGAGGTTATGAGCCAAGATCATACCATTGCACTCCAGCCTGAGTGACCTGACTGATACTGTCTCAAAAAAAGTAAAAAATAAAAATTAAAAAAATAAACTGTTGACGACTAGTTAACTACGAGGCCTTATCACTGTGGCCTGTAAACAACCTAAGGGCAAAGCCCAAGTCACTCTTCCTTCTCATCACACCTTCCCTGCGCATAATGCAGAAAAAGTAAAGGTAAGTTGGCTAAAAGTATAACCTTCCAAGTGTGTCAAAAGTCCTTCAGATCCAGACAGCCAGAAAGTAGGTTAGTTATTACCTAGGGCTGAGGAGGGCCAGGGATGAGGACTGACTGCTCATGAGTACAGGGTTTTTTGGGGGATGATGAAAATGTTCTAAACTTAGATTGTGGTAAGGGCTGCACAACCCTATGGGTATATTCAAAACACTGAACTGTACACTTTAAATGGGTGAATTTTTATGGTATGTGACTTATATCTCAAATATATCTCAGCTACTCAGGAAGGCTGAGGCGGGAGAATCAGGAGAATAGCTTGAACCCAGAAGGCAGCGGTTGCAGTGAGCCGAGATTGCACCATTGCACTCCAGCCTGGGCAACAAGAGTGAAACTCCATCTCAAAAAAAAAGAAAAAAAAAGAAAAAAAAGAAATCCCTAGATAAGAGCAGTCCCAAATCCAATTCCCCTGGTGTCTAAAGGACTTAAAACAAAAACAAAAACTTTGGCCCAGCACAGTGGCTCACGCCTGTAATCCCAGCACTGTGGGAGGCCGAGGCAGGTGGATCACCTAAGGTCAAGAGTTCAAGACCAGCCTGGCCAACATGGTGAAACCCCATCTCTACTAAAATTAACAAAAATTAGCCAGGCATGGTGGTGCTCACCTGTAATCCCACCTACTCGGGAGGCTGAGGCAGGGGAATGGCTGGAACCCGGGAGGCAGAGGTTGCAGTGAGCCGAGATTGCACCACTGCACTCTAGTCAGTGCAGTGCAGTATATGTGTGTGTATATATATATGTGTGTGTATATATGTGTATATATGTATATATATGTATGTATATATGTGTGTATGTGTATGTGTATATATGTGTGTATATGTGTGTATATGTGTGCGTATGTATATATGTGTATATATGTGTGTGTATATATGTGTATATATGTGTGTATATGTGTATATACATGTGTGTGTATATATGTGTATATATATATGTGTGTGTATATATGTGTGTGTGTGTATGTATGTGTGTGTGTATATATATATATGGGGTTTTTTGGTGTGTGTGTGTGTGTGTGTGTGTGTGTGTGTTTGAGATGGAGTCTTGCTCTGTCACCCAGACTAGAGTGCAGTGGTGCGATCTCGGCTCACTGAAACCTTCGCCTCCCGGGTTGAAGCTATTCTTGTGCCTCAGCCTCCTGGGTAGCTGGGACTAAAGTCGTGAGTCATCACGCCCAGCTAATTTTTTGGATTTTTGGTAGAGACAGGGTCTTGCTATGCTGCCCGGGCTAGTCTTGAACTCCTGGCCTTAAGCGAACCGCCTGCCTTGGCCTCCCAAAGTGCTGGGATTATAGGTATGAGCCACTGTGCCCAGCTCTCAAAGATTTTTTTTTTTTTAAGATGGAGTCTCTCTCTGCCCCCCAGGCTGGAGTACAGTGGCACGATCTCAGCTCACTGCAACCTCTGCCTCCTGGGTTCCAGCCATTCTCCTGCCTCAGCCTCCCGAGTAGGTGGGATTACAGGTGAGCGCCACCATGCCTGGCTAATTTTTGTTATTTTTAGTAGAGACTGGGTTTCTCCATGTTGGTCAGGCTGGTCTCGAACTCCCGACCTCAGGTGATCCACTCACCTTGGCCTCCCAAAATGCTGGGATTACAGGCATGAGCCACTATGCCCGGCCATCTAGGGATTTCTATTCATGTTTCTGGACCCCACACTATCTGATTTGCATCATAAACACTCAGAGATGGCCGGGTGAGGTGGCTCACACCTGTAATTCCAACACTTGAGGAGGTCAAAGCAGGACGATTATTTGAGGTCAGGAGTTCAAGAACAGCCTGAGCAACATTGTGAGGCCCTACCTCCAGGAAAAAAAAAATATATATATATTATATATAATATATATAATATATAATATATAATATATAATATATTATATATTATATATAATTATATAATATTATATATTTATTATATATAATATATATAATATATATAATATATAATTATATAATATATATAATTATATTATATATAATATAATTATATAAATATATAATATATATTACATATATATTACATATAATATATAATATATAAATATTATATATTATATAAATAATATATATTTATATAATATATATTTTATATATATATATGCCAGGCACAGTGGCTTACACCTGTAATCCCAGCACTTTGGGAGGCTGAGGCAGGCAGATCACTTGAGGTCAGGAGTTCGAGACCAGCCTGGCCAACATGGTGAAACTCTGTCTCTACTAAAAATACAAAAAATTAGCCAGGCATGGTGGCATGTGCCTGTAGTCCCAGCTACTCAGGAGACTGAGGCAGAATTGCTTGAACCCAAGAGGCAGAGGTTGCAGTAAGCCGAGATCATGCCACTGTACTCTAGCCTGGGTGACAGAGTGAGATCCTGTTTCTAAAAATAAATAAATATAATAAAAACAAAAACTAAAAATTTAGCAGGCATGGTGGTACACACCTGTAGTCCTAGCTACTTGGGAGACTGTGCCGAGAATATTCCTAGAGCCCAGGGGTTCCAGGCTGCAGTGAGCTATGATTGTGACACTGCACTCCAGCCTGGGTGATAGAACAAAATCCTGTCTCCAAAAATAAAAAATAAACACTCAGGGTAACCAAATCCCGTGAGCCCTTGAGATTGCCTTCCTGTCTGTCATGTGCAAAAGGCCACCTCTGTTCATGTGTCCTGTACCTGCATCCAGGTTTTCAAGAAATGCTCATCTGGTCCTAGGTGTGTGGTGGCTGCATCAGGGCAGCTTGGCACCTGACCTCTGGGGTCTTTCCCTGCTAGCCTTTCTCATTTTGCAGACTTTTAGTTCTGTGACTCGATGCCAAAACAGTGATCCCCTTGACCACCACTGCAGGACCCCTGCTAAGGGGACAATATTGGAAAAGTATTGGGCAATGCATGACAGGGGACCAGAAGGATGAATAGTCCTGCCTAGGATTCCCCTCCATTCTCAATCCCTGGGGCAGGCAGTTGGGTTCTCACCTCCTTCACCAGATGCCCCTGTTGCCCCCCACCCTAAGAACCCCCTGACACATGGACACAAGACACCCATCCATCTGAGAGATGTTTAATATATCTTAGGTTCAAGGTACAAAACACAGGGCAGGTGCTGATCCCTAGAAAGTCACCTGCCACCCTGTCAGCCCCTGCTTAGCCAGGCATCCCAGCCCCCAGAGCAATGGAGCAGTGGCCCTGAGATGCTGGGTTCCTTCTCTGTTTGGGGAATGTTCAGGTGGTGACATGGCAGCCCAGAGGCCACTATGTCCCCTCCTCAAAAAACCCAGACCCAAGGATCAGAAAGGTCTAGACTTAGACCCAGAGCAGCAGATCCCAGGGTGACCCCAGTTAAGCAACAGGCCGGAACTGAAGCCTGGCCCAGCCTCTTGGCCTTGGTCTTGGAAAAGGAGGAAATATTACCCCAATACCTGGCAGCAAAGGGAAGGGGCTAAAGCAGGAAGTGGAGGCAGAGGTTCCCACTGCCCTAAAAAAATGGACTATGGGTAGCTGACCCAACAGGGCAGCAAAGCCCAAGGGTGAGGCCTGCCCCACCTCCCACCCCAGTTCCTCTAAGGGCCAGCCCCTCACGGAGCCTCACTGCCAGGACACCACTGACCCAGTGCTGGGGAGGGAGTGGGGGCAGGGAAGGCTGGCATCCACTGAAGAATAGGAATGATGCTCTTGCTTTGCGGGCAGGAGCAGCTGCCTATAGAGTCCCTGGGAAAACCCACTAGGGAAGGGGGACCAGCAACCCAAGTCTCTGGGCCTAGCCCATAGAAGGCCTGGACTGGGTCCTGAGCCAGAGTAGAGGCCTTAATGAAACAGAAAGTGGCAGGGGTTAGGAGCAGGGAGGTGGTGAGAAAGGCCCCTGTGAGGACCAGCTTAGGTGACCCCTCTGACTAGCTCCAAGGAAGCCCAATTACTACTTCAACCCAGGCCCTTCTGGCCCCATATCAAGTTTCGAGGGCTCTACCCATCACCCAGGGAGCATTTCCCACAGGGATTCCACCTCCTGCTCCTCCCCGAGGCCTTGAGCTACAGCCGGCTGCCTCTGTTGAACTGGATGCACCAGTGGGAGGTAGCGGTGCCTGGGCTGAGATGGGTGTGGTCCTTGTGGCCCATGAGGGGCTGCAGCTCCTGCTGCTGGGGGAGGTCGGCGCTGCTCTCACTGCGAGAGCGGCCAGCCTTGGCCAGGCTCGGTGGGAAGGCGAAGCTAGAGCGTGGATCAGAAGGCAGGTGGAGAGGGACCTGGGGCTCTTCAGCGCCCCGTGGATGGGGAGGCAGGCAGGTCAGAATTGGGGCCTGGTTACAGGGAGGGGACGCTAGGCTCTCCAGGGATGAGATGCTCTGGTTCCAACCCGTCTGCATGTCCACAGGCACAATCTTGGTGGTTTCCGAGGACACGTACACTGCCAGGTCCCCCTGCCCACTCTTCCAGGGGAGCTCCTTTTCTGCACAGGTTGGGGAGGGGGGAATGATTCGTGGGCTTGGGCACACCTCAAGGCTTCCTGGGGACAGAGAGTACACATGAACTCATTACCAATACAGTGGAAATCTCAAGTATAAGCACATTCTTATAAATTCATGCCACAGTTTCCATATGCCATCCATTTTTGCGATTATCGGATGAATGTCTTGCTGAGGCGAAGTACCACAGCTTGTTTTACTCTCCACTCTATCCCCAACACCTAGCACAGGGCCGGGCACACAGTAGTTGCTCAAGAAATTGAACATTATTTTCATCAAAGAAACAAAAATAAGGAAAGTTGGCTTATGGCTCATGCCGTAATCCCAGCACTTTGGGAGGCCAAGGTGGTGGATCACCTGAGCTCAGGAGTTAGTGACCAGCCTGGCCAACATGATGAAACCCTGTCTCTACTAAAAATACAAAAATTAGCCAAGCACAGTGGCACACGCCTGTAATCCCAGATACTCGGGAGGCTGAGGCAAGAGAATCGCTTGAACCCGGGAGGCAGAGGTTGCAATGAGCCGAGATCTCGCCACTGCACTCCAGCCTGGGTGAAAGAGTGAGACTCTATATAAAAAATAAATAAAAATAAAAAATAAGAAGATAGCAAAAGCAGGAGCCAGGCAGGAAGCCCCATCTCCAGTCCCCTCACCCTACTGCAGCACTGGTCTCTGAAACAGCCTCCTGCCAAGCCCCATCCCAGCCAACCAGCGAGGGAGAAACGCCAGCCACCAGAGAGGGAAAGAAAGACCTGGAGGCTGCAGGCCAAAGGTTTTTCTGCTGGGCATCCTGCCTGAGTACCCACCACAGCCCTTTGGTGGGACAAAGCCCAGGAGTGTGAGCTCATGCAAACCTAACAGCAGGCCAGAGCTTTGCCGCAAAGGGGATGACGAGGCATAGGGGACCTGAGCTAAGAATCCCAGAACTGCAGGGGCGGGGCTGAATTACAGGAAATCTGAGGTTCTGAAGGAGGAAACCTAGAAAGAGAATTCCTCTGGCCACCAACCACCCCAGCTCTCCAAAGTACAGTACAGCCTGTATCTGTTCATCGATAAAGTCCTGAGCAGCCCAATAAGCTTCTGTTTGAGTACATGTGTGAAATGTATTGATGCTATGATTAAAAGTAAAATGGTATCTCTTGAAAGACCTGGAATATTAAAATGCGATAACAACAACAAAAAGTGTAAAACAAAAAACCTTTGGTATTCACCTTTACAGGCTGCTAGGGAACGAATTCTTTGGTCTGAAAACTGATAAACGAAAGAATCAAGCATTTACTGGGTGAACTGTACCTCAAAGTAACCAAATAATTGATGAGGCGAAGTTTTTTGTTTTTTTGTTTGTTTCAGATGGAGTCTTGCTCTGTCACCTAGGCTAGAGTGTAGAGGCACGATCTCAGCTCACTGCAGTCTCCACCTCTCAGGTTCAAGCTATTCTCCCATCTCAGCCTCCAGAGTAGCTGGGATTGCAGGTGCCCACCACCATGCCTAGCTAATTTTTTTTTTTTTCGTATTTTTAGTAGAGACAGGTTTTCACCATGTTGGCCAGACTGGTCTCAAACTCCTGACCTCAGGTGATCTGCACACCTTGGCCTCCCGAAGTGCTGGAATTATAGGTGTGAGCCACTGCCTGTGGATTTACTGGTTTAAAGGAAATTTAAGAGACAGAGAAACATATTAAATGACACTTTGGGGATGCAACCAACAAAATCCAGACAGAGAAAGACTGTAGGACAAATAAGCAGGTTTCTTCAGTAAATACATCGTGAAGAAAAAAAAGTAGGGGGTTTGGGGGAAACTATGGATCAGGGTTTATCAAAGTTGACACTTGACATTTTGGGACAGCTACTCCTTTGCTGGTGAGGGTTGTCCTGTTCATTGTAGGATGTTTAGCAGCATCCCTGGCCTCTACCCCTCAATCCAAGGCCATCCTCCCCAGTTGTGACAACCAAAAATGTCTCTGGGCATTGCCAAATGTCCCCTGGGGGAGCAAAATCACTCCACCACCATCCCCCTGGAGAATCACTGCTATGTTAAAAGGGACATTGGACAAGCCTACTGTAAATATATGTATATATATATATATATATATAAAATCAGGGAAATTTGAACAACGATATTTGATGACAGATTTTTAGATATGGGAAAGGCATTGTGGTTATATATTTTTTAAAGAATCCTTTTTTCTTCCCCAAGAGACAGAGTCTTGTTCTGTTGCCCAGGCTGGAGTGTAGTGGTGTGATCATAGCTCACTGCAGCCTCAGCCTCCTGGGGTCAATTGACTAGAGGTATGCATCAGGAATCCTTATCTGAGGCCGGGTGGAGTGGCTTGAGCCCAAGAGGTTGAGGAAGCAGTGAGTCATGATCCGGCCACTGCACTCTTGACTGGGTGTCAAAGAGAGATCCTAACTCAAAAAAAAAAAAAAAAAAAATCCTTATCTGGCTGGGCATGGTAGTTCACGCCTTTCATCTCATCACTTTAGGAGGCTGAGAAGTAAAGATCACTTGAGCTCAGGACTTTAAGACTAGCCTGGGCAACATAACAAGGCCTCATCTCTACCAGAAAAAAAAAAAAAAAAAGGCTGGGCATGACGGTGTGTGCCTGTAGTCCCAGCTACTCGGGAGGCTAAGGCAAAAGGACTGCTTAAGTCGGGGCATTCAAGGCTGCAGTGAGCTATGATCGCACCACTGCACTCCAGCCTGGGTGACAGAGAGAGACCATCTTGAAAGAAAAAAAAAGAATCCTTATATTTTAGAGACATGTACTGAAGTATTTATTGATAAAGTGATATGATATTTGAGACTTGCATCAAAGGAACCCAGTGGAGGGTGGGGCATAGGTGAGGTTTAGGTGAAATAAGATTGGCTATGAGTAGGTAATTATTGAAGCTGGATAATGGATAGATGGGAGTTTATTTTATAGTTCTATCATTGTATATTTTGAAATTTTCTATAATAAAAAAATTTTTAAAGACACTTGAGGGTGCCAACCACCAGTGATACTAACAATATGAGTGAATTAGGTCTCTATACATACAGAAAAATGCTTATATACTGTATTTTTGTCCACAATAACTCCATTTTGATGAATTCAGGCTGCTCCTCCAGGTCAGGCTGCCACCTTCACCTGGGGATCTACTTGAGGGCATGGGTCTCAACAGAGCCCATGGTTTGCTCACCACCTCCTGTTCCTCACTAGACTACAAAGGGAGGCAGCATGGCCTTGAAAGGGTGTGGGTGGGCACGGTGGCTGACACCTGCAATCCCAGCATTTTGGGAGGCCAAGAAGGGAAGACTGCCAGGAGTTTGAGACCAGCCTGGGCAACACAGTGAAACCTCATCTCTACAAACAATTTTTAAAAATCAGCTGGGTGCTGAGCACGGTGGCTCATGCCTGTAATCCCAGCACTTTGGGAGGCTGAGGCGGGCAGATCACCTGAGGTCAGGAGTTCGAAACCAGCCTGACCAACACGGAGACACCCCGTCTCTACTAAAAATACAAAATTAGCTGGGTGTGGTGGCGCATGCCTGTAATCCCAGCTACTCGGGAGGTGGAGGCAGAAGAATCACTTGAACCCTAGAGGCAGAGGTTGCCATGACCTGAGTCACACCATTACACTCCAGCCTGGGCAACAAGAGCGAAACCCCGTAGCAAAAAAAAAAAAAACAACAACAACAGCTGGGTATGCTAGTGCACACCGGTAGTCCCAACTACTCGGGAAGCTGAGGTGGGAGGATCACTTGAGCCCTGGAGATCAAGGCTGCAGTGAGCCATGATCATGCCATTGTGCAATCCATGATCCAGCCTGGGTGACAGAGTGAGATCCTGTCTCAAAAAAAAAAAAAAAAGAAAAAGAAAAAAAAGATTATAGCAATGCAAGAATGGCATTTAAAAAAAAAAAAAAAAAAGGAAAAGAATAGGCCGGGCATGGTGGCTCACGCCTGTAATCCCAGCACTTTGGGAGACCAAGGTGGGTGGATCACCTGAGGTCAGGAGTTCAAGACCAGCCTGGCCAACATGGTGAAACCCCATCTCTACTAAAAATATGAAAATTAGCCAGGCGTGGGGGTGCACGTCTGTAATCCCAGCTACTAGGGAGGCTGAGGCAGGAGAATTGCTTGAACCCGGGAGCCAGAGGTTGCAGTGAGCTGAGATCACACCACTGCACTCCAGCCTGGATGACAAGAGCAAAACTCTGTCTCAAATAAAATAAAATAAATTTAAAAATTAAAAAAAGAAAGGCTGTGGGCTTGGGAGTCAGATGAGTCAGGTTCAAATTCTGGTTCTACTATGTGATGCTGGACACGTCACAAGTCTCTTAAGCTCTCTGAGCTCAGTTTCCCCATCTTGGTTGTTGTGAGGGTTGAATATTACCTATGTCGGGCATCTGGTATGAAGAAGAGGCTCTGCAAATGCTGGCTGATGAATAAACTAGTGAATAGGAAAAGGGAGTTGTCTGGAGTAGAGGCCATGAGTGAAGAGAGAGGAAACCAGCTTGCTCCAGAGGGGAGGTGGGCAGGGAGGAAGCCATTACCTGAGACCTTGCCCTCTTGGAGAACCTCATTGGTGGCCCGAGCCACAAAGATGATCCCCTCATCGTCCTCCTTCTCTGTCTCTGAACTGTCGCTCTCCTCCTCCTCCTCAGACTCCACGGTTAATATCACAGCAGCTGGACAGAGACAAGAGCAGAGTCAGGCAGCCTGGGCTGGCAGCTGCCTGTTGGGACTGCACAGCCCCAAGCCAGCTCCCTGTCTCCCTAGGCAGAACACACGTTGGCAGAGACACTTGCTTTCTCCTCTGGCTGTTTCAAGCACTGGCCTAAGAGGTGGGGACTTGGGAGGAAGAGAAGTGACATTGCGGAGCCCAAGGAAGCGACCAGAGGAAGCTAAGTCCCCGGAGGAAGTCATGAGGACCACACTTTCCAGCTCCCCCATCCTCTTCTTTCAGCCCCAAATCTCACGATCCACTGGAAACATGAGCACTTGGATTGCTGGAAGGCCCATTAACATTCAGCTCATACAAAACTGGCTTTGCAGCCAGGTGAGGTGGCTCACACCTGTAATCCCAACACTTTGGGAAGCTGAGGCAGGCGGATCACCTGAGGTCAGGCATTCAAGACCAGTCAGGCCAACAATGCGAAACCCTGTCTCTACCAAAAATACAAAAAAAAATTAGCCAGGTGTGGTGGCGTGCACATGTAATCCCAGCTACTTGGGAGGCTGAGGCAGAAGAATCACTTGAACCCGGGAGGCAGAGGTTGCAGTGAGCCAAGATGGCACCACTGCACTCCAGCTTGGGCGTCAGAGTGAGACTCTGTCTCAAAAAAACAAAACAAAATTGGCTTTGCAGACAGGACACTGGGCCCCAGAGTCCACCCATCCTCCAAGGCCCAGACCAAACTCTCCCATCTCCATGACACCTTTTCCAAGTCCTCGGGGCCTGTAACCCATAGTTAGCAATCAGATGCCTCCTGTCACGCATTGTCTAATAACTGCTTTGAACATTTCCAACTTGGAAATCAAGTCCCTGGAGGAAGAGCCCCAGCTCATGGTGCTGAATGCACCCTACAGCGGGTCCTCCAGGATTCTGGCTGGCGAGCCCCAGCCCTTTCCCTCCTCCCTCCCATCCTCAATCCCACACTGCTCCCTGCTTGCCTGTGTCCTGAAAGCCCAGGCCTCGATGTTTCCCATTTGTAGCCTCAGCATTCGCCACACCATCCTTCTGAGGACCAAGAAAGAAAACCTGAGCCTCTGGCCCCAGCTTCCCACCCCAACCCTGTCATCTGGTGGGGTCAACAGGACAAGTTTTCCTAACCCAGCAGGGGAGGGAATTTGTGTCAGTCCCAGTGGTTCTACCATCCCTTGGCCAACCAGGCAAGAGTGACCCATGCCCCAGTAAGAAATCTGGATGCATCAGCGTAGGTTGACTTAGGAGCTCATGGAGTTGCCCCTCAAAGGAATCTCCTTTTCTCCTGCCTTTTTCATCTTTGGTAGGAGGCCCTGCTGCCTCCCAGCAGGTGACCACATGGCCAAGAGGCTGCTCCCCCTCTGAAGGTCTCATCTTACCCTTCTGGGACTCCAGGAACATCTAAAAGGGAACCCAAACTGCTGTAGTCATCAAGCCCCTGAGGACTGTCCCAACTGGGGTTCCCCCTAAGCTGGATCCTAACACTAGGGGGCTCAAAACTGCTTGCTGTCAGCCTCCAGCTCCCAAGAGGAGTCCCTGAGGGAAGACATGCCTTCCTGCGGCCAGTCTTGCGGGGTCTTGGCTTGCTCTTGGTGAAGCAGATGTTGTGCTTGGTGGACTTAAAGGACTCCAGCCGCCGCTTCATGTTCTGCTGGAAGACCTCCTTGTCCTGCCGCTCCTGCGCATCCTCTGAGATGAAGTGGCGACTGCAGCTGGCTTTGTACTGGCAATGACAGCCCCGCCTGGCTTTGAGGATGGATGCCTTGGCCTCCCATAAGAACCCCAGGCCACAGCCCCAACATATTCACCACAGGCCCTGCCAGCCCAGCTTTTCCAGAATTAACAATGGATTGAAAAACAAAACAAAAAATACAACAGGAACCCAGCCAGAGACCCTGTGTTCTCAGTTCCCTGGGAAAAGCTTCCCTTTATCCCAGAACTTATTCCCCCAAACCTGGCCTTCCCCAACCCTTGCCATCCTTTCCTGATTCTCTCTGGTTTGAAGGTGACCCTCTGTCTTGTTCTACTACTGTGACAACATGGGGGACATTTTCTTTGTACCTCCATTTATCTGAGCTTCGCCCACACATCCAGCCTACCTGCCCCCTTCTAGCTACACAGGATCCTTTCTCCAGCTGGAATCTCCTATCTAGCCATTTCTACAAGAACCACCATGATATCCTGGGCTGCACTTTGAACTTTCATAACTATCTCCCCTGACACCCTGGACCTTCTCAGTCCTAATAATTCAGGATCACCCCCATCATCTGCTTTTTTTTTCTTCTTTTTTTTGAGATGGAGTTTTGCTCTTGTCACCCAGGCTGGAGTACAATGGCACGATCTCTGCTCACTGCAACCTCCGCCTCTGGGGTTCAAGCAATTCTCCTGCCTCAGCCTCCCGAGTAGCTGGGATTACAGGTGCCTGCCATCACACCCGGCCAATTTTTGTATTTTTAGTAGAGACAGGGTTTCACTATGTTGCCAGGCTAGTCTCGAACTCCTGACCTCAAGTGATCTGCCTGCCTCGGCCTCCCAAAGTCCTGGGATTACAGGCATGAGCCACTGCGCCTGGCCATGCTCTTTTTAACTCTTATCAACACCAAGCCCGCTACACACTCACCTAGACTGCCTCTGCCTCTACCCTCCTTGCTTAGCACCTTTTCATCATCTAGTGGTAATCCCCAGAAATGCTTCCCAGTGCCTGCCAAATCATCTTATCTTGCCTCAAATCCCAAGTCTGGTCCCTTTATCTCATATTTTCTGCTTCCCTGAACCAGTTCTAAGAGCCCCCTTCAAGTCTCCCATCTGCCCTCCTCGTCTACCTATGCACCAGGAGGTACCCTCTCTCCTGGGGAGAAGGGGTCCATCTCCTTCACAAGGCTCATTGCTGCCCAGCCCCGGCCTCCACATTGCTCAGTTCCCTCCTTCCTGCCTCCAGCAGTTCCTGCTGCCTCCTATTTCTCCACTCTCCTGTATCTTCACTCCTTCCCTCACCACTTGGCTCCCTCCCCTCTGTTTTCAAGCTCCTGCCCTTGCCTCCTTAAAGAAAGTCTTCCCTTGAACACCATTGTCTCCCTTTTGCTGCTACACTTTTATAATTTGATTCTGACACTTTCTCTCCTACCCACTATTTCCTTAAAAACCAGAAATGCAACTCCAGGGTCCACAACTCCACAGTGCTGCCTTCTTGCTGGTCACCAGTGCTGTGGGCTCTGCCTAGGTGCTGGCCAGGCCTCTGCGCAGCATCCAGCCCTCTTTCTGCCCCAGGACTGAGGCACCACCTGCCACTGCTTCTCCAAGGGTTCCTTGTCTTTGGCTCTCTTTCCTTTTCTCCCATGCGCACTCCTCAGTGTTATCCTTAGCCCTCCTCCCGCCCCATGAAACATTCTCCCCAGAGAACTTATCCATTCTCTCTGCCCCAGCTATCCCAGTGATACAGATCTGTGGTCCCCCAACATCAGTCATCAGACCAGCTGCATTTGAATCACCTGGGGAACTTAGTAAGAACACAGATTCTTAGTCCCACTCCAGACTACAGAATCAGAATCTCCAGGTGAAGCCAGGAAGTTCCCCAGGGGATTCTGTGGTAGCCAGGTGACAAAACCAGATACGGATTGCTTCCAAATCTCTCTCCAGCCCTTATCTCTCTATTAAACTATAATCTTATCTTTCTAACTGAATACTAGATATCTCTGTCTCTCTCTAATGATATTTCGATGAAGAACATGAGAAATTGTGGATTGTGTTATCATACTAAGTGGATTCAGAACTGGTTGAGTTACCATACCCCAAAAATGCTTGATCCATGTCAGTCTGGAGGAAAGTCTTTAGTAGCATGCCACAGGGCTCTGTCCTCAGCTCTATCCTGTTCAACATGTTTATGTGGATTTGGATGAATACAAAGTTAACAGGCTTAACAAATTTTCAGATGATATGAATCTAAGAAGGAGACATTTGGTGGCAGACATGGGAACCAAACAATGGGATGATGGGCTAAAGCAAATAAGATGACATTTAACAGGATACACACAAACTTATTCCAGATTTTTAAAAAACAGACTACACATGAACCGATTGGACTGAACCCATTGACCAATCTTATACATAAACACCACATACACACACACACACACACACACACACACACCTCACCAAATCATTATGTACTTCCTGATGTGACACCACAGAAAATATATAGCATACCTATTGAATGTCCCTGAATTTGATCAGGCCTCTAGATTTAACAACCAGGAAACATAGGGAACGGAGGAACATGTTAAACAACACCACTGGAATACAGTCAGCAAAATCTAGAAAATGTGCAATTCTCCAAGAGAAAGTATCCAGCTTCTTCAATAAATAAATAGCAAGGGAGATAGAGAGGGGAAAAAGAACTATTATAGATTTTTTTAAATGAAGAGACATATTTCCCAAATGCTAAGTGTGGACTTATTTAGACCCTGATTTGAACATCCAGCGGGGAAAAGATATTTATTGAATACTGACTGGATGTAAGAGTTCTTGCCACCTAGAGAGACATACTGAAATATTTTGAGATGATGTGATACGATGTCTGGAGTTTGTTTTAAGATAAAGTGTGGGAGGGATGTGGTAGGGCTGCAGAATGTAATAGAATTGATCATGCACTGATTTTTCAGCGCTGGTTGATAGATAAATATGAGTTATTTTATTCGTTCTACTGGAATTTTGAATAAGAAAGGTTTTTTAAAAACCCCATAGGATGCAGTGAGACAGGGTCTGCCAGCCATTAACTGAGGAAGACCTGGGAGTTTAGCAGATTCTAAGGACAATGTGGGGCCCCAGGGTGGTGAGCCAAGGCTGGAGGGATCTTGGGCCGTGGGAAGAGAAATAGCAAGTTCTAGAACTAGAATGGTGTCAGAGCTTCTAGGCCCTTCCCTGGCCAGCCACAGCTAGAGTAGCAACTTCCATTCTGGGCGCTGTTTTTTTAAGTCCAGAGAAGACATACCAGGAGGTAGGAGATTCTGGCCTGAGGGCAAGAGAGCCTGTGTGAAAGGGAACTGTCTTGAAATTTTGGAAGATGTATTCTGCAGAGCTGCGAAGAGTCAAATCAGGACCAGTGGGTGCAAGTTAAAGGAGGCCAATTCTGTTTCAACAGTAGAAAGAGCTTTGACTGTTGAAACTGCCAGAACTGGTGACAGCTGGCTTCCCATTTTAGAAAGGTGCAAGGTAATGGCTTGCTGCCCTCTTGTGGGGTTGCAACAGACTCTCTCCTGGATGAGCTGGGCCTTTCCAGCCGCAAAGCTTCATGATCTGCATTGGACTAACTTCCATTATTTAAAACAGATGCCCACCTTCCACAGGCTAAGCTGGTCTAGGAGGCTTCCTAAGTGCTCTTGCTTCTGTCTGTGACTCCATAATTCTCCAGTGACCCTCAAGGCCCCCAGTACTCTGTCTCCTCCTCCTCTCACCATCAGAGCCAATCACCTAGGCCTACGTGCCCCTCTTCTTTCCCACCGCTCAGCCCTAATCCACAATATTTCACTCCATCTTCCCAACTGGCTGTCCCAGCTTCTCAACTCACCCCCTCCAATTTGATCTGCACTCTGCTACCAGAGAAGGTATCCTTAAACAGTGCTTGTATTAGGTCAACCCTTTCTCCAAAAAATAAAAACAAAGCAGAGGTTTCTTATTACTGATGAGATAAAACCCACACTCTTTTTTTTTTTTTTGAGATGGAGTCTTGCTCTGTTACCCAGGCTGGAGTGCAGTGGTGAGACCTCAGCTCATTGCAACCTCTGCCTCCCGGGTTCAAGCGATTTTCCTGCTTCAGCCTCCCGAGTAGCTGGGATTACAGGCATGTGCCACCGCACCCAGCTAATTTTTGTATTTTTAGTAGAGATGGGGTTTCATTTTTACCATGTTGGCCAGGCTGGTCTCAAACTCCTGACCTCAAGTGATCCGCCTGTCTCGGCCTCCCAAAGTGCTGAGATTACAGGCATGAGCCATCGCACCCGGCTGAAACCCACACTCTTTAGCTGGGCATCTGCAGCTCTCCAACAAGCTGGCGCCAACTGCCTCTTAAGCTCTCCTCAGACCACCTCCACCCCCTCAAAATCCTGATGCCTGCCTGCTCTCACCCTACGGCGCGGCTTGTAGAGGCCTCCGCAGAGCAGATGATGCATCACAGCATCCTCACGATCCCGGCCGCTGCGTACTGTGTCAATCACCTGCAGATCCAGACACGCTCCACTGCCACTCTCCCTCCTGCAGGAGGCAGGGGACACATGTGCTGGAGAGGGGGCAGGAGGCAGTCCAGGAGAAGGGCAGATGAAAAGGTGCTGACAAATCTCCCCCAGAAGGGACTCAGAGAGAGGGCACAATGGAGAGGAGTATGAGGAAGGGGAAGGGGCTCAAGGACTCACAGCAGGTTGGTGACAGAAGTTTCTGCCACAGAATTGCGGCTGGGCATAGAAGGCAGAGTGAGACCTGTGGAAGACAAGACGTGGCCTCCCTGCAGGTGTCAAGACCAAGGTCAGCCAGCAATCAGATGGAGGGTTGCCCAGGAGTCAGGGGTAATAAAGAAAATAATAATAACGAACACTTAGTTTACTCTTTTGACATGCCAGGTACTGTGCTAGGCACTTTACATATCGAATTCACAAAATCTATAACATAGGTACTCGTATGCCTGCTTTTTTTTTTTTTTTTTTTTTTTTTGAGACAGAGTCACTCTATCACCCAAGCTGGAGTGCAGTGACACAATCTCGGCTCATGGCAACCTCTGGTTCCCGGATTTTTTTTTTTTTTTTTTTTTTTGAGACACAGTCTTGCTCTGTCACATAGGCTGGAGTGCAATGGTACAATCTCAGCTCACTGCAACCTCACTGCAAACTCCACCAGGGTTCAAGCGATTCTCCTGCCGCAGCCTCCCAAGTAGCTGGGTCTACAGGCGCCCACCACCACGCCTGGCTAGTTTTTGTATTTTTAGTAGAGACGGGGTTTCACTATGTTGGCCAGGCTGGTCTTGAACTCCTGACCTCATGATCCACCCGCCTTGGCCCCCCAAAGTGCTGGGATTACAGGTGTGAGCCACCATGCCCAGCCCGCTTCCCAGATTTTAGCGATTCTCCTGCCTCAGCCTCCAGAGTAGTTGGGATTACAGGCATGCACCACCATGCCTGGCTAGTTTTTGTATTTTTAGTAGAGACAGGGTTTCACCATGTTGGCCAGGCTGGTCTCAAACTCCTCACCTCAAGTGATCTACCCACCTCAGGCTCCCACAGTGCTGGGATTACAGGCGTGAGCCACCGTGCCCAGCCTCTTATGCCTGCTTTCTTACAGCTAAGGAAACAGGCTCAGAGAGTGTGACTTACCCAAGGTCACAAGCTTGGAAGTGATAATGGTTGAGCTGACCCCAGAGTCCAGCTGTTTCCCACCTCTCTGGACTGCCTGCCAGACTCTGAATATCAGCACCAGACCCAGCTGCTTCCTGCTGCTGCCACTTCACCAGACCATGGAGCCAGCTAGGAATTCCCAACTCCCTGCTCAGGGCCGGCCTGCTTGCCACCCCTTTCTGTCCTGCTCTGCTGACCATCTGCCCACCCACCACTGGCCCACCTGGAAGCTGCTGGCCCACCTGGTCCACAAAGCTGATGGCATCCCGGATGTTAAGCCTGTAGTACACATCCCAGATCTGGTCCCGGATGCGGTAGGCTGATCGTCGCATCAGCAACTGACTCAGGTATTTCTTGTCAAACTGCTCCCACCTACAGAGGATGCCAGGCCCGGCCCTGAGTCCCATTCCCAAGGCCTGGCCAGGTGGCCCTTCCTCAGATGGGGCAAGGACACCGTCAGCACTGGCCTGGCTTTTTAGATATGGGCCTCAGCCAGAGAGAATCTCAAGGCTAGTCCCTGCCCTGATGGAATTTACAATGTCATGGGAAAGCCTGACAGTAACTGAAATTATTACAAATCACTGTAAAATTGCAACCATGACAAGAACTACAAAGGATAATTAGAGAATATGACACAGATACGTCCTAGCCAGGGAGGCCAGGGAAGTCCTCCCTAAGGAATTGAAGCCTATGGTGAGTTGTGAAGGATGAATCGAAGCTGAGTAAGTGACAGCGAGGTGAAGGAGTGTTCTAGTACAGAGAAGGTCCCAGTGGCCAGGCTGGGGGAGCATGGTGGGTCCTGAGGATCTAAGGCAGGGTCCATGGAATTAGCAGGCAGACAGTCAAAGACAGAGCAGAGCACGATGAGGCTGGAGTCTGGCAGTTGCCAAACCATGCAGGGCCAAGCAGGCCACACTGGGGAGCCTTGTCTTAACCTGAGAGCACTGGGATGCCACTGAAGGGCTTCAGGCAGAGGTCACCCAGCCTGAACCTGGCTCTGTCCCTTCTCAGAAGTGTGGCACATCCCCCATGCTTCCCTGGCTGGTGGGGCTGCTGCTGCTGAAGGAGCCTCGGGGCAGCTCCCTCACCTGTCCCTCCAGTAGTGGTAGCCATGGTGCCCCACAACGTCCTCCACTGCAGCCAGAATGTGGTCAAAAGTCTAGAAGGGGGGTGGGTAGGGGGACTGGATCAGGACTCTGCCCAAAATAGGAGAAGGTCGAGAGGGACAGGCGAGGGCTGGGGTTCTGATACCCACGTGTTCATGCAGCTCCTGGTTTAGGGTGGGTTTGTGATGCTCACTCCTCTTCACCTTCAGCCATTTGACCAGTGGCTTGATGGTCAAGCCCTATGGACAGGCAGGAGGTGAGCCCTGCCCTATTCCTATTCAGTTCCCTGCTGCCTTTCTCTCCCCGTAATGAGGCTTCAGCTTCAGTACCCCTACCCCACTGCACTCAAGGTCTGGGAAGTCAGGGCCCTCCATCTCCCAGCGGGAAGAGAAGCCCCTGTCCCACAGGCTCCAAGACTCCCCCAGGGCCTGCCCAACCCTCTCCCTACCCAGCCTTGTGGGCACTCCCACCTGCACGATGACTGTGAAGAAGACCACTACAATAGTGGTGGCTACAAAGTAGTCCTTGGCAGGGACCTTGGTCCTATCCAGTAGGATGACGAGAGCAAAGGCCACAGCCCCCCGTAGGCCCCCATAGGACATCACCACTTGGTCAATCTTGTCCAGAGGGACTAGCCGGAACTGATTCAGCACCCAGGTCTGCAGGACTACGCCTACAGCGGGAGGGAGGCCAGTGGGAGCAAAGCGTTGGGAGTGGAGGACGTGGGACCGGATGGGACCAAGTATCTGGGCTGAGGTCTAACAGGGGCTGGGACAGGTGAGCAACAAGAGGAGGCTTAGGAATTGACAAAGATGTGGACTCAGATAGGGAGATGAGCTGCAGGGAGGGGCGGGACAGGAAGGAGAGTGGGAAAGCAGAGGGTGCCAGCAATACCGAGGGCTCGGAAGAACAGGATGAAGATGAGGGTGCCCAGCACCAGCCCAGAATCCCAGGCCCACTTAGAAGAGTCCACGGCTGAGATGCCAAGCAGCATGAAGATCACGGTCTCAGCACAGCTGGCTAGAGTCTTCATTGTATATTTGACAGTTGTGCGTGACTTATGGGAGATGTTGGCCTCCACGTACTTCTTACAGCCCAGGCCACACATGGTCACCCTGGGAGAGGATGGAGAGACATGGCAAGTGGGGAAAGGTTCCAGGGGGCTCAGCCTCCAGGGTTTGAGCATACTGCAGGAGGGGGCATTGCCCATTACAGGATGTCAGGCTCTCAGAGCTGAAGCCCAGGGAGGCCTGAAGACTTGAATGGTAGTGCTGGGCTAAGAGTCCAGATCTCCAGGCTTCCCATTCAGTGTCTCCTGGAAGGGAAGGTGGGAGGAACGTGCTCTGACTAGCGGGCTCTCTGATGCACCTTCTGGAGTGCTGCGGCCTCCAGAGCTGGTGGCCCCAGGCCTTAAAGTCTACTTCCAGCCCAGCCTACACCCAGAGGGTTTCAGGGTGCTGAGGACAGCTCTGGGGGCAGCTCCTGAAATATTGCTGAGGTTTACTGACTCCCCAGGACAGTCTGAGGCTCCCACTACCACAAGGGCTCAGGGAAACCTATGGACTCCTGAAGTTCCTGCCTGTGTCCCTATGAGGGGCAACCATCTCGTGCCCCCTCCCAGCTATCTGCCTGCAAGGCCCCCAAAACTCACGCAAGAATGGCGGAGAGCGAGGCCATTTCAGCAGTGAGGTAGGCTGCATAGGCGAGGAGGAAGACCAGCAGCGGCTCGATGATGCGGACCCGCTTGGTGAAGCGTGTGGTCAGGGCCAGGAGGAAGGCAAAGACTAAGCCCACGGCTGCCCCGCCCAGACTGACCACAAACAGGGAGGCTGGGGGAGGAGTGGGTTGTCAGCATGACCCCTGGCCCGGACCCTACCCGGGCTGACAAGACTGCTGCCTGGCAGGGAGTGAGGGATGATGCCCACCGCACTCCCAGGGGCTCAAAACCCCAGAGCCAGGATCCCTGGCAAGCCCCTCCCAGACCCCATTTCTCTATAGAGGAGATGAGGCAACCCGAATAGCCTCTTCTGTCCTGATGCGGGGTGGGAGGGCCTCAGCAACCCAGGGGAGGCAGACCTCCAATGCCAGCTGGGAGCGGGGAAATACTGACCGACTCCCTTCAGGTAGTCAGTGGCCTGCACATTGGCAGAGCCCATCTCCACAAAGGAGTTGCAGACCTTGTACAGCACCTGAGCGAGAAGAGGAGAGTCAGCAGTGAGGCGGGAAGGCAGCAACTGGGACTGCTGGGAGACAGACTGCTGGGAGAGCAGGGTGAAAGCAGACAGCATATTTCTGCCCCAGGGGACCCAAGGGAAGGGACTGAGTCTGCGCAGACCCCTAGTTGGTCAGAGCATGCAGCCTGGGGTCAGGGAATGGCAGTCAGCTGAGCACGCTCACCACGGTGACAGCATCGTTGAGCAGGGACTCGCCAAAGACGATGATAAAGAGAGTCTCATTGACGTGCACCTCCTCAAAGACAGCTAGCACGGCCACGGGGTCCACCGCCGAGATGAGGCTCCCAAACAGCAGGAAGTCCAGTAAGCCAGCCTGCACCCTAGGGGCTATTAAGGGACATGTGTAGGACAGGCCAGTCATTGAAGACGACCCAGTCTCCTGGAGCACGCCCTGGAATAAGCCCAGGCCCCACCCCTGCTGATAACAGCAAGGAAGCCCAAAGAGGACTTGGGATGGCAAAGACAGCATTAGCCTGCAGATCAAGAGACTTCAGTCAAGCTACCTATGCCTAAGGTCTGGCTTTGCCACTTACCAACTGTGTGATGCTGGTCCGTCACTGTCATGTGGCTCACCTTAGCCATGCCTCCTCATCTGCCTGCCTCACAAGATTGTTTCAAAACTCAACCCAGCCATTTGGAATAGGGAAAAAGGCCAGGTACAGTGACTCATGCCTGTAATCCCAGCACTTTGGGAGGCCGAGGTGGGCTGGATCACCTGAGGTCAGGAGTTCAAGACCAGCCTGGCCAACATGGTGAAACCCTGTCTCTACTAAAAATACAAAAAGTAGCCAGGCGCAGTGGTGCAGGCCTGTAATCCCAGCTACTTGGGAGGCTGAGGCAGGAGAATCACTTGAACCAGGGAGGCGGAGGCCGCAGTGAGCCGAGATCGTGCCACTGCACTCCAGCCTGGGTGACACAGTGAGACTCAGTCTCAAAAAATAATAATAAATAAAATAAAATAGGGAAAAAGCACTGTAGCAACAGTAATAATAACTACCAGCAAATGGAAATTGGCTGCTAACTATTTTTATTAGGGGGAATAACAAAAGAGAGTGCTTTCTCCCACACCTGTGGTTCCCGGCCAAAGGGATGTGACACAATTCTCAGCAGGTGTGGAGAACTGAATATAGTAAGAAAAGCAACACAGATCGGACTTGAATATGTCATATAATTTCTATGAGCCCCAGTTTCCCCATGTCTAAATTGAGACTAATAACAATATCTACCTCAAAAAGTTCCTTAGTTAGCCAATGCCTAACATATAGTAAGCACCCAAAAGATATTATTATCTATTACTGTTATTATGATCTGATGTCCTCCCTTCCCTTCCTGCCCCAAATAGTTCACTACCTCAATAGGGAAACCAGGTTAGAGTCCCAGGTAGCAATTGTAAACGTTTTCTTGTAATACCTTGGAAAAAGTGTGAATCATTAACCTTCAGGGTTGAATGAATTTCTTGGGTTAGGAAATAAAGAAGGTAGCAAGAGAGGGCAACCTAAAGGCAAAGAGCCTCAGTAAAACAGACCTGAGGCCAGGCGTGGTGGCTCACGCCTGTAATCCTAGCACTTTGACAGGTTGAGGTGGGCAGATCACCTGAGCTCAGCAGTTCAAGACCAGCCTGGCCAACATGGCGAAACCCCATCTCTACTAAAAATACAAAAATTAGCCGGGCATAGTGACACGTGCTTGTAATCCCAGCTACTCAGGAGGCTAAGACAGGAGAATTGCTGGAACCCAGGAGGTGGAGGTTGCAGTAAGCCAAGATCATGCCATTGCACTCTAGCCTCGACAAGAGTGAGACTCCATCTCAAAAAAACAAGCAACAACAACAACAACAACAACAACAACAACAAAAAACACGGACCTCTTCTGCTAACCTTGGACCTGACAGCAAACAAATGCAAGGGGCTCTATTTCCTCATGTGTAAATGTGACAAACTACACAAAAGGGTTGCTATGAAGAGTCAGTGGGATAAGTAAGGAGAGAAAACCCAGTGTAGTGCCAGCATTTGATGGATTTATAATATTTATTTTTTAAATATCTATTTATTTATTTAAAAAAATAAATGTTTAAAATAATGAATTTCTTATAGACAACATATAGTTAAGAAAAAATAATAATAATAAAAACAGAAAACCACCCAGACCTGGCCTGGGGAGAGCCAGGACAGCAGGCCCTTGCAGAAATGATGCACAGCTGTGCCTCAGGGGAGAAGGGCTGGCAAATGGCAATGTGGTAACAGAGGGCAGGAGGCAACAGAATGGTAACACAGGCTCCCCAGCCTTGGCAGCCCACATACAGCTGGGAGCCAGACTCCTGCTCAGCTGTTATGCTGCAGAAGCCCAGACTGGCAGAGACCTCAATGAGGCCTGAACCCCAGCGGGAGCACTGCCTTGCACTCCAGAGGGAGGGACCTAGGATGGAGCTTTCAGGGCATGGCTCACACCAGCATGGGCCTCCAGAGCTTGAGGAGAAGGGAGAGGAGTGATGGGTCTGGCAAAGCCCAGGTCTTAGGGTCACTCACCTACAAGTCCAGCCTGCTGCAAGCCCCAGAGGGCAGCGCCTGTTGTGAAGGCATTCCAGAGTGTGCCTACCACGGCATAGGTGAGGATGGCACCCAAGTTGTCAAAGAACAGCCTGCTAGGCATGAAATAGCCTGAGTCCAACACAATAGGAGGCAGCAGGAAGAGGAAGAAGGTGCCTGGCTCCAGCTGGTACTCAGCTTTCTTGGCCACAGCCAAAACAATGCCCCCTAGCACCAGGCCCAGCAAAATCAGCAGGCAGCTCTCAGGGACCAGAGATGTTACTTTCCGAGACAGGTGAAACACTGCAATGCAAAAAGAGTGCAGGATGGATCAGTTTATGGAATATCCTCCCACACACAGGCCTATGAACTCCCAGTTTTGTTTTGTTTTTTTTTTGAGATGAAGTCTCACTCTGTTGCCCAAGCTGGAGTGCAGTAGCACAATCTCAGCTCACTGCAACCTTCACCTCCCGGGTTCAAGTGATTCTCCTGCCTTAGCCTCCTGAGTACGGGGACTACAGATATGTGCCACCATGCCCAGATATTTTTTTTTATATTCTTAGTAGAGACAGGGTTTCACTATGTTGGCCAGGCTGGTCTTGAACTCCTGACCTCATGATCCGCCCACTTTGGCCTCCCAAAGTGCTGGGATTACAGGTGTGAGCCACCGCACCCGGCCAACCTTCTAAGACTGGGACCAAGGGAGGAGAAATATGCAAGACTTCTAGAATTTCCAATCTCCAGGGCTACAAACCCTCCCCTGCAGTCAAAGTCATCTGTTTCTTAGTGCTCCTGTCACACTATGGTAACCTAGGCCTTTACTGCTTTTTCCCCTTCTAGAAATGTCCCTTCCTTTATACTTTCATCCTCAGGGGACCTCACCTTTCTCTGACAACCCTTATCCATAGCCATTATTTGAACCTCAGCTAATGCTATCCAGTATCTTTTTATATGTAAGAAAGCTGTAAAAATCAGGGTCTTTGGAGTCAAGCTGCTTGGATTCAAAGCTTAGTTCTGTGATCTTAGGGCAAATAACTTCATGTCTCTGACTCAGTTTTCTCATCAGTGAAATGGGAGTAAAAACGATAATGATCTCATAAGATTATTGTGACCATTAAAAAAGACAATCTACAGGTGGGGCGCGGTGGCTCATGCCTGTAATCCCAGCACTTTGGGAGGCCAAAGTGGGCAGATCACCTGAGGTCAGGAGTTCTGGATCAGCCTGGCCAGCATGGCGAAACCCTGTCTCTACTAAAAATACAAAAATTAGCTGGGCATGGTGGCGGGTGCCTGTAGTCCCAGCTACTTGGGAGACTGAGGCAGAAGAATCGCTTGAACCTGGGAGGCAGAGGTTGCAGTGAGCCGAGATCATGCCACTGTACTCCAGCCTGGGTGACAGAGTGAGACTCTGTCTCAAAAAAAAAAAAAAAAAAAAAAAAGACAATCTACTCAAAAGCACTTAGCACACTACTTTACAGTAAGCACTCAATAAATGTTACCTATTATAATGTCCTCACTCCTTAACTAGACCAGAATGTATATTATACCTCCTAGGAGCTGTGTAGACTTCCTAGCCCAATGTGCCTTTCATTATATGGGCTCACTCAGGACTGCGTAGTTTTTAAAACTTTGGCTTTAGCAATCAGAAGATCTCCAGGTCTTCTTCCAGCCTTAGCACATTCTATGTGATCTCAGGCAAATTATTTAACTTACTTGAACTTCAATTTCTTCTTTTGTAATATAGGAAAAATACCCAGCATCAAGGGTGAGGATAAAATGATATAAAGTATGCAAATGTGCCTAGCATAATGTCAGACACATAGTATGTTAGACACACACCAAATGTTAATTAAATAGAACAGTTCTGTCTGTAGGAGGGGAGAAGAAAAGGGTTTCTAGCACTATTGCCACTCCTACTTTTGTCCTCTAAAATAAACTCTTTGGCTCTCCTTTAAGTCCTCAGACCACAAGCGAACACATCTCTCTCTACATAATCCCTGGGGTGTTGCGGAAGGAGACCTCTAAATTAGCCTCTGTGAGACCCTATGCCAAGACAGTGCCCTTTGGAAGCTGTACCCAAAGGGCCTAGAACAGTGCCTGGCACATAGTGAGCTCTATGTAAATATTTGTTTAATAAAAGGGAAAAAGTCTCCTAGCAATGAAGCTGGGGGAAGGTGTTCCTGAATGCTCTGCCTTTTCTCTTGTTCGAGGATTTTCTTTGACTTGTGAAAAGGAGGCTCTCTTCTCTTACTTCCATAGGAAATGTCATCCAAACTAGAAAAAGAACCATGATTTATGGGGAAAACTACAGTTTTTGCTATAAACCCTAAGACAGGAACTCTTCTGCAACTCACAGACTTAGCAAACCCAATTGTTGGCTCCAAACCTGAGGCTCTTTCCACTCTTACTCTCATTGCTGCTGGGCCTCTAAGGTAAACATGGTCATAGATCTCTCCATACTTGTCCCTACTTTGGTCTCCCACTTCTCTCCTTCGGGGACCCTATTTCATCTTCATCTCTTCATGCATTAACCCCAGCCCCGAGATCCAAGCCCCATCACAGAACCACGCTCCCGGAAGGCATATTGAGTTCCACTTTCCATTATTAATCTCAGGCTGCCACAGCAGAGTGGAGAGTTCTGTTCCTGCCCAGCCCCCTCACCCCCTAGCAGTGTCCATGTGGGAGAAGAGGGGCAAATTCTAGGCTCTGAGTGATTCCTCCATGAAGGCTGTATTGGTGAGACTGGAGTACAGGCTGTGCCAGCATCCATGGGGAGAGAGTAGCAACGCTCAGCTATAATTAGTCACCCCCACAGCAGAGCCTGCACAACAGGGAGAAGGAGGAGGGTCTCTGGTGGGAGGAGGGACCACTGGCTGCTCAGAAGGGAGGAGGAAGGAGCAGATGCAAGGAAAAGCAGCTCTATTCAGGGAAAAAGAAGTCTGAAGCACAGCCTTCAATGCTGTCAGGACTGAAGAGGTCGGATGTATGAAAGCATCTAGGGTAGACAGCACACAGGAAGGCCCCGATACATGGAAGTTTCTTATACCCTGAAGTGGGAAGAATGTGGACCTGAACGTGGGTTGGGGGGGGTACCCATACACAGGCACAAGAAGGCAGCAGCTTTAAGTGGGGAGCAGGGGAGAGCTGGAGGAAAAGTGGCAGTGTAGTTTCCCAAGGGAATGGACACTCGGACATGGTCTCCAGGGAAGGCTGCTTTTTCAGAACCAGGATGCCTGTGTTCTTGGGAGAACACCCTCCCCTCAATGTCCCCACACATCCTCACCAGCGACAGAGGTTTCTGGGAGGCTAGGGATTGGTGGGGGAGAGACCAGACTGAAGAGGGCCTACTGCAAGGGGAAGAGGGGAGCGGAGAGGGCAAAGGAGCCTACAGATGGAGTTGGGGAGAGCGGGGGACAGCCCTTCAGAGAGGCAAATCCTCAGAGCTCCCAGGGGAGAAGACAGGGACCTGGGACCCACAAGAAGCGATGCAGGAACTGGGCGAGAGCCCGGATTTGTGGAATCCAAACCTAAGTCCCAGCACCGTGCAAGAAGCCAGCCCCAATCTGAGGACCGAGGAGGTGGGGGTGTTGGGGGCGGGTCCGCCGCTGGCCGTCGGCCTGGCGCACGCACACACGCACTCACCGATTTTGGCCAGGCTGGCCACCAGGATCCACAGGGCCACCAGGTAGGGCGCCTCCACCTCGTGCCACTGCCAGCGGAAGAGCTCTAAGCCTGGGGGAGGCTCGCCCGGGGACTCTGGCTTCTGGGTGGGCTCTTCGGCCGCCCCCGCCAGGGGCAGCGCGAGCAGGGACAGGGCGGCGCGCAGCATCCTGCCGCCTGCCCAGCCGCCCTCCCGGCACCGCACGGCCGCCGGCCCCGCGTCGCCGCCGCCACCTACCGGGCGCCCCCGCGTCACAGGCACGTGGGGCCCGCTCCCCCCAATCCCGGCTCCGATACCCCCAAGCCAGGTCCAGGCTCCGAGACCCTGCCTCGGACTCTCGTAGTCGGGGACTCTCTCCTCTTTCCTCCCTAAATCAGTCCCAGCTCCGGAAATTCCCCAGTGCAGCTCTCCCCCAAGTTCCACAACCTACTCCTTCGAGTCCGCGCCCCCAAACCTCCCCAAAACCGCCCCCACCAGATCCAGAGGGGTGCGCGGCCACGGCCCCCCTGGGGCAGCCCGCAGCGGGAAGGGCGGGGGTCTGCGGGGGGCGCGGTCAGGACGGGAGGGGCACGGCTCCTCCTCGGCCAGCGCCGCTGTGCGGCGAGCAGCACCCCCCTGGGACCCAGGCGCGGCCGGGTGCAAAAGGCAGGGGACCGTGTTTGGCCGCCCTCCGCCCACGTTGCCAAGCCCAGGACCCCCTGCCGGCCCCCACCCGGACCTGAGCTGCGCACGCGCACTGGACGCTCCCCAAAGCAGTGACGGACAACGCTGCCCCCAACGTCCCAGAAACCCTAAGGCCCAGACTGGCCCAGCTCGTGCCAGGCGAAGAGGGAGGCTGTTCTTCATCTCCCAAACCAAGGGGCACCTGGCCCTCCCTTTCAGTCACACTACAGAGAACTGTCTCATCTCTTTGATGAAGCTGACAGGAACCTATGGAAAACCCAGCCTACTGATTCCCTTCAAACTAGGCGAGATGCACCCAACTTTTTCCAAATCTGAGGGGCATTCGGCTCATAGCGCCCCAAACAGAGGAGGACCGTCTCCACTTTTCATTCAGGCTGAGGGGCACCCATCCCACTTTTTCTCCAAAACTGAGGGGAACGTGTTCTACCTGCCCCCTCAAACTGACTCATCCCAATCTTTTCCCAGAAAACTGAAGGGCATCCTTCCCTCTTCCTCCTACAACTAAAGGGAACTGATCCCACCTCTTCCTTCAAACTGGGTGGAATTTATTCTCACTTCTTGCTCCAAATTGAAGGGACCCCCTCTCACTGCTTTCCCTAAATGAGGAAACCACAGGGACTCACCCCTCAAATGGAAGGAATGAGGGCTATCTTGTCCCTCAACTAAGAGAGACCTGGCCGGCCACTATCTAAAGAAACTTCTGCCCCATCTGCCCTAACACCCCTCAAAGAGAACGCAGCCTCACTACCCCCAGACCAAAGAAAGCCTCCCCGCCTTCTGCGCGTTCTCGAAGGTGGGGCGCGAGCTCGGTTTTTCCCGCCCTCCTAGCCAGTGAACTAACGGGATTCCCATTGGGCCCTGTGAGTGGCTAGCGGCGGCCCCGCCTCCGGCAGTGGTTACCTCCTGGCGCGCACTCGGGGACTAATCTTGGCTCCACCCCCTTCCTCGGCCCCGCCTCCGTCTGGCCCCGCCCCTCCAGCCGCGTCCGGTCCGGCCCGGCCCCAACCGCGGAGCTACAGTGTGCTTTGAGTAGAAGCTGCACTGGGGCCGGGACTCGGAGCCGCGCTGCGCGAGCCGGCCGCAGAACCATGGCGGGCGGGGAAGACCGCGGGGACGGAGAGCCGATATCAGTGGTGACCGTGAGGGTGCAGTACCTGGAAGACACCGACCCCTTCGCATGTGCCAACTTCCCAGAGCCGCGCCGGGCCCCCACCTGCAGCCTGGACGGGGCGCTGCCCTTGGGCGCGCAGATACCCGCGGTGCACCGCCTGCTGGGAGCGCCGCTCAAGGTGAGGGAGGCCGGAGAAAGGTTGGGGCGATCGGGGGTTCAGGGTGGGCGCCATGAAAACTGGTGGGAGGTGCCCCGCGGGAAGAGGCTGGAGCGAGTGTTCTCCTCCGGAAAAGTCTTGGGCTGGGGTCCCAGGGTCCACTCTGCCCCGCCTGCGGGGGAGTCCCCTCTCAAGTTGAGGGGAAACTGAAGAGGGGTGCCAGGAACTTGGCTCCGCCATTCTGACTGCCCTTCGAATTAGGCGCACCTGGGGAGGTGCTCGAGTTCCACTCGCCGTCGGTCTGCCAGGGTGGCTTCCCTGGTCAGAGTGACGGTAGCCGCTTGGGCTGTAGCGGACCCTGGAGGCGGAGCTGGGGAGGGACCAGCTTCCACCTGCTTCAGGTGAGGTGGGGGCGGGACCACGAGGAGGGGCGGGCCCGAGGCGGACTACTAGAGGTGGCAGAGGTTTCCTGCGGTGTCAGGAAGCTGGATTGGGGCTTGACCCTGTAGGTCAATGGGAGTATGGGAGTGCCGGCCGAGGAGAGACTTCACGGGGTGAGGGGAGTCCCCGCGAAGCGGTCTGGCCCGGGATCCGCAGAGCGCAGGAGGCTGCACGGGTGGAAAAGCCCTTTGAGTCACCGCTCCCGCCCCCACCCCCGGACACTCGCCGCCCATCGGCCCGCGCCTGGAAGTCAGAGGGAGGGCCGGGCTTATTTTAAACAGCCGGCCTGCCCTACTTTGCTGCCGCCCCGAAGCGGACTTGTGCACAGTGCGGAAAGAGGCCCTTTTCCAGATGGCCAGCCTACCTCCTCTCCCCTCCCTCTCGCCGCCGTCAGCCCCCCGCAAGCAGCCCTTTCCGGCGCGCTGTTTCCGGGCCAGGGCTCTGGGAGGCGCACTACCACCCCCACAAGCTCCCCACCAGCCCGGCCGCCTCCAGTGCTGGAGAAGAGGAGAGTCGGGGTGGGTGCCCTCCCCTGCTCCCAGCCTCAGCTGGGCGCCGAGTTGCGTAAACTTGCCCCTTAGGCCTGGGGTCTTCCCTGGAATGTGCCCCGGGCCCCCAGCCCGCATTCCTCGCGCTGCGGCCAGCCCCGCCTCTGAGCGCTGGCGGGAGGGGTGGTGAGACTATTGGCCTGGAGAGTGGCACGTGTCCAGGCCAGAACCCCGGCTTCAAGGCCATGGCTGGAAGAATGCAGGACACTGCTCACCGCCAGTTTTGACTCAGCCCCCGCTTCTCTTGCCCTATTCAGAGGGGCAAATTGAGGTGTGCCTGGAAGAAGCGTGTGCAGCTGGAGGCCACCTCCCATTCAGGATGGGGGCTGGGAAGACAGGAGTGCTGAACTAAGACTGGTTCCCGCTTCCAGGCTCCTAAAGTCCGGATCCTGAAATAAGGGTGGGGCACTAGAGAAAATATTGTATTCCTCTCATCCTGCAACTCAAGGATTGGACCTAGCCCTGACACCACCCCCCCGATTTTTTTTTTTTTTTTTTTTTTTTTAAGACGGATTCTGGCTCTGTCTCCCAGGCTGGAGTACAGTGGGGCTATCTTGGCTCACTGCAACCTCCACCTCCCGGGTTCTAGCAATTCTCCTGCCTCAGCCTTCCAAATAGCTGGGATTACAGGTGTGCGCCACCATACCCAGGTAATTTTTGTATTTTTAGTAGAGATAGGGTTTCTCCGTGTTGGCCAGCCTGGTCTCAAACTCCTGACCTCAGGTGATCTGCCTGCCTAAGCCTCCCAAAGTGCTGGGATTAAGGCTTGAGCCACCATGCCCAGCCCCTTGACACACCTCTTCCCAACTGGGGGCAAGCCTGGGAAGTCAGCTGCAAGAAAGAGGCTCAGAACCACTCCTTCTATCTCCCTCTCATGGGACCCGTGTCCCCACCCAACCCTACCAGGTGCTCTGCCCTGTGTTCCCTGCTCCTTAGCTGAGGACACTACTGAGCTCCAGTGAAGAATATAAGTTCCTCATCCCCAATGCAGTCCTTCCTGGTCTCCCCGATTTCATGTTCTCCCACCTGGAGTACCTGAGGACTGCCTCCCCTCCCCCACAGGGATATGGAGGTGGCACACTAGGTTACCACAATGCCAGAAGCCAGGATTCCCTGGGGCTAGCAACTCTGCCAGGAATGGTCAGATGCACTGTGATGTGCTCAACCCAAATATAAACTATGACCACAGCCCCAGAATAGAAGGCTGGAGGAAGAGGGGCTGAGAATAGGGCAGAGACATGGACATCAGAGAGCTGAGCGAGGGGGAGCAGGGCCCCTCCTTGCAGGAAATGTCAACAGCTGGTTCCTCCCGTAGTCCTATAAGTGGGTGCCCCAGAGTCACAGACATGACTCAGGCCTGTCTTGCCGGCCCTCTAGAGGGAAGAGGTGGCCCAGAAACCAGGGCATCCCTGTCCCAAGCTGTAGGGCAGAAATAAGAGGAAGGGGTTCTCTACTCATTGCTTCGTCCTATGTACAGTTGTCCAGCAGAGGACAGGACACAGCCAAGTGGCCTCTGTCCTCCTCTGGGTACTGGCCCCGGGTACTGGCCCTGATCATCCCAGCAGATGACCCCCCTCCCTGGGGATGTACAGAGGCCAGCCTGCTTTCTCCCTGGGACTCCACCCACACACCCCATTGGGCCGAGCCTAGCCCCTAGAGTTCCCCTGGGGGCTTCCTTTTTAAAGAGCTTTCAGATCTCAGAAAGCCTTGCTCATTTCCTCCTAGACTAGGAGGAAGCTCCTGGCCACAGCCTCTGACTCATCTCCTGGCCCTTGTTGGTGGAAGGGAGCTTGACAGTGTCTTGGGCCGGGCCTAGTGTCCCTGGGGGAACTCAGGAGTGCCTTCCTCCCCTCCAAAATATTCCCCCAGCCCAGACCTGCCTTTGCCAGAGGGGAGAATGTGTCCTTCTGGCCTTGCATCTCATCTCCTAATCTAGAGCCTCCCAGTTCTACCCTCCCTTCTGGGAAGTGTCTCAGGAGCCTCTCCGATACCCAAGGCCCTACCACACCTGGTATAGCACTGACTTCTCCCTGAGCTCCGGGTAGGGGGATCTGGGGTGCCTCTCTGACCCTGCTGCAAAGGCCAGGAAAGCCCTCTCCTCCTGACAGTGGGGATAGCCCTAGAAATCTGTTCATTACAGCAACTTTGTTTCCCTAGCTGTGGCTAAAAATCAGAGTAGGACAGGGGTGGCACTGTCCTGGAATGTTTTCTGACCCTACCCCAACCCACTCTAGCCTTTTTACATCTCAGGAGCCTTTGGGAGACTGTAGAAAATTGAGGTGTGGGCATGAGTCCTGGTCTCCTCCTAGCCTCCCCTGTGGCTGGTCTATCCAATCTGCTGGTCGTTCTGGAACAGAGTGGCTGAGCTGCAGACTGGTGAGGGACCCTGACACCTAGGTCCTGGCAGAGGTAGATACTATTATCCTAACTTGCATGGGGTGCGTGTGTCTATTGGTGTTCCCTTACTGGAACTGGGAGGACCAGTTTGGGGTATTTGCAAAGTCCAGAAAACTAAGAGGATGTCTTCAGCTCTTGGCAATCCTTCTGGCCCCAGCCCTCACTCCACCTCCCCTCTAGGGTTCCTTGGAGCATTTCCAGGGCCCATCCGCCCAAGATTTGGTCAATTAGCCCTGGCTCCTGGCTGTGCACCCTGGGGCAATGCGCTGATTTTCTGATTCTTGGTTTCCCTATCTGTAAAAGGATTATTGGTAGAATCAAATTAAATAGGCGGCTCAGGCTGGGCATGGTGGCTCATGCCTGTAATCTCAGCACTTTGGGAAGCCAAGGCCAGAGGATTGCTTGAGGCCAGGAGTTCAAGAACAGTGTGGGTGATATAGCAAAGGCCCTATTTCTATTAAAAAAAAAGAAAAGAAAGAGGCAGTCCGGTGCCTGGCACAGAGGAAGCATAAGATAACAAAAGTGGATTTCCCTCCCCAAGGCCCATCCTTGTCATCTCATTCAGGAAGTCACACTCTAGTTGGAGACCTGCGATAACAGGAAAGGAGGGTCTTCAGAACACAGGGTCCTGTGTTTATAGGAAAGGAGACAAAAGAGGCAGTTAACCAATTATTTTCTAAAATGAAAGCCCTTCAGCCTATAATCCTGCCTCTTTTCCATCTTCCCTGTACCCTGCTCTGGTATGTTCAGTCTTACCTGATTACACTGTTATTAAAAATATTGGGTAAGACAGTCTAAAGAAACAAGCGGGAAAAATGTATATTTATAAAATATATATAGATATATGTAATAGATGTCTAGATATATATAATAGATACATAGCTATATATATAAATTATCAATATCTATAGACATCTATATATTATAGATCTATATCTATATATTATACATAGGTAGATAGATAGCTAGAAAGAGAGAGAGAAGTAGATGCCATGGTCCCCTGGGCTTGACCCTGCATATAAAACCATACATAACCAGTTGGTTTTGGGCCGCCAGAAAAGCCTGAGCCTGGAAAGTCAAGAGTATAGTGGGCTGGAGGCCAGTGTGAGAAGCTGAGCCTGGGAAGAATGGGGGAAAGACTCCACCCCAAGACAGAGACCAGAGAAGTGAGGAAGACAAGAGCCAGAAAGGTGTCAGGGAAGTGGGCCCATACTACGTGCTGAGCTTAAGCCCCGTCAGCAAGGACCAGGGTTTGGGCTTATTCAGGCCTGGCCCAGCCCCAGGGTGTGAGAAACAAGGCCCAGAGGTTTGGCTCTCAGAAGGGTGACCCCAGGAAGGGGCCGGGGTGTGAGGGACATGTGCCATCCTGCTAGCAGGAAGTCTCCTGCTCTTTGCTGCTTGCCTGACTCTAGCCTACCACCCCACACTTCCACCCAGGACAGACAGCTGGGGGTGGGGAGACACTGTCCTGGAAGGCACTGGACTACCTGTTTCCCTGGACCTCCTCCCCAGAAATGGGGCCCTGGCAGGATTGGACAGGTGAAGTGGCTGAGGAGGCTAGAGAATGTGGACCATTGGCCGGGCACAGTGGCTCACACCTACAATCCCAGCACTTTGAGAGGCAGAGGCAAGTGGATCACTTGAGGTCAGGAGTTCAAGACCAGCCTGGATGACATGCTGAAACCCTGTCTCTACTAAAAATTAGCCAGGCATGGTGATGCACGCCTGTAACCCTAGCTACTCAGGAGGCTGAGGTAGGAGAATTGCTTGAACCCAGGAGGCAGAGGTTGCAGTGAGCCGAGACTGCGCCACTACACTCCAACTTGGGAGACAGAGCAAGACTCCATATCAAAAAAAAAAAGAATGTGGACTATTTAACCTTCAGGACCCTTCCCCAAATGGATGCAGGTGTCCTGGAAGGAGAGGGACATTCTCTGCTCTCTTGGGATTACAGCATGCAAGGAGGCAGGACAGCGTGGTGGGCCTGACCTTTCTGGGTCTGTGCTGCTTCAGCCTGTGTTGGCCAGTGCATACCCGACCTTATACCTGGGTGTGTAAGCAGTTACCAGGTGTAACATGTTTTCCCTTCCCGTTTATCTTTATAGCACTCTGCCCCTCCCCTTTCTTAGCACTGTGAAAGTTGTGATTCCACATTCATTTGTGAGCTTTTTCTGACTCGTCTGTCTGTCTTCCCATCTGCCCCACTGGGCTGGAAGGAAGGGAAGGCAGAGGCAGTGTCTAATTCCTCCTAGGTCCTCTGCATCTGAAACCAGCCTGGTCATGAATGTTCAAAGAATGAGCTGTTCTATATGTGTGTGATTCGAGGGGATGCCTGACGGGGGTGGCTCTGGGGTAGGTGTGTTCTTCTAGGGTCCCAGAATCTTCCAGGCCAAGGGAGGGAGATGCGGCTGTGCCTGAATGGGGGTGGGGTGGTAGGCTGCTGAGTCACCGTGTGGGAAGAGATCAGGAGGAATGTGGGTTGCCCTCAGCTGAGCTGGCCCTGGACAAGATACCCCAGCCCTCAGGCCTTGCTGCCCCTTCTCAGGCCTGTTCCCAGTAGGCCCTGGAGAAGATGACTCTGCTCCCACGGAGGGGAAAGTGGCCAGGCCCGCCCAAGGCACCCTGGGGAGGGCAGGCAGCCAGGCAGGAAGTGGGACAGAGAACAGGCTGGAGTGTTTGTCCTATGTCCCAGGTCCCAGGCGGGGGTGGGTGGGGGGGGGGTCATCCAAGGGCCCCACAGGCTAAACTGTGGGGAAGGAGCCAGGTCAGGCTCTGAGGCAGGCGCAAGGGGTGCTAAACAGAGGTAGGGGTTGGGGCAGGAGCTGGACTCCCTTTTTCTCCAGGGGACCAAGGCCAGTTGGAAGCCCTTGGGCAGGGTCCAGAAGAGGGCAGGGCTGACCAAACAGCAGGACAAATGTTGGAACTGACATGCCCAGTAAGATGGAGACCAGAAGACCCCCTGCCTCTCCAGAGGTGGGCTCTCCCTGGGCCAAGGCATCTCAAGGGCCAGAGCCACTTAAGTCAAGGAGACTTTGCTGAACCTGCATATCTGCACTGTGCAATGGAGGGAGGTGTCTGGGAGAGGTAGAGTGCCACCCTCCGACTCACAGGAGTCACCTCCCTCAGGCTTCTCTACAAGTACTTCTCAAGGGGCTAAGTGCCATGCCTTGTGGCGGGGGAGGAGAGCCCAGGGAGGGAAACATGGACACGTGGATGGAGCATGTGCCTGCTTGTTACAAAGGCAGGCTTTGGGGTCCTACTGTAGACTGAGTCAGACTCTAAAGTGTTTTGTTTTGTTTTGTTTTTTGAGACAGAGTCTCACTCTGTCTCCCAGGCTAGAGTGCAATGACATGATCTCGGCTCACTGCAACGTCTGCCTCCTGGATTCAAGCAATTCTCCTGCCTCAGCCTCCCCAGCAGTAGCTGGGATTACAGGCACCCGCCATCATGCCTGGCTAATTTTTGCATTTTTGTAGAGACGGGGTTTCACCATGTTGGCCAGGCTGGTCTAGAACTCCTGACCTTAGGCGATCCACCCTCCTCAGCCTCCCAAAGTGCTGAGATTACAGGCATGAGCCACCACGCCTGGCCTAAAGTTAGTTTTTTAATAGGCCCCTTGGGTGTCTCTGAGGTCCAGCTAGGACCATTGTAACTGTAGCCCACTTTGGGGGAGGGCAAAGACCCTGAAATCTGGTGGGACTGGGAAGTCTATGGATCAGACCGTCTTCACCCTCTTACTCACTGAGACACACACACACACAGACACACTGTCCCGGGTGGGTTTGCACCTCCCAGCCATCTTAACACTTTCTTTCCGGGGCTTAATGCTTTGTGACTACAGCTTATCACCCCACAGGGCTGTGAGCTTCCTCGAAGGCAGGAACTTCCTCCCATCTTCTCTCCATTCCCCTTCCTCATCTGTGTTTATTAGCTCAACAAGTCCTAGTGAGTGCTTACTGTGTGTCGGGTGCTATGCCAGGCTCTATAGATACAGCAGGGAGCAAGACAGACGGAGTGCCTGAACACAGAGAACGCAGCTAGAGGAGACCAGTGGCTCGGATATTAGAATGCTGTGTGGAAGGTCTCGAAAGGGAGCATACACACAGGGTGGAGTGGGTTGCATAGCAACCTAAAGAATAGGTAGGTATCAGCCAGGAGAGGAGATGGTACAAACAAAGGCCAAGAAAGCCTGGTGCCTGACACAGATGGGCTTTGCACATAGTAGGTGCTTGAGAAGCAACTGCTGAAGGAATGCACAGCTGTAGTGCAGACCCTGTGTCTCTCTGCCACCCTTCAAGTGGTAGGTAAGAGGTCAGGGGTCTTCATAAATTCCCCTGCCACCTCTTCCTCACTCTCACAGCTGTTCCCTTTGCCCCCAGTTGGAGGATTGTGCTCTGCAAGTGTCTCCCTCCGGATACTACCTGGACCCCGAGCTGTCCCTGGAAGAGCAGCGGGAGATGCTGGAGGGCTTCTATGAAGAGATCAGGTCAGAACTGATGGGGCCAGGGAGGCAAGGTTACCCCCACCCTTGCCAGGGGCTGGCTCAAATGTCAGCAGCTGAGACACTCGATCACTAGCCTGAGCCATGGGTCACCTCCTGCCCCAGGGAAGTGTGCCAGGGGAATTCTAAAGCCTGGCCAGTGTTACCTGCTGCCCAAGGTGGGAGTCAGGGGCTCTCCCACATACCTGAGATACATGTGTTTGCACCAACCCTCTTGTCCGACCAACCCTTGGGTTCTTGGAGGAGCAGCTGGGAGGAACAAGCTGGGCTGGGGCTGGCATGGGGAGGTCTTTGGCTCCCTTGGCTTGTGGGGAGGAATGCTGAGGGATAGGCTGGGAGCTGCTAACAGAGATCCTTGATTCCAGCAAAGGGCGGAAGCCCACGCTGATCCTTCGGACCCAGCTCTCTGTGAGGGTCAACGCTATCTTGGGTGAGTGTGTGAGAGCATCCATGTCCAGCAGCACCTCCTCCCCATAGCCCAGTTGGCTCACCTTCAGGCCTGTGCTGAACAGTGAGCAAAGTAGGTTTAGCTGTATGTGCTCCTTCCTCTCCCTATCCTGACCTCTTCTTCCAGGGCCATGGTGGGAGTGGAGGGGGATTCAAGAATGTTAGAACAGACCAGGCGTGGTAGCTCATGCCTGCAATGCCAGTGCTTTGAGAGGTCAAGGTGGGAGAATTGCTTGAGGCTAGGAGTTTGAGGCTGCAGTGAGCTATGACTGTGCCACTGCACTCCACACTGCAGCCTGAGTGACAGAGTGAGACCCTGTCTCTCAGACCAAAACATATATATTAGACTATTCTTTGGTGGAGAGTTGTGGTTGTATCCAAGCAGAGGAAGACAGTGAGTCTGTGTCCATCGAGGGTTTTATACCCTACCTTTTGCAGAAAAGCTGTATAGCTCCAGTGGTCCTGAGCTCCGCCGCTCCCTCTTCTCACTGAAGCAGATCTTCCAGGTGAGGCCCCGCAGTGGGCTGGGGGTAAGTGTGTAGCCCAAGCTTCCCTAAACTCCCCCATGGTGCCTCTAGGAGGACAAAGACCTGGTGCCTGAGTTCGTGCATTCAGAGGGGCTGAGCTGCCTGATCCGTGTGGGTGCTGCTGCCGACCACAACTACCAGAGCTACATCCTTAGAGGTCAGCCCCGCCCCTCTCCCATGACCTCTGCTCCAGCGACCCTCGCTGACTCTGCCCATCCCTGTTTCCCCAGCGCTCGGCCAGCTGATGCTGTTTGTGGATGGAATGCTGGGGGTGGTGGCCCACAGTGACACTATTCAGTGGCTGTACACATTGTGTGCCAGCCTGGTAAGTGGCTCTCCACTCAGCCTTATACCCTTTGCCTGTTGCTTCTCTCTGGGCCTCAGTTTCCTGTTCTGCAAAGTGGGCTGGAAGGGAGTGAGTCTGAGGCCTCTATAAGCCTATAAGGCATTTCAGTGCCTGGGCCTGGGGCCAGGGTCATTCTGCCTAGATTCTCTCTGGGTCCAGCCCCAGCAGCCCTTCCCCTTCCCCAGCAACAGCTGGCACAGGTCTGGCCTAAGCCCCACTCATATGTACTGACCTCTCTCCTCAGTCCCGCTTGGTGGTGAAGACAGCCCTGAAGCTGCTGTTGGTGTTTGTAGAATACTCCGAAAACAACGCACCGCTGTTCATCCGTGCAGTGAACTCTGTGGCCAGCACCACCGGTCAGAGACTGTCCCTTTCTCCCCCCACCGCTCAGAGCCCTCTCTCCTACCTGTTCCCCCATGACTGCTCCACTTTCTGTGTGGCAGGTGCTCCTCCCTGGGCCAATCTGGTGTCCATCCTGGAGGAGAAGAATGGCGCTGACCCTGAGTTGTTGGTGTACACGGTCACCCTCATCAACAAGGTGTGGCCAAGGACTGGGTGCCAGCTCTGGGATGCTCAGGCTCCTGACCTCCCCACCAACCTCAGCCTTGCCTTCTTATCCCCGCCCTCCAGACGCTGGCGGCGCTCCCGGACCAGGACTCCTTCTACGATGTGACGGATGCACTGGAGCAGCAGGGCATGGAAGCGCTGGTCCAGCGCCACCTGGGCACTGCGGGCACTGACGTCGACCTGCGCACGCAGCTTGTGCTCTACGAGGTGGGCCGGGCCTTACGCTCTGAGGGGGATTGGAAGGAGGGAAGAGAGAAGCGCAGTCCCCAGCGCCCCACCCCACCTGCATACACGTTAACCACTTTCTTACATCCTGGTCCGCCTCTGCTAGAACGCCCTGAAATTGGAGGATGGAGACATCGAAGAAGCCCCAGGCGCTGGTGGGCGGCGGGAACGACGAAAGCCTTCTTCTGAGGAGGGCAAGAGGAGCCGCCGTTCTCTGGAAGGCGGGGGCTGCCCAGCGCGTGCCCCGGAACCTGGGTAAGTACGAGCATCCGTAGATGGGAAAGGGTGGATCTACTAGGCATGGCCCAGTGAGCTGACAGGCCCCGACCCCAACCCCCTCAGGCCCCGCCCCACAGACAGCCCCCACCTCCTCCACTGGGCCTGCCCTACCGACATGCCCCACCTCCAGCCCCGCAGGCCCCACCCCACTGACAGACCCCGCCTCCAGCTTCTCAGGCCCCGCCCCACTGACAGCCCCTGCTTTCAGCCCCACAGGCCCCGCCTCACCGGTAGGCCCCACCTCTTCCACCGGCCCCGCCCTGCTGACAGGCCCCGCCTCCAGCCCTGTGGGCCCTCCCTCCGGTCTCCAAGCTTCAGTGAACCTTTTTCCTACCATCTCTGTGGCACCCTCAGCTGACACCTCCAGCGAGAGGAGCATCTACAAGTAAGTAGGGAGACAGAGGCCACCCTGGAGTCCTCTCTCCCATTGTCCCTCCGCTTTGCGCCCCTCCATGGGCACTCAGCCTCCTCTGCCCAAACGCGTGCTTTCTCTCTCTCTCTTTCCAGACTTCACCAAACTGCTCCCGTTTGGTAAGTGACTGCCAGCGGGTGGGGTTCGGCTCTGACTGGATCTCCTCCTCCTGTGGTTTCCTTTGTCTCCTCCGACGTTCTGCCTGTCTTTGCCTCTTGTCATGTCTCCCGCCCACTATCTGTCACTCCCTTGTTCTGCTGCCTCTGTCTCTTCCAGCACCCTGTCCTGCTCCATGTCAGTCTCTCCCCTCCACTTCCAGTTTCCTCGTGTCATACCTTCCCCCACTTCCCACTGCGACTGGGAAGGAACCCCAATATCACTGCCTAGCTCTGTGTGGGTATGAGCAACCATGGAGCTGACACCACAGTTATCATCTCTTCCTCTCATCCCCCCTACCCAGGGCCCCTGAGAGCCCACCCGTCCCCCAGTCCCCTCCTGGGCAGGCCAGGCTGGAGTAAGTACAGAGGCCAGCCTGCCAGGCCTGCCATGTGCTCAGGGCTTCAGCATTGCTTCCCCCAGCAGGGGTTCCACGTGCCTGATGCAACCAAAGCTGGGGGACTCAGGCCTATCCTCTCCCAGACATATGCCTCCTCAGTAACCCAAAGGCTAAGCACTGGGAACCAATTCACTGGGGTCACAGTGGTCCCTGTGCTTCAATAGCAACACCTTAGCAGCCAGAGATGGGGATGTGGACACCCAACGTGGGGCTCATTCTGCCAAGTCTTCAGCTCAGAAGCGAGCAGGGAGGGGACCTAGGGTGCTGTGTGGTGTGTGGTGTGGGGGTGGAGGGGTAACCTAAGGCTGAGGGAAAGGCAGGGACTGAGAGCTGACAGAGGCTGGAGGGGCCAGAAAAGAAACACTGGATTGCACCCATTATTTCAGCATAAACTGAGGGTCCACTGTTTACCACATCCTTTTTTTTTTTTTTTTTTTTGAGACAGAGTCTTGCTCGGTCTCCAAGGCCAGAGTGCAGTGGTGCGATCTCAGCACACTGCAACCTCTGCCTCCCAGGTTCAAGCAATTCTCCTGCCTCAGCCTCCCAAGTAGCTGGGATTATAGGCCTGCACCAGGATACCTGGGTAATTTTTGTATTTTTAGTAGAGACAGGGTTTCACCATGTTGGCCAGGCTGGTCTCGAACTCCTGACTTCAAGTAATCCACCCACCTCTGCCTCCCAAAGTGCTGGGATTACAAGCGTGAGCCACCGCACCTGGCCTGTTTACCAGGCCCTTTCCTGGGCATAGGCTCCCAGAAGCTACCAGACATGCCAAGGGAGGGACAGCCTGATATGCCCATTGGGACAGCTATCCCCTTCCCCTGCTCTAAGAGTCCTTGTCTAGACTCAAGACACCAGCCTGGGCAACACAGTAAGACCTCATCTCTACAAAGAAATTTTTTAAAATTTGGCTGGGTGCATCATTCACACCTGTAATCCCAGCACTTCAGGAGGCTGAGGTGGGAGGATTGCTTGAGGCCAGGAATTCAAGGCCAACCTGAACAACACAGTGAGACCCTGTCTCCTCAAAAAAATTAAAAAATCAGCTGGACGTGGTGGCACATGTCTGTAGTCCCAGCTACTTGGGAGGCTGAGGGTCAAGCCCAGGAGAGTGAGGCTGCAGTGAGCTATGATCACACCACTGTACTCCAGCCTGGGTGACTGACAGAGTGAGACCCTGTCTCTAAAAAAAAAACCAACCAAAAAAAAACCAGGACAGTGAACATGAACGAGGTTGCAAGTTAGATGTTAAGTAGATCCTCTCCCTGTGTTTTCACCTGGGAATGCTGGGTTGGTAGTAATCCTCCCCAGATGTGGAGGACTGAAGAGGGGCTGGCCTTGGGGGTGTGTGGTTCTGGTCTGCTCAGCGCATGGACTGTTCCCTGTGTGTCTGTGCGTGCCTGCAATTGGGGGTGGTGTCCAGGGGCTCAGCAAGGCATGTACACCTGGGCTGGGGTGTGTCAGACGCTGTCAGTGACAAGCACCTTCCCTCAGAGCCCGGTTCCTGGAGAATGTGGCGGCAGCAGAAACAGAGAAGCAGGTTGCGCTGGCCCAGGGCCGGGCAGAGACACTTGCCGGGGCCATGCCCAATGAGGCGGGTGGACACCCAGGTGAGTAGGTGGGTGAGCAGGCAGAGCCTGCCTGTTGCTTTGTTGCCCCACAGGGGGCATGGCACTGACAGCTCCTTCCCTTTCTTTAGATGCCCGGCAACTCTGGGACTCCCCAGAGACAGCCCCTGCAGCCAGAACACCCCAGAGCCCTGCCCCCTGTGTCCTGCTCCGGGCCCAGCGAAGCCTTGCGCCAGAGCCCAAGGAGCCACTGATACCAGCAAGCCCCAAGGCTGAGCCCATCTGGGAGCTCCCTACCCGTCCACCCAAGCTCTCTATTGGGGACCTGGACTTTTCAGATCTAGGGGAGGATGAAGACCAGGACATGCTGAATGTAGAGTCTGTGGAGGCTGGGAAAGACATCCCAGCTCCCTCACCCCCACTGCCCCTGCTCTCGGGAGTACCCCCCCCTCCCCCACTTCCACCTCCCCCACCCATCAAAGGCCCCTTCCCACCACCTCCACCTCTACCTCTGGCTGCCCCTCTTCCCCATTCAGTGCCTGACAGCTCAGCCCTCCCCACTAAGAGGAAGACAGTAAAACTTTTCTGGCGTGAGCTGAAGCTGGCTGGGGGCCATGGAGTCTCTGCAAGCCGCTTTGGGCCCTGCGCCACCCTCTGGGCTTCACTGGAGCCTGTCTCAGTGGACACGGCCCGACTGGAACACCTCTTTGAGTCTCGTGCCAAAGAGGTGCTGCCCTCCAAGGTAAATCCACTCATCTGCAAGGTAGCCCCAAGGGAGGCGGGAGGGAATCAGAGCTTAAGGATCTGACCTGTTGGAGCTAGTCACTCACTTCCCACATGGGGAAACCAAGGCAAAGAAAGGAGTAGGAAATTGTCCAAGGTCTCCTAACAAGGGATCAGCAGTGCCCCAACTAGAATCTAAATGTGGCCGGGCATGGTGGCTCACACCTGTAATCCAAGAGTTTGAGACCAGCCTGTGCAACATAGTGAGACCTTATCTCTACTAAAAGTTGGTCTGGGTGCAGTGGCTCATGCCTGTAATCCCAGGACTTTGGGAGGCCGAGGCAGGTGGATCATTTGAGTTCAGGAGTTCGAGACCAGCCTGGTCAAATTAGCAAAACCCCGTCTCTACTAAAAACACAAAATTAGCCAAGCGTGGTGGCGGGCACCTGTAATCTCAGCTACTCGGGAGGCTGAGGCAGGAGAATCACTTGAACCCGGGAGGTAGAGGTTGCAGTGAGTCGAGATCGCACCATTGCACTCCAGCCTGGGGGACAAGAGCAAGACTTCATCTCAAAAATAACTAAATAAATAAAAATAAATAAATGTTAAAAAAAAATTAGCCGGGCATGGTGGCTCACCCCTGTAATCCCAGCACTTTGGGAGGCCAAGGCAGGCAGATTACTTGAGGCCAGGAGTTTGAGACCAGCCTGGCCAACATGGTGAAACCCCGTCTCTACTAAAAATATGAAAATTAGCTGGGCGTGGTGGCTCATGCCTGCAATACCAGCTACTTGGGAGGCTGAGGCAAAAGAATTGCTTGAACCTGGGAGGCGGAAAAAAAAATGTTAAAAAAAAAAAATAGTTGGGTATGGTGGTACACGCCTGTAATCCCAGCTACTTGGGAGGCTGAGGCAGGAAAATCCCAGAAGATAAGCTGCAGTGGGCGATGATGGCACCACTGCACTCCAGCCTAGGTGGTAGAGCCAGGCCCTGTCTCAAAAGAATCTAAGCTCATCCCCATGCCTTACACATTCCAGGTTGCCAGTTTGTCAGTTGTGGCATCATTTGGCAATCTAGAGGAGGGCCTTGGAGTGCCCTCTGAGGTTGCTGTCCCAGCTAGTCCCTTCCTCAGTCTTTTTTTTTTTTTTTTTGAGACAGAGTCTTGCTCAGTCACCCAGGATGGAGTGCAATGGCGTGATCTCAGCTCACTGCAAGCTCCGCCTCCCGGGTTCACGCCATTCTCCTGCCTCAGCCTCCCGAGTAGCTGGGACTACAGGTGCCCGCCACCACGCCCAGCTAATTTTTTTTGTATTTTTAGTAGAGACGGGGTTTCACCATGTTAGCCAGGATGGTCTCGATCTCCTGACCTCGTGGTCCACCCGCCTTGGCTTCCCAAAGTGCTGGGATTACAGGCGTGAGCCACCGCGTCAGGCCCCCTTCCTCAGTCTTACACTGCCCTTCCCCCAACCACGCAGAAAGCTGGAGAGGGCCGCCGGACAATGACCACAGTGCTGGACCCCAAGCGCAGCAACGCCATCAACATCGGCCTAACCACACTGCCACCTGTGCATGTCATTAAGGCTGCTCTGCTCAACTTTGATGAGTTTGCTGTCAGCAAGGATGGCATTGAGGTGAGGTCACCCAGCTATGGGTGTTAGGGGGAGGTCTGGCCTTCTCCTTTGGTAGGTGGGCATTTCCTGTCCCTCCGGTGGTGGGCATGGGCTTGGCATTTCTGCAGGGCAGTCCCCAGACTCTGGGGCCTCCCCTAGATGACTGAGGGGTCAAGACCAATGCCTCAGGCCTCAGGCCTGCATTGAGGGGGCCATGTCAGGCTCTGGCTACATCCTCAGAAGCTACTGACCATGATGCCCACGGAGGAAGAGCGGCAGAAGATTGAGGAAGCCCAGCTGGCCAACCCTGACATACCCCTGGGCCCAGCCGAGAACTTCCTGATGACTCTTGCCTCCATTGGCGGCCTCGCTGCTCGTCTACAACTCTGGGCCTTCAAGCTGGACTATGACAGCATGGAGCGGGTACCTGGGTCTTGGAGTGGGACAGACAGTAGGGACAGGTAAGCATCATGACCATGTAGTCTGAGAGTCCCTGGTCTCCCATACCAGGAAATTGCTGAGCCACTGTTTGACCTGAAAGTGGGTATGGAACAGCTGGTACAGAATGCCACCTTCCGCTGCATCCTGGCTACCCTCCTAGCTGTGGGCAACTTCCTCAATGGCTCCCAGGTGAGTGAGAGTACATGGGGACTAGGGGGAGTCAGGGTTCTGGAGCCAACCAGGCCCAGGCTCAGAAAGGGTCCTTTCAGAGCAGCGGCTTTGAGCTGAGCTACCTGGAGAAGGTGTCAGAGGTGAAGGACACGGTGCGTCGACAGTCACTGCTACACCATCTCTGCTCCCTAGTGCTCCAGACCCGGCCTGAGTCCTCTGACCTCTATTCAGAAATCCCTGCCCTGACCCGCTGTGCCAAGGTTAGCACCTGCCAGAATCAACCAAGGCCGGACAAGGCATGAGGAGCGCTGCTTCCTGGGCCTGGCTCCTCCCCCTTCTCCCCATTTGGGCTGCTGTGCCAGGGCTTGCTCCAGCCACCTGGGTGTGAGCTATGCCCTCTGCCAGAAATGCTCTTTCCTCTATTGGCCTGGCCACACCTACTCAGTCTTTGGGTCTGTTTAACTGCCACTTCCCCCAGTAAACCTTCTGCTCCCCATTCACATCAGATGAACTTGTGTCTCTTGCACTAGTCTATGAGCTTTTGGATGTCTGTGTCCTTAGGGCCCAAGCTGGCCACTCTGGCCCAGAAGCAGCCTCGGGCCATGTCTTGTCTACAGGGTGTGGGGGGACAGTATGTGCACCCCCTTGCTTTCTCAGGTGGACTTTGAACAGCTGACTGAGAACCTGGGGCAGCTGGAGCGCCGGAGCCGGGCAGCCGAGGAGAGCCTGCGGAGCTTGGCCAAGCATGAGCTGGCCCCAGCCCTGCGTGCCCGCCTCACCCACTTCCTGGCCCAGTGTGCCCGCCGTGTTGCCATGCTAAGGATAGTGCACCGCCGTGTCTGCAATAGGTAGGGGCATGGACCCAAGAGAGGCAGGACGGCTACCACCCTCCCTCAGACAATAAGCAGGACTTACTGTCCCTCCCTACTCTGACCTGCCTAGGTTCCATGCCTTCCTGCTCTACCTGGGCTACACCCCGCAGGCGGCCCGTGAAGTGCGCATCACGCAGTTCTGCCACACGCTGCGGGAATTTGCGCTTGAGTATCGGACTTGCCGGGAACGAGTGCTACAGCAGCAGCAGAAGCGGGCCACATACCGTGAGCGCAACAAGACCCGGGGACGCATGATCACCGAGGTGGGTGCCCTTCCAGGTCTTAGTCTTGACTGCCACCTCCTTGGTTTCCTTCGCTCCTCCCAGCTCACCCTTCTTCTTTCTCCAGACAGAGAAGTTCTCAGGTGTGGCTGGGGAAGCCCCCAGCAACCCCTCTGTCCCAGTAGCAGTGAGCAGCGGGCCAGGCCGGGGAGATGCTGACAGTCATGCTAGTATGAAGAGTCTGCTGACCAGCAGGCCTGAGGACACCACACACAATCGCCGCAGCAGAGGTGAGGCCCATAGCTGCTGTGGGGAATGGGCTCCAGTGCCACCTTGGCCTGACTTTGCTATCTGGCCTTCCTCAGGCATGGTCCAGAGCAGCTCCCCAATCATGCCCACAGTGGGGCCCTCCACTGCATCCCCAGAAGAACCCCCAGGCTCCAGTTTACCCAGTGATACATCAGATGAGATCATGGACCTTCTGGTGCAGTCAGTGACCAAGAGCAGTCCTCGTGCCTTAGCTGCTAGGGAACGCAAGCGTTCCCGCGGCAACCGCAAGTCTTGTAAGTAACCCCCCCCACAATCCCACTGCCCACCTGAACCCCATCAACCCCCTCCAACCCTGCTCTGTCCCTGCAGTGAGAAGGACGTTGAAGAGTGGGCTCGGAGATGACCTGGTGCAGGCACTGGGACTAAGCAAGGGTCCTGGCCTGGAGGTGTGAAGGTGCTGTATCCCGGAAATCTATCTGGACCCTGGACTGCAGTGCAGGAGATGACAGAGTGAGGAGGGCCCAGAGCAGAATTCTGGCCCCAGAACTCTGTGCCCAGGAGCCATGCCTTGAGCAGTATTAGCCGTGTGTGTGTGCATGTGAGTGTGAGTGTGTGTGTGTGTGTGTGTGCATATGCATGTGCCTGTGTGTGAGCTCCTTGAAAGCACGGAGCAAAATAAAATTTTCTTAGCTAATCCAACAGGTTTCTCTTCTTTCAGGGTCCCCACCAGGCTGGGTTTGTAGCAGGAGGGAAATCCCATAGGACCAGCTTTTCCTGCCTCATCCCTCATCACCCACACAGCCATCAGCCACATTCTAAGCCATTTATTCAACGACCCTATAGAGTATAAGTATACCCAATACCTCAGACTGCTTTTGGCCCCTGGACTAGACCCTCATTGCTCCAGGCATGAGGGGCTGTGCACCCTGACAGAGCCACCCAGGGCCAGTGGCCTGTGGCCACAATGTCAATGGCTATAACCGCTTCATCTGCCGCCGCTCCTGTCGGCGCTGCCGTTTCTCATTGTGCTCTGGTGCTGGGGTGCCACTGTCTGCAGTGAACCAGGGGCCCAGCACATTCACCCACAGGAGGTAAAGGGCCCGGCCTGGAGCCTACAAGAGAAACGGTAACTTGAAGCAAGATGCAGGGAATAAAAAATGGGGAGGGTTAGATGCCCCTTCTTGGGAGCGCCCCCAGCCCACATACCAGAAGCCAGAAGGACCAGACATAGAGAGAGAAGCAGCTGAGCACCTGCACGATGGCTGTCAGTAGGATCACATCCTTAAGGTGCCTGTGGATAGAAATAAAGCTGGAAAGACAGCATATGGGCCCTTCCACCCTTTTCAAGTTGCAACTCCCTTCCACCCTTTTCAAGTTACAAGTAGCTGTGTTTCTTGGGCTATCTGGGCCCCAGCCCTGGGGCCGCTCACCTGGGCTGGCGGTGGGGGACACTCACTCTGCCATGCCCTGCTCCATGTTGAGGTCCATGCCACCATCCATCAGGGCCCCATCCTCAGAGAACGCTGCTCGTGCCATCGAGCTCATAGAGTGGTAGCTGGCCCCATACACTGCCAGACTAAAGCCCAGGGCCAACTGCAGAGCAAGAATGAGGGTATCAAAGGCCAGCCACTGACCCTACGCACTCATCCACCTCCCAGGATGGAGATACTTACCCAGGCCCAAAATGAGGCAGATGAGTAAAAGAAGACCAACGTCACAAGGCAGTAAATGGCCTGCAAGCAATCACAGGATCAGGTTGGGGTCAGAAGTTACCTCCAAACCATGGGTCTCCCTCAACTCTGACCAAGAATTAGGCCAGGCTGTGGGAGGAGCAAGGTTGTTCTTACAGGGTTGAAGAAAGGGCCCTGCTCCCTGAATCCCAAATACCCACTCTCCTCTGACACCCAACTCAGCCCAGGGAAGAAGCCTTTGTGTACTTGGAGGTAGGAAGAGCTCTCAAATTCAGCTACGACTCACGCCTTCATTTTCTTTGTGTTTTACTAGTTAGCACTTTCTCTGTGCCCAGATCTCTCATTTCTTTTTGACTGGAGCTCTCTTCTAGAGCTTTTTCGGGTACCACTCCTCGTCACCAAGCAGGGCTGAGGACTAGGGGACTGACTATAAGTGGGCATAGAAGCAAGGAGGTAGGCACTTACATTGGCCCCCAGTATGATCCGCAGGTAGAACTTCAGGGTCTCTCTGTTCTCTTCAAATATCTGCTTCTTCCCTCTCGTGCCCACTTTGCCCTTGGGCTGCAGAGGAATGATGAGATGCCGTCAGGAGGCCACGGTCCTCCTCATTCTCCCCACCAGCCTGGTGAGCTATAGAGCTCCATCCGCAACTCAGCCAGGTCCCCGTAGTGCAGAAACCTAGCACAATCCCTGGGATGTCCACCCATCCTCCAGTCCATTCTGCCTAGGGCTGACGCCGTCTCTCCAGCACCCGCAGCTAGGATCAATCGCCTCCTGCTCGCCCTGGAACAATTCAATCCTAAGCTAATACCGCCTCTGGATCCCGTGGTAGTCTGGCTTTAGGCTAACGACTCTTCCAAGGGTACTCCTGAGCGGAGTTGAATGGTGCCTCTCTCAGGCCTCCGCTGGCGTAGTCCCGATCTGGGTTAACCCCCACCTCAGGTCACTTAGATCTCTGGCTTGCCCTGGTACTGATGCCCACCCCGCTCTGGCACTAGTCCTGGTATGGTCCTGCGCCGCCATCCCCCCAGCCCAGCTCTAGCACGGTCTGGCCAGGGATGGCGCCCCCCTCTGGCCCACCCCATATCCCTTAATGTTCTTTCTCAGTTTTCACTCTCACAGCCCCTGGAGAGCTTTGCTGGTGCGGACCCCGCCCTATCCATCCTCCTTACCGCCATGGTGCGAGGCAAATACCCAGCCCGGGAAACACGGGAGAGCGACCGAAACCGCAATCACTAAGCACCACATCGGCAGCTTATGCACTTCCGGCGCAGACCGAAGTCGTCAGCTTTTGCGACGGAAATAGGTCTCACTTCCTTCCCAAGCCCCGCCCCAAAGAGGCGAGACTACATTTCCCAGAAAGCCTTGCGCAGTGGGGGCGGAGGCGGCAGGGATGCGATGGCGGAGTCGCTGCCCCTGGAGGTGAGAGGAAGCCGCCCTCAGGCCTAGCTCTGGACAGGCCCCGCCCTCGCGGTCCTGAGCTTTGGGGAGGGGCTGTCAGATAGCTAGCCCGGCCCCTCCAGCCTGGCGGAAACGACCCGCCCCCCCGATCCCGGGACCTTCTAGCTCTGGGTAACGGTTCCTCCTTTGGGCCACTCTGTCCCTTTAGCTTGGGGGACCGTCCTCCCCTTCCCTATCGGCCCCAGAAGATAGCTGCCCTGTCATCTCCGCGAGAACAGGCCCTCTGCCCATCCCCTTCCCTTGAAGTGGCTGTCTCCTCCCCGCTCAGTTCTGGAAGATGTCCGCTCCATCTCATCGTCCCGAAGGGTAACTGATCTTATCCCCATTGGTCCCTTGGGATGATCTCTCCATTTCCTACAGAGACGGCCGCCCCTTCTCCCTGGCAGTGGGAAACAGACTGCTCCCTCCCCATCAACTGCAATGATCTCTGAGTTCCTTTAACAAGGATAGGCCTGTTCCCCATTCCTAGGCCCCTAGTGATGGCCGCCCTTACCTCTTTCACTCCATGGGATGTTTGCTCCTTCCCCTTAGCCAGGGGCAAGACCACTCTGCCCCATCTGCCAGGGAGATAACAGGTTTTGTCTTCAGTGGCCTGTTGGAATGGCTTCTCCATCTCTTTTGTCCTGAGGGTTGGCAGCCCCCTCTCTCTGCCCATGGGAAACAGGCCACCCTTTCCCATCGGTCCTGGAATGATGCTCCTGTCCTTAGCAAAAACAGGCCTGTTCTCACCCCCATTGAGCTTGCAGTGCTATCCCTTTCCCCCTTAGCTTTAGGGGCTATCTATTTCCATCCCCATAGACCCCATGAGTGACCAATCATTATCTCCAGTAGCCCCCTTGAGATGGGACTCATGGGATGGTCACTCCATCCTCATCACTGCCTCCTCTTGTCCCTCTAGAAAAGCCACCCTCTTCTTAGGTCAATGAATTGTGTCCCTCCCCGACTCACCCCAAGGGATGACAGGTTTGTTCCCCTCTCCCTTTGCTCTTGGGCTGGCTGCTTAGCCCCAGAAGACAGGATGGCCACTGTCTTAACTCAGCTCAAACAGGCTTCCCTGCCTCCCTGGAGGGATTGGGACTTGGTCAGTCCCAGTCCCCATCAATACTGTCTTCCCTATGCCTCCCTTCCTGGCCCAGAAGTCTATTCTGCCAGTCATTGTCTTCTCAGTAATGACTACTTTATTTCCCCGACCCCTTCCCTGAGCATACTCTTGGTGAAAATAGAGGTAGAGGACTGGACTGTCCAACCTTAATTTAATCCAGTAAGCACTGGCTGAGCACTGTGCCTGCATGCTTGGCATCTGAGAAGGGAAGGAGAGATCACAATGGGTTGGTGAAGTTAAGCTTCAAGAAGGGGATCCCAGGGAAAAGGCCCGCATAGGCAAAAGGAAATAGACATGCTGTGTGCGTAGGGCAATGGGGAGACTGGACTGGGGAAGTTTGGGGACCAGCGAGTCCAATCAGGCACAGAGGCCTGGCAGTGCTGATCCAGGAGTGGAGACTGTCCTCAGAGTACTGTGAACCCTGAAGTTTTACAGCAGGGGTGAGCTGAAACTGAAAACTGTTTTATAGGAAAAATTAACCTTGTGACAGTGTGCATAATGTATTAGCAAGGATGAACTTGGAGGCAAAGAGTTCAGGTGGGAGATTGTGGAAGGAATCCAGGTTTGGGGTGGTAGAAATCTGAGCTACTGAGGTGGAGAGTTGCAGAGGTAGAAATTTTAGTAACAGCAATCCAGCAACCATTTATGGAACATCTAGTTGTCACACACACACTATATATATGTAAAATTTAATCCCCATGAGGCTATGATCTAGATTTTTTTAAAGTATCCCTATTTTATAGATATGGAAACTGAAACTCCCAGAGGTCAAGTACCTTGTTTAAGGTCACACATCAGTATATGTGGAAGTAGTGGAGCTGGAATTTGAATGAGTTTAGGTTAGCCTGGCCTAAAGCCTGTGCATTACACCTGTATCTGGGAGGAAGGGACAGAATGGTTTGAATAGTTGAAAGTGTTATCAGGTAGATGCACTGTTGGCATTGAAAGGGGAATTTGGGAGGAGAGGCTGTTTTGGGCTGAGGGTAGAACATGAGTTTTGGTTGAGATTAAAGTGATGGCTAAACATTTGCATGGACAGTTGGCAATATGGACTAGCACTTGGATACTAGGACAATATGGGAATATTGAATTGTTGGTTATTCCTGTGTTGGTAAACAGAAAACCAAAAGACCCAGGTCTGAGCCCTGGGAGCCACAGAAGAATCCAAAAACGAGGCAATTGGGATGCAGGGAGGAAGATTCCAGAAGAAAAGAAGAGTTAATATCAAATCATTCTAGGCCTCACTGGTAACCCCTTCCCCAGTCCCATTTAGGACCTCTAACCTCACCACCCCCTAGGTGGGGGGAAGGGCCTGAGCCTCCCAGGCTAGGTCTTGCTGGGAGCGCATCTTAACAACCAGTGGAGAGGGCAAGGTGGCAGTGAAGAAGACAGAAAAACAGCAGGGTCCCAGAGCCTGAGCCATGAGGGCAGGAGGACCAAGCATGACTTCCTGAGGACCAGAGTGAGCACACCTGGCCTGCTGTGCTCTAGGTCCTATGCAAGACACTTGGCTATGTTCTTTAATTCTCACAATAACCCATTTAAATCTCACTACAATTGCAATTTCACAGATAAGGAAAACAAAGTTCGAGAGGTCAGTTGGCAGAGTAGAGATTTGAACCAGGTTTATCTGGCCTCAATGCCCAGGCTTTTTCTACCCAGCTAGGCAGGAAGTTTGATTCTTATCAGTCAGTGCAAGCCTGCACCCAGCTCAGGAAAGGTTTGTTTACAGGAAAGATACCTGAAGCCTGGAGCGGGGAAGTGAATGCTTCGTGAAGCTTCACATCCAAGATAAAGTAGAAGCCAGGGCTCTGGTGCCCTCAGACCCATGGTGCTGTCAGCTGGAGTGGGTTCCAAAGACCTCCCACCTCTAACAGTCCCCAATGCCCTGTCTTTTTCCCTCAGATGCTCACATATATTCTGAGCTTCCTGCCTCTGTCAGATCAGAAAGAAGCCTCCCTCGTGAGTTGGGCTTGGTACCGTGCTGCCCAGAATGCCCTTCAGGAGGTAAGGCACCCACCCTCCCCCGTCCCATCCTCAGGTGTTTCTCACTTCAGCTTACTCGTGGCCCTGCTCATGTATGTCCATCCATCTATCCATCCATCCATCCATCCATCCATTCATATGCTCATACATACACATATATACATATATTCATACATACTTGGCTCTGGGTACAGTGCTGGGGCTATACAGATAAATAAGACATAGTTCCCTAAGGAGCTCACATTCCAGTGAAGGAGAAAGACAAGTAATATGAATGATCATGCTATCGTGTGCTCAGCACTGTGACACTGGGAAGAAAGAGTTCGACGGGGACGGCCGGGCGCAGTGGCTCACGCCTGTAATCCCAGCACTTTGGGAGGCCAAGGCGGGTGGATCACCTGAGGTCAGGAGCTCGAGACCAGCCTGACCAATATGGTGAAACCCTGTCTCTACTAAAATTACAAAAATTAGCTGGGTGTGGTGGCGTGGTGTGCACCTGTAGTTCCAGCTACTTGGAGGCTGAGGCAGGAGAATCGCTTGAACCTGGGAGGCAGAGATGGCAGTGAGCCGAGATCGCGCCACTGCACCCCAGCCTGGGCAACAGAGTGAGACTCTGTCTCAGAAAAAAAGAGTTTGACGGAACATGAAGAAGGACATCCAGAGGAGACTGGTGGTGTCAGGGAAGGCTTCCTGAAGGAACAGGATGAGAAGAAAGGTTGGGCTTCTGGGATCAGTAATAGCATAAGTGAAGGCACCATGGTGTGGAACCAATCACACAAGTTCCATTTGTCTGGAACTAAGTGAGACATGGCAGGAGGCGAGGCTAGAATGGCATCAGGCTGCAAGCTGGCAGATGTGCCAGGCAGCAGAGTTTGGCTTTCTCCTGGTGACCATCAAGGAGCCCATTAGGCAGGCAAGTGACACAGCGTGATTTGTATTAGAACTCTGCAGTGCAGAGTGGACTGGGAGAGTGAGACAGCATAGGGAGGAGGCCAGCCAGGAGGTGAATGCAGACATCTGGGCTAGTTTGAAAGGCAGGCAGTGATGGCTCATTGTTTTAATTTTGATTTGTTTATTAGTGAGGTTGCACTGTTTTTCTCATTAGTTCACCCTTCATATTTCCCCCATTTGTGTATTCATGTTCTGTATCCATTTAACTATTAAGGTCTTAGTATTTTTCTATTCCATTTGTATGGACTTTTTCTTTTTTTTTTTTTTTTTTTTTTTTTTTGAGATAAGAGTCTTGCTCTGTCACCCAGGCTAGAGTGCAGTGGCGCTATCTCGGCTCACTGCAAGCTCTGCCTCCTGGGTTCAAGCAGTTCTCCTGCCTCAGCCTCCCAAGTAGCTGGGATTACAGACACACGCCACCATGCCCAGCTAATTTTTTTTTTTTTTTTTTTAGATGGAGCCTTGCTCTGTCACCCAGGCTGGAGTGCAATGGCGCAATCTCGGCTCACTGCAACCTCCGCCTCAGCAATTCTCCTGCCTCAGCCTCTCAAGTAGCCGGAATTGCAGGTGTGTGCCACCACACTTGACTAATTTTTGTATTTTTAGTAGAGATGGGGTGTCGCCATGTTGGCCAGGCTGGTCTCGAACTCCTGACCTCAAGTGATCTGCACCCACTTGGCCTCCCAAAGTGGTGGGATTACAGGCGTGAGCCACTGTGCCGCGCTTCTGTTTTTTATTTCTATTTATTTATTTTTTTGAGACGGAGTCTCGTTCCATCACCAGGCTGGAGTACAGTGGCATGATCTCAGCTCACTGCAACCTCCACCTCCTGGGTTCAGGCAATTATCCTGCCTCAGCCTCCCGAGTAGCTGGGACTATGCATGCACCACCACGCCCAGCTAATTTTTTTTTTTTTTTTTTTTGAGACGGAGTCTCACTCTGTCGCCCAGGCTGGAGTGCAGTGGCGCGATCTCGGCTCACTGCAAGCTCCGCCTCCCGGGTTCACGCCATTCTCCTGCCTCAGCCTCCCGAGTAGCTGGGACTACTGGCGCCCGCCATCACGCCCGGCTAATTTTTTGTACTAATTTTTATATTTTTAGTAGAGATGGGGTTTCACCATGTTGGCCAGGATGGTCTGGATCTCTTGACCTCATGATCCACCCACCTCGGCCTCCCAAAGTGCTGGGATTTCACGTGTGAGTCACCAAACCTGGCCTCTCTTTAAAATTTTAATTTAATTTAATTTTTTAAAAATTTCATTTGTTTGTTTTTGAAACAGAGTCTTGCTCTGTTGCCTGGGCTAGAGTGCAGTGGTGCAATCACAGGTCACTGCAGCCTTGACCTCGCCAGGCTCAGGTGATCCTCCCACCTCAGCCTCCTGAGTAGCTGGGACTACAGATGCATGTCACCATGCCTGGCTAATTTATATATATATGTTTTTTGTTTGTTTGTTTGTTTTGAGACGGAGTCTCGCTCTGTCGCCCAGGTTGGAGTGCAGTGGCGAGATCTTGGCTCACTGCAAGCTCCGCCTCCCGGGTTCACGCCATTCTCCTGCCTCAGCCTCCCGAGTAGCTGGGACTACAGGCGCCCGCCACCGCGCCCAGCTAATTTTTTTTTTGTATTTTTGGTAGAGATGGGGTTTCACTGTGTTAGCCAGGATGGTCTCCATCTCCTGACCTCGTGATCCTCCCGCCTCGGCCTCCCAAAGTGCTGGGATTACAAGCGTGAGCCACCACGCCCGGCCTATATTTTTAACAGAGATGAGATTTCACCATGTTGCCCAGGCTCGTCTCAAACTCCTGGGCTCAAGAGATCTGCCCACCTTAGCTTCCCAAGGTGCTGGGATTACAGGCATGAGCCACCATGCCTGGCCCAGAAGTTAAATTTCTCTGTTGTTGATTCTGAACATCCTTTTCTTTTTCACTTCTTCCATTGTTTTCTAAACTTAATGATTCCTTGCCCTTTTACACTTTTCTTCTGTTTTTCTTAAATAGACTCTATTACTTAGAGCAGTTTTAGGTTTACAGCAAAACTGTCTCTTCTGCTTTCTGGTTTGAATTTTTGTGTTAATGTTTTTATTGGTAAAAATTATTTAGATTTATGTTATGAGGTAAGAAGCTAAACTGATTAATTTTCAAAGAGCCCGAACACCATTTACATCTAATCTTCTCCTTCTCTGTTTGGTTGGAATCCTCTATCCCCTATTAAATATGAGTCTATAAGTAGATTCTTTTGTTGAATTATGTATACAGTGACATTCATCTCACTGTCCAAAGGAATTTTATTTTGGACATGTTGAAAGTTTGAAGTGTGAGGATCTAGATGTTGAGATCCACTTGGTAGTTGCATTTCTGAGTGAGGAATTCAAGAGAAATATCTGGGTAATAAATATAGATTTGAGTGTCATTAAAGAATAGGTGGCAGTTGAAGCCACAGATCTGAGTAACTTCCCCCGGGGAGAACATGCAGAGCCACAGAACAGCAGGCCACAGAGAAGCCCCAGGAGAGGACACAAGTCCAAGGGCACAGAAAGGAGGAGATACCCAAAGAGGGGAATGAGGAGCTCCCAGAGAGAGGAGGGCACAGACGTCAAAGGCAGGAGAGCAGGAGAGCATTTAAAGGATTGAATGAGGCCGGGCGTGGTGGCTCACGCCTATAGTCCCAGCTACTCAGGAGTCTGAGACAGGAGAATCACTTGAACCAGAGAGGCGGAGGTTGCAGTGATTCGAGATCTAGCCACTGTACTCCAGCCTGGGTGACAAAGCGAGACTCAGTCTCAAAAAAAAAATACATAAATAAAGGATTGAATGGATGATTAACAATGTCAGATCCCACAAAAAGCCCAGCAAAATGAAGAACAAATATTGTCCATGAGATATGTTATCCAAGGAGGCCACCAATGGCTTCAGTGATATTTGGCATCTGGAAAAATAAGCCAGGTGGATTGAGGAGTGAATGAGAGAAGTAGGAAGTGTAGAGCGTGACCTCGCTGGCAAGAAATTTCTCCACAGAAAGAAGGAAATAAATAGGGCAAGTCAGGCACAGTGGCTCATGCCTGTAATCCTAGAACTTTGGGAGGCCGAGACGAGTGGATCACCTGAGGTCAGGAGTTTGAGACCAACCTGGCCAACACGGCGAAACCCCCTGTACTAAAATATAAAAATTAGCCAGGCATGGTGGTGGGTTCCTATAATCCCAGCTACTCTGGAGGCTGAGGCAGGAGAATCACTTGAACCCAGGGGTGGAGGTTGCAGTGAACCGAGATTGCTCTACTTCACTCCAGCCTGGGCAACAGAGAGAGACTCCGTCTCAAAAAAAAAAAAAAAAAAAAAAAAGAGAGAGAGAGAGAGAAAGAAATAGGGCAGAAATGAGAAGTTGAGATGGGTTTGACAAAGACAAAGGGATTCTCTTCTGGAGAAATCTGAAATGTGTTTGAATGCATCAGGAGACTGGGCACGGTGGCTCACACCTGTAATCCCAGCACTTTGGGAGGCTGAGGCTGGTGGATCACTTGAGGCCAGGAGTTCAAGACCAGTCTGGCCAACAAGTTGAAACGCCATCTCTACTAAAAATACAAAAATTAGCCAGGTGCAGTGGTGCACACCTGTAATCCCAGCTACTCGGGAGGCTGAGGCACAAGAATCTCTTGAACCTGGGAAGCAGAGGTTGCAGTGAGCAGAGATCACACCACTGCACTCCAGCCTGGGTGACAGAGCAAGACCCTGTCTATAAATAAATGAATAAATAAATAAAGCTTCAGGGTGGCCCGGTGCAGTGACACAAGCCTGTAATCCCAGCACTTTGGGAGGCCAAGGCTGGTAGATCAATTGAGGTCAGGAGTTCGAGACCACCCTGGCCAACATGGTGAAACCCCATCTCTACTAAAAATACAAAAATTAGCTGGGCATGGTGGCGAATGCCTGTAATCACAGCTCTTCGGGAGGCTGAGGCAGGAGAATCACTTGAACCTGGGAGGTGGGGGTTGCAGTGAGCTGAGATCATGTCACTGCACTCCAGCCTGGGCAACAGAGCAAGACTCCATCTCAAAAAAAAAAAAACAAAAACGAAAAACCCATCCTGGCTAACACGGTGAAACCCCATCTCTACTAAAAAAAAAAAAAATACAAAAAATTAGCTGGGCGTGGTGGTGGGCGCCTGTAGTCCCAGCTACTCAGGAGGCTGAGGCAGGAGAATGGCATGAACCCAGGAAGCGGAGCTTGCAGTGAGCCGAGATCGCACCACTGCACTCCAGCCAGTCTGGGCAAGACTCCATCTCAAAAAAAAAAGGAAAAAAAAAAAAAAAAAAGAGGCCGCGTGCAGTGGCTCACACCTATAATCCCAGCACTTTGGGAGGCCAAGGCGGGTGGATCACAAGGTCAGGAGTTCAAGACCATCCTGGCCAAGATGGTGAAACCCCGTCTCTACTAAAAATACAAAAAATTAGCCAGGCATGGTGGCGGGTGCCTGTAATCCCAGCTACTCAGGAGGCTAAGGCAGAGAATCGCTTGAACCTGGAAGGTGGAGGTTGCAGTGAACTGAGATCGTGCCACTGCACTCCAGCCTGGGTGACAGAGTGAGACTCTGTCTCAAAAAAAAAAAAAAGTAAATAAATTAATTAAATACATAAATAAATAAATGCTTCAGGGAGTCACTAGAGGAGGGGTGAAGATTCGGGGAGGAGAGAGGTCAGGTGTGGAAGACGGTGGCAGGGACAGGCTTCCACATACCAAGCTTGATCTGGGATAGGATGGAGAGGATATCACCTCTCCCTTTTTTTTTTTTTTTTTGTGTGTGTGTGTATGTGTGTGTTTTTCTTTTTTGTTTTTTCAGCATCAGTTTGGTGAAAAAAAGGATGTCACCTCTTCCTGAGGAAGCAGAGAGGTTGGGGTGGAAACATGGAGCTATTTGCAGAGAAGTTCCTCAGAGGCATCTCCTTCCTCAGCGGCCCCTTCACTCAGTGGATTTGGAGACCAGGTTGTCTCAGGAGAGTAAAAAGAGACATAGAGGCCAGGGCTTCAGCAGAGAGGGTTGGAGCAGTCACAGGACAGGAGGAAGATGGAAAATTACCAGAGACACATAGAGAGGGTGTGGGCAGCCTTACTCAAATGTTTCTGCTGTGCCGGGCACTGTGCTGGGCACCAGCGAGGCAAAACTGAGGAAGGCACAGGGCTGGGGAGTGTGTAGTGAGTACAGATGAGTAAAAAGAGGCTGGGGTGCTGCATTTGAAGTCTGTGTGAGGCACATCATGGGTGCAGAGAAAAGATCAGAAAAGACTCCATGGAGAAGGAGGTGCTTGGCCTGAGACTCGAGAGAGGAATAAACATTTGCCAAATAGACCAATAGGAGCCAGTGAGGGGTGGGACGGGACCCCTCCCAGAACAGAAAAAGCAGCTGAGCAGAGGCGTGCGGTACAGGACAATGGTCAGAAGTGGCAGCCCCAGAGCCAGGACTAGGAGGAAGGGGAACGGGCTTGGGAAGAGCTTGGCTGAAGCAGCAGGCCTGGGTCCTAGAAGGGCTTGAATGCAGGCTTAGGAAGCTTAGCCTGTGTCCTGGAGGCGTGTGGAACTGGCAGAGGGTCTGGAGAGCACAGGCAGAATCGCCTTTTGGAAGGGTCACATGGTGACAAAACCCAGGATGGATTGGAGCCAGAGGAACTGGAGGCCAGGACCTGATAAGGAGGAAGCTGGCGTGGTCTGAGCTTAGAGGAAGCAGCTCTCGGGCTGCTGGCATACAGTATGGGGACCTCAACTAGGGCAGAAGCAGTGAGGTTGGAGCAGAGGGACAGATTGCACCGTATCAGGGAAACAAAAGTGGAAGGGGCTTGGGTCATTGTGGATGTGGGGAGTGAGGGAGGATTCTAGAATCACTCCCAAATTTCCCACTTGGGTGACTCAATAGAGGGTGGGGAGAGTTTAGAAGGAGCAGAGTTGGAGGATGAGATGATGAATTCAGATTTGGGTATGCTGCATCATGCCCTCTGGAGAGAGGTCAATCAGGCACTTGGCTCCCAGGGTCTGGTGTTCAGGAAAATCATGTGGATCGGAAAGACAGTAGTTGGAATGATGGCCCCATGGGGCAAAATGCAGTTGGCCAGGGTACACTCGGAGGGGCACAAAGATCGTGTGCATATGTGCACGTGCACACGTGTGTGTGTTCTTGGGTGGAACAAACCATGGGGAACCCACTCATCTGTGGACTGGATCTCTGTTCTTTGTTGACCCCAAAAGAGCCTGAAGAAGAGCAGGCTAGAAGGTAGGAGGAAAGCCAGGAGGGCAGAGTTGCAGAACCCCAGTGGAGATGGCATCAAGGGGAGTGGCTGCTGGCCATGCAGAGCAGGTGACATGGCAGAGAGAACCCTTGTGGGAGGTCTGAGGTGAAGCCCCCACATGTTGGTGACCTTGCTGGAGGGGAGTTGTTGCCAGGAATGCGTGATCCTGTGGGGGCCAGGGTGGAGGGGTGAGCAGGTGAGGCGAGGGGCAACGAGTGGCGGGACAGCAGGCATGCCTGTGCCTGTGTGCTTCCAAGAAGCGTGGCTGTAGAGGAAGGGGAGAGAAGAGAGGCAAGAGGAAGGGGTGCAGGATGAAAGGAGGCTTTTAGTTGCAGTTTAAGACTCTGGGGTGTTTGTGGCCTCTGAAGAAGGAGCAGTGGAAAGGCAGAAACATCAGGGTTCTCAGAGGAGAAGGTGCAGCAGGAGGAGGCCAGGAGAAGAAGTCTTCTGGAAGCAAAAGAGCAGGAGAAGGAGGAAGGTTCAGATGGGCCCTGCCTGGAGGCAGCTGGTGGACATGAACAGGGGAAAGGGAGGGACTTCCCACTTGATGGCCATCCCTGAGAATCCTGGGTGAGGGAGGGTGTATCAGTAGGGCCAGGAGCTGGAGAGGGAGGGGCTTGGAGAGAAGTCTTGGGGCGGGGTGGGAATCGAGCAAGGAGGCCATGACTTCCTGGGCGGAGTTCTGTATCCCTGGTACAGACTCTGAGGAGGCAGCTGGTCTTGCCAGCCCTGGCCGGGCCAGGAGAATGGGCACAGCAGCACGACTGAGGCAGGGCAACAAGGACCCCGAGGAGAGGTTGTCACAGGGCAAAGCCTCATGGAGCCCAGCAAAGATGGGGCAGTCAGAGGAGCCTAAGTAGGGCAGGGCTGGAGGAAGGAGAAGGAAGCCAGACTGAGTGTTTTAGAGCGGGAGCTGCTCCAGCCAACCATGCTCTCCAGATAGAATGCGGACAGAGACAGATGACAGAGCCTTGGGATAACCAAAAACAAGAAAAAGAAAAAAGGAATGTTGACAAAGAACCTTTGGTGCCTCTGCGAAACTCAGCCCCACCTAGGCTGGGAGCACTGGGAGGCCAGGCCACAGGTACCTGGCATCACCCCTACCTGGCATCACCCCTACCATGTGCCAGAGAGCGCCTGCGGGACCCTGCAGGCAGGAACCATCTCCCAGGGCTCGGGCATGGGCAGGTGGATACTGAGGCAGTAGCAGTTAGGTACCAGTTAGGTGCTGTGGAAGACATTGGCTTACCGAGGCCCAGCTAGAGCTGGTGACTCACCAAGCTGGGCTAGGACGCTGGTCTTGGGGACTTACTTTCCCTGACCAGTCCCTCCTGTTCCCTTAATCCCAATTTTCTCAAATAAGGATGCTGGCAAAGGCAGCACCCTCCATATGTACCGGCCCTGTCCGTTCCTGGGGGAGCCCTGGTTGTCTCTGCTGGTTGGTCCCCATGAAGCAATAGCTGAAGAGAGCTCTTTGTGCCCTCCCTGCCTGAGGGATTGATGAAGTCCTGGAGCAGCCTCTGTATGACCCACTAGTCTAACTCTTCTCTAGAGACCAATGCCCTGGGTGCCAGGGCTTACATTTCCCAACGGCCTCCTGGAGAACAAGCATGGTAGCTTTGGAGTCCTGTATTAGGCAGGATGAAGGGCCATTTTCTCTGTCACATGGCTTTCCAAGTCTGTACACAGGCCTGCAGTCTCGGTTCAGGGCTTCATTAGGTACAACAAAACCCTGGTCTCCCACAGAAAAGGTACATACGTTACTTGTAGCAGATTCAGAGCAGTTCCCAAATGATATTGCGATTACTCTTTTTTTTTCTTTTTTTTGAGATGGAGTCTCGCGCTGTTGCCCAGGCTGGAGTGCAGTGGCAGGATCTCGGCTCACTGCAACCTCCACCTCTGAGGTTCAAGAGATTCTCCTGCCTCAGCCCCCAGAGTAGCTGGGATTACAGGTGTCTGCCACCATGCCCGGCTTTTTTGTATTTTTAGTAGAGATGGGGTTTCACCACGTTGGCCAGGCTGGTCTTGAACTCCTGACCTTAAGTGACCTGCCCGCCTTGGGGCAAAGTCCAGGGATTACAGGCATGAACCACCACGCCCGGCCAGCAGTTACTCTTAAGATGCCAGCATCGGGAAGGGAGGAGACCAGGGGGCAAGGTGTTCCTTCTGTAGATGGGGCAGCTAGAGCTAGAGCATGTGGCCTTGCAGTTCTCTTTGGGTGGGTCTAGAAGCATCTTCCCAGGGCCCAGGAAGGGGGTGTCCTATACCAGGGCCAAAGTCCAGAACCCAGAAGGCCTGCTTCAGCCTGCTGCTGTTCTCTCACACAGAGAAATATCCCTGAAAGGCTGTTCCTGGGCTCCTGCAGGTTATTTATTTATTTATTTATTTATTTAAGCTGGAGTCTCGCTCTGTTGCTCAGGCTGGAGTGCAGTGGCGCGATCTCGGCCCACTGCAACCTCCGCCTCCCAGGTTCAAGTAATTTTCCTGCCTCAGCCTCCCGAGTAGCTGGGATTACAAACTCCTGCCACCACGCCCAGCTAATTTTTGTATTTTTAGTAGAGATAGGGTTTCACCATGTTGGCCAGGCTGGTCTCCAACTCCTGACCTCGTGATCCACCTGCCTTGGCCTCCCAAAGTGCTGGGATTATAGGCATGAGCCACCACACCTGGCCAACTCCTGCAGTTTTAAGTCCATATGACCTCAGGAGCAGGTGACCTCAGGAGCAGACCTCAGGAGCCACCTGGGAGGTGGCTTAGAGGCTGCTCCCATCCCACCAGCAAAAATGGTGGGGCCTGGACATGGTCTCAAGCCTCTTCCGTACCCCCAGAGCTAGAAGTCCTTTAAGCCAGGCCCTGCTTCTTTATCGAGTGGCCTTGCTGCCAGGAGCCAGCCCTGGACTTGGGCCCTGGGGCATTGCCAGAGCCTTCCAAGGTCTTTTGTCCACCTGGTTCATAGGGAGGCAGTGGGAGAGAAGAGACCCTTCCTGGCCAGCCAGGCTCCAGAATGAAGGGAAGGAAAGAAGTCAGGCTGAGCCCCTGAAGGTGCTGTGCCACCAGAGCTGGGGCCTGCAGGACTTTCAGGGGTTCCTCAGTGATGTGTGACTTGGGGGAGGAGGTGCTGCCTCACAGCCAGCTCTGCCCCACCTGCCCCAGCCAGTTTCCTCTGATCTACATGGGATGGAGTCGTTCAGCTTGCAGGGCTTGGGAATGGCTGGAGGTATGCCCTCCATTCCTCTCTGATGTTTTATTGCCCTCTCCACCCTCACACACTGGGATCTTCCCAGCCTCCCTTTCACCTGAGATCCCCGATCCATTGCCCACGAGGAGACCTGTGGTGAGTGCCCCTCTCATCTGGAATGACCATGTTCCAGAAGTAGGGGCTGGAAGGGGAACCTGGCTGACCTCTGGTTCCTGTGAAAGAGGACAGGAGCTGGTTCCTGTCTCTTACACCACTCCTTCCTGTCATTATAGCCATGGGTGCCACTTCTCTGTGGCAGAAGCCAGGCTGGCCTCTCTACACCTGGGAATGAGTCCTGTGTTTCTTAGGAGAATCCTGTTGATAAGTATCTTGCAGGAGCACATCCTGTGAGTCACTTCTACCTTCTGCATTCCTTTTTTTTTTTTGAGATGGAGTTTTGCTGTGTTGCCCAGACTGGAGTGCAGTGGTGCAATCTTGGATCACTGCAACCTCCACCTCTCAGGTTTAAGTAGCTGGGATTATAAGCATGCACCGCCACACCCAGCTAATTTCTTTTTTTTTTTTTTTTTTGAGACGGAGTCTTGCTCTGTCACCCAGGCTGGAGTGCAGTGATGCAGTCTCGGCTCACTGCAAGCTCCACCTCCCGGGTTCACGCCATTCTCCTGCCTCAGCCTCCCAAGTAGCTGGGACTACAGGTGCCCACCACCATGCCCGGCTAATTTTTTTGTATTTTTAGTAGAGATGGGGTTTCACCATGTTAGCCAGGATGGTCTCGATCTCCTGACCTCATGATCAGCCCACTTTGGCCTCCCAGAGTGCTGGGATTACAGGTGTGAGCCACCGCGCCCAGCCTAATTTCTGTATTTTTAGTAGAGATGGGGTTTCACCATGTTGGCCAGGCTGGTCTCAAACTCTTGACCTCAAGTGATCCACCCGCCTCAGCCTCCCAAAGTGCTGGGATTACAGGCAGGAGCCACCGTGCCTGGCTTGGATTCCCTTTTGATGATGGTCTGTGGGGTACCAGCAGGGAACAGCAGCTTGTTTTTGCAGTTACTGACAAGACAGGTTTAGGGGAGGATTCTTTCCTGCATCAGGACCATGTTGATTCAAACAAGAGCCCTCTTTGAGTACCACGTGCCTGCAACATGGGCAAGAGGTAGGGAGATGGGGCAAGGATTTTAGAATCCAAGCCCTCTTCTCCCTCTCCCCAGAGATCTGTTCCACACAAATTATACCGATTTCCCTTTGGCTCACTCCAGTGCAATATCAGGAAAAGTTCTTTGAAGATATCTCCTTAGCTGGGAGCTCCTAAATGCCTGCACAAGCCAACTTATTCCCACTATGTAGCCCTGAGCTTGTCTCTTGGGTCCCACCTGACTCCAGCTGTGCACTCCCCATTATCACTCCCCTGTTCCTCTACGCAGAGCCAGCTCAACTTCCTTGGCACGGGTGAGGTGTGTTCTGTTAGCTCCCACCCACGGAAGTGGGAGGCTTCAGTGTCCTTACCGTGACAGATAGATGCCCCCTCCAGAGATATGCCACAGGGATCACAAGCACATCTTGAACTCTGGAGCATCCGGGGCCCAATACCAGGCAGCTCCACGTGTTCATGCACACACACACGCACATGCACATACATGCACACATACATATATGCACATGCACACATTTTTGCTTACACACAGAACACATTTTTGCAAACATTCATGTGACAGGCTCTCTCAGGCCACCAGGGGACTTAGGCCTCACTGCCTGCCCCAGACCTCTGGCACCTGGGCCATAGAGGGTTGTGGTGAGTGACACCTACCTCACTTCTATCGCCTTCCACTCTTCAGAGGGCTACGCTCTCTAGAAAGTGGGGGAGGCTGGCTGCTTAGCTCATGCCAAGTCCCTGTAGTAGGAGGCTGAGTCCATGGATCTCAGGGCCTCCTTCTGAAAGTCCCAAAGGTTGGGGTCTGGCATACTTTGCCCTCCCACACCCTGGGGACTTCACTGGGTTTCCTCTAGGTCACATCTCAGCCCTCCTGTGCTCAGCATGCCAACTCCCCACTCTGTTCCCACCCCTCCCTCAGTATCCCATCCTGTCCATCACTAACCTTCCCGCCTTCCTCTGATGGTCATCTCCTTTGAACCCCAGCTCCCACTTCCTACCCATACCCAACTTGACCACACATGACACCACACACCATGGTGGGTCTCCATTGTGGAAGGGCCCTTCCTTGACCTGCCCTCAACCTCTGGCCAGTGACTTGTCACCAAACCCAATGCCCAGCACCCTCTGAAGCCAGAGGGCTACCCCCAGGCCTGCTGCTGCTCCGTAGACAGATGTGCGATACAACATCCCCGTGTCCTCTGCCTCCCTCTCGGCCATCAAGAGCCTGGGCCTCAGAGGCATCTGCTGCATCAGCCTGACCAACCTGGATGGCTCTCTGGCTTCAAACAAGGTGCTACAATCTGTTGCTTACCACCTGGGCCCACACCTGCAGAGCTTGTCCCTGGGTGGAGGCAGCCCCACAGAGGCCTCCTCTGTGGCCCTGATCCTGGGCTGCCCAGCCCTGTGTGTCCTTGACCTCAGTGGCTGCAATAGCCTCTTCACCTCGGGCATACTGCTGGCTCAGCCCGAGATGGCACAGAGCGTCCAGCAGGCTTTGAGCGGCCTCTGTGAGCTCAACCTGGCTGGCCTGCGAGACCTGGCTGACCTCAGCTTCAACCGGCTCAGCAGCTGTGCCCCCAGCCTGGAGCGCCTCTCCTTGGCATACTGCCACCTCACCTTCGAGCTAGGCCGAGCCCGAGGCTCCATCAGCCCCCAAGACTCCTCTCCCTCCCAGTTCTCCTTCTGCAACCTGCTTCGATTAGTGCAAGAGTGGGCTGGCAGGCTGCGTGCCCTGGACCTGAGTGGCACTGGCTTGCCCCCCGAGGCCCTGCAGGCTCTGGGCCAGGTAGCTGGGCTGCAGCTTCAGGAGCTGAGCCTGCACAGCTGCCGGGACCTCTCCACAGAGGCTGTGGCTACCCTGTGCTTCCAGCAACCAGGCCTTACCTCTCTGGACCTCAGTGGCTGCTCAGAACTGACTGATGGGGCGCTCTTGGCCGTGAGCCGGGGCCTGCGGCGCCTGAGCCTGGGGAAGCTGCAGCGGCTGACAGATGCAGGATGTACAGCTCTGGGTGGCCTGCAGGAGCTGCAGAGCCTCGACATGGCTGAGTGCTGCCTGGTGAGAGGGCGGGAACTGGCCCAGGCCCTGGGCTGTATGCACGGGGCTCCATCCCAGCTGGCCTCCCTCAGCCTGGCCCACTGCTCTTCATTGAAGGTGAGCACACCATCATCCCCTTCCTTCCTCTCCAGGGCTGAGGACAGCGGGAGAGGGGAAGCGGGGTGGTGGGGGGCCTTTGGCACCAGGGAGGGACTCCCCAGTGTTCATGCCTATGATTGGCAGTTAGAAATGAACTTGGGACCCAGTCTGGAGGAGGGCAAGAGCCTAGATAGCTGCTGTTGCTGCCAGCACGCCCCCCCCAAACCCCCCATTCTGGGCCTAGGAGGTCCAAGTGGCCAAGGTGGCCCAGCCCACGAGGCAGCCAACAGCTCACATGTCAAGTGTGTGGCGACCGCTGCGGTCTGGGGAGGGGCACTGAGGATGAGTGTTCTGGAGCTGGGCGGGCTGAAGAAAGGGGGTGATGGGCAAGGAAGGCAGGGAAGGAGCACTGAGGAAGGTGCTGGGGCGGGGCCTGCGAGGGTGATGTGACAGGAGCAGCAGGGTCATTTCCTAGCCAAGGCCAGGCCCGTCAGCAGGGCTCAGCGCTGTCCCTCTGGGTGGCGCCCCTGTCTTGGCAGTGTCAGTCTGTCCCTCTTTAGCGGATTATTTCTTCAGCCTGTCCATTTGACCAGGGCATTCCCAACCTTAAAACCGTCTCTCCACCTTGTTCCCCTCCAAGCGCCTCTCTTCCCGGCCTTACTCCTCCTCTTTGGCACCAAGCATGTCAGATATGTAGTACAACATCCCCGTGTCCTCTCAGCTGCTGCCTCCAGGCCTCAAGTTCTTGTGTCCCTGAAGCTCCCCTCTGTGCATCTCTCTACAAACCAGCCTCCTCTACTCTGCCCTTAGCTCCTGCTCCCTGTCCCTAACTGCTCTGGCAGCTGGCAGCTCTACCTACATCTCATTGTTTTGTGTCCAGCTCTAGAGGGAGCAACTCCGATTGGCTTAGCAGGGTCAACTGGCTGGTCCAGTTGTGAGCTGTGGTCTGAGGTGGCCTCATTCACTTTTTTGGCAGGGGCTGGGAGCATAGGCAGGGTGGCCACCCTAGGCCTTGCCACCTGCATCCTTCCTGCCCCAGCCACAGTCCAGGCCTTTTTCCTGTGGCAACCCCCACGGCCCACCCTGTCCACCCCCACCTTTCACTACCAGCACAGGGACCATGTTTCTTCCTTCCTTGGACCCTCTGGTAGCTCCCTCCTGCCTGTGGGGTGAGAACCTTGAACAGATCCTTTCTAGCTACCCCTGCCAGGCCAGGTGGCATAGGCAACCAGCTGGTGCTCCATCCTGTCTCCTCCCTTCCTCCCTCCTAGGATGCCTCAGTGCTCTCCATGATCCCAGCGCTGGGCCTGAGCCTCAGGGTGCTAGACCTGTCCTCCTGTGTGACCCTCACCAACAGGACCCTGCAGGCCATCTGCACCTACCTCACCCACCTCTCAGTCCTGCGCGTGGCGTGGTGCAGGGAGCTCTGTGACTGGGGGCTTCCGGGGCTGGGGGAGCCTGTGCAGGGGACCCAGGTGTGGGACCCTCGAGGTCTTGGAGGACGGGGTGGCCCCTGGGATCAGCTGCCCTCCTGCCCCTCCCAAGTCTCTGTAGGAGTATTTAAGGGCAAACTCAGGAGGAACCTGAGAAGCAAAGGCTTCTTCCCACAGTCACGCCCAGAGCTGGAGCATCAGGCCTCAGGTACCAAGGATGCCTGTCCAGAGCCACAGGGCCCCTCCCTGCTCATGCTGCGAGCCCTGCAGGAGTTGGACCTCACAGCCTGCAGCAAGCTGACTGATGCCAGTTTAGCCAAGGTGTGGGGCTGGGGGTGCGGGTAGGCTGAGGATCTGGGGGCTGAAGTCAGGGGTCTGGGCCAACCCACTTTTTGCTTGGAAAAAAGTTGACCTTGGAGTTCCTTTTTCATTGGCTTCTGCTGCCTCTAGTCACGCCCTGGCTGGGGTGGGAGGATCTGGAAAGGCCAAGGCTGTGGGCTCCAGTGGCATTTACCTCTCCCCTACCCTCCCCATCCTTGTAGGTGCTCCAGTTTCCCCAGCTGAGGCAGCTGTCCCTTAGCCTGTTGCCAGAACTCACAGACAACGGCTTGGTCGCTGTGGCCAGGGGCTGTCCTAGCCTGGAGCACTTGGCGCTGAGTCACTGCAGCCGACTCAGTGACAAGGGCTGGGCCCAGGCAGCCAGCTCCTGGCCAAGGCTGCAGCATCTCAACCTGTCCAGCTGCAGTCAGCTCATAGAGCAGTAAGTGTGTCCGATGACACTGGGCAGATGGAGCCACGGTGCAGGGGCTGGGCTGGGTCCCACGCCGGGCCAGGCACTCATCAGGTGGCCTCCCCACAGGACACTGGATGCTATTGGGCAGGCATGCAGGCAGCTCCGGGTGTTGGATGTGGCCACGTGCCCTGGCATCAACATGGCCGCCGTCAGACGCTTCCAAGCCCAGCTGCCCCAGGTGTCCTGTGTCCAGTCCCGCTTCGTGGGAGGGGCTGACCTGACCCTAACACTCTGAGGCCGGGTCAGTAACCAGCCCTGCAGCACAGCCTCCTTGACTCCCCCAGTCTCCAACCCTGGCCTTGACCCGGGTTGCTTCTTGCCTCCCTCTACTGCAGACCCTCTAGGACTGGGGGTGGGGCCAATCCAGGGCAGCCCAGAGGGAACATCCTGCCACACCGCCTGGCAGTAGCCTCTTTCCAGCTACACGTCGCTGCCACAGGCCCCTGGAAATGCTACCTACATGTTGCCGCCACAGGCTCCTGCTCTCTGGCCAAGCCCTGGGTGGGAGGCCAGGCCCCCAGCGGGCAGGGTCTGGTGCTGGGAGGAGCAGAGCCTCTGCCTCTTGCCTGCCCTCCTCTCAGACCTAAGGCCGGGCTCCACCTACTCCTGTGGGACTCTCCCAGCACCCTGTGTGCACTGAGCTTCAGCAGCTGAGCCCAGGTCTGTGCTGTAAATCCTAAGATTAAACATTCCAGATAGTACCTCCTTGTCTTAAGTTCTCAGACTAAAGGGCCCCTCCCCTCCCAGCTTCAGCTGAAGTGGCCCTGGGGCAGGCGGAGAAAACCCTGAGGCACGCTCCTTCCTCAGGCCTGGCCCACAGCCCCACAGGGGCTCCTAGCATCTTCCCCACACAGTAGGAGACCCTGCAGGCCTGGGTGTGCCCTGAGGCAAAGGTACATGCTGTGCGCTTGTCCCAGCCAGATTCCAGGAACAACTGATGAATGATGCCTGAGTCAATGAGGCTGTCCTGAGGGGGGAAATAAGAAGAAAAGAATGAAAGAGGCCAGCATCTCTGGGTGAGGGGGTCACTAGAGGTCACCTAATCCAGCCTCCTCAATGGTGCTGGTGACTTCTCCATGGCAGGTCTGGCCCTTGGTGTGTCCCCGCACCTCGTCCATATCCCTGTTCATTGGTTGTAGCAGCGAGCCAGGGCTCCCCCAGTACCTGCAGGGACTGTGCTTTATGTAGGGATTCAGAGGGGCCAAAGCTCTCCCAGCCCCAGGGCCAGCTGGGGAGGCAGAGAAGCCAGCTAGCAGGGACAGTCCAGTGTGCAGGGTGCGGGTGAAGAGAGAGACAAGCACCTGGGACCAGAGCCCAGGGAGCAACAAGTTGGGCCTGGAGGGTCCAGGAAGGAATCAGGGCAGTGAAAATGGCCAGAAGAAAGGAAGGGGGTGATCCAGGTAGAAGGCACTGTGGGGACGCACACAGGCAGGCCAGAGCTGGCACTGAGGGGGTAGTCTAGGCAGGGAGGATGCCAGCTCAGACCAAGCATCGAGAACCCTGCAAGCCACAGGTGCTCAGGTGGAAGGGCTAAACCACGGTATGTCTGAGACTCACCTGGCTCAACTCAGGCTCAGCCGTGGAAACTGTGGCCATTAACCCATGGACATGGATAGGGTGACATCAAATATATGGGATGTTTGTGTGTGTGTATGATCAGATTTATGTTGGAGAAAGCAGTTGGGGTAGCTGGTATTGAGAGGATTGGAAGTGCAAGACAGGAAGCCAGAAGTCAGGAGGCTTTTGCTATGATGGTGGCATGCACAAGGGACTGGAGACATTAAGAAGGAATAATTGACAGTTACAGGGAGGCCGACAGCATCAGGGGTCCCTGCCCCCCATTTCCACCTATAACTCAATGGCCGACTGCTCCATTTGTGGTGGGAAGTCCTTAGGCATGGGCATGGTGGGCCCTGGATGCCCAAAGATCTGCAGCTTAGCTGGGGGAGGGGGAGTAAGTGCCCTCCAGCACGCTGTTTCATCAGTTCTCAAGGTCAGCCAGGTTGATGGTTAACAGTTAAAAACAGTATTGGGGCCAGGCACGGTGGCTCACGCCTGTAATCGCAGCATTTTGGGAGGCCGAGGTGGGCAGATCACCTGAGGTTGGGAGTTCGAGACCAGCCTGACTAACATGGAGAAACCCCTTCTCTACAAAAAATACAAAATTAGCCAGGCGTGGTGGCGCATGCCTGTAATCCCAGCTACTCAGGAGGCTAAGGCAGGAGAATCACTTGAACCCGGGAGGCAGAGGGTACGGTGAGCCAAGATGGTGCCATTGCACTCCAGCCTGAGCAACAAGAGCAAAACTTCATCTCAAAAAAACAAACAAAAACCAAAACAAACAAAAAAGTATTGGAGACAGGTGCGGTGGCTCATACCTGTAATCCCAGCACTTTGGGAGGCCGAGGTGGGTGGATCACTTGAGGTCAGGAGTTAGAGACCAGCCTGACTAACATGGTGAAACCCTGTCTCTACTAAATACAAAAAATTTAGCCAGGCATGGTGGCGCATGCCTGTAATCCCAGCTACTTGGGAGGCTAAGGCAGGAGAATTGCTTGAACCTGGGAGGCAGAGGTTGCAGTGAGCCAAGATCACACCATTGCACTCCAGCCTGGGCAATAAGAGTGAAACTCCATCTCAAAAAAAAAGAAGAAAAAGAAAAAGAAAAAAAAGATATTGGAGGTGGCACTGGTGAGAGAAGAGGTGAATGGCAGGGGGAAGTCTGAGGGGCAGTGGCTTCAGCCTATCCTGTGAGCTCCACAGACTTATAGGCTCTTCTTTCCTCACGGGCTTGGGGTCTGTGATCACAGACTCTGCCCCTGTGACCAAACCTCCAGCTGGGCCCAATACTCCTCGATGCTTCTGCCCCCAGGGGCTCTGGCCTGTCTATGGCCCCCACCCTACCCATGGTTCTGAGTTAGGTTTTTAATTTGTTTTTTGAGATGGAGTCTCATTCTGTCGCTCAGGCTGGAGTGCAGTGGTGCAATCTCAGCTCGGTGCAACCTCCGCCTCCTGGGTTCAAGCGATTCTCCTGCCTCAGCCTCCCGAGTAGCTGGGATTACAGGTGTGCGCAACCACACCCAGCTAATTGTTATATTTTTAGTAGAGACGGGGTTTCACCATATTGCCCAGGCTGGTCTTGAACTCCTGACCTCAGGTGATCGGACTGCCTCAGCCTCCCACAGTGCTGGGATTACAGGCGTGAGCCAAGCCCGGCCCTGAGTTAGGTTTTAATCAGAAACCGGGTCTTCCTGCACAGAAGTGGCTCTTGTTGGAATCAGCCCACATCCTCCTACCAGCCTGGGGATCCTGACCCTGCCCTTCTGCCTCTCTCCTTTCATGCCTCTCACCAGAGAACTCCAAGTCCTACAAAGGACACCAGGCAGGGCCATGCAAGCTTGAGGACTGAGGTCAGATTGTCAGGAGCCTTCTGGAGATGGCTCCCAGACTACGCTCCTGTTAACGCTGTCCAGGAAGGCATCCATTTGGGGCAGTGCCTCCTACCCTGCCAGTTCTCCTGCAGCAGGCCGGCAGCTCAGCCTCTCCCTTGGCAGGTACCCCCAGACCACAGGCCAACCCTCCCTGCAGGCCCAGCATGGAGGGAGGCTGAGGACTCATCTTGGAGAAAGGCAGCAGTCCCAGCCTCTCCCCACCCCCTTCAGAACACCAGCCCCTCAACCGTAGCTGTCAAAGTTTGTGGCCTGGCCTGATTCCCCATCTTATCCACCAGCTAAGTTTGAAGGCAGAAGGGGAAGACTGTCACCGTCACAGGCTCAGCCCGCAAGGTACAGAGCTGGCTCAACATATCCCAAGAGCCAAGCAGACTTTATTTCTGCAGCAATCTCTGCTGGTCAGGGTGCCTGCACTCCTCTACCCACTGCCCTTCATGGCTGCTGCAGTGGCCGCAGCTGTGGCCCATGGCCAGCCACACTGTCAAGGTTCAGCGATGCTGCAGTCATAGCAGAAGTTGAAGTTGGTGGGGGGTGGGGGAACAGGGGGTGGCCGCTCGGGGATGGGCACGTTCTCCAGCTCCAGCAGACGCAGCTTGGTCTCCATGGTCAGCAGCTGCTCCAGGTCCAGCCGTGTCTGCTCGCTGCCCATGGGACTGCCCAGCAAGGCACTGAGCCCATCTGTCCACAGGTAGAACTGGGGGTGGCACAGAGCCGTGAGAGTCTGCCCATCTGCCTCCCCTGCCCACCTGCCGACCTCAGCCTGGCGGACACTCACCTCCTGCTTGGAGGGGGCAATGAAGTTGAGGTACGCTTCCTCCTCCCCACGGTCATAGCTGATTGAGAAGGCCAACTCATAGAGGTCCTGGGGAAGCAAGGGAGCGGGGACACTGAGCAGGGGACAGGGTAGGCGGGGGCGGGCGGGAAGGAGCCCCTGGCCCGCTGTACTCACCTTGTTCTGCTTCCCGGAGCCCTTCTCCCGGACATGGGGGCAGTCCTTGCCTGTCAGGAGTGCCCTCATGTCGGCCACAGGGACTGCAGGAAGAAGGCTGGGCTGAGCACTGCAGCCCTGGCAGCCCCGGGGCCCAGGGCGGTCTGGGGAGAGCAGGTGTCTGGCCCCCGCCCCTGCCCGCCTTACGTTGCTCGGGCAGACTCTCCAGGGTAGGTGGGCTGGCGCCCTCCTCCATGTCTCCGTACTGCAGCAGCTTGTGGTTGGGGGACAGGCAGCAGAACCACAGCTTATCTGCGTGGAGAAAGGGAAGAGGGCCAGAGTGCTGAGAGGTCCTGACACCAAGCCAGCCGCCCTCTGCCTGCCCTCTGCCCCCCGCCCATGCCCACTCAGAGACCCTGGCGCCGCCGGCTGCTGATCTTGCGGAAGAGCGTCCCCTCACAGAGGCGGAGCAAGCGCTGCTGGCGGATCAGGCCCATGAGCTCTGGCTTCAGCTTCTCCCGCAGCTCCCTGATAGAGGGGTGTCACTGAGCACATCTGACCTGGGGAGTAGCCCAGGGGGCACCAAGGAAGGTAGGGCTAGGACTGAGGATCCATCCCCCCAGACTCACAGTATAGGGGGAGCCAGCGTGCCCTCCTGGTACAGCCGTTCAGTCTGCCGCAGCCGCAGCACCTCCCCATAAGTGAGCGCATTCACCTTGGTTCGGAAGAGCTCCAGGGAAGTGGGCTTCAGGGCCAGAGTGCGGGCCAGCTGCTCCCGCACCACCTGCATGACCTGGGGCCGCCCAAGCTCAGCTCAGGGCCTAAGCTCTGTACCCAGATCAGCCCCCTGCCCTGGCCCAGGCCTCCCAGCTCCCACCCCACCCACCTTGTCGAAGTCCTCCTGTGTAGCCCGCATCTCCTTCCAGGTCTTATTCAACAGCTGGATGCCCACACAGAAGAGCTCGTGGAAGCTCTGGTCTTGGCCGAAGAACATGGGTGAGAAGTCCTGGGCTGTCTCAGAGCCTGGAGTGGGGGGGCAGGAGGGGCTCAGGGAGAAAGTGCATACAGCCCCTGGCCCTCTCTGCCCTTCCGTCCCCTGCTCTTGGCCATGCTGTGCCCAGTCCAGGCCACTCACAGGGCTCCCCAACACGGAGCAGCTCACACAGCAGCACCGTCAGCTGGATGCTGCCCCGGGCAAAGGGGCACTCGTGCTTGTCCTCGCGGCTGCTGTTCTCCAACACAAACTGGGGGCGCAGAGAATGGGGCAAGGAGTCACAGCTAAGCCCATGGGGACCCTGCCTGGGGGATGCTGCCACCCCCCCACCCTACCCTGTCACCGACCCGGCTGTACGCGCTGGGCGCGTTTCTGGAGAAGTACAACATGTTGTCCAGGGCCAGCAGACCGGGGGGCACGCGCTCCAGGTCCTGTGCTGGGTTGCTGTTCTGGGGGAAGTGGGCACAGGCAGTTCAAGAAGGGCCACGGCCGCCTGGAACAACAGCCCTGGGCTGAGGCAGGGGTGGGGAGTTGGGTAGGGGTGATACTCACAGAGAAGCCCAGTTTGCGGAACTCTCGGGCACAGAGGGAACGGCGACGGTCAGCACTTAGCCCGGCACCCGAGGACTCCCCCTCCACCTCGAAGGCAGCCTGGCGTAGGACCTGCAGCTGCTCCCGCTGCTCCTGGGGTCAGTGTTGGGTGGCGGGGGAGGGGATCAAGATTATAGATTCAAGGCCAAGCTCTAAGCCACCCCCTGCCTTGTCCTCACCAAAGACACACACCTGGCTGTAGGGGTCCAGGGGCGTCCGCATGCGCGGCTCCAGCAGCCCCAGCATGAGAGCTTGCAGTACGTACAGGTGATGAGCCATCTCGTCGCCCATTGGTGCTGCACTGTGAATGATGTTCTGCAGGACAGCCAGTCCCTGGTGTAAGCGAGGGCTCACGGGGAGGGAGGGGCAGAGAGGTCCCCCTGGCCCACCACTTCCTACCTTATAGATGAACTGGCGAAGGTTCCTCTGCCAAAGATAGTCAAGCATGTGCTGAGGAGGTAGAAAGAAAGGGGGCTTAGGCTGGGCGCGGTGGCTCACGCCTGTAATCCCAGCACTTTGGGAGGCCGAGGCAGGCGGATCACAAGGTCAGGAGATGGAGGCCATCCTGGCTAACACAGTGAAACCCCGTCTCTACTAAAAAAAAAAAAAAAAAAAAAATCAGCTGGGCGTGGTGGCGGGCGCCTGTAGTCCCAGCTACTCGGGAGGCTGAGGCAGGAGAATGGTGTGAACCCGGAAGGCAGAGCTTGCAGTGAGCCAAGATCGCGCCACTGCACTCCAGCCTGGGCGACAGAGCAAGACTCCATCTCAAAAAAAAAAAAAAAAGGGGGCTTAGAGGATTTTGCTTCAGGGTAGGGCAGCGCCCACCGGGTGCTGCCCCCATCTAGCCACCGATCGACACTCACCTTGCGTTCCACAGGGCTGGCCCCCTGCAGCAAGGCTGTCAGCAGGGCCATGGCCTTGGTTTGCAGCTGCTGGTTCATCCTATGGCAAGAAGAGGGCTCAGTGGAACATTCAGGCTCCAGCCCTGCTCCCCGCATCTGGACCCCAGCCCCAGAGGCTTACACCTGTAGGTGCACCAGCAGCCTATCCAGGGGCACCTCGCTCTTGACCAGCTGGCCCAGGGCTGGGCTGCTCAAGGTCACACTCTCCAGCAGCCCAAGGGCTAGGGGAGGCACGGAGGCATCCATGAGGTTCATGTTCACGTAGCACACCACCTGTAAGGGGGCAGGGGTGTCACCACCTCACCCCCATGGAAGGCCGGGTCTACCACTGCCCCACTGCTCCACTGCCCCCACCCGCTGCCCTAGGAAAGCCCACCCACCTTCCTCACAAAGGGGATGCTCAGAGTCTCCCAGGACACCACGCCGTGCTCCATGAGCTCTGAGAAGGCCCTCAGGCTGAGGGCCAGCACCTCTCCTAGGCTGGAGGGGGGACATCTGGGGCTAAGCAGGACCAGACCAGGACCAGAAAGCCCCACCATCTCCCCCAGCCCACACATCCCTGTGCTCACTCGTCCCCGTCTTCAATGATGGTGCCTAGTCTCTGGAGCCCATTACGGCTGATGACCTCCCTGGCAAAGGTCATGTCCGAGGCCAGCGGAACGAGGCGCCTCAGGGCTTCCCGGCGCCCTTCAGGACTGTCACTCTGCAGCCCACCCAAGAGCTGCTCAGCCTCAAGGTCCTGGCAGGAGCGGAGCAGGAGCAGAGGTGAAGAGGCTGGGCATGGTAAGGGTGGGACCTGGAAGTGTGCGGCCCCGGGCGTCAACTAGGTGGCGCAAGGCAGGGCTGGGGCGGGGGCCTCCGGGGCGGGGGGCCTCCGGACCTGGAGCAAAGGGGCAGGGATGGGGAAGGCGGGACGGGAGGGGCATTACTGGGGCCGTGCTGAGGCACAGGATGCTGCCATTCTTGATCTCCGCGCGGTTCTGGAGAAGACAGCAGAAAAGGCAGCGAGGTCAGGGAGGGCTCCGAGGACTGATCAACTGGGGTGTCGGTGAGGGCGGCTGGGGGTCAGTAACAGATCGCGCTCCGGTAGTGGGATGAAGAGCCAGAGTTATCGGGGCCAGGTGGGTTAGAGGGGTCGGAAGGCCGAGCGTGGGGCTGGGGAGAGGGGACTCACATTCTCGGTGATGTATCTCCGGTGCCCATCCGCAAACTGCAGGGCGTAACGCTCAGAGTGCGTCAGGCTCCACCTGAGGGGCACGAGGCTCAGCGAGGCCGGCAGGGGGCGCCGCCCCTCCTGCCCTCCCGCCCTCCGCAGGCCCTGGCCCGGCAGCACTCACGCGTCGCACACCTCCTTCAGCACAGCGGCCAGGGGCTTCGCCTGCAAGTGGAGTGGTCATTCTCGCGGCCTGGGCAGGGAGGGATGGGGAGGAGCCTGGGGGGAGGGGTGGGGCGGGCTGCCCCGAGGGCCAGGGGGCTACCGGGAGGTGGGGCAGTGGGGCAGATGGAGGCGGGACCAGCCGGGTGACCTGGTCCAGCTGGATGAGCTGCGGGATGGCGTCACGCATCTGGATGGCAATCTTCACCACGTTCCGCGGAGGCGCCATGGTCCAGCTGGGACGTGGGCGCCTGCACTTTCCGGAGACCGTGCACCTGCGGCCAAGGGTGCACCTGGCCTGGGGCCCCTGGGGACGAGGAGGTCCTCCCTTTCCGAGACCTGACCTCGGTGTCCCGCACTCGCGGCCCAGACTGCTGCTCCTGGCCATGCAACGCGGCCTTCCCAAGGGAGCCGAGGTTAGTTCCGGGTTGGAGTCTGGGGGTAGGAAGGGACGGCTCCGCCTGCCCCGCCCCGCCGAGGCGGCCCCGCCCCACACCAAGGTGCGGCAGGTGGGGGCGGGGAGGGCAGGCTGCCGGAGGCCGCCCCACCCCTAGTTCCAGCAAGGTGACCCACCCAATCACACTGCCAGTCCAGCACAGTCCCAAGGAGGGTCCCCAAAGAACCACATCAGAGCTAGCCTTAGGCATGGTTTTTATTCACTTGAACACTGTACAAATATTACAATTTCCTTTTGCTGCAAAAAGTATAAAAATAATCTTTATATAGGAATCCATTCGTTACTGTAAATCTTTCTAAATCTCTGCAAATGGCTCTAAATGAGGGTAAATGAAAAAGCCGAAATGAAGAGAGGGTTATGGGGCAGCAGGAGGTGGGGCCAATCATCAGGGCTGGACCACCCAGACTCCTCCCCAGAGACCTCTGTTCCTTCTTGGTAGCCGCCCCCACCACCTGCAGGTTCTAGGGCTAAAGGCCCAGCAGAAGTGGGCACGTGAGAGGGCCAGGAGGAGCTGGAGGGTCAGGGGGTGGGGGATAGCGAAGGAAGCTAGAAGTGGTGCTGGCATGTGCCCAGTTCCACCCCACCCTTCCCTCCTAGGGGAAGGAGCTGGCAGAAGCAAGACACTGAGGCTGGCAGGAGCAAGACACTGCCCCCTGTGGGGGGTAATGGCAGCTCCTCGGTTCTGTGCCACTGGGTGGCAGCCGAGCCTGGGCTGGTGAAGGCCGCAGAAAGGGAGAAGCAAACACTTTGGCTCCACGGTGATGGGGGCTGAGTCCTGTTCCCCTGCTCTGCGAGCACAGAAGTGCCAGCACAGGAGCGGGAGCTGTGGCCAGAACTGTGCGGTGAGGGGAGACCGGAGAAGCCAGGCGTCTGTGGCTCTCAAGCTCTGTAGGGGTCGGGTGGGAGAGGTCCCCAGGCAACCCCCAGGTCAGACAGTCTGGGTCCCAGCCACACAGTGCATGTCCCTGTCAGTCAGAGGTTGAGAACAGGCACATCAAAGAGGTCACAGACACCTTCACTCTCGTCCAGGTTGTAGATATAATCGTGGTCTCCGGGGGGTGGAGAAAGACGGAGCAGAGGGGCAAACACTGCAGAGAGCACTAGTCTCAGGCCCTGGGCCAGGGCTCCCCTAGCAGCAGCCCAACCCCTGCCCACACCCACTCCCACCTTCCAGGGCCACCCACCTTCTGAGGACATCAACTCCTCCAGCAGCTCCGAGCTCATGCACTCTGGGAATGGAGAGAGCTCAGTTACTAACATTCCAGCTCCCACCTCTCCACCCACCAAAGCCCAGGAAAGGGAACCCCACCTGCCCATCAGGAACTTCACCCTTTGCCCCAGTTACCATAAGTGCCACAACAAGGTCCTCAAAAGGGCAAGAAAACAGCCATAGGACCCAATGAGCTGTGTCCCTTACCCCTAGCCTCAGGGAGGAATGCAGCAGCCTACCTCGTGTGGGATCAAAGATTTCTGACAGCTCTTTGGGGAGTTCCAAAACTGAAAAACAAGAAAGCCATGCTCAGGGCACAGAGGTCCAGCCTGGCCCCACTACAGCCCCCTGGCTTCCTCGGATCCTATACCACCCACCCTGAGGCTCCACACAGCTAAGGAGATGTAGGTCCTGCCTAGGCCAAGCTGGCACTGTCTGTTGGCCTCACTTGCTAAACCTGAATTCCTCAGTGCTGAGCCCAGGGTACCAAAGGCCCCCTGCAAGCGATTGGTACAGCTTTTCTAACTCGGAAAGGCCACAGAAGCCTCTTTCTGGGCTCAGCATGCACCCCCTGTCTGACAGAAGGTACCCCATCTGTCCCACCCTTGCTGAGCACCTGCTCTGTGCAAGACTCAGAGACCAGACCCTGGGTCAGGTCACCAGGCAGAGGTGGTGGCGCTACAGGGTGATGACTCCACTACAAACCTCTGGCCAGGAGGACACAGGGGAAGCAGAAGAAAATGCAACCAGAGAGGACTATGAGGGATTTCACATGCCAGGCTCAGGAGTTCAGATCTTATCTGGTGGCCCTCAAGGAGCCATTAAAGGTACTTTTGCAAACAGAGAAATGCCACATTTTTCTGTCAGGCCTGCATTTCAGAAAGATTAGTCTGTCAGTCAGGGTAAAGAGAAAGATGCTGAAGAATCCAGGACAAAGGTGGCCAGGGGTCATCCTGAGTGCTGAGGATACCAGAGGATAGGAGGGGACATCTGGGACAGACCTCAGTTAGCTGGCATGGGGTGGGCAGCAGAAGGAGGAGGGATAAGGAACTGGAACTAGAGTGAGAGCCAAGGGTCAGGCCTGGATAACTAGGGCTGACGGCTGGGTGCGCAGAGGTGGAAAGCAAGCTTCGGGAGGAAACTAAGTTCAGTTGAGGACATGCAGGAATAAAGTGTCCATTGGATGTACACAGGACGGCAGGTGGACACCGAAGTGTGCAGATTGGGAAAAGATCTAGGCCAGGCGGAGGCTGGGGATTCGTTCACCCAGAGCTGCAGCCCTCTCCAGGAGTGGAATGGGACAGAGCCCTCAAAAAGAGCAATGTTTAAGGACATGCCAGGGAAGAGTTCAAGAAGCCAGTGAGATAGGAGAGCCAAAAGCTGGCATCATGATGCCAAAGGAGGAAAGAATATTGACACAGACCAAGAGAGCACCAGCAAAACACGCTGGAGGCTGCTGGGCTCGGCAGGCCTTCGGCAGCTTCTCAAGAGTAACACTGCTGTAACACTGGGGCTGGGGGGGTGACTGCTGCAACCTGAAAGGTGACTAGGAGACTAATGAATGGAGATTACTTTTTCAAGGAGTCCAGACAGAAAGGAGACAGAGAAGATGAGAGAGAGTGATACAGAGAAGTGTCAATTAGTGAGGCGGTGCTCCAAGGGGTGGCAGGAAAGGGCTTGAGAGAGGGCAGGGAGTTCTGTGTTAGCCTAGGATGGGGTGCTAGAGGGGGCACCAGCACTGACCCAGAGGTGCTGGCAGAGAGCTCTCGTGTCCAGCAGGGTTGACAGGAGATCTGGGTTCCATCCCCAATTCTGTTTTCTGACCTAGGACTGGACTAAGGCTAGACTCTCTCTCTCTGCCCCTAGGGGGCAGGTACTCACCACCTGTGGGGTCTGCCTTGATGGGCTCAAAGGAGGTAGAAGGGTTGGGTCCGGACGAACTGCTGCTGTTACTGTTGTTGCTGCTGCTGCTGCTGCTGCTGCTGTCCAGCAGGGCAGAAGACTGCAGTGGCCGGGTGTCCAGTGTTGTTGGGCCCAGTGGGAGTGAACTGAGCTCACCACTGTCCTTGCTATCAGTCCCAGGGCCGCCACTCACTACAATGATAGCCCCCAGACCCAGTCATACAAGGTCAGGAAGAGGTCGTTGAAACTGGCTGTGCTGGAACCCAGACACAGGAGGACCACAAGCCTGGTTCCCAGACCCAAGGAGAATTAGGCATTGCCAGTCACCCCAGAGGAAGTAACCTGAAATTAGTCACCACAGGAGACAGGGACACAAGACCTACAGAAGAAGACTCGTGGTCAACATGTCTGCTGTGGCCATACTTCAAGACGGGCTACCAGGGCAATTGAGACACCAGTGGATGTGGATCTGGGGGAGAAAACTGCCACCAGCAATGGCTCTTCCCACAGTCAGAGGTTCCCTGTTAAAAAGGGCCCATTCAGGCAGGCATGGTGGTTCAAGCCTGTAATCCCAGCACTACAGGAGGCCGAGGCAGGCAGCTCATTTGAGGTCAGGAGTTCGAAACCAGCCTGGCCAAAATGGTGAAACCCCATCCCTATTAGAAGTACGAGAATTAGCTGTGCATGGTGGGCGCCTGTAATCCCAGCTACTCAGGAGGCTAAGGCAGGAAAATTTCTTGAGCTTGGGAGGCAGAGGTTGCAGTGAGCCAAGATCGCGCCATTGCACACTCCAGCCTGGGGGACACAGTGAGACTCCGTCTCAAAAACAAAAACAAAAAAGGCTCATTCATTACCATAGCAAGGGAAGGCTAGGTGGTCAGGAAAAGGACAATCCCCAACCTGAAGAGTCTCTTCCAACTCTAAGCATGGTGTTCCACAACACAGAGATACTGCCTCTTGGGCCTCTGTCACAAGCTCCCATGGTGCCTCACCTGTGATCTCAGCTGCTGGGCCAGCCATTCCCTGGACTTCTGCACTGCCAGGGACAGCAGTGGGAGTGAGCTGAGGACTATTTGGACGTGAGGCTTCCTGGGACTGGGCTAGGGCAGGCTTGGGCAGAGGTGGAGGTGTAGAAACAGCAGATGGGCTCTGGAGCAAATCTTCAGGTGGTGGCACAGGCACAGCCACAGGGGGTGAGCTCCATGCCTCCTTGTTCACCAGCAGAACCTCAATGGGACCACTCACACTCTTCAGGTGAATCTGGTACTTCTTCTGCCCATTGAGACCCTAGAGATGGGTGGTAAGGGATGGGAGATGGGTAGAATTGTAAGCAGGCTTGGCTCCTGCCCGACTCCGGGTCAGGACCACAGTGTCCTCTCCCACCCAGGATGCCCATCCTCCCAGATAACCCCAAACTCCAGGCCTCCCCCTACTTGCCCCACCCAGGACTTATCAGGCTCCACAGCCAGCACCCGCCCTCAGCTGACCCCGCCTGCCTGGGCTAAGCACCCACCTCTGGGATGGGCACCTCCAGGCTGGTGCCTGATGGGGCCCGGATGGCCAAGAGGGTATCTCCTAGAATGACATGGAGAATGGGTCAGAGCCCATGGGCTCAATCTGAGCTGGGAACAGAGGTGCCTGCCTTTTGGAGCAAGGCAGGAGATCACGGTCCCTGAGGAACTAGACAGTGGGCCTCACCCATCCCCCATAGTGGCCAGGCAGAGCTAAAGCTCTTCTCTTCCTGAGAGCCCAGGGTCAGTAACCAGGAAATCTGGATTCAATTATGTGGAGTGAAAGATCACTGGCCATATGCACCTCATTCCTCTACCAATGGCTGATCCCTAGGTGAAGGTGTTCTAGCCAAGGCCAACATCCCTTTCCCATGACCAGTCAGGGGCATACAAGATGGAGAAGAAACACATCAGCGGGGCACAGTGGCTCACACCCATAATTCCAGCACTTTAGGGGGTTGAGGAGGGAAGACAGCTTGAGCTCAGGAGTTCAAGACCAGCCTGGGCAACACAGCAAGAGCCCATCTCTTAAAAAGAAAAACAGAGGAACAGATCCTGTATTCACAATGCAACTAAACTAACAAAAGTTGGAAGTGGGCACCCCCATGCCCTGCATGTAAGAGCCTGCACACAAGCAAATACACACATATCCTCTCTCCCTCTCTCCCCCTTGTGCCTCTATCATACCCAAGAAGCCAAATCCAGGAAACAGTAGAGATGGGAACAGACCCAGGGACCCACTCCAGAATTTCTGTACCCTTTTGGTATAGCTGACCTCCACAGGGTCCCAGTGACACTCAGACAGAAGACTTACCCTGCCTGGTTCCTCTCTGAGCAGGCCCCAGAAACCCTCTTAAGAGACAGAACTCTCCTAAGACACTGAGCCCAGTGCTCAGGACTTTGGCTGAGCCCAGCCCACCCCCTCACCCCTACCCAGGCTCTGCTCACCAGCAAAGCATCTGCAGATGTCCTCATGAGTGACGTAGGCCAAAGTGTGAGGGTTAAGGAGAATGGCTGATGCCCTATGGTGACAGATGGCAGACTACAGAAAAGACCCAATTCTTTAGCTAAGGTCTGACACACAGGCCCTCAGAGACCGTTCTGGGGACTCAGGTCCACCGGGGGAGGGATCACAGGCTAAGAGTGGAAGGGGAGGGGCTCTGAGGAGGGAGCCTGAGGCTGGGCCATGGCCAGTGGCTATAAGACAAACTCCCAAGAGGAACAGGGCTCAGGGCAAGTTGAACCAGAGGGCCCCTTGCCCACTCCCCCCAGCAGGGACCGCCAGGAGGATATCAGCTGTTCTGCACGTCCTCTGTGACGTTCCGGATGCTCTGCTGCACCCACACCTTGTGCTGGTCTAGTTCTTGCTCCCGCTGCTGCAGCTCCTCGATCTCTGCCTTGAGCTCAATCAGTTTGTCAGCAATCTCCCGGGTATTGCAGCCAGGCCCCACACCCCTGAGTCCAGGGAGTGGGGCTGAGAGGGACTGCTGAGAACTCTGGGTCCCATGGCCCCTGCCTTCTTCGGCACCCTCCACCCCACGCCCGACACTTCTGGGTGGGAGACTCTACTACCCTCCCACTATGCCCACTCACTTCCACTGGATGCTGTTCTTGGACTTTTTCTCGATTAGCCCGATACCTTCCAAAACATTGGTAATGTCGTAAATCCGCCGCTTCTGGCGTACAGCTAGGGTGTCAGCTGCCTGGCAGAGAGAATGGAGAATGCTCAGCCCCACTCTGGGGTGTACCCCCAGCCACCCTGAGACGTGGTCTGGGAAGGGAGTAATCTGGATTCCAACCCTGTAGTGCCTCCCAGGCGCTACTGCAGCTCAGGACCGCAGCTCTGTCCCATAGGCAGCTCTTCTCCTCGCCAGCCAGGAAGGGCCACGAGGACGAACACCTGCAGCCCCGAGCCTGGCCCATAGCTGTAGCTCGATGGCCTCGGCCGAATGAATGAAACATCCCCCGGCTTCTCTCCTGTGAGAAAGCACACGATGGCGGCCGGCTCTCGGAAGACCCAGCTGGGCCGCCCCCGGGGTTCCCGCTACCGGCCCAGGCCTGGTCCACCAGCCTCCCTTGTCTCCCCTTAGCCCAGGCCGCACCAGCTTGAGGTCAAGCACGCCGTCCTTGGCCTCCTGCAGAAGGGACACGAACTTGGTGGTGAGCAGTCCCAGGCTCTTTTCGTGCCGGCTTGGAGTGCCCGGGGGCGGCGGCGCCTGTGGCCCGGCCTCCGCCATCGCGCCCGCCCGCCGCCTCCCCTCAGCCAGGCCAGGCCAGGCCGGCGCCGCCGCCACTTCCGCTTCCGTTCCTGGCCGCCCGGCAGCCGGAGCCAGCGTTACTGCTTCCGCTTCCGTCCCGTGCGCCTTCCAGGGAACGTGGCGCTATTGCTGTCTGTGGGTGCAGCCGCAAAACTTCAGGGACCAGTAGCAAATGTCCAGCCTCCGAATAAGACGAAAACTACGTGGGTAGACAGGGGAGTTGGGATGAAGTTGGGGAGGAATGAGAAGGGCGTCAGTGGGCCGCCCTGGCAGTAGAGAAGGGGACGCCATCGGAACTTTCCTTGCCAATCTGCCCCAACATCACTAACTCTGCCTAGTCCCCATCTTGGGAGAGGAGACCACACTACCTGACTAATCCAATCTGCTCCCTCAAACCTGTTCCTTTTCCGTTTTTTTCTCTTTATTTATTCTTTTATATATTTCAAACTCATTTTACTGCCACATCAAACCTGTTCCTAAAGGCTGCCCTACTGTCTTGGGGTCACCCCATCTATTCCTATCCCTCACTTCCTGCCAAACAGCAAGCACTAACTATATCTACCTTGTCCACCTTGTTCCACCTATGGTCCTAGCCTCATCTTTCGCTCATCTTGTCCTCACAGTACAGTGCTCAGAGACTATGGGGTTATGAACACTTCAGCCAATGCAAATGTGTTTACCTATGTGTAAATATCAGTAAAGCACTCAGTCATTCCTGGCATGCAGGAATGTGTGATAGGGTCATTTTGTAACTTTTAACATTGTTACTATTTATTATTGTTTCTTTTAGATCAGGTTCTCTGGGAAATGGGACTCGAGACAGGGTTTTGCAGCAAGTTTGTTGGGGATCCACACTTTTTTTTTTTGAGACAGGGTCTCACTCTGTTGCCCAGGCCAGAGTGCAGTGGCAAGATCAATGCCGTCTCAGCTTCCTGGGCCCAAGCGATTCTCCCACCTCAGCCTCCCAAGTAGCTGGGACCACAGGCATGCACCACCATGCCCGCCTCATTTATTTTTAGTTTTTTAGAGATGTGGGTCTCACTATATTGCCCAGGCTAGTCTTGAACTCGTGGGCTCAAGCGATCCTCCCACCTCAGCCTCCCACAATGCTGGGATGACAGGTGTGAGCCACCATACCTGGTCAGGATCCACACCTTTAAGGGATTAAGACAAGCAGAATTGAGCAGATGCAATTATATTATAGGCCTCAGCCTATCCCACTAGGATCTCTGAAATTGGGGTAGCACTTCTGAAGGGTTCATGTTCACATGATGGTACCATGCTTTTGCACCCCAATATTGACTGAGAGACTCAGTGGTGTGATCTCAGTAGCCTACACTCCTGGCAGCTGGAGAATGAGCACTTCTGTCCTGAAGGGTGGATTTGGGTGGTGGACTGAACATCCACTAAATAATAATAAACCTTATAGTCCCTTCCCTGGCTCCCTATAACTCTCAAGATAAACACAGCTGCCCAGTTGCGGTGACTCACGCCTGTAATCTCCCAACACTTTGGGAGGCTGAGGCAGGCAGATCGCTTGAGCCCAGAAGGCTGCAGCGAGCTATGGTGGTGCCACTGTACTCCAGCCTTGGTGACAGATCAAGACCCTGTCTAAAACAAAGATAAACACAGCTTTCATGACCCTCTCCTGCCACCCCCCAACACACCCCTCTTCACAAGAGCCTGCCACCTCTCACTCCTCCGCAGAGGTACACATCCTCCTCAGAGGCTGGCCAACACAGTTTTCATCCTGTGCTGTTGATGTCGTCTGCATCCATATCTGCACACTCTGCCCACCACCCCAGGTTGAGGCCAAGTCTAGCAAATCCCTATCTCCTCTCCTGAGCACTAAGAGGTTCTGGGTAGGCTGGTCAAGACTGGTTGAGTACAAGTACACCCCACCCCCCCGCCCCTCAGGGAAGTGTCGCCCAGCTGTCCCCACCCTCCGTGCAGACACTCTTTCCTGTTGGGAATAAAATGCCAGAGACTCAGCTTCCTTCCTTTCTGTTGATGGCCTTGGGGAGGGAGGAGCCTTGGTGGGAAGAAGGGGCTTCTGGGTGGGGAGTGGGAGAGAGACTTCCTTGGGGAGAGGAATTCAGCTGCACGCTGGAGTCAGCTGGAGTTGCCCAGGCCCTGTGAGCAAGTGGCAGGCGTGCCCAGCTGCATTGGGGAGAGGGCTGTTCTCAAGGCCAAGGTCATTTGTGGAGGGAGAACTGGACGCCTGATCAAATCTGGTAAGTTCTGTAGCAAACTGTCCTGTGCAGCTCAGAGCAGGACCAGGGTCCAGTGGAGGCCTGTGCCCACCCTGTCTCGCTTGACATCTGCAGGGGCACGACTGGGAAACCTAGCAGGCAAAGCCTCCCAGGTGCCCTCCGCATCACACCCGCTCCCTCTCACTTCCCGAGGGGGCCGGGAAGAACCTCCTTCCTCCTCTCAGAAGGGCTTAGACAGAGGCAGCAGCTCACAGGGGCATCTACTCTGCCTGCTTGCCCCGGGCCCACCTCAGCTCTGGCTCCTCCAGGCCCACAATGGACTCAGCAGCCAAGGATGAGATGCAGCCGGCGTTGTCCCCTGGTATGAACCTTTTGGGTGGACTAGGGGAGGAATGACGGCAACAAAGATGGGACTGGCTGGGCGCAGTGGCTCACGCCTGTAATCCCAACACTTTGGGAGGTCGAGATGGGCAGATGACCTGAGGTCAGGAGCTCCAAACCAACCTGGCCAACATAGTGAAACCCTGTCTTTACTAAAAATAAAAAAACTAGCTGGGCGTGATGGCACGCGCCTGTAATCCCAGCTCCTCGGGAGGCTGAGGCAGGAGAATCGCTTGAACCCGGGAGGCGGAGGTTACAGGGACCCGAGATTGCACCACTGCACTCCAGCCTGGGCAACAGAGCGAGACTCCATCTCAATAAACAAATAAACAAACAAATAAATAAATAAATAAGAAAGCTGGGACTGGGGTCGTTGGGCCCTCCCTCCCTGACTACACGGCTGCCCAGGCTCTTCCTTCCCAGGACCTGAGTGGCCAGAGCAGGAGCGGGCAGAGCAGCTGGCCCGGGGTGCAGCGCTCAAGTGGGCCTCAGGCATCTTCTACCGGCCGGAGCGGCTGGCCAGGCTAGGCCAGTACCGCAGCCGCGAGGTGCAGCGTACCTGCTCCCTGGAATCGCGCCTCAAGGTGGGCATGGGGCAGGGGGTGCGGGTGCTGGGACTGTGCTGCAGGGCTGGCCCAGCCTCACTGGCTCCATCTTTCCACAGTCAGTGGTGCAGTCATACCTGGAAGGCGTGCAGACTGGTGTGTGGCAGCTGGCCCGGGCCATTGAGGTGGTGCAGGGAACCCGGGAGGCCCTGAGCCAGGCCCGTGGGTTGCTCCAGGGCATGTCCCAGGCCTTACAGACTCTAGAGCCCCTACGGGAGCGGGTTGCCCAGCACAAGCAACTGCAGGCCCTGTCTCACTTGCTGCCTCGGCTGCGGGCAGGTGAGCATGCAGGGACCCTGGGCCTCAGCCTCCAATAGTCAGTCCACAAACACCCATCCCTAATCAAGGGGCCCCAGCCCACTAGATGGGGAACTGCATAGAGCAGCACACCAGGGACCTCCCAGACAGTAGCCCGGGCTTCCCATGGCCTATGAGGCAGGGTGCAAATCAGCTCATCCTGGGATTCCCACGCGTGGGATGCTTGAGTCAGGACAGACACCCAGTCATGTGACTCTGGCCACCTGGTTATCAGTATATTCAAACTCTTCCCTAACAGAGTGGCTAAGTGAGTACTGGCAGGACCCCCCGATTTCCCCTGCCTTCCCTCCAGGATCCTCAGCTTCCTCATATTCCATGAGTTCATGGGTTGACCTCTGGCCCACCGGGTCTTTAGGACATTGCCAAGATCCTCTTAGATTGGCCAGTACTCTACTGGTTATTTATTTATTTATTTATGGTTTTTTGTTCATTTTTTGTTTTGTTTTGTTTTTGAGACAGAGTCTCACTCTGTCACCCAGGCTGGAGTGCAGTGGTGTGATCTCGGCTCACTGCAACCTCCATATCCCAGGTTCAAGCAATCCTCCTGCCTCAGCCTCCCTAGTAGCTGCGATTACAGGCATGTGCCACCATGCCTGGCTAATTTTTGTATTTTTAGTAGAGATGGGATTTCACCATGTTGGCCGGGCTGGTCTCAAACTCCTGACCTCAAGTGATTCACCCACGTTGGCCTCCCGAAGTGCTGGGATTACAGGCATGAGCCACTGTGCCCAGCTTACTCTACTGGTTGTTAAATATTTTATGCATCACCCCCGCCCTGGGCCTCAGTATCCCCTGCTGTACACATTGAGGCGGTGGGAAGGCTGAGACCCAGGGCCGTCTCCTTTTCACTCTCATTAGTGCCGGCTGCAGTGTCCCACACACAGACTCTGATTGATGGCCAACAGTTCTTGGAGGCATATGTGAGCCTTCGGGAGCTGGAGCAGCTGCGAGAGGATACGTGGGCACCCCTGGGGGGCCTGGAGTTGCCAGTCTTCCAGGGGCTGGACCTTCTGTTCGAGGCACTGGGCCAGGCTGTGGAAGCAGCTGCAGGGGCCGCGGGGAAGCTGGCACGGGAGGACCCAGCCCTGCTGGTGGCTGCTGTGCGTGTGGCGGAGGTGGAGACTGGACGAACAACCCCCCTGGGCCAGGTCCCCCGGGACTGGCGTCAGCGCTGTCTGAGGGCACTACAGGAGGGCCTGGAGCGGGCCCACTTTGGGTCACCTCTGCTGCCTGCACCAGGGGCCCTACCAGGGTGGCTGGAGGCTCTGCGAGTGGCCCTGCCAGTCGAGTTGGCCACAGCTGAGGCACTAGTAGCGCCTTGCTGCCCGCCACAGTACAACGTGGTCCAGCTATGGGCCCACACGCTGCATAGTGGTTTGCGCCGCAGCCTGCAGAACCTCCTTGCTGGGCCTGAGCTAGAAGCTGCGGATGCCTTCACCTTGCTGCACTGGGCACTGCATGTGTACCTGGGGTCAGTGCCTTTGGGGCAGCGGGACATGGGGGATCAGAGGCGGGGGCCTGGTGGCTTGGTGTGACACCAGGCCACCCATCTCCAGGCAGGAAATGATGGGGAGCCTGGAGTTGGGGCCTGAGGCTGATGTGTCCCAGCTGGAGCCCCTTCTGACCTTGGAGAACATTGAGCAGCTGGAGGCAACATTTGTGGCCAACATCCAGGTGAGTAGTTGAGGCACAGGTCCAGAGAAGTCCTACTTATCTGCTGTGGGCCTTTATCTGCAGAGTGGAATGTCTACCCATCTCCAGCAGGGTCAGATCCCTGCTACATTCCTTTGCCCCTGGCCCCTCCCCCCAGGCAAGTGTGTCTCAGTGGCTGCAGAATGCACTGGATGGGGAGGTAGCTGAGTGGGGCCGGGAGCAGGGGCCCAACACAGACCCGTCTGGCTCCTATTACTCACCAATGCCAGCCATTGTGCTGCAGGTAGGTGGGAAGTGGCCAGACAGGCAGGCAGCCTCCATGGGGCAGTGGGGAGGAGAGGAAGGAGGGAAGCTTTGCCGATGGCTGCTCATTTCTGCCTGCAGATCCTGGAAGAGAACATTCGTGTGGCCAGCCTGGTCAGTGAGTCACTGCAACAGCGAGTGCATGGCATGGCACTGTCAGAACTGGGCATATTCTTGAGGAGGTCTGCTGAGGCACTGACCCATTCCTGATACCTATCCCTGCTCCCCAGGCAGCCCAAAGGGGCTCTGAGTGAATAAGACATGTCACAGGGAAAGGGCTCTTTCAAACAAGGACTTGGGTATCTTGGAGGTGGGACAGGAGTACCAGGGACTGGGGCTGTGGGGATGCCAGCATAGCAGCAAGTCCAGGAGCCACCTCTGCCCATTGCAGCTTCAGTGATGCTCTGATCCGATTCTCCCGAGACCACTTCAGGGGGAAATCAATGGCCCCTCATTACGTGCCCTACCTACTGGCCGCCCTCAACCACAAGTCAGCACTCAGGTACCAGAAGGCCCCCAGGGAACCCCACCTTCACTAACCCCCTATTGAGTACCTATTATGTATGGGCTCAGCCCACACTAGGACACTAGGGACTTTGGACTCACATCGCCCTGGGGTTCCAATTCTAGTTCTGCTAATTACTAGTTGTGTGACCTTGGATGAGTTACCTAATCTCTCTGAATCTCACTTTTCTCATTAGTATTATGGGGGTACTAATGGAATGTTCTGAGAATCACATGAGATAACATGTAAAGTGGCCACCATAGTGCCTGGCACATGGTGTCAATTGTTCATTCGTCCAGCAAATATTTCAAGGCCCTACTCTGTGCCAGTAATGTCTGAGGTTACAGCTGTGTCTATACACGCACACACACACACTCCCTTCCTCTTGGGTGGTATGTTCTTTTTGGTGGGGGCAAGGAAAACAAGTGATGATTTTTTACTCCCTCCTCACTGGGATAGTTCCCTTCCTTTACGAATGAGGAAACAGAAACCGAAAGAATGTTTTCCTCAAGGTCGCACCGCGAATTTGAGGCAGGTCCCGCTGGGCCGTGTCCTTTGCAGCTCGCCAAGCGCCCGCCTCCCAGCCCTGGTCCATGCCTGGGACCAGAAGTGCAGGGAGCCGCTGTTCTCGCTCCCTCCCGTCAAACACTTGCCCCACAAGGTGGCGCCGGAGGGTCTGGACCACCGAGGGCCTTGCGGGCCTTGGCCTTGGTCCTGAAGCCGTAGTTTTGCTCGGTCCAGCTCCTCAGTGTCTGTCCTGCAGCTGGACGGGGCGCCTTCAGGGGCCTTGGCTCCAGTGGAAGCTGCGCTGGACGAGTTGCAGAGGAGGATCTACCGCTTGGTGTTGGAGACGCTGCAGGCGGAGCTCCAGGTGAGGCCTCCTTCAGGTCAGGATGGGAGCAGGTGGAGAGGTGGCGGTACAGCTACGTATGGGGGTCTCCGCAGCAATGCCAGATCTGGATCATTTCCCCAGCCCCTGTTCGCGGATCTGCCCTCGCGCCAATGGCTGTCGAGCCCCGAGCTCCTGGAAAGTGTGTGTGAACGGACGGGGCGCTTCTGCCGGGACTTCTGGCGCGTGCGGAACCCCACGGTTCAGGTGGGTTGGGGGAAAAGATTGGGGAAGGGGCGGCGCGGGTGAGAGGCGACCTGCACCCGCCTGATTGCCTCCCCGCAGCTGCTGCTGGCTGAGGCCGAGCGTGCCGTGGTGCTCCAGTACCTGAGCGCGCTGATGCAAGGCCGCCTGGTGTGCCGCGGAGCCGACGAGAGGACACAGGCGGCCGAACGCCTGCGGCACGATGCTGCCCAGCTTCAGCAGCTTTTCCTCAGTTTGGTGAGAGCTTCTTGGGCGGGCAGACGGGCGAGAGTCTCAGTGGCTGGGTGGGAGAGAGGGCTGGCGCGAGACCCTACCCCGACGTGCTCAGGGCCTGGAGGAGAACGCGCACTGCGCGCCGGTGCTGCTCGCCCTGAGGGAGCTGCTAAACCTCCGCGACCCCGCGCTGCTGGGCCTGGAGGTGGCTGGCCTGCGGCAACAATTTCCCGACGTGAGGTGCGGACTGGGGGCCAAAAGGGAAGAGAAGCCGGAGGGCGGGGAGGACGGGGCTGACGCGCCTCCTTGGTGCCCCTGCAGCGAGGACCACGTCTCCGCCCTCTTGGGCCTGCGCGGGGACTTGTCCCGGGAGCAGCACCTGGCCGCGCTCAGCTCCCTGCAGGCTGCGCTGCCGCCGTCGCCCCGCGCGAGCCGCCGCGTCCTCTTCAGCCTCGTGCCCGCGCCCGCGCTCGCGCCGGCCTCCTGCCTGCCCTCGGGGTCCTGCGCCCGAGCCCTGCTGCTCGCAGAATAAACCACGGCTGCCGGACGCCTGAGTCTGTGTGTGTTGGGGAAGGTGGGATGGAATAAAAGTGCCCACGAGGGTTGAGGGAATTCTTGCAGAGTGACACGCTTAAAGTATCCTGGCTCCCGTCCTGGTACACGGGCTGCGCCCCGCCTATGCAGGCATCTGCCCTCTGTGCAGACTGCGTTCCCGAGGCCGCGGGCTACGCCCCCACGTCTCCGCGCCCAGGCCGTGAGCAAGAGTCTCCGCCGCCCTGGCCGCCTGGGAGCCCCTGAAGCCCAGCAACTCGCTGTGGCCTTGGGAAGGGGGCGGGCCCAGGACCACGAACACCGCCCCCTCAACCCTGCCTGGCTTCGCTCCCAGTGGCCTCGGGGGCGCGCCGCCGCGGAGACTGACGCGAAGCCCCACGCTTTCGTAAGAGCGTGCGCGCGCCCGAGGACGTACGTCATCGGCGTCGGCTCCCGCCGGCTGGGCGTCCGGTGGCCGGTGTAGCAGAGCGGGAGCGGCGGGCGGCGAGCAGAGGAGCTAACAGGTGGGGGCACGGCACGCGGACGGACCCCCCCAAAGGCCGGGAGGAGGCGCGCGACGCGACCTTTCCTGATCTCCCGGAGAAGCCTCCACTCCATTGTCTCCTGGCCCCACCCTCCATTGGGCACGCCCTTCACCTTATCCCCCACCACTTATTGGCTGCAGGTCACGCCCCTCCTCAATTTCTGGTTCCCCATTGGCTCTTCACCTTGTCCTCTCCGGGGCTTCTCATCGGCACAGGCCACACCCTCTCATTTGTCACCAGACCCCGCCTTAATAGTGGGGGGCTCCTCCCCCATCCATCCTTCATTCATTATGCACCCAGTGCTGGGTGCTTGGTACACGGGGGTGAATCAGACCCCATTCCTGCCTTCGGGGAGTTCAGGGGATTGTGGGAGGACACGGACCTAGACTCCAACAGTGACAGCTCTGAGTAAAGAAGTCGCCGAAGCAGTGGGACACTAGACGCGGGGAAGGCTTCCTGGAGGAAGTGAGGCCTAAACTGAGCCTTGAAGAATGGTTAAGAGTTTGCTCCAGGAATATATTGCAAAGGCATTCTTGGCGGAAGGACCCGAGACGTGAAAAAAACAGGCGTATTCTGGTAATTTCGAGGAGGTATGTCGAATGAAAGAAGGGGAGATGGAGGGGACTGGGCCAAGTAGAAACCTGTAAAGGGGTGAGGAGTCCAAAAAACTGTACAGTTAGTTAAAGGGAGTGAAGCCTGGGACCTGAAGTCTTTTCAAGCAGCTGGTCATTAGGCAGGGTAGAGAGGAGTGGAGAGGGGGAAGATGAAGTCTAGATAGGGAAGCAAAGTGCAGGGAAGGAATAATTCTAGTTCTGAAAGAAGAGCTCTTGGATTCATTTATTTATTGAGCAATTGCTGCGGGCCAGGCACTGTTCTGGGTTCTGGGGACACAGCTGTGAATATTGGAAAAGATAAAACAGATAACTATCAAATATACCTATCATACAAATATAAACTGTACTGAAGTACACTCCAGATGGTGATGACTGCTACAAAGAACAATAATTTGGGGAAGGGGAGATAGTGGAGAGGGGAGAGGAGGTTTACTATTTTATTGAGGGTGTGTTAGGCTTTTCTAATAACATGGTATTGATGCAGAGATTTGAGGAAAGTGAGAGAGTGACCCATGCCATTATACAGGGGGAGGAACATCCCAGACAGAGGACATATTCTGTTTGATATGCCTATTAAACATTCAAGTGATGACACTGCAGTGAAGATGGACATGATGGCATGTGCCTGTGGTTCCAGCTAGTTGGAAGGCTGAGGTGGGAAGATCGCTTGAGGCCAGGAATTCAAGACCAGCCTGGGCAAATAGACAGTATCTCAAATTGCACTGAAATTGGCAACACTGGTCTAAAGTTTATGGAAGAAGTCTGAGCTAATGTATGTAAAACCACAAGAGTGGATGAGAACATCTAGGGAGTGAACATAAATGGAGAAGTTTCCATAGGCAAGTCCTGGAGCATTACAGTATTAAGAGGTCAGGGAGACAGGGATGACCAGCAAGGTAGGAGGAGAACTAAGTTCGACTGTGTTTGAAAAACCAAGTGGACAGCATGTTTCCAGGATGCAGTGACTTTTTTTTTTTTTTTTTGAGATGGAGTTTCGCTGTAGTTGCCCAGGCTGGAGTGCCATGGCACAATCTTGGCTCACCGCAAACTCCGCCTCCCGGGTTCAAGCGATTCTCCTACCTCAGCCTCCCGAGTAGCTGGGATTACAGGCATGTGCCACCACGCCCAGCTAATTTTGTATTTTAGTAGAGATGGGGTTTCTCCATGTTGGTCAGGCTGGTCTCGAACTCCCGACCTCAGGTGATCCACCCGCCTCGGCCTCCCAAAGTGCTGGGATTACAGGCGTGAGCCACCCTGCCTGGCCTCCAGGAGGTAGTGATTAACTGTATCGGGTGCTGATCAATATGAAGGTCATTGCTGGTCATTGGTGACCTTGATCAGATCAATTTGGATGGAGTGCTGGGAACAAAAGGCTAATTGGAGTGAATTTAAGAGAGAACAGGAAAAAAGGAACTGGAGACTGGGTATAGATGACTCGAGGTATGTGCTGCAATAGGAGCAGGTGGAGGGAGATGCAGCGGGGCTGTAGCTGGAGGAGTGTGGGTTCTAGTGAGGGTTTTGTTTTGTTTTTTAAGATGGAGAACTAACAGCATGTGTTTATCCTGATGGAAAGACTCCAGTAGAGAGGAAGAGATTGATGATGTAGGAGAGAGGAGAAATGCTGGAAATGAGTCACTGAGCAGGCAAGGGAGCTCAGCAGCTGGAGCCTCTCCAGGCAGTCTCTGGGGAGGGTTGGGATTGGACTGAGTCCTGGAACAGAGTCGGGGTGAGCGCCCTGACACTGGCTTTGGATGACCACTGGAAAGATCCCTCAGATAGGGGACAAGCCAGAGATTGGCTTGGATTTGCTGAAGCTTTCTTCTGCTTCCCAAAAGCAGATTCTAATTTGGATTTCAACAGATGGCTCAGAGGAGAGAGGGCATTCTGGGGGGTACCGGCGTAAGCATGGGGCCCTCAAACATTGAAACTGACTGAGGCCAAATAGGCAGGAGGATGTGGGTAAAGCCAGGTGGATGGGCAGGGGTGGCACTGAGAAGATGCCATAGGCTGAAGGCAGTCCCTGAGGTCTTCTCACCTACCTAATCTGCCCAGGCAGCTGAAGCTGCACTGTACCACCTCCCAGATTAAGTGAGTGAGCACAGAGATTAGAATCACGAGTAAGGGGCTCAGTCCTTGCCTTCAGGAGCTCAGGCTGAGAGGATTCCAGTAACCACCATCTAGGTGGGTGTTTAAAACTCTTGCTTTCGGCTGGGTGCGATGGCTCATGCATTTAATTCCAGCACTTTGGGAGGCCGAGGCGGGAGGATCACTTCAGGCCAGGAGTTGGAGGCTGCAATGAGCTGTGATCATTGCACTGCACTCCACCTTGGGCAACAGAGTGAGACCCTATCTCAAAAAACAAAAACGAAAACAAAAGTGCTTTCTTCCGGCCCAGCATATTTGGGTGAGTCTGCTGGAGGCAATGGACACTGCAGCCAATCAGACCCCTGGTAGCAGAGCCTGGGCCCACCAAGGGCCCAGCAGAGGCAATGTGGAGTACAGGGCCTGCTGGTCGTTTGGTCACACCCACTCATGCTGGTCTCCACATGCCCTTCTGTGTCCCCAGAGGTCGACAGTGTGGGGAGTTGGAGTGACCCGGCTGGATGTGACCCCCAGGACAGAATGGTGCTGGACTCAGGGGCTCAGGCGTATGATCAGGCACCCCCCAGCCCGCCTACCAGTCCCCCATCCCTGTGCCATAGGCTGAAGCCCTCAGACCGAGATGGGCCACCACTGTACCCCTGGTCTCAGTCCCTGGCCTTGCCCCTGGCTCTGGCAGTCCCCCCAGCACTGCAGCCCCAGCCTGAGCAGCAGCCGTTCTCACAGATGCTCCTGGGCCACCGTGGCCACATGCGTCGCAGTGAGAGCACCTACTCTGTAAATAGTACTGGCCGGCGGGGGCGTGGCACCCTGGGACGGCCTCCACCTGGACGGGGACGGAACCCAGGTGGGGGCACCCTGCGGCCTGCAGCCTCCCTGCCTCACATTGCTAAGACTCAAAGGGATGCAGGCCATATTGCCAGCAAGAGCCCCTGCATGTTGGTGGCCCTGCGGCCAACCAACATGGACCGTGAGCGAGACAAGTTCTTCCAGTCCCATTACACCTACAATCCACAGTTTGAGTACCAGGAGCCCATGCCCACGGCTGTGCTGGAAAAGTACTGCGAGGCCTCTGGACAGTTCATCCATCAGGTCAGTCCAGCCTCCCCACCATATCCTGGCCCTGACCACCCAAGGGGCTTGTCCTGACCAGCCACTGTGGCCCCGTGTACAGGCAGTTGGCATCATTGAGGCTGTTCTGGAGAAGTTTGGAACCTATGAACACTTTGAGGCTGCCACTGGGGGGCAGCTGCTCACCAAGTGCCAGATATGGTCGATTGTGCGCAAATACATGCAGAAGGAGGGCTGCGTTGGGGAGGTGAGCTTGCCTGCAGAGCCCTTCCTCTACATGCCCCAAATCAGGGTGTCTTGTGGGCGGTCCCAGGTCCAGCTTCACACCTGACCCACCCCTGCCCCTACCCCAGTGAGGTGGGAGCTGGTTCTGAGCAGAGGTGATGAAGGGTGGGTGCCCTGGCCAATTGTCTGGCCTCGCTGCCCTGTAGCATCATTGGGTCCACCTGCACCCTGGCCCCAGGCTGGTGGCCATGGCTCAGAGCACTGCCACCTGCAGGTTGTGGTGCAGCTGAGTGAGGACCTGCTGTCCCAGGCAGTGATGATGGTGGAGAACAGCCGGCCCACATTGGCGATCAACCTGACCGGAGCCCGCCAGTACTGGTTGGAGGGCATGCTGCGGCATGAGATAGGTCAGGGTGTGGGTATCCGGGCAGATGGGTAGGCATGAAAGGGGCCTGGGAGCTGGGACGGGTGGGAAGGAGGGGCCCCAATAACTCCCCTTTTTGTTTCTCCCCCTTCCCTCCTGAGGTCGGGGCTTTCCCTTCCTGAGCAGCCACCTCCCGCCCTCTGCTTACAGAGGTAGGCCAGAACATGCCTGCCCATGCTCTGGGCTCGCTCTCATCTCTTGGTCCTTTCGGGTATATTTTTCTCTCCACTTCCTCTCCGACTTCTCCCAACAGTGCGGGCAAGGCTGGTCAGGCCCTGACCGGCCAGAGAAAGAACCCTCAGGGTCCCACCAGGCCAGCCACCACGCTGGCCCTCCAGGGTGGATGGAAGGCCAGGTCCTGGGAATGGACTTGACTTGAGGACACATGGCGCCTGGTTTAGGAGGGGGGACTGGCCAGTTTGGGCAGGGGGGTGCAGGGCACTAACCACTATTCCTATCTGTCTGTCCCTCTTCCTCGAGAATCCTGTTGCTCTGGGCAAGAGGTGATTTTTACCGGGGGCATCAGCGTGACTGTTCAAGATGATATGGGCACCCAGGATGTTGGGCAGGGTGGTATATGTATTCTTGTGCCCAGGAGGGCTGGGGGCAATGTCAGTTTGGGAGAGTTCGTGCACGTGTGTGGGTGCGTGGGTGTAGGGTGGGGGGCGGATGGGTGGGAGAGGATTCATGTATGTGAGCCTCTGTGGATCCTTGGGTGCGAGTCCACAAGAGGAGGAGCTTCACGCTGCCTGGGGCTGGGAGAGCCTGTGTGCGAGCCTGAGTTCAGGAGCATGAGGATGGAAGTGTCGCGGCCAGAGCCCCGGCCAGATGGAACAGGGCCAGGGCTGGGCTCGCAGGCGGGTCCCCGAACGCCCCGCCCAGCGCCGCCTCCCCTCGCCTTCCCCGCAGGCACCCACTACCTGCGGGGCGTGAACAACGCGCGCCAGCCGTGGCACAACGCGGAGGGCCGGCTGCGGTACGGGCTGCGGCCGGCGAACCCCACGGAGGAGGGCCTGGCCAGCCTGCACAGCGTGCTGTTCCGCAAGCAGCCGTTCCTGTGGCGCGCTGCACTGCTCTACTACACCATCCACCGCGCCGCGCGCATGTCCTTCCGTCAGCTCTTCCAGGACCTGGAGCGCTACGTGCAGGACGCCGACGTGCGCTGGGAGTACTGCGTGCGCGCCAAGCGCGGCCAGACCGACACCTCGCTGCCAGGTGTGCGCCAGCGCGGGGGAGGTGCCTAGAGGCGGGGTGGGGGCGGGGCTTCGGGCGAGGGGCGGGGCTCACCGCCCTCCTTCCCTCCCAGGTTGTTTCAGCAAGGACCAGGTGTACCTGGACGGCATCGTGCGCATTCTGCGACATCGCCAGACCATCGATTTCCCGTTGCTGACCTCACTGGGCAAGGTGAGGGGCTGTGGACCTTCAGAGGTCCCAGCCAGCTCCCTGCCTCGCTGTAGAATTCCCTGAGCCTCGGATTGGTGCTAGACCGAGGGCTGGGTGTCAGGCCTGTGGTGGTGGTGGGGGGGGGAGCGTGGGTGGAAGTGAGAACAGGAGATGAAATGACTCTGGCAGCAAAACCAGGTGCTTAACGGAGGCTGCAGGTGTATGTAGATACTGCATCTCAAAGGAGATGAGCATTCCAGGCCAAGGGAGTGATCAGGAAGGCCAGGGGAAGAAGGCTGCAGAAATGGCCAGGGACCAACTCCCTGGCACTGGCATTTGTGCCAGGCCGAGGAAAGTAGATTTCATCTGAAGCAACGGGGAGTGAGAGGAGCTTTAAGCAGAGGAGTGACTCTGATACTTGCTTCAGAAGGCTCCTTCTGGACATCATATGGGAGGTGGATTGGAGAGAGGACTAGGGAAGGGAGTGCAGGGGCACGGAGGAGGCCTTGCCTGTCACTCCTGCAGAAGGGATGGTGGTCTGGCCTAACCAGGCAGTGGCCGCTGGGTTGGAGGTGAAGGGACAAGCTGGAGAGCTCTTCAGAGAGGGGAATACTTTTAACTCAGCGGCTACCCTGATGGGAGGGTGAGAGTCCAAGCCCCCTCCCGGGAATCTGACCTGGGTGACTGTGAAGAGGGTGGAGCTGGCATAAGCTGGCACTCAGGAGTTGACTATTGGACATGGGGCCATCCTGAGGGTTATCCAGGGGAAGACATTAAGGAGGCAGTTGGATGCCCATGTTTGGAGGTGAGGGTCTGAGAGGCTGGGCTGGAGAGAGAAGTGGGGTTGTAGGGCATCTATGACAAAAAGAAACTGTTGAGAGAAAGAGCAAAGATGAAGGATTGAGTCTAGAGGTATAAAACGTTGTAGCTAATTGTGGATCAGGAGGGGAGAGGAAGAAGTCCCGGAGCAAAGGCTGTGAGCTGTAAGCAGTGGGCTGGGACCAGCTACCTGAAAGCCAGGGGCCACTGCCTATGCCTGATGCCTGGCTTCCTCCTGCAGGTGTCCTATGAGGATGTGGACCACCTGCGGCCCCATGGGGTGCTGGATAATACCCGGGTGCCCCACTTCATGCAGGACTTGGCACGCTACCGGCAGCAGCTGGAGCACATCATGGCCACCAACCGGCTGGATGAGGCGGAGCTGGGTCGCCTGCTACCCGACTGATGTCCGTTGAGGGCTGCAGACAGAGGCCCTGGACAGAAGCTCCAGATAGGCCCCCAGAACATGAAGCAGTTTGCTCTGTGCGTCCACGGCCTAGGTGTTTCTTGGGGGTGTTGGGAGGGCAGGAGCATTCCTTGAGGAGGAGTGGCAACATCAAAGTGTTTGTGTCCCTTGCCAGCCTCCCTGGGGTCTGGGGACCTGCAGCAGCATGTCTGGCAAACTGAGTCGCCCTCCTGCCTCCAGCTCTCTGTTGAGCAGAGGGAAGGCATGGGGGCAGGAAGAGAGCTGAGCATTGATGGGGATGGGGGTGGTTTGGGAATAGAAACTTGTTCTTGCATGAGATGGCTTTGGTTGTCCCAGTACTCCAGTCTCTCCCTTCCCTTACCTGGCCCCTTGGTGCTCCTTCAGCATTCGTGCTGTCTACCTCTCACTGGGTCCTGGTGGGGGTCGGGCTCCCTTCTCCTGGGGTGATTGATGGCCTGAGCCTGGGGTCCTGGTAGTAGAGACCCAGCTGGCCTGGGGTCTGCTTTCCGACATTTTGCCTCTCTCACTGGTCATGTATTTATTCCATATTTATATGGTCTACTTCCTGTGGCTGGGAGCAGCAGCTCCTGAAGGTTCCGTGGGGTTGGGGGTGGGGGGGGTTGGACAGGACACTCCTTCTTGGAAGGCACCAATTTTCCCAGCCCCACTCCCATTACACACACACACACACACACACACACACACACACTGATTCAGGCCTTGAGAGTCAAGCCCAAGAGCTCCCTTGGCCCTGTTCCCCACTCCCGCCACTGGCCTCTGCTGTTCCTGTCTTTGCTCACACCCTCACAGCTGGTCTCTGGCAGAGGTTGGCATAGCCTAGGAGCAGCTGCAATTGCACCTGAGGGACAGGCCGTAGAGTTTGGTGGCCCAAGTCCTGAACCCCTCTTAGACCAGGTGAGGTGCAGAGGTGGTTGCTGCTTCCAGTTTCCCTTCAGACTTAGCTGTGTGAACCCCACTCCTATCCTTTGGCCTTAGTTTTCCCATCTGTAAAACTCAGAAACGCAGTTGGAAAGTCCTTATTCATTTAGTAAGCGAATATATTTATTATAATATGTATAGAGCGCCTTTTGTGTAAGTCACTGGTCAGAATCCTCACTGAGCTCCCAGTCCAGAGAGAAGCCAGACAATTAAAACAGTAATGACAATGATGTGTGTGGCCTTTGTCTACTCAAGGTCCCTTTCTGCTCCCCTCTTCTAGTCTCACTTCCCAAGGCTGTGAGCTCTAAGCCCTCCCTACGTGGAGAGAAGTCACCCTCCCCTTGCTCCATGTTCAGCTCAGGAACTTGCATGGGGTTGAGCTGGTACCTACATATGCTGCCAAGTGGCTCACCAGGGGAAATGGGTTGTGTATGCGGGCAGGAGGGTCAGGTCCTTGTCCCACTAGGGGGCTGGGGCTGGGATCTCCAGGGTGCAGCCTGGACTCCTAAGGGCAGATTAGGGCTGAGGACTGGATGATGCTCGTGGTGGGCTTGGGGCTGCCCAGGTCCCTGGGACTCAGAGGTACCCACCCTCAGTTCCTGGGCAAACAGCCAGAATCGTGGAGAGAGCCCAGGTCCCCTCCGACCCTCCGGAGTTTATTCACTTCCAGCGGTACTGGGCTGGACCGAGCCTTGGTGGCATCCGATTCAGCTCCAGCAGCATCCCAGGTCCTATCCAGCATGGGCGGGGCACCGCCGGTCAGAGCTCTGGCCTTCAGGAATCTAGAGATGACGGGAACAATGGTCAAAGAGGTGGGGTCCGGCATCCGCTTCCCAGGCCATGCCCTCCCGCCAAGCCGGCTTAGGGTTTGGGCGGACTCACACCTTCGGACTCGTCCCTTTCCTCGAAGTCCGGCTCGGGCTCTGGGTCCGGTTCTGGCTCCAGTTCTGGCTCTGGTTCTGCTTCAGCCTCGGGTTCCAGCTCTGGCTCTGGCTCCGGCTCCGGTTCAGCCTCTTCAGAGGCCTCAGCTTCCAGCTCTGGCTCTGGCTCCTCCGGGGTCCCGGATTGCACCACCTCGGAGCCCTCAGGGCCCCCGGCCTCGTCAGGGTCTGAAGCTCTGGGCAACCCGGGGCATGTGGTCCCCGAGCCGGGTGCCTCCGGCGTCCAGTGGCCTGGGCATGGAGGGTCATAGCTGCGGTCCCGGTAGCCTGGGGCGGAAGTGGGAGTGACTGAGGCTCAATTTACCCCTGTGCGGTTTCACACTCGCCTACTTCTAGCGGAGACGACAACCCTGCCCTCCCCGGGCCTTTTGTCTGCCCCAGCCCCGTCCCTGCTCTGCCCTAGGCCCCGCCCCGCGCGCTCACCCGGACCCACGTGCTGCCAGTCCCAAGCGGGGTCCGGCGCGCCCGCGGTACGCTGGGCACAGCGTAGCAGCTCCTGGCAGGCGGCCTCGCCCTTGCCCTGCACCAGCAGCAGTAGGCGGCGCACCCTGCGCTCGGCATCAGGCAGTGCATCCAATGCCTCGTACTCTGGCCCGGTGAGCACGCCCCGCGCCAGCAGCGCGTCCAACAGCAGTCCCGAGTCCGCCTGCAGCGTCTCGACCAGGCGTTTCCGCTCGCGGTCGATAGTCTCTGACGGCCGCTCCTGCGCGTTGCCCATTGTCGGGGCTGCATGGGGAAAGGGGAGAGAAGTAATGGGGGGGTGCCCTCCCCGCTGCCCTCGCCGCCTCTGACCACTCTCTCAATGCCCCCAGTGAACACCCAGGCTGGGGTTTAAGTTCACCTCGATCCCAGCCGCCAGACGGCTCCGCAAGCACAGGACCTGGAGGCCAACACGGGGAACTCGGTGTCCTCCTGCCTCTCCAGACGTTCTGTCCTGTCTCCTCCTCAGGCTCCTCCTTCTGTCCCCAAGCGTCAGCCGTGGCTCTCCTCTCCTCCCCTGCCTTTCCCAGTACTGGCATCTACTCTCTGAATGCCCTCCCCAACCAGGACGTCCTGAGCTCCACCCCCGGCAAATCCGAGGCGAGTTCAGACTCCGTTTATCCAAACTAAGGTCTTTCTCTCAAATCTGCTTCCCCACCTAACCAGGCAGAAAAACCTAGGATTGATGCTGATACTCCACACCCAGCTTGCAGACAAGTCCTTTCCAGTCTGACTCCTGAATATTTCTCTCACCATCCTCACCACTTACTAAGTCCAGCCTTCTGCCTCCTGCTTTGGCCGTGCAGAACCCAGGATCAGAGCTCCCTGCTTCCATACTCTATCCTCCAGTCCCCTCTGAACCCAGAGCACAAAGTGCTGAGAGCCTCCCTGCCCCTCTCCCCTTACCTTGACCCTGATATCCAACTTTCCAGGACAAGCCCCGCCTCTACACCCTCCCACCAACACCACCACCATAGTGCAACCCCAATGTAGTCTCATGGCCCTTCCTGGTCCCCTGATTCCTGAGCAGAGATACCAGAATCTTCTTCAGGCCTAGCTCTGACCAAGATCTCTTGACATCACCTGAGACCCACCTGCCTCCCTACTGAAGCCCTAACTCCTAATGTGACTGTCTCCCTGCTGACCCATCTGGCTCCCTGCTGACCTGGGAATGACCTACAGACATTTGTTGTTTGATCTTGAAGTACCCAAGGCCTAGCTCATACAGGATACCGACAAATACTTGCCGAACTTGGACTGATTTTCCTCCATGGATCGCACTATTTTGAGAGACCTTTTTTTTTTTTTTTTTTTTTTGAGATGGAGTCTCGCTGTTGCCCAGGCTGGAGTGCAGTGGCGCAATCTTGGCTCACTGCAACCTCCTCCTCCCAGGCTCAAGTGATTCTCGTGCCCAGCCTTTTTTTTTTTTTTTTTTTTTTTTTTAGAGGTGGGGTCTTGCTATATATATTTTTTGTATTTATTTATTTTAGTGGAGACGGGGTTTCACTATGTTGGCCAGGCTGGTCTTGAACTCCTGACCTCGTGATCCCCCTGCCTTGGCCTCCCAAAGTGCTGGGATTACAGGCGTGAGCCACCGCGCCTGTCCTGGTCTTGCTATATTGATCAGGCTGGTCTCGAACTGCTGGCCTCAAGCGATCCTCCCATCTCAGCCTTCCAAAGTGCTGGGATTACCAGCACTTTGTGAACCACCGTGTGAACCACCATGCCTGGCTCTTGAGAAACTATCTCTACCAACAGCGGCTATTAGGGAGAGTCAATCTGCTTTATCCATTTTTTTTTTTTTTTGACAGAGTCTCACTCTGTTGCCCAGGCTGGAGTGCAGTGGCACATTCTCTCGTCACTGCAACCTCCGCCTCCTGAGTTCAAGCAATTCTTCTGCCTCAGCCTCCCGAGTAGCTGAGATTACAGGTGCCCGCACCATGCTCAGCTAATTTTTTGTGTTTTTAGTTGAGACGGGGTTTCACTATGTTGGCTAGGCTGGTCTCGAACTCCTGACCTCGTGATCCGCCCACCTTGGCCTCCCAAAGTGTTGGGATTACAGGCATGAGCCACCGCACCCAGCTGCTTTGTCCATTTATTGTCAACCAAGGATTATGGCCCATTCCTGTGAGTGGCCTGACCCAGCCAGCAAGACCCCCGGCATTAGGAGGCAAAGACATCAGGCCTTGAACCATGCCCTCAGCCCACCCCCACCCTGATAATAACTTCTTCTCCTCCCTGCCTTGGCTTTGTTCACACGGCATCTTCCCATCTCTTCTTCCCTTTGCTGTCCCTCCTCTGCCTCCTTCTCTGGCTCTAGGAGGCTCGGCCTTCTCTGGGAGAGAGGATTTAGTCCTAGCTGCCATCCTGCCTCCCAGGTCTTTCTCAGTACCCTCTGGTGTCACACTATACCTCCCCCGTCACTTCACACCCTGGCTTCCTCCCATTGAAGCCCTTCCCCCCCAGGCCGAGACCAGGACTACCCCCTGCCCCTCCATCTCCCTTTATGTCCCATATGTGATGAATCTTGCTTCTCCACTTCTCAGTGAGTCTCCATCAGCTCCTGCCTTGCCACCCCACCATCGTCACCTCATGTCCTGTAACAGTCCCTCTGAGCCCCTCTCACTCCCATTCCGCCAGGCCCGATAGCACAGTGACTTTGACAACCCTCTGGGCTAGGATTGCTGTTCCCATTTTACAGATGAGGAGACAGGCTCAGAGATTCAGTGGTAAAACTGGAATCTTACTTGCTCCAGCCTGAACTATGAGGAACTGAACTATATTTTCCTGTCTAGCAGAATTCCATCCTAAATACCTATCTACCTCCCCCCCACACCCCACTGCCCATCAGAGACAACCCAAAATATCTGGTCTGGCTACTCTAGCCTCCTCCCACCACCCTGGACAGCCAGGCCCTTCCCAGCTTCCCTCCACCAGCCAGGGATCGGAGAACTCACTATGCCTCTGGCACCTCGGAGCCTTTGCTGATGCTGATCGCTAAGACTGGAATCCTTTTCTCCTCCCTCCGCTCCGTGGACCTATCCATCCTCCAGGACTCAAATGTTCCCTTGTCTACACCAATGCCTAAGTGTCCCAAGGGCTGGTGGTTCCTTCTTCTGTGTACCCCGTGAAAAACACATGCCCTCACTAGTGCATTAACTGACATCATTGCACTGTGTACACGCAGACTCTCCGCTTTCTTCAACTGAGTTTTCCAGAGTGTCCCTCCAATCGGTGGGCAAAGGAAGGGAGAGGGGGACAGCACCTACTCGGGACAGACACAGGGAGGGTGCAGATTGGATTGGCCCCTCCTTCTCTCCAACCTAAGTTGTTTTCATGTTAGCCTCCTCCTCCTATGATCCCAAGTCCTGCCCTTTATCCTGTCTGGGGGTAGAGACTCCAGCTGGTCTGGGCCCTCCCTTTGAGGCTCTCACAGCTCTCAATACCGAAGTTATTTAGCGGCCAGTCCTTCGAGGGTGACAGGTCCGATTCTTCCCAGAGAGCCAGGTGGCGGGGCACGGAGCTGGGTCCCATCCCCCAACCCCACCTCGCTGCGCGGGCTCTTTGGCCAGGAAGCCAGGGTCTTGGGACAGTGAAGAGCCTTTGCGCATGTGCGACTGCACGGATTTTTCCCCCCCCCCACCTCCCTCCACCCAGTCCCAGAGCTTGAGAGTCCTGCGGCAGGGCGGGGCCCACAGACCTACCCACCCCGCCCCCCCGACCCCCGAGCGCCGCAGCGGGTGGTGGGGCGCTGATTCTGCCCAATCTCGGTTTCCCTTCCCTCCCACAGCCGGGAGTGGGGCTCCCGGTCTGGCCCGTTTTGGGCGTCCCCACTCACGGGTCAAGCCTCGGCGGGGCAGGAGATGACGGTGCAGAAAGGGCCGGGCAGGGTGGGGGTGGGTGCAGCAGCTGCGGCGGGGGCGGGGCGGCCAGGGCTGCTGGGAATAGGGAGGGTGAGGGTTCTTCCCCGGGCACTAGGAGCCACACCGCGAAGGCCGCGCGCTGGCTGGGGACGTGCACGTAGTCAGCTTTCCCTCCCCACCCGGGGCGCACCAGGAGATGAGGCCAGGAGGGGGCAGTTCGGCCCGCGGCCCCACACGTCCAGCGCCCACTCAGGGCCTGCCAATTTCCAGGTGCTTTCCATCTATCTTGTCATCGACCCCTCTTCTCTGCCTGTCACAGAGGAAGTTCAGAGAAGGATACCAACTCACCAGGATCACAGAACGCATGCATTGCAGAGCTGAGCGCGACCCAGAAGCCCCCGCTTCCCAGAGATTGCAGCGGCCCCGCGCCAGCCCTGGACCCGGGCCTAAGCAAGGGAGCTAGGCACCGGATCCCCAAGCACCTCCACCCTCCTGGGGTTCCTCTATTAAAAACCTAGTATCTGGACGCTTCTACAAATGCAAAATCACCCCCCACCCATAACTCCTGTGCTCCCTGGTCGATAGAGAAAAGAGACCAGAAACAGAAAAAAAAAAAAAACGGAGTTTATGTGCAGGGATAGTCGGGGTAGTGGAGAGAGGCCATTCAGTAGTGGGGGCTTCGCTCACCCCCGATAGGGGGCGCCAGGAAGCCAAGAAGGATGTTCAGCGGCGGACTGGTTCCAAGCCCCTTCAGAGGCGCGGGGTCTTAGGGGGAGGGACTGGCTTCCGGGCCCAAGTAGGAGGCGGTCCGGCTCTCAGGAGTGCTATAAATGGTTAAAGCCCCAGGCAGGCCCAGGGCTGGGCCTCCCAAGGCCGCCTGGACATCCAGCAGGAGTGGGGCCCCGAGCGTGGGGTCCTTCCCTAGGAGAAGTGGGACTGCGCTCACCAGGGGAAATGTTCCCCCTCCTTTCTTCAGGGAAGGAGAGCCCTGCCCGCCTGCCTTCTGCTCAGTTAGGATGAAACATCCATTCTTAACCTCCCCACTCTCGCCCAATGGTGAGGGCATGGGTGGCTCAAGGAACGCTCTGCAGTGCAGCCTGAACTCAGGATTTCCCTGCAAATTGCAGATTGCCCCCTCACTCAATCAAGGTAGCTCAGCCCAATCACGGCGTCCTCCCAGGTAGGAGTCATCACAACCATTACCTGGGCTTGGAGAATTTAACCCCTTGACCGCCAGCTCAGGCTCACCCCGCTCTGGAACCAAGGGCTGCATCTGCGTGAGAACCGCAGGGAGCAGCTGGGGAGGGGACCTAGCAGCTGAGGGGGACAGCTGGGAAATCACTGTGACAATTCTTCTAGAGACACGCCTTTGGCTCACAGAGAACAGCTATGGACCAGAGGGCTTGACGCAGCCACCCCTGGCCTCTGCCCTCCCCGACCCACTTCTTACCAAGGACAGCTCCATGTCCAAGTCCATCAGGGTCCATTCTCGCCCTTGGAGACTGGGGCCCAGCACCTGAGGAGAGCTCTGGGTCAGTGGTGCCCTCCCCAGGCTCCACAGAGAGCTAGACCCCACCAGGTCTCATGCCCCTGTTTCAGCAGAAGGGGTACTCACATCTAGAGGCCCTATAGGTTCCACACTTTCTTGAGGGGGCTGAAGTAGCATCGGAGGCAGCAGACTCTCTGGGCTCCTGTCCCCGCTTTCCAGGCTCAGAGGCCCCCTGTGCAGACAGAACTGCTTTTGGCCTGCAGTGTCCACCCCGCATTAAGTTCCCAAGGAACCCAGATGCATCAAGATTTTAATCCCCCAACATTTAGAAAATGATAGGAGAGGATCCCCATCCTCTCTCCACCCCCAACTTCCCCACTCCTGCCATAAATGGCACAGAGAAAGTGCCTCTGCTTCCTACCTGGGACCTGAAGTTTGGGTGGTGGAGCTGGGGCTTTGGGACCCCTCCCCTCCCTATGCAAGTATCAATATCCATGCTTCTTTATCTTCTTTCTTTCTTTCTTTCTTCCTTTCTTTTTTCTTTCTTTCTCTCTCTCTCTCTTTTTCCTTCTTTCTTTCTTTTCTTTTTTCTTTTTCTTTTTTTTGGAGACAGTTTCACTATGTCACCCACTATGTCACTATGGCACTGTCTTGGCTAACTGCAGCCTCCACCTCCCAAGTTCAAGCGACTGTCCTGCCTCAGCCTCCTGAGTAGCTGGGACTACAGGCAAACGCCACCACACCCAGCTAATTTTTGTATTTTTAGCAGAGGCGGGGAGTTTCACCATGTTGGCCAGGCTGGTGTTGAACTCCTGACCTCAAGTGATCTGCCCGCCTCAGCCTCCCAAAGTGCTGGGATTACATGCATGAGCCACCTCATAGCCACCAATGCTTCTTAAACTATTGTGTACTTTGCAGTCACCCCAGGGAACTCATTTCATATGTAGGTTTCTAAGCCCTTCCGCAGATGCTGAGTGCCCTGACTGGGAGGCTCTGCTTTCCACAGAACTCTGATGCTGGGGCCAAGAAATCAGGTGAGTATCATGGAGTCAAATGGCTAGGAAGCTTTGTGGGCTGGTAAGGGCTGTTCTATCACAGGGCTCATGGGCCAGCTGGGGCTCTGCTCACCTGTCAGGTATCTCCCTGGGATCCCCTGGTTCAGGCTGTTGGGCATTCCTGGGCCCCTCGGGGCTGAAGCTCCCTTTCCCTTCCAGGATGGCCTGCACCACAGCCACAGGCAGTGGCGGGGGGGCTGTCACGCAGAAGTCACACTCGTTTGGGGCCAGGGCCAGCCCGGCCTCGCCATCCCCCCCTGGACTGGCCGGCTCTTCTTTGAGCAGTGCCAGGCCCTTCTCCCTGCACCGGAGAAAAGCTTCAACCAGACCCTGGCACTGACTTCTCCCTCTACCCCTCCAGCCATCTGGGCTGCCAGGCCCTCCCCCACAGGCCCCCCAGGGGCAGCCCTGTCCCCCTTACCTCCTGCCATCACTGGAGGGAGAAAGCCTGGTCCCCTCAGGGGATGGAGAGTCTTCTGGGATGTCAGAGATGATGGGGCCCCTGGCCCTGTGAGGGCTAAGGCCCAAAGTTGTCTCTGGGAGAGGCTGTAAGTAGAAGGCTAGGCCCAGCCCTTGGCCTGTAGGCACAGGGAGAGCCAGAACCCCACCAACACCCACCTGGGCCAGTTCTAAGGGAGAAGGTTTGAGGGAGGAGGCTCAGTCCATGCTGGAGGGCCTGGGTCTGGTTGGGGGGAAGGCTGGCTTCCATCTTCTCTTCCTTTTAGGGGATGGGGAGAAGGAACAGGCTCTCCATAAGCCCAGCCATGCCCTTGGGAAGGGGGAAGAAGACAAACCTACCGACTGGATGAAGTAAGGGTCCTGCAGAAGGGCACCAGGTAGAGGGCAGGTGTTGAACTTGGCAGGTGTTGGGCATGAGCTCCCCTCATCCAGCATCAGGGACCTGTGTGGTCAATCAGGGCACAGGCAGGGGTGGGGCAGGGTCAGCCCCCATGCACCTCGGCCTGCACTTCCCTCCCTCCCTCAGGCCCCAGCAGCCAAGTCAGCAGAGCTGAGGCCTGTTGCCAGGGTGTCAGTCACATGCTGGAGGTGGAAGGGGCTCCCCCTAGAGATGGGGGCCCTTTGTGGGTAGAGAGGGGAGGGAGGGAACCTGGTTTGAGCCCCAGGGTCTCAGCTGTTGGGAAGCCTTGCCGGAGGGGGAAGGGGCTGCTGGGGTAGGAATTTGGGAATAAGGTCCTGAAATGGGAGGATCTGGGAGTGGGGACACCAGGTGGCAGAGTTGGGGGGAAGTGGATCCTAGATGGGGTGAGGAAGCCTGTAGCGCAGGGGGAGGAATGAGGATTCCCGGTGAAGGAGTTTCCAGAGGAGAAGGGGTCCTTGCAAGGGGACTTCTGGGGGGTCTTGGAAGTGGGTGTGGGCCTTCTTGGCTTGCTCACTCACAGCTTTCTCTTGCCTCCTGCATTGCTCGGCCCCGCCTGAAGTGGCCCAAAGAGACACTGGATCAGCTGAAGAGAAAGCAAAGGTTTAATTCATACTTTGGACACAGCCCCCCCACCCCCGCACTTCCAGGTGAGGGAGGAAGGCTTAACAGGGGCGCCGGGGGACTGGGCGGTGGAATGGGGTGTCGAGGAGTGGGAGGGAGAAGCGAGGCTTGGGGAGAGGAACACCTTGCCAATGACCCGGTGCTGCTGACCGTGGCTCTGCCGAAGTGTCACCACCTCCCGCCACAAGATCTCGTTCTGCCTGAGGAAGGGGTGGGAGGGTGCTGAGGCATCTGAGAGTTCGCCCAGTCACCACCCCCCACAGAATGGCGAGGCTGGGGACCCAGGAGACCACCCCGCTGACTGGCCATCCCAGAGATCGCCCGTAAGTCTAGATGGAGGCGCCAAGGCCGGAGAGAGGAAGGGGCTGCCCAGAACTGCTGGCCGGCCAGTTATGGTCTCATCCCGAACCCCCCACCCCTGTCCCCTCTTTCCCCGCCCGCCCCCGCACTGCCTGAGCTCCCGCAGCCGCGCCTCGGTGCTCTCCTGCACTCCCCGCAAAGCCTGCACCTCGCCCAGTAGTCGACCCAGGTCCTCCGGGCGCCAGCGGCCGTCGTCGCCGCGCAGCGCGGGCACCTGCAGGCGGGAGGCACCGTCGGGACTGGGTCGCAGGAGCAAGGCAGGCAGTCCCAGCACCCCTCCTCCTCTTTGCTCATTCCCGCAGGCCGCCCCCACCTTGCGCCGCACGCGCTCCAGTAGCTGCTCGCGGCCGCGCACGAAGCTCGGGTGCTGGAACTCGACGTGGTCGCGCTCCGGCCTAAGCAGGCCGCCCTGCTCGATGCTCACCACCTTCCGAAAACCGTCTGGGGAGTGGGGCGTGGGGGCGTGGGTCGCCCCATCCCCGGCACCGAGTCCCCCATCCCCGCTCCCCGCCCGGCCGTAGGGACTCACACATGTTGAGTTGGCGCACGAAGCTCGCCATGTTGCTATGCTTGAAATACTGGGGCAGCACTTCCTTGGCGAAACGGCTCTGGTCGCTTACGAGGAAACTGGTCCCGCTCTACCAAGAACGCCGCCCGCCCACCGTGCGGGCGGAGACCAGGAGGGTGAGCGGTGCCCGCTCACGGCCAGTCCTGCGCTCCAGCGCGTGCACACACTCATGCTCACTCTTGGGTCCAGGCCTGCCGCTTACGGGGATATGGGTCGAGGCCAGGCCAGAACGGGCTCCGAGGCCTAGCCTGGAGCGACCACAGTGAGTCCCTACCCCCAGCCAGACCCTGACTCCATACTCGGTTCTCAGAAAGGAGAGGCTGACGGGGTTCCCAGCCCCGCAATGTGACCCTGAGCTAGACCAGCCCTTCCCATCTCCCGGCCTCTGTTTTCCCATCTGTCGGATGGGGTAGGGTGGGAACTAAATGGCCTCGGAGGTCCCTCGGACTCTAGGTCTTCAGAAGGCAGGCTCCTAACCCTTCTTCGGCCGCAGAGGGAACCCCCCTCTCGCACACCCCCTCCAAGGTGAACTTCTCTGAATGGCCAAATCCGGGGATCCACGGCCCAGTCTCAGGAGGGGGTTGGGCGGGCATGGGTGTTCACTGACGTGGAGGGACCCCGGGACCACAGGGGGAATCGAGGGGCCCCGGCCCTCACCGGGCTCCAGCGGATCAGGTGGTCTGTGCCTGGGTCCCCCACCAGCGCCCATAGCTTGCCGAGGAAGGCAGGCACGGGGCTGGGGCCTGGCTCCGTGGGCAGCGCAGCTGGCGCTTCCTGCATGGTGCAGTCTCGGCCCGGCTCTGCGCTCGGGCCCGGCCGCTGCGGGCTCGTCAAAGCCGCGGAAAGTGCTGCGTTTGCCGCCCGCTCCGCCCTACTCCGCCCCGGGGCGCCGGGTCAGGCGGGGGCCACGTGCAAGCCCGCGGGGCGGGGCTCGGACAGCGGCCGAGGCACCAGCAGGCAGAAAAGGCTGGCTGGATGGGATGTGTGGAGTGGAGTGGAGTGGAGGGGTGGGGTGGGGTGAGATGAGTGGGAGACTTGGGTTCGAGTCCCACCCCTCTCGGTCCCTCTATTTCCTTCTTTGTTCTACAGGCGAAATCGCCGGTGCGCGACCTGGTGTGGGCTGGGCAAGTCCTAGAAGGTAATGGCCAGAGGCACAGTGAAGCCCCAGGCAGGGCAAGCAGATAGGAAGGGGGGGCAGGGAAGCACGCCCCCTCCCGCCGAACCCCGGGATGTAGTCATTCCAAGGGTGTGAGTGCCCCGACCCTGACCCCCCGCAGCTGTGTCGTCCAGAGGATCTTGAGGAAACCCAACCTCTGCCGGGATGGCTCCTCCGGTACCCCGCGCGTTCCCTGTCCTTCCCTTTCAGATCCGACCCCGCCTTTAATAGGACGCAGAAACACTGCAGGATTTGTTTATTTCACACTCACCCTTGAGGCCCGGCCCGCGCCCGTGCCCTCCCTCTCCCTGCGCCGGGGCCGCGGAGCTGCAGAGTCCGCAGAGGGGTGGAGGCAAGAGAGGGGGGCAGTGTGTCCAGGACCGAGCGGGTGGGGCGTCTGCAGAGGGTGAGAGCAGCGAGTGGTCTCAGGGCGCCCAGGACTGGTCCCGATGCCATCACAGTTCCCAACTCGGTAAAGACCCGGGGGGCAACAATCCCAAAAGAAGGCACTAGCACTCGGGGCGCGCCTGGACACCCCCCACCCGGTTCCCTCTCAGAGCGCTTACGTCCACGGGGACGGGGGAGAGAAGTCGCCCAATCACGCCACGAGCGTAGGCCTCCAGGGATGCGGCTCGCGCGTGAGCTTGAGGGTATAGGTGCGCAGGCGCGGGCAGTGCGCGCGGAAGGCGTCCAGCACCGAGTGGCTCACCACGCAGAAGCAATGCACCTCGCGCAGGGCCGCGCAGCGCGCCGCCAGCTCCTCCAGCGCGGCGTTCAGCTCGGCCGAAGCGGCTGCGCGCACCTCGAGCGCGCACAGGGTTGCGGCGTAGTGGTGCGCTGCGAAGCGCACTGGGCCTACGGTGTCGCCTGAGAGGTTGAGGCGCAGCGCAGCCACGGGGACGGCTGGCTGCAGGACGCGCGTCACGCTCTCAGCGGGCAGCGCGGGCTCCAGCTCCAGCTCCACTGCCAGCCCAGGGTGGCGGCGGCGCAACGCGACCCAGGCTTCGTTGGGCAGCGGGGACGCGCGTGCATCTTCGGGGCACGCGCACCGCAGAGCCAAGAGCGCGAAAGGCGCTCGGTCTGGCGCCGCCAGTGCTTCGAGGATGGCGTGCGACAAACTGGCTAGGTGCAGGCCGAGAGCGCGCAGGCGCGGGCAGGCCTCCAGTAGCTCGAGCACTGAGCCGGGACCCACGCTGCCCACTAGGGTACTGTTGTCCAGAAAAAGGCTGTGGAGCTCGGGACAGCTGCGCGCCGCCTGCAGCACCAGCGCGTCGTCCAGTGTGAAGGGCAAGCGCCGCAGGTCGAGGTGGCGTAGCTGGCTGGCCGCCCCGCATACAGCGTGCACAGCCTCCAGGACGTCGCGGCCCGCGTAGAAGAGCGGTTTTTCTCCGCGGCACTCCAGGCGCAGGCCTCGCAGCCCCGGGGCACGGCCCGCCAGAACCATCAGCAGCTCGATGGCCGCCCGGCGGCTCGGCTTCCTCGATGGCTCAAATTCCAGCCGTAGGTTGTGAACGTGGTCGAGGCAGGCGGACAGATAAGGTGGCAGCATGCCTTCCAGCTCACATTCGCAACTTGGGTTAGAGCCGTGCAGAAAAGGCCTCGGCTGAGTCCCTGCGACCAGCGGAGAAGCCTCTACCCACCCCTTAGCTGGGGTTCCAGCTGCCATCCCATTTCCTGCCTCCCTCCCCACGTCTCTGTTCAGACCACGACTGTTGCCCCAAAGGAGGGAACTCGCATCCTATCCTTTTAGAAGATTTCAGTGGCGTCTGCCACAGGATGAAACCTGGACATGGAGAGCCAATGATATTTTAGGAACTGGGCTTTCTCAGCTGTCTCTAAGGAGTCTTGGCATGGCCTCCGGACTGCTAGGTTCGAATTCTGCCTCTGCCATTCCCTAGCTGAGTGACCCGTGGGAAGTGATTAAGTCTCTTTGCCTCAGTTTCCTATCTGGGCAATGGAGGTAATGATAATACCTATCTACCACACAAGGTTTTCGTAAGGATTAAATTAGTTAATATATGTAAGGCACTTAAAAACAATGGTTGGTATATACTAGGCAGTCAATACATGTCAGCAATTATCATTATTATTATTTTGAGATAAACTCTGTCGCCAAGCTGGAGTGCAGTGGCGCCATCTCGGCTCACTGCAACCTTTGCCTCCCGGGTTCAAGCGATTCTCGTGCCTCAGCCTCCCGAGTAGCTAGAATTATAGGCGCCCACCACCACGCCCGGCTAGTTTTTGTATTTTAGTAGAGACGGGGTTTCAGCATGTTGGCCAGGCTGCTCTCAAACTCCTGACCTCAGGTGATCCACCCGCCTCGGCCTGCCAAAGTGCTGGGATTACAGGCATGAGCCACCACGCCCGGCCAGCAATTATTTTTTAATATGGGGGAGTCAACCTGAATATCTACCTAGCCCACGACTCCACGGAGAAGGTGAGTGGGCGGTGGGGAGAGGAGTGTGGAGGAGCAGGCTCACCTGATTTTTGTGTCGTGCCACACGGCGCTGCAGGTAGCAGCGGCGGCCCAGGCCCTGCAGACCCTGGCGGCGGCAGCACGGTCTCTCAGGGACAGGTGGCGGAAGATGAGTGCCAGCACCTCCTCTGGCAGTCCCTCTCCAGGCTCGGCCATGGCCCAGATCCGGCTGGGGTGGGAGGATCCGCCACTCCCAATAGCTCCGGCCTGGAGAGAGACGGACGTCTCTGAGCTCGGGAAGGCGCAAAGTGTTGCAGGAAGACCGAGCTTAGGTGTACAAATGCTTGTGGCCTGAGGAACTGAGGGCCTCTCAGACAGCATGGGGCATCAGATAACCCCGAAACTTGTTCACAAAGCAGATTTCACCGCCTCACCTACTAAATCAGGCTCTCCGGAAAGGGTAAGGCCCAGGAATCTGCATTTCAACAAGCCCCTGTGACTCCACAGGTTCCACGTTGAGAACTCCCCTCCCTTTTTTTTTTTTTTTTTTTTTTTTTTGAGACAGGGTCTCGCTCTTTACCCAGGCTGGAGTGCAGTGGCGCAATCACAACTCACTGCACCCTCAGTCTCCCGGGCTCAAGCAATCCTCCCACCTCAGCCTCCCGAGTAGCTGGGACTACAGGGGCACGCCACCACGCCTGGCTAATTTTTGTAATTTTGTTGCAGAGACGAGGTCTCGCTTTGTTGCCCAGACTGACCTCGAACTCCTAGGCTCAAGATCGGCCCGCCTGGGCCTCCCAAAGTGCTGGGATTACGGGCATGAGCCACCGCGCCCGGCCTGAGAAACCCCATCTTAACCCCGCCGGTTAGTAGAAAGTGACTACAGGGTTAATAAGGCGGGAGCGTTAATGTAGGCTTTTCTTTGTCAGGGACCATGAGCCAATCAGGAAGCGAGGCGTGGGCGGGGCAAAGCTGGATCCACCCCTGGAGGGGAGGCTCCTTCCCCGCCTCCGCCTCGCAGGGGAGATGTCCCGGGTGCTTCCTAAGACAGCCCCACTGGATGAAAAAAAACTTGGGTCTCTGGGACCTGACGGTTCTGGGGCCTGAGGGGCTCAAGATTTAAGTTCCGACCCCTGAGCAGCCCTGGCTCCCGCTGAGCAATTTGGGTTCGGCTGGAACTCCGCAGACCCACCCTGGAGCGCAGCCTTTAGAGGGGGATGGGTTACTGGAAAGTGTGAGTCCTCTTTGAAGTTGCCAATCCTGTTTGTTTTTGTTTTGTTTTGTTTTGAGACGGAATCTAGCTGTGTCGCCCAGGCTGGAGTGCAGTGGCGAGATCTCGGCTCACTGCAAACTCCGCCTCGCGGGTTCAAGCGATTCTCCTGCCTCAGCCTCCCGAGTAGCTGGGACTCCAGGCGCGCGCCACCTCGCCCGGCTAATTTTTGTATTTTTAGTAGAGACGGGGTTTCACCATATTGGCCAGGCTGGTCTCAAACTCCTTACCTCAGGTGATCCACCTGCCTCGGCCTCCCAAAGTGCTGGGATTACAGGCGTGAGCCACCACACCCGGCCGCCAATCTTGTCTTAAGGTTCTTAAAGGTTTGCGTATACAAGGCTTCACACTACTCGCCAGTTAATGTTCCCATATCTTCCGGGCTAACAGTTTCTCCCGGAATTTGTGCCACGTGTTTCCTGGGGCTTCAGATACGTTCGGCCGGGCTTGTACCTGGGACCCATGGGCACCCCGTTTTGAGTGCCCACTGGTAGCAGCGATCTTGAAGCCGGATCCCCAGGGGTACCAGAAAATTCTGGTCTCCAGGGGGCGCCCCCTTGATCTACCGAAGTCTGGCAGCTGTAGCTCTTACGAGCCCCCCCGCCTCGTAAGAATCGCAAACCCCCAAAGTCGGGTCTTCCTGCCGTCTAACCTTGGGCGCTGGTGTCTTACCTGCTCGGCGGACCAGATGGGCTTTGCCCGGGGCAGGGGACTGGCAGCAGAGGACAGCAGACGGGAAGCAGCCACCGGGAGCCCGCGGGGCGGGACGCGCGGGCGGACGGGGCGGCTCGGGCTAGGGCACCGCCCCGGCGCCTCCGCGCACACCCGGAAGCGGCGGAGTAGAGCGGAGCCTGGCGGGCGTGGGAACCCAGGCCCCGCCGAGGCGGCCAGGTTAGTGCAGCAGGTGGGTGGGTGGGCTCCCCGGTGCGGGCGGGAGAGGAGGTGGATCTTGGCTCCGAAGCGTGGGCGCGGCGCAGATGTCACCGGCGGCTGCTCCAGCCAGCTGGTGGCGGCGGCCTACTGAGCTGTTCGAACACCGTGGGAGGCGGAGGACGGTACGGAATTTGGCCCCCGCAGGCTCCTCGTCCCTGCCAGCACTTTCGAGGTGCAGTAGGGCCCTGCAGGAGAGAGGGTGGGGGAGAAGGGGCTGGTTCTGAATACTTCCTTGAGCGGAGACCCCCTTGCCCACCCCAGCCGATCGCACGTGCGAAACCCCAGCTTGAGGGTGGGCTAGTGGGAGCCTGGGAAGCTCCCCTCAAGCGCTCGGGAGCTGCGTAGCTGAGTAGGGGGTGTGCCCGGCGGGTCGCAAGGAGTCACAGGCTTTCAGTTCTGGGCCACGCCCACAGGCTGTCTCTGTCCACCCAGCCAGAGGTGGGGCTGCCCCCGGGACTGTTAGGTGTTCAGGGGGCACCGTGCGTGGCTCGTCCCTGGAAACAGGCGCAGAAGTTGTTAGGTCGGTACCCAAGCGCCCCACAGTCTCCGGCCACCAAACTTTCTCAGGACCCAGCCTGGAAGCCTCAGCCCTGCCCAAAAAGGGACGACTCCTGGTGGGTGGGGCGCGGGGCTTCCCAAGGAGGGGCTTCCGTGAAAGAACACGTAAGAAGAGCTGCCAATCGGCGGATGCGAAACTAGGGCCCTGGCCTCTTTACCCTGTTAACTCGACCTCCAGCCTGGCTCACCTTCCCCATCTTCTAGTATTAGTGAGTGTGAGAAAGCATCCCCAGTCTCCAGGTTCCCAGTACTCCCCACCTCCCCCTCGACCCCCACAGACCTGATGGGCAGACAATGGTCCCGTTCGGTCCCCACTTCCACCCCTTGGGGTGGGACCATAACCAAGTCAAGCACTCTCAAGTCAAGGGGCCAGAAAGACATGAAAGAGGGAATGTTTCCAGGGGAAGTTCCCACTCTCTCCTACTCCCCAGGCCACTTTCGAAGGACTCCCCCCTTATCTCACCTCCGTGGCTGGCTCCCTATTATGGACCCACTTGTCACCTGCAGAGTTTCCTGTTTTTTCTTGTTTTGCTTTTAAAGAAAACAAATTTATTTTGCTCTTTTAATACAAAGAAAATATGTCTACTTCACATAAAGCAGAAAATATTGCTAAACACAAAGAAAATAAAAATCACCCACAATCCTTCCCCACCCCCACCTACCTTCCTTCATCCTGCCCAGAGATAAACAAAATGCAAACTTCCTGTTACTATCCAGACTGTGGTTTGGCGTAAGTACACAAGTATTAATGTTTTCTATGAAAAGATTAGGAGGCCGGGTGTGGTGCCTCACACCTGTAATCCCAGCACTTTGGGAAGCTGAAGTGGGCAGATCGCTTGAGCCCAGGAGTTTGAGACCAGCCTGGGCAACATGGTGAAACTCCATCTCTACTAAAAATACAAAAACTAGCCAGGCATGGCGGCGTGTGCCTAAAGTCCCAGCTACTTGAAAGGTTGAGGTGAGAGGGTTGCTTGAGCTGGGAAGGTCAAGGCTGCAGTGAGCTGCGATAGTGCCATTGCACTCCGGCCTGGGTGACAGAGCAAGACCCTGTCTCAAAAACAAGACAATTTAAAAAACAAAGGTCGAGAGTAGTGGCTTACTCCTGTAATCGCAGCACTTTGGGAGGCCAGGGCAGGAGGACAGCTTCCTGTTCCTCATGTAAACAGATGGCAGCTGGGCCACCCCATCTGTCCTACCCCATAGCTAACACTCAACACTCCTCTTAGCCCACCATATATAAACCCTGATGACTGGAGAGTACAGGAGTGTGACTGATGGGGCAGGAGGTAGGGCCTTGAGCCCATGATTCTAGGAAAAGGGTGGGTAGGAAAAGGGTGAGGTGGGGAGAAAGAGGAGGCAGTTTTCTACTTGCTGTCTCATGGGGTAGTAACTGGGAGACCATTGAGCTGTAGGTCAGTGCAGTGGTTCCTTGGCTGGGAATTTTGCCCCTGCTGGTCCAGGGCTAGGTTTTTGTCAGAAGATGGAGGAAGGAGATACTATACTAGCACCAAGGGGCCCTGGCTTTTTCTGGACAGGGAAGGAATAGAGCAATTTGTGTTGGAAATGACTGGAGCCGAACTCCAAGGGCTTTATAACAAAAAGGAATTATTTAGCTCACATAACTGAAAAGTCCAGTGTGCAATGGCTTCAGGGACGGCTGGATCCAGTGGCCTAGTATGCTTAGGAATGCACTTCTCCATCTCTTGACTCTTTCTTTCTGTGTCAGCTTCATTCCCAGCCAGGCTCTTCCCAAGCAGTGCTAAAGGAGAGCTACCTTTTCCTTCCAGTTCAGCCCCAAGGGAAAGGAAAGTAGTGCCTCTTTCCTATTGGCTCAACCAGAGTTGCAGGGTTGATTCTCATGGGTCCAACTTAAGTCCTATACCCCGCCCTGAACTAATCACTGCAGAAATGTGAATGGAATATGCAGATTGGCCAGGTCTGGTACACAAGCCCCACCTGGAACTAGGGAGTGGGACACAGGCACATGGATTGAGAAGAGGGAGGAGGGAAGTCCCCAAAGGTAAGTCAGGCTTGGGGAGAGAATCTGGGTAGATGCAAACTACAGGTGCCCTTCGAAGTGAAGACAGGAGGTTTAGTCTTAGGCTGAGGTCCTCCAGAGATGCTGGGCTCAAGTCTACTCAGAAGGCAAGGCCAGGATATGGGTCTGGTTGGCTTTGGGGCATGGGCACCATCCAGAATGAAGATGTCTCTTGTCCGCATTGGTAAGAGAGACACACAGGCCTGAGAAGGAAGCAGAGAAGCCCCATTGCAGGATCTGCCTCTGCTTCCCCTCCACTGTGACCTTGGGCTCTTTCTCCAAGAAGGCAGTGGAGGGACAGTCCTCACTGCAAGCCTGGCGTGGGTGGGACTCTGTACAGAGCCAGGAGCTCAAGGGGCTTCCTGTGAGATGGTGAACTCCTGTCCCAAGTATGCCAACCAGTGGTGGGGACAACTGAACCATGTGGGACTTGAGGCTACTGTCGTGGGGACAGCTGAACCACGTGGGGCTGGGTAGTTGTCTCCAGGGTGGAGGGAGGGGGGATGAACTGGATACCTGACTGTCTGCATCTCCAGGAGGTGAGATGGCAGCTGGGCAAAATGGGCACGAAGAGTGGGTGGGCAGCGCATACCTGTTTGTGGAGTCCTCGCTGGACAAGGTGGTCCTGTCGGATGCCTACGCGCACCCCCAGCAGAAGGTGGCAGTGTACAGGGCTCTGCAGGCTGCCTTGGCAGGTGCGTGGATGGGCGGGCATGTGGAGAGGAAGGGGTGGCCTGGAGCATTTTGTGGGTGGGCCTGGGTTTAGCCACCTTTAAGAAGAAGATTTGGGGTGGGAGGAGCAAGACGGAGGACCCCTGGCTGTGCAGACTTTCTTCTCTGCTTGTGGCATGACCTTGAGGATAGGCGTGTGTTCTCGAGTCTGTGTATGATTTACTAATTTGTGCACTAACGTCCTTTGCTCCATCCCCGCCCCCCTCCACCAGCCGGCTCGCTCCTTTCTACTAATTGTGGATGTCTCTCTCCTCTTTTCCTCTCTTACTGCAGCACTCCTTGCTCAAGACCCCTCCCCAGTACCTACCCTTCCAGGCCCCCCTTTCCCATCTCAGGGCAGAGGCCACAGGAGGCTGAAGCGGGTTGGGGGATCTGTTCGTGGCCTCAGAGCGGCGAGAGCCCCTCTTCTTCCCGAGCAGTGGGAGTCGCGCTTGGTGGAGGCCGAAGACCTGAGACCTCTCGCCCTCCTCTGCCCTGCTGGCCGCCTACCCAGACGGCTTGTTTGCCCAGGGCACACGCCCCCTTTTCTGTGCTTCGAAGTCCCTCTCTTTTGCCAACCCTCATTTGGGGCGTGAGAGCGGGGGCTAGGTGGCACCCACTCTGTCTTAGGGTGCTCCCTGTGACAGATCCTGGTCTTCTTTCTGGGTTATTGCTGTTTGTATCCCAATTTTGCTTCCCAGCTGGGTACTCTGGGGTAACTGCACCCTAGGTCAGGGGATGGGACGCGGGGCTTCACCACGGGCTTCGCCCCTCCTCTGGCCGTTTGGAGAACGGCCGAGCTTGGGGACCGCCCGGCGCCTGACCGCCCGCCTCCGCAGAGAGCGGCGGGAGCCCGGACGTGCTGCAGATGCTGAAGATCCACCGCAGCGACCCGCAGCTGATCGTGCAGCTGCGATTCTGCGGGCGGCAGCCCTGTGGCCGCTTTCTCCGCGCCTACCGCGAGGGGGCGCTGCGCGCCGCGCTGCAGAGGAGCCTGGCGGCCGCGCTCGCCCAGCACTCGGTGCCGCTGCAACTGGAGCTGCGCGCCGGCGCCGAGCGGCTGGACGCTTTGCTGGCGGACGAGGAGCGCTGTTTGAGTTGCATCCTAGCCCAGCAGGTGCGGCCGGGCTAGGGTCAGGATGGGGTAGGGCGGGGATCCGCGGCTAAGTCCCCCGTGACGGCACGTTCCATTCCCCTAGCCCGACCGGCTCCGGGATGAAGAACTGGCTGAGCTGGAGGATGCGCTGCGAAATCTGAAGTGCGGCTCGGGGGCCCGGGGTGGCGACGGGGAGGTCGCTTCGGCCCCCTTGCAGCCCCCGGTGCCCTCTCTGTCGGAGGTGAAGCCGCCGCCGCCGCCGCCACCTGCCCAGACTTTTCTGTTCCAGGGTCAGCCTGTAGGTGAGGCGCAGGCGGAGAGGCGGGGTCACCAGGAGGTTGGAGTCTGGGAAGGGGCAGGGGTCGTTGCCGGGTGGGGATGGGTGGGACCGGCGCTGGGGGTCCCCGCCCTCACCCAGTTTCCCCACTCCCTCCGCAGTGAATCGGCCGCTGAGCCTGAAGGACCAACAGACGTTCGCGCGCTCTGTGGGCCTCAAATGGCGCAAGGTGGGGCGTTCACTGCAGCGAGGCTGCCGGGCGCTGCGGGACCCGGCGCTGGACTCGCTGGCCTACGAGTACGAGCGCGAGGGACTGTACGAGCAGGCCTTCCAGCTGCTGCGGCGCTTCGTGCAGGCCGAGGGCCGCCGCGCCACGCTGCAGCGCCTGGTGGAGGCACTCGAGGAGAACGAGCTCACCAGCCTGGCAGAGGACTTGCTGGGCCTGACCGATCCCAATGGCGGCCTGGCCTAGACCAGGGGTGCAGCCAGCTTTTGGAGAACCTGGATGGCCTTAGGGTTCCTTCTGCGGCTATTGCTGAACCCCTGTCCATCCACGGGACCCTGAAACTCCACTTGGCCTATCTGCTGGACCTGCTGGGGCAGAGTTGATTGCCTTCCCCAGGAGCCAGACCACTGGGGGTGCATCATTGGGGATTCTGCCTCAGGTACTTTGATAGAGTGTGGGGTGGGGGGGACCTGCTTTGGAGATCAGCCTCACCTTCTCCCATCCCAGAAGCGGGGCTTACAGCCAGCCCTTACAGTTTCACTCATGAAGCACCTTGATCTTTGGTGTCCTGGACTTCATCCTGGGTGCTGCAGATACTGCAGTGAAGTAAAACAGGAATCAATCTTGCCTGCCCCCAGCTCACACTCAGCGTGGGACCCCGAATGTTAAGCAATGATAATAAAGTATAACACGGTTTTTGATGTGAGAAATACAAGTAGTAGTGGCTTACACCTGTAATCCCAACAATTTGGGAGACAGAGATAGGAGGATTGCTTGAGCTCAGGAGTTTGAGACCAGCCTGGGTAGTCCCAGCCACTTAGGAGGCTGAGGTGGGAGGATCCCTGGAGCATGGAAGGTTGAGGCTGCAGTGAGATGTCACTGAGCTACTGCACTCCAGCCTGGGTGACAGAGTGAGACCCTGTCTAAAAAAAAAAGAAAGAAAGAAAAAGAGAAGTTGTGGAGGATGGAGGAAGGGGCCTAACCTGGGCAGGGGACAGGGGGTAGGCTTCCTGGAGGAGATGAGTGTGAGTAGGCATAGGGGTGGGCTATCGAGAGAAGGGCAGTGTTCAGGGCACAGACAGTCTCAGGCAAGGGCTTGAGGAAGGCTTGTGGGTTTTTCAATGAGGCCAGTAGGAAGCCTTTGAAGAGTTTCGGGAGTTAAGACTGGGAGGTGGTTTTTTTTTTCTTAATTTTTATTTTTTTTCAGATGGAGCTTCACTCTTATTTCCCAGGCTGTAGTGTAATGGCACGTTTTTGGCTCACTGCAACCTCCACCTCCTGGGTTCAAGCAATTCTCCTGTTTCAGCCTCCCAAGTAGCTGGGATTACAGGCGCCCACCACCATGCCCAGCTAATTTTGTATTTTTAGTAGAGACAGGGTTTCTCCATGTTGGTCAGGCTGGTCTCAAACTCCTGACCTCAGGTGATCCACCCACCTTGGTCTCCCAAAGTGCTGGGATTACAGGCATGTGCCACCGCACCTGGCCAAGACTGGGAGGTTGATGAGGATGGGGGTGGGGGAAATGGTGGCCCCAGGCTGGGGCAGTAGCAGCAGAGATGGAGGGAAGGGGATGACCACCAAAGAGCTGTGTGGGTGGAAGAGTAACAGGCCTGGTGACACTGGGTGAGGAATGGCTGAGAGAGGGCCCCAAGTTTCTGCCTTTGCCAGTTGGATGGTGGGTGGGACTGCTTGCTGGGTTGGGGCCCTGGGGGGAAATGAAATGCTTGCTCTGTTTGGGACAAGTTGAGCATGATGTTCCTGCAGTGCATCCGGGGAGAGAGTATGAGGGTAGTTGGGTCTGTAGTTCTGAGTTCAGGATGAGGGTTCAATCTAAAGATTGATGAATAGACAGGTGGGAGTGGGTGGGGTGGCCCCAGGGGATGTCCTGAAGGACACCAACCAGAATGGGAACAGCCAAAGAGGAAGGAGGAAAACCAGGAGATTTGGAAACCAGGGGATTACCCACCCGCTATAATGGAGCGGGTAGTCAAGACCGAGGAGTGTCTGTTGGACTCAGTTAAAAGGAGCTTACCAGGCAGGGGTCTTTCTGAGTCATGGTGGAGGCAGCCCGAAGCTTTATCACAGGAGGGAATGGAAGGTGAGGCCGCGGAGAAAGCTGGAGCAGAGGACTCCTGATTACTTTGTGACCAAAAAGAGTAAGGCTCAGGGTGGAGAGTTGGCTTTTTTTTTTTTTTTTGGACAGAGTCTCACTCTGTTGCCAGGTTGGAGTGCAGTGGCACGATCTCGGCTCATTGCAGCCTTCGTCTCCCGGGTTCAAGTGATTTTCCTGCCTCAGCCTCCCAAGTACCTGGGATTACAGGCACGTGCCACCATACCTGGCTAATTTTTGTATTTTTAATAGAGACAGGGTTTCTCCATGTTGGCCAGGCTGGTCTCAAACTCCTGGCCTCAAGTGATCCACCTGCCTTGGCCTCCCAAAGTGTTGGGATTACAGGAGTAAGCCACCACGACTGGCCTTTTTTTTTTTTTTTTTTTTTTTTTTTGAGACAGTCTCGCTCTGTTGCCCAGGATGGAGTGCAGTGGTGTGTTCTTGGCTCACTGCAACCTCCACCTTCCAGGTTCAAGCAATTCTCCTGCCTCAGCCCTCTAAGTAGCTGGGATTACAGGTGCCCACCACCATGCCTAGCTAATTTTTGTATTTTTAGTAGAGATGGGGGTTTCACCACGTTGGCCAGGCTGGTCTTGACTTCCTGACCTCAAGTGATCCACTCACCTCAGCCTCCCAAAGTGTTGAGGTTACAGGCATAAGCCACCACACCCAGCCAGAGAGTTGGCTTTTTAAGATTGAACATTGGTGGGAAGAAGCCGTCAGGAGCAGATATAGCCCTTGGACAGAGGATGGGGCTGGGTTCTTAAGAGACCAGTAGAGGCTGTCTATTCCAGGCTCCACCACATGGGCTGGGACCAAGAAAGAGAGAGTTGGCAGCTGAGCTGCGCAAGGACTTAGCTCTCCATTGCAGAGCACCTCCGTCCACCTGCATCCCAGAGCAATCCTTTAGCCAAGGCCTCCGCCAGGAGTCTTCCCAAGCTGTCCCCATCCTTGCCAGCCCTGTCTGACCTGCAGCTGCACAGGCCTGATCATTTCTACCTGCAGTAGGCTATGCTGGGGACCAGGGGACTCAGAACTGCACCTGGCTTGGGCTCAGGTCCATTAGCCCCCGGGGAGACAGGCTGAAGTGCTTGCCTGTGAAATTAAAGCAGACTGGGTTGGCCCCCTGTTCTGTATCCCAGTGGATGGATGAGCGGGGCAAGGACAGATAAAATAATCCTGGACTGAATTTCAGAAGACCTGGGGGCAGAGCTTTCTGGCCTTTGGATCCTGGGCAAGTCACTTAACTCCCCGAAGAGCCCCCCAGTGTCCCCATCTGGGCATGAATGAGAGCTGCTGGCAGAGTTGCCCTGAGGATTGGGTGGGCTGCCTTGTTTGTCCCGTGCGTGTGTTTATTGGGGGTGGGGAGCATGGCAGAACCAGGAGTAAGAAGACAGCCATGTGTCTCGGGGGCAGCGTATGCACCCTGCCTGATGGAATCAGGGCTGCTGAGGAGAGGCCCGCCCGGGATGGTGGCCAGGTTCATGCGCATTTGGAACCGGCCTGCTCAGGGGCTCCTAGCAGCCCAGGCTCCGCCCCACTCCAGAGACGCGGGAGTGGGGAGTGGATAGTTGGGGGAGCTAACCAGGGGAGTTGATGCTTCTTCCCAATCCCCAGAAAGGCGAATTTGGGGTGTGAGCACCCAGACCAGCCCTTCCCAGAGGGACTGACAGTGAGGAGGCTCCCTCTCAGGGATTAGTCCCCACTCTGAGGCCGGAGTGCTCCTGGCGCCGGGGCGGAGCTGAGCTCCAGAAGTCTGGGCGCGCACAGCTGGAGGGTCACGTGGCACGGCACCGGTCCCCCTTCCTGCCAACGCTGCATTTGGCTCGGGCCCGGTCCATGGCGGCCCCTGGGACCCTGCGCTGAGCCCCGGAGGCCAGGGCGTCCGGGGCTGCGCCACTTCCGAGGGCCGAGTGTGAGTGTCGGGACCCCAGGGCCCGACATTGAGGGGATGGCAGGGTGGAAGGGATTCGGCCTCAGCGCGAGGGAGGCGGGCGGGGGAGGGGCCGAGGCTCCCAGTCTCCCTGCCCGGCCCTGGGTCGCAGTACTGGGCCGGAGCTGAGGCCGCGGGGGAGTTGGCTACATGGGTGAACTTCTTGTCCCTTCAGGCTGCCCGTCCCGGCGGTGCGACACGGCCGGGAGGAGGAGAACAACGCAAGGGGCTCAACCGTCGGTCGCTGGAGCCCCCCCCGGGGCGTGGCCTCCCGCCCCCTCAGCTGGGGAGGGCGGGGCTCGCTGCCCCCTGCTGCCGACTGCGACCCTTACAGGGGAGGGAGGGCGCAGGCCGCGCGGAGATGAGGAGGAGGCTGCGCCTACGCAGGGACGCATTGCTCACGCTGCTCCTTGGCGCCTCCCTGGGCCTCCTACTCTATGCGCAGCGCGACGGCTCGGTCCCGACGACGAGCGCGCCGCGAGGGCGAGGGAGGGCGGCACCGAGGCCCACCCCCGGACCCCGCGCGTTCCAGTTACCCGACGCGGGTGCAGCCCCGCCGGCCTACGAAGGGGACACACCGGCGCCGCCCACGCCTACGGGACCCTTTGACTTCGCCCGCTATTTGCGCGCCAAGGACCAGCGGCGGTTTCCACTGCTCATTAACCAGCCGCACAAGTGCCGCGGCGACGGCGCACCCGGTGGCCGCCCGGACCTGCTTATTGCTGTCAAGTCAGTGACAGAGGACTTCGAGCGGCGCCAAGCCGTGCGCCAGACGTGGGGCGCGGAGGGTCGCGTGCAGGGGGCGCTGGTGCGCCGCGTGTTCTTGCTGGGCGTGCCCAGGGGCGCAGGCTCGGGCGGGGCCGACGAAGTTGGGGAGGGCGCGCGAACCCACTGGCGCGCCCTGCTGCGGGCCGAGAGCCTTACGTATGCGGACATCCTGCTCTGGGCCTTCGACGACACCTTTTTTAACCTAACGCTCAAGGAGATCCACTTTCTAGCCTGGGCCTCAGCTTTCTGCCCCGACGTGCGCTTCGTTTTTAAGGGCGACGCAGATGTGTTCGTGAACGTGGGAAATCTCCTGGAGTTCCTGGCGCCGCGGGATCCGGCGCAAGACCTGCTTGCTGGTGACGTAATTGTGCAGGCGCGGCCCATCCGCACGCGGGCTAGCAAGTACTACATCCCCGAGGCCGTGTACGGCCTGCCCGCCTATCCGGCGTACGCGGGCGGCGGTGGCTTTGTGCTTTCCGGGGCCACGCTGCACCGCCTGGCTGGCGCCTGTGCGCAGGTCGAGCTCTTCCCCATCGACGACGTCTTTCTGGGCATGTGTCTGCAGCGCCTGCGGCTCACGCCCGAGCCTCACCCTGCCTTCCGCACCTTTGGCATCCCCCAGCCTTCAGCCGCGCCGCATTTGAGCACCTTCGACCCCTGCTTTTACCGTGAGCTGGTTGTAGTGCACGGGCTCTCGGCCGCTGACATCTGGCTTATGTGGCGCCTGCTGCACGGGCCGCATGGGCCAGCCTGTGCGCATCCACAGCCTGTCGCTGCAGGCCCCTTCCAATGGGACTCCTAGCTCCCCACTACAGCCCCAAGCTCCTAACTCAGACCCAGGATGGAGCCGGTTTCCCAGATTATTGCCGTGTATGTGGTTCTTCCCTGATCACCAGGTGCCTGTCTCCACAGGATCCCAGGGGATGGGGGTTAAGCTTGGCTCCTCGCGGTCCACCCTGCTGGAACCAGTTGAAACCTGTGTAATGGTGACCCTTTGAGCGAGCCAAGGCTGGGTGGTATATGACCATCTCTTGTCCAACAGGTCCCAGAGCAGTGGATATGTCTGGTCCTCCTAGTAGCACAGAGGTGTGTTCTGGTGGGGTGGCAGGGACTTAGGGAATCCTACCACTCTGCTGGATTTGGAACCCCTAGGCTGACTCGGACGCATGCAGAGGCTCTCAAGGCCAGGCCCCACAGGGAGGTGGAGGGGCTCCGGCCGCCACAGCCTGAATTCATGAACCTGGCAGGCACTTTGCCACAGCTCATCTGAAAACAGACATTATGCTTCCCACAACCTCTCCTGGGCCCAGGTGTGGCTGAGCACCAGGGATGGAGCCACACATAAGGGACAAATGAGTGCACGGTCCTACCTAGTCTTTCCCCACCTCCTGAACTCACACAACAATGCCAGTCTCCCACTGGAGGCTGTATCCCCTCAGAGGAGCCAAGGAATGTCTTCCCCTGAGATGCCACCACTATTAATTTCCCCATATGCTTCAACCACCCCCTTGCTCAAAAAACCAATACCCACACTTACCTTAGTACAAACATCCCAGCAACAGCACATGGCAGGCCATTGCTGAGGGCGCAGGTGCTTTATTGGAGAGGGGATGTGGGCAGGGGATAAGGAAGGTTCCCCCATTCCAGGAGGATGGGAACAGTCCTGGCTGCCCCTGACAGTGGGGATATGCAAGGGGCTCTGGCCAGGCCACAGTCCAAATGGGAAGACACCAGTCAGTCACAAAAGTCGGGAGCGCCACACAAACCTGGCTATAAGGCCCAGGAACCATATAGGAGCCTGAGACAGGTCCCCTGCACGTTCATCATTAAACTATACAGGATGAGGCTGTACATGAGTTAATTACAAAAGAGTCATATTTACAAAAATCTGTACACACATTTGAAAAACTCACAAAATTGTCATCTATGTATCACAAGTTGCTAGACCAAAATATTAAAAATGGGATAAAATTATACATTTCTCTTCTCAATTCTTTTCAAAAGGATTAATATTTTTAAAGCACATATATGCTACTTTCCATTAGCAAGACCCATGAAGGGACTGAGCAGCCCAGCCTTCCTTGAGCCCCCAGAGGCTTTGAGCCATGAAATGGCCCAGCCAGGGGCCAGTGCCCAGGGTTGGGGCAGAGAGCCAGCCCACAGTGCAGAACAGAATGCTGAAACACAACAAAAGTAGGAAGATGTCTTTGGCTAAAACTTTGGCATTAAATAAAAGAGGCAAACAGGATGGAAACATGCAGCCCTGCCAGCCAGGATGGGGCAGAGCAGGGGCACAGGCAATCTTGAAAGCTGACTCCAACAGGGGTGAGAACCAGGCCTGGGCATGTACCTGGATGGTAGAAAGCTGTGTTTCAACCAGTTTGGTGTGCCCAGGCAGGGAGCGCGTGCAAGAAAGGAACAGGGAAGGGCAGGTGGGCCACCCTGGCCACAGCCAGCTCATCAAGTAACTAAAGTGGATGTAGTGCAAATGTCGCAACCAAGTACTATGGACACGCTACCTGCTTGCCTTAAGGGTCATGTGGCAATGTGGAGCCAAAGGCAGGACCTTGTCCTTATCCTGGGTGCCTGTGTCCTCAGTCACAGAAAGAGCCCCAAGTCTTCCCAATGTGCATGGGACAAGGGTTGACCTCTCCTGCCTCCTTGTTAGTTGAGAGCTCCTGGGTCCAGGAATCAAGGCTCAAACTTTGTGCTTCTCTTTGCAGTCTGTGTCCCCTGCTGGCACCAGCAGGCCACAGATGGACAGAAGAATATCTGGGCCACTCAGCCCATGGCAGAGCACCCAGCCTGAGCCCAACCTCAGAACATCACAACAGCCCTTCAGCACTGGCCAGGTGTCCAAGAAAACCCACAGGGTGGTACAGAGGCCCACTGAGCAGGATGTGATGCACAGTTCCACGGGACAGAGAGGCATGGGTGGTGGTGTCCCTAGGGGAGCTCCGCTGTTCTCAGGTGGCTACCAGGTCTAGGGGGGCCATACAGGGTCACCGAGGCAATGTGGTTGTTCTGCATGACCTGGTGTGAGAATAGGACAGTGGGTCAAGTGGGAGGGGTAGAGGGATGTAGGCAGATCCTGTGCATGAGGGGTGGAGGTTGTGTGACATACCTGCACCTAACGGCTGGGTTTCCCAACTCCTCAACCTCCCCTGGTTCATGCTAAAGGCCCCCCTCTGCCTGAGATCTGCCTGTTTCTCAGTGGTTACACACAGCCTTTACCATGGCCACGTGTCTAGTCCTTCTGGAACTGTTAAGTGTCTGCTGGAGATACTGCATCCACAGGGAAAACAAGGGCAGCTTGCTGTTCTCCCAAGTCAGCAGGGCCTCCAGAGCCACTCACTCCCCTACAATGCATTTGTTCACATGCCACTGGAGGGCCCTCAACACCCTCTGCTGGGCCCCACTTGCCCTGTGGTTCCCTTCCCTGCTATAATCATGTTGTCAGATAGAAACTTGGGATCCGTTACCTCCCATCTTGTTGGATACAGACCACTGCTTCGGCCTCTGTGACCCCAGATTTCTCAACATCATTTCTGAACCTTCATTGTTAAGTGTGGGGAGGCCCAGTATGCAGCAGACACGGTTGCTGAAGAAGGATGAATCTGCCCACTATGGCCTCCCCAATTTCCCTCCATCATTCACCTGGCCCTGCCATGACCAGCAACCCCCCAGGCAGTTTATTTCTAGGGCTTCCACAGCTTACCTCAAAGATCATTCGCTGAAGACCAAAGCAGAATGTGGAACCAAATGGGTTGGTGTTGTTTGGGGAGGAAGACCTGAGGCCAGAGAATTCAGAATTAGAGAGGCAGACAGAGGCCACGGCCTTAAAGCAAGGGATCTAGTGTTTTCTGGGGTATGGGATACTGGCCAGTAGTCTCTCATGGCTGTGAGTGTCTGTCTGTTTCCCACACAGGCCTGCAAGATCCTAGGGGTAGGGATGGTCTCACTCAACTCAGAATTATACATACAGAGCCCAACAGGACAAAAAAGTTACTGTGGAACTGGACTAGGGTGGTGAGGAGTCAAGAGGGCCCTCTCGAGTGAGAGAATCTCAGGCAGCATGGCCAACCAGGAACGGGGCTGTGGACTTCAGCAGGCAGCAGCTCAAAGCTCAAAGGGAAAAAGAGCCCAGGCCAGCCAGCCAAGCCCTCCTTCCTTATTGAATAACTGAGGGTGAGAAGGCCCCCATACCTAGAGGTAGGGTTGGGAGAGGGGAGCTACCCCTGGGGACATTCTCTCTATCAAAGATGAACACACAGAACAGTTGACTCAGTCCTAATGTGCAGAGTGGGGCAGGAAGTATGCTTGTGGCAATATCAGAAACTTATGTAATTTTTAAGCAACATCCACTGTGCCAGGCTTCCCTGGGCTTTCTGGGCTCTGAGGAGTCAGGTGGGGTGGCCGGGGACATCAAACTCCCACTCACCTGTGCAGGACAACAGGCTTCTCCACAGGGTGGCCCAGGAGCTCCTGGATGTTGTCCCACTGCAAGAGGGATAGAGGGGAGCAGGGGTTAGTAGGGACATGAACATGTCTGTGACCAATGGCTGGCCTAGAGGACACAGCCCCATACTGCCTGCAGGCTCATGTCCACCTCATTCTCAGGCTGTGCCAGGTAGGAAGATAGGTGCTCACCTTGCTGTAGGTCGTGCATGTTTCTGTCTGACCATCTGCGTTTTCTGAAAAGAGAAGACAGTGGGGCAGATTTGTAGCTGGCCCAGCCTACCTGTGGCCCCAGCCCTAGGTAGGAACCAGACCTGGTGTCCCTTTGCACTGGGGTTGGAGTACATGGGGAGGATTTGGAGTTCCAGGGTGGAAGAGGATGGAGGGGTGAAGGGAGGTCAGTCAGGTGTGAGCTACAACAATTGGCAGTGGGTGGCAGGCAACAAGGATGGGCTGGGGCCCCCTGGATGATCATCTGTAGATAAGAAACTCTCCCCTCCAGAGGCCGGCAATCCCACAGTCATAGGAAAAGGCCTCAAGGGCCTCTAGGAGACTCAGACCAAGAACACTGCAGCCCCCAGAACAATGAGCCCACCCCAGAGGAACTGAGGCCATGGGCAGAAGCTCCACACATCCAACCACTGCTTCGATCTTTCTCCCTTTTCATAGTGGAAAACAGACTCTAAAACCCCTCCCTTACCCTGAGAGCTTTCACTACTCACCTTTCTTTATGGCTAGTGGGATCTTGAACTCACAGCGATGATAACTAGAGAGAAGGCAGATGGGTAAAGGCTGGGCCTCCTAGAAGGCCTGGCCACTCCCATATTCCAACCCCACACCCCAGGAGAAACAGAACCAAACACACCTGCCCAAAGCCCTGGCTCTGAGTGCCTGACAGTGTTCACTGGGGGAGGCCAGATTTAGGCACGGAAGTCGAACAGAAAAGATCTTGGCCCTGGGTTCTGGAGAGCCTATTACCTTGGATAAGACATCAAGCTTTCTGAACTTATTTCCCTATTTGTAAAATGGGTTCAAACAGAGAGATGTAAGGCATTGGACCCTGTGCCAGGAACACAGCAAGCACTCAGGAAATTCACTTCCCATGAAACAGCAAGAATTCAGGTGTAGATAAATTAGTGAACACCCAAAGCCAAAAGCTCTTTCCTGGGGTTTTCAGCCCAAAACTCACTTCACAGAGGGGAGGTACAGACAGGTGTACTCACATGTTGAAATTATAATGCCCAGGGTAATTGGTGTGTAGAACAAACTTCTTCACTTTGTGTGTATTCGCATCAAAGAGGATGTCCTGGGATAGAAAACAAGGGTACTCAAGGAGGGAATGTTACTGAGGCAGGGCAGAGGCCTTTCCAAAGGCATGTCCAACTTGGGACATCCACTGCACTCCACAGCAAGAATGCCTGCAGGCATCACCTTTCTTCCAGACAACAGTCCAGGGGACAGACCAAGCAGCTTTTAGACATTTTCTTTCTTCTTTTTTGAGATGGAGTCTCACTCTGTCACGGAGGCTGGAGTGCAGTGGCACTGTGTCAGCTCACTGTAACCTCTGTCTCCTGGGTTCAAGCAATTCTCCTGCCTCAGCCTCCCGAGTAGCTGGGATTACAGGCGCCCACCACCACGCCTGGCTTTTTTTTTTTTAATTTATTTTTATTTTTAGAGACGGGATTTCACCATGTTGGCCAGCCTGGTCTCAAACTCCTGACCTCAGGTGATCCGCCCACCTCGGCCTCCCAAAGTGCTGGCATTACAGGTGTGAGCCACCGTGCCTGGCCCCATACCTTATCTTTTCTGTCATGTGTGTTACCTCTCAACACACTGTACTATCCATTTTAGCTCTTTGTCCTGCTAAGTGGCTTTCTTCCCTCTGAATATAAGCTCCGTGAGGGCAGGGTTGTCCGTCTGTGTTCTTCACTGCTGTATCCCCAACTCCTAGAGTAGTGCCTGGCACACAGTAGGTACTCAATAAAGATTTACTGAATAAAGGTGCTTTACAAACTTTCAAGGCAGGTTCCTCTTTAGAGATGAGGAAACCAAGGCCCCAGGAGGTGCAGTAAGTCACCTAGCGTGGTGCCCAGATGGTAAGCAGCAGAGCCAAGAGAATCTGAGGATGCAGACTCAGGACTTTGGGAGGCCAAGGCAGGAGGATTCCTTGAGTTGAGAATACGAGAATACAGGTGCACACCACCACGCCCGGCTAATTTTTGTAATTTTAGTGGAGATGGGGGTTTCACCATATTGGTCAGGTTGGTCTCGAACTCCTGACCTCAGGTGATCCACCCACCTTGGCCTCCCAAAGTGCTGGGATTACAGGCGTGAGCCACCATGCTGGCCAAGTCACCTGGTTCTTGAGGGGCTCAAGGCCACTTGACTATTCTGAATTCCACAATCCATCAGACCCTCCTGGTTTCCATTACACCCTCTGTGGGAGTCAGCAACCCCAGGAACTGAAGTTCCAGCCTGACCTCTCTCTAGGACTTGGACCTGGATTTGATGCCACCCAGTGAACACTTCCCTCCTATCCCCTACCCTTCCCAGCTTCATATCCATCCAGCTGCTTGGGCCCGTGACCTCAGGGTAACCTCTGACTCTACCCCTGTACCCACAGCCAACTAAGTCCTACTGAGGCCAGTCCATTCTCTCCATCTTCCCTGTCACCTATTGATGGCAGCAATGGCCCATCTGGAGTGGCCGCTGCGAGGATGCCGACTGGAGCAGAGGAAGTGTGGCCGCGACCTCTGTTTTCCCATAGAACTATGCAGAGCCTATGGGAACTGGGAACAGGTGAGAGCCCTGGCCTCTACTAAGTTGGCAGGGCAGGAGCCCATGCTCCTGGGTGTAGCTGCAGCCTCCCAGCTGCAGCTCCAGACCCTGGCATCCCTGCACTCTCAGGGGCCCAGAAGGCCCCTTGCCCCGGCAGGCTTGAAAGTGCCTGCTCCCACTACCTAGCCTCTCCCCACTCCCGGTGCCTGCTCTGGGGAGGGGCAAAGTTGTGGCTGAGCCCAGGCGCTGTCATGACCTGGTTGGGAGTGCACGCACTCAGGGCAGCACTGACACACTAGCCCCCTGCCGCCTCGGCATGAACAGCATGGGCACCATGGATGGCACGCTGATGGTGGTAGGAAGCAGAAGGGCTCCTGGGCAGAAAGGGCTGGGTCCGAGGTGAAACCCCACCTTCAAGCCTGGGATGGCCTGAGGCCTGGGGGCCGGGCTGCCAGCTCTGGGTAGTCTGTGGGTGGAGTGAGAATTTATGGTGCTTTTTCCGGGCCTGCTCATGGACCAATCAGCATGCACTTCCTCCCTTCTGAGCCCATAAAAACCCTGGATTCAGCCAGACTTGGACAGATGTCAATACTACCAACTGTGGGAAGGAGCTACCCACTTCAGGACTCCTTGACTCCTCAGGATGACCTGCCTACAGAAAGAAGCTACCCACTATGGGTCTTCTCTCTGCTGAGAGCTGGATACTCGTCAGGATGACCTGCCTGCAGAAAGAGCTACCCACCATGGGTCTCCTCTGAACTGTTCTGTTGCCCAATAAAGCTCCTCTCCTTTTTGCTCACCCTCCAGCTGTCTGCATACCTCATTCTTCCTGGCCGCAGGACAAGAACTCGGGACCCACCGAATGGTGGGACTGAAAGAGGTGTAACACAAATAAGGCTGAAATGCCCTGCCCCGCTTTCCACATTGTGGGTGACAAGGAGAGAAGAGCTGCCGCCCTTCAGGAAGCCCAGACCTAGGAGCTCCCCGAGCCAGAGCTGTGACACCCTGTTTGGGGCTCTGTGTGGTTCTTGGTGTCTCCAAGCTTCCGGGTGCCACCGCATTCTCCTTGTCCAGACATGGGTGCCCGCAATGGAAGCCGCTTGCGGTACACGTGATCTAGCCTCACCCTTACATGGAGCTGGTGCCTATGCTGGCGCCTGGAGCTGCCTGCCCCACCACAGCAGTCAGCATGCCTGGCTGGGCACAGTGGCCGGATGCCACATTCACTCGCTCACACACCCCTTGCCACTCCATGCCTGGCTTGCCCTTGGCAGGCATGGGATCCAGGATGGTAGCATGAGCTAAGCGCAGCCTGCCAGGCTGAGTGAGCTGAATGAGCCCAGCGGGAGCAAGCAAAAATTGGGGCAAAGGCGCCACCGGCCAAAGTAGTTTCCAGCTGGAAAAGCGACGCCCTAAGTTTCTTGAGATACTATAATTACTGGCCCTTGAACCAGAGGTCCAGCTGCAACAGCACTGTTCCCTCCTGCCGCCATCCTACTCTCAGGAGTTCATGACCCGACAGCAGCTCCCCTACTACTCTTGGCTCCTGTGTTTGGTCTTTCCCACTTAGGCAGACTCAGTCTCTCCTCACTCCCTCTGTGAAATCTACTGTTTGCTACCTCAGGACCTCAGACCGTAGAAGGCTCAAAGGTTACAAGACCCATGGTCCAGGCCAGCCCTGCCCTCTTGAGATGTTTCCTGCTGAAACACTGTTTATACAATAATTTCTCATGTATGCAACTCACCCACCAGCTGGACTGTCCGCACTGGCCAGCTACCAGCTATATCCAGCTCCCTGGGTCCACAGCACAGGGATACAGCAATGCCTCTGGGGTGGTCCTCTAAAAATATACAAGCACACCCCACTGTCTCCAATCCTTTTCAGTCTCCATTTTGTGACTCAAGAAGAGGGTCCTATGCTTTACAAAAGGGCAGTTCTCCAAACAGCTTAATCTGAATGATTTCCAAGGCCTCCATCTGTGGAACATGTTTCCCTCAGAAAAGAAGTCAACAGGTACCAGGGAACCTAGTGTTCCTGAGCAATCCTGGTTGCAGGCAAGGTCTACTTTGGAGTACCAGAGCCTATGCAAAACAACCCTGGGCAAAGACAGCTGGGGCTAGGTTCCCCAATGTCCAGGCATGGTTCCAGCTGCATGTGGACACACAGATCTGCAAAGATGCACTGCCCACCCCAATAGAAATGAAGGGCTTCTCTGAGGAATCACAACTTACCACTCCAAGAGTGAAGTAGTTAAAAAAGTAGTCATTACACTTCGATGGAACTTGTTTATGAGGGGAAGGAGAATGAATTTTCATCTGTAGGGAAAAAATAACCATAAATTAAAATCCATCCCTCTAATATAGTTCCGGATTAACTGAAAGTCTACAAATTGTGTTCCATGTGTAACATTAAGCTGCGGAACAAGCAAGAGTGTGGGGAGTCTCAGCTGCGGGTGCTAACCAATCTAGGAGGAGAGGGGGCCAGCTGTCGTTGACTAGGGACTGTCTTGGTCTCTAAGGAAAGGTAGGCACTATGGAGAGGGACAGAGTCAGGGTAATTGGACTACAGGGGTTAGAAAACAGTTTTCAATTTACTTTACCATTAGCTTTACTTAGAACAAGTTCTATGGGAAAATAGCAAACAGTTTATACTCAATATTAAATTAGTGTTGATTAAAAAAAAGAAGGAGACTGCAACATAATTCCCCTACCTTGTCTTCTGATTTATAGAAGACTTTGTGTGGAGAGCCAAGCATGCTAAGAACATCTTGGCAGGAATCACCAAAATACACTGAACGTTCAAATACCCGCATCTTGGCATCTGCTAATAGGCCAGGTCCACAACCTGCAAAAAACAAGACAGAGAGGTTGTCAGGTTATGGTTAGGACCAGAGACCCTCTCTGGGGGCCCCAGAGAAGCTACTGGCTGCATGCTACATTATTAGGTCTGGCAAGGGGCAAGACTGCATGCAATCAGAAACATCAGGTCACCAGGGCTTAAGACTGTACAAGAGATCACTATTCAAAATAATGCCAGGGACTTATTCAATCCCCCACATGTGACATGAAGCTCTGGATACTTCATTCACTTATTCATTCACTACTTTATTGCCTACCATGGGCTAGGACATTGTGCTAGATGTTGAAGAAACAAAAGTGAACAAAAGCAGTGCAGTTTCTGGCCAGACGTGGTGGCTCACGCCTATAATCCCAGCACTTTGGGAGGCCAAGGCGGATGGGTTGTTTGAGCTCAGAGTTTGACACCAGCCTGGGCAACATGGTGATACTCCGTCTCTACAAAAACATACAAAAATTAGCTGGGCATGGTGGTGGGTGTCTGTAGTCCCAGCTACTTGGAAGGGTGAGGTGGGAGGATCACTTGAGCCCAGGAGGCAGAGGTTGCAGCGAGCCAAGATCACACCACTGCACTCTAGCCTGGGTGACAGACTGAGACAGTCTCAAAAAAAAAAAAAAAAAAAAAAAAGGCAGTGCTGTTTTTTCTCCATAAGCTCCATCACTGGAGCTTATGTGTGCTGGAGAAGACCTTAATCAGATCATCACACAACTATGGTAAGATGCAAGGATTTATGTTTAGAGGTACTTCTTGGCCGGGTGTGGTGGCTCTTGCCTATGATCCCAGCACTTTGGGAGGCCAAGCGGGGTGAACTGCTTGAGCTCAGGCGTTCAAGACCAGCCTGGGCAACATGGTGAAACCCTGGCTCTACAAAATATAATATAAAAATTAGCCAGGCGTGGTGGCACACTCCTGCAGTCCTAGCTACTTGGGAGGCTAAGGTGGGAGGATCACTTGAGCCCAGGAGGCAGAGACTGCAGTGAGCTAAGATCACACCACTGAATTCCAGCCTGGGTGACAGAGTGAGACAATGTCTTAAAAAAAAACTACAAAAGTACTCTCAATGGTAACCCCTAACCAGAGACACTGAACCTGTAAAACTGCTCTATCAACAAGTAGAGTAAAGCATGCATTACTTGACTCCCTAATTCTACACAAACACCTGACAGAGCCCTCCAACCCAGACAAGAGCCATTATCACTCAAAAGGGACAAACCAGCTAAGTGGAGGAATAAAAGACCTTCTGATTTGCCAAAAGTTTATTCTTTGGGAAGAATCTTTAAGCTCTGACTTTTTCTAATAAAACATTTCAGAAATGATTACAGTTAATGACACACACACAAACACACAAATGTAGAAGTGGTTGTGGCACAGTAATAGATACACCAACAGTAAAAATTTCCCCATTTTGTGGAGGGGGAGACAAGGTTTTTGCTCCCACCACCCAGCAAAAAAAAAAAAAGGAAGCCAAGAATCTGAGAAGGATTGTAATTCTTGGTACCATGATAATCACTGACACCATCTTACTCAGCACAAGGCTTTACAGTTGTCAAAGTTCTCTCATGTGTAACAATCCATTTTTTATATGCAGAAGCTTCAGAGAACCCAAATCTGAAATAACTAGGTACTGAGTTCAACTAACCCAAGAATCTCTATTCTCAGCAAGTATACACTGAGGGGCAAATAAAGGCTTAGGCAAGCCTTGGGTGACCTATAGAACCCACCAAAAGTCCTGTCAAGCTGGACTCTGGGCCCAAAGTATCCAGTGGCCTAACACATTTCTTCAGGCACCAGATACGTGTGGATGTCAGATGGGGGCTGCAAGGAAGGCACCCTTCAAAGGTAAGTCTTCTGTCTCCCTCTGCTTGAAGTATATCCAGGTATAATTACTAAGAGTTTCAGCTACTTTTTAGATTGTGATTCCCCAAAGTGTATCTTTCTACAAATTATTGTGGAGACCAGATGGCTGAACTGACTCCCTGCATTAAAAGCATCACTGCAGCCATATTCCATAAGGAAGGATATGAGAAATGAGTGGGTTGAGAAACTTGTGCTTGCCACAGGAAACTCTCAGTGAAGACAATAACCCTTTGAGGCCCTGACTTAACAAATCATTTGCCCTGCTGACAGTGTAAGCAGTGAGCAGTGTGACTGCTGGGAATGTGCTGTACAAGGTGGCAGACATAATTGGCTGAGAGCCCACCCTCGACAGGCTCCTCCTGCTGTCGCCTGGGATGATTAATGACCCTGATCCTTGACCACCCTGCTGTTTCAAGCAGTGATCCTCTTGGGAAAAAAACCACACTAAATCACTTGACTTTGCTGCCACATCTCAATTCTCTCAAAAACTATAGCTCAGGCTGGGTGCGGTGGCTCACACCTGTAATCCCAGCACTTTGGGAGGTTGAGGCGGGCGGATCACTTGACGTCAGGAGTTTGAGACCAGCCTGGTCAATATGGTGAAACCCCATCTCTACTAAAAATACAGAAATTAGCCTGGCGTGGTGGCACACGTCTGTAATCCCTTGGGAGGCTGAGGCATGAGAATCGCTTTAACCCAGGAGGCAGAGGTTGCAGTGAGCTGAGATCACACCACTGCACTCTAGCCTGGACAACACAGCAAGACTCTGTCAAAAAACAACAACAACAAAAAACCCCAAAACCATAGCTCAAGCGTGACACTCCTTTAAGTGGTTGTTCTGTCTTGGCTAGAAAATCACATTTTAAGAAATTCGTAACGTGAAGGCTGTGAACTGTCTAACTGTTCACAGAAGTGGGCTCAGAGTTCATATACCAGATTCTTTTTTTTTTTTTTTTTGAGGAGTCTTGCTCTGTCGCTCAGGCTGGAGCGCAGTGGCGCTATCTCGGCTCACTGCAAGCTCCACCTCCTGGGTTCATGCCATTCTCCTGCCTCAGCCTCCCGAGTAGCTGGAACTACAGGCGCCTGCCACCATGCCTGGCTAATTTTTTCTATTTTTTAGTAGAGATAGGGTTTCACCGTGTTAGTCAGGATGGTCTCAATCTCCTGACCTCGTGATCCGCCCGCCTCGGCCTCCCAAAGTGCTGGTATATAGGCGTGTCCAGCCTATATACCAGATTCTTAATAATTAAGAACCATTTGGGAGGCTGAGGTGGGAGGACCGCTTAAGGCTAGGAGTTTGAGACCAGCCTGGGCAACATAGGGAGACCACGTGTCTACAAAAAAATAGAATTAGCTGGGTGTGGTGGTGTGCACCTGTAGTCCCAGTTTCTTCGGAGGCTGAGGCAGAAGGATTCCTTGTGCCCAGGAGTTCAAGGCTGCACTTAGCTATGATGGTGCCACTGCATTCCAGCCTGGGTGACAGAGGGAGACCATGTCTCAAAGAAAGAAAAAAGAAGCAAAAAAAAAAAAAAAAAAAAAAAATGAAGAATCAATGCCTCAGAGACTGATGCAGGAACCCAATTTACGAATAAATGCTGGTTAGGCAATGAGCTCCACAAAGGTTCTCAGCTCTCTTTATGGGAACAAACTCCACGCTGAAGCTCCCAGTCCCGTTAAGCACGATCCACAACCCAAAGCAGCTGAAGTTGGCCAGGCATGGGAATGTCACAAAATAAGGCATGGATCCTGGAGGGACCAGCTACTGAAGGTGGCACTCTTTTTTTTTTTTCTGTGAGAAGGAGTTTCGCTCTTGTTGCCCAGGCTCCAGTGCAATGGCACTATCTCAGCTCACTGCAACCTCCGCCTCCTGAGTTCAAGCGATTCTCCTGTCTCAGCCTCCTCAGTAGCTGGGAGTACAGGCGTGCTTTACCACGCCCAGCTAATTTTTGTATTTTTAGCAGAGATGGGGTTTCATCATATTGGTCAGGCTGGTCTTGAACTCCTGACCTCAGGTAATCCACCCGCTTTGGCCTCCCAAAGTGCTGGGATTACAGGCATGAGCCACTGCACCTGGCCAACTATTTCTTTTTGTTGTTGTTGTTCATGGTTGGCAAAACTCTGGCCAAGGTGTGGCCAAACCACAATTCAACAAGTCCCGTCTGCTTGCCTACGTTGAGAACTTGGCATTAAGGGTAGAAAAAGGGGAGCCAGGCATGGTGGTGCGTGCCTGTAGCCTAGTCAGGAGGTTAAGGCAGGATTGCTTGAGCCCAGGAGTTCAAGGCCACAGTATTCCAACGCACACCGGCCTGGATAATATAGGGAGAAAAGCTGGGTGTAGCAGCTTGCACCTGTAATACCAGCACTTTGGAAAGCCAAGGAGGGAGGATCGATTGAGCCCAGGAGTTCAAGATCATTCTGGGTAACACAGCAAGACCCATCTCCACATACACAAAAATTAACTGGGCATGGTAGCACATGCCTGTGGTCCTAGCTACTTGGGAGGCTTAGGTGAGATCACTTGAGCCCAGGAGTTTTGAGGCTGCAGTGAGCTATGATTGCACCACTGCACTACAGCCTGGATGACAGAATGAGGCCATCTCTTACAAAACAAAACAAAACAAAACAAAACAAAACAAAACAAAAAAAGGTAGAAAAAAGGGGAGAGCTGGCCAGGTGCGGTGGCTCACGCCTGTAATCCCAGCACTTTGGGAGGCCGAGGTGGGCGGATCATGAGGTCAGGAGTTCCAGACCAGCCTGAACAACATGGTGAAACCCTGTCTCTACTAAAAATACAAAAATTAGCCGGGTGTGCTAATGCGTGCCTGTAATCCCAGCTACTTGGGAGGCTGAGGCAGGAAAATTACTTGAACCTGGGAGGCAGAGGGTGCAGTAAGCTGAGATCGTGCCACTGCACTCCAGCCTCAGCAACAGAGTAAGACTCTGTCTCAAAAAAAAGAAAAAGAAAAAAAGAAAAAAGGGGAGAGCAGTAGCACTGCAACCCACAGGATGCATCTCCAGGAAACACTTGGGAACTGTCACAAAGCTATATAAGCACACAGCAGGCCTATGTGCATGCTGAGAGAAGCAGTGCTGTTGCTTATTAAGATTTGCTAATTATAAGACTATGTCCAGTCCCTTGACAAAACTAAACAAAAGCTTTAACCATAAACATCTGCATCATTTGTCTTCTACCAACTATGTGGCAATGGACTGAATGCTTTTGTTCCCCTAAAATTCATATGTTGAAATCCTAACCACCAAGGTGATGGTATTAGAAGGTCAGGGCTTTGGGAGGTGATTACATTATGGAAGCAGAGACCTCAGGATTGAGATCAGTGCCGTTAAAAAACAGACTCCAGGGAGTTAACTAGCCCCTTGCACCATATGAGGATATGGGGAGAAGTCTCTTCTATGAACTAGACTGCAGGCGCATCCAGATACTGAATCTGCCAGTGCCTTGATCTTGGACTTCCCAGCCTCCAGAACTGCAAGAAATAAATTTTTGTTGTTTAGCAGCCACTCAGTTTATGGTATTTTATTATAGCAGCCTGAATGGACTAAGACACACCCTAAGCACGTGGGATTTTAGACTGTCTCAACATGGGTATAATGCGGAATGTACCAACCTCAAAGCCAGTCACTGACCTGCAGCAAGTAGGCGAAGTCGTAAACCTGCAGGTCCAGTTCCATCTCGAAGAACATCTACACTCTCAGCATAGACATTGCCCAGGAAACAGCTCAGAGGCATCATGGGAGCCCTGGGGACAGACACAGAATGAGCAGAGGCTTGGTTCTTTCTCCCAGGCAGCCCAGGCCTTAGCAAGAAACTCATGCTCCTTATACTTACTTGGTATCCTGCAGGCTGTTGCCACTGTAGATGTACATTCGTTTTACAGTTGCTCCATGGGGTATCTGGAGAGAAGCCAGGCCATGGGCAAAATTGGGCTGCAAACAAAGGTCAAGAGTTTTACTTAGGGCACTACAGGTCATGGGACTCAGGCTCTGGTCTTCCCTGTCACTCATGGTCTTCAAGAGCTGCTCAGGTCAAAGGGTCAAAGTGCACCCTTAAACCTAGCTCTCTGGCTCTGGGTCAGTAAACTCCCCAAAACCATGTAAGTCCACCTTTAATTCTGCTTGGTTTTCCTTTTCTTTTTTTTTTTTTTTTGAGACGGAGTCTCACTCTGTCACCCAGGTTGGAGTACAGTGGCATGACCTCAGCTCACTGCAACCTCCACCTCCCAGGTTCAAGTGATTCTCCTGCCTCAGCTTCCTGAGTAGCTGGGACTACAAGTGTGCACCACCACAACCAGCTAATTTTTTTTTTTTTTTTGAGACGGAGTCTCGCTCTGTCGCCCAGGCTAGAGTGCAGTGGCATGATCTCGGCTCACTGCAAGCTCCGCCTCCCAGGTTCACGCCATTCTCCTGCCTCAGCCTCCCAAGTAGCTGGGACTACAGGCACCCGCCACCACACCCAGCTAAATTTTTTGTATTTTTAGTAGAGACAGGGTTTCACCATGTTAGCCAGGATGGTCTCAATCTCCTGATCTCATGATCCGCCCGCCTCGGCCTCCCAAAGTGCTGGGATTACAAGCGTGAGCCACTGCGCCCGGCCTGTTTTTTTTTTTTTTTTTTTTTTTTTTAATATTTTTGGTAGAGACAGGGTTTCACCATGTTGGCCAACGTGGTCTCGAACTCCTGACCTCAAGTCATCTGCCCGCCTTGGCCTCCCTAAGTGCTGGGATTAGAAGCATGAGCCACCATGCCCGGTCAGTTTTCCTTTTCTTCATAGGGGAAAATGCAGAAATGCTTCCTTAATTAAAATAAGCCTTATGAAAGCTTATCATTTTCACAGCCCCAAGGATGAATGAAATGTTTGCAAAAACAAAGGTAACTGAAAATCCAGAGGATGAAATCTCCAAATTCTAGGCCACCAGGAAAACTGTTGATTAGGAGCTTGAAAATAAGGAATGAATGAACTTATCTCTGAAAAGTGAGCCTGACCTCACTCCATTGTGGGAAGTATCCTCTTCCTCGGAATGTCAGCCTGAGCATTGTTCTTCCTCTGTCAACCCACCCACTCTACCACTTTACCCCGTAGAGCTCAAATACATGGAAACCAAAGAAAGTCTGCCTATCTAATACCCACTCCTCTATTCCCATCCCATGACACCATCTGCTGAGCCATACCACAGACACATACAACAAACACCAGGGGACAGGAAGGGCTAACCTCATACTTTGGAGCCTCAGTCCATGAGTCTAACTGAAAAGAGAAAGACAGTCCTCTGAAGTTGAGATGGAAGAGCTGCTCAGCGGAGTTGTACACTGTTGGGGGTGGGGGAGAAGAAAATAACATGGTTGACTGGCATCTGAAATGGCTAACATAAACCAGCCTGGCAGGGAGTAATGACTGACAACACCTTCCCTGTGGCTTGTTTCTAAACTGGCCTACTAGGCTGAAAACAAGGGGGAGGATGTTTCCTTCACACCCAAGTACCAACCCCACAATCCTATGGGAGCCTGACTCCAGGAAGTGGGGTGGGATGGCACTACCGGGCAGGTTTATTGCTATGAACTGCCACTGATGACCAGAGGAATCAGATGGACTTGGCTTACCTCCAGGATGGGTTGCGCCAAAAGACTGGTCAATCTGTTCAATGGTAGGAGCTATGGCCTGAGAATTAAAATGCACGCCACTGAAAAACAAAAATATTTTTTAATACTAGGCTTCACAAGATGGGCCCACAGATCATGTGAGATAGTAGCTGGGGGAGTTATTTTTAAGACACAGGCAGGTGAGTCTCTAATTATATCAAAATACAAAGCTTAATTAGAGAACTTTTAAGTAAGAGAATTAATGAGGTCAGGAGAAGGTCAGTTCTCATGAGGCTGATATACAGAGTTGATCCTCTGCGGCTTTATGACACCAGTGACTCTTAAGAAAAGGGTAGAGAAGAGAAGCCACCAGACCCTGAGGTATGAAGGCCCCAGTAAAACTAAAAGACAACTAGAACCTGCAGGGGCCAGTGGTACCACACATTTGCTTGTCTACTCCTCTATCAGCAAAACTGCCTGAGCCTGCCCCAGGAATCAGGTCCTCTTCACACCCTCAAAAAGGGAAAGGGAAGCCAGTTAAGGAGACTTACTGAAAGGAGTATTCTATTGCTTGAACCCAGGAGGTGGAGGTTACAGTGAGCTGAGATGGCGCCACTGCACACCAGCCTGGGTGACAGAGAGAGACTCCGTCTCAAAAAAAAAAAGAAAGAAAGAAAGAAAGGAAGGAGTATTCTAGATTTTTAGATGCAGGCATGCTGCCTTGCCATAATGGGGGCACAACAACTTTGGACTGTGCATGTCATCCCTGCTGTAATTCTAAAAAATACATTATAGCTCTAAAATGGTGGTCTCTTTGGCATTCTCTTCAGCATAGGCTTTGGAGTCAGACCTATCTGGTTTGTCCCACCTCTATTACTCATGAAAACATGAAAAGAGGTGCCAAGAGAGGCTGTCAGCGGGAGGGCAGCTATGACCCAGGAGACTGTCACATCACCTCTGAGCTGAGGTCTGGCTTTGTCAAGTGGATTAAGTTAGATGACATATACATGAAGTGTTAAACACATTACATATTCTTAATGAGGTTTACTTCTCTTCTCCAGGAAACTGAGCAGGCTTGAAGGTTGCCTCAGGAATTCATGGCACCAGGCTATAATTCACATCTGTGACAGATGTGAATCTTTACTAACTTATGAAGGTAGTAGATATGGCCTGTCTATACCAAGTGTGACATATACCAGCAGGGGAGAAAACTTACCAATATTTTAACTTTACTTTAGTCAAATCACATACTTCAATCACCTAAAAAAAAGTTTAAGAGTTGTCAATGCTCTGAAAGTGATGACAGACTAAAAATGATTAAAAATACATTTATAGAATAAATAGTAAAAAAAAAAAAAAAAACTATTACCAATAGAAATTTTATGGAAGCACTGCATGTTATCTTTTGTTCTCATTTAAAATTTTTTTAAAAACTTTATAGAGATAGAATCTTAGCAAAACTAAAAAACTATGTTGCCCAGGCTGGTCTCAAACTCCTGGGCTCAAATGATCCTCCTGTCTTAGCCTCCCAAAGTGCTGGGATTACAAGCACGAGCCACCATGACAGTCCTTTGTTATTTTGAAACCAGGGAGAAAACCAGTTTCCCCTTCAGCATAACCATAGCCAGTGTCCCCTTCAGCATAACCTCTTAGCTTCCCTCTCCTAGTGGACTGCTCAACAGATGTCCATGGATGCTCTGGGTCAAGGCTCTTACATGCAGTCCACTTCTGGGTCAGGCTGGAGCACACACCACCCTATAGGACAATGATCTCTTCCACAGACATGAAGCTTGTTAAGGCTCTGCTTTGGGCACTAAGCCCCCTTCCTCCCATCTCATATTTTGCTGCATTTTAAAACCCAGGTCGGGTTGCTTTAGAAAATAGCTTACTTTAGCCGGGCACGGTGGCTCACGCCTATAATCCCAGCACTTTGGGAGGCCCAGGTAGGTGGATCTCCTGAGGTCAGGAGTTCCAGACCAGCCTGACCAACATGGTGAAATCCTGTCTCTACTAAAAATACAAAAATTAGCTGGGCGTGGTGGCACACACCTGTAATCCCAGCTACTCTGGAGGCTGAGGCAGGAGAACCGCTTGAACCCAGGAGTTGGAGGTTGCAGTGAGCTGAGATTGCGCCACTGCACTCCAGCCTGGGTGACAGAGCGAGACTCCGTCTCAAAAAAAAAAAAAAGGCCGGGCGCGGTGGCTCACGCCTATAATCCCAGCACTTTGGGAGGCCAAGGCGGGCGGATCACAAGGTCAGGAGATCGAGACCATCCTGGCTAACACGGTGAAACCATGTCTCTACTGAAAAATACAAAAAATTAGCCAGGCGTGGTGGTGGGTGCCTGTAGTCCCAGCTACTGAGGAGGCTGAGGCAGGAGAATGGCGTGAACCTGGGAGACGGAGCTTGCAGTGAGCCGAGATTGCGCCACTGCACCCCAGCCTGGGCGACAGAGCGAGACTCCTCCAAAAGAAAGAAAGAAAGAAAGAAAATAGCTTATTTTGAAGTTGATTTTGTTTACAAAACAAAAAGATGGAGGGGGAGGTCTATCCCATTAGAAAGCAAGCCATAATATTTGTCACACAAGTGTGACAGTATTCAGTTATGTCCCTGATGAAGAGGATCTGGTTGAAACAAGAAAGCCTCAGGACCTTTGTGAAGCTTGCTCTTTAATGGGTTCAGCCTCAGATGAAATTCTAAGAACTCAGGGCAGGGCAGAGATAAAGGAAAAGGCATCACCTAACACTCGGCCATCAGTGGTGCCAAGTAATAAGCACTATGAAGTCCTCCATGCAATGGTGTCAAGGGCTTGGCAGCCAGCAGCACAGGTAGGGGCTCGGAGCACCATCTACCATCCTCCAGCTGGGAGGTTTTGCTCTCATTGTGGAGACACAAGCAGAGCTGGCTCAATATCTGTTTGTCCTGCCAATCTGAGCCTGATTGTGGAAGAGGCTGTGGGGCATTGTATGCAGGAACATCTGGCACTGCCAAAGAAACTGAGACATAATAGATAGTAGGTTCGCTTTTGGCCAGAGACCCTATCCCTAACTTTATTTAGAGACCACAACACTGAACCAAATTGGATACCTCTTGACTATAATGTAGCTCTTTTGATCCTATCTGCTAGAAAGAACTGCTCCCTCTGCTAGGCCGTCACAGCACTGGAATGAATCCTTTCCTCCATACTTGTGTATTCTGTTAAGTGGTCCAATAAGTTAAGCCCCTTGAGGGACTCATTAATTTGCATAGGGAAGGTGTTCAATTCATGTTAGGCAATTCTGCCTGGTATGAAGCTTGAAAGCATGAAAAGAAGTGCCAGGAGGGGCTGTGGAAGGAAGGGCAGGGGAACAGCTATGATTCAGAAGATAGCCAGTGTCCCTTTCAGAATATCTGGGCATGGGAATATATCATGCCAAACTGGCATGCCATTTCACTGAGGCCAGAGCCTTGTCTAGCTGAGAGCCTCTACCTTCAGCCAGAAGCCCTCCTGTTCATAGCAGGCGCAGGCACTCACCTCCCTCACTTCTATCCCTACAGCTGGCCAGTCATCCCCCAAAGCTTCCCACCACCCGCCCTGTGGAAGTGAGCCTGCACGATGTTCCTCCTGTATCACTGGCACCTCACCTGCCAACAGCTATACGGGTCCAACACATACAGGTGCTTCAACCCTGCCTAATCAATGGGAAAACAGTGGACCAGAGCTAATCACAGGGCACGAAGCAACACTTGTGGCAATGGACCCAGAGTGCTGGCCATCCTGGAGTCCTTCATGTCACTAGGAGCATCAATAAGCAGATTTCATCTCTTGGAGCTTGCTGCACTACAGGGACAAGCAGCTGGGAAGGCTAAAGCCCATGATTTTCCATCTCTGGGCTACAGAAGCTCCTGATTTCCCCAGAGGGGAAGAGGTGTGGCAGCAGCCAAGATAAAAATGGAAAAGACAGGTGGCTGTAAAGGTTGTGACTTATAAAGCCTCATTCCACAGGGCTGTCTCTCTTAGGCTTGAGGCAGGGGGTGGGAAGCAACTATAGGAGGCAGCATCAGAAGAGGTGGATTCTGAAGGTGTTGGATGGAAGGGCAGGAAGATAGGTCAGGTCAGGCTGGTGCCAATCAAAAACACCTGGGTGATTACTTGCTCAGTTTCCAGAAGACTCAGGCAGGACCCCAGTCTCTCCTTCATGGGGATCCCACAGAAGGCAGAAGAGGATTGCCGGTTCGATTTTATCTCCTTTCCTATCCAAAGGTACCTCCCATTCCTCATATTTCTGTACATTTCTTCAGCTTTTCTTATTTATTTCCCAGATCCATCAACAGAGCCTAAGTGGTCAGCCACCACATATTGCCAATATCCAGTTAAAAGCCTGGCATCAGGTAGACTACTTATCCTCTCTGTCCCTCGGTTTTCTTGCTAGTAAACAGTACCTACTCACAGGCGGGTTAGGATTAAACTAGAAAACGCATGTGAAACACCCAGCCATGTGCCTAGCATATACTAAGCACTCACTAAACATATGACATTGTCTTCACCATGCTGTGATTTTATGGGCTGCTGGACATCCCTTTTGTTGCCCATTTAGGTTACTTCCAGCTTCTCATTACCATGAAATACCGTTACCTTCCCCCAGTGTTTCTGGGTTACATTTTCTAAAGTGGACTTTTACCAAGTCAAAGGGAAATGACTACTTGTAAAGGCATTTCCATGTTACCAGATTAATTTCCCCCCCAATTTTTTTTTTGAGACGGAGTCTTGCTCTGTTGCCCAGGCTGGAGTGCAGTGGTGCGATCTCAGCTCACTGCAAACTCTGCCTCCCGGGTTCACGCCATTCTCCTGCCTCAGCCTCCCAAGTAGCTGGGACTACAGGCGCCCGCCACCATGCCCAGCTAATTTTTTGTATTTTTAGTAGAGACGGGGTTTCACCATGTTAGCCAGGATGGTCTCGATCTCCTGACCTCGTGATCCACCCGCCTCAGCCTCCCAAAGTGCTGGGATTACAGGCGTGAGCCACTGCACCCGGCTCCAATTTGTGATTATGCAATATTGAAGATCATCCTCTGCCCTTTCCCAGTGTGGAACTTCTGGCCATGGAGACAGGATAGAATGAGGAATTCTAATTCCACATACTGATTCTCTCTCCATGTTTTGTTTTCTCTCCTTAGCAGTTCACTTGTGACAAGGATGATGAGAACTGGTAAGTACCCAAGTCTTTTGGAAAGGCTACTCCATAACCCAAGAAGGACAACAACTCTGGCATGCCACTGCCCAGGGCCCATCCAACCTCATGACTTTGAGGCATGACTCTGGTGTCACATGACTAACCTGTGAGGCCCAGACATTTGTAAACAGGGTATATCAAAAACAGACTGAACTGGGTGCGGTGGCTCATGCCTGTAATCCCAGCACTTTGGGAGGCCGAGGCGGGCGGATCACGAGGTCAAGAGATCAAGACCAGCCTGGCCAACATGGTGAAACAAAAAATTAGCTGGGCGTAGTGGCACACACCTGTAGTCCCAGCTACTGAGGAGCCTGAGGCAGGAGAATTGCTTAAACCCGGGAGGCAGAGGTTGTAGTGAGCCAAGATTGCACCACTTCACGCCAGCCTGGGTGACACAGTGAGACTCTGTCTCAAAAAAAAAAAGACTGGGCTGGTCATGGTGGCTCACGCCTGTAATCCCAGCACTTTGGGAGGCTGTGGTGGGCGGATCACAAGGTCAGGAGTTCGAAAACAGCCTGGTCAACATGGTAAAACCCCATTTCTACTAAAAATACAAAAATTTAGCTGGGCGTGGTGGCGTGCACCTGTAGTCCCAGCTACTCAGGAGGCTGAGGCAGAAGAATCGCTTGAACCCAGGAGGTGGAGGTTGCAGTGAGCCAAGATCAAGCCACTGCACTCCAGCCTGGGTGACAGAGCTAGACCTCATCTCAAAAAAAAAAAAAAACCCAAAAACAAAAACAAAGAAAACCAGACTGGACTCAAACAGGTGTTAGCAAATTGCACTCAAATGCCAATTAAGATAGCCCTACATATTAGTAAGTTGTTTTTTTACATTTCCTCCCCAGGGTTAAAGAATCAACTCATTGCTGGTGTTGTTAACCCAAGCCCCAGCATTCTAGGAAGAACAGTTTCCATTTTCTAACCAAGTTACAGTGTTTGACAAAAGAATGAAGTAAAACTATCTTGTTTTCCTACTGGACATGAAAGCCCCCTCCCCACAGCATGTTTCCCAAATCTTCAACACTCTTTCACCTTCCCCTCTGGAGCCTGGGAAAGCAGCCCTTCCCAGCCTCTTTCTGACCATCCCAACCCACTTCCATCTTCCCTCTTTTTAGGGGAACAGGCACAGCTTCAGTTCCCTACATTGTAGTGATCTCTGAACCAAAGAAGTCCACACCTACTTATAAGTATTGAAACATCTCACAATAGCACATACTAATTAGCTCCAGAAAGACTGGCCCAGCTGGACATGAAACATTAGTTGTCATTTATAGTTACCTTAAGTCTCTGATTGAAAGCATCAAACATTAGTTTGATCCCGTCCTGAGTCAGGTTAAGAATGAGGTCATGGCTTAGAGGAGACTACAAAACAAAAATAAAATACATTCTGAGTAACTGATTTATTCACTAAGCACCTACTGAAAGCCTTACAATATAAATGCAATACACAAGGAATATCTAAGTGCAGACAGTCCCTCTCTCCTCCAGCTAATGGTGCTTGGAAACCAGAAAAAAACTGCTGCATGAACATATGGTGTTTTTTACTTCTAGCCTGCAGCTGCTGTTTCTTAATATCGGCTGAAAAGAGCCTCTCCCTTCTGGGCTTGAGTAAAAATACCTGGGGAAAAGGGACAAAGTTATATGAGTATACAGGTCATTCTCCTTTCAGGCTCCAGGGTCCACATCTGCAAAATGAAGTTCACTGCCATAGAACCTACAGAGCAGTTGGTGAGGAATACAGGTCATGTGAAAAGGCCTAGTCCAGGATCTAAACTCAGCAGATATTGCTTATGCCTATCAGCTGAACCTACATCCATTCACACTCAGGCTGTTTGTACCATCCACAGGGAACACATTTTTATTCTTTGATGGTTTAGATCAAATTCTAGGACAAAGAAATATATTGTGATCTGATTATGAGATGACCCTCTTATCCTTTTTCTCTCTCCCCCCAGCCTCCCATCCCATTTCATTTGTGCTTCTTCCTGAAAAGCCGAAGTCTAAGATCTAAAGAGTCATATTTCTGCATTTGCCCCTTCTGAATCCTGGGGGAGGGGAGTAGCAGAACAAAGCAGTGGACAGAACCCTGGTGACCTTAGGTAACTCTCAAAACTTCTCTGAGCTCTGGTTTCTTCATGGGAATACTTTCATCCCTTCCCTCCAGGGTTGTTATGAGGACAGAGATAGTAGGTCAGAAAGCATCTAGCCCAATACCCGGCACACAGCACTCTCCTCTTGTGTCTGCCCCATCTGCATGCTTCTGGTCCAATGCAATTAATTCAAGGATTCAATGTCTGAAGATTCTCCACAGCCCTGATCGAGGCTGCCCAATAGTTGAAGGAAAAACACCATCTAAAACCCCACCCCTCTTTAACACATGGCTGCTCAAAAGGTTTAGTTACTTTTTTTTTTTTTTTTTGGATGAAGTCTCTCTCTGTTGCCCAGGCTGGAGTGCGATGGCACAATCTTGGCTCACTGCAAGCTCCACCTCCTAGGTTCACACCATTCTCCTGCCTCAGCCTCCCGAGTAGCTGGGACTACAGGCGCCCGCCACCACGCCCGGCTGACTTTTTGTATTTTTAGTACAGATGGGGTTTCACCGTGTTAGCCAGGATGGTCTTGATCTCCTGACCTCGTGATCCATCTGCCTCAGCCTCCCAAAGTGGTGGGATTACAGGCGTGAGCCACTGTGCTCGGCCAAAGGTTTAGTTTCTTTATAGAGCTTCTCAAGTTAGACAAAGTGAATGATGGAGATATGGCTATCAGAGACAGACATAGGCTGGAAGGCCATAACCCACTGCTGGTGTTGGCCTCATTGGAGAAATTCTCTCCTAAGAGTCTTTTGGGATTAGGGCAGGTTGCTTCCTTCCAACCCATTGATCCCCACAAAGCAGCAGGCCCAGATAGTACCATCATGCTTGGCAAAAACTAAAGGAAGAATGTTGTATTTGCCAGTAGGTCTATATGAATGTCTAAACCATTAGGTCTCAAGCAAGATAATGGAACAATGAACTATGACCTTGGATTACCAGTATCAACCCAGAACACAAAGTTCCATTTTGGAGAGAGCCATTCCATGGAATAAGCAGAGTGAAGCAACATTTTAGTCTCTTTCAGGAATCTTGCTTGGAGGAGGCATGTGCCAGGATCTGGATTTTCCTATACTTTCCCAAGATCTGATCTTTTTTTTTTTCCTGGCATTGTTATAATTCAGGATATAACCTAGCAATTTTCAAAAGCAATCAAATTACTCTCAGAGTCAATGTTTTATTAATACTTTATATCTCTAAAACCAAAATACACATGTACTATGTGGTATTTAAGCAGGTTCTTCCAGTAACCTAGCTGTCCTTCATATGAAGCAGTTCAGTAAAATCATCTGCTACTAGTTGTTAATATCTTTTCCCTCTAAGAAAGATGGGACGTACTTGACATTTCATTTCCAAGGTGTGATTTGCATAGAGACAAGAACATATTTCTGAAATGTTTAATGCAGACAAAATGTTTTCTGCATTTGGGAAACAAAGAGACAAATGGGTAACGAAGGGAAGAAAGTAGGCAGAAGAAGAGGACAGGACCCAAATTTAAGAAGCATCACATTGGTTGGGTGCGGTGGCTCATGCCAGCACTTTGGGAGGTCGTGGCAGGCGGAATGCTTAAAGCCAGGAGTTTGAGACCAGTCTGGGCAAATATAATGAGACCCTGTCTCTACAAAAAAATTTTTTTTGAGATGGAGTCTCACTCTGTTGCCTAGGAGCGCAGTGGTACGATCTTGGCTCACTGCAACCTCCGCCTCTCAGGTTCAAGTGATTCTCCTGCCCCAGCCTCCCAAGTAGCTGGGATTACAGGTGTGCACCACCACATCTGGCTAATTTTTGTACTTTTAGTAAAGACGGGGTTTCACCATGTTGGCCAGGCTGGTCTCGAACTCCTGACCTGAAGTGATCTGCCCGTCTCGGCCTCCTAAACTGCTGGGATTAAAGGCATGAGCCACTGCACCTGGCCAAAATTTTTTTTTTAATAGCCAGATGTGGTGGTGCACACCTGTGGTCCCAGCTACCCAGGAGGCTGAGGTGGGAGGACGGCTGGAGCCCAGGAGTGGCAAAACTAAAGGAGGAAGGGTAGGGGAGGTTGCAGTGAGCCATGATCATGCCACTGACTCCAGAATTGGTGACAGAGCAAGATGCTGCTTCAAAAAAAAAAAAAAAGCATCAGATCAGAGTTCTGAGAGACCATCTCCTTTTGATCCTCATCCAAAGATTATCCTAGGCTGGGTGTGGTGGCTCATGCTTGTAATCCGAGCACTTTGGGAGGCCAAGACGGGCAGATCACTTGAGGTCAGGAGTTTGAGATCAGCCTGGCCAACATGGTGAAACCCCATCTTTGCTAAAAATACAAAAATTAGCCAGGCATGGTGGCATGTGCCTGTAATCGCAGGTACTTGGGAGGCTGAGGCAGGAGAATCGGTTGAGCCTGGGAGGTGGAAGTTGCAGTGAGCCAAGATTGTGCCACTGTACTCCAGCCTGGGTGACAGAGCAAGACTCTGTCTCAGAAACAAATAAACAAACCCAAAGATTATTCTATTATCAAGAAACTATACTGTTTTACATAAAGATAACCAGATTACTTATTAATAAGCCATAACTCTCATGAATTAGAAATGAGAAAAGCAGAGATCTAAATCAGGATTCAGACTCAAAAACCCATTTTTTTTTTTTTTTTTTTTTTGAGACAGGGTCTTGCTCTGTCACCTAGGCTGAAGTGCAGTGATACAATCATACCTCACTGCTCATGATCCTCCCACCTCAGCCTCCCGAATAGCCAGGATTACAGGTGTGTGCCACCACTCCAGGTTAATTTTTTATTTTATGTTGCCCTGGCTGGTCTCGAACTCTTGGACTCAAGCAATCTTCCTGCCTCGGCCCTCCCGAAGTGTTGGGGTTAGTGGTGTGAGCCACAGTGCCTGGTCAAACCCATATTTGCTAATGTGTTAAAGTTGCTTAGAAGATATTGGGGAAAATCAGCTTAATGCTAACACTGTTTATACCCAAATACTGGAATAACAATGATGATGGTGATATAAGAAATACATTTTGGCCGGTCACGGTGGCTCACGCCTGTAATCCCAGCACTTTGGGAGGCTGAGGTGGGAGGATCACTTGAGTCCAGGAGTTTGAGACCAGCCTGAAAAACACAGTGAGACCCCATCTCTACAAAATATAAAAATAAATTAGCCAGGCATGGTGGCATGAACCTGTGGTCCCAGCTACTCAGGAGACTGAGGTGGGAGGATCACTTGAGCCTAGGGGATTGAGGCTGCAGTGAGTTGTGATCGTGTCACTACACTCTAGTCTGGATGACAAAGCAAGATACTGTCTCAAAAAAACTAAAATAAATTTTCTTAAAAGTTAAATAGGCCAAGCCCGGTGGCTCACGTCTGTAATCCCAGTACTTTGGGAGGCCGAGGCCGGTGGATCACCTGAGGTCAGGAGTTCGAGACCAGCCTGACCAACACGGAGAAACCCTGTCTCTACTAAAAATACAAAATTAGCTGGGAGTGGTGGTACATGCCTGTAACCCCAGCTACTCGGGAGGCTGAGGCAGGAGAATCGCTTGAACTCGGGAGGCGCAGGTTGAGGTGAGCCGAGATTGCACCATTGCACTCCAGTTTGCGCAACAACAGCAAAACTCTGTCTCAAAAAAAAAAAAAAAAAAGTAAATAAATTAATTTAATTAACGAGGATCCACTTTGGCACTGATAATCCATGGTGGTTTAAGAAACCCCTGCCCACTCTTGGCCAGGCACGGTGGCTCACGCTTGTAATACCAGCACTCTGGGAGGTCGAGGCGGGCAGATCACGAGGTCAGGAGACCGAGACCATCCTGGCTAACGGGGTGAAAACCTGTCTCTACTAAAAATACAAAAAAAAAAAAAAATTAGCTGGGTGTGGTGGTGGGCGCCTGTAGTCCCAGCTACTCGGGAGGCTGAGGCAGGAGAATGGCGGGTGAACCCAGGAGGCGGAGCCTGCAGTGAGCCGAGATTGTGCCACTGCACTCTAGCCTAGGCGACAGAGCGAGACTCCATCTCAAAAAAAAAAAAAAAAAAAGAAACCCCTGCCCACTCCTACAAGTCCCCTGTTCTGTCATAGGCACCACATGCCCACTCCTACAAGTCTCCTGTTCTGTCATAGGCACCACATGAATACTCAAGCACTTGCTTGGAGATTAAGCATGTCTTCTATCAGATCCCTCACATGAGGGTCTCACTAGGCTGGTAGAGGGGTACAACATGGCAGAATGTAATCTCTGGGTATAGGTAACAGGCCCAATTCTGACTCTGCTCCAAGTCAAACTGAGAAGCCTCTCAGAAATTTTGCCTACCTACAATTTACAACATTCTTCATGTCAGAAATAAGCTGTCATTTGCTTTAGGATCTGAAACTAATTGGAACTGAAATAATCAAACTAGTACTCAAAGGGTCTCAGAAAAGTCATTGGGGACATCCTTTAGCCTCTGTAGGCTCAAAACTATTCCCTGAGGCTTGTGACACACAGGACACCACAAAGGCTGTTCAACATGGCAGCACATGGTCTGTGTCACAGAACTGCAGGTTTCAGAGAATTCAGTGGTGGGAAGATTGCTCTTTGAGAGAGATAAAGGGGTGAATTATATCTGTTTCCTTTCAAATCTGGTATGCCGTGCTAGCTAGAGATCTGCACTGCAAAAATCCTGAACACAAACTAACCAACAAAAGCAGAAAAGACAATTTTAAACACGGAAGTGGAAGGTAAGCACTCTAAAAGACCAGAGAGAGCCTCTGAAGCGACTTACCACTGAAAAGTCCCTGTTTAAGGGCCTGTAGGCAAGTTGAGCACAGACAAAACACAGGTTCAATTACTACTGCTCTTCCAAACCTAGCTGTACTAGATAATCAAGAGCAGAAGTTTCAGAATCAAAGAAAAGGTACTTGATAACTGGCTGGTGCTAGAGATTCTCCCATTCGAACACAGCTATCCTTGCCAGTCAGCCTATCCCAAAGCATCAGCTCTGGAAGTGACTCACTACCGAGGGATGCTATTTCAATAAACAAATCAGCCACCACTCACCTGTTCACTGTAGAGAACCTGGACGTTTTTGATGATGCGACAGTGCTTCTGAAGAATGGCTACTGCCTGAGCCAGAGGCATTCCTGAAATAAAGCAAGACACCTATGTGGTTATTTTGGCTATCCATCTATTGACATCTACCACTTCACTAGGCACTGGTCCCTGCAGTAAAGCCTGGGGATGTTTGGGGGCTACTAAGGTCTACAGATACATGAGTAAATAAGAGTTCAATAAGCAGTAAGAACTACAATAATGTTAAGCAGCAAGCACTAAGAGAATACTTGGACGGTGCACAGGTGTCCAATTCTTTGAATGCAAGGACTCTTTTGCTTATCTGTGGTGGTGGATATCACAAAAATCATGCATGGGCCGGGCGTGGTGGCTTATGCCTGCAATCCCAGCACTTTGGGAGGCCAAGGTGGGAGGATCACTTGAGGTCAGGCATTTGAGACCAGCCTAGCTAACATGGTAAAACTGTGACTCTACTAAAAAAAAAAAAAAAAAAAAAAAAAAAAAAAATTAGCCAGGCAAGGTGGCTGCCCTTGTAGTCCCAGCTACCCGGGAGGCTGAGGCAGGAGAAATGCTTGAACCCAGGAGGCGGAGGTTGCAGTAAGCCAAGATCACGCCACTGCACTCGGCCTGGGCAACAGAGCAAAACTCCGTCTATAAAAAAAAAAAAAAAAAAATGATGCGTATGATGCATGGACCCTTTTTACATTTTTATTTTTTTTAAGCTCATTAACTATCATTAGTGTTAGTCTATTTTATGTGTGGCTCAAGACAATTCTTCTTCCAATGTGGCCCAGGGAAGCCAAAAGGTTGGACATGCATGGAAGGGGAGGGGAGGCAGTGAATATACAAAAAGTCTTCCTGGAAACAGGGACCTCCACACTGATCTGACACAGACAAGCGCTCAGAGAAAGCAAAGTAAGTATGAATCAAAGAACCAAGCAAGAAAAGCACTGACTGCATAATTCTGCAGACCCAGGTTTTGGTCCTCACTCTGCCATGGCTTAGATATGACCTGAGATAGGTCCTTTCTCTTCCTTTCTGGCACCTGTCTCGGCATCTCTGAAATGAAGGCCTATTAGAGTACATGACTTATAAGGAACAATTTTAAAAGTTTAAAATCAGGACTGGGTGTGGTGGCTCATGCCTGTAATCCCAACACTTTGGGAGGGCAGGGCAGGAGGATTGCCTGAGGCCAGGAATTTAAGACCAGCCTGGGAATATAGTAAGATCCTGTCTCTACAAAAAGTAAAAAAATTAGCTGGGCATGGTGGGATATGCCAGTAGTCCTAGGTCCTGGGGTGGCTAAGGTGAGAGGATTGCTTCGGCCCAGGAGGTTGATCCTGCAGTGAGCCATGATAAGTGCTACTGTGCTCCCGCCTGGGTGACAGACAAGACCCTATCTCAAAAAAAAAAAAAAAAAAAAAGTTTAAGATCACTCATCTACCAGAATCAATGAATCAACTTATTTTACCAAGGATTTCACTGGATTTTTACTTAAAATCCCACAAATATCTAGTTCTTTTTATTTTTTATTTAATTTAAAAATAGCGACAAGGGGCCAGGCCCGGTGGCTCACACCTGTAATCCCAGCACTTTGGGAGGCCGAGATGGGCAGATCATCAGGTCAGAAGTTCGAGACCAACCTAGCCAACGTGGTGAAACCCTGTCTCCATTAAAAATACAAAAATTAGCCGGGCATGGTGGCACGCACCTGTAGTCCCAGCTACTCTGGAGGCTGAGGCAGGAGAACTGCTTGAACTCAGGAGGCAGAGGTTGTAGTGAACCGAGATAGCGCCACTGCACTCCAGCCTGGGAGACAGAGCAAGACTCTGTCTCAAAAAAAAAAAAAGCAACACGGGCAGGGTACGGTGGCTCATGCCTATTAAAATACAAAAAAATTAGCTAGGCAGCCAGGTGCAGTGGCTCACGCCCGTAATCCCAGCACTTTGGGAGGCCGAGGAGGGCAGATCACGAGGTCAGGAGATCGAGACCATCCTGGCTAACATGGTGAAAGCCCATCTGTACTAAAAAAAAAAAAAAAAAATACAAAAAATTAGCCGGGCGTGGTGGCGGGCGCCTGTAGTCCCATAGTTACTTGGGAGGCTGAGACAGGAGAATGGCATGAACCTGGGAGGTGGAGCTTGCAGTGAGCCACTGCACTCCAGCCCGGGCTACAGAGCGAGACTCTATCTCAAAAAAAAAAAAAAAAAATCAGCCAGGCATGATGGTGTGACCCTGTCATCCCAGCTACTCAGGAGGCTGAGGTGAAAGGATGGCTTGAGCTTGGGAGGTGGAAGCTGCACTCTGGCCTGGGTGACAGAGCCAGGTGCTGTCTCAGGAGGAAAAAAAAAAAAAAGCAACAGGGCGAGGCATTCCTGAATATCTCTCTTTTTTTTTTTTTTGAGACGGAGTCTGAAGTCTCGCTCTGTTGTCCAGGCTGGAGTGCAGTGGTGCGATTTCCGCTCACTGCAAGCTCCGCCTCCCGGGTTCACGCCATTCTCCTGCCTCAGACCACAGGCTCCCGCCACCACGCCCGGCTAATTTTTTGTATTTTTTAGTAGAGACAGGGTTTCACCGTGTAAGCCAGGATGGTCTCGATCTCCTGACCTCATGATCCACCGCCTCGGCCTCCCAAAGTGCTGGGATTACAGGCGTGAGCCACCGTGCCCGGCCTGAATATCTAACTCTTAACACTTGGTTCTTTAACTCATGGCCCATTATAAGCAGATTTACATATGCCTCCAGTTTAAGTAATCCAAATTCCAATGACATCTCCAACAGTCTAAGGACTCACTGAGACCACCAAAAAGTTTGTTTCCAGGCTGGGCGCGGTGGCTCACACCTGTAATCCCAGCACTTTGGGAGGCCGAGGCAGGCGGATCACGAGGTCAGGAGTTTGAGACCAGCCTGGCCGGCTTGGTGAAACCCTGTCTCCACTAAAAATACAAAAAAAAAAAAAAAAAAATTAGCTGGGCATGGTGGTGTGCGCCTGTAGTCCCAGCTACTCAGGAAGCTGAGTCAGGAGAATTGCTTAAACCTGGCAGGCAGAAGTTGCAGTGAGCTGAGATCGTGCCACTGTGCTCCAACTTTGGCGACAGAGTGACACTCCGTCTCAAAAAAAAAAGTTTGTTTCCAGAGTCCATTATAATTTAAACAAGAAGAAACACACATAGAGACAGGTCCTGGACAATCAAAAAACAAAGACTCATAGTTTAATGAATACAAAAACAATGTGTCTGCTGTTCACCACTCTCTGGATCCCTTGTACCCTGCTCAGAGCTAACCACCCAGTGACTGGTTTTTTTTTTTTTTTTTTTGAGACACAATCTCACTGTGTCACCCAGGCTGGAGTGTAGTGGTGCAATCTTGGCTCACTGAAACCTCTGTCTCCCAGGCTCAAGAGATACTCCTACCTCAGTCTCCTGAGTAGCTGGGACTACAGGCATGTGCCACCACAACTGGCTAACTTTTAAATTTTTGGTAGAGACTAGGTCTCACTGTGTTGCCCAGACTGGTCTTGAACTCCTGGGCTCATGTAATCCTCCCACCTCTGCTTTCTAAAGTGCTAGAATTACAGGTGTGAGCCACCGCACGTGGCCAATACAGTGACTGTTGAATCAATATTTACTGAGTGGGACTGATGGATTGTAGAGTGGGTGACAAGAGAAAGGAAGGAAAAGGGACCATGGCTTCATCCGATGGCAGTCAGTTCACATTTAAATCAGTTGGCCTCCAGGTCAAAGAGATGCAATATGCAAAAAAGAGCTGACAAATGAAGAATTAATTAGAAGGTAAAAAGCTCATGGCTCATCTACATTTAAACAATCTGATTCTACCCTCATCTGAGAGGCCATTCTTCAGTCTGAAGAAAGTTGAAGGCAATCATCACAAGGCTGACTTACAATCTTTAAAAAAGTACTTTTCAGCCTTCCATAGCATAAAACCTGGCCCACAGTACGGACTCAATAAATGTTTGAGAATATGAACAAGCTGGATGCATCCCTCACCTTTGCCATTCCTAAATGGAGTAACATCTATGCTGTCATTCCCAGGAGGAATGGACAAACATCCATGTGCAGAAGACAGAGAAACTCAGTTAGTTAGATGTCAAGAAAGAGGAAGGCCGCATGGCTTCTCTGATCCACGTGGCACATGCCAGTTTCTTTTTCTTTTTTTCAAAGAGAAGGGGTCTTGCTATGCCACCAAGGCTGGCCTCAAACTCCTGAGCTCAAGCTATCCTCCCGTCTCGGCCTCCCAAAATGCTGGGATTATAGACATGAGCCACTGCTCCCAGCCCATGCTAGTTTCTTGAGGGAGGATTCCATTTACCACATCAAAGGATGTCTCAGCATCTTAGGATCTTAGGATCCTGAGTCACCCAGGGAGAAAGTCACCCAGAGGAGATGAAGCAGCCATGGTGACTGGTCATCACACAGCTACTGGTAAAGGAGGGCTACGAAAGATCTCTAGAGGGAACTAACTATATGAATGGCTAAGAAACAGGAGCACTATCCCAGCTCTAACGGAATGGTCAGGCTTCTAAACCGCACAAATCTTTGTCTCACAGATCTCAGCACTTGCCTGCTTTTATAACCCCTCAATGGCTTCCCATTGCAGGCAGATAAAACCCAAACACCATGTCATCACCAAAGGCCCTGAATATTCTGGATCTTACCCATCTATATCTTCTTTCCACTGTTCACCCTTTGTTACTTGCACACGTCAAGCTCCTTCTCACCTCAGGCTTCTGGATTAGCTCTTGTTGCTGCTGGAATCTGGAATGCTCTACCCAAAGCTGCCTCTTGTTCTCACTTTAGGTCTTGGTCACACCTCACTTCCCTCACTGCCTTATTCAATGAAGCCTCTCATACCATTTATTTATCTGTTAGTCTCCCTTATATCCTCACAGAGGTAGGACCTTGTCTGTCTTGTTCACCTCAATACCTCCCAGCACCCAATCCCTGTGCCTGGCACAGCTGTAGGTGGTCATGCACATCTGTGAAACAAAGCAATTAGGTAGAACACTTAGGTCCTATACCACGAATCCTGTTGACCACCCTCCTTCTCTTGAACTCCTATTGTCTCTCCACCAATACTACTCTCCTCTAACTTTTCCAAGTCTCTCCAATAGGCTATGTTTCTTCTGCTCATCCCTGGTTCAACTAACCACCCAGTTTCTGACTCATATCTCCATCTGTTTTCTGTATACATCTAAAGGCAAATAAAAGCCAACAGATTAAAAGTGATCTTTTCATCTTCTCTGTATTCTAGGTCTCAATATCGATGTCCAACATCATACAGAGTTTCTCAAGTCAGAAACCTCTAGATTCCTCCTTCTTCCCCACCTCTCCAAATCCAGTTCTTCCTAAACGAATGCCCACAATACACTTCACTAATACATATCCTTTTTTCCACAGATTTGCACAGATTCCAACACAAAGTATCCTTGATAGTATCCCAGGCAGCTATAACCAAACAGAATTGGGACTCTGGGAAATCCATTTTCTTCTTCTACCAGTACATCATGCTCTAATTATAATACCAAATTGCTTATAGTTCCCTGCACACATCATCTACCTTTTCTCCTGTGTTTTTTTTTTTTTTTTCTTCTTTCATTCGACTGGAAGATTTCCAGCTCCTGTTGTTTGGCAGGAAGCCTTCTCTGAACCCCTAGGTCAGGTCAAGTCCCTTCTTCCCCTCCACAGTACCCCATACATCTTCTACTTGATTATAATAAAAGGAACTATTTCTATAATCCCTCTCTATCACTAGACTAAGCTCTTCAGGGAATAAGATCATTTCTTTTTTTTAAAATTTTTATTTATTTATTTTTTATTTAAATAGAGACAGGGTCTCACTATGTTACCTAGGCTGGTCTCAAACTCTTGGCTCAAGTGATCCCCTCACCTCAGCCTCCCAAAGTACAAGCATGAGTCACTGTGCACTGTTTATTTTCAATGTTTGGGAGCAGAGTTCACAGAGGTAGATGATGCCTTCAACACAGTGAGCCTTCAGTCTCTGTGGAACAAGGTAATCTCGGAGAAGGTATTTTCTTCACTGACCCTTTAAATCTACCTTTTTTAGTCCCTTTCAAGACTAATTTCAAAAACAAATTCAGAGACTTGCCTCTGCATCAATACATTCTGCAACTCTCATTGAAAACATTTCAGGGCCCGGCACAAATGCTCATGCCTCCCAGCACTTTGGGAGCCGAGACGGGAGGATCACTTGAAGTCAGGAGTTCGAGACCAGCCTGGTCAACATTGTGAAACCCCATCTCTACTAAAAGTAAAAAATTACCTGGTGTGCGCAAGCCTATAATCGCAAGAGGCAGAAGTTGCAGTGAGCCAAGATCACGCCACTGCACTCCAGCCTGGGCGACAGAGTAAGACTCTGTCTCAAAAAAAAAAAAAAAAAAAAAAAAAAAGAGGCTGGGTGCGGTGGCTCACGCCTGTAATCCCAGCACTTTGGGAGGCCGAGGCGGGCGGATCACGAGGTCAGGAGATCAAGACCATCCTGGCTAACACGGTGAAACCCTGTCTCTGCTAAAAATACAAAAAATTAGCTGGGCGTGGTGGCGGGCGCCTGTAGTCCCAGCTACTTGGGAGGCTGAGGCAGAAGAATGGCATGAACCTGGGAGGTGGAGCTTGCAGTGAGCCAAAATCACGCTACTGCACTCTAGCCTGGGCAACAGAGTGAGACACCGTCTCAAAAAAAAAAGAAAAAGAAAAAAAGAAAACAAAACATTTCAAATCTGCACTGCCTTTACTCCACTGTTGGTCAAACCATCAGTGACATTCATATTCACAGAGATTCTGCTTGGCCTAGGTTTTCCTGTCCCTGTGTTGCTCGCATTTCCCTAATCATCCAACATTATACAACCAGGAAGGCAGCCAAGGAGCTGCCAGGATGCAGCTTCCCATTGTGATGCCAGGCAGATAATTGCATCTGCATTTGCACAGATTCCAATAAGAAACCTGGTGACAAAGTTGAGTCCACTTTCAGAAGGAAAGAGCAGTGGGATGCAGGATATGCCTGTTTGGCGACTTTTGTTTATCATCTCTCTCTCTGAGCCTGTCCCTCACCTGGCAAAAAGAGATAACAACACCTATCTTACAAGCCTGTGGTGGCAAGAGGTAAGTTCTTCCTGGTTCACTAGCCTAGGCATGTAATTCTAAAGCAGATTCCCTTCCGAGACCTATCCCTACCTAACAGCCCCAAATGTAGTTTGGACATGTTCAGGGTGGGGGAGGAGATTGACAGAGGTGGAAAATGACTTTCCATTTTTAAAGTCTGATAAAGTTAAATTAACACCATCTCTCAGGCAGACACCATGTAAAAATGAATTTTAAGACCCACGGGAATCATGAAGGCTCTGGGCCAGTCTATGAGCTTCCCCCTAAAATTCAATTCTGGACCCAATATACAGAAATGCCCTTCTCACTGTTTTTGGTTGCTATTTAGACAGTTTGTAAGAACTGTGTAAACCCTTGATTCCTGGGAAACTAGCAGAGCTAGGAGTCAGGGTTAGGGTATCAAAACAACAGCTGAGAGAAGCCTTGCTCTCTCACTCAGTTTTCTGGAAATCCTCATCTCAATTAATATCCTAGTAACTACTTTTTTTTTTTGTCTCCTTGAGACAGGGTCTCTCTCTGTCACCCAGGATCACGCCCAGTGGTGTGATCATGACCCACGGCAGCCTTGACCTCCCAGCCTCAAGTGATCCTTCCATCTCAGCCTCCCGAGTAGTTAAGACTACAGGCCTGACTTTTTTTTTTTTTTTTTTTTGTAGAAACGAGGTCTCACTATGTTGCCTAGGCTGGTCTTGAACTCCTGGCTTCAAGCTATCCTCCTGTCTCAGCCTCCCAAAGTGTTGGGATTACAGCCATGAGTTACTGCACCCAGTCCCTACCACTACTTTTGACCAAGGGACTCTGAATACTTGTACCACCAAGAGATCCACAACCTAGTCACACTACTAAGCACAGTTTGAAGCTATGGTTGTGGTTTTTATCCAGCCGTGGGAGGATCTTGCTTGGGTAGAAGCTGTCAAGGAGAGGGGAGGAAAGGAGTTAACCAGAAGCCAAACAGCATTAGCATGGTATCACCAGCCTTCCAACCAAGCTCTTAGTGCTTCACGAGAGAATGGAGCATTTCGTACCAGCTAATATTTTGGAAAGAACTCTGCAGGAGTGGTGTTAAGTTACGAAAGAATTTGGCCAACTCCCCTAAATTAAACCGGCTTTTATGGTTGGGCATGGTGGCTCACACCTGTAATCCTAGCACTTTGGGAGGCCAAGGCGGATCACTTGAAGTCAGGAGTTCGAGACCAGCCTGGCCAACATGGCGAAACCCAGTCTCTACTAAAAATACAAAAATTAGCCGGGTGTGGTGGCAGACGCCTGTAATCCCAGCTACTAGTAGGGAGGCTGAGGCAGGAGAATTGCTTGAACCCGGGAGGCAGAGGTTGCAGTGAGCCGATATTGTGCCACTGCACTCCAACCTGGGCAACAGAGTGACTCTGTCTTAAAACAAAACACCAACAACAAAAACTAGCTCTTACAACACACAGGACATATGTAGCCACTAAGCATCAGCAGGGCCTTACCAGCAATCTGTACCACCTGGTTTCTCCAACACACTGTCTCCACAGACATAAGTCTTCCAGAGTCAAGGATAATTTCTAATCCAATGGAGCAGCTGATTTAGTCCAGTAGCTCACACTAGAGTGACTAAAGTTCAGGCCTGCACAAACAAACAGCACCAACACCTACCCCACCCCCTTTTCTTAGTGCTGGGACATCAAAGTAAACACACAGGGGTTACTGAATGCAAATATCCTTGTACACATAAAAGTAGTGATGCTGGGAATGGAGAGGGTGAAGGGAGAAGGCTGGGCCAGCAAACCCCAAAACGACCAAACTGCATTTTTTAGAAACTAAATGTTACTTCTCCCTAACTCCTATTTCATCCAACCTTCACCTGTCACAACTGAGGTCTGGGTTTAGGATTACAGCATCCGATACAGACTATATTTCAAAAAAGAGAGAAGCGGGGCCGGGTGCAGTGGCTCACGCCTGTAATCCCAGCACTTTGGGAGGCCGAGGTGGGCGGATCACGAGGTCAGGAGTTCGAAACCAGCCAGCCTGGTCAACATGGTGAAACCTCGTCTCTACTAAAAATAAAAAATTAGCCGGGTGTGGTGGCGCGTGCCTGTAATCCTAGCTACTGGGGAGGCTGAGGCAGGAGACTCGCTTAAACCCACGAGGCGTTAAGTTGCAGTGAGCCAAGATCGCCCAACAGCACTCCAGCCCGGGCGACAGAGCGAGACTTCGTCTCAAAAAAAAAAGAAAAAAAAGAGGGAAGCAAGTCAGCTGTTCCTTTAATACACACAAACTCAACTCCCTTGACCAGAGCCCCAACATCTGATCATGGGTTCCAAGCCTAGGTTTCCCCTCCTAAAAAGGGGAAGGAAGCCACAGCCCAGAAAAGCAGTGGGAGACAGACCACAGGCCACAGTGATGATCAGAGGGGTCAGCCACTTCTCAGCCATTATTTGGTCTGTAAAATGGAAATGGGAATAACAACAGTACCTATCCTCAGGCGCCGGCGAGGGGTACTAGAGAGAATTACGTCCAAAAAGAGCAGGGCCGGGCATTAGGCATTTGGGGAGAGCAAGCTATTATTGTCTTTACTACTACTGTCCCACCGTCCCAGAAGAGACCCTGCTGAGACCCGAGACGAGCAACTGACAGGCAAATCGAGCCAGTTGGAGCGGGTATCTAGTGTCTGGAGCCCAGCGAGCCGAGAGGACGAAAGAGGTGAGGAGCTGCGGGCGCAGGGACGTGAGAGACTGAGAACAGAGGTGGGAAGAGCCCAGGAGAAAGCAAGGATCAGCGAATGGGGTCCTGACAGAGGACCCCAAACTCACCCAGCGTGAATTCCCATTGCTCGTTCCCCAGAGAGCGTTCGGGCACTACCTCCAGGTCCAGCATTGGTTCGGCTCGCCTGGCCCGGGCGGCCTCCCTGCGGCAGCGCAGAAGGGACCCGAGCTAAGGAGACAAAGCAGCGGCTGACAGGCCGCCCCCGCCGGCCCGCCACAGCCCCGCTTTCCACCTCCTCCCCGGCGGCAGCGGCAGCAGCACCGGCCCAACACCACACCTCACCTCACTTCACCTCACCTGCAGCAGCCGCGGCGGCGGGGGTAACGACGGCGGCGGGAGCGACTGCAGTAAAAGTGGCGTGCCGGGCCGTAAAGCGCGGGGAGGGCCGGGCGAAGGCGGGAGTGCCAGCGCGAGGGAGGAGCCTGGGGCGGAGCCGCGCACGCGCAAACTGCGGGTCCCGCCGCCGTCTCTGAGGAGGCTGAGTCGGGCAGGGCTGTAACGTTGGGAACTGTTGGGGCTCTAGGAGCAAGGAGCCCAGTACTTCGTGAGCCCCTACATCTGTGCACCACAGCACACACACTTCACATATCTACATAAAGAAGGGTTCACCACACAACACACACGTCACACAGCTGCACAACACCCGTCTGCTGTCTACACACACGTCCCACTCACGTTCACTGGTAGCAGAAGGCAAGTACAGAGGGCACGCTGAGGCCCAGCAGGAGGGAGGACGCGGAGTCCCTAAGCCTCACGGCCCCCACCGTCTCCGTTGGGGCCGGAGGTGACGCTGGCCGCAGCAGCTTTTAGTTGTTCAGGAATGACGGCCCCACCCAGTCGCCCCTGGGGCAAGGGTCGAACCGTAAGACAGTGAGGACTGTGGGCGTTAGGGGTCGGAATTGGTTCGGGGAGAGGACTGGGTAGAAGAGGAAGGGGCCGGGCCAAGCCTCCCTGCTGACCACATCCAAATGTGCGCAGTCCCCCGGGACCAGGATCCGAAGCCGCCCGCAGCAGCGTGGACCAAAGCTGTGGGGGTCTTGACCAACCCCTTGGCGCTTTCTGTGCCACAGTTTTCCTAATCTGCAAGGGACAGGAAGGTTCCTCTAGCAGGTTCAGCCTGAGGTTTTGGCCCGTGCCCCGGGACACCCTGAAACTAAAGGACAGCCGAGGCCTCTGCTGATGCCAAGCCTTCACGGAGGCAGTCTCTGGGTTCTCACAACCAACCTGAGATGCGAGATTATACCGACTTTACATAGGCGAATACTTGAGGCCCAGAGATGTTAAAGACACAAGGCTCCTTGGTTCTAGGCGCAGAACCCAAGTCCTTTTCCATTACATTGCCCCTGGAAGAAGGTTTTCAGCAGGGGAGAGAGTGGCATACTAAATTCTCAAACTGGCTTGATACTAGCGTTTCTTTGGAGGCGCTATCAAAATTTGAAGTCGCTGTTTGATTAAAATGAACTACATGGAGAAGGTTGTCCACTGCAGCATTGTATGCCAAAACAACAGAACTGGGTCACTGAGATGTCCAGTAGGGAAGTGGCTAAATAAACCGTGAGATAGATAGATAGATAGATGATAGATAGATAGATAGATAGATAGATAGATAGATAGATAGATAGATAGAGATATGTTTTTAAAGGTGAATGCTGAGAGCAGTGCTCACAGCGGTAATCCCAGCACTTTGGGAGGATGAGGTGGGAGGATCGGTTGAGCCCGGGAGTTGAGACCAGCCTGGGCAACATAGCAAGACCCAGTCTCTATTAAAAAAAAAATTAGCTGGTGTCATGGCAGTAGGTTGGGCCAGGAGTCCTAGCTACTCAGGAGGCTGAGAGGTGGGAGGATAGCTTGAGGATAGCTGCAGTGAGCTGTGATTATTGAGCCCCGGGGCTCCAGCCTGGATGACAGAGCAAGATCCTGTCTCTAAATAAATAAATAAATAATAAAAAGTGAAGTAGGTCTCTATGTTGATGTAGAAGGAACTCCAAGAGAAAAAAGCCAGGTGCAGAAGTATGCATACCATGACCACCCACCGCCCCCCTCCCCCAGCCTTTTTTTCTGTAAAAACAAAAATAAAAGAAACAGTGGCTGTACCAAAAAGAAAGAACATTTCTGGAAAAATAAAACATTGTCAATCATACCTAATAGAGTGGCAGAGGACAGGAATCAGGGGGTCATTATTCCTTACCATGACAAGCATTAAAGATATGTTTAGAAAAGCCTAGTTGGGCAGCTGGGCTAGATAGCTTGGGAAGGAAATCTGGGGAAAAATCTTAAGATTCGTGAGGAGCAATCTTAGTCAATTAAAAGTGTCTGGCTGGGCGCGGTGGCTCACGCCTGTAATCCCAGCACTTTGGGAGGCCGAGGCAGACAGATCACCTGAGGTCAGGAGTTTGAAACCACCCTGGCCAACATGGTGAAAACCCGTCTCTACTAAAAATAGAAAAAATAGCTAGGTGTGGTGGTGCATGCCTGCATTCCCAGCTACTTGGGAGGCTGAGGCACAAGAATCACTTGAATCCAGGAGGTAGAGGTTGCAGTGAGCCAATTATCACCCCACTGCATGCCAGCCTGGGCAACAGAGCAAGACTCTCTCAAAACTTGGAGGGGACTTATTTCTGGAGGAGAAAGATGGGTGGGGCCTAAATTGGGGTGGGATAAGCCCAGTGGGGTTGTACCAGAGGCAAGACAAAGAAGAAACCACATCATTCTGGATAACAAAGTGAAAAGGATTTCGAATTTGGGTAACCCCCAAACAGAAAGAACAAAGTTGTCGGTGAGAGCCCTAAGAAATTCCCTGTTGGAATAGTAGGCAGATAGATTTCTGTGAACAATGTTAGTCAACAACAAAAGTTTATCTGGCCAGGTGTGGTAACTCATGCCTATAATCTCAGCACTTTCGGAGGCTGAAGTGGGAGGACTGTTTGAGGCCAGGAGCTTGAGACCAGCCTGGGCAATATAGCAAGACCCCGTTTACACACACACACACACACACACACACACACACACACACACACACGCCAGATGTGGTGGCACATGCAGGTAGTCCCAGCTACCCAGGAGGCTCAGGTGGGAAGACCACTTAAGCCTGGGAGTTTTGTTGTTGTTGTTGTTGTTGTTGTTGCTTTTTGTTTTTGTTTTTGAGACGGAGTCTCGCACTCTCGCCCAGGCTGGGGTGCAGTGGCGCCGTGGCGCCATCTTGGCTCACTGCAAGCTCCGCCTCTCGGATTCACGCCATTCTCCTGCCTCAGCCTCTCGAGTAGCTGGGACTACAGGGGCCTGCCACCACGCCCGGCTAATTTTTTGTATTTTTAGTAGAGACGGGGCTTCACAGTGTTAGCCAGGATGGTCTTGATCTCCTGACCTTGTGATCTGCCCGCCTCGGCCTCCCAAAGTGTTGGGATTACAGGCGTGAGCCACCACGCCCGGCCGAGCTTGGGAGTTTGAGGCTGCAGTGAGCTATGTACAGCCTAGGCAACAAAAGAATGAGACTGTATCTCTAAAAAAATAAACAGAAGTTTATCTTTGCTCATTTAATGTTGATTCACCCAGGTTTTTATCCAAGGTGGGAATAACAGCTTTGGGATGGTGATATTAGGAGGCCTTGGCCCAGAGCCCAATACACACACACAATAGAAGCAGAAGGTGCCTGGCAGGAGCAGGCCAACTCAGGAGAATGTCAGCTACAGCCATTCCCCCAAACTGAGGGTGGGGATGTTCAGAAATATGGAATTGGCTAATGAAAAGCATATTCAGGGAGGACAAGTAGTCATGGTAGCAGTCAAAGCCAGACATGCAGGGACAGCTTCAGGTCAGAACATGGTGATTAAGCTCAGGGACTCAAAATTTGAATCCCAGTTCTGCCACTTAATAGCTTTGTGCCTTGACAAGTTAATTAGCCTCTCCATGCCTTAGTTTCTTCTGTAAAATCTGTAACAATCTCACAGATTTGTTAGGAGGTCTGTACTTGTGTGTCTGGCTTACAGGTAATTGCTTTGTGTATAACTAAAATTTTAAAACATCTAATAGTAACAGAATTGATGGAATCCACTGGCAGGACTTACAGATTGCATGTGGGAGATGAGAGAGACTGGGAGTCAAGAATAACGACATAGTTTTCCCAGCTTGGGTAGCTGGAAGGACGGTGATTGGAGGAACTGACATTGGTGTTTGGAAGGATGTCAATCCTTCTGGTAAAACTGTCACGTGATAACTTGGAAGGGAAGAAATGTAACAAGCTTGAAACACTACTGGAAGAACTTGGAAAACAATCTTAGTACCATGGTTATTATTAATTGCATTTGCCAAGTTATTTTTTCCTTTTTTTTTTTTTTTTTTGAGACGGAGTCTCACTCTGTTGCCCAGGCTGGAGTGCAGTGGCGAGATCTCGGCTCACTGCAACCTCCGCCTCCCAGGTTCAAGCGATTCTCCTGCTTCAGCCTCCCCAGTAGCTAGGATTACAGGCACGTGCCACCATGCCCAGCTAATTTTTGTATTTTTAGTAGAGACGAGGTTTCACCATGTTGGCCAGGCTGGTCTTGAACTCCTGTCTTCAGGTGATTCACCTGCCTCAGCCTCCTAAAGTGCTGGGATTACAGGTGTGAGCCACCGTGCCCAGTTAGATTTTTTTTTTAAAGCCAGTTTGAAAGCAGGAATGACAGGTAATGTGTACAGCAAATGAGGGATGGGGCTAAAAGTCATGGAAAATGGTGGAGCAGGGAACCCATCCTAATAGGCCTTACAAAGAACACTCCCCTCTGTTAGGGCAGAGGGCCCTCAAATGGTCTCCAGTGTCATTTCATAATTGTTACTGACCAGTGACTTCATTCTTCCCCTTTCTGAAGGCAAGTGCTTCCTGCAATTTTTCTGTCCCTGTCCCACCACTGTGTACTGGGTGCGTAGATCCTGGTCTCCACACACAATTTTAGCTCAATTGCCTGACTAGCAGGCACTTTTAGGTTTTCTTCCATGATGTGTATTTTCTTGAAGGAAGGAAAGTAAAATAATTGAAAGAGTGGCCTGTTGTAGACATTAGAGCAATTCACAAATATTCTGACTCCTGGGCAAAAAGGGTTGCATTTCCCTGCGCAACTGAAGTTGGGTGTGGCTGTGAATTGCTTGGTCCATTGAAATCAGAAGTCACGTGTATCAATTTCAGGTGAGTTTTCAAAGCCAATGCCTGTTTCATTACCTGTTTTCTTTCTTGGTTCTGTCACAATGGCTGGCAGTCCTCCAGTTCTGCTCTGTTAGCCTAGGTCAACCCCTGATGAGTATTTAGCATATAAGACATAAATCTTTAAGCCAATAAATTTTTTTGGTGTTTTAAAGCAACACACCAGCCCAGGCGTGGTGGCTCACGCCTGTAATCCCTACACTTTGGGAGGCCGATGCGGGTGGATCACCTGAGGTTAGGAGTTCGAGACCAGCCTGGTCAACATGATGAAACCCCATCTCTACTAAAAATACAAAAAATTAGCGGGCACCTGTCATCCCAGCTACTCGGGAGGCTGAGGCACGACAGTTGCTTGAACCCAGGAGGCGGACGTTGCAGTGAGGAGAGATTGAACCACTGCACTCCAGTCTGGGCAACAGAATGAGACTCCATCTCAAAAAACAAACAAACCAACCAGCCTATCCTGACTGATAAGAGAAATTGGGAAAACTGTCAATTATGCCTCCTGTACTGTTTATAGCTTTGAAATGTCTCCATGCCAACAAAGCTACCCTTAATCTTCCTGTGTTACTACATCGTATGATCAGTGGGACCAAGTTTCTGACTCCAGTCTTATTCTCCCCAAACAAAACTGAGTTTTCTCAAGCACCGATTCCACCAAGGTCATAAGCCCTCAATGGCTTCCTGTTCACCCTTGGGAATGGTCCAAATGTTTTATTTAACACAGTTGGAAAGGCCAGTCCAGCACTGCTTGTGACTCTTACCCTGCCCTCTGCTGGGTGGAATCTGCCCTTCTGGATTCATCTCACTGCTGCAGCCCCTCTTTTCTGTTCCAGTCATACTCAGCTGCTCTTAGCTTCTCAAACTTGCCAAGCTATTGGCTAGCTACCTGCAATACCTTCTCTAGCTAGCGTAAGGTCTGCCATCCTTCAGATCTTAGCTCAAACATCTTTTTATTTTTGAGACGGAGTTTCACTCTTTCGCCCAGGCTGGAGTGCAGTGGTGCGATCTCGGCTCACTGCAAGCTCCGCCTGCTGGGTGCATGCCATTCTCTTGCCTCAGCCTCCCAAGTAGCTGGGACTACAGGCGCCCGCCACCACGCCCAGCTAATTTTTTGTATTTTTTAGTAGAGACGGGGTTTCACCATGTTAGCCAGGATGGTCTTGATCTCCTGACCTTGTGATCCACCCGCCTCGGCCTCCCAAAGTGCTGGGATTACAGGCGTGAGCCACCGCACCCACCCTCAAAACGTCTCTTTAGGGAAGCTTTTATTCACCACCCAGACTAGAATAGATGTACTATAAGAGCCAGTACTTCTAATGTAACTTAAACAGCGTTACTGCCTTTGGTCAGCTTTTTAGCTAGACTGTAGATTCCTTGTGAGCAGGGAACATGTTTATTTTGGACACTGGGTATTTCCCCCCCTAAATGATAACCATACTTTTAGTCTCCAAAAAAAAAAAATAGAACTTCAACATTTTCCATTTTTATTTTTATAGGTAATATCTTGCTCTGGTGGCCCAGGATGGAGTGCGGTGGCAAGATCATAGCTCACTGCAACCTCAAAATCCTCGGCTCATGCGATCTTCCCACTCCAGCCTCCCAAGTAGCTGGGACTTAGAGGTGTGCACCACCATGCCTGGCTAATTAAGAAAAATATTTTTGTGCAGATGAAGGTCTTGCTATCTTGCCCAGGCTGGTCTTGAGCTCCTGGCCTCAAGCAATCCTCCTGCCTCAGTCCCCCAAAGTGCTGGGATTACAGATATGAGCTACTGTGCCTGGCCTTTTATTTTTATCTACTCACATCTCCTCAACATTTCTGAAATCTGAATGAGGCCAATAACGACCTTAATTCTAAGTTGCTTAAATTTTCTAACCAAAAGCTGAGAGTCGACTAAAACAGTGACTTATCTGTTTCAGAATATTCCATATTTAAACAAACTAAACTGCCATTTCCATCCATGATTTCACCCCGTGACTGTCATTTTTTAGCTTTGGAACATTTCTGAAATGCCATATATGAATATATGATGGTGATGCAAGAAAAGGGGTTGATGCTATCTAGGGGGAATCATGTATTCAAATCTGCAAGACTGAAATCTTACCTTTGAAGAATGTTTAGATTAAAACACCAAAGGTATCTTTTTTTTTTTGAGATGGAGTCTCGCCCTGTTGCCCAGGCTGGAGTGCAGTGGTGCAATCTTGGCTCACTGCAAGCTCCACCTCCTGGGTTCGCACCATTCTCCTGCCTCAGCCTCCCGAGTAGCTGGGACTACAGGCGCCCGCCACCACACCCGTCTAATTTTTTGTATTTTTAGTAGAGACGGGGTTTCACCGTTAGCCAGGATGGTCTCGATCTCCTGACCTCATGATCTGCCTGCCTCGGCCTCCCAAAGTGCTGGGATTACAGGTGTGAGCCACCGCGCCCGGCAAAACACCAAAGGTATCTTATACTCAGTTACGTATATTTGGTAATATCACCATGGTGGTTTAGAAAGATGTCCACAAATGCTTTGACATCCCCGCCTTCAACAGATGAAGCTTAATATTCTTCCCCCTTTGAGTGTGGACCAGACCCAGTGACTTGATTCTAACATACAATATGGCAGCCCAAGATTCAGTTCTAAGACTGTGCTTTTGGCTGAGCATGGTGGCTCACACCTGTAATCTCAGCACTTTGGGATGCCGAGGCGGACGAATCACTTGAGGTCAGGAATTTGAGACCAGCCTGGCCAACATGGTGAAACCCCGTCTCTATGAAAAATACAAAAATTAGCCGGGCATGTTATGGGCACCCGTAATCCCAGCTACGTGGGAGGCTGAGGCAGGAGAAATGTTTGAACCCGGGAGGCGGAGGTTGCAGTGAGCTGAGATTGCACCACTGCAGTCCAGTAGTCTAGGCAACAGAGCGAGACTCCATCTCAAAAAAAAAAAAAAAAAAAAAAAAAAGACTGTGCTTTCAACTTGGGTGTGCACTCTCTTGGATCACTTGCCTTGGGGGAAGCCAGCTACCCTGCTGTGCACTGTCCTATGGAAAGACCCAGCTAGGCATGAAATGGAAGGAGGTCTCTGTCCAACATCTAGCAAGGAACATCTGCCTTTTATCTAGCAAGCTGCAAAGAACCGAGGCCAGTCAGTGACCACATTAGTGGGTTTGAAAGGGGATCTTTCATCCAGCCAATCCTTGAGATGACTGTAGCCCAGGATGACTCTAACCTTATGAGGAACTCTGAACCAGAACCACTGATCTTAGCTACTTCCAGATTTGTGACTCACCTGTGGGATAATACGTATTTACTGTTTTAAGCTGCTAAGTTTTGGGGTAATGTGTTATGGATAATACAATGGTTTATAGATTGAAAAGCTCCTCATTGCCAAATGAGGCATAAATCAAGTAAGATATTTTTCACCAAGCAGCCCCGAGCTAGCATATCCAATTATGTTTCTAGAAGTGATATACTTACTAAAACCATGCTGTTACTGCTCAATTTTTTGAAATTAACTCTCAGAGCATGAATCCTACTCTTTGGAATTTCCCTTAATGGTGTCAATTCAGAATTTAAAGGCATTTTTGTCATTTGCAGTAAGTCTTGTGGTTAATGAGTAAATCTGTTTATTATGTGTCAAGCTTAAGGCATACTTTCAAGGAAAAGGGCTTACTTTTCTGTTGTAGGAAAATGCCAGGAGTCTTAAGAATGTTTGATATAACACCAGCACAATCAAAACGGCTGTATATTTCCAAAACAACTAGCTTGAAAGATGGAACTAATTTGGATGTGTAATTTAAAATTCTTTCTCCCAACATCACTACTTTATGGTCATATCTCACAGGATGGGTATATCAAGCCAGATTTCTTGAAAACCATAATATACACTGGGGGATTTGTATACCTTGTGATACCTATATTTAAAGTAGTCTTCTTTGGAATCAACAGAAATTACCACTAGATGCCACTGTTGTTGCTTTCTTAGAAATTACTGGGTTAGGTCAAGAAAGAGCCAAGACCCTGTTTTTACTACACAGAAGTTTATTGTGAAAGTAAATTAAACAAACAAACACACAGTATGGCCAATGGTGGCAAAAGCAATCTGGTAGCTTAAGGCAAGTTTTAATGGAGATGAATTTAGAAAAGATGATGCAATGATGTAATTTTGTTTAAATATAGATTATGAAAAAATATCAAATTGCATCAATAACTTAATAGAAGTAGTTTTCAAAGCCTGTACTACTGGAGAAAAAGGGCTCATGATCTTAATGCCAGCATTAAGACAGACAGAAGCAGCACGGTGCTAAATGACAGGAAAATCCAGTATTTACATTAGGATGGTAACAGGAACATTTAAGAGCATTTGATCTTATTTACTGGTGGACCGAAAGCCCTTAGCTAGACAATAGAGGAAAATGTACCATCATCATGTTATTTAAAAAAATTTAAGTGCAGAAGTAAAAAACCAAGGAGCTCTGTAATAAAGTAACATAAAACACCACTGTAAGGATCACTTAAAAAGCGATTCCCTCAGGGGAAATTAGGGCACTGAGTGTGTAAACATGTGAGCTGTACAACACCAAAACCAACCAAATTCATTCATAGTACTTATAGTTATGCAAGATCAGCATGGCCTTTAATGACGCATTATTGTTTGTAACAATTTAAACACACTCCTTTCCATGCATAACTTCAAATATATAACAAATACTTTTATTCGATACAGGATATCTGTTTATGAAATAAGACCTATATACAATGAAAGTAACACCTCCCTCATCAGTCAAGTACAGTTATATGCTTTTTAAATGCAATGACCTTATTCAGACTTCAGTCCATTTTCTGAATTGACTGTGTCAGTTTTTCATCCTTTAAAATAATGCCATTTAATGATAAAATACATTTTTCAAAAATTCAGAAATGTAGTAACATTTAATAAATGTGACCATGAAAAATATTTGTAAGGAGGTGCCAAAAGACTTAGCACTTTTTTCCAGTCTGTATCTAAAAAAAAAGTTGCAATTTGACAGTAAGCCTATTTAAAAAATATTCTTACATTAATTCATCTCAAAAGGTTCTATTAATAGTCCTTTTGCAAAATACCATATATATAACTGTGAATGTTTTTTCCAGAATTAATGGAAGAAAATGCATCCTCTGCACAGATGAACATTTTCTCTCTAAAACTAATCTTTCATCACCCAGCATGTTTTTACAAAAGCATGCAATATAAAATACACATAAAAGCAGCTATCTTAAACATGATTTTAATACAATATTACCTTTGTAGCTGATTCATCACTGTCTCCAGTTTAATATGCTGTTACATACATGAAGAAGCTCCAGTATCCCTTTTCTGATTGACTTTTTAAAAAAATCCCTGAATAAAACAGAAGCCAGCCTGTGACTTCTTTAGGCATTTCAGTAGAAGATCATCTATGGAGAATATCTCCAACCAAACTCATGATTACAGAACAGAAGCTAAAACAATCTGGGGCAGAGTACAGAGTTAATACCAATTTAAAACTTTTATGTTTAAAAAGAAAGAGCCTGTAATCCCAGTACTCTGGGAGGCTGAGGCAGGAGGATCGCTTGATGCCAGGAGTTCGAGACCAGCCTGGGCAACACTGCGAGACCCTGTCTCTATTTAAAAAAAAAAAAAAAAAAAAAAAAAAAGAAAGAGTGCTGATTACTAGCATTTAAAAGGATACTGCAACTTTAATAACTGTAAACTTTGTCAGAAGGCTGTGGCAGACAGCTCTATGCTACTAAGTTTTTAGCCTGTAAATAATGCAAACAACATCAGCAGTTTTAAAATGCTATAGACTATAAAAACACAAAAGGAAATGGGGCAAACAAAACAAAAAATAAGAATGCTCATCTAAAATGAAGCTGTATAACCAAAACATCTAGAAGTACAAAAAAAAAAATAGAAAAAATGATTAGAGAAAACCCTCTGATACAATTTTAATTTCTTGACTTGTTTTTAAATGACATGAACTTTTAAATTAAAGTGGAAGAAAAGGAGCTTTACAGTTGATAGTTTCAACTCCCTAAAATAATGCCAACAAGGTAAGCTTGCATAGAAAAAAAACTTCAAATTATTACTGGCTACATGCTTAAAAAATTAGAAATGCAGGTATTATAATCATAGTGCAAAACCATGGCAGTTTGTGATGTCTATTACTGCCTAAGGTTGAGAAATAGACCGTAGTACCTCCAGTTATCACAGTTTCTGGTCTTTTAATCAATTATTTCTGCCAACTAGAAGCAATGTGTATGTAAAGATGGGCAGCACACATCTGCTGTGCTATTAATTAACGAAGTTTGAGGTCATCACCACCACCTAAATTGGAACCAGGACTAGGGTCTTGTTGTCTTCTTGCCTGCAATGACAAAATCATAATTTGGGGTCAAAAAGTGTTTTGACAATCAAAATACTAGATATACAAAATACAAGACAGTAGCACACAGAAAAACTTCATAACTAAAAAGTTTTCAACCAATATAGTCACATGTAACAGGCAAAAAAAAAAAACAATTAAAATTATATCTGACATATTTTACTAAAGTTTCCTTAAAAATCAAGAATAAAAATCATTTTTATTCAAAAGAAAATCACCATAAATATGTACTACATAAGAAATAACAACAAATCTAGCACTGGGCGCAGTGGCTCATGCCTGTAATCCCAGAACTTTGGGAGGCTGAGACGGGCAGATCATTTGAGGTCAGGAGTTCGAGACCAGCCTGGCCAAAATGGTGAAACCCTGTCTCTATGAAAAATACAAAAAAATTAGCCAGGCATGGTGGCAGCACCTGTAATCCCAGCAACTTGGGAGGCTGAGGCATGAGAATCCCTTGAACCTGGGAAGTGGAGGTTGCCGTGAGCTGAGATCGCACCACTGCACCCCAGCCTGGACGACATAAGTGAGATTCCATCTCAAAAAACAAACAAACAAACAAAAAACCCCACAACAAATCTATATTTACAGTTTTGGAAAAAGAGGATTTAACTTTAACACATTAGCCAAGTGCCTTAGAAGCAAACTCTTCCTTTTAGTAATAGCTGACATTTATTGAGTATCAGCTGTCTGCAGGCACTGTTGTAAGTACTTTCCATGAATTAAATAATTTTTTAGAGAGATGGGGTCTTGCTATGTTGCCCGGGCTGGACTGCAGCGGCTATTCACAGGTACGAACATAGCACATTACAGCCTCAAATTCCTGGACTCAACCAATCCTCCTGCCTCACTCGGCCTCCCAAGTAACTAGAACTATGGGTACATGCCATAGGACCTGGCTAGAACTAATTTAATCCCTCCCAACAACCTATGACATAAGTGCTATTATTTATCTCTATTTTACAAATAAAAAAACTGAGTCACAGAGAAGTATATGTTCTACTAATTATATGACTGAAAAATGTAGCACTTTATTATGGATAAAGTATTGTCTCATATGTTCAAAACAGAAATATAAAATTAGAGTCCTGGGTGCACTTATATTCCCAGATGCTTTTTTTTTTTTTTTTTTTTTTTTTGAGACGGAGTTTCACTCTTGTTGCCCAGGCTGGAGTGCAGTGGCGCAATCTTAGCTCACTGCAACCTCCAACTCCCGGGTTCAAGCAATTCTCTTGCCTCAACCTCCTCAGTAGCTGGGATTACAGGCATGTGCCACCACGCCCGGCTAATTTTGTAGTTTTAGTAGAGACGGGGGTTTCTCCACGTTGGTTAGGCTGGTCTCGAACTTCCGACCTCAGGTGATCTGCCCGCCTCGGCCTCCCAAAGTGCTGGGATTACAGGCATGAGCCACCACGCCCGGCCCCAAATGTATTTTTTTGTTTGTTGTTTTTTTGAGACAGGGTCTCACTCTGTCACCAAGACTGGAGTGCAGTGGCACAATCTCTGCTGACTGCAACCTCTGCCTCCCCGGCTCAAGCGATTCTCCCACCTAAGCCTCTTGAGTAGCTGTGACCACAGGCACACGCCACCACACCTGGCTAATTTTTGTATTCTTTGTAGAGACAGGGTTTCACCATGTTGCCAGGGCTGGTCTTGGAACTCCTGGGCTCAAGCCATCTGCCTGTCTTGGCCTCCCAAAGTGCTGGAATTACAGGCATGAGCCACCATGTACGACTCAGATGTATTTTTTTTTTTTTTTTTGAGATGGAGTCGCTGGAGTGCAGTGGCGCGATCTTGGCTCACTGCAAGCTCCGCCTCCCGAGTAGCTGGGACTACAGGCGCCCACCACCACACCCAGCTAATTTTTTGTATTTTTAGTAGAGATGGGGTTTCTTTGTGTTAGCCAGGATGGTCTTGATCTCCTGACCTCGTGATTCACCCGCCCTGGCCTCCCAAAGTGCTGGGATTACAGGAGTGAGCCACCGCGCCCGGCCCAGATGTATTGTTATAACAATATTTAACAATTAAGAAGCTTGACTAGGTCTATAAAATAAAAATTAGAAAAAAATACTTCCTGTTGACCAAATCTATTTTAAAAAAAGAGGCTTGACAATTATAAACACCAAGATTTCAAGATTCACTTTGGAGTCAACATTCCTATTTAAACCCCTTATGGTAAATTACTTAATAGAGAGACTATATATATATACATATATATACATATATATGTATATATATATGTATATATATGTATATTTTCTCCTTCACAAGTTCTAATATGTGGTTATTCTATAAGCTTTCTTTACTGCCTCCAAATGTTGGCCAAGCACAAATATCTGTTTGTATCCAGAATGTGGTACTAAGTACTTTCCATGAATTAACTAATTATTATTATTATTTTATTATTATTTTTTTTTTTTGAGACAGAGTCTTGCTCTGTTTTCCAGGCTGGAGTACAGTAGCGCAATCTCAGCTCACTGCAACCTCCGCCTCCCAGGTTCAAGTCATTCTCCTGCCCCGCCTCCCAAGCAGCTGGGAGAACAGACATGCACCACCACACCTGGCTAATTTTTAAAATATTTTTAGTAGTGATGGGGTTTTGCCATGTTGGCCAGGCTGGTCTCGAACTTCTGGGCTCAAGTGATCCACCCACCTCAGCTTCCCCAAAGTGCTGGGATTACAGGCGTGAGCCACCATGCCCAGCTGAATTAACTTATTTTTTTTTAAAGAGATGAGGTCGGCTGGGTGCAATGGCTCAATGCCAGTAATCCCAGCACTTTGGGAGGCCAAGGTGGGCGGATCACCTGAGGTCAGGAGTTCGAGATCAGCCTGGCCAACATGGCGAAACCCCATCTCTACTAAAATACAAAAATTAGCTGGGTGTGGTGGCATGCGCCTGTATTCCCAGATACTCGGGAGTCTGAGGTAGGAGAATCGCGTGAACCAGAAAGGCAGAGGTTGTGGTGAGCCGAGACTGCGCTGTTGCACTCCAGCCTGGGCAACAAGAGGGAAACTCTGTCTCCAAAAAAAAAAAAAAAAAAAACAGATGAGGTCTTGCTGTGTTGCCCAGGCTGGAGTGCAGTGGCTATTCACAGGCACAAACATAGCACCCTACAGCCTCAAACTCCTGGGCTCAAGTGATCCTCCTGCCTCACCTTCCCAAGTAGCAACAGTTTTCCTATGTTAGATAACTGCAACTCCATTTTACCAGTTGTTTGAGCAAAAAGCTTTGCTCTGTCGCCAGGCTGGAGCGCAGTGATGCAATCTTGGTGCACTGCAACCTCTGCCTCCTGGGTTCAAGCAATTCCCCTGCCTCAGCCTCCCAAGTAGCTGGAACTACAGGCACGCACCACCACACCTGGCTAATTTTTTGTATTTTAGTAGAGACGGGGTTTCACCATGTTAGCCAGGATGGTCTCAATCTCCTGACCTCGTGATCAGCCCACCTCAGCCTCCCAAAGTGTTGGGATTACAGGCGTGAGCCACCGTGCCCAGCCTTTTTTTTTTTTTTTTTTTGAGACAGACTTTTGCTCTTGTTGCCTAGGCTGGAGTGCAATGGCCTGATCTCAACTCACTGTAACTTCAGCCTCCCAGGTTCAAACAATTCTCGTGCCTCAGCCTCCTGAGTAGCCGGCATGCGCTTCCATGCCCGACTAACTTTTTTTACTTTTAGTAGAGACAGGGTTTCACCATGTTGGTCAGCCGGATCTTGAACTCCTGACCTCAGGTGATCCTCTTGCCTCAGCCTCTCAAAAGCACTGGGATTACAGGCGTGAGCCACCAAATCCGGCCTCTTTCTTAAAATTCTGATATATTTCTCTAGCATGTTTTAACTGCTTTTGTTAGCAGAATGGACAATGACTAAATTTTAGCACATTCTTTTCAATTAAATAGGTTATAGTGCACAGTCACAAATTCAAAGAGCTATGGAATACATATGCATCAGAAAAGCAATTTATGTTCCATACACAATCAATGCTAAATGCAGTGTAAGGACAGATCAATTCTGCAAAATCAGAGATGGTGATATAAACATCTGCTTTCAGTCAATGAAGGTTAGAAAGGGGCCAAGCAATGAAGAAACACTGAGAAAAATCAATCCTAATTATATATTTATAAATCACTACTAACCTACCAATAATACTTTGTGAAAAGAGTATTTCAGCTTTTGTGTCTTGGGGCAAAAATAATTTTCAAATTATTTTAATAATAATGGGATTACTCCAAATATATGACAAAGCACAGTCATCAGCAGCTGGAGTTTTCCCTACTGGTCACAGCTGCACAGAAATAGCCATGGATTTGTTTAAAATATTACATTTTTGATAAAAGCACAGAGAACAGGAGTAAAGAAAAGTTGTCTTGCTATTATTTGTGGGTTTCATTTCTATTTACATTGTGAAGGCACTGAGGAAGATGTAAGGAAAGACACTGTGATGAAGAGTCAAGAGTAGGAACAAAAATGAGGGGCCCGGACACGGTGGCTCACACTAGTAATTCCAGCACTTTGGAGGCTTAGGTGGAAGGATTGATTGAGCCCTGGAGTTCAAGACCACCCCGGCCAACATAGTGAGATCCCCATCTCTTAAAAAAAAAAAAAAAAAAAGAGGGAGGAAGTCTAACAGTACAAATGAGAGCAGAAGAGGGAAGAATGAGAGATCTGGGAGGACATTTAATGCTAGAAGGGAAGATGTATTGACCGTCATATGAAGGAAACAAATACAGAAACAGATTTAGGTTCAGTAAAATAGCTTCCATAGGAGTAGAACTTAACAGCTGAATAAGCAGCTGCTTTAAGAAGGAGGACTTCTTACTGTGGCAGTTTTCTAATGAAGGTTTTTGAAGGATTTCCTCTATGGGTAAACTATACTACATGATGGCAAAGAAACTCTGAACTCCATCATCCTAAAAGCACAAAGTTTGTAATTTCTAGTTTCCTTCTCCTCAGTCATAGGGCCTTGATTCTAACCTTGTAGTAACAGTTATTTCAGAATTGGGGTTTTAATATAAAGCACACATCCATGAGTCTGATTTCAGAGCACAAATCTGTTCTTAGTATTTATGAAGAATTAATCTCAACCTTATGCTACAGACCTCTTACTACCAGTTGCTCTCCTGTTTTCTCTCAGTATATCATCTCCCAGGAACAAGGCAAATAGAGTTGCTAGGCGGCAGTCATGAGATGACTCCAAATGAGACGAAAGAACAGACACCAGCAGCTTGAGTTTTCCCTACTGGTCAGAGCTATGCAGAAACAGCCACGAGGAGGGGGTATCCAGAATGAAGAAAATTTCCTGGTTGATCTCCATTCTTTTAATATTGAGATCTCAAAAAAAAAAAAAAAAAAAAAAAAAAAAAAAAAAAAAAAAAACTGCTGAAAACTCTTCATGGGAAAATTCCCTAACAATTAAAAACAACTATATTTTATTCAGTATGTACTATGTCCAGATACTGTAGTATTCACTTTTTGTTTGATACTTGGCTAAAAGAACAGCTGGGCATGGTGGCTCACGCCTACAGTTTACAGCACTTCGGGAGGCTGAGGTGGAACAATTACTTGATCCCAGAAGTTCAAGACCAGCCTGAGTGACAGTGAGATCCTGCCCCTACAAAACATTTTTAAAAATTAGTTGGGCATGGTAGCACGTGGCTGGAATCCCAGCTACTTGGAAGGCTGAGGCAAGAACTGCTTGAGCCCAGGATATTAAGGCTGCAGTGGGCTATAAGACTGCATCACTTGGCTCATGCCTGTAATCCCCACACTTTGGAAGGCCAAGGCGGGCAGATCACCTGAGGTGAGGAGTTCGAGATCAGCCTGGCCAACACGGTGAAACCCCATCTCTACTAAAAATATAACAATTACTCAGGCATGGTGGTGCATACCTGTAATCCCAGCTACTCGGGAGGCTGAGGCAGGAGAATCGCCTGAACCCAGGAGGCAGAGGTTTCAGTGAGCCGAGATCTGGCCACGGCACTCCAGCCTGGGCAGCAGAGTGAAACTTTATCTCAAAAAAAAAAAAAAAAAAAAAAAAAAGATTGCACCACTGTAACCTAGCCTGGGTGACAGAATGACACCCTGTCTCTAAAAAAAAAATAAAATAAAATTCAGGGGGAAGGAAGGGAGAAAAATAAAATTCTGAATACAGAATTATAGAATTTTAGAGTGGCAAAGTACTTGAGAGATCTGATTCAACTCTCATTGTGCAGATGACAGCCTAAGACTAAGGTTAAGTAATTTCCCCCAAGTAACATAGTTGGAGGCAGAGTCAGAACACAGAATCAGACCTATGGAAAAGATGAGCCTTTAACTTACAATTGGCATTAATGTCAGCCTCCTTAGTCACTGCTAGTTCTCCCTATTGCTAAGTCTGGAGGAGACACAAAGCACAAATTTTAAGTCCCAACATGAGAGAAAGGAATGCACTTTCCCCAAACTCATTAAAAAGGTTAAAAAGCAGCCATAAAAAAGAATGAGTTCATGTCCTTTGCAGGGACATGGATGAAGCTGGAAGCCATCATTCTCAGAGAACTAACATAGCAACAGAAAACCAAACACTGCATGCTCACACTCATAAGTGGGAGTTGAACAATTAGAACACATGGACACAGGGAGGGGAACATCACACACAGGGAAGGGAACGTCACACACAGGGGCCTGTCGAGGGGTAGGGGGGAAGGGGAGGGAGAGCATTAGGAAAAATACCTAATGCATGCAGGGCTTAAAACATAGATGATTGGGAGGCTGAGGCAGGAGAATCGCTTGAACCCGGGAAGTGGAGGTTGTGGTGAGCCGAGATCGTGCAATTGCACTCCAGCCTGGGCAACAAAGGCGAAACTCTGCCTCAAAAAACAAACAAACAAACAAACAACAACAACAACAACAAAACCTAGATGATGGGTTGATAGATGCAGCAAACCACCATGGCACAGGTATACCTATGTAACAAACCTGCACATTCTGCACATGTATCACAGAACTTAAAGTAAAATTAAAAAAAAAATTTAAAAACGGTAAAAAAAAGTCAGCAATTATAAACATCTGTCAGATGAGCAGACTGCGAGAGCTGTTCCAACAGGCATGTCAAAAAATATAGTTCTTACAAAGTATGCAACCTAAGGAAAACTTCAAATATAAAGTAACATTTTAAAATGAAATAGTGGGAATAATCTGCATTTCTGGGCTTGGACCATGATGGCCCTACCACTTCAGCTATGTCACCTTAGGCAAGTTTCTTATCCTCTCTTAGCCTCGGTTCCTCAAAATGAAGAGGTAACTTACAAGAGCATTTAAAGATCAAATATAAAGCCAAAATTATAATGTACACTGCCTGGCACATAGGATGCACTCATGATGCTGTTATTATAACAAAGCTGCTCATCACTTCCCATTTCCATTTATGAACTTTTCAAATAACTATTCAAATGTTGAAAAATCCATATCCTGCAGATAGAATAATTTTTAGAAACTAAAACAAGGCTAAAACAAAAATAAATCTTAATAAAGTCTATTGCTCCTCTGATAGAGAACCAAGACTCTCTTCCTCTGGTAGTGGGGGAAGTCAGATTTCGTATCCTTTTCCTCCTTCATTAATCTTCTTCCGATTCTCATTCTCAGTCTGAGTTCATACTCCCAGTTCATTCTCATCTACTGCCATTACCCAAAACACAACCCAGGAAGGCCTAGCACAGACATATTCTCATGCTGATTTATCCGTACACAAGAAAGAATATTGGTAGAGTTAAATAATTTGAAAACTGAAGTCTTCGGAAATTTAAAATAAATAGAGGCTGAGATTTTTTTCTTGGACCACACAGAATTGAAGGCCCCAAAACTATGCAAAATACAAATACAAAAACCACATAAAACTTTTTGCCTGTTTTTATTTCCAAATAGTTTCCACATAAAACTCTATGATTTGAATTGTATTAAAATTGCTCATAGTAGGATAAACAATAATTTACCCATTCTCTGACATTAAAGACAACCATTTATTTGCTGCCACTTTATAATCTAACCAAATGTAGGCATTTTTAAGATAATAGAGAAAATATCTTTAAGCACCCTGTCACCTTGGAGCTGAGTTAAAAGCCAAGAGTGCTATATTACAGTTTTAGGTCAAAAGGCCAATCAAGTTGAAGGCAGTCTCTGGAAACAGAGACTAGTGTACAAGTTGCTATCTTTCTAACTCAACTATGATCAGAGCATGAAATCTGTCCTTTATTAACCTCAATCTTCCTTCACAAAAGACATTTGAATTAGTTATAGACATATATACCCCAAAAAGAAAGGTCATGGGAAACATGTCAACATTTTCAGATCAAGGAAGGATTCTCAGACAGAAAAGGTGCTAGGATGCTTCTATATAGCAACAGATGCCAATGGAGAGCATTTCACAAAAGTAACGTCTGTGATTATTTTTTATTTTAAAAAGCCTTCTTTTTATACAAGTACAGAATAGTGCCCAAATTGTTAAGTATGTAATGAAGAATTTTCACAAAGCGAACACACCCACCTAACTAGCACCCAGGTCAAGAACTAACATTACCAGAACATGGGAAGTTCTCTTCATACCCACTTCTAGTCACTACTCAATCCCCACAGTAACTGGTAGCCTCCAACAGAGCCAAGAAAAGTCCAAAATCCTTTACTGGTTGTTTTAAAAAACCAAACCAACCAACCAAACAAACAAAAAACACCAGAATCTAAAATAGCTTGGCAAAATAGTATCTTCGACTTTCATAGTCTAAAGTTAGGATATGACTACTTTTACTGTTTTCCTGCCACTCCAGATATACTGTGAGCCAAGTACACAGAAAGAAGGGGTAAAGAAACTGGCTTCCACTGAGTCCCCATTCTAAGCCTCAGATACTGAGCTCTGCAACAACCTGGGAGGGAGTTTTTACTGATGAGGCTCAATGAGAATAAGCAACTTTCTCAATGCTATATGGCAACAAGTAGTGGAGCCGGGATGCAAAACCTTGTGCTCATTCCACTACATCCAGAGTCCTCATTATGTTCTGCCACCCACTGGGTTCCGTAAAAACACCCCCAGGGACACCAGAGGGAGACCAGAACAATCCCTACCCTGGCTTTGCCCAGAGCAGTGCCTTTTAAAAAAACTATTTTATACAGTGGGGCTCTGTATACAATTTCAACTGGAGGAAGGGTTTCACATAAAAAACAGCCTATATGCCAGAGAATAGAGATAGCAAGGTCTAGAATCTTCTGTTTTCATTATTCTGTGTAATACTGAAAGCAAATTTTATTTTTTTCTAAATAATTAATGATACAAAATTCATAAGGTACAGAAGATACACAGTGAAAAATAATAATTTGCTTATTTTGTCCCCCAGGTACCTGGTTCTCCCCCATAGTTTCTAGTTCCAGTTTCTTACATATTCTACTAGAGAATGACTATGCACATTTAAACAAAAATTACCCACAGAGTAGGAAAAATACCCAGAGAGTAAGATATTATACACAGTACTGTGTACCTTATGTATATCATTTTAATGTATATCAATGACAAGAGTATTTGGTAAAGGTTACTAACATAAACAATGCTTCTTCATTTCACTATAGTTTCTCATTTCAAGTTAATGATAATCTGCCATTACCTCTGAAAGGTAAAGAAAATATTGTACTACTGAAATAGGCTGTTCCAGAAAAATGAGAAAAAGAAAACACTAAATCCTATCATGAAGGATCGAAAACTTTCTAAATTTTACACATGGTGAAATGGAAGAATGCTCAAGGAATTTTATAACTAGTTTCAGGTTAAAAGACACTGTTGAAAATCAAAACCCCTTGGGCCACCAACCACTTGGAGTTCTGCTTCCCCCCTTAGTAATCTTAACCTTACACATAGATTAAATACTCACGAGCACCACTGTTACAAGTTTAGCATGGCAGGGCTGGACGCCTCAGAAGTTATCCAAACAGTGGAGGACATCCCTAAGCCTCTGTGCTGCTAGGATCTCAAGCTTCCACAGGCCGTTTACTGACTTGCTGCCACCCACGAGTTACCACTGTTCTCTGGCCCTCCTCTCCAGTCAGGCATCAGGACCACCCACTAGAACCATTATTTTTCTTTTCTGCCTCAGCCTTTTCTATTCCAGGCAAAACGGTTCTTAATCTCTCCTGGCAGATTTTATTTTTCAGCTTAAGCATCTTTACGGGTGGTGTGGAAATTAATTTCCCAGCGCTAAGCTGTATTTGTGCAGGCCTCCTGGTTAGGAAACTGGTTTAAATACTCACTGTTTCTTCCATTAACCAAATATTTGAGGGAGAGCAAGTCAATTAATTTTTTGGAGACTCTCAGTTTTATCAACTGTAATAATGTTAGATTAGATGATGTTTGAATCTCTAAAGATAATCTGAATCACAGAGGGGAAACAACATTTTTCTCCAATATTCTCTTTTTAGGAAAAAGAAGGTAAACTGCAAGAAAATAAGGTGACATTAGGAATTTTTTATGGATGGAAAAAAAAGACAAAGAAGCAAAATATATACACGCTAAGTGTCAAAAGACACACAAACCCCAAACTCCCCTATGTGACTGCCAGTGCATGTGCTGGAGTCAGATTCCAGCCCAATTTTCCAGATGACAGTTCTCTACAAGAACTGATGTTTTAAATTACTGCCATAAGGGACTACAGGATCTTAAATCATTGATGAAAATGTAACTCTTTTCTCTATGCTCTAGGTCATAATGCAGGGAAAGTGCCTTGATACACTTCAGAGAACTAAAAGGATGTTCTTGTTAGCCAAATAATTCAATTAACTGGCACCAGCATTATGGTGGAGCTTTTAGTGCTAAAAAGTACTTCAGAGCTATTATTTACTGTAGGCATACACATACCAAGCATCATACTAAGTGCTTTACAAGCATTTTCCCATTTAATACTCAAATTCTGTGAGAAAATTAGGGCTCTTGAGGCAAGTGACAGAGCAGGAATCTCAACTAGGCCTGACTACAAAGCCCATGCTCTCAATCACTGACAAAAAAACAAGTAGAAACAATCTATCTGAGCAACAAATTATGTGACACTTCTATCAACAGACTATATTTCTGTTCATATATACATATAAACTCACATACCAAAATATTCTTCCAACATTTTAAATTAGAAAAATCAAATTAACAATGTATTTATTTCTTTTTGTGGGGTCAGGGAGACAGGGTCTTGCTCTGTTGCCCAGGCTGGAGTGCAGTGTCACAATCATAGTTCACTACAGCCTTGACCTCCTGGGCTCAAGCGATCCTCCCACCTAGCCTCCCAAGTAGCTGGGAACACAGGCACATGCTACCATGCCTAGCTAGTTTTTAAATTTTTTGTAGAGACAAAGTCTTGCTGTGTTGCCCAGGCTGGTCTTGAACTCCTGGGCTCAAGCAATCCTCCCTCAGCCTCCCAAGGTGCTGAGATTAAAGGGGTGAGCCACCACAATTTAGAATAGAAAATTCTTAGTCAATTAATCTAGAGTTTTATGTAAAGCAAAATACATACAAAAGCTTTCAACAGTTGTTCCATTAATTGTCAAATAGTTAATCTCCAAATATAATGTAGCTGAAGAGCACTTTTTAGAAAATGATTCCTATATTCATTTAAAGCCATGTTAGCTTGCTCCAGAAATACTGACCAATCACTCTCTCTTGACTTGGCAGGCTCTCTTACTCCTCCTTACTCCTCCATGCCTTTGCATACACTGTTTGTCCTGCCTAGAATGCTTTCTCCAACTTGTCCAGCTGGCAAAACACACTCTTCCTTCAAATCCCTCTAAGTATACTATCCTGTGAATTTCCCAAGCAGAGGCAGACTTAAGCTTCCTCTACACTGCTGCTGTCCCTTTTGAACCTCCATTATGTATGGTGGTTGCTAAAGTACACTGCAATGATCTGTTTATCCATCATTTTCCCTCAAGACTGATAGCTGATCAAAGACAGAAACAATGCATTTTCATCTATATATTTCTCAGTCCCTAATGCAGAATAAAGACCAACACACTTGGGGTTTATTACTTTACTTAACTAGTTAATATAAACCAACAGATTATAAATATTTAGAATCTTTCCAGAGACCATTAATATGTATTATCTACATGAACTATCATAGCAGGCTCTCCTATAATTCTAGTTTTCAGAAAGGCAGGATAGGGGCTATTTTTTGAAGATATCCAATGAACAACTAAGCAGTGTACAAAGGATTGTGGTAGGTAATGTGGAAGACACAAAAATCAGGGGCTCCATCTCATGGGATTGCCATAAAGTGGAGGGCACAAATGTTTATAATTGTTTCAACATGTTGTCCAATAAGAACACTAGTAGAAATAAAAAGTGCTACAGAATGGAAGGGCTTTATGATTATGACTAAGAAGACTGAGGAAAGGCCTGACATTTAATGACAACATTCAGGTTGGGCCTTGACGGACAGAAAAGAACATTCTACATCAGGGAACAAAGAGCATGAGCAAAAAGGTTCAGAAATGTAACAAATGTACATTATACATTTTAAAGCTTCTAAATTTTACAGATACCGAAAGAAAGGGCATGGTGTGGAAGTCTTGTATTCACATATATGAAAATCACAAGAATTATAACAGCATCAAAGAAAACAAGTATCACATATATCCCTCCATTTTCTTCTCTTAGCTAACAAGTATTCTTGGGGACATCTTCAGCTGCTATCAGCCCATTAGATTAATTAACTCACTGACAAAGAGATCTGGCAATCACTAAAAGATACTAAATTTTAAGCCGGGCACGGTGGCTCAAGACTGTAATCCCAGCTCTTTGGGAGGCCAAGGCGGGCAGATCACGAGGTCAGGAGATCGAGACCATCCTGGCTAACACGGTGAAACCCCGTCTCTACTAAAAAATACAAAAAATTAGCCGGGCATGGTGGCAGGCGCCTGTGGTCCCAGCTACTCGGGAGGCTGAGGCAGAAGAATGGCTTGAACTAGGGAGGCGGAGCTTGCAGTGAGCTGAGAATGCGCCACTGCACTCCAGCCTGGGCGACAGAGCGAGACTCTGTCTCAAAAAAAAAAAAAAAAAAAAAAAAAGATACTAAATTTTAGGCTGGGTGCAGTGGTTCACATCTGTAATTCCAGCACTTTGGGAGGTCAAGGAGGGAGAATTGCTTGAGCCCACGAGGTTGAGGCTACAGTGAATCATGTTCGCACCACTGCACTTCTGCCTGGGCAACAGAGTGAGACCCCATCTCCCCCCACCCCCCCCCCCCAAAAAAAAGATATTAAATTTTATTTCAAGTCTGGGCACGGTGGCTCACTCCTGTAATCCCAGCACTTTGGGAGGCTGAGGCAGGTAGATCACCCGAGGTCAGGCGTTTGAGACCAGCCTGACCAACATGGTGAAACCTCGTCTCTACTAAAAATACAAAAATTTGCCGGGCGTGCTGGCAGGAACCTGTAATCCCAGCTACTCAGAAGACTGAGGCAGAGAATCGCTTGAACCCGCGAGGCAGAGGTTGCGGTGAGCCGACATTGTGCCACTGCACTCCAGCCTGGGTGACAGAGTGAGACTCCATCACACACACACACAGAGACACACACACACACACACACAAAATTTATTTCATACACTAACCACCAAATAGGCTTGATTTTTAAATGTATTCTAAGTAAATATATTTTAACACAACTAGAAATTTTATGTAATACTTTAAATAATATTAACAATAATAATAGCACCTGACACCTAGTCAGTGGCACATATGCTAAAAGTGGTTTCACATGTATTTACTCATTTAATCCTCACAATGACCATATGAGACAGGCAGGATTATTACTCCTATTTTGTAGATGAGGAAACTCAGTCATAGAAAAGTGAAGTAAGCTGTCCAAGCTGACAAAGTAAATGACAGAGCCAGATTCAGACTTCTGTCTGGCTGTAGAGTCTGGGCTCTTAGCCACTGTCTGCACCCATGCACACACACACACACGTATGCACACACACCTTAATTTAAACAATAGTGTACATATAATTTTGTGCTTGGAAAAAAACCACAAATTTTCTTCATTATGTAACATTGACTTAAAAACTTAAAAAAAGTGGTAAAATACACATATCATAAAACTTACCATCTTAGCCATTTTTAAAGCATACACTCAGTAGTGTTAAGTACATTCACACTGTTGTGCAACCAACTAGAACTCTCTTCATCTTGCAAAACTGAAACTCTATACTCTTTAAATAACTAACCCCCATTACCCCGGCAACCACTATTCTACTGTCTGTAGATTCCAAAAGTATATAGGACATGAATTTAACAATCTTAGGTACCTAATACTGATTTTTAACACCTGGAAATGGTTCTGTTTAGTTGATATATTATATTTTAATGTGTTTTGATTATCAAAGATGAATGTGTGCTTTTTCTATTTCTTCTTGTATGAAATGTTCATGTTGATACAAAGTTTATAAACTTGAAGCATGATATACAGTAACATTTGACAACTCTTCTTCAAACACATTAGTTCTTATCTTGATTATTTTTGCTAGAATATACCTTTTTTTTTTTTTTTTTTTTGAGGTAGGGTCCTGCTCCGTCATCCAGGCTGGAGTACAGTGGCACGATCATAGCTCCTGCAGCCTTAAGCGCCTAGGCTCAAGCTATCCCCCTGCTTCAGCCTCCTGAGTAGCTAGGACAACAGGCATGTGCCACCATGCTGGCTAATTTTTTATTTTTTGCAGAGATGGGGGCTTGCTATTTTGCCCAAGATGGTCTCAAATTCCCAGCCTCAAGCAATCCTCCCACCTCAGCCTCCCAAAGTGCTGGGATTACAAGTGTGAGCCATAGCATCTGGCCCTAGAATACAATTTTTAAAGAAAATCTGTATTTCTGAACAATTTGTATATACTTTGAATATTAATTTTTATAATTGAGGTTTGTTTAAAGCAGAGTACAATTTTGTGTAAAAAAATTAAAATTCCATTGTCAATTAAAAGACACATCAAAATTCAGAAACCAACATGGTAGATTTAAAAAAGTGGGGGGAAAAAAGCTCAAATTTTAAAACTGGGCAAGACTAAACTTCAATGGGTACTAAAACTAAAGAAACACAAGACATAAATTAACTATAAAAATTGAAATAATGGGCCGGACGCAGTGGCTCACGCCTATAATCAATCCAAGCATTTTGGGAGGCTGAGGTGGGTGGATCATGAGGTCAGGAGTCCGAGACCAGCCTGACCAACATGGTGAAACCCTGCCTATACTAAAAATACAAAAATTAGCCGGGCATGGTGGTGTGCGCCTGTAATCCCAGCTACTCAGGATGCTGAGGCAGGAGAATCACTTGAACCTGGGAGGCAGAGGCTGCAGTGAGCTGAGATCACGCCACTGTACTCCAGCCTGGGCGACAGAGCAAGACTCCATCTCAAAAAAAAAAAAAAAATCGAAATAATGATTACTTTTGAGCAGAAATCATGAGAAAGTCATGATTAGATGTATATATGGAAGGGGCTGCTGGGGTTAGCTGTCAAAGGTTTATTTATGTATTATTTATTTATTTCCTAAAGGCAGGATCTCACTCTGTCATCCAGGCTGGAATACAGTGGCACAATCACTGCTCACTGTAACCTCAAACTCCAGGGCTCAAGTGATTCTCCTACCTTGGCCTACCAAGTGACTAAAGCTACAGGCATATGCCACCAAACCCAGCTAATTTTCTTACTTTTTGTAGAGACAGAGTTGCTCAGGCTCAAAGTTTTATTTTTTGACCAAACCGTGGTTGTAAGGATGTTAACCTTACAGTAATTCATTGGGCTATAGATTTATTTATTATTATTATTTTAAAAAATGTATCCTAAGTAAACCAGCAAAGGAAGCTACAGATTTGTTAATGTTGATTTCTGTTTCTGTATTTTACAATAGAAAGGTTAGAAGAAAAAGTTTAATTCCGTTCTTTGAATAGTTTGAAAATATTAAATTTTCCTTTAGTTAAAATCACACAAATGACTGACAATTATAGTTATAAAACCAAGACAAATATTCATAGAAAAATGGAAAGTAGTATTACTCGTTTTAATAACGTTCTAAAAATATGCAATCTATGTTAACATAAGCTGATTTTTACAAATAATTTGAAAAATAAGAAAAAAAGAGGTGAGATTTTGAGTAAATGAATTAAGAGAAAATATACCTTATTATAGTAAATGATTTTTATGAAGACCAATGAATGAGGAATTGATGTACAACTTTAAAATTAAAATAAATTTCTTTACAGCAATTACATTTAATAAATACAAAGTCAGAGAGTACAACTTTTTAAAAATGAAAGACAAAATTAAACTATTAAAAAGCATTATGCACAAACATCACAAACACAGCCTGAGAGTTTGGGGGAAAGTACTAACCAGTTACTGCCAGCAGCTGTGAAACTCTCACCTCCATTTCCTCCCGATGAGACCTGTCTCTATCTTCAAATTCGCGTGTCCTTCTCCGAGCCTCTTCAAAGGCCTGTTGTGCTAATGCATCCTCCTGCTGTCAGAATACATGAAATACCTATTTTAATTTTGATTTATAAAAAAAATACAAGATTTGGGCTTTTTTTTTTTTTTTTCCTGAAACAGTGGCCGGGCGCAGTGGCTCACGCCTGTAATCTCAGCACTTTGGGAGGCCGAGGCGGGCAGATCACTTAAGGTCAGGAGTTCGAGACCAGCCTGACCAACATGGTGAAACCGCATCTCTACTAAAAATACAGAAATTAGCTGGATGTTGTGGTGCATGTTTGTAATCCCAGCTACTTGGGAGGCTGAGGCAGAATAGCTTAAAACCCAGGAGGTGAAGGTTGCAGTGAGCCGAGATTGCGCCATTGCACTCCAGCCTGTCTCAAAAAAAAAGGAAAAGAAAAAAAAAGAAAAAAAAAACAGCATCCCGCTCTGTTACTCAGGCTGGAGTACAAGTGCAGTGGTGGAATCATAGCTCACCGCAACCTGAAAATCATAGGCTTAACCCCATTACAGCAATTCTCCTGCCTCAGCCTCCCAAGCAGCTGGGACTACAGGCACGCACCACTGCGCCTGGTTAATTTTTTTTTTTAGTTTTTGTAGAGACTGGGTCTTGCTATGTTGACCAGGCTGGTCTCAAACTCCTGGCCTCAAGAGATCCTCCCGTCTCGGCCTCCCAAAGTGCTGGGATTACAGGTGCAAGCCACCTTGTCCAGCCTTTTTTATTCCGACGGAAACAAACAGCAGAGTATTTCTGAAACATCAACACCATTAAAAAAAAAAGTCAGATTTTCTTAATCCAGTCTATCATTGTTGGACATTTGGGTTGGTTCCAAGTCTTTGCTATTGTGAACAGTGCCGCAATAAACATACGTGTGCATGTGTCTTTATAGCAGCATGATTTATACTATGCAGCCATAAAAAAGGATGAGTTCATGTCCTTTGTAGGGACATGGATGAAACTGGAAATCATCATTCTCAGTAAACTATCGCCAAGAACAAAAAACCAAACACCGCATATTCTCACTCATAGGTGGGAATTGAACAATGAGAACACATGGACACAGGAAGGGGAACATCACACTCTGGGGACTGTTGTGGGGTGGGGGGAGGGGGGAGGGATAGCATTGGGAGATATACCTAATGCTAGATGACAAGTTAGTGGCTGCAGCGCACCAGCATGTCACATGTATACATATGTAACTAATCTGCACATTGTGCACACGTACCCTAAAACTTAAAGTATATATAAAAAAAAAAGTCAGAGGTACTTTTAAAAGAAAAATTCAGTATTTCATATTTTATGCCACACCTTGGAAACATAAGTCATGTTAATCATATTCTAACAATTGAAAATGCTCTTCTGTTTTCTTTACCTACTTAATCCTACTCATCAAAATAAAATCCTGATGAATACAATATTTAAGGCTAACAAATGTGGTAAATACTTCTATCATTTGGGGAAAAGAAATGCTCTATGAACTAAAGCCAGAAATATAAATGAAGATGAACAGCACTGACTACACAAATGTTGGAAACTTCTGGACAACAAAAAGCAAATAAAATCTCAAGGGAAATTATTAAGGAAAATATATTTATTAACATATAACAAATCTGTCTTTTCCCAGTTAGTGGCTAAAGATCTGCATCTGAAGGAAACCCAGATACCTCAGGACTCATTGCGTCTAAAAAGGTAACCAACTTAAACCTTCTCCTCTACTCTTTTTTGGTCTCTGTTGGTGGCACCATTTTTTTTTCTGCGAGAAACCTGAGCCATCATCTTTGACTCTTCACTCTCTCGTTGTCTCCATAATCAATCAACCACTGAGTCCTACCCACTTGATGTCCTATATATTTTTGGAATCTTCAGTCTCCTCTTCATTCCTATAAAAAGTTTCCTAGTTCAGACCCCTAAAATCTCACTTAGACCATTGCAAAAGTCTCCTCAACAGTCTCTCCTTGCTTCCATTTGGTTACTCCTCAACCCAATCTACCACACAGCCATCGGAGTATGCCTTTAAAGCACAATCTGACTACAATGCCCCCAACTTAAAAAAACTCCCTCACTGTGTACAGCCCAGGATGCTTGGCCTTTGCCGTCACACACTTCTGAATACTAGAATTTATTATTATTATTATTTTTGAGACGGAGTCTCACTCTGTTGCCCAGGCTGGAGTACAGCAGTGTGATCTCTGCTCACTGCAACCTCCCAGGTTCAAGCAATTATCTTGCTTCAGCCTCCCGAGTAGCTGGGACTACAGGTGTGCATCACCATGCCCGGCTGGTCTTGAACTCCTGACCTCAAGTGATTTGCCTGACTTGGCCTCCCAAAATCCTGGGCTTATAGGCGTGAGCCACTGTGTCCGGCCAGAATACCAGGATTTTTTATGGTACACTTGAAGAAACGAAAAGATCCAAAACAATACCAGAAAAGTCATCAATACTACTCACTTTCCTAGATTCACTGCAGCAAGGGGTGGCCACGTAACACAATTGTAGCCAATGAGACAGAAACACAAGTCACCTAATGGGGCTTCCAAGAAAGTTTGAGACATTTCACCATTCCACCTTCTTAGGAACTGATGCAGTGCTCAGAGATGCAGCAGCCATCTTGCAAACATAATAATGAGGACACAGTCACACAATGAGCATGGTACAGCAGCAAGATTAAAAGACCTCATATCACGTTGGGGTCAAAAAAAAAAAAAAAAAAAAAAAAGACCCAGGGCCTCTGATAACATAATTAAGTGCTATACCAGGCCTGGACTGTGTACTGCTGGATATCTTGTTCTGTGTGATAAATCCTTTATTTGTCACTGTCAGTGGGGTTTTCTAATACTCAAAATTTTCAGTGACAATGTCTATAACGTAAACAGAATGGAAAGATGTAATCAAATTCCCATTCTTGTGATGCACTTACTAGCTTTATAACCCAGGGCAATGTTATTTCATTTCTCTAAGCCTCAGTAAATTTACATGTAAGAAAGGCATAGTAATACTTTATAACAAGATTGTTGTAAAGATTAAATAACACATAAAAAGTGCTTAAGCATACTGACAGCATTCAATAAATGCTATTATTCAACAAGCACTTATGGATACATAAAATTCAAACATTTGACTGAACATCATAACATGGACCTACTATATTCTCAGGACATAATATAAGCCAGAGGTAGCCACAAAATAATGCTGTTTCCAATTTCCCACGGCTTTCTATGCACTTAGGTATCAACTGGGACACATCTGCCGATGACAGGAAAAAACTGTGGGCCTGGTGCGGTGGCTCACACCTATAAGCTCAAGCACTTTGGGAGGCCAAGGCCAGTGGATCACCTGAGTTTGGGAGTTGAAGAGACCAGCCCTGGCCAACATGGTGAAACCCCGTCTCTACTAAAAAACCAAATATAAAAAATTAGCCAGGCATGGTGGCAGGCCCCTGTAATCCCAGCTACTCGGGAGGCTGAGGCAGAAGAATCACTTGAACCCCTGAAGGCAGAGGTTGCGGTGAGCCAAGATCACACCATTGCACTCCAGCCTGGGCAACAAGAGCGAAACTCCATTTCAAAACAAGAATAAAAAGTATCATTATTAATATTTGCAGCAAAATAAGCCAGGAGATATTTGGTAGCCTTCACTTTCTTGTTCCATCTTCTGTTTTGATCTTTTCTTTACTCTCTTTTTTAGAGAAGGGGTCTCGCTCTCAAGCCCAGGCTGGAGTGCAGTGGTGTGATTACAGCTCACTGCAGCCTCAACCTCCCAAGCTCAAATGATCCTCCTGCTTCAGGCTCCCAAGTAGCAGGGACTACAGGTGTGTGCCACCAGAGCTAATTTTTAAATTTTTTATAGAGAGATGAAGTCTCGCTCTGTTGCCCAGACTGGTCTTGAACTCCCAATATCAAGTGATCCTCCTGCCTCAACCTCCCAAAGTGCTGGGATCACAGGCATGAGCCACCATGCCCAGCTTGTCTTGGTATTTTCTAATGACATGTGAGACGTATGTGCAGTGAACAGAGTTCACACTTTAACAAATGGTAAAATGGAAAGACAATCAGCAATTACCAGTATTATCCTGATCCTTTCCTGCTGCAATCTAACACCTCCCTTTCAAGGACAGCATAAAGGGCACCTGCTAATAAAAACCACGTGCTTACCCACGAAGTAGGCTCAAATGGCTAGGAACAACCAACTCCATTCAGGTTCGGGTAGGATAAGGTTTTCAATTCTCCCGTCCCCACCAGCCACTTGTTATACTACTAGTCTGTTACTCCAAAGTCTATACCACAACCTGCACAACGTAGCCAGGTGGGGTCATCATAAAACATGGCTGGGTGTAAATTAAATCCATGTGGAAAATAAAGGCTTAGCAGTTCTGTCATAGAGCATACACAGGATATTCGACCACTCTTGTTGTAGTAATTCTCTCTTCACTGTATTTAAATTGTGTCTTTATTTATTGTCTAAATCTACAACTATATATATTTTACAGTTCGGTAACACTTACCTTTCTGCATCAGAGTTTAAAAACTGGAAGTTCATGCTTAATTAAAAAATTAAGAATCAATTTTTTTTCCAAGAAAGTTGATGATGAACATCTAATTTGCACAAAATATCGACATTTACTATTCTCTGTGGGGACCAGAATGGTATCACTGATCACATGAAAACCAAAATAAATAAATCTGCTGAAGAAGCATCAGTATTTACATAAAAGACAATCAGTATGTGCAGCTGCAAATGGTACATTTAACACATCAATCTGTAGCACGTAACTTTTCACTTAAATGACTCTTCCAAATTAATTTCACCCACGTTTTTGTGCATATGTAAAAAGTAAAGCTGTTTATACGTTGCTTCATGAACAGAAAAACCTTGCAAACAAAAAGACACTAATTTTACAGCAGTGTCATCAAGTACTTCAAATAGAAAATTCATCAATTCCAATAATGGTTCAATTTTTCTAATCCAATCATGGAATCAAATAAAACTTTGCAAGGTCATTATACTGAAGGTGAAATATTGTTTTGTGATTGCCAAAACAAAGTCATTTAAAAAGTACAACAATGAAGATAAAATTATTGGCTTATATTGGTAATACAAATGTTGGTGGAACACGTATTGTATAAGAAAATAACATTCTCATTGAATTAGAAATCTACTAGGAACTAGTAGTGGTACACATATAATTTATAACTGCATCCAAAGAAATGAAACATTCTATCCTTTAGAAGTTATAGTTTATATAACTTACAAATATCTTTATATATCCATAGTTAAAGTAACTGAACTGCAGAATTTTGACAAAGCTGACGATGAATTAAAAAAAATAATCTCATGACAGTACACACTAGATTTTTAGAAAACTTGAGTCTCAAGAACTATGCTAAAACCAACCTAGTTCCTACAATAACAATGACCTTCTTTTGGTAAATGAGTCTTTGTAGTAAAGTTTTGTTTAAAATTAGTTGGAAATCTCTGATTATTCAATGGTAAAGTGCCAAAATCTTCATATTTTTCAAGCTTTTAGACAATTATATTAAAAAACCAAGTGTGGCAGATCACCTGAGGTCAGGAGTTTGAGACCAGTCTGGCCAACATGGTGAAACCCTGTCTCTACTAAAAATACAAAAATTAGCTGGGCGTGGTAGAGGGTGCCTATAATCCCAGCTATTCGGGAGGCTGAGGCAGGAGAATGGTTTGAACCCAGGAGCCGGAGGTTGCAGTGAGCTGAGATCGTGCCACTGTACTCCAGCCTGGGAAACAGAAAAAGACTCCATCTCAAAAACAAACAAACAAACAACAACCAAGTGTGTAAAGAACACATTCAAACTTAAACTAAAAGATGAAAATACAATTTAAATTTGAACCTTTATAACTGTACTCAGAAATATCTTCATTTATAGAAAAACCTTTGAAATATTTTATCGCAGTATTTTACACATATAAAAAAAGTACACGTATCTTAAGGCTATGCTGTCCAATATGACAGTCACATGCCACAGGTGACTACTGCAAACTTGAAATATGAATAGTCTACTGGGTACAGTGGCACACACCTGTAGTACCAGGCTGAGGTGGGATGATCACTTGAGCCCAGGAGTTTGTGGTATAGCGAGACCTTGTCTCAAAAAAGAAAAAAAAATTAATATGAGTTGAGAAGCAATGTAACTAGACTATATACCCTGAATTTCAAATACTCATTACCAAAATAATATATCTCAATAAATTTTTATATCGGTTATATGTTCAAATAATACTTTTGGGTATACTGGGTTAAATAAAATGTAAAAAAATCACACCTGTTTCTTTTTCTAACTTTTAAAATGGGCATCTAGAAAATTTTATTTTTTCTAGAAAAATTTAAATTACAGCATATGGCTTATATATTAATTCTACAGGACCGCACTGTCCTAAACTCAGCTTGATAAATTTTCACAAATTGAACTCGCCCATATAACTAGAGCCATATGAAGAAACAAAACAGTATCAGCATCCTGGAAGCCTCCTGCTCCATTCCAGTAATTAGCCCCCTCCACCCAAGAGGGTACCATAACCCTTACTTCTAAAGCATGTGTTAATGATGAATAATAGACTTTGGGCATTTCAGTTTCTGTGCTGCTCTACCCTGTTTCCCTCCTGTTCCTAGAGGTGACCACTATCCATAATTTTGTGAATACTACTTACTGCTTTCCTATTATTTATTACCAAGAGGCATTTTGCTTAATTTTGCCTCTTTTTCACTTTCTATAAAAAGAAATAAATGGGGGGAAAAACATGTATTGGTTTTACCTGATTTTGTACTTTTACATAAATTGATTCATATAACATGTCATGTTCTTTAAATTATTTATTTTTTTGAGGCAGTCTGTTGCCCAGGCTGAAGTGCAATAGAGCAATCATGGCTCACTGCAGCCTTGACCACCTGGGCTCAAGTGATCGACCTACCTCAACCTCCCAAGTAACTAGGACTACAAGTGCATGCCACCATGCCTGGCTAATTTTTTAAATTTTTTTGAGATGAAGTCTAGCTCTGTCACTCAGGCTGGAGTGCAGTGGCGCGATCTCAGCTCACTGCAACCTCTGCCTCCCGGGTCCAAGCGATTCTCCTGCCTCAGCCTCCCGAGCAGCTTGGACTACAGGAACCCCCCACCATACCTAGCTAATTTTTGTATTTTTAGTTGATACGGGGTTTCACCATACTGGCCAAGCTGGTCTCGAACTCCTGACCTTGTGATCTGCCCACCTTGGCCTCCCAAAGTGCTGGGATTACAGGCATGAGCCACTGTACCCAGTTAATTTTTAAAATTTTTTGAAATTTTTAAATTTCAGGCTCTTCAACTCCTGGCCTGAAACAACCCTCCTGCCTTGGCCTCCCAAAGCACTGGGATTACAAGGGTGAGGCACCATAACTGGCCTGTTCTGTACCCTCAATATTTTGGAGGAACTCACACATATTGGTGTTAGTTGTAGCTTTTCATTCTCAGTGTATTTGTGCGACCACGCACTTTATAAATTTCACTGTTAATGGCCATTTGCGCAGTTTACAATTTCTAGCTATTACTAATAATAGTTATAAATGTCCTAGCACATATTTTGTGATGAATATGCATATTCACTCCTGTTGCCATCATGCCTTGGAGTAGAACTGCTAGATCATAGTGTGTGTGTGTGTGTGTATATATATATATATATATGCACATATATGCATGCGCAGCTTGCATATTTACAGCCAGTTTTCCAAATGTTGTGCCAATCTTACATAACCAACACACCAACTGCTGCTCTACATTCTTGTCAATGTTTGGTACTGTCTTCTTCATTTGAACCATTCTGATGACTGTGTGGTAGTACTGTAGTTTTAATAATTATTTTTCTGATGATCCAAGAAAGCTGAATCCTTTTCATTTGCATAGCCTGTTTGTGAACTGCCTGTTAAATGTCTTTCACCAATTTCTTTTAGGTTGTCTGTGTTTCCTTTCAATGAAAATATTTTCTCACTGAAATGTAAGAGTTCTTTATAATACACACACACATACACTCATGTGCACACACACACACACACATACATGTATTTTTTTTTGAGATAGACTCTCGCTCTGTTGCCCAGGCTGGAGTGTAGTGACGTGATCTCGGCTCACTGAAACCTCTGCCTCCCAGGTTCATGGGATTCTCCTGCCTCAGCCTCCTGAGTAGCTGGGATTATAGGTGTGTGCCACCATACCTGGCTAATTTTTGTATTTTTTAGTAGAGATGGGGTTTTGCCATATTGGCCAGGCTGGTCTCCAACTCCTGGCCTCAAGTGATCTGCCCACCTTGGCCACCCAAAGTGTTGGGATTACAAGCATGAGCCACTGCGCCTGGCCTCTACATATTTTATGTAAGTCCTTTGCCAGAAACATTTTCCACCACTGTTCAGGTTGCCTTTACATTCTCTTAATGCTGTCTTTTGATAAACAGTTCTTGGTTTTACCATAATTCGTTATTTATCCATTTACTTACAGTTTAGCATCTTTTGTGTCCTGTTCAAGTTTTTGCCTACTCCAAGGTCACAAAATGATCTTCTCATTTTCCTTTAAAAAGCTTTACTGTTTCGGCCGGGCGCAGTGGCTCATGCCTGTAATCCCAGCACTTTGGGAGGCCGAAGCGGGTGGATCATGAGGTCAAGAGATCGAGACCAGCCTGGCCAACATGGTGAAACCTCGTCTCTACTAAAAATACAAAAATTAGCAGGGTATGATGGCACGTGCCTGTAGTCCCAGCTACTTGGGAGGCTGAGGCAGGAGAATCACTTGAACCCGGGAGGCAGAGGTTACAGTGAGCTGAGATCACGCCACTGCACTCCAGCCTGGTGACAGAGCTAGACTCTGTCTCAAAAAAAAAAAAAAAAAAAAAAGCTTTACTGTTTTACATTTTATAAACTGCTATCCATCTGAAATTGATTTTTGTGAATGGTATAAGGGGCTCTGATATATTTTCCCCTCACAGAAATGTTTTATTGTCCCAGCGCCATTTACTGAAGAGACCTACCCCTTGCCCCCCACCCTTGTCTGCACTGCAGTGTCACCTTTGTCTTTGTTTATTGCTGGTATATAGAAATGTAACTGATGGTGTACTGACCTTGTATTACATCTAATGCCCTGTGAAATTCATGTGTTAGTTTTCTTAATAGTGTGTAAATTATCTTAGATTTTCTAAGTACATGCATCTTCTGCAAATAACAGTTTGGTGTTTTTTGTTTTTTGTTTTTTTTGAGATGGAGTCTCGCTCTGTTGCCCAGGCTTGGAGTGCAGTGGCACCATCTTGGCTCACTGCAAGCTCCGCCTCCTGGGTTCATGCCATTCTCCTGCCTCAGCTTCCCAAGTAACTGGTACTACAGGTGCCCTCCACTATGCCCGGCTAATTTTTGTAGTTTTGGTTGAGACGGGTTTCACCATGTTGGCCAGGCTGGTCTCGAACTCCTTACCTCAGGTGATTTGCCCGCCTCAGCTTTCCAAAGTGCTGGGATTACAGGCATAAGCCACTGCGCCCGGCCTCGTGTTTTTTTGAGATGGAGTCTCACTCTGCTGCCCAGGCTGGAGTGCAATGGCATGATCTCGGCTCACTGCAACCTCCACCTCCTGGGTTTAAGTAATTCTCCTGCCTCAGCCTCCTGAGTAGCTAGAACCACAGGCACGCACCACCATGGCTAATTTTTGAATTTTCAGTAGAGACGGAGTTTCACCATGTTGGCCAGGCTGGTCTCGAACTCCTGACCTCAAGTGATCCACCTGTCTCGGCCTCTCAAGAGTGCAGGGATTACAAGTATGAGCCACTGCATCTGGTCACATGTCTTCTGTTTCTTTTTGGGAAAAGAATCTTGGATGGAATTCCATTTTTAACTGGAAATGATTTGATTCTGAAGTAACTGAACTTGGCAAAATTTTCAGAAGAATCATAAATAGAGACAGAATCATAAATAGAGACAGCTTCGACAGGTATTGTCTTATACCAAACTTGTCAAAGAAGGGCACTCTGGACAAAAGCAGAGACAATACCTGTGAAAATATTTCAGCTGAAATAGTTATACAATTTAATCTTTCAAAAATGGAATTGACTCTCTTCCATTTAGCTCTTAGTTTACCAGATACTTCAGCATTTGTTAGAGAGTATTTTGTCAATTTTTTACGTAGTTTACAGACACTCAATTGAAGATGTCAGCTGTTCCAAATTTACTAATTCTAATATGCAACTCTGAAGCATATTGTGAGCACTTTTATGAAGAAAATAAAAGTAAGGGGCTAGATGCAGTGGCTCATGCCTATAATCCTAGTGCTTTGGGAGGCTGTGGCAGGAGGATCGTTTGAAGCCAGCAATTCAAGACCAGCCTGGCCAACATGGTAAGACCTCATCTCTACAAAAGATAAAAAAAATCAGCCAAGCACGGCAGGAGCTTGAGGCTGTAGTGAGCTGTCATTGTACCACTGCACTCTGGCCTGAGCAACAGAGCAAGACTCTGTCGCTAAAAAAAAAAAAGAAAAAAGAGGCCGGGCATGGTGGCTCACGCCTGTAATCCCAGCACTTTGGGAGGCTGAGGCGGGCAGATCACCTGAGGTCAGGAGTTGAAGACCAGCCTGACCAACATGGAGAAACCCCGTCTCCACTAAAAATACAAAATTAGCTGGGCATGGTGGCACAGGCCTGTAACCCCAGCTACTCAGGAGGCTGAGGCAGGAGAATCGCTTGAACCCAGGAGGCGGAGGTTGAGGTGAGCCCAGATTGTGCCATTGCACTCCAGCCGGGGTGACAGAGCAAGACTCTGTCTGAAAAAAAAAAAAGAAAAAGAAAAACAAGACCATATTGAAAAATCTATATATTCTTCAGAAAAATATTAGATACAGATATAAATAAGGGACTAATAAAGTGCATGAATAAATATCAAGACTAAGTATTCTGCTTATTAATCTTAATGTTCAGAAGATTAGCATAAAGATATCTTTTATTTTGCTGTAATGTGCACGTTATTTTATTTAAAAACGTATTTTTAAAAATGTTTTTTGAATGAAACAATTTTTCTAGGGCTAGCAATATAATAAAATCAATTTGTGGGTCAAAATGTTATATAATTTCAGTTAAACATGACCTTATACTTTTAGGAATAATACAGTGACAATAAGTAATACGGTCACTCTCATCCTATATCAAATTATATTACATTATGAATGATATAACATTAACCATGAACTTTAACTTTTCAAAAAACTGTTTTTTGGTTAATTCAGAAGAGTTATTTCTGCCTGTGTGATCAGCAGAGAGAAACAAAGCTGTGTTGGGCCATGGAAGTGAGGCTGCCACCAGGCTCACTCGCTAGAGATGGGGCCTATTCCAGCCCAGTGAAAGAGGGCTGAAATCCATGCTTTGTGATTTTACACACTACTTCACAAGACAGACATCTGGAGAAGAGTGGAAACCCTAAGTATAAAATGCTAAAGTACAAGCAGTAACAAACAAGAGTTTTCGTTTAGGAACTGTACTGCACACTAGACACTGTGCTAGGCACAGCCCTTTACATATGCTATCCCATTCAACTGCCCACAATCTTGTGGGCAGCATTATCCCATCTTAGGAAGGAGAAATCTGAGGCCTGGAGAGATTTAATAACTTGCCAGCATCACACAGCTAGTGTTTTAGTCATCTGAGGATGCCATACTAAAATACCATAAATGGAGTGGCTTAAACAACAGAAATTTATTTTCTCACATTTCTGGAGACTAGCAATCCCAGATCAATGTGCCAGTCAATTTGGTTCCCCGTGAGGAACCTCTTTCTGGCATGCAGACATCCATCTTCTCACTGTGTCCTCATACGGCAGAGAGAGAGACAGAGAGCTCTCTCCTGTCTCTTCTCATAAGGACACTAACCCTACTGGATCAGAGCCCCACTCTTATGCCTTTATCTAACCTTAATTACCTCCATAAATGCCCTATCTTCAAGTACAGTAACAACGGGAGTAGGGCTTCAACATATCAATTTGGGGATGGGGTAAACAAACATTCAGTTCATAAGAGCCGGTAAGTAGCGGGGCCAGGATTCACATTATACGACTATGAACTCCTGCCCCTAGCATCTACATTTCATTGCCTCTTTACTTATATTATCTTGCAGATGGGGACAAGGGGAGCTACAGGGAAGTACTGATTGCTGCCTAAATAGTTGGAGTCACCTGCTCTGAATTTTTTTTACTATACACTGTATAACTCCTATTATCGTTAAGAGTTATGTAACTCCATTGTGATAGTAGTAAACTATCACAACAGATGGCACTTAATTTGTAGTGATATAGTTCAATTTGGGGACTATGGAAATAAGGCTTGGAAAACTCCAAGTATAAAAAATGTTAAAAATGTTAACCTATTATCTTAATAAAATACTTTAGTTTTTGTTGTTTGTTTTTGAGACAGGGTCTTGTCTTGCTCTGTCACCCAGGCTGGAGTGCAGTGGTGTGATCTCGGCTCATTGCAATCTCAGCCTCCTGGGTTCAAGCAATCATCCCACCTCAGCTTCCTGAGTAGCTGGGACTACAGGTGCACACCACCACAGCTGGCTAATTTTTTTTTTTTTTTGGTAGAGACAGGGTTTTGCCACATTGCCCAGGTTGGTCTCAAACTCCTGGGACCAAGCAATACTCCCATCTCTGCCTTTCCAAGTGCTGGAATTACAAGCGTGAGCCACTGCACCCTGTCAAAATACTTTAGTTTTTTAAAAGTCAATCCAATCTGAATTTTCCTTATATAAATAAAGTCTGCTTTATCACTTCTTAACAGAAAATAGACTTCTAGATTGCTGGTTGTTTATTATTTTTCTGAAAGAATTGGAAATTCATTAGCATTGTGGAAATCAGGGTAGTGCATGGATTCTTTCTTTATTTTTATGTTTAGAGATGAAGGTCTCATTATGTTGCCTAGGCTGGGCTGGAACTCCTGGGATCAAGGGATCCTCCTGCTTCAGCCTCCCAAGTAGCTAGGACTACAGGCATGTGCCACTGGGATGGCCTGGGCCAGACCAAGGATTCTTTCTTAAGACTTTTAACTTTGAATCCTAAGCTTTTCACTAGAAAGTTTTAATTTTTTGATCCCCTTTAAAGAAAATTCTTACATTTCCATATATAAAGAACTATATGGGAAGATACAACAAAGAAACAACAAAGAGTTTCTTTATGTTCCTGTTATTATTTTAACTTTATTAAGAAGGTTAATATCAAGCAAACAATTAAAAGACATTAATACCTGCTAATAATCAGGTACTTTTACATTTTCTTTGTTTTTAAAGAGACAGGGACTCACTCTGTCACTTAGGCTTGAGTGCAGTGGTGCGATCACAGCTCACTGCAGCCTCAAACTCCTGGGCTCAAGTGATCCTCCCACTTCGGTCTCCCAAAGTGCTGGGATTACAGGTGTGAGCCACTGCACCCAATCTGCTTTTACATTTTCTTTTGGTGCTTTTAATATGTCATCCCACAACTTTCTAGCCTCTATGATTTCAAGAGAAGTCAGCTGTTAATCTTACCGTGGTTCCTTCGCGTGTGAGGAATCCTTTCTTGCTGCTTTCATGATTCCTTGTCTCTCAACAGTTTATAATGTGACTAGGTATGGATTTCTTTGTGTTTATCCTACTTAGTGTCCACTGAGCTTCTTGGACAATGTGGATTAATATTTTTCATCAAACGTGAGAGTTTTTGGCTACTACTTCTTAAAATGTATCTTCAACCTCTTTCTTTCCTTTCCTGAAACTTTCATCACATTTATGTTAATATGTGTGCTGGTGTCCCACAGGTCCCCAAGACTCTGTTAATTTTTCTTGTTCATATGTCAGCTCTTATCTACCATTTAGTCTGTGAACTTTTTGTTACTACTGTACTTTCCAACTCCAGAATTTCTTTTTTTTTTTTGAGATGAAGTCTTGCTCTGTCGCCCAGGCTGGAGTGCAGTGATGCGATCTTGGCTTGCTGCAACCTCTGCCTCCTGGGTCCAAGCTATTCTCCTAACTCAGCCTCCTGAGAAGTTGGGATGGCAGGCATATGCCACAACACTCGGCGTTTTTTTTGAGACGGAGTTTCGCTCTTGTTGCCCAGGCTGGAGTGCAATGGTGCAATCTCGGCTCACTGCAATCTCCACCTCCCGGGTTCAAGTGATTCTTGAGCCTCAGCCTCCTGAATAGGTGGGATTACAGGCATGTGCCACCATGCCTGGCTGATTTTGTATTTTTAGTAGAGATGGGGTTTCACCATGTTAGCCAGGCTGGTCTTGAATTCCTGACCTCAGGTGATCTGCCCGCCTTGGCCTCTCAAAATGCTGGGATTATAGGCGTGAGCCAACCACGGCCAGCCTCAACTCCAGAATTTCTATTTGATTATTTTAATAATTTAGATCCCTTTATTAATATACTCTACTTGATTAGTCACTGCCATCATAATTTCCTTTAACATTAAAAGGAAAGAATTTTCCTTTAGTTCTTTCAGTATATTTATAAAAACTACTTTGAAGTCTTTCTCACTAAGAACCAACACTTGGGCCCCCTCAAAGACAGTTTATATTGCTTGCTTTTTCACCTTTGTATAAGTTGCATTTTCATAGTTGCATGTCTCATAACTTTTTGCTGAAAACTAGACAGTTTAGATAATATACTGTAGCAACTCTGACTTCTGATCCTTGCTTTCAGCTTGTTGTTGATGTTTGTTTGTTTAGTGACTCGCCTGGACTAATTCTGAGGAGTCTGTTTTCCTCAGCAGCGCACAGCCTCTGATGTCACTGCTCAGTTTTTCTTTTTTTTTCTTTTTAGAGAAAGGATCTCACTCTGTTGCCCAGGCTGCAGTGCACTGGCATGATCATAGTTCACTGCAGCCTTGAGCTCCTGGACTCAAGCAATCCTTCCACCTCAGCCTCCTAAGTAGCTAGGACTAACAGACACATGCCACCACACCTGGTTAATTTTTAAAATTATTTGTGGAGATGGGGTCTCACCATGTTGCCCAGGCTGGTCTTTAACTCTTGGGCTCATGTGATCCTGCCATCTTGGCCTCCCCAAATGCTGGGATTATAAGCATGAGCCACTGCGCACAGCTGTCTTTTTAAGTCTTGCTTTCTGGGGGGTTGTTCCTGGATCAGCATAGTTCAGCCGTCAGCCAATGACTGGTCAGAGTTTTTACCCAAACATCTTGAGTCAGCAGACTTCCATCTTTTGCCACTGGACTTGTGTGTAGCTTAGGGAAATGCTTTCAAAGTTCAGGGAGTTTGCCAGTCTACCTTGTGTTCATCCAGGGAAAAGTAGCATAAAAGGGCCTTCTGTGTTCTCTTCAAGAGAGCAGGTGTAGCCTTGTACATGCACACAGCTTTCTGGATGACATGAGTGTAATCTTAGTAGGGTCTACTTTACCTATCACTTTCCCTGAATCTCCCTGATAAATTTCTGGCTGGTCCGCCATTTTGTTGCTTTCTGCAACACTAGCTTTGCCAGACTGTTAGCAAATGAGACCTCTATCATTTTAAACAATATGCCTGGGCATGGATTTTTTTTTCCCCAAGCCCTGCTTTTAATAAAGTCAGCTCTCTTTGACAGGACAACAGATCTACCAGTGCTCATGGCTTACCCTGCCCGCCCAGGGAAGAACCTGAGGGACCACAGAGCTGGGGAATAGGAGCAGCTCCTGACTAAAATGACACAGACTGTCACTGATCTTACTGAGATTCAATAGCTTCCATGAGGCCTTAAATGGGTGTTGTTTGTTGTTGTTGTTGTTTTTGAGACAGAGTTTTGTTCTGTTGCCCAGCCTGGAGTGCAGTAGCGCGATCTCGGCTCACCGCAATCTCTGCCTCCTGGGTTCGAGCGATTCTCATGCCTCAACTTCCCAAGTAGCTGGGATTACAGGTGTGCGCCACCATGCCTGGCTAATTTTTATATTTTTAGTAGAGATGGGGTTTCATCATGATGGCCAGGCTGGTCTCGAAATCCTGACCTCAAGTCTCAGGTGATCCATCTGCCTCAGCCTCCCAAAGTGCTGGGATTACAGGTGTGAGCCACCACGTCCAGCTTTTTTTTTTTTTTTAAAAACAATTTTTGTCAAGTTTTATCATTGCTTTCTTGGGAGAGGACTTGTTGAGCTCCTCACTCAAGCATTCCAAAAGCACGGCTCCTACATTTTATTTTGAACTGTTTTTTCTTTTTTCCCTATTCATAGTGTTCTAAATATCAAGAATAAATATTTTAAAGAGCTACTTACTGGACTCTGAAGCACCCACTGAGCAGATACGAATAACCCATGAAATTTAGAACTGCTGAAGAAAAAACTTTCCCAAAATCAGGATCAGAATTTGAGTCTCAACATTTTCAGGATTCCTCAATATTGCTTCAACACAATACTTTCTACACTTACTCTTAAAAATTGGGTAAAATAGGTCCCCAGGCACAGGCAAGATTAGGGACTAAAGGGACCATGCTCAATAAAGCCTGATGTCACCCTACCTGGGCTCGCTCCTCATCAAACTCCAGACAGCCCATACCATCCAGTCTTTGGAGATCAATCCAGCCTTTCCAGATAACACAGACTCCATTCAGAATCATGGGAGCCTTCAAATATACCTAAGACACAGAAAAGGATGAAAATAATTGAAAACCATCAGACACATGAAAATAAAAAGATTAAACTTACTTATATAAACTCTGTAGAAAAGATGAATAAAATTATGATTGACTGATTGATTGAGATGGAGTTTCGCTGTGCTCCCCAGGCTGGAATGCAGTGGCACAATCTCAGCTCACTGCAACCTCTGCCTCCCGGGTTCAAGCAATTCTCCCACCTCGGACTCCCCAGTAGCTGGGATTACAGGCGCTCACCATCATGCCTGGCTAATTTTTTTTTTTTTTTTTTTTGTATTTTTAGTAGAGATGGGGTTTCACCATGTTGCCCAGGCTGGTGCTGAACTTCTGAGCTCAGGCAATCTGCCAGCCTTTGCCTCCAAAAGTGCTAGGATTACAGGCGTGTGCTACCATGCCCGGCCAGACACTTTGATTTTTGAATGTTGGGTAGAAAGATGGAAAACAATTGGAAGCCACCACCCTCTGAAGAGAGCATGCACTGCTTCCCTCAACGTGGGTTCCTGGAGCCATGCAGGATCAGGCTGTTGATACTCCCCTCAGTTTTATAAGCTATCTCACAGATTCCTGATAATTAATCTTTTTTTCTTTTTATTTTTTTGTCTTGTTAGCCAGAGTTGATTTCTACTGCTTTTAACCAAAGAACTTTAACTGGTATAATATTTACTATTATATCACATTAAGTAGTATGTGGTTATCTTTAGGTGTCCATAAATAATTCGGAACAAAACACTGCTATCCTTTATATGGGACTTATGAAATTTAATTCAAGCTATTTCACAGTCTTTTATTTATTTATTTTTTACTTTTCCCAGTAGGCAACAGTAAGGTGAATCAGTCTTTTAAATATAGTAGAAAAGTTTTAAGGTCACAGGGTTTGACTACATGTATCAATTATTTATCTAGAAACTGGTAAGTTAACCCAAAATCTACTTATTTCAACTCCCTGTTGAAATTCTTAAATACTATAACAAAATCAACTAAGACAAAAAGGCTAGGCACCAGTGGCTAATGCCTGTTATCCCAGTACTTTAGGAGGCCAAGGTGTGAGGATCATTTGAGGCCAGGAGTTCAAGACCTGCCTGGGCAACACAGAGAGACCTCACCTCTAAAAAGTAAAAAAATAAAAATAAAAAAATGAATAAACTTAACCAAGCATTTTGAATTCTTAATAAATGGAAATGTGTTTATTCCTTACACATAATACCTTTAGATGAGAAAATTAGCCAGGCTTCGTACTGTATCACATCCAACAAGTATATCTACTTACACATTAGAGAAGTATCGAAAATAAGTATCCTAGGATATGGTAACATCTCAAGTCACTGACAAATTAAATATGTTCACGTATTACTTTATGCACTGCGGTTTAAAAAAGTACCAATAAATTTTAAAAAGATCTTCAAGATTCCTGAAACCAAAAGTATCTCTCATCTGGTGAACCTTCAGCTTTATGAGAAAACTCCTACATCCTGGCTAGGCGCGGTGGCTGATGCCTGTAATCCCGGCACTTTGGGAGGCCAAGTTGGGCGGATCACTTGAAGTCAGGAGTTTCAGACCAGCCTGGCCAACATGGCAAAACCCCATCTCTACTGAACATAACAAAAATTAGCCAGGCATGGTAGCGCACAGCTATAATCCCAGCAACTCAGGAGGCTGAGGCAAGAGAATCACTTGAACTCGGGAGGCAGAGATTGCAGTGAGCCGAGATAGTGCCACTGCACTCCAGCCTGGGTGACAGAGTGAGACTTGTCTCAAACAAAAAAAAAGAGAGAAAAAAAAAAGAAAACTTCTGTTTTACGCTTTTATTAACTTTTCTTCTGAAACAACAACAACAACAATAAAAAACAACAACAAAAAACAAAAACCCATTTCTGCACCATTCTTTTTCAAGTAAATAAATAACTCTAGAATAAAAATTGCTTTAGGTATACATCATACCCAAATTTAGATCATTTTTGATCACCAAATTAATTCTCATATTGGCTCAAAATACAACTGTTTCCAAGAGTAACTATCCACCCATAAAGGACGGTGTTAATTCTATCATCCTGAGGTGAATATTTTATTGTGATAGAGATAAACAATATAAGAGAAATTTATTACAGTTTCTACAATCTTCCCACTCCTAATACCACACTAACCTAATAGTTACTTTTAAAAACATAATTTTAGGGCCGGGCACGGTGGCTCACGCTTGTAATCCCAGCACTTTGGGAGGCTGAGGCGGGTGGATCACAAGATCAGAAGTTCGAGACCAGCCTGGACAACAAAGTGAAACCCCGTCTCTACTAAAAATACAAAAATTAGCTGGGCGTGGTGGCGGGTGCCTGTAATCCCAGGTACTTGGGAGGCTGAGACAGGAGAATCGCTTGAACCCAGGAGACAGAGGTTGCAGTAAACTGAGATCGTGCCACTGCACTCCAGCCTGGGTGACAAAGCTAGACTCTGTCTCAAAAACAAATAAACAAACAAAACACATAATTTTAGGTCTTCTCTACCTTGTTTAACATGAGTTTCTGAATAAACCAGCATAGGTTAATATTTACTGCCTTGAACAAGATATTTTTAATGCAGAGGAAGTGGGAATTCTTCAGTGAGTTTTCAAACCTGCAGATTATCAAATATATATTTATTAACGAGGCTTTTCATTTACCTGCACCAAATGTATTTCCTTTGGGAAATCCAGTGCTTTGTGAGCTAAAATCTGGCATTATTTATTACCTGTTTAATTATATAAAAATCTGTAAAACAGTTTCTCATTTTGAGGAAAAAGCTGGAAGCATCTTTTTTTTAAAACTCATTTCAGTAGTCTCTTCAGACTCTTGGATTGTTTTTGTTTTTAGAGATGTTTAATAACAATAACTGACTGCCAATAATTATAAACATGATAAAAAAATTACCTCTGAGATACCTTTAAAATAGTACTTATAGAATTTATACCCTCTGGCTGGCCGCAGCTGCTCATGCCTGTAATCCTAGCCCTTTAGGAGGCTGAGGCAGGAGGTCATGAGTTCAAGATCAGCTGGGCCAACATGATGAAACCCTGTCTCTACAAGAAATAACAAAAATTAACTGGGCGTGGGTGTGTGTGCCTGTAGTCTCAGCTACTCAGGAGGCTGATGCAGGATAATCGCTTGAACCTGGGAGGCAGAGGTTGCAGTGAGCTGAGGTCGCACCACTGCACTCTAGCCTGGTAGACTGAGCAAGACTCTGTCTCAAAAAAATAAAAAATAAATAAAAATTTATGCTTTCCTGGTACATATTTGTGTCATTCCCCTTCACTACTGAACCCAATCATTTCTGCTAAGGGCTGCAATAAACCACAATGAACCAATTTCTACTTATATTGGAAAATAACCAAAATACAAAAGGTTCCATTTCTCCTCCTATTTGGACCAAGGGAAATAGTCTTCAGTTACAACTGAAACCGTTTAACCACACATTTCCTTCTGTTCTGATAAGTGCTCATTCCCTTCCACACTGTGCATTTAAAACTCCACCAATGTGCATCAAATCAAACAAGTGACTATGCCGACCTCTGCTCAACCCCTCACAAAACCTAAAAACAAAACCCCTTATTTCATCTCAGTGAATCTTGATTTACCATCTCTCATGAAGATTTCCATCCAGAAATCTTCATTAATCTTAAACCCTGTTAGAAGGCTAACAGGTGGACGGAGTAGCATGCACTGGGGATTGTCATTTCACCTATTAGCACACCTCATTATAAATTTTAATCATGGAGACATCTTTTCTAATAGCAAAGTCAACTTTACACCACTTGAACTGGATTTTATATTAGTCATAAATGATTTATATTCTTTAGAATTGAAGATTCCACAATCTCTTGGCTTATTCTTTTTAAAAAAATTATTATTATTTTTGAGACAGAGTCTCACTCTGTCTCCCAGGTTGAAGTGCAATGGCATGATCTTGGCTCACTGCAACCTCTGCCTCCTGGGTTCAAGTGATTCTCCCTGCCTCAGCCTCCCGAGTGGCTGGGATTACTGGTGCATGCCACCACGTCCTGCTAACTTTTCTATTTTTAGTAGAGACGGGGTTTCACCATGTTGGCTGGGCTGCTCTCGAACTCCTGACCTCAGGTGATCCGCCCGCCTTGGCCTCCCAGAGTGCTCAGGTTACAGGGATGAGCCACCGCGCCGGCCAGCTTATTCATATTAATGTCCATAGTCAAAAATATTTTCCTGGCTGGGCGCGGTGGCTCACACCTGTAATCCCAGCACTTTGGGAGGCCAAGGCAGGGCAGATCACCTGAGGTCAGGAGTTCGAAACCAGCCCGGCCAACATGGCAAAACCCTGTCTCTACTAAAAATACAAAAATTAGCCAGGCGTGGTGGTGGGCTCTTGTAATCCCAGCTACTCGGGAGGCTGAGGCAGGAGAATCACTTGAACCCGGGAGACGGAGTTTGCAGTGAGCCGAGATCGTGCCATTGCACTCCAGTCTAGGCAACAACAGCAAAACTCTGTCTCAAAAAAAAAAAAAAAATTCCTTATAAAATTACTAAATTTTTAAAAAGCCCATTTATTATTTATTTATAAATGTTCTTTCATGACAAAGAAAACCAATGATCTGTTTTGGGAAATTTCTAAATGGTTTCAGAAAATGAGTAAAATTCTTTGTTTTTTGAGAGGGAGTTTTGCTCTTAATGCCCAGGCTGGAGTGCAGTGGTGCGATCTCGGCTCACTGCAACCTCCACCTCCCGGGTTCAAAGGATTCTCCTGCCTCAGCCTCCCAAGTATCTAGGAGTACAGGCACCTACCACCACGCACTGCTAATTTTTGTATTTTCAGTAGAGACGGGGTTTCACCATGTTTGCCAGGCTAGTCTTGAACTCCTGACCTCAGGTGATCCGCCTGCCTCAGCCTCCCAAAGTGCTGGGATTACAAGTGTGAGTCACCGCGCCCAGCCAGAAAATGATGACAATTTTTAATCAAGACTAATGACGCAATTATAATTAAAAATAATATTTAGATGATCCTACTGATTTATTTAGATGTTCTCATTCAAATAAATACAGTTTTATGTGTACATCTTCAAAGTAAATGTTTGGCGCTTTCATGTATTCATGAATACCAAACTTCAAAGTATAAAGAAAATAAAATTCTGTCTCAACAGTTTGGCATTTTATAATGTAATTCAATAATGTCATTTAATACACAGTGAAATGCTTCTGTCAAAAAAAATGTCATTTAAGCACAAAGACAGTTTTTCACTGAAAATGATTCCTTATTTCAAACTTTAAAAAGAAAAGTTATTAGAATATGAACTAGGGATTAAACCCATTGTCCTAGAACAATGAAATATTTTATACAAAATTGATTTAAAATGGGTAAACAGATGCAGCTAACCATACATGAGAAAAACAAGAAAACAGTTTATCTTTCCAAAAGTAAAATATCACAAATATGTTTGAGACTTCACAGCAGGTTAAAAAGTGACTACAGTGTCACGTCTTGTGTTCTTCTGGAAAAGTAAGGGAAAAGCTAGTTTAACACAATTTTTAATCATCTCAAGCTCTAAATATAAGTATTTGTGATGTTATATTCAATTTAAATTATACATGATATCACCTAATTTTCACATTCTGTGGCTTTAAATTTCCCACCACTCATGCAGCAGAGCTTCAGCAAAAACATGTTTGTACCATCAACTGTGGTATCACCCATACAATGGAATATTACTTGGTCATAAAAAGGAATGAAATGTTTATACACACAACAACACAGAATGAACCTTGAAAACATAATACTAAGTGAATGAAGCTAGAAAAAGGTTACGTATTATATGAAATGTGCAGAAAGCTGGCTGGCGCAGTGGCTCATGCCTGTTAATCCCAGCACTGTGGGAGGCCGAGATGGGCGGATCATCTGAGGTCAGGAGTTTGAGATCAGCCTGACCAACATGGAGAAACCCCGTCTCTACTAAAAATACAAAATTAGCTGGGCGTGGTGGCACATGCCTGTAACCCCAGCTACTCGGGAGGCTGAGGCAGGAGAATCGTTTGAACCCGGGAGGCGGAGGTTGCAGTGAGCCAAGATCGCGCCATTGCACTCCAGCCTGGGCAACAAGAATGAAACTCCGTCTCAAAAAAACAAACAAAAACAAAAACAAAAAACCCCCCAGAAACATACAGAAAGCTAAATCCAGAGCAACAGAGCGACACGAAGGAGATAAGTAGTTGCCAGGGGCACAGGGGAGTGGCAAATGAGGAGTAATTGCTACCATGTATGGGATTTCTTTATGGTGTGACGAAAATGTTTTGAAATTAAATGGTAATGATGGTTGCAGAACTCCGAATGTACTAAAAATCAATGAATTGTACACTCTAAAAGAGTGAATTTTATGGTATGTGAATTGTATCTCAATGAGCTGTCATTTTTTAAAATTTGCTGCCAGGAGTGGTGGCTCACGCTTGTAATCTTAGCATACTTTGGGAGGACTGCTTGAGCTCAGGAGTTTGAGACCAGCCAGGGCAACATAGTGAGACCTCATCTCTACAAAAATTTTAAAAAATTAGCCAGGTGTGGTGTCACACAAATGCAGTCCCCGCTACTCTCTGCAGACTGAGGTGGGAGGATCACCTAAGCCCAGGAGGTCGAGGCTGCAGTGAGCCATGATCGTGCCACTGCACTCCAGATTGGGATACAGAGAGAAACTCTGTCTCAACAAAAAAAAGAAAGAAAGAATTAAAAGTTTGCAACAATTTTTATCTGCTACATATAAGGGATATCTATGAGATATCCAAATCAAGATTTTGAGGAGGCAGTTACATATGGGATTCCAGCATTCTGAGAATAGATCTGGGCTGTTATAAATCTGGCAGCCATCAACAATACCATGGTATTTAAATCCAGAGGAAAGGAAGAGACCCCCAGAGTAAGCAGGGGAAAAGAAGGGACCCAGGAAGAATCTGGAGCAAGTCCAACTTTTAGATGCTGGGTAGAAGAAAAAACCCCAGCAGGGCAGGCTATGAACAGCCAGTGAAGAAACCTGAAGGAACGCAGGCTAAAGGTTGTTACAGGCCCCATTTAAAATTTCCCCTTTGTTGGCTGCATTAGATGGAGTTCAGAAAACCTACAGGGGTTGGGGCTTACAGATATGTTTCAAGAAGGCCAGAAACGTCGCTGCGCAAAAATGTATGTGTTTGAGCCCATGTGCATTTTTCTAATGAAGTCCACTGCTTTCATCAAATGCTCCAAAGGGGTGTGCAAGGCAAAACGGATTCAATTATGATAGAAAAACTCCATTCTGCCTGTTCTCTCACAGACACAAAGATCTTTCTAATACAGAGCCTGAGATGGTAAATGTTCTTCTTTTAGCAAATGAACCAAACTTAAGTAGCTAAATATTACTAATCCTGTGTTTTGAAATTTAAGTATCAAAGGAAGAACCTAAGTCTACTTCTCATGTATTAACCTGTACAAATAGTTCTTTGAGGGTCTGGAAGGTACTTATTCTATGAATATCTAAATTTGGAATAAGCAGTGGCATCCTTACCTGTCTTTTCCTTTACAATACTATATAACTTAAAGAAAAGATCATAGTTTCTAGGTAGCCGAGATGAGGAGACAAATTAAAGGTACAAAGGGATGGCAGAGTTCCCTTTTTTGAGTGATTCTAAAGAGAATTTCAAGGCAATTAAAACAGAGTAACTACAGATTTGCAAACAAGACCCCCATGCACATCAGTACTGAGTCATAAAATCAATACACACAGAAACCAAGTGTCAAAGCTATTGACAAAAGCAAGAAGCTGAAACTTCACTGTCAAAAAATCCCTTTCGATTGGAAAGGATATCTCGATTCTCTGTAATAAGTTGTTAGAGCTTAAACACTTGTGGCTCTAGTCTATAAACTGATGTATTAAGAAAACGTAAGAGGGTGTGATCATTCATTACTCCTTAGGTTCTCAGTAAATATTTAAATACTGATTAATAGAAGAACAGAAAACAGCTAGAATCTAGAATTTTTTTCTTGTAAGTTTCCTACAATAATTTCCATTTGAAAAGATCCACCTATTCCACAAATGTTTATTACCTGTTAACTATGTGCAGGAAATGCTTATAAGGGCAGTGGGGATATATGATGAGTTCAAAAAAAGATTTATTTTACCCACCCAAAAAGAGATTCCAGCACTACAATAGCACAGCTCATTAACTTAAAGTTTTTAATGAGGAAGAGCTGAATATATAAAAAAAGAACTGTTGGTCGGGCATGGTGGTTCATGCCTGTGATCCCAGCACTTTGGAAGGCTGAGGTGGGTGGATCACTTGAGGTCAGGAGTTGGAGACCAACCTGGCCAACATGGTGAAATCCAATCAATACTAAAAATACAAAAATTAGTTGGACATGGTGGCGCGCAACTGTAATCCCAGCTACTCAGGAGGCTGAGGCAGGAGAATCACTTGAACCCAGGAGGCAGAAGATGCAGTGAGCCAAGATGGTGCCATTGCACTCCAGCCTGGGTGACAGAGCAAGACTCCATCTCAACAACAACAACAACAACAACAACAACTGATTTGAATAACTAGTGTGATGTCATATTCATGACTGGAAAGACTACAAATGACAATTTATCCCAAAGTAATCTTTAACAAAATTCCAATGAAATATCTGAAATATCAAAATAATGTTTTTTAGAATTTGGGAAGTCTACAGTTCACATAAAACAATCAGGCCATCCATGAGAAATTAGAGAAAGAGTAATTTTTTGCCCTTTCAGATACTAAAACATACAACACAATCAATAAATATATAGGAGTGCTGTGGCAGTCAGCTACAACTTAATGGAACAAAACCAAAAAATTCAAAAATGAAACCAAGTATATAAATACTTAACATATGAAAAAGGCAACACTTAAAATCAATAGTAAAAGGATATTTTATTTAACCAGTGGAGTTGAAAAAACTGGCTAACCATGTGGAAAAGAATAGTTTAGAACAAAATTAGCATAACTAACCAAAAATTATGAAAAGAAGTTCACTAACATATTAAATCAGAACAAGATAACTATTTTAAAACAAATATTAAAATAAATTGAAAAACATTTTAATAACATGTATCAGGAGGGAAAACAGGTTATATTACATTGTCAGGGGGAGGGTAAACTGGCTAATGATTTTGGGAAGGCAATTTGGGGGAATAAGGGTGCATTTTCCTTTGACACAGCAATGCCACGTCTGTGAATTAGCCTAAAACTTAATCAAAGATGTAAAAAAAAATTCTATTACAAGAATGTTCATTCTCAAGGGATTTTTGTAAATAATGGCAAATGATCAGAAATAACCTAGACGCCCAATGATAATGAGCTAAATAAATAAACTTCCAAATTGAACACTGACCTTTAAAAAGCCTGCTAGAGGCTAGGCGCGGTGGCTCACGCCTGTAATCCATATGCTTTGGGAGGCCAAGGCAGGCAAATCATCTGAGGTCAGAAGTTCGAGACCAGCCTGGCCAACATGGTGAAACCCCGTCTCTACTAAAAATACAAAAATTAGCCGGGCATGGTGGCAGGTGCCTGTAATCCCACCAACTTGGGAGGCTGAGAAAGGAGAATCACTTGAATCCAGGAGGCAAAGGTTGCAGTGAGCCAAGATTGCACCACTGCACCCCAGCCTGGGCGAAAGAGTGACACTCCATCTCAAAAATAAAAAGCCTGCTAGAGGCCGGGCATGGTGGCTCACGCCTGTAATCCCTGCACTTTGGGAGGCCAAGAAGGGTGGATCACGAGGTCAAGAGATCAAGACCATCCTGGCCAACATGGTGAAACCCCGTCTCTACTAAAAATACAAAAATTAGCTGGGTGTGGTGGCACGCACCTGTAGTCCCAGCTACTCACGAGGCTGAGGCAGGAGACCTGCTTGAACCCGGGAAGCCGAAGTTGCAGTGAGCTGAGATCATGCCACTGCACTCCAACCTGGTGACAGAGCGAGACTCTGTCTTAAAAAAAAAAAAAAAAGCCTGCTAGAATCCAGGCAGGTCTGCTGATCCTTGACCACCAAAAACAAGCATCCCTCACCACCAAAAACAAGCATGTTACACGGGATGTTTACATTATGCTGTTAATGGAAAAAAAAACACAGTAAATACTGGGTAAAGAAAACCATTAAGCCTACACACACACACACGACTTGCCATTGTTATACTCTATCAAATCTACATGAACACTGAATCAGTGAACACTAAACCACTGTTCCTAGGGGAAATGCAGACATAGGTTCCTTCTAGCCTAACATCTTCCTCAACTGATCAATACATAATTTTGTTTTATGTATGCTTCTGTTCAGACATCGTCTTCAATATATATTGCTGATTCACTAACATTGAACTCACAGCTGACAGCACTGTAACTCATGACTGAAGGGAACTTATCTAACATGTACATTTTCTCCATAAGGCACATTACGGCCTTCTTGCATTTAAGGAATACTAGACTGCACTTTAACATTATGCTTGTGGGCCATTTTAAACAGTGCAATCACCAACAAAAAGCACAAAATGAAAACTTATAAAACATAGAGAACATCACAGCAACACTGACAGTAATTTCTTTCCAAAGGAGACACGCTGTTTTTTCCCTGACAATGAAGAGTTGTTCCTACCCACAGACCAATGAATCATCCAACAGTAATACTGGGATGGCCATAGGCACCCAAGAAAACAAGATATTCCACTGAAGAAGTATGTACCCTGTCGCTTGCTGTAATCATTTCTGTAGTCTATTCAACAGATTCCTTTAGAAGATACTTGGTTCTGACTCATCCTCCTTTAGCCACATGCACCTCCCTGTTCATAAATGGACAGTCAGCTGCTCAACTGTCAGATAATCTCTACAGTCATTCAATCTTGTTTGCCTCTGAATCATAACTGGGTTGCATGTATGTGTAAAAATAGCTTCTTCTATAGTGATTTAATGTAATTTACCGATCATCTTACAGTCCAAAAGAGAAATCATAAAATGAAAAACTAAAGAAACTGTCTGGAGGCCAGGTGTGGTGGCTCACACCTGTAATCCCAGCACTTTGGGAGGCCGAGGCAGATGGATCACGAGGTCAGGAGATTGAGACCATCATGGCTAACACAGTGAAACCCCATCTCTACTAAAAAAATACAAAAAAATCAGCTGGGCGTGGTGGCGGGCACCTACTCAGTAGGCTGAGGCAGCAGAATGGTGTGAACCCGGGAGGCGGAGCTTGCAGTGAGCCAAGATGCGCCACTGCACTCCAGCCTGGGTGACAGAGCGAGACTCCGTCTCAAAAAAAAAAAAAAAAAAAGAAAGTGTCTGGAATTCAATAGATTTAATACACTGTGTGTGTGTATACACATATAAATACATATTCAATAAATGGATACTAAACTCAGACTTCTGTCAAGAATAAATTAGACCCTCCGAAAAGTCATAAAAATGTATTAACTTGCCACCAATATGCTCTCCACATAATTATTTTAATTTGGTTTCACTGTATTTTTCTTTTCTTACATGAAAAGCTGAGCCAAGATAAATTCTGACTTTCACCCTTCAGTTGCAGCCATTTCCTCTGAAGTGATGTAAAGCGGTAAAAATCTACCAGCTAGATTCTCAGATAAAATGTACCCGATAAACAAGAAGAGGATACTAACAAAAAAGGAACATTTGTAGCACACACAAAAAAGAGCTCTTGGTGAAACCCTGTCTCTACTAAAAAAAAAAAAAAACAAAACAAAAAATTAGCCAGGCATGGTGGTGGGCACCTCTAGTCCCAGCTATGCGTGGGAGGCTGAGGCAGGAGAATGGCGTGAACCCGGGAGGCGGAGCTTGCAGTGAGGCGAGATCGCACCACTGCACTCCAGCCTGGGCGACAGAGCGAGACTCCGTCTCAAAACAAACAAACAAACAAACAAAAAGCTCTATTGAAATATAGTAGAAATTAAGACCCAATATAAGACTCTGAAGATAAAGTAGAGGAAATCTTCTGGAAGGTAGACCAAAAAGACAAAAGAGACAGTAAGAAAATAAGGTAACAGGATCATTCCTGTGGGTCTAACATCCAAATAGTAGATGTTCCAGAAAAGAATAGAAAAAATATAAGAAAGGAAGTCATCAATTAATATAAGAAAATTTCCTTACAAAGGACACAGCTGCCATACTGTAAAGGGCTGGCAAGTACCCTGCACAGGAATGACTGTGGACCGACACTAGGTTACATCATAGATAAATACCAAAACATGGAGACAAAGATTTTACAAACTTCCAAAGACGGGGAAATTGGTCACAAACAGATCAGGAAACACAATGACTTCAGAGATTTTCAACTGCAACATTTAAACCAAGACAATGAAACAAGGCCTTCTTAACGAAAATAATCTCTAACCTTAAACTCTAGAACAAGACAAACTTACAATAAAGTATCGTAGAATAAAGACACTTCAAATATGCAACAACTCTGTTATCCACAAAGAGACCGTAAACCAAGAAACAGGAAGACAGAAAAACTGAAAAAGAAACAAAAAGAAAAAAACAAAAAAGAAGCCCCTCACAGCAGAGGATGAACACAAAAATCAGTATGAAAGCAGTGCGCTGGATATAGAGGACAATCAGTCTAGATTGAAGAGATGGACATTCTGAGGATGGTCATCACCAAGATCCTGAGGGCAAAATGCTCATATATAAGCCTTCCCCACTGCTGGGACCAGCTAAGGACACTCATTTGAGCTGACAAAGGTGATGTGCTTTGACTCACTCCTGTGAAAAGAAGGTAGCTCTGGAATGAGACATCAATTTTGACAAAAGAAATTTAAAAAAAAAAAAAAGGATAAAAGAAGGTAGGTCATGGTGAGCCTACAAGCAGAAAATACCAGAGCAGCTAACTCCCTCTGACCATATTCCTCATCTCCGGCACACGGTGAGCAATGGTTTCAGTGTGCCAGATGCCCTAACTCCAGTGTGAGCCCTAGGTTTCCCATAATCCACTCATGACTGTGCTCACAAGCTTCCCCAGGGAGGCTCTAAAAATTCACAGGGAAGCTGAATCCAGACTTGACCCTAAGATTCTGTTCAGCTCATCTTCTAGGAGCTGCATCTGAAAGTGACATTAGAAGGCTGGGTGCGGTGGCTCACGCTTGTAATCCCAGCACTTTGGGAGGCCGAGGAGTGTGGATCACAAGGTCAGGAGATCGAGACCAGCCTGGCTAACACAGTGACACCCCATCTCTACTAAAAATACAAAAAATTAGCCAGGTGTGGTGGTGGCGGGTGCCTGTAGTCCCAGCTACTCGGGAGGCTGAGGCAGGAGAATGGCGTGAACCCAGGAGGCGGAGCTTGCAGTGAGCCGAGATCGCACCACTGCACTCCAACCTGGGTGACAGAGCAAGACTCCTCTCACCAAAAAAAAAAAAAAAAGAGAAAGTGACATTAGAGTCCTTTGTTTACACTGCCCTGAAGTGTGTGCTTCCTAGTTTCATTTTTTAAAAAATCTAAACAATGCATTACTTCGAGATATATGCACAGGAAATAAAATGACAAAGAAAAGTAAGGGAACAAATACATCAATCAGGATAGTGATTATTGTGTGGGGGGAGACGGGTTGAGGAAAAGAACTCTAAAGTTTTCTTTCTCTTTTTTTCTTTTTTTTTTTTTTTTTTTGAGATAGCATCTTGCTCTGTGGTATGAACACGACTCACTGCAGCCTTGATTTCCAGGACTCATTTTGAGATAGCATCTTGCTCTGTGGTATGAACACAGCTCACTGCAACCTTGACTTCCAGGACTCAAGGGATCCTCCTGCCTCAGCCTCCCAAGTAGCTGGGACTACAGGCCTGTATCATGACACCTGGCTAATTATTTTATTTTTTTGTAGAGATGGGGTCTCACTTTGTTGCCTGGGCTGGTCTGTAACTCCTGGGCTCAAGTAATCCTCCCTCCTTAACCTCTAAAAGTGCTGCAATTATAGGTGTGAGCCACCATACCTGGCCAACTGTGGAGGCAGTACTGTTCAACAGAAATATAATGTGAATCACAAATGCAAGCCACATATGTAACTGTAAATTGTCTAGCAGGCATTTTTTTTTTTTTTTTTTAAGAGACAGGGTCTCCCTCCTTCACCCAGGTTGGATTGCAGTGGCACCATCACAGCTCACTACAGCCTTGAACTCCTGGGCTCAAGCAAACCTCCCACTTCAGCCTCTCCAGGAGCTAGGACTACAGGCACACCCCACTATGCCAGTCACTTAAAAAATGTTTTTATTTTTTAAGGATGGCGTCTCACTATGTTGACCAGGCTGGTCTCGGACTCCTGGCTTCATGCAATCTTCCCACCTTGGCCTCCCAAAATGCTAGGATTACAGGCATGAGTAACTGCACTCGGCCTAGTAGGTATTTTTTAAAAAGTAAAAAGAGGTGAAATTAATTTTAATAATGTTACTTAACTCAAAACATCTAAAATTTTCAACATGGTATCAAGCAAGCAATATCTTGGGTCAGGCACAGTGGCTCACGCCTGCAATCCCAGCACTGCGGGAGGCTGAGGCAGGTGGATCACTTGAGCTCACAAGTTCGAGACCAGCCTGGGCAACATGGGAGGGCTTGAGCCTGGGAGACAGAGGTTGCAGAGAGCTGAGATCGTGTCACGGCACTCCAGCTTGGGTGACAGAGCCAGAACTTGTCTCAAAAAATATATATATATATATTCCTATTGCTATATATATGTATGCGTGTGTGTGTGTGTGTGTATACACATATATATATATGCCTGTAATCCCAGCTACTCAGGAGGCTGAGGCAGGAGAATAGCTTAAAACCCAGAAGGTGGAGGTTGCAGTGAGCCAAGATCACGCCACTGCACTCCAGCCTGGGCAACAGAGCGAGACTCCAACTCAAAAAAAAAAAAAACAAAAAAAACACCAAAATCATATAATACATTTAATGTAGACTTGAAATAAGGCTCTCAGCTTAAACATTTTACCTATATATGTTGGTCATTTAGACATTTCTCACGTTTTACATAAACGTGGCAGGTTATGCTATTCATGATGACACTTAGAAAACTAATTTAGTAAGTTGATAGAAATACGTACAAAAACACACTGCGAAACAAACCCAGAAAAAATAATGAGTATAAAACTGGATCCATATATGTATGTGTGTGTGTGTGTGTACATATATATATATATATATAGCAATATATTACATTATTTTGGATATATATTTTGGATATATATACATATATTTGGATCCATATATATATTACATTTTGGATCCATATAAATATATTACATTATTTTTGTTTTTCATATCAGGTTTCAAAATCTGGTTTGTGTTTTTTCACACACATCACATGTGAATTCACACTAGCGACATTATAAGTGTTCAATAGCCACATGTGGATTGTATAATAGCTACCATACGGAACATCAGTCCTACTATACCTATGTTCCTTTTATTATTATTCCCAAAATGTACATGGTTTTATCTATTCTTTGTAAGACACATCTAACAAATGAAAAATAACTTAAAAGAATTCCTAAAAGGAAAATGCATCAGGTACAGTAGTCCCCGCTTAGCCACAGTTTTGCTCTCCATGATTTCAGTTACTCACAGTCAATCACGGTCCAAAAATATTATATGAAAAATTCCAGAAATAAACAATTCATAAGTTTTAAATTGCACTCCTTCTCTCCAGAGAAGTGAATCATCTCTTTGTCCAGCACATCCATGTTTTATAAGGAATGTGTCCATTAGTTACTTAGTGGCCATCCTGCTGCAGTATGGCAGTGCTTATGTTCAAATAACCTTAATTTTACATTGATTACTGTATATTGTTATTAGTGTTCCACTTTATTTTTTTAAACTCTTAGTTTTTTGGAGACAGGGTTTTGCTCTATTGCCCAGGCTAGAGTGTCATGGCTCAATCATAGTTCACTGTAGGCTCCAACTCCTAGGTTCAAGCAATTCTCCCACCTCAGCCTCCCAAATAGCTAGGACTACAGGTGCATGCCACCATACCCGGCTAATTTTTAAACTTTTTTGTACAGACAGGGTCTCATATTGCCCAGGCTGGTCTCAAACTCCTGGACTCAAGCAATCCTCCTGCCTTGGTCTCCCAAAACACTGAGATTATAGCTGTGAGCAGCCTTGCCCGGCCACGTTCTACTTTATTATTAGTTATGGTTGTTAATCTCTTACTGTGCCTAATTTATAAACTAAACTTTATCATACGTATATATGTATATCTGTATAGGAAAAAAACAGCACATATATAGGATTTGGTACTATCAACAGTACAGGAATCCCTGAAAGTCTTAGAACATTATATATATATGTGTGTGTGTGTCTTAGAACATAATGCTATATATATTAACATATAATTTATATATTATATATTTATATATTATATATAATTTGTGATATATATAAATATGTGATAAATTATATATATCACATATATTATATATATCACATATAATTTATATATGATATATTTATGATATATATATATATATATATATCAGTAGAGTAACTTGGTGGACCAAAATAACTCTAAATAAGGCTTCGGAAGGTGGTATGTAGAGTTTGCATCAACTTACCTAATGATTACTTATTAGCAGTAGTGTAGTATGCAAAGAACAGACTTAGGGGTAAAAAATAAGTGGGTCTGGGTCCTGGCTGTACCAGGAAACAGATAACACGACTTTTGAAGGTTAACTTAGCCTCTCGGGCCTCAGTTTCCTCAGCTGTAAAATCAAGCTATCACCAGATATGTTCTAAAATTAAACAGTTCTTCTATACAGTGCAGTATTAGGAGAATTAGTGATAATGTAAACCATCTAGCACAGTGTCCGGTGGTAGTGATCACCATAAAAACTGCTTTGCAGTTCTCAAAAAGCATTTAAAATGGTTCATGGGAGGCCAAAGTGGAAGGATCACTTGAACCCAGCCAGGAGTTCGAGACCACTCTAAGCAACATAGTGAGACCCCATCTCTACAAAAAGTAAAACAAAACAAAAAAAACAGCTGGTGCGGTGGCATGTGCCTACAGTCCCACTGAGGTGGAAGAATCGCTTGAGCCTGGGAGGTTGAAGCTGCAGTGAGCCATGGTTGTGCCATTGCATTCCAGCTTGGGAGACAGAGTCTGTCTCAAAAATAAACAGAATGGGGCCGGGCGCGGTGGCTCACGCCTGTAATACCAGCACTTTGGGAGGCCAAGGTGGGCAGATCACCTGAGGTCAGGAGTTCGAGACCAGCCTGGCCAACATGGTGAAACCGTCTCTACTAAAAGTACAAAAATCAGCCGGGTGTGGTGGCAGGCTCCTGTAATCCCAGCTACTCAGGAGGCTGAGGCAGGAGAATAGCTTGAATCTGGGAGGCGGAGGTTGCAGTGTGCCGAGATTGCGCCACTGCACTCCAGCCTGGCAGACAAGAGACTCTGTCTCAAAATAAGTAAATAAATAAAAAATAAATAAAATGGTTCAGAGTTCTGAAATACTCACAAATTACATAATGGTGATGGTTGTGAATATACTGAAAACCACTCAGTGGCCAGGCGCGGTGGCTCACACCTGTAATCCCAGCACTTTATGAGGCCGAGGTGGGTAGATCACCTGAGATCAGGAGTTCAAAACTAGCCTGACCAACATGGAGAAACCCTGTCTCTACTAAAAATACAAAAAATTAGCCAAGCATGGTGGCACATGCCTGTAATCCCAGCTACTCAGGAGGCTGAGGAGGGGAATTGCATGAACCTGGGAGGTGGAGGTCGTGGTGAGCTGAGATGGCGCCATTGCACTCCAGTCTGGACAACAAGAGTGAAACTCCATCTCAAAAAAAAAAAGAAAAAAAAAAAAAAAAGGCTAGACACGGTGGCTCATGCCTGTAATCCCAACACTTTGGGAGGCTGAGGCGGATGGATCACAAGGTCAGGAGATCGAGACCATCCTGGCTAACATGGTGAAAACCCGTCTCTACTAAAAAAATACAAAAAAATTAGCCAGGCGTGGTGGTGGGCTCCTATAGTCCCAGCTACTCGGGAGGCTGAGGCAGTAGAATGGCATGAACCCGGGAGGCAGAGCATGCAGTGAGCTGAGATCATGCCACTGCACTCCAGCCTCGACAACAGAGCGAGACTCTGTCTCAAACAAACAAACAAAAAACACCATTCAGTTGTGTAACTGGTGAATTAAGATGCTGACTTTCGTTTCAATTTTTAACTTCATGTAATATCTTATTTTAATATTTTATAAATAGCTTTTTAAAAAGTGAGTATAGTCTCACTGAGAATATGTGTCAGGAAGAACCAAAAAGCTCAATTCTCTCCCCTGGTCAACTGCCTGAATTTTCTTTTTTTCTTCATATCCAATGTTTTCATACAGAATATTCAGGATGGATATTTTAACCTTGGCCAATACATTTAAGGAAAATAAAAAATGTTTTAGGGTTTTTTTTTGTTATTTGTTTGTTTGGAGATGGAGCCTTGCTCTGTCACCCAGGCTGGAGTGCCGTGGTGCGATCTCTGCTCACTGCAACCTTTGCCTCCCAGGCCCAAGCAACTCTCCTACCCCAGCCTCTCTCAAGTAGCTGGAACCAGAGGCATGCGACACCACGCCTGACCAATTTCTGCATTTTTATTTTTATTTTTTTTGAGATGGAATTTTGTTCATTTCCCAGGCTGGAGTGCAGTGGCACGATCTTGGCTCACTGCACCCTCTGCCTCCCAGGTTCAAGTGATTCTCCTGCCTTAGCTTCCCGAGCAGCTGGGACCACAGGCACCTGCCACCATGCCCAGCCAATTTTTGCATTCCTAGTAGAGACGGGGCTTCACCATGCTGGCCACGCTAGTCTTGAACTCCTAACCCCAGGCGATCCACCCGCCCTGGCCTTCCAGAACACTGGGACCACAGGCACGAGCCACGGCACCTGGCCCAGTAAAAAAATGGCCAAGAAATGTTCTGGATAGCAAAGGGATGGATAGAAACTCAGGACTAAAAAGCTGGTGTGATTAAATATCCTAAAAAAAAAATTTTAAGGGTTCTCCCAAAGGGCTCATTACTTAGAACACTGTTCTGCAAACAGGGCCACACGATTATTAGAAACTATCATTGTTATTATATGGAACAAACTTTGAACATCTATGATATGGGCAGATTTATTTGAAAACATCTACATTCTTCTAATGTAAATGTCGAAGTCACAAGTTTCTAGGCCATCCTTTTGTTTTAATCTGAAGATTAACCTGCCTTTACATCTGAAGTTTTAAAACACAAAAAGGCTCAGTACTGACTGCATACATGGGTAAAAGGTTTTTCATCCACAAAAACAACCTGCCAACCATCCCCAGACTCAGCCCTTTCCCTCTTAGGTACAGCCTGCATTAGAGTCCTGAAAGCACAGCAGTACTGCCAAGAGGCACATTTTATTTTTTTAAATAGTTTCCACACACGGCATTGAAGACATTTCAAATGGTATTTATTTATTTATTGAGACAGAGTCTTGCTGTGTCGCCCAGGCTAGAGTGCAGTGGCACGATCTCAGCTTATGCCTGGCTAATTTTTTTTTTTTTTTTTAAGTAGAGACGGGGTTTCACTATGTTGGCCAAGCTGGTCTTGAGCTCCTGACCTTGTGATCTGCCTGCCTTGGCCTCCCAAAGTGCTGGGATTACAGGTATGAGCTACTGCGCCCGGCCCTTCAAATGTTATTTAAAATTCTTAGTTCCTAAACACACATCAATTTGAGGAGGCCCAGCTTAAACTGAAAAGCTTGTAACAGATAATACTTTCCAACTGTTCACGTTGCATACTTTCATAAAAATAGGAACAATAATTAAAGTCTACCATATCACTATTAAACTTTAGCTTGTCTGTAGCTTCCAATCCTCTGTACAAAACTAAGTATCAAAGAATAATATCGAAGAAACAAAGTCTCTGCACCTGAAGGTAAACAGCATTTTTATGCTGTTAAAAAGAAATTACAAACGTTTTCTTCCCTGTAAGATGAGGATCACAAAAGTATCAGTGCATGAATGTCTGCATCAATTAGAACACTACCTGCAAGGGGGCATGAGGGAACTTTTTGAAGCAATGGTGAACTTTGGTGGTGGTTATACTACTGAATACACAGTTGTCACAGACTTGTACACTTAAAATAGGTGAACTGTACTACATGTAAATTATACCTCAATAATGCTGATTGAAAAACTACAAGTGAAAATGGGAAATAGTAAAACTAGGGCATAGCAGTGCTACAAAGAAATTAACATCTTCAGACAACAACATTTCAATAGTCTTTATCCTGGCAGCATTTGAATTAACCATTAAAAAAAAATGATGGGTACATGCCTGTAATCCCAGCACTTTGAGAGGCCAAGGCGAGAGGATTGCTTGAGTCCAGGAGTTTGAGACCAGCCTGGGCAACATGGTGAGACCCCCGTATCTACAAAAAAATTACCTGGGCATGGTGGCGCGTGCCTGTGGTTCCAGCTACTTGGGAGGCTGAGGTGGGAGGATCGCTTGAGCCCAGGAGGCAGAGGTTGCAGTAAGCCAAGATCACACCACTGCACTCCAGCCTGGGTGACAGAGAGATATCCAGTTTCAAAAACAAACAAACAACAACAAAAAAGGCCAGGCACAGTGGCTCAGAGCGCCTATAATCCCAACACTTTGGGAGGCCAAGACAGGCGGATCACCTGAGGTCAGGAGTTTGAGACCAGCCTGGCCAAAATGGTGAAACCCCATCTCCAATAAAAACACAAAAATTAGCCAGGTGTGGTGGCGGGTGCCTGTAATCCCAGCTACTTGGGAGGCTGAGGCAGGAGAATCGCTTGAACCTGTGAGGCGGAGGTTGCAGTGAGCCAAGATTACATCACTGCACTCCAGCCTGGATGACAGAGCAAGACACCATCTCAAAAAAAAAAAAAAAAAAAATGTAGAAAGTAGAAGGAAGAAGGGGAAGAGTGAAGGATGCTCTTCTCAGACATATTATTTCTGCCTTCTCTCACTTGGAATATGTAATTCAGGAAAGGTCATGAATGAGAATTTCACCTTTACACTAAAATGGAAATAATGCAATCCAAAAGAAGGGAAAACGGGACTTCACAATCTTCAAGTGCTTCAGAGGTGCATTTACCATATATGCAGATTCATGTACTCTAACTGGAAGGTACTATGACATACTAATTTTAAAACATTTTAATTTTTTTTTTTTTCAGACAGAGTCTTGCTCTGTTGCCCAGGCTGGAGTGTTGTGGTACAATCTCAGCCCACTGCAACCTCCGCCTCCCGGGTTCAAGCAATTCTCCTGCCTCAGTCTCCCGAGTAGCTGGGATTACAGGCACATGCCAGCATACCTGGCTAATTTTTTGTATTTTTAGTTGAGGTGGGGTTTCATCACGTTGGCCAGGCTGGTCTCGAACTCCTGACCTCAGGTGATCCACCTGCCTCGGCCTCCCAAAGTGCTGGGATTACAGGCATGAGCCACCCCACCTAGCCAAAACATTTTAATTTTTTCAGAAAGTCGACTTCCTCTCTTAGATTGAAAAATAACTAAAATAACTAAAATAAAAACTTTTCTTTAAAAATACAAACGCTCTTCCAGCTACAAAGGTGTCAAATATATATATATATATATATATATATATAAGCTCGCAGTTACCAGTTCTAAATTTTATGATTCCGTTATTATTAGAGTATTATAGTTTATCTAAAACATATTTTTAAAAACCAGATTTCAATACACTAAACTGTCAATAACTAAGTGCAGTCAATTCATATTTTAGTCGAACTGAAATACTTAAAATCCAGATGTGACAAGGTATTTGTAAAGTTGTCTCAATTTCTCTTGAAGAAAATCACACTCCAAAGCTTTACCATAGAGATCTTTTATTTGGAATGACTGGGCTATCTACAGAGAAGGAACTTCTTGAGCTTAAATAGGGATTTCTCAAAGCTAACATCAAGAAGTCCTGTAAACTCTGCCAAATTGTGGATGGTATACAAACAAACACAATATGCATTTTGGGACAAAGATCCTGCAGGCAAGTGCGTAAATGGTTCCAGAAGAAGCAGAATCATAGACCTTTATTAGAAAAGGCCATTTAAAATAAAATTCTGTCCTCACTCATTAAATCCAATCTTGTTAGATTTTGCTTTATTTTATGCTCATAAAAATAAATTAAAAGACTTTTAAGTATAAAGTCCAGAAAGAAAAAAAATACAACGTATCAAAAATTTTAAAAGTAGCTACTCTAATGACATATACTTAATAAATACTTCTCGATGTCTGATATTAATGTATTTGACTACCAATTAAAATCATAAGCTATAAACAAGAATGTAACAACCACAGAAAAGTTTAACCTCTCTTTTTCTGAGGTCAATGTGGTTAAAAACAAGATAGCATATTCAATTTCCACAGAAAAAAATGAACAGTAGCACTGTAAAGTTCATTTTTTTCCTTTTATGAAATGATTTTCATACCCCTTATCTTTAAAGTCATAAACTGGGATCGCAAAGTAAGTACATCCAATCATTATTTCAAAATCCCAATGAAGCTTTATGAGACACAGAATACATGTAAAAACCATTAATCTGACCACTCAAGACTAATAATTTATGGTCAACCATAATCACTTGCATTTATTTGAAATAAAAGTAATTGGAAATAAGTCCTAAGAGGAAAGATCAAAGGAACTGGAGTTGCCTGGTCTACACAATTTTAACTTAAGAATGATTTAAATTCTGATTAGTTGCTTTTCCCTTGTCTTTTGACAGCTAAATTAGTTTAAAGAATTAAGAACATTTTGGCTGCCAGTGTTTGTAACACACCAGGATGGAACACTTGGGAAAGATGTAGTGTTCCAACATTGTTCAACTACCTGACGTGAAGCTTACCTAAGGCACGCTGTAGCACAAACACTCTATCAATCAGTTAACTATAATCTCACCCTACAGAACCATCAAATAGCCTAACTGTGGACAGGGGTTTACAATTTAAAAGGCATTTTCACATATTCTGGTACTACATTTAATTCTCACATGAGGCACATGAATAGGGCATACATTCTGATCCACATTTACATGTTAAGGAAAATAGTTATGATTGTCTTGACTCAAATCTAGAGCTCTTTCTATTATACTGTTATTAGTTTAAATCATTTCTGAGAAAGATCCTTATTAAGAGCCAATGTAGACAGCTCACCAGGTACCTGGGTATAAAAGTTTCAAATATATTTGAAGGATTATAAAATTCTGTGCTCTGACTTGGTCATATGTAAGGTATATACTTATAATCCGTCACCCGTTAACAGATCTTCCTTATAGAAGCCCTTGATTTGAAAATATTCTACAGCCACATAAGCAACAGAATGAATAAAAGGACTAATTTCTATGAGCCCATTTTCTTAAATCATAAAACTGTATTCAAATAATAGAGAATATAGAGCTTTTTGTTTCCGCTCTATTAGGATTCTAATTTTTTCTGAGTTCACTAAATTTAAGTGAGTATTATTGTAGCTGGCCTCCAAGATGGCCTCAATGATCCCAGCCTCCTGGTATTCACACCCCTGTGTAATCCCTCCCTCCCTGTTGAATGTGGGCTAGACTTAGTGACCAGCTTCTAATGAACAGGCTAAGCAACAAGTGACTCAAATAATAGATCATAAAAGGTATGAAAGTGACTTGAAGAATGGATCATAAAAGGCATGATGGGCCAGGCGCAGTGGCTCACACCTGTAATCCCAGCACTTTGGGAGGCTGAGGCAGGCAGATCACCTGATGTTAGGAGTTTGAGACCAGCCTGGCCAACATGGTGAAACCCTGTCTCTACTAAAAGTACAAAAATTAGCCACATGTGGTGGCATGTGCCTGTAATCCCAGCTACTTGGGAGGCTGAGGAAGGAGAATTGCTTGAACCCGGCAGGCAGAGGTTGTAGTGAGCTGAGATTACGCCACTGCACTCCAGCCTGGATGACAGAGCAAGACTCCATCTCAAATAAATACATAAATAAATAAAAGGCATGGTGGCTTCACTCTTTTTCTCTCTATGGAGAAGCATGACTAGGAAGTGAAGCCACCTACCAACAGGCAGATCCTTCAGTTCTAGTCAAGTCTTCAGAGACTGCACAGTCCCAGGCAAAAGCTTGACTGCAACCTCATGAGAGACACTGAGGCAGAACCACCCAGGGCAGTCAGTCCCAGATTCCTGCAAAGGGGCACAAGGAAACCTTTGGGGGGATGACTGAAATATATCTTGACTGTGGTAGCATCTACATGGGTGCATACATTTGTTAAAACTCAGGCTGGATGCAGTGTCCCATGCCTGTAATTCCAGTACTTTGGGAGGCCAAGGTGGGAGGATTGCTTAAGGCCAGGAGTTAGAGGCCAGCCTGAGCAAAATTTTTTTCTCTTCAAAAAAATTTAAAATTAGCCAGATGTGGTGGCAAATATCTGTCGTCCTAGTCAGTCAAGAGACAGAGGCAGAAAAAATAATGAAACACTTAGAAACAAATGATTTTTTAAAAAGCCTGGGCGTGGTGGCTCATGCCTGTAATCCCAGCACTTTGGGAGGCCAAGGCAGGAGGATCACTTGAGGTCAGGAGGTCGAGACCAACCTAGGCAATATAACAGAACCCCATCTCCACAAAAAATACAAAAATAACTTCAGGCATGGTGGTGCTGGGGTTACAGGTGAGATGCTGTGGTCCCAGCTACACAGGAGGCTGAGGTGGGAAGATCACCTGAGCTTGGGACATTGAGGCTGCAGTAAGCCATGACGGCGCCACTGTACTCCAGCCTGGCAACAGAATAAGACCTTGTTTTGTCGGGGGTAAAAAAAAAAAAGAAAAAAGGCAGGAGGATCTCTTGAGCCTAGGAGTTTGAGGTTTGAGGTTACAGTGAACTATGATTGCACCACTGCACTCCAGCCTGGGTGACAGAGTGAGACCCTCTCTCTTAAAAAAAAAAAAAAAAAAAAAGTAAAGAAACAAGCTGCAATAACAAGCTACCCACCACAACCTCACATGCGCTAAACCAACCTAACCTGCTGTTCAAAATTGTTCCAGCCAGTTTTCCCATCCCGATGACAGTAACCCCATAGTCCCAGTTTCTCTAGCCAAAAAGTTGGAGTCATTCTTTTTTTTTTTGAGATGGAGTTTCACTCTTGTTGCCCAGGCTGGAGTGCAGTGGCACGATCTCAGCTCACTGCAACCTCCCCTTCCCGGGTTCAAGCAATTCTCCTGCCTCAGCCTAAGTTAGAGTCATTCTTTATTCTTCTCTTTCTCACACGCCGTATCTAATCCATAAGCAAATCCTATTGGCTCTATCTCAAAATACATCCAGGATATGACCATTTCTCACTACCTCTACTGCTACCACCCTGGTCTCTCACCAAGATTACTGCAATAGCCTGCTTCACTTTTGCCCCCTATAACCTATTATTAACCTAGCAGCTAGCATGAGTCTGTCAAAACCTAACGTAGATAATACCATTCATCTGCTCAAAAGCCTGAGCCAGGTGCAGGAGCATGCCTTTACTCCCAGCTACTTCGGAAGCTGACCAAGAGCATAACTTGAGTCCAGGAGTTTGAGTCACCCTGGGCAACATACCAAGACCCTGTCCCTAAAATATAAGCAAACTAAACACTCAAAACTATTCCCCATCTCACTCAGAATAAAAAGCCCATGTGGTTACAATGGCCTACCATGGTCACATAAACTGGCTCATTGTTATTTCTGATTTCATCTACTACAACTTCTTTCACAGTCTACTCCAGCCACAATGGCCTGCTTGCTGTTGATCAAAAACAGGGTGCCACTCTGGGGCCCTTTATAATGGCTGTTTCCTTTGTCTGGAACATCTCTCCTCCACCCCCAACCCCTGCAGGGCTCATCATTCCCTAACCTCCTTTGTGTCTTGGTTCAGATATGATCTTCCTTACCCAGACCACTCAATTTAAAACTGCAAACTTCCTGTTCATTGATCATCTTTATCCTATAATACCTTTCCTTTTTCCCAAAGGTATTGTCACTTTGTAAGCTATTACATAACTTATTATGTATATTGTCTATTAAGGATCTCTGTTCACTGATGTATCTCAAATACCTAGGACAATGCTCAGTACACGTAACAGGTGTTCAACAAAGACCTTCTGAATGAATAAATTTTTTGATAACTGTGACAAGTACAGTAGTGGTCAAAACACTTTACATACACTATTTCAGTTACTCTCAACAGCAACCCTGGGAAGTACCCATTAATCTCATTCTACAACTAAGGATTATAATGATTAAACAACATGCCCAAAGTTACATTGTAGTAAATGCAGAAGCCAGAACTTAACTCAATTTTGTCTAACTCTAAAGCCTTTACAACTATAGTTCCTCAAAACTGCGTATGAACGGGACGAGAACTAAGCTGCTTCAGGAGGTAACTCAGTTGAGAGAATATGGAAGAAGACACTGATTTGGAATCCAATATAAGGAACAGAGGCAAATAATTAACATTTGGAGAAGTTCCTTCAATTTTCTTTGCTTCCAGTCCTAGTCCTGTGGGGACAGAAACAAAACCTAATGGTTATAATAAAACAGACCATAAAAAGAGAAAAGAAATTCGAGACCCCACAGTCTGAGCTCCACGGATGAGAAAACACAGGGCAATGCCTTTTCTCTAAATTCACTGGAGAACTTTATTACAGTGGCATGGAACAGTACAGTAGGAGTTTTTGCCTTAAAATGCTTTTTTTTCTTCTAGAAAAAAAGTAGTATAGAAGTAGTACAGATGTTGGCAAAATTCTATCTGAAAAATAAATGACCTATGCATAAACATTTACAGATTTACATCTGAGGGAAAGATACTGATTTCTACCAGTGTCACCATTTATGGAACACAGCCACACTCAATTGTTTACATATTGTCTAGGGTCCCTTTCACACCACAACAGCAGAGTTACAGAGATGAGTAGTTGTGACAGAGACTGAAAGCCTGCAAAACTGAAAACATTTACATTTGTCCCTTCACAGAAAAAAAAACTTCTAAAACCAGTATTAATAAAATGTACATTTCCTGATAGCCTGCATAGTTCTATCACTCTTCCTAATAGAATTAAAAACATATCTTTTTAATACATTCATGTATTGCTTTAACAACGTTTCAGCCTAAAATGGATCACATATATGACAGTGGTCTTGTAAGATTATAATGAATCTGAAGAATTCCTATTGCCTAGTGACATCATAGCCATTTTAACATTGCAGTGCAATTGCTTAATTTTTATAGATTTAGTGCGGCCTAAGCATACTATGTTTATATAATCTACAGAATCACATTCATTCACCACTTACTCAACTGACTGATCCAGAGCAACTTCCAGTCCTGCAAGCTCCATTCAAAGTAAGTGCCCTATACAGGTATACCATTTTTTTAATACTGTATTTTACCATATCTTTTCTATGTTTAGATACATCAAGATACACAAATACTTACCAAATTGTGTTACAGTTGACTACAGTATTCAGTACAGTAACATGCTGTACAGTACAGGTTTGTAGCCTAGGAGCAACAGACTATACCAGATAGCCTAAGTGTGTAGTAGGCTATACCATCTAGATCTGTGTAAGTACACTCTATATATACACAATGATAAAAATCACCCAGCAACACATTTCCCAGAACATATCCCTGCCATTAAGTGACACATGACTGTACTAGAATAAACCATCTCACATTTTTGTTATTTTTGGTCATATAACTAAAAACATCTCAATGGTTTAAGTCCAAGGATTATGTGGTCTTCACACTAGTGAAGCAGTATCATTAAATTAATTCAAGCAAACTTAATTTCTGGTACAGTTAACAACCCATTTAGTAGTTATTAAATACCAGAAGACTTCAGTAACACTGAGATGTTGCCTTTGAAGTCTTAGTTTTGAGCTAAAGCTGACAAAAAACAATTTTTTTTTTTTTTTTGGTTTATGTCTTTAGTATCTGAGCTACCATGTTAAACAAACTTTAAGGAAGTATTCAAACAAGAAAAAAAATAATTTCTTCATTTAGTCACACATACACGCACCAGAAGCGCAAAAAAAACAATAATCCTACAAGGACTTCTCAAATTCTTCCTTATATATTGTGTAAGAATTACCAAATAGTAAAATCTGGAACATTCACTTTTAATTTTCCAAGCAAACAAGCTAATACACAGGAAAGCAAACTGCTTGCTTAGTACTCATTTTTTTAAATCTTATAATCTGTTTTCCCTTTTCTCATCCAAAGATTGTTTTGTCACGCACAAAAGATCAAATCTAATTCTATAGAATTGGAGAAAACAAAAAATTCATTTTATATATACATATATATGTATATACATACAGACATATACGTATATACACACACATATATACATATATACACACACATATACGTATATATACACATATATACGTGTATATATACACATATATACGTGTATATATACACATATATACGTGTATATATATACACACAAGATTAAAAATCTTTTTCTTAATACAAAAAACTTTTAATTTTCTCAAAGGAATATTTAGACATTTCTCACATTTTACATAAATGTGGCAGGTTATGCTATTCATGATGACACTTAGAAAATTAATTTAGTAAGTTGATAGAAACAGGTACAAAAACACAATGCGAAACAAACACAAAAAAAAAAGTATGAAACTGGATCCAAAAGGGTGTTTTGAGTATAAAACTATATTTAAAAGAGGGTTTCTTCTTTAAAAATTTTATTCTAGAAGTCAACTCCTTGACTTCTCAATCAAGAATCAACCAATCCAAGATGCTATTCATTAAAATTTACCAGGCCAGGTGCAGTAGCTCACTCCTATAACCCCACCACTTTGGGAGGCAGAGGCGGGTGGATCACATGGTCAGGAGTTCAAGACCAGCCTGACCAATATGGGGAAACCCTGTCTCTACTAAAAATACAAAAAAATTAGCCAGGCGTGGTGGCGCACACCTGTAATCCCAGCTACTCAGGAGGCTGAGGCAGGAGAATAGCTTAAAACCCAGGAGGTGGAGGTTGCTGTGAGCCAAGATCACACCACTGCACTCCAGCCTGGGCAACAGAGGGAGACTCCATCTCAAAAAAAAAAAAAAAAAAAAAAAAAAAAAAAAAAAAAAAAAATCACCAAAATCATAATACATTTAACGTAGACCTGAAATAAGGCTCTCAGCTTAAACATTTTACCTATATTTTTGTATCTTTAACCTAAACTTCTAACATCGAAACTGTAAGACATGTTCCCAGAAACTTTTTCTCAAAACAAAAAAAAGTATTTCCAAGTTAAAGTTTTCACATTGTTTTTCTCAAATGTAAATTTGCTCTGTTAATGGAATTAGAAAGTTACCTATGAGCTATTTCTAAATACTATTAATTTTTAAACCTAGAGAGCTTTTTTCCGTTTTCCTCTTAGTTTTATTTTTATAGCACTATACTTACATATATTTTTGTAAACAAAATATATCTCTTCAAACTTTTAAAGAAATTGTTCTGTTACTTTCCTTAAGGGTTAGAATGTTCTATGACAAATATTATGTACATGAAATTAGGAATGGAGTGATACAAAAGTTTAACAGTGGTTTTAAAAAATTATATTGGCCGGGCACAGTGGCTCACGCCTGTAATCCCAACACTTTGGGAGGCAGAGGTGGGCGGATCACAAGGTCAGGAGTTCGAGACCAGCCTGGCCAACATGGTGAAACCCCATCTCTACTAAAAATACAAAAATTAGTCAGATGTGGTGGCGGGTACCTGTAATCCCAGCTACTCAAGAGGCTGAGGCAGGAGAATCGCTTGCAACTGGAAGGCGGAGATTGCAGTGAACCAACATCACGCCACTGCACTCCAGCCTGGGCAACAAGACCAAAACGCCATCAAAAAAAAATATATATATATTACATCCTTATAACATGGAATGAAAACAAATCTGAGCATATGCTGGTATAATCAGATCTGTGATCTTTATTAAAATGTAAATTACCAGATAATCTCTAACAAAACAACCCACAGTATTTTAAATTGCAAAGAAATGTTTCCTACCTTGCCTGCTTCTCTTTCTAAGTCGACATACTCTCGGCTAGGTGTTTGTCGCTGTTCTCCCTGCCAGCTGGCCGGAAAAAACTGGAGAGACAGATTGGTTCCTGTGGCCACAAAAGCCTTTTAGAAAAATCAATACAAACAGGATCAGGAGCAGGACATTACATAAATTATGCAAGCAGTCATTTATTTTTACATCAGTTTATGTCTTAAGCCAGGCAGCACAGAGAATACTTAAAAGTAAAAAAAACATGCACTCATCATTTTTCTTAAGTATTAAGTTACAAACATCTGATTCCATTTTGAGGACATTTGCCATTGGCTGCTTAAGTATAAAATCAGACATGGAATCAATACTTTCTTTCAGGTCATTTTTTGCTGACGTTAGGATCTCACACTGCTAATGTCTAACCAGAAGCCACCATCCATCTTTGCATTTAAAAACTTCTATTTTTAAATGTAAAAATCACTGAAAATCTAAAGATTTTGAATTTTAAAGAACACCACAATTTAAAATTGTATAAATGAGACACTTTAATTTTCCTTGATTTCCCTTGCTGAAACACTGCATAGCAGGCAGTACATAAAAAATGCACTTGGAATTGTCTCTCCTCTGATAAACCATACACTGGCATGGGATGTGACAGTACTCTCTAAAACCCTAGATGATTTTTAAAAATATGTCTTTTCTCACATTTGACTTTAGGAGAACCTGGTCTGACTACAACAAAGAGAAAAGTATTCATCTAATAAATATTTATAGATAAGATTTATAAATATAAAAGATTTGGATGTTAGAGCTCAACAGATGCAACAATCTAAAACCACTTCAATAAAGTGTCATTTTATGTAGGCCTTGAGCAAGTTACCTCTATATTTCCCTCAGGCAAAAAACAAAGACATTACCCCTTTCCCAAAGGAAATTAAGAAAAAAAGAAGTAAAAGCATTTTTGAAAAAATACATTTTTCATCATCTAAATGTAAACTCTTCTTTGCTGAAACCAGAAAAAGTTTTTTGTTTGGTTTATTCTACTAATTAAGTTCTGAAGCATAATTGGTTTCCATGCATAGAGTCTTCATCTCAAATCAAGAGGTTCACATTTGGGGCAATTTGTTTAAAGCCATCAACCAAGTTAGCTATCCAATAGTTCCCCTGATGGTTAACAGCTTAGATTCTTTAGAGGTAAAAATTATACTTCCTATTTCTATTACTGGCACTGTCGGTACACTTGTCAACCTAAATGCTAAATCTCTAAACCTCTTTGATGGCATTTCCCTAATCAACTGGGGTACCATTTTCATGTGGTAAATGTTTTATATCCATAGAAACTGAACTAACATCAATATTACAACATCATTTAAAAAAATCTTTCAGGCCAGGAGCAGTGGTTCACACTCGTAATCCCAGCCCTTTGGGAGGCAAGGCAGGTAGACCATCTGAGGTCAGGAGTACAAGACCAGCCTGGCCAACATGGTGAAACCCTGTCTCTACTAAAAATACAAAAAATTAGCTGGGCATGGTGGCAGACGACTGTAATCCCAGCTACTTGGGAGGATGAGGCAGGAGAATCACTTGAACCTGGGAGGCGGAGGTTGCATGCAGTCAGCTGAGATTGCACCACTGTGCTCCAGCCTGGACAACACAGCGAGACTCCATCACAAAAACAAAAAACAAAAAAAATTCCCATGTACTACGAGCATAAATCTTAACAAAAAACCCCCCAACACTAGTTAAAAAAAAAAAAAGTTTCTGGGAGGGAAACTGCCCAGGCTGTACGACCTGAAACATAATTCAGTTTCCTCACAAATTAATTATTTGTAAAGTGCTTAAAACAGTACCAAGTAAATGCTATGAAAGTGTTTGCTGAATAATACGATAAATAACTTTAAGCTCAACAAGAAAGCCAACTTTTTCAGCTTCAGATAATGAAATTCTCAGAGCAGAGTGGTGGCAGAAAAGACACAGCCCATCAACGACTGCCCCGTGTCAAAATCCCTGTGGCTTGTTTCTTCAGTATTCACGTAGTAGCAAATCCTTCCACCTCCAGTGTACCCCAAATCAGTTCTGTGCTAAGACACTCTGCAGATCGTATTACCTCATCTCCTGTCTTGATGCCAACCTCAGAAGAGATTTCCTGCTTCATCACTATGTGTCCATTATCTCATAAAGATCCCTCTCTGAGACAGAAGTGGTAAACACGGATCATTCTAGAATAACATTTTCCAAACTTATGTGACCATGGAATTCTTTTAATGAAATACCTACATATAGGTAAGAGCTGGAAAAAGTCTGTTCCAAAATATTAATATGGTGTCAACATCGTCATAGAAAAATAAAGATAAAAATAAACAAAATGAAAACATTAAAATGCTACACTAGTATGACGCCTATATTTAAGATTTCCAGGTTGTCTTATGCTTTGTAGGTTTCACAAATTATAAAATAGCACACCTTGTGCCAATCCAACATACTTTTTACCATTCAATCTTTAGAATTAGAAATATGTATTAGTTTTTACTCTTCTCACCACAGAGTAACCATACTTCTTATAAATATTTTTTCTTTATTTGATTATTAGTGTTGAAGACGTCTCCAACATTCTTAACTACATAAGAATTGGTAAGAATAGGCCGGGTGCAGTGGCTCAAGCCTGTAATCCCAGCACTTTGGGAGGCCAACACGGGCAGATCACGAGGTCAGAAGTTTAACACCAGTCTGGCCAATATAGTGAAACCCCACCTCTACTAAAAATACAAAAAATTAGCCGGGTGTGGTGGTGTGCGCCTGTAATCCTAGCTACTCGGGAGGCTGAGGCAGGAGAATCGTGTGAACCCGGGAGGCAGAGGTTGCAGTGAGCCGAGAGCCAAGATCGTGCCATTGCACTCCAGCCTAGCCGACAGTGCAAGACGCCGTCTCAAAAAAAAAAAAAAAAAAAAAAAAAAAAAAAACGGTGAAACTCTGTCTCTACTAAAAATACAAAAACAAAATTAGCCGGGCGTGGTGGCAGGTGACTGTAGTCCCAGTTACTCGGGAGGCTGAAGCAGGAGAATGGCGTGAACCCAGGAGGCGGAGCTTGCAGTGAGCCGAGATCGTGCCACTGCACTCCAGCCTGGGCAACAGAGCAAGACTCCGTCTCAAAAAAAAAAAATAATAATTGATAAGAATAAATCAAGGCTGGGTGCAGTGGCTCACTGAGGCAGGCACATCACTTGAGGCCAGGAGTTGGAGACCAGCCTGGCCAACATGGTGAAACCCATCTCTACTAAAAATACAAAAACCAGCCAGGCGTGGTGGCAGGCGCCTGTAATCCCAGCAAGTCAGGAGGCTGAAGCAGGAGGTGGAGGTTGCAGTGAACGGAGATGGCACCACTGCACTCCAGCCAGAGTGACAGAGTAAGATCCAGTCTCAAAAAAGAATAAATCAGATTCTACTACAGATTCTTTGACCTGTGTTCACTTTTATTTAATGCTGATTGGGTTTTACAGTTAAAAATCAATTGGCATAAAATAAGGAGGCTGATTGAGTTTTATAAAGAGAGATGATCAACACAGCCCTTAAATTATTTCACATCTAAATGCAAAATGAGGCTGGGAGTGGTGGCTCACGCCTGTAATCCCAGCACTTTGGGAGGCCGAGGTCGGTGGATCACCTGAGGTCAGGAGTTTGAGACCAGCCTGGCAAACATGGTGAAACTCCGTCTCTACTAAAAATACAAAAATTAGCTGGGCATGGTGGTATACGCCTGTAATGCCAGCTACTCAGGAGGCTGGGTCAAGACAATCACTTGAACATGGGGGACGGAGGTTGCACTGAGCCCAGATCATGCCACTGCACTCCAGCCTGGGCAACAGCAAAATGAATTCTTCATTAACCTCACTGATACATCAAGAAGATGTTCCAAATAAGAAGAGGACAAATGGGGCAGGAGAAAGGTTGGGAATAGTTTTGAGAACTATGGATATCCTTGCCATTTATGGCTGCTGTCAAAACAGGCAAAATAATGCCTTTTTCCACAGCCAAATAGGAAGAAACCCAGCCTGTTCATAAGTCATAAGATAAATTTCAGGCATTAAATTAAGCAGCCTCTAAATTCAAATAATCAAGTACCTCTGATATAAAAGGTATTGTGAAACATAGCTGTATCCAGAGGGGTTTATACAAAATTAATGAGGTCTCTATCCTCTAGGAGCTAAGGATCCTGTAATTAAATGTGGGTTAACACTGAATTAAAGAAGGGAAACTAGAAAGAGAGAAAACTAGGAAACGTGAAATTCCTCTCCAAATACCAATAGTTACATTATTTAACAAAATAAGACATGAGCCGTCTTAAGTGCAAACCTCACACAGCATTCAATCTACCTTCTTTAACCTTTAATACTTCTCAGAAATTTAAAACCTGTAAAATGTGTCGGATCAGATACTTGTTTTATTTTTGGAGACAGGGTCTCACTCTGTCACCCAGGCTGGAGTGCAGTGGTACGATCATGGCTAACTGCAGCCTCGACCTCCCGGGCTCAGGTGAGGATCAGATTATTTGGAAGTGGGGAAGGTCTAGAATGTCTAATTCATTCTGGAAATAAATTCATGACAAACACTAACCACCTATAATACTACTATAATATTACAGCATTTCAGATATCCTATGGGTTGAATTCATAATTCCATTCAGCAAAGTCTGAGATGACAGAAAACACCCTACTAGCTATGATTCACCAAATTTCCAAAAAAATTCAGCTTTCAAAGATAGTGATGATAATACAACACATGGGGCTGCGTATGGTGACGCCGAGCCTGTAGTCCCAGCTATTGGGAGGCTGAGGCAAGAGGATCGCTTGAGCCCAGAAGTTTGAGGCTGTAGTGCCTCATGATTGTGCCTGTGAACAGCCACTGCACCCCAGCCTAGGCCACACAGCAAGACCTCTCTCTTAAAAAAAAAAAAACGAAACAAGACCAGACGCGGTGGCTCACACCTGTAATCCCAGCACTTTGGAAGGACGAGGTGGGAGGATTACTTAAGGTCGGGAGTTCAAAACCAGCCTGGCCAAGATGGTGAAACCCCGTCTCTACTAAAAATACAAAAAAATTAGCCGGGCGTGGTGGTGTGTGCCTGTAATCCCAGCTACTCAGGAGGCTGAGGCAGGAGAACCGCTTTAACCCGGGAGGCGAAGGTTGCAGCGAGCCAAGATCATGCTGCTGTGCTTCCAGCCTGGGTAACAGAGCGAGACTCCGTCTCAAAACAAAAAAGCAAACAGTGAGAGTACAAGTACTTTGTAACTTATCTTTTATACTTGCATCCTTTACCTCCAGGAAATTCTATCGTCAGGTATACCACCTTCCCTTTGCAAAAGGTAACCCAGGCAAAGGATGACACGATCATCGCACCAGCTAATGAATTCTTTTATTATACCACTCAGTGCCAAAACCTAAAAGTATGTCTTATGCACTTCAATCATATAAATACTACAATTACTCAAGAAATTTGCAAGTGGGCTAAAAGCTTGAGACTCTCTTTCATAACATGCATTAATGACCAAATATTCAGGAGCTCCTGATAAATTTAACCAGTATCTTCTCACTATTACAACTCTAAAAAGCTTTCACTTAAAATATCAAAATATTCTTTAAAAATAAATTTGAGTTCAGTGATGTAAAGGGAGAATTTTATGGCATATGAATTATATCTGAATAAAAATAAACTGGTTTTATAAAGGGGGTGGGAGAAGTAAATTTCCAATGTCTTCCTACTGTTAACCCAAATTCAAATCGCACCTAGCTTCAAGCCTCTAACAATGCAGTGAGTCCAAGTCACCGAGCAGAGAGTAACAGCATTCCATTAGACAGTGCTTCAACTTTTTAAAAAATAATCAGGCCGGACGCAGTGGCTCACGCCTGTAATCCCAGCACTCTGGGAGGTCGAGGAGGGCGGATTACTTGAGGTCAGGAGGCCAGCTTGGCCAACAAGGTGAAACCCCGTCTCTACTAAAAATGCAAAACTTAGCCGGGCGTGGTGGCAGGCACCTGTAATCCTAGCTACTCAGGAGGCTGAGGCAGGAAAATCGCTTGAACCCAGGAGGCGAAGGTTGCAGTGAGCCGATCGAGCCACTGTACTCCAGCCTGGGCAACAGAGCAAGACTCTACCTCAAAAAAATAGTAATAATCAACCTCTTTTCTTGGTTTCTTCCTACCACTCCCTCCTCATCAGCACCTCCAACAAGGCAAACCAAAAAGATGAGAGGAACTAGGACCCTTGGATTTTTTTTTTTTCAACCCAAGGTCTGGTGAAGACGCACTAAATCTGCCTCCTAAAACAAGGACCTCGAGATCAACCGTGGGTTTTGCCCATCTGTGCAGTTTTTAGGAACAGCAGCCCTACTCAGGACATGGGGATAATGGTTTCTTTCTGATTCTCCTGAAGCTTAACATTCTAAGAAAAAGACATTTTTAGGGCCTTTTTCCCCCCTCCCCTCTCTATTAGAATAAATAACTGGAGGAAAGATTTCTACTCGGCGATCTGGTAGTGAGACCGCTTGACACAGAGAATTACCGACAGATCCACCTTCTAAGAAACAAACTATCGCCGACCTTGAATGAAGCTCCACTTCTTTTTCCGAATGGGGGTTTGCTTGCTACAAATACCCTGAACCCTTCTTCGGTGTCGCCGCCTAAACAATGCCCTTCGCTTGTTTAGTCTGGCTCGGGTTCGAGCTCCACTCGCGGTGCTCCGTTGGCCGACACGCGCCACCGCGGCGAGCCCCAAGAAAAGCGTCTCCCCGCGAGCACCGGCCCGCGGCATCTGGTTTCGCATTTTGAATCCCGAGTAGGAAGTGAGACGGCGCCCACTCAGTTCCGGGAGCCGCAGCAGCCGCGCCGCCGTCCGGAACCGGCCTGGGCCGCCGCGGCCCCGCGCAACAAGTGACCCGCGCGCGCCCCGGGCCAGCCGACTTACGATTTCCGAGCGGCCGTCGCGGCAGGCGTTCTGGAAGCGCGCCTGGCGTTCCTCGTGGGGCCGGTCCCTGAAGCCCGTGTACTTAATCTGCAAGGCAAGACGGCCCGAAATCAGGAGCCAAATCCAAGGCGCCGCCCGCGCGCCCGCCCTCCCAGCGCGGCGCCGATAAGGGCAAGCAGAGGCTGCGGGTGATGGCCGCCCCGGCGAGATTGCCCCTCCGCGGGCGCACCGACCGGGACTCCCGGGGACCGTGCCGCCCAAACTTTTCTCCGCCCGGGCCCACTCGGGGCGCGCTGCGGCCTCCTAGCCGCCCACCCGCCTGCCTCACCTCACACTCGCGGCTCAGCTTCCTAAAAAACTCCTCGTTCTCGAACTTGCTTCTCTGGTCGGGCACGACGCGCGGCATCTTCCCGCCCTGAGGCCGCGCCGGCCGGCCGCGCTCGGGGCTTGCGCGGGCACCCGCTGGCTGGCTCCGCGCTGACCGACTGACCGCCCACCCGCGGCGCCCGGACGCCCGCTTCCCTTTGTTTCAGGCGCCCGCCCGCGTGGGCTCCCGTTCCGGGGAGTCTGAGGCGCCGCCGCCCGCTCGAGCCCAACCCACGCCGCCGCCGCCGCCGCCGCCTCAGCCGTTGCCTGCCGCCCGCGCAGCCCCAGCGCTCGCCGCCCCCGGCCGCCGCCGCCGCCACTTCCTCTCACCGCCCACCCCGCCCCCGCCGGCCCCACCCCTCCTCCTCGCGCGCCCGCCCGCCTCCAACTCCGGCAAACAAGACGCACCATTCACAACTCCGCGGCCCACGCCGCGCATGCGCCACCCGTCCGCTGGCGGAGCGGCCGGGCTGTGGCGCCCCGGGGCTCCTTCCGCATCAGGGCCCTTTTCCCCCTGCTCGCCCGCGGCCACTCGGCGTGGAGCTGTCGTTGGGGGATCCGCCTGGCCTTTAGCAGACGGGAGTAGCCAGCGCAGGCCTTTTCTACCGCCCTTCCTCGGCCATCTGGAACTTCTGGGTTCCCCAGGTGCGCGGAGTAACCCCAGATTGTCACTTGAACGCGAGGAAACCTAAGTCCTTGGGGACTTTTCGTCCCTAAACCGACCGGCAGGGGTGTAGGCTGTGCACGTTGAAGACTGAGGTGGAAACGGACCAAAGAATCCAACCGAGTCATGGTGGAAAGGTCGTGGCCTTTGGAGTCAGATGGGTCTTAGATGGGATCCCACTCAGCTACACTACCTGCTGGCTGGGGCCTTAGATAAGAATTGGACCACTAAACCTCAGTTTCCTTATTTCCAAAATGCAGACACTCCTAGGTTTGCAGTGTTAGCGTGAGAACCTTTATGTGGGTCTAGCACACAGTGGGAGCCCAATAAATTAAAGTTTCTAAAGAAGAACAAGCTAAGAATGTAACCGATTGCCAGTCCATATACTTACTCAATGTGCAATCAGCTGCAAAAAATAAGATCCATAAATTCTAGGGAAGTTGTTTAGCCCAAACTGGAGAAAGTCTGACATGGGATTTATGGCAGAGTTTGATTCAAAGTTAGTCCTGTGGCCGGGCACTGTAGCTCATACCCGTAATCCCAGCCCTCTTTTTTTTTTTTTTTTTTTTTTTAAACAGAGCCTCGCTCTGTCGCCCAGGCTGGAGTGCAATGGCGCGATCTCGGCTCACTGCAACCTCCGCCTCCTGAGTTCAAGTGATTCTTCTGCCTCTGTCTCCCGAGTATTTGGAATTACAGGCACCCACCACCACGCCCAGCTAATTTTTTTGTATTTTTAGTAGAGACGGGGTTTCGCCATGTTGGTCAGGCTGGTCTCGAACTCCTGACCTCGGGTGATCTGCCCGCCTCGGCCTCCCAAAGTACTGGGATTACAGGCATGAGCCACTGCGCCTGGCCTAATCCCAGCACTTTGGGAGGCCGAGGCGGGCTTATCACCTGAGATCAGGAGCTCGAGGCCGGTCTGGTCAATGTGACAAAACCCCATCTCTACTAAAGTACAAAAATTAGCAGGGTGTGGTGGCACACGCCTGTAGTCTCAGCTACTCGGGAGGCTGAGGCAGGAGAATCGCTTGAACCTGGGAGGCGGAGGTTGTAGTGAGCCGAGATGGTGCCACTGCACTGCAGCCTGGGCCAGAGAGCAAGACTCCGTCTCAAACAGCTACTCGGAAGCTGAGGCAGGAGAATTGGTTGAACCTGGGAGGCAGAGGTTGCGGTGAGCCAGGATCGTGCCATTGCACCCCAGCCTGGGGAACAAGAGCATAACTCCGTCTCGGGGGGAAAAAAAATCCATGAGGAAGCACTCTTGCTCCACAATGGGTCCAAGGAGGGCTCACAGACCTCCAAGTTGATCTTGGCCAAAGACTCTAGCAATAATTGTTTCTGCCATGGGAAATGTGGAATAAATAAAAATTGAAAGATCTCTAGAATGGCCTTGATGGCCATGAGCTTAGGCAAGGAAAAGGTCAGGGTCAAGGGAGCTAGACCTGGAGGGGTGGGAGTGCAGAGCAGGGCAGGGCGCTCTCATTGTCAGCCTCAAGGAGGGGAGGAACGATGTCCTAAGGGAAAGGGACAGCAAAGCCTGCCAAGCAGACCCAGAACAGCAGCCCCACAGACAGCCTTGGGCAACTCCAGGCCACAGGGTAACCCACACTCGGCGTAGTCTGGCATCCAACAGCCAGGATGACCGGGAAATAAGCCACAGGCTGAAGGAGGCCATCTCCTCGGCTGACCTCTATATGCCTTTTTGGTTGTTAATTTTTTTTCACTTATTTAAAAAAACAGAATTAAAGGAAATTTATAAAGGAAATTTTCACCCATGTAAGGTACACTTAAGTCTGTGCTCCTAACAGCTTTGGCAGCTGTTGAGTTGGGTATGGGTTGGCCCAGACACCATGCTATGGGTGTTTGCTAAGGGGGTTTGCTAAGATCCAGCTCTACTAAGGCCCACTCATGGAGGCTTAGAGGTGTCTTTTCTGTGCCAAGAAACACCTGCCCCCACCGTCCCAAAACCTGACTGAATTATCTGAAGTCCGGTCATCTGGAATCTTCCTTTCGTAAGGATTCAAGCCAACCAAGGGCCTCCTCTGAGTATCTCCCTAACTTCCTAGGTGGGTGGCTGCTCCTGCGGCTCCTAAAGCTGATCTTGGGTGGGTAAGTAGATAATACACAATGAAGCTGAGGAGAGCGCAGGAACCCTTACTTGCCTAGTGCAACTGTGAAGCTCTGTTCAGGGTGCCTTCATGCACCTTATCACAGTTAATTCACACAACCACTTTCTTTTTTTTTTTTTTTGAGACGGAGTCTCACTCTGTTGCCCAGGCTGGAGTGCAATGGTGCGATCTCGGCTCACTGCAACCTCCGCCTCCCGGGTTTAACCGATTCTCCTGCCTCAGCTTCCTGAGTAGCTGGGATTACAGGCGCCTGCCACCACGCCCAGCTAATTTTTGTATTTTTAGTAGACAAGGGCAGGCTAGTCTCGAACTCCCAACCTCAGGCAATCTGCCCGCCTTGGCCTCCCAAAGTGCTGGGATTACAGGCGTGAGCCACCGCGCCCGGCCCACACAACCATCTTCTAAGTCAGGTCTTCTGTCTCCTGAGAGATGAGGAAACAGACTTTGAAAAAGTAAATAAGGCCAGGAGCGGTGGTTCACGTCTGTAATCCTAGCACTTTGGGAGGCTGAGGCGGGTGGATTGCCTGAGCTCAGGAGCTCGAGACCAGCCTGGGCAACACAGTGAAACCCCGTCTCCACTAAAATACAAAAAATTAGCTGTGCGTGGCAGCGTGCGCCTGTAATCCCAGCCACTCTGGAGGCTGAGACAGGAGAATCACTTGAACCCGGGAGGCAGAGGTTTCAGTGAGCCAAGATTGCACCACTGCACTCCAGCCTGGGTGACAGAGCAAGACTCTGCCTCAAAAAAAAAAAAAAAAAAAGTAAAAGTGAAAAAGGACAGTGACGAGACCCTGATCCATTTGAAATAACAAAATGGGGGCTGGGCATGGTGGTGCACACCTGTAATCTCAGCAGTTTGGGAAGTGGAAGTGGGAGGATCACTTGAGGCCAGGAGTTTGAGGCCATCCTAGGCAACAGAGTGAGACCCCCCCCCAACAACTCTAAAGAAACTAGCTAAGCATTGGGATACATCATCTTCATTCCTTCCTCACCACAACCCTGTAAGTTTAGTATTATTGATCCTATTCTACAGATGGGCCAACGGAGATTCACAGGGGCTAAGTGACCCCAGGGTGGTGATTTTAATCATTCTACTCTGAGACCTAGTGGAGATACCAAAAGTCCTGCCTGCTGCCCTCACTGAACTGCAAACTCATAGAAGGCTATGTCTGGGGTTATTCCTCTGGGAGCACCCCACCATGTTCTAGAAGGGTCCCCACAGGTTGAAGAAAGGGGTTCTATTGTAGGCCTTGTGGCAGGATGTGGGTCTGCCCTTGAGGACTGTGCATTCCTATCTCTGAGCCTGTTTGTCCCTTCTTGGCTTGGAAGGTCAAAGTCTAGATGTCCTGCCTCTGCAGGCCCAGCAGAAAGGATGGTTTTATCCAGGTCTGGTGTCAGCAGCCACCCACCTTTGCCTCTCCTCACAGAGGAAGTCTCTGAGCCTCTGATGCATTTTTTCTAAGGAAATAGTTTCCCTTCAGTTACTGAGAAAATATTGTACCATCTTGAAGCTGAAATAGGATCTGGAGCCACAAATGAGACTTGAGAGGAGTGGGAGACAAGGAAAATTAGTGGCTGGCACATTGCCTAAAACCCTGGCTCCACTCAGCTTCTAGTTTTTAGAAGGCAATGGGCCTTAATTCAGGATGAGGGTGTCATCTGCCCAAGTGTGGCAGTTTCCTGGGCCCTAAAGAATTTTTTTCTTTTTGAGATATAATTTATATACCATAAAATCCACCCTTGGGCCCAGAGAATCTCCCCTCCCTCCCAGGGGCATCTCCCCCTTCTGAGCCCTCCAGCCACCCTCCCCCAGCTCAGCCATCCCATAGGGAAAGGAAAGCAGAGAGGAGCAAGTTTCCCCAGAATAGCATTTCTTTAGTGTTGGGATCAATAAACCCGTTTGCTTAAAAGGAACCAGATGATTTCATCCTTGTAATTATAAGTTTGACGTTTGCAAATCTTGCCCGGGCTCCAAATGAGCCTCTTTGTCATGGGGGTTGGGGGTGGAGGAGTTTGTCTGGGTGCCTGGGGATGGCAGGACTGAGCCTACTGTGGTGGGAAGAGGGCCAAGCTGGGGTCAGGAAGCCTGGCTGATGATCTTAGAGGGCTGCCTTGGACTGCTCCCCTTCCCCTCCCCTGCTCTCCTAGTTTCTGACAAGTGATGGGAAACAGACTAGACTAAGGGGCTAGGGAATAAAAATAATGGTAATAACAATAATAATGGTAGTAATAATAATATAATGTGATGAGAGCTGGGATGAGCTCTAACCACACCACCCTTTTGCTTAAGACCCCTCCCCCAAGATTGAAGAAACTTGGGGCAGAAAGACAAAGGCCCTCAGCCTAGCATTTATGATCCCCTGACAATCCCTACTTTCCAACACTATCTCCCATCGTTTCTCCCCATGGCACCCTGCAATCCAGCCATACTGGCCTGTTTCCATTCCCCACGTGCCCATACCATGACTTCCTCCTGTTTCTCTATTGGGAAAACTCATCTTTCTTCTTTCTTTCTCTTTTGGGGCAGGGTCTTCCTGTTTCACCCAGGCTGGAGTGCAGTGGTGCAATCATGGCTTACTGCAGCCTTGACCTCCTGGGGTCAAGCAATCCTCCCAGCTCAGCCTCCTGAGTAGCAAGTAGCTGGGACTACAGGTGCCACCATGCTTGGGTAATTAATAAAAAAAAATTTTTTTTTAGAGATGGGGTCTCACTATGTTGTCCAGGCTATACTTCTTCTTTAAATATGTTCACGGGCCTCTGATTGTCCTCCATGGAATGACTGCCCCACAGCATCCATTTATTCATTTGGCTCCATGCTATGTGCCAAGGAGATGGTCAGCCCACCTGGGACATAGCAGTCCCCTGGATTCTGGGAGGATTTAGTTCTACACTAATTTGTTTACTTTACTGTGAAGCCTTCATATGAGGGTCTCTCCCCTCACCCTTAAGACTTTTTAAAGTTATTTAAAACTTGTACTTTTTTTGTAGAAAATTTAGGACATACAGGCCGGGTGCAGTGACTCACACCTGTAATCCCAGCACTTTGGGAGCCCGAGGTGGGCGGATCATGAGGTCAGGAGATGGAGACCATCCTGGCTAACACAGTGAAACCCTGCCTCTACTAAAAATGCAAAAAATTAGCCGGGCATAGTGGCAGGCGCCTGTAGTCCCAGCTACTCAGGAGGCTGAGGCAGGAGAATGGCGTGAACCCGGGAGGTGGAGCTTGCAGTGAGCCAAGATTGCGCCACTGCACTCCAGCCTGGGCAAGCAACAGAGTGAGACTCTGCCTCAAAAAAAAAAAAAAAAAAAAAAAAAAAAAAAAAAAAAAAAAGTTCTGGATAGTATTTTTAGGATCAATTTCCAAAAGTAGAACCACTAGCTCAAAAAATATGGACATTTTAAGGTTCCTGATGTATGTTGCCAAATTTCTCTTTGACATCACCTCTTCTCTTTTCTTGAGTCTTAAGAATCTGTTCCTCCTCCTCCTTCCATTTCTCTTTTCAGTGTCTGAGACACAGGAAATGCCAACCAAGAATAAACCAAGAGCTGCAGATAGAGATCAATGGATCGATACAGGAGGTTGAATAATTCAACACTCACTTCTGGCTCATTATTGACTCTGGAATCCAAATGCCTCTTTTACCTTCTCTCCTTTTGTGTCCCAGCTGATAACGCCTTGATAACCTGCCATGTTCTTGGATTCTTTCCCAAACTTTCCAAGCTTGGAACCATCAAAACAGGCAGGGTTTCTCATCATGCTGTAATATTACCTTGTAAATAAGCAGAAATAATTACTAGCCCACGGACACCTCACCAGCCTGCCTCCCCTCCAGGAACACAAAAAGGGCAATTTAGAAAGCAGACAATCGTTCTTTTCCTTGAGATGACACTACTGAGTAAATAGGCAAGGAATTCAGCTTTGGTCTGCTCCAGGCCTGGCTAACTTCCCTCTGTCTAGCTTGTCTTTCTCCCCTTTCTTGGCCAGACCAATTCACACTCTTCATTAAGTGTAGTTTAGAGAGGCGAGGCTCAGTGGCTCATGCCTGTAAGCCCAGCACTTTGGGAGGCCAAGACAGGTGAATGGCTTGAGCCCAGGAGCTCGAGGCCAGTTTGGGCAGCATGATGAAACCCCATCTCTACAAAAAGATACAAAAAATTAGCTGGGTATGGTGGTGCAAGCCTGTAGTCCCAGCTACCCAGGAGGCTGAGGTGGAAGGATCATCTGAGGTGGGGAGGTCGAGGCTACAGTGAGCTGAGATTGTGCCACTGCAGCTCTTCAGCCTAGGCAACAGAGTCAGACCCTGTCTAAAAATAATAATAATAATAATAATAATTCCACACGCGGTGGCACATGCCTGTAATCCTAGCACTTTGGGAGGCCGAGGCGGGCAGATTACCTGAGGTTGGGAGTTCGAGACCAGCCTGACCAACATGGAGACACCCTGTCTCTACTAAAAACACAAAATTAGCCGGGTGTGGTGGCGCATGCCTCTAATCCCAGCTACTCGGGAGGCTGAGGCAGGAGAATCACTTGAACCTGGGAGGCGGAGGTTGCAGTGAGCTGAGATCGCGCCATTGCACTCCAGCCTTGGCAACAAGAGTGAAGCGCCTTTTAAAAAAAAAAAAAAAGAGTAGTTCGAGCCGGGGCAGTGGCTCACACCTGTAATCTCAGTACTTTGGGAGGACAAGGCGGGCAGATCACCCGAGGTCGGGAGTTTGAGACCAGCCTGGCGAACATGGTGAAACCCTGTCTCTACTAAAAATACAAAAATTAGCTGGGGGTGGTGGCACATGCCTGTAATCCCAGCTACTTGGGAGGCTAAGGCAGGAGAATCACTTGAACCTGGGAGGTGGAGGTTGCAGTGAGCTGAGATCGTGCCACTGCATTCCAGCCTGGGCAATGGAGTGAGACACTGTCTCAAAAAAAAAAAAAAAAAAAAAGTGTAATTCAGAGGCCTCTGACAAGGCTTTCTAAACTATGCTGGGCAGAATGACTGCCCCTCAGTGTGCCCTCACCAATGCCTATGAGACAAGACTGGACTCAACTACCTCAAAGGCATCCCACAGGCTTGATAGCTTCCCTAGTCCCGGCTTATGCTAACTTCATCTTGCTCCCTCCTGCCCAGTGGGAGCTCCCAGCATGCTTTGCAGTTTAGGTAGTGTTGGTGACGGAGATGGACACAAAGATGAACAACCCAGGTTTCCCTTCAGTGAATTTCTTTCTCTTTCTTTCTTTCTTTCTTCCTCTTTCTCTCTCTCTTCTTTCTTTCTTTTCTTCTTCTTCTTTTTTTTTTTTTTTGACAGGGTCTTCCCGAGTCAAGTGCAGTGGCATGATCCTAGCTGATTGCAGTTTCCAACTCCTGGGCTCAGGCGATCCTCATCTCAGCCTCCTGAGTAGTTGGGACTACAAGTGCACACCACCACGTCTGGCTAACTGTTACTTTTTTTTTTTCAATATAGAGTCACATTCTGTTAGCCAGGCTGGGGTGCAGTGGTGGCATCATTGCTCGCTGCAGCCTCAAACTCCTGGGCTCAAGTGATCCTCCTGCCTCAGTCTCACAATAGCTGAGACCACAGGCACACACCACTCCACCTGGCTAATCCATGTTTGCTTGCTTGCTTGCTTCCTTCATTCCTTCCTTCCTTCCTTCCTTCCTTTCTTCCAGAGACGGGGTCTTGTTATGTTGCTCAGGCTGGTCTCGAACTTCTGGGCACAAGTAATCTTACCACCTTGGCCTCCGAAAGTGCTGGGGTTACAGGCACAAGCCACTGCATAAAGCAATTTTCCAAACACTCTCTCGCTGGCCTCTCCTTAATTTCTTCAAGATAAAGAGGGAAGGCCGGGCATGGTGGCTCACATCTGTAATCCCAACACTTTGGGAGGCCGAGGTGGGGGGATCACGAGGTCAGGAGATTGAGACCATCCTGGCTAACACGGTGAAACCCTGTCTCTACTAAAAATACAAAAAAATAGCTGGGCGTGGCACATGCCTGTAGTCCCAGCTACTCTGGAGGCTGAGGCGGTAGAATCGCTTGACCCCAGGAGGCAGAGGTTGCAGTGAGCCAAGATCGTGCCACTGCACTCCAGCCTGGGTGACACAGCGAGACACCATCTCAAAAAAAAAAAAAAAATGCCGGGCGCGGTGGCTCACGCCTGTAATCCCAGCACTTTGGGAGGCCGAGGCGGGTGGATCACGAGGTCAGGAGATGGAGACCATCCTGGCTAACACAGTGAAACCCCGTCTCTACTAACAATACAAAAATTAGCCAGGCGTAGTGGCGGGCGCCTGTAGTCCCAGCTACTCGGGAGGCTGAGGCAGGAGAATGGCGTGAACCCGGGAGGCGGAGCTTGCAGTGAGCCGAGATTGCGCCACTGCACTCCAGCCTGGGCGACAGAGCAAGACTCCATCTCAAAAAATAAAAAATAAAAAATTAAATAAATAAATAAAGGATAAAGAGGGAAATAATTACTGTCTTATTTTGTAGCTCTTGAAATTGAGACTCAGAACAGGTGACTGACTCATTCAAGGGCATATAGCCAGGTAGACTCAGAGAGAGAGAAATCCCAGAGAAGTCCTGCAGTTGAAGAAATGCAGTCACTTAACTCTTTAATTTTTTTTTTCTTTAGAGGTGGGGGTGTCTTGCTGTATTGCTGCTCAGGTTGGTCTTGAACTCCTGGCCTCAAGTGATCCGCCTTCCTCGGCCTCCCAAAGTGCTGGGATTACAGGTGTGAGCCACAGCGCCCAGCCTATTTTATTTTATTTTATTTTATTCGTTCAAGGCTGTTTCTCAGTGTGAACTATTTCATTTCACTATTCCTTTTTTTTTTTTGGAGATGAGGTCTTGCTATATTGCCCAGGCTGGAGTGCAACAGCTACTCGCAGGCACGATCCCACTACTGATTAGCACAGGAGTTTTGACCTGCTCCATTTTCGACCTGGGCTGGTTCACCCCTCCTTAGGCTACCTGGTGGTCCCTCGTTCCTAGGAGATCACCATATCGATGCCACACTTAGTGCAGACACCTAATCAACATAGTGAATTACAGCCCAGAACTCCTGGGCTCAAGCAATCCTCCCATCTCAGCCTCCCGAGTAGCTGGGACTGCAGGCACATGCCACTGTACCTGGCTAGTTTTCCGTTTTACCTTCCTTCACATGCTGACTCACCCTCAAGTGGTACCCATTCTCTTTCCTGATGTTTCTACAAAAATCTTGAGATTGAGCTTAATAGTCCAAGTCTGGGTTATCTGGTCATCCCTGAGCTGTGGTGTGGACACGGTGAATTGCCGAGGACAGGGTGGTGTCACAGGAAAAGGAATGGCTGTACCGTGCAGGCAAAAACATCAGAAGGTACCTGGGTTAGTGTCTAGCACAAAGTTGTAAGTGTTCAAAGAACGGTGGCTATGACACTGTTTATGGTCTCTTCTAGCTCTGAAATGCTATGAGTTGTACAACGCTTTGGTTGATACGAAACCATCTGTAAATGTTGCCAGTAAGGGAAGCACAGGATAACAATTTGAGTTCACATAAGGTCTAGCCAAAATGCCATACAATGAGCTGAAAGGGTGCCTGAAACCAGGTGCAGTGGCTCACACCTGTAAGCCCAGCACTTTCGGAGGCTGAGGCAGGTGGGTCATCTGAGGTCAGGAGTTCTAGACCAACCTGGCCAACATGGTGAGACCCCATCTCTACTAAAAATACAAATATCAGCTGGGTGTGGTGGCTTATGCCTGTAATCCCAGCTACTTGGGAGGCTGAGGCACGAGAATAGCTTAAACCTGGGAGGTGGAGGCTGCAGTGAGCCGAGATCGTTCCACCGCACTCCAGCCTGGGCGACAGAGCAAGATTCCGTCTCAAAAAAAAAAAAAAAGTAACTGCCTGTGGCCTGCCTCCTTTTCTTTTTTCTTTATTCTTTTTTTTTTTTTTTTTTTGAGATGGAGTCCTACTCTGTCACCCAGGCTGGAGTGCAGTGGTGCGATCTCGCTCACTGCAACCTCTGCCTCCCGGTTTCAACGTTTCAAGCGATTCTCCTGTCTCAGCCCCCCGAGTAGATGGGATTACAGGCGAGCACCACCATGCCCAGCTAATTTTTTGTATTTTTAGTAGAGACGGGGTTTCACCATGTTGGCCAGGCTAGTCTTGAACTCCTGACCTCAGGAGATCTGCCCACCTTGGCCTCCCAAAGTGCTGGAATGACAGGCGTGAGCCACCATGCATGGCCTGGCCTACCTCCTTTAGTAGTGGAGCAGGGGCAGTAGCAGTGCCAGAACCAGGGCATGGCCTGGAAAGGACTTCCTGAGCCTCTGGGGCCTGCTACATCCATAGCTCTTTCAAAAGATCCTGCTTCTATCAGCATTAAATGATCTGGCTGGACCTGGGACTGGACCTGCTCTGGGAGCTGAAGGGAGCCATGCATAGCTAGAGCAGAAGTGCGGGCTCCAAAGCCTGACCAATGTGGATGCTTTAGGTTAGGTGGTGATCGTGATCAACCAATCAGAGCCTTCTCTGAGGCACGTGTGTGGTGTGAGTGTGCCTGTGGGTACCAAGCCCAGAGGAGGCAGTCATGAAGCTCAGGTTACATTCAGGCCTCATTCAGACTGTAAACCATGGAAATGGTGCCCCCTGGAGGTGTGTGCTGCAACAGCTATTCTGTCGGCCATACCTGGATGCTGGCAGGTGGGGCTGCTACCAGAATAATGGGTTCAACATTCAGGCTGCCTCCCTGCTTCTCACGTGAGACCTCCCACTACCAATGATTGTTTGGGTATAGTTGCATCCTCACTCTTCAGAAAAATATTCTTGTCTCAGATATACTGAGTATTGTGGATATATTGGTCGCCTAGAGGCCAGGCAGGTTAGGATTTCTCCTGGCAGGGAGTATCAGAGAAGCCAGTTGAGTGTCTGAGATCACACAGCAGAGGGAAGAGTTATATTAAAACCCAAGACCCCCTACTCATCAGCAGCCTTTCCTAGCACTGCAGAATCCTGTGATTTGGGAGCAGCAAATCCATGGTGGCACCCCTGCCAGGTGCTGAGAGGCCCGGTAACAGGGCCAGGGATGTGGGGTCTCTAGAAGGCCCCGGAAGCTACCAGCCCTTCCCCCAGGTCAGAGGAGCTGCCTCTTTGGCAAGAGACGTGAATCGGCCACAGGTGCCTCCTCCAGCTTTTGATGAATTTTCCTGCCACTGGTGCTAATTTCCTGAAAGGCTTTTTCTTTCACCTTCAGGCTCCCCCTCAAAAGGGTTCTTGCTCTTTGTCGGCAGGGGATCCATGATGATCACCCAGCAGCTACTTGGTGAGGTCACCAATATGCTCTGCCAGCAGCTCCTGTGGCTGAAAGGGCTTGGAGTGGACAGGGGTCCTGGACCATGGCTACAGGGGGCTGAGGCCAGAGTCCTGTCCTAAAACAGGGACTGTTCCCAAAGAAAGTCTGGCCCAGGGAGGCAAGTGGTCTGCCTGAGGACACACAAAAGAACAGGCCCAGACAGGAACACACATCTCCCCAAATTCTGCCTAAAAGGCGTGGTGAACCCTGCTCTGTCTGCCATGTGATCTCAGCCTCTGAGTTCTTTCTGGGCTCATCTGGGCCCTCCTCCCCTACCTACTGGCTTCCCAAATAGACCCAAGCCTAACCCCTCATGGCAGTGGAGTCATCATTGCACAGAGGGCTGGTGGTGGGAGTTGAGAGTGCTGTCTTAACAAGCTTTCTGTGGGGTGGGAGGTCTGTTTGTGCCTCCACCCTGGACTGGACACCTCTTGGGGCTTTTCCTGGGCCCAGTGGGTAGATGCCAAGGTCTCCCAGGTCTGGGGAGGGGCCATGTGAGTTCCCAGACCTGGCTGGGTGGGAGTGTGCTAGGCCAGAGTACACCAGGGGCCATCCTGTGAGTGGGGGAGGTGAGTGATCAGAGCTGACCTCCTGCCTTGGCCTAAAGTTCCTTGGAAAAACAGTACACCTGCCCTTATGTGTCACTAGGTCCTAACCATCTACTTTGGGAACTTGCTTGCTCGATTCCACGAAGGACCCACTGTCTGGTTCTCTGCCACCATCCCCTGGTCTGCCCACTTCCACTCTCTCTTCCTCCAGTGTCTCTGTACTAGGTAACCTCAAAGACCCTTCTGGAAGGTGAATCTGACCAAGACATGCCCCTCCCATGGCTCCCTAGTGCCTCAGCATAGAGTCCATGCTCCCTCCCAGCTTACAGGCCTGGTGCTCCAGTTCTGGGCCATTTCCTCTTTCAGTCTTTCTGTGGGGGCCATGCTGACTGACATAGAGCTGCTGAGACTGAACAAGCCAATTCCTGCCTCCAGGCCTTTGCTCCTGCTGTGCCCTCTGGCTGAGACAGCTTCCCCTCCACTCCCACCTTCACTCCCTCCACTATTCCCTATAGGTTCTTTCAAAGGCTCCTCCAGGAAGCCCTCCCTTTCCATCAGCCTCCCACCCCAAGGTGTCTCAGTGGTCAGACAACTGTGATGAAAAACAGATCCCTGCCCATGGCTACCTTCTGAGTGTCCAGGCATGCCCCCTCTCTTGTCTGAACTGCCCCAGCACTGCCCTGGCTCTCTTTCCATTTGTCTGTCTGGCTGTGTGTCCACCAGCTTCTGCCTCTTTCCTCCATCCCTGACTTTTTTTTTTTTTTTTGATAGGGTCTCACTCTGTCGCCCAGGCTGGAGTGCAGTGGCACAATCTTGGCAACCTCCGCCTCCCAGGCTCAAGCGATTCTTGTGCCTCAGCCTCCTGAGTAGCTGGGATTACAGGTGTGTGCCACCACACCTGGCTAATTTTTATATTTTTAGTAGAGACAGGGTTTTACCATGTTGGCCAGGCTGGTCCAGAACTCCTGACCTCAGGTGATCTGCCTGCCTTGGCCTCCTAAAGTGCTGGGACTACAGGCATGAGCCACCATGCCTGGCCTTTTAAAAAATCTTGTCTCACTGCAACTTCTGCCTGCCAGGCTCAAGCCATCCTCCCACCTCAGCTTCCCAAGTAGCTGAGACTGCGTGGGCATGCCACCATGCCTGGCTAATTTTTGCATTTTTCGTAGAGATGGGGTTTTGCCATGTTGTTCAGGCTGGTCTCGAACTCCTGGGCTTAAGCCATCTGCCCGCCACAGCCTCCCAAAGTGTGGCGATTACAGGTGTGAGCCACCGCGTCCAGCCAACCCCCTGACTTTCTTGGCTGATTGTTCCATCGTCTCTTCCACCTGTCTCTGTCCCTTTCCTCATTCTTTAATGCAGCCGCACCTCATTCCACTGGACTCAAGGTGGTGTCATTGTCCCTATGTTCCTTCATTGTTGCTATGTTCCTTCATTGTTCAGTCTGCATCCCACAGTTTCTGACAGGGGCTCTCTCCCTCTCCACACAGTTAATGACCTTGGTGGAAAGAAGCAATTCTGGTTCTTTAAGAGACATGGTCCACACTTTCCCAAAGAAAGTGGCTCAACAAGACCTGAGTAAAGTTCCAGAGCACGCAGCAGGCTCCCAGCCCTCCAGACCTGAGGGAGCAGAGGAAGAACACACAGAAAAGGCCACTGCATCCAGGACTGGTCCAGCCTCAGCCCTTCCACCCCAGTCCCTTGTGGCACTCATGGGGAAACAGCAGGATCTCTTTGGTCGACCTCACTTGTGGACCTTCCTACTGAACCCTCTCCCACTTCTTGTTTCAGAAACTTCGGCCTCCTGCAGAGGATGTACTGGGCTCAGGCCCACTTTGTCCCTTACTCCTGGGCCCCAGTGTGACCAGTTTCAGCTGGAATGGGGTTCTTTGGGGGAAGGGAAAGCCTTGACGGGTGGCATCTGTCCCCTACAACTCCCTCTTCCAGCCCCTCCCCCCCCCTTTTTTCACCCGATGCCTCCCTCCCTGGACCTCGGGGCTTTCTTTAGCTTGGGGTCCTAGCCAAGCTCCTGGATCTTCTGCCCATGCAGCCTGCAGGCTCCTGGAGGGTAGGATCCATCCCTCTTGGGTCTCCCAAAGCCTCTAGGTGGGTAAGTCAGGTTGTGCAGGGGAGGGACCCAGGGGAGGAAGTTCATGCATTCACTGTCAGTAATGAGTGCTTGTGTCCCTGTGCTGCCCACCCCGTATCCTGCCTACGTGCCTGTCGCGGGGCACGATCCAGCACCGGCCGTGGGTTTCCAAAGCCTGGCTCTGCCGTAACCACCAGTGGGGAACTGCTCCAGCTCGGCCAGCCCAGAACCGGGCCTTGGAGGGCCGGAAGAAGCAAGGAGGGCCATGAGAAGGCAAGAAGGCTTGGGCCGGGCCGCCCCCGCCTGGAGACTGCTGGCGGGCGCCAAAGCGCAGGCTGTCGGGGGCGCGGGAGCCCTTGCAGTGGAGCGCAGCCCACTAGCCCCCACCACCCAGCGGCGGCGAGATTCAGCTCCCGGCGCCCGCACGTCCGCCCCGGCTCTGGGCTGGCGCCAGGCGGCTGGATCCGTGACTGCAGTTGGCGGGAGGCCGGACGGCGCGTCCCCCGGGACTCCCAGGCAGCCAGCGCTGTCGGCCCGGCAGGGAGGGCTGTGGCAGGCGGGCGGGCGGCGGGAGGCTGGGGGCCCGCGGCGGAGGCAGCGCTGCGTGGGCTGCGGTCAGCAGGGGCCCCGCAGAGGGGCCGCGTCTCCTGCGCTAATTGGCCCTTTCCCAGCCGCCTGGGCGGGTAATTGCTGCTTCGCGGGTGGAAGGTGGGGGCGTGGCGAAGGAGAAGCTGGGGCGCTGCATCCGGAGCCAGGAGCCAGGCTCAGCCCCAGGTGGGCGGCCCGGCCCGGCCCGGCTGGCAGGGGGCTCGTGTGTGCGCAATGCCTGCGTGAGCTTAGCGCCCGCACTATTTCGTACCCGCGGTGGCGCGGGCGGGTGGATGAAACCCGGCGGTGGGGAGGGCGGCTGGGGCAAGACTCAGAAGTGTCCTCGGGCTTTCACCAAGATCCAGTCTGTTCTGCGCACCGATCCACGCGGGATGGGGCCTGGCAGCAGCTTCAGGAGAGACTCCAAGTGGCCGTGGGAGGACCTGAGTGGGGGCAGGAAGACAAGGTGGGACGATGGGGCAGTAGTAGGTAGCCCTCCCGCCTCTGTCATCCAGCAATGCAACCCAGGGAGGAGCTGACGAGAAGAGGGACACCTTCCTGGGTGTATGGGGAGGGTGTGGAGCCGGGGCTGTGGAAGGCAGGGGCCAACCCAGCATTCAGACTGCCCACTGGGGTTCTCCCAGGCTTGGATTCCTATGGAGGGTCCTAGGGTTTCCTCAGAGCCCTTTATGATTGTCACATCTGCCACAGCCAGCTTGGACCCGACTAAGCCCTGGCTCCTGCTCAGCTGCACTTCCTCCAGTTGGGGGAGGAGGGCCCTGGGCAGGTGGCCATTAGAGGCAGCTGCCCTCCCCACAGACCCATGTGAGAAAGCATGAGGAGGGGCGTTCAAGAAAAATCATTCATGGTCCTTATTAAAGCTCAGTAAAGCAGACTTTATTCAGGAGCATCGAAATAGGCATAGGGGCCGAGCCGTTAGCTTGTGCCTGTAATTCCAGCACTTACGGAGGCCAAGGCGGTAGAGAGGGTCTCACTCTGTCACCCAGGCTGGAGTGCAGTGGTGTGATGATCATAGCTCACTGAAGCCTCGGCCTTCTGGGCTCAAGCGATTCTTCCACCTCAGCCTCTTGAGTAGCTGGGACTACAGGCATGTGCCACCATACCTGGCTAATTTTTTTAATTAATATTTTTTGTAGGGATGGGGTCTTGCAGTGTTGCCCACGTTGGTCTCAAACTCCTGGGCTCAAGCAGTCCTCTTGCCTCAGCCTCCCAAAGTGCTGGGATTACAGGCATGAGCCACCGTGTCAGGCCCAAAAATTAAAAAAAAATTAGCCAAGGCTGGTGGTGGCTGTCTGTGGTCCCAGCTATTTGGGAGGCTGACGTGAGAGGATTGCTTGAGCCCAGGAGTTTGAGGCTGCAGTGAGCCGTGATGGCACCACTGCACTTCAGCCTGGGCAACAGAGGAGACCCCGTTTCCAAAAAAAAAAAAAAAAAAAAAAGAAGAAAAAAGAAATAAAAAGAAATAGGCATAGGGACTGCCACAGTGGGGTTTTGCAGTCAGGCAGCTGGGAACAGAGATTGGGCTCAACTCTGAATACAGCATGGACAAGTGAGAATTTATAGCCAAGGAGCAAGGTGGGGTCAGTGGATGGAAAATTACTAAGAGGAAATATCAGAGATAAAGGGGGGAATTGTGGCTAAGCCCATCCAATAGGATTCTTGCTGCAGGCAGGCCAGGGTGACCAGACATCACCTTGGGGATAATAGAGGCTAAAGAACTTTTATTTTTTATATTTTTGAGGCGGAGTCTTGCTCTGTCACCCAGGCTGGAGTGCAGTGGCACGATTTCAGCTCACTGCAACCTCCACCTCCTGAGTTCAAGTGATTCTTCTGCCTCAGCCTCTCAAGTAGCTGTGATTACAGGCGCCCACCACCACATCCGGCTAATTTTTGTATTTTTAGTAGAATGGGGTTTCACCATGTTGGCCAGGCTGGTCTCGAACTTCTGAGCTCAAGTGGTCTGCGTGCCTCTGCCTCCCAAAGTGCTGGGATTACAGGCCTGAGCCACCGTGCCTGGCCGAGGCTAAGGAACTTAATTAGATTATGGAAGATGATCAGATATCGAAGGTGGGGGGCTCTGGTTAAACTGACTTAGAAGGAATCTTGCTAAAAAGTCAGGCCTAGCTGAAAAAGTTCAGGAAAGTCTGAGTAGAGTTTGGTCAAGGAGAGAATCTTTGTCAGGGGAGAAATCAGGGGGAACCATCAGAGGCAGGCCTGGGCTAGCTCCTGGGCTGTGCCAGCAGGCCCCAGGGTGAGTAGCCGAGGACCTCCAGGTCAGGATGTCCCTTGTGGACACTGGAGTGAAATCAGGCTCAGTTGGAACTGAGCTCCTGCTGAGTTCTGCACTGGCTGCCCCTGGACCACCTTCCGGGGGCTGAACTAGCAGCCCTCACTCTGGCTCCTTACTGATGAGTGGCTGTTTGGTTGCCTGGGACATCCTCCGGCTGTGCTTCCTGAGACTAGAGCTGCCACATCTCCGGTGGTAGCCACCCTTCTCAGGGATTGCTCCAGGTCTGGATGGAGGTGGCAGGATGCCTCAGACAGGCCTGGATCCAATTCCTGCTCTGCCTCCACCAGCTCAGGCCCTTGGGCAAGGCTTTTTAATGTCTCAATGCCTCAGTTTCTTCATCTGTAAAATGGGGATAATAAGATCCACGGTTGTTGTGAGGATTAATGTTTGCTTGGAAGGGGCTTCCGCCCTCCTCCACCATCCCTTTGCTTTGGGGGTTAGATCCTGGGGTATGGGGAATTAGATGTGCCTCATCCCACAGATCTGTGCAGCTTCCATTTGCCCCAGAGACTCAGGAACCTCTGGGAATAAAGGGCCTAATCAACACTAGTTTGGGACAAAAATACTGTGGGACACTATGCCAGTGTTCATAGCAGCATTATTCACAATAGCCTAAAGGTGGAAAGAACCCAAATGCCCATCACTGGATGGATGGATAAACAAAATGTGTTATATACTTGCGATGGAATATTATCCAGCCTTAAAATGGAAGGAAATTCTGATAGATGCTACAGCATGGATGAAACTTGAAGACATCATGTGAAGTGAAATAAGCCAGACACAAAAGGACAAATACTGCATTACTGTACTTATATCAGGCACCTGGAAGAGTCAAGTTCATAGGGACAGAAAGCAGAATAGGGGTTACCAGGGGCTAGGAAGAGGGGGTAACAGCAAGTCATTGTTGAATGGGTACAGAGTTTCAGTTTAAATGATGAAAAAGTTCTAAAGACAGAATAGTGGTGATGGTTGTGCAATGATGTGAATGTACTTAATGATATTGAACTGTACATTTAAAAATAGTTAAAATGGGCTGGGCGCGGTAGCTCACGCCTGTAATCCCAGCACTTTGGGAGGCCGAGGTGGGCGGATCACGAGGTCAGGAGATCGAGACCGTCCTGGCTAACATGGTGAAACCCCGTCTCTAATAAAAGTACAAAAAAAAAAAAAAAACATTAGCTGGGTGTTGTGGCGGGCGCCTGTGGTCCCAGCTATTCGAGAGGCTGAGGCAGGAGAATGGCGTGAACCCGGGAGGCAGAGATCACAGTGAGCCGAGAACGCGCCACTGCACTCCAGTCTGGGCGACAGAGCGAGACTCCGTCTCAAAAAAAAAAAAAAAAAAAAAAAAACAACCACAAAAAACAAAAATAGTTAAAATGGTAAAATTTGTCGTGTGTATTTTACCACCAAAAAGCCCACAGTGGCCAGGCATGGTGGCTCATGCCTGTAATTCCAGCACTTCAGCAGGTTGAGACGGGTGGATTACCTGAGGTCAGGAGTTTGAGACCAGCCTGGCCGACATGATGAAACCCTATCTCTACTAAAAATACAAAAATAAGCCGGGCATGGTGGTGGGCATCTGTAATCTCAGCTATTTGGGAGGCTGAGGCAGGAGAATCGCTTGAACTCGGGAGACTGAGGCTGCAGTGAGCTGAGATTTCATCATTGCACTCCAGCCTGGGTGACAAGAGCAAAACTCCGTCTCAAAAAAAAAAAAAAAAAAAACCCCACAAAACAACGAAACAAAACGGTGGGACAGGCTGGGATACACATGGGCTGCAGGAGAGGCCAGAGGAATCTAGATGTGGCACTAAGACCTAAACTGATGGACAAGTGAGCGTGGGGTGTGGCTGTCCTGCTGTCCTGAGGGGTGCACTTGAGACCATGAAGGCAAAAGGCAAGTGTTTTGTACCCCAGGCAACTTTGCAGTAGCACCCTTTGACTGAGTGTAGCATCCAGGCACAGCCCACTAAGGAACAGGCAGCAATACTTCCTTTCTCTCAGGGCTCAAATTGAGACATCATTCACTTCACACACCCATTTTATAGGTGGAGAAATTCAGGTCTAATCAACACTTCTTTATTGAAGAGACCACCCCTGTGTATAGACTTTGGAGTGGCCCTGGGGGAGATAAGTGTGGGTGGGAGAGAAGATCCCAAACTACCAAAAGTTTGCTCCATGTCACAACCTGCCCTAGGCCTCCAGGCCAATGTGAACAGACAGGCACAAGGTTGAGCAGGATGGATGGTAAATGCCAAGCTGGGTGCAGTGACAGGGGCAGTGGCAGTCTGGGTCGACCTCCCATAAGAAGGAGCCACAAGGAGACATTGAAGGGTGGGAGGATTTGAAGAAGGGAAAAAAAGAGGTTGTCCTGAGGCTGGAGAGCTGAGCACAGTGTGGTGTTGACAGGGCCTGGCCTAACTGGATGTCAACAGTGAAGTAGGGGGGCATCATGGGATGTCAGGCTGGAAAGGGCAGTGCAGGTCCCACACAACAGGTAAAAGCTCTAGCTTTGGCCTGGAGGCAGCAGGGAGCTCCTGCAGTTCTAAATTTGGGTGGGTAGAACTCTTGTCCCCAGGTATGTCCATGGCTAGTCTCCCCAGGGCCTGGGTGGTGGGGGCAAACCCCTCTTTGGCTCCTTCCTGCATAGCCACCCTTAGAATTGCCTCTGCTTCTCAGGTCTTTGAGACCGGTACAGACTCATCCAAAAAGCCATCTTCTTCTCCTTGAGCTTCATGCCCACTCTTGTGGTAAAATCCAGCTGCAGGTACTTTTCATCCTTGTTGTAGCGTGGCCAGCAGGGCAGATTCCCATCATTGGGGTTTCTGCCCAGAAATAAAAAAGAGAGGATTACCTGTGTTCCTTTTCATCCTGCTTCTTTCTTTCACCCTTCCCTTGGGACCTGGGGTTCCAGAGGGCTTTACGGAGATGATACTTAGAACTTTAATAAAGAGTAGGAAAGTGTGTATTGGGGTGGGCCTTCCAGGCAGAGCAAACAGTATGTGCCAGGTTGAGAGATATAAAAGACCAAGGCTTTTGGAGGAAGCACAAGTCAAGAGTTAGGTAAAAACAGAGTGTGTGTGTGGCCAGGCCTGGTGGCTCACGCCTGTAATCCCAGCACTTTGGGAGGCTGAGGCGGGCGGATCACGAGGTCAGGAGATCGAGACCATCCTGGCTAACATGGCGAAACCCTGTCTCTACTAAATATACAAAAAAAAAAGCCGGGCGAGGTGGCAGGTGCCTGTAGTCCCAGCTACTCGGGAGGCTGAGGCAGGAGAATAGCATGAACCTGGGAGGTGGAGATTGCAGTGAGCCGAGATCGCGCCACTGCACTCCAGCCTGGGTGACAGAGCGAGACTCTGTCTCAAAAACAAACACAAAAACAAAAAAAAAGAGAGTGTGTGAAAGGGATCGAAGTGGAAAGGAGATGACATAGGAAAGATTTTGAAAGGCCTTTCACGCAAGGTTGAGGAGCTGGGACTTTATCTTGGAGGCAGAGAGAAGCCATGAAGAGTTTTAAACAGGAGAGTGACTTGGTCAGATGTTATTTCAGAAAGACCCCTTGGGCTGGGTATGGTGGCTAACGCCTGTAAGACCAACACTTTGGGAGGCATAGGTGAGAAAATTGCTTGAGCCCGGGAGTTGGAGACCAGTCTGGGCAAAATAGCAAGACTTCATCTCTACAAAAAATACAAAAATTAGGCTAGGCGTGGTGGCTCACACCTGTAATCCCAGCACTTTGGGAGCCCGAGGTGGGCAGATCACGAGGTCAGGAGATCGAGACCATCCTGGCTAACATGGTGAAACCTCGTCTCTACTAAAGATACAAAAAAATTAGCCAGGCATGGTGGCAGGCACCTGTAGTCCCAGCTACTCGGTAGGCTGAGGCAGGAGAATGGCATAAACCCGGGAAGCAGAGCTTGCAGTGAGCTGAGATTGCACCACTGCTCTCCAGCCTGGGTGACAGAGCGAGACTCTGTCTCAAAAAAAAAAAAAAAAAATTAGACGGGCATGGTGGTAGTCTAATTCAGCTACTTGGGTGGCTGAAGTGGGAGGACTGCTTGAGCCTGGGAGGTCAAGGCTGCAGTGAGCTGTGATTGCACCACTACACTCTAGCCTGGGCAGCAGAGTGAGACCCTGTCTCAAAAAAATTAAAAAAAAAAAAGAAAAAGAAAGACACTTTGAGTGTCATAAGGAGGATGAATTGAAAGGAGAGAGGCCAGGCGCAGTGGCTCATGCCTGTAATCCCAGCACTTTCAGAGGCCGAGGTGGGTGGATAGCTTGAGGTTAGGAATTCAAGACCAGCCTGGCCAACGTGAAACCCCACCTCTACAAAAATACAAAAATTAGCCAGGCGTGGTGGCCTGTAATCCACCTCAGGAGGCCGAGGTGGGAGAATCGCTTGAACCTGGGAGGCGGAGATTGCAGTGAGCTGGGATTGCGCCACTGCACTCCAGTCTGGGTGACAGAGCGAGACTTTAAGAAAATAGTCACAAGGCTAGCCAAAGCTCTCTTTACATGTCACCTGCCCCCTAGGCTGGGCCAGACACCTCCTCTATGCTCTCAAAGTGCCTTGTGCTCCCCCAATACAGCTCTCAGCGTACCGGATTGTAATTTCCTGATTTTATGTGGTGAGCTGCTGGAGGATGGGGCTCATGTCTGCAACATCCTTGAATTCCAGCTCCCAGTACTGGGGCTGGGCCCAAAAGAGTGCAGTGGTGAATGACTGTGGAATGCTTGAGTGAATGAAGAGTGTGGGTCATGGATCAAGAAGGACACATTCTAGAGACGTTTAGGATCCGGTGACTGACTGGGAAAAGCTGAAGAAGAAGGGGCACCCTGGTTGGGCTGACTGGGCAGTTCCTGTAGGACATGCTGGGGCAAATATCCGAAGCAGCTGGCTTCTTCGGGTCCAGCACTGGGCAGGTAGAATGCCCAGATGTGCTGGGGGGCAGACTCACCCTGTGCGGGCAAAGTTGGCCCAGTATTTCATCATCCGGAGGCTAAGTGCCTTCTCCTTACCCATGGAAAGGCCTGGGGGCAGAATGGGATGTGGGATTTCAGACAGAGCAGGGGACACTGACCTCCCTCCCTACTCCTGCTGCTTCTGCTGCTTCCGGAGCAGAAGACTTTCATTTGAGAGAGCATCACAGATTAGGAACTGGTGAGCTCCCTGTGGCCAGCCAATGGAGGGGTGGGTCTGCATCCAGAGGTGGGAGACTGGACACCCAGTTGGGGTATCAGGTGGGACCTTTGCACCTGTGGTGAAGGGGCCCCCAAAGAGGAAGTACATCTCATCCCCATGGTCTGCCCCATCAGTGGGGGTTTGACGATTATTCCACGAGCGTGGTGCTCAAATTCATACAGGTAGACAGGGAGGCCGGCATCTGTGAATAGGGAAACTGAGGAGGGATGCAGGAAAAGCCTCTGCCTAGGCTTCTTATCCACCCCATGCCTCCCACTCACCTGCACCAAGCAGGAAAAAGAGCTTTGGCTTCAGAATCAAGGGGGCAGACTTGAATCCTGTCTGCACTACTCATTCGCTGTGTGACCTAAAGCAAGTTGCTCTACCTTTCTGAATTGTATCAATAATTCCTTATCTTCAGACTGAGAATACTAAAACCTAATTCACAGGATTGTGGCCAGGATCATGGAAGCCTTCCTTTTCCCTGTTCTGAACCTTCCTTTCTTGGCCTCATATTGAAGGGTCTTTGGTGTCTGCATTTTCCAGCCCCCCCCCCTTTTAACCTGTTACCCACATGTTCCCCTAGCCCCAGTCAGCCTGAACTTTCAAGGTGCCCCTAAGCCTGTCCTCTCAGCCAGGAAGCCTTCCCTGACCACCCCAGGCTTCTCCTCTGGACTGTTTGAGGTCCTGCCCTTGTTCCTAAGGAAGAACAGTTCCTCTCTTATACTTTTTTTGTTTTTTTTTGAGATGGAGTCTCGCTCTGTTGCCCAGGCTGGAGTGCAGTGGTGTGATGTTGGCTCACTGCAACCTCCCCCTCCCAGGTTCAAGCGATTCTCCCGCGTCAGTCTACTGAGTAGCTGGGACTATAGGCATGCGCCACTACAGCTGGCTAATTTTTTTGTACTTTTAGTAGAGATGGGTTTTCACCATGTTGGTGAGGCTGGTCTAGAACTCCTGGCCTCAAATGATCCGCCCACTTTGGCTTCCCAAAGTGCTGGGATTACAGGCGTGAGCCACCGTGCCTGGCCCCTTCCTCTCTTGTAGTTGATAGCATGCTCCTCTGTGATATCTTAGAATCCTATACTAGCCCAGAAGTACAGAGAGGGTAGGGGAGCAGTCGATAAGCCCAGTTGGTAAACAGCACACCTGGAGAGTGGACGGGGCCAGTGTGGCCACTCTTGGGGACCCCACATACCTCGGTGGTAGTGAGCAGTCTGCAGCGTGGCATACACGAAAGTGGCATCTTGAACTATGTCCATCATACGGTTTCGTAGCATCTTCCAGTCATGCTCATTGACATTGTCCAGGTACTCCTCCACCACAAGTGGTACCTGCTCCTTGGTGATATTCTGAGTGAGGAGGCCACACTTACCTGAGGCCTGGGTGCCAGCTGGGCCAGAGGTGGGCCCACCAGTGACTTGGATCCATGCTCAGCCCCCCAGGAGTTTTTGGCCTGGGAGGGGGAAAAAAGGGAGCTTCCTGGGAAAGTTTCTGTCTCTGCTGATTGTAACCCCTGATTTTGCTGCATAACTGCCCCTGTGACCCTGAGCACCTTACCTGTAAGCAGTCATCTGATCCCACAGCAAACCCCAGACCCTCCAAGAAAGATCCTTACCCTGGCTGGGAGCCCCTTTGCAAAGAGCAGCTACTAGGTTAAAAAAAACAGGAGGGTCAACCCTGTCCGAACTGAGCACCCCTGCCAGCTGGGTCCCTCACCAACAGGGTGCGAGTACTCCAGAGCATCTTAGTGATGGTTTCCTTTCTCATCGCCTGCCGGTTTAGCGGGAACTTCGTGATCTGTTCACAAGACAAGGACCCCAGTGTGGGTCAGGCCTGAGCATTAGGAGGGATTCTGGCCAGAGCTACAAAGGCCCCAAAGGTCTTGCCCATCTAATGATGAGTTATCAGACACAGCACACAGCCCAGGAAGGGCCCATGACTCTCTCTTGTCCCCCTGCTCCCATCCTGCTCATCACTACCACCTGGGCCAGAGCTGAAGTGGTACTGAGTGGGGGTCCATCCTGAGTTGGGGCATCTACCCTGACCCAGGAGCAAGGGAGGGCTTCAGGATTTGCAGTTGCCTAGAGGCTTGGGAATGAACATCATAACCCATCTAAACTATGATCTGAGAATTTGTGGTCCTCAAATCTCTAGCAGGCCATACTTCTCCCTTCTTCCCCTCCATCATTCATGGCCAGTTTTCACTGTACAGGGACTATAGGAGGCTCCCAAACATAGGGCATCCACAGAGGGGCTACTGGCATCTGACCTGGTGCCCAGCACCGTCCAAGAGGCATCCTTCCCTGCCTCCACTATGGTACTCACTTACGTAAGGCAAGAGCCAATTGAACTCCTACTCACTTACATAAGGCAAGAGCCAATTGAATTCCAGGTTGTTGACACCTAGAAGGTAGGGCACAGATGAAACCTGCCCCTGGGTCAGGAGCACCAAAGGGTCATCTGGGATCACCACACCATCCACCACAGGGCTCATGGACCAGATAATCTACAAGGCAAAGGGCATTTCCAGCCAGTCTCCTCAAGTATCCTCCCAGGGTCCCTGCGACCTTGGGTGCCCCTTCAGAGGCTGCTCTAGCCTAGGTTCTTTGATTGGGAAAAGGCTGGGGCTGGCATGGTGAGCCCCAGGAGGATGGGTGTGGGAGGGGAGCAGCATAGGCAGGACCAAATTACGTGGACTTGGGATGGCCACGGGTATCTGTATAGCTCACTCCTTCACCTCTTGAAAATCTTTGCTAAATTTCACTTCACTGAGTCCTGTTCTAGCCATTCTATTTAAAAGTCCATACCTCCCAACATGTCCAACCCCTTTACCCTCTCCATTCCTTGCTATTCACTTATCACCTTCTAAGGAGGTGGACAATATATTTATTTATAGGGTTTATTCTCCTTCCCCACTGGAACATCAGCTCCACTAGGGAAGGGATCTTGGCCTGAACAATTCCCTAAGTATCCCAAGTGCCTGGCACAAAGTAGGTGTTAAATAAATACTCAAATTGCAGAATGTGGCCTGTTTACCTCTTCAGGGTCTCTCTGGAAGTTCAGTTGGAGGAATCTCTATGGGGGAGAGGAAGGGATCAGAGTTAAAGGAAGTCTCCCTCGTGTGCTCTTGAGACAGGGTCCCTGGGGAAGTAGTTGGGGGTGGCTGGGTACCAGGATAGGAGGATGGCCCTCAGGCAGCCAGGTCAGGCAGCTGGAATGTTCTACCTACCATCTTGTTGGACACACGCATCACCTTGGTCCCTGATAGTGCCCTCAGGCAGTTTACCAGGATCTGTGTGCTGTTGTGGTTGCATCCAGCCAGGTGGGCAACCTTCTATAGAGAGAAGAAGGGATGCTCAGGGGTGCTTCCATCCTGCCCTTCCATGCTGAGCCCTGGGGAAGGAGAGGCACTCACCTTGGCCACTTTCAGTGGGTTACGAGTGATGAAAAGTCTGAATAACGCGGTGCCACTCTGGGAAATGGCCCGATGGAAGAGACCCGAGGCTAGGGGTGACATCATCTGCAAGAACAGGGAGGAATATACCCGTGAGATGCCCAAGTAGAGACACCTGGGCTGTTCTGGGCATCTGTCTGGCCATGGGCAGGCAGCCTGAGTGAAGCCAGGAAGGGCAAGTAGCTGGGAGGGAGTCAGGAGTCCTGGGGTGATGTCCTAGACCTAAAGCCAGTGGTATTCCTGCCTCTGGTCTGTACAGTGGGCCCCAGTGGGTTCCAGAGGGGATGTGAGACTGGGGGAGGGAATCTGCTGGTGTGGAAAAAGGGTCTCCCTCTACTTTAGGGCTAGAAATGAGGGGTAGGTGGAAGGGACCTCATGGTTTCCCCAGGTTGTTACCTGTGCTGACAGCTGTTAGCCTCTCTCCACTGCCCAAGTTGGGGGAACAAGTACATCTAGGGCCTCCCATCCTGTCCCTTGGATACCTCAGACTTCATGTGCCCCAAACCTGCTCCAGCCAATCCCTGTCTGGGTGGCATTCCTTACCCCATACCATCCCCCAGCCCCAGGGGCCTTCCCTATCTCTGCTAATGACCACACCCCAGCTGCCCTAGTCCTGCCCATTTGGCCTCCTGGATCACTCTGAGCCATCCTCTGCTCTCCATCTTTCCTGCCCCTGCTTTAGAGCCAGCCCCCATGATCTCTCCTAGGATATATCCTATCCCCATCCCTGCCCCTCCCAGTAGCTCTCCGAGTCTCTGCTCCTGTTTCTTGCCAACCCAGTCCCATGCAGCAGGCTGAGCCATCTCTCTAAATGCACATCTGATCATGTCACTTTGCTGCTTACAATCTTTCCCTGCTTTGGAGAATCACTTGAACCCGGGAGGCGGAGGTAATGGTGAGTTGAGATCACGCCATTGCACTCCAGCCTGGGCAACAAGAGCAAAACTCCGTCTCAAAAAAAAAAAATTTTTTTTTCCTCTGCTTTTTAGTGAATTTTGGATAAAGTTGCTTAATTCTCTGGGCCTTCCTTTCTTTATCTGTAGAATGGAGACAACAGTACTTTTCTTTTTGGACTATTGAAGGAATTACATGGATGACGACACATAAGGTGCTTAGAAGAATGCCTGGCACACAGGAAGTGCTCAGCTGTTGAGTATTATTATGACTGTGGCCAGCAATGTCCTGTGTGATGTGTTCACTTCCTAGCCATATGCCCCTCACAGGGCACCTTACAGTACACCCACATTCCAGGCACATCCCAGGTCAGCAGTCACACAGGAGTCAGGGGCAAAGCCCGTCAACTCATGCCCCTGGCTTGCAGGCCTGGTGTGAGGTCCTAGCCTTGCCCAGGGGGCAGATGGTGGGCTCTGTTCAGGGGATAGAGTTCTGGGGGAATGTGGAGAGGCAGAAGGTGCTGGGTAGCACCTGGATTCACTGATTACCCCAAGCCTCAGCACTACCCTTCCTGGGGCTCAGTTTTCTCATCAGTGCTATCCCTCAACAGAGGAGACATCCTTGGCTGTGAGGGGCTGTACCCTTGGCAGGGGCGAGAGCATTTCTGTGGCAGGCACGTTCCTGTACACGCAAATCTGCACATGGCCTGTGCAGTGGAGCATACATTTGTGGGAACGCAGGAGCCTAAGTCTGTGCTCGGTCCGTCTGGGCATTGCTCTCACCAGTCCTGAGATGCTCATGGCCCCCGCCGACTGGCCGAACAGGGTCACATTTCCTGGGTCTCCCCCGAAGGCTGCGATGTTCTCCTGCACCCAGCGCAGAGCCGCCATCTGGTCCAGCAGCCCCCAGTTCCCGCGCGCGTGGCTGTCGTCCGTGCTGGGCATGTGGGGTTCACTGTCAGGGTCCCGGGCCTCGACAGTCGGGGCGCGTTGGGCTGCCCTCCTGGGCTTCCCCCACCCAGCCCAGCCTTGCCCCTCTAAGACCCAGTCCTGCGACCTTGGAGTTAGCTCCTTCCTTGGAGTTAGCTCGCCCCATCCAGACGGTATGGAGCGCCCGCCCCTTCCACCGAGCGCCAGGCCCCGCCCCCGCCTCACGGCCCCACCCCCCCATCCCCTCCCCAGGCCCCGCCCCTCCCTTCCCACCCAGTCCCCGCCGCTCCGGCCACAGCTGCGGTCCCAAAGGGTACCGGCCCCGCCACCTCAGGAAGCCGAAGATGCCGAGCCTGTGCTGCAGAAACACCAGCACCACTTTCTCGCGGGCGGCCAAGTCAGAGCCCTCGTACGAAGAAGCAGCGCCCACGATGAAGGCGCCTCCCGGGAACCAGACCATCACCTGGACGAAGAAGGCCGGGGCCTGAGCGGGGCGGTGGGCGGCGGTGGGACCGCGGGCGCGGGAGACCTGGCACTCACTGGCAGCTGGGGATCCCCGGGCGCGCGCGCCGGCGCGTACACGTTCAGGTACAGACAGTCCTCGCTGAAGCGCAGCCATTTGTACCGTTCCCGCGTACTGACGTACATCGAGGCCAGCTGGCCCCAGGACTCCTGCAGGCACCTGCGGGCACCAGGTAGCGGCGGCGGCCGCGGGGAGATCGTTTCAATCCAGGGTCCGCAGTGAGAAGACGGAACCCAAAGCAAAATCCAGGCAGCGTCTGTGCGCGTGCGTGTGCGTGCGCATGTGCGTGCGTGTCCGTGTCCAGGAGGCCTCCGCCAGCCCCGGGGCCCAGGACTGGGAGGCAGGTTGGCCTCTCAGGAACCATCCCCTCCCTGCCCGGCGCCTCAGTCCGTGGAGAGATTCCTGCTCCTGTTGGTGCTGTCAAGGCAGGAACCTGCCTGCCCTGGGCACCTCCCTGTCTTTCATGCCCCACCCTCCCCTCAGTCTCCCTTCTGCCTCCCAAACAGCTCTGGAATATGGTCCCTCCCCTCCATCCCCATCTCTGGGGAGATGTCAAGGCCACCACCGTCTCTGGTCTGGACAGTACCCCAGCCTCTTCACACTCCTCCTACTCCTCGGCCACACTCTGGCGGACTATGTCACTCCTCTTCTTCATATCTTCCCTAATATGTACAACTATGATATATCAATAAAAACAAACAAATCAACAAAAATCTTCCCTGACTCTCCACTGCCCTCAGGATAAAGTTAAGATACCCGGAGTACCCAGGCCCTCCTTTCCATCCAGTCATCTCTGTCCCAGCCACCCTTTGCTGTAGATACATGTGGCCCCTTGCCTCCCACCTCCAAGCCTGTGGGCCTCAGTCCTCTCAAGCAAATGCCTTCTGCCCTGCCCAGCAAACTCCTATTCGTGTTTAAGGCCCAGCTTAAGTGGTGTCTCGTCTCCTGGTCACTTCCTCTTCTGTGCCTCCCGACATCCTGTCCACTTATTTTTTTGAGACAGAGTCTTGCTCTGTTGCCCAGGCTGGAGTGTAGTGGCATGATCTTGGCTCACTGCTACCTCTGCCTCTAGGTTCAAGCAATTCTCCTACCTCAATCTCGCAAGTAGCTGGGACTACAGGCACGCGCCATCACACCCAGCTAATTTTTGTATTTTTAGTAGAGTCGGGGGTTTCACCATGTTGGCCAGGCTGGTCTCGAACTCCTGGCCTTAAGTGATCTGCCCACCTCGGCCTCCCAAAGTGCTGGGATTATAGGCATGAGCCACCATGCCTGGCCTCCTGTCCGCTGTTGACCATGTCCTGGTTGGAGTTATTTCAGTTGGCTGTTTTTCTCCCCAAGTGACCATGCACTTCCCAAGGGCAGGAATGGAGGTAGATTCATCTGAGTACTGGCACCCAGCCCAGTGCCTTATACTGTGTGGATATTTGGGGTATTTTTGTAGCATGGGCTCTCCGGCCACCTCACCTTTTCTCCCTGCTGGCCCAACCCCTAGGTGGCTATTCTCATAACAGCTGGGCCTGGACCATTTGATTGGGTGCAGGACACCCTGTTTGCCTCGCCTGTTCCTCTGCTCCCTTCTGCTCTTGTCCTAGCCTAGCCTGTTTCCAGAGCATCACCTGCTCCCTTTCACCAGTCCTTCCCTACAGCATTCCAACACTCCTCTGGCAGCAGCTAATGTGGTATTAGAATGCTGTCTAGTAAACCACATCTAGCACCTCACCAGGAAGGCCAGGGCTCTGATAGCTGGGAACTGGGATTATGAACAGCCAAGGCTTCTGTGCCCATCCCACCATCAGAGCCATCCTGCCATGGTCACCAGTGACATCCATCTTGCTAAATCTCTGTCATTATCTTACTTGCCCTGACAGCCCTCAACATGGTTGACCATATTATATTCCCCTTTGCTCTATCTCCTTCTCTCTTTTTTTTTGTTTGAGATGGAGTCTCGCTCTGTCGGCCAGGCTGGAGTGCAGTGGCACCATCTTGGCTGACTGCAACCTCCGCCTCCTGGGTTCAGGTGGGAGATATCAGCTCACTGCCTCAGCCTCCTGAGGCACATGCCACGACACCTAGCTAATTTTTGTATTTTTAGAAGAGACGGGGTTTCGCCATGTTGGTCAGGCTGGTCTCGAACTCCTGACCTCGAGATCCACCTGCCTCTTCCTCCCAAAGTGCTGGGATTACAGGCATGAGCCACGGTGCCCAGCCTCCTCTCTTTCTTTAGAGACAGGGTCACCCAGGCAGCAATGCAGTGACATGATCATAGTTCACTGCAGCCTTGACCTCCTGGGCTCAAGTGATCCTTAACCTCCCAAGTAGCTAGGACTACAAGCACGCACCATCACACTGGATAATTTTTAATTTTTTTGTAGAGACAGGGTCTCACTATGTTGCCCAGGTTGGTCTGGAACTCCTAGCCTCAAGGGATCCTCCCACCTCAGCCTCCCAAGGTGTTGGGATTACAGGTGAGAGCCACCTCGCCCGGCCAGATTATCTTTCTCGAACAGCTTTCCTTCTCTGGGCTTCTGTAACACCGCGTGCTCCTGATATTCCTGCCACCTCATTGGTGGTTCCTCCTTCTCTCCAGGCCTAAGCATGACAGTGCCCAGTCCTCGACCCTCAGCTTTTGTTTTTTTTTCTGACCATCCTTTCTCCCATCATCCAGGCCCAGGGACTTCACACCACTGATGTGCTGATGATCAGTTTGCCTTCTGTCTTCTCTCTCCAGCCACCTTACCGCCCCTCCACGTGGAACATCTGTCAGCACGTCAAATTTAACAGGCCCCAAAAGGAACTCTGTGTGTGTGTGTGTGTGTGTGTGTGTGTGTGTGTGTGTGTGTGTTTTAGATAGGGTCTCACTCTGTCTCTCAGGCTAAGTGTGAGTGGCACGATCATAGCTCACTGCAGCCTCAACCTCCCAAGCCCAAGCGATCCTCTTACTTCAGCCTCCCAAGTAGCTAGGACCACGGCACTGCGCCCAGCTAATTTTTTAAATTTCTTGTAGAGACAGGGTCTCACTACATTGCTCAAGCTGGTCTCAAACTCCTGAGCTCAAGTGATTTCCTGCCTCGGCCTCCCAAAGTGCTGGAATTACAGGCATGAGCCACTGTTCCTGGCTCAAAATGAATTCCTATTTTGCCCAAACTTGCTCTTGCTCCAGTTTTCCTCATTTTGATAAATGGTACCCCTATTTCCTTGTCTACTGTGGCCAAAAACTAGTCATTATCAGTGATTCCTCTTCTTTCCTTGTGGCTTATATCCAATTCTCCAGCAAATCCTGCCAATTTTACTTTCAAAATAAATTTGGAGTCTGATACCTTCCTTCCACCTCCCCCGTAACTACCCAGGCAGAAACTACTATCTTTGAAACATCCTCCTCTCCCGCTGCCCACCCCAACCACCACCCCATGGGCTATTCTGAGCAATCCACAAATTCTTACACCTGACACTCCGTTTCCAAACAGCCATTGTTCTGACAGCTCATGGTCAGTTTCTAACAACTGATGCCCAGACTTCTATAGAGTGAACACCCTAACCTCTAAATCCCTGATCTCCAGGGTTCTAACAGTGGCCATCCCATGTTCTGTCACCTGATCTTTGGGATTCTAAATAAGTCACAGAATGTTCAGGATAACTGGGATCTTATCAGTGACAGCCAATGTTCTGACAAGGAACGCTCTGGTATTTTAGTAACTGCTAGTCATGTTTTAACAGTGGACAACCTGCTTTTTTTTTTTTTTTTTTGAGACAGGGTCTCACTCTGTGGCTCAGGCTGGAGTGCAGTCAGTGGTGCACTCATGGCTTACTACAACCGTGATCCCTTGGGCTTTGATCAAGTGAGCCTCCCACCTCAGCCTTTAGAGTAACTGGGACCACAGGTGCTCACCACCACCCCCAGATATTTTTTTAAAATTTTCTGTAGATATGGGGTCTTGCCATGCTGCCCAGGCTGGTCTTGAACTCCTGGGTTCAAGCAGTCCTCCTGCCTTGGCCTATCAAAATTCTGGTATTACAAGTGTGAGCCACTGTGCCCAGCCAACAACCTGTTTTTAACAGCTAGACACCTGGGGTGGTATTTGTATCTTTTTATATCAGCTGATACCCAGGTTCTCAGACATTTTTCTAAACCCTGTGCTTTAACCAACTGATGCTGAGCATTGTTAATGATTGCCACAGAATGTTCTGGACAGTGGATTACTCAATAGTCTGAATAAACAGTAAATACACTTGTTCTGGGTAAATCGCCAAGCCCAGTGCTTCAAAGGGCAGTCATTGTTCTAATTATGCTTCTGTGACTCAGGGCTCAGCCCCCAGAGAGAGGGAAGAGCTCCGGACTGGGTCAGGGGGGTGATGTGAGAGTGAACACTGCCCCTCAGACACATTTAGGAAAACGCAGCTCCCCAGCAGGTGCTGGAGCACGGTCGGTGACAGCCTCCCCCTTGCCTGGAGCTCTCCTCTAAGAAACCAACAACAAGTCTAGGCGCAGTGGCTCATGCCTGTAATCTCAGCACTTTGGGAGGCCGAGGCATGTGGATCACGAGGTCCAGAGATCGAGACCATCCTGGCCAACATAATGAAACCCTGTCTCTACTAAAAATACAAAAATTAGGTGTGCATGGTGGCACGTACCTGTAGCCCCAGATACTCAGAGGCTGAGGTAGGAGACTCGCTTGAACCCGGGAGGCGGAGGTTGCAGTGAGCCGAGATCGTGCCACTGCACTCCAGCCTGGTGACAGAGCGAGACTCCATCTAAAAAAAACAAAAACAAAAACAAAAACCAACAGCAGCATTGTCAGTGACGTAAACACCATCAGGACCAGTTTGCTCATGATACGGGTCTGAAAACTGAGGCCCAGAATGGGCCCCAGGCCTGCCTGTGATCACACAGTGAGTTCTTCTCAGTGAGCTGTGCAAAGCCCCACCCAGATGCAGGCATAGGCCCATTACCCCCTCCCAGTGGACAGGCCTCTGACTCTTACCCAGGCGGGTAGGTGGTAGCATCTCTGATTCCTTTCCAGGGCTCCGGGGGTTCTGGAGGTGCAAACCTCAGGATACCTAGAGGAGGTCTGGAGAAGGGGACTCCTAAAAAGACTTGGATGGGTGTCTTCCCCACATGCATCTGTTTTCCTTGCAGGGTTCCATATTTGGTGACCACTTGAGGCCTCTTGGTGTGCAAGGCACCTGGGAAGAGAAGGGAAAAGGGTCACCTCTGCTCAGTCACCCAGCCACAAATGGGACCCTGGCTCAGCCACTCAGCCACAAATGGGACCAAGGCACCTGGAAAGAGAAGGGAAAAGGGTCACCCCTGCGCAGCCACTCAGCCACAAATGGGACCCTGGCCCATCTGTCATGGGAATCAGTGGCTGCTTTTCATAACAATTGATCATAACCATTGTGTGTCTGTCCACTTTTTCTTGTGTTTCTCTCAGAATTTTTTCTCTCCTTTAACGTTTCATTTATTTATATTTATTTATTTATTTATTTATTTATTTATTTTTTGAGATGGAGTCTTGCTCTGTCGCCCAGGCTGGAGTGCAGTGGCGCAATCTTGGCTCACTGCAAGCTCCGCCTCCCAGATTCACGCCATTCTCCTGCCTCAACCTCCAGAGCAGCTGGGACCACGGGCGCCCGCCACCACACCCGGCTAATTTTTTGTATTTTTAGTAGAGGCGGTGTTTCACCATGCTAGCCAGGATGGTCTCGATCTCCTGACCTCGTGATCTGCCCGCCTTGGCCTCCCAAAGTGCTGGGATTACAAGTGTGAGCCACCACGCCCGGCCCTCATTTATTTATTTATTTATTTATTTAGATGGGGTCTTTCTCTATCGCCCAGGCTGGAGTGCAATAGCCCAATCTTGGCTCACTGCAACCTCCACCTTCCAGGTTCAAGTGATTCTCCTGCTTCAGCCTCCTGAGTAGCTGGGACTACAGACACACAGCACCGCGCCTGGCTAATTTTTTTTTTTTTTTGAGATGGAGTTTCGCTGTTTTTGCCCAGGCTGGAGTACAATGGCGTGATCTCGGCTCACCGCAACCTCTGCCTCCCGGGTTGAAGCCATTCTCCTGCCTTGGCCTCCCGAGTAGCTGGAATTATAGGCATGCACCACCATGCCTGGCTAATTTTGTATTTTTAGTAGAGATGGGGTTTCACCGTACTAGCCAGGATGGTCTCTATCTCCTGACCTCGTGATCCACCCGCCTTGGCCTCCCAAAGTGCTGGGATTATAGGCATGAGCCACCGCGCCCGACCTCATTTAACATTTCAAATCCCTATCAGTAAGCACATAAAATTTCATGTCGGCTGGGCGCAGTGGCTCACGCCTGTAATCCCAGCACTTCAGGAGGCCAAGGTGGGTGGATCACGAGGTCAGGAATGGTGAAACCCTGTCTCTACTAAAAATACAAAAATTAGCTGGGCGTGGTGACACACACCTGTAATACAGCTACTCAGGAGGCTGAGGCAGGAGAATTGTTTGAACCCAGGAGGCGGAGGTTGCAGTGAGCCGAGATCGCGCCACTGCACTCCAGCCTGGGCAACAGAGTGAGACTCCGTCTCAAAAAATAAATAAATAAATAAATAAATAAAAATTTATGTCTATTATATGGGCTATTTCTCTGCGTCATTTAATGGCAATAAATGCATTATTCATTTTGATTTCTGTTTGTCTGATATTAATATAGCTACACCTCTGTCCTTTTTTTGAGACGGAGTCTTCCTCTGTCGCCCAGGCTGGAGTGCAGTGGCACGATCTCGGCTCACTGCAAGCCCCACCTCCCAGGTTCATGCCATTCTCCTGCCTCAGCCTCCCGAGTAGCTGGGACTACAGGCACCCGCCACCATGCCCGGCTAATTTTTTGTATTTTTAGTAGAGACACGGTTTCACCATGTTAGCCAGAATGGTCTTGATCTCCTGAACTCGTGATCTGCCCGCCTCGGCCTCCCAAACTGCTGGGATTACAGGCATGAGCCACCGCGCCCGGCCTACGCCTCTGTTCTTGTTGTTAACATTAGCCCAGCATGTTTCTAGGAAGAAATCATACACGCATATATGCATTCTTACTCATATGCATACTCGCATCTAATACTCACATGTACATGCTAATTTATGATATAGGTACATGTGAGCACAGCTCATCTACAAAGGAACATGCAGAAAAAGGCTAGGCGCAGTGGCTCACGCCTATAATCCCAGCACTTTGGGAGGCCGAGGTGGGCAGATCACTTGAGGTCAGGAGTTCGAGACCAGCCTGCTAACATGGTGAAACCCCTGTCTCTACTAAAAATACAAAAATTAGCCAGGCGTGGTGGCGGGCACCTGTAATCCCAGCTACTCGGGAGGCTGAGGCAGGAGAATCGCTTGAACCCGGGAGGCGGAGGTTGCAGTGAGCTGAGATTTTGCCACTGCACTCCAGCCTGGGTGACAAAGTGAGACTCCATCTCAAAACAGACAAACAAACACTCCAAGAAACATGCAGAAACAGAAGAGTAAAATGCATGTCCATATACATACATATATATGCATACAAGTGCAGTTGTACATAGGTGACAACAAATCTATCTATAGCATACTTATTACACGCACACACAAGCACACATACACAATGCAAGCAAACTTACACCATAGCCAGCTCTTGGCATAGATATGAAATAGGCCAAGTTGAATCCGACTTCCCGTGGATACTCTTTTCTTTCTCTTCCAGGCTGTCATCCTGCCCCACTCCTATTGCCAAGAGTCGTTGAAGCCTCACATCCACTGTCCCTTCCTGAAGTGCCCTTGTCTATTTGCCCCCTCCTCCTTTTATCAAAACCGAATTGGGCTGGGCACGGTGGCTCATGCCTATAAGCCCAGCACTTTGGGAGGCCGAGGCGGGTGGATCACCTGAGGTCAGGAGTTCAAGACCAGTCTGGCCAACATGGTGAAACCCCATCTCTACTAAAAAAAACCCAATACTAATAATTAGCCAGGCCAGTGGCACAAGCCTGTAATCCCAGCTACTTAGGAGGCTGAGGCAGGAGAATCTCTTGAACCCGGGAGGAGGAGGTTGCGGTGAGCAGAGATCACTCTGTACTCCAGCCTGGGCAACAGAGCAAGACTCCATCTCAAAACAAACAAACAAAAAACCAAAAAACAAACAACAAAAACCCAAACTGAATTGTTCTGTGCTCCGGTCCTATGGAGCTCATTCTGTAAAGTGACAGAAAGCAGACCTGATCCAAGTAATTAGCGAACCTATCTGTGCATCAGAATCACCTGGAGGATCATTGCAAAAATATGTATTCCTTGGCCCCACCCCACACTCTCTGATGAGAATCTCAGGGTTGCAAACCTCCCCAGATTTTGATGCAAATGGTTTTTGGAATAGGATTTGGAATTGATGCAATAGAGCACACCTTCACACTCCCAGCTGCAGGTGGCCAAAAATGCCTCTCTGCCCATGCCCCCAGGTCTCTACAGGTCTCACATAAGCAATATCTGGGCAAAAAGAAGTGACTGCAGTGGAGACCCTTCAAGCATGGAGGCAGGCCAGCAGGGGCAAGGGCCAGCTCAAATCTCCCGTTTGTGCAGCCTTTGCAGTTTACAAAGCTCTTTCACATGGGCTTCTCCACTGGACTTGGGAGGAGCTGGGGGAGGCCCAAAGACCCAGAGGGGGGCCGTGACCAGCCTGCAGTCTCACAGGACACAGCCAGGAGGCCAAGGTCTAACCCATTACCTGGATTTGCCCTGAATCCAGGGTCCACTCATGGTGGAATAGCCAATAGCTATAATTTACTGGGCCTTCATTATAGCCTGGGTGCTGTGCCAAACACTTTAAATTATCTCACCTCATTTTTTTTCTTTTTTTCTTTTTCTTTTTTGTAGAGACAGGGTCTCACTTTGTTACCCAGGCTGGTCTTGAACTCTTGGCCTCAAGTGATCCTCCCACTCTGGCCTCCCAAAGTTCTGGGAGTACAGGCATGCATGAGCCACCACGCCCAGCCTCACCTCATTTTTCTGAAAACCTTATAGGGCAAATGTTATTGTTACAAAACTATACAAATGTGGAAGCTGAAGCTCAAAGGGGTTATATAAGTTGGCCAAGGTCACACAGAAAAGTATCTTACATTAGAGCAGTGCCTTAAACCATGTTTTTCTGTCGGCTCCCCAGCCTCCAAGGGGCACCTAGCCATGTAGCAGAGTGCTCTAGACCCCTGAGCATGAGCTGCCATGGAGTGGTCCCCATCCCAGCTCTGCTACCCAGAGGCAGCATGTAAGCACCTATGAAAACAATATTCCACCTTACTGGTGGTCATAAAGTGCTAACTAAAACCAGGAGTTACAACTTAGACCTAATAAATTTAAAAGTGATGTCATCTAATTCTGGTGAAGATACAGTGAAAAGGACATTCACATATACTGCTGGTGGAGGATAAACTGATACAATGCCTTGGGAAAATAATTTGGTGAAATGTATACAAAGCCATGAAAAGTCCACTTGCCAGCTGGTGTGGTGGCTCACGCCTGTAATCCAAGCACTTTGGGAGGTCAAGGCAGGTGGATCACTGGAGGTCAGGAGTTCGAGACCAGCCTGGCCAACATGGTGAAACCCTGTCTCTACTAAAAATACAAAAATTAGCTGGGCATGGTGGTGCGTGCCTGTAATCCCAGCTACTCGGGAGGCTGAGATAGGAGAATCGCTTGAACCCAGGAGGTGGAGGTTGCAGTGAGCCAAGATCGCATCACTGTGCTCCAGCCTGGGAGACAGAGTGAGACTCCATCTCAAAAACAAAACAACAACCAAAAAAGAAAATAAAAGAAAAGAAAAGTTCACATGCCTTCACTCAGTAATTCCACTTCTGGGTCTCTCCCCTGTGAAAATAGTCAGAAACACATGAAAACAAAGACCTTTCTGAACGAAATTTATCTATACCATAGTGAATACTGGAAGCATCATTTATATCTGGGGACCAAGAAAGGCCAATGTAACTACAGACTCAAACTTTAAACTGCTTTTGGTAATAACTTAAATTAAAAAAAAAAAGAAAAACCCCAGAGTATAAAATTGTGTTTATTCATTCATTCTTTCTTTTCTTTTCTTTCCCTTATTTTTTTCTTTTTTTGAGACAAGGTCTCCCTCTGTTGCCCAGGCTGGAAGGCAGTGGCATGATCATAGCTCACTACAGCCTCCACCTCCCAAACTCAAGTGAGCCTCTCACTTCAGCCTCTTGAGTAGCTGGGACTGCAGGCATGCACCACACCATGCTTGGCTAATTTTTAAATTTTTTGTTCAGATGGGCTCTAGTTATGTTGCCCAGGCTGGTCTTGAACTCCTGAGCTTAAGCAATCCTCCCACATCAGACTCCCAAAATGCTGGGATTATAGACATGAGCCACCACATTTGGCTTAAAATTGTGTACATTCTAATAGTACAGCTATAGATAAATACACAATGAAAAGGTGAAAAGAGGCTGGGCATGGTGGCTCATGCCTGCGGTCCCAGCACTTTGGGAGGCCGAGGCAGGTGGATCATCTCAGGTCAGAATTTTGAGACCTGCCTGGCCAGCATGGCGAAACCCCATCTCCACTAAAAAAATACAAAAATTAGCTGGGCTTGTGGTGTACGCCTGTAGTCCCAGCTACTTGGGAGGCTGAGGTGGGGAGAATTGCTTGAACCCGGGAGGTGGAGGTTGCAGTGAGCGGAGATGGCACCATTGCACACCAGTCTGGGTGACAGGGCAAGACTCCGTCTCAAAAAAAAAAAAAAAAAAAGAAAAGAAAAGATGAAAAGAAAATGCGCCAAAATGTTAAAAGCGGAGTAAGCAAAGTTTCCTTCAAATTTAAAATAATGGATATATGTATATATGGGCAAAATTTATTTATGATAGAGGTCAGACTAGTGGTAACTTTGAGTATTGACTGAGAAGGAGTACATGGGACGCTGGAGATGGTTTTTTTTTTTTTTTTTGAGATGGAGTTTCGCTCTTGTTGCCCAGGCTGGAGTGCAATGGCACGATCTCGGCTCACTGCAACCTCCGCCTCCTGGGTTCAAGCAATTCTCCTGCCTCAGCCTCCTGAGTAGCTGGGACTACGGGCGCATGCCACCACGCCCGGATAATTTTTTGTATTTTTAGTAGAGACAGGGTTTCATCATGTTAGCCAGGATGGTCTCAATCTTCTGACCTCGTGATCCGCCTGCCTCGGACTCCCAAAGTGTTGGGATTACAGGCAACAGCCACTGTGCCTGGCCTATTTATTTATTTTTGAGACAGGGTCTCACTCTGTCGCCCAGGCTGGAGTGCAGTGGCCCGATCTCGGCTCACTGCAACCTCTGCCTCCTGGGTTCAAGCGATTCTCCTGCTTCAGTCTCCCAAGTAGCTGGGACTACATGCCTGTGCCACCACCCCCAGCTAATTTTTGTATTTTTAGTAAAGATGGGGTTTCACCGTGTTGGCCAGTCTGGTCTCGAACGCCTGATCTCAAGTGATCCACCTGCCTCAGCCTCACAAAGTGCTGGGATTACAGGCGTGAGCCACCACGCCCAGCCACATATTTTCCATATTTATTTATGTATTTATTTTTTGAGATGGAGTTTCACTCATGTTGCCTAGGCCGGAGTGCAATAACATGATCTTGGCTCACTGCAATCTCCACCTCTTGGGTTCAAGAAATTCTCCTGCCTCAGCCTCCTGAGTAGCTGGGAATTCAGGTGCTCACCTCCACAGCCAGCTAATTTTTCAATTTTTAGTAGCATGTTTACCATGTTGGCCAGGATAGTCTCGAACTCCTGACTTCAGGTGATCCACCTGACTCAGCCTCTCAAAGTGGTATTTTCCATATTTAAAAAAATGAACATTAGTTGAGGGTTCAGTCAGTGTGAGGTTTAAAGGTATAGGGATGGGAGGACAGGGTGGCCAGGACCAGGAAAGCAGGGATTACCAGCAGCTCCACCTGGCCTGGACCACATCTCTCTCTGTTGACTGCCTGCCTATCCTCACAGCCTCATTCTGCCAGATTCTCTTATAGGCTGTGGCCACATCAATAGGAGTATGGATATTAGGCTTTGGGAGGTGAGGAAGCTGCTTGTTTTGCTGCCCAGCATCTGACAAAGTTCAGAATGCACAGGACAAGCTTTCAGGCAGAGGACAGGGGAAGGGGGCAGTGGGGAAGACAGACAAGATTGTGAATCCACCTGCTAGGCCTAGGGGCCAGCCACACATAGATTCCCCCACTCAGCTATGCAGCTCCTTGGCCACATCTGTGTGGGCCTCAAGGACGAGTTCTGCCAACCGCTGGCTCTACTCCTGCCACCTGTCCCTGGGGGAGCAACAACCTTTCACTCAGCCCATATGGGAAGCACTCGTGCCAGGCCAGATACCATGATGAGGTGCCCAGGACACATGTTTGCCCCATCTGATGCTCACATGGGGCACAGGGGATGTTGAGTGGGCAGCCATGTCAACCACGTAGTCCTGGTACAGTATCATCTTTTCTGAGAATCAGCCTTTTCTCAGAAAGCCTGGTTGTTACTTGCCTGAGTCTCTTAGCAGAGTTTTCATTCAGGTAGTCCTGGTACAGCATCATCTTTTCCAAGAATCAGTCTTTTCTCAGAAAGCCTGCGTGTTATTTGCCTGAGTCTCTTAGAATTTTCTTAAGAACATTCCTATGTTATCTTGGTTGAGTAAAGGGAAGGAAGTCGTGCTGTGGAAAGAGCATTGATCTCTGAGTCTGACTGATGTAGGCCCCAACAGCCTGGGCTTGGTGGCTCACGCCTGTAATCCCAGCACTTTGGGAGGCCAAGGTGGTGGATCACCTGAGGTCAGCAGTTCAAGATCAGCCTGCCTAACATGGTGAAACCTCACCTCTACTAAAAATACAGAAATTAACTCGGTGTGGTAGCACATGCCTGTATTCCCAGCAACTTGGGAGGCTGAGGCAGGAGAATCATTTGAACCGGGGGGGTGGAGGATGCAGGTTGGGATCACACCACTACACTTCAGCCTGGATGACAGAACCAGACTCCATCTAAAAAAACAAAAAACAACAAAAAAAAACAAGATGTAGGCCCCAAGCTCACTTAGTCTCTTACCATCCATGTGTCCCAGAAGCCCTTTCTGAGCTTCATTTGTCCCATCTGTAAAACAGAGCTAACAACGACTAATTGTGAGGGTTGTTGTGAGGATTAAACAAATTGCTGTTGAGTGGGTGGGACTGCACGGGGCACACCACAGCGTGGTGGAGATTGTGATGTCTGTGTAATTCCTCATATCTGTGGCTCTTTTATTGCTTAAGGAGGAAAGTTGTAATTATAAAACATAGAATAATTTTTTTCCTTTTTTAAAAACATTAACTTAAAACAGCAATTTATAAAAGATTTAAAGCAAAAATTGACCAAGGCAATTTATAAAAGAGTGTGCATAAAGTGTATTATTGGGCCTGTAACATGTAGAAATTTAATATATTTGCCAATGACAACACAAAGGAGGTGGGTGGAAGTAAGCTGCATTGGGCTAACAAAATGAAAACAGTAAAATAACAATCATACAATGTATTTTTGGGTTTGTAACATTAATAGATGTAATACATATAACCATAATACCACAAAAGGGTGAAAAGTGAATAGGGATATATAGGAATAATGTTTCTATATCTCACTGGAATGAAGCTAGTAGAGATAGGGCCAGGCACTGTGGCTCACACCTATAACCCCAACGCTTTGGGAGGCCAAGGTGGGTGGATTGCTTGAGCCCAGGAGTTCAAGACCAGCCTTGGCAGCATGGCGAAACCTTGTCTGTACTAAAAATAGAAAAAACAATTAGCTGGGGTTGGTGGTGCACACCTGTAGTCCCAGCTACTTGGAAGGCTGAGGTGGGAGGATCACCTGAGCCCAAGAGATGGAGGTGGCAGTGAGCCGAGATCATGCCACTGCACTCCAGCCTGGGCAACAGAGTGAGACCCTGTCTCAAAACAAAACAAAACAAAACAAAACAAAACACCTCTGAAGCTGATTCTCTTTAGGTAAAATGTATATGGTAAGCCCTATAACAACCACTAAAAACAACAATGACAACAACAAAACTAAAAATATACAGTGATATTAATTATTAAAGAAATTTAAATACTTCACTAGAAAATATTTACTTAAAACAAAGAAAGCGGTAGAGGATAAATAGAAGACAAAAAAGACACAAGACACATGGAAAACAAAAAGTAAAATGCCAGCAGTAAATCCAACTATGTCAGGAATAACATTAAATGTGAGTGGATTAAACAATCCAGTCAAAAGGCAGAGACTGTTGGATTCGATTTTTTAAAAAATTTTATTTATTCATTTTTTGGAGACAAAGTCTTGGTCTGTCATGCAGGCTGGAAGTGCAGTGGCACGATCTTGGTTCACTGCAACCTTCGCATCCTGGGTTCAAGTGATTCTCCTGCCTCAGCCTCCCGAGTAGCTGGGATTACAGGCATGTACTACCACACCCAGCTAATTTTTTTTTTTTTTTGTATTTTTAGTAGGGATGGGGTTTCACCATATTGGCTAGGCTGGTCTTGAACTCCTGACCTTAAGTGATCCACCAGCCTTGGCCTCCCAAAGTGCTGGGATTACAGGTGTGAGCCACCACACTCAGCCCAGATTGGATTTTTTAAAAAGTCCCCTATATGCTGTCTATAGGAGACAGACTTTAGAGTCAAAGATACAAATAAACGGAAAAGAAGAGACTGGGAAAAAGTATATTACGGAAACAGTAACCACAAGAAAGTTGGAATGGCTACGCTAGTATCAGGCAATGTAGACTTTTAAAATATTACTAGAGATAAAGAAGGGTATTTTATAATGATAAACATGTCAATCTATCAGGAAGACATGCAATTATAAACATATATGTACCAGATAACAGAGCACTAAAATATATGAAGCAAAAAGTGACAGAAGTGGCCAGGCATGGTGGCTCATGTCTGTAATCCCAGCACTTTGAGACACCAAGGCAGGAGGATCACTTGAGCCCAGGAGTTTGAGACCAGCCTGGGCCACATAGTGAGATCCCTTCTCTACAAAAAATAAAAGGAAATTAGCTGGGTGTGGTGGCATATGTCTGTGGTCCCACTTCAAGCAAAACAATCTTGAAAAGGAACAAAGTAGAAGAACTCACACGTCCCTACCTCAAAACTTATGAGGAAGAAATGCTATTAAGAGAATGTGGTACTTGGCTGGGCGCAGTGGCTCATGCCTGTAATCCCAGCACTTTGGGAGGCTGAGGCGGGTGGATCACGAGGTCAGGAGATCGAGACCATTCCTGGCTAATATGGTGAAACCCCGTCTCTACTAAAAATACAAAAAAAAAAAAAAGAAAGAAAAAGAAAAAAGAAAGAAAAAAATTAGCTGGGCGTGGTGATGGGTGCCTGTAGTCCCAGCTACATGCCTGTAGTCCCAGCTACCGTAGCTGGGACTACACTTCAGGAGGCTGAGGCAGGAGAATGGCATGAACCGGGGAGGCGGAGCTTGCAGTGAGCTGAGATGGTGCCACTGCACTCCAGCCTGGGCAACAGAGTGAGACTTTGTCGAAAAAAAAAGAGAGAGAGTATGGTACTGGCATAAGACAGATATACAGAATTGAGAGTCCATGAATAAACCCATGTCTCTATGGTTAACTGATTTAATTAGTTTATTTATTTTCAGAGATGGTGTCTCACTATGTTGCCCAGGCTGGTCTTGAACTCCTGGGCTCAAATGACCCTCTTGCCTCGGCCTCCCAAAGTGCTAGGATTACAGGTGTGAGCCACCATTCCTGGCCAAGGTGAACTGATTTTGAACAAGGGTGTCAAGACCATTCAATAAGGGGAAGAATAGTCTTTCCAACAAATGATATTGGGAAAACTGGATCATGCCACATGCAAAAGAATAAAGTTGGCTCAGGTGCAGTGGCTCACACCTGTAATCCCAGCACTTTGGGAGGATTACTTGAGTTCAGAAGTTTAAGACCAGCCTGGGCAACAAAAAGTAAAAAAGATGAGCCAGGCATGGTGGAATGTGCGTGTAGTCCCAGCTACTGGGGAGGCTGAGGTGGGAGGATTGCTCGAGCCCAGGAGGTTGAGGCTGCAGTGAGCTATGATTGTGCAACTGAACTCTAGCCTGAGCAACAGAGCAAGATCCTGTCTCAAAAAAAAAAAAAGAGACCCATATATCACACCATGTACAAAAATTAACTCAATATGAATCGAAGTCCTAAATGTAAGAGCTAAAACTATAAAACTCTTCTCTTAAAGGACATAGAGGTAAATCTTCATGGTTTAGTGACATATTCTTAGATATGATACCAAAAGCATGAGAAACAACAACAAAAACAGGTAATTCGGACTTCATCAAAATGAAAAACTTTTGTGTTGCAAAGGCCACTATGGAAGAATGGAAAAGACAACCCACAGAATGGGAGAAAAGATTTGCAAATTATGTGTCTGATAAGGGACTTATATCTGGAATATATAAAGTTCTCTTACAATTCAACAACAAAAAGACAACTTAATTTTTTTAAATGGGCAGAGGATTTGAGTAAACATTTCTCCAAGGAATGTGAAAAGAGCCAACAAGAACATGAAAAGATGCTCGACATCATTAGCCATCAGGGAAATGCAAATCAAACCAATATTAGACACTACTACTTCATACCTACTAGGATGGCTAGAATTAAAGAGTCAGATAATAAGGCCAGGCATGGTGGCTCACGCCTGTAATCACAGCACTTTGGGAGGCCAAGGCAGGTGGATCACTTGAGGTCAGGAGTTCGAGACCAGCCTGGCCAACATGATGAAACCCTGCCACTTCTAAAATTATAAAAATTAGCTGCGTGTGGTGGTGGGCGCCTGTAATCCCAGATACTCGGGAGGCTGATGCAGAAGAACTGCTTCAGTCTTGGAGGTGGAGGTTGCAGTGAGCCAAGACTGTGCCATTGCACTCCAGCCTGGGTGACAGAGCAAGACACTATCTCAAAATAAATAAATAAATAAATAAGTCGGACAATAAATTTTGACAAAGAAGTGAAGAAATCTTACAGATCGCTGGTGGGAATATAAAGTGGTATAGAAAACAGTGGTTTTAGAAAACAGTTTGGCAGTTCCTCAAATGATGAAACATAGAGTTACCATATAACCCAGCAATTCCACTCCTAAGTATACAGTTGACCCTTGAACAAGGTGGGTGTTAGGGGCATTGAATGCCATGCAGTTGAAAATCTGCATATTATTTTGACACCCAACAAACTTTACTAATAGCATACTGTTGCCTAGAAGCCTTACTGATAACATAGTCATCGATTAACACTTTTTTTTTGTTTTTTATTTTTGACACCCAGGCTCTACTGCAGTGGCGTGATCTCGGCTTCACTGCAACCTCCGCCTCCCGGGTTCAAGCAATTCTTCTGCCTCAGCCTCCTGAGTAGCTGGGATTACAGGTGCCCGCCACCATGCCAGGTAAGTTTTGTATTTTTTGTTAGAGATGGGGTTTCACCATGTTGCCCAGGCTGGTCTTGAACTCCTGGCCTCAGCTGACCTGCCCACCTCGGCCTCCCAAAGTGCTGGGATTACAGGCGTGAGCCACTGCACCTGGCCGATTAACACATATTTTGTATGTCATATGTATTATATAATGTATTCTTACAATAAAGCAAGCTAGAGAAAAGAAAATGTTATTAAGAAAATCACAAAAAAGAGAAAATATATTTACTATTCATTAAATGGAAGTGGATCATCATAAAGTTTTCATCCTTATCTTCCTGTTGAGTAGGCTGAGGAGGAGGAGAAGAAAGAGGGTAGGTTGGTCTTAATATCTCAGGGGTGGCAGTTCATCTGCCAGTTTTCTCAGTTTGTTACAAATCCCCATAAATGTTTAATAGATTTCTTGAAAAACATTTGTGTATAAGTGGGCCCATGAAGTTCACTATAAACCAACTGCCAATTTACTTCTTGTTTTCCTTGTGTCTTTTTTGTCTTCTATTTATCCTTTATTGCTTTCTATTAAGTAAATATTTTCTGGTAAGTGTTTAAATTTCTTTCTTTCTTTTTTTTTTTTTTTGAGACAGAGTCTCACTGTGTTGCCCAGGTTGGAGTGCAATGGCACTATCTCAGCTCACTGCAACCTCTGCCTCCCAGGTTCAAGCAATTCTCCTGCCTCAGCCTCCCGAGTAGCTGGGAATACAGGCCCCCGCCACCATGCCCTGCTAATTTTGTAATTTTAGTAGAGACAGGCTTCTGCCATGTTGGCCAGGCTGATCTCAAACTCCTGACCTCAGGATATGCACCCACCTCAGCCTCCCAAAATTTTGAGATTACAGGTGTGCATCACTGCATCCGGCCAAAGTATTTAAATTACTTTTTCCTTTCTTTTTTTTTTTTTTTTTTGAGACGGAGTCTCACTCTGTTGCCCAGGCTGGAGCGCAGTGGTGCCATCTCAGCTCACTGCAACCTCTGCCTCCCGGGTTCAAGCAATTCTCCTGCCTCAGCCTCCTGAGTAGCTGGGATTACAGGTGCCCGCCACCACGCACAGCTAATTTTTGTATTTTTAGTAGAGATGGGTTTTCACCATGTTGGTCAGGCTGGTCTCGAATTCCTGACCTCAAGTAATCTGCCCGCCTCAGCCTCCCAAAGTGCTGGGATTATGCGCGTGAGTCACTATGCCTGGCCTAATTTCTTTAATGATTTATTTCACTGTGTATTTTTTATTTTGTTTTTGTCATCATTGTTTTCAGTGTTTGTTTTAGGGCTTACCATATACATTTTACCTAATCAGAATAAGCTTCAGTTTTGTTTTTTGTTTTTTTGTTTTAGACAGGAAGGAAGGAGAGAGAGAGAAAAGAAAAGCAAGGAAGGAAGGAAGGAGAAAGAAGAGAATAGAAAAGAAAAGAAAGGGAGAGAAAGAAGAAAACACAAAGACTCCAGCTTGGGTGACAGAGCAAGACCTTGTCTCAAAAAAGAGGGAAAGAGAGAAAGAGAGAGAGAGAGAGAGAGAGAGAGAGAAGAAAACACAAAGGAAAGCAGTGGGGGGAATTTTGTGGAAGGACTGGCTCCTGACAGAGCGCTAAGCTGCAAAGGGTCTTGGAAGGGACAGATGAACTCCCAGTTATCCTGCAAAACCCAGCTCGTCTCCTTCCAGGGTGTCTTGGAGGCCAGGAGTGATCTGCTGAAGCCCCTCAGTCCTGTAAAAGGACAGAGTCTCACTCTGTCACCCAGGATGGAGTGCAATGACACGATCACAGCTCACTGCAGCCCTGACCTCCTGGGTTCAAAGATCCTCCCACTTCACCCTCCCAAGTAGCTGGGATCACAGCCACTATGCCTGGCTAATTTTTTTGTAGAGACAGGGGTCTCACTATGTTGCCTAAGCTGTTCTCAAACTCCTGGGCTCAAGCAATCCTTCCACCTTGGCCTCCTTGGGAGGCCAAGTGTTGGGATTGCAGGCATCAGCCACCATGCTTGGCCCAATGCTGTCTCTTACCCAGAATTCTGGCCTGGCACTTTCCAGCCCCACTCCCCAGGCTCAGGGCAAGACCCAGGTATGCCTCCAGCTAGCCACATGGGGACCGAGGTGCAGCCCTGTACTAATGTCAGTCCTAGGGCATGGTGAGGGTCCGGGAGGCGGGCCAGGGCCAGGAGCCTGGCTGTGTTGTGGTCTGGGGGTCACAGAGAAACAGACAGAGCCTGACCAGGACTCGCCCTAGGCATATGGTGAGTCCAGGCTTTCCTTGGGGTGGCAACTTTAGGTAACTCCCACCCCAGGGGATGGTCCTGGCCAAGGCTGGGCACTGACTCCTGGGGCTTGTCCTGTGTCATCACAGTGGTGCCTCAGGAGGTGGGAGCAGGTGGAGGTGAGGGGCTCTGGCTGCTCACTTGGTCAGCCTTATTACTCTGAGACCCCGTGGTGATTCTGGGTCTGCTCTGAGGGTTACCTGGTCTCCTGGGAGGCCTGGGGGTTTCATCGCCTCCCACGGCTGCTCATCTCCTCCCAGAGTCGATATGTCCTGGCTCAGGATCTTCTCTTCCTTGGGCCCTCGGATGGTGCTCGAGGGTAATAGGGCCTAGAGGCCCACCCTCCTTGGGTAGGGAAGCTCAACATGGCCCTTCCCTCTGCAGACTCCTCTGCACCTGCACACTCCTCTGCACCTGCACACCCGGTTGGTAGGGACTGAGGCCCTGCAGTCTGGCTGGGGTAGCACTGTGCACGCTGACAAACTCCAGAAGCCACAGTCCAGGCCCAAAGGACAGAGGGGACTCACGAAGGCATCTGAGGGAGAGCAGGGCTGGCCCCTGTCATCTCCCTGCGGGCTGTCCAGCCCCAGTCTGAAGCCACTGCCTTGCAAAACCCCTCCTCTGGGCCTCCCTTGCTGGCCTAACTAGAATCCCAGTCCCCCCACCCAAGTCAGCCCACTAGACCCCAACTCCAGCACCTGGAAAGCCCACCCTAGACACAAGGGCACATTCTGGAGGGGAAGGACTTGCAGTTTGAAGGCCAGTAAACTTGGGTGTGAGTCCTGGCTTTGTTCTCACTCTGTGTGGCCTCAGGCACGGTACTGCCCCTCTCTGATTCTAATTTCCTCATCTGTAAGGTGGGTCCTCTCGGAACCCCAGAGGATGGCCCAGAGGCCTGCGGGAGAGGCCGGGTGTGAGTAAGCTTGGGCTCAGAGGAGAGCTCAGTGGGTGGCCGGGAGAAGCCTGGACCCCACCCCTACCCACACCGCCAGCGATTGCCTTGTTTCCTGGGGTCCTGGTCAAGGTCCGAAGAGTGGGAAGGGGCTAGCTTGGGGGCAGCAGGGAGGGGCAACCTCACCTGAAGAGAGGCTCTAGTGGCAACGATGCCCCAAAGTCTGGGAGGTCTGGGGGTGATGGGAAGGAAGGCAGGCAGGCTAGGGCAGGGAAAGAAGGCCATGTGGGTGCCACTACAAGAACCAGAGCTGGCGTTCCCCTGCCAAGTTCCTTCCTGTTCTTGCAATAGCCTTCCCAGAGCCTGGGCAGGCTGGACTGGGAACTGGGGTGGAGGTGGCGGGGGGGTGCAGAAGTGGAGATGGGGGGTGGCTAAAACCCAGGAGGTGGGGCTATAGACAGACTGGGGAGGAGCTTGAATATGGCTTCCCTGAAGTCATGGAGGGAGACAGACTATATGACACTCAACCTGCCATTCAGAGCCTCCCGGGGGTCCACCCACTAATTCTTTTGGGCAGCTACAGGCCCAGAAGTTATTTATTTACCTAGAGACAGAGTCTCACTCTGTTGCCCAGCCTGGAGTGTTGTGGCTCAATCAGCTCACTGTAACCTCGAACTCCTGGGCTCAAGCCATCCTCCTGCCTCACACTACTATAGGTGTGAGACACAACATCTGGCTAATTTTTAAAACTTTTTGTACAGATGGGGCCTTGCTATGTTGCCCAGGCTGGTCTTAAATTCCTGGCCTCAAGCGATCCTCCCACCTCGGCTTCCCAAAGTGCTGGGGTTACAGGTGTGAGCAACTGCCCCTAGTCCCAGAAGTTATTTTAAGGTGGAAGAGACTTATGCCAATATTATGATGCTCCCTGACATACCCCAATTCTTCCATGTTTGAGTTGTAGTCGAGGAGCCATATGATTTTTTTGGACATTGCGAGCAGAGTGTTTATACCTGTGCCAGGGAGCACTTATTTAGCACTGGCTGTGTGTCAAGCACGACTCTAGGTGCTTTATGGCTAATGATGTTTCAGTACTCACAGCCAGACCTAGGAAGGGAGTCACTAACCTTACTCTCATTTTACAGATGAGAAAACTGAGGAATAAAGAGGATACACAGCTTACTCAAAGATACACATCTGTGGTCGAGTGCAGTGGCTCATGCCTGTAATCCCAGCACTTTGGGAGGCCGAGGTGGGTGGATCACTTGGGGCCAAGAGTTAGAGACTAGCCTGGCCAACATGGTGAAACCCCGTCTCTACTAAAAACAAAAATTAGCTAGGTGTGGTGGTGCGCGCCTGTAATCCCAGCTACTTGGGAGGCTGAGGCACAAGAATCATTTGAACCCTGGAGACAGAGGTTGCAGTGAACCAAGATCGCACCAATGCACTCTGGCCTTGGTGACGGAGTGAGACTCTACCTCAACAAAAATAAAAAGTAGAAATAAAATAAAGAAAAGATACACACCCAGTAAATGGTGGAACTCGTAGGAACCCTATCCGTGAGCGTGTGTGTGTGAGACTGTCGGGTTGTGTGAGTAACTAAGGTTGGCCTTGGGTAGACACTGGAAGCATCTGCTAGGACCTCATCCTGTGGCGGGGTCCAGGTGTGCACGTCTGATCCTGCAGCGCCCCCTGGTGCTCACACTCCTACACTGTTCACTTGGCCCTTCCTGTGGCCCTACCACTGGGAGGCTCCCGGGTCCACCAGTCCCTGTCCTGCAGGGCCACGCCTGTCTGAGTCTTTGGCTTGCTCCCTTCAGCTCTGCATGGCTGCTGGGTCCTAGGGCATGGAGGGGCCTTCAGGGAGCCTCAGGGAAGAGAGAATACAGAGGCATGAGGCCTGGAATCCCCTCTGCCTGGTAGGTCATATCCCCCGACCCCTGGGGCGGTACCAGACATTCTCCTCCCTCCCTGGGTGAAGGATGCCCTTGGCAGAGAGGGCTGGAGCTAGGACAGGGTCTGAGGCCTCAGCAGCCGGCTTGCCCACCCTCTCCAGGGCCTGCTGGTGTTGGCGATACCCAACCTGGTAACACCCCCCCGCTACACTCCCGTGGCTGCCCTGTGGGGGCCACCGTCAGGCCCAGAGGAAGAAGCCTCTTTGTACATCCAGGGTGGCCCACACCAGACCCCTGATTTCCGGGTCCGCTCCTGCTTGCCTTAAGGCTGCCCTAGCGGGGCTTCTTTTCCCTGACCTCTGTGTCTGGTCAGTTGCCCGGTCTTGTCTGCGGACTCTAAATCTAGAGCCCACCAGTGCCTCTCCATCCACCTGGCAGCCCACCCTGGTCCCCTCCCTGTTCTCCCTGCTCTCCCCCTCCTCTCCCCTCTCCCAGCCACCCTCCTCCATACAACAGGGCTTCCATGAGCGTCAAGTCCCTGCCGCCCCCCGTCGCAGCCCACAAGTCCTCTCACGTCTGCTCTTTGCTGACCTCTCCAGCCCTGCAGAGCCGCGATTCCTCCACACATTGCATCCTTCAGGCCTTTGCTCCTGTTGTTCCCTCTGCCAGGCACGCCCTTCCCCCGCTCCCCACCCTTCCAGTCTTCTACGCTGGTCTACATGGTTGAGTAACCTCTGTTTATTCCTCGGGTCTCAGCTGACATGTCCCTCCTTCCCTGTCTCCCAAGTCTGGGCCGGTCTACGTCTCTGTGTCCTCACAGCCCTTCGTGTCCCAGTTACACACTGTAATATTGGGGTCTGTTTTGTTTTGTTTTGTTTTTGAGACAAGGTCTCACTCTGTCACCCAGGCTGGAGTGCAGTGGCGTGATCTCGGCTCACTGCAACCTCTGCCTCCTGGGTTCATGTGATTCTCCTGGCTCAGCCTCTCTAGTAACTGGGACTACAGGTGCACACTAGCACACCTGGCTAATTTCTGTATTTTTTAATACAGAGAAGGTTTCGCCATGTTGGCCAGGCTGGACTCGAACTCCTGACGTCAGGTGATCCACCCGCCTCGGCTTCCCAAAGTGCTGGGATTACAGGCGTGAGCCACCGTGCCTGGCCAGGGCCTGTCTACTTGTCAAGCTCTACCAGCTTGTGGGGATGAACTTCCCTGGTGGAAGGAATTGGATGAGAATAGCAGGACTTCAGTGGCACGTGGAGAACTTGGACTTGTCTTCAGGGAGACAGGGAGTCACCAGGAGCTTTCAAGCAGGAGAATGATATGACTCAGAGCCCTTCTGGCTTTCTGTCTCTCCTTCCTCCCCAGAATGGACTTCCCAGAACAGAGCTGGTTCCAGTTGGAAATGAAAATGCTGGCCAGGCGCGGTGGCTCACGCCTGTAATCCCAGCACTTTGGGAGGCCGAGGTGGGTGGATCATCTGAAGTCAGGAGTTCAAGACCAGCCTGGCCAACATGGTGAAACCCTGTCTCTACTAAAAATACAAAAAAATTAGCTGGGCATGATGGTGGGTGCCTGTAATCCCAGCTACTCGGGAGGCTGATGCAGGAGAATTGCCTGGACCTGGGAGGTAGAGGTTTCAGTGGGCTGAGATCGTGTCATTGCACTCCAGCCTGGGCAACAAGAGTGAAACTCCATCTCAAAAAAAAAAAAGACAGAAAGAAAGGAAGAAAGAAAAAAGAAAATGAAAATGCTTTTCACCCACCCATCGGCAGCCAGCAGCTCAGTCTGACTGAGGAAGGGCATTTGTGCAACTGGAGCTGGTAGGATGGCATAACGGGGGCAGGGCAGACTCTGGGATATGTATTGAAATCCAGGTGTTGGCTGGGCACAGTGGGTCACACCTGCAATCCCAGTGTTTTGGAAGGCCGAGCCGGGAAGATCATTTGAGGCCAGGAGTTTGAGGCCAGTCTCGGCAACATGGTGAGACCCTGTCCCTACAAAAACTAAAAAAATTATCCAGGCATGGCAACACTCACTTGCAGTCCCCGCTACTTGGGAGGCTGAGGTGGGAGAATCGCTTGATTGAGTTCGAGGCTGCAGTGAGTTCGAGGAGTTCAAGGCTGCAGAGAGCTACAATCGTGCCACTTCAGTCCAGCATGCACAGCAGAGTGGACCCTGTCTCTAAAACAAAAACAAAAATAAACCCAGGTGTTTTAAGGTAGTGGTACATTGATCCTCAAAGCAAGAAATGTTTACTTCTGTGTCCGGAATTGGTGGGTTCTTGGTCTCACTGACTTCAAGAATGAAGCCACGGACCCTCCCGGTGAGTGTTACAGTTCTTAAAGGTGGTGTGTCGGGAGTTGGTTCCTTCTGATGTTCAGATACGTTCGGAGTTTCTTCCTTCTGGTGGGTTCCTGGTCTCGCTGGCTCAGGAGTGAAGCTGCAGACCTTCGCGGTGAGTGTTATAGCTCATAAAGGCAGTGTGGACCCAAAGAGTGGGCAGTAGCAAGATTTATTGCAAAGAGCGAAAGAACAAAGCTTCCACAGCCTGGGAGGGGACCCGAGGGAGTTGCCACTGCTAGCTCAGGCAGCCTGCTTTTATTCTCTTATCTCGCCCCACCCACATCCTGCTGATTGGTCCATTTTACAGAGAGTCAAGTGGTCTGTTTTGACAGGGTGCTGATTGGTGCGTTTACGATCCCTGAGCTAGACACAAAGGTTCTCCACATCCCCACTAGATTAGCTAGATACAGAGTGTGGACACAAAGGTTCTCCAAGTCCTCACCAGAGTAGCTAGATACAGAGTGTGGATTGGTGCACTCACAAACCCCGAGCTAGACACAGGGTGCTGATTGGTGTGTTTACAAACCTTGAGCTAGATACAGAGTGCCCATTGGTGTATTTACAATCCCTTAGCTAGACATAAAGGTTCTCTAAGTCCCCACCAGACTCAGGAGCCCAGCTGGCTTCACCCAGTGGATCCAGCACTGGGGCAGCAGGTGGAGCTGCCTGCCAGTCCCGCGCTGTGCAACCGCACTCCTCAGCCCTTGGGTGGTCGATGGGACTGGGCGCTGTGGAGCAGGGGGTGGCGCTCGTTGGGGAGGCTCCGGCCGCACAGGAGCCCACGGGGGGTGGGGGAAGGGTCAGGCATGGAGGGCTGCAGGTCTCGAGCCCTGCCCCGTGGGGAGGCAGCTAAGGCCCGGCGAGAAATCGAGCACAGCAGCTGCTGGCCCAGGTGCTAAGGCCCTCACCACCTGGGGCCGGCCAGCTGCTCTGAGTGGGGGGCCTGCCGAGCCCACGCCCACCCGGAACTCACTCCGGCCCGCAAGTGCTGCACGCAGCCCCGGTTCCTGCCCGCGCCTCTCCCTCCGCACCTCCCTGCAAGCTGAGGGAGCTGGCTCCGGCCTTGGCCGGCCCAGAAAGGGGCTCCCACAGTGCAGCGGTGGGTTGAAGGGCTCCTCAAGTGCTGCCAAAGTGGGAGCCCAGGCAGAGGCGGCGCGGAGAGCGAGCGAGGGCTGTGAGGGCTGCCAGCACACTGTCACCTCTCACTTCCACTCTGAAAACCTCTGAGTGCTTTTCACCTTTTGCAGCCCGAGTGGGTGGGTCTCTTCTTTTCTCTGTGACAATAGCCTGACTGATGCCCTGGTCCAGATGCCCTCCCCTGGCCTGTCCTGCTGTGTCTTGGTGGGTGCTCTTGGAAGCTCCCCAGAAACTGGTCTCCCCAAGCCAGGAAGGGAGGGAGGACCCGGCACTGGGGCTGGGAGCTGGCATCCAGCGTCCTGAGGGTCAGGGCTGGAATTGGTGAGGGTCAGGTCTGGGTGACACTCATGGCCCTGATGGATTCTGTTGTCTTGTGCAGGGGCCAGGACTGGGCAGCAGAGAGGAGGAGACCCCTCCCGCCCTAGTCTGAGGCCTTAGTCAGGGGCTAAGGTCTGGTCTAGGCTGGATCCCCTGGCGCCCCAGGACTTCTCCCATCCCAGGTCTCTGCCATTGGCATGCACCCTTCTGGCCAGGGTGGACAATGTCGGTGGGGGCCTCAGTATGGCTTTGGCACCTGAAGGCTCTGGGTTCAAGTTCAGCAGCTGCCATTCCCATATTCTGTGTTTCACTCACTCACTCAGCAAACACCCCCTAGCTCCAGGTCCCACCCGATCCTGGTGTGGGTGACAGAGTGGGGGTAGGCTAATCCCCATTTTGAGAGAGCTCCTCTGAGGGGGAGACAGACACAGACACGGTGCTAGCCTCGGGTGGACCGTGCTCTAATGGATGCAGACTCGGGGCCGCACAGCCCAGAGAAGGTAGGGAAGGCTTCCTGGGGGAGTGAGTCCTCCAGGAAGCTAGAGGAATGTGCTAGAACCTACCACGAAGAAAGCAGGAAAGGCACTTCAGGGAGAGGGAAGAACTTTTACAATGGCCCAGAGGTGGGAGCCGGCCTTGTGACATTTCAAAAGAGCATAACTCCAGTCACAGAGCGGCCGATGCTTTAAGGAACACGACTCCATGCAGGTTGAGATTAAAGTCTCAGCAGGGGGAGAGGCGGGCTGCCCTGCTGGGACTCTGCCACCACTTGAAGAGTGGTTTGCCCCAGCCAAGAAGGTTCAGGCCCGGCCTCAGAGGTCCTCCTGGGCCTTCCTGTTCTTCTGCTTCTGGTGCCACTGTTGTATCTTGCTGGGGAGCGTCTCTGACCAGAACTGCATCCGGGCCTCCCTGAACTTCTGTCTGGCCCGTGGCACTGGGTTGATCTCCAGATATTGTTCCGCCTGGTTGAATCGGGGCCAAGGAGGCAGAGCCTTGCTATTGGGGTCCCTGGGTGGGAGGAATGAATGAGGACCAAGGCTTCCTGTGCTGTCCCCCAGAGGGGCCGACCTGAGCATCCCAGGCCCAAAGCTAGCTATGCCCTGTCACTCACTCACCCTGTCCGGGCAAAGTGGGTCCACTGGGCCATCATGGTGAGGCTTAGCTGCTTCTCCTCCTCTGTGGCCTCTGGAAAGGCTGGAAAGGTGAGAGGGACAGAACTGAATGAGAGTCAGGTGGGACCTGGAAGGGACCCAAGGATCCTCAGTGCTGACTGGAGACCCGTGTTCCCGCAAGCCCTGCCCAGGCCCCTTGGAGTCTGGCAGCCTAGGGATCACATGTCTGTCTGTCTGTCCTCACCCAGGCGGGAGCTCTCGTCCATGAGGAAGGGACCTCCGAACACAAAAGCACCCTCGGCGCCATGATCAGCCTTCACCCAGGCGGGTTTGATCTTCGCAAAAGAACTGGGTCGATGCTGGAACTCATAGAAAAAGACAGGGCTTCCAGAATCTACAGAGAAAGGATGGGATGGGAGTTAGGCACTCATGGCCTGATTTGATGCTGCCTTTGGCAGCACATGCTCATAATAACACCAATTTCCATGATGATGATGATGATGATGATGATGATAAAATGACTAGCTGCAAACATTTACTAAGCGCTTGCTAGGTGTCAGGCACCATTCTGTGTGCTCTGTGTCATCATTTTAATTTAATTTAATATTTTTATTTTAATCTCTGAAATGGTCTTGCTGTCGACCGTGCTGGAGTGCAGTGGCATGATCACAGCTCACTGCAGCCTGAGACTCCCGCGCTCAAGTGATCTTCCCACTTCAGCTTCCCAAGTATCTGGGACTACAGGTGTGTACCACCATGCCTGGCTAATTTTCAAAAAATTTGTGTAGAGATTGGGGTCAATATGTTGCCCAGGCTGGTCTTGAACTCCTGGGCTCAAGCGATCCTCCCGCTTCTCCCAAAGTACTGGGATCACAAGATTGAGCCACCCACCGCGCCTGGCCAGTGTCATCATTTATTGAATCCCCATCACAATAGATTAGATTCTGTATTAATAGAATTAATAGATTAGATTCTATTATTATTTCCATTTTACAAAGGAGGAAACTGAGGCTCAGAGGGGGTAGGTATCTTGCCCAAGGTCACAAAGTTTAAAACTTGGAACTGTTCTGGGTCTGCATCAGGGATTAGCTACTAGGCTTGAAGGAAGCAAGACTTTCCCCCCAGAAGTGCTGAAAGAGGATGAAATCACCCATTTGAGTGAATCCCTGAGAATTAGTGATAGGCCCTGCTGGGTGACCTTTGGTGAGTCATTGTACCTCTCTGAGTCTGGGGTTTTCTCCTCTGCATAGTTTCCTGCTGGAGATACCTCTCATTACTATGACACTGCATCCCAGAGAAAGATAGGTTTGGTGGGGGGCAGTGGGGTGTGGGGTGCAAGGCATTGAGGGAACCAGCACCCTATCATGCCATGTCACCTGTGATGACCCAGCTCCTGGGCCCAAGTGGGAGGGGTTGGGCAGGTGTCCAGGGACAGGCTTACCTCGAAGGTATCTTGAAAAACTGACGGTGGGAACATTGATGAATACGTCACCCATGAATTCCTGGAATGCCTGGCATTTGGCTTGTGCGTCCGAGTTGCTTCCTAGGTATTCATCTATGACGGTGGGCATCATCTCAGGGGGCACATCCTGGGGCAAGAGGCCAGGCTCAGCCCTGCTCAGGGTGCACAGCTGTGGCAGACCATCCCAGGAAGCCCCAAACTCTCCAGCATAGCTTCCCTCATGTCCCAGGGCTCATGGTCCAGGGGACAGCCAGCTGCCTCTCTGCCTCCCTGGGAGTTTGGCATAAGCTCAGGTTTGGAGTCAAATCTTAGCTCTGCAACCACTGCTTGGCTGTATGATCGCAGACAGGTGGCTAAACCTCTCTGAAAGTCAGTCTCTGCCTGGCAGCCTATGTGAAGTCCCCAGCAAAGGGTCTGGCCTGGAAGCAGGTGCTCGGTTGAAGTTAACTGGGAAGTAAGTGAGAGCAGAAATGATAGGGGCTCCCCTCAGCTCCAGAGGGCAGTGATGAGATTGCTTGAATGGGAAGGGTTCTGGGGCTTCCAAAGAAGGGAAATGGACAAAGATTGAACAGCCCCTGGTATTGAGATCCCAGGTAGACTCTTCAAATGCAACGTTTAGTCTCCTTACAACAGCCCAGGTGAGTGGGCAGTGTCATCCCCATGTGTAGATGAAGAGATGGGCTTAGAGGGGATAGGATAACTGGGCAAGTGCCCAGCGCTGGGATTTGGCCCCAGGTCTGTCTAGCTCCACGTCTGACAGCTGAGGCTCTAGGGTCAGACAGAACTGGCTTAAACTCTGCCTCTGCCCCTTCCCCAGCATGACACCTCAAGCCTCAGTTTCCTCATGTGTAAAATGGGGCTAGTGAGAATTCCTCTGTAAAGAGTTGCAGCGCCGGGCGCGGTGGCTCCACGCTTGCAATCCCAGCACTTTGGGAGGCTGAGGCGGGTGAATCACCTGAGGTCAGGAGTTTGAGACCAGCCTGGCCAACATGGTGAAACCCTGTCTCTACTAAAACACAAAAATTAGCCGGGCATGGTGGCAGGCGCCTGTAATCCCAGCTACTCGGGAGGCTGAGGCAGGAGAATCGCTTGAATGAGGGAGGTGGATGTTGCGGTGAGCCGAGATCGGGCCACTGCACTCCAGCCTTGGCGACAGAGCAAGACTCTGTCTCAAAAAAACAAAAAAACAAAAAAACAAAGAAAAGAAAAGAAAACAGAGTTGCAGTGAGGATTGAAGGAGATGAATCCCTCTCCCAGCGCTCAGTGCACCATAGTCCCTGGCACGTAATATGTGCTCATTAACGGGCAGTTTCACGTTGACGATGATGGTGATGATGGTTTTCCTTTGAGAACCACACTGGCTCATATCTAAGGAGATTCCGGAGTGGAAGTAAAATTGATCAGTTAGACAAAGGGGCTTGGTGGTAGGTGGGTAGCTGTGGGTGTCGGAAAGTAGGGGCAGAGACTGTGCTGTTGGATGGGATACCCACTAGCTTCCTCCCTCCTGCCTCTTGTCTCACCAGACTGGTCAAGACGGGTGTTGAGATGGCCAGCATGTCCTCCCGGCTCATCTGCTCCATTGTATCCAGGAGACCCCAGCCCTGTGTGGAAACCAAGGCCCTCTCAGTGGAGCCTGACCACTGGCTCACCCCGACTCCCAGCCCTGGGCAAGAGAGTATTCACAGTCCTGAGGCCAGAAACTCATTATGGAGCACTTGGCCAAAATGGGGCTGAAAAGTCCACAGATCCAAAAAGATAAACCGCAAATTGGTGGGAGGTGGTTGGTGTGGATGGGGAGAGCAGCCCCAAATACAACAGGCAAGTGGTTAAAGGCAACTGTAGAGAATGAAAAATTTCTTCAACATTTTTTTTTTTTTGAGACAGAGACTCACTCCGTTGCCCAGGCTGGAGTGCAGTGGTGCAATCTCGGCTCACCGCAACCTCCGCCTCCTGGGTTCAAGCTATTCTCCTACCTCAGCCTCCCGAGTAGCTGGGACCGCAGACGTGCACCACCGTGCCTGGCTAATTTTTGTATTTTTAGTAGAGGTGGGGTTATGCCATGTTGGCCAGGCTGGTCTCACACTCCTGGCCTTGAGTGATCCGCCTGCCTTGGCCTCCCAAAGTGCTGGGATTAAAGGCATGAGCCACCGGGCCCAGCCTGAGTCACCCAACTTCTAAGAAACATTCTCAGCAACAAGTCCTGGGCACAGCCTTCCACGCCAGGCAGATCTCCCCAGGTCCTAGGGCACAGCCAGGTTGGGGTTCCCTTGGTTTCACTCATACAACTGTAAGTTGATGGTGTGGGGTAAAGGCTGCCTGCCAGAGTTGAGGGCATTGACCTGAAAACTTTTACAAGCTTTGTCTTTTGTGAGACAGTGTCTCACTCTGTCACCCAGGCTGGAGTATAGTGGCACAGTCTCGGCTCACTGCAGCCTCTGCCTCCTGGGTTCAAGTAATTCTCGTGCCTCAGTCTCCTGAGTAGCTGGGATTACAGGCATGCACCACCACGCCAAGCTAATTTTTGTATTTTTAGTACAGATGGGGTTTCACCATGTTGGCTAGGCTGGTCTCGAACTCCTGACTTCAAGTGACCCACTCACCTCAGCCTCCCAAAGTGCTGGGATTATAGGCATGAGCCACCGCACCCGGCTTAAGCTTTGTCTTTGAATGTCAAGATTGCATGAGCCTCTCTCTCACATACCAAGGGACCAATATGAGGGGATTGATTCCAAAGGGCTAAGTCAGAGGACAAAAGCCATGGACATGAAGACATTCACTGCGCTATTAGCCTCAGTGGTAAAAACTAGAAGTTGCCAGGGCCGGGTGCAGCCTCATGCCTGTAATCCCAGCATTTTGGGAGGCCAAGGCTGGTGGATCACCTGAGTTCAGGAGTTCCAGATCAGCCTGTCCAACATGGAGAAACCCCATCTCTACTAAAAAAAATACAAAAATTAGCCAGGCATGGTGGCAGATGCCTGTAATCCCAGCTACTCAGGAGGCTGAGGCAGGAGAATCGCTTGAACCTGGGAGGCAGAGGTTGCAGTTGGTGAGCTAAGATCGCGCCATTGCACTCCAGCCTGGGCAACAAGAGCAAAACTCCATCTCAAAAACAAAACAAACAAACAAACAAAAAAACTAGAAGATGCCCAAATGCCAAGATGAAAGAACAATGTAACGAGACGCTCCATTTGTGGAAGATTTGCAGCCATTAAAAGTGGTTGTTGGCTGGGTGCTGTGGCTCATGCCTGTAATCCCAGCACTGTGGGAGGTCGAGGCAAGAGGATTGCTTGAGGCCAGGTGCTCTAGACCAGCTTGGGCAACAGAGGGAGACCTGACTATACACGGAAGAAAAAAAAAAGTTAGCAGAGTATGGTGGCACAGACCTGAGGCCCCAGCTACTCAGGAAGCTGGGAGGATTGCTCGGGCCTTAGAGGTTGAGGCAGTAGAGAGTCATGATGGCGCTGCTGCACTGCAGCCTGGATGATGGATCGAGACTCTGTCTCAAAAAACAAACAAACACACAAACAGCAACAACAACAAAAATGGATTGCTTTGTCTTAGGGTGTGCAATGGGCCAAGACGAAAAAAAAAAAGAAAAGTGAAGAAAATGATTGCTGTGAAGATGGGTAGAAGAATAAGAACGACAGAAACAAGATGCTTGGGATGAAAGCACAGTGCTGACACTCTTGTGGGAAGTTCTATGCACCTGGAAAGGACTGGAAGGGACTTGGCTCATGAAGTCCCCGGTGGCTTGATATCTAAAACCTGAGAGTTTTAGTCAATTGCTCTGGCACAGAGTCACACTAACCAGTCTCATAGAGCCTGATGTATAAACCAGACGCCAAGGCAGGAATATGCTGCCCAGATCAGCACTGCCCAGAAGGCCAGTTTGTGCAAAAGCCTGGTTCCCCAAAAGAAAACATTTGCTTTATTGAAGTGGCCCACGCCTGTAATCCCAACACTTCGGAAGGCCAAAGCAGATGGATTACTTGAGGTCAGGAGCTCGAGACCAGCCTGGCCAACGTGGTGAAAGCTGGGTGTGGTGGCATGTGCCTGTAATCCCAGCTGCTTGGGAGGCTGAGGCAGGAGAAACTCTTGAACCCAGGAGGTGGAGGTTGAAGTGAGCTGAGATCGCACCACTACACTCCAGCCTGGGTGACAGAGCGAGACTCTGTCTCAAAAACAAACAAACAAACAAACAAAAAGAAAAAAAAAGCAGAACAACAACACAACAAAACAAAGCTGGGTGACCTTGGGCAAGTCCCTCAAACCTTTCTGGGCCTCTGCTTTCTCACTTATCAAATGGGAGTAACGGGAGTGCTCCGTTCACAAGGCTGTAGTGTTGATGCTGGGGTGGGAGGTACTGGCTGGGGCAGGGCCTTGAAGGGCACAGGGGCGGGAGCAACTCACCCTGGGGATGAGCCAGCTGAACTCATGGTTGTTGACACCCATGAGGAAGGGCACAGAGTGGAAGGGCTTCTCCTTCAGGAGTTCCTTGGGGCTTTTGGGGAAGACAGTGCCATCAACGGTGAGAGGATAGATAGTATTTTTCTGCAGGAGAAAGCAATGCAGGAGGCTCCCAAGTTAGGGCCAAACCTCAAAGGCTAGGACCCCAGCAGCCACTGAGCTGCAGGCCTGAGTGTCTGAGCCTGGAGGGAAAGTGAAGGGATGAAGATCACCAGGGTTAAGGGGGTCGGGGGAACCAGGAGATCAGGGCAACAGATGTGTCCAGTTTCTTTCCTAGAAGACAGGCCTGCTGTGGGGATGGAGATGGCCCTCCATTTCTGTCTCCAAGCCCTCAGCCCCTTCCCCTCATGAGCTGCTGTCCCCAGCCCCACCTGGGGGTAGACTGCCCCTCTGCTCCTGCAGGGGATGGATAGAACCCCTTCTGTGCCATTGCCCGGCACCATCCCCAAAAGGGTGGCCATACCAGCTTCTTGCTGAGGACCAGCTCTTCTCCTTCCTTCTGCCGAAGGCACTGCACCATCTCAGCCGGGGAGCTGGAGCTGCAGGCCAAGGTGTTTGCGATTTTCTGGGGACAAATGAAAGAGTCATGCCTCCCTCTCAGCCACTCAGCCCCACCTTGCAGCCTTCTGCCTCCCACAGAGAGGGTGCATCTGTAGGACAGCTGGATGTGATGTCACAGATCGGCCTTGAGACTGGTCACAGACTTGCCACCACTCCTGAGAAGCCTGCCCTGCCCGTCAGCTTGGGTGGTCCCAAGGGCCCCCTTGCGTCCCCTATTATACCATAATTTTATTATCTGGGGGAATGGGGGCACTGAGTCCTCATTGCCCTCTAAGAATAGTGTCATTATCTTTTATTATTATTTTTTTGAGACAGACTCTCGCTCTGTCGCCCAGGCTGGAGTGCAGTGGCATGATCTTGGCTCACTGCAAGCTCTGCGTCCCGGGTTCACGCCATTCTCCTGCCTCAGCCTCCTGAGTAGCTGGGACTACAGGCACCTGCCACCACGCCTGGCTAATTTTTTGTATTTTTAGTAGAGATGGGGTTTCACCATGTTAGCCAGGATCACCTTGATCTCCTGACTTTGTGATCCGCCAACCTCAGCCTTGAGATGTGTTTTTCTTTGGACACAGGAGAGACAGGGAATGACCTCAAGTCTGTGGTCGAGAAAATCTCTCCTGGCCATGGGGAGAGGATGGGATGGGGAGGTTGAGAGGTGGATGCTGTTGTCCATACAAGAGTCAACATGCCCACGCAGAGGTTCCAGAATCATCTTGTACACAGTGGTTAAAATGCCCAGCCCACACTGCCTTGGCTGCCATCTGGGGCCAGGTGAGGGAACTGACCCAGTCTTCCAAATCCTGCTCACATTTGCCCCCTCTCCCCCCGATGGCTCTATGCCTATTCCATCCTGTCTCTTTCTCCTGGACTCTGCCCTGGTCATTTCACTGGTGTCTTGATCTTCAGGACGGCTGCCTCCAACCCACCTTCTACTCCAGGTAGCTCAACCTTGTCATTGCCCAACTTCTTCCTGCCCTCTGGAGAAAGTCCAGATTCCCAGGCATGGCCCCCACTTCTCCAGCACCTTCACTTCCTGCCCTGTTCCCTAACCTGCGAGCTTGCTGCTGCAGGACCTGTCACTCTCTCCCACACCTGCAGCCTTTGCAGATGCAGTTCCCACTGTGGCTTCCCCTGGATTTTCTTCACAAGGCCTTACAATGAGGATCTAGGGTGGGGATCTGGAGCCTGAATGGAGAGCTCTCAGGCAGCAGGTGGCTGGCAATGGAGACCCCCTCCACCATGCTGCCTGGGGCAGAGAGGGGTGCTCCTGAAGACCCCACCCTGGAGAAAGGGCCAACGATGATATGCTTCAGGGTGGCTTCCTTCAGGAAGCCCTCCCTGAGTGCCAACATGCTGGAATGCAGCAGTTGTTTCCTCTGATGCTCCTTCGTCTTATTGGGCTCCTCTTTGCTAACAGGGAGCTCCCTGCCAGCAACCCCCGCTACTCTGAGACCCCAGGGCCAGCACAGAGTGGGGTATGGGAGGCACACATAGAGTAAGAGAGGGAAGGAAATACAGACCTGAGCTAGGGGCCAAGGGTGAGAGTCGATGATCCCTGGGGTGGTGATGACCCCACTCTGTGTGATGGCTCTGTGGAACAGCCCTGCAGCCACTGGGGACAGGACCTGGGTGCATTGGAGAGAGTAGGTGGCTGTCAGAGGAGGGCAGAGGAGCTGGGAGTTCTGAGACCACCGGAGCCCTCCTGGCCACCATCACTAGCCCCCTATAGTGACTTACCAGGCCAGAGATGATGCTCCCACCGGCAGATCCACCAAAGACAGTGACACAGTTGAGGTCACCCCCGAAGGGGGTGATGTTTCCTTGCACCCAGCGCAAAGCAGCTACCACATCTAGGAAGCCCTGGTTGCCAGGTGCATGCTCATCTCCAGTGCTGGGGGCAGTGTTGGGGCAACGGTTAGTTCAGCCTGGCTCCTCGCCAGCCTCTGCAGGTTTGCTTTGAATTAGCCACCAGGATGCCAGACCCTTCTCTGCTCCCCAGGTCTGGCCTGTCTGGGAGCCGTGGTTGGCATCTCCAGAGCCTGTTGCTCTTTGTCCCATATCCTGCTGGAACCTGGGCTTCAGCCCAGGAATCAATGCCCTCTGCCCAAGGGACCAAGTTCACTGTATAATTCTGGCTTTGGCTGGACCCCTCTCCCAGGGTGGAGGCTTGGGGGGTGCCCTTCTCTGCCTCAGACATCATGGGTAAGGGGCCCTCCCTTCAGGTTCCGGACCCCAGCCTAGATCCCCAGTTGCTCTGGTGAGCTGGCCTCTCCCCGGTGCAGGCAGTGCTCTGGCCATGCCTGTCGTCTCACCTGAAGAAGCCAAGGACCCCAAGGCGGTACTGGACTGTAACCACGACCACATCCCCATAGGCAGCCAGGGCTGATCCATCGTAGGAGGTGGCAGCGCCAGTTATCAGAGTGCCTCCATGGACCCATACCATGACCTGCAGAGGTAGCCATGGGGCACTGACCCCCAAGCTCCTGAGACCTTAGCTGCCCACCTGCCAGCCCAGGCAGTCTCAGGACCGCTAGGGTGCTTTGGAAACAGGGACGGGGAGGGGACAGGTGGGCATAGTGGAGCTGGATCAGGTGGACAGGGCCCTCTGGGGTGCCTACCGGCCTACCGGACCCTGCGGGGACCTCAGCTGGGCTATAGATGTTGAGGACCAGGCAGTCCTCTGAAACGGAGAAGATCTGCTGTTTTCCGTTGAGGACAAATCTGCTGTTGTTCATGCTCTCCACGTCTTGTAGGCACCTGTGGCCAAGGGTGGGCCTGAGGTCCAGCTGTTCAGCCCCACAAGCCCCAGCAGCAGGATTCTCCCGCAACCTGCCTGTTTGCCCGCCTCCACCAGCACTACTCACATTGGGGGCGCAGTGCTGGCATCCCGCACACCCTCCCAGGGCTGTGCTGGGCGTGGGGCTGAGAACCGGTCAGGCCCCAGTGGCGGCTGCGCAAATGGAATGCCCAGAAAGACATTCACAAGGCGGTCTGTGCCCTTCACGCCCACCTGCTGGCCTCGCACACGACCCAGGGTGGTGTCTACTTCAGGCTGATCAACTTCGGGCTCTGAGGGAAGGACAGAAAGGCCACGGGGTGAGTTTGCAGCCCCCATGAGGGGAAGGAGTGAAAGACAAACCCTCAGGCTGTTCTCAGTACTTACCACACAGCATCTTGGTAACCTTCCCAGCAAGCCGGTGAGCCTGGTCTTAGGTTGACGCCCAACTTCCTCCTCCCTGCCTGCCTGAGAGTCACTACCACTCCACTCCAGGCCAGACCGGGCCTGCCCCTAGGGCCTTGAGCCTTGGGGCCAGCCACTTGCCCATTTCTTTGTTTTTATTTTTTGTGTTTGAGACAGGGTCTAGCTCTGTTGACCAAGCTGGAGTGCAGTGGCACGATCTTGGCTCACTGCAACCTCTGACTCCCGGGTTCAAGCGACTCCAGGGCCTCAGCCTCCCAAGTAGCTGGGATTACAGGTGTGCACCACAACGCCTGGCTAATTTTTGTATTTTTAGTAGAGACGGGGTTTCATCATGTTGGCCAGGCTGGTCTCGAACTCCTGACCTCAAGTAATCCATCCACCTGGGGCTCCCAAAGTGCTGGCATTACAGGCATGAGCCATCATGCCCAGCCCTGAATTATTTTTTAAAAAGTAGAGACGGGGTCTCATTATGTTGCCCAGGCTGGTCTCAAACTCCTGGGCTCAAGCAATCCTTTCACCTCAGCCTCCCCAGGTGCTGGGATGACAGGTGTGAGCCATCATGCCCAGCTGGCACCATGTTTCTTGTACGGCCTGCAGAACTGTGGCCTAACTAAACTTCTTTTCTTTGTGAATTACCCAGCTTCCTGTATTCTTTTACAACAACACAAACAGACTAAGACTGGAGGACTGCCTCTCCCAGGCTAGACAATTCCTAGAGATAGGAGGCAGCTCTCTGGGGAGTTGGAATTGGCAGGCAACTCTCTAGGGAGCAAAGGCAAACCAGTCCAGAGCCATACCCAACCACCTCCTTTATACAGCTCTCAGCTCCTGGCTGCCATCCACCAGCCATAATCACCACAGAACCAGGTACCAGGAAGCTGGCTGGGGACAGCCCCTTTCCCCAGAGCCTGCTGCCAATCGTAAACCTCTTTAGCCTGCCTTGCCTATTCCTTCCCGTGGCAACCGTGTCAAAGGGGCTTGCCCACATTTTCCCCCTGCTCCCTCTGTCTCCTGGCTGATGCCACCTGGTGCTTCCCTCTGTGGCCCTATGTGGCATGGCCTGCTTCCTGTTCACAGGGAACTATGAGCAAACTCCTTCCCTCATGATAGTCATTTGCATATCTGCTTGTCTTACTATACTTCATTAAAACAAATCTCAGGCCCCCTTAAGACATAAAGACAGGCCAGGTGCGGTGGCTCATGCCTGTAATCCCAGCACTTTGGGAGGCCGAGGCAGGTGGGTCACCTGAGGTCAGGAGTTTGAGACCAGCCTGGCCCACATGGTGAAACCCCATCTCTGCTAAAAATACAAAAATTAGCCGGCCATGGTGACAGGTGCCTGTAATCCCAGCTACTCAGGAGGCTGAGGCAGGAGAATCGCTTGAATCCAGGAGGCGGAGGTTGCAGTGAGCCGAGATCGCGCCATTGCACTCCAGCCTGGGTAACAAGAGCAAAACTCTGTCTCAAACAACAACAACAACAAAAACAACGAAACAAATATAGCAAGAGCAGAGCGCCTGCCCAGAGAGAATGCACAACCCCTGGTCTGCCTCCAAACAGGACTGTTTCCTGAGCGGTCTGCCCACTGCTCCCTGTCCCTGTCTCACTCTTGACTCCTCCACACCAAGCCCCTCTGCAGGCCCAGCAGGTGTGTCTTACCAGTGGCTGTGGCAGGGCATGCCAGGAGCAGACAGACCACCCCGACCAGGACCCCGGACTCCACTCTCACTGCTCTCTCCATTCTCCTTACAACTGGTTCGACAGAAGCTTCAGAAGGTGGAATAAGATCCCTGCCCTTCAGCACCACCGATCTCTAAAGGGCTGTGATATAGAACCTCCAAGGACAGCGCCACCTAGCTGGTGGCCAGCCCCATGCTCAGGCTGAGCCAGAGGCAGGGCTAGATGAGTGCCCTGCAGAGGCCTGGTTGATATGACAGCCCTCCCCGTCCCACTGTTTTCAAATTCCAGCTCTCCTGACTTGGTGATCTCCATGAAATCCTGTGTGTTCATCCCAAGGTGACCACATCACTGACCCTAGGAAGTGGTGGCCAGTGACCCTGGGGTGCCACTCCGAGTGGGCAACCCAGCCTGAGGTGAGGGCTTGATATGGTTTGGATGTTTTGTCCCTTCCAAATCTCATGTTAAAATGTGAAAGAAAATAAAACAGTGATGATAATAGGACCCACCTCATAGCATTGAAGTGAGGGTACATGTTTGCATGTGTGTGTGAGTGTGTGTGTGAAAACATGAGGCTTGGGACTGGGTGTGGTGGCTCATACCTGTAATCCCAGTGCTTTAGGAGGATGGGGCAGGAAGATCGCTTGAGCCCAGGAGTTTGAGACCAGCCTGGGCAACACAGGGAGACACGTCTCTAGAAAAAATAAAAAAATTAGCCAGGTGTGATGGTGCATGCCTGTGGTCCCAGCTACTTGGGAGGCTGAGGTGAGAGGATCAGTTGAGCCCAGGCTGTCGAGACTGCAGTGAGCTGTGATAATGCCACTGCACTCTAGGCTAGGCTATAGAGAAAGACAAAGAAAGAGAAAGAGAGAGAAGAAAGAAAGGAGAGAGAGAAAGAAGGAGAGAGAGAAAGGAGAGAGAGAAAGAAAAAGAGACAGAAAGAAAAAGAGAAAGAAACAAAAAGAGAGAAAAAAGAAAAATAGAGAGAGAAAGAAAGAAAGAGAGAGAGGGAGGGAGGGAGGGAGGGGAGGGGAGAGGAGGGGAGGGGCTTGGAACCAGAACTCATGGAAGCCTGAGGAGAGGAGAGGCTGGGAACCAGAACTGATGGAAGCCTGCTCTTGACCGGGGCGGGGATCTGCAGGGCATCTGTCTCTCTGCTGGCTTAGGAGGCTCCCACCCCAAGGGAGGGCAGGACTCGCTTCTGGGTCTCAGTGTCAGGAACATGGCTGGCTGGGAGTAGGCGGTGGGAGGATGGATAGATATTTGCTGGCCCAGTGAAAGACAGAGTGAGGGTTGTGCCTAAACACGATGCCAGATCCTCTTCCGGGGCTCCAGCTGGCACCCAGAGCTGAAGAGACAGGCTTTAGGATGAAACTTCCCTTCTGCCAAAAATAACTAGTGCCAGCTGGGCATTGTGGCACAAGTCTGTAGTCCCAGCTACTCAGGAGGCTGAGGCAGGAGGATTGCTTCAGCCCAGGAGCTTGAGGCCAGCTTGGGCAACATAGCAAGACTCTGTCTCTAAAAAGAAATTCATAAAAAACCATTGCAGCTTCCTGAATCTTCCCCGGCAACCTGGGGTGGGGTCTCCTTTCCAGAGCTGCCTCCAGACTTTGTCCTTCCCTATTCCACCTTCCTCTTCTTGTTGCCATCACAGCCCTGCCACCCCCCAGCCACACCCCCTTGATCATTTGCTGAAGATTTTAGCACCTGGCTCTGGCATGCTTTCCACCTTCAACACTCACATCAAGGCACCTGGATCTCTTTTCCGCCCGCAATCTTACCTTCCATTTTCAGGTACAGATGCTGTGAGGAGAGCTCTCCATCTGCTCCCAAGGCCACGTTTCCCAACTCCCTGCAGCTAGGTCTGCCCTCCCTCCTAGCATTGTGGATGGGCCTACCAGGGCCAGGACTAGGGTGAGACAGGCCAGCAAGGCGCCCAGGGCATAAAAGTTAAAGAGTCACTCACCCCCGGGGTCATACCAGTAGAGGGTCAGCACCTGAGAATGAATGCCTTCTAAATTTTACACTTGCTTGTCTTGCTCTAGTCCCAGCTCTGGAACCTACCCATGGACACTAGACCCTGGTCCCCTCCCACGTCCTCAGGGCTGTCTCTTTGGTAGCAGCATCCCTCCCATCAGCTGCAAACACAGCTTCTGTGTAAATGCCACCATCAAAGCCTGCCTTGACCCACTTTGCCCTCTAGCTATTGCTCCATTCTTCTGTTTTTTCCCCTTCCTTCCTTCCTTCCTTCCTTTCTTTCTTTCTCTCTTTCTTTTTCTTTCTTTCTTTCTTTTCTTTCTTTCTATTTCTTTTCTTTCTCTCTTTTTATTTCCTCTCTTTTCTTTATCTCTCTTTCTTTTCTTTCTCTCTTTCTTCTTTCTTTCTTGCTTTCTTTCCCTCCCCCCCACTTCCTTCCTTCCTTGCTCTCTTTCTTTCTTCTTCTTCTTTTTTGTTTTTTTGGAGACGAGGTCTCACTCTGTCACCCAGGGTAGAGTATAGTGGCATGATCTTGGCTCACTGCAGCCTCGATCTCCTGGGTTTAAGTGATCCTCCCACCTTGGCCTCCCAAGTAGCTGCGACTACAGGTGCATGCGTGCCATCATGCCTGGTTTTTTTTTTACTTTTTGTATTTTTTGTAGAGATGGGATCTCCCTATGTTGTCCAGGCTGGTCTCGAACTCCTGGGCTCAAGCAATCCTCCTCCCTCCACCTCCCAAAGTGCCAGGATTACAGGCGTGAGCCACCACGCCTGGCCCTTCTGTTCTTATGTCTACGAAAGCTAGTTGTCCACCTTTGCTGTCTCCATTTTCTCTCCTTCCAGTCTCCACTAGAAGTTGCTCTCGACCTCCACCCAACAGCACGGCCTGTTGTTGATTCAACGTCTCCCATCCAACTCACTGTGGCCCCAGCCATCCTCCCAGCCTCCTGCCTTGGTAGATGCTAACTCTGCCCTTAATTCTCATGCCCTAATTAATACCTGGGTTGTGGGTGCTAAGAGGTCCCCAGCTCCTCCCAGCTCAGAGTCCAGTGACAAAGCTCCTTTACATTAACAGGTCAACTTCTTCCAAATCCCTGGGCTGCTGTCCATGACTACTGGGGGGAACATGCCCATGGATTCCACCATTTACTGTGCTATGGTTCAGAGGTCTTGGCATCGATGATGACTGAGGGAATCATAAAAATGTGAAATGAAGGCCAGGCATGGTGGCTCACACCTGTAATCCCAGCACTTTGGGAGGCTGAGGCAGAAGGATCACTTGAGCTCAGGAGTTCGAGACCAGCCTGGGTAACATAGCGAGACCCTATCTCTACAGATTTTTTTTTTTTTTTAATTCGCTAGGCTGGTGTTGCATGCCTTTAGTTGCAGCTACTCAGGAGGCTGAGGTGGGAGGATTGCCTGAGCCCAGGAAGTCAAGGCTGCAGTGAACCATGATCGTGCCACTGCACTCCAGCCTGAGTAATAAAGGGAGACTCTGTCTCAAGAAAAAGAAGTGAAAGGAAAAGAAGAGTCATCTCGGGAGCACATTTCTCTGTGCGTGAGGAAATGTTACATATATAGTAAATGTAGAGAGATAGAGACACAGAGAGACAGTCAAAAGCAGAGGCTAAAAGTCCAAGGAACCAATTGCAATGAGGTGCCACTAAACATGCATTAAAAAAAATCAGGGTCAGGTGTGATGGCTCACACCTGTAATCCTAGCAATTTGGGAGGCTCAGGCAAGAGGATAGCTTGAGCCCAGAATTTTGAGATTAGCCTGGGCAACATAATGAGATCCTATCTCTACAATTTTTTTTCTTTTTTTTTTTTTTTTTGAGTCAGAGTCTCGCTCTGTTGCCAGGCTGGATTGCAGTTGTGCAATCACAGCTCACTGCAACCTGCACCTCGTGGGTTCAAGCAATTCTCCTGCCTCAGCCTCCAGAGTAGCTGGGACTACAGGTGCACAACACCACGCCCAGCTAATTTTTGTATTTTTAGTAGAGACAGGGTTTCACCATGTTGGCCAGGATGGTCTCGATCTCTTGACCTCGTGATCTGCCTGCCTCAGCCTCCCAAAGTGCTGGGATTACAGGCATGAACCACCACGCCTGGCTACAGAATTTTTAAAAATGCTTGTTTTGCTAGCTACTGAGGAGGCTGAAGTGGGAGGATTCCTTGAGCCTGGGAGTTCAAGTTTACAGCGAGCTATGATCATGCCACTGCACCCTAGCCTTGCTGACAGACCCTGACTCTAAAAAAAACAAAAACAAAAACCTGAAAAAATCAGATTTAAGGCCCGTAAGACCAAGTTTTAGTGAAGATAGAAAGCATCTGGAACCCTCACAGATGGCTGGTAGGGTTGCAAAAATCATATAGTCATTTTGGAAAACAGTTTGGCATTTTATTTTTTTTTTTAAATCAGCCTAGGTGACAGAGCAAGACTCCGTCACACACACACACAAAATCTATGTATTTGTTGTGTAGTGTAGATATTTATTTATTTATGTATTTTGAGAGTCTTGCTCTGTCGCCCAGGTTGGAGTGCAGTGGTGCAATCTCAGCTCATTGCAACCTGTGCCTCCTAGGTTCAGGCAATTCCTGTGCCTCAGCCTCTGAAGAAGCTGGGATTACAGGCATGCGCCACCATGCCCGGCTAATCTTTGTATTTTTAGTAGAGATGGGGTTTTACCATGTTGGCCAGGCTGGTCTCAAACTCCTGACTTCAGGTGATCCACCTGCCTCGGCCTCCCAAAGTGCTAGGATTACAGGCGTGAGCCACTGCGCCCAGCCTAGTGTAGATCTTTAAATAAGGGGCGTTTTCTTTAAAAGTGAAACACACCCTTGCCATATGACCCAGAATGGCATTATATGGTGAGTGTCCACTCTCCGCTATCTACCCCAAAGAAATGAAAGGTTTGTCTGAAAATGTTCACAGCAGCTTTATAAAAATACCCCAAAAATGGAAGTCACTCAAATGTGCACCCACTGATTGTAGGGAAAAGAAAGAGAGATCAGACTGTTACTGTGTCTGTGTAGAAAGGGAAGATATAAGAAATTTCATTTTGACCTGTACCCTGAACAATTGCTTTGCCCTGAGATGCTGTTAATCTGTAACTTTGCCCCAGCCAATTTGCCCCAACCTCTTTGCCCCAACCTTGAGCTCACAAAAACATGTGTTGTATGGAATCAAGGTTTAAGGGATCTAGGGCTGTGCAGGACATGCCTTGTTAACAAAATGTTTACAAGCAGTATGCTTGGTAAAAGTCATCGCCATTCTCTAGTCTCAATAAACCAGGGGCACAACGCACTGCGAAAAGCCGCAGGGACCTCTGCCTTGGAAAGCCGGGTATTGTCCAAGGTTTCTCCCCGTGTGATAGTCTGAAATACAGCCTCGTGGGATGAGAAAGTCCTGACCGTCCCCCAGCCCGACACCCATAAGGGGTCTGTGCTGAGGAGGATTAGTAAAAGAGGAAGGCCTCTTGCAGTTGAGATAGAGAAAGGCCACTGTCTCCTGCCTGCCCCTGGGAACGGAATGTCTCGGTATAAAACCCGATTGTATATTTGTTCAATTCTGAGATAGGAAAAAAAACGCCCTGTGGCGGGAGGCGAGACTGTTGGCAGCAATGTTGCCTTGTTATGTTTTACTCCACTGAGATGTTTGGGCGGAGAGAAACATAAATCTGGCCTACGTGCACATCCAGACATAGTACCTCCCCTTGAACTTAATTATGACACAGATTCTTTTGCTCACATGTTTTCTTGCTGAACTTCTCCCCACTATCACCCTGCTCTTCTGCCGCATTCCTCTTGCTGAGATGGTGAAAATAATAATCAATAAAAAGTGAGGGAACTCAGAGACCGGTGCCGGTGCAGGTCCTCCGTATGCTGAGCGCCGGTCTCCTGGGCCCACTTTTCTTTCTCTATACTTTGTCTCTGTGTCTTATTTCTTTTCTCAGTCTCTCATCCCACCTGATGAAATATACCCACAGGTGTGGAGGGGCAGGCCACCCCTACACTGATGAATTAATAAAATTGCGTATATTGCCGAGGCACACCGGCTCACTTCTACAATCCTGGCACTTTGGGAGGCTGAGGTGGGAGGATTGTTTAAGCCCAGGAGTTCAAGACCAGCCTGAGCAACATAGCAAGACCCTGTCTCTAAAGAAAAAGAAAGGGGGTATATTTATTCATGGAATACCACTCCACGATAAAAGAAAAGAACTACTGGTTGAATTTCAAAAACACAATTGACAGAAGCCAATCGCAAGTTATTTCATTTATATAATTAGTACTATCATATTTATTTATAATTTGTATTATTTCATTCATATTCTAGAAAACGCAAACTATAGCAACAGAAAGCAATTTGATGGTTGCTTAGGAGCATGGATCAGGACGATTGACTGCAAAAGGGCTTGAGGGAATTTTGGAGTGATAGAAATATTGTAAAACTCCATGTGGTGGTGTTTGCATGTCTTATACATTTACTCAAAGTGATCAAACTGCACACTGAAAATGGGTGAGTTTAGGCCAAGCACAGCGGTTCACATCTGCCTGTAATCCTACCAATTTGGGAGGCCTAGATGGAAAGATCACTTGATCCTAGGAGTTGGAGACCAGCTGGGTAACCTAGTGAGACTTCGCCTCTACCAAAAATAAAAAATAAAAAAATTTAAGTTCTCCAGCCATGGTGGCATGTGCCTGTGGTCCTGGCTACTTGGGAGGCTGAGGTGGGGGATGGCTTGAGCCCAGGAGGTGGACGCTGCAGTGAGCTGTGATTGTGCCACTGCATTCCAGCCTAGGTGACAGAACGAGATCTTGCCTCAAAAAAAAAAAAAAAAAAAAAGGGTGGGGGGAGGTAAATTTAATGGTAAGTTATTTCACTATAAAGCTGTTAAAAAATAACTATTAAGTCTAAACAGTAATCCTGGGAATGTATATTGGGAAAGTATATTGTACCTCTGCAGAACTGAAAAACATACAGAGACGGGCATGCAGCCGGTGTTCAATAAATGCTTTCAGAATGTAGTGGAAACATTATGCACCAGTGTTTATTGAAAGGAAAGTCTCCCTGCTCTCTCAAGTTCAAGTCAGCCCAGGTTTAACATTATCCTTGTCTGCCACCTGGTGGCCCAAATGGGCAAAGTGGGTGTCCTGGTCTTTCACTCCAAACTTCAAAAAGCTGTAGTTGGGCTTAAAGGCCTTGGATGGAAAGAAAGGAGACTTTCCCCCTGGAAATCCGGTGACCTGAGAGGCAAGTTGGTCAGAGGTAGGGGTATAAGGGGATTATTAGGGTCTATGGGACTAGAATACAGCCTCTTAATGACAGAGAGAATATACTTTGGTGAAACCAAGAGGCCGATTGATCACAATTGGCCACCTTTGCACACTGAGATAAAATATGAGAAAGATTTTTGCGAAGCCAGGAAGGAGAAAAGTTTAGGGACAGCAATGAGGTAAGTAGGAAAATAATCATGTGGACACACATGGTGAGTTTGGGGATGCTCAGGGGGCTGAGAGGTTGGCAGGGGAATTCTGAAAGGCCAGAGAACATCTCCCTGGGTGGAGAGGCTCCTGGGAGCCAGGGAACAGGAATCTCTTTTCTTAGATATGCCTGGACATTTGGACCCTCAATCCCACTTCCAGGGCACACCCCACAGGTAAACATCTTCACAAGTGTGCTACGATCCTGTGAGTAGGGGCCTTACAGTGTTTGTAGAACCACTGAGAAGAAGAGCAACCTTCAGGAGACGGGCCACTGAGGAAGCGGCTTGGCTTTCCTAGCAACTGTGCAGGCGGCCCAGGCTCAGGGGCCTGTGGACAAGCCCAGTCTTGCTTCTTACAAAAATGGGTTGAGTCACCTCTGCAGGACACAGATAGGCGAGGAGGTGGCTTGTTTTTGTTTGTTTGTTTGTTTGTTTTTGTTTTTGTTTTTAGATTGAGTCTTGCTCTGTCACCCAGGCTGGAGTATAGTGGCACAATCTCAGCTTACTACAACCTCCGCCTCCAGGGTTCAAGCAATTCTCCTGGCTCAGCCTCCCAAGTAGCTGGGATTACAGGGATGTGCCACCACGCTTGGCTAATTTTTGTGTTTAGTAAAGACAGGGTTTCACCGTGTTGGCCAGGCTGGTCTCGAAATCCTGACCTCAGGTGATCCACCTGGCTTGGCCTCCCAAAGTGCTGGGATTACAGGCATGAACCACCGCACCTGGCCTGTAAAGGTGGCTTGTTTTAAATGTCAATGATAGATGACATTTAGTGGGACAAAAGGGGAGTATAGGAACTTTTACATTTTCAATAGTTGGTGACCTTGGTGGCTGAAATCTGGGAGCTCTAAGTGCTATGGTTTAAATGTTTGTATTGCCTCAAAAATTTGTATGGTGAAACCTAATCCCCAATGTGATGGTGTCAAGAGGTGGGGACTTCAGGAGGTGAAGGGGATTAGTGTCCTTACAAAAGAGGCCAGACGGAGCTTGTTTTCCCTTTCCTCCAGGGGAGCACACAATGAGAGGCTGCCATCTATTAACCAGAGAACAAGTCCTTGCCAGACAGCAAATCTGCTGGCACCTTGATCCTGGACTTCTAAGCCTACAGAACTGTAAGCAATACATTTCTGTCACACGAAGGCACCCAGTTTATAACATCAATCTGTAAAATTTTTTTTAAGTTTTATATCAGTATAGGAAACTTTTTTTTTGAGACAGGGTCTTGCTGTATTGCCCAGGCTGGAGTGTAGTGGAACAATCACGACTCACTGCAGCTCTGACCTCCCAGGCTCAAGTGATCTGCCCGCCTCAGCCTACTGAGTAACTGAGACTACAGGTACGTGCCACCACATCCAGCCAATTTTTGAATTTTTTTTTTGTGGAGATGGCATTTCTCCAAGCTGCCTAGGCTAGCGTCAAAGTCCTGGGCTCAAGTTCAGGAGGCCCACCTCGGCATCCAAAAGTGCTGGGATTACGGGCATGAGCCACCATGCCTGGCCGAAACCGGTAGTATTTATTTATTTATTTTTTGAGACAGACTCTCGCTCTGTCACCCAGACTGGAGTGCAGTAGTGCGATCTTGGCTCACTGCAACCTCCGCTTCCTGGGTTCAAGTGATTCTTGTGTCTCAGCCTCCCGAATATGTAGGATTATAGGTGTGCACCACCAAGCCTGGCTAATTTTTGTGTTTTTAGTAGAGACAGGGGTTCACCATGTTGGCTAGGCTGGTCTCAAACTCTGGGCCAGCTACTCAGCTACTCAGGAGGCTAAGGCAGAAGGAATTCGACGCTGCATGAGCTATGATCCCGCCTTTGCACTCTAGTCTAGGCAACAAAGCAAGATCCAGTCTCCAGAAAAAACATAGTGTGACTGCCGTGGGGATCAGGGAGGGAGGAAGTGATAGAAAATCGCCTAACAGAGAAAGTCAGTCCTCTTAATCGATAAAGAATTTCTACAAACAAAGAATATGTCACCTATACAACAGAAAAAGTAGCATAAGAATATGTTCAGAATAAGCAATACAGATCAGTGTCTCTCAAATAAACAAAGAGATCTTTAAGTCATTCATAGTAAGAGAAATGCACATTGAATTCTCACTGTGATGTCAACCACTCATTTTGTGGTATCCCAACAAGCAAGATAATCAGACGTTACATATTTTCTATCAGAAGTATGCAGCACCACATGTGAAGTAGTCCTCCAAAAAACAAAACAAAATAAAACCTAAAACCCAAATCTGATTATGCCTCTAGAATATAAATACAAGTTTACATGGTAGACAGGGGATAGAAGAACTGTTAAAAGACACCACCCGGATGCAATCAGCAAAACCTAAATGGTGGGATCCTCTCCAGAACAAATAAACTGGTTTCTTCCACATGCAACAAAATTTAGAAAGAAAATTAAAGAGAGGCAGATGGTAAATCTGAAGACTGAAAGAGATTCAAGAAACACATAAAAATGGCAGATAATAATAAGTGCTGGTAAGGATGTGGAAAACTTGGAAATTTCATACATTGCCAGGGGAAAGGTAAAATGGTGCAGCTGCTTTGGAAAACAGTCTGGCAGTTTTTCAGGGGATTAAACATGGAGTTGCCATATGACTCAGCAATTCCACTCCTAACTATAAAGCCAAGACAACTGGCGGGGCATGGAGGCTCACGCCTGTAATCCAAGCACTTTAAGAGGTCAAGGTGGGTGGATCAACTGAGGTCAGGAGTTCAAAACCAGCCTGGCCGACATGGTGAAACCCTATCTCTACTAAAAATACAAAACTTAGCCAGATGTGGTGGCGTGTGCCTGTAATTCTAGCTACTTGGGAGCTGAGGCATGAGGATCCCTTGAACCGAAGAGGCAGAGGTTGCAGTGAGCCTGGGCAACAAAGTGAGACTCCATCTCAAAAAAAAAAAAAAAAAAGAAAAAAGAAACATCTACTTATTTGCAGAGTATGAACCTTATTTAAATCCTGACTTAAAAAAAAACTTGTATTAATACAAGTATCATTTATAAATACTGAAGAACACGACCATATATTTGATTAAATTGAGAACATATTATGTTGTGGAAATACACACATACATACATATGTTCCTTTTCTTTTAGTAGGACATGATGAAAAATTTACAGATGATATGATGCCTGGGATTTGTTTCAAATAATGATGCAAGAGAGAGGTGGCCATCCAGAAAACACCAGGTTATATTCAACCTGAGAAAGCTGATTTAAACAGAAATAAACACAAGATCTTCGTCATTGCTGAAGGCGGACAATGGGTATGTTGGATTTGTTATACTACTGTTTCTACCTCAGACTTGGCTCATCCCTTGGTGCTGTGCAGCCCTTGAGCAGCCTTGACTCTCTCTGTGCCTCAGGGAGATTCACCTGCTGTTCTTATTCCCACCAGCTCCCACCTGCCTGGCACTTTCCCTTTTGGATCTCAGGTTCTGCTTCTGTAGGATTTGGGAAATCTGAGCCCAGTTTCATAATAAAAAGTCAGAAAACAGGTCAGGCACAGTGGGTGACTTTGGTAATCCCAGCACTTTGGGAGGCCGAGGTGGGTGGATCACTTGAGGTTAGGAGTTCGAGACCAGCCTGGCCAAAATGGTGAAAGCCTGCCTCTACCAAAATATATATTTGTCAGATACACATATATTTATAATATAATATAATATACGTGTAAAATATGGGACTCCGTCTGTTGCCCAGGCTGGAGTGCAGTGGTGTGATTACAGCTCACTGCAGCCTCCACTTCCTGGGCGTGAGATCCCCCCACCTCAGCCTCCCAAGTAGTTGGGAATACAGGTGTGTGCCACCATGCCTGAGTCCCTTTTTTTTTGGTAGAGACAAGTGTTGTTGCCCAAGCTGGTCTCTAACTCCTAGCCTCATGTGATCCTCCTATCTCTGCCTCACACAGTGCTGGGATAACAGGTGTGAGCCACTGTGGCTGGCCCAAAATATTTCAAAAGGTAGCCATCCGTGAGGCCAGGTAGATCTTCCTGCTGGGCTCCTGGTGAATTCTAGAATGTGACCAAGGGCAGGCATGGGAGGAAGCCCTGCAGGAGTGCACCATGGGGCGGGGGGCGGGGTGGGGGGGGGAATATGGACTCCACCTGGGCAGATTAAATTGGGAAAGAGTCGGGAGAGGCAGTCAGATCATACACTTAGGAGAGTTTCAGGTGAGAGGACCAAAGGCCGAAACACTCCCCCAGCTTCTGATAAGGGCCTGGAGAAGCCTGGCAGGCACACAGAGCCTTCACCTTTGCCCTGGAAGCCAAGTTGTGCCCTTGCCCAGGATGAGGTAAATGGCATGAGGGACACCACGAGCTCTTTGGATCTTTTTTCTGGAGACAGATTTTTGCTTTTTCACCCAGGCTGGAGTGCAATAGTGTGATGAAGGCTCACTGCAGCCTCAACCTCCCCTGCTAAAGTGATCTCCCACCTCAGCCTCCCAAGTAGCTGGGACTACAGGTCACAGGCCACCACAGCCCACTAATTTCCTTTAATTTTTTTGTACACTCTGAGTCTCACTATGTTGTCCAGGCTGGCCTCCGACTCCTGGGCTCAAGCGATTCTCCCCCTTGGCCTTCCAAAATGCTGGGATTAAAGGAGTGAGCCAATCGCACCCAGCCACTGCGGCCTCTTAGATCTGCTTTAGGATTTGGAGCCTGGGGGCTTCTGCTCCCCAAGGACCACTAACCTTGTCTGAGTCCCCTTTGGAGGGCTCAGCGCGCCCCCCTGGCCAAGGACGCCACACACTGAGAGCCAGCTGCTGCCAGAAGCTCTTACTGTTATTACCCGCCGGCAGCACCGGCTACAGCCACAATCATAAGAGGGAAATGGACTGAATCCCCACACCCCAATCCCTCACCCACTCCGACCCGAGGCTGCCTACCCGGCCGGGCATGTCCTGGCGCTCCTGGGGCCCGTGTACTCCGCTGGTTCCTCGCTGTGATGTCCCGCAGCCCGACCATTTCTGTGCTTCTAGGAGCCCACCCTGGGCGGCGGGGAGGCGTCACGTGGGGCTCAGGAGTTCCACGCTGTCATTTCCACCAGCTGCTACCTCCCAGGCACCTGCCCTCCCGCACTGTCAGGTTCTGCCTCCGCAGCATTTGGCAGATCTGAGCCCGGTCCCTGTCACCCCTCCGCGGGAGCCTCATTGTGGCCCTGGAGGAGAAGCAGCAGGAGCTCACAGGCCACCGCGCTCGGCCGCGCGTGAAGTCGGTGCAGCCGCAGGGTCGGCTCGCTGGTCTCTGTTCTCTGCCGGTGGACACGCTGCTGTTCACCCAGAGGCTGCCCCTGGTCGGTCCAGCCGTGGATCCAGTGCCTTGCCCAGCCTCGGAGTTTGGACAGGGCAGGGAGTCGGTGGGGTGCGCTTGCTTGGGCCGGAGAAAGGTGGGTCTGGTAGGAGAGCGGGACTGAACAGTCATAGGTGGGTGGGGATCTAGTGGCAGGCAGGCCCGGGCACAGCCACTTCCCTTCGGCCGGGGCCTCTTTGGCATCCTCAGAAGGGGCTGCGCGGCTTCTGTAGTCCTCCGCGATCCAGAGAATCCTCTCCTCAAACCTGTCGTTGTCCACAGGCCGGATGAGCGCGCTGGGGGATCGATAGGAGGGGGCAATAAACTAGAATTGGAGAACTCAGGAGGGCTTCTCTGAGGAGGTGCACATTCAGGATCCCCACAGATGGAGAAATGGGAAGGAACTTGATCGGGGTGAAGGAACCGCTTGAGCAAAGGCAGGGAGGCGTGACGGCGCCCTTCATTCTGGAAGTTCCTCCTTGCTTTCAGGACTCAGTTTCCTGGGTCCCCCTTCACGGCCCCTCATCCCCTTACAGTCCAGGGTCTGAGGGTCTCCGCGGTCCCCTCCCTACTCAGTCACGCCCTTCTTTTGAAACGTACACGTGACCGCGGCACTTTCTAAGGAGCGCCCCCCTTTTCCTCGGTGGCTTTCGGTTTCCTCACCTCGCGTGGAGACCACGGCCATGGTCATTTATCCACTTGACGAACATTTCCCGAGCGCCTGCCGCTCTGAGCGATGGGGACCCGGCACTTCCAGGCCTCTGTTGCAGCAGGGGAGGCAGGCGCGTCACCTGGAGGTCCCGAGACACTGGGAGCCCTGCCAGGCCAGAGGCGACCAACTGGTCTGGGAACGGGAGTGTACTATGGTCCTGTAATTATGGGCCTTACAGTGTCTGAAGCCCGGAGGTGGAGGCTGCAGTGATCTGTGATTCTGCTACTGCATTCTAGCCTGGGTGACAGGACTAGACCTCATCTCAAAAAAAAAAAGGGGGGGAGCAGGGGGTAAATTTAACTGTAAGTTATTTCACCATAAAGCTGTTAAAAAAAAAGAACTACTAAGTCTAAACAGTAATCCTGGGAACTGACTTTGGGAAGGTATATTGTACATCTGCAGAACTGAAAAACATACAGAGGCATGCATGCAGCTGGTGCACAATAAACGCTTTCAGAATGTAGTGGGAACATTATGCACCAATCAGTGTTCATTGAAAGGAAAGTCTCCTCCCTCTCTCAAGTTCAAGTCATTCCAGGCTTAATATTATCTTTGTCTGCCACCTGGTGGCCAAAATGGGCAATGTGGGTGTCCTGGTCTTTCACCCCAAACTTCAAAAGGCTCTGTAATTGGACTTAAGGGCTCTGGCTGGAAAGAAGGGAGACTTTTCCCATGGAAAACGGGTGCCCTGAGAGGCAAGTTGGTCAGCAGTAGGGGCATAAGGGGATTATTAGGCTTTATGGGACAGAAATATAGCCTCTTAATGACAGAGAGAATATACTTTGGTGAAACCAAGAGGCCGATTGAACACAATTGGCCACCTTTGCACACTGAGATAAAATATGAGGTTTTTTGCAGAGCAGGGAAGGAGAAAAGTCTAGGGACAACAATGAGGTAAGTAGGAAAAGTAATCATGTGGACACACATGATGAATTTGGGGATGCTCAGGGGGTTGAAAGTTTGGCAGGGAAATTCTGAAACGTGAGAGGACATTTCCCTGGATGGAGAGGCCCCTGACAGCCAGCGGACAGGAATCTCTTAGCAGGTGTGCTAATATCCTGTGAGTATGGGCCTTACAGTGTCTGTAGAACCACTGAGAAGAAGAGCAACCTTCAGGAGACGGGCCACTGAGGAAGCAGCTTGGCTTTCCTGGCCACTGTGCAGGAGGCCCAGGCTCAGGGGCCTATGGACAAGCCCGGTCTGGCTTCTGACAAAAGTGGGGTGAGGCACCTCTGCAGGACATCGATAGTTGGGTGGGTGGCTTGTTTTATTTTTTATTTTTGAGATAATGTCTCGTGCTGTCGCCCAGGCTGGAGCGTAGTGCTGTGATCTCAGCTCACTGCAACCTCCTCCTTCCGGGTTCAAGTGATTCTCCTACCTTAGCCTCCTGAGTAGCTGGGATTACAGGCACCTGCCACCACACCCATCTAATTTTTTGTATTTTAGTAGAGATGGGGGTTTCACTATATTGGCCAGGCTGGTCTTGAACTCCTGACCTCAGGTGATACCCCACCTTGGCCTCCCAAAAGTGCTGGGATTACAGGTATCAGCCACCGCACCTGGCCTGAGGTTGCCATCTATTAACCAGAGAACAAGTCCTTTCCAGACACCAAATCTGCTGGCACCTTGATCCTCGATGTCCAAGCCTCAAGAACTATAAGCAATACATTTCTGTCATTATAAGGCACCCAGTTTATAATATTAACCTGTAGTATTTTGTTTAAGTTTTATATCAGTACTAGAAACCCTATTTTTTTGAGGCAGGGTCTTGCTGTGTTGCCCAGGCTGGAGTGTAGTGGTGCAATCACGACTCACTGCGGCCTTGACCTCCCAGGCTCAGTGATTCGCCCACCTCAGCCTCCTGAGTAACTGAGACTATAGGTGTGTGCCACCACATCCAAATAATTTTTGTATTTTTTTGTAGAGATGACATTTCTCCATGCTGCCTAGGCTGGTCTGGAACTCCTGGGCTCAAGCTCAGGAGGCCCACCTCGGCCTCCAATAGTGCTGGGATTACAGGCATGAGCCACTGCACCCGGCCTAACCGGTAATATTTATTTATTTGTTTATTTATTTATTTACTTATTTTTGAGGCGGGGTCTCTCTCTGTCGCCCAGACTGAAGTGTAGTGGTGCAATCTCGACTCACTGCAAATTCTGCCTGCTGGGTTCATGTGATACTCGTGTCTCAGCCTCCCGAGTAGCTGATACTCTAGGTGTGCACCACAGAGCCTGGCTAATTTTTGTATTTTTAGTAGAGACAGCGTTTCACCATGTTGGCCAGGCCGGTCTCAAACTCCTGGGGTCAAGTGATCCACCCACCTTGGCCTCCCAAAGTGTTGGGATGATGGGTGTGGGCCACTGCACCAGGTCTAATCGGTAGTATTTTTGCTATAGCAACTGAATGGACTAAGACACTAGGAATTCCAGTAACCAGGTTTCCTATTGGCCACTCACAGATTTTTGTTGTTGTTGTTTTGTTGTTGTTGTTGTTGTTTCTTTGTCTGTTTGTTTGTTTGAGACTGAGTCTCGTTCTGTGGCCCAGGCAGGAGTGCAGTGGCGCAATCTCATCTCACTGCAACCTCTGCCTCCCGGGATCAAGGGATTCTCCTGCCTCAGTCTCCCTAGTAGCTGGGACTGCAGGCGCGTGCCACTGCGCTAAGCTAATTTTTTGTTGTTTTAGTAGAGACGGGTTTTCTCCATGTTAGCCAGGATGGTCTCGATCTCTTCACCTGGTAATCCGCCTACCTTGGCCTCCCAAAATGCTGGGATTACAGGTGTGAGTCACCACACCCGGCCTGGCCACTCACAGATGTAAGAGCACTTGGGGCTTGGGGAGAGGCAGACAGAGGCTTTTTTTAGAATTTATTTTTAGTTTTTCAGACCTCTCAGGGATGAACGGACATAGGCTTCTGACACTTAGGTGTGGGCAACATTCTTCGAAGCACCTCCCTCAAAGTGGAAAAGGCCTGGGGGCTCAGAGGAGAGAAGAGAGAAGGCAGGGAGAGGGTGGAGGTGAGGAAGGGAGGAGGGGTCCCAGGGTTCAGTGGGGTGTTGGGGAGGGTGGGATTCCACTGGGGTCTGCCCATCCACAGCTCAGTGGGGGGATCTATGGAGTGTTCTAGCAAGAGAGGACCCGTGGCAGGCTTGGTAACTAACATCATGCAGTAGCTTCTTCTATTCTCTCTCTTTTTTTTTTGGAAACGGAGTCTCGCTCTTGTTGCCCAGGCTGGAGTGCAGTGGCACAATCTCAGCTCACTGCAACCTCTGCCTCCCAGGTTCAAGTGAGTCTCCTGCCTCAGCCTCCTGAGTAGCTGGGATCACAGGTGGGCACCACCACTGTGCCCGTCTATTTTTGTACTTTTCATAGAGATGGGGTTTCACCATGTTGGCCAGGCTGGTCTCAAACTCCTGTCCTCAGGTGTTCTGACCACCTTGACCTCCCAAAAGGGCTGGGATTGCGGTCATGAGCCACAGTGCCTGATCTATTATTCTCTTTTTATTTTTCTCGTGTTTTTTTTCCCTTATATTTTGTTTTCTTTGATTTTTAAAAATCTTTTTTACTCCTCACTGACTTGAAGCTCAAAACTTTCCTATTTAGCTTCTAATCACAATCACACACTCTCTTTCTCTCTCTCTCTCTCTCTCTTTTTTTTCTTTTGAGAAGGGGTCTCACTGTGTTGCCTTGGCTGGTCTCAAACCTCTGGCCTCAAGCCATCCTCCCATCTCAGCCTTCCCAATAGCTGGGATTACAGGTATGAGCCATCATGCCTGAGTAAGTTCTTAATAAATGCTTTCTGAATGGATGGATGGAAGTATGAATGAATGGCTAAGTGAATGAAGGGATCAACTTCTTTCTCCTCAGTGGGTGTGTGTGGGCAGAGCAGGCTGACCCTCGCCTGTCAGCGAACCCACCCCCTCCTCCCCGGCACAGGGAGCTACAGCTCTGTGTATCTCTCTTCAGGCTCCTCGAGCTCCTGGATCTTTTGGGGCAGCGTCTTCTTCCAGAACTGGAGCCTGTGGGCCTTCAGAGCCCGGCCCACCGCAGGCTGTAGGTTCAGCTGCAGGTATTGTTCCTCCTGGTCGAACAGCGGCCAGTGTGGCAGACCCTCGCCATTGGGGTTCCTGTAGACATGCCGTCCCAGCAGGGCGGTATGAGGGTCACTCTGAGCCCCCGAAGCCCAGACCTGAGCACCCTGAGTCTGGTCAAACAAGGCAGCCAAGCAGGCCAGGTGGGCTTGGGGAATGAGCGGGGAGGCTTCCAGAAACAGGAAATAAGCTCCCTCCAGCTAGTGTCAGCACCAGTGGAGGCGGGGCGGCCGGCTCTGTTGTGTCCCTCTCTCTGAGAGGGAGGCCCTGACGGTGGCACAGCACTGGCGCCCACCCTCCAGATAGACCGGAGAGATGGAGCGTGTCCACTGCCCCACGCACCCCGACCCTGTCTGAGTGGGTCCCGGAGCTCGGGAAGGGGCTATCATGTGACGAAGGATGCGGGTGTGCTCATGAGGTCACCCCGACTAGGAGATTGCTGGATGGGCACAAGTACCCCAACCCGGGGAGGTTGAGGCAGGGGTGTGCTGTCTCACCCGTTTCGAGCAAAGTTGGCCCAGTACTTCATCATCTTCCTGCTTAGCCGTTCCTCCTCCTCAGTGAATTTAACTGCAAAAAGAAAGGGGACGTGTGTCTTGGTCAGGATGTCCCACCTCAGCATCCCAGGTGGAGCTTGTCCTTGGCCCATTTGCCCTCTGTCCCCAGGCCCGCTTCTCTGCTTTTTCTCCCACTGCCCTCAGGAGCCAGCCCTCCCCTTTTCCAAACCTTCCCCTTAGTCCAAGCTCTGGCTGACTCCATCCTGGGCTCCTTCCTGGCCCTGAAGGCCCCTTTTTCCTTCTGTCTCTGGGAGTCACTGAAGAAACAAACATGTCCGTGAAACACCTGTTCTGCACCAGGCAAGACACCCAAGGGTGGGGAGAGGCGGAGGGAGCACAGGCCACAGTCTGAAGAGTAGTTAATTCTAATCCTGGCACAGCCTTTGGAGCTGCAAAACCTTGGACACCTGATCTCATCCTCTCTCTGAGCCTCAGTTTCCTTATCTGGGCAGTGAGGACAATCAATCACCCTTCAGGGACCCAGCCAGGGTCCCAGCCCACCTCCCGGGAAAGGAAGAAGACTCACCGTAGTTGCCCCAGAAGAAAGTTCCAAAAACAAAAGGAAGTTCATCACCATGGTCTGCCTTCACATGCGGCGGCCTAATGTTCTTGACCCAGCTCGGCTGATGCTGGAACTCGTAGAAGTACACAGGGGCCCGGGAACCTGTGGGGTGGACAGCCCATGACACGGTGGCCCCTCCCCTGAAGACTTCTTGCCTCACCCATGGTGATAAGATACCTAGGTCCAAAGCTGGCTGGAATCTGGACAGTGGGGTGTGGAGCCCCAGGCTGGGGAAGGAGCAGAGGAAGAGACTTGGGATAAATCATGGCCTCGGACTTCTTAGCTGTGTCATCTTGGGCAAGTCACTGAAGGTCCCTAACTTCAATTTCCTCATCTGTGAAATGGGGAAATGTCTGTCTCTTGGGCTAGCCATGAGGATTTACTGCAATGACGGACGTCAAGTGTCTCAGGGGCCCAGTAAAAATAAGTGGGGACCTGGAAAGCAACAGGTCTCACCTGGAACCCACAGCCCTGAGCTGTACCCTGCCAGCCAGGCCTTAGGTCCAAATATACTCACGCTGAAAATGTGCTACTTGGAGGGCAGGGATCACGAACAGGAAGTCCTCCATCATCTCCTGGAACTGGGCTTGGAGGGTCTGGGGATCCCCATTGTCCTCAATGTACTCCTCCATCAGCAGGTCACCAAATGTAGGAGGCAACATCTACCCCAGGTGGATCAGGAAAAGGCAGGTTAGTCGGGTTGCCAGGGGCAGGGAGGAGGTGGCCTCGGGCTTGGGGAGATGGACCATGAGATGGACCATGAGATGGAACAGGAAGGGAGAGCAAAGGCAAGGCTCTGAGGTGATCCCACCCCCAAGCACACACACACACCTGGGCCTTTGCTCATGGGGGTCACTACATAGGCAGGGTATCTGGGGGTTGAATTTCCTCTGTCTCAGGACAGGAGAGGAGCCCGTCTCCATTGACGAGGGACCCCAGGAGCCTTACCATTAACCTTAACATTTCCTGCAGAACAGCCTGGGAGGCCTCTCTGTACATTTCCTTCTGGGTGTCATAGGTACTTGAGACCTAGGAGGCCGGGAGAGAGTCAGTAGTTGGGGATGGAATAAGCCTGGAGCTCTGAAGCCCTGAACACCACCCACTACCAGATGGGCTCCCCAGACACTTGAGGACTTGGGTTGGGCCTCACACTGGGGATGATCCAGCCGAATTCATCGTTGTTGACACCAATGATGCTGGGAACAGGTTGAAAGTCGGCAGAGGCCAGCAGCTCCTGGGGGTGCCTGGGCAGGAAGATCCCATCCACCACTCCGGGGATCATCCCGTTGAAAGGCTGAGAGGAAATGCAAGGTCAGGGAACAAGATCAGGTCCCAGACATCTTCTGATGCCGTCTGAGTACCTTCCACTCCTTCCCAGTTCATCCCCAGATGCTCATATCCACCCCAGGAGGTCAATGCCTGGCTCAGGCATGCACCGACCTTCAGTCCCCACCCAGGGCTATGACACCCAGGCATGCAGATGAGGTAACGTGCCCAGGGAATATGAGGGCCGTGCAGGCCTGCCAGCCCCATGCCTATTGCACCCCTTCCTCTACACCCACATCCATTTAGACCAACCTTGTTAATTGCAAGAATCTCCTCTTTACTCTTGCCCCGCAGGCAGCCCACCAGGGCCTCAGAGTCAACGTGGTCACAGGCAGACAGGTTGGCCACCACCTGCAAAGGGACCAGGCAGGGGCTGGCTCATCCTTCCAGGTAGAGGAGAGGAGTTTGCCCAAGGCCCTGGCCAAGGACAGGGGCACCCCAAATCTCAGAGGGTACTGTGTATGAGTTCCTGCAGTTCTGACACTGACTCAGAAGTCCCAGACACAGGGGCCATCCCATCCGCCTAAATGGTTCTCCTCATGATGGGGATCCCTACAGTGACAACTTTGCACAGAGGTCACAGAACAAACTTGGCCTCTGCAATGGCAGAAGCATGCGCATTCTGACCCTGGAGCCCCCCAGCAATTCCACGGTAGGCAGCAGCTCCTGGAGCATGCTCCCCGATGGCCCTTGTCATCCCTGTTTAACAGACAGAGGCTCTGAGGGGTATGAGGGGAGGGAGCAGGCCTAGGCCTCTGCAGCTGAGGGCACTCACCGTGGAGATGACATCACCTGAGCTGGCAATGAGGCAGGGCATGAGGGCCACGCCACTCTCCATGATGGCCCCATGGAAGAGTCCTTGGGATATGGGGGACAAAACAAGTGAAGACACACTCGTGCCACCCGCAGACTCGCCAAAAATGGTGACACGGTCAGGGTTGCCTCCAAAGTGGGCGATATTCTGCCGGACCCAGCGTAGTGCGGCCACTTGGTCCAGGTAGCCCCAGTTGCCGGTTGCATGTTTGTCTCCAGTGCTGAGAAGTAGCAGAGACAGGGATCACAGGGCTGTCCTGGCCCCACTCAGCCCACGTTGCTGAGCCCAGCCCTAGTCTCACCTGAAGAAGCCCAGGACACCCAGGCGGTACTGGATGGTGACCACCACCACGTCCTCCAAGGCGGCCAGCATGGAACCATCATACATGGAAGCCATGCCAAAAGCAAGCCCACCACCGTGGATCCACACCATCACCTGGGGAAATCAAGGCAGCTACCATCATGCTCCCACCCAGCCAAAACCCCACCAGGGCCACTACCTAGACCAACCAGTGCTTTGCCTCTGTCTACCTCCCCATTAGAACTCCAGCACAAATTCATTACGTGGGCCACAGACTAGGCACCCAAGATCTATCAGGAAGACCAGGACTCACATCTTCTGGGATCAACCCCCTGTATCAAAGCCTGGTTTTATTAGTCCCAGGAAACTCACCAAAGTGAAAAGAAAAGGGTTATCTCCCTGATGGCTCCACATGAACATTAATCAAAAATGTCCTTAGCCTGAACCACATAGTGAGACCCTGTTTCAACAGAAAATGTTTTAAAAATTAGCCAGGCATGGTGGCATAGGCCAGTAGTCCCAGCCACTCGGGAGGCTGAGATGGGAGGATCATCCAGGAATTCGAGGCTACAGAGAGCTACGCCCATGCCACTGCATTCTAGCCTGGGCAACAGAGCATGATGCCATCTCTAACAAAAAAGTTTTTGTGTGTGCCCATTCTCATAGGCCCAACAGATTATCCATGGCTGGGGTTCTTGGTCACCTCAAGGTGCAGCCCTTGGGCACTTGAGTGGATCTCCTGGGCATGAGTTGGCTGGGTGAGCCCTGGGTCCAGCCCAGAGCCACAGCCTTTGACCTCTGGGAGCAGCCAGAACTCTGTGACCCCATGTCCAGGGGCCAGCTGCCCAGCCTGGGTAAGGAGCATCTCTTGGACCTGATAGTGAGAAGCTTCTCAGCAGCATCCACTCTGCAGCAGGGCCTGAGCTAATATTGCCTTTCTAGCTTCTTGTGGAAGAACTGTCCTCCATCCCCCAGTGAACTGTGGTCTGATACCCACCGGCAGGTTAGAGCCTTCATGGCTATGGGCCGGCGTGTAGATGCTGAGGTACAGGCAGTCCTCAGATATGGAGACGGAAGGGATGGTCACATTGACTTGGTTCCGAACCTCTGAATCCATTGTGGTGAGGTCCTGCAGACACCTGGTAACCAGGGCAAACAATCAGTCCAGCGGCCAGATCGTGGCCAAAACGAGACCCTCGATTCAGATGTGCTCCCTGTCACCCTCAGCCCCTTCCCACAATACGCTGCTCACACATGATCCCACTCAAAAATCCCTTCCCACCAAGTTACAGGCCACAGGCTCTGGGGAAGCTGAGATGGAGCTTGGACTTCCAGGGAGGCCTCGAGGTTATTGAGGACCTTGGGTATCATTCCTCCTGATGCCGGAAACCTTGACTCTTAGGGGTTTCTATGAGAACCATTGGCTGCATGTGTTGACATTCACCACTATATCGCTGTACCCCCTCAGGCCTGGGACAGGGGAATAGCCCACATATGTGTGCTACATGAGTGAATGGATGTTAATTTCTCATGAGAAGGGCAGTGGGATGTCCCTCATCCCAAGTCTAAACTCTCAAAAATCATCATTCCACATGGCCTCCAGTTGGAAAAATATACACGTCTCTTGGCAAATGGCTCCTAGCCCTGTCGGTGGACACAGTGATTGTGGAGAGTGCGGGTCCCCAGAAAGCTACCACTACTGTTCTCTTCAGGTATTTGCAACATCTGCCACTAGAGTTAGGGGCTCCTACAAGGTTCACAGAGCCAACCCGAACCTTTCCCAGAGACACCTGCCACTGGTGGCAGAGAAAGCTTGGCATAACCAGAATCTGGGGAGATATGTGTCTCTGCCCCTCCCTTCAGCACCTGGAGCCAATGTCCTCCGAATGCCAAGCTCTGATCCAGGAGTCTGAGAAGTTATTCAGCCCTCCTGAGCCTCAGCATGCTCATTGGAAAAATGCATGTGGGAATCCACGAAACTCAGAAGGAAAACTGGCTGTGGGGGGTTAGATGAAATGATAACTGCAGCCTAGCTGAGCTCAGAGCACTCCCATCCCTGCCCCAGGGCCTGGAGTTCCCTGGGCCCCTGGGAGAGCTTACACAGCTGGATGGGTGGTTCCATCCCTCACACCACTCCAAGATTCAGGGGGCTCAGGAGGTGCAAATCGCAGTGGACCTAGAGGTGGCTTGGCAAAGGGAATTCCCAGAAAGGTATGGACCCCGGCATCGGCGCCCTTCACGTGGACAAGACTCCCCAGCACCTGCCCCGTGTGTGTGGTCCGGATGGGACTGGCAGAGTCCTGGCCTGTGGGCAGAGAGACAGACATCACGGTTGGGTTTGACCAATGAGCTGCCCTCCCAGACTGTTGGTGTTGCCGCCTCCTTGCCATCCTCAGCTCAGCTCAAGGGATCCTGATCTATAAACACGGGCTTTACAAACTTCCTGCCTGTAACACTCCCTTCCTGCTCTGGCTTCCTGGGCCTGTCTCCATCCCACCAGGCTGAGGCTCCTTGGGGCCAGGCATCATCATTCAGCCCTAGGACCTTCAAACAAAGGGTCACATGCCCTTGATGGGACTAGAGTGTCCTTCAACTGTGTGCCAGGTCATGTGACAGTAGGATGATGGTGGGAATTGGGCAGGCAAAGTTCCTGTCCTCAGGGATATTATGCCCAAGGTGGCAAGAAATGACATAAAGAAAGCATCCTCGAAACCGTGAGTGATGTTGGTGAAAAGAGCTACAAGAGAGAAGTATGGCTGTGGCTGGGACAGAAAAACCACTGCGCCTGGCCTGGGGACCCTAGTGGAACTCTGTCTCTGCAACAAAATCAAGAAAATAAATTAGCGGGGTGTGGTGGTGCATGCCTGTAGTCCCAGCTATTTAGCAAGCTGAGGTGGGAAGATTGCACGAGCCTGGGAGGTTGAGACTACATTGAACCGTGATCGCGTCACTGCACTCCAGCCTGGGTGACAAAGTGAGACCCTGTCTCAAGATAAAAAAAAATCAAAAAACTAAAACAGCCTTAGGGAGCTAATGCCACCCTACACCTGTCAGTTCAACATGGATCAATATGTTTGATGCCACCTGGTGTGGGTGAGGCCAGGGTCAGTAGACATTTACAGACACCAGAGAGGACATTTTAACAATGTCTCCAAGTCAAAAGGTCCATTCCTCTCCCGAGTAACACGCTCCTACACACGATTCCTTGCTGGAGGGGATGTCTATCCAGGTAATTCTCTGTGGCCACTGGCCACTGATGCCTGATGTTTGTTACAGCAAAGGACATCACCTGCTGAAATGTCCCTGATTAGAGACCTGGTACATCAACTCATGTAATAAAGAGATTCATTACTTGCTTCATCCTCGAGAGAAGCCCTTCCATTAATCAATATGAAGAAGCTCTACCATGTAGGGGTGTGTGGAGGCCACCCCTCGTGTTAGAAAGTGGAAACGTCTGGCCCCAGAAAGTGGGTGAGTTTATGACCGTTTAGATGAAAGTCAAGGACAAGTGCACACATCTATTCTTGTGTAAACTGCTGGGCACTGTGTGTACTGCGGTGTCAACAAGCAGTTTCCAGTGTGGGCCATGGGGACTTTGATGGCCCCTGAGGAGAAGCCAGGACTGGTTGGGTAAAAACAGTATGGCACACATCACCTGTACCCTCCTATCGCTTGTCAATTATGTTTTCTGAATGTGGGTCCAACCCAAAATTTACATATATATATATAGATATAGATATATAGATATATAGATATAGATATGTGTATATATATGTCTGTGTATATATATAGATATATATGTATGTGTATATATATATATATATTTGTCAGACAAGGTCTCTGTTGCCCAGGTTGGAGGGCAGTAGTGTGATTACAGCTCTCCACCTCCTGGGCTTGAGATCCTCCCACCTTAGCCTCCTGAGTGGCTAGGAGTACAGCTGTCTGCCACCATGCCTGACTTTTTTTTGTTTGTTTTTTTTTCTTTTTTTGGTAGAAACCAGTTTTGTTGCCCAAGCTGGTCTCTAACTCCTAGCCTCAAGCGATCCTCCCATCTCTGCTTCTCAACGTGCTGGGATAACAGGTGTGAGCCACTGTGGCTGGCCCAAAGTATTTTGAAAGGTAGCCATCTGTGAGGCCAGACAGATCTTCCTGCTGGGCTCCTGGTGAATTCTAGAATGTGGTCAAGGGCAGGCACGGGAGGAAGCCCTACAGGGGTACACCATGGGGCGGGGGGAGTATGGACTCTACCTGTGCAGATTGAATTGGGAAAGGGTTGGGAGAGACAGTCAGATCATACACTTAGGAGAGTTTCAGGTGAGAGGACCAAAGGCCGAAACACTCCCCCAGCTTCTGATAAGGGCCTGGAGAAGCCTGGCAGGCACACAGAGCCTTCACCTTTGCCCTGGAAGCCAAGTTGTGCCCTTGCCCAGGATGAGGTAAATGGCATGAGGGACACCACGAGCTCTTTGGCTCTTGTTTCTAGAGACAGATTTTTGCTGTTTCACCCAGGCTGGAGTGCAATAGTGCGATGAAGGCTCACTGCAGCCTCAACCTCCCCTGCTAAAGTGATCTCCCACCTCAGCCTCCCAAGTAGCTGGGACTACAGGTCACAGGCCACCACAGCCCACTAATTTCTTTAAATATTTTGTACACTCTGAGTCTCATTATGTTGCCCAGGATGGCCTCCAACTCCTGGGCTCAAGGAATTCTCCCCCTCGGCCTTCCAAAGTAGCAGGTTTACAGGCATGAGTCAATCGCACCCAGCCACTGTGGCCTTATGGATCCGCTTCAAATTTGGCGCCTGAGGGCTTTGTTCCCCAAGGACCACTGTCCTTATCTGAGGCCCCTTTGGAGGGGTCAGGGCGCCCCCCTGGCCAAGGAGGCCACACACTCAGAGCCAGATGCTGCCAGAAGCTATTATTGTTATTACCGGCCGGCAGCACTGGCTACAGCCACAATCATAAGAGGGAAATGGACTGAATCCCCGCACTCCTAATCCCTCACCCACTCTGACCCGAGGCTGCCGACCCGGCCTGGCATGTCCCGGCGCTCCTGGGGCCCCTGTACTCCGCTGGCTCCTCGCCGTGGTGTCCCGCAGCCGGACCCTTTCTGCGCTTCTAGGAGCCCACCTTGGGCGGCAGGGAGGCGTCGCGTGGGGCTCACGAGTTCCACGCTGTCATCTCCACCAGCTCCTAACTCCCAGGTGCCTTCCCTCCCATACTATCAGGTCCTGCCTCCGCAGCATTCGGCAGATCTGAGCCTGGTCCCTGTCGCCCCTCCGCGGGAACCTCACCCTGGCCCCGGACAAGAAGCAGCAGGAGCCCAAAAGCCACCGCGCTCAGCCGCGTGCGAAGTCGGTGCAGCCGCATGGTCGGCTCGCTGGTCTCGGTTCTCTGCCAGTGGACACGCTGCTGTTCACCCAGAGGCTGCCCCGGGTCGGTCCAGCCGTGGATCAGTGCCTCGCCCGGCCTCGGAGTTTGGACTGGGCAGGGAGTGGGCGGGGTGCGCTGGCTTGGGCCGGGGAAAGGTGGGTCTGGCAGGAGAGCAGGACTGAGCAGTCGTAAGTGGGTGGGGATCTAGTGGCAGGCAGGCCCGGGCACGGCCACTTCCCTTCTGCCCGGTCCCCTTTGGCATCCGCGGAAGGGGCCGCGCGGCTTCCGTAGCCAATCCGCGATCCAGGGAATCCTCTCCTCAAACCTGTCCTTGTCCACAGGCCCGATGCGCGCGCTGGGGGATCGATAGGAGGGGGCAATAAACTAAAATTGGAGAACTCAGGAGGGCTTCTCTGAGGAGGTGCACGTTCAGGATCCCCACAGATGGGGAAATGGGAAGGAACTTGATCGGGGTGAAGGAACCGCTTGAGCAAAGGCAGGGAGGCGTGACGGCGCCCTTCATTCTGGAAGCTCCTCCTTGCTTTCAGGACTCAGTTTCCTGGGTTCCCCTTTACAACCCCTCATCCCCTTACAGTCCAGGGTCTGAGGGTCTCCGCGGTCCCCTCCCTACTCAGTCACGCCATTCTTTTGAAACGTACATGTGACCACTGCACTTCTTAAGGAGCGCCCCCCTTTGCTTCGGTGGCTTTCAGTTTCCTCACCTCCCGCGGAGACCACGGCCATGGTCATTTATCCACTTGACGAACATTTCACGAGCGCCTGCCGGTCCGAGCGATGGGGACCCGACACTCCCGGGCCTCTGTTGCAGCAGGGGAGGCAGGCGCGTCACCGGGAGGTCCCGAGACACTGGCAGCCCTGCCAGGCCAGAGGCGACCAACCGGCCTGGGTACCGGAGTGTGCTATGGTCCTGTAACTATGGGCCGTAGTGTCTGAAGCCCGGAGGTGGAGGCTGCAGTGATCTGTGATGCCACCACTGCATTCTAGCCTGGGTGACAGAACGAGACCTTGTCTCAAAAAAAAAAAAAAAAGTGGGGGCAGGGGATAAATTTAATTGTAAGTTATTCCACCAGAAAGCCGTTAAAACTATAACTATTGAGTCTAAACAGTAATTCTGGAAGCCGATTTTGGGAAAGTATATTGGATATCTGCAGAACTGAAAAACATGCAGAGACATGCATGCAGCTGGTGCTCAATAAACGCTTTCAGAATGTAGTGGGAACATTATGCACCAATCAAGGTTCATTGAAAGGAAAGTCGGCCTCTCTCAAGTTCATCAGTCCCGGCTTAATATTATCCTTGACAGCCACCTGGTGGCCAATATGGGCAATGTAGGTGTCCTGGTCTTCGTCCCAAACTTCATAGGGCTTCGTGGTTGGGCTTAAAGGATGTGGATGGAAAGAAGGGAGACATCCCCCCTGGAAAACTGGTGCCCTGAGAGGCAAATTGGTCAGAGGTAGCGGCGTAAGGGGATTATTAGGGTCTGTGGGACAGGAATACAGCCTCTTAATGACAGAGAGAATATACTTGGGTGAAACCAAGAGGCCGATTAAACGCAATTGGCCACTTTTGCACACTGAGATAAAATATGAGTTTTTTTGCAGAGCGCGGAAGGAGAAAAGTTTAGGAACAACAATGAAGTAAGTACGAAAGGTCATCATGTGGACACAGATGGTGAGTTTGGGGATGCCCAGGGGGTTGAAAAATTGGCAGGGAAATTCTGAAACGTGAGAGAACATTTCCCTGGATGGAGAGTCCCCTGGGAGCCAGAGGACAGGAATCTCTTAGCAGGTGTGCTAATATCCTGTGAGTATGGGCCTTACAGTGTCTGTAGAACCACTGAGAAGAAGAGCAACCTTCAGGAGACGGGCCACTGAGGAAACAGCTTGGATTTCCTGGCCACTGTGCAGGAGGCCCAGGCTCAGGGGCCTATGGACAAGCCCGGTCTTGCTTCTGACGAAAGTGGGGTGAGGCACCTCTGCAGGACATCGATAGTTGGGTGGGTGGCTTGTTTTATTTTTTATTTTTGAGATAATGTCTCGTGCTGTCGCCCAGGCTGGAGCGTAGTGCTGTGATCTCAGCTCACTGCAACCTCCTCCTCCCGGGTTCAAGTAATTCTCCTACCTTAGCCTCCTGAGTAGCTGGGATTACAGGCACCTGCCACCACACCCGTCTAATTTTTGTATTTTAGTAGAGATGGGGGTGCACTATGTTGGCCAGGCTGGTCTTGAACTCCTGACCTCAGGTGATACCCCACCTTGGCCACCCAAAATTGCTGGGATTACAGGTATCAGCCACCGCACCTGGCCTGAGGTTGCCATCTATTAACCAGAGAACAAGTCCTCGCCAGACACCAAATCTGCTGGAAACTTGATCCTCGATGTCCAAGCCTCAAGAACTGTAAGCAATACATTTCTGTCATTATAAGGCACCCAGTTTATAATATTAACCTGTAGTATTTTGTTTCAGTTTTATATCAGTATTGGAAACACTATTTTGTTGAGGCAGGGTCTTGGTGTATTGCCCAGGCTGGAGTGTAGTGGTGCAATCACGACTCACTGCGGCCTTGACCTCCCAGGCTCAGTGATTCGCCCGCCTCAGCCTCCTGAGTAACTGAGACTATAGGTGTGTGCCACCACATCCAAATAATTTTTGTATTTTTTTGTAGAGATGACATTTCTCCATGCTGCCTAGGCTGGTCTGGAACTCCTGGGCTCAAGCTCAGGAGGCCCACCTCGGCCTCCAATAGTGCTGGGATTACAGGCATGAGCCACTGCACCCGGCCTAACCGGTAATATTTATTTGTTTGTTTATTTATTTATTTACTTGTTTTTGAGGCAGGGTCTCTCTCTGTCGCCCAGACTGGAGTGCAGTGGTGCAATCTCGACTCACTGCAAATTCTGCCTGCTGGGTTCATATGATACTCGTGTCTCAGCCTCCCTAGTAGCTGATATTCTAGGTGTGCACCACAGAGCCTGGCTAATTTTTGTCTTTTTAATAGAGACAGCGTTTCACCATGTTGGCCAGGCCGGTCTCAAACTCCTGGGGTCAAGTGATCCACCCACCTCGGCCTCCCAAAGTGTTGGGATGATGGGTGTGGGCCACTGCACCCGGTCTAATCAGTAGTATTTTTGCTACAGCAACTGAATGGACTAAGACACCAGGAATTCCGGTAACTAGGTTTCCTATTGGCCACTCACAGATTTTTGTTGCTGTTGTTGTTGTTGTTGTTGTTTCTTTGTTTGTTTGTTTGTTTGAGACTGAGTCTTGTTCTGTGGTCCAGGCAGGAGTGCAGTGGCGCAATCTCATCTCACTGCAACCTCTGCCTCCCGGGTTCAAGGGATTCTCCTGCCTCAGTCTCCCTAGTAGCTGGGACTACAGGCGTGTGCCACTGCGCTAAGCTAATTTTTTGTGCTTTTAGTAGAGATGGGGTTTCACCATGTTAGCCAGGATGGTCTCGATCTTCTGACGTGGTGATCCACCTACCTTGGCCTCCCAAAATGCTGGGATTACAGGTGTGAGTCACCACATCCGGCCTGGCCACTCACAGATGTAAGAGCACTTGGGGCTTGGGGAGAGGCAGACAGAGGCTTTTTTTAGAATTTATTTTTATTCTTTCAGACCTCTCAGGGATGAACGGACATAGGCTTCTGACACTTAGGTGTGGGCAACATCCTTTGAAGCACCTCCCTCAAAGTGGAAAAGGCCTGGGGGCTCAGAGGAGAGAAGAGAGAAGGCAGGGAGAGGGTGGAGGTGAGGAAGGGAGGAGGGGGCCCAGGGCTCAGTGGGGTGTTGGGGAGGGTGGGATTCCACTGGGGTCTGCCCATCCACAGCTCAGTGGGGGGATCTATGGAGTGTTCTAGCAAGAGAGGACCCATGGCAGGCTTGGTAACTAACATCATGCAGTACCTTCTTCTATTCTCTCTCTTTTTTTTTTGGAAACGGAGTCTCGCTCTTGTTGCCCAGGCTGGAGTGCAGTGGCACAATCTCAGCTCACTGCAACCTCTGCCTCCCAGGTTCAAGTGAGTCTCCTGCCTCAGCCTCCTGAGTAGCTGGGATCACAGGTGGGCACCACCACTGAGCCCGTCTATTTTTGTACATTTCATAGAGATGGGGTTTCACCATGTTGGCCAGACTGGTCTCAAACTCCTGTCCTCAGGTGTTCTGACCACCTTGACCTCCCAAAAGTGCTGGGATTATGGGCATGAGCCACAGTGCCTGATCTATTATTCTCTTTTTATTTTTATTTTTCTCGTGTTTTTTCCCCTTATATTTTGTTTTCTTTGCTTTTTAAAAATCCTTTTTACTCCTCACTGACTTGAAGCTCAAAACTTTCCTATTTAGCTTCTAATCACAATCACACACTCTCTTTCTCTGTCTCTCTCTCTTTTTTTTTTTCTGAGAAGGGGTCTCACTGTGTTGCCCTGGTTGGTCTCAAACTTCTGGCCTCAAGCCATCCTCCCATCTTGGCCTTCCTAATAGCTGGGATTACAGCCTGAGCCATCATGCCTGAGTAAGTTCTTAATAAATGCTTTCTGAATGGATGGATGGAAGTATGAATGAATGGCTAAGTGAATGAAGGGATCAACTTCTTTCTCCTCAGTGAGTGTGTGTGGGCACAGCAGGCTGACCCTTGCCTGTCAGCGAACCCACCCCCTCCTCCCCGGCACAGGGAGCTACAGCTCTGTGTGTCTCTCTTCAGGCTCCTCGAGCTCCTGGATCTTTTGGGGCAGCGTCTTCTTCCAGAACTGGAGCCTGTGGGCCTTCAGAGCCCGGCCCACCGCAGGCTGTAGGTTCAGCTGCAGGTATTGCTCCTCCTGGTCGAACAGCGGCCAGTGTGGCAGACCCTCGCCATTGGGGTTCCTGTAGACATGCCGTCCCAACAGGGTGGTATGAGGGTCACTCTGAGTCCCCAGAGCCCAGACCTGAGCACCCTGAGTCTGGTCAAGCAAGGCAGCCAAGCAGGCCAGGTGGGCTTGGGGAATGAGCGGGGAGGCTTCCAGAAACAGGAAATAAGCTCCCTCCAGCTAGTGTCAGCACCAGTGGAGGCGGGGCGGCCGGCTCTGTTGTGTCCCTCTCTCTGAGAGGGAGGCCCTGACGGTGGCACAGCACTGGCGCCCACCCTCCAGATAGACCGGAGAGATGGAGCTTGTCCACTGCCCCACGCACCCCGACCCTGTCTGAGTGGGTCCCGGAGCTCGGGAAGGGGCTATCATGTGACGAAGGATGCGGGTGTGCTCATGAGGTCACCCCGACTAGGAGATTGCTGGATGGGCACAAGTACCCCAACCCGGGGAGGTTGAGGCAGGGGTGTGCTGTCTCACCCGTTTCGAGCAAAGTTGGCCCAGTACTTCATCATCTTCCTGCTTAGCTGTTCCTCCTCCTCAGTGAATTTAACTGCAAAAAGAAAGGGGACGTGTGTCTTGGTCAGGATGTCCCACCTCAGCATCCCAGGTGGAGCTTGTCCTTGGCCCATTTGCCCTCTGTCCCCAGGCCCGCTTCTCTGCTTTTTCTCCCACTGCCCTCAGGAGCCAGCCCTCCCCTTTTCCAAACCTTCCCCTTAGTCCAAGCTCTGGCTGACTCCATCCTGGGCTCCTTCCTGGCCCTGAAGGCCCCTTTTTCCTTCTGTCTCTGGGAGTCACTGAAGAAACAAACATGTCCGTGAAACACCTGTTCTGCACCAGGCAAGACACCCAAGGGTGGGGAGAGGCGGAGGGAGCACAGGCCACAGTCTGAAGAGTAGTTAATTCTAATCCTGGCACAGCCTTTGGAGCTGCAAAACCTTGGACACCTGATCTCATCCTCTCTCTGAGCCTCAGTTTCCTTATCTGGGCAGTGAGGACAATCAATCACCCTTCAGGGACCCAGCCAGGGTCCCAGCCCACCTCCCGGGAAAGGAAGAAGACTCACCGTAGTTGCCCCAGAAGAAAGTTCCAAAAACAAAAGGAAGTTCATCACCATGGTCTGCCTTCACATGCGGCGGCCTAATGTTCTTGACCCAGCTCGGCTGATGCTGGAACTCGTAGAAGTACACAGGGGCCCGGGAACCTGTGGGGTGGACAGCCCATGACACGGTGGCCCCTCCCCTGAAGACTTCTTGCCTCACCCATGGTGATAAGATACCTAGGTCCAAAGCTGGCTGGAATCTGGACAGTGGGGTGTGGAGCCCCAGGCTGGGGAAGGAGCAGAGGAAGAGACTTGGGATAAATCATGGCCTCGGACTTCTTAGCTGTGTCATCTTGGGCAAGTCACTGAAGGTCCCTAACTTCAATTTCCTCATCTGTGAAATGGGGAAATGTCTGTCTCTTGGGCTAGCCATGAGGATTTACTGCAATGACGGACGTCAAGTGTCTCAGGGGCCCAGTAAAAATAAGTGGGGACCTGGAAAGCAACAGGTCTCACCTGGAACCCACAGCCCTGAGCTGTACCCTGCCAGCCAGGCCTTAGGTCCAAATATACTCACGCTGAAAATGTGCTACTTGGAGGGCAGGGATCACGAACAGGAAGTCCTCCATCATCTCCTGGAACTGGGCTTGGAGGGTCTGGGGATCCCCATTGTCCTCAATGTACTCCTCCATCAGCAGGTCACCAAATGTAGGAGGCAACATCTACCCCAGGTGGATCAGGAAAAGGCAGGTTAGTCGGGTTGCCAGGGGCAGGGAGGAGGTGGCCTCGGGCTTGGGGAGATGGACCATGAGATGGACCATGAGATGGAACAGGAAGGGAGAGCAAAGGCAAGGCTCTGAGGTGATCCCACCCCCAAGCACACACACACACCTGGGCCTTTGCTCATGGGGGTCACTACATAGGCAGGGTATCTGGGGGTTGAATTTCCTCTGTCTCAGGACAGGAGAGGAGCCCGTCTCCATTGACGAGGGACCCCAGGAGCCTTACCATTAACCTTAACATTTCCTGCAGAACAGCCTGGGAGGCCTCTCTGTACATTTCCTTCTGGGTGTCATAGGTACTTGAGACCTAGGAGGCCGGGAGAGAGTCAGTAGTTGGGGATGGAATAAGCCTGGAGCTCTGAAGCCCTGAACACCACCCACTACCAGATGGGCTCCCCAGACACTTGAGGACTTGGGTTGGGCCTCACACTGGGGATGATCCAGCCGAATTCATCGTTGTTGACACCAATGATGCTGGGAACAGGTTGAAAGTCGGCAGAGGCCAGCAGCTCCTGGGGGTGCCTGGGCAGGAAGATCCCATCCACCACTCCGGGGATCATCCCGTTGAAAGGCTGAGAGGAAATGCAAGGTCAGGGAACAAGATCAGGTCCCAGACATCTTCTGATGCCGTCTGAGTACCTTCCACTCCTTCCCAGTTCATCCCCAGATGCTCATATCCACCCCAGGAGGTCAATGCCTGGCTCAGGCATGCACCGACCTTCAGTCCCCACCCAGGGCTATGACACCCAGGCATGCAGATGAGGTAACGTGCCCAGGGAATATGAGGGCCGTGCAGGCCTGCCAGCCCCATGCCTATTGCACCCCTTCCTCTACACCCACATCCATTTAGACCAACCTTGTTAATTGCAAGAATCTCCTCTTTACTCTTGCCCCGCAGGCAGCCCACCAGGGCCTCAGAGTCAACGTGGTCACAGGCAGACAGGTTGGCCACTACCTGCAAAGGGACCAGGCAGGGGCTGGCTCATCCTTCCAGGTAGAGGAGAGGAGTTTGCCCAAGGCCCTGGCCAAGGACAGGGGCACCCCAAATCTCAGAGGGTACTGTGTATGAGTTCCTGCAGTTCTGACACTGATCCAACTCAGAAGTCCCAGACACAGGGGCCATCCCATCCGCCTAAATGGTTCTCCTCATGATGGGGATCCCTACGGTGACAACTTTGCACAGAGGTCACAGAACAAACTTGGCCTCTGCAATGGCAGAAGCATGCGCATTCTGACCCTGGAGCCCCCCAGCAATTCCACGGTAGGCAGCAGCTCCTGGAGCATGCTCCCCGATGGCCCTTGTCATCCCTGTTTAACAGACAGAGGCTCTGAGGGGTATGAGGGGAGGGAGCAGGCCTAGGCCTCTGCAGCTGAGGGCACTCACCGTGGAGATGACATCACCTGAGCTGGCAATGAGGCAGGGCATGAGGGCCACGCCACTCTCCATGATGGCCCCATGGAAGAGTCCTTGGGATATGGGGGACAAAACAAGTGAAGACACACTCGTGCCACCCGCAGACTCGCCAAAAATGGTGACACGGTCAGGGTTGCCTCCAAAGTGGGCGATATTCTGCCGGACCCAGCGTAGTGCGGCCACTTGGTCCAGGTAGCCCCAGTTGCCGGTTGCATGTTTGTCTCCAGTGCTGAGAAGTAGCAGAGACAGGGATCACAGGGCTGTCCTGGCCCCACTCAGCCCACGTTGCTGAGCCCAGCCCTAGTCTCACCTGAAGAAGCCCAGGACACCCAGGCGGTACTGGATGGTGACCACCACCACGTCCTCCAAGGCGGCCAGCATGGAACCATCATACATGGAAGCCATGCCAAAAGCAAGCCCACCACCGTGGATCCACACCATCACCTGGGGAAATCAAGGCAGCTACCATCATGCTCCCACCCAGCCAAAACCCCACCAGGGCCACTACCTAGACCAACCAGTGCTTTGCCTCTGTCTACCTCCCCATTAGAACTCCAGCACAAATTCATTACGTGGGCCACAGACTAGGCACCCAAGATCTATCAGGAAGACCAGGACTCACATCTTTTGGGATCGACCCCCTGTATCAAAGCCTGGTTTTATTAGTCCCAGGAAACTCACCAAAGTGGAAAGAAAAGGGTTATCTCCCTGATGGCTCCACATGAACATTAATCAAAAATGTCCTTAGCCTGAACCACATAGTGAGACCCTGTTTCAACAGAAAATGTTTTAAAAATTAGCCAGGCATGGTGGCATAGGCCAGTAGTCCCAGCCACTCGGGAGGCTGAGATGGGAGGATCATCCAGGAATTCGAGGCTACAGAGAGCTACGCCCATGCCACTGCATTCTAGCCTGGGCAACAGAGCATGATGCCAACTCTAACAAAAAAGTTTTTGTGTGTGCCCATTCTCATAGGCCCAACAGATTATCCATGGCTGGGGTTCTTGGTCACCTCAAGGTGCAGCCCTTGGGCACTTGAGTGGATCTCCTGGGCATGAGTTGGCTGGGTGAGCCCTGGGTCCAGCCCAGAGCCACAGCCTTTGACCTCTGGGAGCAGCCAGAACTCTGTGACCCCATGTCCAGGGGCCAGCTGCCCAGCCTGGGTAAGTAGCATCTCTTGGACCTGATAGTGAGAAGCTTCTCAGCAGCATCCACTCTGCAGCAGGGCCTGAGCTAATATTGCCTTTCTAGCTTCTTGCGGAAGAACTGTCCTCCATCCCCCAGTGAACTGTGGCCTGATACCCACCGGCAGGTTAGAGCCTTCATGGCTATGGGCCGGCGTGTAGATGCTGAGGTACAGGCAGTCCTCAGACATGGAGACGGAAGGGATGGTCACATTGACTTGGTTCCGAACCTCTGAATCCATTGTGGTGAGGTCCTGCAGACACCTGGTAACCAGGGCAAACAATCAGTCCAGTGGCCAGATCGTGGCCAAAACGAGACCCTCGATTCAGATGTGCTCCCTGTCACCCTCAGCCCCTTCCCACAATACCCTGCTCACACATGATCCCACTCAAAAATCCCTTCCCACCAAGTTACAGGCCACAGGCTCTGGGGAAGCTGAGATGGAGCTTGGACTTCCAGGGAGGCCTCGAGGTTATTGAGGACCTTGGGTATCATTCCTCCTGACGCCGGAAACCTTGACTCTTAGGGGTTTCTATGAGAACCATTGGCTGCATGTGTTGACATTCACCACTATATCGCTGTACCCCCTCAGGCCTGGGACAGGGGAATAGCCCACATATGTGTGCTACATGAGTGAATGGATGTTAATTTCTCATGAGAAGGGCAGTGGGATCTCCCGCATCCCAAGTCTAAACTCTCAAAAACTCATCATTCCACATGGCCTCCAGTTGGAAAAATATACACGTCTCTTGGCCAATAGCTCCTGGCCCTGTCTGTGGACACAGTGACTGTGAGGAGTGCGGGTCCCCAGAAAGCTACCACTACTGTTCTCTTCAGGTATTTGCAACATCTGCCACTAGAGTTAGGGGCTCCTACAAGGTTCACAGAGCCAACCCGAACCTTTCCCAGAGACACCTGCCACTGGTGGCAGAGAAAGCTCGGCATAACCAGAATCTGGGGAGATACCTGTCTCTGCCCCTCCCTTCAGCACCTGGAGCCAATGTCTTCTGAATGCCAAGCTCTGATCCAGGAGTCTGAGAAGTTATTCTGCCCTCCTAAGCCTCAGCATGCTCATTGGAAAAATGCACGTGGGAATCCACGAAACTCAGAAGGAAAACTGGCTGTGCGGGTTTAGATGAAATGATAACTGCAGCCTAGCTGAGCTCAGAGCACCCCCACCCCTGCCCCAGTGTCTGGAGTTCCCTGGGCCCCTGGGAGAGCTTACACAGCCGGATGGGTGGTTCCATCCCTCACACCACTCCAAGATTCAGGGGGCTCAGGGGGTGCAAATCGCAGTGGACCTAGAGGTGGCTTGGCAAAGGGAATTCCCAGAAAGGTATGGACCCCGGCATCGACGCCCTTCACGTGGACAAGACTCCCCAGCACCTGCCCCGTGTGTGTGGTCCGGATGGGACTGGCAGAGTCCTGACCTGTGGGCAGAGAGACAGACATCACGGTTGGGTTTGACCAATGAGCTGCCCTCCCAGACTGTTGGTATTGCCGCCTCCTTGCCATCCTCAGCTCAGCTCAAGGGATCCTGATCTATAAACACGGGCTTTACAAACTTCCTGCCTGTAACACTCCCTTCCTGCTCTGCCTTCCTGGGCCTGTCTCCATCCCATCAGGCTGAGGCTCCTTGGGGCCAGGCATCATCATTCAGCCCTAGGACCTTCAAACAAAGGGTCACATGCCCTTGATGGGACTAGAGTGTCCTTCAACTGTGTGCCAGGTCATGTGACAGTAGGATGATGGTGGGAATTGGGCAGGCAAGGTTCCTGTCCTCAGGGATGTCATGCCCAAGGTGGCAAGAAATGACATAAAGAAAGCATCCTCGAAACCGTGAGTGATGTTGGTGAAAAGAACTACAAGAGAGAAGTATGGCTGTGGCTGGGACAGAAAAACCACTGCGCCTGGCCTGGGGACCCTAGTGGAACTCTGTCTCTGCAACAAAATCAAGAAAATAAATTAGCGGGGTGTGGTGGTGCATGCCTGTAGTCCCAGCTATTTAGCAAGCTGAGGTGGGAAGATTGCACGAGCCTGGGAGGTTGAGACTACATTGAGCCGTGATCGTGTCACTGCACTCCAGCCTGGGTGACAAAGCGAGACCCTGTCTCAAGATTAAAAAAAGTCAAAAAACGAAAACAGCCTTAGGGAGCTAATGCCACCCTACACCTGTCAGTTCAACATGGATCAATATGTTTGATGCCACCTGGTGTGGGTGAGGCCAGGGTCAGTAGACATTTACAGACACCAGAGAGGACATTTTAACAATGTCTCCAAGTCAAAAGGCCCATTCCTCTCCCGAGTAACACACTCCTACACACGATTCCTTGCTGGAGGGGATGTCTATCCAGGTAATTCTCTGTGGCCACTGGCCACTGATGCCTGATGTTTGTTACAGCAAAGGACATCACCTGCTGAAATGTCCCTGATTAGAGACCTGGTACATCAACTCATGTAATAAAGAGATTCATTGCTTGCTTCATCCTTGAGAGAAGCCCTTCCATTAATCAATATGAAGAAGCTCTACCATGTAGGGGTGTGTGGAGGCCACCCCTCGTGTTAGAAAGTGGAAAAGCCTGGCCCCAGAAAGTGGGTGAGTTTATGACCGTTTAGATGAAAGTCAAGGACAAGTGCACACATCTATTCTTGTGTAAACTGCTGGGCACTGTGTGTACTGCGGTGTCAACAAGCAGTTTCCAGTGTGGGCCATGGGGACTTTGATGGCCCCTGAGGAGAAGCCAGGACTGGTTGGGTAAAAACAGTATGGCACACATCACCTGTACCCTCCTATGGCTTGTCAATTATTTTTTCTGAATGTGGGTCCAACCCAAAATTAATATATATATATGTATATATACATATATATATTTGTCAGACAAGGTATCTATCTGTTGCCCAGGTTGGAGGGCAGTAGTGTGATTACAGCTCTTCACCTCCTGGGCTTGAGATCCTCCCACCTCAGCCTCCTGAGTGGCTAGGAGTACAGCTGTCTGCCACCATGCCTGACTTTTTTCTTTTTTTTTGGTAGAAACCAGTTTTGTTGCCCAAGCTGGTCTCTAACTCCTAGCCTCAAGCAATCCTCCCATCTCTACCTCTCAAAGTGCTGGGATAACAGGTGTGAGCCACTGTGGCTGGCCCAAAGTATTTTGAAAGGTAGCCATCTGTGAGGCCAGACAGATCTTCCTGCTGGGCTCCTGGTGAATTCTAGAATGTGGTCAAGGGCAGGCATGGGAGGAAGCCCTGCAGGAGTGCACCATGGGGCGGGGGGGAGTATGGACTCCACCTGCGCAGATTAAATTGGGGAAGGGTTGGGAGAGACAGTCAGATCATACACTTAGGAGAGTTTCAGGTGAGAGGACCAAAGGCCGAAACACTCCCCCAGCTTCTGATAAGGGCCTGGAGAAGCCTGGCAGGCACACAGAGCCTTCACCTTTGCCCTGGAAGCCAAGTTGTGCCCTTGCCCAGGATGAGGTAAATGGCATGAAGGACACCACGAGCTCTTTGGCTCTTGTTTCTAGAGACAGATTTTTGCTTTTTCACCCAGGCTGGAGTGCAATAGTGCGATGAAGGCTCACTGCAGCCTCAACCTCCCCTGCTAAGGTGATCCTCCCACCTCAGCCTCCCAAGTAGCTGGGACTACAGGTCACAGGCCACCACAGCCCACTAATTTCTTTAAATATTTTGTACACTCTGAGTCTCATTATGTTGCCCAGGATGGCCTCCAACTCCTGGGCTCAAGGAATTCTCCCCCTCGGCCTTCCAAAGTAGCAGGTTTACAGGCATGAGTCAATCGCACCCAGCCACTGTGGCCTTATGGATCCGCTTCAAATTTGGCGCCTGAGGGCTTTGTTCCCCAAGGACCACTGTCCTTATCTGAGGCCCCTTTGGAGGGGTCAGGGCGCCCCCCTGGCCAAGGAGGCCACACACTCAGAGCCAGATGCTGCCAGAAGCTATTATTGTTATTACCGGCCGGCAGCACTGGCTACAGCCACAATCATAAGAGGGAAATGGACTGAATCCCCGCACTCCTAATCCCTCACCCACTCTGACCCGAGGCTGCCGACCCGGCCTGGCATGTCCCGGCGCTCCTGGGGCCCCTGTACTCCCCTGGCTCCTCGCCGTGGTGGCCCGCAGCCCGACCCTGGCCTCACCCTGGCCCCGGACAAGAAGCAGCAGGAGCCCAAAAGCCACCGCGCTCAGCCGCGTGCGAAGTCGGTGCAGCCGCATGGTCGGCTCGCTGGTCTCGGTTCTCTGCCAGTGGACACGCTGCTGTTCACCCAGAGGCTGCCCCGGGTCGGTCCAGCCGTGGATCAGTGCCTCGCCCAGCCTCGGAGTTTGGACTGGGCAGGGAGTGGGCGGGGTGCGCTGGCTTGGGCCGGGGAAAGGTGGGTCTGGCAGGAGAGCAGGACTGAACAGTCATAAGTGGGTGGGGATCTAGTGGCAGGCAGGCCCGGGCACGGCCACTTCCCTTCTGCCCGGTCCCCTTTGGCATCCGCGGAAGGGGCCGCGCGGCTTCCGTAGCCAATCCGCGATCCAGGGAATCCTCTCCTCAAACCTGTCCTTGTCCACAGGCCCGATGAGCGCGCTGGGGGATCGATAGGAGGGGGCAATAAACTAGAATTGGAGAACTCAGGAGGGCTTCTCTGAGGAGGTGCACGTTCAGGATCCCCACAGATGGGGAAATGGGAAGGAACTTGATCGGGGTGAAGGAACCGCTTGAGCAAAGGCAGGGAGGCGTGACGGCGCCCTTCATTCTGGAAGCTCCTCCTTGCTTTCAGGACTCAGTTTCCTGGGTTCCCCTTTACAACCCCTCATCCCCTTACAGTCCAGGGTCTGAGGGTCTCCGCGGTCCCCTCCCTACTCAGTCACGCCATTCTTTTGAAACGTACATGTGACCACTGCACTTCTTAAGGAGCGCCCCCCTTTGCTTCGGTGGCTTTCAGTTTCCTCACCTCCCGCGGAGACCACGGCCATGGTCATTTATCCACTTGACGAACATTTCACGAGCGCCTGCCGGTCCGAGCGATGGGGACCCGACACTCCCGGGCCTCTGTTGCAGCAGGGGAGGCAGGCGCGTCACCGGGAGGTCCCGAGACACTGGCAGCCCTGCCAGGCCAGAGGCGACCAACCGGCCTGGGTACCGGAGTGTGCTATGGTCCTGTAACTATGGGCCGTAGTGTCTGAAGCCCGGAGGTGGAGGCTGCAGTGATCTGTGATGCCACCACTGCATTCTAGCCTGGGTGACAGAACGAGACCTTGTCTCAAAAAAAAAAAAAAAAAAAAAAGTGGGGGCAGGGGATAAATTTAATTGTAAGTTATTCCACCAGAAAGCCGTTAAAACTATAACTATTGAGTCTAAACAGTAATTCTGGAAGCCGATTTTGGGAAAGTATATTGGACATCTGCAGAACTGAAAAACATGCAGAGACATGCATGCAGCTGGTGCTCAATAAACGCTTTCAGAATGTAGTGGGAACATTATGCACCAATCAAGGTTCATTGAAAGGAAAGTCGGCCTCTCTCAAGTTCATCAGTCCCGGCTTAATATTATCCTTGACAGCCACCTGGTGGCCAATATGGGCAATGTAGGTGTCCTGGTCTTCGTCCCAAACTTCATAGGGCTTCGTGGTTGGGCTTAAAGGATGTGGATGGAAAGAAGGGAGACATCCCCCCTGGAAAACTGGTGCCCTGAGAGGCAAGTTGGTCAGAGGTAGGGGCGTAAGGGGATCATTAGGGTCTATGGGACAGGAATACAGCCTCTTAATGACAGAGAGAATATACTTGGGTGAAACCAAGAGGCCGATTAAACACAATTGGCCACTTTTGCACACTGAGATAAAATATGAGTTTTTTTGCAGAGCGCGGAAGGAGAAAAGTTTAGGAACAACAATGAAGTACGTAGGAAAAGTAATCATGTGGACACACATGATGAATTTGGGGATGCTCAGGGGGTTGAAAGGTTGGCAGGGGAATTCTGAAGTGGAGAAGACATCTCCCTGGATGGAGAGTCCCCTGGGAGCCAGAGGACAGGAATCTCTTCGCAAGTGTGCTAATATCCTGTGAGTATGGGCCTTACAGTGTCTGTAGAACCACTGAGAAGAAGAGCAACCTTCAGGAGACGGGCCACTGAGGAAGCAGCTTGCCTTTCCTGGCCACTGTGCAGGAGGCCCAGACTCAGGGGCCTATGGACAAGCCCGGTCTTGCTTCTGACAAAAGTGGGGTGAGGCACCTCTGCAGGACATCGATAGTTGGGTGGGTGGCTTGTTTTATTTTTTATTTTTGAGATAATGTCTCGTGCTGTCGCCCAGGCTGGAGCGTAGTGCTGTGATCTCAGCTCACTGCAACCTCTGCCTCCCGGGTTCAAGTGATTCTCTTACCTTAGCCTCCCGAGTAGCTGGGATTACAGGCACCTGCCACCACACCCGTCTAATTTTTGTATTTTAGTAGAGATGGGGTTTCACTATGTTGGCCAGGCTGGTCTTGAACTCCTGTCCTCAGGTGATACCCCACCTTGGCCTCCCAAAAGTGCTGGGATTACAGGGGTGAGCCACCGCACCTGGCCTGAGGTTGCCATCTATTAACCAGAGAACAAGTCCTTGCCAGACACCAAATCTGCTGGCACCTTGATCCTCGATGTCCAAGCCTCGAGAACTGTAAGCAATACATTTCTGTCATTATAAGGCACCCAGTTTATAATATTAACCAGTAGTATTTTAAGTTTTATATCAGTATTGGAAGCCCTATTCTTTTGAGGCAGGGTCTTGCTGTGTTGCCCAGGCTGGAGTGTAGTGGTGCAATCACGACTCACTGCAGCTCTGACCTCCCAGGCTCAAGTGATCTGCCTGCCTCAGCCTCCTGAGTAACTGAGACTATAGGTGTGTGCCACCACATCCAAATAATTTTTGTATTTTTTTGTAGAGATGACATTTCTCCATGCTGCCTAGGCTGGTCTGGAACTCCTGGGCTCAAGCTCAGGAGGCCTCCAATAGTGCTGGGATTACAGGCATGAGCCACCACACCTGGCCTAACCGGTAATATTTATTTATTTGTTTATTTATTTATTTACTTGTTTTTGAGGCAGGGTCTCTCTCTGTCGCCCAGACTGGAGTGCAGTGGTGCAATCTCGGCTCACTGCAACTTCTGCCTCCTGGGTTCATGTTATACTCGTGTCTCAGCCTCCCGAGTAGCTGATACTCTAGGTGTGCACCACAGAGCCTGGCTAATTTTTGTCTTTTTAGTAGAGACAGCGTTTCACCATGTTGGCCAGGCCGGTCTCAAACTCCTGGGGTCAAGTGATCCACCCACCTTGGCCTCCCAAAGTGTTGGGATGATGGGTGTGGGCCACTGCACCAGGTCTAATCGGTAGTATTTTTGCTATAGCAACTGAATGGACTAAGACACTAGGAATTCCAGTAACCAGGTTTCCTATTGGCCACTCACAGATTTTGTTTTTTGTTTTTGTTTCTTTGTTTGTTTGTTTGAGACTGAGTCTCATTCTGTGGCCCAGGCAGGAGTGCAGTGGCGCAATCTCATCTCACTGCAACCTCTGCCTCCCGGGTTCAAGGGATTCTCCTGCCTCAGTCTCCCTAGTAGCTGGGACTACAGGCGCGTGCCACTGCACCAGGCTAATTTTTTGTTGTTTTAGTAGAGACGGGGTTTCACCATGTTAGCCAGGATGGTCTCGATCTTCTGACGTGGTGATCCACCTACCTTGGCCTCCCAAAATGCTGGGATTACAGGTGTGAGCCACCGCACCCAGCCTGGCCACTCACAGATGTAAGAGCACTTGGGGCTTGGGGAGAGGCAGACAGAGGCTTTTTTTAGAATTTATTTTTAGTTTTTCAGACCTCTCAGGGATGAACGGACATAGGCTTCTGACACTTAGGTGTGGGCAACATTCTTCGAAGCACCTCCCTCAAAGTGGAAAAGGCCTGGGGGCTCAGAGGAGAGAAGAGAGAAGGCAGGGAGAGGGTGGAGGTGAGGAAGGGAGGAGGGGGCCCAGGGTTCAGTGGGGTGTTGGGGAGGGTGGGATTCCACTGGGGTCTGCCCATCCACAGCTCAGTGGGGGGATCTATGGAGTGTTCTAGCAAGAGAGGACCCGTGGCAGGCTTGGTAACTAACATCATGCAGTCGCTTCTTCTATTCTCTCTTATTTTTTTGGAAACGGAGTCTCGCTCTTGTTGCCCAGGCTGGAGTACAGTGGCACAATCTCAGCTCACTGCAACCTCTGCCTCCAGGTTCAAGTAATTCTCCTGCCTCAGCCTCCTGAGTAGCTGGGATCACAGGTGGGCACCACCACTGAGCCCGTCTGATTTTTGTATTTTTCATAGAGATGGGGTTTCACCACGTTGGGCAGACTGGTCTCAAACTCCTGTCCTCAGGTGTTCTGCTCACCTTGACCTCCCAAAAGTGCTGGGATTAGGGGCATGAGCCACAGTGCCTGGCCTATTATTCTCTTTTTATTTTTATTTTTCTCATTTTTTTCCCTTATATTTTGTTTTCTTTGCTTTTTAAAAGTCTTTTTTACTCCTCACTGACTTGAAGCTCAAAACTTTCCTGTTTAGCTTCTAATCACACACTCTCTTTCTCTCTCTCTCTTTTTTTTTTGAGAAGGGGTCTCACTGTGTTGCCTTGGCTGGTTGGTCTCAAACCTCTGGCCTCAAGCCATTCTTCCATCTTGGCCTTCCCAATAGCTGGGATTACAGGTATGAGCCATCATGCCTGAGTAAATTCTTAATAAATGCTTTCTGAATGGATGGATGGAAGTATGAATGAATGGCTAAGTGAATGAAGGAATCAACTTCTTTCTCCTCAGTGGGTGTGTGTGGGCACAGCAGGCTGACCCTCGCCTGTCAGCGAACCCACCCCCTCCTCCCCGGCACAGGGAGCTACAGCTCTGTGTGTCTCTCTTCAGGCTCCTCGAGCTCCTGGATCTTTTGGGGCAGCGTCTTCTTCCAGAACTGGAGCCTGTGGGCCTTCAGAGCCCGGCCCACCGCAGGCTGTAGGTTCAGCTGCAGGTATTGCTCCTCCTGGTCGAACAGCGGCCAGTGTGGCAGACCCTCGCCATTGGGGTTCCTGTAGACATGCCGTCCCAGCAGGGCGGTATGAGGGTCACTCTGAGCCCCCGAAGCCCAGACCTGAGCACCCTGAGTCTGGTCAGGCAAGGCAGCCAAGCAGGCCAGGTGGGCTTGCGGAATGAGCGGGGAGGCTTCCAGAAACAGGAAATAAGCTCCCTCTGGCTAGTGTGAGCACCAGTGGTGGGGGGGCGGCCAGCTCTGTTGTGTCCCTCTCTCTGAGAGGGAGGCCCTGACGGTGGCACAGCACTGGCGCCCACCCTCCAGGTAGACTGGAGAGATAGAGCGTGTCCACTGCCCCACACACCCCCACCCTGTCTGAGTGGGTCCCGGAGCTCGGGAAGGGGCCATCATGTGATGAAGGATGCGGGTGTGCTCTTGAGGTCACCCCAGACTAGGAGAGCACTGGATGGGCACAAGTCCCCCAATCGGGGAGGTTGAGGCAGAGGTGTGCTGTCTCACCCATTTCGCGCAAAGTTGGCCCAGTACTTCATCATCTTCCTGCTTAGCTGCTCCTCTTCCTCAGTGAATTTAACTGCCGAGAGGAAGAGGACATGTGTCTTCATCAGGATGTCCACCCTCAGCATCCCAGGTGGAGCTCGTCCTTGGCCCCCGAGACCTCGGTCCCCAGTCCTGCTTCTCTGCTTTTTCTTCCACTGCCCTCGGAAGCCAGCCCTCCCCTTCTCCAAACTTTCCCCGTAGACCAGGCTCTGGCTGACTCCATCCTGGGCTCCTTCATGGCCCCAAAGGCCCCTTCTTCCTTCTATCTCTGGGAGTCATTGAAGAAATAAACATGTCTCTGGAACACCTGTTCTGCACCAGGCCAGACACCCATGGCTGGGGAGAGGCAGAGGCAGCACAGTTCACAGTCTGAAGAGTCGTGAATTCTAATCCTGGTGCAGCTTTTGGAGCTATAAAACCTTGGACACCTGATCTCATCCTCTCTCTGAGCCTCAGTTTCCTTATCTGGGCAGTGAGGACAATCAATCATCTCTCAGAGACCCAGCCAGAATCCCAGCCCACCTCCCGGGAAAGGAAGAAGACTCACCGTAGTTGCCCCCGAAGAAACTTCTGAAAACAAAAGGAAGCTCATCACCATGGTCTGCTTTCATGTGCGGTGGCCTGATGTTCTTGAGCCAGCTGGGCTGATGCTGGAACTCGTAGAAGTACACAGGGGCCCGGGAACCTGTGGGGTGGACAGCCCATGACACGGTGGTCCCTCCCCTGAAGACTTCTTGCCTCACCCATGGTGATAAGATACCTAGGTCCAAAGCTGGCTGGAATCTGGACAGTGGGGTGTGGAGCCCCAGGCTGGGGCAGGAACAGAGGAAGGGACTTGCGATTCTTAGCTGTGTCATCTTGGGCAAGTCACTGAAGGTCCCTAACTTCAATTTACTCGTCTGTGAAATGGGGGAAATGTCGGATTCTTGGCCTAGCCATGAGGATTTACTGCAATGATGGACATCAAGTGTCCCCGGAGCCCAGTAAACATGATTGCGGACCTGGACAGCAGCAGGTCTCACCTGGGACCCACAGCCCTGAGCTATACCCTGCCAGCCAGGCTTTGGTCCAAATATACTCACACTGAAAATGTGCTACTTGGAGTGCAGGGATCACAAACATGTAGTCTGCCATCATCTCTTGGAACTGGGCTTGGAGGGTCTGGGGATCCCCATTGTCCCCAATGTACTCCTCCATCAGCAGGTCACCAAATGTAGGAGGCAACATCTACCCCAGGTGGATCAGGAAGAGGCAGGTTAGACTGGATGCCAGGGGCAGGGAGGAGGTGGTCTCGGGCTTGGGGATGGCACAGGAAGAGGGAGCAAAGGCGAGGCTCTGTGATGACCCCACCCCTAAACACACACACACCCAGGCCTTTGCTCATGAGGGTCACTACATAGGCAGGGTATCTGGGGGTTGGATTTCCTCTGTCTCAGGACAGGAGAGGAGCCTGTCTCCAGTGGCGAGGGACCCCAGGAGCCTTACCATCAGCGTTAACATTTTCTGCAGAGCAGCCTGGGAGGCCTCTCTGTCCATTTCCTTCTGGGTATCATAGATCCTCATGACCTGGATGGCCAGGAGAGAGTCTGTAGCTGGGGATGGGATGAGCCTGGAGCTATGAAGCCCTGAACACCCCCCCCTACCAGATGGGCTCCCCAGGCACTTGTGGGCTTGGGTTGGGGCTCACCTTGGGGATGACCCAGCCAAACTCATCGTTGTTGACACCAACGATGCTGGGGACAGGTTGAAAGTCGGCAGAGGCCAGCAGCTCCTGGGGGTGCCTGGGCAGGAAGACCCCATCCACCACTCCGGGGATCATCTTGAAAGGCTGAGGGGAAACGCAAGGTCAGGGAAGAAGGTCAGGTCCCAGACATCTTCCAATGCCCTCTGAGTACCTTCCACTCCTTCCTGGTTTATCCCCGGATGCTCATACCCACCCCAGGAGATCAATGTTTGGCTCAGCATGCACCGACCTTCAGTCCCCACCCAGGGCTATGACACCCAGGCATGCAGATGAGGTAATGTGCCCAGGGAATATGAGGGCCGTGCAGGCCTGCCAGCCCCATGCCTATTGCACCCCTTCCTCTACACCCACATCCATTTAGACCAACCTTGTTAATTGCAAGAATCTCCTCTTTACTCTTGCCCCGCAGGCAGCCCACCAGGGCCTCAGAGTCAACTTGGTCACAGGAAGACAGGTTGGCCACCACCTGCAAAGGGACCAGGCAGGGGCTGGCTCATCCTTCCAGGTAGAGGAGAGGAGTTTGCCCAAGGCCCTGGCCAAGGACAGGGGCACCCCAAATCTCAGAGGGTACTTCGTATAAGTTCCTGCAGTTCTGACACTGTTCCAACTCAGAAGTCCCAGACACAGGGGCCATCCCATCCACCTAGATGATTCTCCTCATGGTGGGGATCCCTAGGGTGACAACTTTGCACAGGAGCCACTGAACAAGCTCGGCCTCTGCAATGGCAGAAGGATGTGAATTCTGACCCTGGAGCCCCCCAGCAATTCCACGGTAGGCGGCAGCTCCTGGAGCATGCTCCCGATGGCCCTTGTCATCCCTGTTTAACAGACAGAGGCTCTGAGGGGTATGAGGGGAGGGAGCAGGCCTAGGCCTCTGCAGCTGAGGGCACTCACCGTGGAGATGACATCACCTGAGCTGGCAATGAGGCCAGGCAGGAGGGCCACGCCACTCTCCATGATGGCTCCGTGGAAGAGTCCTTGGGATATGGGGGACACAACAAGCGAAGACACACTCGTGCCACCCGCAGACTCGCCAAAAATGGTGACACGGTCAGGGTTGCCTCCAAAGTGGGCGATATTCTGCCGGACCCAGCGTAGTGCAGCCACTTGGTCCAGGTAGCCCCAGTTGCCGGTTGCGTGCTTGTCTCCAGTGCTGAGAAGTAGCAGGGACAGGGATCACAGGGCTGTCCTGGCCCCGCTCAGCCCGGGTTGCCCAGCCCAGCCCTAGTCTCACCTGAAGAAGCCCAGGACACCCAAGCGGTACTGGATGATGACCACCACCACGTTCTCCAAGGCGGCCAGCATGGAACCATCATACAAGGAAGCCATGCCAAAAACAAGCGCACCACCATGGATCCACACCATCACCTGGGGAAATCAAGGCAGCTACCCTGATGCTCCCACCCAGCCCAAACCCCACCATGGCCACTACCTAGACCAACCAGTGCTTTGCCTCTGTCTACCTCCCCATTAGATCTCCAGCACAAATTCATTACATGGGCAAATGGTTAGGCACCCAAGATCTATCAGGAAGACTAGGCCTCCCAATCTTTGCAATCGAACCCCCCTGTATCAAAGCCTGGGTTCATTAACCCTAGAAAATTCACCAAAGTGGAAAGAAAAGGGGTGTCTCCCTGATGGCTCCACATGAACATTAACCAAAAATGTCCTTAGCCTGAACCACATAGTGAGACCCCATTTCAACAGAAAATGTTTTAAAAATGAGCCAGCCATGGTGGAATAGGCCAGTAGTCCCAGCTACTCGGGAGGCTAATCGGGGAGGATCACCCCGGATTTCGAGGTTACAGAGAGGTATGTTCATGCCACTGCATTTTAGCCTGGGCAACAGAGCATGATGCCATCTCTAACAAAAAAGTTTTTGTGTGTGCCCATTCTATAGGCCCAACAGATTATCCATGGCTGGGGTTCTTGGTCACCTCAAGGTGCAGCCCTTTGGCACTTAAGTGGATCTCCTGCTATGAGTTGGCTGAGTGAGTCCTGGGTCCAGCCCAGAGCCACAGCCTTTGACCTCTGGGAGCAGCCAGAACTCTGTGACCCCATGTCCAGGGGCCAGCTGCCCAGTCTGGGTAAGGAGCATTTCTTGGACCTGATAGTGAGAAGCTTCTCAGCATGGTCCACTCTGCAGCAGGGCCTGAGCTAATATTGTCCTTTTCAGCTTCTTGCAGAAGAACTGTCCTCCAACCCCCAGTGAACTGTGGCCTGACACCCACCGGCAGGTTAGAGCCTTCATGGCTATGGGCCGGCGTGTAGATGCTGAGGTACAGGCAGTCCTCGGACATGGAGACGGAAGGGTAGGTCACGTTGAACTGGCTAAGAAACTCTGACTTCACTGGGGTGAGGTCCTGTAGACACCTGGTAACCAGGGCAAATAATCAGTCCAGGGGCCGGGCTGTGGCCAAAACCAGACCCTGGGTTCAGAGGTGCTCCTAGCCACCCTCAGACCCTTCCCACAATATCCTGCTCACATGTGATCCCTCTCAAAAATCCCTTCCCACCAAGTTACAGGCCACAGGCTCTGGGGAAGCTGGGATGGAGCTTGGACTTCCAGGGAGGCCTGGAGGTTATTGAGGACCTTGGGTATCATTCCTCCTGACGCCGGAAACCTTGACTCTTAGGGGTTTCTATGAGAACCATTGGCTGCATGTGTTGACATTCACCACTATATTGCTGTACCCCGTAAGGCCTGGGACAGGGGAGTAGCCCATGTATGTGTGCTACCTGAGTGAATGGATGTTAATTTCTCATGAGAAGGGCAGTGGGATGTCTCTCATCCCAAGTCTAAACTCTCAAAAACTCATCATTCCTACATGGCCTCCAGTTGGAAACATATACATATACATATACATGTCTCTTGGCCAATGGCTCCTGGTCCTGTCAGTGGACACAGTGACTGTGGAGAGTGCAGGTTCCCAGAAAGCTACCACTACTGTTCTCTTCAGGTATTTGCAACATCTGCCACTAGAGTTAGGGGCTCCTACAAGGTTCACAGAGCCAACCCGAACCTTTCCCAGAGACACCTGCCACTGGTGGCAGAGAAAGCTCGGCGTAACCAGAATCTGGGGAGATACCTGTCTCTGCCCCTCCCTTCAGCACCTGGAGCCAATGTCTTCTGAATGCCAAGCTCTGATCCAGGAGTCTGAGAAGTTATTCTGCCCTCCTAAGCCTCAGCATGCTCATTGGAAAAATGCACGTGGGAATCCACGAAACTCAGAAGGAAAACTGGCTGTGGGGGTTTAGATGAAATGATAACTGCAGCCTAGCTGAGCTGAGAGCACCCCCACCCCTGCCCCAGTGTCTGGAGTTTCCTGGACCCCTTGGAGAGCTTACATGGCTGGATGGGTGGTTCCATCCCTCACACCACTCCAAGATTCAGGGGGCTCAGGGGGTGCAAATCGCAGCGGACCTAGAGGTGGCTTGGCAAATGGAATTCCCAGGAAGGTTTGGACCCCGGCATTGGCGCCCTTCACGTGGACAAGACTCCCCAGCACCTGCCCTGTGTGTGTGGTCCGGATGGGACTGGCAGAGTCCTGGCCTGTGGGCAGAGAGACAGACATCACGGTTGGGTTTGACCAATCGACTGCCCTCCCAACTGTTGGTATTGCTGCTTCCTTGCCATCCTCATCTTAGCTCAAGGGACCCTGATCTATAAACACGGGCTTTACAAACTTCCTGCCTGTAACACTCCCTTCCCGCTCTGGCTTCCTGGGCCTGTCTCCATCCCACCAGGCTGAGGCTCCTTGGGGCCAGGCATCATCATTCAGCCCTAGGACCTTCAAACAAAGGGTCACATGCCCTTGATGGGACTAGAGTGTCCTTTCAACTGTGTGCCAGGTCATGTGACAGTAGGATGATGGTGGGAATTAGGCAGGCAAGTTTCCTGCCCTCAGGGATGTCATGCCCAAAGTGGCAAGAAATGATGTAAAGAAAGCATCATCCAAACCATGAGTGATGTTGGTGAAAAGAGGTGTAAGAGAAAAGTATGGCTGTGGCTGGGATATAAAAAGCACAGTGGCTCTCCCTCTCCCTCTCCCTCTCCTCCCTCTCCCCACGGTCTCCCTCTCCCTCTCTTTCCACGGTCTCCCTCTGATGCCAAGCCGAAGCTGGGCTGTACTGCTGCCATCTCGGCTCACTGCAACCTCCCTGCCTGATTCTCCTGCCTCAGCCTGCCGAGTGCCTGCGATTGCAGGCGTGCGCCGCCACGCCTGACTGGTTTTCGTATTTTTTTGGTGGAGACGGGGTTTCGCTGTGTTGGCCGGGCTGGTCTCCAGCTCCTAACCGCGAGTGATCCGCCAGCCTCGGCCTCCCGAGGTGCCGGGATTGCAGACAGAGTCTCGTTCACTCAGTGCTCAATGGTGCCCAGGCTGGAGTGCAGTGGCGTGATCTCGGCTCGCTACAACCTCCACCTCCCAGCCGCCTGCCTTGGCCTCCCAAAGTGCCGAGATTGCAGCCTCTGCCCGGCCGCCACCCCGTCTGGGAAGTGAGGAGCGTCTCTGCCTGGCCGCCCATCGTCTGGGATGTGAGGAGCCCCTCTGCCTGGCTGCCCAGTCTGGAAAGTGAGGAGCGTCTCTGCCCGGCCGCCATCCCGTCTAGGAAATGAGGAGCGCCTCTTCCCGGCCGCCATCCCATCTAGGAAGTGAGGAGCGTCTCTGCCCGGCCGCCCATCGTCTGAGATGTGGGGAGCGCCTCTGCCCCGCCGCCCCGTCTGGGATGTGAGGAGCGCCTCTGCCCGGCTGCGACTCCATCTGGGAGGTGAGGAGCGTCTCTGCCCGGCCGCCCCGTCTGAGAAGTGAGGAGACCCTCTGCCTGGCAACCGCCCCGTCTGAGAAGTGAGGAGCCCCTCCGCCCGGCAGCCGCCCCGTCTGAGAAGTGAGGAGCCCCTCCGCCCGGCAGCCACCCTGTCTGGGAGGGAGGTGGGGGTCAGCCCCTGCCAGGCCAGCCGCCCCGTCCGGGAGGGAGATGGGGATCAGCCCCCGCCAGGCCAGCCGCCCCGTCCAGGAGGGAGGTGGGGGGGTCAGCCCCCCGCCCGGCCATCCGCCCCATCCGGGAGGTGAGGGGCGCCTCTGCCCGGCCGCCCCTACTGGGAAGTGAGGAGCCCCTCTGCCCGGCCAGCCGCCCCGTCCGGGAGGGAGGTGGGGGCGTCAGCCCCCCGCCCGGCCAGCCGCCCTGTCCGGGAGAGAGGTGGGGGGGTCAGTCCCCCGCCCGGCCAGCCGCCCGGTCCGGGAGGTGAGGGGCGCCTCTGCCCGGCCGCCCCTACTGGGAAGAGAGGAGCCCCTCTGCCCGGCCACCACCCGGTCTGGGAGGTGTACCCAACAGCTCTTTGAGAACGGGCCATGATGACAATGGCGGTTTTGTGGACTAGAAAGGGGGAAAAGGTGGGGAAAAGATTGAGAAATCGGATGGTTGCCATGTCTGTGTAGAAAGAAGTAGACATGGGAGACTTTCCATTTTGTTCTGTACTAAGAAAAATTCTTCTGCCTTGGGATCCTGTTGATCTGTGACCTTACCCCCAACCCTGTGCTCTCTGAAACATGTGCTGTGTCCACTCAGGGTTAAATGGATTAAGGGCGGTGCAAGATGTGCTTTGTTAAACAGATGCTTGAAGGCAGCATCACCACTCCCTAATCTCAAGTACCCAGGGACACAAACACTGCGGAAGGCCGCAGGGTCCTCTGCCTAGGAAAACCAGAGACCTTTGTTCACTTGTTTATCTGCTGACCTTCCCTCCACTATTGTCCTATGACCCTGCCAAATCTCCCTCTGCGAGAAACACCCAAGAATGATCAAAAAAAAAAAAAAAAAAAAAAAAAAAAAAAAAAAATCTCCTGCCAAGTTCCTGGACCTGAGCCAATTTTTAGACCCAAAATCCATTGACTGAAGAAGTTAGGTGCGAGGGAGAAAGGAACCGTGGCAAGCAATGGGGTTAATGATTCCCCAGTTCTTCCCCCAAAATGATCTATGGCTGTTTACTTGTGCAACTGTATACTTTGTAAAGGGGAACACCCAAGCAGTTCTAATACTGCTGGACTCAGGTTTGACTTGACATTGATACTCAGAGCCTGAAGTACTATCCTAGCCTTCCTGTTTAAGTGAGGATATACGGGGTTCAGGTAATACATGAAAAGCAAATAAAAATGGAAGGTCCAAAATTCAAAAAAAAAACAAAAAAAACAAAAAAACAAAACACAGTGACTGGCCTGGGGACCATAGTGGGACTCTGTCTCTGCAAAAAAATCAGGAAATAAATTGGCGGGGTGTGGTGGTGCATGCCTGTAGTCCCAGCTGTAGAAAAGCCTGGCCCCAGAAAGTGGGTGAGTTTATGACCGTTTAGATGAAAGTCAAGGACAAGTGCACACATCTATTCTTGTGTAAACTGCTGGGCACTGTGTGTACTGCGGTGTCAACAAGCAGTTTCCAGTGTGGGCCATGGGGACTTTGATGGCCCCTGAGGAGAAGCCAGGACTGGTTGGGTAAAAAGAGGATGGCACACATCACCTGTACCCTCCTATGGCTTGTCAATTATTTTTTCTGAATGTGGGTCCGACCCAAAATTTTGTGTACATATATATTTGTCAGACAAGGTCTCCATCTGTTGCCCAGGCTGGAATGCAGTGATGTGATAACAGCTCACTGCAGCCTCCACTTCCTGGGCTTGAGATCCTCCTGCCACAGCCTCCCGAGTAGCTGGGAGTACAGGTGTGTGCCACCATGCCTGACTTTTTTTTTTTTTTTGGTAGAGACAAGTCTTGTTGCCCAAGCTGGTCTCTAACTCCTAGCCTCAAGTGATCCTCCCATCTCTGCCTCTCAAAGTGCTGGGATAACAGGTGTGAGCCACTGTGCCTGGCCCAAAGTATTTTGAAAGGTAGCCATCTGTGAGGCCAGGCAAATCTTCCTGCTGGGCTCCTGGTGAACTCTAGAATGTGGTCAAGGGCAGGCATGGGAGGAAGCCCTGCAGGAGTGCACCATGGGGCGGGGGAGTATGGACTCCACCTGCGCAGATTAAATTGGGGAAGGGTTGGAAGAGACAGTCAGATCATACACTTAGGAGAGTTTTGGGTGAGAAGACCAAAGGCCGAAACACTCCCCCAGCTTCTGATAAGGGCCTGGAGAAGCCTGGCAGGCACACAGAGCCTTCACCTTTACCCTGGAAGCCAAGTTGTGCCCTTGCCCAGGATGAGGTAAATGGCATGAGGGACACCACAAGCTCTTTGGCTCTTGTTTCTGGAGACAGATTTCTGCTTTTTCACCCAGGCTGGAGTGCAGTAGTGGGATGAAGGCTCACTGCAGCCTCAACCTCCCCTGCTAAAGTGATCTCCCACCTCAGCCTCCCAAGTAGCTGGGACTACAGGTCACAGGCCACCACAGCCCACTAATTTCTTTTAATTTTTTGTACACTCCGAGTCTCACTATGTTGTCCAGGCTGGCCTCCAACTCCTGGGCACAAGCGATTCTCCCCCTTGGCCTTCTAAAGTGGTGGGATTAAAGGAGTGAGCCAATTGCACCCAGCCACTGTGGCCTTTTAGATCTGCTTTAGGATTTGGCGCCTGGGGGCTTCTGTTCCCCAAGGACCACTATCCTTGTCTGAGGCCCCTTTGGAGGGCTCAGGGCATCCCCCCTGGCCAAGGACGCCACACACTGAGAGCCAGATGCTGCCAGAAGCTATTACTGTTATTACCGGCCGGCAGCACCCGCTACAGCCACAATCATAAGAGGGAAATGGACTGAATCCCCACACCCCAATCCCTCACCCACTCCGACCCCAGGCTGCCTACCCGGCCTGGCATGTCCCGTCACTCCTGGGGCCCCTGTACTCCGCTGGTTCCTTGCCGTGGTGTCCCCCAGCCCGACCCTTTCTGTGCTTCTAGGAGCCCACCTTGGGCGGCGGGGAGGCGTCGCGTGGGGCTCACGAGTTCCACGCTGTCATCTCCACCAGCTCCTACCTCCCAGGCGCCTTCCCTCCCGCACTGTCAGGTTCTGCCTCCGCAGCATTTGGCAGATCTGAGCCCGGTCCCTGTCGCCCCTCCGAGGGAGCCTCACCCTGGCCCCGGACAAGAAGCAGCAGAAGCCCACAGGCCACCGCGCTCAGCCGCGCACGAAGTCTGTGCAGCCGCATGGTCGGCTCGCTGGTCTCGGTTCGCTGCCGGCGGACACGCTGCTGTTCACCCAGAGGCTGCCCCGGGTCGGTCCAGCCGTGGATCAGTGCCTTGCCCAGCCTTGGAGTTTGGACTGGGCAGGGAGTCGGCGGGGTGCGCTGGCTTGGGCCGGGAAAGGTGGGTGTGGTAGGAGAGCGGGACTGAGCAGTCATAGGTGGGTGGGGATCTAGTGGCAGGCAGGCCCGGCACGGCCACTTCCCTTTGCCCGGGCTCCTTTGGCATCCTCGTAAGGGGCTGTGCCACTCCTGCAGCCCTTCCGCGATCCAGGGAATCCTCTCTTCAAACCTGTCCTTGTCCACAGGCCCGATGAGCGTGCTGGGGATCGATAGGAGGGGGCAATAAACTAGAATTGGAGAACCCAGGAGGGCTTCTCTGAGGAGGTGCACGTTCAGGATCCCCCAGATGGAGAAATGGGAAGGAACTTGATCGGGGTGAAGGAACCGCTTGAGCAAAGGCAGGGAGGCGTGACGGCGCCCTTCATTCTGGAAGTTCCTCCTTGCTTTCAGGACTCAGTTTCCTGGGTTCCCCTTCACGGCCCCTCATCTCCTTACAGTCCAGGGTCTGAGGGTCTCCGCGGTCCCCTCCCTACTCAGTCACGCCATTCTTTTGAAACGTACACGTGACCGCGGCACTTCTTAAGGAGCGCCCCCCTTTTCCTCGGTGGCTTTCAGTTTCCTCACCTCCCGCGGAGACCACGGCCATGGTCATTTATCCACTTGACAAACATTTCACGAGCGCCTGCCGGTCCAAGCTGTGGGGACGCCGTACTCCCGGGCCTATGGTGCAGCAGGGGAGGCAGGCGCGTCACCGGGAGGTCCCGAGACACTAGGAGCCCTGCCAGGCCAGAGGCGACCAACCGTCCTGGATACGGGAGCTCCCGGCCAGCCTGACTTCCAGGTGGAAGCGGTGTGGGGATCACCTCCGACCGCCTTTAGTGCCCCCTGAGACCTGGTTCTGGCCTCTACGTTTCAGCCCGCTACTGGCTCGCACGACCCAGCGCCGCCGGGGTCCCTTCTCAGCGCCTTCTGCTCCAACGACCATCATGTTCCCGGGTCCGAGCAGCCAGGGCCGCGGTCACCGCTTCTCTCACACCTCAGGCCGAGAACCCACAACGCGACATGTCCCTCGCGCAACTCCGTCGCCACGCCACGCCCCCTTCCCGTTCTCCGGAAGTGCGCAGGTAGGAGCGGAAGCGCACGCCTGCTAGGATCAGCGGTGGTGGTTCCGCGATGGTAGGCGGCGGCGGCGGCCTCCTGGAAAATGCCAACCCCCTCATCTACCAGCGCTCTGGGGAGCGGCCTGTGACGGCAGGCGAGGAGGACGAGCAGGTTCCCGACAGCATCGACGCACGCGAGATCTTCGATATCCGCCGCTGCTGGGCGCGGGCGGGTTCCGGGGGCTTGCGGTGGGGGGAGCAGTGATGTCGAGCAGCTGGTGGAGCCGCATCCCAGCAGGGCGTTCCTGGTAGAGGGTTCTGAGTGGGCAAGGGCGCAGAGTCCCTTTTCCTTCACTTCCCACATCTGATTCGCTCCATTAATGACCCGGAGCATCCACTGACGCTAGAGGAGTTGAACGTAGTAGAGCAGGTGCGGGTTCAGGTGAGTCACTTCCGAGGGGAGCGAGTTGTTCCAGAGAGTCAGAAAGGTTTCTGTGCACCAGGAGCTGGCGTGCTCTATGCTCACGAACACCAAAGGGTATCTTTGGGGAGGGAGATTGTTGTGCCTATTTTATGGGTGTTGAAACTGAGGCCCATAGAAGTTGGATGATTTGCCCAAAACAACAAACTAAGAAGAGGGACCTTGGGCTGAGGGTGGTTGACTCTTGACATCTCCCCTCCACAACCAGGTTAGCGACCCCGAGAGTACAGTGGCTGTGGCTTTCACACCAACCATTCCGCACTGCAGCATGGCCACCCTTATCGGCCTGTCCATCAAGGTCAAGCTTCTGCGCTCCCTTCCTCAGCGTTTCAAGGTCAGTTGGAACTGAGCCCCGGGAGTGAGACCGGGCATAGAGGGTCTACTGCTGAGGATGGGGACTGGGAGAGCATGAACATGGAGAGGACATCAGAGTGGGGCCTAGAAGGATCCCCATTAGCAGAGAGGAAACTGGGAGGAAGCTTTCCAAGTCGATGTGACAAGAATAAAGATCTGAGCTGGAAAGTGGAGAAAAGTATTGAAGAGTGTGGCAGGAAGGGCAGTAGGGAGCGGCAGATGGGTTTGGACCAGGGGTGGGGCACAGGCAGGCCTTTAAATCAACAGTAGTGGGCCAGTTCTTTGGATAGAATTGGAATAGCTAGGGCCGGGCGCGGTGGCTCACGCCTGTAATCCCAGCACTTTGGGAGGCTGAGGTGGGTGGATCACCTGAGGTTAGGAGTTGGAGACCAGCCTGGCCAACATGGTGAAACCTCATCTCTACTAAAAATACAAAAATTAGTGGGGTGTGGTGGTGTGCGCCTGTGGTCCCAGCTACACGGGTGGCTGAGGAAGGAGAATCAAATTGAACCTGGGAGACAGAGGTTGCAGTGAGCCGAGATCGCGCTACTGCACTCCAGCCTGGGCAACAGAGCAAGACTCAGTCTTGGAAAAAAAAAAAAAAAAGAATTGGAATACCTGTGGATGGGTTTGGGGTGTAACGGAAGGGCCAGAGTCCAAAGGCATGATTAGGAGGAAGGATCAGCTGGAGATGGTGGCTGAGGGTCTGGGGGCTGCAGGGAAAAGTGTGGGTCGGTGGGTGGGTGTTCAGGCCCTGGTTATCTCCCTCCCAGATGGACGTGCACATTACTCCGGGGACCCATGCCTCAGAGCATGCAGGTAAGTGTGGACTGGTGGTGAGGGTGTTGGCCCGGGCACCCCCTAAGCAGTCTGAGGCTTCCCCCTTGCACAGGAGTCTATGGGCAAGACTGGAGATGGGTAACTGTGTGAGTGAAATTGCCAGAGACTCCTCAGTGTGGGTTATAGCCTAGACCGAAGCTGGCCTGAGAAGACTCTCCTTTGCTTACCATGTCCTCTTCTCCCAAATCCCCTCTCACCAAATATACAGGACCAGAGTGTGTCAGGCTTCAGCAGCGCAGGAGGCAGCCTGGGGGAGGGATCCTAAGAAGGCAGATTAGGTGGGCTCAGGTGGTTGAAGTAGCCTGATCAAGATGTGGGGTCCTGGGAAGGAGGTGACAGGAGGGCTCTGTTGCTGCGGGGGACATATCCTATATAGAGGTTCAGAGGTAGGGCTGGCTAGCACTCTGGCCAGAGCCTAGCTTTGACTCTGCCTTCCCCACACCCTTCTTCCCACCTAGTGAACAAGCAACTTGCAGATAAGGAGCGGGTGGCAGCTGCTCTGGAGAACACCCACCTCTTGGAGGTTGTGAATCAGTGCCTGTCAGCCCGCTCCTGAGCCTGGCCTTTGGCCCCTCAGCCTGCATACTGGTATCCTGGTCCCAGCTCCTGCCAGGGCTGTTACCGTTGTTTTCTTGAATCACTCACAATGAGAAACTAACATTTTGCTTTTTGTAATAAAGTTAATTTATATTCAGTTCCCAGCATTCCTTGGTGTCTTTCATCTTGGTGGAGTCATTTGGAGTTTGAGGGGGGATGGTGGTAGTAAGTGCCTCTGAAGGGTGGTATACTTGCAACTTTTCGTAAAATAAAATCAAAATGGAAAGAGTAGTGTACGAATGTGCCTGTATGCTCACCACCACCAGTAGAGTCAACAGTTGTTGACATATTGCAACACTGGCCTTATTTATGTGTGCATATATAAATATCAGTAAGTAAGCTGCAGAGACTTGACTCTTCACTTTGAAGTACTGCAGCTCCTATAGTCAATATAAGCCTGTATAGCCACAATACTTTTATCTGATCAGAAAATGAACAGTATCTCAACACCATCTAATACCCAGGCATATATGGATTTCCCTCATGTGTCATTCATAGTTGTTTTTGTTTTGTTTTTGAGACAAGGTCTTACCCTGTTGCCCAGGCCCAGGTGCAGTGGCAAGATTGTAGCTCACTGCAGCCTCCAACTCCTGGGTTCAAGCAATCCTCCAGCCTTGGCCTCCCAAGTAGCTTGGATTACAGGCATACACCACCATTCCTGGCCAAATTTTTTTTTCTTTGAGGGGACAGAGTCTTGCTCTGTTGCCCAGGCTGGAATACAGTGGCACAATTATACCTTTCTGCAGCCTTGACCTCCTGGGCTCAAGCGATCTTCCCACTTCCGCCTCCCGAATAGCTGGGACTACAGGCATACACCACCGTGCCTGGCTAATTTTTAATTTTCTTGTAGAGACAGGGTCTCCTAGGTTGCCCAGGCTGGTCTCTAGCTCCTGGGCTTAAGTGATCCTCCTGCCTCACCCTCCCAAAATGTTGGGATTACAGGTATGAGCCACCCCAACCAGCCCAATCAAAAGAATATTTATTTATTTATTTATTTATTTTTATTTTTTATTTTTTTGGGTAGAGATGAGGCCTTGCTGTGTTGCCCAGCCTGGTCTCAAATTCTTGTCCTCAAGCAGTTCTCTCACCTGGTCTGCCAAAGCACTGGGATTACAGGCTTGAGTATCACACCTAGCTGTTTTTCAGTTTTTTTAATTCAAAAAAACATTTTGTTAAGAGGTAGTGTATTGCTCTGCCACCCAGGCTGGAGTGCAGTGATGTGATCAGAGCTCACTGTAGCCTCAACCTCCTAAGCCCAAGTGATCCTCTTGACTCAGTCTCCTGAGTTGCTGGGACTACAGTCGTGTGCTACCATGCCAGGCTAATTTTTTAAATTTTTTGTAGAGACTGGGTCTCCCTATGTTGCCTAAGCTGGTCTCAAACTCCCAGGCTCAAGCCTCACAACCTGCTGGGATTACAGGTGTGAACACCACGCCCGGCCCTTTGTCTTTTTTCACAGTGATTGTTTGGAAAAGTTCAGAGAAGTCCCAGTCCTGCAGTCTGATTTGTTCCTGATTTGTGTTGCCTTTAACTGGAAATTGGTCTAAAGGCCTCAGTGAGTCCAGGTTTGAGCTTTTTGATGAAAACCCTGCCCAGGAGTGGCATATATATTTTATAAGCCCACTAGTAGGTGTGTGATGCCAGCTTTTCCAGCTGTTAGTGATGGCCGTCTGGTCCCTGATAAGGGCAGTGACATCAGACTTCTCTGTTGAAGGGAACCTGAGGCACCCTCTCAATCAGCCTTCCCAAAGGCGTGTGTCACCCCCAGTGTTGAGTAAGAGGGAAGCTCAGCACCGTGAAGTGACGTGCTCGGGTCTAAGGCCTCTGCCTCCCCTTGGCCCTATGCCCAGATTGCATTTGGTCACCTGGACAGACTGTAGGGCTTAGACCTTGGCTTAGCTGGTTAGGATCGCTTTCCCAGGGGGAACATCCTTCCTGCCTTAGTCTCATTCTCTGAGGATAAATGGCAATGTTAAGAAGCAGTACCCAACCCCACCTCATCCCTACTGAGGCCCAGATATGATTGTGGGCAGAGAAGCCTCAGTAGGGATCCTGGCCATTTTGCAGATCTGTTCTTGAGGGCCTGCTGACAGCATTGAGCCTATCCTAAGAGTGGAATTCAGCCGAGGGCTTTACACTTACTGTCTAGTCAGTTCTCCATCCAGCCCTATGCAGCAATTGCTATCCTCTCTTTTTTTTTTTTTTTTTTTTTTGAGACACAGAATCTCGCTATGTTGCCCAGGCTGGAGTACTGTGGCTATCCATAGGTATGATTATAGCACACTACAGCCTTAAATGCCTGGGTTCCAGGGATTCTCTTGCCTCAGCCTCCTGAATTCTTGGGACTACAGGCATGTGCCATCACACCTAGCTTGCTATTCTTTATCCCCAATTTTCGGACAGGAAATGGGCTTCTAGAATAAATGTAGTCAGACCTCCATTATCCATGGGTTCTACATCCATGGGTACAACCCGCTGTGGATCGAAAATGTAGTTAGGCCTAGGATGACTGTGTCTGTACTGGACATGTACAAACTTTTTTTCTTGTTGTTATTCCCTAAACAGTGCAGTCTAACAACAACTTACATAGCATTTACATTGTATTAGGTATTACAGTAGTAATCAGGAGATGACTTAAAATATATGGAAGAATGTGCAGAGGTTAAATGCAGATACTGTGCCATTTTATATAAGAGACTTGATCTCAGCCACTGAAGTTGAGTTTAAAAAACAAAGTAAAAAAATATATGTAAAGGAGTTAAGTATTCATGGATTTTGGGATTCATAGGGATCCTGGAGCCAATCCCCTGTGGATACCAAGGGACAACTCTAATTTACTTCTCAAGACATCTAGCCGGGCACGGTGGCTCACACTTGTAATCCCAGCATTTTGGGAGGCTGATGTGAGGATCGCCTGAGCCCAGCATTTTGAGGCAAGCCTGGGCAACATAGCAAGACCCTGTCTCTAAAATAAAATTTTTGTGTGTATTTAGTGGGGAATGGTGGTGCATGCCTGTGTTTCCAGCTACTCGGGAGGTGGAGGTGGGAGGATCGCTTGAGCCCAGGAGGTTGAGGCTGCAGTGAGCTATGATTGTGCCACTGCACTCCATCCTGGGTGACAGAGCAAGACCCTGTCTCAAAAAAAAAAAAAAGACTTACGGCTAGAGAGTAAAGGAGGCCCTGAGCAGCTTGATAGGTGCTGTGCAGCTGGCAGGGGGCGCCGTTGCCTACAGAAGGGGCTAAGCCCATCCTGAACCCCAACTCCTATTGCTCCCACTCAGCTCACTCTTAGGAGGGAGTGGGCTCGCCACCTAATGACCAAGAGGAGGTGCTGGATCTGGCTACCTAAGATCAGAGAGGTGAAGCCATCAGCCCCTATTGCCCAGAGCTGCTTCATCTGTGAGGGGGATAGTCATGGCAACCACTCGGGACTGCCCTTGGGAGATTTAAATGGGTTTAGGCCTAGCTCTGATGATCTAGGCACTGTATCCCGCACAGATGAGGAAGCTGAGGACTCCAGAGAGGCAGAGTGAACAGCTGAGCCCCAGGGAGCCTTCCCGAGCTGAAGGCCTCACACCCTGCGACGTGTGTACCTTCTGCCGGACAGTCCCTGTCTGAGGTGGCCATGGTGTCTGTGTTGAGCTGGGGATGAAGGGAGTCATGGGGGCGGCAGGTGTGGTTGAGTCATTTGGCTGGCCTTCCTGGCAGCCAGGCCATGGTGGGTGAGGGACACCAAACTGCTCATGCCACAGCTGACGTATCAGATAGTTCTCTTGTCACTCTTGACTCATCAGTGCCTGGCCCCTGGCTGCCTGCAGGGCCACCATCTGTGCATCCTGGGCCAGTGCCCAGGGAACTTTCTGGAACCCCAGATGCTATCTGAGGACACAAGGGTACAGGGGATGGTGAAGTTTGAGGTTCCTGAAACCCTCCACCAGGTATGTCTGGCTCTGCTGTTTCTGGCCTGTGACTCCTCAGGCTTTGGTTACCATGTCTACAAAATGGGAACAACAAATCATAGCTGAGTTTGACCCAGGGATTAGATGACATGTATGAACATGCCCAGCCATGTCTATTTTTGCTCATCATCCTGCCCCCAGCACAAGGGCCTGGCACACAGTAGGTATTTAGTACGGGACCGCGGAATGAATGAATGCATTGGGCCTTAGAACACAGCAGAGGCTCTGGGGCCTGAAGGCTGTGGTGTGAGGAGGGGGTGGGGACACTGAAGCCCAGCCCAGTTCCCTCTGCAACATCTTGTCACCTGAGGGAGGGGGAAGAGTGGGGGGTCCTACAGAGAGGAGACATGGGTATGGGGCTAGGGGAGAGGTATCTGCATTGTTCCTGAGACCTCTGCCCCACTCCTAGACAGACCATCATCCTGGAGAGAGTGCAGCAGAAACAGGAGAGGGACCACAAATTCACCTAACCTGCCCCATCCAACCAAGGATGATCATGATAAACGTGCTCTTAGTGAGATATTACTGTGTGCCCGACTTGAGCCAACTACTGTGCCTCTGCATTTCATGTTTGTTTTGTCTCATAATAACCATCAGGAAGAGGTGATCCCTGTTCTACACTGGAGAAACTGAGGCTCAGCCTAGATAAATGGACACAGGTGAAACAGCTAGCAAGGAGCACAGCTGGGATCTGAAGCCCGGGCGGACCTAGAAGTGGTTCTAGCTTCAGTTTATTCCTCCTGGGCAGCCATGCTCAGCCCAGAGAGCTGGGAGAACCAGGTGGTGGGAGTGGGGGTATCTCAAGGTTGTGTCCTGGTGTTAATCCCTGGGGCCCCTGGCCATATCTAGCTTGTGGTGAGTGTCTCTGGCCTGTTGGAGCAGCCACTGGAATGCCTGGGGCTTGAGTGGCCCTTTGTGGATGCAGTTCCCTTGGCAATGAAGAAACACTGCTGAGGTCAAGAGCTCAGATTGCCAGAGGGGAAACCCAGCCCTCCTTCTTTGCATGGCCCCCTGCTGGGAAGGGCCACAGCTACCCCCCACCCTCGCCCTCTGCCAGACACCCAGAGGAGGCTCTTTCCAGTGGCACAGTCGTGGGGTTGGAGGGGGCACAGGCAGCCCAGCCAGGATTCCTCATGGGAAGTGTGTGGTGGCTCTTTAGACTTGTCTGCTAACGGGAGGCTCTGCCCATAACTTCCTCTTCCCACTGGAGTTCGTTCAGGAAGCCAGAACCAGCATGGGGATGCTCAGGCCTCCAAGATCCCCTAGGACCATGGGCAGGCCACCCCTCAGCCCAGCTTTTGCCTACTTTGAAGACCTCAAGGACAAGAGGGCCCTAATCTTACCAAGCCAGGCCCTCCTCAATCCAAGGCCTTCTTAGGCGTTGCCAAGGAAACTGATGCAGCAGCCAAAGAGCCTGGCCCAGGTCTCCATGACAACCTACCACAGCCCACCAGGGTCCATCCATCTGTGATGTCACCTGAGCCCCAAATGGATGCCCTCCCACCCCCACCACACTTGTCACAATCAGATGTCACAGTCTGATAGCAGGTCCCTGTCACAAAATACCTCACAGCCTGACCTGCAACCCTCAGACCCCTGAGAGATGAGCAGGGAGCTAAGACACTCCTCATGCCTTGACCACACCCTGTGTTTATGCCCCTCTTGGGTGGGGGCCTGAACCTCCAGGCCCTGGATGTGCCCTGGGTGGCTGGCTTAGCCTGCAGCTAGAGGGAAGAAGGGAGACCTTGACGACTCAAAGTGGCTGGCTCCTGCTGGCATTCAACACCCATTGGCCTGGATTTCCCCAACTCCGGGCAACTTCCAGTCCAGGAGCAGAATAACCAGGGCCAGGGCCAGGGCCAGGGCTGGGGCAGATTATTTATTTTTAGCAGAGTTGCTGGCAGCTGCCTGGTGGGTGCTGGGAGGTGGGATGGGGACTGAGTTTAATCCCTTCCCTCTTCTGGGCTGGGGTTTCCTCCCCAGGATTCAAGCAGGCATCTCCACCTGCAACACTGTCAGAGCTGCCCCCACCCCAACAGCCCTCTCAGGGCCCCCAGGGGCTCATGGGGTGATACCAACCCTCACACTGAAGGGTAGGCTCATTAGGGAGAATCTTCAACTCCAGGATGGGGAGGGAGTGGAAAGGATTTTGTGTGAATTTAGGACACCCCCTAAATTCTAGCTCAGACCTGAGCCTATGGGGAGTGGGTGTCATGGGCAGAGAAGGGGGATCTCTGTCCAGCCTGTAACTAGTTTACTTGCTAAAAGGACGAGCCGGGACTTGGGGAGAGGAAAGGGAGAATTCACTCTCACGGGGCCAGACCGAATTCTTCTCCAGAGGGCAGTTGCTGCTTTTGGCTGATTGGGTTTACCCCGCTGCCTGCCTCCCCATCACGTACTCCCCCCGCAAGCTCGCTCTCTCTCTCCTTCTCACACACACCCTCAGCCCCGGACCTCGCCTACCGGTCAGCCCCTCTATTCCCAGACAGCTACCGCTACTCCCCTGGCGGGTAGGGCGGGGTGTCGGGGATGTAAGGTCCGAGGAAGAGGGTGGGGGATTCCCCTGGTGGGGGTGGACAGACACGTCAGCCCCCGCAGCAGCGGGGACCGGGGGCGGGAGCGGGGGCGGGTGGAGGCTTAAATAGGCGGCTCTGGAGCCAGAGCCCAGTGCGGGCTGAGAAGGCGGTGGCTGCAGCAGCAGCAGCGGCGGCGGAAACCCTAGAGTCCGAGTCCGGACTACGAGTGGGTGGCCTCCTAATCCGGATCCTAGTCCTGAGCGTGTCTGTGTGCGAGTGGGTGAGTGTCCTGGCGGAGCGGGGTCGGGGCGGCTGCAGATGGATGCGCCAGGTCCGGAGGGGTCCCGGGTGAGGGCGCCGCGACCTGGGGGCTGGGGGAGGGCTGCGGCGGGACCTCGGCCGGAGCATCCCGCCTGACTCCGGGTTGGGCAGGTGCGCCCCGGGTCCCGCCTCCCTCGCGGCTTACACGGCCACTCGGGTTCCTGATCCCCTAGACGGTCCCAGACGCGATGACCCTGAACGGCGGCGGCAGCGGAGCGGGAGGGAGCCGCGGTGGGGGCCAGGAGCGCGAGCGCCGTCGGGGCAGCACACCCTGGGGCCCCGCCCCGCCGCTGCACCGCCGCAGCATGCCGGTGGACGAGCGCGACCTGCAGGCGGCGCTGGCCCCGGGTGCCCTGGCGGCGGCCGCGGCCGGGACGGGGACCCAGGGTCCCAGGCTGGACTGGCCCGAGGACTCCGAGGACTCGCTCAGCTCAGGGGGCAGCGACTCAGACGAGAGCGTTTACAAGGTGCTGCTGCTGGGGGCGCCCGGCGTGGGCAAGAGCGCCCTGGCGCGCATCTTCGGCGGTGTGGAGGACGGGCCTGAAGCAGAGGCAGCAGGTGAGGGGACCCAGCTGTTCAGGGGTGGCGCGATCCCGGGGCTAGGACTAGGGGCTGAGACCGGGACTCAAAGCCGCAAATACCGTGGAATTATAGTTGTTGTTGTTGTTGTTGTTGTTGTTGTTATTATTATTATTATTATTTTGAGACAGAGTTTCGCTCTTTTGCCCGGGCTGGAGTGCAGTGGCCTCGATCTAGGCTCACTGCAACCTCCGCCTTCAGGTTTCAAGGGATTCTCCTGCCTCAGCCTCCAGAGTAGCTAGGATTACAGGCGCCTGCTACCACGCCCGGCTAATATTTGTGTTTTTAGTAGAGTTGGGGTTTCACCATGTTGGCCAGGCTGGTCTCGAATTTCTGACCTCGTGATCCGCCCACCTTGGCTTCCCAAAGTGCTGGGATTACAGGCGTGAGCCACCGCACCTGGCCAATACTGTGGAATTCTATTGGCGCTTTCAGAATCATGCCTCTACCTACCCACTTCATAAATGGGGAAAGGAAAGGAGAAGGGACACCCCCCAGCCTTTGGTAGGGAAGAAATGCCCAGAGTAGAAGGCCAGGGCATAGATATGGCTACTCTGTGGGATGGGACCAGACATCCCTCCCTGCCTATCAGGGACAGGTCAGAGTTTCTAACCAGAGGGATTTCTAAGAGAGGAGCCCTAGGTGGCCAAGGTCCCCAGGGGGGGCATGTGGGTGGAGGTCAGGCACACCATGCCCTCCAGCCCCCACTTCCCTGCCTGGCACTGCTGTTGCCACATACCAGCATCTGCAAGTGGAGTGGAGGGTAAGGAGGGCTCTGGGGAAGAGTTGGAGGGTGTGGCCAGAACAGGAAACCTGGCAGCAGCGGCTTTGACAACCAGCTGGTAACCTGTCTACTGGCCTTCTGCCTAGGGCACACCTATGATCGCTCCATTGTAGTGGACGGAGAAGAGGCATCACTCATGGTCTACGACATTTGGGAGCAGGTAGGGTGCAAGCAGAGACCCAGGGCAGGGGAGGGAGGAGTGAGTTGGGTTAGGGGTCTGGGAGTGCCAGGCTCGTGTCGGGGGCATGAGGACTGTTGGGCAGATGTGTGTGTGTGTTCTCCAGGACGGGGGCCGCTGGTTGCCCAGCCACTGCATGGCCATGGGGGATGCCTATGTCATTGTGTACTCAGTGACGGACAAGGGCAGCTTCGAGAAGGCCTCAGAACTGCGGGTCCAGCTGCGGCGTGCACGGCAAACAGATGATGTGCCCATCATCCTTGTGGGCAACAAGAGCGACCTGGTGCGCTCTCGTGAGGTCTCGGTGGATGGTGAGTAGGCGGCAGGTTGCAGGGGGAGGGAGAGCCCAGCTGGGCCCTGATCCAGGCAGTCTTGGCTCAGCTTGAGTACCCGGGGATCATCAGAGGCTAAAAATGTTCAGAAAGAAAACTGGTGGGGAGGGAAATGGGAGAGAGCTGGTGCCTGCTCACAGGGCTCCGGAAGGCCCCAGAGGGCTGGGGAAAGAACCAAATCTGATAGGGGAGCTGGGCACCGCAGGACCCTCCTCTCCTGCCCCTCTTGGTCCTGGCCTGGCTGGTTGGGGGGTAAATGGGTGGAAGAGAGTGTAGGGGAACAGGCCAGGAGGTCAGAGCCTGTGTCCTAGGTCTGGGCCATTCTTAGAGTAGACTTGGCCCTGGGGAAGACCCTTCCCACTTGGCCTCAGCATCCTTTTCTGTGGACCCCAGTACTGAGCCCCTCAGAGGAACCCAGCAGTGACTTGGTGACCTTGCCTCCGCAACCCCAGTCCACTGGATCATTCATCATGATATAACCTCGAATTAAAAAATACTAAGTTGTGTGGGGCATGGGCCAGGGGGTGGCTAACGCCTATAATCCCAGCACTTTGGGAGGCCGAGGCGGGTGGATCACGAGGTCAGGAGATCGAGACCATCCTGGCTAGCATGGTGAAACCCCATCTCTACTAAAAATACAAAAATTAGCCGCGCGTGGTGGCGGGCGCCTGTAGTCCCAACTACTCGGGAGGCTGAGGCAGGAGAATGGCGTGACCCTGGGAGGCGGAGCTTTCAGTGAGCAGAGATTGTGCCACTGCACTCCAGCCTGGGAGACAGCAAGACTCCGTCTCAGAAAAATAAAATAAAATAAAATAAAATAAAATAAAATAAAATAAAATAAAATAAAATACTAAGTTGTCCAACATAGTTCTCATTTTCCTGTGTTTACTACTGTCATACTTTGTTTAAATATCAGGCTTCAAATTATTTCAATAAATGGATCTCCTTTTGAGGGCCACTGTTTTGGGGGCTCCTTAAACGCAGGCACTCTGCCTACTGGGTGACACAGCAGTGCCCAGTACCCTCAGTACAGGAGCTGGGGTCTCTGTGTTTTCGGGGAGGACCTTGCAAATTCTCGAGTGGCAGCTTCCACGGGTGGCCAGTGTCGGAGGGGACTCCTCATTCACCCACCCTTTGTTTACTGGTGCCTGCCTTTCCCCACCCACACAGAGGGCCGGGCCTGCGCGGTGGTCTTTGACTGCAAGTTCATTGAGACATCAGCGGCATTGCACCACAATGTCCAGGCGCTGTTTGAAGGTGTCGTGCGCCAGATACGCCTGCGCAGGGACAGCAAAGAAGCCAACGCACGACGGCAAGCAGGCACCCGGAGGCGAGAGAGCCTTGGCAAAAAGGCGAAGCGCTTCTTGGGCCGCATCGTAGCTCGCAACAGCCGCAAGATGGCCTTTCGCGCCAAGTCCAAGTCCTGCCACGACCTCTCGGTTCTCTAGGTCCCACCCGCTCCCACTATGGTGGGAGACGAACGGAAGGGTTGGTGGGCTGGCCCAGCCAACTGCCCCAGGTGCCTCAGAGCAGGCTCAGACTCTGGGTCCCTCGGAGCTGCCAGCCGGGCACCCCCAACCTCATGGTCACGGACAGATAGACAGTTCTGCCCTGCGAAGTGGCTCTCAGGGGCCAGTGAGGGCTGGGCCCACAGAGATGCATGCGCAGGCTCATATGCGTCCCAAGCAGCCGCAGCGCAGCCGCCGGGCAGGCCTGCGTGCAGGGAGAGGACTCTGCCTTTTTTCACAGCCCGGGTGTGCCTGCCCTGGAGGGAGGCTGTTCAGTGCGGTGGCTATTTGTTTACATGCAGATTTTTGTAATAAAGGCTATTTCCTGATAGTCATGGCTGTTGACTCTCTTTCCTCCTATCTGGGCGCTTCAGGAGCTGGAAGGATTTCTGAAGTTGAGGGATGGGGGCTCACTGCCCCACCCTAGTGTGTGGCCATGATGTGTTAATGTGAGGGTCCAGATATAGCCAGCTGGGATGGGCATCGGGTCTGGTTAGAGGTTCAAGGAGCAGGAGACACAAACCCCTCCCAGTCCCTGTTATCCAGATTCTTCTCTTTCTGCACTGGGGCCTGGCGTTGCCCAACTGATTGAGGGTTCAATCACTTCACTGTCCATAAAGGGAAACAGGCTGCTCAAGGGAGCACATTCTGCCCTAGGTCTCACGACCGGGCAGGAACCCTGGGTCTCGCGACCGGGCAGGAACCCTGGGTCTCGCGACCGGGCAGGAACCCTGGGTCTCGCGACCGGGCAGGAACCCTGGGTCTCGCGACCGGGCAGGATCTGGCTCCACAGCTGGTATTTCTGCCCTGTTCCCTCTTGAGGGGCTGGAATCAGCCGAGGTTGGGGATAGAGACCTCCGAGGGGTGGTTTGTGAAGGCACACACAGCTCCACATGGCTCCTCCACCACTTCACTGGGGTTGAGCTACCGAGGAGGCCCTCACTGTTCTCTCTACCATGAGTATCCAGGCCAGAACATTCCATGCTCAGCATTGGCTATTTCAGTTTTGGTGGGAACAGCTGCCGGGAGCCCGCCCTGCCTGGAATGAGAGGTCTTGCATTTGTATAGGAAGGTGTACTCGTGCTTATGTTTAGGGATGCACCTGTCTCCCTGCCCACCCATGCCCATGGCTCCCTCACCCTCGGCACAAGTGCTGCTAAGAGTTTTTATCTACATGGTCTCAGGAAAAACCATCCCCATCTGGTGCTGGGTGGGAAGTGGCTGAGTGGGGACTGGTATACAGGTCTGCCCATCTCCAAAGCCTGGAGGCAGCCTGGGGCGAGGTGGGGGGCAGTTTCTAAGAAGGTTCTGGGCCAAGGTCCATACATTCCTTCCTTAGTTCAATTTATTCATTCCACAGACTCCAGGGAGCCCTGGCAACCTGGTTAGAATCCTGATTGCAGCTTGTTGAATGGCAGGAGGAGGCTTGAGGGCTGCCCCTCCATGTACAGGGGAGCGCTGAGATTCACCCACGTGCTCCCCAGGGCAGAGGTAACTGCTCAGAGCTGTTGCTGCTCTGCCCCTCCTCCCCCACATACTTCAAGGAATGCAGAAGGCATGGTATTTTCAGATCAAGTGAGGGTCCCCAGGCCTTCCTGGCTCTGTCACTTATTGACTGTGTGACCCTAGGCAAACCACTCAGCTTCTCTGTACCCCAGCATGTGCCCAATGCCCCTTCAGAACGCAGTATGTGGCATAATGAAGGTATGTGCTCAGAGCAGTGCTGGGCACGGAGCAGGAGCTTAACACGTGTGAAACCCCCTTCAACCTCCCCACACTGCACTGCTCCAGGCTGGGTGCCAGAGTGACCCTGAAACAGGCACTCAGCTTGTGACAAGGCTGGGGGCAGCTGGGGGTAGCTTCTGGCCTGAGAGAGACTAATCAGATGTACAGTGGGAAGGACTTCGTGGGGACCATGGGAAGCTCCAAGGCTGGAGAGGGACTGGAGACCTTCTTCCCACCCTCTCCCCTCGTTTCAGACTCCCAGGCCCCAGAAGCATCTCCTGGCTCTGCTTGGCTGCCCTCATTGCGGGGAGAGCCCCTGTTCAGCCCTGCAACTCCCTCAAGGTCACCTGAGCCAGTTTAATCTTCTTAGAGGCATGAGACTGCCCACTGTCTCAGCCCTGTCACTGTTGAGTGGCCAGTGTAAGGACTTCGGGAGCTCATAGGCTGCTGCACTCCCCCACCACAGGTCCCCCTGGGAGTGGTCTGGAGCCCCAATACCCACTTCCACTCATGTACTGCTCACCCATCCTTTGCAACCTCCAGCTCCTTGTCTTAGTTCCACAAGCCATGGGGAGCTGCCAGGGCAGAATGAGAGCCAGGTCATTCCTGAGTCCCTGAGTTCTGCTCTCAAAGGGCTCCCAGTCTAATGGAAGGGGCAGACAATGACAAGCTGGTGTCCTCTGTGTATTAATAGAGATAGCACATGGCATGGCGTGAGGGGGAGGGGCATTCCCAGAGGAGGCTCCTGAACAAGCCTGGGAACATAGGGGAAGTTTCCTGGAAAAAGGAATATTTGAGCTGAGCACTGAAGCATGAGCAGGTGCTTACCACACAGATGAATGAGTGGGAAGGGTGTTCCATGCAAAAGGAACAGAGTGTGCAAAGGTGTGGCTGCAGACACTGGAGCCTGGGAGATAAGTGAGACCAAGTCTGGAGCCACAGAAAAAGTAATGTCCAGACCCAGAGGGCCAAGGAATACCTCCTGGGCTGTGCTGGGGTCGAGGGAGTGCCAGGCCAACCATCTCCCCACCTCCTGGAGCTGGCAGTCACGGATGCTGAGCAGCTCCTAGCTTTCCAAAGTCAATGAGTAACTTGGGGGGTTGGGCGGGGCCAGGCCTGCTGCTGTGGGCCCAGTGGCCTTTTCCACTCCTGAGCAAGCGTGGCTGAACCCTCCTACCTGCTCAAGTGCCCTGCCTTGCCCCACCCAGCCCAGCCTGGCCAGAGCCCCCTGGAGAAGGAGCTCTCTTGCTTGGCAGCTGGACCAAGGGAGCCAGTCTTGGGCGCTGGAGGGTGAGGGGCTGGGAGTGGAGGGGAGGGCATGGCTGAGGCTAAGGTTGGTGGTGGGGAAAGGAGAAACACTGCCCTGTCCTCGCCATCTGGGAAAGAATTCCCAGGGCCTCATCTTAGAGGGGTTGTCGATTTGTCGCTGCTCTGCCTGCCCAGCTCCATGACAAGGGCTGGAAAATGATGAGACAAGGGCCGGGCTCCTGCTCCGGGGGTTCTCCTTGTCTAGAAGGTGGCAGTGGGAGGCAGGACAGACCCGGAGGCCCTGAGCTAGGAGGACTACTCCTGTGGTCAAGTCCTCTGTGACCTTGGCCAGACCCCAGCATTCAGGCCTTGCCTGCAACAAGAGGTGACTTCAGGAAGTGACCCTTCAAGTCTTCAGGAACTTTCCAGCTTCAAACTTTTGTGATTTGGGGGGTTGCTAGAAAGTTACCACTTTGGGATCTGCGGCCTGGGGAGGCTATGGTGAGAAGGAGCTGGAGGTCTAGAGGTGAAATTCTGATAGAGTGCTTGATGGGCCAAGAGCCTAGAAACAGGGTGGCTGGGCCTGGGGGCCTTGGTGGGCCTGGCCGAGGAGCAGGGCACTACCCTGCAGGAGATGAAGAGCCTCAGCTCCTTTGGAGGGGAGGAAGAGAAGACTAGTCTGCAGTACAATCCCACTAGTTGTGTGTGTGGGATGGAAAGCCCCTCCCTACCCACCTGGGCTGGATCCTCACTGCCATGTCCCTCAGGCCTGTCCTGACCATGGTCCCTGCCTGGCTGTGGCTGCTTTGTGTCTCCGTCCCCCAGGTGAGCTGGGCCCTGCCCCCTCTCCTTCAGGTCTTGGCCTTGGGGGTTGACACCCTTGCCCCCAACTCCACCCGGACCCATTGCACTGACCGTGAGAACGGTGCAAGGCATGGGAGGGGTCAGAGCTGGGACTATACAGCTACTATGGGATGAGGAGGTCAAAGGCCAGAGCGCGGGTGGATGGACTAAGGTACAGCCAGGCCCTGGGAAGGGGCAGAAATTCCGCTCTTCTGTTGGGTCCCAGTGCCCACGCAGGAAGATAGAGCCTGGTGACAAGGTGAGAATCCTCCCACAGGCTCTCCCCAAGGCCCAGCCTGCAGAGCTGTCTGTGGAAGTTCCAGAAAACTATGGTGGAAATTTCCCTTTATACCTGAGCAAGGTGAGCCGGAGAGCTGGGGTTGGGGCCGGGGGGATCCCTCCCCACAAAGTCCTGCTTCTCCTTCCTCTGGCACCCTTCCTCTTGCTGTTTCTCTTTGAAATCCTGCTTTCCAGAGAGTATGTACACGTTAACACAGGTTGAGTGTCCCCTATCTGAAATGCTTGGGACCAGAAGTGTTTCAGATTTTGGATTTTTTTTTTTTTTCAGATTTTGGAATATTTGCATATATATCATGAGATATCTTGGGGAATGGAACCCAAATCTAGATACGAAATTCATTTATGTTTCATATACATCTTATACACATAGCCTGAAGGTAACGTTATACATTTTTTTTCTTTTGAGACAAAGTTTCGCTCTTGTCGCCCAGGCTGGAGTGCAGTAGCATGTTCTCAGCTCACTGCAACTTCCACGTCCTGGGTTCAAGAGATTCTCCTGCCTCAGCCTCCTGAGTAGCTGGGACTACAGGCATGCACCACCACTCCTGGCTAATTTTTTTTTTTTTTTTTTTTTTGTATTTTTAGTAGAGACAGGGTTTCGCCATGTTGGCCAGGCTGGTCTTGAACACCTGACCTCAGGTGAGCCGCCCGCCTTGGGCTCCCAAAGTGCTGAGATTACCACTTTGGGATTTGCGAGTTGGGGAGGCTATGGCGAGAAGGAGCTGACAGTACAGAGGTGAAATTCCGATAGAATCCTTGAGTGGCCAAGAGCCCAGTGTGAGTCTGCTCCTGGGCGAATATTTTTAATGATTTTGTGCATGAAACAAAGTTCTGACTATGTGTTGACTGTGACCTGTCACATGAGGTCAGATGCGGCATTCTGTACTTGTCACATCATATTGGCGCTCAAAAAGTTTCAGGTTTTGAGTATTTCAGATTTCAGATTTTCGGGTTAGAGATGCTCAACCTGCAGCGGGAATGACTAACAGATTTTAATCCTAGTGGAGAGCAGAGCTTTAGATTAAAGAACGAAATCTCGGTGGTGAGGTTTCAAGCTTCAGAAAGAAGGGCAGAGAGTTTTGGGGAGCATCAGGTCCAGAGAAAAGAGTTCTGGCTCTGAGTCTCAGTCTTGATGCTTACTGGCTGTGTGACCTCAGACAGGAGCCAGATGTCTCTGAGACTCAGTTTCCCCACATGTAAAATGAGGCCATCAGGTGGAGGAAGGGCATCTCCCAGGCCTGGCCACCGCTCCCTTCACTTCTGTTCATTTCCATCAGTTGCCGCTGCCCCGTGAGGGGGCTGAAGGCCAGATCGTGCTGTCAGGGGACTCAGGCAAGGCAGCTGAGGGCCCATTTGCTATGGATCCAGATTCTGGCTTCCTGCTGGTGACCAGGGCCCTGGACCGAGAGGAGCAGGCAGAGTACCAGCTACAGGTATGGCTGGGCCAGGTGTAGGGGAGAGCAGGCAAGGCAGGGCCAGACGCTGACTCCCCTTCCCTGCCAGGTCACCCTGGAGATGCAGGATGGACATGTCTTGTGGGGTCCACAGCCTGTGCTTGTGCATGTGAAGGATGAGAATGACCAGGTGCCCCATTTCTCTCAAGCCATCTACAGAGCTCGGCTGAGCCGGGGTACCAGGCCTGGTGAGTGACCAGGGCAGCCAATTTACAGTAAGGTCAGGTGGGCCTTGATGGAACAGCAGAGAGCAAAGAGATGGCCAGACAGTTGGCATAGGACAGGGCAGCCATTTCTGTCCCATTTCTTTTTTCTTTTCTTTTCTTTTTCTTTTTTTCTTTTCTTTTTTTTTTTTTTGAGATGGAGACTCACTGTCACCCAGGCTGGAGTGGAGTGCAATGGCGCGATCTCAGCTCACTGCAACCTCCACCTCCTAGGTTTAAGCAATTCTCCTGCTTCAGCCTCCCAAGTAGCTGGGATTACAGGCACCCGCCACCATGCCCGGCTAATTTTTTTTGTATTTTTAAAAGAGACGGGGTTTCGCCTTGTTGGCCAGGCTGGTCTCGAACTCCTGGCCTCAGGTGGTCTGCCTGCCTCAGCCTCCCAAAGTGCTGGAATTACAGGCATGAGCCACCGCACCTGGCCCATCCTGTACCATTTCTGTTCCACCTTGTTCCTCCCTACTCCACTGAGGGTGCCATCCACTCTTGGCTTCAGTTTGCTCATCTGGGAAGTAGGACGAAAAGCCGTGGCTCATCTCCAGAGTCCTGATATGATGATGGATAGGGAAGAAAGGACAGAGGAGAAATAGGAGAGGCATGGGAGACTCTCCCCACCCTCTCTATCCCTTACAGTTTGCCCTCCCACCGTGAACCAGGCATCCCCTTCCTCTTCCTTGAGGCTTCAGACCGGGATGAGCCAGGCACAGCCAACTCGGATCTTCGATTCCACATCCTGAGCCAGGCTCCAGCCCAGCCTTCCCCAGACATGTTCCAGCTGGAGCCTCGGCTGGGGGCTCTGGCCCTCAGCCCCAGGGGTAAGCCCGAGCGGGGTGTGCTGGGGAGGGAGGGTCAGAGAAAGCTGGAGAAGGTGGTATCTGAACCATAAGACAAGCATGGGTGGGAGCTTGAGAGGTAAAAAGGGAGGGAAGGGCACTCTAGGTGGAGACAGCAACAAGACAGGGGGCTGTGGAGGCAGGGCCAGGCATGGAGAGCTAGGAAATGGTGTGAATGGAGGGCCTCAGCTCCACACTCCATGGAGACTTGGGCCTAAGGGGCAAAGATAGGAACAGTCTAAGGGGTTGTAGCCTAAGATGCTGCTGGGCAACCTTGCGACTGATGGCAGAAGAGACCTGGACCTGGAAGCTCAGACCAGAGGCATGAACTAGGGATGGAAAGAAAAGTGAATCAGGCATCATCATAGCCAGCCACGCATTCACCCGTCTACCGCCCAACAACCTACACAGTCCATCCAACCTCCCATCACTCATCCAAACACTCTCCTATTCACACACTCAAACTCCCATCCACCTACCAAGTCAACCACCCATTCATCCAACCAACCCATCATCTGCCATCTACCCACCTCCTCATCCTGGTCATCCACCTACCTCTCTAGTCTATCACGCATTCGTTGTGTGGAGAGATATGGAGGTGGCTTTGCAAACTGTCATGTCCTTCTTGGAGGCTCACAACAGTGCTTAAAGTTCCTCTCTTCCCTTGGCCAAGAGAGTATCCCAATCACCTACTGTATGCTTGGTTTTGTGTCTGGTATCTTGCTGGGAATGATGCCCTGGCCCCTGCTCCCTGGCTGCCTGCTCAGCTGACCATCCTCCCTGTTCTAGGGAGCACCAGCCTTGACCACGCCCTGGAGAGGACCTACCAGCTGTTGGTACAGGTCAAGGACATGGGTGACCAGGCCTCAGGCCACCAGGCCACTGCCACCGTGGAAGTCTCCATCATAGAGAGCACCTGGGTGCCCATAGAGCCTATCCACCTGGCAGAGAATCTCAAAGTCCTATACCCGCACCACATGGCCCAGGTGAGTAAGTGGCTGTCAGCGGCTGAAGCAGCCCCATGGATGGTGCAGCCAGGCCCGAGTCTCATGGATATTTGGGGGCTGGGTCTGGAACCCACATGACCCGTGCTCCTCCCTCTACTCTTCCCATTACTTCCCACTGTGGACTGGGGTGTTCAAGGCCCTGGACGCAGGCCCACAGCCCCTTGCCTGCCCTGCCATCCTCTAGCAGGCGTGACTCTGTGCTCTGACCTCTTGAACTTGCCCAGGGCTTCCTCAGCGAGAACAGCTGCCATCTCTTGCTGCCATGGGGATTGTCACCCCGGGCCAGGAATGTCTCAGCCCTCTTCTAGGAATGCCCTGGGGTCAGGCCCAGGCTGAGAGAGCAGAAAATAAAGTAACCTGGTCACTCAGGCACTTTGGGCAGGGTCCAGGCTTGGATCAGGGCAAGGCCACTAACAACATGTGCCCTGAACAGAAGGATCCCACCTGGACTCCAGGCCCAGGGAGGGCAGCACCTTGCCTGGGTCACACAGTTGGGGCTCAGGCTCCTCAGCGAGAAATCAGATGGGGCGCAAAGGCTGACATGGATTGTTCCTGCCCCTTGGCCCGGGGTGTCCCCCCCAGGTACACTGGAGTGGGGGTGATGTGCACTATCACCTGGAGAGCCATCCCCCGGGACCCTTTGAAGTGAATGCAGAGGGAAACCTCTACGTGACCAGAGAGCTGGACAGAGAAGCCCAGGCTGAGGTGATATGAATGGGGGGCCAGGGATGCAGGCTGGGGGTGCTTGGTCAGTGTCCAGTTGGCTTTTGGGGGTGTCACAACTACAACAGAGGCTGAGGCAGTGGGAAAGAGCCCCGAAGAGCTGGAGCTGGCCCACCGGAAGGAAACTCAGAGCCAGGCAAGGCTGGAGCTGCCCTTGGTACTGACCTGAAGCCCCCTACTGCCCACCGCAGTACCTGCTCCAGGTGCGGGCTCAGAATTCCCATGGCGAGGACTATGCGGCCCCTCTGGAGCTGCACGTGCTGGTGATGGATGAGAATGACAACGTGCCTATCTGCTCTCCCCGTGACCCCGCAGTCAGCATCCCTGAGCTCAGTCCACCAGGTGAGCTACGGGATGGGAGAGGGACGAAGTCTCTATTAACCACCTTGTCTTGCTCTTCTCTGGGATAAGGACCCAGCCTCAGGCCCCCATGTCAATGTCCCTCCATAACACACACACACACACACACACACACACACACACACACACACGAGCTCAAGTTCAGTTTAGTTTGGCACAAAATAAGGAGTGGGTGGGGTAAGGTCTCCAGGCTGCGCTGTGGTCCTATCCAGGCGGGTGCTGTCTTGGCAGGTACTGAAGTGACTAGACTGTCAGCAGAGGATGCAGATGCCCCCGGCTCCCCCAATTCCCACATTGTGTATCAGCTCCTGAGCCCTGAGCCTGAGGATGGGGTAGAGGGGAGAGCCTTCCAGGTGGACCCCACTTCAGGCGGTGTGACACTGGGAATGCTCCCACTCCGAGCAGGCCAGAACATCCTGCTTCTGGTGCTGGCCATGGACCTGGCAGGCGCAGAGGGTGGTAAGTGCCCTGATTGGTGATCCAGGCCCCCTGTCCCCTCTGTTCCTACCCTGGCCTCACCAACACGTCCACCTCTGCCCTAGGCTTCAGCAGCACGTGTGAGGTCGAAGTCGCAGTCACAGATATCAATGATCACGCCCCTGAGTTCATCACTTCCCAGGTAAGCAGACGCAGGGGAGAAGGCCTTGGGAAGGATGCTGGTCGGGGGCTCACCATCCCTCCTCCTTCTCCAGATTGGGCCTATAAGCCTCCCTGAGGATGTGGAGCCCGGGACTCTGGTGGCCATGCTAACAGCCACTGATGCTGACCTCGAGCCCACCTTCCGCCTCATGGATTTTGCCATTGAGAGGGGAGACACAGAAGGGACCTTTGGCCTGGATTGGGAGCCAGACTCTGGGCATGTTAGACTCAGACTCTGCAAGGTGAGGGCCTGGGTAGCTGGGAAAGGGGCCCACACATGCACGCATGCATGCACGTGTGCCTTGCCCAGGCCCACACAGTGACCTGGGCCTCCTGGTTCCAGAACCTCAGTTATGAGGCAGCTCCAAGTCATGAGGTGGTGGTGGTGGTGCGGAGTGTGGTGAAGCTGGTGGGGCCAGGCCCAGGCCCTGGAGCCACAGCCACAGTGACTGTGCTGGTGGAGAGAGTGATGCCACCCCCCAAGTTGGACCAGGAGAGCTACGAGGCCAGTGTCCCTATCAGTGCCCCAGCCGGCTCTTTCCTGCTGACCATCCAGCCCTCCGACCCCATCAGCCGAACCCTCAGGTGAGCTAAAATCCCAGCCCCTTACCTGGACTGAATTGCCCCTGCTCCCTGGGGATGACCCCAGGGCCTCAGAGGGGACTCACATTATCTATGGCCTGCAAAATTTCTCAAACTATGGCAAATGCCAAGGTTGTGACTCCTGTCAGGGATCGGGGCTGGATGGACTGGGTGGGGCATGGAGAGGGGTGTTTTGGACCCCATGAGAGCTCAGATTATGCCTCAGCACCTGGAGGGAGGACCAGGCCCTCCTCCAATGTCCCCCAACAGATTGCAGACAGACAAGGTTGTTCCTAGACTCTGATTCCCTTGCAGGGTGACCTGGAGTGAGCAAAGTTGAAATGGGCCTCCCAGGCTCTGAGAGTTTCTCCCTTACCCACGTGATCTGTTCTTCATCCCACACCCACCACCACCATAACAACAAATCCTGAAGCTGGAGAGAGAGACTGGGCCCCCCAGGCTTTGCTGTGGCCCCTGAGTCACAGAGAGGGTGTGGAATTTAAGCAAGTCACACAGCCCTGGGTGATTCTGAACAAAACCCTATATGTAGTCCCAGTACCTCCTTACCTCCTTCCTTGGGCGGCAGGTTCTCCCTAGTCAATGACTCAGAGGGCTGGCTCTGCATTGAGAAGTTCACCGGGGAGGTGCACACCGCCCAGTCCTTGCAGGGAGCCCAGCCTGGGGACACCTACACTGTGCTTGTGGAGGCCCAGGATACAGGTATGGCCAGGCAGTGATGGGAGCCCCTGGGAGGGGGTACAAACCTCAGACAGACAGACAGCAGGACTGAGCTTCCTCCCAGAGGCCGTCACTGGCAACCCCCAGCCCCAAGCAGGAGAGGCAGATATGAAGCTGGGTTCAATGTTCCTCTCTGAGAATGGATCTACTCCTCCGGTGAGCAAGTCTGGCATCTGCCTCCCCTCTCTGACCATTCTCCTAGATTGACACACAAAATCTCCCAGCCCTGTCCTTTAGCCGCTGGAGGGCCTCTCAGGGTGTCAGCTTCAGGGACTGGTACAGGGCCGGGGAGGTGGCAGGAGGACCAGGGGCTGCCCCTGGGGAAGGAGTGCTGGAGTGAATGGGCCACTGGAGCCAGGTGTGGAGGACACTGAACACTGCTCAGGACAGAGAGCTGGCCCTGGGGTGGGGAGCCCCGGGAGGCAGGTTTCAACTCTCAGCTGGGCTGTGATACAGGGCAGACCCAGCAGCAGTGAGCTCTGCCAAAGTCAGAGATGTCCACAGTGGCATGGGGATGATGACAGGTGGAGAGAAGCATGGAAGGAGCACGGCAGGGGAGTCTATAAGGCGAGGCTCATGGGCCGTGGGAGCAGCCCAGGGACCTCAGAGCTCACCCTCCCCCTGACAACACCTGGCCAGCTCAGCACTGCCTCCTCTGCAGATGAGCCGAGACTGAGCGCTTCTGCACCCCTGGTGATCCACTTCCTAAAGGCCCCTCCTGCCCCAGCCCTGACTCCTGCCCCTGTGCCCTCCCAATACCTCTGCACACCCCGCCAAGACCATGGCTTGATCGTGAGTGGACCCAGCAAGGACCCCGATCTGGCCAGTGGGCACGGTCCCTACAGCTTCACCCTTGGTCCCAACCCCACGGTGCAACGGGATTGGCGCCTCCAGACTCTCAATGGTGTGTGGTGGGGAAAGGGAGGGAGGCTGTGGCCAAGGCAGGGAGGGGGTGTCACTTGGAAGTGAGATACCCTTCTACCATGGGGGTGGGGCTAGGCCTAGGGGGAGCAGCCCCCAGAGGGCCTGTCCAGGCTGGTGACCCTGGTCTTTGCCTGCTGTCCCAAAAGGTTCCCATGCCTACCTCACCTTGGCCCTGCATTGGGTGGAGCCACGTGAACACATAATCCCTGTGGTGGTCAGCCACAATGCCCAGATGTGGCAGCTCCTGGTTCGAGGTGAGAATGGGCTTGGGTGCAGCCTGCAGTTCCTGAGGAAACCGCTGGGATGCAAGGGGAGGGAGCTGGTACACATGCATACAGGCTGCTCATGTGGACAGCATATGCCTGTGCACACTTGCACACCTATGGCTGGGTACACATACCTGGGCACACAGGAACAGGCACAGAGGCACATACATTTTTTTTTGAGACAGAGTCTCACTCTGTCACCCAGGCTGGAGTGTAGTGGCATGATCTTGGCTCACTACAACTTCCGCCTCCCAGATTCAAGCAATTCTTCTGCCTCAGGCTACCAAGTAGCTGGGATTACAGGTGTGCACCATCATGCCCTGCTAATTTTTGTATTTTTAGTAGAGACGGGGTTTCACCATGTCAGCCATGAACTCCTGGCTTAAGTGATCCACCCATTTCGGCCTCCCAAAGGGCTGGGATTACAGGTGTGAGCCACCATGCCTGGCTAGTGCATATATCTTCACACACACGTGAATACACACATGTGCAGAAACACACACATATCAGCCAGGTGGCTGGGCTGGGGGCTCTGCGCAGCTGGGGAGCCCTCCCCTCCCTACCCTTACCTTCCTCCCCTCTCCCCTCAGTGATCGTGTGTCGCTGCAACGTGGAGGGGCAGTGCATGCGCAAGGTGGGCCGCATGAAGGGCATGCCCACGAAGCTGTCGGCAGTGGGCATCCTTGTAGGCACCCTGGTAGCAATAGGTAATGAAGGTTGGACATTACCTGCGTGGGCGAGGGCGATGGGTGGTTGGAACCACAGCCTCCAAATAAACACCTTTGTCCCCAGGGTGCCCCTAGCTCTGAAAAAGGAAGCCCCCAACTCTCCTCGTCATTATGCGCCTGCCCTTTGATCATAGTCATTGTCATCAACATTGATAGTAGCATCTACGGTCACATGATTGCACATTGACTGTGTGGCAGGGACTATTGCCGGGAATCCTCCCAGCAACCCTGTGAGGTAGATCCTGGTATCTCCCCATTTTGCAGATGAGGTCATTGAGGCTCAGAGAGGTTAAGTGACTTGTCCAAGGTTACACAGTCAGGTTGTGACAGAACCCAGGTCTTTCTAGCCTAATTGCATCAGTCTAAACCACCCCTTCTATCCCCTTTATTTCTTTAGCCCCTCAAATTTTCTCCTTGCTGGTTTTCCTTGCTGGTTCTAGCACACTGCTGTGATGAGCCTTTCTCTTGGAGGTCCATGGAGTTGGGATCCAACTTACTGGTTCCCCGATGTCCCCAAGAGAAGGGGACTTTGGAGGCTGAGTATACTGGGTCAGCCTCAGAGGGGTAGGGGCCAAGCAGGCCGAGGAGTCAAGCTTCTCCAGGCACCACCACAGAGTCATACCCAGCCCAGCCTCAGGATGCTGTCCAGGAAACTCATCTCTTCATTAATCCAATGCCAATCACAGGAAGTCCCTCGTGATGAACAAGTCCCACGGCCCCTTCTGAGGCCTGATCCATCCCTCTTGGGCCCCACAGGAATCTTCCTCATCCTCATTTTCACCCACTGGACCATGTCAAGGAAGAAGGACCCAGATCAACCAGCAGACAGCGTGCCCCTGAAGGCGACCGTCTGAATGGCCCAGGCAGCTCTAGCTGGGAGCTTGGCCTCTGGCTCCATCTGAGTCCCCTGGGAGAGAGCCCGGCACCCGAGATCCAGCAGGGGACAGGACAGAGTAGAAGCCCCTCCATCTGCCCTGGGGTGGAGGCACCATCACCATCACCAGGCATGTCTGCAGAGCCTGGACACCGACTTTATGGACTGCCCATGGGAGTGCTCCAAATGTCAGGATGTTTGCCCAATAATAAAGCCCCAGAGAACTGGGCTGGGCCCTATGGGATTGGTATGTCTGTGTCTCAGTGTCTATGTGTGCATGTGTGTGTGTGAGTGTGCACACACCTGCTTTTTCATCCCTTCCCCATCTCCTGCCACATAGAAAGGGTCTGGGCTTGAAGGACAAGACTGAGGTCCCCTGCAGGGAAGGACATGAAGACGTAATATGGGCTATTGGTGAGAGCTTGGGGCCACAGCAAAGTGGGTCATTTTTGTGGGCATCCAGAGCCCACCAGCTACAGACCCTGGATGGGTGAACTCTATGCAGGTGATGGTCAAGGAGGGGTGTCTTTGAGGGTGTCATCTCTGTGTTTTCCTGGATGTCATCTTTGCTATGGGAAGGCAAAACTTCGTGAGTCCCCATCTTCTGCTCATGTGTGAGCACCTTGTGCTCCTGTGCATGAGTCACCTACACCCAGGGATGGGCAGAGGCCCCTCAGTCTCTGCAGGGCCCTGGGCAGGATGGTGAGGCCCCATGGGTTAGGAGCATGTGAGGTGAGGCTGCCCCAGTGTAGGCTCCAAGGCACTGCTGTGTTTCACACACAGGCTGGTGAGTGCATGAGGGCATCTGCAGGAAATCAGAGAAGGGGAGTCACTTAGATGGAGACAATCGGAGCGGGACGGGCACCCCCGTGGCTTACTCTGGAGCTGCCCCTCTCTGAGGTGAACCCCTGAACCTGGCCCAAGATTAAGCCATGTCCTGATGCTCTGCTGAGCCCGGCTGAGCCCTGCTAAGTAAGAGCTGAGCTCTCCAGATTGACCTCTAATCCCTGACCTGTGGGTGACCCCAGATACATGCTGATCCCCTATGTCCCCTTCTCAACCATCTCTGGGGAGTCAGGGTGGGACTTGCTGTCCCAAGCACCATGAGCTGATGATGGTCAATCACAGGAAAGGGAGAAAAACAACCTCTGTGGGGCCCAGGCCCTATTTTTAGGAGATAATCTCTCCACTATTGGCAGATTCTGTGGGATGGGGGCCAAGCCCAGCTAAGAGAGACAGGGCAGGCAACCTGGCAAAGACTCAGCCAGGATCCCCAGCCCAGGGGTTGGACTCTGAGGCTGGCCCCAGTCATCCTGGCTCAGGTACCCCCACTGGAGGCTCTGCTGGCTACCCTCATCCAGGCAGGGCTTCCCTGCCCCTCTGCCAGGATATCCTCTGCTCGGCCTGCATGCATTCAGAAGTCTTCAGGGTGCAAATCTTCTGGAGGTAGTGTCTCATCTAGTCCTCCTATCAACCTACAAGGGTGGATTATTGGCCCCATTTTGCAGTGGAGGATCTTGAAGGTCAGGGAGGTTAAGGGCCGTAGCTGGGAGTCTTAGAACCACGGTACATGGCGTAACTATCTGGCCAAGGTCCGTGTTACCTCTCTGGAAATGTCCACAGCGTTCAGGTGGTCTCTGCTCCCCCAAGATTTCCCAGCAGGGCCTTAGAGATCACCCAGATCAGCTCTTTCTTGTAAAGATGGAAAGGTGAATTGCAAAGAGAAGGAGGGAAATTTCTAGGTTCATACAGCCATACGATGCGTCACTTGAGCTACAACCACCACTTTCTGGCCCTTATCCTAGATGGATAAATAGGGAGATAGGAGGGTGCATGGGTGAATGGATAAGTGGATGGCTAGGCAGAGGCATGGCTGGATGGATTGGTGGGTAGATGGATGGGTGGGTTGGTAATTGGGTGGGTGGGAGACCCACAGACGAAAGGGTGGATGACAGGATACCAGGGCAAATGAAGGCATCTGCTCTAGTTTGAGGGCTTCTTCCTCGGGCCTCCAGGCCCCAGACCACTCTTGGTTGTCACTGCTGGAGCTGACCGCCAGGTCCACAAGCCCCTTCTCCACAGACAAGGGCCCAGGTTCCTTGGGCATCTGGGGACATAAAACTCTCCTGTATCCTCAGCCCCATTCTGCAGAGGAAGTGGCCAGGTGTGGTGGCTCATGCCTGTAATCCCGGCACTTTGGGAGGCCAGGGTGAGAGGATTGCTTGAAGCCAGGAGTTCAAGGCCAGCCTAGGCAACAAAGTGAAACTCTGTCTCTACATAAATAGAGAAAGAGAGAAAGGTGAGGATCAGAGAGGGGGTGTGGCTTATCCTGGGTCGCAGAGGAAGAGAGGCACAAAGCTGATTGGTCTCTAGGCTTGGCAGTGGGCCAGTGAATGCCTGTAGAGATTAATGCTAGTGAGGCAGGCTTCATTCTGCAGGCAGGGCCTCGCCCCTTCTAGAGCAAGGTGGGGGCCAACCATTAGCTCTATGGGTAGAAGAGCATGTGTTGTGCTTATCCATGCGATGTGTTCCCAGGAAAACTGCTTCACCTCTCAGAGCCTTGGCTTACTTGGTGATACAAGTTTTTGACGTTAGGAAAACTACATGAGATAATCCCTGCACAATGCATTTAGCACAGTGCCAGGCACTGCAGGGCTCAGTAAATGCGACTTTCCCCAGTGCATGGATTGTTGAGGGACCTACATCCCCACACTTACACACACTCCCTAGAGGTCCCAAGAGGCCCAGGCTTTTGGGAGGGAGTTTGGAGAGGGGCCCCAGCTCCAGCCCCAATGCAAGAGTGCAAGACACCCCTTCCAGCCCCAGCTCCCTTCCAGTGCCCAGGTGCTCATAGGGTCTGTGATGTCCAGGGTCTCACAGGGTTCTGGGCTGGAGCTGGAGGGGGTTGAGGGGTGGGCCCCAGCAGAGGCCTCATGCTCCCCTTCTCCCAGGCCCCTTCCAGAGGCACTGGGCCAGATCAAAGGGACCCAGCACGGAGGATCAGGAGGCAGCTTGGAAAGAATGTAAACATGAGGATATTTTTAAACTTTTTCCAGCCCCAGCGATTAGGGCTCTTGAAGCCAGAGGCCCAGAGGTCAGTCTGGCCCTCACCCACAAAGAAAGCAACAGTCTCGGGCCCTCAGAGACCCCATCCCACCCACATCTACCTACACCCACCCAGGACTCTAGCTGGGGCCTCAGGGCAGAAGTTCTTCCTAGGGTGTCACCTCCAGACACACTGCTACGGCGGGAGGATGCGTTTCTAATGTGAGGGCCTCAGCGGCGTGGGACCCTGACTTAAGGGGTGGTGGGGGCCTACCAGACAGGGCTGGTGTTGGAAGACTGAGCTTGGGAGACTTCTTAGTGGCCCAGTCACTCTACCAGGTGTGTGTGCACACGTGTGTCTGTGGGTGTATAAGTATATGCTGCAGTCTGCTCTGTGTGATGCATACATCAGAATGTGTGAGCGTGCGAGGAGCTTACCTCGGCCCACCCTTCCTCGTTCTTCCCTAGCATCCCTGACCTCCTCCCTGGGACCCCTTTGGTAGGTGGGTGACATGGGGGGGGGGACAAAAGAGGAAGAGTCGCCTGAGAACAGGGAGGACGCGAGGAGAGAAAGGCGCCAGAGCCGGGGGCAAGGAGGCTGGGGGTACCAGGTCCGGGGCCATGCAATGAGTCAGGCTGTGAGAGCTGCAGGAGTCACTGATGTGGGGACTGGGACTCGGCTCCCTCCATCACCCCCATGTGTCACAGTTGGAGATGAGTCTCCCTGGATCTCCCGATTCCGGTGTCACAACTATGCTCACCATGGGTTCCATGACAACAGCCTCTTACCTTGTAGTCACGCAGCTACCCTCACACCCTCACAGGAGTGTCACAGGACTCATGCAGGGCCCCCCCAACACCACCCGGTGGTCGTATCCCAGTGACCCCCTAACTATGAGACATGAGGACCCTCACCGTCTTCACATCCCCACTGACCAGAAAGCCAGAATTCACAGGGGCACTCATAAGCCAGACTAGACTGTGGTCACCAGGACAACGGGGGACCCAGCCCCTGGAGAGGCCTCGGCTGGCTATCTCATTCTCCAGGGGCTGCTGTGCCACCTTGCCCTGCTTGTGGGCCCTGAGAGGGACAATGTCCAGCTCCATGTTATACAGCTCCCCAGTGAAGGGCAGGGCTCAGGCCCCAGCTCAGGATCAATGTGGCGATGGCATCCCCTCCAGATTCCCCCTGCTGAGGCAGCAGCTGCAAGGGATGTGGCTTGGAGTTTTACCCTAAGATGTGGTAGGATTTTGGGCCCAGGATGATGGGGGAGCTAGGTGGGGCTGGAACTGATGAAAAGGGGAACCTGGAGACTCATCCTCAGTCTGAGGCTGAGGCTGGACACCTAAAGACATGGTTGGTGTCCCTGTGGGTGCCCACTCACTGGGGCTGTTGCTATTCTTATCCACCTCCCAGTGGCGGTGGCAGTGGTAGTGGCAGTAGGGTCAGAGATAGCTGCTAGATGGGAGACAGTCATGAGCACCAGCCCTTTATCTGACACATTCCCTGGAAACTTGGCAGGGCCTGCCAGCCTCTGGGGGCCTGGGCGGGGCAGGGCGTGAGGTGGTCACAGGGATAGGATGAGGGGGCTGGGCTGGGCTTAGTGCCGATGAGGACCCGCTCCAGCCGCCTCTCCCACAGCCAGGCAAGGTCCTCTCAGAACTGGCCTGGGGGGTTCTAGTGAGATTTCTTCCCATGCAGAGACTAAGACCACAGGTCACCCTCAGCTCCTACTCACCCCCAGTCCGACCCAGAACACCCTACCGTTGGCCCCATCTCTGAGCTTTGGGCACTCCAGAGAACAATGTATTGGCTTCCTCAGTGATGTGCCTTCTTCCACGGGAGAGCACTGGACTGTGAGCCACAGTGGCCCCATCTGGTGGCTGTCCTGCCTACTTCCCAGCCACGTGATCTTGGGCAAGTCAATTCCCATCTCTGAGCCTCAATTTCCTCATCCCTCTCCTGGGCTGTGGTGGAGATGACAGGGTCCAGTGGTCAGGAAGCAGGCTGACGGCTGCAAAATGTGAGTGTGTGTGCACGTGAGCACTTGGGTTGGGGGCCAGAGTGGGGAGAGGGAGGCATATGGGTCTCCCACTTTGGGAGACTCCCGCCCTATGGATTTTCCACTGGCACGTCGGCACCCTCTCCCCTAAAATAGGCTCTACGAGCCGTGTGCGACAGAGCCCAGACTGAGGGGCCTTTTTTTAGCTGGCCTTTGATTGTCAGCTCTCGAGCGGCTGCTATTTTGAGCCCCAACGCCTAGAGGAGTAGGGCCAAGTGGGGGCTGAGGTTAGCTCAGTGGGCCTGGCTGGCTCCCCGAAGGCATCCCCAAGGGGGCTGGCCATCCCATCTCACACCCTGCATTGCTGGCAAGGAGAGCACGACATCTCCTATAGATGGGGCCTAAGGGCTCCTCTGTCTACCTCTGCGGAAGCTGCAGACCTGGCAGAAAACAACCACATTTATAGAGCACACCCCACAGGCCACTGCCCACCCACCCCCACCCAGAGAAGAGCACGCTGTGGGGATTAACTGAGATCATACAAGCAAAGCCCTTACTTAGCACAGAGGCTGGCACATAATTGGCTCTCAAAAAATGGAACAGCTTCTGTTATTATTGTCATTACAGCTGCAGTCATTCTTGGTTTTGTTGTTATAGTTATGTTTTTACCAGATTTCTTTCTTTTTTCTATGCATTTATTTTATGTTACTGGGTTGGGGACATGACCCTTCCCACCCCATCCCCATACATGTGTACACGCCTAGTTTCAGCAGAAAGCAGCCCCTCTCAGTCTGCTGGGGTGCCCTCTATGTCTCTGTGCTCCACTCCATACAGGAATCCCCCCTTCTATAAAAGGCTTTTGGGGTTGACCCTCGAGATGGCACTTGACCTTTCAGAGTGGATGTAGTCGTGCCCACAGCTTCTGTGATTTCTTCAAATGCCATCAGCCACTGCCCCATAGGATTCCAGGCCCCCAGTTCTGAATGTCCAGTTCTAGATGCTAGATCCCTGGCTGGCCACTGTACCTGGGTTCTAGAGCCCTCTGACTGGAACCTGAGGAAATGGGCTTGGTCCACAGCTAGATGTGAGAAAGTGGCATTGCCACTGCATAAGGCGTGGCAAGGGATCCTAAGGACAAATGTAGATGCTCTGGGACCCTGGTTATGGGGTGTGTTTGTGTGTGTGTGTGTGTGCGCGCAGGGGTATGGGCTGCTGAGAAGAGGGGGATGAGGGTAGGAAGCCAAGTTCTGGGAAGTGGCTGGGGCAGGCCCTCCCCTTCCCTATTGGGGTCACTTCCCGGCAGGGCAGCAAGATCAGCTGGGGTTGGGGGGTCATATGTTCCATCCTTGTCCCAAATGGTTACTGCACAAGGTGAGACTTCCTTGTTACCCGAAGGACAAAAATAGGTCCCAGGTGATGGGCCACGATCCATGCCCAGAACCACAAGGGTTATTCTGAGTAGCAGGCACAGGGCCAGGCCTGGCCTCAGTCAGGTGGACCTGAGCTGGCAGTGGCATCCTCAGCCTGCGGGCTCGCTCTGTCCATTCAGGGACCCTAAATGCAGGTCGGGGGCTGGAACTGCATGCAGGCTGACGCTCGATCGGTAGGGGCTTGAGTCCCAACTCAGCTATGTGACCTTGGGTAAGCCACTTGGCATCTCCGAGCATCTACCTCCTTCCCAAATGATGGGAACCCTGATCCCTGCCTCTCAGGGTGGGTGAGAGAATTTAGTGAGGCTGACAGATGGCACTCAATAGATGCACGAATCCCTGCTCATCTGTCCTGGAGTCTAGGCCCAGGGGTCCAGAGAGGGTAAGGGCCTTGCCTGAATTGCCTAGCAGCAGAAAGGTCTCTTCTCCTCCAACTCTGAAGAAGCAAGAGCCAGGCACAAGAGCACATTTCTGGGAGGGCGTATAGGGATTTTCCAGGAACAGCTCCATCCAGCTGGAGAATTCCATTCCCAGCCCTGCTGCCCAGGGCCCAGGCTAAGGAGGAGACACTCCAGCTCACTCTGGTTCTGTCCAGTTCCTGCTCCTCGCCGGCAGAGCCCAGGCAGAGTGCCCCACACCCTGTTCTCTTGCTGTTTGCTGTGGGGTTTGAGGGGCCTGAGGCTCCTAGGTGCCCCCCTCGAGGCCCTGGCACAGAACAGCTGGTCTGAGCACACAGCTGGTCCTCTCCCAACCCCTGATCCCTTCCAGGAGCCCACTGTTTCCTTCATCCAGCATGTCCTAGAATTTTCCCTGGACCCAGCTCCTGCCCTCAGACTCACCCCAGCTGAACATAGACAAGCTGACATGATGGACGCTGACTTGGGGACAGATGGCACCTGACCCAGCTCCAGGGTGGGGGTTGACAAAGGCAGCTGGAGAGGGGAAAGGTGGTCAGGCTGGGACAACTGTCTGGGCAAAGGCTCAGAGGTGTGGCTGTGCTCAGGGGATTGGGACACACTGCAAAGTTTCCTTAAGGCTGGAAGTCGCCTGATAGGCACCGGGGGGTGGGAGAGTGGGGGCGTGGGAGGTAGGGGGCAGGCAGAGAGTTGAACAGAATATTTATTTGCTGAGCTGGAATTGAGCCCTAGTCCCTTTCCCAACACAGACTTATCTCTTCCCCCCACAACCATCCTCACCAGAATTTTGGCCAGAAACAAGGGGAGTCCTGTCCGAGGAGAGCCCGGCTGGCTGACTGGAATCCCAAGACATGCCAAGGTGTTAGAGGCACTGCCAGGGAGATCCCTCAGCCCTTCACACAGTGGCTATCCTCTGGGATATTCCTGTATCCACAAAATGTATTTTCTGCACACACAGGTCCCTGGGAAATGACAGGACACCCAGATCTGCTGGGAGCAGAGTTCTCATAGGGTCCCAGCTGAGCCCTGGAACTCCCCAGACCCCCTCTGCCACTCCGTCTCTGCGTCAGCCCAGCACCTGTGCCCTATCCAGCTTTGGCCACCATCTCCACCCTGGGGAGGGGGAGCATAACCCCCCTCCAGCCTGAGGTTGGCGCCAAGGTTTAGGAGCCAGCACAGAAGCCTCTGAGAGCCATAAGGGTGGAAAAAGTTACCCAGTACTAAATCAGCCAGCCTTGGGGTGATCTCATCCACTTCCCAAGATAAGTCCCCTCCCCCACCCTCTGGCCACTGGCCAATAGGGTAAGTCACGAGGCAGCTGGTGGAAGAGTGTGTGTGAGGGTTGGGGGAAGGATTTCAACTTGGGGTCACACTGTACATTTTGTTTTGTGATCAATTCCCCCCGACATTTACAGTATTGACAATTAGCAGTTTCCTGTCAGATAAACTTTAAAGATCTTCCCCCATCACTTTTTCTTTTCCTAATTATTTCTAAAGTCTGCCAGGATGGACACATCAGAATCTCTTTGTCCAGTCCTTGAGGAGGACATGTCAACAGTGTCCAGTTTCTCTTTCTTACAAACACCAGTGCCATAACCATTTTTGTTCAAATCCTCTTACGCAATTGCCTCTCTCTCTCTCTCTCTCTCTCTTTCTCTCTTTCTCTCTCCCTCTCTCTATTTCTCACTCAGTTGAGATAAATTCTGCCTGGTAGCAGGTGGGAGGGCAGGCCTCACTGTGTGCCTGAGTAGTTCTGGGCCCTTCCCCAAGCCAGAGGTGCCAGGCCCAGGGCAGAGGCCAGTCCAGGGCCACAGGGTCAGGACAGTGGACAGGCTATGGTCTGCTGGACTCTGCCTGCTCGAGGCGGGCTCCCCAAGCTTCCACCTGCTCTTGCCCACCCCCAGCCCCAAGGACTAGGCTGGCCTGGACACAGGGAAAGGCCATATACAGGGTATCCCATGACCCATGCGTGCACACAGCCCCCAATCCCAGGCATAGGCAGAGGTCCCAGCCTCAGGGTGGGGCCCCCACACTCCGTCCAATTCACATCTTGCCTAGTGCTCCCCAGCTCTTGCTAGAATGCTTCCATAGACCAACAGCTCACTCTCCTTCCTAAGTTGCTGCCAGGCCTTTGGGGAGCAGGTGGAGCACGTGCTTCTTATCAAATTAATACCTATTCAGTAGAATCACATGATTGCTGAGGAAGCTTTGGATTCAGACACCAGGGTTTCAAACTCGACTCTGCATTTACTATTTTTGTGACCTTGGGCACATCCTTTTACATGCCCAGGCTCAGTTTCTTCATCTGTAAAATGGGTTAATAATACTTGATCATTGGGTTGCATGAAGATTAAATGAGATAATACATGTAAAGTGCTCAGCAAAGCTCACAGATGTGACCTAGTTTATGATCACAAATTATCACAAATTGAGTCCCTACTATGTCCAGTTAACAGAGAGACTCCCTCGCTGGAAGCAACTCAGAGTGGCTGAAGCACAGAAGTGGTAGAGGTATGAGATGGGGTTGAAGAGTGGGCAGGGCCAGGTCACACTCAGCCTTGCACATCATGAAGGGATTGTGACATTTTTCTGACTCCTTGGAAGCAGGGGAGGATGGTGGGAGGCAGGAATGGGAGGATGTCACTGAAAGCTTTTATTATTTTTTTTAATGATTTGTTTGTTTGTTTGTTTGTTTTAGAGACAGGTCTCTATTGCTCAGGCTGGAGTGCAGTGGCATGATCATAGCTCACTGTAACCTCAAACTCCTGGGTTCAAGCGATCCTTCTGCCTCAGCCTCCCAAGTGGCTGGAACTACAGGGGTGTGCGACCACTCCTGGCTCATTTTGTTCAACATTATTTTGTTACAACATTGATGAAGAAAAAAATCTATTTCTGGCTGGGGCTACTGTCTGTGTGGAGTCTGTAGAGGACTTTCTCTGGGTACTCTGGTTTCTTCCCCCATCCCAAGGATGTGCATGTTAGATTAACTAGCTTGTCTGCATGCTCCCAGTCTGCATGAGTGTCAGTGTACTCAAGGCAATGGCATCCTGTCTAGGCCTGGTTCCTGCCTGGCGCCCTGAGCTGCTGGGATAGGCTCCAGCCATCCATGACCTTGAACTGGAATAACTGGATAAATAATTGTATTACTTGTTTTTATTAATCTTTCTTGCTTTCTTTCTTTTTTTTTTTTTTGAGATGGAGTTTCGCTCTTGTTGCCCAGGCTGGAGTGCAATGACACAATCTTGGCTCACTGCAACCTCCGCCTCCTGGATTCAAGAAATTCTCCTGCCTCAGCCTCCTGAGCAGCTGGGATTACAGATGCCCACCACCAAGCCCGGCTAATTTTTGTATTTTTAGGAGAGACAGGGTTTCGCCATGTTGGCCAGGCTGGTCTCAAATCCCTGACCTCAGTTGATCTGCCTTCCCCAGCCTCCCAAAGTGCTGGGATTACAGGTGTGAGCCACCACACCTGGCCTTGTTTCTATTAGTCTTTCTTACATGTGTTTCAATGTTTAATATGAGAAGCATTTGGGTCTTTGTTTAGAAGTTTGATGATATTTCTATCACCAGAAATATGCTGTAGGAACTTAACTCTTGTTTATGTCAATTAGCCTATGACAAAATTGGTTTCCTTGTATGTCATTTTGCTTAAAGCTGCAATTTCCAAGAACTACATTAAGTGAGGACATTATATAAAGACTTACTATATTCTATTAGTTATTGTCAGACCTCTGAGCTCAAGCTAAGCCATCATATCCCTTGTGACCTGCACTTATACATCCAGATGGCCTGGAGCAACTAAGATCCACAAAAGAAGTGAAAATAGCCTTAACTGATGACATTCCATTGTGATTTGTTTCTTCCCCACCCTAACTGATCAATGTACTTTGTAATCTCCCCCACCCTTAAGAAGGTTCTTTGTAATTCTCCCCACCCTTGAGAAGGTACTTTGTGAGATCCACTCCCTGCCTGCCAAACATTGCTCCTAACTCCACCGCCTATCCCCAAACCTATAAGAACTAATGATAATCCCACCACCCTTGCTGACTCCTTTTTCGGACTCAGCCCTCCTTGAGTCCAAAATAAATAAACAGCCTTGTTGCTCACACAAAACCTGTTTGGTGGATTCTCTTCACATGGACGTGCTTGAGACAGTTATAAGCAAGACTCTAAGGCCAGCCCAGATTCAAGAGGAGAGGAATTAGACCCCACTCCTTGATGGAAAGAGTGTCAAGGAATTTGTGGTTATCCTTAAAACCATAACAGGGCCAGCTGGAGCAACATGGCGAAACCTCATCTCCACAAAAAATACAAAAATTATCCAGGTGATGGTGCACGCCTGTAGCCCCAGCTACTCGGAAGGCTGAGGTGGGAGGATCACCTGAGCCAGGGGAAGTTTGTCTCACGTGTCCGTGTGAAGAGACCACCAAACAGGCTTTGTGTGAGCAACAAGGCTGTTTATTTCACCTGGGTGCAAGTGGGCTGAGTCCGAAAAGAGAGTCAGCAAAGAAAGGGTGGTGGATTAATCATTAGTTCTTATAGGTTTTGGGATAGGCGGTGGAGTTAGGAGCAATGTTTGGCGGGCAGGGGGTGGATCTCACAAAATACATTCTCAAAGGTGGGGAGAATTACAAAGAAACTTCTTAAGGGTGGGGCAGATTACAAAGTACATTGATCAGTTAGGGTGGGGCGGAAACAAATCACAATGGTGGAATGTCATCAGTTAAGGCTATTTTCACTTCTTTTGTGGATCTTCAGTTGCTTCAGGTGATCTGGATGTATACGTGCAAGTCACAAGGGATATGATGGCTTAGCTTGGGCTTAGAGGCCCGACATTGTTGACGCTGCAGTGAGCCATGATCCTGCCACTGCACTCCAGTCTGGGCAACAGAGTGAGACTCCGTCTCAAAACAAAAAGCCCATAGCAAGAAGCAAAAGGTAGAGGGTTCTGGGCTCCATCCCAGGGATAACCAGGGCACAGGCCCAATGCTTGCAAAAGGTGACTTCAGCTTGTGAGGAAAGATAAGGATCTCTTTCTCTTTTCCCACTCTTTCCTCCCTAACATTTTAAATGCATGTGCAAGTGCCTGCTTCATACCAGGCACTGGGCTGATCCCTGGGGACTCAGAGGAGAGTCAGAGGAGGTCCCTGGTGTCGCCAAGAGGGCAGACAGACTGACAGACATTGGCAAGCTATCTGAGGAGATGTGATGGAGGTCCCAGTGCCATGGGAACTGGAGACAGGAGCTGGTACTGCCTGGAAAGCCAGGAAGTCTTCCCAGGGCAGGGGATGCTTCAGCAGAGTCATGCTGAGTCATAGGAACAAGACAGGTGGAGGTGGATGGTGCAGTGGTAGGTGTTCCAGCGGAGGGAACAGCAAGGCCAAAGGCCTGGCATGTTCTAGGAACATGTGACAGCCATGCCCACCCTGCTGGGAACAGATGGAGGAGGCTGGAGAGGCCACCCTGGGGAGAGGGAGTCTGAGCTTTCCTCCTTAGGGTGAGGGAGAGCCAAGGTTCGGAGCAAAGGAGTGACATGGTCACAATGACTGTGGTGTAGTGGGTGGAACTGACTAGACGGACAGCCGTCATTTGGGGCAGTGGAAGATAAAGGTGGTGTAGTCCATTATTGGAACTGGGACAGGGGAGGACAGATGGGAATGGCCCCCGGGGTGCTAGAAGAGTGGCTGTGGGGACTGGCTGTAGGGAATGGGGTAGGGAGGATGGGGGTCAGAGGCATGGGGCGGTCCACAGAGGAGAACAGCCATGCGGGGGAAGATGGTCAAGGTGGCAGCCACTCCCCCACCATCTGGAGCCCACTGCCTGGCTCTGGCTTCTCCTGGGACCCCAGCAGTTCCTTCCCTACAAGACAGGGCTGGGTGACCACAGGATCAGCCCTTCCTCCACCCACACTTGTTCCCAGCCCCAAAGACATCCCTAGTCCCAGGAGGCCTTCCGAAGGTGCTCCAGGCTGCAGTCGCCGGGAGACCCAGCTTGGGCTGGGGACAGGCCTCAGGCCGCATCTCATGAACATTTTCCTCCAATGGCACTCAGCTGATGCCAGCGTGGTCAGATGGCGACATCTAGAGGCAACTTCTGCTTCATGCTGCCTCACTCACAGAACCCCACAGCCAAAGGCTCCCCACTGGTGTTCTCATCATGCCACCCTCAGGATTTAGTAACCAAGACACCAGTCAGAGCTTGGAAGAGCTTCTCCACCCCTTCATGCCAAAGCCCAGTACAGGGCTGGCAAGGTCCCTGGGACCCCAAGTGAACCGTGGACACTCTCCCCTTCCACAGGCCCAGGAGCATGCTGGCTGGTTGACAACCTTCCCCACCCCATCCCTGCACGGCTTCGTTTCAGAGGAAGGGATTCTAGCAGCTTAGCCAACTCTCCGCTCATACAACAATGTCCTCAACTCCGCCTCACCATCCGGGATCATCCTGTGTCCAGGGCCCTGAGTGAGAACACAGAATGGCCCTCACCTTTCTGTAGTGTTCCCCTTTTTCTGTTTTTGTTTGTTTGTTTTGTCTGTTTTGTTTTGGAGACAGGAATTCATTCTGTCACCCAAGCTGCAGTGCAGTGGTGCGATCATCTCTCTTTGCAGCCTTGACCTCCCAGGCTCAAGCGATCCTACACTTCAGCCTCCCAAGTAGCTGGGACCACAGGCATGCACTACTACACCTGGCTATGTAGTGTTCTTTTTTTGGCGAATTGTTCATTTCCATCCACCCACACCCAAAGCCCCTCTGGTACTGGACACTCCTCACCAACTTTCCTTGCTTTTTAAAGCCATGCAGCCACTCACTGTTTGCCTCCTTCTCTCTCACCTGCTCCTCCCTTAATTGTCTATCCACCGCACCATCAGTCCTCCCATCCTTCCTCACTCATTCCACAGGCAGCCTGTGCACCCCCAGGGCAGGACAGGGGACCAGGACTGCAGCCACAGGGATGGGGATGAGGAGGAGGCAAACAACGAGGAAACAAGAGCAAATACCCAAAAGCCCTGGTATCAACATGCAGGGGAAGTGGGGGATTGAGGCAGGACTTTCTGCTTTGCCCCCTCCCTACCTCTATGCTGATGAAGAGCCAGCCATGCCTCCAGCCCTTCCTGAGGCCACCACATGATCTTGCTTATTTTCCCATTCCAGGAGGTCACCTGCAGGGCTCCTCCCACCTAGCCACATTGGCTAGTCCCACTGCCTCCACAGTGGCCCTGCAGCCCCATCCCAGACCCACCGCACGGGGCCACAAGCTTGTGCAGGGTGGACAGAGCAGTAGCTCATGGCAGACATTCCTTCTGTTCATCTGTTGCAGGGAAAATGGGGTGAGGCATGGGAGGGGTTCCCAGAATCCCAGAAAGGCAGAAGGAGTTGAGATCTGAGACAGAGTAGGCTTTGGAGACTCCCTCCACAGACCACTCTCCCAGGGGCTAGGTTAATGGGGCTGCTTTGGGAAGCTGGGGCAGGTGAATCACCTGAGGTCAGGAGTTCAAGACCAGCCTGGCCAACATGGTGAAACCTCATCTCTACTAAAATACAAAAATTAGCCAGGTGTGGTGGCACATGCCTGTAGTCCCAGCCACTCGGGAGGCTGAGGCACAAGAATCACTTGAACCCAGGAGGTAGAAGTTGCAGTGAGCCAAGATCACATCACTACACTCCAGCCTGGGTGACAGAGTGAGACTCTGTCTCAAAAAAAGAAAAAATGAAAAAAAGAAAAGAAAAGAAAAAGAACTGGGGCTGGACACGGTGGCTCACATCTGTAATCCCAGCACTTTGAGAGCCTGAGGCAGGAGGATCACTTGAGGCCAGGAGTTCAAGGCTGTAGTGAACCATGACTGCACCACTGCACTCCAGCCTGGGCAATAGAGCAAGACCCTGCTAAAAAAAAAAAAAAAATATATATATATATATATATATATATATATATATATATATACACACACACACACACACATATATATCAGAACTCGAGCCCAGGCCTCCACAGCCCCGCTCCCCCACTCCACCCTCCCTCTCACTTCCTGCCTTGCTCCTCCCAGCTAGGTGATTTCCCAGATCAAGGCTGCTTGCTGGTAGAGAAAGTCAGGGGCCAATGGAGCAAAGACATTTGGACCCACAGACGTCAGTAAAGGTTCATCCATCCCAGAGAGCTGATTGGAGCACTGGCCACCAACAATTCAGAGGATCACTAAGCTGGGGACCATTTAAGGGCATTTAGTAGCATCAAGTAAAATGGAAACAGAAACTCTAGAGATGGGCCAGGCATGGAGGCTCACACATGGAATCCTAGCACTTTGGGAGGCCGAGGCAAGAGGGTCGCTTGAGGCCAAGAGTTTGAGACCAGCCTGGATGACATGGCAAAACCCCATCTCTACAAAATACAAAAAAAATTAGCTGGGCATGGTGGCACATACTTGTAGTTTCAGCTATTCTGGAGGCTGAGGTGGGAGGATGGTTTGAGCCCAGGAGGCAGAGGTTGCAGTAAGAAGATATCATGCCATTGCACTCCAGCCTGGGTGACAGAGCCAGATCCTATCTCAAAAAACGAACAAACAAACAAACCTATAGAGATGAAAGGCAAAAAATAAGTCTATAAGTTTAATTCCTCCCCGCTCTATTTAAAGAGCTCAAACAGCTCAATTTAAAAATTTTAATTCTGGCCAGATGCGGTGGCTCAAGCCTGTAATCCCAGCACTTTGGGAGGCTGAGGTGGCAGATCACCTGAGGTCAGGAGTTTGAGACCAGCCTGACCAACATGGAGAAACCCCATCTCTACTAAAAATTAGCCAGGCATGGTGGCGCATACCTGTAATCCGAGCTACTCAGGAGGCTGAGGCAGGAGAATCGCTTGAACCCGGGGACGGAGGTTGTGGTGAGCTGAGATCGTGCCATTGCACTCCACCCTGAGCAAGAAGAGCAAAATTCTGTCTCAAAAAAAAAAAAAAATTTAATTCTCCCTGTGTTCCCTTTATCATGTTCTAAAACGATGGGACATTGGCATGTGTATAAGTTAAATATATGTAGCTTTACTCATAAGAGCGAAAGCATTATCAGAGTCCACAGAGCTATTTTATTATTATTACTATTATTATTACTATTATTATTATTTTTGAGACTGAGTCTCGCTCTGTCGCCCAGGCTGGAGTGCAGTGGCATCATCTCGGCTCACTACAACCTCTGCCTCGCGGGTTCAAGCAATTCTCCTGCCTTAGCCTCCCAAGTAGCTGGAATTACAGGTGTGTGCCACCACACCCATTTAATTTTTATATTTTTAGCAGAGACAGGGTTTCACCATGTTATCCAGGCTGCTCTCGAACTTCTGACCTCAGGTGATCTGCTCACCTTGGCCTCTCAAAGTGCTGGGATTACAGGCATGAGCCACAGCACCCAGTCTTATTTTATTATTATTATTTTTGAGACAAGGTCTCGCTTGGCCGCACAGGCTGAAGTGGAGTGATACAATCATGGCTCACTGAAGACTCCACCTCCTGGGTTCATGCAACCCTCCCATCTCAGCCCCCCAAGTAGCTGGGACTACAGGAACACACCACCTTGCCTGGCTAATTTTTATTTTTATTTTTGTAGAGATGGCGGGGGGGGGGTCTCACTATGTTGCCCGGGCTGGTCTCGAACTCCTGGGCTTAGGCAATCCTCCCACCTTGGCCCCCCAAAGTGCTGGGATTACAGGTGTGAGCCACCACACTCTGCCCATAAAACTATGCTATTATCAGCAATAACCCCCCAAAAGCCTTCTAGCTTCCTTTCAGTACCACCAACCTCTCCTCCCAGCCCCACCCATTCCAGAACAAAATTGTGCAAAAAACTGTACATAATTCTCCCTTCCTGAAAGCCCAGTATTGGGACTTTGGACTTGGTTCAAATCCTGGCCCTATCGCTGTGTCGTGGGTGTTTTTCAACCTCTGGGCATCAATTTGATCTTGCTGAAAAGGAGGGTTGGCTGGGCATGATGGCATGAGCCACCACACCCTTCCACTTCTGCCCATTTCTCTCTTCCGGGGCGAGGGGGTAATGTGCCAAGTTGGTTTTAATGTCTCAAGTTAAATAGTATGAAATTCTGGCAGGCTTTGGCCCTGAGTGTGTGGAGACCCTCACAACAAAAGCCTTCACTTCTTTTCAGGTCTCCACACACATGGTCAACACTAAATGAGGATTTCCTGGGCAACAGCCACCAAACCTTTGCAGAGCAGCATACTTCTCTTTTGGGTGGACTCTTGAACAGCCTAAAATCTTCCACGGTCAGATAAAGGTGGTGAAACAAAGGTTGGCCTAATCTAGTACCCTAAGGACTGAAAAAAAAAATTAGGATTCAAACCAAAAGAAACCAAATTTCATTTTGTTTCTTTCATTTCCAAGTTTTAATTAAATATCTCTAATGGTTAGAAAATCAATGTCAAATACGAACATTGGTATACAGCTTAAAATACAAATGTCAGTAATTATTAAAGAACATGATTAATCATTGTTCCAAGTAAATGCTAGATCATTATTTCCCAGGAGGCAAGTTAAGCGTCAGGTGCCTGAGGGGTAAGGGACAGGGCTTCAGTCGGCTCGGATAGCTGCATGGCTGTCCCAATGAGCTTTCCACTCAGATGGTGCCAGGGGCAGCTCTCATCACAGGCTGGCTCACTGGCCTTTATCCCCAGCTCCGAGGAAACAGCAGGGCTTTTTCTGCCATGAGAATCGTGTTTCAGAGTCAAATGATCCACTTTAAGACGAAATTTGGACAGCTCAGTTCCAGAATATTCTAGTTTAACCTGGGAAGTTAAGACTTCCCAAAGGCTGAAGATAGGCCACTAGGGGCTGATGGACAAGAGTCAGGCCAGAGTCACTCTAAACACATTTTTGTTTTGTTCTGTATAATTAATTATACTGTATCTTCTTTAAGTAACTCAAGTTCAAGCTCTCTATATTTCACTTATGTTTAAAAGGTGCCAATTTGATTGTGTCTAAACTGAACTTTACCCAGTGTGCTGAATACTAAAGACCTTTTAGGCCAAAGGTACTTCTGGGAAAAAGATGTTTATATATTAACATACCTCAAAGTTTACATTTTCATTATAATAAATTAGCCTTAATGTTAACAAATAACATCTCAGAAAGTTGAATCTAAGTAACCTGATCTATCATGCTAATTTGAGTTTGTTTTTTGTTTTTGTTTTTTTGAGTTGGAGTTTCACTCATGTTGCCCAGGCTGGAGTGCAATGGCACAATCTCAGCTCACTGCAACCTCTGCCTTCTGGGTTCAAGGGATTCTCCTGCCTCAGCCTCACAAGTAGCTGGGATTACAGGCATGCGCCACTATTCCAGGCTAATTTTTGTATTTTTAGTAGAGATGGAGTTTTACCATGTTGGTCAGCTGGTCTCAAACTCCTGACCTCAGATGATCCACCCACTCTGGCCTCCGAAAGTGCTGGGATCACAGGCATGAGCCACCGTGCACAGCCGACTTTTTTTTTTTTTAATTCAAACTTTTTTTTTAGACACAGTCTCACTCTGTCACTCAGTCTGGAGTGCAATGGCACGATCACAGCTCACTCTGGCCTAGACCTCCTGGGCTCAAGAGATCCTCTCATTTCAGCCTTCCAAGCAGCTGAGACTACAGGCATGTGCCACACCTGGCTGGCTATTTTTTTTTTTTTTTTGTAGAGGCAAGATCTATGTTGCCCAGGCTGGTCTCATACTGTACTCAAGTGAGTCTTCTGTCTTGGAATCCCAAAGTGCTGGGATTACAGGTGGGGGCCACTGTGCCTAGCCATGAATTTGAATTTAGAATACTATCTTATCTATCCATTTTGACCAAGCCCCAGAATCAACAGAGATGCAGTTATATATTTTTTAAAAATCTGGTGAGGCATGGTGGCTCATGCCTGTAATGCTAGCACTTTGGGAAGCTGAGGTGGGAGGATCACTTGAGCTCAGGAGTTCGCAGCCTGGCCAACATGGCGAAACTCTGTCTCTACTAAAAATACAAAAAATTAGCGGCGTGTGGTGGTGCATGCCTGTAATCCCAGCTACTCGGTGGCAGAAGCACGAGAGTCACTTCAATCTGGGAGGCAGACGTTGCAGTGAGCTGAGATTGTGTCACTGCACTTCAGCCTGGGCAACTGAGTGAGACTGTCTCAAAAAAAAGAAAGAAAATAAATCTAAATTATGCCAATATTATCAAAGTTTCTTACCTAAAATCATATACAATTTTAAGCACCAAAGCATACTTTCTTCAAAAGTTACATCCAAAATATTAAATGTTCAATCTCATTTTTCAGTTCATTTTAAGTCTCAATACTGAAATCTCTGTATAAAAGGAATAATAAATGCTTTGAAAGACCTGACAATTACCACTAAACTCCTCTCAAATCCCAGTGTCCTGGGGCAGTAGCCCATGTGCTTCAAGAAGTCCAATGACAGCAGGATAGTGGTCAGGGAGACAGGAGTTTAATCAGGAGGTGCTCCCCAGAATGTTCATGGAAAGAACTGATGATTCACAGTGGAAAAAAAGCAAATGATAAATAAGCCTTTCTTCTTTCTCAATATTACTAACTAGAAAGCAGGAAAATCTATTAGGCAGAGAAAAACCAGATATGCCTGGAGATACAGGTAAGGAGTCTGTGTTCTCTCAGCTGTCTCACAAGTTAATGAATCAGATATATTTATGACCCATGCTAGGCTCCAAAGTAAGATTCAGGTACTCTGTATGCCAGTAAAGGCTTCAAGGATACTCCAGGGTTTAGCTAGTATAAAGAATAAAGGACAAAGAAAATGCCAGACAACCAGCCTGAGCAACACAGCAAGATCATGTTTTCACCAAAAAAAGTTTTTTTAATTATCTGGGCCTGATGGTTCATGCCTGTAGACCCAGCTACTTGGGAGGCTAAAAGGGGAGGGAACATTGGAGTCCACGAGTTTGACAGTGAGTTATAATGATGCCACTGCACTCCAGCATGGGTGACGAAGCAAGACCTTGTCTCAAAAAACAACAAAAAGTAAACGTCAGCTAGAATCCTCAATTTTAGCAACAAACCCTCATGCTAGCAGAATGGAAGTGATTTACATTTTATTTTTGATTCAAGATCTAGGAGATAGGCTGGGTGCGGTGGCTCATGCCTATCATCCCAGCACTTTGGGAGGCTGAGGTGGGCAGATTGCTTGAGTCTAGGAGTTCGAGACCAGCCTGGGCAACATGGCAAAACCCTGTCTCTACAAAAAATTAAAAAAATTAGCCAGGCATGGTGGTGCATAGTCCCAGCTACTCGGGAGGCTGAGGCAGGAGGATCGTTTGAGCCTGGGCTGCAGAGGTTGCAGTGAGCCAAGATCGTGCCATTGCACTCCAGCCTGGCTACAGGGAGACCCTGTCAAGAAGGAAAGAAAGAAAGAAAGAAAGAGAGAGAGAGGAAGGAAGGAAGGAAGGAAGGAAGGAAGGAAGGAAGGAAGGAAGGAAGAGACTAAGAGATAAGATGGATTTTTTTTTTTTTTTTGAGACAGAGTTTCACTCTTGTTGCCCAGGCTGGAGTGCAATGGTGCGATCTTGGCTCACCGCAACCTCCGCCTCCCAGGTTCAAGTGATTTTCCTGCCTCAGCCTCCCGAGTAGCTGGGATTACAGGCATGCACCACCACACCTGGCTAATTTTGTATTTTTAGTAGAGACGGAGTTTCTCCATGTTGGTCAGGCTGGTCTCGAATTCCCGACCTCAGGTGATCCATCCGCCTCGGCCTCCCACAGTGCTGGGATTACAGGCGTGAACTACCGCACCCAGCCAAGAAGGAATATTAATGGTTTCAGAATAAAAGGATCAAGGCTTAAATATTCAAAAGATAATTTCTTAGATGAAAACACATGACTAAACAGTTGCACTGAAAAATGTACAGAGAAACACCACCAAATGAGAAGTATCCCAACATTTGACTGAATGTCAGCTGGGACATAGACAAAAAACAGGAAACCAAACCTAGCTATTTGTTTTTCTTTTCAGTAGGTGGCATAAAGGGGTAAGATGAGAAAAGGGATCAACAAATATAGTTCAACTTAATTGAAGAATTCTGCCTGATGTAGTAGAGGCAAATAAAATTGTTGGTTTTGTGGGATTATATTTGTTTCCATTTAGGGACACATTTCCTGTTGTTTAAATGCCACAGCAACTCATGAGATGAAATTCATCTCCAAAACGGATCCACATAACTGAATTTCCAAGTAAATACAAAGAGTCTACCGCCCACAGAAACCATTACAAATTACACTTTTATTTTTGCCCCAACTCCTATACTAAATATGGTCTAATTCCTGAGGACTAGCAATGGTGGTTTATCCCACAGTCTTGGGGAAAGCGTCCCATCTGATAAGTCTCACTCCTCCCTCCTACCCACCACCTCTCAGGAAAGGATTCAGAGAAACTTGGTTAGAAACTGTTGTCCTTAAGCCTTTGTGTTTTCACCTCTCCAGATAGAGGTTGAATCTTAAGTCCACAATCCGCTAAATTAACCTGTCCTGTCTAAACGTCTATCACCACAACTACCACATGCAATCACATTTTCTCCTTTCCTGCAGCCATAGGAAGCAGGAACATGTGAAAGATTCTTTCAGACAATATTTTGCAGTTGGCAGGTGCAGGGTGAATGAGGGGTTCAGCATAGCAGAGGTAGAAGGATTGTGTGGAATTGACAGAAGAATGTTTGAGAGGTATAATCAGAAAGCTTAAATGCTGTGAATCAACCCCCAAAGGCTCAGCCCAGGAGGAAATTTTACTAATGCAGGAAAGGTCAGGAGTTAAGGCATAGACTAGTTACCTCCTAGCATGGCTCAAAGTTTCTGGAATGGGACTCAGTAGAAGGGACAAAAAGCTGCACCAGTAAGTTCAGCTGGTCCAGAGGCATAGATCCTATCAGCTGAAAACCAAAACAAGTCATTCCAAGCATGCTTACAGTAGGCGTGTTTGCAAGTTTAAGGATTCAGTTTTAAAATAAACGAAAACAGAACTAGAATGTAGTATTACAAAATTTCTCACAAGCATAATCACAAAAAAAAAAGTTAGGATATTGCATAGAAAAGTGTCCTGTAGTATGCTTTGTAAACCTAGACCTTAGTAATTTAAATAAAAGACAAACAAATAAAATATCTCTTCATAGTCTACAAGTCCATGATTGTGAATTCAGGAGAATTATCAAATTTGCAGATTTTTGTGGCAAGACCTAAGAAGCTCCTGAAGTTCTTTATTCTCAGAATCATGATTAAATTTACCCTTTGAAGGCTCAGGCTGACACAGTTTAACAACATCTTTATCAAATGACTGGGGCTACACGAGCCCAAGCCAATTCTATAGACTTTATGCTCTGTCCTCTCTGCATATAAGACTTAATCAGAACATACAGGGACATGAAATCACTGCTATTTCACTGTTTTTTAAAGCTAGGTTGTTTGCTTTTTTCCTCCTGTTAGTCTATTTAGCAAATTAAATCTGCCTGCGCTTTTAATAGTAAGGTTTGGATAGCTAGTGTAGGAGTAAGTGAAACATTTTAGAAGAGCATTTATGTTAACCTTGACAATAGGATGGGAGATTCTTAACCTCCCTTGTAATATGCACCGATCGATTCTGAGTTAAAATACACCACAGTGACAGTGATATCATCCCTGTACATCCTCGCCAAGTCCTCTGGCAATGTCAGCATCGCCGCCAGCCGCTCTGCCTCCATCTCCCCATACTCATTGTTCCCGATGGCATGTCTGATCAGCCGCGTGGCTGCATTTTGGTCAGCCTCGTGGAGCCCACTGGCTTTCCTCTGCAGCAGCAGGCTCTGCATGAGCCCCAAGTTGGCGGGTCTCTGGGCCAAGTCTGTCTTGTGCCAATCTGCCTCAGCCAGGTGCCCCACCACCAGCCTTACCACGTCCTCATTGCTCAGCATGTCCCACAGGCCATCTGAGGCCAGCACAAGGAACTTATCCTGGGGCCTCAGCCTGTGGTATGTGACCTCAGGCTCAGCAGTCAGGTAGGGTGGAGTGTAGTAGTGTGGGGGTGTGAACTGGTAAATGTTGAGGGCCTCGGTATTGAAGCCCCTCTCCAGAATGCTGCGCTGCAACTCTTTACTCCACTTCAGCTGAACATCCCCAAAGGCCCTGCAGGGGATGAGGACGCCCAGCAGCCTGTCCTCCATGATGATCGTCCTGTCCTCTGACTCAGGGTGCTCCCTCTTTAGCCGGGACAGCTCGGCCTGGTTCCAGGCATTGTGGTCACGTGTAAGGGGCAGACAAGACCACATGCCATTGTCCTCCTGGACACCAAGGATGGCTCGGCAGTCACCAGCATTTGCCACGTGCAAGTGAATTCCATCAACATGGGCCATGCAAGCTGTTGCCCCAGAGAAAGCAACCTGGAGTGACAGGTTCCTTGTCACCTCATCTTCCAGGGGGGCCTGGATTTCCAGCGAGATGTCAGAATCCAGTCTCTGGAAGGAGTACATTAATGCTTCTTCAATGCTTAGTCCCATTTCCATGTGCAAGTCAAGCAGTTCCTGCCAATAGACACGGAGGTGGTCAAGATGCACAGATGTGACATCCTTGTAGATGCTGTCCCCTGGGTGCTTGAGCCAATGCAGGATGGGCAGCAAGGGTTTCATGCTTTCCATAGCTCCCTCCATGTGCTCCAGGGTCTGGTGGGACATCAGGGACACTGCCACATAGTAGAAGAGCCTCTCGCTCACTGCTTGGGCACATGCATGACCACCATGTCCATCGAAGATGCCAAACATCAGTCCATTGGTTTGCAGGCAGGAGGCTACACCTCGCCGGTCCTCCACTGGGGAATTGGCAGCCAGCTGGTTGCTCTCAAACCGCAACACTGAATTTGGGACTCTGCTTTCAAGGTCAAGAATCTTGTGGGTTGACTCGCCAGCTCGAAGCACTTCATTTATCTGCTCAGGGCTGAGTTGCAAGTGAAAATCATCTTCCTCTGTTGATGTGTGTCTGTAGGCTTTGCACAGAGTAAAGCCACCACATGGGGAACTGTTTAGGGTGGGTGGCACCCGGGAAAAGAGCCTCCATTTTAATTTATTCCTATTTGAGACATACCTGGAGTATAAGCGTCTGCCCCCTTGCAATGTGGCAATGCTGTTCCTTGTAGAATTTAAGATCCAGTAGGACACAGTACTTGACATTCTGAAACTATACCAGCAAATGTGTTCCTTCAGCAAAAAAGGATATTTTTAAACCTAAAAATTAAAAAGTTGAAGTTTCAAATTTAATTATTATTTTTTTTTTTTTTTTTGAGATGGAGTCTCGCTCTGCCGCCCAGGCTGGAGTGCAGTGGCGCGATCTCTGCTCACTGCAAGTTCCGCCTCCCGGGTTCATGCCATTCTCCTACCTCAGACTCTGGAGTAGCTGGGACTACAGGCGCCCGCCACCACACCTGGCCAATTTTTTGTATTTTTAGTAGAAACAGGGTTTCGCCATGTTAGCCAGGATGGTCTCGATCTCCTGACCTTGTGATCCACCTGCCTCGGCCTCCCAAAGTGCTGGGATTACAGGCATGAGCCAAAGCACCTGGCCACAAATTTAATTTCTTAAAAATACTGACTTCTGAAAACATTTGCTAACATCCTGAACAAAAATGACTTAGAATAAACTATTTAAAATACACTAAACTCACTCTCACCAGCAGACTATAAGTGTTCATTTAAATATCTGCTTCGGGGGCCAGGCCTGGTGGCTCATGCCTGTAATCCTAGCACTTTGGGAGGCCAAGATGGGTGGATAGCTTGAGCCCAGGAGTTCAAGACTAGCCTGGGCAACATGGTGAAACCCTGTCTCTCCAAAAAAATTAAAAAAAAAAAATTGCCAGGCATGGTGGTGTGTATCTATAGTCACAGCTACTTGGGAGGCTGAGGTAGGAGAATCATCTGAGCCTGGTAAGTTGAGGCTGCAGAAAGCAGTGATTGTGCCACTGCAGTCTAGCCTGGGCCTCACTAGAGAGGGAGTGAGACCCTGTCTCAAAGAAAACAAAAACAGGCCTGATCCGGTGGCTCACGCCTGTAATCCCAGCACTTTGGGAGGCCGAGGTGGGCGGATCACGAGGTCAGGAGATCGAGACCATCCTGGCTAACACGGTGAAACCCCGTCTCTACTAAAAATACAAAAATTTAGCTGGGCGTGGTGACGGGCGCCTGTAGTCCCAGCTACACAGGAGGCTGAGGAAGGAGAATGGCGTGAACCCAGGAGGCAGAGTTTGCAGTGAGCCAAGATTGCACCACTGCACTCCAGCCTGGGCGAGAGCGAAACTCCGTCTCAAAAATAAATAAATAAATAAATAATCTGCTTCGGGCATAGTGGCTCATACCTGTAACCACTCCAAAGGCTGAGGCGGGAGGATCACTTGAGCCTAGGAGTTCCAAGACCAGCCTGGGCAACATAAGGAGACCTGGTTTCTACAAAAAATTTTTTTACAAATTAGTTGGGCATGGTGGCGCACACCTATAGCCCCATTCACTTGTAAGGCTGAGGTGAGAGGATTGCTCAAGCCCTGGAGGTCAAGACTGCAATGAGCTGTGCTCCTGCCACTGCACTCCAGCCTGGGCGACAGAGCAAGACCCTGTCTCAAAAACTAAATTTTATATACATGTATATTTCCCCACTAGTCTATAAACTCCATGACTCAAGCAACTATGGCTGCCTTACTCACCAACAGCTTTCCAGTGCCTGGCCCTATACCCGGCACACACTAAGTCCTCAAATACTGGCTAAATATGACATTTTCAGAGGCCCAATAGCACACTAGCTGTGATACTATCTTGTGTAGCATCAGACACACTGCTGATGAGGTAACACTCCAGTTATCTATTGGTGGAATGGGAATATTAGTCTTAGAAGGTTTTGTGAGAATTTAATAAAATATGACCCTTCTGCTAAAAAAAAAAGAAAAGTAGTTATTATTTTCATCATTAGGTATATACCCCTCTAGTCATTCTGGTTTTTTTTGTTTGTTTTTTTTTTTGTTTGTTTGTTTGCTTATTTTGAGATGGAGCCTGGCTCTGTCCCCAGGCTAGAGTGCAATGGTAAGATCGTGGCTCACTGCAGCCTTGCCCTTCTGGCCTCAAGGGATCCTCCTGCCTCAGCCTCCTACATAGCTGGGACTACAGGCATGTGCCACCAGGCCCAGCTAATAGACAGGGTCTCCCTGTGTTTTCCAGGCTGGTCTCAAATTCCTAGGCTCAAGCGATCTTCTGCCCTTGGCCTCCCAAAGTGCTGAGATTACAGGTGGGAGCTACTGCGCCTAGTCATTCTGTACGTATTTTTGTAGAGTTGTAACCACAACTTTGAATCTGGCTACAAAAAATAAGAGTATTTTTTCACATCTGATGGCTACATTTTGACATAAATAATCACAACTTACTTAACTATTCTTTACTGCTGGAGATTTAGAGGTTGTTTCTACTACTTGCTATTTATTAATATAAAATACCAAACTGGACTGGGCACAGTGGCTCATGCCTATAATCTCAGCATTTTGGGAGGCCAAGGCGAGAGGATCACTTGAGGCTAGGGAGTTTAAGACCACCCTGGGTGATACAGCAAGTGCCCCATCTCTACAAAAATTTTTAGATTAGCTGGGCATGGTGGTACGTGCCTGTAGTCCCAGCTACTCAAGAGGCTGAGGTGGGAGGATCGCTTGAGCCCAAGAGTTCAAGACTGCAGTGAGCTATGATCACACCACTGCACTCCAGCCTGGGCGACAGAGCCAGATCTGTCTCTTTAAAAACAACAACAACAACAAAACCCCACCAAACTGTACTGCTTTATGCAGTAACCTTTTCTCTACTTAGGTTTTATCCTAGTTATTTCCCAAACAAGGAGTCAGTAGGTCCAAGGGTGTAGACTCATTGCCAAACTGATTTCCAAAAGCTTCACATCTGCCTCCGCAAGGGGGTGACGAGTTTCCTAGTCCCTTCACTAGCCTCTGGTGGTACTTTTCCTTGGAATATAATAAATTAAATTAAATTAAATTAAATTAAATTAAATTAAATTAAATTAAAAAAAAAAACAGAACAAAACCTTGACCCATTATAATGAGCTTTTCTCCGGTTTCATGTATGAATCCTGCCCTCGGGATCTCGAGATCATTTGTCGGGACCTCAAGAGTTCCCAGGACTGAGGACCGTCCCCTCACTCCCCAACCCCGCAGGGGGGGGTGCCAGCCCACCCCGCAGAAGTCGGTGCGGGGGCGGTCTGTCCGGGAGCAGAGGGCGCCTGACGCTCCGGCCCTGCAGTCAAGGCAGGCAGCGGTGCAGGGTGATCCCCCGCAGCCAGGACGCAAACCATTTTGCATCCTTAAAGAAAACAGACAGGTCCCAAGTTCAAATCTCTGACTTCAGCCTCATCGCTAAGTGCATGGACTCCGGAGCCCACCAAAACCGATCTCCCTAGAACCCCGGCACGGCCGTACCCCAGCTGGGTGCCCCCGGGCGACCCGCTTGGTGCCTCTGAGCCCCGGCTTGCCAGCCTGTAAAACAGGGGCGTGCATCGGGATACAGAGCCCCAAGGAGTGCTCGATAGGCCAAAGGAGCTAGTGGGGTGCCCCGGTAGGCAGCCAAGGGTCCTCGGCGAGCCCGCGGGCCCACGTGGCGCGCGCACGTGAGTGGGGTGACCGTGGTCGTAGGCCCAGCTGGTCCCTCTCCGCCGCGGACCCGCCCCCTCACCTCAGCTCTCCGCCCAGTCACCTGAGCCGGTGCCGCAGGCCGGGAGGGTCAGGCACCGGCGAGGCCTGGCGGGGAAAGAGGTGTCCACATCCCCCGCTCGTTACCTTCCCTACCTCGGACCCTCGCCCGCTTCTCACCAGCTGGCGAGGCCACAGCCGCCCGCTCCGTCCGGTCAGTTCCGCGCCTGCGCACAGTGCCACAACTGCGGCCACCAGGTCCTCACCTCACCCAGGCAGTCCCTAGTCAGGACCCAGCTCCAGAAGGAAGCGCCCTCCCGCCAGCCCTGGTTGGCTCAATTGCGGAGGCGGGCCCTTGATGGACAGAGGTATTGCCCAATGGCTAAAGAGGATGAGAGGCGGGCAGAAAGGCGGGACCCGGGAGGGGCCAACACCGCCCCTTACCCCCCTGCCTGGGTGCTGAAAGTGTTCCAGCGCGGGGCTACAGGACCAGGCAGTCACGTGCCTGAGATCGCCAGCTACGTGGCCGCTACCCTCTGCATACCCCGAACCCAGCGGCCTCCCCAATTCCTCACCGTTGTTAGAACACCTCACTGCTTCCTCTCCACTTCGGTGTCGACCACTCCAGAACCCTCTCTTGAGCGCCACACCCTGGTGTCCAGCCACCTGGACACCTGCCTCTGGAAGCCCCCAGGCGCCTCAAACATAACTTTCCCCAAACTCAGCTTTCTGCCAAACTTGCTTTTTCTCTTCTCTCCTAACCCAGTAATGGCCCCACCATCTGCCCAGAGACCCAAGCCAAAACCCTGGGAGGCATCTTGATTCCTTCCTCTCCCTCACCCTCTCTTTCCAGTTATCTAATGCTGTAAATCCTATCTCCTAAATCTCTCTCCACTCATCCATCCGGCGACGCAGCCACCCTATTCCAAGCCTCTCACTTGATTTTACGGTTTTCCCTTCTCCACCTTTGACTTGGTCCTAACCACAGAGCAGAGCAGCCAGAATGACGCCCCTCCCACCTTTTCTCGTGGTTGGTGGGTAGAGACAAGGTCTTTCTATGTTGCCCAGGCTGGTCTCAAACTGCCGGGCTCAAGCAATCCTCCCACCTCAGCCCCCCCAAAGTGCTGGGATTACAGACGTGAGCCATCACGCCTGGCAGAATGACACTTCTAAAACTCAAATTCCAAGGCCGAGTGCGGTGGCTCCTGCCGGTAATCCCAGCACTTTGGGAGGCCGAGGCGGGCGGATCTCCTGAGGTCAGGAGTTTGAGACCAGCCTGGCCAACATCACGAAACCCTGTCTCTACTAAAAATACAAAAATTAGCTAGGAGTAATGGTGCGCGCCTGTAGTCCCAGCTACTCGGGAGGCTGAGGCATGAGAATCATTTGAACCAGGGAGGTGGAAGTTGCACTGAGGCGAGATCATGCCACTGCACGCCAGCCTGGGAGACAGAGTGAGAGTCTGTCTCAAAAAAAACAAAAACAGAAACAAAAACAAACCAAAAAAACCCTCAAATTCCTGCCCTAAAGTCTTTAGTGGTTTCCCACAAACCATTAAGCTTTGAACTGACCATTATATTGGCCTGCTACTGACAATTAACGCAGCACGGCTGGCGGCTGGTAGGTTGAGAGAGACAGCGAACCCCGACACCAGATAATCCCTCCGTCCCTTCTGGTCCTAACATTGTGGCATTCCGGTAATCACCTGCTTCCTTATAAATTATTTTCACAGAACTCTTGTAACTATGGTAAGTCAGATGGAGTCCTTCCCTGGAGACAGAGAAAAATGGGAGACAACCAGAAAAAGCCACTTGGAGCCCTGAGAGTGTGGTTTTCCAGAAGGAAGACACACTGGCTTACCTGGGCAGCCTGGCCAGCCTCCTGGACCCAAGGACGTGGTCACAATAAAACTGCTCATGTCAGACTTGCCCTTGTATATTTATAGTTCCACTCACCCTTAGCCCTTTCCAGAAGTTCAAAGTCAGGATTGGCAATATCTCTCTTCCTGCATATTAAGAGGACTGTTTCAGACCCAAACTAAAAAATAAGTCTAAGGGTTTCTAATAAATGAGTGCAAGAGAATGCAAAAGCACACTTCTTCCCTCCCCCCAGCAGACAGGTCATATAGGGTCACAACGGGTTACCCTTCCGGACAGAGGCAGCAGTGTTTAATTATTCAATCTGCAGGTGTTATGGGTGCCCACAATGTGTCAGGCCCTGGGCTGACTGCTGAGACACACAGATGGCGGCCCCCGCCACTTTCCTGAGAAAAATTACATCATTCCACCAAGCCTGAAACCACTGAGTTTTTCTAAGTTACCACACACACCCACTTCCAAAGTAAAAATGCACCCTGGAGGATTTTATGTGCACTGGAACTTTCATTTCAAGGCTATAACCAGTTCAGTCACCCTATATAGGATGGCCAGCCCAAGTCCCTCGCCGGATGTCTCAAGGCTTCCTTGTCCCAAGGTCTTATAAGCAAATACTCTTGGCTCTTTGTCCCCACGCAAATCTCATTTCAAATTGTAATTCCCACTTGTCAAGGGAGGGATCTGGTGGGAGGTGATTGGATCATAAGGGCTGTTCCCTCATGCTGTTCTCATAATAGTGAGTGAGTTCTCACGAGATCTGATTTTGTTTTTTTTTTTTTTTGATGGAGTCTCGCTCTGTCGCCCAGGCTGGAGTGCAGTGGCGCGATCTCAGCTCACTGCAAGCCCCGCCTCCCGGGTTCACGCCATTCTCCTGCCCAAGCCTCCCGAGTAGCTGGGACTACAGGTGCCCGCTACCACTCTCGGCTAATTTTTTGTATTTTTAGTAGAAACAGGATTTCACTGTGTTAGCCAGGATGGTCTGGATCTCCTGACCTCGTGGAGATCTGATTGTTTATAAGAGACAGTTTCCCCTGTGCTCTTGCTTGCCTGCCGCCATTTAAAACGTGTCTTGCTTCCCCTTTGTCTTCTGCCATGATTGTAAGTTTCCTGAGGCCTCCCCAGCCATGCGGAAATGTGAGTCAATTAAACCTCTTTCCTTTATAAATTATGCAGTCTCAGGTATTCTTCATAGCAATGTGAAAACAGACTAATACAGAGCATACATGGAGGCTACTCAATGGGCATACCTTTGATCCACTAATTCTACTTCTTTCAATTTATCCTAAAGAGACAAAGGTGAACATTACAAATTTTTTACAGTAAATATACATTACTCCATCTAGCATAACTTGTATAATGGGGGGGGAAGCAAAACTATTTTTGTTTTATGTTTTATTTATTTATTCTTTTTTTGAGACAGAGTCTTGCTCTGCTGCCTAGGCTGGAGTGCAGTGGCACAATCTTGGCTCACTGCAACCTCTGCCTCCTGGGTTCAAGCAATTCTCCTGCCTCAGCCTCCCAAGTATCTGGGACTACAGGCACACGCTGCCACGCCTGGCTAATTTTTTTGTTTGTTTGTTTGTATTTTTAGTAGAGACGGGGTTTCACCACGTTGCCCAGGCTGGTCTCGAACTCCTGAGCTCAGGCAATCGGCCCGTCTCGGCCTCCCAAAGTGCTGGGATTACAGGTATGAGCCACTGCACCCAGCCGCAACACTATTTTTAAAACAGCCAGATGCAAGAGAATCTCTTGAACACAGGAGGCAGAGGTTGCAGTGAGCTGAGATCACTCCAGCCCGGATGACAAAGCAAGACTCTGTCTCAAAAACAAAACAAAACAAAAACAAAACCACCCAGGTGAGTGACAGGGGTAGAGAAATGGACCTCTTGGATGATTCCTGCAAAGTCCCCTGATTCCTCACCTATGCGACAAGACTTTTTTTTTTTTTTTTTTTTTTGAGACAGGGTCTTGCTCTGTCGCCCAGGCTGGAGTGCAGTGGCGCAGGAACAGCTCACTGCAGCTTCAACCTCCCAGGCTCAAGCGATCCTGGGACTACAGGCGAACACCACCACACATGGCTAATTTTTGAATTTTTTGTAGAGAGACTCCCACTATGTTGCCCAGGTGATCTTGAACTCCTGAGCTCAAGTGATCGCCCACCTTGGCCTCCCAAAGTGCTGGGCTTATAGGCATAAGCCACTGTGCCTGGCTACAGACAAGACATCTATGGAATGTTAGGAAAGCTGGATTTGAGGATGATCTTGTGTCAGGAAGACCTGAGACGGTGGCAGCCAGTTTCTATCTCACTGTTAAAGCTGTAGCATCCGGCCACGCATAGTGGCTTATGCCTGTAATCTCAGCACTTTGGGAGGCTGAGGTGGGCGGATCACTTGAGGCCAGGAGTTTGACACCAGCCTCGCCAGCATGGTGAAACCCCGTCTCTACAAAAATACAAAAATTAGCCAAGTGAGTGTGGTGGTACATGCCTATAGTCCCAGCTACTCAGGAGGCTGAAGCACAAGAACCGACTGAACCCGGGAGGTGGAGGCTGCGGTGAGCCGAGGTCATGCCACTGCATTCCAGCCTGGGCAACAGAGCAAAATTATGTTGCGGAAAAAAAAAAAAAAAAAAAAAAAAAGCTGTAACGTCCACGCTGATATCTAGGACAATTTGTAAAAATCTCAAGTGTCTTTGTTCTTTGCCAGTTAGCAGAAAAGTTTGTCATTGCAGTAGTTCTGTGGCATTCTCACTCCCCAGAGCATCTGAATAAAGCCAGAAGAGCTACCCCTCCCTGTGGGGCAGCTAGCTCAGGGATGGTTTAGCAAGCCTTGAGGCTGTGCCAGTGAAAAATGCTTGAGAATTTTTGAAAAATACAAGTCCTTCTTCAGCCCTTTATTCAAATCTCCTCTGAAGTAACACCACCAACAAGTTTACCAGGTTGTCGGGAGGCCTAAAAATTGTCGTTTTAAGCGCCTCAAGCTAAAGCCAATGCTAAGGCTTGCTCTCCTGTAGAGGAGGATGGGCAGACTCTCTGGGGGAAATATGACCTGTGTTTTTCAGCCTCTTTTCCAAAGAGGGGCAATTCCTTTCACTCACCAGAAAGAGCAGCTGCACACAAGACTGCAGTGATCTGTGCCCTAGGGGCAAAGCAACTGCTCTCTTTGCCACCACCAAGTCCCACTCATCCCCAATCAGGCCTTATTCAGGAGTGGGCTCATTATTTTCCATCGCCTTGGTCAGGGGTGGTGGCTCATGCCTGTAGTCCCAGTGCTTTGGGAGGCCAAGGCAGGTGGATCCCTTGAGGCCAAGAGTTTGAGACCAGCCTGGGCAACAGAGACAGGCCAACAGAAGAAAACAAGAAGAAGAAGGAGGTAGAGGAGGAGGGAGGAGGAGGGGGGAGGAGGGGGGAGGAGGGGGGAGGAGGGGGGAGGAGGGAGGAGGAGGAAGGAGGAGAGGGGAGGAGGGAGGAGAGGAGAAGAAGGGGGGAGGAGGAGGGAGTGGAGGAGGGGGTAGGAGGAGGAGAAGGAGGAGGAGGAGAAGGAGGAGAAGGGAGGAGGAGGGGGCAGGAGGAAGGGAGGAGGAGGAGGAAGGAGAAGGAGGAGGGAGGAGGAGGGAGGAGGAGGAGGGAGGAGGAGGGAGGAGGGGAGGAGGGAGGAGAGGAGAGGAAGGGGGAGGAGGAGGGAGAGGAGGAGGGGGTAGGAGGAGGGAGAGGAGGAGGGGGTAGGAGGAGGGAGAGGAGGAGGGGGTAGGAGGAGGAGAAAGAGGAGGAGGAGGAGAAGGAGGAGAAGGGAGGAGGGGGAGGAGGGGGGAGGAGGATGAGGAGGGGGAGGAGTGGGAGGAGGGGGAGGAGGAGGAGAAGGAGAAGGAGGAGGAGGGAGGAGGAGGGAGGAGGAGGAGGGGGAATAGTGGAGAGGAGGGGGAGTAGTGGAGAGGAGGGGGAGGAGGAGGGGTGATGAGGGGGGAGGAGAAGGAGGAGGAGGGAGGAGGGGGGAGGAGGAGGGAGAGGAGGAGGGGGAAGAGGAGGAGAAGAAGAGGAGGAGGGGGAGGAGGGGGGAGAAGGAGGAGGAGGGAGGAGGAGGAGGAAGAAGGACAGGAGGAGAAGGGGGAGGAGAGAGAAGAATTTTCCATCACCCTGTGGGCCTCAGGACTGAGGCCCGGCTCTGCCACCTACTTGCTGTGTGACCCTGAGGGCCAGTCACTTCCTCTGAGCCTCAGTAAAACTACATGGAAGGGCATTTGTGTGGGCTTTGTGGTTGTCGTTTGCACTCCAATTGGCAAATGACTCACATCCTTTCAAGAAGGGTAGTTTGGAGAGTAGAACGGCCTAAAAGTCTGGTGGGCGTGGACGGAGAAGAGGAAGCTGGGAGAGGAGACTACGAACCTCCGAGGCTCAAGCGGCGCGCATTTGCGGCCGAGGCTTCAGGGGACACGGCCAGCAGGGGGCGCGGCCCGGCGAGCTCGCTCCCAGGAGGCGCATGCTGTAGGAGACCGCAGAGTCGGCTGCGTCAGCAGGCAATGGCCTTGGAGCACCGGCCTGAGCTACCCAGGGAGACGGTGGATCTCCAGGAAACCGCGAGTGCCTAGGAGCCCCTCCCCACCTTTTCCGGGGAAGCCCTGGTCGGAGCGAGCCGGTGAGCAACTCTATGCAAAAAGCATGCGAGCACTGGGGGCTGCGCACAAGGGGGGTGTGCAGGGTGTCAGCACCCCAGGTTGGGGCTGCAGGGATCTCACCTCGGCCTGAGCAGGCGCGCGGTTGGAATTGGCCAGGACAGAACATCAAGTGGAAAAACACGTTTACGACAAAGAGAAGGCGTTTTGATAACAACAACGATTTATTTCTGTATTTCTTCTCTATCCCCTTTTCCTCCCCGTGTGCACGCCTGTTTATATGCAGAGAAAAGTTTAGTAGGACACACAAGCCAGCAGTTACCAATGCTTATCTCTGGGTCATAAAACTGTAGGTCTATTTCTTTATTTCTTTCTTTATTTTTGAGACAGTCTCCCGTCAGGCTGCAGTGCAGTGGCGCAATCATAGCTCACTGCATTTGAACTCCTGGGCTCAATAGATCCTCCTACCTCAGCTTCCTAAGTAGCTGGGACTACAGGTGTGCACCACCACAGCCCAGCTGGAACTCTTACATTCTTTATTTTTCCATTTATTTCATTATTTACTATTCTTATATCTTTTTAATTAAAAAAAATTTTTTTTACTAATTTATTTAATAGAGACATGGTCTTGCTATGTTGCCAGGGCTGGTTTTGAACTCCTGGGCTCAAGCAATCCTCTCCAGTCACCCAAAGTGCTGGGATCACAGGTGTGAGCCACCACTCCAGCCCTACTCATTTTTTTTTTTTTTTTAAATAGAGACAGAGTCTCGCTCTGTTACCCGGGGTTGGTGTCAAACTCCTGGACTCAAACAATCCTCCCGCCTCAGCCTCCGAAACTGCTGTGATCACAGGCGTGAGCCACCGCCTCTGGCCTACTTTTCTTATTTTTAAACATGGAACATATATTTAATAATCAGGAACAATTCATTAAAGTCTGCCTTACACACTTACACATAGGAGTGGGAGGGAAGAAGACACAGCACACCCACTCTCTGGGGCAAGAAGGCAACAGAGAAGAGGCCAGGGTGCAGCTGCACCTGCCCTGCGGGTGAGGACTGGAGGCACCGCCCTTGTAGATAGGAAATCCAGGAAGGCTTTCGGGAGAGATCTGAAGGAAGTTATGGAGAGAAAACAGCAGGGGCAAAGGTCCTGGCCTTGTGGGCCAAAGGAAGGGCTTGGATTTTATGGCCAGGGCTGCCTGCCCCATCTCCAACCCTTGGGCCAGGGCTGGAAAGGACTTGCGAGGGCATCTCCCTCCTGCTTTCCTAAAGCATGCTCCCTGGAACACGATCCCACAAAATGTTCTGAGAGAAAAGATCCATAGCCCACTACCCACCCTTGGAAGAGATTCAGAATGCACAGTGTGTATAGTCAAGGCTTTAAAATTCTGCAGTAAAAGGAATCCATCCAGTTTTATTGCAGCAATGCCAAATGTTTCCCCATGAACCTCCTCTTTGCTGTAGAAACTAGTCACATCTGGCTGGACCCATGTACTTTGTGAGACACCCTTCTAACCATTTTTTTTAAGACAGAGTCTTGCTCTGTTGCCCAGGCTGGAGTACAGTGGCATGATTATAGCTCACTGCAGCCTTGACCTCCTGGGCTCAGGCAATCCTCCTGCCTCAGCCTCCTGAGTAACTGGGACTACAGCCATGTGCCACCACTCCCAGCTAAGTTTTATTTTTTGTAGAGACGAGACTCACTATGTTGCCGAGGCTGGTCTCAAACTCCTGAGTACAAGCAATCCTCCTGCCTTGGCCTTCCAAAATGCTGGGATTGCAGATGTGAGCCACCTCGCCCAGCCCATCCATTCTTTAAGGTGTAAAATAAAGTACAGAGACCTAAACTGACTTCTGCAGGTTCTCTTTTTTTTTTTTTTTTGAGACCGAGTCTTGCTCTGTCGCCCAAGCTGGAGGGCAGTGGTGCCATCTCGGCTCACTGCAACCTCCACCTCCAGGGTTCAAGCGATTCTCCTGTCTCGCCCTCCCGAGTAGCTGGGACTACAGGCGCGTGCCACCACACCCGGCTGATTTTTTTTATTTTTAGTAGAGACGGGGTTTCACCATGTTAGCCAGGATGGTGTGGATCTCCTGACCTCGTGATCCATCCACCTCGGCCTCCCAAAGTGCTGGGATTACAGGTGTGAGCCACCGCACCCGGCCTTCTTCTGCAGGTTCTCTAGAATCCCACTTTAAGCTCCTGGCTGAGGTGGGTCTGGACCCCATTCTCTGGACTCCCATCAAGCCACTTTCCTGGAAGCTTCCCACATTTAGTAGTTGAAGGAGCCAGTTTGGACATCTCCAAAGTCAGAGAGAGAGCTCCTGTATGCTCCTCCAGGGAAGACAGTTAGCGTCTCCAGCTCCATGCTGTGGTTTTTTATTTATTTATCTTTAGATAATGACTATAACTTAATTTTAATTTTTTATTTTATGCTTTTTTTTTTTTTTTTTTTTTGAGATGGAGTCTCACTGTGTCACCCAGGCTTGAGTGCAGTGGTGAGATCTTGGCTCACTGCAACCTCCACCTCCCGGGCTCAGATGATTCTCCTGCCTTAGCCTTCCGTGTAGCTGTGATTACAGGCATGCACCACCACGCCCAGCTAATTTTGTATTTTTAGTAGAGACAGGGTTTCACCATGTTGGCCAGGCTGGTCTTGAACTCCTGACCTCAGGTGATCCACCCGCCTTGGCCTCCCAAAGTGCTGGGATTACAGGCATGAGCCACCATGCCCGGCCTATGCTTCTTTTTCTTTTCTTTTTTTTTGAGACAGAGTCTCACTCTGTCGCCCAGGCTGGAGTGCAATGGTGCAATCTCAGCTCACTGCAACCTCTGCCTCCCAGGTTCAAGCGATTTTCCTCCTCAGCCTCCCAAGTAGCTGGGATTACAAGCACCCACCATCATGCCTGGCTAATTTTTGTATTTTTGTAGAGATGGGGTTTCACCATGTTGGCCAGGCTAGTCTTGAACTCCTGACCTCAGGTGACCTGCCAGCCTTGGCCTCCCAAAATGCTGGGATTACAGGCGTGAGGCACTGCACCTAGCCTCTTTTTCCTTTGCAAAATCATTGGTAAAGAAAGACTATAATTTAAATATACCCATGCATTGCCTTCATTTCCAGGGTGCTAACAATGTATGGGTATTTCTGAGCCTGCTCCCTGACCCCCACTGCCTCCATGGGAAATACAGTTTCAAACACACTCATAGAAAGTCAAGCACTCTTTAATCAGCCATTAGCAACAATCAAACCCTATAAACCTTCACCTGAACAACCCAGTTCTCCATAGAAGGCTGAGAATCCAAACTGGGTATATTTTCTTCCCTGTTGAGGACCAGGAGGACACTTTGGCCTGGAGGCTTGTGTAGGAAGTGCACAGCCCATGACCTCTACTTTCCCCAAAGACAAGAGCCTCCCCTGGCACAGGGTACCCCATGTGATGTGGCAGTTTAAGAGGCTGGGCAGACACAAGAATCCCAGCACTGCCATTGGTCAAATGAGTGACTTGTGCAAGGAACCTCAACTGCATTTGGAGCCTCAGTTTCTCTATCTGCTGAATGGGGGCAGCCGTTCCCATGTATATTGTGGGGGCAGACCCTCCCCCAGCTGTGTGTTCACTGCAGAATGGGGGGCAGGGAGAAGTATGCAGAGTGCTGGAGCACAGCTGCCCTCCTTTCCTTGGCTCAAGAGCTATTTCTGTCTGAAGAACTAGGACCTGTCACTGTAATCAGGGCACCCCCATCTCCAGGCTATGCTGAAGACTGGGTCAACTTTATTTTATTTTTAAAAAAAAATTTTTTTGAGACAGAGTCTGGCTCTGTCACCCAGACTAGAGTTCAGTGGTGCAATTTCGGTTCAGTGCAACCCCCGCCTCCTGGGTTCAAGCTTCTCATGCCTCAGCCTCCCAAGTAGCTGAGACTACAGGCAGATGCCACCACACCGAGCTAATTTTTGTATTTTTAGTAGAGATGGGGTTTAGTAGAGATGTTGGTCGGGCTGGTCTCGGTCTCCTGACCTCAAATGATCCACCCAAGTAGATCAAGTGATGGGTCTCCCAAAGTGCTGGGATTACAGGCGTGAGCCACTGCGCCCCGCCTTGGTCAACTTTTTTTTTTTTTTGAGATGGAGTGTAGCTCTTGTTGCCCAGGCTGGAGTGCAATGGCACAGTCTCGGCTCACTGCAACCTCCGCCCTCCGGGTTCAAGCGATTCTCCTGCCTCAGCCTCGCAAGTAGCTGGGATTACAGGCACCCACCACCATACCCGGCTAATTTTGTATTTTTTTTTAGTAGAGATGGGGTTTCACCATGTTGGCCAGGCTGGTCTCGAACTCCTGACCTCAAGTGATCCACCCACCTTGGCCTCCCAAAGTGCTGGAATTATAGGCATGAGCTACCATGCCTGGCCTGGGTCAACTTTAATTTGGCTTTTTCTCACACCTTCAGTTCCATGTAACTGCCTCCTTGCCCTTGCTGTTCCCTGCTTGGAATGCCCTCTTCTTTTTCTTCTTTTTTTTTTTTTTTTTTTTTTTGGAGATGAAGTCTCGCTCTGTCACCCAGGCTGGAGTGCAGTGGCTCGATCTCAGCTCACTGCAACTTCCACCTCCTGGGTTCAAGCAATTCTCCTGCCTCAGCTTCCCGAGTAGCTGGGATTACAGGCATGTGCCACCACGCCTGGCTAGTTTTTTTTTTTTTTTCTTTTAGCAGAGATGGGGTTTCACTGTGTTGCCCAGGGTGGTCTCGAACTCCTAACCTTGAGACCTGCCCTCCTCGGCCTTCCAAAGTGCTGAGATTACAGGCGTGAGCCCCTGCGTGCTGGGATTACAGGCGTAAGCCACCGCGCCCGGCCCTCTGCCCTCTTCTATCCTTCATAGTTTTGGGGAGAAGTGCACGTCCTTTCCCCAGGAGTCCAGTGGTTGTGGCGCTGGCCAGCTGTCTGCTCCGTCCAGTGCCGGAGCTTCTAGCCAGCAGAAGCAGCAAGAGCTGAGGGCATCAGTGAAACAGGAGATAAACAACAGCAAAAATATTGTATGTAGTTTGACAAGTAGCAACCTGCCAGGCAAACTCTTTTCCAGCACAGCCAGGCTCAGGCCCCAGGTGGTGGATCCCCGGCTAGGATGCACTGAAGACACAGCCGCAGCTTTAAACGTGGCCACCAGGGGGCGAGAACAGATTGCAGGAAGCACCTGAGCTTCTCATTTCCCAGAGTGGAGGGAGGAAGAGTGTGGAGTGAGTGTGTGTGTGTGTGTGTGTGTGTGTGTCTTCACTCCTTTTCAGGGACCTAGTGTGGGGCGGGGGGCTTCACTCCTTTTCAGGGGCCTAGAGCTTGCTCAGACTTCGTTCTGGGATAGACCAATCGTGGCCCGAGCAACTCCTGGCTGTGTGACCCAGAGCAAATGTCTTAATCAATTTGATCCTCAGTATCTCAGTTGCAAAATGGGAATAAGGCCGGGCACGTGGCTTATGCCTGTAATCCCAACGTTTTGGGAGGCCGAGGCAGGAGGCTCACCTGAGGTCAGGAGTTCGAGACCGGCCTAGCCAACCATGGCCAAGGTGGTGAAACTCGTCTCTACTAAAAATACAAAAATTAGCTGTGCGTAGTGGCAGGTGCATTTAATCCCAGCTACTCGGGAGGCTGAGGCAGGAGAATCACGAACCTGGGAGATGGAGGTTGCAGTGAGCCGAGATCCTGCCACTGCACTCCAGCCTGGGCGACAGAGCAAGACTCTGTCTCAAACAAACAAACAAAAATGAGAGAAAGAATAGTACCTATCTCAGAAGGTTTGGGGTCTTGGCTGGGCATAATGGCTCATGCATGTAATCCCAGCACTTTGAGAGGCCAAGCTGGGAGGATTGCTTGAGGTCAGGAGCTCAAGACCAGCCTGGGCAATATGGGGAGACTCCATCTCTACTAAAAATTTTAAAAATTAGCTAGGAGTGGTGGATACTCTGGGGGCTGAGTTGGGAGGATCGCTTGAGCCCAAGAGGTTAAGGCTGCAGTGAGCCATGATAGCGCCGCTGCACTCCATCCTGGATGACACAGTGAGACCTTCTCTCAAAACATTAATTAATTTCTTATTTTTTAAAAAGGTCTTGGGTCTGATTAAATGAGTCAGTTCATGGACTGTTCACTGATGGGCCATTCCACAGGCACATGGAGCATGTTCTCAAAGACACCAAAGGAAGGTGCTCTAAAACAATTTGTTACTTAACATTTTATTAAAACAAAAGCAGCATGAGGGAAATCACAATTATGTTTACCTTCCCTGTAGTTACTTGTCAGTTCGGTATCATTTTGGACTATTTTTCTGTTTAGTGACATACTTGAGGACCCCATCATCCTCTTGGTGTGTGACTTAAGTGGGTTTTCAGCCCACAGAGGTCTCCACAGGAGCTATAGATGACAGGGCCCCCACTGTCTGTTCAGGGGTGCAGTTCGTGGAGGGCCCAGAGCAGTTGAGCAGAAGAGGTCCATGCAGGACCCAGAGAAGTATAGGTTCTGTTGCATCCTCTGCAGAAAGCCTGGGGTCTTGGGCAGCAAGGCCCTTATAGGGTCCCCCCACCTTCCACCCCCAGAGACCAGCCTGCTCCCCCAGGATTTGGCTATGGGGATGCTGCACCTCAGAGTCCCTTGTCAATGTTCCCACCTGGGCCTCCGCCTCCTTCAGACCAACCCCAACACTTTATTCGCTGCCCTCCTGGGGTGCACTTCCCCCAAGCGTAGCTTCTCCTCTCGTCCCCTAGACTTGTTGTACCATTCTGAAAAGCATCTGGGGGAAGGGGTTGTCACATGGCTGGGGAGACCCTTGGCATTTGGGGTGGTCACAGGTGCCAGGATTCCTCCCAGTTCCACACAACAAGGGATTGTTTGAATTCTTCCTGACCTTCGAGTGTCCCACCAGCATGTTCAGACAGGTGAACGATCTGTTTTGTTTTGTTTTTTGAGACAGACTCGCTCTGTTGCCCAGGCTGGAGTTCAGTGGCACAATCTTGGCTCACTGCAACCTCCGCCTCCTGGGTTCAAGCAATTCTTCTGCCTTGGCCTCCCTAGTAGCTGGGATTACAGATGTCCACCACCACACCCAGCTAATTTTTGTATTTTTAGTAGAGACAGCATTTCACCATGTTGACCAGGCTGGTCTCGAACTCCTGACCTCGGTTGATCCTCCTGCCTCGGCCTCCCAAAGTGCTAGGATTACAGGCGTGAACCACCATGCCCAGTCTTGTTTTGTTTTGTTTTGTTTAACCAGGTCTCTACAGGTAGCTGATGAACAATCTGTTTATCATCATTTGAACCTACAACCTTGCTCTGTTTTATTTGGAAACACAAAGGGATTTTTGCACAGTCTTAATATGTAGAATATTTTCCAAGAATACAATTATCATGTGAAATGAGGGAAGATGATACTTTGTGTTGAGAATTTTACCAGGAGTTATCATCATCTAGGAAACTCACACCGTGGGGGCAAAGAGACTCACTTTCCTCTGCCTGGTATGCATCTGAAGCCGCTATTTATGGAGCTTCAAAATAAGGTACAGGCTGGGTGTGGTGGCTCATGTCTGTAATCTGAGCACTTTGGGAGGCCAGTGTGGGAGAATTACTTGAGACCAGGAGTTCAAGACCAGCCTGAGCAACATGGTGAAACCCTATCTCTACAAAAAAATACAAAAATTAGCCAGGCATGGTAGTGCACACCTGTAGCCCCAGCTACTGGGGAGGCTGAGGCAGGAGGATCGCTTGAGCCCAGGAGGTCAAGGTTGCAGTAAACTATGATCGCATCACCAGACTCCAGCCTGGGTGACAGAGTGAGACCCTATCTCTAAAAAAAAAAAGAAGAAAAACAATATGGGTACAAACATCAGAAGACTTCATCACATCTTTAGTGGCGTTGTCCCCCACCATTTACATACTGACATAAATATTATTTTTATTTAAAATTACATGATTTGTGTATATACATACAATTTTATTTTTTATTTTATTTTACTTTTTTTTTGAGACAGAGTCTCATGCTGTCGCACAGGCTGGAGCGTAGTGGCACGATCTCGGCTCACCGCAAGCTCCACCTCCTGAGTTCACGCCATTCTCCTGCCTCAGCCTCCCGAGTAGCTGGGACTACAGGCGCCCGCCACCACGCCCAGCTAATTTTTTGTATTTTTATTAGAGACGGGGTTTCACTGTGTTAGCCAGGATGGTCTTGATCTCCTGACCTCATGATCCGCCCGCCTCGGCCTCCCAAAATGCTGGGATTACAGGCGTGAGCCACCGTGCCCGGCCTATAAATACAATTTTAGTTATATCCATTTAAATACATATATTGTATTATATATTATAAATTACTGCCCTTTATGTTACAATTAAGGCATCAAAGTGATTTTTTGAAATTGCGTGCATAGATTAGTTTGAATTTCATTTCAGGCTCATAATGGGAGGCATTGGATTTATTAATATAAAAGTAGGCTCTGAGAATCTCACAAACATAAGCAAAAAATCCAGAAATAAAAGAGGTTTCTGAAAAGAATGACTTCATTTATTGGAAGTTCAAAGTCAGGCAAATATCATTTATACTCTTAGAAGTCAGGATGATGTTTACTTTGAGAAGGTAATAACTCGGTGGGGACATGTGGGGCTTGGGGTGCAGGAAATACACTTTTGTTGATCTGGATCCTACTTACATAGATGTGTTCAGGTTGTGAAAGTGCATCAAGGGTATATACTGGCCAGGCCTAGTGGCTCATGCCTGAAATGCCAGCACTTTGGGAGGCTGAGGCAGGTGGATCACCTGAGGTCAGGAATTCGAGACCAGTCTGGCCAACATGGTGAAACCCGGTCCCTACTAAAGATACAATTAGCTGGGCACAGTGGCAGGCACTTGTAATCCCAGCTACTCAGGAAGCTAAGGCAGGAGAATTGCTTGAACCCAGGAGGTGGAGGTGCAGTGAGCCGAGATCACGCCATTGCACTCCAGCCTGGGCAACAAGAGCAAAACTCCGTCTCAAAAAAAACCAACCAACCAAACAACCAAACAAAAAAAACCTTAAAGAAGGAGGGTATGTAGTTTTCTGTACCTATATTACATTTCAATAAAAAAATTAAAATCAAAATTAACATCACCAAAAAAGGTACAAATCAATATCAAGTGCCTATTGATATTGATATGACACTGAAAATTGATCATTTTTAATTATATTCCAACAAAATAACCTCAATATTTTCATGCAAAAACGTCAAACAAACCCAATTTGAGGATATCTTACTACCTAACTAGTTGTCTTCCCTCCCCCTCCCTCCCTTCCCCTTCCTTCCCCTCCCCTTCCCTACCCTCTCCTCCCCTTCTTTTTTTTTGAGACAGGGTATCCCTCTGTTACCCAGGCTGGAGTGCAATGGTACGGTCTTGGCTCAGTGCAGCCTCAACCTCCTGAGCTCAAGAGATCTGCTACCTCAGCCTCCTGAATAGCTGGGATCACAGGGTGCTGCACCACCATGCCCTGCTAATTTTTAATTTTTTTTTGTAGAGACAGAGTCTCACTGTGTTGCTCGGAGGTGGTCTTGAACTCCTGGGCTCAAGCGATCCTCCCACCTTGGCCTCCCAAAGTACTGGGATTACAGGCATGAGCCACCGCGCCTGGCCCTAACCAGTATTTCTCAACCTTATCAATGTCATCAAAGACAAAGCGATTGGGAAGTTGTTCTAGATAAAGGGAGACTAAAGAGACTCAGCAGCTAATTGCAGTGCATGGTCTGGGTTTTTTTGGTTGTTGTTGTTATAAAGGCCTTATTAGGACAATTAGCAAAATCTGAACAAAGTATGTGGCTTAGATAATAGTATTGCAGCAATGTTAGTTTCCTGATTTCGATTCTTGTACTGTGGTTATGTAAGAGAATGTCCTTGTTTTTTTGTTTTTAGACAGGGTCTCATTCTGTCACCCAGGCTGGAGTGCGGTAGCACGATCTCTGCTCACTGCAACCTCTGCCTCCCGGGTTCAAGCTATTCTCCCACCTCAGCCTCTCCAGTATCTGGGACTACAGGTGTGTGCCGCCATGCCCAGCTAATTTTTGTATTTTTTGGTAGAGACGGGGTTTCACCACGTTGGCCAGGCTGGTCTCGAACTTCTGACCTCAGGTGATCTGCCCACCTCAGCCTCCCAAAGTGCTGGGATTACAGGCATGAGCCACCATGCCTGTTCTCATTGTATTATTCTTTTGACTTTTCTGTAAGTTTGAAATTATGTTAAAATAGCCTGGCGTGGTGGCATGCGCCCATAATCTCAGCTACTTGGGAGGCTGATGCAGGAGGATCCTTTGAACCAGGAGGTTGAGGCTGCAGTGAGCTGTGATTGAGCCACCAGATGCCAGCCGGGGTGACAGACTGAGACCTTGTCTATAAAATGAAAAAAATAAAACATAAAATATCAAAATACAAAGTTAAAAGAAAAAAACTTAAAAAACATATTTAGAGGTGAGGAGCTCTGGGTCTGATAGCAGAACCTTAAATGCTGGCTATTCATTTCCGTTTCCACAGTTGCAAGCCCAGTTTTCCAGGGCTCAGAAGAGGGGCAGAAAAAGAAGGAAGAAAAAGAAATGCAAAGCCCAGCACCTCCGGCCATAGCAGGTTCTGAGTGCTTCAGATACTGAGGGTTCATCTCTAGGGGTCTTAGTTTACAGCAAAGACTTGGCAAGGTTGGCTTAGGTGGTTAAGCTCTCCCCTGCTAACAGACACCTGATATTTTTCTCCAGGCCCCCTCTCATTTATTTTTGCTCACTGGTACTTCTCCAAACCCCTGCATCATGACCTATGACCTCTGACCTCACGGGGTGCCAGGCTCAAGGCAGGCGCCTCAAAGACTGTACAACTCGATGCTGATGCCCTGACCTGAGCCCCTAGGAGTTGCCATAGCCACCCCTGCTGCCGGCTAAAGCAGCCAGGTTGGTGCTGAGCACTCCATCCCCAGCCTGGGGTCAAAGGGTGCCTGTGAGCCTCTTTGCACTCAGTGGACCAGAGCTGCAAAGTGGGGAGGGGTTCCCCTCCAGGGTCTTTCCACTACCCCCAGAAACCACAGGTTTCTGGATTTAGTGCTCGGGCCAGACCTTCAAAGGCTTGGCGCCTCCAAAATATCTTTTCAGCTCACCTGGCCCTGCCTGGAATTGTACCATTAGAGCCACGCTCTCCAGGAAAGAAATCATTTCCAAGCATCGACTTCTCTGAAAGTCAGACCTCGTTGTTGTATGGGTCATGGTTCATGAACTTGGATATGTGAAAAACATAGAATGCCTTTATTTTCTGTAAATCAATTAAATCTCACTCTGCGCTCCTATTATTGGGCTGCTGGGAAATTCAGCCTACAGATGCTCCTGTCACATTGATGGACTAAGGTCTGGGGGGCTTGGGGTCTCCTCCAGTTATTAGCCCTTGCTGGTTTTGCCCCAGCCCCATGGCCCCTTTCAGTTTAGGAGGCACATGGGGTGACCCACAGCCTGAGATCTTGTGTGTTTTGCCCCCCAGCTCGGCCACAAGTCTGACTCTACTTCTGGGGAGGGAATCCACTTTCTCTCCTCCTTCAAGTTCTACCTGAGGCCTTCCAGGACTCCCATGGACACATTTTACAAATGGGGAAACTGAGGCCTGGCGAAGCGCTCACACAGCAGACTGAAAAGGAGGCGATAACATCCTCCTTTTCATCCCAACAAGGTGTTACTGACTGTGGCCTTGGCAGCGGCACTTGCATTCATCAGGCAACCATGTCTTACCTGTGCACAAGGCACATCCAATGGCAGGATTTCAGGCACTATGACAGGCTGCCAGGGAGTTATTTGGAGCAGGGAGTTCTTTCTTTCTCTTTCTTTCTTTCTTTCTTTCTTTCTTTCTTTCTTTCTTTCTTTCTTTCTTTCTTTCCTTCCTTCCTTCCTTCCTTCCTTCTTTTTCTTTCTCCTTCCTTCCGTCCGTCCTTCCTTCTGTCCGTCCGTCCTTCCTTCCTTCCTTCCTTGCTTCCTTCCTTCCTTCTCTCTCTCTCTCTTTCTGTCTTTCTTTCTTTCATGAGATCTTGTTCTGTCATCCAAGCTGGAATGAAATGGTGTGATCAGAGCTCAGAGCTCCTGAGCTCAAGCTATCCTCCCACCTCAGCCTCTTGAGTAGCTAAGACTAGAGGTGCGGACTGCCACCATCAGCTAATTCTAATTTTATTTATTTATTTATTTTTGGTAGGGACAGAGTCTTGCTATGTTGCCAGGCTGGTCTTGAATTCCTGGGCTTAAGTGATCCTCCCATCCTGGCCTCCCAAAGCACTGGGATTACCAGTGTGAGCCACTGAGCCTGGCCAAGTGGCAGGGGTCTTTCTGTTACATAATGCTGTGTGGATAGAGTGAAAAGTCATAAATCCTAGCTCTTCTGCCAACTCACTTTGACAGACTCTGTTTCCTCTTTGGGCCTCAGTTATTGTATCTATATAATAGGATTAGCTCAGATGCCCTAGGATTCCCTAGATGGCTTGTGTGATGTTGTTCTTGTTGTTTTTGTTGTTGTTTGAGACAGTTTTGCTCTGTTGCCCAGTCTGGAGTACAGTGACAGGATCATAGCTCACTGTAGCCTCGACCTCCCAGACTCAAGCAATCCTCCCACCTCAGCCTCCTGAGGAGCTGGGACTACAGGGACATGTCACCATGCCCAGCTAAGTTTTTGGTTTTTTTTTGGTTTTTTTTTTTTTGTAGAATCTTTGCTATTGCCTTGCTCTTCATTCCCCAAGCTGGTCTTGAACTCCTGGGCTCAAGGAATCTGCCTGTCTTGGCCTCCCAAAGTGCTGGGATTACAGGTGTGAGCCACGACACCCAGCTCCTAGATGGCATACTGACCCCATCATGGCTCCCTCTGGCTGAAGAAGTTATGCCTCCAAACCCTGCTCCTGAACACTCAAGATCAGCAGTAGCAAGGGCCTATGCTCCAGGTCCCTGGGGGGTCTAGGTAACTGGAGAGACAGGGCTGTGTGCCCTCTGGTATCTCCTGTGTCTGGACATTCATGCTGAGAGCAGGAGCTGAGAAAGGAGGAGGAGAAAGAGATTCAAGTTCTTCCCAAAAACCTGAGGGACCCCCAGGGCTCACGTGCCCCTATGCCTTTCTCGCAATGCCAGTCTAAGAGGGCCTCTTGGTAGGAATAAAGGAACCATCTGCTCACCCTCCTATGTCCTGGAAGACAAAAGCACTTGAGTTGCAGCTGGAGGAATGTAGGTTACACTCATAGACTGCCAAACTGGAAACTGCCAGGGTCCAGGCATGATTCCATCCTGCAGGGCCAAGGAGAGGCAGCAGAAGAAGTTGATGAATTGCACTTGCCAGAATTTGCACTCAAGCCCTGGGTTAGAAGGTGGATTCAAACTAAGTGAGGCCTGGTGCTCTCTAAGCCTCAGGAAGAGTCCTCTTGCTCCAGCCCAGGAGGTCCTCAGCCCCTGCTTTAGACCTCAATGACCCCCATGGCCTGTGGATGTAAGGGTAAATCTCTGCCTGGCATTTGAAATCTCTGCAGCCTGGGAGCCCCTGTCTCCTCAGCCCCACTTCTTCTTTTTGTTGATACAGGCTGGGCAAGAGCCAGGCCTTCTTTTTCTGTCTGGTAAATGCTCTCTGCAGCTGAGGCTTCTGCCCCTCTCCTGGAATGCCAGCTTCTTTGTTCTGGGCCCCTCCTCCAGGAAACCCTCCCAGACTAATCAAATCTCAACCAAGCCAGGACTACCACCTCCCCTGACTCCCAACACTCCTCTGCAGTCAGTTCCTTGCTGAGGGTCTTGGCCTTTCTCTCAGTGGAACAGGAAAGGCCCTTCAGGGTGGCCTGGGGCAGAGCCAGCCACACTGGAGTGAAGTGGGGTTAGAGAGGTTTCCTGGGGGAGGAAGGCCCTAGCAGAGGGAGCCAATTTGGCATCAAATGTTCTGAGGCTGCTCTCGTGGAGGACAGAGGCTGGGAGCAGATCTGACTCATTCCTGCCACTTTGCCTGGCTGCACGCCCAGCCAGAGGGCTTTCTCAGACACCTGTCCAGCAGAGTGACATCCATTTAGGACTGTACTGTCTAATATGGTAGCCAATGGCCACATATGGCTTTTTTTCCTTTTTCTTATTTTTTAAAATTAGCAATGGGGTCTCACTGTGTTGCCCAGGCTGGAGTGCGGTGATTATGCACAGATGTGATCATCATGCAATACACCCTTGAAGTCCTGGCCTCAAGCAATCCTCTTGCCTCAGCCTCCTGAATAGCTGGGACGAGAGGCACATGCCACCATACTGGGCCACATATGACTTTTTTCTTTTTTTCTTTTTTTTTTTTAAGATGTGCAGTCTGGGTGCAATGGCTCGTGCCTGCAGTCCCAGCACTTTGGGAGGCTGAGGCAGGTGGCTCACCTGAGGTCAGGAGTTCAAGACCAGCCTGGCCAATATGGTGAAACCACGTGTCTACTAAAAATATAAAAAATTAACCGGGTGTGGTGGCGGGCATCTGTAATCCCAGCTACTCGGGAGGCTGAGGCAGGAGAATTGCTTAAACCCGGGAGGCTGAGGTTGCAGTGAGCCAAGATAGCACCATTGCACTCCAGCCTGGGCAACAAGAGCGAAACTCTGTCCCCCCCAAAAAAAAAAAAAAGATGTCCAACTATATACTGACAAATAAGGCTTTGAGCATATGAAATGGGGCTGCCCTATGCTGAGATGTACTGTAAGCGTAAAGCACACACTAGATTTCAAAGACTTAGCACAAAAAATGTAAAATATTTCATTAGTTTTTTTCTGTTAATATTAGTGACAGATTAAAATGCATATATTTTGGATATAATTGGGTTAAATTAAGTACATTATTTAAATGACTTGTTTCCTTTTACATTTTTCTTTTCTTTTCTTTTTTGAGACTGAGTCTTGCTCTGTTGCCCAGGCTGGAGTGCAGTGGCGCGATCTTGGCTCACTGCAACCTCTGCCTCCTGGGTTCAAGCGATTCTCCTGTCTCAGCCTCCCAAGTACCTGGGATTACAGGTGCACACCACCACGCCCAGCTAATTTTTGTATTTTTAGTAGAGATGGGGTTTCACCATGTTGGCCAGAGTGGTCTCGAACTTCTGACCTCAGGTGATCCGCCCGCCTCGGCTTCCCAAAGTGCTGGGATTACAGGTATGAGCCACGGTGCTCAGCTACATTTTTGTTTTTGAGACAGGGTCTTGCTATGTTGCCCAGGATGGTCTTGAACTCCGAGGCTCAAGTGATTTTCCTGCCTCAGCCTCCCAAAGTGCTAGGATTACAGACATAAGCCACTGCACCCGGCCTTATGTCTCTTTCTATATATTTTATATCAGTATTAGAAAATTTTAAATTACAAAAATGGCTCACACGTCATTTCCATTTTACAGAAGAGGAAATAAGCTTCAGAGGGTTTGAGTGACAGATGGTGCAAAACCCAGGTATGACCCGGGTAAGTGGGCCCTTGGATTTGTGAGGAGATAAGACTTCAAAAGAGATACATTCCCCAGGCCTTGCTTCTGGCTAGAGGATAAATGCCAGAACATTTCGTGATCAAAGAGTCACATCTCCTCCTCCCCCCGAGTCTTGACCAACCAGCAGTACATTTGGCCTTTGAGGGTGGCCTCAGAATTGATGTTGTGACCCATGGACGCGAGAGGATCCCCAAGATGCTCAGGCTGTTGTCTGACCTCTCTCCCCAACCCCAGGCCAGCTCCAACTGCATCCGAAAGCCTTCTGGCCTGCTCCAACCCCTCTTAGCTTTGACATCAGCTGTGGCTCCCTCCCAGGCATCAACTATCAGGTTATCTTGCAACCTCCACCTCAGACCTATTTCTGTTCCTGTCTCCAGCTGTTGCTCAGGCCACAGATCACTCTCCCCACAGATGAGCACACCAGTGGGTATGTGTCCAGCGCTAGCCATGAGGGGACACTCCCAAGCCTTTGCAGCAGCAGCAGCTATAGGGTGACCATGGGATTGTAAGACAGCCCTCTGCAGAAGGAGCTTCAGGGGGATCAGATCTTCACAACCATCCCACCTCCTGAGGCCCGCCCCATAGAAGGGACTTGCTCTGGGGCCCACAGCCTGCACTGGAGGGAAGACTGTGACCCTTGCCTGGGCACAGACTCCGCAGGCTGTGGCTGCTAGCAGGCCCACAGCCCTGCCTGGATCAATCCAAGGGCCACCACTGGCTGCCCAGGGAGGGCCCCTCTGGGGTCCTGGGAGCAAGTAGAGCTCATCTTGTCTTGGATGTCCCAAATGTCCCCAGCATCACTTCCAGGGGAAAATCTTGTCCTGAATGAGGACTTAGGACCCAGTCCTGGGTCCCTTGAGGCCAGGTGTGCTGGGATCCAGCTGGGACATCCCATTTGGATATAATAGGGTCAAATCCGGGGCTGTAATTATAACATAAGGAGGCCACTTTCAGCTTTAAAATAGTTTTAAATTTAAAAAGTGAATTAAGGGAAAGGACTTAGGGAGTGAGGATTCTTGGCAGTCTCGGGGTAATTATTATAAAACCAGCTCCCATTTTCCAAGTCCTCTGCAGCGCCGGGCCTGTGTTGCCACCATCCCTGGGAGGGGCTGGACAGGGTCCCTGGCACAGTTAGCAGCATTGGGGCTATTATGCCACCTCCAGATGGCCACCATCATACCCATCCCACCCTCCTTTGAGCCCAGTTGCTCTAGTACAGAGTAGAAGAGTTACTGGACAGATCCTGGTTCAAATCCTGCTCTGTGACCTGCCTACCTAACCTCCCTGAGCCTCATCATCCTCATCTGTAAAATGGGGTAACAGCAATTCTTGGATCACAGGGAGAGCTGGACGTCTGCCTCAGGCCCTTTACCTGCTTTAACAGGAACATTACTGGCGTTGCTTCCCTGTTACCACAGCTGCGTGCCTCCAAGCTGAGCAAATGTTGTCCTCCAGACACCTCTCTCCCCCTCCTCACCATCTCCTCAAAAGTGGAGGGAGAAAATGGCCCCTACCTAGATCAGGCCAGGGGCGCCTGCAGGGTAACTCTCTATTTGGCCTGCTCCTCCTGTACACCCCACTCCTCCCCACTCCGGAGACAGGTTTGCCCTAAGCATGGGAGTGGGAGGGGGGTCCATAGAGCAAGCCTCTCCCTTCCCCAGATCACTGAGGTCAAAGTTAATCTAAGACCCAAAAGTGCCCTGTGGCCTGGGAGTTCCCTTCTGGTATAGTGACATTGACAGGAGCTGTGGTCAAAGTGAGCTGATGACATGCACCACCAGCCCCTCCTGGCCCTGCAGTGGGGCCTCCTTCCCAAGGGTGTTCGGACATTCCGTCTCCCCACAGCCCCCTCCACTGTCCCTTTCTCCCCCTTCACAACTAAACTTATACATGTGAGGTCCCAGTTTCTCACCTCCCCTCACTCCTCAGCACCCCCAGTGTCTGTCTCCTGCTCCTGCTGCTGTCTCATCTGGGTCACAATCATCACTTGGTCTCTAAGCCCAACTGTGAACTTGCCCTTGGGCACTTTTTTGGACTTGGACTAGGGACTAGGGTGAGGATGCACATTTAAAAAAAAGCACTCTAGGGCCAGGCACGGTGGCTCACACCTGTAATCCCAGCACTTTAGGAGGCCCAGGTGGGTGGATTACTTGGGGTCAGGAGTTCGAGACCAGCCTGACCAACATGGTGAAACCCCATCTCTACTAAAAATACAAAAATTGGCCGGGCATGGTGGTGTGCACCTGTAATCCCAGCTACTTGGGAGGCTGAGGCAGGAGAATTGCTTGAACCTGGGAGGCGGAGGTTGCAGTGAGCTGAGATCATGCCACTCACTTCAGCCTGGGCTACAGAGCAAGACTCCGTCTCAAAAATAAATAAATAAATAAATAAATAAGTAAATAAATAAAATAAAAAAACCCCCTCTTGGAGTTGTGCGTGTGCAGGGCCTGGGCCTGAAGGCACATGCCCCCTTAGATTTTCCTTCCAGGACCCCACAATGCTGCGTGTCCAATGTGGCCAGCTCCCTGTAGGGTTCCCAGAGCAAATGAACGCTCCACTTTCTGCTCAGGGATATGCCCTGGTCTCCTCTCTATCCTGAACAGCCAAACTGTCTTTTGGGCACCACCTCCTAAATCTCTCTCATCCAGCCCTCTGTCTTCCACCTCCCTCCACCCTGTCCCCTCCCGCCTGGACACAGGCCACCCCTTGCTCCCTGCCACCATTCCTGCCTGCCCATCCGCATTCCTCAGGGATGTTCCCCATTTGCAGGCCTGGCCCTGCCCCTCCTCTACTATAAGCCCTTGGTAGCTCCCCGTCAGCCTGGGGAGGGGGTCCCAGGTTTCCCCCAGGGCTCTAGCCCCTTTGAGCCTTTTGAGCCCCACAACTACACTGGGCTCTCTCTCACCTCTGAGCCTGCACACTTGCCCTTCCCTTGGCCTCAAACATGCTGTTCCCTTCTATCTGATTTGGAATACTGGTTGGAATTTCATTTCTTCCTTTCTTTCTGTTTGAGAGGGCCTTGCTCTGTCGCCCAGCCTGGGGTACAGTGGTGCGACCTCAGCTCACTGCAACCTCTGCCTCCTGGGTTCAAGCGATTCTCCTGCCTCAGGCTCCTGAGCAGCTGGGATTACAGGTGCACACCACTATCACCCAGCTAATTTTTGTAATTTTAGTAGAGACGGGGTTTCAGCAGTTGGCCAGGCTGGTCTCGAACTCCTGAGCTCAAGTGATCCATCTGCTTTGGCCTCCCAAAGTGCTGGGACTGTAAGCGTGAGCCACCACGCCTGACCAGAATTTCATTTCTTTGCTGAGTGACATGGTCTTCCCCTCTCGTCTGCTCCCATAGCCCCTTCCCTGCCCTTTGTGTAACCCTCACCTGCTCACCACTCATATCCCTCCCAACGCGTAGTGCTTAACTCACCACCATTGCTCTCCAAAGCCTAGGATGGTACTAGAGACAGCACAAGCACTCAATTGGTATTTGTTGCATGGATACATGAATTTATTAATTCAACAGGGATGGACTGTCATGTAGGTGGCTTTGGTGACTGGGTGGGGACAAGGGGAGATACTGTATAAGCTATAGCCAGGGCCTGCCCGTGGCAGCAGGTGGCTGGAGGGAGAAGGCCACGTCACCTCCAGCATGCTGGGTGCTGATTTTAATGGCCTGGCAGTGAGGTGCGTGCATGGCAGAGCCTGCAGAAGAGGTAATGCCGAGAGGGCAGCTCTGCCCACCTCTAATTATTGCTTGAGTCTCTCTGGTAGTGTCAGCTGCCCGCCCTAGGGAGCTCAGTCTCCTCCATCACAGTGTGCGCTCGGGGTGGGGCTGCTGCCACTGCCAGTGGGGAAGACCAGAGGAGGTTCCCGGGGTCTTTGGGTCTTGGAGAGCAGAGGCAGCCCCAGGCTTGGACCCTGCTTAGCTCCTGTCCTTCCTGTCCCCAGGGCAGCTGAAGGGTGCCCCAGACTCAAGGGTCCCATCCAGAAGCCTCCAGGGTGACCAAGGAGCAAACTGGCTGAAGGAGGGTCCCCAGCACCCCCCAGGGAGGAAGCCTCAGATGGTTTGGTGTCTGCTGACATGGAAGCCCTTGGGAAGATGGTGCCCTAGTGGCCGGCTAGGCAGATGGGCAGCTCAGGCCCGGAAGGAGGCCTTCACCACGCGGCCCTTCAGTGGCTGTGGTGGCCGGAAGTTGTTCACCATGTGGATCCTCTCATCGTCCTCCGAGGTAAAAAGCAGGCTCCGGAACTTCCCCATCTTGAGGAAGCAGAAGGAATGCTCAGGGCAGATTGGGGGTGCTGTGGTCCTCTATGACCCCAGATGCATCATCTGGCATACCTGCCCAGCCAGCTCTATCCCTCCCTCCTCCTTCCCTTAGGGTCTGTCCCTACTCTTCCCCACTCATTTTTCTCTGCAGGACCCTCATTTATTTACTCACTAAAGGGTCTGGGCTCTGCTTTACCTAGTTCTAGTTCCAAGCCCATCTAGCTAAGACTTATCAGCAAATGTAGCATTCAGATTCCAACACAGTAGCGGGGGTGGGGGTCCCAGGATCCACGTATCCCCCCTCCCAGCCAGTGTCTAGGTTCTGGTGATTAACAATCAAGCTAACTCCCAACCAAGAATCTATACATTTATTAGTAAAAAATGGGGAGGAACCTTGAAGGTGGGATCACAGGCTGTGGGGTGCTAGTTGGAGAGTCACACTGCCTGGGGTGAGCCCTGAGTGCCATGTCCCTCCATCTGGTCCTCTGAGAGGACTCACCTGCCTTTCAGAGATGCAGATGGGCTCCCGGAGCACAATCCAGGTGACACTCTCACTGAGTGGGGGAGTCGTCAGAGAGCCCGGGTAGGTCCAGTAGTGCCGGCTGGCAGGCAGGAGGCACTTGGGGTTGAAGCAGCTGAACTGGGCTTTGGTGCCCTGGAACAAGGTGGAGGAACCCAGGAATCAGCACAGACCTCCCCCTGGGACCAAACCAGCAACTTCTCCACCCATCTCTTTCTTTCGTTTTTCTTTTCTTTTATTTTTTCTTTTCTTTTCTTTCTTTCTTCATTCCTTCCTTCCTTTCCCTTCCTTCCTTCCTTTCCCTTCCTTCCTTCCTTCCTTCCCCCCTCTCTCTCTTTCTTTCTTTCTTTTTATTTTTCTTTTTTTTTGAGGTGGAGTCTCACTCTGTCACCCAGGCTGGAGTGCAGTGGCACGATCTCGGCTCACGGCAACCTCTGCCTCTTGGGTTCAAGCAATTCTCCTCTCTCAGCCTCCCAAGTAGCTGAGATTGTAGGCATGCACCACCATACCTGGCTAATTTTTGTAAGTTTAGTAGAGACAGGGTTTCACCATGTTAGCCAGGCTGGTCTTGAACTCCTGACCTCAAGTGATCCGCCTGCCTCGGCCTCCCAAAGTGCTGGGATTACAGGCATGAGCCACCATGCCCGGCATTCTCCACCCATTTCTATCAGCAGGATTTAGGCCTCTCTGTGTCCACTATGCAAATTGTGAGCAAATGTCTGTGATCCCAGATGCCATCTTCCAGCCTGAGCCGGGCCCTCTCCATCCGTTTGCTTGTATGTAAAAGCTGTGGCTCCTGGAGGTATTTGGCCACGATCTTCCCTCCCTTGCCTTCAGCTGCCCTCAATGACATTGCCTATTAGACCACCATTAATGTGACAAGCATCTTATCAATTTTATACCTAGCCGGGCTTCATGCTGGACACCCAAGGGGGCTGCTGACCCCGATGAGGAATCAGGTGCAGGGCCCTGCTGATGCTGACCCTCCTCCTTGGTCTCAGCAAGGGTTTACTCCCAGAATGAAGGACTGGAAGGGCCCAACTTGTGAGCCAGCCTCTTCCTCTCTCCCCATCGGGCTGCTCGGGTCAGGGGCATGGACTTTACCTTGAACCGGACCATGTAGAGCGCATCTGTCAGACGATTCATGCTGGGGTGCTCGTCTCCTGTCTGTCAGGGAGAGGGCAGTGTGAGCCCAGAACCCACTGTGTTCTAGAACTAGGGGCAGTGCCAGGCCTCCCATGCCCCTCCAGGCCCCAGGAAACCACCACTCACCTCCAAGAAAACACCAACCACAGCCAGGCCATCAGGTGCTGAGGCCGCCTCCCCAAAAGTGCTGTACTTCTTGGCATTCCAGTGAACCAGATGCAGCTATGGGGCAACAACAGGCCAATGCTTCGTGCCTCCCAGAGGCAATGGGAACTCTGAGCCAGGCTCCCCTCACTCCCACCAGACCCCTGGCCTCTTTGCAGGAAGGGGAAGCTGTCAAGCCTCCAAGGATTAGGATTCTGGGGGGTCCAGGGGAGCCCCAGAGGGTCACAGGTAGCATCCACCCAACTCTGGGCCCAATTCTTTTCTGGGCTCCGGGGGACCCAAAGAGGAATCTGGCCCAAGCCCTGCCTTGCAGGGAACGAGCTGTGAAATCGATCATGAACATCCAGCGTGACACCTCCTTGAGGAGGTGGTGCCTACAGCTGAGTCCAGAGAATAAGCAGGGGGTTATCAGAGGGAAGCCTTGGGGAAAGGCATTCCAGGTAGAGAGAACAGCACAGGCAAAGCTTGGTGGTATGAAGGAGCCAGGTGTGGACAGGGGATTCGTCACATGCAGCTCAGTGTATGAAGAGGTGAGGGGAAGGATGAGGCCAGGCAAGATCAGTTCATGCACAGTCTTGAATACTGGGCTCAACCCTTGAAGGGCTGTCAGCAAGGCTGCAGTGGGACTGGGTAGCCTTTCAGAAAACTCCAGGACGCACAGACCAGGAAGGATAGCAGTGGACAGGGTCAGATGGAAGACCCTGTGCTGGGGGTGGGTAGAAAATATCTCTCCCAAAGGCCCCGGGTGCTCCTCTTCCCCCTCTCCAAGGCCCGACCCCAGGCATCCTCAAGCCCCTGACTACCCAGGCCTGCGTTCCTTCCCATGTAGCAGAGGGATTCAAGTGGAGGAGGGCCCGTACCTCGCTGGGGAAGGACTTGCCGTCCACCGTGTGCTCAGAACCCACATCGTGCTTCTTGCCCCAGTGGAAGTGAAACTGCTTGAGGCGGTAGGGCCCTTCCAGGGGGCCCCCAGTCACCACTGTGGGTAGAAGTGGGGCGAGTGGCAATGAGTAGGAGAGGACCGACAGCCCAGTGCCAGGACCAGGGCAGCAGCCCAGGAAAGGGACATTTTTTTTTTTTTGAGTCAGGGTCTCGCTCTGTTGCCCAGGCTGGAGTGCCATGGTGCAAACATGGCTTATGATAGCCTCAACCTCCTGGCCTCAAGCCATCCTCCTGTCTTGGCCCCCCGAGTAGCTGGGACTATAGGCATGTGGCACCACACCTAGCTAATTTGTTTATTTTTTGTAGAGATGGGGTCTCTCTATGTTGGCCAGGCTGGTCTTGAACTCATGGGCTCAAGCAATCCTCCTGCCTTGGCCTCCCAAAATGCTGGGATTACAGGCATGAGCCACTGTGCCAGCTGAGATACATTTTTCCTTTTTTTTTTTTTTTTTTTTTGAGATGGAGTCTCGCTCTGTCACCGAGGCTGGAGTACAGTGGTGGCACAATCTCAGCTCACTGCAACCTCTACCTCCCAGGTTCAAGCATTTCTCCTGCCTCAGCCTCCCAAGTAGCTGGGATTACAGGCACCTGCCACCACATCCAGCTAATTTTTTGTATTTTTAGTAGAAAGGGAGTTTCACCATGTTGGCCAGGCTGGCCTCGAACTCCCAACCTTAGGTGATCTGCCCACCTCGGCCTTCCAAAGTGTGGGATACATTTTTCATTTGGAAAATTCACTGGGCTGACTGGGCTTGGGTTGGTCCCCACTGCCCCCTAGACCCCTGTCCCTTGAGCTGGGCCAGGGCAGAAATCCTGACAGCCGGCAGGTGGCAGAAGGGTCTGGGACTGACAGAGGACAGCTCTCTATCTAGCTGTCCTCCCCGCTCCTGCCCGATTTCCCATGGAGGGTGGGACCCTGCCTCCCAGGACCCCCATTACCGCTAACAGTTAGGCCTCCCATGTCTGAAACCCTGATCCAGAGCTAGGTTGAAGAGACTATTTTGTTTAGTCTGCATAGTAGCCCATGAGGGACAGAACTTATTATTATCCATATTCTATAAAGGGAGAAGCTGAGGCACAGTGATGACGAGGCATTTGCTCAAGGTCACACAGCAAGGCACTGAACTAGGGTATGAACTAGTATCTCTTATGTCCAAAGCCCAAGCCACTAATCACCAGGCAACACTGCCTCCCTAGAACCTTGAAACTTCTTTAAACTTTGTGCTTTTCCAGAAGAGGAGGGTAGCTCCTGAGGGTCTCTACCTTCCTGGACAGGCCCAGGTGCCTCCAGTGCCGCCTCCCCCAGAAATGGCCTCTTCTGAGGGCCCCACTTGTGCTGGCTTTGTAACTTTCTTGCCTTGATATCCGGTGAGCTGGGGCCATGCACGAGGCCTCCTGGGACTGATAGAATTTCCAGCTGAAAGGGATCTGGAGGTGGAGGGAGCCCCAGCTAGGCTTGAATGTGAGCTCCTGGATCAGATAACACCCCAGGCTCAGAGTTCCCCTGGTCCCTTCCATGATGGGTGACCAGGGTAGGGCTTTGGCCCTGTGGCCTCCTCAAGCAGGAGGACAGGACAGTCCAGAAGTCCCTCTTTCTTGCCCGGTCTTATCAAAGAGGCAAGACCTGGGCACTGGCTAGGAGTCTGGGAGTAGTAGCTGTGGGCGGGGCCCTAATCAGGCTGCCCCATCCCTGGAAGCAGGAGCGGCTGAGCCTGCAGGCTAAGCAATTGGATAGGTCTGCAGATGCCACCCTCCAAGCATGCCTCACCTGGGACCCCATAGTGTGGGCTCCTGGAGAGGGAGCTCCCTCCGTAACACCCCTTGACCTTGGACCCCTTAGCCTCCTCCCCCAGTTCACACACAGAATGTGCTGCCATTCACGGGGCACTCAATGTGTGTTTGGCACTCTGCTGGCATCAACCCTTCTGACCTCTGGAGTGACCCACAGTGGGTGAGTGGCAGAGCCCCACCATCTCACTCCTCTTTTCACTGGCTTCCTGCGCCCTCCGGCCTGGGCATTCTGGGTGGGGGAGGGAGCCCCAGCCAGGCCTGAAGGCAACACCCCAGATCAGTAATCCAAAGGCATGTCCCCCTGTGTCTTCTCCCACCCCAGTGGCCTTCACTGAGCTACTGATTTCTTAGTTGAGCCCCCAGTGCCCTCTGAAGGCTGTTAGAAGGGACAGTCATATGAAAACTGTTCCTTGCCAAACTATCATCTAGGGTCAGCTAGAGCCCCATGCCCCCTCCCCAAAGCTCTGAGTAAGAGGCTTTTCTTAGAATTCAGTACCAGGAAATAAATGCTTTGTCTCTCTCCTGAGGATCTGCTAGACTCCCTTTCTTTTGCAGCAAAAACTATAATCAATCCTCTTTCTGTTTTTTCCTAGCCTACCAGGGAACTCAGAACTAAGTAAGATCACTCTTCTCATGAAAGGTCTGGCTTCCTTCATCCTCTTTGCCTTTTAATTTTCCATTTGAAACTTAAGTTCCTTTGAGGGCTTTTATTGTATTTGTGGGGAGGGGAGAAGGAGGAGGAAGGAACCAGTTATTAATACTTCCTTACACAAGAAACTCTAGTAGGTTTCTTCCTCGCCCCATTCCACCACTCTACCCAGTCATAAGGCCCAGTCATAAGGACGAAAATCCCTTCAATGAACAGCACTCCTGCCTAGGAATTTATCATGAAAGAACCTGGACTCTAATCCCAGGGCAAAGAGGCCTTGGAAGGAGCTGCCACGAATTCCCACTGGCCTCTTACTGGCCCAAGATGGTTGGACCTTGAAGTCATAGGTGAACTGGAGAGAGAGGGAGAGACCTTCAGGCTGGACCAGGCTGCTTCTGGCCCTCCCCAGCTCATCAAGCCTCTATTTGCCCATCTGAGAGATGGGTTATTGAGAAGAATAAATGAGCGGCTTGTGACTTTAGCAAGGGGTTTGGCGCATGTAAATTTTAGCTCCCTTCTCTCTCCCTGCTGGGCTTGGCCAGATCACACAGGGAGGAAGGCTTGGCAGGTCAGTGATGGGGCAGAGAGTGAAAACAAACCTGATCTGTAGCACCACAAGGAAGGGAAGGAAGGGAAGGAAAGAAATTAGCATTTCCTGAGCATCTGCTGTGTGCCAGATCTATCGACCTTACTGGGTTTTTTCATTTTTCCCCTCTATGACCTAAGAGGGTAGGTCTTATTGCTCTCACTTTATACATAAGGAGACTGAAGATCAGCCCAAGGCTTCACAGCTGGTGAGAGGAGGAACCTTTCTTACCCACCATAGCATGCTTCCTGAGACTGCCCAACACAAGGTTAGGACCCTAAGGGGCCAGGGGCCAGGTGCCAGGCTTTGGCAGGGGCCACTTACCGGTTCGGTCATCGCTGTCATTGAAGTCTACCTGGACAGAGTGGCCATTGTTGGTGATGCTGAGGGACATGCAGGCCTCATAGGAAAGCTCCAGTGGTTGCAGGCTGGGAGAGTACACAGCCTGGCTGGAGATGATATTGATGGGTGATTGGCGATCTCCCTGGGCAATGGGATACAGCTTGTGCCAATGCGAGGGGCCTGCAGGTGGGGAGGAGGGCAAGGACTCAGGCCAGCCAGGATCTCTGGGCTTCAGGCCGAGGACACCCATAGGGGAATGGTCTCTTCAGCATCCTTTCAGAGGTGAGCCCCTGCATTGGAGCTGCACAGCTTGGAGTTCCAATCCCAGCTTTGCCATTTCCCCTTTCAGCCTCCGTTTCTTTGTCTGTGAAATGGTCTCACTAAAACTTACCTTCCAGTGCTGATAGGAGGCCCAGAGAGGTACTGTACGGAAGGGAACATAACAGCTACAGGCTCGGGGTGGCTCAGAGTAATAAGTCTCCCCAACAGGGAGACCTCCAGACATCTGAAGTCTCTGACCTGACCCCATCAGTATCTCACCTCTTTCTGCGCCTTGGGCAATTTGGTGTTGGTGTTTGTGATAAATAACAACAAAAACTCACATCAACCTAGATTTGACTCTGTGACATGTATTTGCCTCTCACAACCACCTTGTGAAATAGGAACCAGCAAGATCCCCATTTCACAGATGAGGGAACTGAGGGCCACTCACACATGTGTGCATGCATATGTACTAATATAAATACAGCATGTGCATGCACTGCCCCCAGCTGCCCTCCCCACGTGTGTGCCTGCAAGTCCATAGAGATCTTCCTATGAACACATTAATCTTTCTATGATCTTCCATTGTGCACACAGAGCAGCCAGGCCCAGAACATTCATGTGTACAAACACACACACAGCCCTGCAGACTACATCTGACACACACATATGCTCCCTCACACACAAACCCCTCTGTTGGAGACCCAAGTTTGCATAAAGGACCACAGCAAAACACATGCCCATGCACACACACACACACACACACACCTGCATACACACCCACAGGCGCCCACCACCTGCCTCCCAGAGGATCCATCTGCAGCCGAGAGGCTCAGCATCTCCCTGGGGAACATCCTGAGATGCAGCCTATTTTTAGAGCTACTGCCGGCTGGTGCTTCTCCCCCTTTTTGGCTTCTTAAGTTTTCCTGAGAAAACAGCAGCAGGTGCCGACAGAGCCGTGTCCCCAATGGATGACTCAGAATCGTGGCCCGGCCCCTCTGGGTTATTTTTGAAGCCCTGTGAACACTGCTGCATGCCGGCACCTCTGTCCTCTGTCCTTCCCTTCCTCGACTGGACAATCCAGCTCTGCCTGGGTGATGGGGTGGCTGCCTTGGGGGAGCAGGCCCATGGAGCAGGCTACACAGGACACTGGGTGCTCAGAGCTGGTGGGCATGACTAGCAAGAAGGGCTGGAGGCAGGGGACTCTGGCTCTGGGGGAAGCACCCAAAAGGTGGCTCAGAGCAGGTGCTGGGAGAAGATGATCCCTATGGGTCCTGTCCATCTGCCCCATGTCTGCCTGTCTCTCCCTCTCTGCTTGTCTATATCATCTTTTTCTGAATGTCTCTTTCCAGCTCTTGCATACCCAGATCTGGGGGTTCTCTTCCAAAATATGCTCCTTTGTTCTTGGGGCCCCAGAGGGAGCCAAAGACTCCACAGCACCCTCCCTCTGGTCTACTGCAACTTTCTGGCTTCCCAGACTGTAGTCCCCCACCCAACCTCACAAAGTGACTGCCTCTCCGCAGAGGAGTGGGGCTGGGGGATGTTCCTCCCACCATTACTTTTTCTTCTCCACACCCCACCTGTCTTGCACTGGTTCCCCAGGGAAATAGGGAACCCCTTACCCCACATCCCCACCCCTGCTTGGTAAGAAATGGCCCCAAAGGGAATTGACTGCCCCAGACCCACACTCCAGCCGTCTGGCTCTCACCTTCTGCCTCTTCTCCCTTTCTCTGAGTCCTAAGGAAACTGAGGCAGGATGAAGGAGCTCTCTTCCGCGTCAGCCCAGGAGGCTGGTGTGGGCCACGGGCTCCCACGACTCACACCCGGACGTGCGCAAACACCCTGCTCGGTGTAGACACCCAGACACATGCTTGCGCCCCCAAGTGCCCCCTTCCCTCACGTACCAGCCGAGAAGGCAGCTCGGCCACTTCTGCGGGGAAATTCTCTCCGGGGGACACTGCGCCCTTGCCACGCGGAGCCCCGCTCCCCCGAGGTCCCCGCTCACTTGCCGTGCGCGCTCCCCGCAGACACCCGCGCACAGCGCTCCGCGGCGCCCGCCCCCCGCTGCCCTGGGCCACCCCCACGCGCTGCGCACGCCCGGGGCGAGTGAGTGAGAGTCTGGGCCTGGGTCTGAGCGGGCTGGGCAATCAGGGGCTTCGCGGAGGAGGCGGCAGGACACAGCCGCCAGGTCGCTTGCTGGCGGCGGGGCCACCCGGGGCGCAGCGCGGACTTTGCGTCTGGCGCGGGGGACCAAGGCTTGGGCCAAGTTCGGGGGCCGGGATGGGAAGAGGGGTCCCGGCCCAGCCTGGAGGGTGGGAGCTTTCCGGTCTGGGAAACCAGCTGGGCAAGAGGGTTGGGGCGAGTGCAGTTGGGTCGGGGGTCCGAGCCAGGGGCGGTGGGGGAGGTCTGCGCCTACCGTCGTCCTGGCCGTAGCCCCAGCCGTGGTGGCCGGTCATGCCGCTGCCGTCCCCGCAGCCGTGCACCTGCCCGGTCGGCTCGGTCCGCTCTTTCGGGCTGCGGCTCCGGCCCCGCTCGCTACCGCGGAGCAGCCTCTTAAAGCAGCGGCTGGCGGGAGGAGCAGTTCCCGGGGGACCCGCCCCCCACCCCCCAGCAGGGCCAGAGAGGCCGGCCTGCCCCGCCCTCGCCCGCCGGCGAGCCAGTTGAACCCCGAGCGGAGATTCAGGGCAGGAGGAAGTAACCCTCTCCCCCCAACTCCCACCCCTGCCCTGGCTGGGCGGCTCTCTCTCTTTTTCCCCCCAGCAACCTGTGCGGACTCTGGGACACTAGATGCCCGTGCCGCACATGGCGTCCCTTCCCTAGGCTTGCCCCAGACCTGCAAATGCCACCACCAGGGACCTGAGCTCTGGGTCCTGAATCCTTTGGAGTTGGAAAGTCCCCTTTAAACTGCAAACTACACTGACCATCAAGTGTCAAAAACTGGAGCTTCCACTGTTTGCCAGAGGCTGTTGCAGGTGCTGGGCCAAGCTTTGGGTCCTTCCTATGGTATAACCCTCTCTGTTACCCTTCAAGGTTGGGTGCTTCCATTAGCCCTATCTGACAGAGGAGGGGAGTGAGGCCCAGAGAAGTGAAGTGACTTGCCCAAGGTCATCTAGCCAGGAGGTAAGGGGTTCATTCGCTGGGGTTCTTACTCCAGACACTGGGGGTTTTGTGGGATTTGTTTGTTTGTTTGTTTGTTGTTTGTTTGCTTGTTTGTTTTTAGACAGAGTCTTGCTCTGTCACCCAGGCTCGTGCTATATCAGCTCACTGCAACCTCCACCTCCTTGATTCAAGTGATTCTTCTGCTTCAGCCTTCCAAGTTACAGGTGTATGCCACCACATCCAGCTAATTTTTGTGTTTTTTGTAGAGATGGGGGTTTCACCATGTTGCCTAGGCTAGTCTCGAACTTCTGGCCTCAAGTAATCCACCCGCCTTGGCCTCCCAAAGTGTTGGGATTAGAGGAGTGAGCCACCACTCCTGGCCTGACACTGGGGTCTTTACCATTTCTCCTTGGTGCTGGGTACAAGGGTGTGCTGTGAGTGTGGGGGTCCAGGAACCCTGGGGTAGATGCAGGGACAGGAATGGCAATGTGAACCCTTGGCCCAGGTGGAACCAGATCCCCCAAGGGAGAGTGAGAAGGAGTGGCATCAACCAATGGGCCTGAAGACAGGCAGACACCAGGTGGCTTCCCCATGGAGCTAAGTCAGGCTCTGACTTCCACCCTCCCTGTTATTTTGTCTGCTGCTTCCTCCTTTCTTCAGGGACTCTGCTTTGTCCCTCCGTAGCCTGCTGTTTGTCCCTCCTCTCCTGACCTCCCCATAACCTTCAGTACACCCCCTGGGAGCTCAGACCCTCCACCCTGCCCTCAACCCCAGTGCCTGCCTTGGCCCAGTATTTTCCCACCCACAAACCCTGGTCGTTGTTGTGCCCTCCACCTGGTGCGTCCTCTGTCTTCCACCCACTGGCTCCAGCCGGCCCAATCTGATTCATCTTAGCATGTGGCCTTGTGCCAGGGATAGGGCTTGTCTCTGGCTAGTCCTCAGCAGGCAGTTTTGGAAAGACAAACAGAGGGGTGGATGGAAGGACAGATAAATGATCCCACCCGGGGTCCTGTACTCAGCAGGAGTCGAACAGCCACTAGTACAATGTCTGCTGTCCAGATCTTGAATAGAGACACTCTTTCAGGCCCTGCTCTTGGCTGACCTTGTGCAGGAATCTGCCATCTTGTCTGCCTGGCTCCCCTTCATCTCTGTGTCTGTCTCAGTTTCCCTCTCCCAGGCCCTGAACCCCAGATCCTCAGATAGAGCTATGGAGATTAATTGATAACTGGTTGGGTGGGCCAATGTCAGTGACTGCCCAGGCCTGCAAAGATGGCCCTCTCTGATCCAGGAGCAGGAAGGGATCCTTAATATAAATATGACCCTAGGGTGGGGCAGGGGACTTATGACAGAGATAAGTAGCCCCCAAGACCATATGTGACAGAGAATCCAACACTGTCAAGGCCCCAGGTCTCCAAGCCGGAAATGGCATCTATAGATCAAGAAGACAAAGGCATGCTTCTGGGTGAGGCCTGGACCTTCTGTCTCCCAGAGAAGCCAGCCACCCTTTACCTGGGAGAGCTGCCAACATCCTTTACCTGGGAGAGAGCTCTGGGGATAGCCCAAACTCCATTGACCCATTTCCTCTTCAGAGGGACTCAGGTCTTTTTCATATTTATTTGTAGTTCTTAAAAGATACAACTGGGCCGGGCACAGTAGCTCATGCCTGTAATCCCAGCACTTTGGGAGGCCGAGGCGGGCGGATTACCTGAGCTCAGAAGTTGAAGACCATCCTGGGCAACATGGTGACATCCCGTCTCCACTAAAATACAAAAAATTAACCAGGCATGGTGGCAGGTGCCTGTAGTCCCAGCTACTCGGGAGGCTGAGGCATGAGAATTGCTTGAGTCCAGGAGGCGGAGGTTGCAGCGAGCCAAGATTGCACCACTGCACTCCAGCTTGGGCTACAGAGTGAGATTCTGTGTCAAAAAAAAAAAAAAAGATACAATTGGAATTCTTCATACAGTTTTGCATCCAACTTCATCTACATAGTAACCCTGGGGGGATTTTTACCCCATTTTACAGATGAGAAAAGCAAGGCTCAAGAGAGGATGAGTGATGGGCTCGAAGATGCACAGTGAGTGACTGAACAAAGATGAAAACCCAGGGCTGCTGGGTCCCTCGTTCAATATTGTCCAAAATCACTGGAAAGGGAGGAAGCGGATTTTAAATTTGACTCTCATTTGTGTGTGTATGCAAGTCCTCTCTAAAAGGACTTAGGAGAAGCTAGGGAGAGTGTTTACCTACAGGGAGGAGACTGGACACCGGAAGGTTGTGGAAGGTTGTGGAAGGGTGTGGTATGGCGTGGGAAGGACACTCTTTACTGGTACTCCTTTGTATCTCTTGAATGAATTAAGGCATGTATTACCTCTTTAACAACCAAATAAAAGTTGATCCAGTTCTTTCCTTCCTGCGGCCTATCTTCAGCATTTTCTCTGGGTACTGGGAACTCAGGAAAGTGAGAGGAGACAATGGAGACTGCCCTTCTAAGGTGAAGCGCCAGCTGCCCCAGCAACCCACTCAGGTCAACTTGGGGGAGCCTGTGCCTCCATTCAGGTGCCTCCAGTCTCAATTACATGCTGTTTTTAAAGCCAAGTTGATTTCTCTGCTTGAGAGTTTTCTCTTTGGTCTCACTGGTGTCAGTGGCTCCTGGTTTTTGCTATTTATATGGGAGGGGAAAATGGGGGGTGTGAGGGCTGTGATGGAGGCCTGGGGGAGGAAGGCATGAGCAGCCTGTACAGCCAAGCCTCATTCATCAAACGACCTTGGCCTCCAACTTTCACTTCCTTTTTTCTTTTTTTTAAAGATTATATAGAGACAGGGGTCTCACTATGTTGCCCAGGCTGGTCTCAAACTCCTGGCCTTAAGGGATCCTCCCACCTCAGTCTCCCAAAGTGCTAGGATTACAGGTGTGAGCCACTATGCCCGGCCTTGTTGGGTACATTTAAAATCCCAAATATTTCTTCTCTAATTATAGTAGTGACATCTATTGTAGAAAATTTGGAAGTCAGAAAAGCATACAGCAGAAAATTAAAATCACTGGTCATGTCACTACTCAAGGATCACCACTGTTAACATTTTAGTGACCATCCTGCCAAGGTTTTCTTTTTTAATTATATTTTTATTTTTTCCATAAGTTATTGGGGTACAGGTGGTATTTGGTTACATGAGTGAGTTCTTTTTTTTTTTTTTTTGAGACGGAGTCTTGCTCTATTGCCAGGCTGGAGTGCAGTGGTGGGATCTCGGCTCACTGCAACCTCCGATACCCTGGTTCAAGCGATTCTCCTGCCTCAGCCTCCCGAGTAGCTGGTATTACAGGCATGTGCCACCATGCCCAGCTAATTTTTGTATTTTTAGTAGAGACGGGTTTTCACCATGTTGGCCAGGATAGTCTCGATCTCCTGACCTCGTGATCCGCCCGCCTCAGCCTCCCAAAGTGCTGGGATTACAGGCGTGAGACACCGTGCTGGGCCATGAGTGAGTTCTTTACTGGTGATTTGTGAGATTTTGGTGCACCCATCATCAGAGCAGTATACACTGCACCATATTTGCAGTCTTTTGTCCCTCACCCTCCTTCCATTCTTTCCCCCAGGTCCCTACAGTCCATTGTATCACTCCTATGCCTTTGCATCCTCATAACTTAGCTCTCACATATCAGTGAGAACATACGATGTTTGGTTTTCCATTCCTGAGTTACTTCACTTAGAATATTAGTCTCCAATCTCATCTAGGTCACTGCAGATGCTGTTAATTCATTTCTTTTTATGGCTGAGTAGTATTCCATCGTATATACATATACCACAGTTTCTTTATCAACTCGTTGATTGATGGGCATTTGGGTTGGTTCCACGATTTTGCAATTGTGAATTGTGCTGCCATAAACATGTGTGTGGAAATATCTTTTTCATATAATGACTTATTTTCCTTTGGGTGGATACCCAGTAGTGGGATTGCTGGATCAAATGGTATTTCTACTTTTAGTTCTTTAAGGAATCTCCACACTGTTTTCCATAGTGGCTGTACTAGTTTACATTGCTACCAGCAGTGTAGAAGTGTTCCCTGATCACCAGATCCATGCCAACATCTACTGTTTTTTGATTTTTTAATTATGGCCATTCTTGCAGGAGTAAGGTGGTATCACACTGTGGTTTTGATTTGTATTTCCCTGATCATTAATGATGTTAAGCATTTTTTCATATGTTTGTTGGCCATTTGTATATCTTCTTTAGAGAATTGTCTAGTCATGTCCTTAGCCCACTTTTTGATGGGATTGTTTGTTTTTTTCTTACTGATTTGTTTGAGTTCCTTGTAGATTCTGGATATTAGTCCTTCGTCAAATGTATAGATTGTGAAGATTTTCTCCCACTCTGTTGGTTGTCTGTTTACTTTGCTGACTGTTCCTTTTGCTGTACAAAAGCTCTCTAGTTTAATTAAGTCCCAACTATTTATCTTTGTTTCTATTGCATTCACTTTTGGGTTCTTGGTCATGAAATCCTTGCCTAAGCCAACATCTAGAAGGGTTTTTCCAACGTTATCTTCTAGAATTTTTATAGTTTCAGGTCTTAGATTTAAGTCCTTAATCCATCTCGAGTTGATTTTTGTAAAAGCTGAGAGATGAGGATCCAGTTTTAATCTCCTATGTGTGGCTAACCAATTATCCCAGCACCATGAGTTGAAAAGGGTGTCCTTTTCCCACTTTATGTTTCTGTTTGCTTTGTCAAAGATCATTTGGTTGTAAGTATGTGGTTTTACTTCTGGGCTCTCTATTCTATTCCATTGGTCTATGTGCCTATTTTTATACCAGTACCACGCTGTTTTGGTGAGTATGGCCTTACAGTAGAGTTTGAAATCAGGTAGTGTGATGCCTCCAGATTTGTTCTTTTTGCTTAGTCTTGTTTTGGCTATGTGGGCTCTTTTTTGGTTCCATATGAATTTTAGAATTGTTTTTTCCAATTCTGTGAAGAATGATGGTGATATTTTGATGGGGATTGCATTGAACTTGTAGATTGCTTTTGGCAGTATAGTCATTTTCTCAATATCGATTCTACCCATCCATGAACATGGGATGTGTTTCCATTTGTTTGTGTCATCTATGATTTCTTTCAGCAGTGTTTTGTAGTCTTCCTTGTAGAGGTCTTTCGACTCCTTGGTTAGGTATATTCCTAAGTTTTTTGTTTTGTTTTGTTTTGTTTTTTGCAGCTGTTGTAAAAGGGGTTGTGTTCCTGATTTGATTCTCTGCTTGGTCGCTGTTGGTGTATAGGAGAGCTACTGATTTATGTACATTAATCTTGTATCTGGAAACTTTGCTGAATTCTTTTATCAGTTCTAGGAGCTTTCTGGAGGAGTATTTAGGGTTTTCAAGGTAAACAATCATATTTTCAGCAAACAGTGACAGTTTGACTTCCTCTTTACCAATTTGAATGCCTTTTATTTCTTTCTCTTGTCTGATTGCTCTGGCTAGGACTTCCAGTACTATGTTGAAGAGGAGTGGTGAGAGTGGACATCCTTGTCTTGTTCCAGTTCTCAGAGCGAATGCTTTCAACTTTTCCCCATTCAGTATTATGTTGACTGTGGGTTTTTCATAGATGGCTTTTATTACATTGAGGTATGTCCCTTGTATGCTGATTTTGCTGAGAGTTTGAATCATAAAGGGATGCTGGATTTTGTCATGCTTTTTCTGCATCTATTGAGATGATCATATGATTTTTTTTTAATTCTTTTTTTTTTTTTTTTTTTTTTTTTGAGTTGGAGTTTTGCTCTGTCACCAGGGCTGGAGTGCAGTGGTGTGATCTCAAATCACTGCAACCTCCACCTCCTTTCAAGCGATCCTCCCACCTCAGCCTCCCGAGTAGCTGGAATTACAGGTGCACACCACCATACCTGGCTAATTTTTTGTATTTTTAATAGGGACAGGGTTTCACCATGTTAGCCAGGCTTGTCTCGATCTCCTAACCTCAGGTGATCCACCCGCCTGGGCCTCCCAAAGTGCTGGGATTACAGGCATGAGCCACTGTGTCCGACCTGATTTTTGTTTTTAATTCTGTTTATGTGGTGCATCACATTTATTGACTTGCGTATTTTAAACCATCCCTGCAACCCTGGTATGAAACCCACTTGACCATGGTGGATTATCTTTTTGATATGTTGTTGGATTCAGTTATCTAGTATTTTGTTAAGGATTTTAGCATCTATGTTCATCAAGGTTATCGGTCTGTAGTTTTCTATTTTGGTTATGTCCTTTCCTGGTTTTGGTATTAGGGTGATGCTCTGTCAAGCTTTTCTGATACAGGTTGAGTATCACTTACCTAAAATTCTTGGGACCAGAAATGTTTTGGATTTCAGATTTTTTCCGGACTTTGGAATATTTGCATATACATAATATCTTGGGGATGGGACCCAAGTCTAAACACAAAATTCATTTACGTTTCATACTTACCTTAGGGACATAGCTTGAAGGTAATTTGACACACTACGTTAAATAATTTTGTGCATGAAACAAAGTTTGTGTACATTGAACCATCAGAAAGCAAAAGTGTCACTATCTCAGGCCCCCCATAGCATCATGTAGGTGCTCAAAAAGTTTCAGATTTTGGAGCATTTTGGATTTCGGATTTTTGGATTGGAGATGCTCAACCTGTATGTATTAGTAGTATGTAAACAGTCAAGGCCAGGTGTGGTGGTGTGCCTATAATCCCAGCTACTCAGGAGGCTGAGGTGAGAGGATCCCTTAAGTCCAGGAGTTTGAGACTGTAGTATGCTATAATCACACCTGTGAATAGCCACTGCTCTCCAGCCTGGGTAACATAGAGCGACCCCATCATAAAAAAAAAGGAAAACAATTGAGCAATCAGGATCATAGGATGGCTTTTTGACCAGTTTTTTCCCACCCAGTGCCCTATGGTAAATGTTTCCTTGCTTTATCGGCCTTGGAGAACTTGCCACATAATATTCATTCACACACTGCTGTGATTTTGTTATTTCTAGTTTTCAGTGTGGCAAATATCACTGCAGTGAACATCCTTACTTGCACATCTTTAGTATTTTTTTTTGAGACCCAGTATGATTTTTTTTTAAGAGATGGGGTCGGCCGGGCGTGGTGGCTCACGCCTGTAATCCCAGCACTTTGGGAGGCCGTGGCGGGTGGATCCCAAGGTCAGGAGATCGAGACCATCTGGCTAACACAGTGAAGCCCTGTCTCTACTAAAAATACAAAAAAAATTAGCCAGGCGTGGTGGCGGGTGCCTGTAGTCCCAGCTACTCAGGAGGCTGAGGCAGGAGAATGGCGTGAACCGGGAGGCGGAGGTCGCAGTGAGCCAAGATCGTGCAACTGCACTCCAACCTGGGCAACAGAGCGAAACTCCGTCTCAAAAAAAAAAAAAAAAAAACACGCAGTGGGGTCTCACTGTGTTGCTCAGGCTGGTCTGTCTCAAATTCCTGGCCTCGAGCAATACTTCCACCTCAGTCTCCCAAAGGACTGGGATTACAGGCATGAACCAATGTACCTGGCCTCCTTACTTATACATCTTTATATGTGTCTGATGATTTCCTTGGAATAAATTGATAGAGGTAGAATTACCAAATCAAATGATATATACATTGCTAGGAACATATTTTAAAATGTACAAAGTATGATGGCAATAGTTTCAGAAATTTATTCTTTAATTCAATAAACATTTATTGAAGACTTATTAGATGTCAACTGCTGGGCCAGGCACAGGTGATACAACTGTGAACATTATAGACTTATAGCTGCTTCAAGGAGCTTATGGGGTTGGGGAGAGAGGCAAGAGATCAGCCAATGAGGACCAGGGTGAGAAGGGATAGGATGTGCAAGGACAGGCAGAGAGGGCTAGTGGCCTGGGAGGATATCCTGGGTTATGACTTCTTCCTGGCTGGTCTCCCACAGACTATAATCTCTGTAAGCACAGAGCTAGCCCCAAACTTCCTGACAGCCCAAAGGTCCAGTCTGCCCTCGTTGAGACCAACTGGACTGGATAAAATAACAGATCTGCACTGGGGTCTGGTCAGATCTGTTGGGGGTATTTATTTCTTTTTGTTTGAGACAAGGTCTCACTCTGTCACCCAGACTAGAGTACAGTGGTGCAGTCATAGCTCGCTGCAGCCTCCAACTCCTGGGCTCAAGTGCTCCTCCCACCAAGTAGCTGGGACTACAGGTATGCCACTATGCCTGGCTAATTTTGTTTGTTTGTTTGTTTGAGATGGAGTTTCGCTCTTTCACCCATGCTGGAGTGCAGTGGCGCAATCTCGGCTCACTGCAACCTCTACCTTCCGGTTTCAAGCATTTCTCCTGCCTCAGCCTCCTGAGTAGCTGGGATTATAGGCGCCTGCCACCACGCCAGGCAGATTTTTATATTTTTAATAGAGACAAGGTTTCACCATATTGGCCAGGCTGGTCTTGAACTCCTGACCTCATGATCTGCTCACCTCGGCCTCCCAAAGTGCTTGGATTATAGGTGTGAGCCACAGCACCCGGCCACATTCTTTAGTTTTTGTAGAGACGGGGTCTTGTTATGTTGCCCAGGCTGGTCTCTAACTCCTGGCCTCAAGTGATCCTCCTGCCTTGGCCTCCCAAAATACTGCAGGTGTGGGACTACAGGTGTGATTACAGGTGTGAGCCACCGCACCAGACTGGGGTATTTGTTTCTAACCCCTGCACCACCTCTTAATCTTTGTTACTTCACTCTTCTCCCCAAACATCTGCCCTCTGTCTGTAAAACGGGGTTAGCAGCAATATCTGTTGCATTGAGTGGTTGTGAGCTCACGAGGTGATGCATGTCAGGGGCCTGCCTGGCATCATAGTAAGTGCTCAGAAAGCCAGGGTAGGATCAAGCATGTATCAGAATCACCTGGATGATTTGTTAAAACAGTTTCCTGGGCCTCACTCTGCAGTTTCTGATTCAGCAAGTATGGATAAGGTCCAAGAATTTGTGTTTCTTTTTTTTTTTCAGAGACAAGGTCTCACCATGTCACCCAGCCTGGTTTCGAGCTCCTGGGCTCAAGCAATCCTCCTGCCTTAGCCTCCTAAGTGTTGGGATTACTGGAGTGAACCGCCTTACCTGGCTTTCTTTTTTTTTTTTTAATACTTAATTTTTTTTTAAGAGAGGAATGTCTCACTCTGTTGCCCAGGTTGGAGTGCAGTGGCGAGATCATAGCTCACTGCAACCACAAACTCCTGGGCTCAAGTGATCCTCCCACCTTAGCCTTCCATGTAGCTAGGACTACAGGCATACACCACCATGCCTGGCTAATTTTTAAATTTTTTTTTTTCTTTTTGTAGAGACAGGGTCTTGCTATGTTGCTCAGGCTAGTCTCAATCTCCTGGCCTCAAGGAATCCTCCTGCCTTGGCCTCCCAAAGTGCTGGAATTACAGTCATGAACCACTGTACCCAGCCAAGAATTTGCCTTTCTTTTTTTTTTTTTTTTTTTTTGAGACGGAGTCTCACTCTGTCGCCCAGGCTGGAGTGCAGTGGCGGGATCTCGGCTCACTGCAAGCTCCACTTTCTTGGTTCACGCCGTTCTCCTGCCTCAGCCTCCCAAGTAGCTGGGACTACAGGCGACCACCACTGCGCCCAGCTAATTTTTTGTATTTTTGGTAGAGACGGGGTTTCACCGTGGTCTCGATCTCCTGACCTCGTGATCCACCCGCCTCTGCCTCCCAAAGTGCTGGGATTACAGGCGTGAGCCACCGCGCCTGGCCGAATTTGCCTTTCTAACAAGTTTCCAAAGTGATGTTGATGCCGCTGGTCCAGGACCACACTTTGAAAACCAATAGCTTAAATGAATTACACCATGGCTTCCTGGTCTGATATATCTGGTTTCCACCCTCCACAACAGGGAGAACTCACCAGTGGGCCCTGAAATCTTTCATGTCAGGGCCATCAAAAGAACTGTGTCTGATCAGCCTCCTCTGCTCCAGCATAGGCACCTTTACATGGTTTTACGGGTTGAATTATTATTATTATTTTCACTTTCATCTCTACAGAAAATAATCTAAAAATTAGCCAGGTGTGGTGGTGGGTGCCTGTAGTCTCAGCTGCTCAGGAGGCTGAAGTGGGAGGATTGCTTGAACCTAGGAGGTTGTGGCTATAGTGAGCCATGATTATACCACTGCACTCCAGCCCAGGTGAAAGAATGAGATCCTGTCCCCCACCGCTGCCAAAAAATAGTAACCAGACTCCAAAAGCATAGGCAACAAAAGCAAAAATAGACAAATGGGTTTATACCAAATTAAAAAGCTTCTGCACAGCAAAGGAAATGACAGAATAAAGAGACAACCCACAGACTGAGAAAAAATATTTACAAAATATACATTAGATCAGGGACTAATATCCAAAATGTACAAACTCAGACCGCTCAATAACAATAAAACAAATAACCCTATTAAAAATGGGCAGGGCCAGGTGTAGTGGCTCATGCCTGTAGTCCCAGTACTTTGAGGGGCTGAGGCAGGAGGACTGCTTCAACTCAGGAGTTTGAGACAAGTCTGGGCAATATAGTGTGACCCCACCTCTAAAAAAATAATGATAATATTAATACAAAGCTTCTGGGCTGAATTATGTCCTCCTCAGAAGTTACTGAAGTCCTAACCTGCCAGTACCCGTGAAGGTGATCTTATTTGGAAACAGGGTCTCTGCAAGTGTAATCCAGTTAAGATGAAGTCATCAGTGTGAGCCCTGATCCAACGTGACTTGTGTCCTTAAGAGAGGAAACACAGAGACATGAGGGGAGAATGCCATGTGACGATGGAGGCAGAGACTGAAGTGCTGTGGCTGCTAGCCAAAGATTGCCAGCAAACCCCCAGAAGCCAAGAAGAAGCGGACGGATTCTCCCCTACAGGTTTCAGAAGGAGCATAGTCCCACCCGTGCTTTGATTGTAGACTTCCAGCCTCCAGAACTGTGAGACAATAAATTTCTCTTGTTTTAAGTCACCCAGTTTGTGGTTCTTTGTTACGACATTCCTAGGAAACTGATACCCTGAGGTATCATTTTACAGACAACACCAACACAAACCTTTTCAAAATCATTTACTTCTTCACGGGCAATATGACTAGCCTTCTACCAAATTTGAGGGTGTTTCCTTTCATGAAGTCCATAGGTATGAGAAACTAAGCAGTGAACTCTCATCTGCTGCCTTTTGACCTTCCTACTTTCCTGGAGTGTATTTTATTATCCCTTATATTTTACCTGTCCACTTGGAGAAGGAAATGTGACAGCACAAACACATGATGAGCTGGGAAAGCCTCACACCTCTGTTTCCCATCAGTGTGTTCCATGGGAGCTGGGTAAGGGCAAGGGAAGGTATGGGAAGGTGTACTCTCACCCTAGTCCAGGAGACCATGCCCAGGGCAAAGTGCAATTCATCATCACTGCATCATTACCATCAAACTGTGCCATCTCTCTGATCCCCATCCTAGGGGATTGGGGGTGGGGATCTGTGTTCATGTTCACCTTATTTCAGGCAGTTATTAACCTGAAGGTGCCTGTAGGGTCTGCGAGATAGCAGGGAAGGAGTCTTCATCTCCCTCACAGATGGTCACCTTGTCTTCAGCACCACCACCCCCCTCCCAATTGTTCTCATGGGGTAACCTCCTTCCTTGGCCTCCCATCCCCACAGGACAGCCATTCTCTTCCTGAAAGGAGGGTCTTTTCAGGAAGTGGAGGACTTTAAATTCCTCCTTGGATCTATGTTCACAGTCCTCAGAACCCAGCCTGTCCCAACTGTCTCTCAAACCTTCTCAACCACTCCCTATCCTTCACCTGACCAAACTTACTCTAGCACCTACAGCTTGCTATGCCTTCTTTGCTTCCTAGAGATGGCACCTGCTGTTCCTTATGCTTAAAACACCCTTCCAGCTGGGCACAGTGGATCATGCCTATAATCTCAGCACATTGGGAGGCCAAGGCGGGCAGATCGCTTGAGCCCAGGAGTTTGAGACAAGCCTGGGCCATGACGAAACCCCATCTCTACAAAAAAAGTACAAAAATTAGCCGGTGTGGTGGTGCATGCCTGTAGTCCCAGCTACCTGGGAGGCTGAGGTGAGAGGATTGCTGCCTGGGAGGTTGAAGCTGCAGTGAATTGAGATCACACCACCGAACTCCAGTCTGAGCAATAGAGAGAGACCCTGTCTCAAACAAAACAAAACAAAACAAAACACTCCTCCATCTCCAAACCACATGAAACATTCTTGGAGAGGGGGACTGGGGAGGTTCTTCTGTGCACCCCTGAGCACCCTGCTTCCCTCTATCTAGAGGAAGGCCACATTGTCTGGTAAGTGCTTGTTTGCTGTCCCTCTTCCTTCATGAGACTAAACTCTCCAAGAACAGAGCCCTGGACTTGTCTGCATCTGCAGCAGGGAGCCCCTAGCTTTGTGATTCAAAATAGGCTTGTGGGCTTTTCATGAGAGGAAGAAATGGGTGAAAAATAATGATCATCAAAATGAAAGTTATTATTCATGCAAGATTTGGGGGGAGTCTGGCCTCCTGTATTCAAAATCTCATTTAAGGTCAAAAGACACTTGGGACCCATTTATCCCCACTGCACAGGTGAGCACACTGAGGATTTGAGAGGTAAAGAGTAGATCTCACAGCCAGTTAAGTGGTCGAAACACAAGTATGCCTGATTCCAATGCCCCAGTCGCCCCCAATCACTGCATGGACAGAGGGCAAATTGGCAGGCTAGCGGGTCTGCCTTTCTGGCCGATGGGGACCAAGAGCCCCAGACCCGCTCGGGTACCGGGGCCGCTTACGCCCCGGCGTACCGGCGACGCGTGCGCAGTGCAGTGCGGCGCCCCCTGCAGGCGGCGCGCAGGAGACGGTAGCGGCGGAGGGGCGCTCAGTGCGCCTGCGCGCTTGTGGAGCTGGTGGCGGCGCTCCGCAGGGGCTCGGCTGTTTTGCGCGCGGCAGGCGCAGCCATGGCGCAGCTGGGGAAGCTGCTCAAGGAGCAGAAGTACGACCGGCAGCTGAGGTGAGCCGAGGCTCACCGAGCCGAGGGCGGGCCGGCGGGCTTCCCAGCATTCGGGCCGGGCCTAAGGGCGCGGGCGGCGCGGTCGGGCCTCCCTCAGGCCTTCTTCCAGGCTGGGCCGGGCCGTGCGGGGCGCGGGAAGCCGGCGCTCGGGGCTCCCGCCCTGGGCCAAAGGTGCTCCGCGAGGGCTGGGACCCCGTCCCCCGCCACGCGGTGTGCAGTTCGGGGGACGGGGTCCCCAGCGCCAGCCGAGTCGCTAAGGCGGCTGCCGGCCCCGTTGCGCCCAGGCTCCTCGTTTTCCGAATGGGGAGGCCCGGAGCGCACCGCATCCCGGCCGCGAGGGCGGCACAGAGGGTTAGGTTTTGTTCTCAGCCAGCGCTGTCCAATGGAAATAAAATGCTAGTCTCATGTGAGCCGCAAATGTAATTATAAATTTTCTAATAACCACACTAAAGGTAAAATGAAACAGATGAAATTGATTTTTAAATACAATTTAACCCAATATGTCCAAAACATTACTATTTCAACACAATATAAAAAGTTCTTGAGATATTTTACTTAAATTTTTATTTTTATTTTTGTTTTTGTAGAAACGAGGTTTTTGCCACCTTTCCCCAAGCTGGTCATGAGTATTTTCCTTTTTAAAACTGTCTTGGAGGACCGGCACGGTGGCTCACGCCTGTAATCCCAGCACTTTGGGAGGCCGAGGCGGGCGGATCACCTGAGGTTAGGAGTTCGAGACCAGCCTGGGCAACATGGTGAAACCCTGTTTCTATTTAAAAATTCAGAAATTAGCTGGGCGTGGTGGTGCGCGCCTGTAATCCCAGTTACTCTGGAGGCTGAGACCGGAGAATCGGTTGAATCCAGGAGGTGTAGGTTTCAGGGAGCCGAGATCGTGCCACTGCACTCCAGCCTGGGTGACAGAGCGAGACTCCGTCAAAAAAGCCCCCCCAAAACTATCGTATAAATATTGTATTTTACACTTACCAGCACATCTCAGTTAACACTAGCCTCATTGCTTGTGCTCAGTAGTACATGTGGCTAGCAGCTACCTTAATGGACAGTGCAGGCCTAAGCCATCAGGAGGGTCCTTGGGTACTTCCCCACCCTTGCCTTTTCTCCTTGCACTACCCATTCCTTATTTATTGAGCGTCTTCTGTGTCTTGAGGCTGTGGAGATAACAAAGCTGCTCAGCTTTCCTCCTTCCTGGAGCCTCTGAGACAACAGAAGTTATATGTCCCCAAGGACTGGAGCTTCTGTTTGCGCCACCAGCCTAGTGCTGTATTAGAGGCTTTAGGCACTTAGTTCTGAGAGTACCCTTGAAAGCAACCATTTCCTGTGCTTTACAGTTGGAGAAACAGAGTCTTGGAGAAGTTAGGTAATTTGCCCAGAGTTCCCCATATCTTTGAGCCAGGATGTAAACTAAGGCTCTTCTGGCTTTTTCGGAGGTACTCAGTTACATCCTGCTTCCAAGCTTTTCGGAGAAGAAACAAGGTAACAGTCCTTATAACCAACTTAGGTTTTCTTGTAAATTCTTGGAGTTCTTGTGTTTCTAATGCAGGTATAACTGTACATGACAGAGCTGAGAAGATAGTTGAGGTTACTAAGCAACTCTAACAAAAGAGGGTTTTTGCTGAGGGCATTCCATTTAAGTCCCAAACTTTACTTTCATAGTGAGAACTGGTTTTGAAGTGTCAAAGGGAAGCAGTTAGAAGCAAAATGCAGCAGTCAATAAGCCCCTCCTTACTTCACCTTAGTTGGGCCGACAAGATAGTAGAGAGGACTGATTCATTTGGCCTATTCTTGAAACATGTTACTTAGAGACACACCAGGATTCTTTTTTTTTTTTTCAGGGACAAGGTCTCACTTTGTGACCCAGGCTAGAGTGCAGTGGCTAGAGTGCAGTGGCAAGAACACTGCTCACTGCAGCCTCAACTTCCTGGGCTCTAACGATCCTCCTGCCTCAGCCTCTTGAGTAGCTGGGACTACAGGCATGTGCCACCATGCTTAGCTAACTGTTTTAGAGATGGGGGTTTGCCCAGGCTGGTCTCGAACCTCTGCACTCAAGTGATCCTCCTGCCTCAGCCTCCCAAAGTGCTAGGATTACAGGCATGAGCCACAGTGCCTGGCCTCAGTATTCTTTTTGTTTTATTTTTGAGATGGGTCTCAGTATGTTACCCAGGCTGGAGTGCAGTGGCTGTTCGCAGGTATGATTATTGGCACACCACAGCCTTGATCTCCTGGGCTGGAGTGATCCTCCTGCCTCGGTCTCCCAAGCAGCTGGGACTACAGGCACACACTATCTCACCCTGCTTGAGATGCACCAGTATTCTTTTTTTTTTTTTTTTTTTTTGAGACGGAGTCTCACTGTGTTACGCAGGCTGGAGTGCAGTGGCGCGGTCTTGGCTCACTGCAATCTCCGCCTCCTGCATTCACGCGATTCTCATGCCTCAGCCTCCTGAGTAGCTGGGATTATAGGTGCGCGCCACTGCGCCTGGTTAATTTTTGTATTTTTAGTAGAGACAGGGTTTCACTATGTTGGCCAGCCTGGTCTCAAACTCCTGACCTCAGGTGATCTGCCTGCCTCCGCCTCCCAAAGTGCTGGGATTACAGGCGTGAGCCACTGCGCCCAGCCAAGATGCACCAATATTCTTAAATTTACTCTCCAACTGTCTAAGCATCCATCAACCATATATGTCAGGTGTCTTCTACGTGCCATACTTTGATGGAGAAAACAGGTGTTTACGGTCCATCTGGTTCTTCTAGGCGATTCCTCCATACATTTGACAGCTGTCTGGGCCCTTATGGAGCATACAGTGGAGTGGAAAGATGGATGCTCAGCAAACAAAAACAAATGAAACCAGGTACAGTGGCTTGTGCCTGTAGTCCCAGCAACTCTAGAGGCTGAGGCGAGAGAAATGCTTGAACCCAGGAGTTCAAGACCAGTCTGGATAACATAGTAAGACCCTGTATCAAAAACAAAAACAAAAAACAAGGCGGTTGCTTGACATGCTCTGGAGGACATACTGACTACATAATAAGGGGTAATCTGCTTTAGATGAGGTAACAGGGAAGGCACATTAATCACTCTATTAGAATGTTCATTGGGTAATATACTTTAAAGCACTCCTGTAGAAGTTGATGTGAGGCTTTTCAGATGATAATTCAGTTTTCTTGGTAAAGCTTTTGCAGAAGTCACAGTAATAAGCCCTATGTCGAGATCTTAAATGCATCTAACTTAAATGCATCTAATATAATTTTTTTTTTTTTTTGAGACAGAGTCTCGCTCTGTCGCCCAGGCTGGAGTGCAGTGGCGCAATCTCGGCTCACTTCAAGCTCCGCCTCCTGGGTTCATGCCATTCTTCTGCCTCAGCCTCCGAGTAGGTGGGACTACAGGCGCCTGCCACCACGCCCAGCTAATTTTTTGTATTTTTTAGTAGAGACAGGATTTCACCATGTTAGTCACGATGGTCTCGATCTCCTGACCTCGTGATCCGCCCGCCTTGGCCTCCCAAAGTGTTGGGATTACAGGTGTGAGCCACTGCACCCGGCGCATCTAACATAATTTAAGAATAAATGAAATAGGGCTGGGCACGGTGGCTCACACCTGTAATCCCAGCATTTTGGGAGGCCAAGTGAGCCGAGATCATGCCACTACACTCCAGCCTGGGTGACAGAGCAAGACTCTGTCTCAAAACAAAACAAAGAATAAATGAAATAGAAAACAGATGAGGTTTTAAATCCAAAGACCCTTTTTAAATGTTTGTTTGTTTGTTTTGAGACAGAGTGTCGCTCTTGTGCCCAGGCTGATAAGGGGCTGGAAGACCAAGTTTCTGTTTCTAATTTGACCCTCTCCCTCTTTTCCCCTAACCATTCAAGGCATCAACCTGAGTTCTAGATTACTGTATAATCACTATACTAATATCTGTTCCCATCTTACCTGTATTCTGTGGTTATCACATCAGTCTATGCAAGGAAAGTTTAAAGTTTAAAGATCAGCATTCAAATAAGAAAGCTGTATTTTCATGAAAGTTTTAAAAACGTCAAATTTGTGTCTGTTTTGTAGGTTGTGGGGTGATCATGGGCAAGAGGCTTTAGAATCTGCTCATGTTTGCCTAATAAATGCAACAGCCACAGGAACTGAAATTCTTAAAAACTTGGTACTACCAGGTAACGTAGGTTTGTGGTTGTGTTCTAAATATACTTCTTTAAGATTATGACCTAGAACTATGTATTCCTGACTGACTCTGTTTTGGCTCTCAGGTATTGGTTCGTTTACAATTATTGATGGAAATCAGGTCAGCGGAGAAGATGCTGGAAACAAGTATGTTCTATTCTCTTCAAATATATTCACGTTAAGGAAGGCAAGGCCTGAGTCTTAGCTTCACCTCCTCAGTCAGGGTGACTCGACTCTCAGTGGAAATCATCCTTATGTTTGGGATTATGGTGAGGAAGTGAGATAATATAGGTAAAATGCTAGTACAGCATCTGGCAAATAGGGCATTAATAAATGTTACCCATCATTACTGTCTTTATTGTTATTAATATAAAGGAGTAGTCGTTATTCCTTTATTCATGGAATATGGGCACTTCCTAAGCTCTTGCATTGATCCGTAGGTGTTAGCATATAATTAACAATAATGCCTGTTGTTTGTGATGTCTTTTAGGCTTAGTCTAGAGGTATCTCTCTCTACACTGTCAACAAAAATGCTGTTTTAAAGATGGCCTGTATATTATTCTTTAAAGTTTATATTTAGACTTTCAGAACATGCCCAAATTTGGATTTAAAGCTCACCTTTTCAGGGACTTGAAGTCTGGTATCTCTCATTATGTTTGTCAGTAACAACAACAGTGAGTAAATATAAGGGAAACCAGCAATTAGTTCATATTTAGTTTTGATGCCTTTTCTTTGGATCGTAGTGCCAGTTTCTGCTAGGCACAGCACAGCTTTTTTATTGATATATACCAAGAAGTCTTGTTATCTTTGCTTACTTGGTTGGTTAGAGTAGAATGTGATAAAAATAAGGTTTCTTCTTATGGAGCCAGTGAGCTTATACCGAAAAGTGGCATCCTGACTCTGATCAGCAGCCTCATATCTGGGCCTTGAGACATGTCAAGGGTATGTGTGGGAGGAAGCCTGAATAAATCTGTTACAGTTACGTGCAAAAACAAATGGTTCAATACACCGAGAGTGGTCTGTGGAACACCGGTTCTAGGGAACGATAAGAGCCGTTAAATGGGCCAGTGGGTTCCATGGTGAAATTAGTTTGGGAAATGGATCAAATGAAGTAAAAATTTCTTTACCATAAGATTTTAGTATCACATGTATTATGTGTATTATGAATTTCCAAGAGGGAAATACAGTATATGGTGTTTCCCAAACTTTTTTTGTTTTTTTTTTTTTGAGACAGAGTCTTTCTCTGTCGCCCAGGCTGGAGTGCCGTGGCGTCGGCTCACTGCAAGCTCCGCCTCCCAGGTTCACACCATTCTCCTACCTCAGCCTTCCGAGTAGCTGGGACTACAGGCGCCCGCCACCACGCCCGGCTAATTTTTTGTATTTTTAATAGAGATGGGGTTTCACTGTATTAGCCAGGATGGTCTCGATCTCCTGACTTCGTGATCCGCCCACCTCGGCCTCCCAAAGTGCTGGGATTACAGGCATGAGCCACCACACCCGCCGGTGTTTCCCAAACGTTTTTTAGCCAAGGAACCCTTTTCTCTCAGAGGATCTTGTGAAATTCACATGCTGTGGTACACACTTTGGGAAAGAAACATTGATTTATTAGCCTATCTTTCTTTATAAGTTCCATCTGATTTTCTTCCTCCAGGAAGGCCATTACAATCTGTAATCACAGTATAGTTTGTTTTATACTATGAATGAAATATGCATGCTATTACAAACAACTTTTCCTTTATAGTCAGTAAGCTTTACTTTTTTTTCCTTTATTCTGTTCACTTTAGTTTCTTCCTTCAAAGAAGCAGTATCGGCAAGGTAAACAATTAGAGAATATAGTTGGATGTGAGCATCTAATGATGCCACTGTGTTTTGATTGCTTGAAAAGCTTTGACTTTGAAAACGTGTATTATTTCTCTGAGAAAAAAATTAACTAATTTTTGTAATCTTGTAAATCTTCATATGTTTGGTAGTTTAAGAACTTAGAGGTGTACTATCTGTGTTTATACATTGTATCCTGTATTAAAGCTAAATCTTGAGTAATGTTAATATTCAGAGGATGGATTCTGGTTAACAAATTTTTTTTTTTTTTTTTTTGAGACGGAGTCTCGCTCTGTCCCCCAGGCTAGAGTGCAGTGGCGCGATCTCAACTCACTGCAAGCTCCACCTCCCAGGTTCACGCCGTTCTCCTGCCTTAGTCTTCCGAGTAGCTGAGACTACAGGCGCCCACCACCACGCCTGGCTAATTTTTTGTATTTTTAGTAGAGATGGGATTTCACCGTGTTAGCCAGGATGGTCTCGATCTCCTGACCTTGTGATCCACCCGCTTCAGCCTCCCAAAGTGCTAAGATTACAGGCATGAGCCACCACGCCCAGCCTAAAAAATCTTACAAAACCATGTTAGTCAACTTAGTGAAATGACTTTTAGCTTAGTGATTAACCACTCTTGTACAGGATTATAGATGTGGGTGGTTAGAGTGAGTCTGAACTTGATCCAGGATATCCCTGCCTGCTACCCAGAGTTTTTTGGTCATTTGCCTAATCAAAAAAGTAGAGTACAAGTAATGTCATTTGAGAACTCTGGATGATGATGGTTTTGCTCTGTTTTAAGTAATATTCTGTTGAGTGTTAAACACTAGGAGAAGCAGAATTGGCTGGGAGCAGTGGCTCACACCTGTAATCTCAGCACTTTGGGAGGTCAAGGCAGGAGGATTGCTTGAGACCAGGAGTTCAAGACCAGCCTGGGCAACATGTCAAGACCCTGTCTCTACAAAATATATTTTTTTTTAATTAGCTGGGCATGGTAGCACATGCCTGTAGTCCCGCCTACTTGGGAGGCTGAGGCAGGAAGATTGCTTAAGCCTAGGAGTTCAAGGCTGCAGTGAGCTATGATCAGGCCACTATGCTTCAAACTGGGCAACAGAGCAAAAGCCTGTCTCTAAAAAGAAAAAAGAAGGGAAACAGAGTTGTCATACTTATGCATGAAATTTGGATAGTTTTACAGTATGTTTGCCTGTTCCATAAATTGGGGGATTATATTGTGACCAAGTTTTTTCTAATTCAAGTTAAATGCTTTGTTTTTAAAAAGAACCGAGCTGCAGCTGCCATGGAATTCTTACAAGAATTAAATAGCGATGTCTCTGGAAGTTTTGTGGAAGAGGTATATATGTACACACATTATTATGTCTGTGCTGAAATACAATTTTTTAAATAATTCAAAGCCCCAGAAATTTAGAATTTTGAATCTTTTTGTCATTTATGATTAGTTGAATTGGAATTGTTGCCTCATTTGTTGTAAAATAGCTTAACTGTCTCTGCCATGTTTAATATGATTGTGAAATTGTTTTTTTTGTTTGTTTGTTTTTTTCTTTGCTGTCCTGTTTAGAGTCCAGAAAACCTTCTAGACAATGATCCCTCATTTTTCTGTAGGTTTACTGTTGTAGTTGCAACTCAGCTTCCTGAAAGGTAAATTTTTATGTTAATATGTTTTTATTTTAATCTTATTAGATTTGCATTGTTTTATTTTCTTTGCACAGTCTATGATGATATGGTTTTAAAAATTGTTAAATTCTACAGAAACTTTAAATATGAAACTTTCTTTTTTTTTTTTTTTTGAGCTCAAATTCCTGAGCTCAAGCAATGCACCCTTCTCGGCCTCCCAAAGTGTTGGGATTACAGGTGTGAGCCAACATGCCTGGTCAAGAGTTTCAGATTTATGGCTGGGCACGGTGGCTCACGCCTGTAATCCCAGCACTTTGGGAGGCCGAGGCGGGCGGATCACGAGTTCAGGAGATTGAGACCATCCTGGCCAACATGGTGAAATCCCATCTCTACTAAAAATACAAAAATTAGCTGGGCGTGGTGGCTCACGCCTATAGTCCCAGCTACTCAGGAAGCTGAGACAACAGAATCGCTTGAATCAGGGAGGTGGAGGTTGCAGTGAGCCAAGATCGTGCCACTACACTCCAGCCCTTGTGACAGAGTTAGACTCTGTCTCAAAAAAAATAAAAAATAAATAAAATAAATAAATAAATAAAAGAAATTCTTAGAAATCTTCCAGCATTGAAAAGATGAGGAAGAGAAAAATACTGAAACTTTTTTTTTTATTATTATTCTTTAGACAGAGTCTTGCTCTGTTGCTCAGGCTGGAGTGCAGTGGCACAATCTTAGCTCACTGCAACCTCTGCCTCCTGGGTTCAGGTAACTCTCGTGCCTCAGTCTCCCAAATAGCTGGGATTATAGGCATGTGCCACTGTGCCCGGCTAATTTTTGTATTTGTAGTAGAGACGGGGTTTCACCATGTTGGCCAGGCTGATCTCAAACTCCTGGCCCCAAGTCATCTGCCTGCCTCAGCCACCCAAAGTCCTGGGATTACAGTTGTGGAGCCACCAAGCCCAACCTTAGATGTGAAACTTTTGGAATATATTTAGAGCAGTTAAACCGAACATTGTTTTTTTGTTGTTGTTGTTTTTGTTCTTTGTTTGTTTTAGTGATTAAAAACTAGTTAGAATTGATTATTGAAGGCTGGGTGCAGTAACTCATGCCTGTAATTCCAGCAGAACTAGGCTGAGACAGGTTCAGATCACTTGAGCACAGGAGTTTAAGACCACCTGGGCAACATGGCAAAACCTTGTGTCTACAAAAACTACAAAATTTAGCCAGTTGGTGTGCCTGCTTGTGGTCCCAGCTACTCAGGAGGCTGAGATGGGAGAATCACTTGAACCTGGGAGGTCGAGGCTGCAGTGAGCCATGATCATGCCACTGCACTCCAGCCTGGGCAACAGAGAATTGGTTATTGGAATTGTTGGGGGTGTATTTGTGGGTTTTATATTTTTTCTCTATCATGGAAATGTTTAGAATTATCTTTCTTTAACTTTTCTCCTTAATATGACAGACTTAAGTTTCACATCCCTCTTGTCCAAAGATGTACTTTCTTTGAGACTGCAGCCTGTGGAAATGCTTGCTTTTCAGTGTGTTCTTGACCTGCTTATGTAAATGCAGTTATGTACCTTTGCATCTATTATTTAGTAAGAAAGTTGCTTTAAGACATTTTCATGTTTTGCATGTTTTCATGTTTGGCATATTTCCATTTGCTTATGTTCATATTTTGCTTTTTTTTTTTTAAACAGCACTTCACTACGCTTAGCAGATGTCCTCTGGAATTCCCAGATTCCTCTTTTGATCTGTAGGACATATGGACTAGTTGGTTATATGAGGATCATTATAAAAGAACATCCAGGTAAAATTGTTGAGCATATGGGCTTACTATTGGTTGCTTTAGCTATAATTTTAGAAACTTGACAATTTAGAAAGTCAGTTTTAAATTACAAAGTAAATTTGTAGCAGCACATCTCTAGTTGCACATTCAAAGTGGCAATCAGATTCAATAGGCTGCAATCTACTCTTTATGTAGCATTATAGAAGGATACAAAGCATGATATACCACAGGCACAGCTTCTTCATCTTATTAGGAGATCCAGCAACTATGCAAGTACCCAGCTTCTTTTGCCCCCTAACCCACATTGGGCATGTATGGCTGTGGAGAGCTAAGGAATGTGGATCACTCTGACCCATGAAGTTACACCACCTTTCCCCACTCCAGTCTTTTTTTTGTTTTTTAAGACAGAGTTTCGCTCTTGTTGCCCAGGCTGGAGTACAATGGCACAATCTTGGCTCACTGCAACCTCCACCTCCCGGGTTCAACTGATTCTCCTGCCTCAGCCTCCCAAGTAACTGGGATTACAGGCGCCCGCCACCATGCCCAGCTAGTTTTTTTTTTTTTTTTTTTTTTTTGAGACGGAGTCTCTCTCTTTTGCCCAGGCTGGACTGCAGTGGCGCGATCTTGGCTCACTGCTACCTCCACCTCCCGGGTTCACGCCATTCTCCTGCCTCAGCCTCCCGAGTAGCTGGGACTACAGGCGCCTGCCACCGTGCCCGGCTAATTTTTTGTATTTTTAGTAGAGACGGGGTTTCACCATGTTAGCCAGGATGGTCTCAATTTCCTGACCTCGTGATCTGCCCGTCTTGGCCTCCCAAAGTGCTGGGATTACAGGCGTGAGCCACCGCGCCTGGGCGCCCAGCTAATTTTTTGCATTTTTAGTAGAGACAGGATTTCACCATGTTGGCCAGGCTGGTCTGGAACTCCTGACCTCAGGTGATCCACCCGCCTTGGCCTCCCAAAATGCTGGGATTACAGGTGTGAGCCACTGCACCAGGTCCGTCCAATCTTTTATTTCATTCTCATGCAGGCTTTAGGTTCTCTCAATTCAGGTGCAATTTCACACAACAAAGACATTTACATAACTACTGTTCCCAAGGAAACTGTTGTAAGAGACCAAAGTCGTTTATAGGCAGACCTCCATCAGCTGAGGGTTTATATAAGCCCTTTACTTATAAAATTTTAATCTTAGATCATCATAAAATTTTCATCCAGTATTCATAACAGTGCTCTTTATTGACTCAAGAAAGCATTTTTACTATAAGCCAAGCACTCTGCTAATGTGGTGATAGCCATTGGCATTGGTACCGTCACTGAGGAGTAATATCTGTGTGGGCAGTTAGGGAGTGCTTGTCAGGATAAGCTCTGGCTGCTGGTGGTGAGCCATTTAAGAGTTGAAAGTGGTGTCAACTGATGGGAGGGAACAAAAGAGTTGAAAGTGGGAGAGTGACCATGTAAACATTTTATTTTAAATGGGTCACTTTGAAGTTGAGTAGAAAGTAAATGGATTTAAAGGGGCAAAGATTGGAGGCAGTGATTGCTGTTAGAAATTTCCAGTGGCCTAAGTAAGAGAGAGTATGTTCTTTTTCCTAATTTAGGGAAGAGAAGAAGAGAGGGTAGATAATAATGAAGGTTCAGCATTGCTAGTTGTGTGCCTGCCTTTATAAGAATTATTTCATTTACTCTTTCCAAAACCTTTATAAGGTACAGATTGAGCATCCTTAATCCAAAAATCCAAAATCAGAAATGCTCCAAAATGCAAAACTTTTTGAGAACTGACATAATATTCAAAGGAAACACTCATTGGAACATTTCTTACTTCAGATTTTTGGGTTAGAGAGCTCATCTAATATGTATTTGCAAATATACCAAAAACTCAACAAAATCCAAAACACTTATGGTCCCAAGCATTTTGGATAAGAGAGATACACAATCTGTAGATACTTCAATATCTGCTTTTTATAGATGATGCTGAGGCAATGAGAGATTAAATTATTTGCCTAAGGTCACATAGTTAGCAAGTGACAGAACTGGGCCTACCTCTAAGCACTCACTGAAATTATACACTCTCCTGTCCTCTCTCATGTGGAGAGCAGTGTACAGAGTGAGATTAGGAAGTGGGGAGTTACTGATGTTGGGGCCAAGGAAGCAAGAAGTGAAGGATGCCCATCAGGTTTCTGGAGAAGAAGTCTAGGTAGATGGTGATGCTGTCTATTGAAGACCACAAGAGGAGGAAGGATAGGTTGTTAGTTGCTATCTGTACATAGGGTTTGTCAATTTTGAGCTTTTCCAGTTAGAACAAATTGTGTTCTAAAGGAATCTTGGTTTTACTTTTACTAAAACTTTATAGTTGACTTAAGATTTCTGCATTTTACTATATGTAAATCGTACCTTAATAAAACAGTGAAAAAACCTGTGGGCCCTGTGTCCATTTAAAAATTAAAGATTTCCTAAGTTTCTATAATTCAGTGTATTGTCATCAGTATTGCCAAAGAATTAAGTTTATCTTTTGAGCTGGGCACGGTGGCTCACACCTGTAATGCAAGGACTTTGGGAGGCTGAGGCAGGAGGAGCCCTTGAATCCAGGAGTTTGAGACTAGCCTGGGTGACATAGTGAGACCCTATCCCTACAAAAAAATTAGCTGGGCACAGTGACACGAGACTGTAGTCCCACCTTCTCAGGAGGCTGAGGTGGGAGGATCCCTTCAGCCCAGGAGTTTCAGCAGTGAGCTATGATTGTGCCACTGTACTTCAGCCTGGGTAATACAGCAAGACCCCATCTCTCTCTTTTTTTTTTTTTAAGTGTTAAATTTATCCTTTTGAATTCTTTGTTTCACAGTAATAGAATCTCATCCAGATAATGCATTAGAGGATCTACGACTAGATAAGCCATTTCCTGAACTGAGAGAACATTTTCAGTCCTATGATTTGGATCATATGGAAAAAAAGGTTGGTAGTGTGTGTGACCTTACATTTACAGATAGACTTAAAACATTTTTTTTAACCTAAGGTTTTTGAATTACACTAAAGTGAGAAAATCCTATAAACTTCCATATTCCTGTCATCCAGATTACCCAATAACAGTATTTTACCTTGTTTTCAACATATTAATTTTTCTCCAAAATTAAAAAACTTTTTTACTGAAGACAAGTACATATACTGAACATCTGTGTAATCACTACCCAGGTCAAGAAATTGGACATTAACCTATTCCAGGTGGGGAGATGGGGATGGTTAATGGGTACCAAAGAAAAATTAGAAAGAATGAATAAGATTTACTCCTTGAAAGCACAACAAGGTGACTATAGTTAGTAATAACAACTTAGTTATACATTTTAAAATAATTAAAAGAGTTTAATTGGATTATTTGTAACATAAAGGATAAACGCTTGAGGGGATAAATGCTATACAGATACCCCATTCTCCATGATGTGCTTATTTCACATTGCATGCCTGTATCAAAGCATGTACCCCATAAATATATACACCTAAGTACCCACAAAAATTGAAAGTAAAAAATTTTAAAACAAAAAACAGAAATAAAAAAATTCCAAGAAGTTCTCTTTATGGACTTTTTCTAAACAAATAGAAATAATGACATAACACTATAAGGAGTATATGTATTTTTTCCCACTTCCATATTAATTAACATGCAGTTGTTTATTTGGTTCATCAGAAAACAGAAAAGATCCTCCTTTCTTACTTAGGATTGGTGTCTGAAATTGAGATTTGAGCTGTGTTTTTGGGTGGCAGTCTCTGAGACTGTTTTGCTGGTATAATGGGGACAATCATAGTATATATGTGACATACTAGGTATCTGCCTCTAGAAAAATTTGTAAAGCAGTTTTTATTAACTCAGTTCATTTTCGTCTATTCACTACTCTGCATATATTAGGAGATCATAAATATTGTTGAATTTGTTGAAAACGAGATGGTACAGTGAAGAATTCATAATACTGATATTTTCTTTTATTTGTCTCTCATTTTTAGGACCACAGTCATACTCCATGGATTGTGATCATAGCTAAATATTTAGCACAGTGGTATAGTGAAGTATGTCCTTTTTTTAAAAAAATTTCATATGCAACTGTATTTTCAGTTTCTTACAAAGGATTTCCTTGATGGGGAATGGGAGATTAATTTTTTTTCCTTATGGGGTTGTATGGTAGGGCAAATGGATGCTTTTAAATTTAAATCTAGCAGTTCCTCTTTTGATCCTGATAATTTTAATTAACAAAATGAAATTCAATAAATGTCATTATGAAACTGGCAGGGGGATTGAATGTAGATAAATGGTCACAGTGTCTGTTTTCTATCAAGTGAGCCTCTGATTTCACAGAGAAATATATTTGTTGATGAAATCTTATGTAGAGAATGGGGGACACTTTAGACTTTCAATTTCTGTATTTTGAATTTTAATAACTAGATTTTTAAAATTTTTAACCAATTTAGACAAATGGACGAATACCTAAAACGTATAAAGAAAAAGAGGACTTCAGAGATTTGATTAGACAAGGTAATATGGGATATGATTAAATACTGTATAAAGCTTGAAAAGCAAATTGCTAGAGGCAGGTGCTTATTGGATTTCTGTTAACACCTTTGTCAGATGATACCATCATGAGCTTTTATTTTCCTTCTGGAGAAGTTAAGAAGCCACGCCTTGTATAGTTTTAAGGACTAATGATAAGCCGTATTTCTTAAGATTTAATATTCTGCAGGATCTGACAAGGTTATTTTTATAATGGGGGAACAGAAGAGTGAAAAGAAAAGGGCTGTTTGCTAACAATTTCCCATTACAATAGGAATTCTAAAAAATGAAAATGGGGCTCCAGAAGATGAAGAGAATTTTGAAGAAGCTATTAAAAATGTGAACACAGCACTAAATACAACTCAGGTAATGAAAGAGTTGCTGAGGGATTCACATGAACAAGATGTTTTCTAGAGGCCTTGGCTATTAAATGGTTGACTATAATGATTTAAGTTAATATTTTCTAAATGTATAGTTAGAAATAAATACAGGGCCGGGCATGCTGGCTCATCCCAGCACTTTGGGAGGCTGAGGTGGGTGGATCACCTGAGGTCAGGAGTTCGAGACCAGCCTGGCCAACATAGTGAAACCGCGTCTCTACTAAAATTACAAAAATTAGCTGGGCATGGTGAACATACCTGTAATCCCAGCTATTCGGGAGGCTGAGGCAGGAGAATCACTTGAACCCAGGAGGCAGAGGTTATAGTGAGCCAAGATTACACCACTGCACTCCAGCCTGGGCAACAGAGTAAGACTCCGCCTCAGATGCCTTTGGTTTTGTTATGGCTTAGTTGTTGAGGTCTGACCATTGAAGTTTTTGGGGAGCTTTGGAATAACACCTGGTAGTTTAAGTTAGAATTTTCTTGTAACTTAAAACAGCAAATATGCTGCCTTTCAAGTTAGGAAGGCACGTAAGATTATTACCAACTTTTTAGAGACAACAAGGCAGTGTTGCTGAGTGATTAAAAGTGTGCTGGCTGGGGCCAGGCGCGGTGGCTCACACCTGTAATCCCAACACTTTTGGGAGGCCGAGGAGGGCAGATCACATGAAGTCAGGAGTCCAAGACGAGCCTGGCCAACATGGTGAAACCCCATCTCTATTAAAAATACACAAAATTAGCTGGGCATGGTGGTGGGCACCTGTAATCCCAGCTACTTGGGAGGCTGAGGCAGGACAACTGCTTGAACCTGGGAGGTGGAGACTGCAGTGAGCTGAGATCTCACCAGTGTACTCCAGCCTGGGCAACAAGAGCGAGACTCTGTCTCAAAAAAAAAAAAAAAAGTGTTTGCTGGCCAGGTGTGGTGGCTCATACTGTAATCCCAACACTTTGGGAGGCCAGGGCAGAAAGATTGCTTGAGCCCAGTTCAAGACCAGCCTGGACAACGTAGGGAGATCTTGTCTCTACAAAAAATTTAAAAATTAGATGGGTGTGGTGGCATGCACCTGTAGTCTCAGCTACTCTGGAGCCTAAGGTAGTGGGAGGATCGCTTGAGCCTGGGGGGTTGAGGCTGCAGTGAGCCATGATTGTGCCACTGCACTGCAGCCTGGGCAATGATATGAGACCCTGTGTCCAAAAAATAAATGTGCTTTGTGAATCACTTTTCTGGGGTGATGAACATTTTCTGTTTTAATTGGGGTTATGGTTAAAAATATGTATATATAGTTATCAAAATGCATTGAATTGGACATTTAAAATCTCTGTATTTCACTGAATATAAAACCACAGTTGAAAAGATTCTAATAGTTGGGGGGCAGTAAGCTAAATAAACAGATAAAAATGCACCAGGTGCTGTGAACAAAATTACAGCAGAACAAAGGGTCAGAGGGCATGTTGGGGACAAGGGAATCCGGGGTTAAGAGACAATTGTACATAGGGAGCCAGGGAGACTTTCCAAAAGACATTTAAGCAGAAGCCTGAGTGAAGTGACACGCAGAGGTCTGGTGGAAGAGCTTTTCAGTTGGAGGGAGCACATGTGCAAAGGCCCAGAAGTGGGATGAAGCTTGACTTTTGTTCAAGCATCAGTAAGCAAGTCAGTGTGATTGGAGTGAAGTGTAAAAGGGGGAAAAGTGGTAGGAAGGATTTGAGTTTGGAGAGGCAGAAAGGGCCAGATCATAAAGGCCTTGCAGGCTATTTAAGCATTTCAATCAGGGAAGTGGATTGAGCTGCTTTGTATTCTAAAAGACCATTCTGGCTTTCATGAGGAGAACACAATTGAGGGGACTGGGAGTGGAAGCAGAGAGACCAGTTAGGAGGTCCCACTGAGACATTTCTTTTTTCCACCCATCAGTAGAATCCAAGCCTATGATTTGTGTGTGTGTGTGTGTGTGTGTGTGTATATATATATATTTTTTTGAGACAGGGTCTCACATTGGTGCCCAGGGTAGAATGCAGTGACACAATCACTGCTCACTGCAGCCTTGACCTCCTGGGCTCAAGTGATCCCCCCACCTCAGCCTCCCAAGTAGCTGGGACCACAGGCACGTGCCACCACACCCAGCTAATTTACTTTTATGTTTTCTATAGACGGGGTCTTCCTGTTTTGTTCAGGTTGGTCTCAAACTCCTGGGCTCAAATGACCCTCTCACCTTGGACTCCTGAATGCTGGGATTATAGATATGAGCCATTGTGCTCTGCTTTATACTCTTGATTAACGTATGAAGATCTTGCTAGCAATAAAATTACTTTATGGTTTTAGTTTTTTTCAGAGTGGTTGTCTCAACGGTCACTAATTAGGGTGCAAGGGTTTCAGATTTTTGACAAGATGGAAAATCATGAAATACTACAAGTCTATAATCTGTTTTGTCTTCAGATGTAACTATATAAAATAATTTACTGGGGCCCCTTCTTTACCCCATTTATGGTATAAGAGAATAGGTATTAAATGGTAGCAACAGTGGGCCGGAGAGGTCTTTCTTCCATTCTTTCCCCATCAAATCTTCATATGGTACTGATTCTAAATAAAATTATAAACAAATCAGAAGTTTGTATTTGATTACAATTTGAGAATTCAAAGAACATATCTGAAGAAATAGCACTGAAAATAAAGATGGGCGAATTCTTAATACTGTGTAAGTAAATGTTTCATGTTCCTTTGTTAGATCCCAAGCAGTATTGAAGATATATTTAATGATGATCGCTGCATAAATATCACCAAACAGGTAACAACAACAAAAGTAAAAACATTGCTGCTAAAACTTTGGGTCAAAGTAAAACGCCACTTAATGTTAATTTTTTCTTATTCTTTTAGACTCCATCATTTTGGATTTTAGCTCGTGCCTTAAAGGAATTTGTGGCCAAAGAGGGTCAAGGAAATTTACCTGTTCGAGGCACAATTCCTGATATGATTGCAGATTCAGGCAAATATATAAAACTGCAAAACGTGTATGTCACTGTTTTCAAACTATGTAACAGAAAAAGTCTGATTATATTAGAGATAAACATTTTATCATCCTGTCAGAAATCAAATGAAAGTTTATTACAACCTCATTGCTTATAAATAAACTAGGCCAGCTGCAGTGGCTCATGCCTGTAATCCCAACACTTTGGGAGGCCAAGGTGGGAGAATTGCTTGAGTCCAGGAGTTTGAGACCATCGTGGGCAACATAGTGAGACTTCCATCTCTACAAATTGAAAAATTAGGTGGGCATGGTAGCGTTCGCCTTTAATCTCAACTACTCAGGAGGCTGAAGCAGAAGGATCTCTTGAGCTCAGGAGTTTGAGGCTGCAGTGAGCCATGATCATGCCACTTCACTTCAGCCTGGGTGACAGAGCAAGACCCTGTTTCAAATAAATAAGTAAAAATAAGCTGAAGAACTTAGACCAGGCTGGGCGCAGTGGCTCACGCCTGTAATCCCAGCGCTTTGGGAGGCCGAGGCAGGCGGATCACGAGGTCAGGAGATTGAGACCATCCTGACTAACACGGTGAAACCCCGTCTCTACTAAAAATACAAAAAAATTAGCCAGGCGTGGTGGCAGGCGCCTGTAGTCCCAGCTACCCGGGAGGCTGAGGCAGGAGAATAGCGTGAACCCGGGAGGCGGAGCTTGCAGTGAGCGGAGATCGCGCCACTGCACTCCAGCCTGGGCGACAGAGTGAGACTCTGTCTCAAAAAAAAAAAAAAAAGAACTTAGGCCGGGCGTGGTGGCTCACGCCTGTAATCCCACCACTTTGGGAGGCCGAGACGGGTGGATCACGAAGTCAGAAGATCAAGACCATCCTGGCCAACATGGTGAAACCCTGTCTCTACTAAAAAAATACAAAAAATTAGCCAGGTGTGGTGGCGCGCACCTGTAGTCCCAGCTATTCGGGAGGCTGAGGCAGGGGAATCGCTTGAACCCAGGAGACGGAGGTTGCAGTGAGCCAAGATCGTGCCACTGCACTCCAGCCTGGAGACAGAGCAAGAGTCCGTCTCAAAAAAAAAAAAAAAAAAAAAACTTAGGGGGCAATTCTTTTTAAGCTCAAAGCAAAATTGAATGGGAAATACAGAATTACCACATATGCCTAGGAGGCAGAGTTTTTTTTCATACTTCATGATAAATATTTGATCACTTAACTCTGTGCTATGAACTATATGTATTAAGTAATTTAACACACACACAAGGTTCACAACGACCTTATGAGAGAGAGAGAGACCGTTACTGGCCCCATTTTACACATGAAGAAACTAAGGTATTGAAAAGGTTACTTATGCAAGGTCAGATAGCTGGTAAATGGCAGAACCAAGATTTGAACCCCAGGAAACCCAGTACCAGAGCCTGTATGTTTAGCTATGGCCCTATACTACCTTCTATTTGTAACTTAAAACCATGAAGGTTTGATGAATTTTTTATCTTAATGTTTCATAATTTATAGTCTATGACTATAGCTAGACACCTTGCTATCCAGGTATCACTAGCCTGAACCCAGATAGACTATCACAGGGATGGGTCTCAATGAATATTACCCTCGTATAGTTAGGGCATGGTGCAAAGAATCCAGGTCTGCTGGCTTGGTTTCTTTGGGGTCCAAGTAATGTCACACAGAGATGATCTCTCTTCCCCAGACAGATTTCACTCTTTATCATGTCACCATTGAACGAATCTTGGTTTGTTGTCCTAGCCTAAGAGTTCAACTACTTAAAACCTGGGGAAGGTCAATTGAGGATAGAAAGAAGTATGACCTTACATGGGAGGTAGTCAGCCTGAACACTGATGATTTTTAGAGGGTGAAAGGTAAATAGACGTAAAGAAAAGTTTTATGGCCGGATGCAGTGGCTCACACCTGTATTCCCAGCACTTTGGGAGGCCAAAGTGGGTGGTGAAATGTGCCACAAGGGATGTTCACAGGTGTTTTAAATGGTTGAAATTTTATGTTTTCCATGGTCTGTCTCAGTGGTATAGATACAGATAATAATTGGGTAAGGGTTTTTTTTTCCTCTCATAATAAATAGAGTATTTTAAAACAATCAGAGGTAGAGCATGTTTATCTATGGCAATGCTAAAAAGGTATGAAGGTCAGTTAATTGAAAATTGTCATTAATACAGTATTTTCAGTTTCTAAATCACTTGAACCCAGGAGTTCAAGACCAGCCTGGGCAACATGGTGAAACTCCGTCTCTACAAAAAAGACAAAAATTAGTCGGGCATGGTAGCGTGTGCCTGAATTCCCAGCTACTTGGGAAGCTGAGGTGGGAGGATCAGTTGAGCGTGGGAAGTTGAGGCTGCAGTGAGCCAGGACTGCGCCACTGTACTCCAGCCTGGGTGGCAGAGCGAGATCCTGTCTCAAAAAACAAAGAAGTTTTACATTGGAGATGAACAGTTTTAATGTATTTAACTTTCCTTGGACTTGACTTCCAGGAGATAAGTCATGTTCTTCAGTAATGTATTTTTTCAGGTCCTCTGTCACAGAAGCCGAAATCATAGATCCCTCTAGGGGAGCAGTTTTTAAGTTGGGTGCTGTTAGAGGGACCCTGGGTTTTAGTGGGCACTGAGAGTCTGTCACTAACACTGGAAAGATTCCCAGCTACTCATGGTGCTGTTGATAGCATTTCCCTGGCATTTTCACATTTCATACATTGTCAGACCTGTGTTTTTTCATGAAAAGGAAAGAAAATTTTTGTTCATGGTAACAATTTAAATTTTGCTAATTTAAAAATTTGTTAGTAATTGCTTTTTATTCTTTTTTAGTTACCGTGAAAAAGCAAAGAAAGATGCTGCCGCTGTGGGTAATCATGTTGCCAAATTGCTGCAGTCCATTGGCCAGGTAAGCTACTGGGCACACTGTGCCCATACAGGCCTGAGCACGTAACTCCAGCCAGAAAGGGTTTAGAGACAGAGGGTGTGGCACTGGCTCTGTGCTTCTTTAGAGGGAGCTGTCATTTCCCTGCCTAATGGGAGAGCTTGCGATAAGGAAACAAGATATTTTTAAAGTGCTCTCCCAGCTCTTGGAGAAAGCCTTCCCATCTCACAGTGATTGGCTTTGTGCCGCACCCTTTGTTAATCTTCTCTTTTAAACTGGAACAGAATCTGTATTTATCTCTTTACAGGCACCAGAGTCCATTTCAGAGAAAGAATTAAAATTACTCTGTAAGTCCCCTTGAATTAATTTCCTTATTTTGCTTGATAGAAATGTGCCACAGGGAATGTTCCCAGGTATTTTGAATGGTTGAAATTTTAAGTTTTCCATGGCCTCAGTGATATAGATATAGATAATTATTGGGTAAGGTTTTTTTTTTCCTCTCATAATACAATACATGGCGAGTATTTTAAGACTGAATCAGAGGTAGAACATGTTTATCTGTGGCAATGCTATAAAGGCTTGACGGTCAGTTAATTGAAAATTGCCATTAATACAGTATTTTCAGTTTTTAAATTTTAAGTAATTTAGGAAGCTTTTTTGTCTGAAGACTTTGGGTGTGAAGTCTTGAGTCACATGTACATTGACAATATTGGTTTAAATACTCATTTTGATCTGTGTTAAATGACTGTAATGGAGTTAAGAATTTTGCCATCTAGTTTCGGAGTGGTTAGGTTCGTAGGAGTCTTCTCAGTAACTCCTCAGTAGGCCAAAAGCATTTTCTTTTATTTAAGAGTCAGTTTCAAAATACCCAATCTGTTGTGCATGCCATCTGAAGATTTCTCCCTGTAGCTACTGCTCCTACGTCCTGTGGAAGTTTATATTTTGCATGCTCCCCATCCTTAAAATAGATTTATCCAAGCTTTCCATTTTATGACTTCTCCACAATGTCTGTTTAGGCTCAGTTTTAATGTTTTCTGCCACTACTAATCTTGCACCTTGTTTGTTCTATTAGACTAATCTTGAATTAGCGTTTGTTGTATTAGATTATATAATACTAGATCACAAGTTTGATGCTGGGTATTTGAACATTTATTATTCTGTTCTACTTTGGGGCGTTTTTGAAAATTTCAATAATACAAAGCTTAAAAAAAGTCATTACATATATCAAGAGTACAATTCATAAACCTCTCTCCTTTAGGACTACTTATCCATAATAATGATGAAAACTATTATTTTTAGAGCCATATCAGGCATTGTGCTAGAGATGCACTTTATACAGATGTCACATTTAATCTGTAGAACAATTCTCAAAGGTAAACAGTATCATCCCCATTTTACACTTGAAAACTGAGGTTCAGAGAGGCCATCACCTTACTTGCTTCTGAACTGGTTGTAGTGCCAGGGATATAAATTTAAGGTGATTCATGTTCTAGTGCTTTCTCTGCTATTAGAACCAAGGAGAAAACATTTCTTCACATTCTCATGTCTGAGAAGGGTATACACATAATTCTCTGTTCTTAAAGTCACCTGTGATTCATAATATTCACCAGTCACAGTCATTACTTCCAGAATATCTTTCCTCTGTTCAGGCAGCAATTCTGCATTTCTTCGAGTGGTAAGATGTCGATCCTTAGCTGAAGAATATGGTTTGGATACAATTAACAAGGATGAAATTAGTAAGTATAATAGCCTTCTGATTCTGGGTTAATTTTAATTAATTTAAAAGATATAAATATTTTGTGTATAATAGTGTTGAGTATATGGTGATGATATAAAAGATAATGTAAACATTCATATTCTAATTTTATTCTAAGCTTATCTAGGTAATTATAATTTATGTATATATTATATGAAACTTACTGTATGCATAAAGTCATATTTAGGTCACTGAGTCCATTGTGTGATATGTATGAGTTAAAGTCAGTATGTTACTACTTCAGTAGAGATTGTGTGACTCCAGCTAATAGTCCTGAAACTCAAGTATATAGTAAATTCAGCCCTTCATTGTTTGTTACATTGCAAATTAACCAAATTAAACTGAAATTTTTTTTCCTTTCAGTTTCTAGCATGGACAATCCAGATAATGAAATAGTGTTGTACTTAATGTTACGGGCTGTTGATAGATTTCATAAACAACATGGTAGATATCCAGGTAAGAATAGCAATTGAATTACCAGATATAATAAGATCTTCAATAAAACATTTAAATTGAAAGTGTTCTCAGGGTATTTATAATAGTGTTGCTTGAATTTCACATTGTGAACAGATTACACCCCAAACGTTCCCCAGTGAAGAACCACCTTTTGTTTTTTAAGTTTAACTATTTGCAAAATAGTGTTCGATTCTAAACTATTACAGGGGGATGTTGGTTGAATATGTATAGAAGAAAACTTTTTTCTGTCATTTTCCATAGTTTGTTACTAAGACTCACACTGAGTTTAATTTAGTGGAATAGGAAAGCCACAAGAAATATGCTGGCCAGGCATAGTACGGTGGCTCACGTCTGTAATGCCAGCACTTTGGGAGACTGATTCAGGCAGATTGCTTGAGCCCAGGAGTTGGAGACCAGCGTGGGCAACATGGTGGAACCCCATCTCTACTGAAGATACAAAAAATTAGCCAGACATGGTGGTGTGCACTTGTAGACTCAGCTACTCGGGAGGATCACCTGAGCCTGGAAAGTTGGGGCTACAGTGAGTTGTGATTGTGCCACTACACTCCAGCCTGGGTGACTGTGGTGAGACTGTCTCAAAAAAAAAAAGTATGCTACTGATTTCTGAACTCAATAACTCTGAAGATGTAGGAATTTCTTTGTTTAGTTATCTACTTTTTATCTTCAGCAAATGTAGTCATTGGAGAATTGGCATAATCTCAAAGATCTGAGGTTGCTCAGAATATTTTTCTTTGGGATGATAATTTTAATTGTGCAGGATTATTGCATAGCAACACATTCTAGGGGTGTCATAAAACCTGCTGCTCCATCTGATACAGTGTGTCTCCAGAGTTTATAGTCTTTTTTTTTTCTTTTGAGACGGAGTCTCGCTCTGTCGCCCAGGCTGGAGTGCAGTGGCGTGATCTCAGCTCACTGCAACCTCCGCCTCCTGGGTTTAAGCAATTTTCCTGCCTCAGCCTCCCGAGTAGCTGGGACTATAGGCGCCCGCCACCTCGCCCGGCTAATTTTTGTATTTTTAGTAGAAACAGGGTTTCACCATGTTGGCCAGGCTGGTCTCAAACTCCTGACCTCAAGTGATCCTCCTGCGTTGGCCTCCCAAAGTGCAGGGATTACACGCATGAGCCACTGCGCTGCCCAGAGTTTATAGTCCTAACAAGCAAGCTTACTAGAAGAAAAAAAAAGAATAAACACCAAATATGTATTGCTTTATTTGTATTATTTGATTAGTATTTATTTCAGTTATCTGTTGCATAACAAACCACTTCAAAACTTAGTGGTTTAAAACAATAAATAGTGTCGTGATTTTGTGGATTGCCTGGTCTCAGGCAGTTCTCCTTGGGGAGGCATGCAGTTGCTTGAGCCTGGGGGTGGAGTCATTCTGAAGGCTTGACTGACTGAGTTAGACATGCAAGAAGACATTTTTACTCATGTAACTAGCACCTTAGTCAGAACAGTGGGAATAGCTGGCGGCTGGTCAGGTATCTCTTCACGTGGCTAGCTTGGACTTCCTTTTGGCATGTCAGTTGGCGTCTGCAGTTAACATTCCAAAAAACCCAAGTGGAAGGTACAGGGCTTTTTATGACCTAGCTTTGGAAGTCATACAGCATCACTTATGAGCTAAGTAACTTAATCTCTCTGTGCTTTAGTTTTCTCTTCTATAAATGGAGATAACTATACATACTTCATAGGACTGTTTTGAGGATTCAATCAATTAATATAGATATAAGGTCCTTAGAACAGTGTCCAGCATCTATTAATGCTCAATAAATGTGACCTATTATTGGCCAGGCATGGTGGCTCACACCTGTAATCCCAGCACTTTGGGAGGCCAAGGCGGGTGGATCACTTGAGGCCAGGAGTTCGAGACCAGCCTAGCCAACACTGAAACTAAAAATAGAAAAAATTAGCTGTGTGTGGTGGCGCTCTCCTGTAGTCTCAGTTTCTTGGGAGGCTGAGGCATGAGAATCATTTGAACCTGGCAGGCAGAGGTTGCAGTGAGCCGAGACTGCACCACTGCACTCCAGCCTAGGTAACAGCAAGACTCTCTCTCAAAAGAAAAAAAAAAAGTTACCTATTATTAATAGCTTTATGTCCTCAGTGTCATTTATCATTTAGTCTTTTAGAATTGGAGAATAACTTTTATAAAGAGTATAAGTAGGACATTACTTTCTCATTCATTAAGTTCTTCTATCAAATAATTATTAAGCACTATGTGCCAGATGCTTTTCTAGACAGTGAATATGATGCAATTAATAAAGATTTAATTAAATTCAAATTTTTACTAGGTTTTAGTTGGTCTCTGATTATAGGTTTGTGATATGTGCAAATATTGGTCTCATACTTTGTTATTTTTGTTCTTCAGTTTCATACATATTTTGACTAGAACATCTGAAACTAGATTAAATAAAGGAGTTGGCCATTAATTTTGAATCACATTTATTTTAATGAAAACTAACTTTTATTTTTAGGAGTATCTAACTATCAAGTTGAAGAAGATATAGGAAAGTTGAAGTCTTGTCTCACTGGCTTCCTTCAGGAATATGGTTTATCTGTAATGGTGAAAGATGATTATGTCCACGAATTGTGAGTATTTTTTAGGGTATCTAGGAGATGATTCCACACCTGTCATAAGGCTAATCAAAATTCATGTCTCTGTGGTCTCCTTTAGTTGCCGATATGGAGCTGCTGAGCCACATACCATTGCTGCATTCTTGGGGGGTGAGTTCCATATATGAGAAGACTCACCTGTTGTTACATAGTACAGTTACTATTTTAATACGAAGTTTTGTCGTCTAGCTATTTTAATTAGGGAGGTCAGTGAAGCAGGATGTTATATTTCTTTTTCTTTTTTTTTTTTTGAGACGCAGTCTCACTGTTTTGCCCAGGTTGGAGTGTATTGATGCCATCATAGCTCGCTGCAACCTCAAACTCCTGGGCTCAAGTGATCTCTCGCCTCCGCCTCCTGAATAGCTGGGACTACAGGCATGTGCCAGTAAGCCTGGCTAATTTTTCAATTTTTTGTAGAGACAGGGTCCCACTATGTTGCTCAGGTTAGGATACTTACTCAGTTGCCCCATACTGGTCTCCCTGCCTTCCATCTCTCCCACTGCCATCCAACTTAAACTCCTTAAGAGTCATTAATCCTTCTAAAGCATAGCTCTGATTGTGTCCTTTTACTAACCCTCTGCCCCACCAATATACATAACACTCTACAACAGTCCTCCAAGCAAGTCCAAGGACTTTGGCTTGACGTTAAAAAACCCTGTGTTTGGTTCCACTCGGCCTTTCCAGCCTTGGTTTTATCATATTACTTGCTTTCCCCCCAGGATGCCCTTTGATTTCCTGCTCCTAGATCTTTGCCCCTCTGTGCCTATTTGCCTTAAAAATATGTTTTTCTGCATGTCCAAAACCTATATGTTCTTCAAGACCCAACTCAAAAATGACATGTCTTTCATAAAAGCTCCCTTTACTTCCCTCCCTCACTCTACTTCCCCCTTGTCTTAGTCAGTTTGGGCTGCTGTAACAGAATATCATCGACTTATAAACAATAAAAATTTGTCACAGAGTTCTGGAGGCTAGAAGTCTGGGATCAGGGTGCCAGCATGGTCAGGTCTGGTGAGCGCCCATTTCCTGGTTCATAGGCAGCTCTCTCTTCTGTGTTCTCACATGGTGAAAAAAAAAAAAAAATGGCAAGAGAAGTCTCTGGGGTCTCTTCTTAGGGCACTAATCCTATTCATGAAGGTTCTACGCTCTTGACCTAGTCACCTACCAAAGGCCCTATCCTCATACAATTACACTGGGGGTTAGGATTTCAACATATGAATTTGAGGGGGAAACGAACCATTCAGTCCATAACACCTCTCAAAAAAAATTACTGTCCTGTGATCTCCTGTGGACTGAGCTATTAGCTTGTGGCATTTTCCTTCTAGATGTTGAATGTTTTAAAGGCAGATTTAGGTCTAATTAATATTTGAAGTGTTCAAAATGTAAATGAATCATACAGACCTAAGAAAACTATTTTCTAAGCAAATCCAAATTAAAGCCTGATTCAGAATAATTTATTTTAAACTAAAACCAAGTAGTCTCTTGTGCCAAAATAGCAAAATTTTCTGCCAATTCACAGAAAAGGGCAAATTATTATTTATTCAGATGCAGTCCAGAATCTAAGAAGAGGTACAGCCAGATGGATGGACTGGATGACTTAACTATAGCAGAAAAAAGTATAAATTGAAGGTTTTCTTTGTTTGTTTTTTTTTTTTTGGTTTTTACTTCTGTGCATTCTGTAATCATTTTGCACAGTGCCATTATATCCCTTCACTTCCTTCAGGTTTTATTCAAATGCTGTCTTCTCTGCGATGCCATCCCTGACTCCCCTATTTAAAATACAAACCCCTTCTCTTGTATTTATATCTCCCTTATTTGCTTTTTCTCCTTAGCACCTATGGTCAGTTGACATACTACACATTCTATTTATTTGTAAATTCTCTCTCTCTTGCTGCTAAAAAGTAGCATGAGGGTAAGTGGATCTTCTTGTCTTTTTTCCTTACTGTATCCCTACTGCCTAGAACAGTATTTGGTGCACAGTAGTCTCAAATTCTATCCAGTCGGCTGAGCGCGGTGGCTAATGCTTGTAAGGCCTCCGCTTTGGGAGGCTGAGGTGGGCGGATCACTTGAGGTCAGGAGTTCAAAACCATCCTGGCCAACATGGTGAAACTCCATCTCTACTAAAAATACAAAAAAATTATCCAGGTGTGGTGGCAGGCATCTGTAATCCCAGCTACTTGGGAGGCTGAGGCAAGAGAATCACTTGAACTTGGGAGGAGGTGGTTGCAGTGAGCCGAGATCACGCCACTGCACTCCAGCCTGGGTGACAGAGTGAGACTCTAGTCTAAAAAAAAAAAAAAATTCTATCCAGTCCATGAATATTTGGGAAAGAGGAATCTTCAGCTTATAGAAGATGCACAAGTTTTTTTCTTAGTAGTTTTTTTGTTTTGAGTAAATATAGCAGTCTGGCGATATTTAATATAGATCCTTCCTAAATTACAAATGCATTCAGAACAAATATACCTTTCTCCTCTTTTATTATAAAACAGATACAAGGTAAAATTCAAATGCAGCAGTAGGGTGTCCTTTGAGAATCTTTTATGCCTGTGTGTATCCTTTAAAGTTTGGTCAACCACACTACTGTTTAGATTTCCTTTAATAACAAAAAGAATTATAGGCTTTTATGTTGATATGACTCAGTAAGCTAACTGCATCTGTTTTGGGTCACTTTAAAACACCTTTGCTTTTGAAAAGGAAAGGTTTCTTTACAGAATTGAGTATGTAACTCTTGAACTTTACTCTTTCAAAGATTTGCTTTTCTCCTTTTTCCTTTCAGGAGCTGCTGCTCAAGAGGTCATCAAAATAATCACCAAACAATTTGTAATTTTTAATAATACTTACATTTACAGTGGCATGTCACAAACTTCAGCAACTTTCCAGTTGTAGAGTAAGCAAGCACCTTAAGTAGTGTGTTAATGATTGAAACTGTAATTGCCTTCGGGTTGTGCTTTAGTCTGTAAAATTCTAAAGGAGAGCTGCTAAATTGTTTTCTTAATAAACATTTTTCTCATTTGTAATAATGTAGTCTTGTTCTTTGTGGGGAGGGGAAAGGAGACAGTCATTTTCCTAGAAAATGAATCCTATCCATTTCTCACTGAGCATCAATACTGGCTTGCTATTTCAAAGTTACTTGTCATAGATTATCCTTGTGTTTTATTAGAGATAATTAAAAAATTTTTTTCTTACCATCTTCAATAATGAATTTAAGCCATGTGCAGATGTTAGCTATGGACATTTTAGGACCATCATCATTTGTTAAAATGAATAGAATTTAAAAAGATATTATTTCTGGATATGTAGTTTTCCCAGAAAACAAGACCATCCCCTTGTATGTAGTATTATCTTAATTAACTTGAGTTTTGGCTGCCTAACCTACTTCTTGAAATTTTATGGGGTCATTCTACTCATATATATACTCTTAAATTTAGTCACATGGGACTAATAGCATTCACCAGCATATTAGAGGGCAAAAAAAAAAAAAAAAAAGGATGTAGTAGATGCAAACGGAGTGGAAATCCAGAATCCAGAAGTGGGGGCAGTTCCCGGTTTTGGGCTTGATGTATTAATACTTAGGGCTGAGGAACGTGGTCCGTGGTGCATGACTCTTAGTAGCTAAGGCCCATAATCTGCTGCAACTGTCTCTGAGGGCAGCGTCTCTTAAGTGAGAACCTGTTAGATTTGCTAGGGTACCTCACAGGGACTTGGTTTTCCGGACGCTGTGTCAGCCATTCTTTGGCTGTTCTTCACTGTATCGGGGACCTTCCCCTCGCCTTCATCGCCTAGCAGTCCCATGGGCTGCATTTTACGGCAGAGGCGGCAAGGGACAGGCCTAGGCCTTGGCCCCACTCTGATCCTTTGGTCCAGGCGCGGAGAAGTCCTCCTGGACTGAACTCCGGAAGGCCCCTGGTGAGGTGGAGGCCTGGCTGCCCCTGTGGGGCTGTGGTGACCATTAGCGAGGTGCCCAACAAAAGGGAGAACACACAGCACAGATGCCAGGTGGAGGGGAGGTTGGGGCTCCGCCGTCCTGTGCTTCGCGGCCACCGTCCCATAGCCAGGCCTCGTCAACCGCGTGCACAGTCCCCTAATTTTGGGGGTAATGCTCGTCTGAGGTAAAAACCCTAAAAACCGGGGGCGGTGAGATTTCTCTTTCAAATTGTAGCTTTTTAAAAAATCTTGCGGCCGGGACACCGACCACCCCATTGCCCTTGGCAACCTAGGGCACCCGCGGAAGCGTAAGACACCGTGCAGGGGCGGCGGGGCTGCCGGCCGGAAGTCCCGCCCACGGACGTGAGCCTGGTCGGCTGGGCGGGAAACCCTGTCGTGCGTCGTGGCAGGTGGGCGGTGATGAAGAAAGGGCGGAAGCTCCCGCTTGAGGGTAGACGCCACGGCCTCCGCTCCCGCGCGTTGTTGTCCTGCCTTACCGCGCTTGGAAACTCTGTATGTTGGCGCCTGTGTAAGGCGGGTTGGGCCGGCCAGGATGTCTTACCGCCCCGTCAGGCCCTTCTTAGCCCACGTGAGAAGGGTCGAGTTGGGGGACGGGGCCTTTATGAGCAGGTGCCAGGCCCCGGCTGTAGTCCCCACAGCCCTTGGCGGGAAGAGACAGTTTAGAGACGTGTAAAGCCTGGCAGTATTCCCCCCTATTTCACTTCTGAGTCCCCAGGCGCCTCCCCAGGTGACTTTGATGTGTGGAGAGGGTGGGACCCACCGGTGAGGTCGTTTCCCAGAGCCAGGGCCGGGCCGCATGTCACACAGCACCTGAGCGAGGAGGGCCTGCTGAGGGGGCTGATGGCTCACGAGTGGCCCGCGCGGCTAACCAGTGTCCTGCTCCCACGCAGGACTTGCGAGCCCTGGTCAGAGAGGAGCCTGGAGGGGCCACCTAAGCTCTGCACAAGGAATTCATCCAACTCTAGGTGAGCGGGCCGCAGGCTGAATGGGCAGGAAGCCGGGCGGGGTGAGCGCCCCCGCCTTGGAAAGGTTACGTGTCTGTTACCTGTGGAACCCGGGAGGAGGCCCTGAGGATTTATGCTCTGGGCTGGAGTGGGGGGGTGTTCATATTGCAGAGCCAGCTGACTTCTGGTACCCACAGTGCGTTTTCTGGGACCTGAATGACTGTTATTTCTTGACCGTTTAAACGATCGAAAACAAATTTGCCCCTTCTCTCTTGCGTCTTCTTTAGAGGGTATTTTCGCTATATATAATTACAAGCTGGATATCCGCTGACAAAAAACAATTTAGTGGTGGGATTATCAGCCCTGCCAGCCTTACACAAAAAGATGCCATTTATCTTTCTGATATACTGGGATAATATTTCGATTTCAAAAAGCTTTCTTGGCCTGGTGTGCTGGTGGGCGCCTGTAATCCCAGCTACTGGGGAGGCTGAGGCAGGAGAGTCGCTTGAACCCGGGAGGCGGAGGTTGCAGTGAGCCGAGATGGCGCCACTGCACTCCAGCCTGGGTGACAGAGCCAGACTGTCTCAAAAAAAAAAAAAAAAAAAAAAACTTTCTTTATTTTTATTTATTTATTTTGAGACAGGGTCTCTCTCCATCATCCAGATTGGCGTGCAGTGGCGCGGTCTTGGCTCACTGCAACCTCCATCTCCTGGGCTCAAGGGATCTTCCCACCTCAGCCTCCCAAGTAGCTGGGATTACAGGTGCGTGACCACGCCCAGCTAATTTTTGTACTTTTCTTTGGTGGAGACGGGGTTTCACCATGTTGGCCAGGCTGGTCTCCAACTCCTGGCCTGAAGTCTTCCGCCCACCTCGGCCTCCCAAAGTGCTGGGATTACAGGCGCGAGCTACCACGCCCGGCCCCCCAAAAGCTTTTGTATACATTTTCTAAATCAGGTAAACGAGTAATATTCAGCTACTTTTCTTGCTGACTTGTTTTGGGGAGTGGGTTGAGTGAAACGTGTAAGTGGGAGAGGTTCTCTCTGTCATCCAGAAAAAAATCCTTTTTTCCTGTGAGAATACAGTAAAGAATTTTGAAATCTCCTTGTTTGTGGCAGTACATATATTCACTAAATTACTAAAAGCACTTCATAATCTGCTTTATATGGCAGATGCTTTTGTTCTTGAGAATATACTTGTTTTATAATTTTAAATATAATTTTATGATTATCAATCCCTTGAAAGTTATAACTTATCCTTTGCTATGGGTGTTTGTAAGCACTTCTCAAGTAAATAGATGACTTGTGTTAATGCTAACAAGTACTTGGCAAACTCTTTTTGTGCAAAGTAACCATTTATAAGAAAAAAGTATAAAAACAAAGGGAGAAAAGAGTGTGGGTGGCCAGTTTTAATTTCAAAGCATTTAGGTTTAAAAGTTATACATTACCCCTCTTAGGCCAGGCACGGTGGCTCACACCTGTAACCCCAGCAATTCCGAGGCGGGTGGATCACCTGAGATCAGGAGTTCGAGACCAGCGTGGCCAACATTGTGAAAGCCTGTCTCTACTAAAAATACAAAAATTAGCCAGGCATGGTGGTGCGTGCCTGTAATTCCAGCCACTCAGGAGGCGGAGACAGGAGAATTGCTTGAACCCGGGAGGTGGAGGTTGCAGTGAGCTGAGATCACACCACTGCACTCCAGCCTGGGCAACAGAGTGAGACTCCAAAGAAAAAAGAAAAAGTTATACATTACGCCTCTTAAAAATTACATTAAAAGCAGAATAGATTGGATAATTAAAATTAAGGAAATAGTCCTTAAGGTTGTCCATGAAACAAAAACATCCATATATGATAACAATTTTCCATTTTCTAAAGAGTTCATCTTTTTAAATCTGGTAATATTTTCCAAATCTTAACCCATTTGTTCAAAAGCAATATGTATTTATATATGGGAGACAGTATAAGAGAGGATAAGAGTGTAGGCCCTAGCCTGAAATTTTCTTGGCTCCCATTTTAACTCTGGCACTTACTAGCACTTTGAAGTTAGTCAAATTATTTGCCCTCTCCTCATGTATCTTCGTCCTTATAATTCCCTCATAAGGTTATTGTGAAGACTAAAAAGAATATTCATAAAGTGTAAAGAACAAAGTCTAGCCTCAATAGGTATTTACTGAATGTTAGAAGCTGTTATTATAAAAATTGTGAAAAATAGAAAATAGTGGGATAAAACCCATAGAACCACCAACTAAAGACAAGTGTTAATATGTCGTCTTTCTAGCCAGTCTTATTTTATGTTTACCTCTATCTACTTTGGATCATACTATAGATTAAATTGAGTCTTACTCTTTTTGGTTAACTTTGTAACATAGCATTTTTCTTTGCTATTGAACATTTCTAGTAAATGTGAATATTCTTGTAATAATATCCAATCCTGTGGACTTATAACATACCTACTTCTATTTTAATGTAATATTTAGGTTAAAAAATGGGCCAGGCATGGTGACTCATGCCTCTAATCTCAGCCCTTTGGGAGGCCAAGACGGGAGGATCACTTGAAGCCAGGAATTCAAGACCAGTCTGGGCAACATAGCAAAATCCCTGTCTCTACAAAAATATTAAAAAATTAGCCCAGTGTGGTGATGTGTGCCTGTAGACTCAGCTACTCGGAATGCTGAGGCAGGAGGATCACTTGAGCCCAGGAGTTTGAAGCTGCAGTGAGCCAAGATCATGCCACTGCACTACAGCCTGGGTGACAGATTGAGACCCTATCTCTTAAAAAAAAAAAAAAAGGCAAAAATAATATACTTGTACATTTGTATACTACTTTATAAAAGATTTTTACATTTGTTATTTCTTTAAACATTTCTTTGTGCTTAGGTATTTTCTTTTTTTTTTTTTCTTTTTGAGACAAGGCCTTGCTCTATAAATGGATAATTGGATATCTCTCTTTAACAACATAGTGTTGGAAGAAATAAGAATTTTAGAGTTTTGTGAATCCTGATTTGTTGCTCTAAGAAGTTAACTGGACTCTGAGGCATTTTTTCTAACTAATCAGTTTAGCATTTTAAAGTAGGGTATGTGAGAGGCCATATCAGAGTTGCCAGTTATTTTAAAAATGGTTCTAGGCTGGGCATGGTGGCTCAAGTGTGTAATCCCAGCACTTTGAGAGGCTGAGGTGGGTGGATTGCTTGAGCTCAGGAGACCAGCCTGGACATCATAGTGAGATCCCATCTCACTATACCATGTTGAAAATAACCATGGGTTGTTAATTTAGTATTTAGCTTGTGAAGAGAAAGGCCAATCTAAAGAGTGTGTGTGTGTGTGTGTGTGTGTGTGTGTGTGTGGTGTGTTTTTAAACCTCTCATAGGTAGAGGGGTCCCTAATCTGAAACTATGAGATGAAGATTTCCATGAAGAAAATAAGAAAATGGGGGCTGGGTGTGGGAGCTCACACCTGTAATCTCAGCACTTTGGGAGGCTGAGGTGTGTGGATTGCTTGAGACCAGGAGTTTGTGACCAGCCTGGGCAATATGGCGAAACCCCATCTCTACAAAAAATACAAAAAATTAGCCAAGTATGGTGGCATGTGCCTGTAGTTTCAGCTACTCTGGAAGCTGAGGTGGGAGGATCACCTTATCCTGGGAGGTCAAGGCTGCAGGGAGTCGAGATCAAGCCGCTGCGCTCCAGCCTGGGTGTCAGAGTGAGACCCTGCTGTCCAAAAAAAAAAAAAAAAGGAAGGAAATGGGACCAGCTAAGAGGTCCAGTTAGATCCAGTCACCCAATCATTCGTTTGCTTAATAAAATTTGTTGAATGCATATAGTGCTTAAAAATGCCAGATATGTTTATGTTTTTAAATGTAATTATGGTAACATCTCTGTGAAATAGGAATATCATTTCTATTTTACAGATGAGGATACAGAGCCTCAAAGAATTTAATCAACCTGCTTGATATCACACATCTAATAAGTTGCAGATTCAACTTATTAACTAAGTTAATTAAGTTTAATTATTATTTTAAAAGTTGTAGTTCCTCGGTCTTTTGGCTTCAGGAAGACAATTTTTCCCGCCCATTTGTACTTACATCTTTGCCATTCTCAAACATTGATTTAAATTGAGAAAATACCTTTATCTTATAGACAAAATATAAGGAAAAAGAATATAGACAAGCATGGAAAGTGAAGACACAACGAAAACACAAGGTGAGAAATTGATGGATCATATATCTGCAACGAGTTTTGTATTGGTAGAATGTACTGTAGATTATCTGACAGGATCCAGGAAATGAAAGAATCATTCAGCCATTTACATAAATATTGAGCACTACTCTGTGCCTGTCACATAATTTCTGGCTTCAGGAAACTGACATTCTAATGGGAAGAGACATACTGACAATTAGAATATCATGTGATAGTTGATTTAATGTCAGTGTATACAAGAATAATGGGAACCTGAGAGGACTACCATCAAAGGATGCCGGCAGGTACAGATTTCAGAATTGTTCCCAGAAAGATGGAAACTGAATCCATGGGCATGGAGGAGGTTAACCAGAGAGAAAAGTGTTCAATAATATACACCATCACATAAGGTTTTAGCTGAGGAAGACAGCCCTTAAAAAAAGTCTGAGAAAAACATTTCAAAAAGGTGAAAAGAGAGTCAGGAATGTGGTATCTTGGAAATCAGAACCTTACGAGAATGCTTCATGAGAAAGAGGTTGCTTAAGAGCCTAAAATGTCAGATGCCACAGCTGAGGACTGAATTTTCCACTGCATTTTGCATTTAGGATGTAATTTGTTATGTTAATGGTAAACTTAATAGATTTTAGCCCGATTGCAGTCTGTTTAGATTTGAGTGGAAAATTAAGATCTGAAGACACACAGTATGAATTGCTTACTCTTTAAGAGCTTGACTAAAGATATATGATCAGCCAGGTGTGGTGGCTCACTCCTATCATTCCAGCACTTTGGGAGGCCAAAGTGGGGGATCACTTGAGCCCAGGAGTTTGAGTCTAAACTGGGCAACACATTGAGACCTCGTCTCTACAAAAACAATTAAAAATTAACTGGGCGTGGTGGTACACACCTGTAGTACCAGCTACTTGGGAGGCTGAGGTGGGAGGATCACTTGAGCCTGGGAGGTCAAGGCTACAGTGAACCACTGCACTTAAGCGTTGATGACAGAGCGAGACCCTGTCATTCATTCATAAATAAATAAATAGTAAGATATATGGCAGTAGCTAGAGGAAAGTTGTAATGTCAAGAAAGTGTTATAAAAGACAGAATTTCTGAAGAGGGAATGGAGATTGTGGAGAGGGAGAAGTTGAAAACTGGAGAGATAGGGGATAACTGTTGGTGATTCCCCTCTCAAACCATTTACGAAACCTCCAACCTCAGTCCCACACCTCACTCTCTTCCATTTTAAGTCTTTAGGTTGCTCCCAGAAGTAGACTGTGAGATAAGGATTTGAGTGCAAGTACCTTTTTTCAGAAAGTGATCCCAGGAAACACTAGCTGGAAAGTGGGAAAATGAGATAGGAAAAAGAAGACAGAGAGTATGTTATCAAATAAGTAGTTATTATGGGTAACTGGAGCTTAAGCCCACTGGGAAACTGGGAGCCAGTTTAGAGTCATGTCCCTGAGAGTCATCCCAGCCAAAGGGTGAAGAGTATTTATCCATCAGCTCCCATCAGTCAATTGTTTAGCAACAGGGTGAAGTGGTATCTAATTGTGGTTTTGATTTGCATTTGCCTAATGACCAGTGATATTGAGCATCTTTTCATATACTTATTGGCAATCTGTCATCTTTGGACAGATGTCTATTTAAATCCATTCCACACTTTAGATTGTGATTTTAGTATTGCACTTTAAGAATTCTTTTTCTGTTCTGAACACAAGCCCCCTATTTATTTGGATAACTGATTTGCAGATATTTTCTTCTAGACTGGGCTATTGTTCTGCATTCTTGATAGTGTCTTTTGAGGTATAAAGGTTTAAAATGTTAAGTCCAATTTATCAAATTTTATTTGATTGTGTGTGTGTGTGTGTGTGTGTGTGTGTGTGTGTGTTTTTTTTTTTGAGACGGAGTCTCACTCTGTCGCCCAGGCTGGAGTGCAGTGGCCGGATCTTGGCACACTGCAAGCTCGGCCTCCCAGGTTCACACCATTCTCCTGCTTCAGCCTCCCAAGTAGCTGGGACTGCAGGCGCCCACCACCACGCCCAGCTAATTTTTTGTATTTTTAGTAGAGACGGGGTTTCACCATGTTAGGCAGGATGGTCTCGATCTCCTGACCTTGTGATCCACCCGCCTCGGCCTCCCAAAGTGCTGGGATTACAGGCGTGAGCCACTGTGCCCAGCCTGATTGTGTTTTTTGTATTCACTTCAGTGTTTGCTGGTTTATTTTATTCAGGAGGTATTGAAGGAACTAGGTTACTTTGCCTAGAGAAGATAAAAACCAAGGTGAAACATGATAGTTGTTATGTCAGGAGATGCTTTGGCTGGGAAGGGAAGGATTATGATAGGAGATACCAAAGTATGAGAAAGGCGTACAGAAGGGAATGGAGGAATACATAAAGAAGTTTCTTGCAGACCAGGCTTGGTGGCTCACACTTATAATCCCAGCACTTTGGGAGGCCGAGGTGGGAGGATGGCTTGAGCTCAGGAGTTTGAAACCAGCCTGGGCAACATGGCAAAATCCCGTTTATACAAAAAATATAAAAATTAGCCAGGCGTGGTGGCATGTGCGTGTATTCCTGGCTACTTGGGAGGCTGAGGTGGGAGGATCCCTTGAGCCCAGGAGGTTGAGGCTACAGTGCCCTGTGATTGCACCACTGCACTCCAGCCTGGGCAATATAGTGAGACCCTGTCTCAAAAGAAAAGAAAAGAAAAGAGAAGAAAAGTCTCTTGTATCCTGCCTGCATTGTGCCTAGAACTGAAAATCATTATGCTCCATCAAAAATTTTCTTTGGCACGTTGATGTGGCTTATTGGTATCCATAGTCAAACTTACCTTCTTATAGTGTCTGTTAGTGTACAAAATGATAAATAAATATTTGCTGTTGCTAAAAGCATCTTAGTGATAACCTTTGTACTATGGTTTTTCACTAACAAATTTTGTCATGAATTATTTCATTGAAACAAATTGACAGTTGAATTTCTTTCAACAGTGAGACTATGGCCGGGCGTGGTGGCTCACGTCTGTAATCCCAACACTTTGGGAGGCCAGGGCAGATGGATTGCCTGAGCTCAGGAGTTCGAAACCACCCTGGGCAATATGGTGAAACCCTGTCTCTACTAAAATACAAAAAATTTAGCTGGGCGTGGTGGTGCACACCTGTAATCCCAGCTCCTTGGGAGGCTGAGGTGGGAGAATTGCTTGAGCCCGGGAGGCAGAGGTTGCAGTGAGCCAAGATTGTGCCACTGTGCTCCAGCTTGGGTGACAGAGTGAGACTCCATTTCAAAAAAAAACCAGTCCGGGTGCAGTGGCTCATGCTTGTAATCCCAGCATTTTGGGAGGCCGAAGCAGGTGGATCACCTGAGGTCAGGAGTTTGAGACCAGCCTGGCCAACATGGTGAAATCCCATCTCTCCTAAAAATACAGAAAATTAGCCGGGCATGGCGGTGGGCACTTGTAATCCCAGCTATTCGGGAGGCTGAGGCAGGAGAATCACTTGAACCTAGGAGGCAGAGGTTGCAGTGAGTGAGATAGCACCACTGCGCTCCAGCCTGGGCGAGAAAGCGAGACTCCATCTCAAAAAAAAAAAAAAAAAAAACCAAACCACAAAACAAAGAGTGAGACTAAGTACTGTATTGATTGATGATACATCTTAATTTCTCTTAGTATGCTCCTCTATATTATATCCACCCTTCATCCTATATCTTTCAGAACTCTAAATTTTTTTTGTTTTGTTTTTTTGAGACAGAGTCTTGCTCTTATTGTCCAGGCTGGAGTGCAAAATAAAATAAAATAAAATTTTATAAAATAAAATAAAAATTTAAAAATAAATTGAGTAGTATAAAGTCTACAGTAGTGTACAATAATGTCTTAGGCCTTCACATTCACTCACCACTCACTCGCTGATGCACCCATATCAGCTTCTGGATATATCTTCTAAAAAATAATCTGTATTATAGCTTTTCTATGTTTAGATGTGTTTAGATATACAAAAATTTGCCATTGTATTACAATTGACTATATTATTCAATACAGTAACATGCTGTGTAGGTTTGTAGCCTAGGAGCAATAGCTATCCATATAACCTAGATGTGTAATAAACTCATCTAGGTTTGTGTAAGTAAAGTCTATGATGTTGATACAATGATAAAATCAACTAATGATGCTTTTCTCAGAATGTATCCCCATCATTAAGCAACACTTGGCTGTACAATCTATTTTTATGTATTAAAGAGTTATCTGGAAAACTTAGTTCACTGATTCTAGTAGCTTTCTGTAGATTCCATCCAGTTATATAGAAGATCATGTTGTATGCAAATTCAAATACTTCCTTGCCAATTTGGGTGCCTTTTATTTCTTTTTTCTTACCTGACGGCACTGGCTAGACTCTTCGGGACAATGTTATATAGGAGTGGTGATACGAACAAACATCTCTGTCTTATACCTGGTTTTAGAGAGAAGATATTCAGTCTCTCCCTGTTAAGTATGATGTTTGCTGTAGGGTTTTCAACTGTAAATGCACTTTGCCAGGTTGAGGAAGTTCCTTTCTATTCCAAATTTGCGGAATATTTTTCTTTAATCAGGGATGCATGTTGGATTTTATCAGATGCTGTTTTTACATCTATTGAGATGACCAAAAGGTTTTCCTGTTTAAGTTTTGTTACATTGATTTTTTTTAAATCATAAATCAACCTTGTATTTCTGGGATAAACCCACTTAGTCGTGATGTATTTTTATTTTAATATATTGTTGGATTCAATTTGCTAAAATTGTTTAGACTTTTTGCATGTATGTTCATGAGGGAAACTGGTCTGTAGTTTTGTTGCTAATGGCTTCCGTTTTGGTATAAAGGTAATACCAGCCTCATAGAATAAGTTGGGAAGTATTCCTTCTCTTAAACTTTTGAAAAAAATTGAGTAGAATTTATATTATTCCCTCCTTAAATGTTTGGTAGAATTTACAGATGAAACCATCTGAACCTAGAGTTTTCTTTGAGGAAAAGTTTTTAACTCTTAATTCAACTTCTTTCATAGATATAGGACTATTCAAGTTGTCTTTTTCTTCTTGGGTGAGTTTTGATGATGTCATTTCACCTAAGTTGTTCAATCTGTAGGTACGAAATTGTACGTAGTACTCCCTTAATATCTTCTGAATATCTGTGGAATGTGGTAATGCCATCTCTCTCATTTCTGATATTGGTAATTTGTGTCTTTACTCCTTTTTTCCTAATTCGTCTGGCTAGAAGTTTATCAGTTTTGTTGCTCTTCTCAAAGAACTTCCTCTGTATTTGTTTTCTGTTTCACTGGTTTCAGCTTACATCTTTATAATTTCCTTTCTTGTACCTATATTGGGTTTAATTTGTTCTTTTTCTAATTTCCTAGGTGGGAGCTGATGTCATTGATCTGAGACCTTTCATCTTAAATACTGTTTTTGTAGCATCCCACAAATTCTCATATGTTGTTATTTTCATTTTTATCTACTTTTTTTTTCTAAATGACAGATATTTAAACCAGTGTGGCTTTACTTAAAGAGAATAATATTTGGACTTTCTATTCCTATATTTATAAAAAGGGAAACTCAAAGAACTATAAGATGTTCATTTTAAGTTATTTTATTTAAAGAACATTTTTAAAAAAAATACATGGTTGTTGGATTATAAAAGTAATACCTGCCTATTACTTTAAAAGTTGACCATTCCAAAGATATGTATTTAGTAAGTGAAATTTGAATGGTTAGTTTATGAAATAAACCTTTTGGTTTAAAATAATGACATTTTTGTTCTTTAGAAATGAAGACTGACCTGAACTTATTATTGGAGTGTCTAAAGTATCAAATGGATAATGCTTTTTCACAAAAGGAAGCTTTGGTCACTATTCATTCAATTTGTCAACAAAACAGTAAGATATAATAGTGAATTTTTATCTGTGATTCTAGTTCTTTAGTACTCTGATATATCAAATAAGCATAGTTCTTTATCTTCCATTCAGTTATTCTACATATCATGTTACGTCTTCATGTGATTTATTTTATCCCTGAAAATAAATATCATTTCTATTTTGTTTTTTTCTGCACATCCTACAGGTAATGCAAGTGTTTATTTTCGGGAAATTGGTGGTTTGATGTTTGTAAAAAATCTTGCGAAGTCAAGTGAACATAGCATGGTAAAAGAAGCAGCCTTATATACATTAGGAGCTATTGCAGAGAAAAATGGTAAAATATAAAACTTTATTTCATTATACTTTAAGCATTGTGTTATATTTTTACAGTATACTCAAAAATAATTTTATAGTTAATTTCCTTTCCTTTTTTTTACGTTTGAATAATTTTATCTAGCCTCCTTCCCCCCTCCCTTCCTTTCTCTCTTTCTCTCTCTTTCCTTCCTTTCCTTTCCTTTCGTTTCCTTTCCTTTCCATTCCTTTCCTTGCCTTTCCTTTCTTCTTTCTCTCTCTCTTTCTCTTTCTTTCTTTTCTCTTCCCTTCCCCTCCCTCCTTTCCCTTCTCCTCCCCTCCTCTCCCCTTTCTCCTTTGCCCCCCTCCCCTTTTTCCTTCCCTTCCCTTTTTCCTTCCCTTCCCTTTTCCCTGTCTTTTCCTTTCTCTTTCATCTTCTTTCCAGATCAAAGGATGAAGATAACCCACAACCATGTCATGTGTGGGTAAATATGCTTTGGGTATAGAAATTCACATTGGCAAGAACACTCTTCTGCAGTGTATCTAAAATGAGGATGAATATAAACCATTGTTTTGTCAGACCAACTTTATATTCTTATATTTTTATTTATTAAATATTTCTTCATCAGCCAGGCGTGGTGGCTCACGCCTATAATCCCAGCACTTTGGGAGGCTGAGGCAGGTGGATCACTTGACCTCAGGAGTTTGAGACCAGCCTGGACAACATGGTGATACCCCATCTCTACCAAAAATACAAATAATCAGCCAGGCATGGTAGTGTGCACCTGTGGTCCCAGCTACTTGGGAGGCCGAGGTGGGAGATTGCTTGAGCCTGGGAGGTGGAGGTGGCAGTGGGCCACTGCACTCTAACCTGGGTGACAGACCACAGAGTAAGACCCTGTCTCAAAAAAAAAAAAAATCACCTTTTAGGAACCAATCTTTGTGCAAGGCATTGGGGATACAGGTATAAGTAAGATATAGTCCCTGAATTTTTTTTAAAATTTATTTTTAATTTTTGTGGCTATATAATAGATGTATATATTTATAGGGTGCATGAGATGTTTTGATACAGACATGCAGTGCATAATCACGGCATGGAGAATGGGGTTTCCATCCACTGAAGCATTTATTCATTATGTTACACAAACAATCCAATTATACTCTTTAGTTATTTTAAAGTGTACAATTAAATTATTATTGATTATGGTTATTTTGTTATGCTATCAAATAGTAAGTCTTAGTCATTCTTTCCTTTTTTTTTTTTTTTTTTTTGGTACCATACCCACCACTTCCCACTACCCTTCCCAGCCTCTGGTAATCATCTATCTCCATGAGTTCAATTGTTTTGATTTCTAGATCCCACAAATAAGTGAGAACATGATGTTTGTCTTTCTGTGCCTGGCTTAGTCCTTGCCTTTGAGATAGGGTCTAATGGCTGGTTCTAGGAACTGGATGAAATGTTGATTGTATCTTTATGTCTATATTATTTTTGTAAAATTCTGCTTGTTGCGTTATCACACACACACAAAAACTATCAGGTAGTATGATTTTTGAAAAGATTTTTATTTCTAGGAAAGTCTCAGAACATAGCACAAATATTGCTTGTCCCTCTGTTTTCCAAAGTAGGTTTCTGAATTTTCTTGAATTGTTTTTCTTGCTATGTTTTGTTACTCATCCTTTAAAGTGTTTTTTTTTTTTTGCTAAATTTTATTTAATTTTTTATTCAGATAAGTTTTTTATTGTAAATTCTAGGGGATTTCAGTATGTGTTTTGGAGCCTAGATTAAGTACTTTTGATTAATATTCTGCTTCTTTGCTAATTGAGTAAGCGCATATCAGTTTGTCAGAAATTTTGTTGTATGACTAGTAAATATCAATTAAATGAGATTTGGTTAAGAACCATCGCCAGTTAGGCAATTTTTTATTTTGTTCAGCATATTTTAAAGCATGTTTGTGACAATGCATTGAAATTAAAATTATATTTTATATTTCAGTTTACTGTCAGCAGACTTTGTGTACTTCAGAGTTGTTTGAAGACTTAACTTGGTTCTTATCTAATGATTCAAACATAAATTTGAAAAGAATGTCTGTTTATGTTATTTTGGTTCTGGTTTCAAATAATAGTAAGTACATTCTCTTATGACTATTTGAAAACACTTTAATCAATTGGAACAGCCATTATTAATTTTTTATTTGAGTTCTTATATCAGTTTTGTTTTTTTGTGTTTTTGGAGACAGAGTCTTGCTCTGGCACCCAAGGTGGAGTGCAGTGGCATGATCTTGGCTTACTGCAACCTCTGCCACCCGGTTCAAGTGATTCTCCTGCCTCAGCCTACTGAGTAGCTGGGATTACAGGCACATGCTATCATGCCCAACTAATTTTTGGATTTTTAGTAGAGACAGGGGTTGCACCATGTTGGCCAGGCTGGTCTCAAATAGTGCTGGGATTACAGGCGTGAGCCACTGTTCCCAGCCCAGTGTCTTTTTTTAACCTCACCTCTGAGGAATACTAATTTAAAGAAAAGTGGGTTATTAGCATGTATTTAAGCATTCAATACTTATTAATTTTAAGAAATAAAGTAATTTATAGTACTTAGCATTGAAAGGTAACAGGTTTAAAGAGAAAAAGAGAGGCATTTAATGAATTAGTTTATTTGATTTTCTGCTGAATTGACCATTTAGTTACAGTGTTTACGGTGTAAGCCAGCAATGGTTTTTATTTGGGAATAATTTTAGATTTACAGAAAAGTGGCAAAGAGAATATAGAATGTTCCCATATACTTACTGCTCAGTTATTTTTTAACTCTTTAAAATTTTAATTCTTCAAACTGTTAGAAATTCTGTAAGCATTTAAAATGTTTCTAGGCCGGGGTGGTGGATCATCCCTGTAATCCCAGCATTTTGGGAGGCCAAGGTGGGAGGATCCCTTAAGCCCAGGAGTTTGAAACCAGCCTAGGTAACATACTGAGACCTTGTCTCTCTACAAAGAAATAAAAAAAAAAAAAAAGAAAGAAAAAGAAAAATTAACTGGGTGTGGTGGCACACACCTGTACTACCAGCTACTTGGGAGGCTGAGGTGGGATAATTGAGTGAGCTCTGGAGGTTGAGGCTGCAATGAGCTGTGATCAAGCCACTGTACTCCAGTCTGAGTGACAGAGCGAGACTCTGCCTCAAAAAAAAGAAATGCTTCTAGGTAGGCACAGCAGGTCACATCTGTAACCCCAGCACTTGGGGAGGCCAAGGCTGTGTAACCCCTTCCCCATGTCTCCCAGGTCCCAGCACGACCATATTCAGTACCAGCAGACTCTCTCATGCCACCCTTCCTGCTAGAGGGGAAATGTGGGCATCAATAGAGGGGGAAGTCTGGGTGGTTGTAGGGCTCAAGGCCCAAACCCCCAGGGTGTTGGGTGGGGGTAGGGCAGCCTCAGGGAAGCGAGGCATCAGGTTGTATCCTTTGAAGGGGATGAATCAAGCCTCGCCTTCTTCTGCTAGCAGTGGCTGGTCTCTCACCCCTCTAGTCCTCTGCTATTATTGTTTCCATGGGGAGGATCACAGACCCAGGCACAATGGTAGTCTGAGCAGGCTCAGGTAATTCAGCTAAGCCTCTTGCCAGAGAGGCCTGAGGAGGCGCCTTCTTGCCGGGCGTGCACTTAAAAAAAATGTTTCTAGATTTTGTTTTATTTTGGAAAAACTAGAAAAGGTTGAATTTATTTATTTTTCCATTTTGGAACTTATCTTGATACTGCAACACAGAACCATGATGCAAAGTAAGAGTTTTGTAATTTTTAGAGGAAATTTGAATACAATTAGTCTCTAAGCAGTAGTGACATATTTTTCATAATAATCTTGATTACAGATTTTTATCCACCATAATTCTATGTTATACTTTGTAATACTTTAAAGTTGTTTAAAAGTTATTTATTAAAATAAAACTTAACTGTTCTTCATTTCTGCAAGACTATTTGTAAATAAAACTCATATTTTTATATGGCTATTTTTTTAAGGGACCGGACAAACACTCGTGAGAGAAACAGGTTGTATTACAGTTCTGTCACGGTTATTCAGGTAAACAAATACAAATTTCTTTTTGTTAATTATTCACTACTTAGGACCTTAACACATTTGTATTAATTTACTTTCTTTTCTTTTTGACCTAATAGGACAGTTATTTCAAAACATGAGTTGGATTTGTCAGATAAAAATGTTTTCCAGAGTTATCAGTTGTGGTCTTCAGTGTGTAGTACTCTGTGTGTCTGTGTCAACAATCCTCAAAATGGTAATTATCTGTCATGTTTAAATATAAAAATAAAGATAAAAACAAATGAAAACTGATATTTTCCAATTGTCATATTAAGTCATGATTGACTTTGTCTTCTTTCAGATGAGAATCAAATGTTTTGCTGTTCCCTTTTTCCACATGCTAATGAATGGCTAAAAAATTGCATGACACCTGAGATAATTCGCCCTATTTGCTCATTTATTGGACTCACTCTTGCAAATAACAGTAAGTGTTCGTTATTTTCTAGGTCATAGTTGAAGAAACATATTTCAAAGCATAATAAAAACTGTTGAATTTATTATTGAATCAATTGAATTCTTGTAATTTGGGTTATTTTGGATGTATTTAGACTCTTAAAGATAAGAAAATCTTAAAAGTAGATATTTTTAGAAGGATATTGGGAAGATGGTGGTAGCAGCATCATTTTTTTAATCTCCCCAGATACTCTCATAAAACGGAGAAACCAGATAGCAAGACTAAAAACCCATAGAGTGTGTTCTCTGATCACAAGGTAATTAAATTAGAAATGAATAAAAACAAAACATCTAGAAAAGCCCCAAATATCTGGTAATTAAACAACTTAGTACTAAAATCTGTGAGTCAATGCATAAATCATAAGGAAAATTATAAAATGTTTCTAACTGAATGATAATGAAAATACAACATTAGGCCAGGCATGGTGGCTCACGCCTATAATCCCAGCACTTTGGAAGACTGAGGCAGGTGGATCACTTGAGGTCAGGAGTTCAAGACCAGCCTGACCAACATGGTAAAACCCCATCTCTACTAAAAATACAGAAATTAGCTGGGCATGTTGGCAACAATTAGCTGGGCATGGTGGCAGACACCTATAATCCGAGCTACTTGGGAGGCTGAGGCAGGAGAATCGCGTGAGCCCAGGAGACGGAAGTTGCAGTGAGCCAAGATCACACCATTGCACTCCATCCTGGGCAACAGAATGAGACTGTCTCAAAAAAAAAAAAAAAAAAAGCCAGACGCAGTGGGTCACACCTGTAATCCCAGCACTTTGGGAGGCTGAGGCAGGTGGATCGCTTGAGGTCAGGAGTTTGAGACCAGCCTGACCAACATGTGAAACCTTGTCTCTACTGAAAATACAAAAATTAGCCGGGCACCTGTAATCCTAGCTACTCAGGAGGCGGAGGCAGGAGAATCTCTTGAACCTGCAGAGGCTGAGATCACACCACTGCACTCCAGCCTGGGTGACAGAATGAGACTCCGTCTCAAAAAAAAAAAAAAAAATTAAAAATTAAAAGAAATCTGTGGGATGCTGCAAAACAGTGTTTAGAGGGAAATTTATAGTATTAAGCCTTGTATAAGAAAAGAAGAAAGGTCTCAAGTCAATTATACTAGCTTCTGGCTGGGTGTGGTAGCTCACACCTGTAATCCCAGCACTTTGGGAGTCCGAGGTGGAGGATCACTTGAGGTCAGGAGTTCCAGACCAGCCTGGCCAACGTGACGAAACCTTGTCTCTACTAAAAATACAAAAAAATTAGCCTGGTGTGGTGGTGTGCACATGTAATCCCGGCTACTCGGGTGGCTGAGGCAGGAGAATCACTTGAACCTGGGAGGCAGGGCTTGCAGTGAGCCAAGATCGTACCACTGCACTCCAGCTTGAGCAACAGAGACAGATTCTGTCTCAAAAAAAAAAAAAAAAAACCCAAAAAAACCATATTAGCTTCTACCTAAGAAATTAGCAAACCAAGTAAGTTAAAATAAGCATAACAAAGGAAATAATGAAGAGAAGATTAGAAATCGTGAAATAGAGAAAAATAATGGAAACATGAGCTAATTCTTTGAAAAAATCAATAAAAGTGATCCTCTAGCCAGACTGATCACAAAGTAATGAGAGAAAGCTCAGATTACCTGTGCCAGAAATGAAAGGTGACATCACTATAGATCTTAACAGATATTAAAAGAGTAATAAAAGAATAGTAGAAACAGCTTTATGTCATGACATTTAACAACTTAGATGAGTTGGACAGATTCTTTGAAAGATACAAACTACCAAACAAAGCTCACCCAAGAAGAAATAGTAACCTGAATATTCCTATATCTGTTAAAGAAGTCAAATTTGTAGTTTAAAACCTTAACACAAACTGGGCACGGTGGCGCATGCCTGTAGTCCCAGCTATTGGGAGACTAAGGTGGGAGGATCACTTGAGCCTAGAAGTTCAAGGGTATAGTGTGCTATTATCATACCTGAGAATAGCCACTGCAGCCTGGGCAACATAGCAAGAACCCACCTCTAAAAAACAACAACAACAACAAAACGCAAAACAAAACCTTAGCTTAGGAAATTCCAGGCCTTAATGGTTACATTGGCGAATTCTGCTAAACATTTCAGGAAACAAACAAATAACTTCACATACATTATTCCAGGAAATAGAAGTGAGAGAAACACTTCCCAACATATAAGGCCAGCATTACACCGATATCAGAACCCAGAAACAACATTACGAGAAACTGTTGGCTAATAGCTCTATGAACATAGATGTAAAAATCCTTAACAAAATATTAACAAATCTAATTTAGCAATATATAGAAAAGATAATATGTTATGACCAAGTGGCGTGTATCCCAGGAATGCAAGACTGGTTTAACATTAGAAAATTCATCATATTAACAGTCTAGAAAAGAAGAACAATATGATAATTTCAATAGATGCAGGAAAAGCATTTGACATAATTCAACCTACATCTGTAAACTCATGGTAAACTAGGAACAGAAGGAAACTTCCTTAATGTGATAAACGACCTCTACAAAATACTACAAGTAACACACTTAACGGTGAAAGACTTAATGTTTTCCCCTTGAGACTGGAAAAAAGACAAGAGACTAGGTGTAGTGCCTTATGCCTATAATCCCAGCACTTTGGGAGGCTGAGGCAGGAGGACCACTTGAATCTAGGAGTTCAAGACCAGCCTGGGCAACATAGAAAGACCCTGTATCTACAGAAAAATTTAAAAACTAGCCAGGTGTAATGGTTCACACCTGTAGTCTGAACTACTTGGGAGGATTACTTGAGCCTGGGAGGTCAAGGCTGCAGTGAGTTATGATTGTGCTATGGCACTCCAGCCTGGGCAACAGGGAGATCCTGTAACACACGCCCCAGCCACACACACACAGAGTAACAAAAATAAAAAAGATATATAATACTCTGGATTGTAAGACTCAACACTGTAAGAACGTCACTTTCAAATTCATCTCTAGATTCATGGAATTCCCAAGCAAAATCCCAGCAGATTTTTCTCTAGAAATTAACAAGCTGCTTCTAAAACTTACATGGAATGCAAAGGGGCTAGGATAATTGAAACTTTTGGGGAAAAAAGTATAAAACCGTAGGACTGTGTTGCCTGATTTTAATACTTATACAGAAATCAAGAAAGCGTGGCATTGGTGTAGGTATAGACTTACAGATTCTTTTTTTTTTTTTTTGAGACAGAATTTCACTCTAGTTGCCCAGGCTGGCGTGCATGGTACAGTCTTGACTCACTACAACCTCCACCTCCCAGGTTCAAGTGATTCTCCTGTCTCAGCCTCCTGAGTAGCTGGGATTACGGGTGCCCGCCACCAAGCCTGGCTAATTTTTGTATTTTTAGTAGAGATGGGGTTTCACCATGTTGGCCAGGCTGGTCTTGAACTCCTAATCTCAAGTGATCCTCCCACCTTGGCCTCCCAAAGTGCTGGGATTACAGGCATGAGCCACCGCACCTGGCCTTGTAGACTTACAGATTAAGGAAACAAAAGTGAGAGCCCAGAAATAGACTCATACATATATTGTTGTTGATTGTCTACAAAAATGCCATTGCAATTCTGTGGAGGAAAAGATATTTTCAACAAATAATGCTAGAAAAAGTGGGTATCTATATGCAAAATATGAATCTGAACCCTTATACAGTATACAAAAACTAACTTGAAATGGTTCATAGACTTAAATAAGTATAAGAGTGAAAAATATAAAACGTTGACAAAAGCAGAAGATTCTCACACCTTGGGGGTAGGCAAAGGTTTCTAAGGACACAAAAAGCATAAATAACTAAAGAAAAAATGATAAATTGGACTTCATTGAAATAATTTTGCTCTTCGGAAGAGCTTGCTATGAGGATGAAAGGTAAGCTAGACTGAGAGAAAATATTTAAGAAACATTTATCTGATTAAGAATTTGGGCCCAGCACGGTGGCTCACCCCTGTAATGCCAGCACTTTGGGAGGCCGAGACAGGTGGATCACGAGGTCAGGAGATTGAGACTATCCTGGCTAACACGGTGAAACCCCGTCTCTCCTAAAAATACAAAAAAATTAGCCGGGCGTGGTGGTGGGCGCCTGTAGTCCCAGCTACTCAAGAGGCTGAGACAGGAGAATGGCATGAACCCAGGAGGTGGAGCTTGCAGTGAGCCAAGATTGCGCCACTGCACTCCAGCCTGGGCGACAGAGAGAGACTCTGTCTCAAAAAAAAAAAAAAAAAAAAAAAAAGAATTTGTACCCAGAAACTTGTAAACAGCTCTTATAAATCAGTAAGAAGACAAAAGCAACCTGATGATTAAAAAAATGGGCAAAAGATTTGAACAGATACTTCGCCAAAGAAGATATGAATATTAAATAAGCACTTGAAAAGATGTTTAAGATTGGCTGGGCATGGTGGCTTATGCCTGTAATCCCAGTGCTTTGGAAGGCCAAGGAGGAAGAATCGCTTGAGCCCAGGAGTTTGAGACCAGACTGGGCAACGTAGTGAGACCTTGTCTCTACAAGAAAATTCTAAAAATTAGCCAAATATGGTGGCATGCACCTGTTTTAGTCCTAGTTACTCAGGAAACTGAGGCAAGAGAATCACTTGAGTCCAGGAGTTCAAACTTACAGTAAGCCACGATCACGCTACTGCACTCCAGCCTGGGTGACAGAGCCAGAACAAGACTTTGTCTCAGGAAAAAAATGCTCAAGAAATAATTAGTTATCAGAGAAATCCAAATTAAAATCCCATGGAGATACTACTACACACCACTAGCATGTTAAAAATAAAAAATGGTCATGTTAAATATTGGCAAGGATATGGAACAACTAGAACTTTCACACATTGCTGATGTATATCTATATTCAAGTGTTTGAAACAAATACTCATATGTCACATGCAAAGGATGTATCTCTAGAATTCAAAAAAAATTGGAATCTATTTCCATGATACCCTAACAGTCCCTTTATCTCTAAAAGCCAACTTTAATGAGTGATAGTTATAGAACGTCATTACCCTCAGTAAACTACAGATCAGAGGAAATCTGAAATATTCAGTGTACAATAAATGTGGTCTAGGATGTTCTTCTGCTTATATGCCTGAGTTTTTGTCACTTAGGCTATAACTAAGAATCTGTGGTAACACACTGCCATTTTCATCAATGCATTAACAAGTGCTTTTTTTTTTTTTTTGAGCTAGAGTCTCACTCACTCTGTCACCCCGGCTAGAGTACAGTGGCACAATCATGGGTCACTGCAGCCTCAAACTTCTGGGCCTAAGCGATCCCCCTGCCTTAGCCTCCCGAGGTGCTGGGACTACAGGCACACACCACTGAGCCTGGCTAATTTTCAATTTTTTTTTTTATTTTGTAGAGATGGGGTCTCACTATGTTGCCCAGGCTGATATTGAACTTCTGAATTCAAGCAATCCTCCTGCCTCAGCCTCTCAAAAATGCTAGGATTACAGACATGAGCTACTACCACACCCAGCCTCTTTTTTGAAGATTTTTAAAAAATGAAAATACTTTCTAGGAAAGAAGTCTATTTTGGAGCCACCATAATATTGAAAATGTTTGCCTGCCCTTAAATAATGTTTCTGGGCTGGGCACCATGGCTCACGCCTGTAATCCCAACACTTTGGGAGGCCGAGGCAGGCAGGTTGCTTTAGTTCAGGAGTTTGAGACCAGCCTGGGGAACATGGTCAAACCCTGTCTCTACCAAAAATACAAAAATTTCTAGCTGGGCATGGTGGTGCACGCCTGTAGTCATTAAAGGCATGAGCCATGGTGCCTGGCCCAGAATTATTTTCCACTAGGGAACAAAAGACTTCAGACTTAAAAAAATAGATACCGGTCATTGAATCTTTGCTTGGAATAGTTACGACTCTCAGGGATCTGTTATAATTTTATGCTCCAAGAAGTAAAAGAATTAGGTGTAAATATGATGGATGAGATGTATGCTCTTTTAGAACAGTTAAATTACTTTGCATCTTGAAGAGTCAATCTGAGGAATTAGTTATGTTGGATTGCAGAAAATAGGCAGCTTGCCAATTACCAAGATAAATGAATGAATGTATTCTTTATAACTCTATTGAAAGACTTGTTTAATAATGTTGAGGGTTAGGTTTTTTTGTTTGTTTTTTTGTTTTGTTTTTGTTTGTTTGTTTTTTGAGACAGAGTCTTACTCTGTCACCCAGGCTGGAGTACAGTAGTGTGAGCTCAGCTCATTGCAACCTCCGCCTCCCAGGTTCAAGTGGTCCTCCTGCCTCAGCCACCTGAGTAACTGAGATTATAGGCATGCACCACCACACCCAGCTTATTATTTTTATTTTTAGTAGAGATGGGGTTTCAGCATGTTGGCCAGGCTGGTCTTGAACTCCTGACTCAAGCAATCTGCCTATCTCGGCCTCCCAAAGTGCTGGGATTACAGGCATGAGCCACCATGCTTGGCCTAAAGGACAGCTTAATAATGCCCTTCTTACAAAATAGAGCAGTTCTTACTAAATGAAACAAAAAAGATTTCTAGTACACAAGAAATACTGTAGTTTTACTGTGTCAAAGTAAGATACATAATAAGTAATCTATTTTATGATTATTTATATGCACAGGTAAAGATTGGATTTTTAGTTCTTTAATTTTGGGATTTTTAGAAAGTATTTGAAAAGGTCAATGTTATATTTAATGCAGATTTATTGAACAAGACATTCAGCTGTCTTGTTTGAAATATTAATAGTTTTGCTACTTTATTCTTTAAGCATATGTTCAGAAATACTTCGTATCTGTGGGTGGACTGGATGTATTGTCTCAAGTTCTCATGCAACTGGAATCTGATTCACACGAGACTCTTTCCAGTGCTAAACTTGCAGTGGTTGTGACAAAGACTGTGGATGCATGCATTGCTGATAATCGTGAGTGACAGTGCTTACTAGTTTTTTTGAAATTGAATTTTGTTTGAATATAGCATGAACAGTGTTGAAATAGTAGATTGAATAGTAACATGGTTTAGACTAACAGTTTCTCACAGGTGGAAGGAAGTATTAGAAAGTATCCAACATGGCTGGACGCAGTAGCTCATGCCTGTAATCCCAGCACTTTGGGAGGCCAAGGCGGGCAGATCACCTGAGGTCAGGAGTTCAAGACCAGCCTGGCCAACATGGTGAAACCTAATCTGTACTAAAAATACAAAAATTAGCCAAACGTGGTGGCGGGTGCCTGTAATTCCAGCTACTCAGGAGGCCAAGACAAGAGAATCGCTTGAACCTGGGAGGTGGAGGTTGCAGTGAGGGAGCTGAGATCACGCCACTGCACTCCAGCCTGGGTGACAAGTACAAAACTCCATCTGGAAAAAAAGGCAGCATTAAATTAAAAATTTCAGGCTGTGTGTGGTGGCTCACACCTGTAATCCCAGCACTTTGGAAGGCCAAGATAGGAGGATTGCTTGAGGCCAGGAGTTTGAGACCAGCTTGGTCAACATATCGAGACTCCATCTCTCAAAAAAAAAAAAAATTAAAATTTTCAAATGAGAAACCAAGGGATATTTTTGAGATTAAGAATGGAAACCCAATTTATGTAAAGAATACATCTCTTTCCGCTAAGTATGAGGTCAGATTTACCCAACACAGCATTACTAGTGAGTGGCAGAACCAGACTTGAACTCATGGCTGCTGCTTCTCACATGCGCAAACACTGAAGAGTAAGAAACTCTATTATTATTCACAAACAACTAGGGAGCAAAAAATAGATGGTTTTTTAAAAAGTGGTTATTGAGGACCTGCTATGTGCGGAGCTTTACAAGTACAAAAATGATTAAGATGTAGTCCCTTCAGGAATTCACAACTTTTTTGTTGATATTAGTATTGTTAGACTCTGGGTGAACTCTGTTAAAAGCCACATTTGGAGAAGTATAGCTTAAAATGGTGGTCTTTTTGACTTTTGTCACATCTCAGCATAGCTTTGCATATGCTTCATTGCATCAGTAAGTCAGTAGAACTGTGGTCAGTTAATAGTGTATTTTAAATGACAGCAGGAACTGATTATGTAGGAAAGTCTTTACTATCCAATCTAGATAAGAAGAGGTATGTAAGGGGAGAGTAAGCATACTCAGCTTTTAGGAAGTTAGTGTTACTTCATCTTCACAGCATTCTGCAGAACAATTAAGAAAAAAATTCTTCAAAAAATTTGCTTTAGTAATATGTCTTTAGTATGGGAAGAAAGAGTAATGAGGGTTATAGTAATAGGCCGCCATCTTATTACAATGAATTTATATTTTATTTATATTCACACATACATATATTTATTAGATGTTATGATATGTGTATATTTAATTTTATATAGATATATAACATTCTGCCTGAATAAGCTCTGAAAAATACATAGTATATATACATTTATAAGTTTTAAATTTGTACTATCTTTTTTTCCTATTTTATACTAATAGCTACTTTTGGGATAGTACTCTCCAAGTACCACATTGTTTCAAAACTTCTGGCATTACTGCTTCATGAAAGTCTGGATTCAGGAGAAAAATTTAGCATCATGCTTACTCTTGGTCATTGCACAGAGGATTGTGGTAAGTATTGGATTTATTGAGTGTGGTTATTAAAATAGTAGAGCGGAAATATACTTCTGTTTTTTTTTTCTTCCAGTTATGTGAAGGTCTTAAAAGTATTGCTTTTCTCCTAGTCATTCAGACCTCAAATTAGTCATTTCAGCTCCTAATTCTCCTTCACTCATTGTATTAAGTCAGTCATTAAGACCTGTAGTTCTACTTCTGTTTACTCTTGATCCCTTTCTGTCCAGTTCCAATGCTGCCCTTCCAAAGTAGGCCCTCAAACCCACAACATCTTTCACCAATATTATTGCAGTGGTTTTCTCACTGCAGCACAGGGAGAAAGCTCCTTCCCTTCTACCTTCATTTTTCAGCCCACTCTGCACATTGCTGCACAAATCTGATTCTGTTCTCCTTGTTAAAACTTTCAAAGATTCTTTCTTTTTCTACCTATTACTGTCTCCTCTCTCTTTTCTCTTTCTTCTCCCCCTTTTATTTTCCTCCTCCCCTCTACTTTCCTCCCATTCTCCCTCTGTTCAATCTACTCCTTCTTACCAATTCTCTCCACTTTCCTCTCTACCCCTCTCTCTTCTAATCTCTCTCTGCTCTTTCCACTCTCACTTTTCCACTCTCCTCCCTTTGCTCTCTCTTGCTTCTTCCACTCTTTCTTCCTTCCCTTACTTTCTACTCCCTCCATTAGTTTATTTACCTATTCTTTCCCTTAACCTCTGTGTAATTTAGGATTGATTATACCCTTTTTCAAACCAAGTGAGTTTGTTGACTCTTATGAGTTATGATACTACTCTGTGGCTGCGTTTCTGAGATCACTTATGAGACAGGTATTTTGTGTAAGTGAATTATTTTCTTTTTCTTTCTTTTTTTTTTTTTTGTTTGAGACAGAGTTTTGCTCTTGTTGCCCAGGCTGGAGTGCAGTGGTGCAATCTTGGCTCACTGCAACCTCCGTCTCCCAGGTTCAAGCAATTCTCCTGTCTCAGCCTCCCGAGTAGCTGGGATTACAGGCATGTGCCACCATGGCCAGCTAATTATGCATTTTTAGTAGAGACGGGGTTTCTCCTTGTTGGTCAGGCTGGTCTCGAACTCCCAACCTCAGGTGATCTGCCTGCCTCGGCCTCCCAAAGTGCTGGGACTACAGGTGTGAGCCACCGAGCCCGGCCTTAAGTGAATTATTTTCTATATTAAAAATCCTTTTGGGGGCTGGACATGGTGGCTCACACCTGTAATTCCAGCACTTTGAGAGGCTGAGGTGGGCAGATCACGAGGTCAGGAGTTCAAGACCAGCTTGGCGAGCATGTTGAAACCCTGTCTCTACTAAAAATACAAAAAAATAGCTTGGCATGGTGGCGTGTGCCTGTAGTCCCAGCTACTCGGGAGGCTGAGGCAAGAGAATTGCTTGAACCCGGGAGGCGGAGACTGCAGTGAGCCAAGATTGTGCCACTGCACTTCAGTCAGGGTGACAGAGCGAGATTCCCTCTCAAAAAAAAAATCCTTTTGAAACTATGTGTTTCTCTATTTTAAAAATTTGTTGTTGTTGTTTTGTTTTGTTTTTGTTTTTGTTTTTTGAGACAAAGTCTCACTCTGTTGCCCAAACTGGAGTGCAATGGTGCGACCTCAGCTCACTGCAGCCTCCACCTCCCAGGTTCAAGCAGTTATTGTGCCTCAATTTCCTGAGAAGTTGGGATTACAAATGCCTGCCACCATGCCTGGCTAATTTTTGTATTTTTTGTAGAGACTGGGTTTCACCATGTTGACTAGGCTGGTCTTGAACTCCTGACCTCAAGTGATCCACCCATCTCAGCCTCCCAAAGTGCTGGGATTACAAGAGTGAGCCACCATTCCTGGCCTATTTTTAAAATTTTGAACTATGTTCATAATTATCACAAGGAAGAATTATGACCTCATATAGATAGTTTATGATAAAATCATTGTCCTCTTTGTTTATGTTTTCCAGAGGAAAATCAGTATGACCTTTTTAAAAACAATGGGCTTCCACTCATGATTCAAGCCTTAACTGAATCGCAGAATGAGGAACTGAACAAAGCTGCCACATTTGTGCTTCACAACTGCAAAAAAATTAGTAAGTGTACTATTACTTTAAGAACATACCAACCAAAGTTTATAAAGGAGAATTTATTTCTGCTTTCATGAGCCAAGGCCCTATAGCTCTCAGATTCTTCTTACATTTGAAAAGCAGACTAGGCCCTGCACAGTGGCTCATGCCTGTAATCCCAGCACTTTGGGAGGCCAAGGCAGTCAGATCACTTGAGTCCAGGAGTTCAAGACCAGCCTGGGCAACATGGAGAAACTCTGTCTCTATAAAAAAATATATATACAGAAAAAATTATCTGGGCATGGTGGCACACGCCTGCCAGCTACTTGGGAAGCTGAGGTAGAAGGATCATCTGAGCTCAGGAGTTGCTCAGGTCGAGGCTGCAGTGAGCTGTGTTTGCACCACTGGCCCTCCAGCCTGGGTCATAGAGTGAGACCCTGTCTCAAAAAAAAAAAAAAAGAAAATCAGAGTATAAAATTTGGACATGACAACTAGGGTATATTCAGCATATACAAACCCATGTGGAAGAGAGCAGCAGTATAGATAATTCATTATTTTATGCCGTGTGCACAAATTTAGTTTGCAGGAATTAAATTTGTGGACTAAGGGTTACTTATTGTTAAATCATAAGTACATTCATTTATTTAAAAATGTTTGGGGCTGGGCGCGGTGGCTCACGCCTGTAATCCCAGCACTTTGGGAGGCCGAGGCAGGCGGATCACGAGGTCAGGAGATTGAGACCATCCTGACTAACACAGTGAAACCCCGTCTCTACTAAAAATACAAAAAATTAGCCGGGCGTGTTGGCAGACGCCTGTAGTCCCAGCTACTCGGGAGGCTGAGGCAGGAGAATGGCGTGAACCCGGGAGGCAGAGCTTGCAGTGAGCCGAGATTGCGCCACTGCACTCCAGCCTGGGCGACGGAGCAAGACTCTGTCTCAAAAAAAAAAAAAAAAAAAGTTTGGGCTGGGCATGGTGGCTCACGCCTGTAATCCCAGCACTTTCGGAGGCCTAGGCGGGCGGATCACGAGGTCAGGAGTTCAAGACCAGCCTGGCGAACATGGTGAAACCCTGTCTGTACTAAAAATACAAAAAAAATTAGCCAGGCCTGGTGTTGCACGCCTGTAGCCCCAGCTACTCGGGAGGCTGAGGCAGAAGAATTACTTGAACCAGGGAGGCAGAGGTTGCAGTGAGCCAAGATCGTGCCACTGCACTGCAGCCTGGGTGACAGAGCAAGACTCTGTCTCAAAAAAAAAAAAAAGTTTGAGTTTCTGTTATGTACCAGGCAGAGTGCTAGACATCAGGGACATCAGGGATACAGTGATAAAAAACAGTCTGTGTATTCACAGAGCTTAGTTTTAACTACAGAAATAGACAGTAACTCAAAAAATGAGATTATGTGTTATTATAAATTGACATAACAAATATATAGGGATAGACCACAGGTCTTTAAGAGCCTATAACAAAGGAATCTGGTCTAGACGTGGAGCAGAAAAGGCATTGGGAGGAAGTGATTCTTGAGCTGAGAACTGAATGTCTAGAGTTAATTAGGTGAAAAGAAAGGAATTTGTTATCAGTGAGTGTCTCAAGCATAAGCAACAGTGAGGCACAAAGGCCCTGTGATAGGAGGGAACCTGGTGCACTTAAGGAATTGATGGCCAGTGTAGCTTGAGCTCAGAGGGCAGTGTCCATGATGAGAATTTTGATCTTTGTGGAAGAAAAACTGCAGACACAGTATGTTTAAAAAAAAAAAGGATTATAGGAAGGAATCAATTTATGAACATTTTTTTTTTTTTTAAACTACTTTATTTTTGAGACGAAGTCTCACTCTGTCACCCGGGCTGGAGTGCAGTGGCTCAGTCTCTGTTCACTGCAGCTTGTGCCTCCTGGGTTTGAGGGATTCTTGTGCCTCAACTTCCGGATTATCTGGGAATACAGGTGCGTGCCACAATGCCTGGCTAATTTTTTTTTTTTTTTTTTTTTTTTTTTTTTTAGTAGAGGTGGAGTTTCACCATATTGGCCAGGCTGGCCTTGAGCTCCTGACCTCAAGTGATCCTCTCGCCTCGGCATCCCAAAATGCAAGGATTACAAGTGTGAGCCACTGTGCCGGGCCTAAAAAACTAACTACTTTAAAACCAGTATCCATGTACCTGAGGGTGTTTATGTGTCTGGCATAACATATTTGCATGTTTTTTCTCCTGTAACTCTGAAGAGTAAAGTCTGATTTATGACTGTTTGAGTCCTGGGCCTCTGCTAGGTAATCTTCCACTTACTTTTCAGTACCAATTAAGCTGTTAAGATAGTCTGGATGGAAAAATTTCGAGAAAGGAGAGGGTGGGCTGTGAAGTTGTCCTTATATATAAAGTGTTTACATAACTTTTCATTCATTGTTTTTTCCCATACTACAAAGCTGAGAAATTATCTCTAAGTCTAGGAGAATATCCTTTTGATGAAAATGAAACACAGCAATTAAAGGACATAAGTGTGAAGGAGAATAATCTTGAAGAGCACTGGAGGAAAGCAAAGGAAATTCTACACAGAATAGAACAGCTTGAAAGAGAAGGAAATGAGGTTGGATTCTTTGTTTTAAAGAATATAGAACTTTTTTCAAATTTTTAAAATTTCTTTCTTTTTTCTCCATACTACACTGACATATAAATTTTTTGTTAATTTTTTTTGAGACAGAGTCTTGCTCTGTTGCCCAGGTTGGAGTGCAGTGGCACGATCTCGGCTCACTGCAACCTCCACCTCCCAAGTTCAAGTGATTCTTATGCCTCAGTCTTTCAAGTAGCTGGGATTACAGATGTGCGCCACCACACCCGGCTAATTTCTTTGTATTTTTAGTAGAGACAGGGTTTCCTCATGTTGGCCAGGCTGGTCTTGAATGCCTGACCTCAAGTGATCTCCCTGCCTTAGCCTCCCGAAATGCTGGGATTACAGGCATGAGCCACCATGCCCAGCCAATATTTTTTAACAGTAGAGGTTGGAGGGTAAAACATTTTTTCTTCCCAAGTTATTTTTTAAAGTTTTAAATAGTTTTAAATGGAAAACTCCATAGTAATACTGGAAGAATCATGCTTTGACATAAAACAAAAAAAAAAAGATTTTTAAAAAGTAGAAATGATGACTGAAAAGACAGGAAATGTGGAATATTGAGCCAAGAGATCTAACATCTGAATAATTGAGGTTCAAGAAAGAGAAAAGTAGTAATAATCTAATAACTTCTTTCCTCTTTATATAAATATATTTTTCTATGTATGCATGCTTTGTGTTTTTGTATATGCATATATGTTAAAAAATCAAAACATAGTGTCCAAGTTAGTATAATATAGTGATTTTATTATTTTAATTGTCTGAGTAGTATTCACTATTGCAGATGTGCCATAATTGATTTAACCAGTCCTTTATTGATGGACATGTAAGTTATATTTAAATTTTTACCATTGCAAACAACTCTAAATACCTGCTACACATGTACGTGTGTGTGTGTGTGTGTGTGTGTGTGTATTCTGTAACAGTTTTAATGAGATATAATTCACATACCGTACAGTTCACCCATTTAAAGTACAGTCAACCCTTGGTATCTATGGGGGATTGGTTCCAGGACCTCCCACAGATACCCAAATTCATGGATGCTGTGAACTTTAGGGAAAGTTTAGGCAAGTTATTTAATCTCTTTGTGCTTTAGTTTCATCATTGATAAATGGAGAAAATAATAGTACCTCTCAAATACCTAGATAGACATAGTTTTTGTTATGAAAGATACTGTCAAATTGTTTCACCACAGAAGATGTATCAACTTACACTCCCACTAGCAATGTTTAAGAGTACATGTTTCCCCACAGCGTTTTGATCTTTGTGAGTGTAATAGATGAAGAAAAATATCTCAGTGTAGCTTTAATATTTATTTATCTTAAGTGGGATGAAACATTTTTTCTTGTGTTTAAGAGCTATTAATATTTCCTTTCCTATAAACTATCTGTTCATCTTCTGTGCCTGCTTTTCCATGCTATCGTTGATCTTTTTTCATATTTCATTATAGTAGCTTTTTATAAATGTTATTTTTAAAAGTTATCCTTCAGCTTGGGCAACATGGCAAAACCCTGTGTCTACAAAAAAATACACAATTAGCCAGGTGTGGTGGTGTATGCCTGTGGTCCCAGCTACTCAGGAGGGTGAGGCGGGAGGATTGCTTCAGCCCAGGAAGTCGAGGCTGCAGTGAGCTGTGATCATGCCACTGCACTCCAGTGTGGGCAACAGAGCAAGACCCTGTCTCAAAAAATATATATATATGTATATCCTGTTGCTTAAGATATATGCTTTATACATATTATTTCTGGGTGTTTTGATTGTCATTTGGTTTTGCTTCTGGTTCTTTATTCCTGAGATCCCTGCCCAGAATAACGTTTTTGGTCTCTAGAAGAATTAAAAAAAAATTTTTTTATGTGGTCGAGTATATTAGTTTTATTATTTAATTTTGGGTAATACTTAGAAAGGTCTTATACCCCTTAAGAATATTAAAATATAATGGTTTCTTTTAGAACATATATGACTTTGTTTTTATATTTAAATATTTGGTTCATTTTGACTTTATCTTTGTATAAGCTGTGAGATATTCAACTTATTTTTTCACCAGATGGCTACCCAATTGTCCCAATATTGTTTAATGAATAAACTCCCTTTTCTTCCTAATGTAAACTGCCTTTTATCATATATGTTCTATTGGCAATCATAAACTTTTTCTTCATTCTTCATTATTTAAATGAAGTATAAATTGGATTATAAAGGGAATGGATTATATTGAAATTATTTGTCATTTTTACGCTATAGGAAGAAATACAAAGAGAAAACTATCAGGATAATATTTCATCTATGAACATAAGTATTCAGAATACATGGAAACATCTCCATGCAGATCAGATTGGTCGAGGTAGCAAAGCAGAAGATGAGGATAAAAGCCATTCTAGACAGTTACAGAGTTATAAGTCCCATGGAGTCATGTCTAAAGCATGTACAAATGATGACCAAATGAAGACACCGTTAAAGAGCACAAATCCAGTCCATGCTTGTTACAGGGAGAGTGAGCAAAATAAGACTTTATATAAAGCCAAGTCAAGCTGCAATCAAAACTTACATGAAGAAACTACTTTTGAAAAGAATTTTGTTTCTCAATCAAGGTATAGTTTAATAATTGTGTGTAACTTTTATTTATTCAGCAAGCATTTATTGTGTACTACAGTATGCCACACTGTTAAATATTGGGCATGTAGAAGTGACATGATGAAACATGGTCTTGGGAAGAGCCTAAAGTAGGAAGTGTTGGGAAAGGAGTTTGGACAGGGAGGTATGGGCCAGTTAATCTAGGGCCCTGCAATGTCATACTGTGGATTTTGGGTTTTAACTCACAGGGTATAGGGAGTGATTGAGGATTTTAAATCGAGTGGCATAACAGATTTGAATTTTAGAAAGGATACTCAGAAAATAAAACCTAAACGGAAACCCTTTACTTGAAGTAACAATGCATGCATTGATAATCAGCAGTATAGCAAAAACTGTTTTTAAATTTAATGTGATAAAGGGAATAGGATGTGAAGAAAATTTGGTTTGGGTTTGCCCTTTTGTTTGTTCCCTGCACTTTGTCTCTAGAACATAGTCTTTTTCCCTTGCAGTTAGTTTGTGGGGCTAGACCTGGGATTGTAGCTTTTCTTAAACCCTTTATTGGGTTGTGCTCTTCTGTTGGTTACTGTACTTGGGAAAAATGAAGAGGATGCTGCTACATTTCGGGCAGGTTGAAGGGTAAACTAAGTACCAGGAAGAAGGGTTACACCAATACCACCCCTTTTATCTGTTTCAAGACCATTCTTGATGTTAATTTTAACTTGATTGCTCAGGTATGGGAATTGGGAAGCAGTAAGATATGGTCCTGGGCCAGCCTTCTTGACCTCCATCCCAAGCTTTCCACCCATACCCTTCTTTCTCCTATAGAGTTAGCCGTATTTCTTTTCCTTTTTTCTTTTTCTTTTCTTTTTTTTTTTTTTTTGAGAAAATTTCGCTCTTGTTGCCCAGGCTGGAGTGCAATGGCATGATCTTGGCTCACCGCAACCTCCACTTCCCGGGTTCAAGTGATTCTCCTACCTCAGCCTCCCGAGTAGCTGGGATTACAGGCATGTGCCACCACGCCCGGCTAATTTTTTGTATTTTTAGTAGAGATGGAGTTTCTCCATGTTGGTCAGGCTGGCCTTGAACTCCCGACCTCAGGTGATCTGCCCGCCTCAGCCTCCTAAAATCCTGGGATTACAGGCGTGAACCACCGCACCCGGCTAGGGTTAGCCATGTTTCTACCTCAGCCAACTTATTAATATTTTCATCTCTTTGAAATGCTTTTTTTCTCCTATGTAGTAGCTCCTACAAATATACGTACATGGACAGATAGCTATAACTATAAAGCTACTGCTATGCCTGCTATCTGATCTACAGTTCTTGCCTTTTTCTGTACTGCCCGTTAATCATTGTGACAGTATAATCAAAACTTGTATTTATTCATCAAGGACTACAGGGTTCAAACATACAAATGTTTTGGGGGTTAGGAAGGATTTTTAAATTCAGGTCTTTAAATGATTGTTGTTAGCACTTTGCCATCCTGCACCCATGTTCATTTTTGCTCCCACTGATTTTGTTCTCTCCTTTTTGCCTTCATCTCTCCTACTTCCTTCTTTTTATAATCTTTTTCTTCCATGTTTCTTCTGGCATCAATACTGTTGCCCTCTGGAGTCTTGTTTGACTCTAGCTCTAGAAACACAGCTGTAATTGTTGCAGGCCCTACTTTGGCAGAATTTGGTAGATTGTGGTTGATCGTGATTCCAGGTTGCTTTTGCCCACCAAACACCGAAAATCACAACACTGCTTACAGAAACATTGGTCCACACACCAAACAGTATGTTTACTTTTAGTAATCTGGTGTCTATTTTCTTTTAGTGACCATGTTTTTAAACACCCAGTTCACATTGCCAAAAATATAAAGCAGCAGTTACCAGTAACAGGTATGATTAAAAATGTTTCTTTGGTTTTTTAATAAAACAGATATTTAGGTAACCAATATAGCTAAAAATGCACATTGACTGGGTGCGGTGGCTCACGCCTGTAATCCCAGCACTTTGGGAGGCCTAGGTGGGCAGATCAGTTGAGGTCAGGAGTTCAAGACCAGTCTGGCCAACATGGTGAAACCCTGTCTCTACTAAAAATACAAAAATTAGCCAGGTGCGGTGGTGGGCACCTGTAATCCCAGCTACTCTGGAGGCTGACGCAGGAGAACTGCTTCAACAGGAGGCGGAGGTTGCAGTGAGCCGAGATCATGCCACTGCACTCCAGCCTGGACGACAGAGTGAGACTCCATCTCAAAAAAAAAAAAGTCCATTGCTATATTGGCCCTCTAAAGCATAAGCCACACCTTTGACTCTTTCTGTTGTAAATGCCTTCCATTAAGATCCAGAATCTTTCTGTTTATTCACCAGCATGACTGGAGGCATAGTACTAGGCTAAGGTTTATGAAAAGCTTGATATTTAATAAATCCTGAAAATATCTGATTCTTTTCATTAATCCAAAAATCCTTCATTTTGCAATTTTTTTCAGATCCATTTACATTATGTTCAGATATAATAAATAAAGAAGTAGTCAGTTTTCTAGCAACTCCCAGTTGTTCCAAAATGTTGACGTATAGGTGCTCAGGTAAGTATTTTTTTAATTGCAGTTGTTTCACAGTCAAAGCCTTCTATGATATTAACTAGAATTTTTTTTTTTTTTTTTTTTTGATACAGAGTCTTACTCTGTCACCCAGGCTGGAGTGCAGTGGCGCGATCTTGGCTCACTGCACTCTCCACCTCCCAGGTTCAAGTAGTTCTTGTGCCTCAGCCTCCCAAGTAGCTGGGATTACAGGTGCCCACTACCACACCTGGCTAATTTTTTTTTTTTTTTGTATTTTTTCGTAGAGCAGGTTTTTACCATGTTGGCCAAACTGATCTTGAACTCCTGACCTCAAATAATCTGCCTGCCTCAGCCTCTCAAAGTGCTGGGATTACAGACATGAGCCACCACGCTTATTGTAATTAACTAGAATTTATAATAGTTCTACATGTATGATTTACTTTGTTCCCTTTGGAGAAATAATACTGTGGAATATCAAAGCATTCAAATTAATATCTTCTATCTGGGCCAGGTGAGGCAGCTGTAATCTCAACACTTTGGAAGGCCAAGGCTGGAGGATTTCTTGAGGCCAGGAGTTCAAAACCAGCATGGTCAACATAGCGAGACCTTGTCTCTATAATTAAAAACAAAGCAAAACAAAAAAAACACCTTTTATCAGCATCAGGCTGAGCTTCCAATATTTGTATGTATGAATAAACACAGTTAGTACCTTTTTATTACTTTATTATCTTTTTGTCGTAATACCATCTATGAATTTAACCTTACTGAGTAAAATAAACATTTTTTAATGTTTTCAGAGAGCCGTTATTAGTAGGTATGCATTCTGGATTATCCTGTAAACATAGGCATTAAGTTTTAAAAATACCTATTTTTATATTTATAATATGTAAATGTTTCTACTGTTTCATGTTCATTATTTGTTTTTTCTGCAGGGCTCTTGTAAATGTTCCACAATACTTATTCCATCCCTTCTCCTCCTCCTTCACACCCTGGTATTTCCTCTTTTTTCATCTTGCTGTTGTACTCTGCTCTATGGACAAAATTGAGGTTCTCTATATTCGGCTCAGAACATCATTGTTCTTCCCTCTTGGATGAAGAGGTTATCTCTATTCTTCTAAAACTGATGTCCGGCCGTAAGCTGAATCTCATATCTTTTTTTTCTCCACATTTTAATACTAATTGCAAAATCTTTCTCTTCACTTCCATTCTATTCATTAACTCCTTTTGTTTCACCTTGAACTATGCTCATTTTTCCTCATCTTAAAAAAATACCCAATAGTTTGTTTGATTTGCTATCCTTTCAATTATTCATCCACTCCTCCCAGCAGATGCACATATACCATTAGAAAGTAAATGTATTAGGCCGGGTGTGGTGCCTCATGTCTGTAATCCTAGCACTTTGGGAGGCCGAGGCGGGTGGATTACCTGAGCTCAGGAGTTCACGACCAGCCTGGTCAACACGGTGAAACCCTGTCTCTACTAAAATACAAAAAATTAGCTGGGCATGGCAGCATGAGCCAGTAATCCCAGCTACTCGGGAGGCTGAGACAGGAGAATTGCTTGAACCTGGGAGGCAGAGGTTGCAGTGAGCTGAGATCATGCCATTGCACTCCAGCCTTGGTGACAGAGCGAGATTCTGTCTCCAAAAAAAAAAGAAAGAAAGAAAGTAAATGTATTTAATAACAATAAAAAAGTACAAATATTTATTTCAGTTTAATTGTATTATTTTTTCAAATGGCTACTAAGTTGTTAGAATATAAATACTTATTAAGTTGTTTTGGATCTGACAGAATCATTAGGCATTTCTTTTGGCTTAGAGGTGCCATGAACCTAGAAAGTTTGGGAATCTCTGGTCAAAAGTATTCTAGGTGGCAGAGTGGATGTTCTGTAATTGCTTAGTTTGTATGAGATGGTTATTTCCTTGTTCCTTTCTCCCCTAGTTACCATTCATTCATTCCACAAACATTATGGAGTGCTTAGTCCTTGGCTGGCACTGGAATCGAAGATGAATAGAACTCAGTCTTCACCTTTATCTTTCTCTTCTTGCCAGATTGCCACAAGTATTCTCCTCAAGACCTGGTCTATAGCACCTACGCAGTTCTTTCACTACATTTACTTTTGTAGCATCATCTATCATTTTATTGATGGTTTTCAAATATGTATCTTGACTTTTGGCTTCTAACGTGGGCTATAGCCTTATTCTTTCATTTCCAGTAGTTCTCAGCACATACCCACTTCAATATCTTCTTGTTACTTTAAGCTTAATGTATCCTAAACACAACATCCACAGCATCTTTCTTCCTTTTAAATTGGCCTCCCAACTCACTGCATTTCTGTCAGTGTTGCCACTATTTGTCTGGTCTCCCAGACTTTAAGCCTTGAATCATCCATGACTGTTCTCTCTCGTTCCGTCCCTTATTTCTAGTCTATCAAATTTTGTTCTTTTTTGCCACATAGGCCCTTTTTGTTTCATGCCTAAATTATCGCAGCAATTTTCTAGCAGTCTTTGTCTCAAGCCTCTCCAACTCCCAAGTATAATATGCATATCACTGTTAACTTATCTTCTTAATATGTGCTTTATCGTGTCATCATGCTAAAGAACCCTCAGTGCTTCTCTGTAACCCACTGAATCAACCTCTCTGCCTGGCTTTCAAAGTTGTATGGAATTTTGTCCTGCTTCCACTTGTTAAATTTCACTGTACATTTACTCTGAATCTGCTAGAAATGTGCTATGGTTATTTCAAACTTTGCCATTTGATCAAGTACTGAATTTCTTGAGAATTATCCTAAATGTTTCCCTTATCCCAACAGCTCATTATTCATCAAACCCTGCTAATTTTACCTCAGAAATCTCTCCATTCTCCCCGCAAATGCCTGGTTTCAAAATCCCTTCATTTATTTTCCGGACTACTAAAGTAACCTCTCAACTGATCCTCTTGCCTTCAGGTGCCCTTTCTACAAGACAAATGAAATTGTGTCATCTTCCTGCTTTTAATAAGTATCTCTATGTTCCTCCCTGTTGCCTTGAAGAGAGTTAAAATTCCTTAGCATGGCTTTCAAGACTTTTCTTGGTCTCGTTCCCTGCAACCCTTCCCATCCCCAGCTTTTCTCCCATACTTCTCTGTACTCTAGCCATATTAGAGTGTCCATGATGCTCTGAATACTATGCTTTTTCACACTTCAGTGGTTTTGCACATCTTTATTGTACTGAAATGTCTTCATCTCAGCCAACTATCTGCGTGGCCAACTTCTAGTCCTTTAGGAATGGGCCACTAATACAATTAGGTGACAAACTGATGGAGAACTTTATACTGGATGGACATGGCTGACATTATCTGAACCTATGAATCTATCTTTTTTTAAAAAATGTTTTTCCAACTTTTATTTTAAGTTCAGGGATACATGTGCAGGATGTGCAGGTTTGTTACGTGGGTAAACATGTGCCATGGTGGTTTGCTGCTGATCTATCTTAATATTTAAAAAAAGAGGGAGTTTTTCTAACCCTATTGGCTCAAGAGGCTGCCCAATTACAATTTCTTTTTTAAAAAAGAGAGAGACGGACAATATGTACCTCTTAATATGATACAGTAAGAAACATACAATACTACCTTCATGGAATTCTAGTAAAAACACTTGAACCTGAATCTGACCAATCATTTAGATTTAATTACTAGTTTATAGGATACACAACAACATTTTAAAGGACACAACTAGGATGCAATCAGCAAAACTTAGCCTTTGAGAAACTATAGTACAAATGACCTAGTATCTTCAGTAAGTAAATGACAAGGAAGAGAGGGGAACTGGTAGATTAAAAGCACCTTGACATATGTTAACCGAATGTAAGTCAGACACAGTGGTGCGTGTGTCTGTAGTTCCAGCTACGTGGGAGGCTAAGGTGGGAGGATTGCTTGAGCCCAGGAGTGCAAGTCCAGCCTGAGCAACATAGTGAGACCCTGTCTCTTAAAAAAAAAAAAAAGTAATGATGAACCTTATTTGGATCATGATTCCAACAACCAACTTTCAAAAGAAATTTTTGAATTGATAGGGAAAATTGAACACTAGATGTTAGATTATATTAAGCATGATTTTTTAGGTGTCATAATAGTTTTATCTGTTTACAAAAAGGAGTCCTGGCCGGGTGTGGTGGTAGCTCATGCCTATAGCTCAGCACTTTGGGAGGCTGAGGCAGGTGGATCACTTGAGCCCAGGAATTCGAGAACAGCTTGGGCTACATAGTGAAACCCGTCTCTAAAAAAAATACAAAAATTAGCTGAGTGTGGTGTTGCATGCCTGTAGTCCCAGCTACTTGGGAGGCTGAGGTGGGAGGATTGCTTAAGCCCAGGAGGTTAAGGTTGTAGTGAGCTGAGATCATGCCACTGCACTCCAGTCTGGGTGACAGAGTGAGACACTATCTCAGAAAAAAAAAAAAGTCCTGGCTGGGTGCAGTGGTTCACACCTGTAATCCCAGCAGTTTGGGAGGCTGAGGGGAGAGGATTACTTAAGCCCAGGAGTTTGAGACCAGCCCTGGGAATGTAAGGAGACCCTGTGTCTACAAAAAATAAAAAATTAGCCAGGTGTGGTGGAGCATGCCTGTAGTTGTAGCTACTTAGGAGACTGAGGCTGGAGGATCACTTGAGCCCAGGAGGTCAGGGCTAAAAGTGAGCTGTGATCATACCACTGCACTCCAGTCTGGGTGACAAGGAGACCCTGTCACAGGAAAAAAAACAAACAAACAAAAAACAATTCCTTATCTGTTAAGGATGCATGTGAAGTATTTACAGATGAAATGATACTTTAATGTAAATTCCAGGTGTCATAATCCAGTGCATACGTGGGGACAGAGCTGAGTAGGTAGAGGTATAAATAAAACATGATTAGCCATGAGTTAATAATTATTGAAGCTGGGTGATAGATATATGGGAGTTCAGTGTTTGAAATTTTACATAATAAAATGTTAAAAACAAAAAAGATGACTGAGCTTAAGGATCACTTCTTTTGGATATCTTCCCTTAACAGGGACTCTTGCTCAAAACCAGACAAACTAGATATTCCTTTTTCTTTTTTTTGAGATAGAGTCTCACTCTGTCGCCAGGCTGGCGTGCAGCGGCGTGATCTCGGCTCACTGCAGTCTCTGCCTCCCGGGTTCAAGCGATTCTCCTGCCGCAGCCTCCCGAGTAGCTGGGATTACAGGGGCGCGCCAATACACTTAGCTAATTTTTGTGTTTTTAGTAGAGACGGGGTTTCACCATGTTGGCCAGGGTGGTCTCCATCTCCTGACCTTGTGATCTGCCTGCCTAGGCCTCCCAAAGTGCTGGGATTACAGGCGTGAGCTGTCTTTTTTTTTTAAGAAACAGGGTCTTATTCTGTGTAGTGGTGTGATCATAGCTCACTGCAGCCTTGAACTCCTGGTCTCAAGGGATTCTCCTGCCTCAGCCTCTTAAGTAACTAGGACTACAGATGTGTGCCACCACACCCGGCTAATATTTTTTTTGGTAGGGACAGGGTCTCACTATGTTGCCCAGGATGGTCTTGAATTCTTGAGCCCAAGTGATCCTCCCACCTTGGCCTCCCAAAGTGCTGGGATTACAGGCATGAGCCACCACTCTCAACCCTTCAACCCTAGATGCTCTTTTCTTTTCTTTCTTTCTTTCTTTTTTTTTTTTTTTTTTTTTTGAGACAGAGTCTTGTTCTGTCACCCAGGCTTGAGTGCAATGGTACAGTCTCAGCTCACTGCAACCTCTGCCTTCCAGGTTCAAGTAATTCTTCCACCTCAGCCTCCCAAGTAGCTGGGATTACAGGCACCTGCCGTCATGCACGGCTACTTTTTGTATTTTGAGTAGAGACGGGGTTTTGTCATGTTGGCCAGGCTGGTCTTGAACTCCTGACCTCAAGTGATCTGCCCACCTCGGCCTCCCAAAGTGCTGCGGTTACAGGCATGAGCCACTGCACCCAGCCTAGATGCTCTTTTTATTTTCTTTTTTCTTTTTCTTTTCTTTTCTTTTTTTTTTTTTTGAGATGGAGTCTCGCTCTGTCGCCCAGGTTGGAGTGCAGTCGCGATCTCAGCTCACTGCAACCTCCGCCTGGCGGGTTCAAGCGATTTTCCTGCCTCAGCCTCCCAAGTAGCTGGGACTACAGGCACCCACCACCACGCCTGGCTAATTTTTGTATTTTTAGTAGAGACGGGGTTTCGCCATATTGGCCAGGCTGGTCTCGAACTCCTGACCTTGTGATCAGCCCGCCTCAGCCTCCCAAAGTGCTGGGGTTACAGGCATGAGCCATTGCACCCAACCTAGATGCTCTTTTTCTTTTCTTTTCTTTTCTTTTTTTTTTTTGAGATGGAGTCTCGCTCTGTCACCCAGGTTGGAGTGCAGTCGTGATCTCAGCTCACTGCAACCTCCGCCTGGCGGGTTCAAGCGATTCTGCTGCCTCAGCCTCCCAAGTAGCTGGGACTACAGGCACCCGCCACCATGCCTGGCTAATTTTTGTATTTTTAGTAGAGATGGGGTTTCACCATATTGGCCAGGCTGGTCTCAAACTCCTGACCTTGTGATCAGCCCACCTCAGCCTCCCAAAATGCTGGAATTACAGCGTGAGCCACTGCGCCCGCTCTAGTTGCTCTTTTTCTTTTCTCTTCTTTTCTTTCTTTCCTTTTTTTTTTTTTTTTTTTGAGACAGAGTCTTGCTCTGTTGCCCAGGCTGGAGTACAGTGGCACAATCTCAGCTCACTGAAACCTCCACCTCCTGGATTCAAGTGATTCTCCTGCCCCAGCCTCCCAAGCAGTTGGGACTACAGGTGCATGCCACCACACCCTGCTAATTTTTGTATTTTTAGTAGAGACGAGGTTTCACCATATTGGCCAGGCTGGTCTCGAACTCCTGACCTCATGATCCCCCCACCTTGGCCTCCCAAAGTGCTGGGATTACAGGCATGAGCCACCGTGGCCGGCCTAGATGCTCTTTTTCTAAAGCACCGTAACTGTTCATACCTCCCTCCCAGCACTTATTTCACTCTGTTGTATTTGTTGTCTTTACTCCCTCATATGATTTTGAGCTTCTTGAGGTGTTTATAGTTCCTGATTTTACTTCAGTTACCATCATATAGATATTTGCTATCATAGATTTGTTACTAGATATTTTGTGACATGTACACATAACTTTAATTTGTTTTCTTTTAGGTTGCATAGCAGTAGAAAAATCCCTGAATAGCCGAAACTTTAGCAAGCTCTTGCACTCTTGCCCATACCAATGTGATCGTCACAAAGTCATTGTGGAAGCTGAAGACAGATATAAAAGTGAACTAAGGAAATCACTTATCTGTAACAAAAGTAATTAATTCAGCAGCTTTAAAATTGTAATTATGGCTATACCTTCTGAACTGTTATCTAAAGCATTAAATATATTAAAAACTAGAAGATAAAATAATCTTAAAAAGAAAATCTGTCTCTAAGCAACAAGTAATTGAAGATGTACCCAGGGAGTAGTCTTAGACTGTTGGTTTAAAAATTCTTCCTAATCTATCTAAGTATTCCCACTAGACGGGGGAATAAAGGAAATATACTAATGGAATTGATATGCTATTACTCAGATTGATATGCTAAATGTGCTAAATGTTTTCCATATTTTTCAGAAATTCTGCTGACCCCACGTAGAAGACAACGACTCAGTAATGAATCTACTACCCCTGGAGGAATAAGTGAATATATTTAATTTTTTTTTTTTCTTGAGACAGGGTCTGGCTCTTTACCCAGGATGGAGTGCAGTGGAGCAATCTCGGCTCACTGCAGCCTCCGCCTCCCAGGTTCAAGGGATTCTCCTGCCTCAGCCTCCTAAGTAGCTGGGATTACAGACATGTGCCACCACACCCTGCTGGTTTTTGTATTTTTAGTAGAGATGGGGTTTCACCATGTTGGCCAGGCTGGTCTCAAACTCCTGACCTCAAGTGATCCGCCCACCTTGGCCTCCCAAAGTGCTGGGATTTCAGGCATGAGCCATTGCACCTGGCTGAATATATTTAATTTTTAAATGAACTTAAATTTCATATATTTCTGAGAAAGAACAGCTGAGTGGTTGTTCTCAGTCTCATTATTAATGGATCTTAAATGATAAACCTTGCCTCTGATGAGGGTCAGACCTTCTAATAAAAGAGACTTTCCTCTTCCCTTCATGTTGCTTGCTCACTCATTGCCTGCCAGCAGGGGAAGGAGCAGGAGGAAACTAACATTTATTAAGCACCTGCTAGGTGTTAGGTGTTGTATAGATATTATTTCCTTTAATTCCTATAGCAATATTGTAAGATATTAATTTGCTCCTATTGTAAGGCATAATTATTAATACTTGGTAAGTGGCAGAACTTAGATTCAAAAAGCCATTCTCCAGAAGCCCTTGTTCTATCCTCACATTTCTATTTTAAGAACAAAATTATTATGCACAAGTGCTTCAGAGAGACTTTGCAGGTTTTTGTTCATAACTATAGTGCTTGAAACAATAAAAATTGAAGAGACAAATAGTATAAACTTTAAAACTCTGCTTGAGAAATAAAAATGCCTCTTAAACAATTAGTTAATTTATGGGAATTTTTATTTAACTATAGGGTTAACATTTCACATTGATCACCATTTCCGATGTATCAGAAACTTAAATAACATCATCATTTTCTTTTATTCCTACGGAGTTAATACCTGCAGACTAAAATAGGTTGGATATATTAATTAGTAACATCTATAGAGCCACTCTGTTATTTAGACATTTGGACGTGATACATTCAGGAAGCATTTTGCCACATATATTTATTTGTCTATTTTCACTGCCAAAACTTTCAAGGAAATTTCAAATTTGCTTTTTATATCTGAGTCTTTTTCTAGATTAAAAGTTCTGCATGCAAATTATAATTAAGTATAGTACCACTACAGATGAGCCCACTTTCTGAAGTAATGTTTTCTATAGTAATTGTTAGAAAATGGGTGTCTTTTCATAGAAACATCATGCACTTGGAGATCTTGTTCTTGACAAGGGCTTGGCATCAAATTAATAATAGGTGTTTTTCAGCAACATGTCTTCAAAGCAAGTATGTAACAATGAAAAATATGCTGTAATCTATTTGCATATTAAAATAATTTGCAGAACTTCATGAAATGTGCATAATAATGGTTATACAATGATTATATACAGCAGTCCTATATACTGTTAAGTGACATCGAGCTCAGAAAAACATGCCTTTTTTTTTGTAGGTAAGACTTGCTTTAGCTAAAACCAAATAATCTGGCCTACTTTTTAGAATTTAGAGAGGAACCTTGAGAAAGTAGTGATTCTTACATCTCTTTCACAAGCCGGCCAGGAATATTTGGTATGTTGCCATTTTTTCCCCCTTGATAAACTTAACCTTTTTTTAGGATACTCACCACCATTCATTTAATTATACTTTATACTCAAATGTGAGCCCATTCTTCTGAGAAGGAACCACTGTCCTAAGCATTTACAGATTTCCCCAAGTCTCTATTTCAAGATGGATTGGTGTTTTGAGAGGGCTTGAAAAATAAAAGAGTCCTTAGAATTAAGCCCTCTTGCCCATTTTCCCTTGCTCTTCCCTAATACCTAATATTACGAGGAGCACTAAAGAAGTCACAGAGCGGGGAGCTTGGGGTGTAGAGAGCTGCTTCCTTCTTCCAGGCTGCTCAGTACTCTGCTGTAGGAATCTTTGAGGATTTGGGCACAGATATTAAGTATAAAAGTCAGGGAGATGGCAGCCACAATGGAAAAGTGGGGCTTTACATGATCAACTCCAGGGCTCAATATCCTGAAAGTTATAGTAACCAATCTAGTCCTGATTATTATGGGTTCAAATCATTTAGCAAGGGAAGTTGAAACCTATTTCTTGGATAGCCGCAGTTTTCCAGTACACCCAAAATGAAAGAATAATTTCATTGATAAGCTTTGAGATAGTTTTACCAATAAATTTTTTCTCTCAACAAGTATTTATTGACTACCTACTATGTGTCAGATACTATTCTAAGCACTGGGGATACAATGGTGAATAAAATAGATCAAAATTGCTGCCCTCATGGAGCTTACATTCTAAATAATACTATTAAGTAATAATCAGACATTTACACTGATATCTCAACCTTCTGCTGGGAAGATTTTTTCATCTGTTTTAAAAGGTGTGAACTGTGGCTCTTAGAAAAGGTAAACAAATGGCTGTCTTGGCCTGCAAGGGCAAGGTTTTCTAAGGGTGACCCAGGACAACTGCACCCAGTACTACGAAAGTAAATAACAGCCTCAACTGGACATACAAAAAACTTCTCCTCACCAGCATCTACCCACATTGATAACATGAGATAATAATGAATGAAAAAGCTTAAAGAAAACTATTTGCTAGTAATCATCACCAGAAAATATTTGTTTACAGATACCAGCTGTATATTCTTTCTTTATAGAAAGTATCCCTTAAAAACCAAATAGTTAAAAACTTCCTTCCTCATTGTGCAGCCTATATTTTGAGTTTTGATCTAGCTGACCATGTGTTTTTAAAAGCAAATTTCAAAAGACCCTTATTCTTAAAAATATTATCAAACCTAATATTTAACAAGTGTTGATATTCTTTTCTATTCTATCAAGTTATGGAGCCCTTTGGGAAGACTGTATCTCTAAGATACGTAAGCTGTTTTTTATTTTTATTTATTTATATATTTTGAGACAGAGTCTTGCTCTGTTGCCCAGGCTGGAGTGCAGTGGTGTGCTGTCAGCTCACTGCAACCTCTGCCTCCCGAGTTTAAGCAATTCTTGTGCCTCAGCCTCCCGAGAAGCTGGGACTACAGTCATGTGCCACCATGCCTGGCTACTTTTTGTATTTTTGGTGGAGAGAGATTTTTGCCATGTTGACCAGGCTGGTCTCGAACTTCTGACCTCAAGTAATCCACCTTCCTCAGCCTCCCAAAGTGCTGGGATTATAGGCGTAAGCCACCGTGCCTGGCCGGTAAGATGTTTGTTAACTGTCCTCACAGGAATGTTGAATTAACAATCAAATGTTTATAAACTTTTGTTTCTTGATTGAAAGATGTTGTATTACTACTGTCAATTAAGTTATAATTACTGAAGAAGTCACAGTGATAGCAACTAGCTTAATATTAGGCAGTCAGGTTTTTAAAATTGAAGTGGGTTTCCACATGATGAGAAGCCCTGGCATTTCTCACTCTGTAGTTTATATCCTTAGGTATAAGTTAAGCATATCCAAATAAGCACTTATGTGCATCTCAGGACCTTTGTTCAGCAAATACTAATATATTCTACAATTCTAATTATAGAAAAAAGAAGAATTCGCAAAAACTTTACTGAAGAAGAAGTAAATTACCTTTTCAATGGAGTTAAGAAAATGGGAAATCACTGGAATTCAATTTTGTGGTCTTTCCCCTTTCAGCAAGGACGGAAGGCTGTGGACCTTGCTCACAAATACCAGAAGCTGACCAAACACCCCACGTGTGCAGCTTCTTGATTGAAAGAAGACTGTCAGTTTTTAGTTTGGATTCTTAAAATACAGTGCCTTGAAAGATACATTTAAAGTATTTTTCTAAACTCTCATGAGAAGGAATGTGGAAATGATACAGTTTTCATTAAACAGTTTTTGTGATGCTGAAACTCATCAAATTACAATGATTTATAAAGCAAATATATCATCAGTGTACGGATTAGTAAGAAAATTCCTTCATAAGATCAAACATTTGTTTAGGAATATGCTTTAATTTTTCCTTAAGCTTAAAGGACACAGAGAAAAGAATTAGCCTTTAAATGTTATTTGACATTATATTGCAATAAATACTATGTGGGACATTTGGATTTTAGTATTTTTATATGGTACAAAAGTCCCTCCCCAGAATTCAGAAAGAATAGTTCCCCAAGCTATTTAACTAAGGTTCCCATACACTAAATCAATATTTGACATTTTGTTAATTAAAATGTTTCCTTGGCTGTGGTGGTGGCCCATATTTGTAATCCTAGCACTTTGGGAGGCCAATGTGGGAGGATCACTTGAGGCAAGGAGTTTGAGACCAGCCTGGGCAACATAGTGAGACCCCTATCTTTACAAAAAAATTTAAAAATTAGCTGGATGTGGTGGCATGCCCCTGTGGTCCTAACTACTTGAGAGGCTGAGGTGGGAGGATCGCTTGAGCCCAGGAGTTCGAGGTTGTAGTTAGTTATGAGTGTTTCACTGTACTCTGGCCTGGACGAGAGCAAGACCCTATCTCTTAAAAAAGTTTCCTCTTCTATTGTTTACTGTAGTATCCTAGAGGAAAAAAAAAAAAGTTTCTTCTTCTAAAGACTAATTATGCAGTTGCTTTGAATACTCCCACATCATATAGTCAGGTTCACTTCTTTTTGGTGTATGTTTATTTGCTTTAGCTTTTCAGAAATGTCTACACTTTCCCTTCTTCTCCCTCTGTATCTTTATCCTTCATATTGATGAGCCCTAGTTACTTCATGTTGCAGCAGAACAATGTCTTGTCCCCTTATGAGTTTAGTCACTGACCACTGGATACCTCTGTCTTTGCAAAATGTGTCCAGAAATGTCACCCTAAGAAATCCAGCCTGACTGGCATGGGGGGCTAGCTTCTTTGTTAGCGTCAGTGAGGTTTTATGGGTTCTACCCTAAGATGTTTCTTGGCATTCTACATGACCAACTCTTAGATTATAGTTAATACAGTAATGACGTTTAGATTATCATTTTTATTTCAAATAATTTCCTATCCTATTCATTTTTAAATTAAATTTTACTTTATTTGACAGTCTTACTCTGTCGCCCAGGCTAGAGTGCAGTGGTGTGATCTCAAGTCACTGCAGCCTCTGTCTCCTGGGTTCAAGCAATTATCGTGCTTCAGCCTCCCAGGCAGCTGGGATTACAGGCGGATGCCACCATTCCTGGCTAATTTTTTTTTTTTTTTTTTGTATTTTTAGTAGAGACGGGGTTTGGCCATGTTGGACAGGCTGGTCTGGAACTCCTGACCTCAAGTGATCCGCCAGCCTCGGCCTCCCAAAGTGCCGGGATTACAGGTGTGAGCCACCGTACCTGGCCTTCCTATGCTTTTTTGTTAAACTCTTCCACAGGACTTTAATAGTTCCTGCTAAATTTCAACTTGTTAGATTTAGTCTCTGCTCAGTTTGTCATGCAGTAGATAAGGCAACCCTTCCTGCTTCAGGTCATCCACAACTTCCATGACTGCTGCTGTATTCTTATCCAAGTCACTGATGGCACCCTGAATTGGCTGGCCAAGGCAGGAGGTTTGGGCAGGCCCCTAGCAGCCTCATCTGCTGGTCCCTCCTCTTCATCAGCCACCTCTGGGCTAGTCTTCAATAAGCCTCAGTGCTATCATCCAGCATTGATTTCACTTTCGCATCTAAGATGTGAATTGTCAAATGCCCTGTTGAAATCTGCATTTGCTGTATCTGCAGCAACCGCCTACCTGGTACTCCTGCAAAAAAGAAAGATACTGTGTAAATCTGGTACTGTCTTTTCCTTTAATGTTTAATCACAAAATTTCACTTAGTGCTGATTAAGCTCACTGGCCTTTAATTTTCAACTCCATCTTCTGTCCTGTGAAAATTCAGCACTGCTTGCCCTTTTAGGACTTCTGGCACTTTGCCTGATTTTCCCAGATTTCCAAGGGAGGAACTCAGTGGGTTTTCACTCTCGTCTTGTTTAAACCTTACATCCAGTTTGGCAGATGATATGCCCATTTGTTTTATCCCGTAATTCATGCTGCCAGATTTTTTGGCATCAGGATCACAATCCTACTCATCTGAAACCTACTTAGGTGGTGCTTTTCTGCCACATTCCACTTCCTTGTGATATTTAGAAATGTCTTGTTAGCCTGTTTCCATAGAGAATGGCAAGAGCCCTCAAGTAGAGGCCACACCTAAAATTAAGCTTGATAATGGAATGTATGTTTTTCCTTCGGTTACTCTCCGCTCTTTCCCTTTTCCATCCCCTTTCGTTTTCCTCCCCGCTCTGCACCTGCCAGCTGGCCCCCAAGGAAATTAAGGGCTCCTCTTCTGGTGTGAAATGCTGGCTCCCTGAAAACATCATTTTAAAAAGCATGTTAATAAAGCAAAGCTAAGTGTATTATGCACTGCGGTCAAGAGCACTACCTCACAGTCTTTAGTCTTCGGAGGAGGATGGGGAAATGCAGGATATTTATGAGGATTCTGGGGTCTTCCTTAAGGCTAGTCTTTCAATGCAGGGCTTGAGTAGGGTTAGGCCAAGTTCATGATATAATGGTCCGAGGTTGGGGAATAAATTAGAAGTACCGAATGTTATCTTCTAGCCTTGGGTCCTTGGGTGGGTTTCTTAAATTTTTTGAGCTTCAGGTTCCTCATCTGTGAAAGGGTTAGATAAGATTCAGTGAGATAATGTGTGACTCTGGCACATGGTGAGCTCTAGATAAATGGCGCTTTTGTGTCCATCAGTCTCATTCCCAAAGCCTAGGCTTTCGGGTCAGTCATCCGGCCGCCCGACCCGCAACGGCGCAGGGGAATCGGCGAGCGTGGCGGGGTGCTGCGCTGCGCCCCTCAGCCGGCAGAGGCCGCCAGCGCGCCCTCGGTCCGGACGGTGCCCGCCCCTGCCACCGCCTCCCCGCGCACGGCTGCCCCGGCGGCTGCCTGACCGCCGCCCGCCACCTCGGCGGCCTCGCAACCCGTGGGAGCCCGTGGCCATCGCAGACCTAGAGGACACGTTGGGCGGCGCAGTCGCCGCGGCAAGGTCGGCGGGCGGCGCGGCGCGAGGGACGGCGAGCGGGGGGCGGCCCGGCCCGGGTCCTCGCGGGTCCTCGGCGGGTCCGGGGGAGGGCCCTCTTTGTGGCTGCAGTTGGCAAGATGGCGCCGGTGGGGGTGGAGAAGAAGCTGCTGCTAGGTCCCAACGGGCCCGCGGTGGCGGCCGCCGGCGACCTGACCAGTGAGGAAGAGGAAGGCCAGAGCCTATGGTGAGGCCGCGGGCGGTCGAGCCGGGCCGTGGGGGGCGCGGCCTCTGGGCCGGACCGTCGGACACACTGAGGGGCCGACGCGAGCCGGGCCATCCCAGCCCGGCCCGGGGCTGACCACTCTTGCCATTGTCGCCACAGGTCCTCCATTCTGAGCGAAGTGTCCACCCGCGCCAGGTCCAAGCTGCCGTCCGGCAAGAACATCCTGGTCTTCGGTGAGCGCCGGCGGCGGGGCGTTGCCCCAGGTCGCTGGGGTGGGCGAGGCGGGCGCCCCTCCCTCAGGTCCCCGCCTTCCCCGTTCCAGCCGCCTGCCCGCAGCCTGGCGGGAAAGGGACCGTCGGCCCTGGCCGGTCAGCTGGAGAGTGGCCAAGCCTCCAGCGCCTGAGGGTGGGATGCTGCCCTCTTTGGAGAGCGTAGTGGTGCTTTGGGGTTGTCGGCACATTGTTTCAGTCACTTGGCCCTCTATGCCTTCATTGCCTCGACGGTTACCAAATTGAGGTCGTGGAGAGGGGAAGCTAGTAGATGAGGTTAGGTGGAGAAGGTGGGAGAACGAGGTGACCTGGGCTCGGAGCTGTGGGGAAATGACCACGGGAGCCTTCTTTGAGCCTCATCAGTAGTGCATAGTCCGAGGTTTTAGGGACTTTGCAGAGGACAGAGAGTCAGCACTGGGGACGTTTCCTCCATTATGCTAGCCCTCACTGCTAGGTTACCTGAGTCAGGTCCCTTACTCCCTCTGGCCTCACTCTCCTCAAGTGAGGGAGTTTGGGTACATTCACACAGCAAGTCCATTTGTTGCTTGGGACCTGTGGGCTGGGCACAGGCTCAGCATAGGCGACTCTTAAACACTATAGAAGAATCTCAGTCTGGTGGAAGACAGATGTATTGGTGATTGCATTGCACCATGCCGATTATTGTGGAAGCATTACACTGCTTAGAGCTGGTGAAGGAGGATGATTTGGGGGTTGAGTATTTTGCAGAAAAGTGTCAGTATGCAGGGACACAGATGACAAGAGGGTGTGGGGTTTGGAAACTGCTAGAAGCGCCTTGTGGTTGGTGGCTGCTAAGGTAACTTGGGGGCAGATTGTGGGAAGGCTGAAGAGTTAGTGCTGTTTCCTGAAGTTCTCTGATTTTTCGAAGGGCTTTTATCTCACCTCCATCCCCCAATTCCCATGGGAATCACTGCCTTGGTAGTTTTCCTACTGTTAGAATGTGTGACCTTTCTCAGGAATTGACTGTGGTAGGTAATACCGGACCCTTAGAGATCTTCAAGAAGTGGGGGATCAAGATCACCAGATCTGAGTTTTAGAAAGAACGCTGCCTGCAGAGGGACAGTAGCTCAAAATGAGCAGATACTGAAGTCAGGCTGACAGGTCCTCACCTTGGTCTGGATGCAGAGGGCCTGAATAAGGTAGAGGCATTGGAGATGGAGAGGAGGTCTTTGATCTGTGGACTGACTGCCTTTCAATTCTCATGTTCTGTAATTCCATATTATTAAATGCCAGAAGTGCCTAGTAATGTTTGGCGATGGTTCTCCTTGATGTTTAAGGATCCGGGGAAGGGGGGTGTTGTTTGGGTGGAGGGAGATGAAGAAGTGCTTAATAATTAACTGAGATTGTACTGAAGAGTTTTGCTAGGTCTATAATTATTTTCGTCAGTTTCTTAGCCTTCAGAATGTTTGTGAAGGAGATGTACTAAAATCAAAAGTGAATAACTTCCATTCTTCACCATTGTGAAGCAGGATCAGACTTTTTTTAGTTCACAGTACCTGGACTTTTAGGTTAATTGTATCATATTTTGAAGATTTCTTGTTTTTCTTGTGGTGAAACTTTTTCTTGTGAGAAACTAACCCTACCTTTTACTTTCACTTCTCCGAATGCATGTCTTATAAATTATAGATAGGGCCTGTGGACCTGCCTCATTATTTCCCTTTTGAAGTAAGGATAACTGCAGTAGAATGTCATTTTAGATCTTGGAATTTGCTGCCTTTACCACCCTCTCCTCCCCACCCTCCCAACCACTCTTCCAGCAAAGTCCTTTGTTTATGAAAGCAGGTGAGACTTCAACAGCAGACTTTGCATGAAATTCTTAGTTTCTCCTTGTCATGTGAGTGTCATGCCTCCCCATCCTTGCCCGGAATAAACAGTACACCTTTGTCTTGCAAACATCCTTTGTAGGTGAAGATGGTTCTGGTAAAACAACCCTCATGACTAAACTACAAGGAGCTGAGCATGGCAAAAAAGGAAGAGGCCTAGAATATCTCTACCTCAGTGTCCATGATGAGGACCGAGATGGTGAGTGAAGCATTGGTCCCATGGTAAGGGGGTGTATGCAGGACTCTGACTGCTTCCTTGGGTGCAGTTCCTGCAACATGGCCAGGCATTCTCAGTTTTCTGTTTGGTTCTCAGAGAGTTAATCACAGAATAGATGAAGTACGTATCTTTTGCAGGACTTAACCCCCTTTATAGAGTATGTTAGCAAAATTGGGGAATGGGACACTTAGCTGTTGCTCTGGCTAGCCTGCCTTTAAAAAGAGATACTGAAGATAAATTTTTACTTAACCCATAAAGGTGGTAAGAAAGATTTTTTAAAGCTTTGGAGTTTTATATGAGAGAAATGCTTGGCTGTCCTGGGGACCATTGTTACTCTGCCTGGTTCTAGTAGAGAATCCGAAGTTGGTGTGGTTTAGAGTGTAACAATTTAACATATGTTAATAGGAGAGTTTCCTGAATCTCTTTGTGACAGTTTAGAAATGGTAGTTTCTGCCGGATTTGGTGACTCCTGCCATAATCGCAGCTACTCAGGAGGCTGAGGTGGGAGGATCACTTGAGGCCAGGAGTTGGGGACTGCAGTGAGTTGTGTTATACACTCAAGCCTGGGTGACAGAGCGAGACCGTCTCTGTTTTTTAAAAAAGAAAGAATGAAAGAAATGCCCATTTTCTGTGTTTCTTCTGGTAGAGGAGTAGATGCTCAGAGGTGGTAATATTCTTTAATTCCTCATCTTTAAAACGTGAGTAGTAATAGTTTCTGCTTAGGATGATTGAAAGCACATGATAAACACTCTTATAAGGAATACATATAATTTTAAAATGTTTTCTTACAAGTGTAATTGTGAGTTGGAGTAATGGTTTTGGGTTACAACTGCTCAGTAATGCCTCCTTTATAATCTTTTGGTTTTATGTTAGATCTTTTTTTTTTTTTTTTTTTTTTGAGACAGGGTTTTACTCTGTCACCCAGGCTGGGGTGCAGTGGCTCAGTCTTGGCTCATTGCAACCTCTGCCTCCCAGCCTCGGGTCATCCTTCCACCTCAGCCTCCTAAGCAGCTGGGACCATAGATGTGTGCCACCACACCTGGCTAATTTTTGTACAGATGGGGTTTCACGATGTTGCTCAGGTTGGTCTCGAACTCCTGAGCTCAAGCAGTCTGCTCGCCTCAGCCTCTCAAAGTGCTGGGATTACAGGCATGAACCACTGCACCCAGCCTATGTTAGATCTTTTCAATGATTCAAAAATAAATAACCGTTGGTACCTAGGTTGGTTGGTTGGTTTGTTTTTTTGGTAGAAAAGTTATCTGTATAACCTAAAGATGAAGTGTATTCACTAAATTACTTTCTTTAGGGCAGGCGTGGTGGCTGACGTCTGTAATTCTAGCACTTTGGGTGGCTGAGGCGGGTGGATCACTTGGGATCAGGAGTTCAAGACCAGCCTGGTCAACTTGGTGAAACCCCATCTCTACTAACAATACAAAACATTAGCCAGGCGTGGTGGTGCATGCCTGTAGCCCCAGCTACTCTGGAGGCTGAGGCATGAAAATCGCTTGAACCCAGGAGGTGGAGGTTGCAGTGAGCCGAGATTGCACCACTGCACTCCAGCCTAGGCGATAAAGCGAGACTCCTTCTTAAAAAAAAAAAAAAATTACTTTCTTTATATTTGCCTTTACTCATTTAAACAGTAAAGATTACGATGTATGGGCGATTATATAATGAGGGCTGATCCTACCACCTCTAGTCCCCCATTTCCTTATTGCTAAAATGACAAAGTTGAACCAAGGTCCTTTCCAGCACCGTAATTCTACCATCTCCAAGAGCTGTTTAGTAGAGGGCATGGGTGGCTGGGCGCGGTGGCTCACGCCTGTAATCCCAGCATTTTGGGAGTCTGAGGCAGGCAGATCACCTGAGGTCCATTTGAGACCAGCCTGGCCAACATGGTGAAACTCTGTCTCTAGTAAAAATACAAAAACTAGCCAGGCATGGTGGCGCACGCCTGTAATCCCAGCTACCCAGGAGGCTGAGGCAGGAGAATCGCTTCAACCTGGGAGGCAGAGGTTGCGGTGACCGAGATTGTGCCACTGCACTCCAGCCTGGGCAACAGAGTGAGACTCTGTCTCAAAAAAAAAAAAAAAAAATGTTGAGGGCATGGGTAAGAGTCTCTTGTGTAAGAAGGACAGAGGCATTTGGGTACTCATCTAGGCCCACTGGAGTCTGTACATACAGGGCTGCTGAGCCTGGCCAGAGGATCTCACATGTATTGAGTCTTTTGCTTCCTTTTTTGGACAGTGTGGTTACTGTGGAAAGAGCTGTGGCTTTGGAGCCAGGCAGAACTCGTTCAGAATGCCATGCCTGTAGTCAGTAGTTGTGTTTTGGGTAACTAACTTAACCACTCTGTACTTGAGTTTCCTCATTTGTAGAATGGGGTAATGGTGCCTATACAAAATGATACAGGGTGTATCAGGTGTAACAGTGCTTGAGACATGGTGATAGCTCTAGTACCCTTTTGTTTCTTTTGAAAGTGTAAAACATGATGTAGGTAATCTGTGAATCTCTATAGCCTCTTCTGTTTCAAGATACCATAAGCATATTTCATGCCAGAGCATCGTGTTGACCACATTTATTTGCCTTTAAGTATATTTTAACTTATATACAGATTTTTTTTAAAGTTACCTTAAAAACTTCTTGGTCTCTGCATTTATTGGATTTTTTTAGGCCACCCGCTTGCAAGTTCCTGTTTGATGGAGGAATTGCCCTTATCTGTTGTTAATGGTACATTTTCCAGCCCTAGTCTTTCTTATTGTGTGATGTGATTGAGTTATAAATATACGCTTTGCAAGCAGTTACCCAGGTAGAGAAAACAGTCTCTGGCTTGTACCTAGTTTGTGGTAGGATGTGACATGTCAAAGGACCTCTGCCTCCAGGTTTGGGGGCATCTGTTTAATGCTACACATGGTGTGATCTCCAAGCACATGGGTGAGTTATGTGTAGTGGGCAGTGGGGAGAGAGGCTGAAAAAAGGAACCATGCCTGTGGATGGGTAGGCATTAAAACCCACAGACTTTGGGTACAGAGTAGTATTTTTGAGGACATTCACAGAACCCAAACTAAAGCCGCTAAAATAGAATTTGAAAGTATTGCTAGATTTAGATACTTTATACTGTTGACACAAAGTCATGAATATAAATTTTTTTATAGCATGTTAATTGCTTATACAAAAAAGGTAGTTAATAAAAGATAGGTTTTTTTAAAGTATATTTTTCTAAAAGAGGAAGATTGGGTTTTTTTGTTTGTTTTGTTTTATTTTTTTTCTTTTTTTGAGACAGGGTCTGGCTCTGTCATCCAGGCTGGAGTGCAGTGGCGTTATCTCAGCTCCCTGCAACCTCCACCTCCCGAGCTCAAGCAGTCCTCCCTCCTCAGTCTCCTGAGTAGCTGGGACTACAGGTACATGCCACCAAGCCTGGCTAATTTTTGTATCTTTTGTAGAGATGGGGTTTTGCCATGTTGTCCAGGCTGGTCCTGAACTCTTGAGCTCAAGTGATCCACCCGCCTCAGACTCCCAAAGTGCTGGGATTACAGGCGTGAGCCACCGGGCCCTGCTGGTTTTAAAGTATATGTTGGAATTTGTTGAAAAAGAAGCTAATAGGCCGGGCGCGGTGGCTCACGCCTGTAATCCCAGCACTTTGTGAGGCTGAGGTGGGCGGACCCCTTGAGCCCAGGAGTTCGGGACCAGCCTGGACAACGTGGTGAAACCCCATTTCTACTAAAAATACAAAAATCAGCCAGTATGGTGGCACACAACTGTAATCCCAGCCACTCAAGAGCCTGAGGCATGAGGATCGCCTGAACCTGGGAGGCGTGGGCTGCAGTGAGCTACGCCAGTCTAGGCACACCCCTACACCACACCACTACACTCCAGTCTAGGCAACAAAGTAAAACTCATCACAAAAAGAAAAAGTATTAATAGTTAATAAAATATTTTTGATGATAGTTCTCAAGGTACTTTTATAAAAAATAGTTCTGCCGGGCACGGTGGCTCATGCCTGTAATCCCAACAAGGCTGAGGCGGGCAGATCACCACAGGTCAGGAGTTCGAGACTAGCCCAGCCAACATGGTGAAACCTGGTCTCTACTAAAAATGCAAAAATTAGCTGGGCGTAGTGGTGCACTCCTGTAATCCCAGCTACTCAGAAGCTGAGGCAGGAGAATCGAAGCCTTAGAGTAGGAGATTGCAATGAGTTGAGCTTGCACCACTGCATTCCAACCTGGGTGACAGAGGGAGACTCCATCTCAAAAAATAAAAATAAATAAAAAATAGTTCTCAAAGATAACTGAAAATTTCTAAAAATACATTATAAATTTGGCCGGGCATGGTGATTCATGCCTATAATCCCAGCACTTTGGGAGGCTGAGGCGGGCAGATCACTTGAGGTCAGGAGTTCGAGACCAGCCTGGCCAACGTCGTGAAACCCCATCTGTACTAAAAATACAAAAATTAGCCAGGCGTAGTGGCACGTGCCTGTAGTCCCAGCTACTTGGGAGGCTGAGGCAGGAAAATCGCTTGAACCTGGGCAGCAGGGAGGGGTGGCGGCGGTTGCAGTGAGCCAATATCGTGCCACTACACTCCAGCCTGGGTGATAGAGTGAGACTCCATCTCAAATAAATGAATAAATTTGGAGAATTGTCTTCGGCAGTTAGGTCATCCTGGTATTCATTTGGAACCACGTTTCATTAAATCTTAGCACTTGCACATTTGTGTGAATCTATTTTAATAGAAAACAAAAAATATATACAAAGTAGAGAGTGGTATCATGAGCCACAGTGTACTTGTCACCTTGCTTCAACAATTACCAGTTCTGGCTGGGCACACTGGCTGAGGCCTGTAATCCCAGCACTTTAGAAGGCCGAGGCAGGAGCATTGCTTGAGCCTAGGAGTTTGAGACCAGCTTGGGCAATATCAGGAAACCCTATCTCTACAAAAAACTAAAAAATTAGCTGGGCATGGTGGCTTGTGCCTGTAGTCCCAGCTACTTGGAAGGCTGAAGTGGGTGGATCACTATCCCAGGAAATCAAGACTGCAGTTGCCACTGCACTCCAGCCTGGGTGTCTCAGACGCTGTCTCAAAAATAAATATACATACATATATAACCAGTTCTTGATCAATTTTATTTCAACTGTACTTTTACTCTTTGCTCTGTTTACTCCCCACTAGATGATTTTGAAGCAGATTTCAGACATTAAATTTTATCTATGTATACTGCCATAAGGACATCTAAGATAAGAATTTTTTAAAAACATAACCATATTATTATCATAACAAAAAATTACTAATTCCCCAATATAATTAGGCGTCTGGTAATTCATATCTCAATTTATGTAAGTGATGATTTTATCTTCACATTTAAATACAAAGGTTCTGTCTCTTTGGCATCCTTTATAGTATGTGAATGCATTGTTTAGTGTGACCAGCACAAGAAGGGCTTGTTTAAACATAGGCTCTTCAGCACAGCTCACTGCTTTACTGATTGCTGTTATCTTAGGATGATGGATTATTTAGGTTGTGGCACAGTTGACCAGTGAACATTAGTATCTTTTGGTTCTTATTGAAAGCTAAGAGACTCTCACCCTTTTTTTTTTTTTTTTTTTTTTTTGAGACCGAGTCTCACTCTGTCATCTAGGCTGGAGTGCAGTGGCACGATCTCGACTCACTGCAACATCTGCCTCCCGGGTTCAAGTGATTCTCCTACCTCAGCCTCCCAAGTAGCTGGGATTACAGGCGCCTGCCACCATGCCCAGCTAAATTTTGTATTTTTAATAGAGACAGGTTTCACCATGCTGGCCAGGCCGGTCTTGAACTCCCGACCTCGTGATCAGTTCGCCTCAGCCTCCCAAAGTGCAGGGATTATAGGTGTGAGCCACCGCGCTGGGTCTGATACCCTCACTCTTTACTTCATAGACATTTTGGAAACCTTTTTAGGTGCGAACACCTCCTATATTACTGTAGTTTTTTTTTTGAGATGGACTCTCATTCTGTTGCCCAGGCTGGAGTGCATTGGCACAATCTCAGCTCATCGCAACCTCTACTTCCTGGGTTCAAGCAATTCTCCTGCCTCAGCCTCCTAAGTAGCCGGGATTACAGGCAAGTGTCACGATGCCCGGCTAATTTGTTTTGTACTTTTAGTAGAGATGGGGTTTTGCCATGTTGGCCAGGCTGGTCTTGAACCCCTGACCTCAAGTGATCCACCTGCCTCAGCCTCTCAAAGTGTTGAGATTACAGGTGTGAGCCACCATGCCTGGACCCTATATTACTGTAGTTTTAAAGGCACCAGGACCAAGGATTGCTGTCTCCTGAGCACTTGGGCACTTTTTGGTTTGGATTTCCAAATTTTGCATTCTATTTAGAATTCATAGCTGTCACCTTCAAGATCTTCCTGATGTGTCTGTTTCTGCAGCTATGCTGATGGTCACTGTCAGGTGGTAACTAGCTTCATTCACTTGTTTTCTCAGATCACACGCGCTGCAACGTGTGGATTCTGGATGGAGACTTGTACCACAAAGGCCTGCTGAAATTTGCAGTTTCTGCTGAATCCTTGCCAGAGACCCTCGTCATTTTTGTTGCAGACATGTCTAGACCTTGGACTGTGATGGAATCTCTGCAGAAATGGGCTAGTGTTTTACGTGAGCACATTGATAAAATGAAAATTCCACCAGAAAAAATGAGGGAGCTGGAACGGAAGTGTGAGTAAAATATAATTTTCTTAATTGGGAAGTTCACTAGTCTCTTTAGATGGTTTGAATCACTTTCCTTTTCCCAATCCTAGAGGCTTCCCTTGCTTCGTGGTTTTGTTTTGTTTGCACCATTTATTTCAGAGTTCCTCTTGTAAACTCAGTAGTCAAAAGTATTCAAAGCAGTCTTTAACTCAAGTGTCACAAGTTGAAGAAAACAAATCAATATTTATTATCTTCATTGGTTTCCGTTTCAAATAAGAGTTCTTCCCTCACTCCCTAAAATGTGTTAAGTTCTGTGGATCTCTGTGCTTTTCTGTTACTCTCTGTCTGCTGAGTTAACATCAGAGGATGTGAGGGTTTGCTGTGGTCTCTGCAGCTTGAGTTTACTGCCCTGGAATTCCATTAAGGCCCTATGGACCCTCATGTTGGCAGGCTTAGAGGAAGTCCTAAAGAAGACAAAGCTTTCAGCTCCTTAGTTCATTTTGGAATCCAGCAAAATACGATTTTAGTTAGAAATAGGAGTGTCTTTTTTTTTTTTTTTCGTAATTAACATGAAAGGTTATTTTAAGACTAAGGACATCCAAGCCCTTTTGACAACAAAGAACTTTCAAATTAAAGGAAGTTTGTTTGGGTTTTTTTTTTCCTTAATGTGGTTCAGAAGCTTGTTTTTCCTTTCCCTTGCTTCTGTGCAGTTACATCATCTTCTGTCCACTTGCCAGGGAAATGGGAGGGGCAGGGGCTGGAGCCATGGCAGCAGCAGCAGCCGTCCTGGCCGGGGCAAGCTTGACCCAGCCTGGCGTATTTTCACAGGATGACATCACCCCCTCTGGTGAATTAATGAGGGCTTCTCGGGCATGGCACACGGGATCTTCACACTTACTGGCAGAATGGTTCAGAAATTTTGATGCGCTTTTTAAATCAAGTTTCTCGCAGTGTGTTTTCTGTCCAGTACTTCATCTTGCTTCTGTCCCACGTTGGCTAAAACAATGAGTTTAACATTGTATTCTTCGGTTTGTTGTGCATGTGTATATTTCCCTGGTCACCCGCATGTGTGCTACTGTGATTGTTATGCAGCTCAGCTCATGTGTCTTCAACCACTGACCTTTCTAGATAATGCCTCTTTTTCCCTGAAATAGAGCCCTTAAGGACAACTTCTCTGAATAGTTCTGAGTCTGAAGACCTGCTTTCATCCACTGCACAGACAGCTTTGTACCCAGATGAGTGGGCTAATGTACTGGTGACTTCAGTTCTCTGAAGCTGTTTTCTTAGAGTGATAACCTTGTAGAGATCTGTTAAGACAGAAAAGAGAGAGATTGAGCCAATATTGTTTTTTCCCAGATAGGGAAAGTGTCTGCCCTATACTGTACCAGGTACCAGGTTCTAGGTGCTGGAGACACAGTAAATAAAATGCCTGCTTCTGGGGGGCTTAAATTTCCATGAAACACTGAATTTATTTTGTGATTTAGTCATTGATGGCTGTTATTTAGGATTAGATTCAGCTGCATGTGACATAAAACCTGAGATAACATAATGGCTTAAACAAGACTGAGGGTTATTTCTCTCCTGTAAATGAAATCTAGAGGTGTAGGTAGTTGAGGACTGGAAATTAGAGCCCTGGGAAGACAGCTGGAGGACCTTGCTCCTTTGTGCTTACTGCTTTGTCATTTCTAGGGTGTGGTTCTCTTCCTCCTGACTGAGAGCTCTAGCCTTCACATCCGTGTTCCAGTCAGCAGGATGGAGGAAGAGAAATGCAGGGCTGCAGGGGCTGCTGTCTCTTAAGGAGGCTGGGAAATGTAATCTTTACTTTGGGTTGCCATGTGTTCTAAATATCAAAGTTCAGTTTGGTTATAAGGAGGAAGAGGAAAGAGGACACCATAGGGCAGCTAGCAATTGCTGGAACCATGTCCCACGACTCTGGTTGGTTTTCCATTGGCCTCTCTGCTGTCACCACCCCTTCTCAGATGTTTGGAATGGTAGCCACGTCTTTGTGTTGTATGTTGGAGGAGGCTTTGTTAGTACTGGGTTTAGGCTACATTTTAATAAAGCAGTTGGCTATCCTCTTGCCCAGAGGACTCTTGCTTTCCAGATTAATTGGACTCTAGATGTTATATGGAATGAGTGAAGGGCTGTTATTCAACCTGGTTTCCAGTCCAACACCAGTCTCCATTCTTATGATTTTAGAAGGCTGCTCCATGGCCGGCCAGTCTCTTTTAGGGTTAGGTTCCCAGTGGTTTTGTGTCTGTGGCAGCTGTTTGGCTGCAGGGATCATCTGAGTGAAAGGGAAAGCATCCCCTATAGTCACCAGAAGGTGGCACTTTTTTGTACTTTAGTCTTCTCTTTCTTGTTTTATATATGGGGCTTTTCTTATGCTTATGTAGGACTATGGAGTCTTCTCAGGACTGTGAAACCAATAAATGAGGTAGGAGGGAAAAGTTGAGAGAGAAGCAGCAGCAGCAGTGAAGATGCTCTGTGATCTTCTTGTACCCACTCCCATCTGATTCCAAAGGGAAGCCCCAAGTGGGCTGATGTCCCCTGCTGTGAAATACTCACCATCTGGAGAGAAATTGTTAACACTGCAGTATGTGTATACCCAAGAAAAAATGCACGTTTTACTATCCAACTTACATGGTCCTTCCTCTTTTTAATACTGCCTTTTCACTCATGTTATGTACATTTGCTCTGCTTTCCAAATTGTTTTCTAAAATGCTAAGTTGGCCAGGTGCAGTGGCTCAATGCTTGTAACCCCAGCACTTTGGGAAGCTGAAGTGGGCTAATTGGTTGAGCCCAAAAGTTTGACACCAGCCTGGGCAACATGGTGAAACCCCGTCTCTAAAAAAATTTAGCCAGTCATGGTGGTACATGCCTGTAGTCCCGGCTACTCGGAGGCAGACAAATTGATTGAGCCCAGCAGGTCGAGGCTGCAGTGAGCCATGATTGTGCCACTGCCCCGCAGCCTGGGCAACAGAGCCAAGACTCTATCTCAAAAACAATTAAATAAATAAAATAAAATGCTAAGTTATTTAAAAATGTGAATTTCCTATTGTTGGGCAGCCACAATTAAGTCATTCCTTTAGAGCGTGAATAATCTAGGGCTTCTGAACTATTTTCTCCTCATGGCACAGGTAAAAAACAGCAGAAAAGTTTACAGTGCACGAGGTAATGGGGTGGAGGTTCGTGGAGCCAGCTGTCTGAGCTGCCTACCTCCACCTTCCAACCGTAGCTTAGCTTACCTGTGAGCCCTTCCAGGCTCTGTGCTTCTCACTGTCTGGGAAGCCCTAGTTGAGTGCCTCATGAGATCTTGGGGCATTAGATCTTGCCCAGTTAAGCCATTGTGTATTTTATTGATTTGAAGATTTGTTAAAAGTGCTTTTAAAGAGAAAAATGTGAGAATATTTGATTCCTTTAAAGACCCTTCCAACAACCACATGGAGGAGTTCTTCTCTGTTTTTATCCAAAATGGAGTACGGTTTACTTGACTAGATTATTTGTATTAACAGTGAAGTATTTGTGTGTGTGTGTGTGTGTGTGTGTGTGTGTTTGTTTTTTTTTGAAACAGAGTCTCACTGTCACCCAGCCTAGAGTGCAATGGCACGATTTCGGCTCACTGCAACCTCCACCTCCTGGGTTCAAGTGATTCTCCTGCCTCAGCCTCCCAAGTAGCTGGGATTACAGGTGCCTGCCACCATGCCTGGCTAATTTTTGTATTTTTAGTAGAGACAAGGTTTCACCATGTTGGCCAGGCTGGTCTTGAATTCCTGACCTCATGATCCACCCGCCTTGGCCTGCCAGAGTTCTGGGATTACAGACATAAGCCATCGCGTTTAGCCTGACAGTGAAAGTACATGAATGAGCTTAATTAAAGAGATGCTGTAGGCCGGGCGCTGTGGCTCACGCCTGTAATCCCAGCACTTTGGGAGACTGAGGTGGGTGGATCACAAGGTCAGGAGTTCAAGATCAGCCTGGCCAAGATGGTGAAACCCTGTCTCTACTAAAAATACATAACAAAATTAGCCGGGCATGGTGGTAGGTGCCTGTAATCCCAGCTACTCAGGAGGCTGAGGCAGAGAATTACTTAAACCCGGGAGGTGGAGGATGCAGTGAGCCGAGATTGTGCCACTGCACTCCAGCCTCGGTGACAGAGCGAAACTCCATCTCAAAAAAAAAAAAAGAAGCTGTAGAGATGAAATATCACATCTGCACTTTAGGGCCTAATCAGTTAGTTTTCAGTTTGCTCACTATTACATGAAAGACAGAGAGCTCTCAGATAATTTCAGAAGCTCATATAATAGTAACGTCAAGTCTTTGTAAATAAAAACTCGTGGTTTGAAATGTTTGAAACGTGTTCTGTGGGTGAAGAGGAGCAGGTAGGACCTTTCTCTAGGTCCTCTTCAGTCCTGTTGTTTGAATTTACTTAGCATGTTGGTGAGAGTAAAAGGCCTTTGATCCTTCAGTCTTACTGGACTTAGAAGGGTAGAGCTGCCTGTTTTCTTCTCTGGCTCAAGGTAGCTTTAACTGTTGCATTTTTTGTTCTCTGGCCCAACATGAGAGCCTTGAAGTGCCCACATAAAGGTGCAGAGCTGTGGGCTTTGTGGTCACTTGGCTTAACTGAGGCTCGGACCATTGTCACCTTAATGGCCTTCCTTAGCTGGATTAGTGAATATTGTATGCCAATAAGTGGATGTTGTACCACTGACCCTTTCTTGTGTTAGGCAGGAATAGGCCGTGAACACTGCACAAGTGACTTGGGATCCCCAAAAGATGAGACTGAGTCCACAAGAGTGAGGATAATAAGGAAATACATCTGGTGCTGGGCAAGACCAGCCCGGTTACTTAGTGCTGACAAGCTTCAGCTGTGTGGAAACAGCATGTTCTTATAAAATTCAATTGTTTCATTAAGCATTTTTTTTTTTTGAAACGGAGTCTCGCTCTGTCTTAGTGCAACCTCCGACTCCCTGGTTCAACTGAGTCTCCCGCCTCAGCCTCCCAAGTAGCTGGGATTACAGGCACGTGCTGCCACACCCAGCTAATTTTTGTATTTTTAGCAGAGACAGGGTTTCACCATGTTGGCCAGGATGGAAGCTTGTTGTTTTTTGTTTGTTTTTGTTTTTTGTTTTGTTTTGTTTTTTGAGGTATAGTCTCACTCTGTTGCCCAGACTGGAGTACAGTGATGCAATCTTAGCTCACTGCAACCTCCACCTCCCAGGTTTAGGCGATTCTCATGCCTTAGCACGAGTCCCCAAGTAGCTGGGACTACAGGTGCACCACCACCCCTAGCTAATTTTTGTATTTTTAGTACAGATGGGGTTTTGCCATGTTGGCCAGGCTGGTCTCAAACTCCTCACCTCAGGTGAACCACCCGCCCCGGCCTCCCAAAGTGCTGGGATTACTGGCATGAGCCACTGTGCCCAGCTCATTAGGCGTTTCTAATGAGGACTGTGATAAGTATTGTAAGTTATAGCTGTTTCTAATGGTCGGCTATGTTGAAGTTACACAGTTCAACTCTTCTGGTATTCCGAAAATATAAGATACATAAGAAAAGTGGCTTTCTTCATGGTAAGAACTATTGAAACCTTAGTATTTTTTAAAAACCTGTTTAAGGGCCAGACATGGTGGCTCAAGACTGTAATCCCATAATCCCAGCACTTTGGAAAGCCGAGGTAGCAGGATCTCTGCAGCCCAAGAGTTTGAGACCAACCTGGCAACACAGGAAGATCCCACCTCTACAAAAATTTAAAAAGTAGCTGGGCGTGGTGGCACATGCCTTTAGTCCCAGCTACTTGGGAAGCTGAAGTGGGAAGATCACTTGAGCTCAGAAGATGGTGATATCAGACTGCTGCACTTCAGCCTGGGCAACAGAGCAAGACTTTGTCTCAAAAAAGAAGAAAAAAAAACCTGTTCAGGGGTTTGGTGCAATTAAAGATGCCCAGGGGAATGTCTTTGCTGCCCCGATGTTACAAAGCTCACACTGAATATTTCAGAATTGGCATTTTGTATCACTATCCCCAAATCCTTGATTTTGCAGTTGGATGTGACTAAGAAGTTTGTCACACACAACTGCCTGTGTTTTGTGCTTATTATTGCCTTCTTTTCAGTGTTCTAAAGCTAACATGTATTTTTATTTATGTGCATGTGATTTTTTTTCCTCTTTTTCCCCCAGTTGTGAAAGATTTTCAAGACTATATGGAACCTGAAGAAGGTTGTCAAGGTTCCCCACAGAGAAGAGGCCCTCTGACCTCAGGCTCTGATGAAGAAAATGTTGCCCTGCCTCTGGGTGACAATGTGCTGACTCATAACCTGGGGATCCCGGTGTTGGTGGTGTGCACAAAGGTGCGTGCCAGGGGGTTGTTGGCTTGGCTGGGTTCGGGTGGTGAACAGTCACCATCTGAAAGTTTGAGAAACTGTTGACGTTTTTTTCCCAAGGGAGACTTGGGCTTATTTGAGATTCATTAAGGTACATTGACTATGTCAAGACAGAAAAAATTATCATGTAAATTGGAAATTTAAATGCAGGAAACATGACTAGTCAGTTTGCTCATGGCCTAGGGTTAATGTCTCTGAAGCACTGTTGACTTTCAAACTTAGAACTCACAGCAGTTGGCCAGTTGCGGTGGCTCACGCCTGTAATCTCAGCACTTTGGGAGGCTGAGGTGGGTGGATCATGAGGTCAGTAGATGGAGACCATCCTAGCTAACATGGTGAAACCCCGTCTCTACAAAAAATACAAAAAATTAGACAGGCGTGGTGGCGGGCACCTGTAGTCCCAGCTACTTGGGAGGCTGAGGTAGGAGAATGGCGTGAACCCAGGAGGTGGAGCTTGCAGTGAGCCGAGATCGTGCCATTGCACTCCAGCCTGGGCGATAGAGCAACACTCCATCTCAAAAAATAAAAATAAAAAAAAAAGAACTCACAGCAGTTTCCTTAAGGCTATTTAAATCAGCTGATGTGGTCCAAACTGATGGTGGAAAATTAGAAAGATGAGGTAGGAATAAAAATTAAGTTCAGTCATGCCAGACATGGTGGCTCATGTAATCCCAGCACTTTGGGAGGCTCAGGTGGGTGGATCATTTGAGGTCAGGAGTTCAAGACCAGCCTGGCCGACATGGTGAAACCCTGTCTCTACTAAAATAGAAAAATTAGCCAGGCGTGGTGGCAGGTGCCTGTCATCCCAGCTACTCAGGGGCTGAGGCAGGAGAATTGCTTGAGCTGGGAGGCTGAGGTTGCAGTGAGCTGAGATGGCGCCACTGCACTCCATCCTGGGGGACAGAGTGAGACTATGTCTCAAAAAAAAAAAAAAAAAAAAAAAAGTTCAGTCATAGAGAAATAGAGAAATAAAGTTGTATCTCTTATATAAGGAAAAACAATAGGTTTTAAAACTTTTTTTTTTTTTTTTTTTTTTTTTGAGACGGAGTTTCACTCTTGTTGCCCAGGCTGGAGTACAGTGGTGTGATCTCGGCTCACTGCAACCTCTGCCTTCCCAGTTCAAGCGATTCTCCTGCCTCAGCCTCCTGAGTAGCTGGGACTACAGGTGTCCGCCACCATGCCTGGCTAATTTTGTATTTTTATTAGAGATGTGGGTTTCTCCATCTTGGTCAGGCTGGTCTCAAACTCCCAACCTCAGGTGATCTGCCCACCTTGACCTCCCAGAGTGTTGGGATTAGAAGTGTAAGCCACCATGCCTGGCCACATTTTGGGTTTTAAAAGTACTTTATTTCCAGTCAGAGCCATCATGTTACCCAATTATAGTGTGCCATTCTCATCCTGTTCTTGAGAATGGAGCTCTGTGGAGTGAAGTGTACAACTGTTTACACCGGGCCTGTCTCCTGATGGGAGCTTGTTTGATGTTTAGAACAAACTGTTAGGTGATCAGGCCTATTACATCTTCACTCTACAGATAAAAAAAAAAAAACGAGGCCCAAGATGAATGAGAAAAATCTCCAGTTCTTTTTTACTCTTCTCTAATTAATGCTTGGACCCTGAGCTGTGGCTTTCTTCTTTGGAGCCACAATACTTTATTTCTGAAGAATGAGGTGTTCCCATCGTCAGCAGGCAATGAAGCAAAAAGGTGACTCTGTCTGTCTTCCCTGCAGTGTGATGCGGTGAGTGTCCTGGAGAAGGAGCACGATTACAGGGATGAGCATTTGGACTTTATCCAGTCACACCTGCGGAGGTTCTGCCTTCAGTGTATCCTTTGGGTGCTGTGTGGGGCCTGGGTCACAGGCTTTCTTCCAAATGGGGCATCTTCAAAGAGATAAAGCACCTCCCAAACCCAGAATAGTGTTCTGCCAAAGAGAATTTGTACATATCTTTTTACTAGGTTTATGTTTTACTGTATCGGAGTTTTAGGTTTATTAACTTGTATCTACCTTTGATCACTCTGTTTGTTTGTTTGTTTGTTTGTTTGTTTGTTTGTTTTAAGATGGTGTTTCACCACTTTGGCCAGGCTAGTCTCAAATTCCTGACCTCAAGTGATCACCTACCTCAGCCTCTGAAAGTGCTGGGATTATAGCTGTTAGCCACTGCGCTCGGCTTATTTTTAAATTTTTTTTCTGAGACAGAGTCTGCTCTGTCACCCAGGCTGGAGTACAGTGGTGCAGTCTTAGCTCTTGTGCTCCTGGGTTCAAGCAATCCTCCTGCCTCAGCCTCCTGAGTACCTGGGACTACAGGTGTGCGCCACCACTTCCAGATTTTTGTTTGTTTGTTTTGAGACAGAGCTTCACTCTTGTCGTCCAGGCTGGAGTACAGTGGCATGATCTCGGCTCACTGCAACCTCCACCTCCTAGGTTCAGGCGACCCTCCTGCCTCAGCCTCCCGAGTAGCTGGGATTACAGGCATGAGCCACCACACCCGGCTAATTTTTGTATTTTTAGTAGAGACGGGGTTTCACCATGTTGGCCAGGCTAGTCTCGAACTCCTGACCTCATGTGATCCACCCACCTCGGCCCCCTCAAAGTGCTGGGATTACAGGCGCGAGCCACCATGCCCGGCCATCTGGATAATTTTTGTATTTTTAGTAGAGACGGTTTCAGCATGTTGGCCAGGCTATTCTCGAATTCCTGACCTCAAGTAATCTGCCCTCCTTGGCCTCCCAAAGTGGTGGGATTACAGGCGTGAGCCACTGTGTCCGCCCACTTTTAATTAATGCTATACATTTGATAAGCTTTCCTATTAAGAATTTAATGTGATCATTTTATCATCAAATTACTTTTATCATACTGTCTTAGAAATATTTTTAAACTTTGCTTTTATGTAGAAAAGGTCAGTTACCAAACAGGGTATTGTTTTATAGGCTACTGGTGTTTCCCATATGTTTATGTTTTGTGCTGTCCATGATAGAGAGGTGGTGTCTGTAGTCTTTTGAGTCCTGTTAACTATAAAAAGCCAATAGCAGTTGGTGCCATGGTTCCACACCCTGGGGTGGAGGTGAGAGATGAGTTCCTGCCATCTTTTTTGGGATGGCCCATTAGCCTGTTGGCACCCATCCCTCAAAAGATGGGTTTAATGATAAATTTGGTCGCATGTAGGCATCTGTCTGGGAAGGAATCTGTACCTTGATACTCTGAGAGTGTTTTCCTGGGCTAACCTCAGAGCCAATACTTTACTTCTCAGGAAGTAATCTGTGGGATCAAGACAACAATTTACACGTTAAAAAATAAACTGCACAGCCCACTAGCATCAACATAGCTTTATGCTTTTGACTTCATTCATCTGCTACTATGACCTTTTTACTTATTTATTTATTTTTTATTTTTTACCAGTGTGCAGTATGCCTATGTAATTCTATAAGCGTTTTAGTTTTTAAAATTGTAATGCTTTCTGTTGCTCATATATTGATCAAAAACTGATCAACCTATGAGTAGTACTTTGAGGTTGTATGTGTTCGATTTTGTCTCCTCCTGCAGTGAATTGATTTTTCTTAAGCAGATTGATTAGATGGAGCTGCCTTGATTTATACATCAGTGAAAGAAGAGAAAAACCTCGACTTGTTGTATAAGTATATTGTTCATAAAACATACGGTTTCCACTTCACCACACCTGCCTTAGTTGTGGAAAAGGATGCCGTTTTTATGTGAGTTATTTTGAGCTGATGCTTTGAAACTCTTCTTTTTAAAGTACATTTGCTTTTTACATTTTACCCCTTCAAGGAAGGTGCCTTCTGTCTATGTCTTCTACAGCCAGCTCTCTCACTGCACCTTCTCTCTGTTCCTTTCCGGATTATGAGGCATCTGCCTGAGGGAAGTGGGTGGTGTGGTCAGGGGTGCTGCCTTTCTTCCTTGAGAGCAAGTTGCCAAAACCTAAGCCAGCCATTTTTGGCACTCACTGTCAACTCTGGTAAAATACTGGCTGGGGAGGGAATATAGGGAATTGTGCTTGGGGGATCCTGAATGTCTTCTATTAAAGCGCCTGCTTTATCTGTGTGTTGGCAGGGATGATTGCAAACATCCTCTCGGCATCTCTGTCAGCATGGGCTTTGGCTATGTTAAGTGCTTACTGTGTTTCTGGCATTTCACATTTTGGGAGCCACCGGGATTGATTGTCCTCGATAGAGACTTGGATACCTGTTTTCCTAAGCTGGTGTCTTTCTCTCACTGGAGAATCATAGTGTTGCTGGATGCATAAATATGAAGCTGTGGTCTCTGACAGGACTTGTGTTAGCAGATTGATGTTCAGGCTTCAGTATCCTCCTGACTTAACAAACAATTACATTATTCATTCAGGAAACCTTATTCAGCACCCACTAGGTGCTCAGGTTCTCTGCAAAGGACACAGAAATGAATGATACGTGTTCCTTGCATATGGCACTGTCTAGAGGGGACATACACAGCTGAAGAAGGGAAGGGCAGTGATGGGGTTATGGAGGAAGTATGGCAGGGAAAGCAGGAGGGTGATGCTGGAAGACAAATGGTAGATCCCAGGCAGACTGGAAAGAATTGGAATAGGGGGAGCCGGGGAGTGCAGTCTGTGAGAGGCTGGAAATGTGAAAGCCAGGAGCTCTCAGGGATTTGGGTTGCCTCCTGCACAGTCAAGGAGAGTGTCACTCAGGCTAGTCATAGATGGCATACCTACAGGCTTGGGCTGATTTTAGATAGTTGTTCAGAGCAGTCAGGCAGGCGCCAGAGGCACAAGCCCAGTGAGAGGTGTGTTTGGAATCACTTGGTATCCAAATCACATGTCATCCCTAGGAGCAAGGAGACCGGTTGGATTTGGGGCTGGTCTGGAATGAAGAAGCATCTCTCAGCTTCGGAAGGCTGCATGGCTCACGGCAGTATCTCAATCATGCCCTGCCCGTTTGCACATTTGGTCCTGTTGGTAGTTACCTCTCTGGTGACTGGCAAAGTCAGCAAGGATATTGGGGTGGAGCACCCTGGCTAAGCACCCTCTTGATTATAGAGCTATGGAGTAGAAGTCAGATGGAGAATGAGAGGCCTGTGAGAACAATCAGTCAGTTGCCATCTTTCAGAGCTGCTCGAGTTCAAAAGTGTGTCATACAGGGTATTTTACCATTGCTACCTTTAAGGGATTCAGGTGGGAACCCTAGGCTGTGGCTTCACATAATGGAACTTGGGTGCCATCCTACCCTGTGATGTTGAGCTGGCCAGCACTGGTGTAGGAACCTCAAGGACTCTGTGCTCCTCTGGTTTGGGGCCTAGGATAAACACAGGCCCTGCTTGCCCCTTGGTTCTAGGACACATCTTCCCATGCCAGCAAAGTTAATGAACCAGTCCACAAGATAACTGTTGAAAGAATTCTTAGAGAAACAACCCACAGGAGGGGAGCCATGACAGAGCCCAAGAAAACCATCCCATCCTGAGCTCTGCCTTCTGTGCTGCTCTCTGCATCCTATTCTCTGTCGGAACAGGACCCCACTGTGTCCTTGCTCTTCTAGGCAGAGTTGTGGGAGAGTGCTAAATGCTTTTGAGTGGGGCAGCCTGTGGAATGGGATCTCATACTGGCTCCTTAGACCTTGGGCCCATGAACTCAGTATGGAGCAGGACCTGCGATGTTCTGATGGATTATACCCACGGTGTATTTTGGCACATCTGCCAAAAGCTACAAACAACCCCCAACAACTACACACTTTATCTTGTGAGAAGGGTCCTACCCAGGAGTCCTGAATGTGATCTGAGTATGCTCTAAGGCAGCCCCAGGAAAAGCAATTCAGTCCCTCTCTCTTTGCCTTTAGACCTGCAGGCTGGGACAATGAAAAGAAAATAGCTATTTTACATGAAAATTTTACAACCGTGAAGCCGGAAGATGCATATGAAGACTTTATTGTGAAACCTCCCGTGAGAAAGGTAGCCAAAGACAATTGCTTTAAGGGTTTAGGGCCGGGCGCGGTGGCTGATGCCTGTAATCCCAGCACTTTGGGAGGCCAAAGCGGGCAGATCACATGAGGTCAGGAGTTTGAGACCAGCCTGGCGAACATGGCAAAACCCCATCTCCACTAAAATACAAAAATTAGCTGGGTATGGTGGCAAGCGCCTGTAATCCCAGCTACTTGGGAGGCTGAGGCATGAGAATCACTTGAACCTGGGAGGCAGAGATTGCAGTGAACCCAGATTGCGCCACTGCACTCCAACCTGGCAACAGAGTGAGACTCCATATCAAAAAAAGAAAAGAAGAAAAAGGGTTTAGGTGTTTTTTAATGCAAAAAGAAGCCTATAAAGATGGGGCGTGGTGGCTGATTCGTGTAATCCCAGCAGTTGGGAGGCTGAGGCAGGAGAATTGCTTGAACCTGGGAGGCGGAGGTTGTAATGAGCCGAGATCGGGCCACTGTGCTCCAGCCTGGGTGACAAGAGCGAGACTCCATCTCAAAAAAAAAAAAAAAAAAAAAAAAAAACTATAAAGAAACAGGTCTTACACATTGTATAGTTTGTGGGGGGTAGTGGGGAGTAGTAAGTCCCAGGGCCTTTTTGTTGATCTTTAAATGAGGTCTGGTGTTATGTAAATGGCTCAGGGCTGGTGGGCAGGAGTGATGGAATGCCCACCTGGAGTTGGTGGTGTTTCCCATTAAGTCCTGCCAGTGCTGCCTCTGGATTACTGTTACTGGATCCCCTCATGTGATGTCCTGCAGACCCTGAGGTGTTTAGAACCTGCCAGACTTAAAAACGCCAGTTGGCTACATGCTGCGGCTGGTTTTGGGAGAGGTCTGTGCCAGGCTAGAAAAATATTACTCTGCAGTCTCAGCAGGGATCTCCCAGACCTGTGTTGAAGCCTGAGTCTCGGACTCTCCTTTCAGCATGAAGTTTGACAGTGGTTAGGAGTATTCTTGGCCTGTGGCCACAAACATGTATGTTGTTTCACAGCTGGTCCACGACAAAGAGTTGGCAGCAGAAGATGAGCAGGTGTTCCTAATGAAGCAACAGGTAAGAAGACCAGTGAGGTTAGAACAGAGGCCTTCTCATGCATGAAATGCCAGTCCCTAGGGTGGGGTTGGGGGTGTCTGCATGTGGGAAGTCACAAAGAGCTTGCAGTGGTAGAGGGGTTGAGACCAGGTCTCCTCATTCCCTCCTTATTTCTAGGATTAGTTGGGGATGGACCACCTCCTTAGGAGATCACCTACCTGCCTTGCAGACTCTCCTACAGGAATAGTAGGATTCACGTCTTTTAAGTGCTCTTTCTTTGGAAATGTGGTTTTCTGGCATAATACTTCCTATGTTGACAGTTAACCAAGTAACCTGACCACACTTCCATTATTTCATGTAGCCTCACACAGCCCTGTACATAAAGGCAGGTGATGCCTATTTTGCAGATGAGGAGAGTAACTTCCCCAAGCTGACGGTTTAGAATGCAGACTTCCCATTTCTGTCACCCAGATTATTGTTAGATGTGTCCTGGGTCCACCTATCATCTGCCCAGTGGTACAGGCAGGTCAGCAGGAAGTTTTGATGGTTCTTTTTCCAACTGTTTCCTTCTTTTTCCATCTTTTTCCTTTCTGTCCTTTGCTTGCTTCCTTAGCTTCAAAACTGGTTACTTGGAGTATTTTTTTTCACCATATACCAAACGGCTCAATTAAAATTTTTTGGCATCTGTGGTATAAAACATAGGACTTAGTTGTTGTTAATAGTGCCCTCTAGTGGAGTACTTGGAGTAAGTTTTTCTCTAGACCTTCAGTGCTCTCTGCAGGCCTTGGTTAATGGCCAGTTTGTCCCTCTCTTTGCAGTCACTCCTTGCCAAGCAACCAGCCACGCCCACGAGAGCTTCTGTGAGTACCTTACACTAAACAGAGGGTCAAGGCCCAGTGTTGTGGGTGTCATCAAACTTTATACCATTATTTGTGAGAGCGTATATTTGTGTGGGTTTTGTATTTTCAGTGGGAATTTGGTTTCCCTAAAGACCCATGACCAGAAACATAAAGGAAACTCAAGAAGTTTCTGATGAAAGAATACAACTCTGGGAATTAGAGTGAGCTGGCTTTGTTATCTGGATGTCTTCCTCTCAGGAGAAACAGAGCCAGAAAGGGCTTGAATTGAGAGCATACTCCCAGTCCTGTACCATAGCCTGTGAAAAATATCCCTCAGAAGCATGTCTCCATTTGTGGCATATGTATTTTTTGTTATTGTTATGCCTGTGTGTGACCTTAGCTGCTTTTGGACTTAGGAATCTCCTGCAAGAGGACCCTCTGGCTCTCCAAGGACCCAGGGTCGGGGAGGGCCAGCCAGTGTGCCTAGCTCCTCCCCAGGCACGTCAGTAAAAAAGCCGGACCCAAACATCAAAAGTATGTATTCCTCAAAAGTATGTCTTTTTGGGGAGTAGTTTAGTTTTAGACCTGAGCCCTGCAGGGGCTGGGTGGCTGAGTCTATAATGTGGAGACTCATGGAAGCCACGCTATTCTCTTCCCCGATAAGGGCTACTTTCCATTTACCCCATTCCAGAGGAAGAAGGTCCATGGTAGGCAGAGACCAGGGCCTGTTCCTTTGTTAGAATTGGTAGCCCATGCACCTGGCTCTGTGTGAGACCTCACTTAGGCCCTGCTCATTCCTTCAGAGAGGAATGCAAAATAGTAACTTTATTTTTTTAGAGACAGGGTCTCACTCTGTCACCCAGCCTGTGGCACAGTGATGCGATCATAGCACACTGCAGCCTCAAACTCCTGGGCTCAAGTGGTCCTCCCATGTCAACTCTGGAGTAGCTGGGACTATAGGCGTGTGCCACCATGCCCAGCTAATTTTTAAAATTTTTATTGTAGGCCAGATGCAGTGGCTCATGCCTATAATCCTAGTACTCTGGGAGGCCAAGGTGGGAGGATAGCTTGAGCTAAAGAGTTCGAGACTAGCCTGGGCAACATAGTGAGACCTCGCCTCTACAGAATATTGAAAAATTAGCTGGGCATGATGGTGCTTGCCTGTAGTCCCAGCTACTCAAGTGGATGAAGCGGCAGGATTGCTTGGGCCCAGGGCATTGAGGCTGCAGTTGAGCTGTGATTATGCCACCATGCTCCAGCCAGGGTGACAGAGTGAGAGACTGTTTCCAAAAAAAAGGCCTGGCGTGGTGACTCAAGCCTGTAATCCTGTAATCTCAGCACTTTGGGAGGCTGAGGCGGGCAGATCACTTGAGGGCAGGAGTTTGAGACCAGCCTGGCCAACATGGTGAAACCTCTGTACTAAAAATACAAAAATTAGCCAGGCGTGATGGTGGGCACCTGTAATCCCAGCTACTCGGGAGGCAGAGGCAGGAGAACGGCTTAAACCTGGGAGATGGAGGTTGCAGTGAGCCGAGATTGTGCCATTGCACTCCAGCCTGGGTGACAGAGCAAGACTCCATTTCAAAAAAACACAAACAAAAATATTTTTTATAGAGGTAGGGGTCTCACTTATGTTGCCGAGGCTGATCTCAAGCTCCTAGCCTCAAGCAGTCCTACGCCCTTGGTCTCCCCAAGTGATGGGATTACAGGCGTGAGCCACCACCCCTGGCTGAGGGAGTCACTTTAAAATGTGTATTTTGAATCTGTAACTTTGTTTCTCATTATGTTTATATGATGACTGTCTATGAGTTGTGGGGATTTTTCCCCCTTCACTTCTCTTGTCAAGCTCAATTACTTTTCAGATTAAGTAGCTTTTATCCCAGTAACTTAGTGATACTCACAGATGCTGCCTGCAGTAAAATCGTTAAAAAACAGTTTTATTTAATGCTTCCTTGTTTGATGGGTGTCTTCTATTCAGGATGTGAGCTTTTCACAGCAGGTTTGGAATGTTAAGTGCTCATGCAACTTTGAAAAACACTGTCTCATGGACAGGGAGGTGGTGTGGAGCACAGGTTATCTATTCTGCTCCCAAACAAGTGGGAAATGTAAACATGGTTCCACTTAGTAATCATGCTAAGTAGCCTCAGCAGTAGTAGTGTAAAGGCATCGTAGCGAATGAATGTTATCAATATCCTAGGAAGCTGATAGCCACAAGTGGCTAATGCCAAGCTGAGAACTAGGGTGTTTAATTTTAAGTCTTCCAGTTTATATGATGCTTTTTTTCCCCTTTAATTTTCCTTAGATAATGCAGCAAGTGAAGGGGTGTTGGCCAGCTTCTTCAACAGTCTGTTGAGTAAAAAGACAGGCTCTCCTGGAAGTCCTGGTGCTGGTGGGGTGCAGAGCACAGCCAAGAAGTCAGGTACAGAAGGGCCCTGGAGACTTGTGACTCTTGTGGTTGAGTAGTGCTGCAAGGATGGAGAGGCAGACACCTGCCCTGCAGACCCTGCAGTGTCCTGAATAGCCAAGCAAGGAAGCAGGTCTTCGTTTCCTACTGAGCAGTGTGCCGTGCTTTCAGTGGGATTGCCTTACTACCATGCAGGTTTCCTTGGCACATTGAGAGTGGGATTTGTGTACATTTGGGTTCTCGGGAACTGGGTGTTGGGTGAGTTGAGGTATAGCCTAAATTACATATGTGGCCCTGTTGTAGAACCTCTCCAGTAGAAGTCATGGTCCATGGATGGTGTACCAGTGACTTTTTTTTTTCTTTTTCCAAGATGGAGTTTTGCTCTTGTTGCCCAGGCTGGAGTGCAATGACGTGATCTCACTGCAACCTCCGCCTCCCAGGTTCAAGCAATTCTCCTGCCTCAGCCTCCCGAGTAGCTGGGATTACAGGCGCGTGCCACCATGCCCAGCTAATTTTTTGTATTTTTAGTAGAGATGTGGTTTCATCATGTTGGCCAGGCTGGTCTTGGAACTCCTGACCCCAGGTGATCCCTCCGTCTTGGCCTCCCAAAGTGCTGGGATTACAGGTGTGAGCCACCATCCGCGGCTGACTTTTTTTTTTTTGATAGAGATGGAGTCTTGCTCTGTCTGCCAGGCTGGAGTACAGTGGCATGATCTCAGCTCACTGCCAACCTCCACCACCCGGGTTCAAGCAATTCTCTTGCCTCAGCCTCCCGAGTAGCTGGGACTACAGGCACGCGCCACCACATCCGGCTAATTTTTTTGTATTTTTAGTAGAGACGGTTTTTCGCCATGTTGGCCAGGCTGTTCTCGAACTCCTGACCTCAGGTGATCCACCTGCCTCGGCCTCCCAAAGTGCTGGGATTAGTGTACCTGGCCTACTTTTAATTTTTTAAAATTATACAAAAGCCTTAGTTGTTCTGAACCAGTGATGTTTTATTTGTTCTATTTTTTTTTCTGTGATGCTTTGTAAGGATTTTTGTTTACTCCACTGCCCCCAGTTTGGCTGTGAACCCTCACTGTCTCACTGCAGAGTCAAGGCCTCCTCCTCCCTGAAGCTCCCTACTTGTCACATACACACCTCTGTGGCAGCCACCCACCTGTCCTTCCATGTAAGCAGGTAGGGCAGGTCTATGTCTTGGACATCTCTGAAACAAAACAAAACATGTTTTCCTTGGGAATTACACATTTTCCCAAGAAGCTGGAGGACATTTTAAGGGGTTTTTGCTTTCCATTTTCCATTGGCTATAAGGTATGTTTATACATTGTTTTCCCTAATTGATGTCTTCAGGGCAGAGGAGACCCTCAGGAAATCACTTGGGGCAGCCTGGGCCTCCAGTGGCTCCTACGTTCTAAGAAACTCAGAGTCTGGTCTAGTGGCCCAGACTCTGGGCTGGTAGTATTCCCTTCTGGGAAATAGGTGTCTATTTCTAGGCCTGTTCGTGTCTGACAGCAGAAAAATACAAGTACAGATTTTGTGCAGGACTGAACTATCTTATTCTTATTGAAACATAATGTTTTCAGGCTATCCATTTGAGTCAGTCTAGAATGTTATAAACAAAAACACCTATCTGGGGCAAAGAAAATAGTTTCCTTCGTTGCTGAAATTCAGGTACTACCTCTAGGAAGATGGTGGCGAGAGTGCACAGGGGTCAGGGTTGGGTGGTGAGAGGGTTTTCAGAAAGGTTCTTGTATTTGGCACAAAGGCACCCCCCGCCAGGGAGCAGTCAAGTCACTCCCTTGGAGTTGGAGGAAGCACTGGCCTGTGACTTGTGGGATTAGGATGTGCCGAGTTGGGGTCTCCTCTCCACTGCAGTAGAAAAGGGCTTTCCTCATTCTTATTAAGGTTACTGTCATCAAGTGATTATAGAAGGCGTATAATTTTAAATGCTCCTTTAAAAAAAATTGTTTCCTCTTCTCACATCATTACTTTGCTTTTTTGCTTTTTTTTTTTCAGGACAAAAGACTGTGTTGTCAAATGTTCAGGAAGAACTGGATAGAATGACTCGAAAGCCAGACTCTATGGTAACAAACTCTTCAACAGAAAATGAAGCCTGAACCTCCTTAAAAAGTGCATATGTCGAATGACCAAATAACTATGTATATTGATCTGCTAAGACCAGGATTTTTCTGATATGGCACATGCTATCAGTTTTTTGGGGCAGGGGAGATGAACTTTAAAAAAAAAAAAAAAAAACTTCATTGGCTTGTCCGAGTGTGAAATGCACATTTAGGAAGGTTACATGTCAGACCCTTTGTTAAGGATAACCCTTGGACTCTGGGGCATGTGGCTCTTTTGTGGGAGGCAAGCACATCTGGGCTTCTTGTGGAGGGGAAGGTAGAGTGAAAGAAAGAGGGCCCACTTTCTAACAGGGTGGAGCAAATGAGACCAAGAAATCATTGGTAAGATGATGGTTAGTCTGACCAGTTTCATGTTAGTAAATTCACTTGTTCTTGGGAAGCAGATTAAGTAGCAGAAAGTCCAGGAAAGAAAGACCAGAAGGAGTAATGAGACAAGTGATGGTGGGGAAGCTGAATGTTGAGGGAGATGGAGGAAGGAGGAGATGAGCAGTGTCAGTAAATACTGTGCATTCAGTAGAAGTTGAAGAATCATTGTTAGAAGCATTTCCAAACAAAACACTAAGCAAAATGGGAATTAGGCTTATTTTGAATGCATCTTTAACTTATGAAAGATGTACTAATTGTGGGGGTGCCTGAGTCAGGCGGAGCTGACCCAGGGGTGGGAACGATGGCAGCTGCCCAGGACCCATGTGCTTGGCCCAGGCTATGTCCTCATGAGAGGTACTGGGGTCCACGGATATGTGTTGTGGGGCAGACAGTCACTGTGGGATGTCTTCAAAGTCAGCAGTTACAGAATTAGTTTACTTTGAATTTTGTTGTCTAAATAGCTCCTGCTTTATTTTTTAAATTAAATTTTTTGTTTTTACTATCACAGGCTGGCCTAACTAATACAAAATAGGTGATGAACCTCTGGTTTTACCATAATGCAATGTGCCACGGAAAGTTTGGGGGAGGTTTTTAATGTAATTGCACTCTGGTTAATTGGCTCGTACCAAGCCCTGCCTTATGACTTGTGGAAAGCTTCAAGGAGTTCCACTGATGCAAAAGGGTCTTTTCCTAGCTTCCTGGTCTGATCAGTGCTATGAGATGGACAGATAAGTGTGAATGTTTTATACAGAAAATGGAAATGATACATTTTTCTTGTTAGGTGTTTTCATAAAATGTAGCATTTTTTTTCTTATGGAAATAAGAGTTTCAGGTGTCTCCCCACCTAGGGCAAATTCATGCACATTGTCATGTTATACCACCATTCTGGAAATGATTTCTGTGGATTTGAAATTGCACTTTTAATTTTATATATGACAGCATTTAAATGCAAACACTACCATGAATTTAATGTATAAAATGTTGTCAAACCAAGGGAAAAAACCACAGTTCACCATGTGGAGTTTACTTTTTTTATATGAATGTTTGTTGTACTGTGTCTAAGCATAACTTCCCTAATGTCATTACTTTTACATACCAGATTTGACTGACCACTAATGTAGTACTGGGGATAACTTAATATCCTATGTTGTGTCAAGACTCTTTGAAGACTTTCTTGAATTGCTTTCGTAAAGGTCTGAACACTGTTAAGGAGAAAGCTGAGTATCAACTTGCCTTTCTGATAGAAATGTTTCTTGTGCCAGTTTTATTGTTGAGATATACTATTTTTTTCCTTTTTAAATTCAGTTTTTTAAAAAAACAAATGTATTGTGGCTTCCAATTACCAGGTTGTCTAGGTAATGACAGTAAACTGACTGTAGAATGATAATTGTGGTATAGTGACCAATAGATGCCAAACAGCTTGTGGCCTCACTAAAGGTGGGGTCGCTTAGTCCCCGGGAGTAAAATGAGTGACCTCAGAAACAAGAATTCCTGGAAAGGCACATGCCGAAGAGGAATATGGTATAATTTTAAATTTTAATGCAAAATTTTAATTTGTCTTTATTTTTTATCATTTGAACTGATAAGCACTTTTTGTGTCAATATAAAATATACTAAAACTGATGAAATGCTAAGACATGTCTTGTGAAGGAAGGTTTCTTGGAGACCACTTTTATTTACTCATGACAAGTGGAAGCTCCTAGTATCAGAAGAAGCTGATACATAGTGTCATGTGCTCAGTGGTTGCCAAAGTCTACCAACTTTGGGGAGCTGCAGGGTTCTTTTTGGGAGGTGGGAGGAAGGGAGATGAGTTTTGTTATTTTGGGGTTTTCAAGCATTGGAACCAAAGGCCAAATAATAAACAGCCTTTAGTTTTTAAAGTAAAATTCATTTTATTTGCAGAGTACACTTGTATGGTAGACTGTTAAAGACAATTTTATGACTATTTATGCACATTATAATGGTTACATCTGCTTTTTGTCTTTAAAATAAAAAAAAAAATCAGAGAAAAGCCCAACTTTGAATACGTGGCTGAAGATAACAGCCAAGAATTGGTCTTTCCTAAAAATGCAACAGATAATGCTGCTAGATTGTTATTTTGTTTGCACTTTTTTTTGATTGGCATTTTAAAGTCGGTATTTAAACTGAAAAGACATTGTCATGTTTTATTAATTTAACAAAGTTGAAAGTGACTGCTCTGTACATCATGACCTTAACAATGTTAATGCTGTAAGTGAAAGTTCACTGTCGTCTGTATACTAAATTTATTGGTGTTTCTAACTTAAAAGTAAGACTGCAGATTATCCCCCACCAGCCTTAGTCCAGGGGTGTGGCTCTGTCCGGGTGCAGTATGCAGTCATGTGGAACCTTGCTTTCTAGTCCTGGGAAAAAAAGATGTCTCTAATTACTGGCTTCAATAAACATGAATCCAGACTGCTTACAAGTTTTGGTGGCTTTCTTTATGGTGAATCATCCCACTGGAGATACATTGAATTTTCTGCTAATCATATGGGGTATCTGATCACATAACTAAAAATGTTTACCTGTCTCACTTGAAATTGTCAGAAATTCTGGAAAGAATAACATTGTAAAGCCATATTTATTTTATCTTATTTTTTAGAGATGGGGGTTGTCAAGTCTGGTCTTGAACTCCTGGCCTCCAGTGGTTCTCCCGCCTTGGCCTCCCAAAGTGCTGGAGTTGTAGGTGTGAGCCACCACACCCAGCCTGGTTTTTTTGGTTTTTAAAAATTACAACCATCCTCATGAGTATGAAGGTGGTAGGTATCTCAGTGACTAACGATGTTAAGGAGCATCTTTTGATGTGTGTATTGGCCATTTATATATCTTTGGAGAAATGTCTATTCAGATTCTTTGCTCATTTTAAAATTAGGTTATTTGCCTTTTGTGTTTTTTGTGTTTGTTTTGAGGGTCTTGCTTTGTGTCTCAGCCTCCCAAAGTGCTGGGATTATAGACATGAGTCACTGCACCCAGCCTATTTGACTTTTTATCATTGGGTTGTAAGAGTTATTTATGTATTCTGGATACTATACTCTTAACAGATATAACTCTGTCCTTTTGATATGCTTCCCTTAATCTCTGAGCATTTTCTTACTTTCTGGCACAAAAAGGTGTTCCAGGCTCACCTTGCATTTTCCCTGACTTTGACCTGGAATCAGCCATTTTTCCAAGGAGTCCTGGTTCCTGGTTTCTTTTTTTCTTTTTCTTTTCTTTTCTTTTCTTTTTTTTTTTTTTTGAGACAGTCTTGCTCTGTTGCCCAGGCTGGAGTGCAATGGTGCAATCTCAGCTCACTGTAACCTCCACCTCCCGAATTCAAGCGATTCTCCTGCCTCAGCCTCCTGAGTAGCTGGGATTACAGGCATGTGCCACCACGCCTGGCTAAGTTTTATATTTTTAGTAGAGATGGGTTTCGCCATGTTGGCCAGGCTGGTCTCGAACTCCCGACCTCAGGTGATCCACCCTCCTCTGCCTCCCAAAGTGCTGGGATTACAGGTGTGAGCCATCGTGCCCGGCTAGAGCCCTGGTTTCTTTTAGTGGGAGATTGGTTTTTGGAAACCAAGATCTGGACGATAGGCATACTTAATTTTACTGAGTGCTATTACTTGTAGGCCTTTTGAGTGGACGCACCATGTCTACTTTTTCACTTAACATTGCCTGTAAGTTGGTTTATATTAGTTCATGAAGATGTTTATTCTTGTTTATGGCTACATCCTAGTCAATTGTATAATGTACCTTGTTTATTCATCCAGTCTCCTGCAGATGGGCATTTAGGATGTTTGCAGTCTTGTATTATTACATCTAATGCTGCAGTGAGTAACCTTCTGCATATCTTGTGTTTTATTTTGGAGATGTGTCTTCAGGGTAAATTCTTAGCAGTGGGCCTACCTACTCAAAAGGTAAATGCGCGTCTGTGGTTGTTAGATATTATCAAAATCCCTTCCATAGAGGTCACACCAGTCTGCGTGCCTGTCAGCACTTGTACAGATTATTAATTCATTGTTACATTTTGTCTTAAAATTAAGTTAGGAAGTTTGGTGAATAAATGTGTTGAGGATTATTTTATTTGATAATACGGGCATTAACATTGTAATAGTAAACGCTTACATTAGAGATTGCTGTATACCAGTCACTTCTATTTTTATTTATTTTATTTTTATTTTATTTTATTTTATTTTTGAGATGCAGTCTCGCTCTGTCGCCCAGGCTGGAGTGCAGTGGCACAATCTCGGCTCGCTGCAACCTCTGCCTCCTGGGTTCAAGCGATTCTCCCTGCCTCAGCCTCCCGAGTAGCTGGGACTAAAGATGCACGCCACTACGCCTGGCTAATTTTTGTATTTTTAGTAGAGACGAGGTTTCACTATATTGGCCAGACTGGTCTGGAACTCCTGACCTCAGGTGATCCGCCCGCCTCCGCCTCCCAGAGTGCTAGGATTACAGGTGTGAACCATGGCGCCCAGCCACCAGTCACTCTTCTAGGTGGTTTATACAAACTGATTTAAACTTCACAATAACTCTGCTGATGTCCATCTTAGTTTCCAGATTGAGGAAATTAAGACATGGATAAGGTAAGTAGCTACTAAGGTCCCAGAATTTGAACCCAGGCAGTCTAGCTTCTGAGTTTCAACTAATCATGGTGGTATGCTGATACTCTGTGCTCATTTAAAGCAGTTGGGGGCCTGCACACGGTGGCTTACATCTGTAATCCCAGCACTTTGGGAAGCTGAAGTGGGCAGATCACGAGGTCAGGAGTTCGAGACCAGCCTGGCCAACATGGTAAAACCCCATCTCTACTAAAAATACAAAAATTAGCCAGGCATGGTGGCACAAGCCTGTAGTCCCAGTTACTCAGGAGGCTGAGACAGGAGAATCACTTGAACCTGGGAGGCGGAGGTTTCAGTGAGCCGAGATCGCATCACTGCACTCCAGCCTGGGCGACAGAGTGAGACTGCGTCTCAAAAAAATAAATAATAAAGCAGATGGGGAAAATGTATCACACAATCGAGTGTGTTTTCATCTGTGGTCGTAAGCAGCTGTGTGCTGCTGTTCAACCTTTTCCCCTTGCCATGATGGATGGAAGAGTCACTCTTGCTAGGTGGAGAGAAATGGCAGATAAAGTACCCAATATCCTCTACAAAGGGAGAAGGGGCTGCAGTCGCAGGTATCTTTCTGGGAAACGCAAATTGAGGTGTCTGCCACTCCTAATCTTGGAATTTCCTTTCTCTTAAGGTATGAAGAGCTTTAGGTGTTGCCTGCGGCAGGAGCCCTTGGCAGGCTCTGAGACAGACTTTCATCAGTGCAAATGTTCCTAGGTGTGCCTGTGAGGCTAGCAGGCTGGCCTGCCTCTAGACCTGCCTTAGGGGCCCTCACACACACCACTAACCTCTCTGGAATTCCTCTTCTGCCACCTCTGGATTGGGAGCAACCCGTGGAGGGAGGCAGTTGGAATGTTGGGGAGGGCATGGGCACTAATGGGTTCCAGTCCTAGTTCATTCTCTGGTGACATTTGAATCAAGCAAGTGCAGTTCAGATGGATGAGAAATTGATCAAGAAGCAAAACAAGAAAACAACCAAAATTGGGGAACTTCACCCCTCTCAGGCCTCCTTTTCCCATCTTTGTAAAGTAGGGATAAAATTTCTTTCTAGTCATTGTGGACATTAGAGGAGGTACACATGTGCCTGGCATATGGTAGGTCTTCAGTGTGATTAATGACCTTGAAAACATCTCTAGGACGTCATCTCTAAGTAACACTGATCCAGCAACCTCATTCTTAGCCCCTACCCTTTTTGGTTGTGGCATTTCAGTTTGTGGTGTAAATACCATCTCTAAAGAGAACAGAGCGCAGAGGGATGGATATCCTGTGACCGTTCACTGTGATGATGCCTGGTGCTGCTCCTACAGGATGCCACAACCGAGTTCTGAGGTATTTAGTATTGTATTCCTTACCCTGCAAGGCTTGCAGATAGCCGAAAGGATGCCAAGTGCTGTCTTGATGCCGTCTGTATTGATAAGGCAGAGATGGTGTGTTCTGACCAGGAGACAGATGACAGGCCAGTCGCAGTGGTGGTGAGAGCTGGAGGAAGGAAGCGGCTGACACTCCCACTGGAGATGAACAGCACACCCTGCTGGCTCACAGTGAGACGGCCAAAAGTGTCTCCCTGGGCTTGACGCTGAGGGACTCTCACAGCCTGAAAGGAGAGGAGAAAGCAGGGGTTTGAGGCCAGGAATTGGGGGTGGATTCTGTGTGGGTCAAGAACTCCTTTCCCCAACCTTGGGCAGTATTTCAGAAGGGACAAGCCTAACCTTTCAAATGTTTCTAACCTTGTTACGAAATTACTATGAAAATTTGGCTGGCGTGGTGGCTTACACCTGTAATCCCAGCACTTTGGGAGGCCGAGGTGGGTGGATCACCTGAGATCAGGAATTCAGGTCCAGCTTGGCCAACGTGGTGAAACCGTGTCTCTACTAAAAGTACAAAAATCACCTGGGCATGGTGGCGGGTGCCTGTAATCCCAGCTACTGGGGAGGCTGAGGCAGGAGAATCACTTGAACCCGGGAGGTGGAGGTTGTAGTGAGCTGAGATCGTGCCACTGCACTCCAGCCTGGGTTATGGAGTGGGACTCACTGTCAAAAAAAAAAAAAAAAAAAAAAAATCCTGGCCAGGCACGGTGGCTCATGCCTGTAATCCCAGCACTTTGGGAGGCCAATGGGGGGTGGATCACCTGAGGTCAAGAGTTTGACAGCAGCCTGGCCAACATGATGAAACCCCATCTCTACTAAAAATACAAAAAACTGGCCAGGCGTGGTGGCTCACGCCTGTAATCCCAGCACTTTGGGAGGCCAAGGTGGGTGGATCACGAAGTTGTCAGGAGTTCAAGACCAGCCTGACCAACATGGTGAAACTCCGTCTCTACTAAAAATACAAAAATTAGCCGGTCATGGTGACGTGCGCCTGTAATCCCAGCTACTCAGGAGGCTGAGGCAGGATAATCGCTTGAACCCAGGAGGCGGAGGTTGCAGTGAGCCGAGATTGAGCCACTGCACTCCAGTCTGGGCAACAAGAGTGAACTTCATCTCAAAAAAAACAGAAAAAAGAAATTCCTATGTAAAAATTCATTTAATGACAAGATATTTTCATGGGTAATGTTCTGTAACAAACTTATTTCTTGTGTAGAACTGAATTAACTGACATTCCTAAGTGATCATCAAGCTCCTCCATCCTCCCTGCCCTGCCTCCCCACAAATCTCACCCAAGCAGGATCTTTAAAGAACTATTTAAAGTTCTGCTAGAAAAGGCAAACCCAGTGTGAAGCATGTAAGTTTTTGTTCTGGGAAGAGTTCAACAATTTATATGCCTTTTTAAGGCAATAATTTATTTTAAAGAGTGGGAGTGCAGCTTGTGGCCTGTTAACATCTGCCCTTGATATTTAAAATATTTGGCACAGTTTGTGAATCTGTTTTTTACCTATTCAAAATCATCTAGCAAATGCTAGCCTGGAATTAAACTTTGGAGTATATAGGACACAACACTGTCACTGTTTAAGCTTTGTATATAGAAAATATGTGGGTGTCGAGAAGGTATATTTTATTTTATTTATTTATGTTGAGACTGTCTCGCTCTGCCACCCAAGCTGGAGTGCAGTGGTGCAGTCATGGCTCACTGCAGCCTTAACCTGGGCTCAAGTGATCCTTCCACCTTACCTCCCAAGTAACTGGGACTACAGGTGCATGTCACCATGCCTGGCTAATTTTTGTATTTTTTGTAGAGATGAGGTTCACTATGTTGTCCAGGGTGGTCCCAAATTCCTGAACTCAAGCGATCCACCTGTCTGGGCCTCCCAAAGTGTTGGGATTACAGGCGTGAGCCACTGCGCCCGGCCCAATACCTTACTGTTAACCATAGTCATCCTACTATGTGATAGAATACCAGAACTTACTCCTCCTATCTAATTGTCACTTTATACCCATCAACCAGCCTTCCTCATCCTTTCTTCCCCCATCCCTTTCCCAGTCTGGTAACCACTGCATTAGACAGATTTTGGGTTTGATTTGTTCTATGGGTGACTGGTAGGTCTGACACGTCTTTGACTGTGGGCATCTTCCAGGTCCCACAGAACACCCTTTGAGAACATTCACATGCAGGATTTCTGAGGCTTGATAAAGGTCCATGTTTTTATGAGCCTTGGAATTTGGACTCTGGTGATAGTACCTTTCAGCCTCTGTTTTATCTCTCCTGCCCCACCTTCTCTTCCCCCTCACAATCCCTGTCCCAGAGGAAATAAGCACTGTGAATTGGTGAATTTGTCATAACTAGGACAATGCTGGGAGTTTTTCCCCCTAGGAGCAGGTTTCTCCCTGATGCCCATGGATAGTACAGTCCTAGCCACAAAGGGGAGTTCAGCAAACATTGCCTGCTGCTGGTGCTGAGTCCTCATAGGAATCATCATCAAGAACAGCCTCAAACCAGCCACTGTACCAGATGGCTCTCCCCACACTTGGAACCGTAAATAATTTCTGGCATTGAGCCGAATCAGAACTGCTCTGACATAAAAGAAAAACTGTAATCCATAGCCCCAGGCCCAACACCTGGGCTGTCTGAGCTGGGAACTTGTTTCAGGTCGACTTGGGTTTGAGTCATAGCCCCAGAACTTCACAGTTGTGTAGTCATGGAGAAGTCAGTTAACCTTAGTGAATCTCAGCATCCAGTGAGGAAATCCTCATCTCCTTTATAGGGATGCTGGATGTGTGCCTAGCACAGTGCCTGGCTTGCAGACAGTGTCCCCAAACAGAACCAGCCCTGAATAAATTGTGTGACACACAGGCCTCAGTTCTTGAAAAGGCTTTAGAGACCAGGCATGTGGCTTATGCCTATAATCCCAGCACTTTGAGAGGCTGAGGCTGGAGGATCACTTGAGCTCAGGAGTTTGAGACCAGCCTGGGCAGCACATTGAGACTTTGTCTCTAAAAAAAAAATCAAAAAAATTAGCGAGGCATGGTGGCACATGCCTGTGGTCCCAGCTACCCTGGAGGCTGAGGTGCTGAGAATTCCAGCCTGGGTGACACAGTGAGATCTTGACTCAAAAAAAAAACAAAAAAAAACAAAAAAACGAGCCTGGGCGCAGTGGCTCATGCCTGTATTCCCAGCACTTTGGGAGGCCGATGCAGGTGGATCACCTGAGGTCAGGAATTCAAGACTAGCCTGGACAATGTGGTGAAATTCTGTGTCTACTAAAAATACAAAAATTAGCTGGGCGTGGTGGCACATGCCTGTAATCCCAGCTTCTCGGGAGGCTGAGGCAGGAGAATCACTTAAACCCAGGAAGCAGAGGTTGCAGTGAGCCAAGATTGCACCATTGCACTCCAGCCTGGGCGATAAGAGCAAAAACTCCATCTCAAAAAAAAAAAAAAAAAAAAAAAGCCGGGCGCAGTGGCTCACGCCTGTAATCCCAGCACTGTGGGAGGCCGAGGTGGGTGCATCACCTGAGGTCAGGAGTTCGAGACCAGCCTGACCAACATAGTGAAACCCTGTCTCTACTAAAAAAAAAAATACAAAAATTAGCTGGGCATGGTGGTGCCTGCCTATAATTCCAGCTACTTGGGAGGCTGAGGCAGGAGAATCACTTGAACCCAGGAGACGGAGGTTGCAGTGAGCCGCGATCGCACCATTGCACTCCAGCCTGGGCAACAAGAGCGAAACTACATTTCAAAAAAAAAAAAAAGGAAAAAAGGAAAAGGCCTTAGAAATTATTTGCCAAGGTTACACAAAGTCAGGAACAGAGTTGGGAATAAGAAACAAAGTATTGCTGCTGTCTTGCAGCCTTCCTCTACCCAATCTGCCTACCTTTCCCTAGCTAGTTAGCTGGTAGCCCAGGCAGTGCTAAACACCAGGTCTTAAATCTGAAGAAATAAATTGCTAGTTGAGACTGAGCAAGAGAGCTATTTTAGGGCAGACAAGCTTTCAGCACACCATAAATTCCATTACCTGGCAACTGCCTGATTTCTTGGGCAAGGCAGCTTTCTGCCATCTGCATGTGTGGGCATCCAAACACGTGTTTGAGGTATGTGGCCTCTTGGGGCCTTCTCCCTGCCTCTGCTCAATAACCATAGCCATCTTCCAGGGAACTGTGGGCATGGGTTGGTGACACTCAAAATGTGAGTGACAAGGAGGTGAACAAGGTAGGCCCTCCCCCTACCGGGCTGGTATTCTGGGAACAACAGACAAGCTAACTGATGTCTTTAATGCCACAGTCAGCTTCTCTCTGCTCAAAATAAAAACCAAAATCTTTGTCAAGCTCTTCTCCCCCAACAATTAAGCCCCGAAGCCTTTAGGTGGGCAGAGCATGGCAGGTATCTGCCTGGGGGTGGAGTGGGGAATTGTGGAGACCCAAAGGAGGGTTTGGAACCTGAGCAGGGTGGAGAGTGTCCCCATGAGTAGGAATGGATGAATGGCCTGGCATACAGTATTAGCCCAAGCAGGGTGGAGAGGGTATACTTATTTGGGGATGGGGCAGGAGTGCAGAGTGTCAGAGAGTGAGTGAGAGCAAACCCATGAGTAGACTCCCCCAGTGGAGAGGAGAGGGTATCAGCTAGGGTAGATGAGGAGGGCATCTACAAGGAGTAGAGCAGGCATGGGGTGTCTGAGTGGGGTGGCCCAGGGCAGGGTCATGTGGTAAGGAGGGCATCTGTGCAGGGATGGAGGTGATGGAAGAGGGGCTGCATACAGGCATTGGTCAAATAAGTTAAATGTATATGGCATTGGATTGGAATTGGAGGTATCAGTGTGAACTCATGGTTTTGGGTTTTTTGTTTTTTGCCTTTTTTGTTTTGTTTTTGTTTTTGTTTTTTGAGGCAGGGTGTCACTCTGTTGCCCAGGCTGGAGTGCAGTGGCACGATCACAGCTCACCACAACCTCTGCCTCCCAGGCTCAAGCAGTCCTTCTGCCTCAGCCTCCTGAGTAGCCGGGACTACAGGTATGCACCACCACACCCAGCTAATTTTTGTATTTTTTTGTAGAGATGGGGTTTCGCCCTGTTGTTCAGACTGGTCTTGAACTCCCAGGCTCAAGCAGTCCTGCCTCCTTCGCCTCCCAAAGTGTTAGGATTACAGGCGTGAGCCACCATTCCTAGCCCATGGTCTTCAATACACTCATGCATACACATTTTCAAAAGGCCAGGCACAGAGGCTCACACCTGTAAAGCCCGGCATTTTGGGAGGCCCAGGTGGGTGCATTGCTTGAGCCTGGGAGTTCAAGACCAGCCTGGACAACATGGTGAAACCCCATCCCTACAAAAAATATAAAAATAAGCCAGGCATGGTAGCATGCACCTGTAATCCCAGCTGGTCTTGGGGCTGAGGCTGGGGTATTGCTGGAGCCTGGGAAGCCAAGGCTGTGGTGAGTCATGACTGGGCCACTGCACTCCAGCCTGGGTGACAGAGTAAGACTCTGTAGATGTAGAGGTGTGCCATATGTATATGTGTTTGCACACATATATCCCTTAGCTTTTTGCCCTGAGAGGGCCTGGGAGCAGCAACAGCCCAATAGCAATGAGCACACCTTATGCCATGATCTTGGTTTCTAAATACCATTCTCTCATAAAATAAATTGGGGGCTGGGTGTGGTGGCTCATGCCTGTGATCCAAGCACTTTGGGAGGCTGAGGTGGGCAGATTGCTTGAGGCCAGGAGTTTGAGACCAGCCTGGCCAACATAGAGAAACCCTGTCTCTACAAAAAATAACAAAAATTGGCCAGCAGGATGGCACACACCTGTAGTCTCAGCTTCTTGGGAGGCTGAGGCAGGAGAATTGCTTAAACCCCAGAAGGCAGAGGTTGCAGTGAGCTGAGATTGTGCCACTGCACTCGAGCCTGGGCAACAGAGCGAGACTCCATCTCAATAAGTAAGTAAATAAATAAATAGGCCAGGCACGGTGGCTCACGCCTGTAATCCCAACACTTTGGGAGGCTGAGGCGGGTCGATCACCTGACGTTGGGAGTTCGAGACCAGCCTGGCCAACATGTGAAACCCCGTCTCTACCAAAAATACAAAGATTAGCTGGGCATGGTGGTGTGCACCTGTAATCCCAGCTACTCAGGAAATTGAGGCAGGAGAATCACTCGAACCTGGGAGGTGGAGGTTGCAGTGAGCTGAGATTGCGCCACTGCACTCCAGCCTGGGCCACAAAGCAAGACTCCATCTCAAAAATAAATAGGGCCAGGTTTGGTGGCTAACGCCTGTAATCCCAGCATTTTGGGAGGCCGAGGCGGGCAGATCACAAGGTCAGGAGTTCGAAACCAGCCTGGCCAGCATGGTGAAACCCCGTCTCTACTAAAAATACAAAAATTAGCCAGGCATAGTGGCGTGTGCCTGTAGTCCCAGCTACTTGGGAGGCTGAGGCAGAATTGCTTGAACCCGGGAGGCAGAGGTTGTAAACCAAGATCACGCCACTGCACTCCAGCCTGGGTGACAGAGCGAGACTCCATCTCTAAAGAAAGAAAGAGAGAGAGAAAGAAAGAAAGAAAAAGGGGCTGAGAGGCAGAGGACGAGGAAGCAAGGAAAAAAAAAGATAATAAAAAACCTGGGGTTTCTTGGGGAAATGGTAGATTCTGGGGCTGAGACAGGGAAAGTGTAAGATGAGCCTGGAACATCTGTGCCAGAAAGTAAGAAAGGGCTCAAAGAACCATAGACACGTGTCGAAAGACAGGAGCTGTATGCATAAAGGCATGAAAAAAATTCCTTAAAAGGAGCCAGGCATGGTAGTGCATGCCTGTAGTCTCTGCTACTCAGGAGGCTGACGTGGGGGGATTTCTTGAGACCAGGAGTTTGAGGCTGCAGTGAGCTATGATGGCGCCTGTGAGTAGCCACTGCACTCCAACCCGGGCAACAGCAAGACCTGTCTCTTTTTTCAATTTTAATTTAATTTAATTTATTTTTTTGAGACGGAGTCTCCCACTGTCACCCCGGCTGGTGTGCAGTGGCACGATCTTGGCTCGCTACAACCTCCGCCTCCCAGGTTCAAGCGATTCTCTTGCCTCACCCTCCCAAGTAGCTAGGATTACAGGTGCCCGCCACCACACCTGGCTAATTTTTCGTATTTTTAGTTGAGACAGGGTTTCACTATGTAGATCTTATTTATTTTATTTTTGAGATGGAGTTTTGCTCTTGTCATCCAGGCTGGAGTGCAATGACATGATCTTGGCTCACTGCAACTTCTGCCTCCCGGGTTCAAGTGATTTTCCTGCCTCAGCTTCCTGAGTAGCTGGGATTACAGATGCCTGCCACCACACCCAACTAATCTTTGTATTTTTGTATTTTTAGTAGTTGGAGTTTCGCCATGTTGGCCAGGCTGGTCTCAAACTCCTGACCTCAGGTGATCTGCCCACCTTGGCCTCCCAAAGTGCTGCGGTTACAGGCATGAGCCACTGTGCCTGGCCAATTTTTATTATTTATTTATTTTTGAGACGGAGTCTCACTCTGTCGCCCAGGCTGGAGTGCAGTGGTGCAATCTCAGCTCACTGCAACCTCCACCTCCCAGGTTCAAGTGATTCTCCTGCCTCAGCCTCCCAAGTAGCTGGGATTACAGGTGTCAGCCACCATGTCTGGCTAATTTTTTTTAATATTTATTTTTAGTAGAGATGGGGTTTCACCATGTTGACTAGGCTGGTTTTGAACTCCTGACCTCAAGTGATTCGCCCACCTCAGCCTCCCAAAGTGTTAGCATTACAGACGTTGAGCCACTGCGCCCAGCCAAGACCCTGTCTCTTCGAGAGAGACTGAGAGAAGCCCACTGGCCAGGGACAATTTGAACATCAAAAAAAGAAAAAAAAGATCATAATGGATTATAACCCATTGAATAAAATAGGAAGTCATGAAGCTATATAAATAAATTAGTAAATTGAAAGTTCAGTGTGAAACAGCATTCCATTCCTCATCAAAACTTCAAATTTACATGATTTATTCAATGGGTTATAATCCATTACTATCAGTATTTATTTTGATGCACAAAGTGTCAGATTTGTTCATTACAAGGGGGAAAAAGCGTATTACAGTGGAGAAGCCTGGCGGCCAGAAGCTCAATCACCTGATGGAAGTGAACATCATTAATAATGGGACACATAGCAGTTGTGTGCCTCCTGATAGGCTGAACAGAGAACACAGTGTTGCTGCTGGGGGATTTCTGCCAAAAATGTATAACCAGGATCTAATCACAAAGAAACATCAGAGAAACCCAGACTGAGGGACATGGTACAAAATAACTTGGCTGCATTACATCTTTGAAGGTGTTAAGGTCATAAAAGACAAGGAGGGTCTGAGGAACTGTTCCAGTCTGAACGAAACTGGTGACGTGAGAAGAAGAAGAGCAACACACGATCCTTAATGGCTTCATTTTGCTACAGAGACATTATAGGGACATTTGGCAGAACTTGATTGGAATGTGAGGGTTAGATGGTAATAAGGTATCAAGAATAATTTCCTGGCCAGGTGTGGTGGCTCATGCCTGTAATCCCACTTTGGGAGGCCAAGACAGGCAGATCAGTTGAGATCAGGAGTTTGAGATGAGCCTCGCCAACATGGTGAAACCTTGTGTCTACTAAAAATACAAAAATTAGTTGGGTGTGGTGGTGTGCACCTGTAGTCCCAGCTACCCAGGAGGCTGAGGCATGAGAATTGCTTGAATTCAGGAGGCAGAGATTGCAGTGAGCCAAGATCACGCCACTGCACTCCAGCCTGGGTGACAGAGCAAGACTCGGTCTCAAAAAATAATAAAATGAATAAAAAAAAAATTTCCTGATTTTGATGCACATTGTGGTAAAAGCAGAGAATGTCCTTCTTTGTAGAAAATACTTAAAGTATTTGAGGATGATGGGCTGTTAGGTTGGTAACATACTCTCAAATGATTCAGGGAAAAACATTATACTATACTTACCCTTTTTTTTTGTAATTTTGAGATTGTTTTCAAATAAATACATTAGTTAATTAACCTTCATGTCTTCCCATGTGTGCATACTAACAGCCAAAGTGGTATGATATTCAGGCCTTTCACAGTGGCCCCTAACACCTCTCCAACCTCACTACTTTACTAAGTGTGTTCCTGGCTGAGTGCAGTGGCTCACGCCTGTAATCCCAGCACTTTGGGAGGCCGAGGCAGACGGATCAGTTGAGGTCAGGAGTTCAAGACCAGCCTGGCCAACATGGCGAAACCCCATCTCTACTAAAAATACAAAAATTAGCCAAGCATGGTGATGGGCGCCTGTAATCCCAGCTACTCGGGAGGCTGGGCAGGAGAAAAGCTTGAACCAGGGAGGCTGAGGTTGCAGTGAGCCAAGATCATGCCACTGCACTCCAGCCTGGGCAACAGAGTGAGACTCCATCTCAAAAATTAAAAAATAAAAATAAAATCAGAGTGTTTTTCCAGCCACCCTTTCACTCCTCCTCCCCCAGCCTCCCAGCCTCCCAGCCTCCTGGGCTCTGCCCTTGCTGTGTCCTCCCATTATGCTTTCCTGCCCACTCTGATAGCTCACCTGAGGCCAGTCTGACCTTCGAGGCTTTGCTCAAGGGCTCATGAATCTGGCTGCTTGAACTCTTGGGGCAATTCTGGCTGCTCCAGGGTTTGCCCAAATGGGTCTGGGGAGCCCTGGATGTCTGCAGATGTTCTCTTGGGGTCCCTGAGACCTTTTTCCCTTTAAAAGGGCTCTATACATTATTCACGGCAACAGTGTTTCTACTACCCTTTTGACACCGGGAGATAAGACTTTGAATTATTCATTAGTACTTTTTGTTTTTGTCCAAATCTGATCACGTCAGTCCCCTGCTTAAGGAGCAAAATGCAGCTCTCATGGCTCCCCGGACTGCAGGCGTCTTCAGAATCAGTTCCCAACCTTCCTGTCCCTCTGTCCCTGCCCCTGCCCTTCACATACCTTCTCGACCCTGCCCATATTTGCGAAAGAAGCCAGACCACTCACCTCTTTCTGAAGTCCTGGGGCCTTTTTTTTTTTTTTTTGAGACAGTCTCGCTCTGTCGCCCAGGCTGGAGTGCAGTGGCACGAACTGGATCTCGGCTCACTGCAATCTCCTCCTCCCAGGTTCAAGCGATTCTCCTGCCTCGGCCTCCTGAGTGGCTGAGATTAAAGGTACATGCCACCACAGCTGGCTAATTTTTGTATTTTTAGTAGAGATGGTTTCACCATTTTGGCCAGTGGCAGGCACCTGTAATCCCAGCTACTCGAGACGCTGAGGCAGGAGAATCACTTGAACCCAGGAGGCGGAGGTTACGGTGAGCCGAGGTCGTGCCATTGCCCTCCAGCCTCGGCGACAGTGAGAGTCCATCTCAAAAAATTATTAAATAATGAAGTCCTCAAAATCATCTTCAGAAAAAGGCACGGACTTTACGGTCTCCTGGGCAGATCCTCAACCTTGACAAAATAAACTTCTGAATTGATTGAGACTTGTCTCAGATACTTTTGGTTTATAACTCCCTCCCACCGCAGTTCTTCTGTGAGAGCCGTGAAGCCCCAGGATATGGCCCAGTGCCTGGCCCCGGGGGGTGGGGCAGCTGCAAATGCCTGGCGAGGTGTCTGTTGCCTCCTGGTTACCTCAGCAGCTCCCTAGGGTTCACATGGCTAGTTTAGCCAGGCCCAGCATGGACACCAGTCCTGGAGGGTGAAGGCAGGTCCCACATTTCCTTATGGCCACACTCTCGGCCTTCTTCCCCAGAAACCCATGCCACTTCCTCTGCCATGGAGAGAGAAGGTGGAGGGCAGCCAGGGAGAAGCGAGGCGGCTGCTGAGCAGGTGAATTCTCCCCAAATCATTATGTTTTGGAAGCAGCAGGAACCACAAACTGGGGTCCCGCAGAAGCTGGGATTCCCTGGAGGCTCTGGTTAGGGGCCCAGGGTGGACTGGCTTGGATTGTCTTTGGTCATTGTAATCAAAGGAATGTCAAACTGGAAAATCCCAGCGAGCACTATTTTTAGAGACTCGGAGAGCATTTTTCCGGCTGAAGGGACAAGTTCCTTCAGAAGCAGCAGTTAACTCTCACCCCTGAACCACTCCTCCCTGGAACTGGCCCAGGCTCTGGTCCCTCCCTCCAGGCATGTGGGAACATTGCTGGAGGAGTCTGGTCAGGGCCCTGCCACCAAGGAGAGGGACAGGGACATCGGCTCCTTTCAAACACAAAACAGTGGGTTTTGATTTTTACATCTTTGAGTCTAATCCTTCAGACATCAAGACATACTGGCACCTTTATTTTTAAATTTTTTAATTTATTTTTTGAGACAGGATCTTGCTCTGTTGCCCAGGCTGGAGTACAGTGGGTGGATCATGGCTCACTGCAGCCTCTACCTTGTATACTCAACGGATCCGATCCTCCCCACTCAGTCCCCCGAGGAGCTGGGATTACAGGTGCACACTTAACATGATTGGCTAATTTTTGTATTTTTTGTAAAGACGGGGTTTCACCATGTTGCCCAGGGTGGTCTCGAGCTCCTGAATTCAAGTGATCTGCCTGTCTCAGCCTCCCAAAGTACTGGGATTTACAGGCATAAAGCACTGTGCCCAGCCTGGTACCTTTCTTTAAAAGGCCTTTTAGAAATAGAATCATTTGCCGGGCGCGGTGGCTCATGCCTGTAATCCCAGCACTTTGGGAGGCTGAGGCAGGCGGATCACCTGAGGTTGGGAGTTCGATACCAGCCTGACCAACATGGAGAAACCCCGTCTCTTCTAAAAATACAAACTTAGCTGGGCGTGGTGGCACATGCCTGTAATCCCAGCTACTTGAGAGGCTGAGTCAGGAGAATTGCTTGAACCCGGGAGGCGGAGGTTGTGGTGAGCTGAGATCGCGCCATTGCACTCCAGCCTGGGCAACAAGAGTGAAACTCTGTCTCAAAAAAAAAAAAAAAAAGAAATAGAATCATTTCATACCAAGTTGTTAGTCTTGAAGCACTAAATTAAAAATGTTCTTGTGTTTTTGGTTCATGCTTTTAACATTGATGATTGTTAATGATAAACTTAATCAGTCTTCCTACTATATACCTTATGCTTGAAATCTTCTGCTTACCGTCCCTGTCTATATAATTTTGTTTGAGGTAGAAGTCTTTAAGGGCTCCTGCTAGTTTTTTTTTTTTTTTTTTTTTTTGAGACAGAGTTTTGCTCTGTCACCCAGGCTGGAGTGCAGTGGTCCATTCTCGGCTCGCTGCAACCTCCATCTCCTGGGTTCAAGCAATTCTCCTGCCTCAGCCTCCCGAGTAGTCGGGACTATAGGCGCATGCCACCGTGCCCGGCTAATTTTTGTATTTTTAGTAGAGATGGGGTTTCACCATGTTGGCCAGGCTGGTCTCGAACTCCTGTCCTCATGCTCTGCCCGCCTTGGCCTCCCAAAGTGCTGGGATTACAGGCGTGAGCCACCGTGCCCGGCTGAGCTTCTGCTAATTACTGAGTATATGAAATGTAGTAGATCAAATCTATTGCTTAACAGAAGTTACAGGACAAGCTATCCCCATTCCCCCACATTTGTAAGGATGCACTGAGGAGGGGCCTCAGTGAGAGATGAAATGAAGTACAAACCCGTCTCTCCTCCCCATGATTAGGCACTGGCTCCAGACACAGAACACGCAGAGACCACAGTTTGGGAAGGTGTTTTGCTCCTAGCCCTTCGTGAAATTTAGAATCTAAGGTCTTTGTAGGACCAATGCTTTTTTTTTTTTTTTTCTCCTTTTCTTACTTTTCCTAAAAATAGGGTCTTGCTATGTTGCCCAGGCTGGTCTTGAACTCCTGGCCTCAAGTGATCCTCCCATCTCAGCCTTGCAAAGAATTGGGATTATAGGCATGAGCCACTGCACCCAGTCTAGACCAATGCTTTTGAGGTTAGGACTCTCCATGAGTCCTGATGCTCAGGGAAGTCAGAGTGTGAGTGTGTGTGTGTGTGTGTGTGTGTGTGTGTGTGTGTGTGTGTAGGAGGGTACAGTTAGTGGTCTCCAGACTTGGAGGTAGTTGCCCTCAAGCCCAGGACTAAATGAGACACTGAGGGACAAACCTGATCCAGGTGAACCAAGGTATCCCGGGGACTAGCCCCTACCTAAAGATGCTAAACATGAGCATGTTCTGAACACACAGGTGCTGACTGTGTAGAGAAAAGGGTCAACGATAAGGAACTTGCTAGTGCCTAAGCACTGCCTGGGGTGAGAAAGACGCTGTTGTAAAAGACCCTGGGCAGCAGCCTAAGCCTCCTGAGGCCCAGGCATGTCCTTCCACATCAGCTGGCTGCCCTGAGAAGCTCTTCCAGCATAGGGTCTGAGATAAGAATCAGCATTCTGGCAGAGTCTATCCTCCGGCAGTAATTAACAAAGTAGCATCTGGCTTATTCATCAGTCTCTTCTGAGTCTGGTTGTCCTGAGTCAGCTTGGATATGGGGACTAGACCCTGGAACCCAGGGACCTGGCCGAGGGCTGTCTGTTTCTGTGTCGTCTTCATTTTGTCTTCAGCACCCGTAGACACCTGGAGGCACAGCTACACCCAGGGACTCATGATGTATTACAATCCAACGGCAAGGAAGGCACCACGATACCAGGTTTTGTCTACTATTTAAGGATCCGTGTGGGATTCCCAACAACACCCTTTGGAAGTCTGCAAACTTCTTTTAAAAACCAGAAGTGAAAATTTTGAGTCTGTCCCTAGAACTAAAAATAAACTTAGGCTAGTGTCCAGGAACGGGAAACAGTTTAATAAGTACTGGAGGACACCCTCCACTGTTGCCTCTGCTCAATCCATCGCTGCACTGAAGCCAGAGAGAGCACCCTTCAAGGCAGGCCTTGTTGGGCCACTCTCAGGCTTAGCCCTCTCCTGTTTGGAACCTACCCTCTTCTGTGGACCATGAGGTCCTTTCAGCTTCAGCTGCCTTTCAGCTTCAGGTCTCCTCTGCCAGTTTCCCACACTTGAATTCTGCACTCCTTTCTCTTCAGTGCGCCTTGCTGGTGCTTGTCTCTGGGCCTTGGCACATGCTGTTCCCTCTGCCCGCAGTATTTTCCCCCAACCCTTTTGCTTAGATAACTGCTGTTTGTATTTCAGATCTCAGCTGAAATTCTGACCCACAGACTCAATTAAATCTTTTTGCTGGAAATGTCCCTACTGTCATGAACACCCTCCTTCCCCCAACAACACACAGCACATATTCCATTGCACTTACTGGTTTCAATACTGGCTCTCCATGTCCCCGCTGGCAGGGACTATCCGTCCCACCAAATGCCAAGTTTTTTTGTTTGTTTGTTTTTGTTTTTTTTCAGACGGAGTCTCGCTCTGTCGCCCAGGCTGGAGTGCAGTGGCGCAACCTTGGCTTACTGCAAGCTCCTCCTCCTGGGTTCACCCGCCATCCTCCTGCCTCAGCTTCCCAAGTAGCTGGGACTACAGGTGCCCGCCACCACGCCCCGCTAATTTTTGTATTTTTAGTAGAGACGGGGTTTCACTGTGCTAGCCAGGATGGTCTTGATTTCCTGACCTCGTGATCCACCCACCTCGGCCTCCCAAAGTGCTGGGATTACAGGCGTGAGCCACTGCGCCCAGCCGCAAAGTTTGTTTTTTAAAAAATCTTTCTTTTTTTTGAGACAGGGTCTCACTCTGTTGGCCAGGTTGAAGTGCAGTGGTATGATCATGGCTCACTGCAGTCTTGACTTCTGGAGGTCAGGTGATTCTCCCACCTCAGCCTCCCAAGTAGCTGGGACTACAGAGGTGCGCCACTACACACGGCTCATTTTTTTGTAGAGACAGGGTCTCACCATGTTGCCCAGGCTGTTCTTGAAACCCTGAGTTCAAGTGATTCGATCATCTCCTCGGCTTCTCCCAAAATGTTGGGATTATAAGCGTGAGGCACCATACTGGGCCTCAAACACATTTTTTTTTTTTTTTGAGATGGAGTCTCGCTCTGTCACCCAGGGTAGCACAATCTCAGCTCACTGCAACCTCCACCTCCCAGGTTCAAGCAATTCTCCTGTCTCAGCCTCCTGAGTAGCTGGGATTACAGGGGCACACCACCACGCCCAGCTAATTTTTGTATTTTTAGTAGAGATGGAGTTTGGCCACGTTGGCCAGGCTGGTCTCAAACTCCTGACCTCAGGTGATCCACCTGCCTTGGCCTCCTAAAGTGCTAAGATTACAGGCATGAGCAACATGCCTGGCCCTCAAACGCATTCTTTTTTTCTTTTTTTTGGAGACAGAGTCTCACTTTGTTGCCCAGGCTGGAGTGCCGTGGCATGATCTCGGCTCACTGCAACCTCCGCCTCCCGGGTTCAAGCGATTCTTCTGCCTCAGCCTCCCGAGTAGCTGGGATTACAGGCACATGCCACCATGCCCAGCTAATTTTTGTATTTTTAGTAGAGATGGGTTTTCACCATGTTGGCCAGGCTGGTCTCGAACTCCTGTTTCATGGGGTAATGGAGGACACTTGTGCTTACTTTTCGGCTACTGTGGACAGTGCTGCTACAAACATTCATGAAGAAGGTTTTTTTGTGTTTCTTTTTATATAAGGGCATAATAATAAGGTTTTGTTTGTTTGTTTGTTTAGATGGTGTCTTGCTGTATTACCAGGCTGGAGTTTGTAGTTACTCATAGGTGCAATCATAGCAAACTACAGCCTTGAATTCCTGGGCTCAAGTGTTCTTCCTGCCTCAGGCTTCTGAGTAGCTAGGACTACAGGCCTGCATCATGGAGCCTGGCACGTCTCATACAAGTTTTTGTTTCAGCACCTATTATCAATTTTTTTCTTTCTTTTATTTTCTTTTTTTCTTTTTTCTTTGTTTTTGAGAAAGGGTATCACTCTGTCGCCCAGGTTGGAGTGCGGTGGTACAATCTCAGCTCACTGCAACCTTCCTCTCCCAGGTTCAAGCAATCCTCCCACCTGAGCCTCCCAAGCAGCTGGAACTACAGGCATGTGTCACCACACCCAGCTAGTTTTTTGTATTTTTTGTAGAGATGGGGTCTTGCCATATTGCCCAGGCTGGTCTTGAATTCCTGGACTTAAGCAATCTACCTGCCTTGGCCACCCAAAGTGCTGGGATAACGGGCATGAGCCACTGTGCCTGGCCACCCGTTATCAGTTCTTTTGGGTATATACGCAGGAGTGGAATTACTGGGTCATATAGTAATTCTATGTAACTGTTTGAAGAACTGCCAAACTTTCAACCCAGCAGTTACACCATTTACATTCTTACCATCAACGTATGAGGGTTCCAGTTTCTCCACATCCTCACCAACACTTGTAATTTCCTGTTGTTCTTATTATAGCTATCCTGGCAGTTATGAAGTGGTTTTGATTTGCATTTCCCTAATTTCCTTCAACTAATAACATTAAGCATATTTTCATGTGCTTGTCTAAGAGGTTTTTTTTTTCTCTGAATATTCCTTTTTGGTAACATCTCATTCTAAACTTTTTTTTTTTTTTTTTTAATAGAGATGGGGTCTTGCTATGTTGCTCAGGCTGGTCTCGAACTCCTGGGCTCAAGCCATCTGCCCACCTCAGCCTCCCAAAACGCTGGGATTACAGGCGTGAGCCACCTCACTCAGCCTTATTCTAAACTTTTTTTTTTTTTTTTTTTTTTTTGAGACAGAGTCTTGCTCTGTCACTCAGGCTGGAGTGCAGTGGCACAATCTTGGCTCACTGCCACCTCTGCCTCCGGGGCTTAAGCGATTCTCCTGCCTCAGCCTCCTGAGTAGCTGGGACTACAGATATGCACCACCACTCTGGGCTAATTTTTGTTTTTTTAGTACAGATGGAGTTTCACCCTGTTGGCCAGGCTGGTCTCGAACTCCTGACTGTAAATGATCCACCCACCTCGGCTTCCCAAAGTGCTGGGATTACAGGCATGTGCCACCACACCCAGCCTTATTCTAAACTTTTTATGGTTACAGTATCTTCTCAGTTTACCTGAGAATACTGATATATACATGTGTATAAAATGGTATATATATACACACACACATATATACCATTGTAAACATTTAATGACATATCTTTTTCTTCGTTTTGACCTCTGTTATGTTATAGGCTTTCCTCAAATGTTTGGTGACTCTTAGTTGTCATTTATATTTCAAAGTAGAGTCCTCAAAAGCTCATTGGAAGCTCTGTGCCTGTAGGTGAGAAGTCTCAACTGTGGGATTCTGTGTTGGGTGATCTGGCTGGGCTCCACTTTGGGGTACTTCCATTGTCAGGATCTTTGGGTCTTTCTTCTTGTGCTAATCATGTTTTCCAGAGAGAATGTGAGGTCTTGGCTACCATGATCTAGGGAAGGATGTCTGGGGGTCTCATTCATTAAGCAAACTTTCACTTACTCCACCTGTTTTTAGTACAGTATTCCTTCCCTGAACTGTGCCTAGTGATCTCTAAGAGGCCTTCTGTTTCACCCTCTCCAGAGAACAAAGCTCCAGTCTTGGGGGATGGGTGTGAAAAGGGATCTAGGGATCCACTTGCTTCTTTAAAAGACTTTCACTTGATCTTCTTGTTTATTACTCCTGCCTTCACCCCCTAACTCTACACTTACTTGGTGCTGCCCATTCCTGAGCCTTTTGTTCTGTGATATAACCTGTGCTGCATAATATTTCAGCCTTTCCCCTGCCAGTTTAGGGTTTGGCTTTCTTGGATCTGCTAAGTTACAGTTGCCCATTTGCTTCCCAGCTTCCAACATTTTGTTGCCATTGTCTCCTTTCCCATTCCTTTTTTTTTTTTTTTTTTTTTTTTGGTAGCCCAGGCTGGAGTACAGTGGGGTGATCTCAGCTCACTGTAACCTCCACCTCCCGGGTTCAAGTGATTCTCCTGCCTCAGCCTCCCAAGTAGCTGGGATTACAGGCGCTCGCCACCATGTATGGCTAATTTTTTTTTTTTTTTTTTGTATTTTTAGTAGAGACAAGGTTTCAACATGTTGGCCAGGCTGGTTTTGAACTCTTGACCTCAAGTGAACTGCCACCTCAGCCTCCCAAAGTGCTAGGATTACAGGCATGCGCCATGGTGCCCTGCCTCCTTTGCCATTCTTTATCCCAACAGTTTAATGCCCAACCCCACCCCCTCAAAAAAATCCCTGTAACTGTCATTTCACTGGGATTTTGGGAGAAAGCAGAGGCAAGAGTCTACATCCAACCAATCAATGTCACCATCAGCTAGCACCATTGTCTATCCCAAGTTCTTAGTATATTGCTTAATCCATAGTAAGTGCCCAATAAATATTTGTTGATTTAGGGTCAGTCCTCTGTATCTGTGGTTTCTGCAGCTATGGATTCAACCAACTGCTGATAAAAAAAAATTTGGAATAAAATAGGCTGGGCACAGTGGCTTATGCCTGTAATCACAGCACTTTGGGAGGCCAAGGTGGGCAGATCTCTCGAGGTCAGGAATTCAAGACCAGCCTGGCCAACATGGCAAAACCCCGTCTCTACTAAAATCACAAAAATTAGCCAGGCGTGTTAGTCGATACCTGTAATCCCAGCTACACAGGAGGCTGAAGCATGAATAGTTGCTTGAACCTGGGAAGTGGAGGTTGTAGTGCGCAGCAATCATGCCACTGGGTGACAGAATGAGACTCCGTCTCAAAAAAAAAATTATTTGGAAAAAACAATAAAAAATAAGCTGGATGTGGTGGCTCATGCCTGTAATCCCAGCACTTTGGGAGGCTGAAGTAGGAGGACTGCTGAGACCAGAAGTTTGAGACCAGCCTGGGCAACATAATGAGACCCCATCTCCAAAAAAAAGAAAGAAAAAACAATTTAGCCAGACATGGTGGTGGCACGCCTGTAGTCCCAGTTACTTAGAAGGCTGAGACAGGAGGATTGCTTAAGTCTAGGGGGTCGAGGTTACAGTGAGCTATGATTATACCACTGTACTCCAGCCTGGATGACAGAGTGAAAAGTCTATTTTAAAAACAAACAAAACAAAACAAAACAAAACAGAAAAACAGGTGGGGCACGGTGGCTCACATCTGTAATCCCAGCCCTTTGGGAGGCTGAGGTGGGTAGATCACTTGAGGCCAGTAGTTTGAGACCTGCCTGGCCAACATGGTGAAACCCTGTCTCTACTAAAAATGCCAAAATTAGCTGGGCGTGGTGGTCCCAGCTGCTCGGGAGGCTGAGGTGGGAGAATCACTTGAGGCGGAGGTTGCTGTAAGCAGAGATCTCACCACAGCGCTCCACCCTGGGTGACGAGCAAGACTCTGTCTCAGAAAACACACACACAAAAAACCCCCAAACAACACACACACGCACACACACAAATATAGATAAAAAGTAATACAGTAGAACAATTATTTAAAGTATACGAGAAGATGTGTGTAGGTTATATGTAAATACTACACCATTTTATATAAAGGATTTGAGAGCATCTTCAGATTTTGGTATTTGAGGGGGTCCTGAAAACAAGCTCCCTCTCTTGCCCCCATACAGAAGGACAACAGTATTAGAGTCACTGTCCTTCCTATCTTTGAAAAAGTTGAGGGCTGGGCATGGTCAGTCACACCTGTAATCCCAGCAATTTGGGAGGCTGAGGCAGGAGGATCCCTTGAGCCCGGGAGTTCGAGATCAGCCTGGGCAACACAGTGAGGCCCTATCTCTACAAAAATAATGATGATGAAAATAATAAATAATTTTTTTTTTAAAAAAAGAAAAAGTAGGAACCTGGGCTCTGCCCACCAATGAACTGTGTGACCTTGGACAAGCTACTATCCAGTCTGCAGCCTTAGTCTCTTCTTCTGTAAAATAGAAATAACAAAGATACGTTCTTCAAGCGCCTTGCTCAGTGCCTAGAACATGGCAAGCTCTCGGTATTTGTGGTTGTGGAAGGGTTCAATATCAAAGCGACACTTCTTAGAAAGTCAGTGTTTTACTTAGCTTAAAATTAGCCTTCACACTTGAATTGTAAATTGGTCCCTAATTAATGCCCTTCGGGGCAAAATCTGTGTTTAACCTTACTTTATGCGTAGACAGAGCTAGCAAAGCTTTTCAGTTGAGAGGAGAGGAACATGTCAGTCGCCTGGGTCAGGCCGGCGGGGACAACCTGCAGTGGGGCGGCTCCTCACCCTGCCCCGCCCGCCCCTGGCCTCGGAACCGGTTTGTTCCAGGCGCCCAGCGTGAGAACACAGGCACTTACCCACCTCTCGTCGGCCCAATAGTCTGAGTCAAGCCCACCCTGGCCACGCACCGTTCCCGGCACCCGGGTGGCGCAGCCCGTCTCTGTCTTTACCGAGAAGCTCCCCACCCTATGCGTCGAGGACCCCACTTTCTTCAAAGGAGAACCTGAGGCAGCGTCTGGGAAAGCAACTCCATGGCCTCCAGGTCCACCTCGACCCTTTCCTCAGCCCCAAGACCCCGCTGCCTGAACCCCATCGCCCCGCGTGCCGGGATCGCCAGCGCCCACCAGCGGCTCCCGCCCCGGCTCTAGGCGCAGGTGGGGGCGGGGCCAGGGCGGGGCCTCAGGAGCCGGCGCCCCGCCTCGCCCCGCCCCTCCCCGAGGCCCGCGGCGCTGCCGCCTCCACCTCGCCCGAGCCGCGGAGCGCCTCCGAGCGGCCGGCTGCGGCCTGGCTCCGCCTCTCCCGGCCCGGCGCGCCCGCTCCCGCCTCCTTCCCTCTCCTGGCTCCCACCTCCCTCCCTTTCCGCTGCCGAGGCGGCGGGAGCCGAGCCCGAGCGGACCGAGCCGCAGCCGCAGCCGCAGCCGGGCGGCGGGCGAGAGGCGGCGGCGGCGGGCGGGCCGCGGGCAGTCAGTCGGGCGGCGGCGGCGATGCGGCGGCCCCGCTGAGTCCGCCCGCTCCTGGCGCCGGGAGCCAGCCGCGCGAGGCGGCCCGGGCCGGGCGGCAGCATGCGGAGCGGCGAGGAGCTGGACGGCTTCGAGGGCGAGGCCTCGAGCACCTCCATGATCTCGGGCGCCAGCAGCCCGTACCAGCCCACCACCGAGCCGGTGAGCCAGCGCCGCGGGCTGGCCGGCCTGCGCTGCGACCCCGACTACCTGCGCGGCGCGCTCGGCCGCCTCAAGGTCGCCCAAGTGGTAGGTGCCGGGCGGGGCCCCAGGTGCCCGAGGGCGGCCTAGCCGCACGCCTCCCTCCCCGCCCCGCTGCGGGGCCTCCGCCGCGTACCCGCTTGCCCAGGCCGGAGCCCGCTCCTCGCGCCCCCTCTCCCTCGTGGGGTCCCGGGACCACTCTGCAGCCTCTTCTGGGGACCCCGCCCTCGGCCAGAGCCTGCCCTTCCCAGGCCGGCAGCCTCAGGTGTGCGCCTCCTGCCTGAGCACCTGCCTTCGGGCCTACCTCTCCGCTCCGCCCTCGCTCCCGGGAGTCTGTGGCGTTACTGGGCTGGGTGCTGCTGGGAATCCTGCTGTCTCCTGGGTACAGCTGGTCTTAGCAACCTGTGGCAGGTTTTCCCGGCCCGCGCAACCTCCAGACGGTGCTCGTCTGTTTCTGCCTGCGGAGACGGGGGACTGTGGCTTGGTTCCCACTTGATGTCTAGCTGGGTGCCAGGCGTATATGGTAGGCGCTTAGTAAGTATTTGCTGGATGGAGGCAGGTAGCCCTGATGCAGTGGAGGAGCCCAGATATGCCCACAATTCTCTACACTGCAGAGGTTTGTGTCCTTCTAACCAAGAAGACAGACTTGGCATCCCGGAATCCACCGCCCAGCACGGTGGCTGGCACTGCCCAATTGGTACCCAGAGTTAAATCTGGGAGGGCAGCCAGTTTTGGAGGTAGCAGAAACAGAGAACTTTCTGTTGGACTTGTCTGTAGTAGAGCTCATTTCTCAGGGTCCTGTGTTTTAGCTTCCAGGGTGTTCTGGGCAGGGGCCTCTCAGCTCTGTTCCTGCTTTGTGGTTTTGTAACATGCCTCTGCGGGCAATTGCTTAGCTCTGTTGTGGGCATGCTCTAATTCAGAAAAACCCGTGTGTCCCCCCAACATTCTCTGTCACAGGTAGGCCTTCTGAGGCCACCGGCCTCAAAACTTTATAGACTTCTCATAGGCAGAGATGCCACTTGTTCTTGTTCTCTCTCTCTCTCTTTTTTGAGACCGGGTCTCTGTCGCCAGGGTGGAGTGCACTGGTGCGATCGTGGCTCACTGCAGGTTCGACCTCCCAGGCTCAAGCGATCTTCTCACCTCAGCTTCCCGAGTAGCTGGGACTACAAGCACGTTCCACCATGCCGGGTTAATTTTTGTATTTTTAATAGAGATGGGGTTTCACCATGTTGCCCAGACTGGTCTCCAACTACTGGGCTCAAGCGATCACCCCTCCTTGGTTTCCCAAAGTGCTGGGATTACAGGCATGAGCCACCGTGCCAGGCCTGGTCCTCCTTTTCCTACTTGAGTGCATAAGCATTCCTTGGGAATAATATAATGTGTGGATACCCTTTAAATAAATGTCCTGGCGTTTGTAAATGACAGAATCATAGGCTATTTTATGTCTCTCTTGGGTGAAAGGCTTGTTCTGCTGACTGCCAGAGGGTATTTTTGAAGGGCTTTATGGAAAGAAAAATGGATCAGATAATCTGTCTTCAGAATTTTAAATTTACCTTATCTGGTAAACTGGAATGTTTTCAAAGATGTATTGGTTTTTAGTTTGGCGTTGCTGTTAGCAAAGAGAATGTAGGAGGTGAAGGGAGGTGTGCAATTGCCTTTTTTTTTTGAGATGGAGTCTAGCTCTGTCGCCCAGGCTGGAGTGCCGTGGCACAATCTTGGCTCACTGCCACCTCTGCCTCCCGGGTTCAAGCGATTCTCCTTCCTCAGCCTCCCGAGTAGCTGGGATTACAGGCGCCCACCACCGCGCCCAGCTAATTTTTGTAATTTTAGTAGAGACGGGGTTTTGCTGTGTTGGCCTGGCCAGGCTGGTCTCGAACTCCTTACCTTATGATCCGCCCACCTCGGCCTCCCAAAGTGCTGGGATTACAAGCGTGAGCCACCACACCCTGCCTGCAATTGCCTTTTAAAAGAGGCAGCTAGCCAATGTTTGAGTATGGGGTGCCAGCAGCCCGTACAGATAATTAGAAATGAATAAGAAAAGAGCAGGGCTTGGTCAAATACCTTGCTTTGTTTGCACTGTGGGATTTTGAAAGTAAATAGAACTTGTCCCTAAAAGGATCTAGTAAAAGAATTGAAATCCAGTTTGTAGACTGTTAGTTATTACTGCATTGCTAGGAGTTTATCACCTAAGTCCAGGGATGGAAACCTGTGGCATTTATCATTACCTTTTGGTAAGGTACTGTTTTGTTGTAGCGTTGTTCTTTTCTTTTTTTCTTTTATTTTCTCTTTTCTCTTTCTCTCCCTCGCTCTCTCTCCCTCTCTCTTTCTTCTCACTCTTTCTTTTTCTTTCTTTTTTAAACACTGGGTCTAACTCTGTTACCCAGGCTGGAGTGCAGTGGCACAATCTTGGCTCACTGCAACCTCCGCCACCTGGGCTCAAGAGACCCACCCACGTCAGCCTCCCAAGTAGCTGGGACCACAGACGCACACCACCATGCCCAGCTAATTTTTTGTATTTTTGGTAGAGACGGGGTTTCACTATGTTGCCCAGGCTGGTCTCGAACTCCTGAGCTCAGGTCATCTGCCCGCCTCGGCCTCCCAATGTGCCTGGATTACAGACGTGAGCCACCATGCCCGGCCTAGATTTGTACTTTTCATCTGGAAGAACTTTTGGGCCTAGCCCCCAGAATCTCGCCTAACTCTGTTGTTTGTTAATCTCTAGAACTTAAACTCTGAGAGGTTATATGTGGATGAGTAAAGGAAAGGGACCTGCTTGAAGGGTATGGCAACTTCAAATGGTTTTGGTGCAGTTGGCTTCCCAGCCTTGATGAAAATCCCACAAAACTCCAAGAAATTGGACTCTAAATTTAAACTGGAAAAGAAAATAAGAAGTCATTATGAAGATACTTCTGAGATGTTACAAAACTCAGAATCCATCAAGAAATATGAGTAAGTTCTAACTCTGTGGTTTGGAGAAAAATTTGACTTTTAAAAATCAGGAAGCCGAGGTGGGGGGACTGCTTGAGCCTAGGAGTTCAAGGTCACAGGGAGCTATTATGGTGCCTCGGAGTAGCCACTGTGCTCCAGCTTGGGCAACGTAGCAAGATCCCATGTCTAAAAATAAATTTAGTTGTGTGTATGTTTTTTTTTTCTTTGAGGCAGACTTTTGTTCTTGATGCCCAGGATGGAGTGCAGTGGCACCATCTCAGCTAACTGCAATCTCCGCCTCCTGGGTTCAAGCAATTCTCCAGCCTCAGCCTCCCGAGTAGCTGGGATTACTGGCGCCTGCCACCATGCCTGGCTAATTTTTGTATTTTTAGTGGAGACGGGGTTTCGCCATGTTGGCTAGGCTGGTCTCAAACTTCTGACGTTAGGTGATCCACCCGCCTCAGTCTCCCAAAGTGCTGGGATTATAGGCGTGAGCTACCGCGACTGGCCATAAATTTAGTTTTTTTAGATTTTTTTTTTTTTGAGACGGAGTCTTGCTCTGTCACCCAGGCTGCAGTGCAGTGGCACGATCTTGGCTCACTGCAGCCTCCACCTCCCAGGTTCAAGCGATTCTCCTGCCTCAGCCTCCCAGGTAGCTGGGATTACAGGCGCCCACTAGCACGCCCGGCTAAGTTTTGTATTTTTTAGTAGAGATGGGGTTTCCCCATGTTGGCCAGGCTGGTCTTGAACTCCTGACCTCAAGTGATCTGCCCATCTTGGTCTCCCAAAGTGTTGGGGTTACAGGCGTGAGCCCCTGCGTTGGGCTGTAGACTTTTTTGTGGTGTTTTTTGTGGCCTATTGCAACCTGTAGATCCTTGCTATTCCAAGTTTGGCCTTAGGCCAGCAGCATTGCCATCACCTAAGGGCTTGTTAGAAATGCAGAATCAGTGGCCTTACCCCAGAACTTCTGAGTCATCTGCATTTAAACAAGATTCCCCAGGTGATCCACGTGTACATTAAAGTTTGAGACTTACCTTTCTATATCCTTTCAGTGTTAACCTTGCAACAGGCCGGGCTCACGCCTGTAATGCCAGCACTTTGGGAGTCCAAGGTGGCTGGATCACTTGAGGTCAGGAGTTCAAGACTAGCCTGGCCACCATGGTGAAACCACATCTCTACAAAAATACAAAAAATTAGCCAGGCATAATAGCGAGTGCCTGTAATCCCAGATACTCCAGAGGCTGAGGCAGGAGAAGCGCTTGAACCTGGGAGGCAGAGGTTGCAGTGAGCTGAGATTGTGCCGTTGCATTCCAGCCTGAGTGACAGAGCAAGACTCCATCTCAAAAAAAAAAAAAAAAAACCTCACACAGGTGCTAGCAACCAGCTTTCGATAAATAGTCAACCTTAAAGCTGAGATTTTTATGTAAAATGAGACTGCCAATACCTCCCTCAAAGGATTAAGAAAATGAAATAATATGTGTAAGTTAGTACCTACCGTATTAGGTATCTAACTGATGTGCAATAAATGTTAGCTGTCGTAGTGCTAACAATGCCTGTCTCTAAAGAAACTGTGTGAAAATATCACCAAAAACATAATTATGTGTTTGAATTAAAGATAGTTTAATTCCTTATGATTTAAGTTAAATTGGTATTTTTAATGGAATGTGATTGGATACTAAAGCTAATCTGAAACATTATGAAAAAATTAAACGGTGCAGTTGCATAGATTTTATCTTTTCTTTTTCTTTTTGAGACAAGGTCCTGCTCTGTGCCCTGGCTGGAGTGCAGTGGTACAATCATAGGTTACTGCAGCCTCGACCTCCTGGGCTCAAGTGATCCTTCCACCTCAGCCCTCCAACTAGCTGGGACTACAGGTGTATGCCACTATGCCTAGCTAATTTTTAAATTTTTTGTAGAGATAGGGTCTCCCTGTGTTGCCCAGGTTGGTTTCAAACTCGTGAGCTCAAGCAACCCTTCCTCTTCGGCTTCCCAAAGTGCTGAGATTACAGGCATGAGTCACTTACCTCCGCCTATATCTTTTCAAAATGAAACCTGTACATATCTCTTAGTTGGGGAGAATGTCTAGTGTAGTTAAACAACTGATTTAAATTATCTTCTTCCTCCTTGTGTGAATTTTTTTTTTTTAATGAATAAAGACAGAGTCTAATGAGACTGTGTTGCCCAGGTTGGTCGCAAACTGGGATTACAGGCGTGAGCCACCGCACCTGATCCACATCCCTTTCTTGAGCCCTTCCCATGCCTAGATGACTTTCTGACAAAGTATTTGTATAGGACTTCTTAATAACAAAAGATGGGTAATAGGAATTTTTTTTTTAAGACAGATTTTTGCTTTGTCACCCAGGCTGGAATGCAGTGGCATGATCATAGCTCACTGTAACCTCGAACTTCTGGGCTCAAGGGAGCCTCCTGCCTCAGCCTCCTGAATAGCCAGGACTACAGGCATGTGCCACTATGCCCTGCTATTTTTTTTTTATTTTTGTAGAGACGAGGTCTTGCTATGTTGCCTCAAACTAGAGGCTAATCTCAAACTCCTGAGCTCAAGCAATCCTGCTGTTTTGGTCTCCCAAAGTGCTGGGATTACAGGTGTGAGCCACTGCGCCTGGCCTGGAAATGTTTAAATGCAAATTTTAGCTCTGCTGATTTTGATGTCTCTTAATCTCATCGAATCTGGGTTCCTCAGTTGTACAGTATGGGTAGTAATGACTAATTGACCATTTTAGGAATTGTAAGAATTAAGAGGTTAATGTTTGATAGTTGCTTTCTTATGTTAACTCAAAAACAAATGTGAGTATTTGCACTTCAGGGGTGGGTAATGGCATCTCTTTTATTTGGTGGAAACCTTGTTAGTTTTTTAAATCTCAAGCCAGTCAGCACAATCCCTGGCTGGTTACTGTTCTCTGGAGGATGTGCAGGGGTGGGGCAGTAATACATTATAGAAATCATATGCAACACAAATATAGCTACATTTACAAAGCTGCAACTTTGAGAAATGACTGGCTGTAGACATAGCACTGAGCTTATCAGCCCCAAATCCCCTCAGTTCTGTTGGAGGGGCTGGTTCAACTGAGGTTCAGCTGGGTTCCTGATTCGTAAGAGCTGGTCAAATGACCAGGCAGACACACAATGACCCTGGTCAAACCGTGAAGGGTTCTGCGTTTTGTTTACTACTGAAGATTCCTTTGTACTTCTGGCTCCTATTTATCCCTGAAGTCATGCATATACAAGCGCATAATGGTAGATGAAGCAGTGGGTTTCTCTATGTTGGATTCTCAGATCCACCATTCTGTGGCTCCTTGTAAAACAGTCCCATTTTCCTTTAGGGAGATTGTTATCTTTAGGAGTTGTCTTCCTGATCAAGGACTTGGAGTCAAATAAATTCTGGCAGAAAAGCAAAGTTATAATTACTCTTAAGTTTTTTTGATGATTAAAAATAGTGAAATTATAATCCACGATCTCAAAAGAAGTTGTTAAATGTAGAGTGTACATGTGTTTTACAAAACCACACAAAGACAGTTCAAGAAAATGATACTACAGACCAATATTCCTTATATGAACACAGACACAGAAATCCTCAACAAAATACCATATAGAAAATAAAACTCAGCATAATAGAGAAAGAATAATACACCAAACCAATTGTGATTTATCCGAGGAACAAAAAGGTTGGTGCAGTTTTTGAAAGTAAATGTTATAGGTGTACACCATATTAACAACTTAAAATAACAGGCCAGGCACAGTGGCTTATCTCTGTAGTCCCAGCACTTTGAGACGCCGAGGCAGGTGGATTGCTTGAGCCCAGGAGTTCAAGACCAGCCTGGGCAACATGGTGAAACCCCTTCTCTACAAAAAATACAAAAATTAGCATGACATGGTTGTGCATGCCTGTAGTCCCAGCTGTAGGCTAAGGTGGGAGAATTGCTTGAGCCCAGGAGGTCAAGGCTGCGGTGAGCCGCGATCGTGCCACTACACTCCAGCCTGGGCAACAGAGTGAGACCGTTTCTCAAAAACAAAACAAAACCCAAAGCCACATGATTCTATCATTTGATGCAGAAAAAAAAAACTTTTGACAAAATTCAGTACTTTTCCATAATAAATGCTGTCAGCAAACTTGGAAGAGAAAGGAACTTCTTCAACCTGAAAAAGGGCATCTACAAAAAATCTACAGCTAACATTATACTGTAATATATAATGTTACAGTGGGGAAAGAATGAATGCTTTCCCCCATGATGGGAAACAGGCAATGATGTCTACTGTTACCACTCATATTCAAGATCATACTGGAAGTCCTAGCCATTGCAAAAAAATTAATAGGAGGCGTACAGATCAGAAATAAATAAAACTGTCCCTATTCGCATATGGCATGATTATCTAGGTAGATAATCACATGGGAATCTATAAAAAACCTCCTAGAACTAATAAGTGAGTTAGCAAGGTTACAGGATATAAGGTCAACACACAATAACCAATAGTATTTTTATATCCTAGCAATAAATCATTGGAAATTAAAACAAAAAAACCAATATCAGTTATAACAGCACTCAAAAGAATGAAATTCTTAGATATAAATCTCACAAAACATGTATAGAATCTGCTCACTGAAAACTACAAAACACTGAAGTAAGAAATCAAAGATGACCAAAATAAGTAGACAGGCATTCTGTGTTCATTAGGATTGGAAAACTCAATATAGTTAAAATATTAGTTCTCCACAAATGATCTATAGGTTTAATATGATCCCAAAATCCTAGCAAGGTTTTTTTGTAGATAGAAGAATGCTGATTCTAAACTTCATATTAGCCAGGCAAAGGGCTAGTGATGGTTTATGGAGGTATGTTCCAGGGAGAGAGAACAATGACATGAAGTCACCCTTGTTTAGGGTAGAATGTGTGTGTGTGTGTGTTGAGGGGAGTGTTTATGAGAGTATGATGGACTTCGTATCTCTTATCGGCCATGAGACTTTTGGCAAGCTACTTGTTCACTCAGGCCACAAGCAGATCTCCTGCAGGTCTCTCACTTGGGGATTGTAAGTTGGGGATAATGGTAGTATTACAGTGCTGGTGAGCCCACCATGCTCCCTAGCTCAGCGTCTCAAGACACCACATCATCAAAGCCTGTTGGAGGTTGCTATGGTCTGAATGTTGGTGTTCCCCCAAAATTCAGATGTTGGAACCTAACACCCAGTGTGATAGTATTAAGAGGTGGAGCCTTTTGGGAAGTAATTAAGTCATGAGGGCTCAGCCCTCATGAATGGGATTAGTGCCCTTTTAAAAGAGTTTGAAGGGAGTGTCCTTGCTCATTCTGCCATGTGAGGACACATAGAAAGTGCCGTCTGTGAAGAATGGGCCCTCACTCAGATACTGAATCTGCTGGCACCTGGATCTTGGAGTTTCCAGCCTCCAGAACTATGAGCAATAAATTTCTATTTATAAATTACCCATTTTGGCCAGGCGCGGTGGCTTACACCTGTAATCCCAGCACTCTGGGAGGCCGAGGCGGGCAGATCACAAGGTCAGGAGATCAAGACCATCCTGGCTAACACGGTGAAACCCGGTCTCAATGAAAAATATAAAAAATTAGCCGGGCGTGGTGGCAGGCGCCTGTAGTCCCAGCTGCTCAGGAGGCTGAGGCAGGAGAATAGCGTGAACCCAGGAGGCGGAGCTTGCAGTGAGCCAAGATTGCGCCACTGCACTCCAGCCTGGGCGACAGAGCGAGACTCCGTCTCAAAAAAAAAAAAAAAAAAAAAATTACCCTTTTTACGGTATTTGGTTATAGCAACCAGAACAGACAACAGACTGATAGCGATACAGAATATCTCTGGAATGATACAAGTTGGGGAGCTGGGTGGCCGAGGGCCAGGGTGTCAGGGAGACATTTTCTGCTGTATAACTGTTTGTACCTTTTGTATTTTATTTTATTTTATTTTTGAGACGGTCTCGCTATGTTGCCTAGGCTGGTCACAAACTCCTGGGCTCAAGCGATCCTCTTGCCTTCAGCTCCCAAAGTCCAAGGTTTACAGGCGTGAGCCACTGCTCCCAGCCCTTGAATTTTGTACCACATGCAAGTACCTTCTATTCAAAAATTACTAAAATAGTAGATGTTACTAGCTTTACCTTAGTATAGCCTTAAAGCTCATATACTGACTGTAATCTTTAACTTTTCATGACTTTCCTTTCTTTGTAATTTGGAGGCCCTTGGGAAGAATGATTTAGATAATACAGACCACTTGGACAAACTTGAAGCTTAAATTGTTTTAAAATGCACTTTTCTGTAAAAAAAAAAAAAAAGCATTCTGCACAATAGTGGGTGCTTAATAAATTTGTTGATGCTAATGGAAAACTTCTTCCATTTGAAAGGAATTTACCCTCATTTGTTAGTGAAAATGTTGTAACATTAAAGAAAATTAGAAATTAGAAAAATAATCATCGTATTATGACAGACTCAAATGAAAAGGACTTGGAAATTTTTTCCTTTCCAAAGGCTACATATGATCCCCTGTGGCAAAGTCTGGTGATTATGTTTTCTAGTTTTTTTGCTATTAGGAAGATGCGTCAATAAATGTCCTCATGAGTGTAGCCTGGATTCTTCTTTTGAATTATTATTTTTGGTTAAATTTCAAGGAGTGCTTTTACTACATCAAAGGACAAGACCACCACATTTCTGAACATTTAAAAAAAAAAATACAGACTTGGTTGACATTTCCTCCCAAAGCATATCTGAAGGTCTCAGTTTATTCCAGGTTTCTAGTGTGCTTACCCACAAGTACAGACAACTGGGAAATGGTGACCTCTGTAAGTCCTAATGGCTTCTCCTGGACCACAGGGCTAAATTAATTCTTTCTCCCCACCTTTGAGGAACTTTTTTTTTTTTGAGACAGAGTCTGACTCTGTCACCCAGGCTGGAGTGCAGTGGCGCAATCTTGGCTCACTGCAACCTCCACCTCCTGGGTTCAAGCAATTCTCCTGCCTCCGCCTCCTGAGTAGCTGGGATTACAGGCGCCTGGCTAATTTTTGTATTTTTTGTAGAGATAGGGTTTCCCATGTTGGCCAGGCTGGTCTCGAACTCCTGAGCTCAAGTGATGTGCTCATCTTGGCCTCCCAAAGTGCTGGGATTACAGGTGTGAGCCACTGTGCCTGGCTGGAACTTTGTTCTTTTTTTTTTTTTGGAGACGGAATCTTGCTCTGTCACCAGGCTGGAGTGCAATGGTGCGATCTCGGCTCACTGCAACCTCCGCCTCCTGGATTCAAGGGATTCTCCTGCCTCAGACTCCCCGAGTAGCTGGGACTACAGGCGCGTGCCACCACGCCCAGCTAACTTTCATATTTTTAGTAGAGACAGGGTTTCACCATGTTGGCCGGGATGGTCTTGATCTCTTGACCTCGTGATCCACCCGCCTCGGCCTCCCAAACTGCTGGGATTACAGGCATGAGCCACCATGCCCGGCTCCAGAACTTTGTTCTTAATTAGAAATCAGGCCAGGCGCAGTGGCTCATGCCTGTAATCCTAGCACTTTGAGAGGCCGAGGTGGACAGATTGCCTGAGCTCAGGAGTTCGAGACCAGCCTGGGTAACGTGGTGAAACAAGATCTCTACTAAAAATACAAAAAATTACCCGGGTGTGGTGGCCTATGCCTGTAGTCCCAGCAACTCAGGAGGCTGAGGCACAAGAATCGCTTGAACCTGGGAGGCGGAGGTTGCAGTGAGCCAAAATTGCACCACTGCACTCCAGCCTGGGCAATAGAGTGAGACCCTACCTCAAAAAACAAACAAGAAATCAGTAAGAATCTTTCCCAGGTTATGGCACTCCAAAGGATGCTTAGAGGTAAGGACAGGGCTGTGTGTCAGGATGCTTCTCTCTCGGTAGAATGAATGCATACCTGGGTGCCTGGGAGAGAGCTCTTTCCAGCCTAAAGTCGTGCTGTACAGACTTGAGCTGCACCACACGTGTGGCCTACCCCGTTAAGGACTGAGGTATGTCTGGAAGCTGGGGTTGATTTTTTTTTTCTTCCCCCACAGCAGTCTTCCCTGAGCCATTGAAATAGCCTGGAAATACCAGCATGGAGTTTTCAGCCTATAGCTGTTATCACTGACTCTCGCATCCTTGTTTCTGGAAGTAACCCCAAATGCTTTTGCAGGATGACATGGGATTCCTTTGGAAAATAAAGTTACTTATTAGAGAATAGAGCAGAAGGGATCACAGATAATAAATTTTCCCAGACAGTCTCAATTTCCTGTGCTGCCTCATCAGACCATATATAAGTATAATCCTAAATTTTAAATAATTATTTTACTATAAATTGTGAAGTATTCTAAGCATTGAAATTACAGCAATTCATGTGACAGTACCCGTGTGCTCACAATATACCCTGATATTTTTATTTGGAAAATAAGGTGATTCCTGGAGAACAGGCTGTGTGTACAAGAGAAGTAACATGCAGGGTGAGATGAGATGGGATTTGGGTTCATTAGCCTCAGGGCTCCAGGAAGGAGGAAGGATATAGACTGGGAGAGGTGGAGAGGAAGAGAGCAGGGAACCCCTGCTCAGGGGGATGGCTTCGGCCTGTCAGCTGACTTAAACTTTGACCTCAGTTTGAAGTGGTCCAGGGCTCTAGAGCAGGGCTGCAGCAGGCTGGAGAAGAGGCCAATAAGTAGAAGGGCTCAAGCTCAGAAAATGACACCTCCTGGGGGAGAAGATATTGCTTGTTTAAGTATTTGGAAACTATCCTATTTTTAAACAGTTTAACTTCTTGATGGGGGAGGATTTTTGTGCAAAATTCTCAACTTAAAGCAGTGGGTTGGGGGGTGTTCAGGCTTCATTGCAGTGCCTCTCGTGTGTGGCCTTTTCTCGAGATGGGGGCTATCACTGGTTTTCAGAGTGGGGTCCTGGGATCACTAGAGTTTATTAAGGTAGTAATGGGGGATTGAGAGAAAGAGGGCTGAGGGGTGCAGTGGCTCATGCCTGTAATCCCAGCACTTTGGGAGGCCGAGGCAGGCAGATCACTTGAGGTCAGGAGTTTGAGACCAGCCTGGCCAACATAGTAAAACCCAGTCTCTACTAAAAATGCAAAAAAAATTAGCTGGGCTTGGTGGTGGGTACTTGTAATCCCAGCTACTCGGGAGGATGAGGCAGGAGAATTGCTTGAACCCCGGGAGGTGGAGGTTTCAGTAAGCCGAGATCATGCCACTGCTCTCCAGCCTGGGCGACAGAGGGAGACTCTGTCTCAAAAACGAAAAAAAGAGGGCCTGGGTACTAATTATATTTCAAACAGTCTATACTCTAAACCACAGTAAGCAGAATAAGGCAGATTTCTGCTTACATTAAGCAGAATGAGGTAAAATTTCTTACCTCTGGCTGGAATTTTATAATACCGGTTACTTCAGGTTGATCAGGAGCTTTCAGTAAGCTTTTGATTAATATGCACCTGCCTTCATCTTTGCACTCAGGGTTTATTCTCTCATCCCTCACTCTCTTCCTGAAAATGCCCACTTAGCTATTTTTATTTTTTAAATTAGGCAGCCTCCTGCACCGGAATAGGCTCAGAGAGATTCCCACTTGGCTCTGTTCTTCTGGTTCCCGCTCAAAAGAGACCTTCCCTATCCCCCCACATCTGGAATAGAACACTCCCCCACCCCACTCTGCCTTATTATTGACCCCTCTCACCCTGCTTGATTCTCCTCCAGAGCATTGACCATCCAGCTGGAAGGTCAGCTCCATGAGAGCAAAGACTTGGCTTTCAAGTTCCCTGCTGTATCCCGTGTCTAAACCAGGGTCTGGCACATAGGTGTTGAATAGACAGTTGAATGTATGTGTTTGTTTAATAAAAGAAAAAAAATGGGCCGGGCGTGGTAGCTCCCAGCACTTTGGGAGACCGAGGCAGGCGGATCATGAGGTCAGGAGATCGAGACCATCCTGGCTAACATGGTGAAACCCTGTCTCTATTGCAAATACAAAAAATTAGCTGGCCGTGGTGGTGGGCGCCTGTAGTCCCAGCTGCTCGGGAGGCTGAGGCAGGAGAATGATGTGAACCCAGGAGGCGGAGCTTGCAGTGAGCCGAGATCACGCCACTGCACTCCAGCCTGGGTGACAGAGTGAGACTCCGTCTCAAAAAAAAAAAAAAAGAAAAAAATGGGTTATTAATGTAGTTTGTAAGGTCAAGTTTTTGAAAACATGGAATCCATGGGGAAAATTTATATATATATATATATATATATACACACACACACATACACACACACACAACTAGATTCTATTTGAGGTGGAAAATATTGGAGAGAAACTATGGAAATAAAATGCCATCGTAATTACTTTTTCTTTTTTTAACTTTAAGTTGACTATCTACTGCTACTAGGAAACAGAAGATTTTGCTTAGGAGACAGATTTTTGTAAAAGTTGGGGAAACCATAAGAGGCTTTGCCAATCTTTTTGCCTAGAAAAGTGTAAAATGAAAACCAGGATTCTGTAATTATTATTGAAGTTGTCTGCTTTCTGATTAACACATTCAGAAAGAGAGAGGCTTGTATCTGTCAAGCAAGTATCTTTCAAGAGACACTTTTCAGGCAAAGAAAAAGTCACAACTGGCACTGATGCTGAGGGTCATAGTGATTTTTTTTTTTAAAGCTTTCTGATTAAAATAAAAGAACAACCGTTCCATGAGGCCTGTAAAGGGAGGCTGGCGATCTTCAGTGAAGGCTAGAGAAGGCTATGGGAAATACTGTTAAGCCAGCATTTTGTTGTTGACAATTTCAAATGAATGGTTAAGTTTGAGAATTAAATGAGTTAATAAACACTTAAAATGTTCAAAGTTTAATCAAGTGTGGATAGTTCTGGATGTTTTCTTTACTGCCACTGCGATTTGATGACTGGTGCAGTGGAAGCCTTCATTTTTGTGGTTTCCCGTTTATTCCAGCACCACTGTGAAAAACAGTTTAAGGCTAAAAGATTTTTGTGCCAGTGGAAAAAAAAAAAAAGAAAAACAACCCAGAAACAATGGCTCTTCCAGGGGTAGTTGCTTCCTCAGCTTGTCTACTTTCTTTCACCCATTTTCAGGCCAAGCCCTAGAAATGTGTATAACTTGAGATTAAGTGTTGGCTAAATAACTTGAAAGTTAAATCAAGATCAGTAACTAGATGTCAGTAAAAATGCTATCATTCACCCCTTTTTAAAAAATCCATACTTTATATACATTTGAGTGCCTAGGGTGGGCCAGGTACTATTAGAAATAAGACAAAAATCTCTGCCTCCAAAGAGCTCCCAGAGCTCTTGGGAGTAAGGGTTTGGAGTGGGGCAGACAAAAGTACACAAACCATTGGACCACCTGAGCCAGGGGCTGTGATAGAGGCCCGGCGATAGTGGGCTTGGCAGGAAGCACTTGTGGCCATTTGGGAAAGGGGCACATTGCTGTAAGATGCTGAATGGCCAATGCCTGGAATAAGGAGGGTGTGCCTGTGGCAAAGGAATATCCCAGGTGCTAGGGTCCAGCCCAGAAAGGTGTGGTAAGAGGTGAGTCAAGTGTGGTTCACCAGGCAAAGGTATGGAAGGGAAGGGCAAGTGATCTGACAAATGGGGCAAGATGAGGGGGACCCAGGCTGGTGAGGGGCCGATTTGTTAGCCTGATGAAATTGGATTTTTCTAAAAGAGATGGGGAACAGTTATAACTGTGGCTATTGAGCGCTTGAAATGTGGCTGGTACGAATTGAGATATGCATAAATACAAAATACACCCTGGATTTTAAAGATTTAATAGGGAAGGCTGGGCGCGGTGGCTCACGTCTGTAATCCCAGCACTTTGGGAGGCCAAGACGGGTGGATCCCAAGGTCAGGAGATCGATACCATCCTGGCTAACATGGTGAAACCCCATCTCTACTAAAAATACAAAAAAATTAGCTGGGCGTGGTGGCGGGTGCCTGTAGTCCCAGCTACTTGGGAGGCTGAGGCAGGAGAATGGCATGAACCCGGGAGGTGGAGCTTGCAGTGAGCCAAGATCAGGCCACTGCACTCCAGCCTGGGCAACAGAGCAAGACTCCGTCTCAAAAAAGAAAAAAAAAAAAGATTTAATAGGGAAAAAAGCATGTCAACTATCATTAATAATTTTATACTGATTATATATTGAAGTAATATTTTTCATTTGTTTTTCCTTTATAGAGACAGGGTCTCACTGTGTTGCCCAGGCTGGTCTGGAACTCCTGGCCTCAAGTGATCCTTCTGCCTCAGCCTCCCAAAGTACTAGGATTGCAGGTGTGAGCCACTGTGTCTGGTCAATATTTTGGATATATTGTATTGCATAAAATATACTATCCAAATTCTACTTTTTTACTTTTTAAAATATGGCTATTAGAAAATTTTCAGTTGCATGTGTGGCTTACGTATTTCTGTTGGTTATTTCTAGGTTAGAAGGTGTGTGCAATGGCTTTGAGAAGGGTGAGATTATTGCAGCAGGACCTGGTCAGAGACTTTGAGTAGATCCAGTGAGAAAAGAAGGCTTAACTAACTGGTCTTTTGGCAGTGGAGATGGAAAGGACATAACTAAATGAGAGAGAGTTAAGAGGTGGAGGTGGCCATTATGGTTTTTTTTTGTTTTTTTTTTTGAGATGGAGTCTTGCTCTGTTGCCCAGGCTGGAGTGCAGTGGCACGATCTCGGCTCACTGCAAGCTCTGCCTCCCAGGTTCACGCCATTCTCCTGCCTCAGCCTTCCGAGCAGCTGGGACTACAGGTGCCCGCCACCACGCCTGGCTAATTTTTTGTATTTTTAGTAGAGACGGGGTTTCACTGCGTTAGCCACGATGGTCTCGATCTCCTGACCTCGTGATCTGCCCGCCTTGGCCTTCCGAAGCGCTGGGATTACAGGCATGAGCCACCATGCCCGACCTTTTTTTTTTTTTTTGAGATGGAGTCTCACTCTGTCACCCAGGCTGGAGTGCAGTGGTGTGATCTCGGCTCACTGCAGCCTCTGCCTCCTGGGTTCAAGCAATTCTCGGGCCTCAGCCTCCCGAGTAGCTGGGATTACAGGCACCCACCACCACACCTGGCCAATTTTTGTATTTTTAGTAGAGACAGGGTTTTACCATGTTGGTGAGGCTGGTCTGGAACTCCTGGCCTCAAGTGATCCATACGCCTTGGCCTCCCAAAGTGCTGAGATTATAGGCATGAGCCACTGTGCCTGGCCGGCAGTTATGATTTATTATATTTCTTGCTTTTAGTTTACAGTACATTAAATTCATTTCTCAATCAATAAATGATACTAAAGGTAGCACTGAAGTGTGCATTGCTATGTGCCAGATTGCTAAGTGTTTTATTTGTGTTACCTCATTTAACGTTCATGGCAAGCTTATCAGGCAGGCACTGTTAATGTTGCCATTTTACAGATGCAGAAACAGAAGCCTATTGGGGTCAATAACTGGCTAGCTGGTGGGGAGCTGTGCAGTCTACCTTCCAAGGCCAGAGCCCCCGTGTGAGTTTGTTTCTGTAACCATTAGGCGGATTGTGAGCATTGCTCCAGCATCACTCATCGGTCTCATCTTTTTTTTTTTTTTTTTTTTTTTGACATAGAGTCTCGCACTGTCATCCAGGCTGGAGTGCAGTGGTGTGATCTCAGTTCACTGCAACTTCCACCTCCCAGGTTCAAGCGTTTCTCTTGCCTCAGTCTCCCGAGTAGCTGGGATTACAGGCACCCAGCACCACGCCCGGCTGATTTTTATATTTTTAGTAGAGACAGGGTTTCACCATGTTGGCCAGGCTGGTCTCGAACTCCTGACCTCTAGTGATCTGCCCACCTCGGCCTCCCTAACTGCTGGGATTACAGGCATGAGCCACCATGCCCGGCCTCATCAGTCCCATCTTACATTGACTTGGTCCGTTTCTGTTTTCCCCTCTGCTGGCTCTGCTCCTGGGGGGGTCTCCAGCCTCAAGAGAACCCTTTTTGCATAATTCAGGGGTCACATCTCTCAGAGTCAGGGGAGAAGGGGGGCCCTCAGTTCTTCTTTCTCCTTGGATTATTGATAAAATTTAAGAATTGCTAAAATCAGAACCAGTAAAAGTGATGAGGAAGCTGGAAGCCATCTTTTCCCATGGAGCGGGGTAAAGAAGTGAAAATTGAGACTTGATTGTCATCCTTCTTGCCAGCAGACTTCAAAGTGTTTGGGGTTGGATGAATTATTGACCTAGAATCTTTTTCTTTACTTCTTAGAACAGCGAATACAGAGTATTGGCACTTTGTTTGGACTTTAACTTGTTTGTAGATATTAAAGGATAATTTTTTTTTTTTTTTAGACGGAGTCTTGCTCTGTCACCCAGGCTGGAGTGCAGTGGCATGATCTTGACATACTGCAACCTCTGTCTCCTGGGCTCAAGTGATCCTCCCACCTCAGCCCCCCAAGTAGCTGGGACCACAGGCGTGCACCACCATGCCTGACTAATTTTTGTACATTTTGTAGAGGTGGGGTTTCGCCATGTTGCCCAGGCTGGTCTTGAACTCCTGGACTCAAGTGATCCACCTCAGCCTCTCAAAGTGCTGGGATTACAGGCGTGAGCCACTGCTCCTGGCCAAAGAATAATTTTTTAAAGATAAAATCATGACTCATACAAATATAAAGTATTTTATTAATTAATGAGGGAAACAGTAGGACATTACAACCAGCCAAAGGAAAATTCAAAGAGCAGACACATGCACACACACATTCCATGAAATCAATTTCAAATACATGCAACTCTGGCTTGGAGTTGAATCAATTGTCTCTCCACCAGACAGAATTAATTTGCCTATTTATAGATGAGGATCATTTGCATTGCTGTCAGTTATGTACAGTTTAACAGAGTTACAAATAGCTCAAGGACAATGAAAGGTGCAAATACCATAGGATCAGATAACTTGGAAAGTTATGTTCTAACAAGGCCTAGTTTTCCGTCAAAGATACTTGGTATTTTTGGTTCATTTCGAAAGCATTCACAATTTATGTTGAAATGGGGACTAGGTGGCGAGAGGGGGCTGGATTTTTATCCAGCTCATCATGTTGGAACCTCCCAATTTCATTTGTTTCTTTCTCTCCCTTTCCTCTGTTCCTCTAGCCTGAGAGGGGAGCCCTGCATCTCCGGGTTGCTGGAGGAGCATTCTTTATGGCTTTGTGCTCTCCTCTCTGGATTTTCATTTTTCTCTTTTTCCCCTGATGGCTTTGCTTTTCATTTCTTTTGTTTTTAGAGATGAGGCCTCACTGTGTTGCCCAAGCTAGAGTACAGTGGTGTGATCATGGCTCACTGCACCTTGAATTCCTGGGCTCAAGTGATCTCCTGCTTCAGTTTGCTGAGTAGCTGGGACTATAGGCACGTGCCACCACACCTGACCCTGGTCACTTTTCTTCACGAAAATAGATCTTGAGGCCGGGCACGGTGGCTCATACCTGTACTTCCAGCACTTTGGGAGGCTGAGGCGGGCAAATCACCTGAGGTCAGAAGTTTGAGACCAGCCTGGCCAGCGTGGTGAAACCCGAACTCCAAATATAAAACTTAGCAGAGCATCATGGCACATGCCTATAATCCCAGCTACTTAGGAGGCTGGGACAGGAGAATCGCTTGAACCCAGTAGGTGGAGGTTGCAGTGAGCTGAGACCATGCCATTGCACTGTAGCCTGGGCAACAGAGTGAGATTCTGTCTCAAAAAAAAAAAAAATCTTGACCACCTACACTTAGGACCATGCCCTTTAGGCCTCAGCTTGGCCTTTAAGGGCCTGTGTCAGGCTAGAATGATTAGGAGTAGGAGTACAGATAAGACTACCTGTCACCATAGGGTTGGTATGACGTGGCCGTGGGAAACATTTGATGAGTGTTGTTATTGTTAAAATGTCCATGGGCGCTTAATTTAGCCAGGTTCTGGTCCAGTCACTTTCCCATTCAGATTCTCTCCACGTAAATCTGCCAGCCTCAGCCTGGCTGGAAGCTCTTGTTCCCCACAATAACACGCTGCTGCTGCAAGGCCGCTGCTGCCCTTTGCCCAGCCTACAGATGCCCCAAAAGTCAGTGGGCCAGGGTGAGGCAGGGCCTCATGTCCCCTTCCCTACTTCCCTGCCCCCACCTGTCTTCCTCTGGTCCTGCCATGCCTGGCGTCACTGGTTTTTCTTTTCTTTTTTATATATTTTTTTGAGACAGGGTCTTGTTCTGTTTCCCAGGCTAGAGTATAATGACACAATCATGGCTCACTGCAGCCTCAACCTTCCTGGTCCCAAGTGGTCCTAGACCCTCAGGCTCTAGAGTAGCTGGGACTACAGGTGTGCTACCACGCCTGGCTAATTTTGTGTTTTGTAGAGACAGGGTCTTAACATGTTGCCTCAGCTGCTCTTGAACTCCTGGGCTCAAGCAATCCTCTTGCCCTGGTCCCCAAAGAGCTGGGATTACAAGCGTGAACCACTGCACCCAACCTGAGATGGGGTCTTAACATGTTGCCTCAGCTGCTCTTGAACTCCTGGGCTCAAGCTGCCCTGGCCCCCAAAGTACTGGGATTACAGGCATGAGCCACCACACCTGGCTGTCACTGGTTTTTCTCTGCTCTGATTGGTGTCCTGCGATGAAGCACTATCTTACATTACATATGTCCCTGACTCTCTGGGCACTGGCTTTCTGAACAGATTTGGATAATAAGGAATACTTAGGTTCTACTGTAGTAAGTTTATAAACATCTGCATGGCAGAGGCCCAGTTTTCTTCTGTAAAGTGCTCACAGTGGTGATCACTTGGTAAGCATTTGCCGGCTCAGCCAAGTTCAGTTTGATGGTGTTGGGAAGTTTGGAACAAGTCCCAAATCAAGGAAGAAAAGAAACAACTAATTCATGTTGAAGGTGAATACATGATATAAATCAATAACGAAGGGTCAAGGTGGCTCCAGTCAGAAACTCAAGAGTTTTAGACTCTGAGGGATCGTGAAGCTATTGTGCGCCTCCCTTGTTTTACAGGTGAGGAATCTGACCCCTAGAGAAGTTGGGACTTTCCTGTAGCTACCCCGTTGTTTGGTGGCCCTGGGAGCTGAGCCTCAGGGTCGCGTTCTTTCCCCATGCTTTACTGTTGCTGCCATAGGGATGGAGGTTTGATCCTTTCTGTGAGGCAAGATGTGGGACAGTTCTGTGATTTGTGATCATCTTTTTTGTCCGTTATATGGTTATGGGGAGAGACAGAATTATGAAGAGCCTTAGGCGTTTTTTGGAATAGTAGTTTAGGAAAGACCGTATATGACACATCAACTCTTTGTGATGTTCTGTGTAAAGAGCAAGTATTTAACCAACTCAGGCAATTGCCCAAGTGAATGTACTGGGGCAGGCAATTAATTGACTGAGAGCCCCAAAGTTTGTATTGCAACAAAATCCTGGTGTTAGATATAACTTTGCCTTACTGTCTATGATAGTAAAGTGAGAACAGGATAATTTGACAGCAAATTTGTCTACATTCCCGTTAGAGTGTGATTTATTTATTTATTTATTTTTAGCTGGGCATGGTGGCATGTGCTTATAGTTCCAGTTCCTTGGGTGGCAGAGGCGGGAAGAGTACGAGGAGACTGGGAGTACGAGGTTACAAGCTATGATCGCACCACTGCACTCCAGCCTGGGTGACAGAGTGAGGTCCTATCTTAAAAAAATAAAATAAGTATTTAAAAAATAAATAGTGTGGTTTTAGAGCTGGAACTGGGGAAACAGGCCCCCACTTGTCGTGTGTAAATAATTTGCATGGCTGTTCGGTCCTGCAGTGTGTGGCGCTGGTGGAGGTGGTGGTGAGTGGTTGCTGGTGGTGTGTTGCTCAAAGATGGCTGAGGAGTCACTGTGCATGTCCATGTCTCACCTTCACTAGATGCTTTGGAAAAGCTTCAGCTGTTGATTTGGGTTGGGGGCCTAGGGACTGTCAGGCTGGTTAAATGAGTGAAGCCCACAAGAAATGACTAACTGCTAGGTCGCAGGCAGCCCAGCAGGGCCAGGGGTCTGCAGAACTTCTCCTTTGTGTCTTTGCCTCCATGGAGTTCTGTAGGTGGCCTGCAGGTTTTTTTTTTTTTTTTAATGAATAATAAAGTCTACCATTGTGTCTCAGATCAGATCAATATAAAGGAAAAAATTTTTGTTAAAATTCTGGCTGTTGGCTGGGTGTGGCTCACACCTGTAATCCCAGCACTTTGGGAGGCCCGAGGAGGATGGATCACCTGAGGTCAGGAGTTTGAGACCAGCCTGGCCAACATAGTGAAACCCCATTTCTACTAAAAATACAAAAATTAGCCGGGCATGTTGGCGCATGCCTGTAATCCCAGCTACTTGGGAGGCTGAGGCAGGAGAATCGCTTGAACCCAGGAGGCAGAGGTTGCAGTGAGCTGAGATCACTCCATTGCACTCCAGCCTGGCCAACAGAGTGAGACTCTATCTCAAAAAAAAAAATTAAAAAAAAATTTTTTTTAAGTAAAGAAAAGAATATGTAGCACCAGGCAGGTGCGGTGGCTCACGCCTGTAATCCCAGCACTTTGGGAGGCCGAGGCAGGTGGATCACCTGAGGTCAGGAGTTTGAGACCAGCCGGGCCAACATGGTGAAACCCCACCTCTACTAAAAATACAAAAAATTAGCTGGGTGTGGTGGCAGGCACCTGTAATCCCAGCTACTCAGGAGGCTGAGGCAGGAGAATTGCTTGAACCCGGGAGGTGGAGGTTGCAGTAAGCTGAGACTGTGCCACTGCACTCCAGCCTGGGCAACAAGAGCAAAACTCCATCTCAAAAAAAAAAAAAAAAAAGAATATGTAACACCTTTCAGCACTTGGTCCTCTGTGAAGTCTGTAGATGATGATGTATTCAACACCAAATGACTGAATGAACACAGATACACAGGTAGCTTGCTGACTCGTTTCGATGAGAGCATCCATTTGTTGAAATTCCACTTGAACCTAATTCCAGTGGAAATTAGTTTCCACTGAGAACCTAAGTTACCATCAGGATATCTGTCAAGCAGTTGATGTTGTGTGATGGGCAGTAGAGACTAATGCAGATAACCTGTTAGAATTTCCACTGTAGTTGTCCCTGTCTGGGTGTGTGCACCGAGGGGCCTTTGTGACCATCTGGGCTGCTCCTGGGCCATGTCCGTCCCTGTCTCTGCAGTGTTGGCCTGAGTTGCCAGGAGCAGATACCTGGGTTCCTTTGGGTTTCCTGCAGGACTCACCAGTAAGCCAGGCCTTTGAGGGAGCCTTGGAAGGGCCAAGCAGCTGGGCCTCAGGAATCTTGGGGACTCATGAATCCAAAGGGACTCAGCTTTTCCATCTATCTGGTCAAGTGCAGCCTGTGGCCCCTGGGTCCCAAAGGCCTATGTCCTCCCTTCGCAGACCAGACTGTGACCCAACTGCATCTGAAAGAGAACTTGGCTCTGCCTAGCTCCATGCTAGCCTCACTAGCCTAAGGCCAGCCAAGTGTTTCCTCCTCTGCCAACTGGGCATGAGAGGGATCTGCCCACCAAGCTTGTCTGGCAGGGGCTGATGAGCACTGGCTGCCTTGCTCTGAGAACTTGGGGGCAAAAACTGGCTGGTGGAATGCAGGGGCCATGGCCCCATTGTGGAAGACAGCACATGGCACTTTGTCTCAGATAACCAAGGACTGGCCACCATTGACCTCAAAGAATCCCACGACCAAGACTATTTCAGGACCTGAGCGGAAGTTGCAAACATGCAAAGGAAGGTGGTGTTCTCAATAAAATGTCAATCCCCTGTTTGGTTACTGCCAAGAAGAGAACACTGGCTGAGGAAAATACTGTGTTTTAAAGTAAGTAAACTGCAAGGAGTATGTAAAAAACATTGCTGTCTGGCTTGTTTGCAGTGGGAAACACAATCTCTTGCTTTAAGGAATGCCATATTAAGAGGCCCTGTGGAACAAACCACATTTCACTGTTAAGTAGCTGCACTGTTAAGTACAGTACAACATTGTGAATCTGCAGTGTGCACACTGAGGCATTTTCTGTAAATAATAGTATAACGTGGGCCGGGTGCAGTGGCTTATGTCTAATTCCAGGACTTTGGGAGGCTGAGGTGGGTGGATCCCTTGCGTCCAGGAGTTCGAGACCAGCCTGGGCAGCACAGGGAGACCCTGTCTCTACAAAAAATAAAAAAATTAGCTGAGCATGGTGGTGTGAGCCTGTAGTCCCAGCTACTTGGGAGGCTGAGGTGGGAGGATTGCTTGAGCTTAGGAGGTTGAGGCTGCAGTGAGCTCTGATTGTGCCACTGCACTCCAGCCTGGGTGACAGAGTGAGACTCTGTCTCAAAAAAAAAAAAAGACTGGGTGTGGTGGCTCACACCTGTGGTCCCAGCACTTTGGGAGGCTGAGGTGGGAGGATCACTTTAGACCAGCCTGGCCAACATGTGAAACTCCGTCCCTACTAAAAAATACAAAAAAAAAAAAAATTGGTGTGGTGGCGCGTGCCTGTAATCCCAGCTTCTTGGGAGGCTGGGGCAGGAGAATCGCTTGAACCTGGGAGGCTGAGGTTGTGGTGAGCCGAGATTGCACCACTGTGATGGGAGCAAGACTCCATCTCAAAAAAAAAAAAAAAAGCCAGGCGCAGTGGCTTACACCTATGATCCCAGCACTTTGGGAGGCTGAGGTGGGAGGATCACTTGAGGTCAGGAGTTCAAGACTAGCCTGGCCGACATATGAAACTCCGTCTCTACTAAAAATACAAAAAAAAAACAAAACAAAAAACTAGCTGGGTGTGGTGGCACGTGCCTGTAATCCCAGCTTCTTGGGAGGCTGAGGCAGGAGAATCGCTTGAACCGGGGAGGCTGAGGTTGTAGTGAGCCGAGATCGCACCACTGCAATCAGAGACTCCGTCTCAAAAAAAACAAAAGTGTAACTCAAAAGTGACCCTTAAGAATCAGAGGAATAATAAAAGATTGTTTAGTGGAGTTGCAGGTATTACATTTTCTGAGATATGTTACTAACTTATATATTACATAGGTTATAATATATTATCAGCCTATATATAATAATATATACATATTATATATATATAAGTTGTTGCAAAAGTAATTACGGTTCTGGTCATTAGGTTTTTTTTTTTTTTTTTTTTTGAGACGTAGTCTTGCTGTGTCTCCTCCCATCTGTCTCCCAGGCTGGAGTGCAGTGGCTCAATCTCGGCTTATTGCAACCTCCGCCTCCTGGGTTCAAGTGATTCTCCTGCTTTAGCCTACTGAGAAGCTGGGATTACAGGCGCACACTGCCATACCCAGCTAATTTTTTTTTTTTGTATTTTTAGTAGAGACAGTGTTTCACCATGTTGGCCAGGCTGGTCTCAAGTTATCCACCTGCCTCGGCCTCCCAAAGTGCTGGGATTTCAGGTATGAGGCACTGTGCCCGGCCTGGTCATTACTTTTAATGACAAAAACTACAATTACTTTTGCACCAACATATGTGTTATAAATATATCCTGATAGATTATATATACGTGTGTGTGTGTGTGTGTGTATTTTGAGACACGGTCTAACTGTGTTGCCCAGGCTGGAGTGCAGTCATGATCATGGCTCACCACATCCTCGACCTGCCGGGTCCAAGTGATCCTCTGTAAGTCTCCTGAGTAGCTGGGACCACAGGTGTGTGCCACCACACCACTCCTGGCTAATTTTTTTTTTTTTAATATTTTTTTGTAGAGACCGGGTCTCCCTGTGTTACCCAGGCTGGAGATTATATATTTGAAATATTCATTACTGGTCTGTCTGTCCTCTCATCATGTTGCTAATTTCAGTTGAATGCCAGAGAGCATCTGATGGTCTATTTGGGTAGAGTTTTCCCAGCTAGGCCAAGTTACAGGTGCCTGGCCAGCCTGTGGGTTGGTGCCCCTGGGTCAGGTGCCCACTCTTGTGTGCTAAGGATCCTGAGCATGACAAGCTGTGTAAGCAACAGTCTGGAGTCACTTTCCTTGGAGGTTCAGGGGAGAGGAGGAGAAGATAAGGGATGAGAATGGAATGGTTAGTTCTAGAAGGGATCAGTGAGCCCGCTGATGTTTTCCTATGAAACCATTGTTGTTCTCTCCATCACAAGTCTTTGCTGAGTGCTACCCTTTCCTTCACACCTCTTCCAAATTTTCTGTCTCCCCTGGGCCCACTCCCCTGTCTTTGTTTCCATCTCAGGAGGCCTTCGGCCTCTTCACCATCACTTATAGGTCTCCTTCCATCCAGCCACCCGTGCCGCTTGCCTGATTCCTTCCCCTCTATTTGGAGACTCCCGAAGTTAGCCCTTCTCTTTGAGAAGGCTTCCCTGTTTCTATTCTTCATTCTCCAGCCGCACATCTGGTGAAGTGTCTTTTGGAAATCTGGTACTGTATGAGGCTTACAAAGCTGCTTTACGTCAAGGAGCTTACAGTCAAGTCATACATAAATTTGTCTGTAATATAAATATCAGTTTTTTTATCTTGAATATTTTCCAAAATGGCAAAAACTTACTCTCTGATTACAAAAAAATTTGTGTCCCTTGTTTTAAAAAGTCAGACTGATGTAGAAAAATAGAGAAAAAAGTAAAAATACTGGTGTTCTCCTCAGCTAGAGAGGACTCCCATTAACAGTTAGGTCTACATTGTTTTGGACTTTGTTCCCATGCGCATACTTGTAAAAATGGGTTATTACACATACCACAGTTTGCTTCGGGGTATGATGCAGAGTGGTTTTTGAAATTACAGATTTACATTATTACTTTTTTTTTTTTTTATATGGAGTCTTGCTCTGTTGCCAGGCTGGAGCGCAGTGGCCCGATCTCGGCTCACTGCAACCTCCACCTCCTGGGTTCAGGCGATTTTCCTGCCTCAGCCTCCTGAATAGCTGGGACTACAGGTTCGTGCCACCACACCCAGCTAATTTTTGTATTTTTAGTAAAGACGGGGTTTCACCATGTTGACCAGGATGGTCTCAGTCTCTTGACCTCGTGATCCGCCTACCTCGGCCTCCCAAAGTGCTGGGATTACAGGCGTGAGCCATCGTGCCCGGCTACATTATTACTTTTAAGAACTTTTTATGGAAGTGCAATATACGTATAGAGAAGTGCATGATTTTTTTTTTTTTTTTTTTTTGAGACAGAGTCTTGCTCTGTCGCCCAGGTTGGATCTTGGCTCGCTGCAGCCTCTGCCTCCCAGGTTCCAGTGATTCTTCTGCCTCAGCCTCCTGGGTAGCTGGGATTACAGGTGCACGCCACCAAGCCCGGCTAATTTTTGTATTTTTTTTTTTGGTAGAGACGGGGTTTCACCATGTTGGCCAGGCTGGTCCCGAACTCTTAACCTCGGGTGATCTGCCCGTCTTGGCATCCCAGAGTGCTGGGATTACAGGCGTGAGCCATCGCGCCCGGCCGAAGTGCACAAATTTTAAATACACAACTAAGATCTGAACATGATGCTTCGTTATGCTTTAGCCTCTCTCTGGTTGGCTCCATGTAGTAGACTCTCTCTTGCTTTTGTTTTGGCTGCCATTTTGAAAATTGCTTTGTTTCCTTCTTTACATTATTTTTGTTTCATGATTAAGTGGCAAAATTGAAGGCTTTATTCTCTACTTTGAATCTAAAACAAATAGTTAAAGCTGATTTAGAATTCGTCATATAGGTTTGAATTAAACAAATCTAATAAAGGAGTGTGCACCATTTTCTTTCTGAGAGCATTAAAAAATCCAGCAAATGGCTGGGCACAGTGGCTCATGCCTGTAATCCCAGCACTTTGGGAGGCCGAGGTGGGTGGATCACAAGGTCAGGAGATCGAGACCATCCTGGCTAACACAGTGAAACCCCATCTCTACTAAAAATACAAAAAAAAAATTACCCAGGCATGGTAGCGAGTGTCTGTAGTCCCAGCTACTTGGGAGGCTGAGGCAGGAGAATGGCGTGAACCTGGGAGGCAGAGCTTGCAGTGAACTGAGATTGCTCCACTGCACTCCAGCCTGGGTGACAGAGTGAGACTGTCTCAAAAAAAAAATCCAGCAAATGTTTGAGCTATAGAGGTTTGGGCACATGCCAAGGATGTTGGTGGTCTTCACATGCTCTTTTTTTTTTTTTTTAATTAACATGTAGTAAATTGACTTTTTTTGGTGTACAGTACTATGAGTTTTAGCATGCACATATATTCGTGTAGCCACTACCATAATGAGGATACTGAACAACAGTTTCATCAACCCACAAAACTTCCTCGTTCCCTTTCTTTGTAGTCACATCCAATTCTTGGCAACCTCATCTGTTTCTCATCAGTATAGTTTTGTCATTTCCAGAATGTCACAGAAATGGAATCATAAGTATGTACTTTTAAGACCGTCTTTCATTCAGTGTAATGCATTTGATATTCATTCATGTTGTATTTTATGAATAGTCATTCCTTTTTATTGCTGAGTAGTTTTCCATTGTAGGCATGTCCCACAGTTTCTTTATTCACCTGTTAAAGGGCATTTGAGTTATTTGCAACTTTTGGTGATTATGAATGGAGTTACTGTAAATATTCATACCATTTTTTCTGTGAATGTAGGTTTTTATCTCACTGGGGTTAATACCCAGGAGTGAAATTGCTGGGTCATAGAGTAAGTGTTTCACTGTACAGGAAACAGCTAAGCAGTTTTCCAGCGTAGCTATACCATTTTGTATTCTTCCCAGCAGTACATGGGAGTTCCAGTCGCTCTGCCTCTTGGCTAGCCCTTCATAGTCCTTTTTTTTAAAGCTGTTGTAATATTCTTTTTGTTGAAGCAGATGAGAAATTAATTTTATTAGGAATAATATAAAGAAATAAATACCAGCAAGTTTCTCAACTCTTCAAAACTCATGGTGATTTTAAGGTAATAGTCAAAAGCTTATTTAGGGACAGTGAAGTGTTGTCATCTGTTTTCCTCAGAGATCCTAAAATATATGACATTCTAGATTTCCAAGTTCAACAATTCAAATCTTACTCATAATATTATGACACTTTAAAGTTATCCAGAGTTTATTACATTCCAAATGCCAAAAATGAGGAGTTAAATCAAATTATGTATATTTACTTTAGGATCAACAAAAAATTTTAGTATATTCTAAGAATAGTAAAGAAAAAGCAAAAACATGGACAGATATTTCCAAAAACAATCCATAAGTTCTGTGGTCATAGCAACTCTACAAAACACCAGCAAGGCATCAGAATGGCCATAAGCAGAACTTAGTTTGTATAGAATCAAGCATACAAACCAACCAGAAAATGGGGCTGGGCGTGGTGGTTCATGCCTGTAATCCCAGCACTCTGGGGGGCTGAGGTGGGAGGATCACTTGAGTCCAGGAATTTGAGACCAGCCTGGGCAGCATAGCAAAACTCTGTCTTTACACAAAATTTAAAAAAAAAAAAAAATAGCTCTGTTAGTGGTGTGACCTGTAGTCCTAGCTACTCAGGAGGCTGAGGTGGGAGGACCCTTGAGCTGAGCAGTTGGAGGCTTCAGTGAGCAATAATTCTGCCACTGTACTCCAACCTGGGTGACAGTGAGACCCTGTCTCTCAAAAACCAAAAGCAAAACAAACAAACAAAAAACCCACAAAAAAACAAAAAAACAGGGAAAAGTTTTGGTTCATATAAAGCAAAGAAAACAGAAGAAATATTATTTCCAAAGATGGTAACTACTTTTTTTTTTTGAGACAGAGTCTCGCCCTGTCAGCCAGGTTGGAGTGCAGTGGTGCGATCACGGCTCACTGCAACCTCTGCCTCCTGGTTCAAGCGATTCTCCTGCCTCAGCCTCCTGAATAGCTGGGATTACAGGCACACACCACAACACCTGGCTAATTTTTTGGATCTTTAGTAGAGACGGGGTTTCACCATGTTGACCAGGCTGGTCTTGAGCTTCTGACCTCGTGATCTGCCCACCTCGGCCTCCCAAAGTGCCGGGGTTACAGGCATGAGCCACCGCACTCGGCCCTTTTTTCTTTTTTAAACTTTGTAAAGTTCATATGTTAATATCAAAAGGTAATGTAAGGGAAGCTGATATGCATTTTGAACTGTGTGTAAATGCATCTTATGTATGTAGGTGTGATATTACATATGACAAGACACATTTCTACAAAGAAAATGGAGTCATTTAATATCACAACCTGAAATGTAGTACATAACAGGTCCCTAGTTCATTGCTTTATAAAACCTTCACGTTTGTTATTTTATTTTACAACTTTTATTTTTTTATTTTTTATTTTATTTTATTTTTTTGAGAGGGAGTCTCGCTCTGGTGCCCAGGCTGGAGTGCTGTGGTGCCATCTCAGCTCACTGTAGCTTCTGCCTCCCAGGTTCCAGCGATTCTCCTTCCTTAGCCTCCCGGGTAGCTGGGATTACAGGCGTGTGTCACCACACCCAGCAAATTTTTGTATTTTTAGCAGAGATGGGGTTTTGCCATGTTGGCCAGGCTGGTCTCGACCTCGCGACCTCAGGTGATCCGCCTGCCTCGGCCTCCCAAAGTGTTAGGATTACAGGCGTAAGCCGCTGTGCCCGGTCCCAACTTTTATTTTAGATACAGGGGGTACATGTGCAGGTTTGTTACGTGGGTATATTGCACCCAGGTAGTGAACATAGTACCTGATAGGTAGTTTTTCCACCCATTCCTCACTCCCTCCCTCCCTCCAAGTAATCAGAGGTGTCTTTTGTTTCCGTGTTTATGTCCACAGGAGTTTAATGTTTAGGTCTCACTTATAAGTGAAAACATGTGGCATTTGGTTTTCTGTTTCTGTGTTAATTTACTTAGGATTATGGCCTCCAGCTCCATCCATGTTGCTGCAAAGGGCATGATCTCATTCTTTTTTATGACTGCCATTGTAACATTCTAATAGGTGTGTAGTGGCATCTCATAATAGCTTTATTTTGCATTTCCCTAAAATGGCTAATGATATCTAGCATTTTGTGCTTATTTGCCATCTCTTAGGTGAAGAACCTGTTCAAGTAATTTTTATTGGGCAGTTTGTTTTCTTACTATTGAATTTTGAGAATTCTTTATATACTTTGGATACAAGACTTTTGTCAGATACGTGAGTTGCAAATATTTTAACTCTGTGGCTTGTCTTCTTCTTTTTTATTTTATTTTATTTTTTTTGAGACAGAGTCTTGCTCTGTTGCCCAGGCTAGAGTGCAGTGGCGTGATCTCGGCTCACTGCCAGCTCTGCCTCCTGGGTTCACGCCATTCTCCTGCCTCAGCCTCCTGAGTAGCTGGGACTACAGGCGCCCGCCATGACGCCTGGCTAATTTTTTTGTATTTTTAGTAGAGACGGGGTTTCACCGTGTTAGTCAGGATGGTCTCGATCTCCTGACCTCGTGATCCGCCTGCCTCAGCCTCCCAAAGTGCTGGGATTACAGGCGTGAGCCACCGCACCTGGCCTGTCTTATTTTCTTAACAATTTCCTTTGCAGAACAAGTTTCTTTCTTTCTCTTTCTTTCCCTTTCCTTTTCCTTTTTCCTTTTCCTTTCCTTTCCTTTCTTTTCTGTTTTTTTTGAGACAGAGTCTCACTCTGTCGCCCAGGCTGGAGTGCAGTGGTGCAATCTCCGCTCACTGCAACCTCCGTTTCCTGGGTTCAAGCCATTCTCCTGCCTGAGCCTCCCAAGTAGCTGGGATTACAGGTGTGTGCCATGATGCCCTGCTAATTTTTTGTGTGTTTTTAGTAGAGACGGGTTTTTGCCATGTTGGCCAGGCTGGTCTCGAACTCCTAACCTCAAGTGATCCACCTGCTTCAGCCTCCCAAAGTGCTGGGATTACAGGCATGAGCCACCATGCCTGGCCTTTTTTTCTGAGACGGAGTCTCGCTCTGTCTCACCCAGGCTGGAGCGTGGTAGCATAATCTCTGCTCACTGCAGCCTCTGCCTCCTGGGTTCAAGTGATTCTCCTGTCTCAGCCTCCTGGGTTCAAGTGATTCTCCTGTCTCAGCCTCCCGAGTAGCTGGGACTACAGGCATGTACCACCACACCCAGCTAGTTTTGTATTTTTAGTAGAGATGGGGTTTCATTGTGTTGGCTAGGCTGGTCTTGAACTCCTGACCTCAGGTGATCTGCTTGCCTGGGCCTCCCAAAGTGTTGGGATTACAGGTGTGAGCCACCGTGCCCAGACCAAGTTTCTAATTTTGAAGAAATTTTATCCGTTTTTTTTCTTATGGATTATGCTTCTGGTGTCATGTCTAAAAACTATTCTCAGCTTATAAAGATTTTATCCTATGTGTTCTTCTGAATTTTATTGTTTAACATTTTACATTTAGATCTATGATCCCTTTTGAATTAAATTTTTTTTTTTTTTTTTTTTTAAGAAACAGGGTCTTGGCCAGGCATGGTGGCTCATGCCTGTAATCCTAGCACTTTGGGAGGCTGAGGTGGATGGATTGCTTGAGGTCAGGAGTTCGAGACCAGCCTGGACAACGTGGCAAAACCCTGTCTCTACAAAAAAATACCAAAACAATTAGCTGGGCATGGTGGCATGTAACTGTAATTCTAGCTGCTAGGGAGGCTGAGGTGGAAGGATCACTTGAGCCCGGTAGGTCAAGGCTGCACTGAGCCGTGATTGCACGACTGTACTCCAGGGCTACAGAGGGAGACTCTCTCTCGGAGAAACAGGGTTTTGCTGTCACCCAGGCTGGCCTTGAACTCCTGGCCTCAAGGCAATCCTCCTGCCTTGGCCTCCCAAAGTGCTGGGATTACAGGTGTGAGCCACCATGTCCTGCCTATATTTAATGTAATTATTAGTATGCTTAAATTTAAACCTACCATTTTGTTATTTATTTTCTGTTTGTTCCCTCTGTTTTGTTCCTGTTTTCCCTTTCCTCTTTTCTTTTGGAGTCTTTGAATATTTGTTAGTATTTCATTATAATTGATTTATTGAGTTTTGACTAGTATCTCTTTATATAGTTTTTTTTTTAAGTGTTTGGTCTACGAATTACATTATACATACACATAATTATAACATTAATATTGTACACTTTACTTATAATTAATATTTCATTACTTAGAATGAAATACAGAAACCTTGCAAGTACATAGGTCCCTTTACCCTCCTACTTTGTTTTCGTTGTCAAATACATTGAAATCCCAACATTGTTACAGATTTTGCTCTTAACCATCATGCATACTTGAAATAACTCAAGAAGAATTGTATATTATGTTTACCGAGGTTTTTACCATTTCTGTTGCTTTTCTTTCACTACTGATGTTCCAAGTTTCCCTCTGGTATCATTTCCATTCTCCATGAAGAACCTCATAGCGTTTCATTTAGAGCAGATTTGTTGGCTATGAGTTCTCTTCATTTTCCTTTATCTGAATTTTTTTTTTTTTTTTTTTTTTTTTTTTTTTTTTTGAGACGGAGTCTCACTCTGTCACCCAGGCTGGAAGTGCAGTGGTGCGATCTCGGCTCACTGCAACCTCTGCCTCCCGGGTTCAAGCAATTCTCCTGCCTCAGCCTCCAGAGTAGCTGGGACCACAGGTGCCCACCACCATGCCCAGCTAATTTTTGTATTTTTAGTAGAGACAGAGTTTCACCATGTTGGCCAGGCTGGTCTCAAACTCCTGAGCTCAGGTGATCTGCCTGCCTCAGCCTCCCAAAGTGATAGGATTACAGGCGTGTGCCACTGCACCTGGCCTGTTCTAAGCTTTATATAAAATAATCCAAGAAGTAGGGATGCATACTCTTTAAACAAATAGAAAGACAGAAAGTCTCAGCTAAGAAATAGAAGATATAAAGAAGCAAATGGGCTGGGTGTGTTGGCTCACACCTGTGATCCCAGCACTTTGGGAGGCCGAGGTGGGTGGATCACGAGGTCAGGAGATTGAGACCATCCTGGTCAACATGGTGAATACCTGTCTTTACTAAAAATACAAAAATTAGCTGGGTGTGGTGGCGCTTGCCTGTAATCCCAGCTACTTGGGAGGTTGAGGCAGGAGAATCGCTTGAATTCGGGAGGCGGAGGGTGCAGTGAGCCAAGATCGCACCACTGAACTCCAGCCTGACGACAGAGCTAGACTCTGTCTCAAAAAAAAAAAAAAAAAAAAAAGCAAATGAAAATCTTAGAACCATAGAACGTAGTATCCAAAATAAAAATGGATGGGCTGGATAGCAGAAGGTAGCTCATCACTCACTGTAACCTTGAACTCCTGGGCTCCAGTAATCCTCCCGCTTCAGCCTCCTGATTAGCTGGGACTGCAGGGGTATACCACCATGCCTGGCTAATCTTGGGTTATTTTATTATAGCTGCTTTACAATCTGATAATTCCAACAACTGTGTCATCTTGGCATTGGCATCTGTTGATTGTCTTTTTCCATATGAATTGAGATTTTCCTGGTTCTTTGTATGCCAAGTAATTTAGAATTATATCGTGGACATTTGTTTATTATGTTATGGGACTCTGGTCTTGTTTAAATCCTATGAAGAATGTTGATTTTTGTTTTGTTTTCGAAAGCAATCAACCTGGCTGGGGTCAAGTGAGAAGTTCTGGTCAGTCTTCTGTGGGTTGAAGGTTCAATATCAATTCTGTTTCAAAGCCTTTGTGATGCTATTTGAATCTTTGCTTGGTATATGCCACCCAGTGGTCAGTCTGGGACCTAGGCGGTGAGCTATCCCATAGTTCATTCTCAACGTCTTTACTGCACTGTTTAGGGTCAGATACACATATATACAACTTTGGTGAGCTCAGGAGTTTATAAGCTTTATGGGCTTGGTGTTTTGATTTATAAACAGGAGTTTATAGAACTTTATGGGTTTGCTTCCTCTTTCTGCCAGTTCCTTGGTATTTTCCAGCCCTTAGAACTCCTCTTTCGGGTCTGTGTCCCAAAAGCTGGTTCTTTAGTTACCCTACTCTGTTGAACAATTTCCACAGCTGTGTCCATGTCCTAGGCCACATGGTGGGAGGACAGGGGAAGGGGAAAGCAAGGGGGTTCGCTCATGCCCTAAGAACTCGGGTTCCTCTGAGTCGACTCCTCTGTTGTGGACATCTGTAGCCTCCTGCTGCTGCATTGCCTCTGACACTTCAGGATTGTCTGGGGTCTGAAATCTAAGTGAGAATGAAGGAAAAAAAAGTTAAAAGGAAAATAAAACCCAGGATTGTGTTCAATGTCTATGAGTGTTAGGAAAATCTCCCTGTCTACTTTTCTGGCCAGAACTAGAGGATTGTCCTGGACTCCCTGTCTATACCAGGCTCTCTTTTCTGGGTTTTTCTGGGTTTGAGGCTCCTTAGAGTCTAAGCTGGGGAACACTGGAGGAAAAATAGGAACCTGACTGTTGGTTCTGTGGTGCTTTGAACTCTGGGCATCTTCCCCATCTGCCTACTTTGATTTGTTTTTCAGCGTCCTGAAATAGCTGCTCTGTGCATTGTTTCCAGTTTGATAGCAGCATTCAGTGGGACAGACAGGCTGGAGTGTACCTACTTCATTAACTGGAACTGGAATTCCAAATTTATGATACTTGGAAGCTTTCTAATTTGTTTTTGTTGTCTGTTTTTATTGTCTGATAGCCAAATAGGCTCCTGGCTTGCAGGCTGCTGGGGCCCTGGCTTGTGTAGAGATGAATCACGGTGGCATGGTGTTTTGGTTTTTTGTTTGTTTTGTTTTTGTAGTAAGGAAATGTTTTATTTTTATTTTATTTTTTTTTTTGAGACAGAGTCTTGCTCTGTTGCCCAGGCTGGAGTGCAGTGGTGCGATCTCAGCTCACTGCAGTCTCTGCCTCCCGAGTTCACGCAATTCTCCTGCCTCAGCCTCCTGAGTAGCTGGAATTACAGGCATGCACCACTATGCCCGGCTAATTTTTTTGTTGTTTTAGTAGAGATGGGGGTTTCACCATGTTGGCCAGGCTGGTCTTGAACTTCTGACCTCAGGTGATCCACCCACCTTGGCCTCCCAAAGTGCTGGGATTACAGATGTGAGCCACTGCGCCCGGCCTATAGTAAGGAAATGTTTTAAATATTACTCTGGGATATTCCTGGCATGTGCAAGGAATCATATAAAAGGATCCATTTTAATAAAATTTGGACTTAATGTTACTATCTTTTCATATTAGCGAACAGACTTTTCTGCCTGTGAATATGAAAACAGAGCATTATAAAAAAGATTTGGGACTGCTTAGCTCTACTTCCCACCAAAAATGACAGTCTTTTACTTCATCATTAACTGACAAGCGTTTAGCCTCAGTGTGACTGATGTCAGCTAAAATCACCAGGTCTGTTTTCACTTGGCTGCTTTTATCAAGTCTGTTCTCCCTACTCTATATTCCTGTAGCTGAATCTTTGAACCTGAAATTTATACGGGTTACAGTCCATCTGCAGCACCAGTCTGGCTGATGTTGGGATAATTTTGAAGCTTATTATCTTACATATTAGCAATCTGAAGTCTCTTATTCACAGATGTGGCAAGTGATAAACCAGCTTTGTATGTTTTCTCCCAAATAATTTCTAGAAACTTAAGTGGCCCTTCACCTGAGCCCATGTTTTAGGCTGACATGGAACATTAATTATCAACCTTTGGATAGTGTCCAGTTGCCTGTGGACATGGTTTAATGACTGTTTCGTAGATGCCTGTTCATGCCCTGTTGGTCAGTCATTACTCAGCTATTTTCCTGAGTGTCTGTTCGGGAGGGATAGAGCAGGGAGCCAGCTAGACGCGATTCCGGAGACAGGCCCCACCGTGCGGTAAACTGCACTTCCTCACTTAGCACAGCGAGCAGGAGAGGGAAGAGCTGACTATGGGGACAGGGCAGCCAAGTGTTAGGAGATTTGAGGAGACAGCAGGAAGCCTGCAGAGGGAGAGGTTTATTGTGGAGGGATGAGGAAAGGCTTCCCAGAGCAGCTTGCAGTTATTTTTTTATTTGCTTGTTTTTAAATTACTTCTTAAAGAAATCACACAAGTAATACCAATTTAAGAAAAATTAGAAAATACCTCTAAGTTAAAAGAAAAAAACACATGTCCTAGTATCTTACTTATCAGAGATGAACACTAGTCACATTGTGTGTAACACTGTCTCCGTATTTGTTCACATATGTCTGTGTGCATATATTTACAAGTACAGATTGCTTTGTAACATGACTGTTCTATGCTGCTTCTCCTTATCAATAGACTTTACAACATTGAAAATTTTTCTTTTTAATTTACATGCAATAAATTTCACCTTTTATGGTGGAGTGTTTTTTTTTGTTTGTTTTTTGTTTTTTTTTTGAGACAGGATCTCACCCTGTTGTCCAGGCTGGAGTGCAGTGGCATAATCAGGGCTCACTGCAGCCTGTACCTCCCAGGCTCAAGCAATCCTCCTACCTCTGCCTTCCAAGAGGCTGAGACCACAGACATGTGCCACCACGCCTGGCTAATTTTTTCTTTTTTTGTAGAGATGGAGTCTCACTAGACCCGGGCTGGTCTCCAACTCCTGGGCTCAAGTGATCCTCCTGCCTTAGCCTCCCAAAGTGCTGGGATCACAGGCATGAGCCACCGTGCTCTGCCTTGTAGTTTTAATTTGCATTTTCCTAATAGCTAGTGATGTTAAGGATCTTTTCATGTGCTTGTTTGCCATCTATATATCTTCTTTTGTGATGTGCTCATATCTTTTACCCACTTTTTAATTGGGTTGTTTCTTATTGTGGAGATTTGAGTTTTTTTATATGTTCTGGATATAAGTTCTTCAACATTTTAAAAAAATTAAAATTTTTATTATGGAAACTTTCAGACATACACTAGTAAAGATAATAGTACAAGTGCCCACATACTTTTTATCCAGCTTTTACAGTTATCACCATTTTGCATTTTTGTTTAATCAACGCTCCCCTCCTTTTTTGTTGTAATATTTTAAAACAAGTCTTCAATATCATAGCATTTCAACTATAAATATGAAGTATGCATCTCTATCAGTTACGAACTTTATTTTAAATGACACATCCACAATATCAATATTACTTCAAAATAACATATAATTATTCCTTAATGTCATTGACTATCCTGTGTTCACTTTTCCCCAGTGATCTCCAAAATGCCCTTTTGGTTTGTTTGAATTAGGATCTAAACAAGATCCATACGTGATTGCATTTGCTTGCTGTGTCTGAAGTCTCTGTTAATCTTACAACAGCCCTCATCTCCCTTTATGTCATTTGTTTGCTGATGAAATGGGGTAATTTGTCATATAGATTTCCCATTTTGGCCTTGACTGGTGGCTTTCTCTAGTGTGATTTTTTTTTTTTTTTTTTTTTTTTGAGGCAGAGTCTCACTCTGTCGCCCAGGCTGGAGTGCAGTGGCACGATCTCGGCTCACTGCAACCTCCGCCTCTGAGGTTCAAGTGATTCTTGTGCCTCAGCCTCCCAAGTAGCTGGGACTACAGGTGCACACCACCATGCCCAGCTAATTTTTGTATTTATAGTAGTGACAACGCAATATTGGCCAGGCTGGTCTCAAACTCCTGACCTCAAGTGATCCGCCTGCCTCAGCCTCCCAAAGTGCTGGGATTACAGGTGTGAGCCACCATGCCCAGCCTCTAGTGTGATTTTAACATGCTCCTTCAACTTCTCTGTTTCCTGTAACCTGGTTACTCTATATAGCTTGACTGTGGGATGGGGTTGGGGGTGGGATGGAAAGAAGCTGTCTCAGGTCTGCTGGCTTCATCCTACTGCATCCACACTAGCAGGTGGAGCAGCTGATTGTCTTGCTTTTAGTGAAGCCAAGATTGATTGGTGGGTGCTTGATCCATCTGTTTGAAATTCCGCATCGGTGGCTTTAATAGCTACTGATGCTCACAAGCTAGATCAGCCATTCTTCCTCCCTGTGGGAGGAGATTTTGCCCCCCAGGGATATTTGACAGTATCTGGAGACATTTTTGGCTTTCTCCACTTGGGGGTGGGAGGAGTACTGGCACCTAGTGGTGTGGAGGCCAGGGATGCTGCTAAACATACTCAATGCACAGGACAGCCCCTCACAATGAAAAGTGATCCGGTCTGAGATGCCAATAGTGCTGAGTTTGAGAAATCTTGTCCTAGAGCCCAATGTGGGTATCAGGATTTTGAAAGGATCCCTGGATGAACCAAGTGTATGAGCCACTGGCATAGATCAAGGTCCACAGGAAATCACAGAGCGATAAAACTGGTTTGGGCTGAAGAAAGAGCCACAGAAAGCTTTGGTGGAGGAAGTGCGACTTGAATGGGAGTTAGGAGCATGACTTTGATAAATGAACAGGCAGAAAAAGAATGTTTTTTTGGTTGAGTTCAGCAATTAATGCCCTCTAACTCCTGGTTTTCAGATGGATTGAGAATCCGGATCCAGATCATTTCAAAATAATGGTTTCCTCCCCTCCCTCCCTCCCTGCCTGCCTCCCTCCTTCTCTCCTTCCCTCCCTCCTTCCCTCCTTCCCTCCCTCCCTCCTTCCCTCCCTCCCTTCCTCCCTTCTTTCCCTTTCTTTGCTTTCTCTCAATCATAGCTCACGGCAGCCTAGACCTCCTGAGCTCAAGTGATCCTCCCACCTCAGCCCTCTGAGTAGCTGGGACTACAGGCATGCATCACAACGTCCAGCTAATTTTTAATTTTTAAATATTTTTTGTAGAGATGGAGTCTTAGTATGTTGCCTAGGCTGGTCTCGAACTCCAGGCCTCAAGTGCTCCTTCCACCTTGGCCTCCCAAAGTGCTGGGATTATAGGCATGGTTATGGAGCCTGGCCAATGATTTTCTAATTCAATCATTCCTTTTGCATTTATTAACTGGAATTTTGTAAAGATCTTTTCCTCACCATCTGTTTGATTTTCCTGAAATACAGTTTGTACAGGAAAGGCAAGGTAAATGCTGATTCTTTTGATTCTTTTCCTTCATTAATTTTCCTAATAACAAGCTAATGCTTTAGCAACCTCTAAAGGTGAACAATGAGTTTTTTCTCCAAACTCGTGGATTTTTACAGATTTGATACATGTCATTTAAAAAGCCTTTATTTTGAAATAATTACAGACTGAAAGATTGCAAGAGTAGTATAAAACAATATATGCTTTGACCTAGATTCTCCAAATGTTAATTTCACCATATTAGCTTTATCCTTCCTCTACTGTCTCTCTCTCTCTGTGTGTTTATATATCTGTATATGTATATTTATAGAATATTTTAAGTCTTTTGAGAGTACAGACTTGATGTCTCTTTTATCTCTAAAAACTTCAGTGTCCTAAAGACAAGATTACTTTCTTACATAACCACACTATAGTTACCAAAATCAGGAAATTAGGGCTGGCTGCGGTGGCTCACGCCTGTAATCCCAGTACTTTGGGAGACCAAGGCAGGCAGATCACCTGAGGTCCGGAGCCTGGCCAGGCCATGAGCCTGGCCAACATGGTGAAACCCTGGGTCTACTAAAAATACAAAAATTAGCTGGACGTGGTAGCGGGTGCCTATAGCCCAAGATACTCGGGAGGCTGAGGCAGGAGAACCGCATGAACCTGGGAGGCGGAGGTTGCAGTGAGCTGAGATCACACCATTGCACTCCAGCCTGGGTGACAGAGTGAGACTCCATCTGAAAAAAAAATCAGGAAATTAACACTGATTCAGTACTCTTAGCTAATCTGTAGACCTTATTCATGTTTCCCTCTTTGTCTCAAAAATCTGTTTAATAAATGAAAATCCTAGATCATGTTGTCATTTAGTTGTCATGTCTCTTTAATCTCCTTGAGTCTGGGATAGTTCTTTAGCCTTCGTTTCATGTCATTGACAGTCGAAGAATACAGGCGAGTTATTTTGTAGATTGTCCCTCAATTTGGGTTTGTCTGACGCTGTCTCCTGTTTGGATTCTGGTTATTTTGTGGTAGTGTCGGGAACACCACAGAAGGGACGATGTGTCCTTTCAGTGCATCATATCAGAGGCAGATGATGTAGATTTGACTCATTACTGGAGATCTTAACCTGGTTAAGGGGATGTCTGCCCAGATTCTCCACTGTTGAGTTACTGTTTTTTTTTTCCATGTAGTTAATAAGTATTTTTGTGTGTGTGGGAAGATACTTTCAGACAATGTAAATATCTTATAACTTCTTAACCTTTCACAGCCTGGGCAACATGGTGAAACTACAAAAAATTAAAAAATTAGCTGGGTTCTGTGGGGCATGCCTGTGGTCCCAGCTACTCGGGAGGCTGAGGTGGGAAGATGTTTTGAGACTGGGAGGCAGAGGTTGCAGTGAGCCAAGATCACGCCGCTGTACTCCAGGCTGGACAACGGAGTGAGACTCTGTCTCAAAAGGAACAACAATAACAACAACAAAAAACCCTTTCATTCATTAGTTTTAATGTCCATTGATGACTCTTGTCTGAATCAAGAATTACGATAGCTGCCAAATGGCAGTTTTTTAAATCCACCATTCCTTCTATATTTGTTGGTTGGATTTTCAACTGTAGGAAAGAGTTTTTCCTTCTCCCTTCTTAATTTGTATGAACTCATGAGTTTGGATTTTTTTCATTGATTTTAATACTTAATTATTATTTTTGTTTGTTTTTGGAGACAAATACTCTGTCTCCCAGATACTGTGCTCTGTTGCCCAGGCTAGAATGCATTGGCACAATCATAGCTCACTGCAGCCTTGACCTCCTGAGCTCAAGAGATCCTCCCAACTCAGCCTCCTGAGTAGCTGGGACCATAGGCGTGGGCCACCATTCCCGGCTAATTTATTTTTGTAGAGATGCTGTCTCACTATGTTGCTCAGGCTGGTCTCCAGTTTCTAGGATCTTCATGCCTTAGCCTCCCAAAGCACTGAGATTACAGGCATGAACCACTGCACCCGGCCAAACTATAATTATTTATTTTGATGCTCAAGTTGTCTCAGATTTGGCCAATGGGAACCCCTCTACACTGGTTCCAGTGTCCTTTAGACGTGTTCCCTTCATTCTCTGAGCACAAAATGTTTCACACTCATCTTGGACTCTCCTACCCCAGCCCTGGATTTTCCAGGGAGCCCTGCTTCCTTTAAGTGAAAAATGGTAGTATTTAGAAACTAAGATTTGGATCTTATATCTCGTATATATGTATGTAATACATATATACACATATATAAACACACACACACACACACACATATAAACACACACACACACACACGTTTCTGTCCTAGACCTCAGGCATTTTACCAAGAAATCCCTGTTCCTTTAGTGGGAAATAATAGTTATCCTGTGGATGTCCTGTCCCAGACCTGAATTAGCCATTTCTCTAAGAAACCCTTGTTACTTTTAGTAGGAAATATTATTTAGAGACCTCAATCTGGGTACTTGAGGTGCTTATTGTCACTGAGTTATTACTTCTAGGTCTTTTTGGCCGATAATAGCTATTTTTTAAAAAGAAATAAGTTCAGCTGGGCGCAGTACCTCACGCCTGTAATCTCAGCACTTTGGGAGGCCGAGGCAGGTGGATTGCTTGAGTCCCAGCCTTGGCAACATGGCGAAATCCTGTCTCTACAAAAATTAGAAAAATTAGCCGGGTATGGTGGTGTGTGCCTGTGGTACCAGCTGCTTGGGAGGCTGAGGTGGGAGGTTGGCTTGAGCCTGGGTGGCGGAGGTTGCAGTGAGCACAACACTCTAGCCTGGGTGACAGAGTGACACTCTGTCTCAAAAAAGCCCCCCGAAACCCAAAAAACAAAAAGGAAATTCGGATACATGCTACATGTTCACATTTCTTTACTGGACTGGAGCTTGGTGAAGACAGGAAATATATCTGAGGGCTCTGTTGGCCCTTTCACATAGTAAGGACAATGGCTGCCATTTAGCTGAATACTCACTCTTGGGCATGGTGCAAAGTATTTTACATTTAATCCTCACAGCAATCCTTTAGCATCAGAATTGCCCCTTAATTCATTTTACAGTTGAATAAATAAAATAAAACCCATTTTACAATTTATAAAGAGAGGCTCAGAGAAGAGAAGTAAATGTGCCCAGGGTCACAGTGGCAGAGCTGGGATCACGGCCCAGGGCCGTGAGCCTCCAGAGCCCCACTCCTTAACTACTGTGCAACGGGCAATGCTAACGGCAAGAGGATTTTTGCACTCACATTTGTGGGTGCCTGGTGATATTACGTAGAGGTGCCCAGTTTGTGGGGGAACAGTTATGGCCTGGGTCTGGGGCTTAGAAAGACATTCAGACTAGAAGGGTGAATTTGGGAGTGTGAGTCTGGAGGAGGGAGTCTGTTGGTAAGCATGTGTTTCATGAGAAGGCAGCAGAGGCGAGGCCCTGGAGAGCACCTGCCATGTGACAGGAGGCAGGATGGGAAGGGGGAGCAGTGGAAGTCCAGTGCAGGTGGAGGGTGATCACTAGTGCCTAGTGCTGTAGAGGGTTCTGGGGTCCAGATTTGAACCCCAACTCTGCTGTTAACAAGACTTATCTTGGCTGGTTTGCTTAACAACTTTGCTTCACTTTGCTTGTCAATAAGATGGGGATTAAAAACCATGTTCTTCCTGGGGTGATGAAAATGTTTTGTAATTGTGTAATAGTGATGGTTGCACAACTTTGAATATACTAAAAGTCACTGAATTGTGTATTTTAGAGAGTGAATTTTATGGTGTGTGAATTATATCTTAATTAAAAACTGGCTGGGTGCAGTGGCTCACGCCTTTAATCCCAGCACTTTCAGAGGCCGAGGCAGGTGGATCACTTGAGGCCAGGAGTTTGAGACCGGCCTGGCCAACATAGCAAAACCCTGTCTCTACTAAAAAAAAAAACACATAAAAATTAGCCAGGCATGATGGCACACGCCTCTAATCCCAGCTACTCGGGTGGCTGAGGCAGGGAGAATTGCTTGAACCCGGTAGGCAGAGGTTGCAGTGAGCCGAGATTGCTCACTACACTGCAGCCTGGGCAACAGAGCAAGACTCTGTCTTAAAAACAAACAAACGAAAACCAACCAACCATGTTTCTATCAGGATGGAATGAATTTTAAATTAAAGGCTAGAATGCTTATAGAAGTGCCCAGCATTGTATTTGACTCATAGTAGAAGGGCTCAGCAAACGTAGACTTTTTAAGGAAGGCCACAGTGTCACACATTCTAGGTTCCACTGTTCTCACTGTCTCTGGAGCTGGGGACACCATTATAACCACCATGCTGAACAGTAGTCCCTGACCTATGGGGTAAGGATGGCGGCCCTGGGGGTCATAGGTTTGGGCCTGTACTGCTAACCCTTAGCTCACTGCATCTCCCTCTCCCAGAGACTGGTTCCAAGACCTCTCTCTCTGGGTGGTGTAGAGGTCCTGGGGGTTGCCAGGGTAGTGGGTCTCACGACTGAGCTGGGTTTTCCCAATGGACTTCCATCTGGCCTCTTATGTATGATATGCAGTTCACTATTTTGGCTGAAATCAATCTTTAGCAAAAAGCTTCTCCCAGCCTGCTCGTTTCTCATTCAATGAGAAATGCTGTGTCCTTACTCTCAGTTAAGGTGGTTGGCCAGAGTTGTTAGGTTGGGGAAATACCCAGGAAGTAAAGCAGGAAGAGGAAGGAAAGGGGGAGGTTTTGCTTTTGTATTGTGGGGATGCGACACTGCTTTCTGGGATTTCAGCTTCATCTATGAAGCTAGGACCATGAGAAAGGAAAGGGGAAAAGAAGATCCTAATGGCAGCAGTGTAGTTAAACAGCTTCAGATGTTTATGCTTTAAGGGCAGTTTGTTTCCTCTGTCCTCTACATGTGCTTTGTTTTTGCTCCATTACTAATTTAAACGGTCTGAAAATTTGACTTTTTGAGCAGGGTAGCATTCGCAATAAGATTCTGTGGGCAATCTCTTGGCAAGAAGGATGCTGACCGTCCTGTGGTTTTCTGAAATCATGTGCAGTTATATCATCAAACCACATAATAAGGATTTCTGGATTTTCTTTTAAAAATAAGAAAATGTTTTGCACTTTATTGGATAACCCTGTTTGTGTGCTCTAAGTAGTTAGATACCAAAAAATAAACCTATTTTAATTGGAGCCTGTGATACAGTATCCAGCTGTTGTTGATGGGTAACCTGTGGATTTAATGTATGCATTAGAGCATGCTTCTAAGTATGAAAATTTACGTTGAAGGTGAGAATCTTGCCAAAAAATTGAATTGAATGCAATGTCCAAAGTTCAACTCTTATTTATGGCTTTAGAATTCCAAAATATCAAAATTGTTTACACAGAGAACCCACTTGAAACATCTGTCAGGGACACTGATTGAATAGGCCTTAGTGACACAGGCCACACCCAGACCCAACCAAGCTTTCTGGGGCATCAACAACCCAATGCTTCTGTCCTCGGTGGAAAACGGTGCCTTCAGGGGTCTGCGGTAAGCACCACTTAGAGTGGAGTGTGGCCTCGGAGGCTGGCGGGCTTTCTTTGGGAGTGCACACCTTGCTGCCGTCTGCTGCACCCCAGCCTTGCCTGCGCTTTGTTTTCTTTCACCATCCTGAGTCCTTGGAAGCCTCTCCCTTTGACCCCATTTCTCCTTTTCTTGTCAACAATGAGGAACTTACTTGCCTCCACCTCTTGGCTCCTTTGCTCAACTAATCACTGTTGACTAATTAGTCCTGCTGGCCAGCCCAGGTGGCTTTAGCTCCTGAGGGCCATCTCTGCCCTTCCAGAGCAGGTAATTTTCTATTACTTCTTTGCTACCCTCAGGTCCTAGCTTGGGCACTGCTAGAGAAAAGCAATGAAACCAGAGATCACATGCAAACACCTTGGTTGCAGATTGAATAATTTACACTTGCAATTAGCTCCTTTGTTTCAGAACCAAACATTATTTGCTCATTGCTCGATTGTCTCAAGGGAGAGGAGGGTGATAGTTTAAATTTATCATCCTCATGGGATGGCCTCCCTTGGGAGGGGAAAAAACTCATGGATTATTTTTCTTAGAAAAATTAAGATATTACTACAGCTAGATCCCTTTGAGAATGAGCAGTCATGTTGTGGGCTTTGTCAGATTCTCAGCACTGGCTACCCCAGGTCTTGTATTGCTTTCCTTGAAGAGAAATCATACATGGTGATTTTTCCCATGGTGAAAGGGGTGGGAAGACTCTGGATAAGTCATATGTTAGGCATCTTATCTAGGAGAATGAGGTAGGGGAGGAACTAGCTTTGGGACCTGGCCACACGATGGAGGTGCTGCCTGCTTCCTGAGTCGGGGTGTGAGGATCAGAGATGTTTGGACTGTGCCTGGTGCAGAGCCCTGTAGCTTCCTTACCTTATTGATGCTCCCTAAGTGGAAGCCGTTGTTATTCCGAGGTGCCTGGCATTGCAGAACTATTTGCCCCCGTTTGCAGACCATATAAATGGCTTCTGGCCTGGGAACTTATGTTTTAAGGTGATCTGTTGTTTAGCGTGTGTATAAAGAGTGGCTTAAAACTCCCGATCTCAACACCGTGAAAGATGGTGGGGAGAGGCTTCGTGCCTCTTCTGTAGTTCCGGCTCCAGGAGCCCATCTTAACATCCCCTGTTGGTTGCTAAGAGAGGAGCTGGCTTCGGAAGCACAGTCCCTGCTTTGCTCTCTGCTGCCCCCTCTGGATTCTCTGTTCTGCACATTCTGAGGTCTTCCAGCAGCCGTTAACAACTAGCCTTTTTCGTCTGTGGTTAAATACAAGCCCTGTCTCGTCTTTCAGATATTTTTTCAGTATTGGCAGGAATAGAGACATTTTAATTTCGAATGTGCTGGAGTTGATTAGAGCTTCGTCTGATTCTGAAGACACTTTGAACCCTGCTGTGTGTGCGCGTGTGGTCACCACTCAGCGTCGTAGGTCTTCACTAGGTTAACAGGGTCCTTAATAGTTGCTCCCCTGCTGGGTAAATGAGCGTCCATGTTTTTACTCTGTAAATTGTGCATGACGTGACAAAGCTGAGTATTGACCAGCACATGCCTTTTGTGTTTCCCAAACTAGTTTACCTCTAGACATGACTGTGCAAAGTGTTAAGAGGTGTGTGGGGGGAAGAAATCTGTGCTCGTGTAACATCCATATATTAAGTAAAGGTAAACAGGTTTTACTGTGAGGCTTTTCAGGACTGTTAAGATGCTGGTGTGCCTGATACCCTAAGACCAGGGATATAGTTAAGGTGGGAACAGCATGGGGCTTAGTATGAGAAGACCCAAAGCTGTATGTCTGCGGGGCCCACCACTCTCCACACTTGTGTCCATTTGGGGCTGCTCCTCTGTAAGGGAAAGGGCCAGGCTGCATCTGTAGTCTCAGCCTTAAAAAGAATTTTTTAAAAGCACAACAGAAATACTTTCCCAATGTATAAACCCGAGCGATGGTTTGCAAACTAGTCTTCTTGGAACATTAGTTTAGGAGAAGGCTATTAACAGGTGTTCTGTTCTTTGGCCAGAAAACTTTAGGAACCACTGCTAATGGGAGTATAAACATAAAACAGAGGCACTTTGGTGAGGAACTAGGTTGTATCCCAACCTTCCACCCACCTCCAGCCAACCAAGGAACACATCTTGAAAGTTAGGCACTATCTCACACAAATGTTCTCTCCCGTTTTTCCTCTAAGACCACCTGAGTTCGGTGTTGACTGGGAAGCCTCCTAAAGCCTCTGCTGCTGCCTAAGCCCTCATTGACCCTCCCTCTTCCAAATCCCAGCAGCACTTTTTGTCTCGATACCTCCCTGGGCACCGAGCCACGCACCTGGTTAGTTCTTTTTGTGTATAATAGCGTGTGTTGGCTGGACTGGAACTGAGACCTTAAGCACAGAGAGTCTCCAAGTGCCACAAAACGATCAGGGTTGAGGGAGAAGTTGTCTGGCCTCACCCTGTTTGCCTGGGGCGTGGCCTTTCTTATACATGTCTGTGATCCTGACATGTACAGGGATTAGGGGCCCTGAAAGAAGCCATACTCAGGAGAGGAGGGCAGCAGACGAGTGCCAGTGAGAGCCCTGCCCCTGCCCCCCATGAGGAGGGAGTCGGGCTCTGGACCTGACTCGTGTTCATAGGAGGGTGTGAACCCAGTGCAAGGCTGAGGTTGAGCCCAGGCTTGGGGAGTGGGGAGGCTGCTGAGGACGGACCATACCTGCTCCCACTGTGGAGTCTGCAGGACACCAGGTGATATACGTCATGATTAAATTGGGATATACTCTTCAATAGATTTGAAATGACTTGTCATGGAAATAATGCATATATTAGGAAGAAAAAAATCAGGGATAGATAGATAGATAGATAGATAGATAGAGAGAAGGAATCAAGACCAAAAGAAAAAAGCAGCATATTTTTTCCCTAAGGAGCTTGTTCACCAATGCATCCCTAGAGTTAGGATCGTGCCTGGCATGTAGTAGATCCTCAGTTAATTTTAGCTGAATAAAGGGATGGTACTTGCCTAAATACTACTTTAAAAAAAAAAATGGACTTTTAAAACATAAAGGCAAATGTCCACACCCACCTCAGGAACTTTTTCTTTTTTTAAGAGACAGGGTCTCACGCTATTGCCGGGACTGTAATGCAGTGGCTATTACACAGCCATGATCATAGCTCACGGTAGGCAGCCTCAAACTCCTGGGCACAGGCTATCCTCCTGCCTAGGCCTCCTGGGTAGCTAGGACTACAGGTGTGCACCACTGTGCCCAGCAACCTCAGTCACTGTTTAGAACATAGTGTCTGGGGGCTAAGATTTCTCTTTTCTTTTCTTTCCTTTTCCTTTTCCTTTTCTTTTCTTTTTTTGACAGAGTCTCGCTCTGTCAGCTAGGCTGGAGTGCAGTGGAATGATCTTGGCTCACTGTAACCTCTGCCTTTTGGGTTCAAGCGATTCTCCTGCCTCAGCTTCCTGAGTAGCTGGGATTATAGGCCTGCGCTACCACACCCAGCTAGTTTTTGTATTTTTAGTAGAGATGGGGTTTCACCATGTTGGCCAGGCTGGTCTTGAACTCCTGACCTCAGTTGATCCACCAGCCTCGGCCTCCCAAAGTGCTAAGATTTCTTAAGATATTAATGATGAGGAAAAACCCAGATCCAGGAAAAATATTTTCATTCCCAAACAGATGAAGGCACCATCCTCGTAGCAGTTGGGAAAAGCAAGAATACTAGGTAGTAACAACCAAGGTTCATTTTTCTGCTTACTCTTTCTAGCCCATGTGTCCTCACTGCTGGTAGAGCAGCTACATTTCAGAGCTTGCTGGGCACTGTGGTGAAGGGAGGTCTCTGGAACATCTCACACTGGCAACAAAGTCTTCCACCTGAAAGTGATGCACTTGGCAGCTCATTAGCCAGAAGTAGTCTTGTGGCCCCACACAAATTCAAAGGATGCGGGGAAGGTGCTGGATGGTGGAGAACCACAAATATTTGGCAGCCAGCATTAATGACTCCTACAACCCTAATGACAGCTGTCTTTTATAGGATGAGAGTTGCTTTGGATTCAAGTGAATACAGACAAAGTGCATTTAAAGCAGTGGGTCACCATCACTGTAAATAAAAATACCACTTTTATCAAATGATTTCACAACTTCTCTCACACAGATGTCTAATGAGTAATCAAAGAACAGCAAAGCTGGGTGTGGTGGCGTGCACCTGTAATCCCAGCTACTCAGGAGGCTGAGGTAGGAGGATCTCTTGAGCCAGGAGTTTGAGTCCAGCCTGGGCAACATAGACTCATTTTTTTAAAAAAAAAGAAAGAACAATAGTTTGAAGTTAGGTTCTCTGGTGTTTTGTGGGGGTGATTAAGGCTGGATCCTGAACTTCTCTGAGTAGCACTCAGAGAGATAGATGTTCACATTCCTCATTTGCTCTTTTGTCCAACTTCTTCCCCAGTCTCCTCACAGTTAGCCCTGCGCACACCTTCCTTACCCCCAATGGTGTATCAGAAGCAATGCTCACGTATTTCTAGGTGATGTCATAGATTGCTTTTTTAGATGGAAAAACAGGGTAAGTTTTTGACTTCTCAGATGACTGACAAGATTAAATCTGGACTAAAAAGAGAACTTGCTTTTGTGAAAACAGGCTATAATTGTGATGCCTGTGTACTATTTAAAAGGACTTTTTTTTTTTTGAGACAGAGTCTCGCACTGTTGCCCAAGCTGGAGTGCAGTGGCATGATCTCGGCTCACTGTAACCTCTGCCTCCCCATTTCAAGCGATTCTCCTGCCTCAGCCTCCTGAGTAGCTGGGACTACAGGCAACTGCCACCACACCCGACTACTTTTTTGTATTTTTTTTTTACTTTTTTGTATTTTTTTTTTTTTTAGTAGAGGCGGGGTTTCACCGTATTAGCCAGGATAGTCTTGATCTCCTGACTTCATGATCCACCCACCTTGGTCTCCCAAAGTGTTGGGATTGCAGGTGTGAGCCACTGCACCTGGTGAAAAGGGCTTTTAAAAAGTCCTGACCGGGCTGGGCGCGGTGGGTCACGCCTGTAATCCCAGCACTTTGGGAGGCCGAAGTGGGTAGATCACCTGAGGTCAGGAGTTCGAGACCATCCTGGCCAACGTGGTGAAACCGTGTCTCTACTAAAAATACAAAAATTAGCCGGGTGTGGTGGTGCATGCCTATAATCCCAGCTACTCAGGAGGCTGAGGCAGGAGAATCGTTTGAACCCAGGAGGTGGAGGTTGCAGTGAGCCAAGATCGCACCATTGCACTTCAGCCTGGGTAACACAGTGAGACTGTGTCCCCAAAAAAAAAAAAAAAATTCATGAATGGTTTCAAAACAAGTAAGGATTGGTTCTTAGAGGTCACTAAAATTTAACTCATAACCTGGATGTTTCAAAAAAGTGTCCATACATAGGGCATTTAATTTTTTTTTCTAATTAAAAACACATATACTCTTTGTAGAAATTTTGGGACATGAAAGCGGGCTCAATGAAAATAAACCTATCCACATTTCTACCATATAGATGGGTTTACTATCAATATTTTACTATAGATTCTTCCTGAATCTATAATATATACATGTGATATATTTACATACATGCAGTTATATACAATGTGTACATATATGTGTATATATTATATGCATGTATTATAAATACATATATGTATGAATATGCATATTTCTTACATATTCAAACACGACAGGAGTGTTAATTAAAAAAGGTAAAATCTCCGTGATTTCCCTGTTCCCCACCTAATCCTAATCCATAGAGAGGTATTGATTTTTTACTGTTTAGCTTAAATCCTTCAGTGCACATAAATGTGTTTGTAAACACAAATATGCTTATTTTTTGTTCTTCACCAAAAATGGGGTCACTTTATACCTCGTGTGCTGTACTCTGTTCTTTCTCTAAGTATCCCTTGGACCCTTTCCCCGCCAGTCCACAGAATCCCCCATCTCTCTGCCTTGTGTTTCTTACTGTATGTAGATGTGCTGTTGTTTATTCACCATGGCTCTCCTGCTTTGTTTGTTTGTTTGTTTGTTTTTGAGACAGAGTCTCGCTGTGTCGCCCAGGCTGGAGTACAGTGGCGCAATCTCAGCTCACTGTGACCTCCGCTTCCTGGGTTCAAGTGATTCTCCTGCCTCAGCCTCCTGAGTAGCTGTGATTACAGGCGCCCACCACCACACTCGGCTAATTTTTGTATTTTTAGTAAAGACAGGGTTTCACGATATAGGTCAGGCTGGTCTCGAACTCCTGACCTCAGGTGATCCAGCTACCTAAGCCTCCCAAAGTGCTGGGATTACAGGCGTGAGCCACCACAGCCGGCCTGGTTACTTTTTAATATGACACACAGTGCAGCATCATACATGTGCATTTATTCATAGGGTACATAGTCCTAGAATTTCTGGGTCTAAAGGTGTGCACAGTTACAGTTTTTTGTTTTTTGTTTTTGAGATGGAGTCTCTGTCGCCCAGGCTGGAATGCAGTGGCACAGTCTTGGCTCACTGCAACCTCTGCCTCCGGGTTCAAGCAGTTCTCTGCCTCAGCCTCCCGAGTAGCTGGGATTATATGTGCACGCCACCACGCCTGGCTAATTTTTGTATTTTTAGTAGAGACAGGGTTTCACCATCTTGACCAGGCTGGTCTTAAACTCCTGACCTCATGATCCACCCGCCTTGGCCTCCCAAAGTGCTGGGATTGCAGGCGTGAGCCACTGTGCCTGGCCATGTTTTTTCTTTGAGATGGAGTTTTGCTCTTGTTGCCCAGGCTGGAATGCAGTGATGCAATCTCAGTTCACTGCAACCTCCGCCTCCCAGGTTCAAGTGATTCTCTTGCCTCAGCCTCCCAAGTAGTTGGGATTACAGGCGCCTGCCACCATGCCCAGATAATTTTTGTATTTTTAGTAGAGACTGGGTTTCAACATGTTGGCCAGGCTGGTCTCAAACTCCTGACCTCAGGTGATCCGCCTACCTTGGCCTCCCAAAGTGCTGGGATTACAGGCATGAGCCACCGTGCCCGGCCAATTTTGACAAGGATTGGGAGATCACTGTCTGCATGCCATGCTGGTCTGTACCCTCACCATCAGTGTGGAAAATGGCCTGATTTGACATTTTCTCACCAGTATGGGATATCACTTTATAATTTTTATGAATCGAGTAGATGAAAAGGGTACCTCAGTTTGCATTTCTCTTGTTGGAAGTGAAGTTGAGCATCTGTTGATGTGTTTATTGATCATTCCCCTCCCCTGCCCTGGGTCTGGAACATTGCAGGCTGCTGTGGCAGGGAAGGAGCATGGTGGAACTGTCTGTAGTTCCAAAAGGCTGCTGCCAAGGGTCACGACAGGGGTCTACCCCACTCACACCTCATTGTCCAAACCTAGCAGTAGGTACAGGTTTTGAGGAGCTTAAGACTCATGATTTTGGAAAAAGAAAGACAAAAACACAAGACAGGTACAATAGTGAATATTGTTTTAAAATAAGAAACACACTAAATGACAAAGGGGGGGCCTTCTTTTGACATCCAACAGGAAACAATAAATTACAAATTTAAAAAGCATTTTCTTTCTGTTTTTGTTTTGGCCTCCACTGCAATAGATCCTTCGTAGATTTGAACTTCAGTATGATCAGTAATTCTGAAAAAGTATACAAAGTCTACCTGACATTTCGGTGTACACAAGTGCAGTTCAGATTTTAGGTTGCCACTACATTGTTTCGAGCAACGTCATGTCATTATACGGCCAATATGTTCTGAGGCCCCATTCACTGATTTATTGATGAACATGTGTAGGAGTTTGTCACTGAACACTTGTTTCTTCATGCTGTTTCAGTGAGTTGGAAGCAATTTTGTGTGCCATTTTATTTGGGATTGTCAGACTTTGTCAATTTAAAATTCATCAGCTGTATCAAGATGCGATCTGGTACATTGGGATACATAAAACTCCAAACTCCTGCACAGAAGTACTTGGCTGTTGGCCGGGGGCGGTGGCTCACACCTGTAATCCTGGCACTTTGGGAGGCCAAGGCGGGTGGATCACCTGGGGTCAGGAGTTTGAGACCAGCCTGGCCAACATGATGAAACCCCGTCTCTACTAAAAATACAAAAACTAGCCGGGCGTGGTGGCAGGCACCTGTAATCCCAGCTACTTGGGAGGCTGAGACAGGAGAATCGCTTGAACCCGGAAGGCAGAGGTTGCGGTGAGCCGAGATCATGCCATTGCACTCCAGCCTGGGCTGCAAGAGCGAAACTCCATCTCAAAATAATAATAATCATAAAGATAAGAAGTACTTGCTGTTTATAGTACTGCCACAGTTTTGTGCCCTACACACCCTGGAATTCTGATAAATTCTATTTCATGTGGCTCCCATCAAAAAAGGGAGAAAACGTTTAGTGCATTTATAGTTGCATACACTACATTACTGAGTATTTTCCTGATAAGACACAACTCTCATTTAGGCACTGATGACAATAGAATTCTGTACTTACAATTTTATGCATTTGATGATCTGGAGAATTTCCCACAGACAAGCTTCTGGCTCCGTATGTTTCAAACCCTATTTCTCCTCTACTACCCACATATTTCTAGTTGGTCATCATAGGACAGTTTATCTCATGAAGTTTGGGGTCTGTTCCATTGTCATAATGTCAGATGAGCCTGTGCAGTGGTGTCAGAGCATATGTGAAAGCCATTCCTCCACTGGGAGTGCTACGGTAGCTTAACCACACGTGGAACCGGCAGCTAAACCCAAATTTAATGTATCCCTCACTCAACTTCCAGTTAGCTGAATGCCAAAAATGCCCACTGTGGCTGGGTGCAGTGGCTCATGCCTGTAATCCCAGTACTTTGCAGGGCTGAGGTGGGTGGATCACTTGAGGTCAGGAGTTCGAGACCAGCCTGACCAACATGACGAAACCCTGTCTCTACTAAAAGTACAAAAATTAGCCGGCCTTGGTGGCAGGTGCCTGTAATCCCAGCTACTCAGGAGGCTGAAGCAGGACAATCACTTGAACCCGGGAAGCAGAGGTTGCACTTGCCAAGATCTCACCACTGCATTCCAGCCTGGGCGACAGAGACTCTGGCAACAAACGAAACAAAACCAAAAATTGCTATTTCATTATTGCCTGGCACAAGAAGCTGTGACAGAAAGTTAGAGTGGAAGGATGACTATTATGTAACTTCATCAGCCAGTCCTCTCTCTTTCCTTCCCTTCCTGCTTTTTGATGCTGCCAATCATAATTTGCCACAGTTGTGGAAATCTGACAACCTGTTAATATCAATTCTGGTTTTGTTTGTTCGTTTGTTTGTTTTGGTGATGAAGTCTCCCTTCGTCACCCAGGCTGGAGTGCAGTGGCGCGATCTCGGCTCACTGCAAACTCTACCTCCAGGGTTCAAGCGATTTTCATGCCTCAGCCTCCTGCCTAGCTGGGATTACAGGCATGTGCCACCACACCCAGCTAATTTTTTGTATTTTTAGAAGAGACAGGGTTTCACTGTGTTGGTCAGGCTGGTCTGGAATTCCTGGCCTCAAGTGATCCAACTCCCTTGGCCTCCCAAAGTGCTGGGATTACAGGTGTGAGCCACTGTACCTGGTCCAGTTTACTTATCAAATATGAAAATATTTACTCTGGTCAGTTTGTAGTTGCCACCTGGAAAGGACTCTCTCCAAGGGCATCCATAATCGCATGATTAGTAAACAAGTTTTTTCTTATATACATCTTTTTAGACATCTCTGTATAATTTGTTCACGTGACATTTGCTCACTTCAAGGTTGTTATAAGTTGAACTATTTTTGACTCTTTGGTTCCCTTGAAGTTGTTGGCTTCTAGTATCACTTTATCTGAGCCCTTCTTGGTCAATAGATAGTTTTTATTTCAGCAGTGATTAGATTTCACTGTGCTAGAGAAAATGTTGACATTTTGCTGTGTCCAATGTCAGACAAAAAAATGTTTTGCTTTTAACAGCAGAGTATTAGAAACCATCTAAATGCCTATCAATAGGGGATCAATTAAATTGTGGTTGTGTATAGAGGTATATATGTGTGTATTTATGTATCTGTCTATGTAATTACATATGAATACATGTAATTATTAAAAGTAACATCTATATGTGGACATACCTGTGGAAACACTATTTAGCAGAAAAAGTGGGCTAGAAAATAAGATGTATAATAGGTATTTTATGGTTTAAATAGGTGTAGGTTATAACATGTTATTTTCTTATTTTGTGTATAGCATTTTGTCATTTGTAGAGCCCTTTTACATATATTTTTGTTTGGATTTTGAACACAGTGACCATTTGAGATTTGGAAAGGAGGCAGGTATAATTTTATGGGTGAGAAGCTAATAGGGGAATAACATAGTGGGGCAGTAAGAACTGGAGAGACTGAGAATCAAATCTTGGCTATTACATCCTGGCACCGCTTCTTGCTATCTATATGTCACAGAACCTTAATTTCCTTATCTGTAAAATGGGGCTAATATCTACCTCATAAGGTTGTACTGGGGAACTAAATGATAAAAAACGAGAAGTGCCTATAAGGTGTTTGATTTGTATGTACCTGTAATCAATGAGTAATGAGTAGAATATTAATGTTTTATAACAACAAGAGTTTTCCCTCCCTGATATATTATTTATTGCCGTGTAACTAATTACCTTAAAACTTTGTGACTTAAAACAAGACATCTTAGGCGGGCCACAGTGGCTCAGACCAGTAATCCCAGTGCTTTGGGTGGCTGAGGCGGGAGGATCTCTTGAGGCCAAGAGTTTGAGACCAGCCTGTGTGAGACCCTGTCTCTACAAAATAAAGAATTATCTGGGCATGGTGGTGTGCCCCTGTAGTTCCAGCTACTCGAAAGTTTGAGGTAGGAGGGTCACTTGAGTCTAGGAGTTCAAGGTTGCAGTGAGCTATGATTGCATCACTGCACCCCCTGGGTGACAGAGGAAGACCCTGTCTTAAAAAAGCAAACAAACAAGAATCAGATCTTTCTTTTCTTTTCATTTCTGTGTGTCAGGAATTTGGGGGGTGGCTTTGCTCTGGTTCTCTCAGGAGGTTGCAGTCAAGCTTTTGGCTAGGGCTATGTCATCTGAAGGCTTGCCTGGGGCTGGAGGACCTATGTCTAAGACGGCTTGTTCAACATGGCTGTTGGCAGGAGGCTTTAGTTCTTGGCACCTATACCTCTCCATAGGGCTGCTTGAGTACCCTCAAGACATGGCAGCTGGTTTTTCCCCATCATGAGTGGTCTAAGAGAGAGCAAGGCAGGAACCATGCTAACTTTTCTGACTGAGCCTGTGCAGTCACACACCTGTGAAGTCATTTCTGCAAGGTAATAGGTCAGCCCTATTCATTGTTGCAAGGGTCTTCTCACTCTCCTCCTGGCTTCTGCCCTTGTCCTCACTGTAGTCTGTTCTCCACAAAGTAGCTGGTGGCCCTTTTAAGACCCAAAGGAGATCCTGCCACTCTCTGGTGCTTCCATCACACTCAGAGTGAGAGCCGCATACCTCACTGCACCCAAGCGCTCTTTGGGTCTGACCTCCCTCCTGTGATTCTCCCTAGGGGCCACCTGACCCCCTTCCCAGGGATCTCACCTTGCTCCCCCCTCTGCCTCCAGTGCTCTTTCTCCAGACAGCTGTCCCTTATATGTTCGGCAACTCTGTCTCAAATAGCACCCTCCAGGGACACTCTGTCTAAACTTTATTTATTTTTATTATTTTTTTTGAGACAGAGTCTCACTCTATCACCCAGGCTGGAGTGCAGTGTAGTGGCGCGATCTCAGCTCACTGCAACCTCCGCCCCCAGGCTCAAGCAGTTCTCTTGTTTCAGCCTCCGGAGTAGCTGGGATTACAGGCGTGCGCCACCATGCCCAGTTAGTGGTTTCACCATGTTGGCCAGGCTGATCTCGAACTCCTGACCTCATGTGATCCACCCGCCTCGGCCTCCCATAGTGCTGGGATTACAGCTGTGAGCCACTGCGCCTGCCCTAAACTTTATTTTATGTTAAAATTTTTTTAGACAGAGTCTCACTCTGTCACCCAAGCAGGAGTGCAGTGGCACAGTCTCCACTCACTGCAACTTCCGCCTCCCAGGTTCAAGGGATTCTCATGCATTAGCCTCCCTGGTAGCTGGGATTACAGGTGTGCAGCACCACGTCTGGCTAATTTTTGTATTTTTAGTAGAGACAAAGTTTTGTCATGTTGGCCATGCTGGTCTGGAATTCCTGGCCTCAAGCGATCCACCCGCCTCAGCCTTTTGATGTGCTGGGATTACAGGCATGTGCTACCATGCCCAGCTACTTTTTGTATTTTTAGTAGAGACAGGATTTCGCCATGTTGGCCAGGCTGGTATGGAACTCCTGGCCTCAAGCAATCCACCCGCCTCAACCTCCTGAAGTGCTGTACTCCCAAAGGGATTACAGGCGTGAGCCACTCTTCCTGGTCTCTGCGTCTAAACTTTCGAACACCTTTGCCCCAGCTATGCTTTGTTCAGCTTCCCTGCTTCCATTTTTCTCCTTCGTTCTTATCACTAACTCACTCTGTTTTTAAATGTAATTAAAAAAAAAAACAACTCCTTTATTAGACTGTGAGCTAAGAGCAGGAGTTTTTGTCTGTTTTGTTCACTACCACAACAAATGGTCTATTAGATTTGCATATCCGTGAAGCCATTTTTATGTTAATATTTAAGAATGTAGGTGTTACCTTCCCACACAAATATGGTTGAAGTTAGCATACCAGAAACATTTGTAACTCATCAGTACAGTGTGTTATTTCTTGCCCAAGATTACTAGATCTGATTACTGGGGTGATAAAAAGGGGAAAGTTTAGGAGTTTCCCTTATGTGAACTATTTCTTTTGTGAATTGATTGCAAGTTAGGCATGTAATTCAGATGGAGAATTAAAGTCTATGGTGCAATAGAGAATTATGAGAAGAGCCATTAGGAGAAGCACAGTGTGTATATTTAAAGACCCATATCTTTTGTGTTATTGACAAGTAAAAATTTCTATATTTACTGTGTACAGCATGATGTTTCTAAATGTGTATACAATGTGAAATGGCTCAATCCAGCGAGGTAACGTGCATTATCTCACATACTTACCTTTGTTTTTTTTTTTTTTGTGGTGAGAACATTTAAAATCTACTCTGTTTGTTTGTTTGTTTTTGTTTTTGTTTTTTTTGAGATGGAGTCTCACTCTGTCGCCCAGGCTAGAGTGCAGTGGCACGATCTCGGCTCACTGCAACCTCCGCCTCCCGGGTTTCAAGTGATTCTCCTGCCTCAGCCTCCCAAGTAGCTAGGATTACAGGCGCCCACCACCATGTCCATCTAATTTTTGTATTTTTAGTAGAGACGGGGTTTCACCATGTTAATCAGGCTGGTCTCGAACTCCTGACCTCAGGTGATCCACCTGCCTCAGCCTCCCAAAGTGCTGGGATTACAGGCATGAGCCACCACACCCGGCCTAAAATCTCCTCTCAACAATACAATGCAATACATTGTTGTTGACTAAGTCACCATGTTGTACAATAGATCTCTTGAACTTATTCTTCCTGTCTAACTGAAATTTTGTATCCTTTGACCAAGAAGACCCGTGTCTTTAATGTGTTGACTTAGAAAAGACCACATATTGTTAGGAGAGAGGTTCTGTGTAGAAGTATTGACAATGGGAAAGGCAGAACCACTCTTCCATTCGCCTGAAGACACTGACCAGGCAACCAGGAATTGTAGATGTGGGTTTTCTAATGGCTCATTCAGCCCCCATCTGCCAGCTATGTGAAAGTTACTGTGCTTGGTGCCTTGGGGGTAGATGGGGATGGACTACCCTGCCCCCTAAAAGCTCCGGAGGCAGAGGCTGCAAGATGGTAAGGATAGAATGCAATCACAGGTGAACCAGCTTTCCTGGGAGAGGGTGGGATAAGCTGATGTCTGGCAGGGAGAAGCAGTCAGGGAAGACATGGGGAGGAGGTGGCGGCATCATCAAGTGGAGCATTGGAAAGCATGAGTAGGACTTTCAGCAGGCGGAGAAAGGCCCCAGAACAGCCCGTGCCTTTGGATGCTGCTGGCACTTTAATCATCTGAAGATCTCATCAGAAAGCAGATTCTGATTCTGTAGTTCAAGGGGAGGAAGCAGAGATTCTGCATTTCCCACAAGCTCTAAAGGACAAGTCTCTAGAGGACCACAGAGCTGCCTGCCTCTGCTTCCTTGACTTTTGAGGTGGAGGCCAGCCTGGAAGCAGCGACATAGGCTTCAGATGCCACTGAACTGGGCGGAGCGGGAGCCTGAGACTGATCTGGCTTTAGGTGCTCGAAACCTTTCTTTGATCACAGGGCCATTAACTCCGCCTTTGGGCCTCCTCCTCCTGAAATCCCCCTTTAAAAGTTCACTTGGTAATTTCCATCAATATCTATTTGATTTTATGATCTATGAACTCTTAGGACATATTGCCAGAATGGTACTTTGGTCCTTCAGAAAAAAATTCATTCTTTTTTTTTGAGATGGAATTTCGTTCTTGTTGCCCAGGCTAGAGTGCAATGGCGCGATCTCAGCTTACTGCAACCTCTACCTCCCAGGTTCATGTGATTCTCCTGCCTCAGCCTCCTGAGTAGCTGGGGTTACAAGCATGCGCCACCACGCCCGGTTGATTTTGTATTTTTAGTAGAGAGGGGGTTTCTCCATGTTGGTCAGGCTGGTCTTGAACTCCAGACCTCCGGTGATCTGCCAACCTTGGCCTCCCAAAGTACTGGGATTACAGGCATGAGCCCCCGTGCCCAGCCTAGAAATTTATTCTATTATTGGTAGATTTCTTAATGTTTTTTAATAAGCTGCCATCTTGTTGTGATCAAGTTCAAAAAATATATTTTTTAAAACCATATGAATTAATTAGGTGCGCCTCTTGTTCCCACCTAATTGGGGGAAAAGGAGATTATACCAATCATTGTTTTAAAGCCATCAGGAGTCCCAGTTAACCTGTGTGACTTTAGCAGGAGCCACCAAGGTAACTGCAGATGGCACAAGTCAGACACCATCAGAATTCTGCTCTCCCAGTGTTTGGGATAATTGTGGTAGAGACCATGAATTAGAAACACACATAGGCAACACCCACTTACTTATTGGTGGCAGGAGAAGACCTAGAAACATTGTAGAGATGTTTCTGCTTCCTCGCAAGGGCCAGCAGTTTACACCCAGGGGCCACATCACACCAGATTGATTTCAGTGTATGTGGTGGGGCCTTCACTGTTTACATTAGTAATTTGATCCTTCCATTAAGACCCCTGCACCTATTCTTTATGTAAGAATTGAAGCAGGTCTGATTTCTGACAGTTACACTGCTGTCCCAGAGGAAAACTCAGTGGCAGTATGTTGTTGTTGTTCAGTGTTATATAAGCATGGCAGGTACGTATGTCCGCAGATGTATACTAAATATATACATACATATATGTTTCCAATTTTCTTCCTAGATCTTGGCCCTGATTGCATTCATCTGCATAGAGACCATCATGGCATGCTCCCCGTGTGAAGGCCTCTACTTTTTTGAGTTTGTGAGCTGCAGTGCGTTTGTGGTGACTGGCGTCTTGCTGATTATGTTCAGTCTCAACCTGCACATGAGGATCCCCCAGATCAACTGGAATCTGACAGTGAGTACAAGCGGCCACTCTGGCCATGAAAGGATCACGTGCCGGTTGGCTCCAAGGAAAAGCTGGAATCTCTCCAGGTCATGTTTGGTTCTAGTTCATTTTGATTCTTAAATATTCCATTATAATTCAACTGTGAAATTTTAAATTTCTTTACTGGGTTAAGTAAAACTACAAAATAAACTGAATCTTAACTAATGGGAGAAACATCATAACAGTTATTTTGGCCACCTTAAAGATGTCATTTCAATTTTGCAATCATCTGAGAAGACTGGTCATGTTGATATTTGGAGAATATGGGAAATAAAATACAGTGTAAACATTTACATACTTTTCAGACTGGACCTAAAAGCCATTTATAAAAATATTGATTCTAGAAGAATTGAAAATATGAATGAAAATGCCAGTAACTTACAGAGCCTAGGAATATTATTAAATTCAAAGCAACTAGGAGGACCTGGGGGGGGTTGGTGGTTTGATCAGAAAGTCTTGAGTGGAAACCTGCCCCTTCTCCCCATGGTTTGGGTTCTTAGCTCTGTTTGGCCACCCTTGTTAATCAGATGGAAAGCACAGGGCTGGTCAGTCCTAGACCCCCTTTCCTAGACTGTGTCCTTACTGTGCTGAATGAGAAGAGGATTTTAATATCATTTGGTTTTCTTGATATTTATTTACAAATTAGCATGTGCAAGAGCTCAAAGGGAGTCAGTCAGGGAGATCCACGTAAGCACAGTTGGCTGCCTCACACTGCTGTGCCTGTGGGATGAGAACGCCGTGGGCACCTCAGCTGCTGAGGGGGAAGCAGGAGGAGAGCGCCTCAGACCAGCTACCCTTGCCTGAGATTGGGAGCCACACAGAAGCCACACGTGGCTCTGTCTGTGTTTGGCTGCTGCTGGGCCCATGAGAAAGTGTGGGCCCCAAGGAGGAGGCTGGAGCTGCCACCTCCCTGGCAGGGCTGCTCTCCTGGTGTGCCCTGGGTGGGGAAGGTCCTCCTTACAGCTGCTCTCTGGGTTGTCCTAACCAGCACAGACTCCTAAAGGAGGAAAAAAGGAGAGTTGCTGATCTAGAAAAGTAGATATCAGTTGAAAACTTAGCTGTTTTTTGTCTTAGCACTGGAAGCTGAGAAAAATGTGGTGGTATTTTAAATTTAAGCTCTAAAACCTCAAGATAACTAGAAGCATTTTGTCTGAGTTTTTGTGACAGGTTGTAATGTCTCAACTATTTTTAAAATGAGGTTTATGTTATCCATAAGAAAATGCTTACAGAGCATGTAGTAGACTGTTTAAGAGAACTTTGCAAACCTCCCCCAGTTAAAATGCTCATACTATGGATGCAGGGTCAAGGTCAAGGTCAGCATCTTGTTCATTGCTATCCTACTTGCCTAGTGTTCCTGAGGCCTGTCAATAAATACTTGTTGAGTAAGGGGCTGGGCTGTGAAAGCCTGCGGGAGGACCTGTTTGACAAAGAAGCAGCTGCTGGAAAGGTTAAGACTATAGGCATTGAGTCAGACAGACCGAGCTGGGTTCAAGTCCAAGGTGGCTGCTGAAACAGGCTGTGCATGACCCTGGGCTAGTCACTGAGAGCCCTACATTGGTGAAGTGTCAGCACTGGTAAAGTGGAGATAATAATTTTTTTTTTTTTGCAGGGTTTTTTTTTAAGTATAAAATGAGGTAATGGGTGTAAAGGCATCTGGTAAGGCCTCAAACCAGTGGGCGCTGTGGCCAGTGCAGCAATGTTCATCTCACCTGAGTAAGAGGTGTCCTGGCACGCTGCTGTTATGTTACCCACACTGTTCCCCTGTTTACTTCCACCAGGTTTGACTTGACCCCCTTAATTCTGTTTTGTCCGTTTATCTGACAGCCATTAACCTGTTAAAAGACTTCATGCTTCAGATTTCTTACTAATTTATACCAGCGTTTATCCCCAGAAATACCTACTTTTTGTTGTTTTTGGGTTTTTTTTTGTTTTTTTGAGATGGAGTCTTGCTCTGTTGCCCAGGCTGGAGTGCAGTGGCGTGATCTCGGCTCAATGAAACCTCCACCTCCCGGGTTCAAGCGATTCTCCTGCCTCACCCTCCCTAGTAGCTGAGATTATGGGCATGTACCACCATGCCCAGCTAATTTTTGTATTTTTAGTAGAGATGGAGTTTCACCATCTTGGCCAGGCTGGTTTCAAACACCTGACCTCAGGTGATCCACCCACCTCAGCCTCCCAAAGTGCTGGGATTACAGGTGTGAGCCACCACGCCCAGCCCAGAAAATACCTATTTAGTGAGCTTTCTGGAATTCTGCTTTTTCTATTTTAATCATGAAAGATTTTCCATTTGCTGACTACCACACTACCATGTCACTGGTCATGTTGAGGTGCATCTCTTCCCAGGGAAGTTGATACTCGTTCTTTTCCTCTGGGTGGTGGTGGCCTGGGCCTGTGGTTGGGTGTTGGTGATGTGGTCACTTGAGAACACGATCCTGTTCTTTGGGATCCGTTCCAGACTTTCCACTCTTTTGGAGCAGATAAAGGCTGTGTGTTTGCCCAACAAAAGGGCATATACCTTACATGAACTTGAGGAGATGGTACCTTTTTTTTTTTTTTTTGAGATGGGGTCTTGCTCTGTCGCCCAGGCTGGAGTGCAGTGGTGCGATCTCGGCTCACTGCAACCTTTGCCTCCCGGGTTCAAGTGATTTTCCTGTCTCAGCCTCCTGAGTAGCTGGGATTACAGGCATGTGCCACCGTGCCCAGCTAATTTTTGTATTTTTAATAGAGACGAGGTTTCGCCACGTTGGCCAGACTGTTCTCCAACTCCTGATCTTAGGTGATCTGCCCACCTCAGCCTCCCAAAGTGCTGAGGTTACAGGCGTGAGCCACTGCACGCTACCAAGATGGTATCTATTAAAGGCAGCTCATGTCCAGTGTTCTCTGAGAGGGGTGAAAAAGTGAGCTCCTCAGGGCCGATCTCAGCTCATCAACTCGCTACAGAAGGGTTGGCCTTGGCTGTGTTGTGTTTCTGTAACAAGGTGGTGGGAGTATTGGGAGTATTTTTGTCTCCAGCAGAGCCAGCCTGATGGTTAAAATAGGGTGTGATTGGTATAGATTTAAAAACACAGGTCATTCCAGGAGCCCAGGTTGACATAAATATGGATGAGAAATGATAAATTAGGAGGACAGTGCATAATTTTCTACAAGCATAATTTGATGGAATTTGAATGATTCTGTTAATGTCAAGTTTTTGGTTTGGGTTTATTTTTGGATGGATTGTGGGACTTTGATATATATATATTTATATATATATATATTTTTAATATATATATATATTTTTTGAAACGGAGTTTCGCTCTTGTTGCCCAGGCTGGAATGCAGTGGCGCAATCTTGGCTCACCGCAACCTCCACCTCCCAGGTTGAAACGATTCTCCTGCCTCAGCCTCCCGAGTAGCTGGGATTACAGGCATGTGCCACCACACCCGGCTAATTTTTTTGTATTTTTAGTAGAGAGGGGGTTTCTCCATGTTGGTCAGACTGGTCTTGGACTCCCAACCTCAGGTGACCTGCCCGCCTCAGCCTCCCAAAGTGCTGGGATTACAGGCGTGACCCACCCCGCCTGGCAATATTTGTTTTTCTCTGTCCTAGGAGCTCATACACTCACATGTTCCACCCCTGTTTACTTTGATTAGTGCCACGGGGCTCCTCCTTTCCTCCCCTTCCCTTCTGGGATGTGGCGCTATCTAAAAGGCGTGTCTGATCCTCCCCCATCCCAAAAGCCTGCCAGTGGCTCCCACTCAACTGGCCCCAGAGCCCAGGGCCAGCTCAGCCCCACTTCCCAGAAGAGGAGGTCTGCACTTGCCTTCTCTACTTCCCCCTCTCCTAATCTCACTTTTCTAATCTCTTATTGTCAAATTCTGAAAAAATTATGAAAGTAAATATGGAGTTTAATATACAGCCACCACCTGGGTCAATAAATAGGAGATTGTCAACACCCCAAAAGCTTCCCATGTGTATTTTCCAGCTAAACACACCCCCTGCCCCTTCCCCCAGTCCACCATCCTGACTATGTGGTGGTCTTCCGCAATTCGTCTTCAGCCCACTCCAGTCTGGCAGCATTGAATGTCCCCTGGTCAGGAGCCTGGGACGGGGCCTCTGTGTTCCTAGATCCTCTGGTTGCTCTTGGGTTCTCACCCTACTCAACATCCTGGTGGTGTCTGCTATGGGGCACTCTGTCCTTCCTGCCATACTCTCTCACCTCGCATCCTGGGCCCCCACACTGTCCTGTTTTTCTTCTTCCACTTTGGTCACCCTTTCTTAGTGGGCTCTGTGGCCCTGGAGGCCTCTTAGGCCTCTATCTCAGAACCCAGGCTGGGTGCTGTGGTGGGTTGAGAACAGTTGGCAGTTACCCACAAGGGCCACTGGCTGAGCCCTGAGCCCTAGGGCGTGACTCGTCTTGTGTTTTTTTATTTTATTTTATTTTATTTTTTTATTGATCATTCTTGGGTGTTTCTCGCAGAGGGGGATTTGGCAGGGTCATAGGACAATAGTGGAGGGAAGGTCAGCAGATACACAAGTGAACAAAGGTCTCTGGTTTTCCTAAGCAGAGGACCCTGTGGCCTTCCGCAGTGTTTGTGTCCCTGGGTACTTGAGATTAGGGAGTGGTGATGACTCTTAAGGAGCATGTTGCCTTCAAGCATCTGTTTAACAAAGCACATCTTGCACCGCCCTTAATCCATTTAACCCTGAGTGGACACAGCACATGTTTCAGAGAGCACAGGGCTGGGGGTAAGGTCATAGATCAACAGGATCCCAAGGCAGAAGAATTTTTCTTAGTACAGAACAAAATGAAAAGTCTCCCAAGTCTACTTCTTTCTACACAGACACAGCAACCATCCGATTTCTCAATCTTTTCCCCACCTTTCCCCCTTTTCTATTCCACAAAACTGCCATTGTCATCATGGCCCGTTCTCAATGAGCTGTTGGGTACACCTCCCAGACGGGGTGGTGGCCGGGCAGAGGGGCTCCTCACTTCCCAGTAGGGGCGGCCGGGCAGAGGCGCCCCTCACCTCCCGGACGGGGCGGCTGGCCGGGCGGGGGCTGACCCCCCACCTCCCTCCCGGACAGGGCGGCTGGCTGGGTGGGGGGCTGACCCCCCACCTCCCTCGCGGACGAGGTGGCTGGCCGGGCAGAGACGCTCCTCACTTCCCAGATGGGGTGGCTGCTGGGCGGAGGGGCTCCTCACTTCTCAGACGGGGTGGCCGCTGGGCGGAGGGGCTCCTCACTTCTCAGATGGGGCAGCTGCCGGGCGGAGGGTCTCCTCACTTCTCAGACGGGGCGGCTGGGCAGAGACGCTCCTCACCTCCCAGATGGGGTCGCGGCCAGGCAGAGGCGCTCCTCACATCCCAGACGGGGCGGCGGGGCAGAGGCGCTCCCCACATCTCAGACGATGGGCGGCCGGGCAGAGACGCTCCTCACTTCCTAGATGGGATGGCGGCCGGGCAGAGACACTCCTCACTTTCCAGACTGGGCAGCCAGGCAGAGGGGCTCCTCACATCCCAGATGATGGGCGGCTGGGCAGAGGCTGCAATCTCGGCACTTTGGGAGGCCAAGGCTGGCGGCTGGGAGGTGGAGGTTGTAGCGAGCCGAGATCACGCCACTGCACTCCAGCCTGGGCACCATTGAGCACTGAGTGAACGAGACTCCGTCTGCAATCCCGGCACCTCGGGAGGCCGAGGCTGGCGGATCACTCGCGGTTAGGAGCTGGAGACCAGCCCGGCCAACACAGCGAAACCCCGTCTCCACCAAAAAATACGAAAACCAGTCAGGCGTGGCGGCGCGCGCCTGCAATCGCAGGCACTCGGCAGGCTGAGGCAGGAGAATCAGGCAGGGAGGTTGCATTGAGCCTAGATGGCAGCAGTACAGTCCAGCTTCGGCTTGGCATCAGAGGGAGACCGTGGAAAGAGAGGGAGAGGGAGACTGTGGGGAGAGGGAGAGGGAGGGGGGAGGGGGAGGGGGAGGGTGGGGGGAGGGGGAGAGGGAGAGGGAGAGTCTTGTGTTTTTTTTTTTCTGACACCAAATACATTTTCCACACCAAGCTGTTCTGTAATCCTTTGACACTGACTGGGTGTTTAACAATTCCGTTCAATTCTGACACTAACTCTCGGAGTTAGCACAGATCCCACAGATGAGGGCCCAGTCCCACAGGATGGCCCCACTTTAGACACCAGCTGCAAAAGGGGTGCCCAGGCACTTCTGTCTGGCTGAGTACAGATTCGATGGTTTCCACCACCCCTCAGGTTCAGTCATTTTCTGCAGTGACTCACAGGACTCAGGAAGGGGCTTTACTTAAACAATTACTGATATGTTTTAAACGATACAACTCAGGAGCAGCCACATGGGAGAGATGCATAGGGTGAGGTCTGGAGGGCCTCAGATGCAGGAGCCTCTGTCCTTATGGAGTCAGAATGAGCTCCACTCAGAAGCTCCCCAGACCCCATTGTTCAGGTATTTTTTCTGGAGATTTCACTAGGTAGGCATGACTGATTGGCCATTTGGTGATTGAACTCAATGTCCAGCTCCTCTAACTTCCCTGGAGGTCCAGGGGATGGGGCTGAAAATTCCAACTCTCTAATCACCTGGCTGGTTTTTCTGGTGACCTGCCCCTATCCTGAAACTGTCTACCACCCTCTTCCCACAAAAGTCACTTCGTTAGCATAAACTTGGGTATGATTGAAAGGGACTCATTATGAATAACAAAAGATGCTCATATCACTCAAGAGAGTCAAGGATTTGATTAAATATTTTTCATTATAGCACACTCATTCTTTCTGGGACCCAGTTTCCTCATCCATGAAAGTAGAGCAAAATAACAAGTCCTGTCTTGTGGGCATTTTGGATCATAATTAGGTTAGAATTCACTGGGAGCAATATGATTGGCACAGTGACTCCATAGATGGTAGCTGCTACTGTCATCAATATTATAATTGTTCCTTTGATCCTGGGGCCATTCAAGCACAAGTGAGTGCAAAGGATGGGCCGAGTGCTTGCAAACGTTCTTGTCTCCTGGATGTATAGGACAGAGGCTAGAGCCAGCCACCTAGCACATTGGTTTGGGGGCCAACCAGGATTGCAGTGACAGCCCCCGGCCGATTCTGTGTACAAATATTTCATTTGTGATCAGTTCAGCCTTGATTTGTTTCATGGCCCAGGAACTCAAGTGCTTGATGCTGACTTAAGATTTGCAGTATTCCAATATTAAGCCTTTCAAGTTGTGTGAGTAATAAGTGCTTATTGTAAAACAAAACAAAACAAAACAACAAAAACCCCAAAAACTAGAAGATAATAGATAATTAAAAAAAAATCATCTGATGACCCAAGAGAAATGAAAACTTGTTCACACAAAAGCTTGTAGGTTCATAGCTACATTATCTATAATAACCAAAAAGTAGAAATAAATGTCCATCAATTGATGAAGGATAAATAACGTGGTGTATCTATACAATGGAATATTATTCAGTAATAAAAAGGAATGAGTACTGATACATGCTACAACATGAATAAACCTTAGAACCATTATACTAAGTGGAAGATGTAGGGGAAAAAAAGAGAGATCAGACTGTTACTGTGTCTATGTAGAAAGGGAAGACATAAGAAATTCCATTTTTACCTGTACCTTGAACAATTGCTTTGCTGAGATGCTGTTAATTTGTAACTTTGCCCCAGCCACTTTGTCCCAGCCACTTTGCCCCAACCTTGAGCTCACAAAAACATGTGTTGTATGGAATCAAGGTTTAAGGGATCTAGGGCTGTGCAGGACGTGCCTTGTTAACAAAATGTTTACAAGCAGTATGCTTGGTAAAAGTCATCGCCATTCTCTAGTCTCAATAAACCAGGGGCACAACGCACTGCGAAAAGCCACAGGGACCTCTGCCTTGGAAAGCCGGGTATTGTCCAAGGTTTCTCCCCGTGTGATAGTCTGAAATACAGCCTCGTGGGATGAAAAAGACCTGACCGTCCCCCAGCCCGACACCCGTAAAGGGTCTGTGCTGAGGAGGATTAGTAAAAGAGGAAGGCCTCTTGCAGTTGAGATAGAGAAAGGCCACTGTCTCCTGCCTGCCCCTGGGAACGGAATGTCTCGGTATAAAACCCGATTGTACATTTGTTCAATTCTGAGATAGGAGAAAAACCGCCCTATGGCGGGAGGCGAGACATGTTGGCAGCAATGTTGCCTTGTTATTCTTTACTCCACTGAGATGTTTGGGCGGAGAGAAACATAAATCTGGCCTACGTGCACATCCAGACATAGTACCTCCCCTTGAACTTAATTATGACATAGATTCCTTTGCTCACATGTTTTTTTTGCTGACCTTCTCCCTATTATGATCCTGCTCTCCTACCGCATTCCTCTTGCTGAGATAATGAAAATAATAATCAATAAAAACTGAGAGAACTCAGAGACCGGTGCCGGTGCAGGTCCTTGGTATGCTGAGTGCCGGTCTCCTGGGCCCACTGTTGTTTCTCTATGCTTTGTCTCTGTGTCTTACTTCTTTTCTCAGTCTCTCGTCCCACCTGACGAGATATCCCACAGGTGTGGAGGGGCAGGCCACGCCTTCAGAAGAGGCCAGGCACAAAGCACATGTTATGTCATTCTATTTGTATGAAATGTCCAGAATATTTGTGGCAGATTTCACACACAGGAAAAAAAAAATGTCCAGAATAGGCAAATCCATAGAGACAGAAAGCAGATTGGTGGTTGCTTAGGGTTGGGGGAGGAATGAGAAATAACTGCTAATGCGTATGAGGCTTTTTTTGGAGTGCTAAAAATGTTCTAAAATTACATTGTGATTGAATTATATACTTTAATTGGGTATATGTTATGGTATGTGAATTATATCTCAATAAAGCTGTTTAAAAATACATGATATGACCCAATGAAGGGTAACCACTTAAAATACTTGAGTATAAATCCTTCTAAACTGTTCTCTCTAGACAGTCTTTTGCGTATGCATGTGTGTTGTGATATGTGAGTGCAGAAAAATGGAACCATTAAAATCATGCTTTTTCATTTAAATTATTGTACCTTACATGTTAAATATATAACTACGTGATTATTTTTAATGACTGCATAGTGTTCCATTATGGAAATACCATTTTATTGAACAACTCCCCTATTGAGCACTTTGTTTGCTTCCTTATACTTAGACCTTTTTGCCTTATATCATTTATTTATTTATTTTTTTGAGACAGAGTCTCACGCTGTCCCCCAGGCTGCAGTGCAGAGGCGCAGTCTCCGCTCACTGCAGCCTCGACCTCCTGGGCTCAAACAATCTTCCTACCTCAGCCTTCCAAGTAGCTGGGACTACAGGAACGCACTACCATGCCTGGCTAATTTTTTTGAATTTTTTTGAATTTTTTTGTAGAGACAGGGTTTTGCTGTGTTGCCCAGGCTGGTCTCGAACTCCTGAGCTCAAACAATCCACCCACCTCAGCCTCCCAAGTGTTGGGATTACAGGCAGGAGCCACCATGCCTGGCCCCCAATATGATTTTCTTTTTTTTCCTTTTTTTCTTTTTTTTTTCTTTGAGATGGAGTCTCATTCTGTCTCTCAGGCTGGAGTGCAGTGGCGCAATCTGGGCTCACAGCAACCTCCACCTCCTGGATTCACGCAGTTCTCCTGCCTCAGCCTCCGGAGTAGCTGGGACTACAGGCATGTGCTACTATGCCCAGCTAACTTTGTTTTTTTTTTGAGAGGGAGTCTCACTCTGTCGCCCAGGCTGGAGTGCAGTGGCGAGATCTTGGCTCATTGCAACCTCCGCCCCCTGGCCTCTAGCGATTCTCTTGCCTCAGCCTGCTGAGTAACTGGGACTACACGGTGCATGCCACCGTGCCTGGCTAATTTTTTGTGTTTTAGTAGAGATGGGGTTTCGCCATATTGCCTAGGGTGGTCTTGAACTCCTGAGCTCAGGCTGTCCACTCACCTTGGCCTCCCAAAGTGCTGGGATTACAGATGTGAGCCACCACGCCTGGCCACAGCTAATTTTTAGTAGAGACGGGGTCTAGCTAATTTTTGTATTTTTAGTAGAGATGGGGTTTCACCATATTTGCCAGGCTGGTCTCCATCTCCTGACCTCAGGTGATCCGCCCACCTTGGCCTCCCAAAGTGCTGGGATTATAGGCGTGAGCCGCTGTGCCTGGCCTCCCTTTTTCTTTTTATTCTGTTGACTTGTTAGAAAAACTGGGTCATTTATCCTGTAGAGGGTCTTGCAGTTGAGTTGGCTGCATGCACCCTCATGGTAGTGTTTCATATGTCCTTCTTTCCCCATTTTCTCTGTGACCTAGTCATTGATCTCAGGGCAGTGTGGTGCTATAGCAGCTGCTCTGACAATTGAAATGTTTTCTGATCTGCTCTGCCCTTGAGGCAGTCACTTGTCACACGTGGCCACTGAGCACTCGAATTGTGGCTAGTGTGATTGAAGAGTGAAATTTTTTATCTTATATGAATTAGTTTAACTTCAGTCACATATGGATAGTGTTTGCCCTATTGGACAGCACAGTCCTAGAAGCTCAATTATATTTAGATTCATCTTTTAAGCAAGTGCTTCAGTATTTAAATATGATTCAGTGGGATTTGAGGAGGCAGATATGTTATGCTCTTATTAGCAGTTGCTGGCATTTTTTCCCCCTGGTTTAATCTGGTTCCTTAGCCTCAGATCATGTTGAAAGATTATTTTTTATCTTTTTAAAATAGGCTTTTTGACATATTTTTTCCCTGTATTCGCTGATCCCATTCATCATCTCATTCTCCACTCACTACTGTTAATGATCATTACTAAAGCAAATTTAAAACTACTGATACTCCTACAACTTTAAAATTTTTGACTGTTTTCTTTCTTCTTTTTCTTTTTTTTTTTTTTGAGACAGAGTTTCGCTCTTGTTGCCTAGGCTGGAGTGCAATGGCGCAGTCTTGGCTCACTGCAACCTCCGCCTCCCGGGTTCCAGCGATTCTCCTGCCTCAGCCTCCCGAGTAGCTGGGATTACAGGCATGTGCCACCACACCCGGCTAATATTGTATTTTTAGTAGAGACGGGGTTTTTCCATGTTGGTCAGGCTGGTCTCGAACTCCCAACCTCAGGTGATCCGCCTGCCTCGGCCTCCCAAAGTGCTGGGATTACAGGCATGAGCCACCATGCCCAGCCTGTTTGTTTTCTAGCCCTTTGCTGCATCTCTATTTTTATGTAGTCACTGTTAATGTTGATACTGTTTTATTTGATGTTTGACCTCACAGTGTATTATATTTTCCCCTCGTTTCTGAATAGTCTTTGCTTTGGGAAGTATATTTTATATTCTCTTTTTACCCCTACAGCATCTTACCCAGAGCTGCGTGTAACTAAACGCTTCCTGGTTTGAATTTGTGAAAAATTTGCCCTGGCTTACGCAGGTCATAGCTGAAACCCATCCTGCTGGCAGATGTGTCTGAGCAGAGCTTTCCGTGAGCCAGGAGCAGGTTGGGTGTCTGCTGCAAGGCTCAGCACTGTTATGATGCCAGCATTGTCTCTTTACATCTTATTTTATTATTTTATTGAGACAAGAGTCTCGCTCTGTCACCCAGGCTAGAGTGCAGTGGCACGATCTTAGCTCACTGCAACCTCTGCCTCCCGGGTTCAAGTGATTCTCGTACTTCAGCTGCCCAAGTAGCTGGGATTACAGGCATGCGCCTCCATGCCCAGCTAATTTTTGTATTTTTAGTAGAGATGGGGTTTCACCATGTTGACCAGGCTGTTCTCGAACACCTGACCTCAAGTGATCCATCCGCCTCAGCCTCCCAAAGTGCTGGGATTACAGGCATGAGCCACCGCACCAGCCATCTTTACATCTTCAAAAAGAGGAAATCAACCTTGGAGCCAGGCCAGACCAGAGGATCCATCAGGTGTGGATAGTGTAATCAGCCTGGCACTCAGGCAGTTTGGGCTTTTTCCTGAATTTTTTTCCTATAGAGGTTTTAGAGGTACTCTGGTATGACCCAGGCTACTGGGTGCCTCATGCCAAAGTAGTAATAACAGAAGTGACAGTAAATATGTAGGCCACCGTAGCTGTGGGCCAGGCACCATGCTGGGCTCTTCACCTGTATGGTTCCATTTAATTCCTTCAACAACTCTGGGAGGAAGGGGGTACGTTCTCACGTAAAGCACAGAAACAAAGTAGCTTGTCCAAAGTCATATGGGTGGTTTGGACCCTGCTCAGGCTGTGACCTTTCATTACCCTGCTATGTTCCCTTCTACAAATAAGACGAGCTAAATCTGTGAAACGGTGGATGCATGCTGTGCAAGAAGCTTAGGAGAAAATTCTCCAGGCTTTAGTGACATAGAGGCTTGAAAGACTGCTTGAGAAAGAGCGTGAAGTCTGGCTAAGTGTGCTCTCTATGTGTGAAAGTTTGTTTTGAATGTCACATGTGAGTGCAGGGAATGCTGGAGGGATTTCACCAGTTTTAGTACATTTGGATCCTTGGGGAGCTTTGTCCGTAGCAAGATGATTTGAGTGTGGTTTTTAAAAGATGGCACCAGACCTCTAAATGGTAATTAGTGTTAGCAATTTTGGTTACTATTTCTTCCGAAAGGGTAGTGGGGTTGGTGAAAATGTAGATTTTGTGGTGGTGATTTATCAAGTAGTGTCATAAACTGTTAACTTTGCCTTCTTTTGTGTGACCAGTAACCCTGTGACATTGAGACTGAAATATGGAGCCACCAGGGAGGTTGGGTATCGTGGGTCTTATTTTGAAAGTTCTTCAGTTGCTTTTAGAGCAAAGATGGAATGGTTCTTTTCACTTGGTTTATTTTGTCTCTCTCTTTAGGATTTGGTCAACACTGGACTCAGCGCTTTCCTTTTCTTTATTGCTTCAATCGTACTGGCTGCTTTAAACCATAGAGCCGGAGCAGAAATTGCTGCCGTGGTAAGCAAACTCAAATGGTTAAAGCAAGCTGATCTGGGGACCTCCTGTGACCTGCTCGCCTGTCCCTGGCATGTGTCCTGCTCCCCCTCCTGTGGCTTTTCTTTGCTAAAGATGATGTTACTGGGCCAGTGGGGGTCCCAGTCCCTTCAGTGCTGTGGTTCTCAAAGTATGAGCCCCAGAACAGCAGCCTTGGCATCTGTTAGACATCCTTAGGCTCCGCTCCAGAGCTACTGAGTCAGAAATGTATTTGAAGTAACCCTCTGGATGATACAGATGCGCTCTCAAGTTCAAGAACCCCTGCTTTGGTTCGTTTCCAACACAGTCCTTGATGTCTAAGAGCCTTATCTGCCTGGGGAAGGGAGGGTTCTTGAATGCAGTCATGACACCATTTAGCAGTCACATGACATTTCAAGGTGGAAATGCCACGGCAGGTGGGGACCAGATAATGTAGGACTTCCCCTCTCCATGCCCTGCATTTCTGTATGGTTCTCAGTTTATGAGGAACAGTTATCCTTTTTGTAATGGGGGGATTAAAAGGTTTATAAATGATTAAACGAACTGCTCTCCCAGGTGCCACTCAGGCGATTTGTAAGTCTTAATAATTAAAACTCTGTGCTTCTTACTCTGGAGCTGCTTACTTGGAGCTGCCCCATGAGAGGCAGGTGTGGGATGGGGGCTGTGATGTGGAACATTGGCCCTGTGGCTTGATTTGGGACCCACATGTGAAACCCTGATTTTCTGTCTATGTTACATTTTTTTTTTTTTTTTTATTTAAAGTAGTCTTTTTTTTTTTTTTTTTTCTTTTTTATTGATCATTCTTGGGTGTTTCTCGCAGAGGGGGATTTGGCAGGGTCACAGGACAATAGTGGAGGGAAGGTCAGCAGATAAACAAGTGAACAAAGTTCTCTGGTTTTCCTAGGCAGAGGACCCTGCGGCCTTCCGCAGTGTTTGTGTCCCTGGGTACTTGAGATTAAGGAGTGGTGATGACTCTTAACGAACATGCTGCCTTCAAGCATCTGTTTAACAAAGCACATCTTGCACCGCCCTTAATCCATTCAACCCTGAGTGGATACAGCACATGTTTCAGAGAGCACAGGGTTGGGGGTAAGGTCACAGATCAACAGGATCCCAAGGCAGAAGAATTTTTCTTAGTACAGAACAAAATGAAAAGTCTCCCATGTCTACCTCTTTCTACACAGACACAGCAACCATCCGATTTCTCAATCTTTTCCCCACCTTTCCCCCCTTTCTATTCCACAAAACCGCCATTGTCTTCATGGCCCGTTCTCAATGAGCTGTTGAGTACACCTCCCAGATGGGGTGGTGGCCGGGCAGAGGAGCTCCTCACTTCCCAGTAGGGGCGGCCGGGCAGAAGCGCCCCTCACCTCCCGGACGGGGCGGCTGGCCGGGCGGGGGGCTGACCCCCCCACCTCCCTCCCGGACGGGGCGGCTGGCCGGGCGGGGGGCTGACCCCCCCACCTCCCTCCCGGACGGGGCGGCTGGCCGGGCAGAGGGGCTCCTCACTTCCCAGAAGGGGCGGCCGGGCAGAGGCGCCCCTCACCTCCCGGATGGGGCGGCTGGCCAGGCGGGGGGCTAACTCCCCCACCTCCCTCCCGGACGGGGCGGCTGGCCGGGCCGGGGGCTGACCCCCCCACCTCCCTCCCAGACAGAGCGGCTGGCCGGGCAGAGGGGCTCCTCACTTCCCAGTAGGGGCGGCCGGGCAGAGGCGCCCCCCCCATCTCCTGGACAGGGCGGCTGGCCGGGCAGGGGGCTGATCCCCCCACCTCCCTCCCGGACGGGGCGGCTGGCCAGGCGGGGGGCTGATCCCCCCACCTCCCTCCCGGACGGGGCGGCTGGCCGGGCGGGGGGCTGACCCCCCCACCTCCCTCCTGGATGGGGCGGCTGGCCGGGAGGGGGGCTGACCCCCCCACTTCCCTCCCGGATGGGGCGGCTGGCCGGGCAGAGGGGCTCCTCACTTCCCAGTAGGGGCGGCCGGGCAGAGGCACCCCTCGCCTCCCGGACGGGGCGGCTGGCCAGGCGGGGGGCTGACCCCCCCACCTCCCTCCTGGACGAGGCGGCTGGCCGGGCAGAGGGGCTCCTCACTTCCCTGTAGGGGCGGCCGGGCAGAGGTGCCCCTCACCTCCCGGATGGGGCGGCTGGCCGGGCGGGGGGCTGACCCCCCCACCTCCCTCCCAGACGAGGAGGGAGGACGCTCCTCACTTCTCAGACGGGGTGGCTGCCGGGCGGAGGGGCTCCTCACTTCTCAGACGGGGCGGTTGCCAGGCAGAGGGTCTCCTCACTTCTCAGACAGGGCGGCCGGGCAGAGACACTCCTCACATCCCGGACGGGGCGGCAGGGCAGAGGTGCTCCCCACATCTCAGACGATGGGCGGCCGGGCAGAGACGCTCCTCACTTCCCAGATGTGATGGCGGCCGGGAAGAGGCGCTCCTCACTTCCTAGATGGGATGGCGGCCGGGCAGAGACACTCCTCACTTTCCAGACTGGGCAGCCAGGCAGAGGGGCTCCTCACATCCCAGACGATGGGCAGTCAGGCGGAGACGCTCCTCACTTCCCAGACGGGGTGGCTGCCAGGCAGAGGCTGCAATCTCGGCATTTAGGGAGGCCAAGGCAGGCGGCTGGGAGGTGGTTGTAGCGAGCCGAGATCACGCCACTGCACTCCAGCCTGGGCGCCATTGAGCACTGAGTTAACGAGACTCCGTCTGCAATCCCGGCACCTCGGGAGGCCGAGGCTGGCGGATCACTCGCGGTTAGGAGCTGGAGACCAGCCCAGCCGACACATCGAAACCCCGTCTCCACCAAAAAAATACGAAAACCAGTCAGGCGTGGCGGCGCACGCCTGCAATCACAGGCACTCGGCAGGCTGAGGCAGGAGAATCGGGCAGGGAGGTTGCAGTGAGCTGAGATGGCAGCAGTACCGTCCAGCTTCGGCTCGGCATCAGAGGGAGACCGTGGAAAGAGGGGAGAGGGGAGAGGGGGGAGGGGGGAGGGGAGAGGGGAGACGTCTATGTTAGATTTTGTCTGCACTGTATTTTCTCATCTGGGACCAGAGGCCCTGAAGGTGCAGTAAAAGAGGTACTTTTGTGATTTATTTTCTTATACGTCCAAAATACTTCAAAGGAAACCTTAGGCTGTCTTTAGGTCAGGCAAGATTTTCTGTGTGTCACATGACTAGAGACTCAGCTGTGGTGTGACAGCCACACATCCAGCAGGGCTGGGCACAGGCTTCCCTTTGACTCTGAGCCACCCCGTCATATGTATTTGAAACAAGACTTTAGATCAAATGGGGCTGCTGAGAGGGGGAAGAGATCAAGGAATGAAGGCACAGGGTTGTAATGATCAGTTGGCAGAGCAGGAAGGGGCTGCATGTGGCTTGGGTCACCACGGAAGCCTTGAGGGGCCAGGCCACGTGCCCGAGGACTAACTGTGCTGGTGTGTTTTTAGATATTTGGCTTCTTGGCGACTGCGGCATATGCAGTGAACACATTCCTGGCAGTGCAGAAATGGAGAGTCAGCGTCCGCCAGCAGAGCACCAATGACTACATCCGAGCCCGCACGGAGTCCAGGGATGTGGACAGTCGCCCTGAGATCCAGCGCCTGGACACGTGAGGACCTGCCTGGATCCTCCTCCCTCCCGTCCTCGTGCCTGTCTCTCAGTCAAGTTTTCTTTCCCTTGTCCTGTCAGATTTCCATGTGATTCAGTTGAATTTTGTCCTCTTTGGTAAAAGTTCATTTTGGGAAAGGGTTTCCCGAGTGGCCCAGTGGGCGGGTCCGCGGTGGAGTTGGGAGGCCCACGTTCCTCAGCGTTTGGGGCTGTGGAGCAGCCGGCGTCACTGCCCAGGTCCACTTGAGGTCTTACCTGCCCTGAAGCACAGGCTTCCTTTGACTCTGAGCCACCTTGTCGTGTGTATTTGTAACAAGACTTTGGATTAAATGGGGCTGCTAAGAGGGGGGAAATATGAAGGAATGAAGGGACAGCATTGGAACGGTCAGTCGGCAGTGGTTCTCAGGCAGCCTTAGGCACCACCTGCTCCAAGTCAGTGTTGAGTCTGCGTGCTGGGATCCAGCCCACTCCTCGTCTTCCATGCCAGGGCCCCCAGGCAGCCAGCACCAGCCCAAAGGCCACAGGGCTGGGGAAAGCTGATGTCCTGTTAGGATGGCTCCCAGGGACCTCTGACTCAAGGAAGGGTGACCTTTTGTTTCCTACTCTGCTGAGAAATCACTTGATTCTTCCTCAAATGAATCACCTTCCTGAACCCCAGGTTCTTCTCCAGGAATATGGGGGCCATCTTGTTATGGGACTATCTTGTTTTCCAGTTTCCTGCCTACCCTAAATACTTTGAGGCTGAATTGCAGATTTTCAGTCATTTTACCTTCTCAGGTAAAAGCCATGAAAGAAACAAGCCTACTCCACCAGCCAAAGCACTTGCCCATTTGCTGGCTTCATGAACCACAGGTGGGAGGTATGTGTTTGTGTTAAAAAACAGCATGCACACGCGTGCGCGCACACATGCACACACACACCCCTCTATTTTAGGGATGTGTGCTAATTTTCTAAATGCCTGCAAAGAGTTCTAAAATGATTCTGAGCAGATTCGTCTAGGATTTGAAAATACTTGAATTTGCACCAGAACACACCCTTCCACCCATGTTTCAGAAGGCACTAATTGTCGCTTTGGGCGCCTCAGTGTCATAACTGTAGACATCATTCTTGGGAGTTGTTGGGGGGAAAAATCCTAGCTACTTAAGGTTTCTGATTGATTCTTGATAAAGTGAAGATTATTGTGTGTGGTGAATGAGTTCAGTGAGTCCCCGTGATGCAGTAGTTTTTTTAAAAAATTAGAGATTAATTATATCTTTTATGGAAAAAAGTTGTTTTAGTTTGTCAGGTTTTCCCTCTTTGAACTGTTTTTAATGTTTACAAACCTCACTTTAGGGCTAACATTTTGTGTTTAGCCCTCACAAAAAAGCACTTACTGTGGCAGGAAGATTTTGCAGTAACATGGAGAAATCCCCAAGATCAAGTGCTGACAAATGTTGACAGCTTTAGCAGCGTACTGTGTAATAAATAACTCCGAGGGGGCGGCGGGGGGTCTGTGCAAGAAAGCGTCCCCTTATGCACATGTGGCGTCTCATTCCCCAGAAAAGGACAGCATCTGAGCTCACAGTGTTGATCAGGCAACACTGCTGGGCTGGGGGTCGGAGTTGGGGTTAGCTTCCTGCACCAACACCTTCAGTACGATCTGAGTTGGGAGCAGTGTCCCAGGCTATGTGGCTGAGCACCACGTCTGCCTCCGGGGCTGACCCTGCTAGCCTGTTAACAACTCGTCTCCCCTCTGCTCCCACAGAGAGGGCAGCCAGGCCAGCTCACAGCTGGGTGTGCTGCCTGGCAGGTCTGTTGAGTGTGTTTGCAAAGTCAAAATTGGGCTTATCTCTCTTTGAGAGTTCCTTTTAAAATAGGGCCACAAAGGCTCAGCCTTGCATTAAATGGGGCCCACTTGGAAGGACCATCCTGAGCTTTATCAGAAATCTCCTGCTGGGAATCATGTTACTTGGCCCCCAGAAAAGGCCATCTTTGAAGTGAGATTGAAAACAAGAACACCATTCAGATGGGCTTGTTGCCCAAGTTTTCCCAGGTCACTTCAGTAAAACCACTTGATCATCTGGTGAAAGAGGGGGGCAGGTGGTTGGCCTCCTGAGGATATGTTGTCAGCTGCAAGAAATAGTTCTGAAGTCACTGAAACTAAATGCAGATGAATGACCAAAAAGGATGACACGCCAGAGAGTGACTTAGGAGTTAATTTGCATCTTCGTGATAGACTCTTCAGAATTATTTATGTCCCTGTAACTATTTAATATCCTTTGTGCCGTGAGGCTCCTCGGTGGTTTTGTAAATGTTCTCCTTGTATTTAATTAACTCCCACTAGAACCGGAAGTGGTGCCATGGACGCTTCCTAGTTGATGTAATGTGTGGTTGCACATGTCATCATGTATAGACCACGTGGTGATGAAAGTTCTGGAGGGAATAGGGTTATCCAAGGTGAATATGAAGACGCCTATATTTTTCTTATATTGCCTCTGTATGCAAACAGAAGACAATCGATATCTGGGGGCCTTAAAATGACCTCTTGGCAAATTGAAGGATGCGTTTTTGCGTTTAATAGTTTCAATAGGGACCAATATCAGTTTGGTTTGGGGCATTTGAAGGCTGAGCGACCTTAGTTTTTCTCAGTGTTCTGGTGGGACGATATTGGTTTTCACATTTAAAGCAAAACTTGAAGAAACTGCAGTTGCTGTGTGCATTTGGGTTTTTTCCTGGACACTGTACAGCTGAAACCCTCAAGCATTTGGTGGAACCTCTGGTGGTTTTAGATGGATGCAAACACTGACGTCCTCAGAGAAAGTTTATTTTGGCACTGATTGGGTGGATTTGGTATTTTTTCCCTCTGATTCTCTTTGATATCCTTCTTTCACACTGCTGAAGGCATGGGAGGGAAATATGTTTTCCCTGCCTTAAAGAGGGATTACAGTCAGGAAAGGCTGGAGATACTTGTTGGCCCCACATAAAGCTGGGAAGAACAGACGCAGTTACAGATTAAAATCTCGTCAGAGAAGTTTGATTTGAAGTAAACAGCCATCCGAGGGAGGTGACTTTTGTCTACAGAAAAAGCAAGAATGTGGCAGCCTGCACAGCCCCAATACACATCTTCCTTGGCAATGTGAGCTGAAGCCAGCATGGGCAAGGCCGGCCCAGCTCTGAGGGCTTGGCCCTGGGAAGCCGGCGGCACCCCCAGCCCTTCGGGCCCTGTTACTGTCCCCTGGCAGGAAGGCTCACGCCTGTGGGCAGCCAGGGAATGTGTCTGACCTCCACCCTATGTCAGGTGCTTCTGGGACAGCTTCGTGACTCAGTTGAAAACATTCTGACTCTCTTCAAGTTTGCAGTTACATCTGTGGTTCTTGGAAGCTGTCCTAGTGAGTCAGCCTTGGGTTAAGCCTGAGGAGACCAAGCTCCAAAACCTTTGTGCACTCATGTACGTGAATTCTTGCTTGCAGTGAATGAGACCTGAACAACCCTAGTGGGTGCCATGTCCTGCGTGTGGCCCAGGCGTACCTTTTCTTGTAGATTCACATGAGAAACCCGTCACCTATCCATGTGCTCTGAGAGGTGGACTGAGGTCTAATCCCTTTCTGTGCCAGATTTTCTGTGGGTTGGTCTTAGCACCTAGGAGATGAATAGAGCATGGAGACACCTGAACAATTTAGTGATTCTGCAAGGCAGTGATGATTTAAGGGTTCCTATTGTCTCATCTGTGTTCAAAACAAAACAATCATGAAGTCTTTGTGCCACTGCCTGACTGTCATCTTCTCCAGATCTTGTTTACAGAGAAATAATGACATTAAACAGGTATCAGAAAGGGGAAAAAGTTTCTAGGCCAAGAGCTGCTGGTGGATTCTCTTGAGCAGAATAACAAGTTGCTTCCTGCTCCAGGGACTGCCATTAGCTTGTGAAGTCTCTAGGTGCCTTGTTATTTCCTAGTGAAGTTGCAGAATCCAGGGTTTTTTCCAGGTTTGTCTTATTTTATCAGCACCCACGTCCAGGCCCAACAGCTTGGTAGGCTGGTGAGGTCCACACACGGCCAGGTCTGGGAGATAAGGGAGGAAGCAGTGGCCTGGAACACCCCACCTGTCTGCTATCAGCACTAGACAGCTCAGGCTGTCTTGGAAACGTGTACTTTGTTAACTGCCTTCCTGTCCTCTTGTCTTTGAAAGCTGTCTCGCGTTCCACAGTCAGCTTGAGGGCAAGAGTGGGATGCTGGGGACAGGTCTTTCCCATCCTGTGGGTGAGCTCCTGGCATCTGGCTCAGGAACCTGCTGGGTCCAGCAGGTGACTCTGAAGCTGGCTTGGCTGCCATCTCAGACAGGACGCAGGCCTGACACCCTCAGCTTTTTAGCTTTGTAAACTTCCCTGGCGCTTTGTAGAATCTTGTGTTTCTTCTCTTCTCAGCAGATATCATTCAAGTCACAAGAACTGTCTGGTTGAGAAAGTAATTTAAAATATTTGACCTTTTATGTTTCTTTTATTTAGAAACTGTGAGAGAAAATACCGTCAATATCTGTTAGGTCTAGAAAAATTTTCTTCCGAAAGTGAATGTTCTGTTTAATTCTTCTTCATGCACGCGAGTGGCATTTTGTACACTCTTTAGCTTGAAGTGGAGTGGGTCCTATTGTATTTTCCCTTCTTTTGTCTGGAATATATTCTTTTTCCATTTGGATACAGTTTTTCAACCTTTGGGATTTTTTTTTCCTTTCTAGTTTTTCCTACTCCACAAACGTAACAGTAAGGAAAAAATCACCCACAAACCCGCTGAGTTTGAATCACTGGCAACTTGCCTAGAAAAGTTCAGATGATGGGTCCTTGAACTGTGTATCTATTTCATAGGGTAAGTTTGTTGTCTATGTTTTTTTATGCTGAGGCTTTAATTCAGGTGACTTGCTATCTAGACACCTGGGGTGGCGTGTTTTCTTTGGGATGCGTAATACACAAAGGCCAGGGAGCCTTTGGCTTGGACCCCCAGGGAGCTATTGGAACTTTTAAAGTTTGAGTTTAGGAGTAAGAACATATCTCAGACCACCTTAGTCAGCTTTGCTGATGGGATTTAGGGCCAGGTCAGAGTTTCTTTTCATAACTGCCTGAAAAGAGAGATGGTGTGAAACAAGATTCTGATAATGGTTTGTGTGAGATTTGATCATAGTCTAAAACTATCACGTCTGAGTTGCCTTAGGATGACAGTGCTGACACCCAGTAGGAAGTATCCCATTTTTATCAGGAAAGTCAGTCACGCGTAGGGATGGTGAGGAGACGAGGGGAGAGGAGGGAGACCTGCTGGTGCCCTTGCACCAGGGTGAGGCCTGACTCACGCTGCTTCCCCCAACAGGCCCTGCTTTGCTTGCCTGCTTTCTCCAGAATCGATTTTGCAAGCTTCAAGATTCTGTTCCCCTCTTCGCAGAAGTGAGGAAGGCAAATACTCAGGGTTTGAAGGGAGACCTGGCCGGCCTGAGGGCTGGCAGATGTGAGGGCAGGACACCTGGGATGGACTCATAGGCTGGCCCAGGCCCAAAGGAGGCTGCCTGTTCCCAACTCTTTCACTCTAACCCATTTTAAAATGAGTTTTTGAATCTTGCCTCAAATTGACCTACTTGGATAAAATCAGTGCTTTTCCTAACTTGATTTTGTTTGACGTGGTTCCCTCTAAGAGAATGGTAGGAATTGAAACTATTTGTATATGTTGAAATTTGTAGGGGTTCAGGAACCCATGGCAGAAACACTAAACTATTTATTTACAAGTATGACTATTTTTTTTTCAAAGTGGGCAATTCTTTGTATATTTTAAGGCAAATAATCACTTCACCTCTGGTGCCTTCCATGCGTCGCATAAGCACTCTTGTCAATCATGGAATTGGAAAAAAAGATGTACATTTAGTTAAACAAGATAACACTATTTTTGTAGCATGATTTTTGATTGTGTCCTTTTAATATTGTTTTCAACAATGGTAGTTTTGAGGTTTTGGCCATTTTCTCTTTACACTTCGTATGTATTTTAAAGAAGAAAAAAAACAAAAAAAATTCCCTGGCTATTCCTCTTTCCTCTCTGCTGCTGCTTCTCCTGCATCTTGTTCCTGCTTATTTAAATAGTCTGAGAGTAAGAGTATATTTCTGTGAAATAATTATAAGTCAGTATAATTGCATTTGGCATTTTTTAACCACTTGCTCAGTTTGGAGCCACTGCTCACCTCAAACAGTACAAAGAAAGTGGTTCCATATTTTACAAACAGAAGAGTAGCATCAGAGCCCTGACCTCCTGTCTTTGGGTGTAAAATGGTGAGAGGCCAGTGTCTGGCTCCTTCCCCTGTGGTTTGGGCTGGTGAACTGAGCCCAAGCGTATTCTCTGGCCTGGGCCCCTTCCAGAATCAGTGCGGGCGTCCTGCAGAGGCATGGCCTTCCTGCCGCTGCAGAGTGGGAAGCTTCCCGGGGGACCTCAGCCGGCTCCGGGGCTCTCATCTTCCACTCGGATCTCAGATTGGTTCGTTGTGGATGCTCTGGCTAGGCTCGGCGGCCTTTTCCAGGCTTCAGGCCTGAACAAAACAGGCTGTTTGCTGTGAGGAGCTAGATGACACCAAGACACAGACACGTACTCTTCACCGGCTCCTTTTGCTTCTCCTTCCTGCAGGACGTGAGTTATGTCTGGTCCCAAAACCCTTGAGTAAACTAGCTGAGCCATTGCAAATGAAGGTACAGATGGATTGAAACATAAAATTGTAGCTTTTGGTGTCCTTCTGAAGGGTCAGAATATGTAATTATTTGATAACCAAGGAAGTCAAGTCAGATGGCTAAGTAGTAACTTTCCAATATGATTTCTCCGTGGTACTTCACCTGGTGGCACTTTTGGGGGGCAATGTTAACAACTATCACATTTTACTCATCAAGTCTCTTTCATTTCGGCAGTTTAAAGACACAACTGTGGGCTTTCTGAGGCGATGCCCGTTGGGCAAACTTAGGTTTATGTGTTTGGTTTTTCAGCTGACGTGGAAGCCCTGGGTGGGCGTCCCCTGGCTGGCCTGGCTTTCGGGTTCAAGTCTGTATGTATGGAGTGGGTTGGGGCCCCAAAGCTTTGCTGCTATTGATTTGTCCCCGACAGCAGGCAAAGCCTCACATTGCCCTCAATTTTCCCCCTTTCATTTGAAGGACCAATTTTTCATGGTACTTGTCTTGATCTTTTTCATAGTGTTCAAATCTGTATTTTTGTATGTAGAGGGAAATAATTTTCTCAACACTAATCGTTAATAACTATTGTATTAAATTGTCATGAAGGAACTCGTTTAATAAATGGACGTGTAAGGATGTCGTTGTCTCTCCTCACTCTGAGTGGCCTCCTCTGCCCCTTAAACGTTACGGATCCAGTTCCTGAAATAGGGCTGCTGTGTGGAGGTTGAACAGAGCCACGATCCTCAGGGTGGAACAAGGCCTCTGTGACACCAGCTTTGCCGCTTTGCCAGGGCTTACAAGGTGGAATGTAAATTCCACCAGGGGCCTCTCCACTCCTGCACACCCAGCTTTCTTACCCATTTTCAGCACATGTGGTGTGTGACAGTTTGGGTGGAATGTCTTGTCTTTTCCCATCAGCCTGGATAAGAATGCGGACCCGGGTCCTCCAGGGCTGTAGTTCTCTGGGCTGTTATGCAACCAGCTTCCAAACCAGGAGAGCCCCAGGGTTCCGGCTGCCTGAGGCTGCCGTGAGACACTATCCTGATGTGTAAGTGAGAGGGCCCTGGGCCAGTTACCCGACCTCTGTCTCAGTTTCTTTGTTTGTAAAACAGGGTAGTGTGAGAACTAGAGCAGGGGTCCCCAACCCCTGGGCAGTGGACTGGTACCCTGGGACCTGTTAGGAGCCAGGCCGCACAGCAGAGGTGGGTGGCAAGCAACGGCATTACCGCCTGAGCTCTGCCTCCTGTCAGATTGGCAGTGGGATTAGGTTCTCATAGGAACGTGAATCCTATTGTAAACTGTGCATGCTACGGATCTAGGTTGTGTGCTCCTTATGAGAATCTAATGCCTGATGATCTGAGATAGAACAGTCTCATCCTGAAACCATCCCCTCCCACCCTCACCCCAACCCACCCGCCAACCCCCAGTCCATGGAAAAACTGTCTTCCACGAAACTGGTCCCTGGTGCCAAAAAGGTTAGGGAAATAAAGGATTAAATGGTAGTCAGATTTCACGTGTATTTTTGCTAAAACTGAAAGCTGTCAGGATCCACATTGGCGTTACCAGTTTGTACTGAAGCCTGACACAATACCCAACAGTATTGCTCTGGTTTTTTCAAACACACACTCCAAGCAAGTGGTCAGTCTGGCTTAATTCATTATGGCTTTTTTTCAGGGTAAGAGATTCACATGCAAGAGAATAAGGCTACAAATGCTCCAAACATGGGTCCAGAACTCTGGCTCTTTTGTGAGGCCTAGAGTCACAGAAAATGCCATCTGTTAAGAAGCTGCTTTTGCATAAAAAAATATAAAAAGTTACAAAATTCCATCAAAGACAGATACACAGTATAAATCGTTAGGTGAACACAGAAGGCTGGTCTCATCTCCTGCAGTGGCCCATAGACCTGCCCTGAGGTCTGGAAGTTCACTGTCCTGAGGGTCCAGGAACTCCTGCCTGCTGGCTGGGCTCTAGGAAGAAGGAGGGTTTGGCTGGGCCCGCCCAGCTCCCCATGACACTGTCACTGTGATGCCACTGTTGTACCCTCTGTCTTCTGGACCAGTCAGTCTATGAGCTCTTCTTTGAAACAGTCTTAGACCCAGAATGGTCATCTCACCCCCAGAAGACATGGTTTCCAAGGGTGGGAGGTGTTAGTTATGGGTGCCGAGCCCCACTTCCTGGGCGACAAGGCAAAGGTCAATTTCTCCCTGCTTCAAGAATGAAGAGGGAACTGGTGCTCCTTGAACCAAAGATTCTTGGAAGGGTCATTGTCACCAAAGTGGCTGGTGTGGGCAGGAGCACCAAGTGCAGACAAACCCACCGGGGCCTGGCGGGGCAGCCCTGTCATGGTTTCTGTCTTTGTTCCTGTTAGTGAAACAGAAGACCCCCGACCCCCGCCACCTAGCATCATGGAACACCTGCTGCCCAGATACAGACAAGGCTCTGCTTTGTCTCCTTGTGCTGGTTTTTGGCAGAGAGGTTAAAGGGCTGAAGGCCTGTGGGACAGAAATGGGGAGAAGGAGTGGGATACCCAAGATGCCCTCATACGCAGCGTGGTCAACAGTGCTGAGCTGAGGGGCAAGCCTGGTAGGCTGGGCTCAGGCAGAACCTGAGGCTGTAGGGGGCCTGCTGTGTCCGCAGCCCCCTCTGCAACTCAGAAGTCCAGGCCTCCGCTCCAACGCCAGCGACCCCTGTGAGGCGCAGGGGTGGAGGCCTGTGTGGCTCAGGTTGCCAAGGCACCCGCCAGGCCTTCAGTCAGAGTCCGAGTCGGAATTCTCTTCTGAAAGGAAAGCAGAGAGGATGCTTGGCAGGAGGCTCAGGGCAGCGGTGCCTGGGAACGGTCTCTGGGGAAGCACAGCTGGGTTGCTGGCAGGAGCCTGGGTGCAGGCCTCCTGCAGCCGACTCTACCGTTCCCAGTGATCGCTGGCATCAGGGCAGGCCGCGGGCCTGAGGCCCTCCACAGGCAGCAGCCACTTTCTCTCTCTCTCTCTTTTTTTTTTTTTGTTGTTTTTTGTTTTTGAGACAGAGTCTTGCTCATCACCCAGGCTGGAGTGCAATGGCGGGATCTCGACTCACTGCAACTTCCTCCCTCCTGAGTAGCTGGGATTATAAGCGTGTGCCACCACACCTGGCTAATTTTTGTACTTTTAGTAGAGATGGGCTTTCACCAGGCTGGTCTTGAACTCCTGACCTCAGGTGATCTACCCACCTCAGCCTCCCAAAGTGCTGGGGTAACAGGCGTGAGCCACCGTGCCCGGCCGCAGAAGCCACTTGCACCTCCAGGGTGTGGGTGCGGGTGCAGGTGAGGGTGTTTCCACCCCAAGACTGAAGCCCAGGTGCCCCTTCCTCAGGCCCAGCCCCTCCGGAGTCTCCCTGGGCTTTTCTCAGCTGGGTGGGTCAGGGCTGTACCTCTGCATTCCAGCTCTACCCCCACCCCCAGGTTCAGCAGGACAAGGTGAGGACAGCTATTTTCTTGTCCCCCAAACTAAAATATACTGGAAAATCAGCAAGCCTCTTTTTAGCCATTTTATATCTTCAATCCCCCTCCCCCAATCCTTGTTTAATATTGTAATCAGAAACAATTTTATAATGGTAAGGGCCTGCCTATGAGGTGTACCTCGAGGGTTCCTGAAATCCCAGTTCTGTCTCGGAGCTCTGTAGAGCCTTCTAGAACCTCCACCCCAGAAGGAAAAGCACCAGAGTCACTAACCCCCCACCCCACCCCAGTGCTGGTTGCTACTTCCTGATGCTCATCCCCTCCCTGGCCAGCCTCTGTCTCTCAGAACCCCAGTCAGTCCCCATGAGCTGTCGCTGGCTCATGGCTGGGCTCAGGGCTGGGGTGTGGGCAGCCTAGTCCCTAAACCCCAGCTCTGTCCCTCACTCCTGTTCCTGGGCTGCACTTGTCAGATTTTGTGGGTTTTGCTATATTCAGTTTTTTCCCCCCGAGGTGGAGTCTCGCTCTGTCGCCCAGGCTGGAGTGCGATGTCTTGATCTCAGGTCACTGCAACCTCCGCCTCCCATAGGTGATTCTCCTGCCTCAGCCTCCCGAGTAGCTGGGATTACAGGCGGGTGCCACCATGCCTGGCTGATTTTTGTATTTTTAGTAGAGATGGGGTTTCACCGTGTTGGCCAGGCTGGTCTCAAACTCCTGACCTCAAGTGATCCACCCGTCTCGGCCTCCCAAAGTGTTGAGATTACAGGCGTGAGCCACTGTGCCTGGCTGCTATATTCAATTCTAACATATAAGTCAAGAATAATTTTACAGCAAAATAATTGTTACATATGTGAAACTCTCCAAATAGTAAAACAAAAAAACAAAAAAAAAACCACCCAAGTTTCCACTGACGTTTACTAATTGTTCCCTGGGCTAGTTGTCTGGGATCACTTGCTGCGGGCAACTGGGAGCAGGTTGCAGAGCCTGAGGAAACCGCCTGGGAGCTCTAACCTAATATTTGCCAAGGGACGGGATGGGATGAGTGGCATTCATTTTCAGCAGAAGGACGGTTTCTGGGATTCACAAATCCCCATGGCCCCAGCACCTGGCTGTTAGGAAACCAGTGGCTCTTAAGCCTAACCTACTGGTCCTGCCTAGGGAAGATCCCAACCACAGGGTGGGGCCTGCAGGCCCTTCCAGAGCTGCCCTTGTCTACCTGTCCAGCCACAGGCACTGCCAGCACAGGGGCACATCCGCCTGGTCCAGAGAAGCATCTCCCCAGGCAGAAGCGCCTGCTGTCTCTGCTCTCAGCCTTCTTCCCTACACCGGCCTGGTCTCTTCTGCCTGCATACTCCTCTACTGCCATCCGTCAGGACCCAGCTCTAGTGTCCCCTCCAGAGCCTCGGGCCAGCTGACACCCAGCGTGGGCCTGCTTTCAGCTACTGTATCCCTCCCTCTATCGGCTCCTATTTTACTGTCGTCATTGCTGCCCCATCTGGCCCCTCCCCTGGTACGGGACACATCATCTGTCCCTTGCCACGGTTTCTGGGTCTGACTCCTTTCTGGGCTCTGAGCTTCCCAGGACAGGCCTGGATGGGTAAGACAGCAGAGGGGCTGGGTTTGGGGGGTGGCCACTCTGGATCCCAGGTGGACAGGTGCCCGAGAGTGACTGGCTGCCCGGGGGGGTCGTCCAGGGAGACTTGCCGGCCTGGCCCGAGGCTCAGCCATGCCCACTGCTTGCCCCTCCTAGAAAGGCTGGGGTGAGGGTGCACGAGGCGAATGGGACTGGCTTTGGATCAGTGCTGCATGAGGGTAGGTGAGAATGGGCTGTGAAAACACTTCCTGCCATGGGGAGAGAGGAAATGATCCCACCCCAGCCTCAAACTAGCTGGCATCCCCGAGGGAGGGCAGGCCCCTGTTGCAGCACTGCTGGGGTGATCAGGGCAGCCGCTCACCTTCTGTCTTGTGGGCTGTGGTCTCATCTGCAGAGTCCCCTTGTTTGAGGAATTTGGCCACGTCGTTAAAGATCAGGTAGAAATCAATTGCAAACACGATGGTAGCAAAGAAGCCAAACACCTGTGGACAGGGTGGATGGGACGCATCACAGGGCTGACTCCCTGCTCCGGGAGGCTGCTGCCCCAGCCTCACGGCCCATTTCAGATCTGCTTGGACAAACAGCCCGAGTGACAGGCACAGACCCCTCTGAGTAACGGAAGTGGGAAAATGAGCTGTGAACTTGGTTTGACAAACAGCCTTTCAAAACCCTGGGTAGAGTCAGTCTTTAACGAGAGGACTTTGGAATCATCATCGGGACCCACATGAGACCCCAGGGGGGCCCCAGCAGGGAAAGGCTCTGCCCCAGGTCCCACCCTAAATGAGGGGCTAGAGGGGCATCTGCAGTTTCCAGAGGGGTGGGGCGGCTGCTCACCCCAGCGGCTTTGGAAGCCCCATCCGAGTACTTGGCGACGGCCGTGATGGAGATAGCAAAGTAGATGAGGGCCGCGGTGACACAGCGCAGGAAGTCCTGGGGAGAGAGGGGCATGCTGCCCTGAGCCCCTGGAGCTGAGCACAGCATGGGGAGGAGGCCTGGCAGCCTGGTCGTGTTCCCAGCCCCAGGCCTAGCACCTGAGGGCTCCTACCCCGTCCTGGCCCCACCCACATGCCTAGGCCCTTGTCCCACCCCCCAGGTGCCTCTGCTGCCTTGCCAGCAGCTGACACTGCCCTATCCCGGGTCCAGCGGGGCTGCTGTCCTAAGCTCTGGGCAAAAAACTGTGTGGATCAGGCTGTAGCCTGCCCTGCGATGCAGTGGAAGCAGAAGTTGGAAACACCCCCACCTGCTCCCTTCCCGCTCTCCATTGGGGAGATCTGGCTCTGGGCCTCGGCTTTGTCACACTCTTGTGGCCGATCCATTCATGGACCACAGTTTCTGCTTATCCGTCCCTAAGATGGGGACACAGAGGGTGCAGCCCTCCTGAGGCAGCAGATGCTGGATATGAAGTCAAGAGACAAGGGTTCAAGTTGAGCCTTTGCTGCCCTTTCTCTAGGACACATTTCATTCAGCGAGGTCCACTGGGGTCTGGGCCCTCACAGGTGATAAAACGAGGTCAGGGTTGCTGATGGCTGAAGTCTGGGTAAGCCCTGCAAGTCCTCAGTTAACCTGTCCTGCCCACGTAGAAATGGCTTGAATTCCTGTGGCGGCAGCTCATTCCTGTAGGCCCGGTGGGGAGCACCGGCGCCACCTGGTGGCCAGAGACCCCTCTCCAGGTTCCCTGCCTCACAGACCTGCTCTAGAGGCACCACAGCCCACTTGAGGTCACAGGGCTGCTGAGTAGTGGAGCTGGGATGATCTGAAGCTGGGTCTCTCCATCCAGTTCTAACCAACTGCAAACTCCAGCACACTAGAGAAAGGATAAGGGCCCAAGTGCACGACTCCGGACTCCTCATCTGGCCACTTTGTGCAGGGCACCCCTCCCTCCTGGGGCCCCTGTCCTCACCATCATGGGCCAGCACAAGCCCTGCCACTTGTCATTCAGCTGCATGGCATCAGCAAAGAGGAAGTACAAGGCCAGCAGGAACTCCAGCAGAGGCGCTGTGAGGAAGGCAGATGCTGAGGACGCCACATAGCAGATAAAAGTGATGAATGAGAGACCCTGCGGGGAAGGAGTTTGAGGTGAAGTCAGAGCCTTTTCATGCTCCTTGTCCAGTGCTCCTCTGAGCCAGGCCCTGTGGTCAGGATAGAGGAGGTTCCAGCAAGGGAAGCCAACTGCTCACAGTCCCGCAGCTGGGAAGTGGCAGAGCCAGATTAGAATCCCAGGCCAAGCACAGTGGCTCACACCTGTAATCCCAGCACTTTGAGAGGTCCAGGCAGGTGGATTGCTTGAGCCCAGAAATTTGACCCCAGCTTGGGCAACATGGCAAAACCTCATCTCGGCAAAATACACAAAAATTAGCCGGGCATGGTGGTGTGTGCCTGAAATCCCAGCTACTTGGGAGGCTGAGGTGGGAGGATCACCTGAGCCCGGGGAGGTCGAGGCTGCAGTGAGCTGTGATCAGGCCACTGCACTCCATCCTGGGTGAGAGAGAGAGAGACCCTGTCCGCACCCGCCCCTACAAAAAAAAAAAAACCCCAGCATGGCCCAGGCTCACACCTATGCTGCCTCCCAGTCCTGGGCATGGCCCTGAGTCCTCACCTTACCCCACCCCAGCTCCCTGCCAGGACCTAGTCAGAAAGCCCCAGTCTTCCAAGCACATGCACTCCACTCAGTGCCCTGCGGAGGGAAATCAAAGCGAGGCAGGAACCAGTTTCCAAAAAGTAACACCCAACACCAAAGACGTGTGCTCGTCACTGAATGTAGATTTCACCTTGAAAAGAAAAAACAAACCTTGAACCTTAATGATATGCGTCCTGAAGTGTTCAGAGTTGAAATGTCCTGATGTCTGCAATTTATTTTGTGTTAAAAGATAAAATGGCTTGATGGACAGATAGATAAAGCAAAAAAATCTTTCGGAGTTTCAATGTATTTGCAAATTTTCATAATGATAAGAAAGGAACATCTAACAGAGGGTGCGTTGGCACTGACACCTCAGGCTCTGCTGCCTTATTCATACAGGGCCAGCTGTGAAAGGTGGGGCCAGCTGTACTTGAACTACAAGAATCAAAATGTTCACTGTGGTCTTGCCCACAACTCTGTAGGTGGGAAGAGCTGATGCAGGAGGATGTCGAGCCCTGGGCAGTCCTGCAGCCCAGGTGCGCTGCAGAGCAGGCCAAGGTGACCTGTTGGCCAGCCTGGGGCTCCACAATGCCTGGTACCCTGAGGCTCACGGGCATCTCCTCTGACCCTCACATCCACCCATGAGCACAGCCCCACTTTACAGATGAGAAGACTCTGTCACATGGCTAATCAGAGGCTACTAGAATTTGAACCCAGGGCTGGCTGACCCCCCAGATAGAGTTATCTTACCTCCGCCCCAGAGATGGAGTCTTGCTCCGTCTCCCAGGCTGGAGTGCAGTGGCACGATCTCAGTTCACTGCAACCTCCACCTCCCGGGTTCAAGTGATTCTCCTGCCTCAGCCTTCCCGAGTAGCTGGGATTACAGGCGCCCGCCACCAAACCCAGCTAATTTTTTTATTTTTAGTAGAGACAGGGTTTCACCATGCTGGCCAGGCTGGTCTCGAATTCCTGACCTCAGGCGATCCACCCACCTCGGCCTCCTAAAGTGTTGGAATTACAGGCATGAGCCACCACGCCGGGCCCAGGTAGAGTTCTTAAGCAACTTGGCACTGTGGGTGTTGGGGAGGCCATCTGTCCCTGGTTTCTGTCACTGTGGCTGCGTTTGAACATGTCTATGGCTGAGTAGTTTCTAGTGGGTGCAGGAGTCCCCATGGGGACACCCAGATGCCCCACAGGAAGCACTGTGGCTGCTTCAGACAAATGAACTGCAGGGATCCCAGGGGGTCCCCAGAGCACCCCCATTTGCTCTGCACATGGCCTTGGGTGCAGCTGAGCCCCCTTTGGAAAGATAGACTAAGGCATAGAGACGGGCTGGGAGGCTGCTGGGGCCTCCCAGGAAGGCCTTCCATGGGACTGACCCAGCTCTGGCCCTCCCCTTCCTGTCTCCTATGCCTGCACCCCAAAGCCTAATTCTGGGGATTCCCCTCTCAATTCCTGTTTTTTCATCCCGCGATTTCTGGGGCCACTTCCTCTCTCTGTTTCTGTCCATCTCAGCCTCTGCACTTGCTTGGCCTGGGGCTGGGAGTGTGGGCTCGGAGTGTGGCATTGGTGTCTCACTTGGGCGTTGGGCAGGTGGCTTCTGGGCTGACCGTGGGAGAGGCTGCAGGACCACCTTAGGCCCTCTGCCCTGAGCGACCAGGGAGAGGTCCCGGAGCAGAATCCCCCTTCCTCCTGCCCCCACCCTCCGGGCCGCTCTCACTGGGCCCCTCAGTTGAGCCACCTGTCAAATCAGGCGCCTGAGCGCTCTCATCTGTAAAGTGGGGACAAGGGCAGGAAGCGCCAAGTCCCTGGGATCTAAGCAACAAGTGGCCGCCGCCGTGCGCCGCTCTCTCCTCCCGCCTCCCCCGGTCTCCGGCCCGGCCTCTCCCTCCCCATCCCCGGCGGCCCAGCGCCACCCCTACCCCACAGCGGACAGTGCGGGCGCCTCCGGTGTCCAGAGGACAAAGAAGCCCCACCGGCCGGGGTGGGGGCGAGGGCGGAGTAGGAAGGAGCCCGGCCGCGGAGGGGAGGAGGGCGATGAAGTCACCGCGGGGCCGCCTCACCCAGTCCCGGGGGTGGGGGATCCCTCCCGCTCCGCACGGCCCCCCGCCCGCTCGGCCCTGCAGGTCGAGGCCCCGGCCCGCACTACCCGCGCGCAGGAAAGCGGACCCCGCTGCGGCCCGGGAGTCCCGGAGGTCCGAGTTGCCCGAGTCCCCGGGGCCCAGAGAGGGCGGGGGCGCCTGGCTCACACAGCAGGACCCACATCCCCGGGCCCCACCCACTTCCCACGGCCCCCAGCTCTGGACTCGCGGGGACAGCGCCGCGGATGGCCTGGGCTCGGGCCCCGCCCCGCCGTCCAAAGTTTGGGGACCTCGACCCAACTTCGCCAGGCGCCCAAGAGAAGTCGGCCGAGGCGGCGCGGAGAGGGGGTATCGGAGCACGGCGGCCGCCCCCGGACCCCACCCGCGCCCCGACGTCCTCCTCCGAAAGGAGCCGCGCAGTCCCAGCGGGGCGGCCGAGGGTCCCGCCGCACTCACCGACTCGGCCAGCAGGAGGCGGCCTTTGAGAGAGCAGAGGAAAGCCCGCGCCGGCAGCAGGGCGCGGAGCCCGGGGACCGCGGGGCCGGGACGGGAGCCGCCGGCAGGCTCGGGGTCCGGGTCGGGGTCGGGGTCTGGGGGCCACATGGCGGCGGCGGCGGTACGGCCGGGGCTCGGCCTGGCTCCCCTCTTCTCGCGCCCGGAGGGAAGCGGAAACCCGGGCTGTGCGGAAGGAGGGCAGGCGACACTGGCTCGCGCAGGGGCGCATCCCCCGCCGCCACGCCCCGCCCCGCCCCCACCCGCTCCTCCAGCCCGCCCCTCCCCCTCGGACCCCGGCTGCGGGGGATGCTGGGCCCGACCCGCCCCCTCCCCGGCCTGGGGCCTCCGCAGACTCCACCTTCTTCTTCACCCTGGTTCGGGCCGCTGGAGACCTCCCGATCACCGCCCCGGCACCCCTTCGGAGCTCCCACCCGTCTGCCCCTATCCAGAAGGGCTGTCTATACTCGCTGTCTCCGGTCTAACTTCCTGCCCGTGCGCGTGTCTGGGATCCGGGAACCCAGGCGTCTAAACAGCAAAGACCCCGGCCGTGATGTCGGCTCCGCAACCCATGCCCTCTCTTTTTCTTGGGGGTCGGAGTTTTCTTGCGACTTTCTTGGCCACCCCTCCTGTCCCCGGCCAGCCCCACCCTCCTCCAGGGCCTCTTTGTTGGCTGTTCCAGGCCTCGGTCCTGCACCCGCCTCCCCCAACCCATTCTCAGAAGACTCTCAGACCTGCAAGCACAGCTCCAGGCACACACACAGACACACACACACACGCGCGCGCGCGCAAACACACACAGGCACGCACATCTGCAGGACTTCCTGACCTGCAGTCCCCCCACCCCAACACATCTCTCTCTCTCTCACACACACACACACACACTCCACACGCACATGCGTGCACATCTAGAGAGCGTCTGGAGTTCAGCGTGATCAAGACCCAGCTTCCTGTGCCTCTGCGAAGGGCACTGCCCCCTCCTTTCCTTCCACCTGACTAGCGGAGACCTGCGGGTTGTCCTTGTCCCTCTTCACCGGCAGTCTGTAACCAAGGTCCTCCCACTTTCACCTCCTATAACTTTCTCTGAACTCTGTCTACTTCTCACCACCACTAGATCCGAAACCATTCCTGCCTGCTCCCCGCTGAACTGCTGTGATGGTGTCTTTAAGAGGTTTTCTCTCTGGGCAGCCGGGGGAGAGCTTATGGCACAGTACTGCGCACCCTTGACATAACTAACTCCATCTTAGAAAAAGACTTCATTTTATATTTCATAGGGTGCTTTGCCAACAAGGGCAAGATGTTTTGTTTAATAAAAAATAGAAGGTCAGGCGCTGTGGCTCATGCCTGTAATCTCAGCACGTTGGGAGGCGGAGGTGGGTGGATCACGAGGTCAGGAGTTCAAGACCAGCCTGGCCAATATAGTGAAACCCCGTGTCTACTAAAAATACAAAAATTAGCTGGGCGTGGTGGCACCGTGCCTATAATCTCAGCTACTCAGGAGGCTGAGGCACAAGAATCGCTTGAACCCGGGAGGCATAGGTTGCAGTGAGCCAAAATCACACCACTGCACCCCAGCCTGGGCGACAGAGCAAGACTCTGTCTCAAAAAATAAAAAAATAAAATAAATAAAGACTGCATCCAACCAGATAAGGACACAAAGAAGCACACTGTTCCTCGACCGTTTCTCACCAGAGCACTCTGTGACTACAAAACAGCAGCCCAGCAGCCTTAACTGACAACCATCCCACTGCCATTCATAAGAACTCTGCATCTGCCTCCCAAGGCTCTGCCCCTCAAAGACTCTGCAAGACCCTCAAGCCCAGACCAGGATTCCTTTTGTCTTCTTCCTTACCCTGGAACTGGTTCCTTAACCCTTTCTCCTATCTCTTTTTCTCTTGATGTTAAATGCTACTTTGTTTGTTGTGGAATGTTTATAACATTTACATGTGGATTAAGTATACTATTATATGTGGTTTGCAATATTGACTGACTTGTGGAGTGGCTTGAGCCCATGTGCTCACTACTGAGTGAACGAGAAGTACTAAGGAAAATTGGCTCCTTGGGTCTGGGTGCAGTGGCCCATGCCTATAATTCCAGCATTTTGGGAGGCTGAGGCAGGCAGATCACCTGAGGTCAGGAGTTCGAGACCAGCTTGGCCAACATGGCGAAAACCCATCTCCACTAAAAATACAAAAATTAGCTGGGCGTGGTGGCACAGGCCTGTAACCCCAGCTACTTGGGAGGGTGAGGCATGAGAATCACTTGAACCCAGAAGGCAGAGGTTGCAGTGAGCTGAGATCGCACCACTGCACTCCAGCTGCACTCCAGCCTGGGCGGCAGAGTGAGACTCTGTATGAAAGAAAAAAGAAGAAGAAGAAGAAGAAGAAGCAAATTGGCTCCTTGGGATAGCTCGTGGCTTTTGTTTTTTTTTACCCTTGGGTATAGGGTGAATAAAAATCTGACATTGTGGAAAGACACAAACACGTGTGGACCTAGTTATCTCTTTTTTCTTTCTTGAGACAGAGTCTCACTCTGTCACCCAGGCTGGAGTGCAGTGGCATGATCTTGGCTCACTGCAACCTCCACCTCCCAGATTCAAGGGATTCTCATGCCTCAGTCTCCCAAGTAGCTGGGATTACAGGCCTGTGCCACCACACCCAGCTAATTTTTGTATTTTTAGTAGAGACAGGGTTTTGCCATGTTGGCCAGGCTGGTCTTGAACTCCTGGCCTCCAACAATCTTCCCGCCTCGGCCTCCCAAAGGTTTGGGATTACAGGCGTGAGCCACTGCACCTGGCCGGACCTGGTTATCTCTAGACCTTGTACCACTCATGACAATCACCAGTCATTGATCACTTTTGAGGGCAGCTGTGGCTCCAGACAACCTGCTGCTATCATCACCCAGCTGCAGCAGGGAGGCATGGCCTGGGCTGCACACTCCATGGAGCAGGCAGGAGTCCTGCTCTCCCAGGTGCAGCTGCAGCTACCCAAACTGCAGCTGCAGAATGGGGCCTCCTCCATGGGGCAGACAGGAGCCCTGGGACCCCCTTTCCCACAGCTACAGCTGCCCAAACCACAGCTGCAGGCTCAGGCATCCCTGTACTCTTAGGGGCCCAGGAAGGCCCCCACCTGCCCTCCCAGGCTCGGAAGTGCCTTCTCCTGCTGCCTGGCTTCTTCCTGCTGTGGACACCTGCTCTGATCTGGGAGCAAAGTTGGGGCAAGCCTGGGCTTCATGAATGGCAGCAGGAGGCAGACAGATTCCTGGGTGGAAGGGGGCAAGTCCCATTGAGGCCCCACCTTCGGGCCAGGGAGGGCCTGAAGGCTGGGGGCCAGGCTGCCAGTCCGACTGACCAGAGTGGGAACTTGTACCTCCTTTTCTGACCCACCCATGGCTGCCCATAGATCAACTGGGCTCACACTTCCTCCACTCTGAGGCCCATAAAAGCCCCAGTCTCAGCCAGAGCTGAGCAGAGGTTGGGAGGACCAGCTACAGAGAGGAGCCACACTCTCCAGGGCCTCCTCTCTGCTGAGAGCTGAACACTCAACAGAGCTGAACATCTCTGTAGGGATGACCTCCCTACAGAGAAGAGCTACCCACTGTCAGTCTCCTCTGAGCTTTCTAACACTCAGTAAACCTCCTTGTTGACTTGTTGTCCCTCCACTTGTCTGTGTACCTCATTCTTCCTGGATGCAAGACAAGAACTCCGGCAAAGGTGCCACTGGCCACAGAGGTTTCCAACCAGAAAATTAACACCCCAAAGATCCTGTAACACTTCCATCTCCTCCCCACAAAGATAAACACACACACACACACACACACACACACACACACAAACCGTGGGAGCTTCCCATCCTGCACAGGGTCTTAGTATAGAAGGAAAATATAACTGCTTGCTGTGCTTCCCTCCCCTGCCTCTCCCATGGACCTCTTACAGTTCCTGGAACAAACTATGGTCCCTCCTGCCACAGAGCCATTGTCCATGCTGAACCCTCTACCCAGAATGCTTCTCCACCTTCTTCTCTAATTAACTCCTCCTTATTCTTCAGTGACTATAGTGCAGTATTGCTTCCTCAGAGAAGCCTTTCTTGACATTCATTTATTCATCCAACAGCAGTGCCTAGGGTACAGCAAGGCCCCAGCTTTTTCTGCTGCTGCTGGTGATGGTGGTGGAATAAACACTAAACATATCCAGAGAATCCTGAATAAGGTGTTCCTGGTAATAGATAACAGATGTCTGGCTGGTTGGGAGGACAGCCAGGAAGGGAGTGTCAAAGAAAGGACTGAGCCAAGGTGTTTGGGGGGAAGGGTGGGGGAAGATGGGGGGAGCTGGTCAGAAAAGGGGCAGGGCTAGACTGGGAGGACCAGAACCTGGAGTTTGGATTTTACGGACAATTCCCTAGGAGGAGGCCAGCTGAGGGTTCTAACAGAGAGAAATCTGGTTCCCATTGGTGTTATTAAAAACATGGCCCTGGGCTGGGCACAGTGGCTCATGCCTGTAATCCCAGCACTTTGGGAGGCCGAGGTGGGCTAATCACCTGAGGTCAGGAGTTGGAGACCAGCCTGGCCAACATGGTGAAACCCTGTCTCTACTAAAAACACAAAAAATTAGCCGGGTGTGGTGGTGCGCCCCCTGTAGTTCTAGCTACTCAGGAGGCTAAGGCAGGAGAATTGCTTGAACCTGGGAGGCTGAGGTTGCAGTGAGCTGAGATCATGCCACTGCACTCCAGCCTGGGTGACAGAGGGAGACTCCATCTCAAAAAAAAAAAAAAAACCACACACACACACACACACACACACACACACACAAAAGGATGGCTGTGAACTGCAACTCATTCACAAGAAGAAAACAACCCAATTTTTTTTAATGGGCCAAAGATTTGAACAGAGAATTCACTAAAAGACATATATGAATGTCCAATAAGCGTGTAAAAAGATGCTCAACGTCATGAGACATCTAGGAATGCAAATTAAAACCACAATGAGATACTACTGCATGTCTACTGAAATGGCTTCAAAAGGGGGCACTACCAGCTGCTGGTGAGGATGTGGGGAGCTGGGGCACTTGTGCCTGTGGTGTCCTGGTTTGGCTCTTTCTGGCTTCTTTTCGTTTCCTAATCTTAAAAAAATCTGTAAAAGACACTTAGTTTTCTCCAGTTAATACTGGAAAAAAGACCACACTGATAGACATGGTTAAATTCCCTCATTTCTTTAGGGATGAACTAAATGGCTAGTATCCTCATTTTAAAAAGTATCTTGAGGGCCATGTGTGGTGGTTCATGCCTAATAGCACAGCACTTTGGGAGGTAGAAATGGGAGGATCACTTGAGCCCAAGAGTTCCAGGTTACAGTGATCTGTGATCTCCTCACTGCACTCTAGCCTGGGCAATAAAGTGAGCGAGTGAGACCTTGTCTCAACAAACAAACAAATAAACAACAAACAAACAAAACCACAATGAGATCATGTCTCCATGAAAAAAAAAAGAAGAAAGAAAAAGTGTCTTGACCTTGGTGGAGCTTATGTTGAGAAATAAAATTCATTTTTAAAAATTTTAATATTTTAATTCAATTTCCATGAACTTTTGGAGGTCCCCTTATATTTTTTCTTTCTGTTTTTTGTTTTGTTTTGTTTTTTGGACAGTCTCATTCTGTTGCTGAGGCTGGAGTGCAATGGCAAGATCTCAGCTCAATGCAACCTCTGCCTCCTGGGTTCAAGTGATTCTCATGCCTCAGCCTCCCAAGTAGTTGAGATTACAGGTGTGCATCACCAGAGCTGGCTAAATTTTTTTTTTTTTTTTTTTGTAATTTTAGTAGAGGCAGGGTTTCATTATGTTGCCCAGGCTGGTCTTGAACTCCTGGGCTCAAATGATCTACCTGCCTTAGCCTCCCAAAGTGCTGGGATTACAGACGTGAGCCACTGTGTCCAGCCTCTTATTTCTTTTCTTAATTTTTAATTTAGAGATGGGGTCTCAATATGTTGCCCTGGCTGGTCTTGAACTGTTGGGTTTAAAGGATCCTTCAGCCTCCCAAAGTGCTGGGATTATAGGTGTGAGTCACCCTGCCTGACCCCCTTGTAATTTTTATAGCCTGAACTGGAAACCAAATGGCCATCAACAGGTGAAGGGATAAAGAAACTTCCATCCATACAATGGAATACTACTCAGCAAGAAAAAGGAACGAACCATTGATAAACAAAGCAATGTGGATGCATTCTGCAGACAGCATGTTGAGGGAAGGAAGCCAGACTCAAAAGGTACATACTCCATGATTTCATTTTTATGAAATTCTAGAACAAGCAAAAGTAAGCTACAGTAACAGAAATCAGATCGGTGGTTGCCTGCGGTGGGGGCAGGAGAAAGCTTCCTGGAGTGCTAAGAAGTGTTCTTTATTTTGATTGGGGTGGTGGTTACACAGGGACCTACATTTGTCAAAACACATCAAACTGTATACTTACAATGGGTGCATTTTATTTCATGTAATTTATATCTCAATTTGCAAAAAGGGTACCGAGAAAAAGCAAAATATGGCACTGAACTAGAGAAGCTGAAAGAGGAGAAGTGGGTGGGTGCTTGTATATAAGATAACTGCACACTCATGATGTCACCATCCATCCTGCCAGCAGACTGTGATCTCCTGAGGGGGACTGTCATAGCCCAGCCCCAGCCCAGAGCCTGTCACATAGGATGACATCAGGAAATGTCTGCTATGGAATGAAGGCAGGGTGGCTCTATTTCCTCTACATGCCTCCGGTAAGGAAGAATTTTTTCTTCCTCATTTATTTATTTAATTCATTTGTTACAATTAAAAACCATCGTACTGGCCGGGCACAGTGGCTCATGCCTGTAATCCTAGTATTTTGAGAGGCTGAGGCAGGTGGATCACAAAGTCAGGAGTTTGAGACCAGCCTGGCCAACATGGTGAAACCCTGTCTCTACTAAAAAATACAAAAAAATTAGCTGGGTGTGGTGGCGTGCACCTATAATCTCAGCTACTCGGGAGGCTGAGGCAGGAGAATCGCTTGAACCCGGGAGGCGGAGGTTGCAGTGAGCCAAGATTGTGCCATTGCACTCCAGCCCGGGTGACAGAGCGAGACTCTGTCTCAAAAACAAACAAACAAACAAACAAAACCCATCATACTTAATTTTGTTAGCTAAGTTGTTTCAATTTGGCCCCTAGGCCCCCTTCGTTAGGGACTTCATTCAGTATGTAAGTGAGCTCCTGTGTACTTAACATGCCTCCCATCTCGCCCCGCCCCACTTCCTTATTTTATGACACCGTAAGATGCTCAAGGTTCATTTTGTATTCTCTGCATCCCAGCTCTAGAATCACCCATTCCTCCAAAAAGTTCTGGTTCTTTTCATTGGAGAATGATATTTAGAAGCCAAGGGCTCTCTGGGCAGTTTGCATTAGAGAATTTGCATTTCTCTGGTTATGAGTAGATTAAGCATTTTTCACATGTGTAAGAGCCGTTTGCATCTCCTTTTCTGAGAAGTGACTGTTCACATCCTTTTTGGCTTTTCTTTTGAATTGTTGTTCTTTAAAAATTGATACATTAAAACACATAAGGCTGGGTGCAGTGGCTCATGCCTGTAATCCCAGCACTTTGGGAGGCTGAGGTGGGTGGATCATGAGGTCAGGAGGTCGAGACCATCCTCGCTAACACGGTGAAACCCTGTCTCTACTAAAAACACAAAAAATTAGCTGGGCGTGGTGGCACATGCCTGTAGTCCCAGCTATTCGGGAGGTTGAGGCAGGAGAATCGCTTGAACTTGGGAGGCGGAGGTTGCAGTGAGCCAAGATCACGCCACTGCACTCCAGCCTGGGCGACAGAGCAAGACTCCATCTCAGTAAATAAATAAATAAACAAACAAACAAATAAGTAAGATAAAAAAGAAGAATGTGTATTCTGCTGTTGGGTGGAGTATTCAATGCACACCTGTTGGGTCTAGATGGCTTCTAGTGTTGTTCAGGTCCTCTGTATTCTTCTTCTGCTAGATAGCCTATCCCTTCTCTGCAGTACTATTTGGATTTGTCGTCTGTGTGCCTGAGCGGCCGGTCTAGGATGTGAGTCCTAGTATACCCTGTGGTTTGGTTCTATAGGACTTTGCTATGCTGTCTAGGGTCAAATCCATGCATACACAGTTTGAGGGTGATCCCGGGGTTCATGGCCAACTTGACGGGATCTCTTTTTTAAGCTCTCTGCTGTCCATGGCCTCCCCGCCACTTTCAAGTTCCTAGGGGTCCCCTGTTTAGAAAGCGTGGGCTTTAATTTCTCCACTCTGTTTCACACTTCCTGACATTGCTTATGTTTTCAGCGGAGAGCAGTAAGAGGATAGAGAAAAACGCCAAGGGGATTTCCCCCCACACTCTTGGGATCACAGTTCTGCTCAGAGCGAAAGCTTCCCCTGCCTTGGACTTTCAAGTTCCTACTTTTTTTTTTTTGAGACGAAGTCTTGCTCTGTTGCCCAGGCTGGAGTGTAGTGGTGCTATCTCAGCTCACTGCAATCTCCACCTCCCTACTTCAAGCAATTCTCTTGCCTCAGCCTCCCGAGTAGCTGGGACTACAGGTGCATGTCATCACACCTGGCTAATTTTTTTGTATTTTTAATAGAGATGGGGTTTCACCATGTTGGCCAGACTGGTCTCGAACTCCTGACCTCAGGCAATCTGCCTGCCTCAGCCTCCCAAAGTGCTGGGATACAGGTGTGAGCCACTGCGCCCCACCAAGTTCCTGCTTGTTAAACTGCTGCCATCATTGCCATTGATATTGTGATATTGTCTGGGGGCTGGGGCTGGAGAGAATGATAAAAACAGACTATTTCCACACCCCCTCCCCACTCCCTGATCCATAAGGGCTCTGTTTCATGCTCCTTGGACTAGTGTATTGGTTAGCTCAGGCTTCTGTATCAAAATACCACAAACTGTATCACTTAAATGATAGAAAGTAATTGTTTCACAGTTCTGGAGGCTGGATACCATGATCAAGATGCCAGCAAATTCGGTTTCTTTGAGGATCCTCTTCTCAGCTTGTAGATGGCCTGTACCACTGTCTCTTCACATGGTCTTTCCTCTGTGCCATTAGGGCTGGGGAGAACACACCCTGGTGTCTTTCCTTATGAGGACACTAATTTTATCAGATCAGGGCCCCATCCTTACTCCCTCACTTAACCTTAACTACTTCCTTAGAGACTCTTATCTCCATACTAAAATGAGGGCTTCAGCATATGATTTTTTGGGAGGGGGACACATTCAGTCCATAAAAACTAGGAATAGAAGGTTTCTCTTGGAACTCTTTCTGTCCATACCCCATGTGTAGTTTTGGATTTGGATTACCTGTGAGTCCGGGGCAGGAGACACCAAAGGGGAAAAAAAACCCAGGACATTTACTGCTGGTTCAGTGGTACTTTATATTCTGGTCTCTTCCCCCAAACTACTTACTACTATTTGCTTTTCAGAAGCACTAGAGAGCTGCTCCATGCACTCTGTCCAAGGCTTTTTGTTGCATTCATTGCTTTCAGCAGGAAAGATAGAATGTGATATACCTCCTCCATCTTCCTCAGAGCCGGCTTTTAAAAATAGTTGCATTTATAACTTTTTTGAGTCATTTTGTTATAGATGTATCTCTTATACAAATTATGAAGTTAGATTTAGAAAACCTCAACAATCTGATAGTTTCTGTCTTTTTTGTTGTTGTTGTTTGTTTGAGATGGAGTCTCACTCTGTTGCCAGGTCGAAGTGCAGTGGCACGATCTCAGCTCACTGCAACCTCCGCCTCCTGGGTTTGAGCGATTCACCTGCCTCAGCCTCCTGAGTAGCTGGGATTACAGACACGTGCCACCATGCCTGGCTAATTTTTGTGTTTTTAGTAGAGATGGGGTTTCACCACGTTGGCCAGGATGGTCTCGATCTCCTGATCTCGTGATCTGCCTGCCTCGACCTCCCAAAGTGCTGGGATTACAGGTGTGAGCCACCACACCTGGCCTAAATCAATTTTTCTATTAAAAGACAGAAACTAGGCCACCTAACACTCCACCTGATGACAGAATACACATTCTTCTTAAGTGCACATGGAACATTCTCTAGGACAGGCCATATGTTAGGACAAAAAACAATTTCAATAAGTTTTCAAATATCGACATTATGGGCTGGGCACAGTGGCTCACACCTGTAATCCCAGCACTTGGGGAGGCTGAGGTGGGTGGATCACTTGAGGTCAGGAAACCCCCTGGCAACAAAGTGAAACCCTGTCTCTTAAAAAGAAAAAGTGATACAGCCATAAAATGGAATATTATTCAGCCATAAAAAAGGAATGAAGTTATAGAAATGTTTTGGAACTAGATAGAAGTGGTGGTTGCACAACATTGTGAATGTACTAAAAACCACTTACATTTTCACTTTAAATTTTTTTTTTTTTTTTAGATGGAGTTTCACTCTTGTCGCCCAGGCCTGAGTGCAGTGGCACGATCTTGGCTCACTGCAACCTCCGCCTCCTAGATTCAAGCAATTCTCCTGCCTCAGCCTCCCGAGTAGCTGGGATTACACACACGCGCCACCACGCTAGGCTAATTTTTGTATTTTGTAGTAGAGACAGGGTTTTACCATATTGACCAGGCTGGTCTCGAACTCCTGACCTCGTGATCCACCTGCCTTGGCCTCCCAAAGTGCTGGGATTACAGACGTGAGCCACTGTGCCCAGCCCAGCTCCATTGTTTTCTAATATCTGGAGTGGACTCTGATGTTTGGTTTTTCTCTAGTGTCATCTTTGTGTTCTCTCTCTGTGTCTCTCAGCTTTTAGGATTTTCTCTTAATCTTTAGAATTCTGATACTTCACCAAGAAATGTGTAGGCAGGTGAGGATGCTTTCCCAGTAAACCTGCTCAACACTTGGTGGGCCCTCTCCCTCCCCTCCCCTCCCCTCCCTTCCCTTCCCTTTCCCTTCCCTTCCCTTTTTTCTCCCTTCCTTCCTTCCTCCCTCCCTCCCTCCCTCCCTCCTTCCTTCCCTTCCCTTCCCTTCCCTTCCCCTCCCCTGCCTTCCTTCCTTCCTTCCTTCCTTCTCTCTTTCTTTTTTTCTTTCTCTCTCTCCCTTTCTTCTTCTTTTTTTTTTTTTGAAACAGGGTCTTGCTTTGTCACCCAGGCTAGGGTGCAGTGGTGCAATCTTGGTTCACTGCAGCCTCGACCTCTCAGCCTCAAGTGATTGATTTTCCCACTTCAACCTCTGGAATAGCTGGGACTACAGGCACACACCAGTATGCCCGGCTAATTTTTTTGTTTTTTGTAGAGACAGGGTTTTGCCATGTTGGCCAGGCTGATCTCTAACTCCTGAGCTCAAGGGATCCACCTGCCTCGGCTTCCCAAAGTGCTGGGATTATAGGCGTGAGCCACCACACCTGGCCTTGGTGGGTCCTTTCTATAAGATTTTAGTTTTAACTGAAAATTTTTTTCTGTTTAAGATTTTCTCACCTTCTGTGACTCCTTTGAGATGGTTGTTGGATAAATCCTCCTAGATTTGTCCTCTGTGTCTTTTTTCCAAAAAAGAAAGTCTGCCTTTTTGTTTGATTTTCTAGATTTCCTTTATTTTTCAAATCATGAATTGCCATCTTAAATTATGTCTATTCTATTATTCAACCCCTCTGTGAAATTTTAAAATCTTGGCTGGATGCAGTGGCTCACGCTGTAATCCCAGCATTCTGTGAGGTTGAGGCGAGTGGATCGCTTGAGGTCAGGAGTTCAAAAGCAGCCTGGACAACATGGTGAAACCCCGTTTCTACTAAAAATACTAAAAAAATTAGACAGGCATGGTGGCAGGCACCTGTAATCCCAGGTACTTGGGAGGCTGAGGCAGGACAGTCGCTTGAACCGGGGAGGTGGAGGTTGCAGCAAGCCGAGATCGCGCCACTGCACTCCAGCCTGGGCGACAGAATGAGACTCTGTCTCAACAACAACAACAGCAGCAACAACAGCAACAACAAAAATTCAAAATCTTTGTTGTAGTTTCCCACACTCCTACCCCAAGAACTCTTGTTTGCTGGTTGCCCTTTTTGAGTCTCTTTTGTTTGAAGGACACAGCATCCATTTTTATTCTGTGTGTATTAATTAATTAGGCTTTTTGCTGAATCTGCATTTCAACCAGATGTGTAAGTGACATGCCCCACACCCAGGCCATTCCCTGCTCCAGACAAGTACTTACCTGATGTAGTTCTGTTCTGAAGGGGCATCTTCCTACAGCCCATGTCGCTGTCCTGGGGTCCTCTTCTTAGCATGACACCTGAAGTCTCGCTCAGCCCCAGCCCAGCCCCCACTTCAGGCTCATTATATCCTGGGATTCGCAGAAACCCTGCCTGCTCACAAGTATTACCCCAGGAGTTGAGAGGAGTGACCAAATTCGTTTAGGAAAGTTCACACTTTTCCACAGGATTCTGAGCATAAGTCATATTTAGCTTCCTTTGTTAGGTAAAACTTATATACAACGAAATGCACAGATCTTAAGTATACTATTGAATGTTTTGACAAATGTGTACACCTGTGTGACCAGCTCCTCCAATGAAGAGATGAAATTTCTGGTACCCGCAAAAGCTCCCTTATGTCTCTTTGGAAATGTGAAAGGAAAATAAAATACTCAGGACCCCGATTCACTGTTCCAAAAGAAAAAAATTAAGCTGAGAGCTGAGTCATGCAAGAAGCCGCCTTTCCTTTTGTTCCTAAGTGGAGAGCTACAGATGAAAAGTGAAATATCCCCACAGGTAGCTGCTCTATGTTCATCTTATGTCAAATGCCAATTTAACGAGCGCCAGAAGAAGACATCATTCGCTGTTCCCCTACCTGCTCCTTTTCTCTTGCAACTTGTGGTTTCAGTAACTTGACTACACCCTTTCTCTTTCCCTTTCAGCTCGCTTTTCCCCTTTAAATGTTGAAGCCCTCAAAATCACATTTGGATGATTTGGAGAAAGGCACAGACCTGTTTCTGAGGCATTGTCCTTAACTGTGGCACTTTTGTTTGTTTGTTTTTTTTTTTTTTGGAGACAGAGTCTTGCTCTGTCGCCCAGGCTGGAGTGCAAGTGGCGCGATCTCAGCTCACTGCAACCTCCACCTCCCGGGTTCAAGCGATTCTTCTGCCTCAGCCCCCAGAGTAGCTGGGACTAAGGTGTGTGCCACCACGCCCGGTGAATTTTTGTATTTTTAGTAGAGATGGGGTTTCGCCATGTTGTACAGGCTGGTCTCAAACTCCTGGGCCCAAGCGATCTGCCCACCTCGGCCTCCCAAAATGCTGAGATCACAGGCATGAGCCACTGGACCTGGCCAAAATAAACTTCTAAATCAATTGTGGCCTGTGTCTGATACTTTTTGGGTTACATAATCAATCCCCAAGCAACCACTGTTTTCTTTCACTGTATTTTTGCCTATTCTTGAACTGCTTAGAAATGGAATCATATGGTATGTTTCTATTATGTGAAATCCTTCCTTGTTGTGGTATTCATAGTTTTTTTTTTTTTTTTTTTTTTTTTTTTTTTTACTGCTGAGTAGCGCATTCTGTTTTCTGAATGTAGCACATTTACCTCCTTTTGAACATGTGGCTCTTTCTAGTTTTTGGCTGTTATGAACATTCTAGTATACCATTAATCTTGGCTAAATATACAGGAGAAGAATTCTGGGTCATGTGGCAGGTTAGTGTGCATTTTTGAGTTTTTCTCTACAAAGCTAGAGGTAGGTGTGCCTCACACTGCCTGGCCTGCAGGGGATGCTGTGAGGCTACAGAGGGGACAGTGGACTTGAAGTGTAGAGGAGCCTGGGGCCACCCCAAGTTCCAAGGCTTCACCCCTAGAGGCCACCAGCTGCCCGTCTCCCCACCTGAAGGACCTGCAGGGGCCTCCTTCCTCCGGCACACCTTTGTGGCAGCAGCTAAGCACGTGGCCTTCTCACAGCCTTCAGTGATCGCCTTGGCCCAAGTCATGATCATGTCCCCAAGGCTCAGTGAACCCTCCCAGCTTGTCTCCCAGGCTGGGCTCGGGGCTCCACGCTTCCTCCTGCAGACCCCCTTCCAGCTCCTCATGGGTCAGTTTGGGGCCTGGCTTTCCTCTCATGGAGACAACCCTTCCCCTGCCAGGATGGCTGGACTGTCCAGTGAGAGCAGAGCCTTCTCTGGTGGAAAGATCTGCAAGGCCTACATGTGGGGGCTCCAGGCCTTATGCTCAGGTTGTCAGTAGAGGGAGACACTCCAGGTCCCAGAGGGAAACAGCCCCTAGGCTCCTCCTGTGCCCACCCTGCTCAGCCCATATGCCAGCCTGACTCAGGCCCTTGGAGGCCCTGAGCCCTGAGAAGTTGACACCCCCTGCCCTCCTCACTTCGACCGGAGTGAACCTCAGTGAGGATCAATACTAAATTGCAGGCCAGGCATGGTGGCTCACGCCTGTAATCCTGGCACCCTGGGAGGCTGAGGCGGGTGGATCACCTGAGGTCAGGAGTTCGAGACCAGCCTGGCCAACATGGTAAAACCCCATCTGTACTAGAGATACAGAAAATTAGCCAGGTGTGGTGGCAGATGCCTGTAATACCAGCTACTCAAGGAGGCTGAGGCAGGAGAATTATTTGAACCTGGGAGGTGGAGGTTGCAGTGAGCCGAGATCACACCGTTGCACTCCAGCCTGGGTAACAAGAGTGAAACTCTGTCTCACCAAAAAACAAAAACAAAACAAAACAAAACCAACCTAAAAACTAAACTGCAAGGAAGGCCAACAAACTTATTTTTCTCATAACAATTGCTTGGATGCTTTTTTTAAAAAGTAAAATTAAAATAATCAGTGTGAACAAAATGATCCTTTTGTTTTCTGGTTTCTTGTCTTCCTCTGCCCCCCATGCCCTGGCCCCCTGCCCCCTGCCAGTTGGTTGGTGTCACTAGCCGGCAACACCTACACTTCTGGTCCCCCAGGCCCTTGGTGCCCAGTAGCCTGGGAGCACTTCAGGAGCCTTGGCTCCCCTGCCCTGGCCTTGCCCTCTGCACCCTGACAGTCAGTAACTTTTGCTGAATGAACAAAATAATGCTTACATCAACTTTAGGCTTTTAGAATCCATTAATCCATTCTTTTCCAAGCAAAGGTGGCCATGAAAATGGAAAAGAAAACCATTCCAGAAAGAAGACAAGGAAGAGAGTGGAAACATATTGCTGTAAAATACACTGCCGTTTCAGACACCAGGAGCCTCCTCCAAGTCATTTCTTTCCCTTTGCTGGCCCTGGTGGCTTGCCAGGTTCTGGTGGCTTGGCGGGTTCTGGTCCCTTGCCCTGCTGGGGTCCTTTTTCCTTTCCTGGAGGAGGAACCAGCATATGCTTTTTGGCCTTCTTGCCTCTGAAGTGGTTTCTTTGAAGACACACATCGATAAAAGCAAAAACTCCAGCCGCACCAATAAGGATCTGGAAAACAAAACGGTCCTCATGACTTTTGCTTTTCATTCCAAAGGTGGTGAGTTTCCCTCCTGGTTTCTCATTCATCAGGGGGTGCTGTTTCACACATCCCCCATGTCCCCTCAAATGTCAACCATCTCTGAGAGGCTAGGAGCGTGCCTACTCCCTCAGCCTCTGCCTTCTCCACTCCCCCGTCCTGCCATCTCATCTCTGTTTCTTTTCTCTCTTGAAACCCAGCCAGAGTGGGACTGTTTGCTCTGGGGTCGGCAGCTACAGGAAGGAACTTGGGCTGGCTCCCCGGACATCATCTTTATTTAAATGGTGGTTCCGTTGGAAACATCTGTCTACTTTACTTTTTTTTTTTTTTCCTTTGAGACGAAGTCTCGCTCCGTCGTCCGGGGTGGAGTGCAGTGCTGCAATCTCTGCTCACTGCAACCTCTGCCTCCTGGATTTAAGCGATTCTCCTGCCTCAGCCTCCCAAGTTGCTGGGATTACAGGCATGTGCCACCATGCCTGGCTAATTTTTGTATTTTTAGTAGAAAATACATTTTCTACTAAATTTTGTAAATTTCATATTTTTGTATTTCACCATGTTGGCCAGGCTGGTCTCAAACTCCTGACCTCAGGTGATCCGCCCGCCTCGGCCTCCCAAAGTGCTGGGATTATAGGCATGAACCACTGCACCCGGCCTACTTAACTTTTAAACTTTGCTTTGATCCCAAGACTTTTGTGGAAAATAAAGAAGCCCTTTCCTTAAACAGAGGACAACACCCATCCTCCAAAAGAAGTGAATTCAGAGCAAATGCAAGGCCCAGCATGGAAAGACTCACCACAGCAAATAAGTAGTGGAGATTCATGGATCGCCAACTTCTCACAGCAAAGACCACGGCTCCCACAAGGAACGCACAAGCAATCAGGTCGTTGAAGAGGTCCTGAAGGTGGAGAGGTTAGTCAGCCTCAGCCAAAGCCAGGGTCCCCATCAACAAACACTGCACCCTGGCTAGCTTCCTCCAAAGGAATGATTTGCAAACTTCCACCTGATTTTAAAATGTATGCATAAAGATAATCACACACCGGGCTAGGTGGACATATCTGTGGCCCTCCAGCTGGGCTTTTTAAATTGAAACCTAAAAAGTCCAGGATGCTAAAATGCCCTCGTGCTGAAGCCTGTGAAGTCACCAGCCCCCTCTTCTACCATCTCTCTGTGAAATCACACATTTGGTTTCTGCCTATGTCTCCTCCCACTAATACTCATTTATTATTTTTATTTTCTACTTTTTGAGACAGGGTCTTACTCCGATTATGCAGGCTGGAGTGCGGTGGCACAATTTCTGCTCACTGCAGCCTCGACCTCCTCAGGCTCAGGTGATTCTCCCACCTCTGCCTCCTGAGCAGCTGCGACTACAGGTGTGTGCCACCAAGCCTGGGTAATTTTTTTGTGTGTGTATTTTTAGTAGAGACGGGGTTTCACCATGTTATCTAGGCTGGTCTCGAACTCCTGGACTCAAGCGATCCGCCTTCCTCGGCCTCCCAAAGTGCTAGGATTACAGGTGTGGGCCACAGCGCCCAGCCAATACACATTTAAATAAATACACAACTATAAAACGTCATGATGTCCCTCTTAAGGACCCCACCACCGCCTTTCAGCTCCCAGGACCAGCTCCCCTCTCTGGAGTCTGGGTGGGCTGCATTGGCTCTGATGGACTCTAGCATCTCATTGGGAGCCTGGCAGCTTCCTCTGCAACCCCCTGCCCTTGGCCTGACTTCCTAGACCCCTTCCCCTCTTTGCAAGGCAGCACCACCTCTTCCTTCCTCAACCCTCCTGCCCGTCCCCTGTGACTTCAGTCTCGCCCTCCCCATACCATATACGCATTTCCCTCCTGCTAGTGACAAGGCATTGCCAAACTTCTCAGAGCTGGCCAAACCATGGCCATAGCAGGCTGGCTTCCTCCCGCATTTCTCCTGGGGCTAGAGGATGGGGTGAGAAGCAGCTGATCCTGCAGTGCTGGAAGACACCTGCCATCCCCCTTGGTTTCTATAATGCCATTTCCTGCTGTTGTCCTTTCCTGACCACTTTGTTTCAGGCCTTTTCCTTTTTAATGTTTTGAATTTTGATACATTTCAAATGCCCAGAAAATAATAGAACATCCTATCCCCGACTCCCACCTCCACCAGGCCAGGAGCCACTGACATTTAACAGATGTTAACGTCTTGCCAACGTCCCCTTTAGGCCTCTTTGAAAACAAGAAGTCCAACTTCACGGATGGAGCTGCAGCCCCCTCGCTTCCTTCCCTTTTCCTGTCCCTCATGCCTCCCTCCTCCAACTTTTGGAAGCTGATGTGCAGTTTGTCTGAATTTGTGCTTTTCTACATATTATATATTTATAAACAATGCATACTATTTTGTGTATTTCAAAATACACTTTTTATATTTAAATAAAAGGTATCCTACCTTTCAATGCTTGCTTTTTGACTTTTGAGATTTATCCACATTGAGAAATATAGATTTATTAATTTTAACTGATGTAGCCTACTATATGAATGAACGAAATGAGACACAGGGTGTTTCTACCACTCACTGCAGTCTTGAACTCCTGGGCTCAAGCGATCCTCCCCACCTCAGCCTCAGCTGGGACTATAGGTGCCTGCCACTGTGCAATTAAAAAAATTGTTTTTGTAAGCTGGGCACAGTGGCTCACGCCTGTAATCCCAGCACTTTGGGAGGCTGAGGCGGGCGGATCACCTGAGGTTGGGAGTTCGAGACCAGCCTGACCAACATGGAGAAACCCCGTCTCTACTAAAAATACAAAATTAGCTGGGCGTGGGGGTGCATGCCTGTAATCCCAGCTACTCAAGAGGCTGAGGCAGGAGAATCACTTGAACCCGGGAGGCAGATGTTGCGGTGAGCCGAGATTGCGCCATTGCACTCCAGCCTGGGCAACAAGAGCAAAACTCTGTCTCAAAAAAAAAAAATTGTTTTTGTAGAGGCAGGGCTTCCCTGTGTTGCCCAGGCTGGTCTCCAAGTCCTGGACTCCTGGACTCAAGTGATCCTCCCGCCTTGGCCTCCCAAAGTGTCGGGATTATAGGTGTGAGCCACTGTACCTGGCCTATGATGTCTTCTGTTGAAGTTTTAATTTTAATGGGATACATAGTCTGTCTCTCTCCCTCCCTTCCTCTCTGTCCACAAATCCCAGGGACATTTATTGAATATTCTAGTCAACTGTTTTATAATGCTACCTCTGTCATATACCAAGTTGCCATATGTTTGTATATCTATTTCTGAGTTCTCTTTTCTATTCCTGTATTAGTCTACTCAGGATGCCATAATAAAATATCCCAGACTGGGTGGCTTAAACAACAGACATTAACTTTCTCACAGTTTTGGAGGCTGAAGTCCATGAGCAAGGTGCCAGGAAATTCAGTTTCTGGTGAGGGCTCTCTTCCTGGCTTGCAGATGGCTGTCTTCTCACTACGTTTTCACATGGCCTTTCTTTGATGCGTGCGTGTATATGTGTGTATGTGTGTGTGTGTAGAGAGAGAGCAAGCGGGAGAGAGAATTCTCTGCTCTCTTCTTATAAAGATACTGGCTGGGCATGGTGGCTCACACCTGTAATCACAGCACTTTGGGAGGCCAAGGCAAGCAGATCACCTGAGGTCAGGAGTTCAAGACCAGCTAGGCCAACATGGCAAAACGCTGTCTCTAGTAAAAATTACAAAATTAGCCTGGCTTAGTGGCGCATGTCTGTAATCCTAGCTACTCAGGAGGCTGAGGCAGAAGAATGCTTGAACCAGGAGGTGGAAGTTACAGTGAGCTGAGATTGTGCCACTGCACTCTAGCCTGGGTGACAAGAGCAAAACTCTGTCTCAAAACAAATAAACAAAAGACACTTATTTGATCAGGGTCTCAATGTTCTGACCTCATTTAACCTTAACTACCTCCTTAGAGGTCCATCTTCAAGTACAGTACAGTGGGGGTTAGGGCCTCAGCATATGATTTTGCAGAGTGGGAGACGCAAACATTCAATCTGTAACAATTTTGTTAGTCTTCTTGTCAATCCCTGAACTGGTACCAAAGCTTTATGGTAAATCTGATATCTTGTTGGGTGAGTCCATCCTTGTTAGTATTTTTTCTTCTTTCATAAGAATTTTAGAATCACCTTGTAAAAGTTCCATGAAAAACCCATGTTAGGTTGAAATTTTATTTAATTTATAGATTAATTCAGAACTGAATTGACATCTCTATGATAATAAGTTTTCGTATTTGTGAATGTGGAATGTTTCTCTATTTACATTTTCCTTTGATGTCCATTACTAAAGTCTTATAATCTCTATGTAGTGTCTTACATATCTTTCAGTAGGTTTATTCTTAGACACCTTGTAGTTTGTGTTGCTGTTTTAAGTGATTTCTTTTAAAGAGCATTTTTTTTTTTTTTGAGACAGTCTCGCTCTGTCACCCAGGCTGGAGTGCAGTGGCTCCATCTCAGCTCATGGCAACCTCTGCCTCCTGGGTTCTAGTGATTTTCATGCCTCAGCCTCTCGAGTAGCTGGGATTACAGGCATGCACCACCATGCCTGGTTAATTTTTGTATTTTTAGTAGAGCCGGTGTTTCACCAGGTTGGCCAGGCTGGTCTGGAACTCCTGGCCTCAAGTGGTCCGCCCACCTCGGCCTCCCAAAGTGCTGGGAGTACAGGCGTGAGCCCCCGTGCCCAGCCAAAAACATCCTATGTTTCTCATTGTTCATTGTTGGTATTCAGGAACACTACTGCTTTTGTGTCTGGTAACCTTGTGGAACTCAATCAGTTCTAGTGATTTGACTGTAGATTCTCTTAGATTTTCTGTGTAGATATTTCTATTAGATTTTTCCTCTTCTCAATCTCTATACCTTTTGTTTTTCTTGTCATATTGAACTAAGGTCTCCATCACAATGTTGAATACAAGAGAAGCTAGTAAGCATCTCTAAGGAAATGCTCCTGAAGTGTCACCTAAAATACAATTTGTGTAGGTTTGGATAGATGTCTATTTTTTTTATTGTATTTATTTATTTTTTGGGATGGAGTCTCACTCTGTCGCCCAGGCTGGAGTGCAGTGGCGCGATCTCAGCTCACTGCAAGCTCTGCCTCCCGCTTTCATGCCATTCTCCTGCTTCAGCCTCCTGAGCAGCTGGGACTACAGGCACACATCACTGTGCCTGGCTTCTTGACACCTCTTTTATTATTTTTTAGACAGGGTCTCACTCTGTCACTCAGATTGGAGTGCAGTGGCACCATCAGAGCTCTCTGTAGCCTTGACCTCCTGGGTTCAAGCCATCCTCCCACCTCAGCCTCCTGAGTAGCTGGAACAACAGGCATGTGCCACCATGCTTGGCTAATTTTTAAATTTTTTTGTAGATACAGGGTCTCCCTATGTTGTCCAGTCTGGTCTCAAACTCCTGGACCAAAGGGACCCATCCACCTCAGCCTCCCAAAGTGCTGGGATTACAGGTGTGAGCCACCACACCCAGCCCGACAACCATTGATGGATGTTCTCACTCCATGTTCTGTCTCAATCTCTTATTTTCTCTCTCTCTGTGTGCTGTGTTCTGGGTAATTTCCCCATACCTTTCAGTTAACAATTCCCTCCTTCAGCTATGTCTGATCTGTTTTTGAATTCATCTATTGACATTTTTATTTCAATAACTATATTTTCTATTCTAGACACTGTACTTTTTAAAAATCTGTCTATTTTGTCCTCATAGTGTCTTACTCTTTTCTCAGGACTCTTATGTCTATAATCCCTTAAAATATATTATTATTTTCAGACAGCTCTTCTATTATCTCATATTCTCAGGATTCTAATCCATTTGTTGTGTTTGTTGATTCTTAGTAAGGGGGATTTTTTAAAATCAGGTGTTTAGTAATTTTGAATTATTAGTTCATTTTTGACAAGGTTTTCCCCCCACCCCCACTGTGAGAATCTCTTCATGCCTTGATTGTGATTTTGCATTTGTTTCTATCAGGAATCCAAGGATATCAGCAGAATGTCATCAGACTGGGATCAATTTTTATGGTAATTCCCAGGGATGAAGGTTTCTGGGCTGCATGAAGGTTTCTAGGCTGCAGGTAACAAAAATTCAAACTCCAATCTGTACAAAGGGCAGGCTTAAGCTTTCTATTTCTCAAGGAAGACTTCCTCTCCGCCCACTCAAAGCTCAGGCAGAGATGAACATGTTTTCTTATTCCTCTGTGTTGGGAATAAGAAGGGTATGTGTCTTTGTCCATCTTTTCCCTAAGGAGGTAGTCTTTCCAGGGTGCTGGCGTTATACAGGGTTTTCAGTTCTAAACTCCCACTTTGCTTAGGATCAAGGCCTTATTTCCTGACTTGAGAGTGCATGAAAATCCAGGCTGTAGGTTCCTGAGACAATACCTCTTGGACCATTCCCACTCATACTTTGTAGCTTATGTGATCACTGCCCTGTTTTCCATTTCTGGCGCCTGTGTGTTTTCATTTCTTTTTTGCCAGCTCATTCATTCAGTTAAAGCAATACTGGTTACATTTCCCCTGGTATTTTTAGGTAAGCACAGCAGGAAGATGTTCAGGGTTCATTGGTTTTTCATCTTGCTGGAACTAAAAATGTCTTCTCAGGCTCCTTGTTTAGGAACTTGTCCTCTGCCTGTCCTTTTACCTTGTCCTCTGCTTGTCCCTTTCTGAGAGTCCTTATTTGGCCCTCCTGTCCTTTCTCCCTGTATCGGAGGTCCTCATCTGCTTCACCAAGACCTCTGGATCCCTGGACCCTAATAGCTTTTAACAAGAAGGCAGGACGAAATGTACTCATAAAGCTAAGTTTGAAGCTTTTTTCTGCTACTTACCAGCTGAGTGACCTGGGGGCAAGTTACTTGGCCATTCTAGGCCAATTTCCTCATGTGTAACGTGAGTGAAACAGTGAACAAGAGGGCTCTGGAGGCAGGCTGTGAATGTGCAATGAACAAAGGGACTTGGGAATTGGGGTCTTCATTGACTGGCAAGGGGTTAGGTGGGTGTGCCCTGTGGTTAAACAGGTGATGGGCAGGGATTCAATTCCATGAGTCCTCAGGCACGGTGTCAAGCAATTTACATTTAATCCTCAGGATTGAATGTCAGTTCTGCAAGGAATGTGACTGTCTCATGTTACAGATGAGGAAACAGGCTGGGAATGGTTTAGTAACTTGCCCAGTTCTGTCTCTTTCCACTAGACGACTGCTTTGGGCTGAACATCCTTCTGATCCAAACATCCTTTATAGGGATATTCATTGGAGACCTAACGCTGCTTTAGAAGTGATTTTTTAAAAAAATTCCCATTTTGTTTTATTTTATTGACTTATGGGAGAGTAATTTTCTTCTTTGAATTTTGGGAATGGGGTCCTTCTGGGGTGATCTCCTGTCAAGTGTGAGCTGGCACAGGAGTTCGGAGGAACAGCTGGTTGCTACACCTCCCCTTCCCCTAAAGAGAACAAAGGCTCAGGCCCTCTTTGACCACCAGGTAAGTAAGAGTTCCCCACTCTCACTCCAACACACAGATAGGCTTTTTGGAGCATTTTCTGCCTAGCTACCCCTCTTGCACCCAGCTGCCTCTGCCTGGGCCCCACTGATGTTCTGAGTCCCTGACCCAGGCACAGATGTGGGAGGTGAGGTGTGTCTCTCTGTTTGGTGACTTTCCAGGTGCCAAGACACACCTGATCAGCATTCTGGACGTAGGCACTCCCCATCACCCCTTACTTACAGAATGGGCCACAGGATGAAGGGTATGTATCTATGAATGGCAAAGCTGTACAGTAAGATGAAGAAGCTGAAGATGGATATCTCCATGGTGATGATAAGCCTCAAGATGGGGTGCACGGTGAGTGAGGACAACAGTATCATTGCCGCTATTAGGCAGCCCTGCAGTGAGACATAGACACCTGAGCCAGCAGCAAGGGCCTCACCATCTCTCTGAGGACCCCTGGAGCCTACTTCTCCTTCCACCACCCTCGGCCAAGGCCCCCCACCCAGGGATACCAGTTTAGCTCACCAAACTCAGAATCTTGATCTCAGCGTGCCCCAAGAGCCAGAACTCTTTATTGCTGTCTTTTAATTCCCACCGGTAGCGGCGACACCCCCTCCTCGTGCCCACTTCGTGCTTGGGCTGCACCGCCTTTTGAGGTTTGTCCGATGGCTCCTTATCGTCCTTCTTATCTTCCTCGGGTTTGGCCCCGGGTGGAGGTGGAGCTGGCGCTGGCTCTGGCTTGGCCCCCTTTGCCGCCTTAGGTGCCATGACTGACTCGGTGTCCTTGGCTTCTCACAGCTGGCCTGTTTCTTCTCTCTCCTGCTGTTTCTGGGTAGGCCAGGCCTACTAGAGTGCCTGGTGTCCAACGAGCGGCTCAGAGGGCGCGCTCAGCTAACTGCCAGGACCACCGAATGCCAACTCCCGCGCCCTCTCCACGCGCGCCCGTCTCCTCGCGCAGCTCCCATCCGCCCGGCAGCGGCCGGATCCGCCCACCCTCCACGCGCCGGCCCCCGACGGGCCCCAACTCCGTTTCCAACCCGCCGGTCCCACCTCCGCGCGGAGCTGCCCTCGCGGTCCCATCCCGGCGTCTCCAGGTGGCCCCAGGTCTGTAAGCCGCCGCTCCGCTGCGGGGTCGGGGGGCTGCGAGCACCGGGTCACGGCCCTGAGCTCCGCGGGCGCAGCGCCAAGCGCAGGAAAATACAACGCGACGTTCACACAAGGCAACGAGAGGAAGCAGGTGTTCTCGATAAAAGCAGCAGCCCTAATTTTATGGTCACATTTAGGCTGGAATGGGTGACAGCACGCGAGCTCGGGGGTGGGCTCGGAGGCAGCGATTCGACAGACACGTGCATCTGCTAGGGCGCCGGGCTGGCTTCAGGCAGGCCTCTGCGGGGCGTCGGGGCCGGTTTCGGGGTAGGCGTCCTTGGCGGGGGAAAGCTTCCTTTCAACTTCGACTCCCAGGAATCTTTTCAAGTTAGTCCTCATCTTCGTGGTGACCACAAACGCATCGATGCAACACACGATTACCGCTGTGAGACACAGGGACTGTCAGATACAACACCATATGCGGGAAGGAAAGACGGGGTTATTTTGCAGCTCAGTAGCAACCTCTCGAACCTATCCCTATCCAGGGTGGGCGCTGCGGGTGGCCTCCTGTCCGCTCTGACCCTTCACTACTTTCTTGGCGCCTGCCCAATTGGCTGCTGCAGGCAGATTCTGCCTTTCCCAGAAAAAGGGATTTTGGAAGTGGGGGATTTTGTTGCCAGTAGTAGCCTCGCTTGATGTCTGAGGCACCCGGAAAGGACTAGGGAAGGGCAGTGGCCCTAGGTGGCTGCAGGTAGGGGTTAGGTCCTGAGAAGGCCTCTCCGTGGAAAGACTTTTGGGCTATGTTTGCAAAGGGCAGGAAGGAGTTCCTAAGGGGCGGAGGAGGACCCAGGCACTGGACTAGGGTCTCTAAGGAATCTGGTGTGGCCAGGACCTCCAGAGCCGCTGAGAAGGGGGCAGAGTTGAGGCTGGAGAGGTGCAGGATCTGGGACTCTATCAAGAGGTCAGGTGTGAGACTCAGAAAACCTGCTTGCAGTGTTCATGAGGTGAATGGAAGGTGAACCAGGCTGGAGGCAGGAAGACCAGTGAGTGGTGGGGTGGGATGCTGCCATCCAGGTAAGAAATGGATACCTGGGGGTGGGAACCCCTGGCAGTAGAAGGAGTGATTGCGGAGTCAGCCGATGGGGACCAGGGGCTGATGGCACAGATATTCCCCTGTGCACTCCGGGACTCTTGACAAGCTTGGATGTTTCTCTTTATGGTCACTTAATTCCTGGCTGCTTAATGAGCTTTTCCTAGGTATGTCTTGCCCCAGTGAATCTGTGAGCTTCCCCAAAGGGGAAAGGGCTCTATCCCCAGCACTGAGCTCATGTCTGGCACAATCGATGGGACTGACAGATATTTATTGATTATAGAATGAATTCAAATGAACTCTTTTTCTGCATTAATTTCTGTTCTCATTGTTTAACTTCTTGAACCAAAGCCCTACCTCCCCTCCCAACCCCCTGAATCTTCCAAGCATTTGATCTGCCATTTCTTTTGAGTCCCAGTTTGTCCCAGTCTTGTGGCCCAGAGCAAGGTATTTAACCTCAGTTCCTATATCTGTACAAATGAGAGTTGTAAAGATTAAGTCAGAGTGTGCCCCGCTTGGTGCAGGGCATATACTGGGCACTTCAACATGTGGCAGTTTCCTTCCTTCCTTCCTTCCTTCCTTCCTTCCTTCCTTCCTTTCTTCCTGAATAGGCTGGATTCCTCACTTTAGACAGTGCACTTTTCCTCCCTTACAATCTCTCTTATCATCTGTCTTTAAAATACAATTCTCTAGTCCAGAAAATCAAAGTCCTATTTATAGACAAAAAGATCTTGCTTAACATTTCAAAAATAGTGTCCACAATTCTCAAAAGGGGTTTAGCAGACTCTTGTTTTTGTACCTATTTGGAGAATGCATGTTAGAATTAAGATTTTCATGAGCTCAGAGTTTATGCAACTTCATATCACCTGAAGAAGTCAGTGCAAGAAGGAGAGAGGGTGGCAGTGGGGATTTTGCTTGGTTAATGATATAATGGGGTCTGCCAATTTCCCTTTTCAAAGTCTCGGAATACTGATCTTAAATGGAGTCATGAAGGCCTCTACTTACCCCCCCGACATAGAGTAAATGCCTTCTTTTCTTTTCTTGCATGGCCAAGATGGCAACTACTGAAAGGAACACAGCTGTAATGATACTGTTGGTAAGATCCTGTAATAAAGAATTGAAAATTATCAAGTTTACACAATATAATTTCACAAATATTTAAACTGGTCAATTACACATCTAAGAATAGATGCCTTTAAAAAACCTTCCATTTGATTAAGATGAGGAGGAACCTTCAGAGGCATAATTCTTACATCGTCCAGAGACATGAGTTTATGTGATTTTAAGATCCTAGATATGACTTTGTCTGTAGAAACGGGTTTATTTTCATTAAAGAATACCATTAGAAAAAAAGCTAACAACTTTTTCCATAAAGGGAATAGGAAAGTGAGCATGAAAAAACCTGGTGGTCAAGGGGCCTAGCCCAAATTGGCCCTCCATAAATGTGATTTTTTTTGGGAAGTCTTATATTTTTTAATGTAAATTCTGCATTCTATTCCGTAACTCATTTGTTTTAATATAAAAATAAAATTTTAGATGAGCACTTTAATTATTGGTTTACTTCTCTCAAATCTGCAGGTAAAGCCAACACTCTGGAAATTGGGCCACATTTATTCTGTGAGTTCATGTGTCCCAAGAGCATATGAACTCATCTGAGGAGCAGGCCTGATATTCTGGAGTGAATGTTTTTTGCTCTTTCCTGAAATATGGCCAGAATTGGGTGTGCCCCGACATCTGCAGGCTCATTGTGCTCCTTCTTCTGGGTTTCAATTGGATTTCAGTCCTGAGTTCTCTTTTTTTTTTTTTTAAGACAGAGTTTCGCTCTTGTCACCCAGGCTAGAGTGCAATGGTGCGATCTTGGCTCATTGCAACCTCTGCCTCCCAGGTTCAAGCAATTGTCCTGCCTCAGCCTCCCGAGTAGGTGGGATTACAGGTGCCTGCCACCACGCCCAGCTAATTTTTGTATTTTTTAGTAGAGACGGGGTTTCTTCATGTTGGCCAGGATGGTCATGAACTCCTGACCTCAAGTGATCCACCCGCCTCGGCCTCCCAAAGTGCTGGGATTATAGGCGTGAGCCACCGCGCCTGGCCAGTCCTGAGTTCTTTAACTGCTAGCCCAACCTGCTTCTTTGTGTGCTGAAATGAATAGTGAGGATGAGTGCGTGGCAGTGCCGTCCTGGGTGAGCAGTGGCTGGGTTTCCTTAGCAAAACAATAATGGAGGAACGAGTACGCAGTGTGTCAGTGGCAGCAGTGTATGGCTATGGGCAAAAGCCCAGAGGACGTAACCACAATATGGGCCAGACAGCTAATCTGAATAGCTCAAGTCTTTGAGTGTTGATGGTCTGCCTTGGTAATGGCAGCCTTTCTGGCACACTCGTCCAAACACAGCAAGAAGCACTGCCATCCAGTGTATGGTATCATGGAATCACAATGGCTCCAATGGAGCTCTTTGATGTGTCAAGCATTTCCCAGTCCATCATTTAACCTCATTTAACCCTCACAAAGCAGCCTCCAAAGTCAGAATTGCCATCATCCCCAGTTTACAGAGGACATGGTGGAGGCTTGGAGTTTTTCAGTTGCCTAGGATTGAATAATGGGTGGAATCAGAACTGAACTCACTATTGCCTCCCATGAGGGACACCCAAATAAGGAGGAAATGAGCTATTCTCCCAGTCTGGAAGTGCAGCATCCAATCCATCTTTGGCATTTTCTGTGGAATGGGTCTGGAGGGTCAAAATGATACAGTACCAGTCAGTTGAGTATTTTTGTTGATGAACTCTTTTGGCCTGCCAATTCCTAGATTGGGCGTATTTTATCACCCATCTGCCAACTTGCTAATTTGTAATATGGGGATAATGACTGAGGCTCATTGGCTCTGAGGATTAAATGGCATAATGAATCTGAAGGCATCTGATAACATGCCTGGCATCTAGTAGCTGGTGGGAGTGCATCAAAATATAGGTTCATATCTGCCCTCAAAATGTTAACAGATAGTAAACTCTCTGCAAACTCCAGATGTTCTTCCTATTGGGGCTGGCGACCGAGGAGCCCTCTTGTGGAATGTGACTTGCCTCTTGGAAAGGCACTAATGCCTACTGTTTTGGTGCCTGGTAGTTAATGCTGGAACAGGGGTATGTAGCAGGGCTGGTGGAGGTTGGAAGTAAGTCCCAGCTGGGTTCTGCAGGCTGAGCGAGAGGTCTGCCCATAGTGGGCAGGCCTGACTGAGGCAGGTACAGTGGTTTGCAGCTTTGCAGGAAGCTTACACCTGAGGATTGTATAAACCAAGGTAGTCAAAGATGTGAACAAGGATTCTTACAACTAAGAAGCAGAGTATAAACTTCAAAAGTCAAATATTCTTTTTTAAAAATTGCTCTCTGTTGGCCAAAATATCTATATAACCGGAGCTCAGTTTCTCTGACCACTAACCAGCTGTGGTCTTAGATTACAAGAATTTGAACAAACGCACATCATTAATGATAATAATAAACCAACCACAGACCAGGCCCAGCCAGTCTTTGACTTCCTGTCATAATTTTATCTCCTTGTTGGACTATGGACATTATAGTTTACTGTGGTCCTTACTTACGAAGAAGCGCTCTCCTGAACTGTCCATTGGAGCTAAGGTTTGCCCTGCATCTAACATTTCTATTGTAGCTAGCTCACATTTATTGAGCACTTACTGTGCCAGTGTGTTAATATGTGATCTCATTTGATTCTCACAACAAACTCTCATTATCCCCAGTTTACAGATGGGTAAGCAACTTGCCCAGGGTTGTTCAGCCAGTAAGTGGCTATGACCTTGGGCAGTCTGATTTGAGTGCCCATGAGCCTTCTTCCTGCTAACCTCCCCCCTTTTGCCTTAGACACAGACTCTCTTATTTGCCTCATCTGGGCAGAGAGACAGATATCCCTGATGGCTGTGTTAAAATTGCAGCTGAGCTTGGCCATGTGTGGGAGGACTTCCACTTTCCTCATAAATACCATCCTTACTTGTTATATTTTTCTTTCTCCGCTAAATACCTTATTGACTCAAGTAGCCTGCTCTGACTAAAATGAGAAATGTGTTTTTTCTTGACAATTTTTCCATAAAGCTTCCAAACTATTCTCTGAGATATTAAAATCATGTAGAATTATAAGTAGGAAAGAGAAAGATGCCTTAATGGTGAGTGCTTATTATTAAAAAAAAAAAAACACTGAATATTAGGAAAAAAGTTAAACAGGCCAGGCACGGTGGCTCATGCTTGTAATCCCAGCACTTTGGGAGGCTGAGGTGGGTGGATCACCTGAGGTCAGGAGTTCGAGACCAGCCTGGCCAACATGGTGAAACCCTGTCTCTACCAAAAATACAAAAATTAGCCAGGCATGGTGGTACGTGCCTATAATCCCAGCTACTCAGGAGGCTGAGGCAGGAGAATCGCTTGAACCTGGGAGGTGGAGCTTGCAGTGAGCCGAGATCGTGCCACCGCATTCCAGCCTGGGCAACACAGTGAGACTCCATCTCAAAAAAAAAAAAAAAAAAAAAAAAGAAAAACGTTAAACATGATTTGTTTCACAAAATGTAGTATTTGTAATAGGAATTTACATACAATGAATATTATCTGGTATTCAATTAACTGCAACTTTCATTGGTTTCATTTTTTGTTTTAGTTTAAAATGTTTATTCCTTTTAAAAAATTGCTTTCTGTTGGCAAAAACATCTGCTTCACCAGAACTCAGTTTCTCTGACCATGCTGGATTATATTATTTATGATGTAGAAGTGTTTAAAATATGAGCTATTTAGAAGACAATAATTCAAATTCATAATTTCTTACGATCTTGGTACCCGACACTAGGTTAGAGTGGGGCGAGTTGGTAAACCTAAAAATGAAGAGAATGTGTGGGGTGAGGAAAATTGTACTTTTCCTAGCTTTGATGCAGACTTATGCTGGTAAAAATGGGTTTAAATTTTAAATTAACTTTATTTACTGATTTAATTCCACTCTCAAGTCTGCAGGTAAAACCAGTGCTGTGGAAGCTGGCACATTTATTCTGTGAGTTCACATGACTCAAGAACACCAAGAGCCCATCTGAGGAGACCTCATAGGCCCTAACATAGGTTAGGGGTTGAAAGCAGGACCTGTGTCTTTCCCATGGTGTCAGGGTCCCTGGCACACCCTTCACAGCTGCAACTCAGAGACTGAGTATGGGTCCATCCTCTGTCCAGAGGAGGAGGCCTTGACAAAATATGGTCCCAGAGCCCACAGATCTGAGCAGGTCACCTGTATCTGCAGTCAGTTCTCTTTGGGGCTTCCCTGCTGAGTCCAAGCCCTGATGTATCACAGTCTGTCTCCCTGGTGGAGACTTTTACCCTCACCCCTTTTTCAAACAATAATCGGAATAGGGAAATAAGGAACTCTATCCTTTTATGAGCCTTTAAGTTAGAAATCGCCACTTAAAGTCAGTACTCCTTACCCTAATCCCATACCTCCTGGGAGCCAAGCCTTCTTGCCTGGAGGGAAGGGCTGAAAGGAAGTGGTAGCTGCATGCTGGGCACTCTCAGCTGTGGGCAAGCCTCTGAAGCTGTGCAGAGCCCGACTCAAACAGTTCTAGTATGAAATTGACCGTGTGTTCTGTGGCTTCCTGCACTGACCTTATCATAAGGTCCCAAGTGACTCCTGAAGCTTGATTCTAAGCCTGCCTACCTTCTGAAGTGCCAAGTCATCACCTCCTAGCACCAATACCCTCACAAAACTAGCACATTTCCTACTGTGCCAAGGCCTCCCAGTGTAGCTACTTGCCCCTCTGAAAAATTGTGTAGGTACACATCCTTCATCTCACAGAATCTGAAAGAGCACATTTGAAAGGAAGGGACTGGATAGGAGAAGAGAACACAATTTGGGTCCTGTTTTGATGAGTCTTTTTCAAAAGCTTCCAAGTTAATTAAATCACTTACCATCTGACCAACTGTGTGGTTGCTCAGTATGTGTCCTGCTAGTGTGAACTGAACATCAGAATAACTGGGCAACCATCTTGGTAACAGAGTTTCCCCACCATGAAGCTCCTGGGAGCTCACAAAGCATATCCTGTGCTGTGCTAGGTCTGGCCCATGCTCTCGAGGACAGTAGCAGGAAAAGACAGGGGCTCCGAATCACCTCTGGGCTCCCAGTCATCCCAAAAAAAGAGGATACTGTCACTTAAGACAGACACAGCAAGGGGGCCTGGCTTTATTGGAGTTGACCAAAGGCCTGTAACCCTGCAGGAGCTGGGCTGAACTTCCTGTGACCACTGTGAGAACAGGTTCTCTCATAGGACACTCACGGTTCATGCTCAGGAGATCCTAGTTCTTACCTTTGTCTGGGATACTTCTTGGGCATTACCACTGGACCCTACAGCAAAGTATGATGTCTCCTGGCCCTCTCCAGCTTTAAGTGTGGACCCAGCCTGCATGAGTCCATTTCTCAGAGGGCTCTGATCCTCCTGACCACAGCTGATGGTGCTGTGGAGCCATCAGTCACCCACCCCCAAGGGCCTGTGTACACCCACCAGGATAACCAATTCACCTTTGGTGCTGTATTTTAAGGAAAGCATGAGGAAACAAGATACAGAGATAAAATTTAGAGAAGCTGAGGAGGACATAAAGACATAGTTTCACTGAGTTTCTTACCTTAATGGAGAATGGAGATAGAAAACCATCACAAGATAATAGGTTGTAAAGTCTGCAAAGAGTCTGGGCTTTAGAGTCAGATAGACCTGGGTGCATATATGAGTTTCTGGCACCTACATATGGCTATTGAATTGAATTCAATTGGCAACTGAATGTCTTTAATCCAATTTTCTCATCTGTTAAATGAGGGGTGAGGGGTGACCATAACCTCACTGGGTTGTTGTGAGGATTAAATAAGGTGACATGAAAAAGTATCTGGCACATGGTATATGCTCAAAAATGGTTACTTTACCTTCCCTTCTTGAAAATTTCCACGGACAGAGATTTGAGTTTCCCCTGAGAAACCTCTCCATAACTAAAAGGGTCTTCCACATGTTCAATTAAAGTTGCTCATATTTGCTTTGTCTGCTTCCTGTACTCGGCATTCTGTGGGACAGAGAGAGCTCAGCAGCCTTTGCAGAAAATCTCTCACAGATTTGAAGACAATGTTTGAGTTTTAGCTCAAAAGGAACATTCTGACTTTAAGGTTAGAAAAATGTTCTATAAGGAAGTGGGATGTGGAAGAGGCCTAAGCTCTGAATTAGGATTGTTCACAGCGCAAGACAGAATGGCAAACGCCACCCAGCTATCTGATGGGTCTGATGGGTGGCTGTTCTTTTTGGACATTAGAATATTTACTTTGTGTCACATACTATGTTATTGGCTTTGCACACATTTAAATGTTTCAGGAACCCTATGAGGTAGTTATTATCACACTTTTCCTTGTCTGTATTTCTTAAATGGGGAAACTGAGGCTAAAGGTTACATAGCTAGTAAGGTGGCAGGACCAGAATCTGGGCCTATGGCTGCCTCTGGACAAAACCGTACTGCCTCTCTAGTCTGAGACCTGAGGGGTTAGCTTTAGCAATTGTTCAGTTGGCAAAGAATGTGAAAGTCTGGGAAAAGCTATTAAAGAAGGCTCTGTAATGTCTTTTTCTGGATAGTCCGGCACCTCTTTGTGATATGGACCCTAACACACACACACAGGTTGACTCTACAATCTTTAAGTGTATGCACGGCAATTTTCTACAATGCCATCATATCAACTTTTGCTTTTGGGGAGAATGTTTATAATCAGAGTGCTCTCTGCAAAGTAGAAGCATGCACTGTTTTACAAGCAATGGCTGAGAAATGTGCTTACCTACTTCATATACTAAGTATATATATATTTTTAGGACAAGCTGAAAAGTACCATGTGTCTAGTGCCATAATGAGGGGTTTTACACTCAGGGCTGGAGCAGCGGTGTGTTGGCTGTCCTGCAGGCACAAGGGTTCAAGGAATCCTTCTGGACCAGGGCAACACCCTAACTGTCACAGCTCAGCTATGTCCTTGTCTAGAGAGATAGCTCCGTTGTTTTCCCTTAAGGAGAGCCCTTACTCTGGGGCTGAGGGCAAAGCTTGGATTTGAAGAATTGTAAAAATGAACACTTACAAGTAAGGGCCAATGTAAATAGGTCAGCAAGTGGTGAAGGGTTAGCACATATATTAGAATAAAAAAACCGACAATGCAGATTTCCAGACTTGTGATTGTTATAAATGACTCATTGGCTTGGGTGATGATGAAACAAGCTAATGCTCCTAAGATAAGACTCTGCAATAAAAGAAACAGGATTTGTTTTAATGCATGATTTAAAAAAATCTACATTGTCAGAATGTAAATCTGATTATATCACAGTACAGTGGCCTGTACTGTTTTGCACATACATTTTTAACATTTCTTACATTTTGAAGAAATGAAATACATGAAAATAATAAAAAAAGCACACAGTATAGAAGGATAAAATAATACCAATTTCTTTCTCTTCCCCCAACCCAACCTTAGTCTCTCTCCTTAAAAGTAACCACTATTAACAGTTTATATTTCATACTAGAAAGAAGTCTGTATATATACTGGTAAAGTACATATACATTGATTTTGGTAGAAACAGTGAGGAAGAGCCTCAGTTTTCTTTCTTTCCAAACAGCTGCTGATTATCTCAACATCATTTATTGGGAAATGCCAGTATTATCCCTATTGATCTGAAATCCAACCTTTATTGTATACTAAATTCTCAGATGTAGTTCGGTCTCTTGAGACTGTTCTCTTCCATTGAATTGGTGCTTCCTTCTCTAGTACTCTAAGTTATAGACAATTCACTCTATACTGAGTTATTGTTTCGCCTAGTCTTCCTCTTCTTACTCATTCTCAGACTGTTTATGTCTCCCATGTTTGTGTTGGTCAAGTTCCCCAGACTAAGCCTGTTGGCATTTTAGTTGGGATTTCTAAATGAAATACTTACTTATAATTTGGAAAAATTACAGAATTTAGTTTTTCTCAAGAACAAAATATATCTTTCCAGTTATTTTAGTGGTTTTTAAAAAATATCTCTCAGGAGAGTTTTAAAGTTTTCTTCCCATATGTGTATCACATTTCACTTATTTTTAGATATTTGATCATTTTGATGACTTGTAAAGAGAAATATTTTCTTATATTTTAAGTGGTTATTTGTCTAGGAAAGCTTTTATTTATTAACACAATAATGAGTCACCTGACTAAATCATCTTGCTCTAAATTGTTTCCAGTTGATTTGTTTTTTTCTAGATATGCAATCACATTAGCTGAAAGAAAGGATATATTTTACCTCCTTTTTTTTTTTTTGAGACAGTCTTGCTCTGTCGCTCAGGCTGGAGTGCAGTGGCGTGATCTCAGCTCACTGCAACCTCTGCTTCCTGGGTTCGAACAATTCTCCTGCCGCAGCCTCCCGAGTAGCTGGGACTACAGGCGCGTGTCATTAAGACTGGCTAATTTTTGAATTTTTAGTAGAGACGGGGTTTCACCATATTGGCCAGGCTGGTCTTGAACTCCTGACTGAGGTTATCTGCCTACCTTGGCCTCCCAAAGTGCTGGGATTACAGATGTGAGCCACTGCGCCTGGCCACCTCTTTTCAAATATTATTTCCCCTTCCTAATTATGATGACTAGTGGTTTCAGAAAAAATTGACTCATGGTGTAGGCATCATTTTTCCCCTCATTTAATAAATAATACTTCTGATATTTAATTAAATATGCTGACTCTTAGTTTGAAATGTTTATTTTTACAATGTCAATGGAATATTTATATACTCCTATCTTACTGGTCTCCCTTCTTGGCAATCAGGGACAAATGTTGAATTTTGTCACATGTTCTGTGACATAATCTCCTAATTTTTTATAATGTGATAGATATAATCTCATTTTCACTTTTACTTCTAATACAGTGAATTATTTTAATAGAATCTTAATATTGAATCATCCTGTTTCTTTCTTGTGGTATTGTATTTTCAAAAAATACTGATGAATATTATCTGCTAATATATTGACATTTTGTTCTGATGCAAGTGAGATCTCTACTTCGTTTTTTTTCTGAACTCGGTCAAGTTTTCCTATCAGTATTATACTGATTGTGTAAAGATAGTTCAGAAGTTATTTCTTCTTTCTCTATTCTTTGACAAAGTTAGAGTAGTGTCAGAATTATATCCCATGAAGGCTTGAAAGAGTTAACTTGTAAAAAGGTCTGGGCCTGATACATTTTTGAAAGATACTCATTTGCTAAAATTCTCATTTTCTTCTATGTTTATATTGCCCTGTTTAGATTTTTCCCTATTCTGGGATCAGTTTTGGTAATTTACATTATTCTGGAAAATCAACCATTTCATCCAATTATTCACATCTATTTTGCAAGGTACTCCTGTAGATCCTTTCAGTTTTGCTGATGTTTGTGATTATTTTCCCCTTCTGGTTTCTAATTTTAAATATATGTCTTTTCTTCCCCCTTTTTTTCTTGGTTGGCCAATGGCTTATCAATTTAATAGGACTTTCAAATGACAGCTCTTGTATTGACTGATTCTATTATTTTTGTTTCCTAACTTATAAATTCCTATTATCTTCATTGCTTCCCTAATTTCCTTTGTGAGAGGAAACTGAACCAACCCAAATGTCCATCAATGATAGACTGGATAAAGAAAATGTGGCACATATACACCATGGAATACTATGCAGCCATAAAAAAGGATGAGTTCATGTCCTTTGCAGGGACATGGATGAAGCTGGAAACCATTATTCTCAGCAAACTAACGCAAGAACAGAAAAGCAAACACTGCATATTCTCACTCATAAGTGAGAGTTGAACAACGAGAACAGATGGACACAGGGAGGGGAACATCACACACCGGGGCCTGTAGGGAGTGGGGGACTAGGGGAGGGATAGCATTAGGAGAAATACCTAATGTAGGTGACGAGTTGATGGGTGCAGCAAACCACCATGGCGCGTATATACCTATGTAACAAAACTGCACGTTCTACACATGTACCCCATAAGTTAAAGTATAATTAAAAAAGAAAAAAAAAGAAAAAAATAGGGGAAAAATGAGGCAAGTTTAGTAGGAAAGGTTTAGTGTGTGGGGAGCAGGGGGTGGTGGGGAGGAAAGGTGAGGCAAAACAAAGGTCAGTGGCAAAGTGAATTATGGAAGGTTTCTGGAGCTGGCACCCCGTGGGCATTTCCCCGAGGCCACTGCCGGCCACATCCGCCCAGCTAGGTCTCACCAGCTATCCGCTCACCAGTCTCAGGATCTTCAACATTCCAGTGGGCGAGAAGGAGAAACGTTTGAGGCTGTCCCTGAATTTGTACGGGACTTTGGCTCGGCCCTCCACGCGCTCTTTGATCGCCGTCTCATTTAAGAGTTTGGATTCAGTGTGTGCAGAGGGCGTGGGGGGTGGAAGTGTGGGCTTTGGGGGTGGGCGTGTGGTGGCTTTCCTTGAGGGTGCGGTGCCCTCACTGCCTTGGGGACGTGCGGCGGCTGCGGACTGCGCACTGCGAATTGAGACTGCGGGGTGCTTCCGGGGTGCGGTCTTCGCTGAGATGTTGCGCTGTGCCTTGGGTACAGAACTCACTACGCTGCCGCTACTTGCCAGGGCTGCGGCAGTCTCTGGTTGTTTCAAGTTCCCTGAAGGTGCCTCGGATGACTCAGGTTTGGCGTGTTCAGGATCCATGGTGGGTCCCTAGGGCCTGGCCGTCTGAACCAGTGCCGCGGCAGCGGCTGGCTCTCCCCTGGGAACCAGCGTCGCGTCCCAACGGCTGTTGGCTACCTCCCCGGCGCGTGCACCCGGCTCTCGCTGCCCCACCGACAAGCCGAGCCCTTCAGCCACCCTCATTGCCACAGGGGGTGCAATGCCACCGCCTAGCCCGAGAACTCAAAATCTCTGCAACCCCACACCTCGGAGCTGCCGGCCAGCCAGGGAGTAAAGAGATTCAAAGATCCCTGAGGCGGATCCCGGCACATTCTTCCCTGCCACCCAGGCCCGGGTGCCGGAAAACCCGATCCCGCTGCTCCCAGCGCTCCCTTGGAAGTTACAGTAGTGCTCTGCGCGGGGTGCAGAGTTCGGAAATCTCTTCCTCTAGCTCCTATACTGAGTTAAAATAACTGCAGAAAATATGTGGAAGAATACAGAAATATGTTTAATACTTAGTATCAAACTAAAAAGTAATATAAAATTACAAAACTTCTTTTTTTTCATGCACAGGCTTTTTCTGGTAAGGACCGCTGGGATTGAACAGAAGCTTCCGGTAAATAAGGGCCCCGTCGGCAAGACAGCATACTGCTGTCACAAGTGCAAACACCTGGAAAGAAAGACACGTGTCACTGCCCTAACCATGGTCCCCACTCCTGTCATTCACACAAGTTTTAAGTGGTCTGCCCACCAGATTCCTCTCTTGCTAGGGTACTCGGATTGCTCCCTGTGCTTCATCTAATACTAATATGGAGAGACTTCAGAGATCATCTTATTCTCCTCATTGCTAAGTTTTCTAAATACTTGCCTATAGAAAGAGAAAAGATAATTTAAGTGAGCAGAAAAATAATAAAGCAGTGTGGGCTCTGAAATCCATACTTGTTTGCTTTTATCTCTTGACCTTCTCTTGCATGTATTCTTTTAAGCCCTACTAAGGATATTTAGTTATTAATATTTCTAACCCCAGTGTTCAACTCTGACTTCTCTACTGACAAACTCACAGAAGAAAAGGTCAAAGTTAACACCAGCTCAATATTAAATCATGGGGACTGTAGCTCCAGAAAACTGGAGTTAATAAGATGATCCAAAGTGAACTCTCAAAGGCTAGGCTACATCTGCTTAAGGGGTGAGATTCTAAATAGACCTTAAGAAAGTAAAATTAGATAAAAACAATAACTAAGAACACGTGGGGGCCTTCAGACACTCTGATGGCTATCTGAGAGCTGGTGCCTGGGGTGGGAGAGGGGGATGTCATTCCTTGCATGCTGTTTGGTCAGCTTCTTCCAGTCATCAGGAAGTTTGGCTTCCTGGCTCCAGACATGGCTCTCACAGTCTCCTTTTCCACCCAGAGTCTCAAGCCACTGCCTCCTAGGTTCTGACCACACTGAATACCTCCTACCAATCTTTTCATGACTGGCACTCTGTACACTATTGGCTCCTCTATCTGGAACCTTTTCCCTTTTTTCTCCTTTATTCTCAGCAAACAGCAATTCCACTGCCAGAGAGATAGTTTCCTCTTTTCTGCACCATGCAGCTCCCTGTCAACAGCTTATATACAGCGGTTTCCACTTGTGTCTCCTGTGTTAAGCTCTAAGCAACTTGAGGACGGGGCTCACACTCTAGTCAGTGCTGTCTGAAAGCAGCATAATGTGAGTCACCAATGTAACATAGCCACATAATTAAAGATTTTTTAACAGCCACATTATAAATGTAAAGAAAAAAGTCGGCTGGGCGCGGTGGCTCACGCCTGTAATCCCAGCACTTTGGGAGACCGAGGCAGGCGGATCACGACGTCGGAAGATCGAGACCATCCTGGTTAACATGGTGAAACTGCGTCTCTACTAAAAATACAAAAAATTAGCCAGGCATGGTGGCGGATGCCTGTAGTCCCAGCTACTTGGGAGGCTGAGGCAGGAGAATGGCGTGAACCCGGGAGGCAGAGCTTGCAGTCAGCTGAGATAGCACCACTGCACTCCACCAGCCTGGGCGACAGAGACAGACTCTGTCTCAGAAAAAAAAAAAAAGAAAAAAATAAGTCATAGATTTTAATATATTTAGCTCAGTATATCTAAAATATTATCATTTAACATGTAATCAACAAAGTTATTAACAAAATATTCTACATTCCTTGTTGGGGGTAATAAATCTTTGAAATTAAATGTGTATTTTTATACTTACAGCTGATCTTGATTCAGACTAGCCACATTTCCAGTGCTCAGTAGCCCCATGTGGCTAGCAACTATGGTTACTATACTGAATAGCACAGCTCTATATTTTGTCAGCCCCTCCCAAAGTACACTTAAGAAATGAGTAAATGAATGAATGAGTAAAAAAGTGAATGAAAGTAAATCCTATGCCTGGTCCTTCCTTCTTCACAGTAGAAAGATGAGTATTATCTTCAAAAACAACTGGGGGAAATTGATACAGAGCTATCTCATTTCTAGAATAATTCTGACTCCTCATGAAGTTGCTCAGGGCCTAAGGGAGATGAAAATCATGGCTTCTGACATATATGGCTGAGAGTTCTCCTAAGTGACCCATACTATGAAAGAACATGGAAGTAGGAAGATTTATTTAAGAACTTTCTAATTCAATTCTCTAGGTCAGAACCTAGAAAAGCTAAATGATTTTGAACCTTGTATGAGAAATCTTAGAAGAATATCAGATAGAACTATAACTAAATTACTTGAGTCATATTCTGGCTTGCTTTCTAGGATGAAGTCTGATGGAATTGATCTGCTTCTCTTCAAGCCGGGTTCAAAATGATCCTTTAGTTGCAAGGTGCCCTGCCAATGTTCTCTTACCGTAAGGACATCATCTATTATATTCTATCTGAAGGATCTGAACAAGAAATAACTGAGCTCAAAACAGTCTGTCTCATCTTAACAAATGGTATGTATCCTTTTCTGTAAAAGGGAGAGCTATGAAACTCATCCATCTTTTTGTTTTGTTTTGCTTGACATCAGGTTTCTCAGAGCTAAGTGCTGTAACTGATTCCAGTAGCTTTTGTCAGTCTAGTCTAGCCCTACGTACCTATAAGAAATCTGTAGGAACCCCTTATTGGGTTAATTCTGCTTCTAGTATAAAATCATACTCCTTCACGTTAATCAGGGCAAGCATTCACAGACAAAAATATTAAGCCACTAGGCACTGTATATTGGCCTAGGAATCTCAAGGATGAATATAGTATAGCTTTCTATTCTTACATCTGTTTTCCAAATAAATTTGCATTCTGATAAAACCTGATGAAAGAAAGCAGAAAGACTTCCACTTACCCCTCCACCAACTGTCAATGTTGTGGTTTCTGGTATCAGTGCCAACACAGATACGATGAGCATGAATACTGTTGTTACCAGTGAGTTGATAATATCCTAAAAACACACAATAAAGCTGAGCCTTACATGAAGACTACCAAGCAATGCTAAAAACGAAAAACAAAAAACAAAAAAACAACAACAAAAAAAACAAAGTCAGCAGGCAGAATGCACTGGCTCCCGCCTGTAATCCCAGCACTTTGGAAGGCAGACAGATCACTTGAAGCCTGGAGTTTGAGACCAGCCTGGCCGACATGGTGAAACCCCGTCTCTACTAAAAAAAACAAAAATTAGCCAGACATGGTGGTGCATGCCTGTAATCCCAGCTACTTGGGAGGCTGAGGCACAAAAATTGCTTGAACCCGGGAGGCAGAGGTTACAGTGAACTGAGATCATGCCACTGCACTACAGCCTGGGCAACAGAGTGAGACTCTGTTTCAACAAAAGGAGTCAGCTTCCTAAATATTTTAAAAGTTTCATTTTATTAAACAAATTTATTTAGCATCTATCTTTCAGGAAACCAAAATGTCACAGTAAAATGATACCTAGATAGTATCTGGTCTATAATGACACCTAGTGGTTTTCTTTTACCTGTGATATGCCAATCATTTACTTAAAAAGCTTTTTATTTCTTTTTTACTTAACATAAATGTAGTTGAAGGGAAAACTCATCTGATTAGGAAATAAAGTAGATGATGTATTATGTAGAAAGTTTAAGGTAGAAGGGGTGCCATGGGAAGTAAAAATGCTCATTTTTAATAACGTAAGAAAATGCAGAGTAGTCTACATTGTATATCAAACTTTAAGTTACTAAATGCAATTAATGCTGGGCGCTGTGGTTCATGTCTGTAATCCCAACACTTTGGGAGTTCAAGACCAGCCTTGCCAACATGGTGAAACTCTGTCTTTATTAAAAAATACAAAAATTAGCCAGGCATGGTGGTGAGCGCCTGTAGTCCCAGCTACTTGGGAGGCTGAGGCAGGAGAATTGCTTGAAGCCAGGAGACGGAGATTGCAGTGAGCCAAGATTGCATCACTGCATTCCAGCCTGGTGGAATTTTTTTTACTCCGTCTCAAAAAAAAAAAAAAAGGCAATTAATAAAACTTAAAATAGCACACACTTAAGAGAAAGTGGTAATTTTCAGGAAACCCCCACAGACATCTCTATGCAATGGATGACCAATTATGTTATTATTGCTGATGATATAGCTCATTCGCTTAATACTTTTACAAGGTAAAAATTAGTTTCATTCTTAACTGTGACATCAAGAAGTGCAATTTTACATTTTTAAAATGGATGTGTAGCGTGGGAAAGGTAAACTGTCTAGTTGAGAAAGGTTTATGTATGTTTGCAGATAACCACAGGCAGGAAGGAATAACACAAATAGCAAATTGCAAAACCCTGGTAATTTAGAAAAGCACTTATTAGAAAGAAAGTAGGAACAGGTTCAATGGGGGTAGGGCAAGATCAGATATACTTAGGAAGAAAAAAGTTCTCATTTGTAGGAGATACTGAGACAACTATTCTAGGTTAACTCTCTTCTGTGTTGGATATTTGCTTTGCTTCAAAAGGCAACAGACCACACTCCTACTTCAGACAGGCAGCCTGCCTCCTGTGAGCAATCTGGGCAAGGGTTTATAGATGGCTTTGGATCAAAGTGGTTTTCTAGGGAGTGCAGACAACCACAGGGGGGAAAAAAAAGATATGCCCGCCCTGAAACACCAATGATCCTCAAGAGTAATTTAGACCATTTCTTGTATATTAAAAATGAAAACATCTATATGCCACAGAGTAGAATGTAAACTTAATTACAAAAATAGGGATTTCAAAGGAATTCTGAGCCTATGCTTAGATACCTCCTCAAAGCCATGGGTTGACTGGCTTTTTGTGTTTTCTGTCATTTGGGGCTCTCGGGGGGGAACAATCAGAGAAGGCCTGCTCTACAGACTGTTATCAGGGACAACAACTTTGGGACAATTTGAATGGAGATGACCAAGCCCTCTCCTAGTTAGCAAAGGCAGTGGCTAGCAGATGGAGGTACTTATAAGTTACCTTTCCCCCACCTACAGATTAATTGGAACAGTCAGCCATCTCTGTGTCCTACACTTTAGGTAACATCCCCAGGCAACTTCTCCACCTGTGCTCTGGCTCCAATTCTACTCTGCAGGGACCTCACTCTATTCATTACTTTTATTTGTCCCTGGCCATATTTCCTCAGTTCAGAGATGACCCCTCTAGTTGTCTCTTTCCTTGCCTGCTCAGTCCCACAACTTTCCTGTCACTTGCCCACTGGAGGCAAACTCCTCTGGAAAAGGTCACCAGGGAGCAGAGAGAGAGAGAGAAAGTGTGTGTGTGTGTGTGTGTGTGTGTGTGTGTGTGTGTGTGTGTATACTTATCTTTCTGTTTAAATGTGTCCATTCTTCTTGAAATGTATTCCCATCCTGGCTTCGGTGACACGAGTCACACTTGGGTGCTCTCCTGCCTTTTCTGGCCACTCCTCATCTCATATGTTGGCGTTTCCCAGTTTTACCTTCAGCTCTCTCTACACTCTCTCTGAGCTATTGTGGCCAGTCCGAGCTCAGTTAACATCATGAGGTGATGATTCCTAAAGCTGCAGCTCTAGCTCCTCTTAAGTTTCACACCATTTCTGAACATCTCCATATGAATATCCTATAAGTAACTAAAATCTAGTATTTATCAAGCTAAACTCATTACATACTTCTCTCCTGCACCCTTCCTTAAACATATTCTTCCTCTCTCAGTATCCTCTCAAGACACGGAGGCTGATCATCTGATCATGCTACTCTCCTACTTAAAAACCTCCAAAAACTCCCATTAGCCTTTGGGTTAAAGTCCAGAGCACACAAACCCTTGTATGCCCTGACCCTGTTGTCACAAACCTCACTCTTGCCCCAGCTCTTGTTCACAACTCAATACCCAACCATTCAGATACACCTGCAGGTCCTGGAGGGTCATGCTCTTTCTCCACCTAGACCCTCACATATGCTGCTGCTTTTCTAGCAGAAAAGCACTTTCCCTTCCCTGTATCAGTCATCTGCTAACTATGTTTCATCCTTCAGCCCTCAGTTTGGGCAGTTTTTCTTCACAGCCTACTGTGACTTGGTCCCTTTCCCTTGCTGGGTTGCATCCACGCCATCCTAGGTGTATATCTATCATAGCACCTATATTCTCTGTGTTGCTTCCTGGGTGCATTTAAAGTTTCTGAGGTACAAGGTTTTTGTTTTGTCTTACCAAAGAACCAATTACAGAATCTAGGATTAGCAAATACTTAACATTTGCTGAATAAATAATTTCATTAGATCAAGATCAGAAAGGATTCTGGGTTTCGTAATGGAGCAAAAACTTAGTTACCCATATAACACCCCATTTCTAAGAGATACAATATCAGTAAAGTTTGACCCTTAGAGATTTGGGGACTATTCCTTTCAGTGTGCTACATATAAGCTACTCTCTCTCAGTGTATTCTGTTACACTCCTGGCTCCCAGTTTATTACTGGGACATGTAAGAAACTCCAAGGAATTACGTTTGGAAAAAAAGAAAGGCTAAAATGTGTTAGTTTTATTAAACTCTAGAGAAGCAGAGTGTGAAGAGCAACTATACAAGACCTAGAGGATGTGGACCAGTGTTCATTATCCTCTTGAAGAAATCTTTAGAAAAATTTAGTTTAACCCTTTCTGCCACTAAATGAGGGCCAACTGAGGAAGACTTTGTAATCTCTTCTCCTAGACCTCCCTCCAACGAAGTCCAGCTCTGAAGTGTACATCAAGTAGTTTTGAGAGGAGAGGTTCTATGAAGATCCTATTTCCCAGCTTTTCCCTTTTAGGACTTTTAAAAAGCTTATGATTTGCCTGAAATGCTTGCCACTGGCCTTGAAGGTGGTTCCAGAAGGTACCATTTAAAGGCATGCTTATGGTTTAAGAATAGCTCTAAAGTCTTTTCTTGTTAATAGGAATTATCAGCTTGGATATTAGCACTGTGGCATCCAAGAGGATGAGACCAGTGCAGCCAAGGAAGACATGGCAGCAATCAGTCCAGCCAAAGAGGAGAAGGGCATTAGGGGGATTTAGGAGTGAGACCTACAGAGACAAGATGCTGGGAATGAGACTTCCAAGAGGACAGAGGAGAAGTCACTCAGTTTTTCTTAGAATCAGCTTCTAGTCCAGGCTGAGGGGCTGCATACATCTTAATGAACAACTTCAATCTGCCCAATTTGACAGTTTTCAGAACCATCTGGGCATTCCACTGGGCAGTTATTCCTAATGATATGAGTATGGCAGGTTACAGTCTATATACTATGAAATATAAGAGGTGCCAACATTATTTAGTAATAACTACAGATATTTTCAAGTGAGATAACATTGTACTTTAGCCTCCCCAATTAGTTTGATTTTCCATTTAGTGACCAAAGATGTGCAAGGATAGACACTTGTGTATCTGTCTCCATCTCTATCCCAATTTTGAGGCCATATTAACATGCATTCAAATAGGTAATAAAGATTAAGAATGCACTACAATTTTATTAACATGGTCCTAAATTTAAATTTTTTTAGAAGATCTATCCAAGTGAATTCTAACAGAAGCGTCAGCCGCATCTACTGATAGATGGTGCAGGGAACTTATGCTCTGTGGCTGCCCTGCATCCTTGAGACCCTCTCCCAAAGCAATACAGGGCACATTAGCAATGGGTAGAGCTCCTCCTTCCTAAGCCTAACAGAGATTACCTTAAAGGTTTAAGAGAAGCAAAAAACAGAGTTCATTAGAATATCTCACTATGGTAGGAAAAAGTAAAATTTAAGGATGAAACTGAACACTTACAAGCAAAGGCCAAAATAACCACTTCATTAATCGATCAAGTCTGAGTATATATAAAAGTATGAAAAATAAGATAACGGTGACTTCAAATCCAGTGATAACAATATATGGTTCAGGGGCTTGTGCGACGATAAAAAAGGTCATAGATGTCACAGTTAGTGCCTAGAAGAAAAAAACCCACGATTTATTCAGTGACAATTGAATACAAATTTAAACTGTAAAAATGACAATTTCTAAAATAATAGGCTGGGCACAGTGGGTCATGCCTATAATCCCAGCATTTTGGGAGGCTGAGGTAAGAGGATCGCTTGAAGCTAGGAGTTCAAGACCAGCCTGGGCAACATAAGGAGACCTCATCTCCAAATAAACAAAAATAACCAGATACTGGGGTTTCTGCCATATACACACACATATAAAACAGCCATGGCTAAAGTGTATGATATTGACTTCTCTTTGTCTTTTAGAGGACTGGGTATTCCTCTCTGTTTTAAGTCCAATTAATTATTCCTCTTGTGCTTCTGACACCATCACTTCCCACATCAGTTCTCTTGATGTTTTTCCACCAAGTACCTCCGTTCCCTCTTGTACTTTCAATCTGTCCTCTGCTAGCTCCTTTTCTCATCATCCTAGAAACATCTCAGTTGTGTTCTTTTAAAATACACACACACATACTCCTTCCTTTTATCCTGCTCCCCACAGAAACCCTTGTTCTGTTTTCTACTGTTGTTATGCTTCTTCAAAAAGTCTGTATACTGGCTGTCTATAATTTCTTACCATCCATTTATCACTCCTTAATTCTTAACAATCTGGAGTCTACTGTCAGATTTAAACTTAGAATGCTGCCATGAAAAATACTGAGGAGCAAAGTTCAAAACAAATTGTCAGGGCGGGCGCGGTGGCTCATGCCTGTAATCCCAGCACTTTGGGAGGCCAAGGCAGGCAGATCGCCTGAGGTCAGGAGTTTGAGACCAGCCTGGCCAACATGGTGAAACCTTATCTCTACGAAAAATACAAAAATTATCCAGGTGTGGTAGCAGGCGCCTGTAATCCCAGCTACTCGGGTGGCTGAGGCAGGAGAATCGCTTGAACCCAGGATGCGGGGGTTGCAGTGAGCTGAGATGCCACTGCACTCCAGCCTGGGTGATAGAGCTAGACCCTGTCTCAAAAACAAAAACAAAAAAAATTGTCAGAGAAAAACAATTCTGATGTTTAATAGCTTTATTACCAAAGTACCAATTTTTACACACCCCACCTAAACAATGCAATCAGAATCTATGCTATTTTAAGTGGAAAAAAAAACCACAAAAAACTCTGAAATGTCTTCATTTCCAAATGAAGATACAGAACATGGCAATGTTAAGTGAAAAAAATAGCTGGTGGGTCCCAGGGGAGTTCTGTCAATGTTCTTAGGAAATAAAGCTCTTTCCAAAGCTCTGTGTTTTTGGTAAATGGTTTGGTCAAGAGTCTTCCCTGGCTAGACTTTTAAAATATCCTGTCAGCTGGTAACATATACATACTCATTTTAAGTCCATATAGGTTACTTATTCATAATTCTTCCAATTACTTTATTAGCATAAATATGGCTTTTAAACTTCTAAACTGATCAGTTTGATTACAAATAACTAGTTACTAAGTAACTTCATTCTTTATAATTAATATAATTACTATTAGCAACACATCATCTCAGACTACTCCAATTACTCTATTGGACCAAGGTCTTCAGCCCACAGATTATGAAATGAAGGGCCACTTTTTCAGTCCCTATCCTCTGTAACCTTTTTCATCATGGTGATTTGCACTGGTGATTACTCCATTTCCTTAAACCTTTCTATGGTTTCTGTCAAACTGTGTTCTCCTGTGATTTATATTTACAGTTCTTACATCTTTCCTAAGCCCCGGCCTTTGTTTCCAGTTATCTTTTACATATCTCACTAATAATATCTCAGACATTACCACTCTATGGATATTGCTTTTGCTAACATCAGTGACTTCAGAAATACTAAATTTAATGAATGCTTTTTTCTTTTTTTCCAGTACTTTGAGCTGCTGTTTTATAATGAACATTTTTCATTCCTTATCCCAGTGGACCCCTATGACGTTATTGCCATTGGCTGTCCTTCCCCTACTAGTGTTTTCTTTTGGCTCCCGTGTCACTTCTCCGAGATTTTAAACCTCTGTGACTGTTCTCTCTTGGTGGGTTCTTCTCCTTTTATTCTCGCCTGTAAAATGCTGTCATTCTCATTCCACTCAATGAGTCTGGGTCTCTAACCCAGGTCCATTCTCCACATTTCACACCAAGTAGCCATTTAGAATCCCTATGTGGATAACCTACAGGAATCTCAATTCACCATGTCTAAAACTGAAATCCCGCCCCTTCCTCCTGGATTCACAACCTCAACTGGTGATACCACAATCTACCTTATCACCCATGCCAGGAACCTAAGATCACTGTTCCTACCCATTCCCCAACTGATCAATAATCGGATCCTGCTGACTTAATGCCTAAACATTTTGGGCACTCCCTCCTCTTCATCCTTACAACTACTGCCTTTCATCTTCTTTTCCATGATCATGATGAAATTTCTAACATGCAAATTTGTTTACGCATTTCTTCATCTATTTAAAATTCTTCAGTGGCTCTCCAGGGTCTTTAGAGCCTGCTTCTCACCATGTTTTCAAGATCTTCCACAATTTGGCTCCTGTCTACTTCTTGAGAAAAGACTTGCTTCGCAATTTATCCACATGAATCAAACTCCTGATCCTTGTTTCACATTTGCTTTATCAATAGGCTGTCTCATCTCAGTGGATGGTGACTCCATCCTTCCAGTTGCTTAGACCAAAAACTTCAGAAGCTGTCTTGGACTCCTCTTTTTCCCCACCTCTGGCTCATCAGCAAATCTTGTTGGTGCTACTTTCAAAATATTATATCCCAAATGTGGCCACTTCTTATTACCTGCTTTGCTACCACCAGCCACCATCATCATTTCTTGCCCAGATTACTGCAATTGGTCTCCTTGGTTTTACCTTTGCCCCTGCAGCAATCCCCTTCTGTCCTTCCCTACCAATCTACTGTTAACATAGCAGCTAGTATATTTTTGTTTGTTTTTGAGATGGAGGCTCACTTTGTCACCCAGGCTGGAGTGCAGTGGGGTGATTTTGGCTTACCTCAACCTCTGTCTCTCCGGTTCCAGTGATTCTCCTGCCTCAGCCTCCCGAGTAGCTGAGATTACAGGCATGTGCCACCACGCCTGGCTAATTTTTTTTTGTATTTTTAGTAGAGATGGGGTTTCACCATGTTGGTCAGGCTGCTGGAACTCCTGACTTCAAATGATCTGCCTGCCTTGGCCTCCTAAAGTGCTGGGATTACAGGGTGAGCCACCGGGCCTGGCCTAGTATACTTTTAAAATGTAAGTTAGATCATATACTTTACTTAAAACCTTCCTCATCTTCACTCACTCACCCCAGTCCAGTTACGCTGGTTTCCTTGCTCTTTCTTGATGCCTTCCCACACATTCCTGCCATAAGGCCACTGCACTGGATTTTCTCTGCTTCAAACACTCTTCTTCCAGGTATTCTCATAGCTAACTCCCTCATTTCACTCAAATCTTTGATCAGATGTCATCTCAACAAAGCCTAGAATTCTATTCATTACGCAACTTTTCTCTGCAACTCCTTCTCCGCCTTACACTCCCTTACCTGGCTTTTACTTTTCTCGTTCCACTGCACGTACCACCTTCTAGAATACTAAAATTTATTGTGTTTGCTTCCCCTGCCCTCCCATCCCAATAATGTGTACTCCACGAGGGCAGGGATCTTTGTTTTTTTTTCACTAGTATTTTTCAAGAGCCTGGAATAGTGCCTGGCACATGACAGGCATTACACAGATTATTTGTTGAATAAATGAGGTAACACTCAACTTCTTATATTTCTCTGCATCAATTGTGCTATTTTTTGCCTCCATGCCTTTACTCAGGTAGCTCTTAGATCCAACCCTAGATTGCTCTAGGAAGAGCTTTTTTCTGACACCTCTCCTTGGTTAGACACCTCGCTTCTGTGTTCTATCTCCATCTTATCACATATCTTAACTATCTGCTCATGTGTCTGTCTCATAATTAAACTGAAGAACTCCATGAGTCAGGGATTTTTGTCCTGGTTCGTCTTTGCTGTTCCAGCTCCTAGCCCAGAGTTTGGACCATATTAAGTATTCAAATGGTTTGTTGAGGGAATTAATATATCAAAAACTAACCATTCTCACAGGACCATTCTCACATGGTTCCCCCTTCAGTGTTCAAGATCTTTCCTTTTTCAGTGTTCAAGATCCCAGACCTTCTGGTCACTTTTGCCCTGAGTATTTACTCCCAATCAAAAGTTATTTCTCCTTCCCTCAACTCCAGAGTGGTTTCTAAACCTCTTATGTATCTCAACTTACATGATATGAAAGCTACTTCTCACAATCACAGACTTTTGGTGTGAGAAGGATCTTATATGCACTTTGTTCAACCCACTCACCTTAAGTTTGAGTCTCCTGTATAACATCCTCACAAAGTGCTCACCTATGCCTGGTACTTTTGTCTGGGAATGTACTTCCTTCCCAAGTGGCCATTTAGTTTTGGGAGCTCTCCCAATATAAGATTCCTCCTCACATTAATTGGAAATGTTTTCCTTGTAACTTTGAACTATCTCCATTTTGCCTCTCCCATGTCAACTCTTTAAAACTTAAAATGATTTATTTTTTCCTTCCCTGTAAGGTTTCTCTGTGAATTCCTTCAATGATGAGTTTCTAGAATAGATTCCTTCAACTAGGATAGTTTCCACTTCTCTAACTAGCTAGGTCACTTCTCTCCAAATGATCAACTTTCTCCAAACCTGTTCAGAAGCGACTGCAGTGCTCCCGGTAGGAAGTCTGCTCCTGGAAACGAGCAGTTCTCTCCTTGTCCTGGTTCTGGGCTGTATCAGCCTTGAACTCAGTCACATCAAACGTCTGTCTCACGGAAGTCCACACAACATTCACCGAAACCCCTGAGGCTTTTTTTTTTTCTTTCAAATCTTGTGGGATTCTGAGAGGTATAACTGCAGTTGTCTCGCCTGGTAACCTGGGTACCCGGTTTGTGGGTCCAAATGTAGACCATTTGGGTAGATCTGATTTTTAATTTAAAAAAAGGGGTTTTTTGTTTTGTTTTGTTTTTGTTTTTAAAGAGGCAGGACCTCTCTGTCGCCTAGGCTTGTGTGCAGTGGTGCGATCAACGTTCACTGCAGCCTCGAACTCCTGGGATCAAGCGATCCTCCCGTCCCGGCCTCCCAAAGTGCTGGGACCACAGGTGTGCGCCACGGCGCCCCGCCCTCTCTGGTTTTCATGAATGAGTGTGTCCCTAAACCCTCCTAAGGGGAGGACAGTGCCGTATCTCTCTCCTTCTTCCCCAAGGAGGCCATGCCTTGCCTTTCAATCTTGATCAAAGTGAGGTTGAAAAGCAAACAGGCGTTCAGCTTTGCACTTCATACCCACATCTCCCGCCCCCCAGCAGCTTCATCAGCCTCCCGCCCTCCGCGGCCCGGCCTCACCAGCCGCAGCATCTTCACGTGGCCTTTCACACTGAAGCAGAAGGGGCGATGTTTTATTTTCGGCTGCACGTTATCCATCGCGTCTGCAGACCCAGCAGCAGCACTTTCCCTCAACTCTTCTCAGCTGGCTGCCTGAGTAGGTTCTGCGAAGCGATAGCAACCGCCACCGCGGCGGGGCACCGCCCTCCCCGACTTCTCGCCCAGCTCGGCTTCCCGCTCTCTTGCGCGCATGCGCACGGCGCCGCGTTCGGTCTCGCGCATGCGCCCCAACGGGATCCCGCGGCCGTCCGCTCTGGCTTGTGCTGTCTTTCAGTTATCGCGTAGCACATTAGCGGACCTAGTGCTGGGCACGTATTAGCGGACCTAGAGATGGGCACGCAGGCCAGCGCCCTGTTAGCCCGCCGTGTTCTGGCCTGGCGTTAATGACGGCAGCACTCCAGCTCTCTTGAGGAGTCTTCCTGTCGGGAAGTCCTCCCAGGGTTGGGAGCAGAGGAGAGGGAGGGGGGTCTAGAAATGGCGGCCCCATCTCCCAACAACTTGGGCATTGTGAATATCACCTCCTTAGAGGGGATCTCCTTTGGTCATCCCGTCTAGAGCAGCCACCATCACTTCTCAGCGTTTATTGCTAGCTGATATATATCAGAAAAATACAAATTCCACAAAAGCAGGGAGTGGTCTGCTTCTCTCCCTGCAGGGCCCAGGTTCTGGCACATAGTTGGTGCAGAATGTGTGCAGCCTCAGGTCCTATCCAAGCCCCCAGGGCATCACACTCTGGACTTGTTCTGCATATTTTTACTTTTGCCTCCCACTGGTACTAGTTCTTCCGTGGAACAGCCTGAGTCCCTTCAGATACTTAATGTTTTTCTCAAGTGCTGCCATGAAGCCAGATCTCCACCGTCTTGGGGCATTCCTTTTTAGGGATGGGAAGTATATGTCGCTCCTTTTATGTGATTTAAATTCTATCTTGGATAATTTGGCCATCACCCTAGTTCATTCAGATCTGTTTGGATCCTGCCCATCTTAGTTTCAGTCCATTTCATTCCTTTAAATCTGATCGGCAGTTACCTCCAACAGCTTCATCACAAATCACTCACAAAAATGGCCTTAATCCTGAAGTTTATTTACGGAGAGCACACTTGCTAGGTGTGTGGCAGATACACAGGAAGCACAAGATGAGGCAGCAGATCTAGAGGCAAATGACTTCCTTCCCCCTGCCTAGTGGTGACTGCCAGCATCACGCCCTCCCGGGAGAGGTGAGAAACCCCTCCACGCAAGCACTGGAACCTTCAGAGTCAAGAGTGGCAACAGCTCCGGTTACTGGACCTGGGCCTGTTGAATTCTAATACTCTGTGACTCCACATCTGGGCTGAATTTTTGCTGAGTATGATGGAATTTACATGCTTCCTCCCTAGCCCCTACTTGTCTGTACAGTTGGAATATTTGGTTGCCTCCTCTGGAGGGATCTAGTACGTTTAGAGTCTAGACGCTGGAACTGTCAAAGTTCAGAGGAAAGAGCTCCAGCTGCAAAGCCAGAGAAATGGGCTGGAATTCTAGCTTCACCCCTTAATGAATGCTTCTGATTTTTTTTTTTTTTTTTTTTTTTTTGAGACGTAGTCTCACTCTGTCGCCCAGGCTGGATTGCAGTGGCCACAATCTCAGCTCACTGCAACCTCCGCCTCCCAGACTCAAGCGATTCTCGTGCCTGAGCCTCCTGAGTAGCTGGGATTACGGGCGTGCGCTACCACGCCCGGCTAATTTTTGTATTTTTAGTAGAGACAGTGTTTGGCTATGTTGGTCAGGCTGGTCTTAAACTCATGACCTCAAGTGATCCGCCTTCCTCGGCCCCCGAAAGTGCTGGGATTACAGGCCCGAGCCACCGCGCCCAGCCGCTTCTGATCATTAAAAAAAATTTTTTTTTGTGGGGGGGAACGAAGTGTCCCTCTGTTGCTCAGGCTGGAGTGCAGTGCAGCGATCTCGGCTTACTGCAATCTCTGCCTCCCAGGTTCAAGCGATTTTCCTGCCTCAGCCTCCTGAGTAGCTGGGAATACAGGTGCCCCCCACCACATCCAGCTATTTTTTGCATTTTTAGTAGAGATGGGGTTTCGCCATGTTGGCCAAGGCTGGTCTCGAACTTCTGGCCTCAGGTGATCTGCCTTCCTTGGCCTCCCAAAGTGCTGGGATTACAGGAGTGAGCCACCGTGCCTGGCCAAAAAATTTATGTTTTAAAAAGACTAGTCAAGTGCAGTAGTGAGAAGGGGGGAAAGAGTAGAGCAAGGAGTTATATCTGTTGCTTCTGACCATTTTGAGCAAGTTACCTAATTCTCTGAGGACAAGCTCGGAGAATGGGAGAGACAGTTATCTATTTGCAGGGTTGTTGGGAGGAATAAGTGACATCATGAGTGTGTGCCAGGTGTCTGATTACAGAAGGTGTTCAATTAATCTGCAATCATTAATTAACCCTTCAGTCGCTGGTATTATTTGCCATCCATCCTCCGAGTGTTGCCAAGTTATGGGTGCGTTCTGCTAGCGTCCTAGCAGTGGTAAGGCTTCTGGCTGCCAGCGGCGAACCTCTCCCTTCGAGTATTTCTCCTCTTGCTGAGAAGATGAAATGCGACCGGGTCTCTTTAAGGGCCAGGCGCCGGGATCCAGGCGGCGCGCAAGGGCTGGACTAGCAGTCGTCCGCGCCGACTCGCACAGGAAGGAAGCCCGGGCCTCTGGATCCGCTCGCCCAGCTATGCTGCTGCGGCCGCTGCGGGGCTGGGCCGCCCGGGCGCTGCGCTGCTTTGGGCCGGGAAGCCGCGGGAGCCCGGCCTCAGGCCCCGGGCCGCGGAGGGTGCAGCGCCGGGCCTGGCCTCCCGGTAACGCGCGTCTTGGTCCCGCCTCCCAGGAGCCCCTATGCGCCCACCTACTCCCGGCCCCTCGGCTCCCGGAACCCGCCCGAGCCCGAAGCGCCTCCTCCGAGGCGCGGGATTTCCTCCCCGGCTGCGGCTGGGGCGGGGGCGGCCATCGGTCGTTACCCGGGCGCGAGACCGCAGCGAGCGCTGGGGGCGCCCGGCTTTTGTTCTGGGATGGAGAGAGGGGCTTTAAAGAGCAGGACGGACACGCTCTGAACATTCCGGCCCAAACTCGGTCCCCCGACCCATTTCCTGTCCCGATTCTTTCGACCTTGGGGGCGATGGGGACTGGGAGCTGCCCTAAGCCGATTCTGCTCACACTCTGGTGCCAGCGTGGGGGAGGGGGGTTACGCCCCCGGCGCTCTCCTGCCCTCCCTGGGAGTGGGGACCCACACAGAAACGGGTCACTGTTACACCCGGGTTCTGGTGTCCGCCATATGGCTGTTGAGAGACGCCTCAGAACCACCTGTGGGGCGGATGGGCAGCGATGCCCGCCCTGGGCCTAGAGGAACACCTGGGTCCCAGGCCCAAACCCACGCCCGCCGCCCACTCTTCCCCGTGCACCGCGAGTGGAGGCTGTTCTGCCTTTCCACTTGCTTAACATCCAGTCTGTGAAGATCTAAATAAATAACGTGGAAAATGCAAAGTATAATGTACTAAGTGAAAGAACTCGAGCACACTGGGGGTCCACGAAGCTGCAGCTGCAGCCCAGGGTGGCACATCGGCGAGACGGTGGTGCGCGCCTCCAACCTCGGAGGGCGCTCAAAATGGAAAATATTTTTAGGCCAGGGAGTGAGCATAAACATTAGTGTTTTTGTGGTCATGTAGCAAATTAGGGCAGAGGAGAGTTATTTAAAAGTGAGTTTAAAAACTGATTTCCTTTCTTTTGTAGATAAAGAACAGGAAAAAGAGAAAAAATCAGTGGTAAGTCCCTCTTTTATGTGTACTCTCTAGGATAATTTTTATTTGTTTTTTTGAAGAGGAGAGAGAAAAAAGCAGAGTAAAAAGCAAAAATACATTCCATAGTAAAAAGCAAAAATACAAGAGGATCTCCAGGGAGAAGGAAGTCTGTCACCCTCCTAGAAGGCCACCTCTGTTACCAATTTCTTGTATCTTTCCCCAGAGTCTGCACAGATAGGAGCACACAAGTATTTGTATCCTTCAGGTAGATTTGGGCTGTTAAAGCTTAAGGGATGATTGTGAAAGGATTTGAAAAACGCTCATTGTGTTGTGGGGAAGGTCAGTTTCATCTTGGGTTGGGCAGCTCAGATGTGAGGGAAGCTCTGTCGACCACCACCCTCTCCCCCCAGTGTTGAGACTGGTAGGTGGGCAGGGGATCAGAGAGAAACCATTAGGGTCCACAGATGTGGGTTCAGTTATCAGGGTGGCTTTGAGATGCTGGCTCTGGGCTGGGGCTGTGACTAGTGTGAGGTTGAAGGTCAAAGAAGGGTCAGGTTGGTGTCCATGGGGATATTGGGTGCTTTAGCTGGCTGGGGTAGGGAGTGATATTTTGGTCACAAACCAAGGCTCAATTCCTTAAAAGAACTGAAAGTCCCTAGCTCCTGTGGCTGGGAAGGGGGTGGCTTGGCAAGTGGTGGCAGGAGTTCCCTGGCTGGGATCTGCAGAGGGTAGACAGTGTGGGCAGGCCCCCAGGGTACTCAGGGTGGTGGAGAGCTCTTGGGAAGTAGTGAAACCACATAGAGAGGATTGAAATGCTTGAGATTTGTGGAAGTTTGTTGAAATTAGGAGAAGGATATGCCAGCGGGTGCCATAGAAGGGGAAGGAAATGCAAAGTTGAGCTGGATGGTAATTAATGTATTTTTGTTTGTTTATATATTTAAGAGATGGCGTCTTGCTATGTTGCCCAGGCTGGCCTCCAACTCCTGGGCTCAAGTGATCCTCTGGCATCAGCCTCCTGAGTAGCTGTGATGACAAGTGTGAGCCACTGTGCCTGGCTATTTATTAGTTATTGAGCTAGCATTGATGTGAGCTGGGCCTGTTCTTTGTGCTTTTTGGGTGTGGTTTGATGTGCCCCCAGACACACAGTAGCTAGTTCATAGAAAGTGGTATAGAGCCTGCATTCAGGCTCAGGACTGTTTGTAAACATTCAAGTCCTATGAGCTCCTGTGTGGGATGCACTGGGCTAGGACCTGGGCACCTGGCAATCAAACAGCCCTGACATTTGGGAGTCTGCGGTCTGTCTGATGGGGGAGGTTTGTCTGATGGGGGAGGTCTGTCTGATGGGGGAGACAGCAGTAACTAGGAGAATGGTGGAACTAGAACAGCAGTGAACATGGTGGCTGTGAGTAGGGGGGCTGATGACTGAGAGGAGCTTTGGGAAGCCTTATTGCCTGCTGGGAGATGGAGCAGAGTTTGAGGCAGGAGTGTTGGAACAGGTACAAGTCACAGAAGAATGAGAACCTGCAGGCCTGGGCTTGTGTCCAGTCCCTAGAGAGGTGGCTGGGGAGGGCTGGGGGATAGGTGCAGAGGGACTGCGAATAGGTCCTAAAACCCAGAGTCACTGAAGGGCTTCACCCCCACCCAGCACGATCCGGGTTGCCTCTCAGGGAGCGATGTAGGGGACCATGAGTGGAGGGCCTAGCTGGGTGAGACTGGAAGGGGAGAGACCTTAACTAAACTAGAGATGGCACAGAGCCCACAGCTGAGTGGGAAAGCAGGGCCCAGGGGAGTTGCTGGTTGGTTGACTGGTGTTGGTGGGTGAGGAGAGATGTCCAGAGCGTTAAAGGTGTCTGGGTGGATGGTGCAGCCATCACATGGCACAGTTTACAATATTAAATAATTGAGTATCACAACAAAATTTTTAAATAAAATAACTAGACAGAACTTAACATCCAACAGGGCCATGCCTAATGGCTCATGCCTATAATCCCAGCACTTCGGGAGGCCAAGGTGGGAGGATTGTTTGAGCTCAGGAGTCTGAGACCAGCCTGGGCAACATGGCAAAATGCTGTTTCTACAAAAAATACAAAAAATTAGCTGGGCATGGTGGCATGCACCAGTAGTCCTAGCTACTCGGGAGGCTGAGGTGGGAGGGTTGCTTGAGCCTGGGAGGTCAAGGCTGCAGTGAGCTGTTATTGCATTGCTGCACTCCATCCTGGGCAACAGAACGAGACCCTGTCTCAAAAAAAAAAAAAAAAAAAATCAAATAGTAGGGAGTTCAATAAATTGTGACAGGTCTTATATAATGGAATATGTAAAGCCATTAAAAACCATGTTTTTGAAAAATATTTAGTGACCTGGGAAGGCACTCACTATGTAAAAGATGAAAAAAAAAATAACAAAACCAACAAAAGTATATGAAGTATGATCCCAAATGAAAAAAAAAACTGTCCTTAGGAAACAAACAGGAAAGAAATATTATAAACATTAATGCCGAAATTCTCAGTCTAGTTAAGAAATAGATGTGGGGTTAACAAGGAGCATGTAAGAGAGAGTTTGTGGTGTGATGGGGTAAAAGTGTCTTCCCTTAGTTATTTGAATGTTAAATGAAATTCAGCTGGGTTCCTTTTTAAAACAGCTTTATTGTAATTTGCATACCACAAAATTCACCCATTTTAAATGTGCAATTCAATGATTTTTAGTAAATTTACAGAGTAAACAGCACTACAGAGTAAACACCACTACAATCTAATTTTATTTTATTTTATTTTTATTTTTTATTTTTTGAGACAAGGTCTGGCTCTGTTGTCCAGGCTGGAGGGCAGTGGCACAATCACAACTTACTGCAGCCTCGACTTCCTGGTCTCAGGTGATCCTCCCACATCAGCCTCCCAAGTAGCTGGGACTACAGGCACATACCACCATTCCTGGCTAATTTTTGTATTTGTTGTAGAGATGGGATTTCTACATGTTGCCCAGGCTGTGCAATCTAATTTTATAACATTTCCATTACTCCAAAAAGAAACCTCGTGCCCATTTGCAATCTCTTCTGGCCCCAGGTGACCACTAATCTACTTCCTGTCTCTCTAGGGATTTGCGTTTTCTGGACGTTTCATATAAAATGGAACATATAGCATGGGATCTTTTGTATCTGGCTTCTTTCACTTAGCACATTTTTTTTTTCTTTTTTGAGATGGAGTCTCTCTCTGTTGCCCAGGCTGGAGTGCAATAGCATGATCTTGGCTCACTGCAACCTCCGCCGCCAGGGTTCAAGCCATTTTCCTGCCTCAGCCTCCCAAGTAGCTGGGATTACAGTCATGTGCCACCACGTGCAGCTAATTTTTGTATTTTTAGTAGAGTCGGGGTTTCACCACGTTAGCCAGGCTGGTCTCGAACTCCTAACCTCAGGTGATCCGCCTGTCTAGGCCTCCCAAAGTGCTGGGATTACAGGCGTGAGCCACTGCTCCTGGTTGCTTAGCATAATATTTTGACATGCATCTGCCTTGTAGCACGTATTAGTATGTCATTTTTTCCTATAGCTGAATAGTATTCATGGCGTGGCTGTAGTGCACTTTGTTTATCCACTTGCCAGTTGTTAGACGTTTGGGCAAGTTTCTTTTGACTGCAGATTTCTCAGGGTCTTTGATAAGACAGGATATTTGGATTCTCCCTGTGGAGGCTTTGGCACCCAAGCCAGTTTGCCTCTGGAACCCTGGGTTCTAATTAAACATCCAAATGACAATGATTGCTGGGATTTATGAGTGATTTTTATTTTCTTCTTTTAGGGATTGTGTAATAAGGTTTGATCAGAGAAATCCAACTGATAAATACATATATGCATATTCATAAACATATACATATATTCATGCATACATACATTCTTGTGTGTGAGAATGTATTTCTTTTTTTTTTTTTTTTTTCTTTTGAAGACAGGGTCTCACTCTGTCACCCAGACTGGAGTACAGTGGTGTGATCTCGGCTCACCACAACCTCTACCTCTCAGCTCCCAAGCTCAAGCGATCTCCTGCATCAGCCTCCCCAGTAGCTGGGATTACAGGCATCCGCCACCACGCCTGGCTAATTTTTGTATTTTTAGTAGAGACGGGGTTTCACCATGTTGGCCAGGCTGGTCTTGATCTCCTGACCTCAAATGATCCCCTGCCTCGGCCTCCCAAAGTGCTGGGATTACAGGCGTGAGCCACTGTGCCTGGCCACTGAGAATGTATTTCTTAGCACAAGAATGCTTAATTTCCATTTTTAGGAAAGATTAAATATTGTTACTTATAATAGGGATAGATGGCTCATCACAGTTTCAGTTATAATCATGGAAAATTGGACTCAAGGGCTCATAGCAGAGGAAAATGGAGATAAATTGTAGCGTAGTCACAGAGCGTTGGGCCAGGCCGGCCATGTGCTCCCAAAGCATGGGGACCATCTCCTTTTCACAGTTTCCTGTTGCTGTCCTCCACACACTCATGAGCTCTTTGGCCGTTGCAATGAGGCCCTGAGTACACAGTGCCTGGCACAGCATAGGCCTTCAATAAACAGTTGAAACATGCTCAAAGATGAGGACTGTATAGAAAATAATATTTGGCATGAAATATACTCACATGCCATGGGCTTTATCTCTTAGTATTGGGATTATGGGTGATAGTTTCTCCTTTTTTATTTTCTGTATTTTCTTCAATGGGCATGTACTTCTCTTATAATATTTTTAGACATCACTTTAAAAAGAAATATAAAGACTCCCTTTGCTTGCTTCCTGTTCCCCCTTCCATTTCAGGGGAACTTTGTGAGATTCTTCCTGCGTTGCCTGCTGTAAACCGGAGGGCAGATTGGCTGAGCTCATTCAGGGCCTGACATTCACCAACTCTTCAGGATTTCATGCTGGGAATAGGAACAAGTTTCTGGGAGAAGGGCTTATCTGAACAACCTGTTAAAATGCTTCAATGAACAGGAAAGAAAAAAGACTCTGTAGAGTGATGTCTAGGTTGAGCTCTTTTTATATATCTAGGAAGAAGAAAAGTTTTCTTTAAAGAACAATAAAAAAATTAAATCCATTAGTGCCCTAATGGGGTCTTTTCATGCCCTTTTGTTCATTCCCTTGGGTTCATTTTGTAGTTTGGGGCTCTAAAGGAGTGGGCTGGGAGGGACCCAGGATGGGAGAGTGGCCTTGTGTCTCCTGGATACCCGTTAGGATCAAGGCAGGAGGAACCTTCTCCGCCAGCTGACAGAGTTCTAGTTGCTGGGGAGACTTTAGTGGGGTCGGGTGAGACGGCCCACTGTGACCTGGTGTTTATGTGAGGTGTGACTGAGGCTCCATCAGGAGTCGTGAGAAGGGGCCTGGATGTGAATTCTAATTCTGATTCTTCCCTAGCCAAGTCTGGCACTTGGGTAAGTTACCTGTGTTGCCCAGGTTTCTCTGGGTGCTTCCAGCCTGAGTGCAAAGGAACAGGCCTCTGCGCAGCAGGTCGGGCCCCTCTCTGTGTGTGCCCCTGGAGGATGTCTAACGTGTTCTCAGGGGACAGTTTGTCTTATGTATTGGAGCTGCCCGTTCCCTGTGGCCATCTGCTGGAGCCAGAGCCACTGGGCCTATGTCATCAGCAGTGCCTGGCTGAGCAGAGCTTGGTCAGAATCACTGGGCCACAGGTTCAAGGGCTCCAGCCTAGAGTCTGATTTAGGGTCTGGATGCTACCTGGTGCCACCTCATGTTTAACCAGCTCCTCTGGTGCATCTGAAGCAGGCATCTGTGGACTAGACATGGAGAAGCTCTGCTCCAGCCTCATGGTTCCCAACCTTGCCTGCACATTGAAATCACCTGGAGAGCTTTAAAAGTTACTGAGGCTTGGCCGGGTGCAGTGGCTCACGCCTGTAATCCCAGCACTTTGGGAGGCTGAGGCGGGTGGATCACCTGAGGTCGGGAGTTTGAGACCAGCCTGGCCTACATGGTGAAACCATGTCTCTACTAAAAATACAAAAAATTAGCCGGGTGTGGTGGTGGGCACCTGTAATCCCAGCTACTCGGGAGGCTGAGGCAGGAGAATGGCTTGAACCCAGGAGGTGGAGGTTGCAGTGAGCTGAGATCACGCCACTGTGCTCCAGCCTGGGCAACAAGAGTGAAACTCTGTCTCAAAGAAAAAAAAAGTTACTGAGGCTTGAGTCTCACTCTCAGAGATTGTGGTGTAATTGGTCTGGGCTGTGGCATCCCTGTAGAGATTTTTAAAAGGTCCCAGGTGGTCCTAGCGTATAGCCAGAGCTGAGAACTGCTGCCTGGAATACCTTCTCTCCCTAAGATGAGTTACTTCTAGGATGCTCCTTGGTCTTTGGTATAGGTAGACCCCAGAAGGCAGTTTCTGGCCCCTCCCACTAGTGCCATGACCCCCTTTCCCTCCCGGGTGCAGTCATTGTGAGCAGAGTCTAGGTTCAAGCTGTCCTTGCTTTATTGTCTTCTACAAGCCTCATTTTTCTTTTCTGTGAAAAATGTTAGGACTTACCCTTCTCAGGTTTCAGTGAGGTTACATGTGATAATGGTGTGTTACCTGTCTCAGGGCTTGGCCTGTGACAAGGTGCTTAACAAAGTCCTTGCTCTTTTTTTCTTCTCCCCTTTCCTAATGGTTTCCAGTCAGTGACCAAGTGCTTTTTTTTTCTGTAAAGCAGTGAATTCGATTCTAGATAACATATATGTGTTTCCTAGCCTCAAAGCCATTGATTAAGCTCTCGTTAAGGAGGCAGGACACTTAGGCCTAAAATCTAATAGTCTGTGGGGTTGAACTAAGGAAGGGCAGAGCTGGGCTGGGCAGACAAGCTGTGTATGGTTTAGGAGTTGACGTAAAGGAGGGTCTGGTCTGGGGGGACCACATGAGCCTGCCACTCAGGGAGGATCGGCTTATCTGTTATTACTAACAATGGGACCTTGCCAGTTTCCCGAGGAGGGATTTTGGTTTACATGTGAAAGTCTTGGACTGAACCAATTATGCTGGTTACGTGAGCCCTTTCCGTAGCCATTATTCCCTGACATTCCCCTGGGTGCTTGAGTTCTGGTTCTAATATGCATTCGTCTTTTGCCAGATCTGTGTCGAGGGCAATATTGCAAGTGGGAAGACGACATGCCTGGAATTCTTCTCCAACGCGACAGACGTCGAGGTACAGCCTCCATGCTAGGTTTGAAGGAAGCGGAGAAAGCTTGATGGGATAATTTATAGAGGGTGTGGACTAACCTTGTCCAATAGGACTATAATTTGAGCCACAAGTGCAAGCCACAGGTGTAATTTAACATTTCTAATATCCTCATTAAAAAAACAAAAGGGGCCAGTGCAGTGGCTCAAGCCTGTAATCCTAGCACTTTGGGAGGCGGAAGCAGGTGGATTGCTTGAGCCCAGGAGTTCCAGACCAGCCTGGGCCACATGGTGAGACCCCATCTCTACAAAAATATGCCAGGCATGGTGGTACGTGCCTGTAGCCCCAGCTACTTGGGAGGCTGAGGTGGGAGGATTGCTTAAGCCCAGGAGGTGGAGGTTGCAGTGAGCTGAGATCACGCCATTGCACTGCATCCTGAGCAGCAGGAGTGAAACCCTGTCTCAAAAAAAGAAAAAAACCCACAAAAAATAAAAAGGACATTTTATTTCACATAACATATGCCAAATGTGATCATGTCAACATTTAATCAGTATAAAAATCATCAATGAGCTATTTTACATTCTATCTTGTTATACTAAGTCTTTGGAATATGATACTGGTTGAGCATCCCTTATCTGAAATGCTTGAGACCAGAAGTGTTTTAGATTTCAGAATTTTTCAGATTTTGGAATATTTGCATAAACGTAATGAGATATCTTGAGGATGGGACCCAAGCCAAAACACGAAATTCATTTATGTTTCATATATACATAGCCTGAAGGTAATTTTATACAATATTTTAAATAATTTTGTGAATGAAACAAGTTTGTGTTAAGTATTTATGTGTGGAATTTTTCATTTGAAGTGTCATATCGGTTTCCAGAAAGTTTTGGTTTGGAGCATTTAGGATTTTGGATTTTTCAATTAGGGATGCTCAAACTGTTTGTATTTGTAAAATAAGTGTAACTTATAGCATATCTTAATTTGGACTAGTCATATTTCAAGGTCTTAATAGTTGCCTGTGGCTCATGGCCACTGTATTGGACAGTGCAAGTGTTGACTGCCTCAAAGTCTGGTTAGGAAAAGAGTCTACATGGGTAAGAAGAAAGGACAGGCTATTGAGCAGGGCTAGAAGTGTGACATCTGAGATAGCAATGTCTGAGCAGTGGGTATTACTATGCATAGGCAATTAATTTAATTTCTAGTTCATTTAAAGCCTAGTCACTAAAACTAACCTCAGAGATGTTTAAGAATCATCTCTACACTAAGACATTGACCTGTCTTCCTTGTTCTAGATTTTAGTGGTATAATCTTCTCTATTGATGGCTCTCTTTTGTTACTACAGAAGCTACAATTTCTATACTTTTATAGTCATTTTCTTTCCTTCTTCCTTTCCTTTCCTGTTTTTACTTCTGCTAGAAGTATATGCATGGCCAGGTGTGGTGGCTGATGCCTGTAATCCCAGCACTTTAGGAGGCTGAAGGGGGAGGATCACCTGAGCCCAGTAGTTTGAGAGTAGCCTGGCCAACATGACAAAACCACATGTCTACAAAAAATACAAAACTTAGCTGGATGTGGTGGCACATGCCCGTAGTCCCAGCTGCTCAAGAGGCTGAGGTGGGAGGATTATTTAAGCCCAGGAGGTTGAGGCTGTGGTGAGCCAGGACTGTGCCATTGAACTCCAACCTGGGTGACAGAGTGAGGCCCTGTCTCAAAAAAAAAAAAAAAAAAAAAAAAAGGAAAGAAAGAAAGAAAAGAAATATATATAGTTTGATAAAAATAATAATAAACATTATATAGCCCTTGTCCTGCTGTGTTCATGTGCTGCTGTGCAGGAAAGAGTTAACATAGCAGACCTAAGACTGCTGCCCTTTAGAAATACCTGCTTGCAAGGGTGGTCTTTGGCTGGCATCTGGGAACTTAGATCTTGGGAGGGCCCCCACCATTCCTAACTGATAACAGTGGCTCTCTGCTTAAATTGTTTCTGCAAACAGTATGGTTTATGCTGACACCTGCTTTCTTCCTGGGAGTCCGGAATTTTGGTACATGTCAGGAAGTGGTTGCCTGCATGGCTGAGCGCTGATGAAAACCCTGAACTCCCAGGTTCAGGCCAGCTTGCCTGCTAGACAACATTTCACACGTATTGTCACATCTTGTTGCCTGGGGAATTCAGTGTGTACTGTGCAACTCCTCTATGAGAGGACCCTTGGAAGCTTGTGCCTGGTTTCCTCCAGACTTTGCAACTGCCCTTTTTCCCTTTGCTGATCCTTTTTTCTTTTTCTTTCTTCCTTTTTTTTTTTTTTCTGAGATGGAGTCTCGCTCTGTCACCCAGGCTGGAGTGCAGTGGCATGATCTCGGCTCACTGTAACCTCCACCTCCTGGGTTCAAGCAATTCTCCTGCTTCAGCCTCCCAAGTAGCTGGGATTACAAGCGCCCACCAACATGCCCAGCTAATTTTTTTATATTTTTAGTAGAGATGGGGTTTCACCATGTTGGCCAGGCTGGTTTCAAACTCCTGACCTCAAGTGATCCACCTGCCTCAGCCTCCCAAAGTGCTGGGATTACAGGCGTGAGCCACCGTGCCTGGTCCCCTTTGCTGATCTTGTTTTGTGTCCTTTCGGTGTAATCCATCTTAGCTGTGAGTATGACTGCGTGCTGTGTCCTGTGAGTTCTCATGAATCATCAAACCTGGGGAGGAGGGGGGTCTTGGGGACTCTTGACCCCTGTCCTGAGTGATATGACTCTTAATGGCACTTTAGAAGTGCTTATAGTCTGACTGAAGACCTTGGAGCCGATTAACAACGATAGTTAACATCCAATGAGTATACTGCTATTTGCCCAACACGGTGTTGAGGGTTCATCATAAATACTAAATGATCTCATCCTCACAAGAATAGTCCCTCTGAAGTAGGTACCATTTTTACCACAGTTTTAGATGAGGAAATCATGGCCCAATGAGGTTAAGTGGCTTGTCCAGGGTCACTAGGCCAGTGTGTGATACAGCCAGATCCCAGCCCGGATACAGCCAGATCCCAGCCCAGGCTGTCTGGTTCCAGGGGCCACACCCTTGTTTGATTCTGTGGTACGAAGAGCTTTGTTGGCTTTAGGAAGACCACTCTCCCTTCAGATCTGAGCTCCGTGTCCCCTGACCTTCCCAGCGAGGTTATGCTTCCTGACAGAGGATCCCCTGGCCGCTCTGTACCTCTCTTTTATACCACTTCTTGGGGTTTGAAAACATGTTGGCTTCTGTGATTACCTGAGTAATGTCTGCTTCCCCTGGTAGGCTTAAGGTTCTGTGAAGGCAGAGGCTGGGCTGGTTTTGCTATTGTTGTATCCTCAGTGCCTAGCATGGATATCTGGCACACAGTGGGCACTCAATAAATGTTTGTTGGGTGACAGTGCTATGGATGGAGCACCCCTGAGCTGGGTCGGGGAGCAAGGCTGCCTGTGACCCAGACTCTGGTGGGCCTGTGTGGTGCTGTGTATGCTACTTAGGGGCTAGGAAGAAGACCTAGAAGAAGGAGAGGGGGTTTGAGAGGGGCAGGGGAAGGGCATATTTGAACTGGATTTTGAAGGGTGTATAGAAGTTTTCCATGTGATGAAAGTTGATGTGAAGTGGAATGGGGTGGGAATGCTGGTCAGAAGAAACAACATAAGCAAAGACATAGAGTGTCTTGCTTGAGGGTGGATCACTTGAGGTCAGGAGTGAAGGGTGGGGGGTGATTACTTTTCTTTTCTTTTTAGAGACGGAGTCTTGCTCTGTCACCCAGGCTGGAGTGCCGTAGCGTGATCTTGGCTCACTGCAACCTTTGCCTCCTGGATTCAAATGATTCTCCTGCCTCAGCCTCCCGAGTATCTGGGATTACAGGCATGCACCACTACATCGGCTAATTTTTGTATTTTTAGTAGAGATGGGGTTTCACCATGTTGGCCAGGCTGGACTTGAACTCCTGACCTCAAGTGATCTGCCTGCCTTGGCTTCCCAAAGTGCTGGGATTACAGGTGTGAGCCACTGCACCCAGCCAGGGTGGCTACTTTTCAAGAATTCCATGCATTGCCTGCCATTGGTCTTTTGTCACCTATGGCCCCTTCTCACATGTACTCTGAAAGTTCCCAGATAGATCCTGGCACTCTGAAGATCTTGGCCCCAAGAACACCATTTAAATCTTTTCTAGCACACACCTGCATACCCAGAAAGGCTCTAGCAGAGTCTGGGGTTGTCCCAGATTTGTATGTCTAGACCACAGATGGAGGCTCTAGAAATGCCCAGCAGAGATCCTGATATGTGTCTGAAAACACACAGGATGTTGGACAGATTGGCAGTCATCCTAAAAGGTACAAACAGGACCAGAGGGAAGGAATGCCTCCAAACCAGTGAGACAGGGAGTGTACTAAAGAAACAGGGACTCTTAGCAGCCAGCGCACCCAGTGCAGTGATCAGAGGCAGGAAACGGAGGCAGGTGGCCTGCCAAGGCCTAGCCCTGTCCAGTGTCCCTCCTGGCTTCTCCCACCCACCTGCCAGCTTGATGTGGTAGGCAGGCAGGGCTGGGATAGAATACACAGAAGAGGGATGGACAGAGCCAGCTCTGACCTTGGGGAGGCTACCAGGGCAAAAGAGAGGTAGGATGTACCTATGCTTGGCACATTGGGTAACATGGATAGAGTTATTCTCAGGACATTTCTGGAAGTAATGTGAGGAAGCCGTGTCTAGATAGAGTTGTGACCTCACGGGGGTTGTCAGCTATTTTGGCCTACCTTGGGCACCCAAATTTGGATAGTCTTTTTCTCTCTTTTTCCCTTCTGTCCTCACTTTCCCCTCAACACTTACACACTTTTACAGGGTTCAGCACAGAGAAACAGTAGCTCTGATGTTTTCTTTCCTTCCAGGTGTTAACGGAGCCTGTGTCCAAGTGGAGAAATGTCCGTGGCCACAATCCTCTGGTGAGTGGGTTGTTGGTTGCATGAACCCCCGGCTTCCCCTTAAGCACCTGAGAATGATGGTGCCTCTGCCTGAGCCCTGCCTGCCCAGGCATTCTCTGCGCTCTTAACTGAGTTGGAGAAGACCAGGGAGGGACAACCAGAAAATGGTGGCATGTTGGTGTTCTGAGGTCAAGGATCTCTGAGGCCTGAGTGGCTGTGCACAGAGCCTAGGGACTTCCCGTCAGCTATCCCATGCTATTCCCAGTGGCCGACCTTAGCCACTAGGGGTGTCCATTTCTTGTTGCTCATTCCAGCCTTCCCCTCCCCTAGAAGAAACCTATCAGAACCCGGGACTTCTCAGGCCTAACCCCCCCCAGGACCTATCTCTAAGTAACCAGGATCCTTGGTGGACCCCTGACTTGGGTTTGCAAACTTGGCCCTGTCTGGTAACAGGGGCCACCTCTGGCTTACCTGGAAGCCACCAGCCTGCTTTCCCAAGGGTGAACCTAGCAGCAGGGGCTGTAGTATGCTGTGTCCCTTCCTTCCCCTTCCCCAATTCGAGGTTCTGCTCTGGTTGCTTGAAAGAGATGGATAGAATCTGGGTCCTGCAAGAGAGCTTTAGAAGAGGATGTTGGTTCTGAGCTCCCATCCCATGAGGTAGGGATGATTAATCTCATTTTTCAGCTTAGGAAATTGTACTTATATAAGTTGCCTGAGGTCACACAGCTAGTAAATGGACTTGGAAGCCTGTGCTGCCCCCTGAATTTTTTTTTTTTTTTTTTTTTGAGATGGAGTCTCAGTCTGTCCCTAGGCTGGAGTGTAGTGGCGCGATCTCGGCTCACTGCAACCTCTGTCTCCCAGGTTCAAGCGATTCTCCTGCCTCACTCTCCTGACTAGCTGGGACTACAGGTGCGCACGACCATGCCCAGCTAATTTTTGTGTTTTTAGTAGAGACAGGGTTTTACCATGTTGGCCAGGATGGTCTCCATCTCCTGACCCTCATGAGCCACCCACCTCAGCCTCCCAAAGTGCTGGGATTACGGGCGTGAGCCACTGTGCCCGGCCATGCCCCCTGATTTTTAGCAACTCAATTGGCATCTCCTGTGTGGTTCATTAGACTCTGAGTTCTACTAGGAGCAGGGACTGTATCTACTTTGTTCATTGTTATTTGCTAAAACCAAGGCACACTGCCTAGCACTTAGTAGGGGCTTGTGCATTCATCCATTCATTCAACCAATATTCAGTGCATGTCAGCCATGTGGCAGACACTGTTCTAAATGATATGGCAGTGATAAATTCAAAGCCCTTGCTCTCCTGCCCCTAATATTCCAGTGTGGGGAGGCAGAAGACAAACGTATAATCTGGCGGGTGGTGATAGGGCCTAGGAAGAAAACTAAAGCAGGTGAAAGGATGTTTCTTAAATAAGGCAAAACCTCTCAGTCTTTCAATAAAGAATCCTAAAGAGACATGAGAAGAATTTCTTCTCTGTGCATTCGGGAGAAGATGGAATACCAGTCATCTTCTTTGGATATAACAAAGAAACCTCTGTAACATTCATATTCTCTAGAAGCCAAGGAGGAACCCAGGCTTAGTTATTAAGTAGGACAGCTAGAGTTGCAGGTGTTAGGGATCATAAGTGACGTTTCACGGGACAGAATCACAGCCTCAGAAGTCTTAGTGTCCTTGGTACAGATAGCCTTTTCAATGAGAGTTTCCTAATAAAAAATACAATAGAAGTAGCCATTTTTATATAAGTTTCCACTCTAGACCAAAAGAAAGATCGATACTTTTGTGAAAAATCTCAATTCATCACTTTATCTGAATTGGTTTTCTGATGCAGAAAGGTGACTGTTTCTGCGGCCATCAGGCAAGAGGGAGTGTTTCTCCTAGCCTTTATGAGATTTTCTCTCAACTGCAGTCAGAGGAGTCTGCAGTTCTCAATGAAGAACACTGGAGTTTCATTAGTTTGCACCAAGAGAAAAATGAAAAGCAAAAATGAGGAAAAGGCCGGGTGTGGTGGCTCATGCCTGTAATCCCAGCACTTTGGGAGGCCAAGATCAGAGGATCACTTGAAGCCAGGAGTTTGAGACAACCCTGGTCAACATAATGAGACCTCCATCTCTAAAAGAAATAAAAGTAAATAAAATTAATTTAAAAATGAGGAAAAGAGCAGAACAGGTTTCTTAGCAAGTACGCTGGAGCATGAAGTGTTTTGCTTCTAGAAGGGATGGAGAGTGATTGAGTAGGTGGGTTGGCTTCTGTTTTACATGAGATAACCAGGGAATGTGTCTATGATAAGGTGCTTAAACATGAGGGTGTGAGCACTGCAGATATCTGGATGAAGAGTGTTTAGGCAGAAGGCGCTGCAGAGGCAAAGGCCCTGAGATGGGACCATGGTTGGCCTGTTTGAGGAATGCTAAGTAAGCTCATGTGGTTGGAAGCCAACCAGGCCAGAGGGAGAGTGGTAGGAGATGAGAGAAAGCCTTGTGGGCCATGATAAGGGTTTGGATTTCATTCCGCATGCAATGGGAAGCCACTGGAAGGTTCTGAGCAGGGGAGTGGCAAGAACTGATTTAGGTTTCACAGACTCACTCTTGTGGCTGGATAGAGAACAGACTACAGAGGGCTCAAAGACCATTCACTGAACGACTTGAACGCATGTTCCTTGGTGATTTTATTTTATTTTTTGAATTTCCAAAGAAAAGTAATTTATTTTTTGCAGTTAGGGCAGCTGAGAAGTCCAGGGTTGAAGGGGTGCATCTGCTGAGGGCTTTCTTGCTAGTGGGGACTCTTCAGAGTCCCCAGGTGGTACAGGGTGTCACATGGTGAGGGAGTTGAGCATGCTAGGTCAGGTCTCTCTCCCTTTTCTCATAAAGCCACCAGTGTAAGATAACCCATTAATCTATCAATCCGTGAATAGATTAATCCATTCAAGAGGGCTCTGTACTCATGATCCAATCTTTTTTTTTTTTTTTTTTGAGACAGAGTCTCACTCTGTCGCCCAGGCTGGAGTGCAGTGGCGCGATCTCGGCTCACTGCAAGCTCCGCCTCCTGGGTTCGCGCCATTCTCCTGCCTCAGCCTCCCGAGTAGCTGGGACTACAGGCGCCCACCACCACGCCTGGCTAATTTTTTGCATTTTTTAGTAGAGACAGGATTTCACCGTGTTAGCCAGGATGGTCTTGATCTCCTGACCTCGTGATCCACGTACCTCGGCCTCCCACAGTGCTGGGATTACAGGCCTGAGCCACCATGCCCGGCCGATCCAGTCATTTCTTAAAGGCACCACCTGCTACATACTGCCACATGGGGGATTAAGTTTCCAACACATGAAATTTAGGGGATTCATTCAAACCAAAGTATTATTTGTTAAAGATGATCTTAAAGAGCTTAACTTTTTTTAAAATTTTAAACTTATTTATTTATTTATTTATTTTGGAGTTAGGGTCTTGCTATATCACCCAGGCTGGAGTGCAGTGGCACAATTATAGCTCACTGTAACCTTTAACTCCTGGGCTCAAGTGATCCTCCTGCCTTGGGCTCCCAAAGTGCTGGGATTATAGGCATGAGCCACTGCACCTGGCTCTCTTTTCTTTATGCTAGAAACATTCAAATTATTCTCTTATAGCTTTTTTTTTTTTTTTTTTTGAGATGGAGTCTCGCTCTGTCACCCAGGCGGGAGTACAGTGGCATGATCTGCCTGGCCAGCATGGTGAAACCCCGTCTCTACTAAAAATACAAAAAAATTTAGCTGGGTGTGGTGGTGCATGCCTGTGATCCTAGCTACTTGGGAGGCTGAGGCAGGAGAATCGCTTGAACCCAGGAGGTAGAGGTTGCAGTGAGCTGAGATCATGCCACTGCACTTCAGTCTGGGTGACACAGCAAGACTCTGTTTAAAAAAAAAAAAGATTTTTATCAAAAAGACAGGTGATAGGTGTGGAGAAAGGGGAACCCTCATACATAGTTGGTGGGAATGTAAATTAGTACAGCTACTATAGAGAACAGTTATGAAGTCAGGCAGTGTGATGCCTCCAACTTTGTTTTTTTTGCTCAGGATTGCTTTGGCTATTTGGGGTCTTTTGTGGTTTCATATCAATTTTAGGATTTTTTTTCCCCTATTTTTGCAAAGACTGTCATCGGTATTTTGATAGAGATTACATTGAATCTGTAAATTGCTTTGGGTAGTATTGTCATTTTAATAGTATTAGTTCTTCTGATCCATGAGTGTTGAATATCTCTTTTTTTGCGTGTGTTCTGTTCAATTTCTTTGTTCAATTTCAGTGTTTTATAGTTTTCCTTGTATAGATTTTTCACTTCTTTGGTTAAATAGATTCCTAGGTATTTTACTTTTATTAATTAATTAATTAATTAATTAATTTTTTTTTCGAGACAGGGTCTCATTCTGTCATCCAGGCTGGAGTACAGTGGTACGATCTCGGCCCACTGCAGCCTCTGCCTCCTGGGTGCAAGCGATTCTCATGTCTCAGCCTCTAGAGTAGCTGGGATCACAGGTGCGTGCCACCACACCCAGCTAATTTTGTGTATTTTTAATAGAGACAGGATTTCGTCATGTTGGCCAGGCTGGTCTTGAACTCCTGGCCTCGAGTGATCCGCCTGCCTCAACCTCCCAAAGTGCTGGGATTACAGGCATGAGCCACTGTGCCTGGCCGGCATTTTATATTCTTTGTAGCTATCACAAATGGGATTCCTTTCTTGATTTCTTTCTAGATTGTTCACTGTTGGTGTATATACGTGCTACTGATTTTTATATGTTGATTTGTATCCTGCGGTATTACTGAGTTCGTTCATCAGTTCTAACAGTTGTTTGTTGGAGTCTTTAAGGTTTTTTTTTTTTTTTTTTGGTCATTTCAACTTTTATTTTACTTTTAGTGGGGTACATGTGCAGGTTTGTTACCTGGGTATATTTCATGATGCTGAGGTTTAGGGTATGATGGATCCCATCACCTAGGTACTGGGCATAGTACCCAATAGGTACTTTTTCAACCTTTGCCCCCTCCCTTCCTCCCCACTCTAGGAGTCCCCAGTGTCTATTGTTGCCATCTTTATGTCCATGAGTACCCACTGTACCCACTTATAAATATCCACTTAAAGTGAGAACATGCAGTATTTGGTTTTCTGTTCCTGCATTAATTAGCTTAGGATAATGGCCTGAGTCTTTAAGCTTTTCTAAGTGTAAGATCGTGTTGTCTGTGAACAAGGTTAAGATGATTTCTTCCTTTCCAATTTGGATGCCCTTCATTTCTTTGTCTGGCCTAATTCCTCTGGTCCCTCGGAGACTTTCCATAGGCTCCTATTATAGCTGTTACCATACTGTCCTATAATTGTTTCAGTGTCTGCCTTTGTCCACCCTGCTGTCAGAGCCCTGTGATCATGCTGGGTTCATCTCCAGCCCCAACCCCGCCTGTGTAGGTTTCTTGAGCTGTCCTTCAGTGCCTTGTGAGACCAGGGTCCTCCTGCAGATGCCACTTTGATGGAAAGTGCTGTGTTTTCCCTTCTGCAGGGCCTGATGTACCACGATGCCTCTCGCTGGGGTCTTACGCTACAGACTTATGTGCAGCTCACCATGCTGGACAGGCATACTCGTCCTCAGGTACGTTTCAGATGCTCAGTTTCAACCTTCTTAAACGTTTTCTTCAGACTTGGGGTATGTGATTGCCAGGAAGGGAAACTTCACAAGGAAGCCAGGCTAGGCCTTCAGTGCTGTGGGGCCAAGGTCTCTGGCTTCTGCGGTTCTCTTCTGACCAGCCTCTAGTGCCCCCACCTGCAAACCTCAGCCAGCCCGGTGGTGCCCCTGCCACCATTCTGAGCTCACATCTTTATGACCTGACAACTGCTGGGCTCAATGCCGTTTAACTCAGTTCTTCTCAAAGTGTGGTCCCTGGACCAGCAGCGGAAGCATCACCTGGAAACTTGTTAGAAATGCACATTTTCAGCTGGGTGCGGTGGATCCCACCTGTAATCCCAGCACTTTGGGAGGCCGAGGCATGCGGATCACCTGAGGTCAGGAGTTCAAGACCAGCCTGGCCAACATGGTGAAACCCCGTCTCTACTAAAAAATACAAAAATTAGTCTGGCGTGGTGGTATGTGTGTGCCTATAATCCCAGCCACTTGGGAGGCTGAGGCAGGAGAATGGCTTGAACCCAGGAGGCGGAGGTTGCAGTGAGCTGAGATCATACCACTGCACTCCAGCCTGGGTGACAGAGTGAGACTCCGTCTCAAAAAAAAAAAAAAAAAAAAAGAAAGAAATGCAAATTTTCTAGTCACATCCCAGACCTGCTGAATTAGAAATTCTAGGGATGAGGCCCAGCAATCTGTGTTTTATCAAGCCCTCCAGGTGACTTGAATGCATGCTTTGTTTGTTTTCACATTTGAGAACCACTTATTTAACCTTCATGGGGTCTGGCTCTTAGTTCAAATTCTTGAGACAAAGAATCTGATTGGTTCAGCTTTGGTCAGGTGTCCAGCCCTGGTTCAATCAGGTGTTGGGGACAGGACCCCAAGGCACAAACATGGCTGCTTAGGCCTATTCCATTAGTGAGGATGCATCTAGAGACAGAGTCTCTTAGAAGAAAGGGGGCTGTGGAGGTCCTGATCAGCACCTATGTTTCAAAGCTATAAGCACAACCTATGATGCCAGCTTTAAGGCTCTGCATGAAGGAGACAGACTATCCCTACAGTCAGTTAACACTGGCACAGCTGCTGGGCTGGACAGTTCGGTCCCAGTCTGGGTACCTGCAGCAATAGCTACCATTCTTCTGTAAGTCTGTCTTTTAAAATTGAAAGATGTGAGCGGGCCGTTTTTGGTGAATAAGAATTTCCATCTCCCCAAATATCTGTCTAAATTACACAAATCCACAAATCGAAAGATCTGAGGTTAGTGCATTTTGCCTTTGCTAATTTGCTTTTCCTGAGCAGGCACTCAATTGCAAACCTAAGTTGTATCTAATGATATTTGAATAGGAAGGGATGTAAATGCACTCCTCTATTTAAGGAAATCTACCTCAGGAGGCAGAGAGAGATGGACAGACCAGGAAAGATGAGCAGAAGGAGACCAGAGGGATCAATGGGGAGCTAGGAAGTAAGGAAAGAGAGGATGGAAGAATGGAAAGGAAGATGGATGGGCAGAGGATGGATGGACAGAGGGACAGCAGGGAGAGGGAGGAAGTGCCTGGGTTATGGCTTTGAATCTGCCTTGGATTTGTTGGCCCAGGTCCCATGGGTGCTGTGGGCCATGGCCAAGTGAGAGTAGTGTTTGTCTGCCTGGCATCAAGGGTCAGGGCGCCTCTTGCTTCCCAGAGGAACGCTGGACAAAGGGCAAGATCGTCTGCAGAGGATTTGATTGAGCATCCTGGCAGAAAGGGGCACTGTCAGGCTGTCTTCCTCCCTCTTGGGCATCGTTCTTACCAGTTTCCTTAGGCAGAGCCCCCAGAACGTCACCCCCAACCCGACCCTCGTGGGGCTGTACCTCATGCATGTGGTCCCTCTACTTAAGCAAAGTCACCCTATTTAGGTCCGTGTTAGTCACCGCATGTTGCCTCAAGTGGACAGCTTTGGATGGTTTCTCCAGGGCTTGACTGTGTTCTAGTTGAGACTCACCTCCCATCAAAGAGGCAGCTGCTGATGAGCCCTCAGCCTCGGCATTGCTGGGCCATGCATGCAGCTTTGGGGTGTGGGGCAGGTCAGGGTGGAAGGGGGACACAGCCTGAGCCTGGTGGCAGATGTGGCTTCTCCTCCTGGCAGGGGAATGAGGAGGTCCTCCTGCTTCACTCTCTCCGCCGCCTTGATTCTCATATTCAGCAAAGTCCCCAGGCAGGGGGAGTAACAGACATTTCTCAAGGCCTCCTGGCTGTCTCCTCTTCCCCTGAGTTAGTGATTCTCTTTTTGTTTTCCTTTAGGTGTCATCTGTACGGTTGATGGAGAGGTCGATTCACAGCGCAAGATACATTTTTGTAGAAAACCTGTATAGAAGGTACTGTAGTTTGCATAATTGATAATTTATTAAACCACTAATTTTTCAAAATGAAATAGAAACTTGTTTATTCGATTGACAGATATGGAGTACCCGCTGTTGTATCAGTTATCCATTGCCATAGCAATGCGGTGTAACAAACAGCCACGAATCCTCATGGCAGACAGCTATCTGCATTCATTGCCCAGTCAGCCAGGGTGGTCACCAGGCAGCTCTGCTTACCTTGGCTAGGCTCAGTGAGATGTCTGGGGATCAGCCGATGTAGGATAGCCTAAGCAAGGGTGACTGGAGGTGGCTCATCTCTTTTCCTCTTGCCTGTCACTCTCCTTCTGGGACCAGCAAACCAGCCCAGGTGTCCACTTCTCACGGTGACAGAGGGTAGAAGCAACAGCAGAGATGCAAGGACATATTTTCAGGCCTCTGCTCCAAATTTGCTAGCATTCCATTGGCCAAAGCAGATCACATGGTCACATGAGCCCAGGGTGGAAAGGTGGGAGGGTCCAGTGAGTTACACAGCATGGTGCAAGGCTAAAGGGAAGGGTGGAGAGTTGGGCGAGTCAGACGCACAGTGTGCGTCGCATTTGTTGTGTTTTTCGCTAAAAGCTTCCCTCATGAGAGCAGACTCTGTGATGTATACCTAGTTAGGGGCTTCTGGTGGCCTGTCAGTGCCAAGGGCTCAGGCATGGGGCCCTCCATCCCTGTGCTCAGAGACTGCCGATTTCTAGGGGTCTTGGGGAAATGGGTTGCAGACCCCACCTGTCCCTGCCGTGAGCTTGGGATACTGCTGTCCTTCCCTCGCAGAGCTGTTCGGATGTCAGCGCTGGAGGCCCTTCCTCCCACTCTCCTCTGCAGCTGTCTTCCTAAATGCCGCCCTGTCTCCCAGCCCTCCCCGACCACCCTGTCTAGATAGGGCAAGCTCCTTGTTAGTCTTTGTTTCGTTTTTGGTTTTGGTTTTTGTTTGTTGAGGCAGGGTCTGGCTCTATCACCCAAGCTGGAGTACGGTGGCATGATCTCAGCTCACTGCAACCTCCGTCCCCCAGGCTCAAGCCATCGTCCTGCCTCAGCCTCCCGAGTAGCTGAGACTACAGGCACACACCACCGCACCTGGCAATTTTTTTTGTATTTTTAGTAGAGACAGGATTTCGTCATGTTGCCCAGGTTGGTCTTGAACTCCTGGGCTCAAGTGATCCTCCTGCCTTGGCCTCCCAAAGTGCTGGGATTATAGGTGTGAGCCACTGTGCTTGATCCCCTTGTTATTCTTAAGGACTACTTTCTGTTAGTTTTCTTTGTAGTATTTAAGGCAATCATATGAAATCGTTTAACCAATTATGACCTACAAAAATGGCAGTTTTGTGTGGTTCAACTTAGTATGTGTCTAATTGTTTATTGCCCCCCGCCCCCCCGGACCATAAGCTCCTAAGGGCAGGCACCAAGTTTGGTGTCCTTGCCTAGGGTGGACCCAGCACAGAGCAGGCTCCTCGTTGATACCTGTTAGCTATTGTTGGATGAGGGGACCTGTGGCTGTGCTTTGGTCTCCAGCCCAACTTGTTCCCCAGGCTCTGGTCCCCCATGTTTTGCACCTTTCATTTGAGGGGCCACTAAAAAGGCTTCTCCTAGGAGCCCTGAGCTGCCATGGATCATGCCTTTGAGCCTGTGTCACCCCCCAAAATGAGAGCCTCTGCCCCAAATCCACCCAGAGCATCAGAGCAATGCTGTGGGCTCAGGGGCTGGCAACCAAGGTGAGTCCTGGCCGTGGCTTTGCCCCCTGGCCTCAGAATTTTCTTGTGGGCTGCAGCTTGCCCTCTCAGCAGGTGGCATTCCTGACCTTACAACCCCATTTTCACCTGACAACCTGGGTTCCCAGGTGTCCACTGCTAGGTTTATCCAGCCCTCTGCCGTCCTCAGCTCCTGCTCCTTAGCACCTCAGCCAGAGGGAGGACAGGCAGGACAGAGGAGAGCGAGAGCAGAAGGGAGCCTCTGTTATGTTTGTGTACTGCTCTGATTAGAACTGTAACCCGAGGCGGAGGTTGCAATGAGCCGAGATTGCGCCACTGCACTCCAGCCTGGGCAACAGAGCGAGACTCCGTCTCAAAAAAAGAACTGTAGCCTGAGGAACAGATCTTGGCAGTGGGGTGGGATTACCTATGAACCTCGCAGAGTGGGGCTGTGTCTGTCTTTTAATCACATTCAGCTTGGCCTGTTCTGTGTGGGGTCAGTGGCTCTTGTTGCTTTTTTTATTTTTGAGATGGGCTTGTGCTCTGTCACCCAGACTGTAGTGCAGTGCCATGATCATGGCTTACTGTGGCCTCGATGTCCTGGGCTCAAGAGATCCTCCTACCTCAGCCTCCTGAATAGCCGGGCCTACAGCACATGTCACCACTTCTGGCTAATTTATTTCTTATTTTTTGTAGAGACAGGGTCTCCCTGTGTTGCGCAGGCTGGTCTCAAACTCCTGGGCTCAAGCGATCCTCCTGCCTCAGCTTCCCAAAGTACTGGGATTACAGGCATGAGCCTGATTACAGCTGTGCTCGGCCTCGTGGCTCTTTTTGAAGCAAGTAATCTGGAATGGAATGACCAGAGGTTAAGGGGAGAGGATAGAGTGTGGCATTTGGTGGGCCTGGGTTCTATCCTGGCTCTGAAGTTTGCTCTGTTTGTGAGCAAGACCAAGTTTCTAAATTTCTCTGAGCCCATCTCTCATCTCTGATTCCTCTTGTCCATCTCTGAAGAGCCTTTGGACCTGCCACCTCCTTCGTGTCTTAGGACCCTTTTGTGGGTCCTTGCCCACCTTGGTCTTTATTAAATTTGTGAGTTCCCCAATCCTACCCCCAAACCTGTAGGCCACCCAGCGCTAGGTAGATTTCCCCAGGAGCCATTTGTCTTTGTTTGGCCGGTCACAGTTCCTGCTGATGGCCATGGGCTTTGGTAACTCACGCCCATGGTCCTGCATCACCACATTTCTGATGCGTCAGTTCTGTATCTCCCAATCTCTGTGGTTACGGCATTGGTCTAGATGACATGGGCCTTGCCTGGAGCTGTTCTGTGGGTAGTTTAGGAAGAGAATGTAGCTTTTAATTTTTTTAGCTCTTTTCCTGTCCTGATGACTTTATATTTATGTCTCTCCCTGGCCCTCCCAGAATGCATGGCCTCTGTGGTTAGGATTTCTGTGGGACAATGAACCACAGAAGAAACTTACAGTGTCCTTTCTGTTCTTGGGATCTAATTGTTTTAAGTTCATATGGCTTTCGTGGGGCTCAGATTCCCCTGAAGACCTTGTTGGGGCCTTGAGATCCATCACTGGGATCTCTTGAAGCCAAAGGCTCTCAGTGGGCATGTGGCCTTGGGCACTCCAGAGGCTACTGGGAGCACTGTGGCTGTCCTGGAGGGCCAGGCTATCTACCATGGTCTCCAGGGAGATGAGAAAAGGCGGTGTTCCTCAGACCCTTTCATCGGAATCCTCTGAAGGCAGAGGAAAGCTCCCCACAGCACTGCTTCCTCATCCTCCCAGACCCTGTGGTCCAAAGCAGCCACCTGCCAACAACCCAGAAGTTTCTTGGAGTCTCCTATTTTAACCTACAATTCATTGGGATTTTGCATTTTCCTCCATAATATGTTCTTAAGTTTGTATCTAAAAATAATAATTTACATACTTATCATTGAGGACAATGGATGTTCCTGTATTAAACACCATGCTTTGCATGTGGCTTGGAGTTCCCACTCCCTCAGCCACATACCCCAGAGTCCCTAAGTCCAGGAGGCAGAGAACTGAGGGGTAGGGGCATTCAAAACACCTTCCCAGGGCAAGTGATTCACTTGTGAACTGCACCTGCTTATGTGTTCCCTGGAAACGGGGGCATCTGCTCTCATGGTTAAGGAACGGGGCAGGGACCCATGGACAGGAGCTGCATTTACTGTCTGGTTGTTGACCCTATTGGGCAGATAAGGAACTGAGAAAGGATTACAAAGCCAGTGCTCCTTCCTGATCGGGCAGGAACTAACCACAGGAGGGGAAGGTGTTCTGAACCCTGCTGTGTGAGGGCAAGCAGCAAATGAGGAAGTGGCAGGAGGCATCTAGATTTCTCTCATCAAGGCCAAAGGCTTCAGGGCCCACTGGGTTCCCCAAAGCTGAGAATCCTGAGGTATTAGCCCAAGGGGGAGACTCTGCCTCTTTCCAGACAGGCTTTACTCTAAGCTTCTCCCACAACCACCTGTGCATCTTGTTTACAGGCAGATTCCACTTCAGTAGCACTGAGGTGGGGCCTGAGAGGCCACATTTCTAGCAGGTGCCCAGGTGGGACCATACTCCTACTGGTCGGGGATCACACTTTGAGGAATACGGGCCTCAGAAGAAGGTGGCAGGGCCGGGTGTAGTGGCTTATACTTGTAATCCCAGCACTTTGGGAGGCAGAAGGGGAAGGATCACTTGAAGCCAGGAGTTCGAGACCAGCCTAGGCAACAAAGTAAGACTCCCATCTCTACAAAAAATTTAAAAAATTAGCTGGGCCTGGTGGTGCACATCTGTAGTCCCAGCTACTTAGGAGGCTGAGGCAGGAGGATTACTTGAGCCCAGGAGGTCAGGGCTGCAGTGAGCTATGAGCATACCACTGCACTCCAGCCCAAGTGACACAGTGGGACTTTGTCTCAAAAAATAAAAATAAAAAAAGCTGGTAGCCAGGTGGTCCACAGGGCGCCCTCCATCCCAATGCCGCGACCCTTTTCCCCTGGAGTTCTGACGGTAAGGTGGGCTTCCTTGGGGCTTCACTGGACCTTTGGGGGTCATAAGAACAAGAGCCTCGGCCTGAGGGTTGTCTTTGGGACCATGGTGAAAAGTTCTGCGCAGTGCAGGATTTCCTGTTTCCTGCACCTGGTCTGTGGTTTCTTAATTTCACATTTGTTGCTTCATATTTGGGTTGCTGGGGGCTGTGTTGTGTTATCTTTGTTTTTAAGGTTTCTGGACTTATTCCTAGGCCAAGAATCAGGCAGCCATAGGGCAAAGTAAAAAGTATTTTTAGCCAGAGCCACAGAAGGGATAAAGGGAAGGAAGACTAGAGCTTGGCCACTCTCCGGACAACTCCAGCTGCCCTCGATGGAGCGGTCATCCACAACGAAGTATTACTGAGAAAGTAGATGTGGGGTTTTTTTGTTTTTTGTTTTTTGTTTTTTTGATTTTGAGACAGAATCTTGCTCTGTTGCTCAGGCTGGATCACTCAGGCGATCTCAGCTCACTGCAACCTCTGCTTCCCAGATTCAAGCAATTCTCCTGCCTCAGCCTCCCGAGTAGCTGGGATTACAGGCGCCCACCACCACGCCTGGCTCATTTTTGTATTTTTAGTAGAGACAGGGTTTTACCATGTTGGCCAGGCCGGTCTCGAACTCCTGACCTCAAGTGATCTGCCTGCCTCAGCCTCCCAAAGTGTTGGGATTATAGGCGTGAGCCACTATGCCTGGCCAAAGTAGATGTTTTTAGAGGTTTCGGCTCCTCCAAAATGCAGATTACTGTCATTGTCACTACCTATGCAAAATGTAACATAGAACTGACTTTGGCTGGGTCCTTTGCCCATACCTAGAATAAGGTGTCTTGGTTCCCACCTGCAGGGAGTTCGGCCAGGTACTGGGAACCACACGGTGGCATGTGGGGCGTCAGCTCCTGCCTGGGAGCTCGTGTTTCCTCATTTCCTGGGATGCTCTAGGAAAAGGCTTCCCAAAATGCCATGATGGGGAGCCCTTCACAAGGTGGGAGGGCACATTACCATTGCCCCTTCAGTGCTCGGATTGATCTTTTTCTCCCTCTCAGAAGCTCTTGCAGCCTTGGTTCAGGATCTGTGGGGGCCTAGACAGAAGGGTATATGGCAGGCTCAGGTCCCCAGAAAAGCCCACATATTGGAATCCTGCATCTCCTCGAAGTAAAATTTCTTGAAGGGTGTTCTTGCTCTTTGGGCTGTGAACAAATGAAGAGCTCGCCAGGGAAAAGACCCACCTCTTCTGGCACTGTCTACCCTGGCGAGGTTGGGGTGTGCAGAATGTAACTGCAGTTATGCCACCAGGGATTCGAGAGGGCTGTGTTAATTCCTGGAGAGGAAGATTCCAGTTACACAGTATCCTTAAAGACGGGAACTTCTTTTTTTTTTTTTTTGAGACGGAGTTTTGCTGTTATTGCCCAGCCTGGAGTGCAATGGTGCAATCTCGGCTCACTGCAGCCTCCACCTCCCGGGTTCAAGCGATTCTCCTGCCTCAGCCTCCCGAGTAGCTGGGATTAGTCATGTGCCACAACGCCCAGCTAATTTTGTATTTTTAGTATAGATGGGGTTTCTCCATGTTGGTCAGGCTAGTCTCGAACTCCCTACCTCAGGTGATCTGCCTGCCTCAGCCTGCCAAAGTGCTGGGATTACAGGCGTTAGCCATTGCGTCTGGCCAAAGACAGGAACGTGTAAGGGGCAGGCAGCTGGCTGGCATGAAAAGCTGAAGGTGGTGAGCAAGATTCATGTAGCTAAAGAGGCCACACAGGTGACTGTGTGGGCCGAGTAGTGGGAAGCAAAGGTTTTACAAGATTGCCTGGTCGTCCTTTTCTTAGAACAGAAGTGAGGGTGTGGAGTGGGACCTAGCTCGGAAAGTGGCATGCTGACTCACCTGCGGCTGGTGGTTGGGGACACTGAGTAAGACCTGGTATTTGGAACCACAGGCTGGGCCTCCTCCCCCGCTGATTGGCCCAGGGGCTTAGGTTCTTCCCAGCTCCTGTCTAGACTGAAACCTCCTGGTGTGGGTCATGCGCCTAAGAGCTGTGGCCTTCCTGGAGCTCAGGCTAGAGAGACACTGGACTTGATCCGGGTCAGCTGACAGACTGGGGTGGGTGGGTGGTGCAATGGAGAGCATTTGGGTTTGGGGGTAGGGAGAGCCAGGCTTGGACCCCTGCTCAGACAGAGTTGGCCTTCACTTCTCTGATCCTCAGGTTTCTTCTATAAACTGGGACTGAAGCCAGCCTCACAAGGTCTTGTGAAAACAAAAGGAAATAACGTATACAAGGGAGCTCTTCTATTCCATTCCGCACAGACTGGGGGGCTCTCTTGGCCTCAGGGAAGGATGCAAGAAATTGTACTGATGTAACAGCAGGATTCATGTGGATCAAGACCGTGGTTTTGCCCCCTTGGGGTCAGGGCAGGGGTGAGACCCCCATGCCCACTGTTGAGTCGTGTGCTTGGATTTGCCAAGCTTGGATTTGCTTGGTATTGCTCTCTGTGCATTCTGTAGAAATAAAGGCAGTGGCTTGTCTTGTCGGTGGTGTGGGGAGCCCCATGCTTGAGACAGACACAGGAGGAGCTGGGCAGAGTTCCTAGGAGGAAATACAGTTAGAGCAGTGCCCACTGTGCCCCATGTCCCTCGGAGTCATGGAGATCAGGCTTCTGTTTCCTCACTCAGCTCAGACGCTGGTCATTCAGTCCTCCTGGATCCCCCAGCCTCTTCCGGCACATGGTTCTAGTCATGGAAGGGTTTTCAATAGGTCTGGCTACTGACCCTGCCCATGGGAGGCCACCCGACCAAGGACCCCTTCCAAGAGCACTGGGAAGGGAGAGGCTGCCCCTCAGTCTGCACCAACCCTGTGGGGGAAGCCTTTTGTTTGGCTGTGGTGGGGGTGGGAGTGGGAGGCCCCTGTGACTACCTGGAGCTGATTCCCAGGGGAGCTGTGGCAGGGGCAGAGCCACCGGAGTCTGTCAGTCCCAGAGTCCCCCACAGGTGTGACCCCCTCCCCATGTCTCCATGTGCAGACCCCCGTGTACTGTGACTGTTTTGCAGTGGTGGTCGGTTTGGTTTTAGTTAACACTGCTTCATTTGTTCTGAGCTGTGGTTCAGTTCCATGATCCTATCTGTGGGCACCCTCCCAGCTCTGGGATTGGACAGAGTCTCCCTCGAGCTGTGCAGACGCATGAGGTACTCCAGTGGCTAGTCCAGCCTTGGACATTTGGGAGACTGTCCCATGGGCAGCTCAGCTTCTCCCCAGTTGCTGCTAACTGGCCCCACCCCTTCAGTGCCACCTCTTCTGTGCCCTCAAGCCATGAGTTTGCTGGAGTAGGCGAGAAGCTAATCAGCAGCTTCCTCATTGCACATCTTCATTTTCTTAGAGTCAATTTTGTTCTCAGTCTTCTTTTTCCAGAAAAGGAAAATAAGAGATAGTGGTTTGCTTTCTTGAACATCATATATTCAGAGCTGAACTAACTGAAACCCAACTCAGGGTAGCCTGAACAATGAGTTGTCATCAACTCCCAACAGATGGCTTAATTTGGTGCCTCTGGCCTGGTTTCTCTACATTTTGCTACTGTGCATCCTGTTCGTGTCCTCATGCAATTCTCTCAGGGTGACAATGTAGTCGTGGCAGCATTGGGCTTCTCACTCGCTGGTTGGAGTAAGGGCAGGTGTCTTGCTAGTGGCTCTTCCCTAAGCGTGTGGAAGTATCTTTTCTGTAAGTCCCTGCAAACCTCCCTCACGCCTGCCTAATCCAAATTGGGCCCCTGGCTGGGGGAGGCCCTGCACTGATTGACTTAGCTTGGCTTCCTGAACGCATTGCTGGAACTAGGGGAGACGACTTCCCTTAGACCGATTGTGCCTACCCTAAAGCTTGGAAGCTTGGGGTGGGGTGAGGTTTCCCCGAAGCCCTTGGGTCTGTGGATGGACCCTGAATAAAGAATGGGCTACTTTTAAGGAGGTAAGCGGAGAGGAGGCAGGGAGGCAGCCTGTGGGCACAAAGTTGTCACCTGAACTTGCAGTGCCTGAGTTTTGTTGGCTGGGAGTCCCCTCTGCAATGCTGTAGGATTTCCTTCCCACTCCTCCAGCCTCCCACGCAGCTTCTCCAGGTTTTCTGGGAGTCCTGGCAGTCCCACAGGTTGGTCTGCCCTGGCCTCTGTGCTGCAGTCTGCTCAGGCCCTGCTGCTGTTCTCCGTCCACTCTCCCGCTCCTCTGTCAAATACTCTTCTCTTCTGAGGACATGGGGGTGGTCTCAGAGACTAGGGGAGAATGTCCCTCTCCAGTTGGTGCCATGCCTTGCTGTTAGGGCCCCAAGACAGGGCTACTTGTGCCCTTGGCCTCCCAGAGTGCCTGCCTTACTTTTCCAGCCTCTTACTTCCTTCCATGCTCATCCCCTCGTGGGACTGGAGTCAGCCCCTCCCTGCCCCCTCCCCACTGAGAGCCTCCCATTGCACATGGCTCAGGTACGGCCACTCCCCCATGGCCAGTCTTGCCGAACCCAGCTCTGAGCGGGACCCACATGGAGCCACTAGTGGAATGGAGGATGTTAAAGGGAGAATTCCTCTGCTGAGCCTGTGAGGGTTGTCTGCCTGCTGATGGGCTTGTGCCCTCCAGCTGTGTCCATTCCTGCTCTCTCTTTCCTGTTCATTTCCTCCCAGGGCACAGGAAACCCACAGGAATACCAGGAATAGATGCCAGATTTCTCCTTCACCCTGGCTCGTTCTTCCTTCCCACTTTCTTGCCTTTTTTTCTTTCTTTTAAAGTTAACATTTAAAATGTGTAGTAGGCCGGGTGCAGTGGCTCATGCCTGTAATCCCAGCACTTTGGGAGGCCGAGGCGGGTGGATCATTTGAGGTCAAGAGTTCGAGACCAGCCTGGCCAACATAGTGAAACCCCGTGTCTACTAAAAATACAAAAATTAGCCAGGCATGGTGGCACACACCTGTAGTCCCAGCTACTCAGGAGGCTGAGGCAGGAGAATCGCTTGAACCTAGGAGGCGGAGGTTGCTGTGAGCTGAGATCACGCCACTGCACTCCAGCCTGGGCGACAGAGTGAAACTCTGTCTTAAAAAAATAAAAAATAGACTATCCTGGCTAACACGATGAAACCCTGTCTCTATTAAAAATGCAAAAAATTAGCCCGGCGTGGTGGCGGGTGCCTGTAGTCCCAGCTACTCGGGAGGCTGAGGCAGGAGAATGGCGTGAACCTGGGGGGCGGAGCTTGCAGTGAGCCAAGATCACACTATTGCACTCCAGCCTGGGCGACAGAGCAACACTACATCTCAAAAAATAAAAAATAAAAATAAATAAAAACTAAAATATGTAGTAATGCTCCCCAACTCCCACTGCTGATTTGAGAAGTAATGTGTTGTTAAAATTTGGAAAATACAAAAAGGTATAAAGAAAAAAAGAAAAGTCTCATGTAGTCCTGCTGCTTGAGAAAAGCACTTTTTACATTTTGATATTTTTCTTTCCCACCTTTCCAAGATGCATTGGTGAATACTTTTGGAAATGTGGTTGGGGTATACACAGTTTTAGATCCTGTTGCTTTCACTGAACATTAGATTTGAAATTTTTCCATGCCATTAAATATTATTTTACAATATCATCCTTCAGTTACTGCGTGAATTTTCTGTTATATAGATTTACCAAGATTTAGTTTTTTATTGGTTTAAACAGTGCTGTGGTGAGCATCATGATTATTTTCACAAAATAAATTTTTTGTTTTGTTTGAGTCAGGGGTCTCACTCTGTTGCCCAGGCTGGAGTGCAGTGGCATGATCATGACCCACTACAGCCTTAAACCCCTGGGCTCAAGTGATCCTCCTGCCTCAGTTTCCCGAGTAGCTGGGACCATAGGCATGCGCCACCACCCCTAGCTAATTTTTTTTTAGTTTTTGTAGAGATGGGGTCTTTCCATGTTGCCCAGGCAGATCTTGAACTTCTGGCCTCAAGCGATCCTCCCACCTCACCCTCCCAAAGTGCTGGGATTACAGGCATAAGCCACCACCCTGGTCCACAAAATAAATTTCTAGAAGTGAAATTGGTTTGCTGATTCATTGCCCAACCTGAGCACTGTCTCTGTTCTCAGGGTAGAAGCTTTAAAGTCCCTTTCTCTGCTTAGAGTTCCAATCCCAAGTGAATTCTCCCATCACTCCATGCCATGGCCCTTGCAGCATTGTGCCATAAGCCGCTCCCAGGCAGCAGGAGGTCGGGAATGCTTAGGGTCCTTGTCACTGCATGTCCAGTATTGCACGGATCACACTGTGCCCTGGTACCCTTGGTGACTCCTTTCAGTGAGAGCCGTCTCCAGATCCTTTTGGGGGAATTGCATAGCCCAGAAGTTTTCTCTTAGGTGAATAAGCCCTTACAACTCTCATTGCAGTGGGAAGATGCCAGAAGTGGATTATGTAGTTCTGTCGGAATGGTTTGACTGGATCTTGAGGAACATGGACGTGTCTGTTGATTTGATAGGTGAGATGCACCCCTCCCACCTCCCTCTCTTGTCTCTCTCCTGGGTCCCTTGAGGATGTGCTTGGCTGGGCCCCAACCCTTGGGGGCAGTGGGTGAGGCACTTGCCCTTGGCAATTCCTTCCCCATGGGAGTTCAGCTTTCTCCCTGAGGGCAGACAGAATTCGGGACTTCTGGTCTCTCATGGAGAAGAAACCTGGCCTTTGTTCTTTAAACTTCCCTCCCTGGCTCAGCTACTTTCAGACCCAAATCCACTGTGATCTGATGGGTTTTTCTAGTTTGCAAAGGAACAGGAAGGACAGAGCCTGAACATTCACTGAGACCTGCTGGGTGTGAGGCCTGTTTTGAGCTCTGTCTATGAACAGAATCCCATTCAGCCTCAAAACGACCCCACGGGGCCGCTGACACGGAAAGAGAATGAAAGTCGAGGCGGAGGGTCAGTGGTCAAGCTGAGAGCTGGCCCTCCCTGCTTCCTGCTCGAGCTGTGCAGACCTTCCTCCTGCCTTTGCCTGTGTGCCTGCTTTGCTTCCAAGCCATGAGCAGAGTCCTGAGAGCCACGTATTCTTTTAACCTCAGTTTACCTTCGGACCAATCCTGAGACTTGTTACCAGAGGTTAAAGAAGAGATGCAGGGAAGAGGAGAAGGTCATTCCGCTGGTAAGAGGCCTCTTTGACTTGGTTAAAGACAAACTGGGAAACCACCTCTGTCCAAGCCCGGCTTCCTCTCCCGGCCCCACCCCCACGAGATCATTGTGCCCTTGTCTGCAGAGAGAGAACAGGAACCAAGTGTATCAGAGGGTGAACTCTGACTTCCTGTTTGGCCAGAGACCCACGTGGATGTCCAGATCTGCTTGGCTTCCTGTGGTCGCTGACTCACAGTTTGGCAACCCTCCTGCTTGGAGGCGTTCCCCTCCCCTCCCCACCTGCCCCTCCCCATCTTGGCAGCACCAGGGCTTGTCTGTTCTGCCTCCTGAAGATTGCCTGGCCTTGTGCTCTCTGGGTCCTCCCTAGAATGCTCCTGGTTCCAGGAGGGCAGGACCCAGCCCTCTTGTTCACTGCTGCATCCCTAGTGCTTAGCACAGTGCCCGGCACGGAGGCGGTGCTCATGCTTAGTGGTGTTTGCCCACTGGAGAGATGCCATGCCCTTCTGAGTTCTGCTCAGGCCACACTGACTCTCATGGGGACTCTGCCAGTATAGGCCCGGGCTGTGCATCTCTCCCTGGCCCTTCCCTCCTTGCATCTCCCTTCAAAATCTGGCCTCCAGGCTGCCGCCCGGCTGATATTTCCAATACTCATCACCACTCGTGCAATTTCCCAGCCCAGAACCTTTCAGTGCCTTGCTGCTGGCTAGAATGCAGTCCCCACTTTGTAATACGGCTTATGACCCGGCCCCAGCTGCCTCTCTGGCGTTATCATCCTCCATTCCCTACTTTCTATGCTCTGGCTATAAGGAACTAGTTGTGGCCACACACAGACAACCACATACACAGTGGAGTTATGCAAATGTGCCTTTGCACAGTCGTTTCCTTTGTCTTTAAAGTGTTACTCAGATGTCACCTCCTCCAGGAAGCCACCCCTGACCTTCCTTCCATTGTAACCCCTCCCAAACCCACCCCCTGGCTTTCTGTGATCATGGGCCTTAGGACAGCATACTGACACTGTTTGTTTATACCTTTGTTCCCCATCCCTCACTAATGTGAGCTTTTTAAGATTGGGTCTTATTCCCTCTGTGTCCTCTGCATGTGCATTGGGGCCTGGTGCCTAGTAGTTGCTCAGTTAGTATTGAACTGAATGTCGCATGTGAGAAGCTGCCACTGGAGGGAGACAGAGGCTGGGCAAGCATTCAGTGGGGTGTCAGGGGCTCTGAGCTCAGGATAGGCTGGACTGGGGGCCCTGGGAAACCTATCCAACTCCTGAAGTCCTGCTCAGCCTTGTTTTTCCCTGGTGCCAGCACGATGCATTCCTGCCACGAGGGCCCAGGTGTCACTCTGGGCAGCTCCTTTGAAATCTTGGAGACAGGAATGCTAGGAAGATGGAATGTGGTAGAATGAGGCCAGGCTGGACCATGCTGTGATGCGCGCAGCAGCTCTGTGCAGTGACCCAGACCCAAGCCTGGGGGCCCTCCAAGCCATGATCCAAGCCATTGTCTTAAGGGTTTGACCAGGTCCATGGGACACATCTGGCTCCTGTTGCCAAGGGAGAGCTGGGCAGGAGATGAAAAGGCAGCTGCAGAGTTGACACGCGAGCATCTGGGATGGCGAGTGGAATCCGTGTGAGGAGCCATCCCACTCTGTGCCTGGGAGGGCACGAGTATCTGCTCTGCCTGGCATGCGGGCCCCATGGCTCGGGAGGGCCTGTGCCCCTTTTCCCTTGGGCTCCGCCGCATCAGGCTTTCTGCAGTTGGTGGTCTTTATAGTCTGGAGGGTCTATAGGTTACGAGTTGTTGAGGGGGTAGAAGGGCAATGGGTGAGGGTCACAGTCCTCTTGGTGGCAAGACAGAGCGGAGGGTTTAGAGGCTGCCCAGGGCTGGGCCCCTGCCTGAAGGAACTGAGGCCCTGCTGCTGCAAAAGTGGCAGTAAATGGGAGAAGCCAGGTGTGGGTCCTGCCTTTTTTTTTCTTTTTCTTTTTTTAGTATTTATTGATCATTCTTGGGTGTTTCTCGGAGAGGGGGATTTGGCAGGGTCATAGGACAATAGTGGAGGGAAGGTCAGCAGATAACCATGTGAACAAAGGTCTCTGGTTTTCCTAGGCAGAGGGCCCTGCCGCCTTCCGCAGTGTTTGTGTCCCTGGGTACTTGAGATTAGGGAATGGTGATGACTCTTAACGAGTATGCTGCCTTCAAGCATCTGTTTAACAAAGCACATCTTGCATTGCCCGTAATCCATTTAACCCTTAGTGGACACAGCACACGTTTCAGAGAGCACGGGGTTGGGGGTAAGGTTATAGACTAACAGCATCCCAAGGCAGAAGAATTTTTCTTAGTACAGAACAAAATGGAGTCTCCTATGTCTACTTCTTTCTACACAGACACAGTAACAATCTGATCTTTCTTTTCCCCACATTTCCCCCTTTTCTATTAGACAAAACCGCCATCGTCATCATGGCCCGTTCTCAATGAGCTATTGGGTACACCTCCCAGACGGGGTGGCGGCCGGGCAGAGGGGCTCCTCACTTCCCAGACGGGGCAGCTGGGCAGAGGTGCCCCCCCCACCTCCCGAACGGGGCGGCTGGCCGAGCAGGGGCTGCCCCCGTCCTCCTGGACGGGGCGGCTGCTGGGCGGAGGGGCTCCTCACTTCCCAGATGGGGCGGCTGCCGGGTGGAGGGGCTCCTTACTTCTCAGACGGGGCGGCCAGTTGGAGACGCTCCTCACCTCCCAGACGGGGTGGCGGCAGGGCAGACACTTCTTAGTTCCCAGACGGGGTCGCGGCTGGGCAGAGGCGCTCTTCACATCTCAGACGGGGCGGCGGGTCAGAGGCGCTCCCCACATCCCAGACGATGGGCGGCCGGGCAGAGACGCTCCTCACTTCCTAGAAGGGATGACGGCCGGGAAGAGGCGCTCCTCACTTCCCAGACTGGGTGGCCGGGCAGAGGGGTCCTCACATCCCAGACGATGGGTGGCCAGGCAGAGACGCTCCTCACTTCCTAGACGGGGTGGCGGCCGGGCAGAGGCTGCAATCTAGGCACTTTGGGAGGCCAAGGCAGGCGGCTGGGAGGTGGAGGTTGTAGCGAGCCGAGATCACGCCACTGCACTCCAGCCTGGGCAACATTGAGCACTGAGTGAGCGAGACTCCGTCTGCAATCCTGGCACCTCGGGAGGCCGAGGCTGGCAGATCACTCGCGGTCAGGAGCTGGAGACCAGCCCGGCCAGCACGGCGAAACCCCGTCTCCACCAAAAAATACGAAAACCAGTCAGGCGTGGCGGCGCGCGCCTGCAATCCCAGGCACTCGGCAGGCTGAGGCAGGAGAATCAGGCAGGAAGGTTGCAGTGAGTCGAGTTGGCGGCAGTACAGTCCAGCCTCAGCTCGGCATCAGAGGGAGACCGTGCAAAGGGGAGAGGGGGAGGGGGAGGGGGAGGGGGTCCTGCCTTTTGCCTTGGCTTTGATTCAGGTGCCAGGGGAAGGGCCACTGTTTGTGCCCACGAACCCCCAGTGGAGCAGAGCAGGGTGGCTGGTGACACTTCTGCTGTTTTGCTCAGCCTGGCCACCGAGTGTGTGGCTGCGTCTGCCGCTGTCCACTTGAGCCAGGTTTGCTCTTGCAGGGTTCCTTTGTCTGAGTCACTGCCCATGGTCATTGACTACTTTGCCCCCCTCTGCTTGAGACCCTTGTTGGGTGGGGTCTGCTCTGCCCATTCCCGACAGACTGCTTGTGTTTCCCTGGCAGGAATACCTGGAAGCAATTCACCATCTCCATGAGGAGTGGCTCATCAAAGGCAGCCTTTTCCCCGTGGCAGCGCCTGTTCTGGTAAGTAAGACTCCCTTACAGGGTACGAGACTGTTCTAGAAAGAGGAGTGACCCGGGGAATGTCAGCCACCTTGCCAGACAGGGGAGGGCACAGTCCTTTAGAGTTTGACAACTTAGAAGAAGGAAGGTGGGAAGGCTGGTCCTCTCTCTCCCAGTGCCTGTTTCTGGGCTGAGTCTCAGAGTGAGTTGGCCAGACCCGAGGGAAGGCAGTCTGTGCCAGTGCCATCACACCTGGCAGTTGTCACTGATCCAGCATCTTCAGCGAAGACTCTAGACCCGGGTCTCAGTTTATACCATTTGGGATGGTAGTTCCTCTGATGTGACCTTCCTTCTTCCGTGGATGACACAGAGCCTCATTTCACCTTTGTTTGGTGACTCAGGTCATCAGAAGGAATGTCAGTGTCTGGTCTGGGCTGTCACACAGTGATGCCCTTAGGAATGCTGAGGTGTGTGGAACTGTCTGCCCTGCCCACTAATGTCTCTGCGTTCCTGTGTTTACTTTTTACAGTAATCCTCCTTTCTCTTGCTGCCATGTGTCATTTCTGACTGATATTGATGTGTCTGTCCCCGTCAGCATTTCCTCACTTCCCCATCTCCTTGTTTTCCAGTTTGCTGTTTCCAGATTTCTTTACTCAGACAAATATGCAGTGGCCCAGATGCTCCCAAGAAATGCGGAGTCTGGGGTCCCTCCGAGTCTTGATTGGAGGGAACCTAAGATGGTTACATATACAACATGGGATTGGCTGTGAGGCAGGGTTGTGCGCAAGCTTTGGTGCATGGCTATAGGAACATTGTTTGATGGGATGTGAGGCAGGGCTGTGCATGAGCTTTTGTGCGTGGCCATAGGAATATCTGTTTGGGCTCAAACACTTCTGCTTATGGCTCTTGCAGGCAGTGAGGTTGCCGGAAAGTGAGATATTACTGTAGTAATTTTTTGTTTGTTTGTTTTTGAGACAGAGCCTCACTCTGTTGCCCAGACTGGAATGTAGTGACGCAATCTCGGCTCACTGCAACCTCTGCCTCCTGGGTTCAAATGATTCTCTTGCCTCAGCCTCCTGAATAGCTGGGACTACAGGCGCATGCCACCATGCCTGGATAATTTTTTATATTTTTCGTAGAGATGGGATTTTGCCATGTTGGCCAAGCTGGTCTCAAACTCCTGGCCTCAAGTGATCTGCCTGCCTCGGCCTCCCAAAATTCTGGGATCACAGGCGTGAGCCACTGCACCTGGCTTACTGTAGTAGATTTTTAAATAAGTACAGCTTATTTTTCTCCCTCATTATGAAAAAAAAGGAGGGTAGAAAGTGATGAGGGAAAAAAACAAATCATTCATGAGCTTACAGGGTCTCACTGTGTTGCCCAGGCTGGTCTCAAACTCCTGGGCTCGTGTAATCTTCAGGTCTCAGCCTCCCAAAGTGCTTGGATAATAGACATGAGCCACCATACCTAGCTCTTGTAGTACATTCTTAAGTGAAAACCTCATTGGAAATGTAGATTGCCCTAGAGCTGAAAGCGATTTGGCTCTAACCTTCCTTTTTATCTGCCTGCAACCTTCTGTGCCCTTCCCTGCCCGCTGCTGCCTGCTTCCATCTGTCTGTCTCCAGCTGTGAAAGGAGGATGCTGCTGAGGTCAGTGCAGCCTTGTGACCCATGTGTCTAATTTCCAGGTGATTGAGGCTGACCACCACATGGAGAGGATGTTAGAACTCTTTGAACAAAATCGGGATCGAATATTAACTCCAGAGAATCGGAAACATTGCCCATAGGAGGCAAAAGGTCTATGGCTCATGTCTGAAAAATGCCTGCTGCTGCCAAGTTAGCTATTGGGAGCAATCTGGAAAAACTTGCTCCCAGGAGGGCTTTGTGTCTGGCCAGCTTGATTTTCCTAATGGTCCCATCTCCTTTGCTAGTGTCTTTGTCATGCGTCTCTGGCCCTCGTGGGTAAATGACAAATGGGACCAATGGGTTTGCCAAGCCCTTTGCTGTTCACAGCCTCACATTCCCCCGGTGCCTCTCCCATGGCTTTGTGCTGTTGAGTCGCTCTCATGAAGCCCTTAGGGAGAGCACCTGTTGTGTGCCTGACACCACGCTGGAGCTGTGTACCAATCGTCTCAGCCTTCATTAGGAGGCCGAGGTAGGAGTCTTATATCCCAGGTGAGGAATTTGAAGCTCAGAAAGGTTGAGGGGCTCCCCAGAGGTCACACAGCCTGTGTGCAGTGGAGCTGGCACCATTCAGACTTTCAGCCGACTCAGCAACTTTCCCTTGCCCTGGGCTGCCTCCTCCTGAGAGCTGTTCCCCACCGCCCTGCCTCTTCCGGTTGGAGGCTCTCATGTCTCTTTGGGGAGAGCTGGCAGTGTGCGGAGCTGATAACATTTTCCCAATATTGAGCAGTTCCCAAGGACAGTCAGCATTTCTAGACTTCCACAAAATTATGCTGCATTTGGCTGGAGCCCGGTGTTCAGTGGTTTCCCTGCCCGAGGCCGCTGCAAGCCCCATCTACCACATCTTCATGTGGACATTGAGATTCACACGCTGGCTCCTGAAGGGTGCTCAGTCCCCTTGGTGATGAAGGTCCTGCTTGAACTGCTGCCAACTCCATGTCAGGGAAGTCGCTTTTGGTGCCTGGCTGGTTTGCCCAGAGCCAAGCTGGGGCAAGGGGCAGCCAGCCCTGGCTTCCAAGGCTCCCGTACTGTCTGTGTCCTTGTAATAAGGAGCTTTGCTCTTGGAATTACTGAAAGTCTGTGGCCCAAGAGAGAGACACAAGTGGCCTTAAGTCTTTTTGAAATGTTATTTCATCCAGGGAAATGCCTTGAGCCATAGAGCCTGAAATCATCTTTGTTGGCTCAGAAAATACCTTAGCTTCACTCAGCTGGAACTGCATTGAAGGCAAGGCTGCCCCTTCGAGCAAGCAGAAAACAAGAGAAAGAAAGAACGTTCCCTTTGGGGATAGTCTGGAAAGTTGGGATTTGCAAATAAAGGCTCTGGAAGCATTGCTGGTCCTGAAGCTTTGGAGGTGGGCAGAGAGAGCTTCAAGAAGACTAGATGCGAACCCTGGAAAGGATTAAGGCTCAACTCTGGAGAAACAGGCCACAGCCTCTCAGAGCAGCTGTTGGCTGTAAATAGAGGTAGCAAGGCCACTCCCAGGCCCCTGTGAGTGTGGGCACCTGTGCATGCGATGCTCCGACTCTGCAGAGGTGCCAAGTGCCCCTGCTGGGCCAGTCCCAGAGAGTTAGGAAGTCAAGGCCTCCAACTCCTGGTTCTTCCTGTTTGGACCAGTTCTTGTGCCATTGGCAGGATGAGAGGCAGCAGCCAGGCGGGAGCTGTGTCCAGCAGCACCTGTAGCCCACGTGCTGCTAATTAGCTGGAAGACTGGCGAAGGCAGAACCTTTGCTACCAGGAATCTTGACATGTGGGGTCTGTCTTTGAGAATTTGTAAATGAACAGTCCAATATTTCCTCTCGGCTCATTTTGCACATCCATTTTGGGGGAAATGTGATTTCTCTCTCTCTCTCTCTCTTTTTTTTTTTTTTGCCTAAGGCACAATCTCAAGAGGTCCTGAGACCATGTACCCATGATTTTTTTCTTGCTCTGTGATACCCAATAACTCCTTCACCTAAGCCCTGTTGTTGATTTTGAAGTGCTTCCTAGGCCAGTGATTTTAGCTTCTGCCAGCTGCTTTTGCCAGTAGATTAACGTGTTTTTATTTTTCAAACTCCGTGTTTCCTAACGTGGAGTGTATGGGTCTAAAAGAGCCTGCTGTCCTCCCTGCCTTCCACTTTGGAGAGGAGGCTGGACGCATCAGCAGTGGCCAGGGCAGGTCGCAAAATCTCCCAGCCTAGAGACCACACCTGAAATGGCTGAAGCCAGCTTGCACAAGGGCTGCTGTCCCCCTGCGGCAGGCAGAGCTGGTGGGGGCAGGGGTCACAGAGCAGTCATAGACACTGTGGACCAGGGCAGGAGAAGGGCAGATGGCACATGGGCACAACAGGGCCTCGTCCTTAGAGCCCTGGGGGGTCATGGCTGGGAGGGGCTTGGCAGGGGCTGGCATCCCTGTAGAGCCAGAGGGGCCACCCAGGGCAGTGACATTCCAGATATGTTGGGTTCACCTCATCCTTGCTGTGAGACTGGAGTTCCATGGGGACATGAAGTCAGTACACCGCAGAGCTGCTCAGCTGCTCTACCTCTCGCTGACTTTTTTGTTGCACATCATATACATTTTCTTTCAATTAGCATTTATTTCAGCTTTTATTTAAGCTTTTTGACAGTACATGTAAAATATATGATTATAACCATTTAAAAATACCTTATGTACCTGGTTTTTTTTGGAAACTAGATAGAAATATGTTTATCTTTTACATAAAAGAAGTGTGTAGCGGGGTGGTCCAGGGCTTTGTGGTGGCTTAGTGGCCATCGGGGTCCCAGGCTCTTCCCACCTTTCTCTTTTGGATCCACCTCTTGGCTCCTGGCTTCCTTCCTCTGGGGCCTGACTGTCCAGGATGGCAGCTGGAGCTCCTGCTCTGGGCACGGTTGGCATCAGAGCCCACTGCTCCCCATCCACTCTTTAATCCAGATGCTGGTAATGTCCCTTTCCAAGGCATAATTAAGATAAGCTGGAAGGTTCCTACGAGGCTTTGCTAGAGGCCCTGGGAGGTGGGGGGAAAGGCAAGAGGGCAGTGCCCACCCATAGACCGGGTCACATGACCTGGCATAAGCGCTGTGGGGTCCTTTGGGCTTCACCTCCCTCTCCCCTCTGCCCCCACGTCATCCCACCCTCATCCTCACCCTCACCATTCCCATCCCGTACCGTAATGTCCCTTGCGAGGCCTAACTCTGTGAGGAATGAAACCACCTCATCCTTGTTCCAATAACGTGAGTGACCGAATTTACAAACGAGTGAATGTGGACCTCTGGAAACATTACCCAGCTTGTTTTTACTTTTCACTTTCTCTTTCTGCCCCTTTCATTTCCGTAGGAGCCCTTTACCTAGATGAGAAGTGTCCCCCCGCCTGGGGAATATATCAGTCAGAACAATCTTCCTGCAGACTTGCACCATTAGACCCGAGGGACGGTGGTGCCATTTAAACCTCAGAGCAGGTAAAAGGTGGTCCTGAAACCTGTCTACCCACAGGGTGCTATGGAATCTGAATCACTTCTTTTTTCCTAGAGCCCTGGGGTGGGGAGCTCCCTCAAGTGTTCACATGTGTGTGGAATGAGGAACACCCATCTCCTTGGCCCTCTCCACCCTAAAGAGTTAGTTATTAAAATAATTGGCAAGCTCTTGCAAATGTCAGTCATCCATTGTTCAGAATGGAATAGCAATAATACATCCCTGGCTGCCCTGGGCTTGGCCAGGATTACTCACTGAAGGCCTCAGGGTTACTGGCACACACTTTCTTTTCCTAATAATCCCATCCCCTCAGCTTTCCTAAGGCTAGAGTGAATTTCGTGTTCCTCTAGTTTACATAAGATGGTGAACTTGGCAAAAGCTATCATTAAACAGAAGCTAAGAGAAAGCCTATGTCGTGGAATCCAGAATGGGTGTTGCCATTTACTGCTGTCCACAGAAGCTATCTTGAATTTCTTTCTGTGTCTCTTCTTTTTTTTCTTTAAGACTGTTGTTTACCAGACTGGGCTCTGTGGAACACAGGTGTCCTGGGAGATGGTTAATCATTACAAAATATTGGAAACAATCTAAAGATGCATACATAAGAGAGTGGTCAAATAAACCATTTTCCATTCACATGGTGGAGTACTATGCAGCTTTATAGAAGAATGAGGAAGATCTCTCTGAATGGTTATGAAGTAATGTCTAGGACATAAAGTTATGTGAAAAAAGCAATGCCCAAACGAGTGTCTATAGTATGCTACCCTTTATATTAGAAAGAAGAGAGGCCAGGCGTGGTAGCTCATGCCTGTAATCCCAGCACTTTGGGAGGTGGGTGGATCACCTGAGGTCAGGAGTTCGAGACCAGCCTGCAACATGGTGGAACCCCATCTCTACCAAAAATACAAAAAAGTTAGCCAGGCGTGGTGGTGGGCACCTGTAATCCCAACTATTCGAGAGGCTGAGGCAAGAGAATCACTTGAACCCAGGAGTTGGAGGCTGCAGTGAGCCGAGACTGCGCCATTGCACTTCAGTCTGGGCAGCAAGAATGAAACTCCATCTCGAAAAATAAAAAGAAAACCGATAGAAGAAAATACACAGATGCAAAGGAAATATAGGAAGGACGCCCAGAGACAAAATAGGTTGGTGGGAAAAGGCTAGAAAGAAGGGAAGGATGAGACTGGGCTACAGGGATGAGAAGGGAATGACACTTCTCTGAAATATCTTTTTATTTTATTTATTTATTTTTTTGAGACAGGGTCTCGCCCAGGCTGGAGTGCAGTGGTGTGATCTTGGCTCACTGCAAGCTCCACCTCCCAGGCTCAAGTGATTCTTGTGCCTCAGCCTCCTGAGTAGCTGGGATTACAGGTGTGTGCCACTACACCTGGCTAATTTTTGTACTTTTAGTAGAGACAGGGTTTCCCCAGGTTGGCCTGGCTGCTCTCAAGTGATATGCCCACCTTGGTCTCCCAAAGTACTGGGATTAGTGAACTGCTGCGCCCAGCCTGAAATGTCTTTTTCTATAACTGACTGTTACATACTGTGATGTAGCAATGTTTCACGTACCCTTCACATACTGCCAAAATAAATAAGAGCAACCAGGATGTAGGGAAAACAGAAAACAAAATTACAGATGAACTCCACCATACCACAGGTGAGTAACATAACCATACTGAAGGGGGCAGGAAAGAACAGAACTAACAAATAACTGTGGAAAACAGTATCTTTACTGGATATGGTAAGAGTAAAGGCAAAAATTTCTGTACATAAAAGTTGTAGTATAGTTATTAAAAATGTTTCTCGACCATGCGTGGTGGCTCACACCTGTAATCCCAGCACTTTGGGAGGCCAGGATGGGCGGATCACTTGAGGTCAGGAGTTAGAGACCAGCCTGGCCAACATGGTGAAACCCTGTCTCTACTAAAAATACAAAAATTAGCCGGGCGTGGTGGTGCACGCCTGTAATCCCAGCTATGTCGGAAGGCTGAGAATTGCTTGAACCCAGGAGGCAGAGGTTGCAATGGGCAAAAAAAAATGTTTCTCACAGGAGTATAGGTTAGTGATTCTGAAACTATGTATACTAAAGTTGAACAAACAAGTAAATAGATTGTAGACTATGAGGGCTGGATTTCTTACTGTTAGTGAAAGAGGTTACAAATTATAGGGGTCTAGAATAAACCCTGTGGTGCTGGGTTAGAATAGGAGGTGTCAGTCTAAACTCATGATTTTAAAATTTTAGGCTCTGGTGGCTCACTCTTGTAATCCCAGCACTTTGGGAGGCCAAGGCAGGCGAATAGCTTGAGCCCAGGAGTTAGAGATCAGCCTGGGCAATGTGGCAAAACCCCATCTCTACAAAAAATACAAAAATTAGCCAGGTGTGATGGTGTGCGCCTGTAGTCCCAGCTACTTGGGAGGCTGAGATATGAGAATAGATTGAGTCCAGGGGTTCAAGGCTGAAGAGAGCTGTGATTGTACCACTGCACTCCAGCCTGGGTAACAAAGGAAGACCCTGTCTCTAAATAAATAATAAATAAAATTATATATAGATGGATACAGAAATACAGATATGTGTGTGTGTGTGTGTGTGTATGTATGTGTGTGTTTATGTGTGCTTAGTATACATACTTATGTTTCCTAGCTCTGTCCTGAGTGGGTCTAGAGGCAATGGCACCCAGTAACAGTGAGCACACCCGGTACCCAGTTCTTGGTCTCCAAACATCATTCTCCTGTAAAAGGAACCAGGTCTCCTAGGAGATGTGGTTGATTCCAGGGATGCCACAGGGGAATGACAGGATGACCCTGGAATATCTTGTGGTGCTAGAAAGAAAGTGCAGGGATGTGGGGGGATGATGGAGCCATGTCAAGGGAATTGAGGAGCTTGCCTGAAGTTCCTAACGGCCAAAGCTGGAACAGTTTGAGGAACAAAATAAATTATGATAGTATTGGATTCTAACACATAGACTAAAATAAATATCCACAAATCCATGCTGATATAAACAGTTGAAGAAATAAGTAAACAGGGAAGAAAGGGAGTGCTTCCTTATGATAGATTTCCAGTTAATACAAAAGGCAAGAGGGAAACAGAGACTTGCCATTACACAAACACCACAGTTAAAAAATCACAGGCCAGGTGCGGTGGCTCACGCCTGTAATCCCAGCACTTTGGGAGGCCGAGGCAGGCGGATCACAAGGTCAGGAGATCGAAACTATCCTGGCTAACACGGTGAAACCCTGTCTCTACTAAAAATACAAAAAATTAGCTGGGCATGGTGGCAGGCGCCTGTAGTCCCAGGTACTCTGGAGGCTGAGGCAGGAAAATGGCGTGAACCCAGGAGGCGGAGCTTGCAGTCAGCCGAGATCTTGCCACTGCACTCCAGCCTAGGTGACAGAGCGAGACTCCGTCTAGGAAAAAAAAAAAAAAAAAAAAAAAAAAAAAAAATTATATATATATATATATATATATATATATAATCACAGACAAGATTTACCTGTTGATACTAAAATTAGTGGACAGAAGTTTGAGGAGAAACAAGATTTGCATAGTTTCTATTTCCCCTAATATACTTATCAAGTAAAAAGGGAAAGAAATTAACTAATTTGACAGTGGAGATGGAAACCCCATAGAAACCAGCTTAATAAGTGATTAAGGTAATAAGACGTAGTGACATCATGAAGCCTTTACAAAGATGCACTGAGGACAGCATCTTTTTTTTTTTTTTTTTTTTTTTTTTTTGAGACAGGGTCTCACTCTGTCACCCAGGCTGGAATGCAGTGGCACAATCACAGCTCACTGCAGCCTCGACCTCCTGGGCTCAGGTGATCCTCCTCAGCTTTCCGGGGAGCTGGGACTACAGGTGTGTGCTACCAGGCTGGCTAATTTTTTGTATTTTTTGTAGAGTAGGGCTTTTGTCATGTTGCCCAGGCTGGACTTGAACTCCTGAGCTCAAGTGATCTGCCTGCCTTGGCCTCTGAAAGTGCTGGGATTACAGTGTGAGCCATCATGCCTGGCAGCATCATTTTTTTTTTTGGTGTGGTATCCTTGCCAGAAATGCATACTTGACTCCAGTATTAAGAAAGCACCAGACAAACCCAAATGGAGGGACATTCAACAAAATAACTGATTGGAAAAAACTCTTTAAAAGCATCAAGATCGTGTTAGACAAGGAAAAAACAAGAACTATTACAGACTGGAGGAGACAAAGGAAAATATACAAATGCAATGTGGGATCCTGGATGGGCTCCTGGAATAGAGAAAGGATTTTAATAGAACACTAGGAAACTTAAATAATATGTGTAGTATCATTAATAACATTGTATCAATATTAATTTCCTGTTCTTGATCATTATATTATGGTTACATAAGATGTCAACTTCAGTGCAATGTGGGATCCTGTATATGCTCCTGGAATAGAGAAAGGATATTAATGGAACACTGGGGAAACTTAAATAAGGTTTGTAGTATAGTTAAGAACATTGTATCAATATTAATTTCCTGTTCTTGATCATTATACTATGGTTACGTAAGATGTCAACTTCAGGAGAAGCAGGGCCAGGAGTGGAAAGGAGTTCTTTGTACTATTTTGCAACTTTTCTCTCCATCTAAAATTAGTTAGAATAACGCCCTTCATGGGAAATAAAGGCAGAGCACAACACTGTAAATATTACAATCCCAAATGTTTAATATATGCGTATATAGAAAAAAGACTGGGAGGAATTGCAGGAATGTGGTGACATTGGGTATCTCTGAATGGTGGAAATTATGGTAAGGTTTGCTTTCGTTTTCATATTCATCTGTACTTTCTAAGTTTTCTACTCATTTGATAGTTTAATATGATGGATCCTTGGAAAGAACGGTGAATGAGACAAGATGAAGTTTATCTCTCATGGAGCTTATCTTCTAATGGGGGGAAATGGAAAATGAATACATGAATTAAAATCTTTGTGCAGAAAATTAAGCTGATGTGATAGATGGTTGGTCAGAGGGGGCCTCTCTGAGAAGGTAACATTTAAGGGGAGATGTGAATAACAAGGAAGAGAACATGGCAGGGTAGGGTAGGGAGACAGAGCAGAGGGAACAGTCTGTGCAGAGGCTGGGAATAGGGCCAGGCTCAGCATGTTCCAGAACCTTGCAGAAGCCAGGGTGGCTTTGGCTACAGCGGACAATGGGGAAGGGACCTGAGATGAGTTCAGAGGGAAAGTGAGGGGCTGAGCCTGGGACTTGATATGGCCTCGGGCACCCCTGGAGGGAACTGAACACATGAGAATCATGATCAAATGTAGGTGGGTTTTTTTGTTTTTGTTTTTGTTTTTTTAACATTTTCTATTTTATTTTATTTTTTAAATATATAGAGACGGGGTCTTTCTGTGTTGCCCAGGCTGGTCCCAAACTCCTGGACTCAAGCAGTCCTCCCACCTCAGCTTTCCAAAGTGCTGGAATTACAGGCATGAGCCACCACGCACAGCCCTAATGTAGGTTTAACGGAATCCTCCGGCATTTGGATGGAGCACAGGCTGCAGAAGGCTGGCAGCCTCCAGGGATGTGAGTGAGAGAGGATGGTGAATTTGGTTACTGTGGAAGGAGGTGGGAAGGGGTTGGATTCAGACTCTGTTGTGAAAGAGAGGAGCTAGGAATTGGATGAAGGATGTGATAGAGAGAGCGGGGGGAGGAGGAAAGAGAGAGGAGAGAGAGATATATGTTTGTCAAGGGTGATGTCTGCATTGGATTGGAGTGAGTGAGTGGATGGTGGATTCATTTACCCAGATGGGGAACGCGGGAGCGGCAGGCTTAGTGGAGAGAGCAAAAGTTCTGTTTTGGTTTGGAATGAGCATGCTTATTATGTTAATGGTCAGAAAAGAATGAATAAAAAAAAATAATTAGCTCTCCTTTCCTGCCCCTGGAATCCTTGGCCTAAGTTGCTCTCCCAGGTTCCTTTGCTGCAGGTCAGGTGCCCTGGGGGATATGCCTTGGAGTGGCTGTCATGGTTCCAAGCTGATGCAGCCTCTTGCCTCATCTTTCTCCTGAGATTGCTGACCTGCTGTGCCTCCAGATCAGCCTGTTCTTTTTTTTTTTTTTCCATTTATTTATTTTAAGAGACAGGGTCTCACTCTGTCACCCAGGCTGGAGTGCAGTGGTGTAATCACGGCTCACTGCAGCCTTGAGCTCCTGGGCTCAATCAGTCCTCCCATCTCAGCCTCCTGAGTAGCTGGGACTACATGGCTGGCTAATTTTAATTTTTTTTTAAATTATACTTTAAGTTTTAGGGTACATGTGCACAACGTGCAGGTTAGTTACATATGTATACATGTGCCATTTTGGTGTCCTGCACCCATTAACTTGTCGTTTAACATTAGGTATATCTTCCAATGCTATCCCTCCCCCGGCCCCCCACCCCACAACAGGCCCCAGTGTGTGATGTTCCCGTTCCTGTGTCCATGTGTTCTCATTGTTCAGTTCCCACCTATGAGTGAGAACATGTGGTGTTTGGTTTTTTGTCCTTGCGATAGTTTGCTGAGAATGATGGTTTCCGGCTTCATCCATGTCCCTACAAAGGACATGAACTCATCATTTTTTATGGCTGCATAGTGTTCCATGGTGTGTATGTGCCACATTTTCTTAATCCAGTCTATCATTGTTGGACATTTGGCTTGGTTCCAAGTCTTTGCTATTGTGAATAATGCTGCAATAAACATACATGTGCATGTGTCTTTATAGCAGCATGTTTTATAATCCTTTGGGTATATATCCAGTAATGGGATGGCTGGGTCAAATGGTATTTCTAGTTCTAGATCCCTGAGGAATCGCCACACTGACTTCCACAGCGGTTGAACTAGTTTACAGTCCCACCAACAGTGTAAAAGTGTTCCTATTTCTCCACATCCTCTCCAGCACCTATTGTTTTCTGACTTTTTAATGATCACCATTCTAACTGGTGTGAGATGGTATCTCATTGTGGTTTTGATTTGCATCTCTGATGGCCAGTGATGATGAGCATTTTTTTCATGTGTCTTTTGGCTGCATAAATGTCTTCTTTCGAGAAGTGTCTATTCATATCCTTCGCCCACTTTTTGATGGGGTTGTTTGTTTTTTTTCTTGTAAATTTGTTTGAGTTCATTGTAGATTCTGGATATTAGCCCTTTGTCAGATGAGTAGATTGCAAAAATTTTCTCCCATTCTGTAGGTTGCCTGTTCACTCTGATGGTAGTTTCTTTTGCTGTGCAGAAGCTCTTTAGTTTAATGAGATCCCGTTTGTCAATTTTGGCTTTGGTTGCCATTGCTTTTGGTGTTTTAGACATGAAGTCCTTGCCCATGCCTATGTCCTGAATGGTATTGCCTAGGTTTTCTTCTAGTGTTTTTATGGTTTTAGGTCTAACATTTAAGTCTTTAATCCATCTTGAATTAATTTTTGTATAAGGCGTAAGGAAGGGATCCAGTTTCAGCTTTCTACATATGGCTAGCCAGTTTTCCCAGCACCATTTATTAAATAGGGAATCCTTTCCCCATTTCCTGTTTTTATCAGGTTTGTCAAAGATCAGATGGTTATAGATATGCGGCAATATTTTTGAGGGCTCTGTTCTGTTCCGTTGGTCTATATCTCTGTTTTGGTACCAGTACCATGCTGTTTTGGTTACTGTAGCCTTGTAGTATAGTTTGAAGTCAGGTAGCGTGATGCCTCCAGCTTTGTTCTTTTGGCTTAGGATTGACTTGGCAATGTGGGCTCTTTTTTGGTTCCATATGAACTTTAAAGTAGTTTTTTCCAATTCTGTGAAGAAAGTCATTGGTAGCTTGATGGGGATGGCATTGAATCTATAAATTACCTTGGGCAGTATGGCCATTTTCATGATATTGATTCTTCCTACCCATGAGCATGGAATGTTCTTCCATTTGTTTTATCCTCTTTTATTTCATTGAGCAGTGGTTTGTAGTTCTCCTTGAAGAAGTCCTTCACGTCCCTTGTAAGTTGGATTCCTAGGTATTTTATTCTCTTTGAAGCAATTGTGAATGGGAGTTCACTCATGATTTGGCTCTCTGTCTGTTATTGGTGTATAAGAATGCTTGTGATTTTTGCACATTGATTTTGTATCCTGAGACTTTGCATCCTGAGACTTTGCTGAAGTTGCCTATCAGCTTAAGGAGATTTTGGGCTGAGACGATGGGGTTTTCTACATATACAATCATGTCATCTGCAAACAGGAACAATTTGACTTCCTCTTTTCCTAATTGAATACCCTTTATTTCCTTCTCCTGCCTGATTGCCCTGGCCAGAGCTTGCAACACTATGTTGAATAGGAGTGGTGAGAGAGGGCATCCCTGTCTTGTGCCAGTTTTCAAAGGGAATGCTTCCAGTTTTTGCCCATTCAGTATGATATTGGCTGTGGGTTTGTCATAGATAGCTCTTATTATTTTGAGATACGTCCCGTGAATACCTAATTTATTGAGAGTTTTTAGCATGAAGGTTGTTGAATTTTGTCAAAGGCCTTTTCTGCATCTATTGAGATAATCATATGGTTTTTGTCTTTGGTTCTGTTTATATGCTGGATTACGTTTATTGATTTGTGTATGTTGAACCAGCCTTGCATCCCAGGGATGAAGCCCACTTGATCGTGGCGGATAAGCTTTTTGATGTGCTGCTGGATTCGGTTTGCCAGTATTTTATTGAGGATTTTTGCATCGATGTTCATCAGGGATATTGGCCTAAAATTTTCTTTTTTTGTTGGGTCTCTGCCAGGCTTTGGTATCAGGATGATGCTGGCCTCATAAAATGAGTTAGGGAGGATTCCCTGTTTTTCTACTGATTGGAATAGTTTCAGAAGGAATGGTACCAGCTCCTCCTTGTACCTCTGGTAGAATTCGGCTGTGAATCCATCTGGTCCTTGACTTTTTTTGGTTGGTAAACTATTAATTATTGCCTCAATTTCAGAGCCTATTATTGGTCTATTCAGGGATTCAACCTCTTCCTGGTTTAGTCTTGGGAGGGTGTATGTGTTGAGGAATTTATCCATTTCTTCTAGATTTTCTAGTTTATTTGCGTAGAGGTGTTTATAGTGTTCTCTGATGGTAGTTTGTATTTCTGTGGGATCGGTGGTGATATCCCCTTTATCATTTTTTGTTGCATCTATTTGATTCTTCTCTCTTTTCTTCTTTATTAGTCTTGCTAGCAGTCTATCAATTTTGTTGATCTTTTAAAAAAACTAGCTCCTGGATTCATTGATTTTTTTGAAAGTTTTTTTGTGTCTCTATCTCCTTCATTTCTGCTATGATCTTAGTTATCTCTTGCCTTCTGCTAGCTTTTGAATGTGTTTGCTCTTGCTTCTCTAGTTCTTTTAATTGTGATGTTAGGGTGTCAATTTTAGATCTTTCCTGCTTTCTCTTGTGGGCATTTAGTGCTATAAATTTCCCCCTACAGACTGCTTTGAATGTGTCCCAGAGATTCTGTATGTTGTGTCTTTGTTCTCGTTGGTTTCAAAACATCTTTATTTCTGCCTTCATTTCGTTATGTACCCAGCAGTCATTCAGGAGCAGGTTGTTCAGTTTCCATGTAGTTGAGCGGTTTTGAGTGAGTTTCTTAATGCTGAGTTCTAGTTTGATTGCACTGTGGTCTGAGAGACAGTTTGTTATCATTTCTGTTCTTTTACATTTGCTGAGGAGTGCTTTACTTCCAACTATGTGGTCAATTTTGAAATAGGTGCGGTGTGGTGCTGAAAAAAATGTATATTCTGTTGATTTGGGGTGGAGAGTTCTGTAGATGTCTATTAGGTCCGCTTGGTGCAGAGCTGAGTTCAATTCCTGGATATCCTTGTTAACTTTCTGTTTCATTGATCTGTCTAATGTTGACAGTGGGGTGTTAAAGTCTCCCATTATTATTGTGTGGGAGTCTAAGTCTCTTTGTAGGTCTCTAAGGACTTGCTTTATGAATCTGGGTGCTCCTATATTGGGTGCATATATATTTAGGATAGTTAGCTCTTCTTGTTGAATTGATCCCTTTACCATTATGTAATGGTCTTCTTTGTCTCTTTTGATCTTTGTTGGTTTAAAGTCTGTTTATCAGAGACTAGGATTGCAACCCCTGCCTTTTTTTGTTTCCCATTTGCTTGGTAGATCTTCCTCCATCCCTTTATTTTGAGCCTATGTGTGTCTCTGCACTTGAGATGGGTTTCCTGAATACAGCACACTGATGGGTCTTGACTCTTTATCCAATTTGTCAGTCTGTGTCTTTTAATTGGAGCATTTAGCCCATTTACATTATTGTTATGTGTGAATTTGATCCTGTCATTATGATGTTAGCTGGTTATTTTGCTCATTAGTTGATGCAGTTTCTTCCTAGCCTCAATGGTCTTTACAGTTTGGCATGTTTTTGCAGTGGCTGGTACCAGTTGTTCCTTTCCATGTTTAGTGCTTCGTTCGGGAGCTCTTTTAGGGCAGGCCTGGTGGTGAGAAAATCTCTCAGCATTTGCTTGTCTGTAAAGTATTTTATTTCTCCTTCACTTATGAAGCTTAGTTTGGCTGGATATGAAATTCTGGGCTGAAAATTCTTTTCTTTAAGAATGTTGAATATCGGCCCCCACTCTCTTCTGGCTTGTAGAGTTTCTGCCAAGAGATCAGCTGTTAGTCTGATGGGCTTCCCTTTGTGGGTAACCCGACCTTTCTCTCTGGCTGCCCTTAACATTTTTTCCTTCATTTCAACTTTGGTGAATCTGACAATTATGTGTCTTGGAGTTGCTCTTCTCAAGGAGTATCTTTGTGGCATTCTCTGTATTTCCTGAATATGAATGTTGGCCTGCCTTGCTAGGTTGGGGAAGTTCTCCTGGGTAATATCCTGCAGAGTGTTTTCCAACTTGGTTCCATTCTCCCCGTCACTTTCAGGTACACCAATCAGATGTAGATTTGGTCTTTTCACATAGTCCCATATTTCTTGGAGGCTGTGTTCTTTTTATTATTTTTTCTCTAAACTTCTCTTCTTGCTTCATTTCATTCATTTGATCTTCCATCACTGATACCCTTTCTTCCAGTTGATCGAATCGGCTACTGAGGCTTGTGCATTCGTCATGTAGTTCTCGTGCGTTGGTTTTCAGCTCCATCAGGTCCTTTAAGGACTTCTCTGCATTGGTTATTCTAGTTAGCCATTCTAATTTTTTTTCAAGGTTTTTAACTTCTTTGCCATGGGTTTGGACTTCCTCCTTTAGCTTGGAGTAGTTTGATCATCTGAAGCCTTCTCCTCTCAACTCGTCAAAGTCATTCTCCGTCCAGCTTTGTTCTGTTGCTGGTGAGGAGCTGTGTTCCTTTGGAGGAGGAGAGGCACTCTGATTTTTAGAGTTTCCAGTTTTTCTGCTGTTTTTTCCCCATCTTTGTAGTTTTATCTACCTTTGGTCTTTGATGATGGTGACGTACAGATGGGGTTTTGGTGTGGATGTCCTTTCTGTTAGTTTTCCTTCTAACAGTCAGGACCCTCAGCTGCAGGTCTGTTGGAGTTTGCCGGAGGTCCACTCCAGACCCTGTTTGCCTGGGTATCAGCAGCAGAGGCTGCAGAACAGCGGATTTTGGTGAACAGCAAATATTGCTGCCTGATCGTTCCTCTGGAAGTTTTGTCTCAGAGGAGTACCCGGCTGTGTGAGGTGTCAGTCTGCCCCTACTGGGGGGTGCCTCCCAGTTAGGCTACTCAGGGGTCAGGGACCCACTTGAGGAGGCAGTCTGTCCATTCTCAGATCTCCAGCTGTGTGCTGGGAGAACCACTACTCTCTTCAAAGCTGTCAGACAGGGACATTTAAGTCTGCAGAGGATTCTGCTGCCTTTTGTTTGGCTGTGCCCTGTCCCCAGAGGTGGAGTCTACAGAGGCAGGCAGGCCTCCTTGAGCTGCAGTGGGCTTCACCCAGTTCGAACTTCCTGGCTGCTTTGTTTACCTACTCAAGCCTTGGCAATGGCGGGCGCCCCTCCCCCAGCCTTGCTGCCACCTTGCAGTTTGATCTCAGACTGCTGTGCTAGCAATGAGCAAGGCTCCGTAGGTGTAGGACCCTCTGAGCCATGCGTGGGATATAATCTCCTGGTGTACCATTTGCTAAGACCATTGGAAAAGCGCAGTATTAGGGTGGGAGTGACCCAATTTTCCAGGTGCCGTCTGTCACCCCTTTCTTTGACTAGGAAAGGGAATTCCCTGACCCCTCACGCTTCCTGGGTGAGGCGATGCCTCACCCTGCTTTGGCTCATGCTTGGTGCGCTGCACCCACTGTCCTGCACCCACTTTCCGACACTCCCCAGTGAGATGAACCCGGTACCTCAGTTGGAAATGCAGAAATCACCCGTCTTCTGCGTCGCTCATGCTGGGAGCTGTAGACTGGAGCTGTTCCTATTCGGCCATCTTGGCTCCACCTCCTAATTTTTTTTTTTAATAGAGACAAGGTCTTACTATGTTGTCCAGGCTGGTCTCAAAGTCCTGGGCTCAAGTGATCCTCCCATCTTGGCCTCCCAAAGTGCTGGGATTATAGGTATGAGCCACCGCACCTGGCCTCACTTGTTTTTGATGTTCCTGATGGAGGCTTGTGGCTGGGGTGTGGCTCCCTCACTTTCCCGATAATGCTTCACACCCTGACAGCTCTCCAGCTTGGCTGTGGGCTGCCAGATGCTGTGCTAAGTGATTAGGATGGGTGGATGGATGGATGGATGGATGAATGGCTGGATGGATAGAAGGAAGGAAGGAAGGTGGGAGGTGGGGATGGATGGATGGAAGGATGGATGGATGGATGGTTGGATGGAGGGAAGGAAGGAAAGAAGGAAGGAAGGATCAAGGGCAGGAGGGAGGTGGGAGGCAGGGATGGATGGACGGTTGGATGGAGGGAAGGAAGGAAAGAAGGAAGGAAGGATCCAGGGCGGGAGGGAGGTGGGAGGCAGGGATGGATGGATGGTTGGATGGAGGGAAGGAAGGAAGGAAGGATCAAGGGAAGGAGGGAGGGTGGGAGGCAGGGAGGGATGGATGGTTGGATGGATGAGTGGGTGATAACCAGCATGCCCTGTGCTGCCCAGTGCATACTGCTTCCTGATTTGTGTCTCAGAAAGCCTGTGTAGGGGCTGTTTTAGGACTGCTGTCTGACTTGGATGCAGGTGGAGCCAAAGCTTTTAAAATCCTTCCAGCCTGAGGCCCCCCCCTTGGTCTTAAGGACTGAAAGTGTTGTGGTTATATGCTCAGTTTCAGGGAGAGCAAAGGCAGGTACCAACAATTATTAAACACCTGCTTTGCACCCTGAAGGGACCTTCACCTATTTAATTTTTCCCATTTCACAGATGGGAAGCCTAGAGGCCGTCCCTGGGTTAGTGACACCTGCCACCACATAGAGAAGCCCCTGGTTGGAGGAGGATGCCCTCTGTTGGGATCCCAATGAGGAATGACTAAGGGCGTGTGTATGTGCATGTGCCATACCTGAATGTACCTATTTGTGTGCACATGTGCATGTATATATGTACATAAAGGGGCAGGAGATGGCAGGTAGAGGGGGTGCCCCCGCTCCTGGATGGAGAGCAGGCATGAGAGTTGACCCTGAGCTCCCAACAAATTAGCCGAAAGAAAAGGGAGGCCAGTAGTGGATCCTAGATGGATTAAGGGTGTACTACACATCCAGTTGTCTACACATCTATGCCCTCTTTATTTGCACTGTGATAAGTGAAATGGGTCTGAAGGCTGCTGAGGGAAGCGGCTACTCAGAGCTGCAGGATGACTTACCCAGGGTCACACAACTGAACTGGGACATGAAGGGGACAGAAAACCTAAAGGGAGGGGCCCTTCTCTGGGTCGGTCTCTGATGGGCACTGAGCACACCTCACCTCACTAACTCTTCCCAGCCTCCTGGGAAGGAGGTCTGACCATAGTCACTTTACAGATGAGGAAAACGAGGCTCATAGAGGTGGAGTGAGTTGCCCAAGGTCACACAAGCCATCGATGACAGGGCTGGAACTTGAGACCTTTTGGGGTTAGCAGATTGGCTCCTATGCCTCACAAGCAAGCCATAGGTTTGGCCACTCTTCCCCCATGCCCTGCTTCTCCTCCTGTGCTGTGATCCCAGGTCTAGCACCTCTCCCAGCAGTCGCCTCCTAGTGGACATCACAGTGAGAGCTATTTGCTTATTCAGGGTGCCTGCCCTGTACTAGCGAGAGATCACTCCCTCAGCTATTGCTGGGATGGTGTCTTTGGGTGGGTACTGGTGCCACCAGCCCCCACTGGGGGGTATAGTGGGTGCTGGGGTGCTCTCATCCATGCAGGGGAGCCTGGGTAGACCTCCAGAATGGAGTGACTCCACTTTCTGGGCTGCCATCATCACCAGTTGGCTCTGGCCCCACAAGAGGCCCTAGTTGTCCATCTTCCTCCACCTCAGGGCGTGGGAGGCCTCTAGGATGGCCTGCAGGAGTTGAGGGGCCAAGAAGGTGAGGGAGCACTCACAGAGCTCATTCCTCTCGGAAGAGGTGCTGGGAGGTGCGGCGTCTATTCTGGGGCTGGCCAGCTCCAGCTATGCTTCTGGCTTCCCATCTAAGGGCTGCCCTGGAGATTGGGGACCTGGTGTTGGGCAGAGCTGGCTGAGAATGGTGACTTCTCTGCCCTCAGGAACTGCATCCGAGACCAGGGGCTGCCCCCTGCTGCACCCTGAGGCAGTGACCACCTCACCCGATGAAGGGCCAGGGGCCAGGGCTGGGCCTGGGAGTTGGTTTCCCTTCAGGCTTCTCAGGAAAATGTCCTTGGGAAACCAGGGCATCCAGTGTAAGACAGGGTCACTGAAGCAAGGCAGGACCTCCTCACTGTCCAGGCATGTGCTGCCATGGCACTGGGGGCCCTAGAGGACTGGAGAGCCACTGGGGAGGCTGTTGGGGGCTGTTGAGACCTCAGATGGGCTCAGAGCCATGGGCAGAGATCTCTGGCCAGCAGTGCCCTCTGCCAGGGCCCTCTCGGACCCCACCCCTTCTGAGGGACCTTGCTGTGGTCCCCCGGAACCTGGGCCTGGCTGAACCCCCTCGAGGCAGCTGCAGGGCTTCACCAGCCTTTTCTCTGAGCTGTGCCTGCTGTGGGTCCTAGCGAGTTTCTCTGTGCCCGGCTCAAGCATCCGTGTGCCCATGGTTCTGAGAACGGCTTCACATGAGACCCTCACCAGGAAGATCTCGAACACCATCTGCTTGACATTCTCTTTGCTGATGGCCTGGACCAGTAAGAACTCAGACTCCAAGGTGGCCGTGTAGCCCAGCCTGCCCAGGATGGTGTCCAGTTCGTGTCTGGAAAGCACAGATCGCACCCAGTAGGTAAAGCTCCCAGTGTACATCTAGAACAGACAAGGGAGCTTGTTAGGAGTGGGACAGGCCTCAGCAGAGTGGCTGAGAGGGACCAGGCCAGGCAGGACCAAGGGCTGGTGCCGAGGGACACTAGGGGCTCCTGAGAAGCACGTGGATGAGGGCATTTGGCCAAAGGAAAGCCTGGCCCATGATCAGGGGTACACTGAGGCTCAAAGACAAAGCAGGATCTGTCCAAAGACACTCAGAAAGTGGCTGGGTGTGGTGTCTCACGCCTGTAATCCCAGCACTTTGGGAGGCCAAGGAGGGCGGATCACCTGAGGTCAGGAGTTCGAGACCAGCCTGGCCAACATGGTGAAATCCCTCTCTACTAAAAATACAAAAAAATTAGCCGGGCATGGTGGCAGGCGCCTGTAATCCCAGCTGTTTGGGAGGCTGAGGCAGGAGAATTGCTCGAACCCAGGAGGTGGAGGTTGCAGTGAGCACAGATTGCACCACTGCTCTCCAGCCTGGGCCACAGAGCGAGACTCCATCTCAAAAAAACAACAACAAAAAAAAAAACGCAAAAAGAGAGTGACTGAGCTGGGGTAAGGCTCTAGGTATTCCAGCTCCCAGCCTAGCAGTCAGGGCCTGGAGCAGGAAGAAATTAAAACTCTGGTAGGGGCCGAGTGTGATTGCTCACATCTGTAAACCCAGTACTTTGGGAGGGCAAGGCAGGAAGATCACTTCAGGTCAGGAGTTTGAGACCAGCCTGGCCAACATGGTGAAACCCCGTCTCTACTAAAAATACAAAAATTAGCCAGGTGTGTTGGTGGACACCTGTAGTCCCAGCTACTCAGGGGGCTGAGGCAGGAGAATCGCTTGATCCTGAGAGGCAGAAGTTGCAGTGAGCCAAGATCGCGCCACTGTACTCCAGCCTGGGTGACAGAGCAAGACTCTGTCTCAAGAACAAAACAAAATGAAAAACAACAAAAAGACAAAACCTCTCTGGTAGCTCTCTAAAGCCCAACTCCTCCCGTTGTTTATTATGAGCACCTTGGTTCATCTTTCCTCGGAGAGGCAGTAACAGTCCAGTGCAGGAGTCCCCAGTCCCCAGGCCTTGGACCAGTACTGGTCTATGGTCTGTTAGGAACCTGGCCGCACAGCAGGAGGTGAGTGGCGGGCAAACAAGCATTATCACTTGAGCTCCGCCTCCTGTCATGATCAGCAGTGGCATTATAGGAGTGGAACCCTATTGTGAACTGTGCATGAGAGGGATCTAGGTTGCGTGCTCCTTATGAAAATCTAATGCCTGATGGTCTGAGGTGGAAGAGTTTCATCCTGAAACCAACCCCCGCCCCCATCCCTCCACCCTGTCTGTGGAAAAATTGTCTTCTATGAAACTGGCCCCTGGTGCCAAAAAGGTTGGGGACCACTGGTCTCGTGGTTAGGAGCAGTTGTACCACTTGCTAGCTGTTGACCATGCATAAGTTGCATCTGTCTCTTTAGCCCTCAATTTCTTAAACTGAAATGGGACTGAAGTCAATGGATATGATGGGCATGCTGTTTCTCCAGAGGCAGAGCCCCAACCCCTGGCTGAACCCCCCTTGCTCAGACGTGTGGCAGTGCCTACCTTTAGGGACCTGATTTCCTTCCTCCAGGGAAACAGAAGCAGGTTGACAGAGATCAGCTCCAGGAACTCTAGTGCATGCACCAGCTCAGGGCTGACTTTTGGGACAGGGCTGGGATCCCCACAACAGCAGCCACCCAGAACAAGGGCCACTTCCTCTGGCAGACAGAGCCATGGAGGGGCCCTCCTGCCCAGGAGCCACCTGGCCCTGTGGGTGAGGGCTGCTTGCCTGCAGACATCGAGCCGGCCCTCCCCTGCCCTCTCCTGGCAGTAGCTGATGATGTTGCCCAGGAGGGTCTCACCCAGAGCAGCTTTGCCTGGGCCTGGGGATTGGGACCTGCTCATGGTGGCTTCGGGGGGGCTGGATATGGAGGAGAGAGTCCTGTCCCAGGCCAGGCTCAGGCTGGGCACTTGGAGGAATGGATGGGTCCTGCCTCTCCTGCTCCAAAGCCCAATCTGGAAGCAAAGGAGGAAGTTGTGCTAGCAAGAGATAAAGCTATGTGCAGCCAGGCCCTGCCACTGCTTGTCACTCTGAAAGGCTGAGATCGGAGGGTGACCGGGCCCCTCCCAGTGGAGCAGGGCCTAGGTCAGGATTTGTCCTTTCTTTGTCCCCCTGCCCCACAAAAAATGAAGACCAGGCACATCAGCATCTGCATCTTTCCACACTACCATCCCATCCAGATATCCCCAGTAATGCCTCATGCCTGAGTGCTCCTGGCTGCAGAGGCATACTCTGCTAGTGTGCGGGACAGGCTGGAAGCGCCAGGAAGGTGGCGACCCTCAACCAACCAAGGGCCAGCGGGGTGAGAGTTACTGGATAGAAACCCCAGCTTCCTGCCCCTGGGTGGCCAATTCTTAGGTATGTTTTTGTAAACTGAAAAGTGTCGGAGGCAGATCTCAATCAATTTAGAGGTTTCTTTTTATTTTATTATTTTATTTTATTTTATTTTATTTTATTTTATTTTATTTTATTTTATTGAAACAGAGTCTCGTTTTGTTGGCCAGGCTGGAGTGCAGTGACGTGATCTTGGCCCACTGCAACCTCCACCTTCTGGGTTCAAGCGATTCTCCTGCCTCAGCCTCCCAAGTAGTTGGGACTACATGCATGTGCCACTATGCCTGGCTAATTTTTTTTTTTTTTTTTTTTTAGTAGAGATGGGATTTCACCATGTTGGCCAGGCTGATCTCAAACTCCTGACCTGAGGTGATCTGCCCACCTTGGCCTCCCAAAATGCTGAGATTACAGGCATGAGCCACCGCATCTGGCTGAGGACCTGGTTCTTGATTGTCATTTGCTTTCTATGAGACTCTGCTGGGCTCCTGCCTCTCCAGTCACCAGGAAGGACAGCCATCTGGGTGCTTGGTCTTGGAGCTGCCTCAGACCTGGGCTCGTCACAGCTGGGATCTCTGCTCCCTGCTCCCAACTCCCCTGCCCCCTACAATGTTCTCTGAATTCAGTGGCCAGGGCAGTTCATATCCCTTTGATTGAGAAACTGCATCCCAGTTGGAGTTCTACTCGAAAATAGATCCCCCTGGAGTAGCACCGTGATAGTTCAGCAGCACAACCCCTTTCTGTATGTAGCCCCCTCCAACATGATCCTATAACACTTCCCTCCAGCCTCTGCCTCTGTGCAGACAGCCCTGTCTCTGCTGTGCTGCCCGTTGCAACCTTGCAACATATTTTCTCTCTTTCCTACCTTCTCTAATAAATCTGCCTGTCTGTATCCACAACTGTCTTGGTAAATTCCTTTACCACCCACACTACTGGCTCCAGATAGTCACTACCCACAACGCTGTGGGTGCTACTCATTCACACACATGGGCTCATCTGATCCTGAACATCAGAAATGTTAGGTCCAGGGTCACACGTGGCCACCCCTTGGCTTCCCTGTCTACCTCCCTCTGAAATGAAGACACAAGTAAGGCCCAGGGCAGGTTCATGTGAGAGAATGCTAAGAGTTGGCATGATCACAGCCTGGGGTCAAAGAGGGTTGGAGAGGCCTTTGCCCATCACTTGTCCAAATCTGCCTTCCTCTCATCTTATGAACCAAGAGATTGAGGCAGGGAGAGCAAGAGCTGGGATTGGAACCCAAGTGTATTCGTTTCCTATTGATGCTGCAGTGAATTTCTACGGGTTTAGTGGTTTAAAAGAAGTAGTATTTATTAACTTATACTTTTTTGTTGTTTTTTTTGAGATGGAGTTTCGCTCTTCTTGCCCAGGCTGAAGTACAACAGTGTGGTCTCGGCTCACTGCTACCTCCACCTCCTGGGTTCAAGTGATTCTCCTGTCTCAGACTCCCAAGTAGCTGGGATTACAGGTGCCTGCCACCACGCCCAGCTAATTTTTGTATTTTTAGTAGAGACAGGGTTTCACCATGTTGCCCAGGCTGGTCTCGAACTCCTGACCTCAGGCAATCCGCCTGCCTCGGCCTCTCAAAGTGCTGGGCTTACAGGTGTGAGCCACCTTGCCTGGCCTATTTTATACTTTTAAAGGTCAGACCGAGGTCCAAAATCAGTCTCACTGGGCTTGTTCCTTTGGGGAGAATTCATTTCCTTGCTTTTTCCAGTTCCTAGAGGCCACCTACATTCCTTGGCTCAGGGCCCCTTCCTCCATCTTAAAAGCCAGCAGTGTGGTTTTCTGTTTGTTTGTTTTTGTTTTTTGCTTTTTGAGATATGATCTCACTCTGTTGCCCAGGCTGGAGTACAGTGGCACAGTCAGCTCACTGCAGCCTTGACCTCCTGGGCTCAAACAATCCTCCTGTCCCACCCTCCCCTGTAGCTGGGACTATAGGCACACCCCATAGCATCTGGCTAATTAAAACAGTTTTTTTTTTTTTTTTTTTTTTGGTAGTGATGATAAGGTCTCACTATGTTGCCCAGGCTGGTTTCCAACTCCTGAGCTCAAGCTAGCCTCCCATCTCTGCCTCCCAAAGTGCTGGGGTTATAGGTGTGAGCCACCACACCTGACCTCCCTGAGTTGTGTTGAAGAGTATAGTCACCAGGCCAAGGTTCTCTCTTTTTCTCTCATTCTTCGACCCCAGGCAGTTTTGTTCCCTAGGGAGAGGCCTAGAATGGCCTTTGTTTTTTCTTGTTAATAGCTAAAATTCCACAAATTGGTACATTCCAAGGCCCCCACCCCCCTGCCCCACCACTGTGATTCTTGTATTGCTTTTGGTTGCTTACTAACTACATTCATTCTGGACATCTTAGTCCTCCGTTCCCCTCATGGGGAACCTGTCATGCCTGTGAACTGCCAGCCACTCTCATCTTTCCCAGGGTGGCTGAGACAGTGAGGGTGAGAACGCTGGGCATGGTGCCTAAAATCACCCCTTCCCTGCCCTCTCATGCTGGAGTCAGCCTTGCTTCTCCCCGTTGGCTCGCTGCAGCCTCCTTCAACAGTTGGATTTGGTGTTAATTGCATTGTTCACATTTTCTGGGTCCTTGGGGGAGTGACTGATTTCGTGAGAACCTGCTCTCTCTGCCCGTCAGTGTGACTGACTTTGGGAACAGTGCAGGCAGGGAGGGGAGGTGGAGGCATGGGAGATCTGCAGGGGCTGCTTTGGCCTAGGTGGGCTGATGGGGCATGGGGGTCCTGAGGCCTGGTTCAAGTTCACATGGTGAGCTGATGACAGAAGCAGAGAAGCCAGACCTCTGGGTCCCCATACTCAGCCTTCACTCACAGCAGCTCCCAGGTTCCTTGCAGAGCTTAGGAGCTCAGAGGCCACAGGGTCTCTGGCTGGCTGAGCCTGAGTCATGTGCCCATTCTGCAGAGGGTGAGGAGGAGGAGCTGGATGGGGATGCTGGCTGGGCAGAGGGTCCCAGGTCTGGAACTCAGCACTTACTGTCATCAAGTCTGTGTGACTGGCAGGAAGCACTGTTTCTCTCATAATTGAGCTGGGAGTTCCTGCTGATTACCCCATAAACCCTCCTGGGCTCTGTGCTGGGCCCACCACCTGGAGAGGAGTCAGCTTGGGCCACAATTCCAGGCCCTAGTCTGGGAGGCATAACTCAGGCCCTTGGGGACAGCCCAGGAAGGGAAGGGCTGTAAGGAGGAGAAGAGGCAGGAGCCCATGGTGAGATTGTCCTAGGGAGAAGTCAGTGCTTGGAGTGGTGTCTCAGGCCCAGTTGCATAGATTCATACCTTGGTCTTTTGCCCAAATTTATGTTCCTCTTCAGGAACACAACTATGTAACCATGCACTGTGGGTGACTGTATTCCTTGGAAGAGTCTTGTAAGTCCACAAGTCACAGACTGCCCTCAGTGTGGAGCTCAGCTGGCTCCCTGCAGCTGGCTGGGGCCCCTCCCAGTGGGCAGTGGAGCTGGGCCTCTCTGGTCCAAGCCCCCTCCCTGCTATGGCAACCATGGGAAAGAACTGGCACAGATTCAAGATGGTGTCCAGTGAGCCTGGAGCCCTCAGGCCTGGCTGGAGGCTGTTGCTCTTTCCTCCTTTCTTTGCCATGGGCCCTGCTTAGCAACCACTCTCCGCCTGACCCTGCCCCAGCACCTGCCCTGACTCACTGCCCAGCTTATTGTCTATCTGTGGCTTGGGGTCATCGCTCAGACTGAGATCTGAGGGGTAGGGCCTGTCCCTGTCAAGGGAACATGGCAGAGGCTGCTCGTCTGTGTGTCTCCAGTCCTCCCAGCCTCCTCCCCTCTTTTCTTTGCAGAACCCATTCCAGGAGAGATGAATGTGGCTCCTTCTCCTCCACCCTCCACAGAGTGGCAGGCAGGGAGGGGAGATGGAGGCATGGGAGATGTGCAGGGGCTGCTTTGGCATGACCCAGGCTCAGTCAGCCAGAGATCGTAATCCTGGCTGGGTGCGGTGGCTCACGCCTGTAATCCCAGCACTTTGGGTGGCCAAGGCAGGCAGATCACCTGAGGTCAGGAGTTCAAGACCAGCCTGGCCAACATGGTGAGACCCCGTCTCTACTAAAAATACAAAAATTTAGCTGGGCGCAGTGACATGTGCCCATAATCCCAGCTACTCAGGATGCCCGTAATCCCAGCTACTCAGGAGGCTGAGGCAGGGTAATTGCTTGAACCTGGGAGACGGAGGTTGCAGTGAGCCAAGATCGTACCACTGCACTCCAGTGTGGGCGACAGGGTGAGACTTTGACTCAAAAACAAACAAACAACAAACAAACACCAGAGACCCTAATCCCAGCCACAGCCATTCAGAGAGTCAGGGATGAGGACATGTCTGGGCCAGTTTTCTCTGAGACTTGGTATTTGCTCTCTGGAGAGAGAGGATCTCTTTGTTTTGGATTATGAACCAACCAAAGTAGACTTGGGGCTTCCATACTTTTGTTCTGATGGGAGAATGAAGGCACTGTGGTGGACAGCAGAATCCAGAGAGAGATGACATACCTGCCCATATTCCCGGACTTTCTGGATCCAGCCATGCCTGACTTGGACAATTCAGTAAGTATTCTTCCTTGCTCATGAAGATTCAAGTTGGGTTTCTGACTCTTGCAGTTGGATAATGAGGCTCAGAGTGGCAGGGAGTGGAGGGTCCTTTTCAAGGGATGCCCTTCTACTCCACCACACAGTTCAGATGGTGCCAGCCTTGGGGTGGGCTGTGGACCAGGCAGCCACTGGCAGTGGAAGAGAGACAGGCAGCCCCAGGCCCCCAGGAGTCATGCTGGTGAGATGGTCAGTGGTGGCATGGCTGAGGTGGGGACGGCAGGGCCTGAGGACCTGCAACCTTGGATTTCTTGGAGACATGTTGGGCTGGCACAACTGGGCTGCCACCCTGGGGGTAAAGATCTGCCCAGCCCCCAAGCCCAGAGATACCCGGCCTGATCTAGGCAACCAGTCCTGGGCTCCAGAGAGTTCTTCTGGCCCCGAGGGCATGCAGTGTGGGGTGAAGCAAAGCAGAGACCAGGACAGAAGATTGACTTCCTCAGACGATGAAGCTTACTGTCTCTCCACCGCTCATGCCAAGAGCCTGGACATGCAGGTGGGCATGGATAGGAACAGCTGAGTGGGAGTGTCAGTGGCACTGGAGTATGCAACACCAAGTGTGTACGTGCACAAGCTCTAAGTGAGAAGGGCACTAGTGTGTGTACACCAAAGCTGTCTGAGCAAATGTCCACGAAACCACAGGAGGTGGAGCTGAGGGATGCTACATGTGAGTGTGTGCCAGGGGTATCTCTAGGAACTTGGTGGGAGGGGCCCCAGTGTGTGTATGTGCATGTGGGCTTGGCCAGTGTGACAATGGATGTTCCTCGTGGTGGCTGTGAACAGCCTTACTCTGTATCAACCCTCCTTCTGCCCTCTTCTGGGCGATGCCTGTTGCTTGTATGTGGCAGCAGCTGCTGGAGCCCTTTGCAGAGACCTGGGACCTCGCCACGCCCATACACGGGGACCCAATGATGGCTCTTGTGGACTATCACGATGGTGTCATTGCCAGCACGGTGACTCCCCTGAAGACTTTTTCTGGCCAGAGGAGCCCATTTGGCCTCCACAAGGGGCAGGAATGAACATTCTCCAAAGGGCAGCCTCCAAAAATGTCTGCTGAGCATCAGGGTACAAACAGCCCATCTCCCCCACCTGAGGGCGGGCGTCACTTTGAGGTGCGTTCTACTCTGTGTCTCAGAGTCACCATTGGGACTGCGCTCAGTGGCCTGCAGTGGTGACCTGCTTGGCGACCCCCTCACTGGCTTCCTTGCCTTTCTTGTTTCCTGCCTCACTCCATCTGGTACTCCTGGGAACACTTCCCTAACTAAACTCTCGCACCCACATCCTCATCCCAGGGTCTGGCCCTGGGGCGCCTGTCTCCATCGTCCTGTGACGCAGCTTCACCTTCCATCTCCTTGGGCCTCTGATGAGCCCAGGTACCTGGGGTGTTCTCCTTGGCCCCTGGCACAGACAGGCGGCATCTCCTTAGGAATGTGCAAAGGACCTTGAATGTGGTGCCATATGTGACACACCACAGCATAGGGCATGTCGTGGATGGAGGAGCAGGAAAAGCCAAGAGCGAGACAGTCCCAAAGGCCTGTGGGATCCTAAGTCTTTGTGGTGGGAGCTGGGTGTCGGTGTGGGGTGGTTTCGGTTGGGGGCAGCACATGGCTGGACACCATCACTGTGGAAGTTTCTGCATTCATTCCCAGGAGGTGGAGCCCCAGAGCACTGAGGTGGCACCAGAGCCATGCCTAGTGATGTTCAGAACAGAGGGCATGCAAAATGATTATTTTGCATACAGAGAGGGGGACATAAGTGTCAGGCTTTGTCCAGAGAGAGATGCTGGCGGGGCGGGGGTGAGCCCCAAAAATGGAATACTTGAATGGGTTAAACCTCATAGAACATCTCAAGGGTGGAAGAAAAGCCCAGGATTAAAATGACGGGTTTTGTCTGCAATTATGAGTGTTGGTGGGTATTGTGTTTCAAGGTGAGAGGAGGGGCTTCCTCATTCTTCAGGGCCTGACTTGTTCACTTTGAGCAGTGGCAGCAGCGAGCCGGCAGGTGGCAGTGTGGGCTCAGGGTGGGGGTGATAGGCGCGGCAGAGCCAGCCTTGGCCTGTCCAGCAGGGACGTGGGCTGGAGAACCAGAAGGATGAGCCTATCTCGTGGTCTTTCCCCCCGCTGCACCCTCCTTCAGGATTGCACCCCACTTTCAAGGCACTTGGGGGTCTAGGACTATATTAATGGACTATTCGAATTTTGGATTGCACCCCACTTTCAAGGCACTTGGGGGCATCTAGGACTATGTTAGTGGGCTCTATTGGAGTTCTGGTGGAAGGGAAATGTGACAGAGGAAGGGGCCCAGGCTCTGTCCGCTAAGAGATCAATAGCCCAAGCCATGGTATTGTGGAGGGCATGGAAAGGAAGAGGGGAATTCCTGCAGAGGGTGAGACAACAGCTCATTTCAGTTTCATTGCCACTTTCCTCTCTTTCCTGGTGGTACAAACCATCAGGGTGCTACAAGCCAACTCCTGTTAGAGTAAAACGTGTAGTCTCTGAAGTTCCTAGAGTCAGGTCCTGAAGTTGATGGCCCATCCTCATGACGTTACACCAGCCATGTCTCAGAGAAATGATGCTAAGTTTCAGTGAGGTTAAAAAAAAAAAAAAAAAAAAGCAACTCCTGTAAGGCACTGACTATCCAAATATCCACATCAACAGGAAAATGACAAGGCTTCAATGGTGCTTAATCTTGAGAGGTAATGAATGGGTAGAGATTGCTAGCCGGAGGTGTATTTTCATTTTGTTGCTATTTAGTGTTTCCTTTTCTTACAAGTTTCAGAAGGTATAAACCCTACTCGGGAGGCTGAGGTGAGAGGATCGCTTGAGACCAGGAGTTTCAACTAGCCTGGGCAATATAGCGAGACCCTGTGTTTACAAAAATTCAAAATCAAAAATTAGCTGGGTATGGTGGTGCATGCCTGTAGTCCCAGCTGCTTAGGAGGCTGAGGTGGGAGGATCACTTGAGCCCAGGAGTTCAAGGCTACAGTGAGCTATGTTCATACCATTGCACTCCAGTGTAGGCGACTGAGTGAGACCCTGTCTGAAGAAAAAAAGAAAAGAAAAAAAGGAACCCTTATGCACTCTCTGAAAGTGTTACTTTTTGCTACATTTTATTGATATGATGTATTTATTTTGAACACAGAAAAGATACATTGTTGCTTATTCATTGCCTAGTCCAGGAACAAGAAAAGCTATTCAGCTCCATCTTTCAAACACTGATGAGTAGGTAGGAATTTTTATCCCTTTTTTTCCCCCAGCACTCTCTGGAATTGCAGAAGCAGGATGTGTTTCTTAAAAGAGTCTCATTCCTGGAGTGCATTTTAAAGGCTATACAGTACAACAGACAGATATTTTTTGCCTAGAAAACAGTCCACCACTAAGGTGGTCAGAACTGCTTGTAAACAAGTCCCTCCCCCAGATGGAGTCTGGGGCTCCAGGAGGCTGCACGCAGGATGCTACAGAACTTCTGGGTGGATTCCTTTCAGCTCCGCACCAGAAGAAATGCTATCTCTACAGAAAATAAAATTCAAGATTGCCATCCTTGCCACTCCTCTGCTTAAGAAAGAGATTACTAAATAGTCTTAGCCCTTCATTGGAGGAACGGAAACGTGGGGAAGCAGGATAGGGTGCTGTTTTTTAACGACGAGGGACAAGAGGTGGGAGGGAGGCAGAGTGATGGCCGCTGGCGATGCTAGCAGGGACACTGCTCAGAGATGCTTGGCTGCCACCCTCGGTGGGCTGGGTCTTCAGGAATCACCTCTGTTACCTGCGTGGTCTTTGATGGAAATCGCTGGGGTTTCTTGGTCAAGATCTGAGCCAGCCTTTCTGCAGCCAGGCTGACCCTACAAATCCCCTTCTGTGGCAGCAAGGCCGAGTAGCCTTCTGGTCCTCTTGTGGTGGCAAGGTGGTATTTATGGGGAGCATATCCCCTTCATTTTGTCTCTGAAAACACCCACGTGGGCAAGGCCAGAACACAGCCACTCACCATCCCCAGCTATGAGCAGCCACCTAGAAGGACAGCACCAGCTCCGGGGTCTGGCTCTGACCCATTCGTGTGCAGGCCACAGTGGTCGGCCAGGCAGGGACTGAGGAAGGGGACACTTCTCTGCCTCAGAGAGGTGCCCAGGCAGCACTGTGGTGAAGCCACCTGGAGAAGGGCAATGGCCTCATCTTCCTTGAAGACCCTTAGTCCTGGGCAGTGGCTGGACTGATGAGGGAACCGCCGCTGCACACCCACGGAGGGCCCTGCCCATCTACCTGGGGCCTGCAGCGTCAGAGATAGCTGTACTAGCACCACCTGACTGAGGGTACTGGGGTTGGGAGGGGGCCTAGTGGGCTGTGAGGGCCTCCAGGTTGCGCCTGAGACCTCAGACCCGGGTCCCCCACCTTGTAAGTGGCAGGGTGGTGATGTTGTGGCTCATCTGCCCTGGAATCGAGAGATAGGCACAGCGCACAACGGAACCTCACTGGGGCCTGTCCCGCCTCCCAGGAGGACAAGCTGGCCCTGGGGTAGGGGTCAGGGCAGGCAGCTGACCTTGGATGGTCCAGCAGTTTCCAGAGGCAGAATAGAATTTGGGTGCAGCTTGCTGGGCGAGGGTAGGGGCAAACGGGCCCGGGAGAGGGAAGAGAAAGTCCCACTTCCTACTTCGCCTCTCTCTCCGCAGCGCTCTCTACAGAGGCACAACAAACAGGCCGGGAGGAGGGACGGGAGGCCAGGACAGGTCCACGTTCCGTGAAACCTTTGCAGGTGGGTTTTGTGTTTGTGGTAGGCCTGTATGTGCGCATGTTCACACATATGTGGAGCACGTCTAGATCTATGTGTGTACATGGGGTATGTCAGTGTAGATGTCTGTGTGTATACAAGTTTGGTCTATGTGTGTGTTATGAGTCACGTGTGCATCTCTGTGTGTGTGTGTGTGTGTGTGTGTGTGTGCACGCCTTTGTGTGCCTAAAGAATGTGGTTCAGCCTGTAGGGACCAGCAGGACCCGGCTGGCTGGGTCCCTCACACAATCCTCTCTGGGCCAGAGGCTGGGGCCCGGGTTGGGGTGGGTGAGCCCTGGGAGCCCCTTGGCCCTGGGCCTGGGCCCGGCAGTGGCAGCAGGCCTGATGGGGGGCCGGCCCCGCACACAGCCTCGTAGGGGGGAAGGGTGTCCATGGAGACCGTGTGGAGGCCACCTTGGGCCGGAGTCCTCTGCTCCTGCTGGTGTCGGCCAGGGCTGTGGCCGCTGCCTGAGTCGGAGGTGCCATCCAGCGTGGGGCAGGAATCAGTCAGCGAGTAGGGTGGCGGTGCGTCCGTGGGGACATACAGCTGAGTGGCCCCTGGCCCCACACACTCCTCGTAGCTACGAGAGAAGAGGCTCCCTCAGTGCCCCACCTAGGCCTTAGGGCTGGGTCTCTCCCAAAGGCCTGGGGGTCTATCTGCAGTGACAAGCTGTCCTGGCTGTGGACCAGGGTGGGCCTTGTCCACGCTGGCTCCAATGAAACCCTGCTACTTCCCTCCATCTCCAGAGGGGGACCTCAGAACCCTGGGACCTGGATTTGGGACCTGACTCAGCCCTCATATGCGGTGTGAGCTCAACGCATGAACACTGAGCTGCCTGGGTCTGCGGTGCCTCGCAACAGCAGTGGCCACTGTCTAGGGAGCATCTCCCCGCAGCGCACTGGGTGTGCAGAGGCTGGGTAGGACCAACCTCAGGCTACCAGACACCCTGGTCTCCAGCCACTCCAAAGTTCCCCTTCTCAGTTTAGGAAAGAGTCCCCTGGGCCCCTCTGAACCCACAGATGCAGAGCAAAAGAGCACCCATTGCCCCGAAAGGACTGGCAGCACCACCCCTGCTTGAGCCCCTGGGGCAGGGGTGAAGGTGGAAGGGCAAGGAGGAGGACACGGGCCATTCATCCAGGGCTGGAGGGGTCTCCTAGCAGGGAATGGTGGAGGTCCTGACCCCTTTCCCTCTTCGAGTACTGATGGGTGATCTGCCTGAGTGGGGCTGGCAGGAGAGGAACAAAAGCCCTCCAGAGAAGAGCTCCCCATGGGGAGGGGGCTGCTTGAGGGCCCTGAGGGCAGTTTGGACACAGCCACTCCTGTGGGCATGATCACAGGCACAGGGCCCTCCTGGGCACAAGCTCCACCTGTCCTTTCTCTTCCCACTGCCACTGTCTCTGGGGTCCTCAGGAGCTGAGGGCATAACTCCCTCCTTCCGGCTCCATGACCCCCCACTTCTCTGAGAGGAACCCGTCTTGATCCCTAAGGCCAGTCTCTGCCTCAGTGGCTGCAGGTGAGGCCACAGGGACCCCAGGCTCAGCCAGACCCTTGTTGCCTGGGAGGTCTCGGAAGGTGTGTGCGTGTGTGTGTTCGTGTGTGCATGTATGTGTGTGTGTGTGTGTTTGGAGGGGGAATCACCTCTGTCTTTGTAGTCGTGCCCCCACCTTCCCCACCCCTCTCCACCCCTGCCTCATGCCTACCCAGCCCTGTCCAGGCACTGGACCCAACCAGCCTTGGGGGTGCCTGACCACAATGGAGGCCTGCAGCTGGGGCATCCCCTCGTGTCTGAGGCCAACCCAACCCTCTGCTCTGACTCAGGGAGAAGTCGGCTCCCAGGCACCCCCAGGGCATCTGTACACCTCCACCTCCATCAGAAGCAGCCCCACCTGTTCCTGTCCTTTAGATGAGCTGCACCAGGCAGAGGCAGCTGGGGATGGGGGAGGTGCCTGTGTCCTCAGGCTATGGCCTCAGGAACCAAGGGCTCAGGTCTAACCCTGAGCCACATCCCCAGATACCCACAGTATCTTCCTTCCCAGGAAAACCCAGGAAGCAGGGTTATTTGTCCTTATTTCATAAACAAAGAAATGGAGCCCCTGAGAGCCACAGTGACATGCCTGAGAGCATCAACCTGGGCGGCGTCCAGGATGGGCTCAAACCCAGGTGGGTATGACTGGAAAGCCAGGGCAGGGGAAGGGGAGAGGAGGTCAAACCCCACTGTGCCCTCTGTAGTGTGGCACACGCGTGCTCGCCTGCCTCTGGGCCTTTGCTCATCTGTGCCCTCTGCTGGTCACACCCTCCTCTGTATCTCTGAAGGTCCCAGTTCCTCCCAACCCAAGCACCACACACCCTTGACAAAGGCCGATTTCCTGTGTCAGCCCATCCTCCCTGATCCCCTCCCCTCGTCCTCCTCAGCATGATAGTTATCACCTGTGGCCTCGAAATAGTAACGACACCACTGGTGGGAAAAGCCAGTGCCTTGCTGAGCATTTTACTGGCACTTCTGTGTCATTTTCATGAGTATCCTGTGGGGCAGATATTATTATTATTATTTTATTATTTTTTTTTGAGATGAAGTCTCACTCTGTCGCCAAGGCTGGAGTGCAGTGGTGCGATCTCAGCTCACTACAACCTCCGCCTCCCGGGTTCAAGCGATTCTCCTGCCTCAGCCTCCCAAGTAGCTGGGACTACAGGCGCTCACCACCACGCCCGGCAAATTTTTTGTATTTTTAGTAGAGATGGGGTTTCACCGTGTTAGCCAGGATGGTCTCGATCTCCTGACCTCGTGATCCCCCCACCTCAGCCTCCCAAAGGGCTGGGATTACAGGCGTGAGCCCCCACGCCCGGCTGGGGCAGGTATTATTACATGGACATTTCCACAATGGAGAAGCAGGCACAGCGGGATTAAGTAACTTGCTCATGATCATACAAGAAAGAATTTCCAGAGCGAGTGCACCTGGGGCCATCAGATGCCAGCATATGGGCTTGTCCCCTCTTTACCCCCCAGTCCCTGGTGTTATTTATAGAAACACAATACAGTTTTTTTTCCCTAGGGGGAAGTTGATCCCACGGCCACTGAAATAGCCAAATACTCCTCTGGCCTTCCCTCCCACCCTGAGGGAGACACCCAGAGGAGCAGATCCCCAGGGAATTCAGAACAGCTGCCACGGAACCTCCCCTGAAACTGCAAGGGCATTCCCGGCACACCTACTCAACAGCCTGAGGAGCTGGGCTTGTCTCTTCCTTTCCTAGCACTTCCAGGTGACATCTGCTAAGTCACACTGCCTCAGTGGGACCTACTTGGTCAGGAGTGGGGAGGAGGTGGCCATGCCCACTGAGCAGATGTTTTCTGCATTTATATGACATGGAGAGGTGCCACTCTTTCCCTTGATGGAGTTGGGGGGTCTTTGTGTCCAGGGCCCCATCCTCTGATGCCCCCTTCCCCACGAGGCCTCCTTACCCTGGTGGAGAATCTGGGTACAGCTCCCTGAGCACTGTGGCATCCATGTCCCCGTCAGAGCTGATGTCCAAGGGTGGGGGCCAGTCCTCTGAGGAGCTGCAGGCATAGCGCATCCTGTGGCTTGAGCGGCTGTATGTGTGCTCGTCCGACACTGCAGGGAACAGACCACCGGCCTGGGCCTCAGACCAGGATCCAGGGACAGTCCTCATGGGTCTGTAGGTCTACCTGGGGCCATGGAGGCTCTGATTCCCCACCTGACCACTCCTCTCCTCACCAAGCACAGCTGCCTTCATCCATCAGTGACAGCTCCAGGATGTGGGTGCCATTGTCGTGTTGGGCATGGGGATACAGAGAGGAAGCAGAGCTGGCCCTGTCCTGGCCAGCTTCCAAGGTGGTGGCAGCCTGCTTTGGGGATAACCTGGCACTGGGCAGTGTGTCATGAGCTTTGGTAGAGGTCCTACTGGGACTGTGGGAGTAAAGGCAGGCCTGACCAGTCTGGAAGTCAGGGAGGGCTTCCTGGAGGAGGGGCTGCTACAGCTGAGTCTTGTCTAGGATTTAACCAGGGGAAGAGGGGAAGGCTGGGAGGAGGGAACTGAATAGCTTTCCAAGGAGGGAGATAAGAAAGAAGAGTGTGGTGTGAACAGGGAGCTTTGAGCTGTGGAGTTGGGCTGGGCATGGAAAATGGGGTGGAGAGTAGCAAGGAACGAGGGCTTCAGAGAACTCTGGGATCAGCCCTCCCACACTCACTTCCCTTTAGGTATCTTGGGGAAAAAAAGGGGCTTCTATGATGAGTCTGGCAGCTCCCCACACTGCATTCTCCTCTGCATTTTTTACCATGCACCAGTACATCAAAAGCTCTGAAAAGTCCTGCAGCTAAAAAACACATTTAACTGTGCCTGTCCAGCATTCGACCTCAGAATCTTCCTTTCTTAGACCTAGTAACACTGTTTAGGAAATGCTGCTGGAGCACAATCCTCTCATTCCACAGCTGAGGTTCTGGGAGGCCCGGTGACTTGCTGGAGGACAACACACAGTGAGTGGTTGGGCCAGAGGGCAGCTGGGTGTCTTGGCTCCTCCTTGCTAAGCTCTCTACAGCCCAGTTTCTGACATGTCTCGTCCTGGATGGGAACAGTGGGAGCTGCAAAGGTGGCTGAGACATGAGGTCTCCTCAGTCCAGGGCTCCCAGGTGCCTCCTCCCCTCTGGGGGTGGGGCTTGGCATCAGGGGCGGAGCTATAACCTTTCTCTGCTGTGAGTGGCGCAGTTGCCATCCCCATTCTACAGACAAGGAAGCTGATACTCAGGGTCACATACGTGGTGAAGCATGGAGTTGTAATTTATGCACTCTGTATAACCCCAAAGACTGCTCTTCCCATTCCCCTAAACTCTTTTTCCCACTCTTCATATAATAGTGAGTGGAAGAATCTGGATATGAAATTCTATCTGCAGGTACAATTCCAATTCCAGGGTTATATACCGACACCGAGAAAGCTCTCAGAAGAAAATATTCAAACACGTTGATGGTGGCCCTGTCCAGATGACAGAGGATCATGACCCTTATTTCTTTTTCTTTTTTTCTTTTCTTTTTTTGTTTTTTTGAGACGGAGTCTCTCACTGTCGCCCAGGCTGGAGTGCAGTGGCGTGATCTCAGCTCACTGCAAGCTCTGCCTCCGGGGTCCACGCCATTCTCCTGCCTCAGCCTCCCGAGTAGCTGGGACTACAGGCACCCGCCACCACGCCCGGCTCATTTTTTGTATTTTTAGTAGAGACGGGGTTTCACCGTGTTAGCCAGGATGGCCTCAATCTCCTGACCTCGTGATCTGCCTGCCTCGGCCTCCCAAAGTGCTGGGATTACAGGCGTGAGCCACCACGCCTGGCCTATTTCTTTCTTTATATTTCTTTTCTTATATTGTCTATATTTTTAAGGTTTTCTATAATGAACACACATTACTTTTCTACTAGGAGAAATGAAGTCAATAACATATGCTGTAAAAAAGGAGCTGAAATGCCATTTGTTTCTCCTGTTCAGGGCACCAGCTGAGAGACAGAATTTTTGGAAGAACTTAGGGAAGAAACTAAGAAAAGACAACAGCACACAGCAACAAGGTGAGACTGGAAGTTGAACCAGGGCTGCTGGGCTCGGGTGCCAGGTACCCCTTCGCCCCACCAGCCAGCATTGCCAGGGAAGGGTTTTTGGGTTCACGGAGGGTTCCACCTGCAGGGCAGCAGGTGTGCCTGTCACACAGGGATCCCTGGGGAAAGTCAGGGCTGCTTCCTGGACCTGAGAGGAGTGACTGGGTGGGCAGCGCTGAGGGCTGTTAGAGCTGGAGCAAACTGCTATCTACCCTTTCTTCTTGGGCTGCTTTTTCTTGGACTTCCCAGAGGGGAGCATCTTGGGAAAACTGAGGCTGCCCTAAGGTGCTCAGACCCCAAACCTGAGACATCCAGCTGGGCAGAGCTCCTGAGAGACAGCTGGAAAGAAACCCGCACCCTCCACTCCCATTTGAACTTCCCAAATCCCTTCTTTTCCCTTCTCTCCTGACTTCCCTGTCAGCACAGACCCAAATAGTCCAGGACTCCGGAAGCCCTGCTTCCCACTTCACATAAGCTGAAACCTCCTGTTTACCCCCATACCTTGGTTCATTATTTAACATCACTCCAAGTTCACTGCCCCTTGACAGGCTCTGGGAGAGGGAGGAAGAGGAACTGGCACTCATGAGCACCTGCTGTGCTCAATCTCTATGATCTCATCTACCTCACACCCCACTGTGGGAGGAGAGCAGTGGTTACCCCTTCCACCAGATGAAGAGACCGAGAGTGAAGTCACTTGCTCTAAACCTGCAGAAGTGACAGGAGACAGAGTCAGCCACCAGATCTCTCTTAAAGCTCAAGATGGAACAGAATTACAGAATTTTCTTTTCTTTCCTTCTCTCTTTCTTTCTTCTTTCTTTCTTTCTCTTTCTTTCTCTCTTTCCTTTCTTTTTCCTTTTTCTTTCTCTCCTTTTCTTCTCTCTCTTCTTTCTTCTCTTCTCTTTCTTCTTTATTTCTGTCTCTCTTTCTTCTCTATTTCCCCTCCCTCCCTCCCTCCCTTCCTTCCTTCCTCCCTCTCTCCCTCCCTCTCTCCCTCCCTCTCTCCTTCCTTCTTTCTTCTTCCTCCCCCACCCCCATCTCATTCTCAAAGATTTGTGGCTCCTCTCTGTGTCTGGCTAGACTACAGAAAGGCTCTGTGGGCAGGCAGAGGGCCAACTCTGTCCTGAGGGCTATGGGAAGCCATTGGGAAGTGGTCACAGTGCTGTCACTTTGGTTGCCTTGTGGAGAATGCCTTGGAGGTGCCAAGCTGGTGGCTGGCAGGCAGGGACAGCTGACATTAGTGCAGTGGCCTGGGAGCAGGTTTTCTTGGAGAAAGAGATGATGAAAATAGCTCACATTTATTGAGCATGTATTTACCCATTAGCCAGGTGCTGTGCTAATTTAGTCCTCACAATAATTGTTTGAGGTGGATCCTCTTGCACCAGTTTTATAGACGACTCGCCTGAGGCAAAGAGAGTTTTGGCAGCTTTCCTGAGGATGCGCATAGGAAGTAGGAAATCAGGCCTCTGTGGACACCTGGAGCCTGAGGTGCCTGTGGGGCTTCACAGGGTGATGTCCAGGGGACTTCTGGGCATGCAGTTCTGGAGCTGACCTGCGGGCTGGAGCTAGGTAAGGGAGGATGATGGATGGTGTATGAGGTGGAGCAGGGAGTGGGTGTAGAGAGAGGACCAGGACCAAGGTGTGGGATCTGAGGGACCTTGACCTATAAAGGGACTGAGGAGAGGAATCCGCAGCCAGAGGGATGGGAGAGAGGCCGGAGGGCTTGAGTCACCAGAGCTGGGGGGCTGTGAGTGTGTCTGACAGGTGGAAGGGGCCCAGTGCCAAAGGTTGGGGTTCGCTGGTGCACTGCCCCTCCCTCTTTTATTATTTATTATTTATTATTTATTTTTTTAGAGACAGGGTCTTGCTCTGTTGCTCAGGCTGGAGTGCAGTGGTGTGATCGTAGCTCACTGCAGCCTGAAACCCCTGAGCTCAAGCTATCCTCCCAGCTTGGCCTCCCAAAGTGCTGGGATTACAGGTGTGAGGCACCGCGCCTGGCGGTGCTGCTTTCATGTTCTCCCACAGCTGCTCACAGTGCGTTTCCCTCTTCCCTGGCACCCTCCCAAGGCTCCCGGCAGCCCCTGCGCATCCTCCAGAAGGCCGGGGGAAGGTATGGGGCAACAGCACCTCTGGGCTCCCTGCCGAGGCCCCAGGAGGTGTCAGAGCTGGAGCTGAGAGCAGAAGTGGGGCAGGGAGGCCGGAACCCCACAGGGGTCACCACCACCACAGGCTGCAGTGGGGAAGCCAGGGCCTGACCCCGCTTGGCAGAGCTGTGACCTCAGTCATCCCACCCACCCCAGGGATAGAGCCGAGGCCTCATTCATTGGCACCAGTCCCGAGGCCACCACAGGCTACAGAGGGGCTGGCCTGCCCCTAGGCCCATCTCTTTCCTCTGCGCCAAGGCCAACCCCTCAGCCCTCTCAGCTTGGGAACTACTGTGGGCCCCTAGCGTGCACTCCAAGATAAGTCATTGAACAAGTTGCTTCTTTGTGCCTCAGTTTCCCAGTCTTAATTTTTTTCTTATTTTTTTAGAGACAGGGTCTCTCTCTGCTGTCACCCGGGCTGGCATGCAGTGGTGAGATCATAGCTCACTGAAGCCTTGACCTGGGCTCAAGGGACCCTTCCGACTCAGCCTCCTGAATAGCTGGGACTACAGACATGTGCCACCACACCTGGATAATTTTTACATTTTTTTTTATAGAGATGGGGTCTTGCTGTGTTGCCCAGGCTGGTCTCAAACTCCTGGTCTGAAGTGATCCTCCCACCTCGGCCTCCCAAACTGTTGAAATTACAGGTGTGAGCCATGGCACCCAGCCCAGTTTCCTATTCTTTATTTATTTTTTATTTTTTGAGACAGAGTCTCGTTCTGCCACCCAGGCTGGAGTGCAGTGGCATGATCTCGGCTCACTGTAACCTATGCCTCCCAGGTTCAAGCGATTCTTCTACCTCAGCCTCCTGAGTAGCTGGGATGAGAGGCATGTGCCACCATACCCAGCTAATTTTTGTATTTTTAGTAGAGACAAGGTTTTGCCATGTTGGCCAGGCTGGTCTTGAACTCCTGACTTCAGATGATCCGTCCGCCTCAGCCTCCCAAAGTGCTAGGATTACAGGCATGAGCCACCGCACCTGACTAGTTTCCTAGTCTTTAAAGGGGGCAACTACATCTTTTGCCTTGAGGATAAAATACAGTGGCTCCTACCTTGCCCATGGAGCGCTTCCTCCAGGCCCGAGCCTGTGTGGGGACGAGTCACCTGTGGGCCCTGCTCTCATGGATGCAGCACAATCACCCCATGACCGAGACACTGAGGGAGGCATGGGTGCAATGCCGAGGAGGTACAGAGGAGGGGGACACCCATCCAGCTCTGCCTGGTAGGCGCGAGGAGAGGCCAGACAAGCTCCCATAAGGAGGCAGCCTTTGAGTGGGGCCTGGAAGGCTTTTTTTCGGTTTGAGAAGCCCAGGGAATGGCAGTCAGGGCAGAGGGAAGAGCCCAGGCAAAGGGCAGAGGCTGGAAGGAGCATGGACAGGGGATTGGAAAAGAGTGGGAGGAGCTGGGCAAGGGCCAGGCTGTGCGAGGGGCAGGCAGCAGACTGACCATCCTGGGTCTACCCGGCATCCTCCAGGGCTTGGGGTCCTGGGTTTCTCTTGCAGGGGATGGGCATGCTCTGGGCAGGAGCCCTGGACTCTCCAGGCTCAGGTTGGTGATGCAGGGGTGGGACAGGCCCGTCCTGGCCTGGGAGTGCTTCTGGCTTGTCTCCTTGGGGAGTCCCTGGCTTCTGGGGAGACTTGCAGAGACTGGGTGGGCTGAGCTTTCCACATCTGTTTTATTCATGCTGAACTTTCTCTTTGATCCTCATTGTTGGACAGTGAGAACAGTCCACTAGCCTGCTGTGTCTTTCCTCAACCGTGGCCACTTGTCCGACTTATCCCGGGATGTCCCTCTGTGTCTTACACAAGGTCCAGCCTCCTGCTCTTCTGGTTCTCCTAACAGCTTCCCAGGGGAGCGACATCCAGGTCTGAGTGACACCCACTGTGGCCATGTACGTGTCTGCCGGACACTGCCTTGAGCCCACGGGGCGGCTCCCAGGGGCGTCTCCCCGACACCTCCAGCTCCCTTCCCGGGCAGTGCTGTGCAGCGGGCAGCCTGTGGGTGCCAGGTCAGGCTGCCTGGGCTCAAGTCTGGGATCCACCACTTGCTGGCTGGGCGATCCCACTTGGTTACTTAATCACTCCAGCCTCAACTTTTCGATCTGTCAATTGGAATGATGATAAAAGGTAGGACTTTTATCATCTCACTAGGACCATGGTGAGGATTTTGCAGTGAGATTATGTGCACAGACAGCGCCAGGCACCCAGCAAGCACTCCTTACTCACTGGCCATTACTACCAGGCGCCTGTTCACCAGCTCCAGCTACCCATCAGTCCCCTCCTTAACCAGTTAACTCTGAAAAAGGACAGGAAATACCCCAAACCTGGCTAATCAGGGTGTGTCTGGGAGGGGGAGGAGGGGCCCCAAAGGCCAGGGCTGATCGGATCCAATTCAATCTATTTTAAAAATGTTTCCTATCTTTTCCCCAAGCTTTTCCTGCCTTGGAGGGGGAAACGCCTCAGGTCTGGCCATGGCTCTGGCTCCTAGGAGGTTGGCATCACTTCACCCTGCAGTGTGAAGGGTGCCTACTGTTGTTAAGTACCTCCAAGGTCCTGCTTTTCTTTTCCCTATCTGGTGGTGGCCTTGGACCTAGGCAGAGGCCCCTGAAGGCCTGTGGATGGTGATTTGGGAAGGAAGAGTCTGGCTTTTTCCTGCCATTGAAAATTGTCTGAGAATGGAATGCAATTGAATTTTTTCCTGCTGCCTTAGACAGCTGGCCCCTTCCAGGAGTGACACAGTCAGGTGGCTGCGTTCTGTAAAAAGTTCAGGCATTCTAGTCACATGCACAGATTTGGGACTGGTCACCCAAGAATTAGCCACCAACTCTGTTTAAGGGTGATCCCAACAACTGGGAGACCCTCAGATCAGTTCTATTTGCACTCTGCTGACTCTCACCAGGGATAGTTTTATTCACTCATCATTCATTCCGTAAATTCACCCATTCACTTATTCATATATTCACCCCCATCAACCCATCCCACTGCCCACCTATTTATCTTTCCATTCCTCCACTCAACCCTCCCTTCCATCTCTCCACTCAGGCATAACACTCAATCCACCCATCTATCCATCCCTCCATTTTCTCATTCATCCATCCTTTCATCTACCCATTTATCCATTCATACTCTCCACCCATCCATCTCTCCACCCATCCACTGACTCTTCCACTCAACCTCCATCTATCCATCATCTCACTCCTCACCCATCCATTTTCCTACGAGTCCTTCTCCCTTCTCACCCATCCATTCCTCTCTTCATTCATCCACTCATCTCTCCACCCAACCATCCATCCATCCATCCATCCATCCATCCATCCATCCATCCATCGAGACACCAGATGGACCAGCCCTTGGTGCAGCCTGGACCAACAGTGGCAGGGGAGGAGTGACACACTCTCCCTATGACCTTCAGCCTCACTCTGAGTTTCTCTCTTAGCAGTCATCTGGGCCTCTCATGTCACCGAGAACATTATGGTGGGCGCCTGTGAGCTCTTCCTGACCACCCAAGACTTCTAGGATGCTTTCCCGACCACCCTGCTCCACCCAGGGCAGAGTTGCCAACTCCTTGATGCCTCCTGTGTTGCAATCGCAGTCAGATGAGGTCCCAGGGCCCCAGGGTGGGTGGCAGCTCACCGTAGCCGTGCTCGTACTCTCGGTGTCGATGCCGGCGGTGGTGATGGTGATGGTGGTGGTGGTGGTGGCGGTGGCGGTGCCGCTGAAGCCGGGCCTGCCTGTCCCTGCGGATGCTGCCCACAATGATGGTGATGCAGGAGAGGATGATGACCACACCTATGACGGCACTCGCCACCAGCACGGGGGACACGAGCAGATGGCTGTGCTCCGAGCTCTCTGAGAATGTGGGGTAGAAGTAGCTGGTGCGGTTGTATCGTGCTACTGTGGACAGAGAGAGAGGACACTGAGCTGGAGCCCAGGCCTGCCACACCCCTTCCTTCTCTGCCCCTGCTGCCCTGTGAGCTGTTGCTCCCTAAATAAATGGAGGAGGGTCTGGGCTCAGGCCCACGGACTCTATCCTGGCTGCTCCTGGGAGGGAGAAGGAGAGCAGAGCAGCGCCTCACTCCGCTGCCTGCAGGAGCCTCTGGTAGTGAGGGCTGACTGTCCCTCCTCTCCTCTGAAGCCTCTGCCCACAAGCTGAACTACCTCACAGATAGGAAACGGGAAGCTCAGAGAGGGCAGTGGACTTGCCCAAGGTCACCCAGCAAATTAGTGGTAGAGCTGAGGCTTGAATCCAAGACTCTTAGAGCTAGACAAGTTGAAAGGTCAACATGATTTTACCAATGTTTTAGGAAGCAGTGGGGGATGCACAGGGGGACAGAGTATGAGTAACGATTCTGCCGGCTTCAGGCAGGCCTGGGGCTGTGGGCTGAAATTGACCCAGATGCGTCAGGGGGTTGGATCAGATGAGAGAAGGTTTCCCAGAAGAGGTAAGGCCAAGGTGATCTTGGAGGGTGAGGATGAGTTAGCTCAGTCAGGGAAGGCAGGGAGAGGCATTCCAGGAGGGACAAAGGCACAGAAGGGTGGAGGGGACTTCCAGGGAGGATGTGGTGTGGTGGGAGCACGGGGAGAGTGCAGGAACCTTCTCCAGGACTAACAGCTGGATCCTTGAGAGCCTACGGAAAGAAGCTCCTGGGGACGGGTGGCTTAGTCCTCTCACCGGAAAAGATGCTGGGGCCTTGGGAGCTGGGGTCCTGGGGAGGGGTCAGAGTCAGCTAGGGGCAGCCATGGGCACCCACTGCCTCACTTGGACAGTCAGCTCCTCATTAGTGAGTGTCTTGGAGTGTCACTGAATTCCCTCCAACTCAGCCCTGCAACTCAGGATGCAACTTTCTCCTTTCACAGATGGGTGGACTGAGACTCAGCGCTGGTAAGTGACTGGCCCATGGTTGCTCAGTTACTCCACAGCAGAGCTAAGCTAGAACCCAGATCTGGCTTCAAAGTCCAGTGCTTGCTCTCTTGCCCTCAGTGCCTCTCCTGCTCTCAGTGCAAACCCTTCCTGAGGCTGCCAGCCGGATCTCTGAACAGCAGTAGGGAGCCAGCTTCAGACATTCAATGAACCACAGGGTCACGGGCAAGCACCAGGAAGGTCAGATCTTTCGTAGGCTCTGTTCTGAGAGGGGTCCCCTTGCACGTTCTCCCAGAGCCCATGTTCAAGCCCCAGCTTTGCATTTGTTACATATGATCATGTCTGGTTTCCAGGGCTTGTGTTTGATCACTCTCTGTGTCCTCAAACTCAACAATGGGGCTGGGCACTCCAAAGTTTCCTAATGCATGTATTGAGTGAGTAGCTCCAGTCTTGAGACCAGATGGGGAAATGGCAGGGAGGCCTTGTGATGCCTCAGGAGAGTGAGGCCTCTGTCTTGGGTGGTAATCAAGGAGAGCGTGGGTGGCCACCTGCCTGAGTAGCTGTAGGAGGGCTTTTTTCCCAGGTGAGGGCCTGGCCATCTACCAATCAGAGGCTTGACACTCAGCTGTGATCGTTTCTCCTTCCCATACCTTTCTAGCACTGACCCCAAAAGCCTCAATCACACTCAACCTAGGACAGGAACAGGTGGTAAAGCACAAACTCGGGACCTTAGCTGGGGCTAGAAACATGCACTTGGGGCAGGTGTGGCCCATGCTGGTGGCTCTTGCAGCCTACTAGCCTTCATCAGGAGGCAGTGAGATGGAGGCTCTAGTGTCTGGGCCAGTGCGTCATCTCACTCTTGAGAGCCAAGCCTTTGCTGAAGTTCACTCTAAGACGCTCCCCTGGAGAGGCACGCACTGGAGTGAGGGAGCGCCCTAAGGCTTTGGTTGGACATGCATGCTTCCTGACCCTCCGATGTGAGAATGTGGGGTGTGGAGACAAGAGTGACTCCCTCTTGGATGCTGATATAGTTTGGCTCTGTGTCCCCATCCAAATCTCACCTTTAATTGTAATCCCTATAATCCCCACGTGTTAAGGGCAGGACCAGGTGGAGGTAATTGAATCTTGGGGGCAGTTTCTCCCATACTGTTCTCGTGATAATGAGTGAGTCTCATGAGATCTGATGGTTTTATAAGTGTCTGGCATTTCCCCTGCTTGTACTCATTTTCTCTCCTACTGCCCCGTGAAGAGGTGCCTTCCGCCATGATTGTCTGTTTCTTGAGGCCTCTCCAGCCATCTGGAACCGTGAGTCAATTAAACCTCTTTTCGTTATAAATTATCCGGCCTCGGGTATTTCTTCATAGCAATGTGAGAATGGACTAATACAGATGCTAATCTGCCATGTTGACTTCTGATTAGCCCTGGTCCTGTGAAAACCTCCTGATTCTCACTTTATTTACTGTCTTTAGCATAAGAACATGTCAGCCTTGATGTTATTGCACAAATTATAGGTTATGACGCATGTAGCATTCTTGCCTGTTCTGGAGGGCTGCCTTTAATTGTCTTGCATAGAGCATGTATACCCTTTCCCTGTGATATATAAGCCCTGGGTCTGGGGAGCAACAGTGTGGAGATCTACCTGTTTTGCTGCTCTCCAAGACTACACTTCCATCCTTAAGTTCCCCAAATAAATCACTCTGTACTGACAAATTGGATTTGTCTGCCTCACTTTGGTGATAAGTTAAAATGACATCACACTAAAACTTGTGAGATGCAGGCTGGGCGCAGTGGCTCATGCCTGTAATCCCAGCACTTTGGGAGGGTGAGGTGGGTGGATCACTTGAGGTCAGGAGTTTGAGACCCGCCTGACCAAGATGGTGAAATTCCGTCTCTACTAAAAATACAAAAAAATTTACCCGGGCGTGGTGGTGGGTGCTTGTAATCCCAGCTACTTGGGAGCCTGAGGCAGGAGAATCACTTGAACCTGGGAGGCGGAGGTTGCAGTGAGCAAAGATCGTGCCACTGCACTCCAGCCTGGGCAACAAGAGCAAAACTCCATCTCAAAACAAAAACAAAAACAAAACAAAAAACTTGCAGGATGCAGCTAATGCAGTGTTTAGAGGGAAATTTATGTATGTAAATGTCTACATTAAAAATGTAAAAAGATCTCAAATCAACAACCTAACCTTCTACCTTAAGATACTGGGAAGAGAAGAGCAAACTAAAATCTGAAGTGGGCAGAGAGAAGGAAATAATAAAGATTAGAGTGGAAATTAGTGAAATAAAGAATAGAAAAACAATAGAGAAAGCCAATAAAACCAGAAGTGTGTTTTTTTTGTTGTTGTTTTTTGTTTGTTTGTTTTTTTTTGAGACAGAGTCTCGCATTGTCTCCCAGGCTGGAGTGCAGCTGCAACCTCTGCCTCCCAGGTTCAAGTGATTCTCCTGCCTCAGCCTCCTGAGTAATTGGGACCATAGGTGTGAGCCACCACGCCCGGCCCAGAAGTTGGTTCTTTAAAAAGATTAACAAATTTGGCCGGCTGAGGTGGCTCACACCTATAATCCCAGCACTTTGGGAGGCCGAGGTGGGTGGATCACTTGAGGCCAGGAGTTCAAGTCCAGCCTGGCCAACATGGTGACACTCCATCTGTACTAAAAATACAAAAAGTTAGCTAGGTGTGGTGGCACACACCTGTGGTCCCAGTTACAGGTGTTACTACAGACCTTACAGAAATAAGAATTTTCGGGAATACTATGAACAACTGTATGCCAACAAACTGGATAACTTGGCTAAAATGTGCAAATTCCAAGAAATACACAAAGGTAAGGAAAAAGACTTAAAAAGAAACAGAAACTCTGGCGAGGCCTATCACAAGCAAAGAGATTGAATTATTAACACGAGAAAGTTCTCAGCTTCTTTTTCCAGAAAGAAAATCCCAGGACCAGATAGCTTCATTGGAGAATTCTACCAAAAGTTTACAGAAGAAATAATAACTTTAATGCATATAGGATTTCAGTTTGGGATGATGAGAAGAGTTCTGGAGATGGATAGTGTTGATGGCTGCATAGCAGTGTGAATGTACTTAATACCAGCAAACTGTATACTTAAAAATGGTTAAAGTGATAAATTTTATGTTATATATATTTTATCACAACAGAAAAAGCTAAAAAGGGAATAATACCAATTTCCATAAACTTTTCTAAAACATAGAAGAGGAGGGAACACTTATCAACTCATTCTATAAGGCCAGCCTTACCCTGATACCAAAACTAGACAAAGACATTACAAGAAAAGAAAATTACAGAACAATATCTCCTAGGAATATAGGTGCAAAAATCCCCAACAAAATACTAGCAAATTGGATCCAGTAATACATAAAAAGGATTATACACTAGGACTAGATACGATTTATCCCAGGAATGAAAGATTGATTTAACATCCAAAAAATCAATTAATGTAATATACCATATCAATAGACTTTAGGACAAAAACCACATGATCAAAACAGATACAGAAAAATATGACAGAATTGAATTCTCCTTCTTGATAAAATCACTCAACAAACTAAAAATAGAAGGGAACTTCCTCAACCTGATAAAGGGCATTTATGAAAGACTCACAGATAACATGGTGCTTCATGATGAAATACTAAAACCTTCTCCCTGTGATCAGGGTCTAGACAAGAATGTCCACTTTTGGTACTGCTATTCAACATTATATCGGAGATTCTAGCCAGGGCAATTTAGGCAAGAAAATGAAATAAAAGGCATCCACATTGTAAAGGAAGAAGTAAAACTACATTTGCAGATGGCATAATCTTGTACATAAAAAATCCTAAGGAATTCATTAAAAAACTATTAGAACTAATAAATTCAGCAAAGTTGCAAGATACAAGGCTGATAGATAAAAATCAATAGTATATTTATATGGTAGCAATGACCAAACCTAAAATGAAATTAAGAATGAAATAGAAGTAAATTTAACTAAAGAAGTACAAAACTTAGGCTGGGCGTGGTGGCGCACACCTGTAATCCTAGCACTTTGGGAGGCTGAGGCGGGTGGATCACCTGAGGTCAGGAGTTTGAAACCAGCCTAGCCAACATGGTAAAATCCGTCTTTACTAAAAATACAAATAAAATTAGCCAGGCATGGTGCCAGGCACCTGTAATTCCAGCTACTCAGGAGGCTGCGGCAGGGGAATCGTTTGAGCCCGGAAGACGGAGTTTGCAGTGAGCCGAGATCGCGCCACTGCACTCCAGCCTGGGTGACAGAGCGAGACTCTGTCTCAAGAAAAAAAAAAAAAAGTACAAAACTTATATTCTGAAAACTCCAAAAGATTTTCAAAAGAAATTAAAGACCCAAATAAATAGAAAGACATCCCATGTTCATGTTTCAGAAGACTAAATATTGTTAAGATGACAATACTCCCCAAATTCATCTGAAGATTCAACACAATGCTGATCAAAGTCCCAGCCTTCCTTGCAGAAACCGAAATGATCTTAAGCTGATCTTAAAATTCACGTGAAAATTCAAGGGACCAAACGTAGCTAAAATAACCTCAAAAGAAGAACAAAGTTGGAGGGGACACATTTCCTGATTTCTAAACTTACTACGGAGCTACTATGATCAAGATAGTGTGGTACTAGCATGGAGATAGACATATAAATAAATGGACTAGAATTGAGAGTTGAGAAACAGACCCTCATATTTATGGTCAGTGGATTTTCAGCAAGGGTGCCAAGACAATTAAATGGAAGAAAGAATAGTCTTTTCAACAAATGGTGTTAGGACAACTGAATGCTTACATTCAAAAGAATGAAGTTGGATTCCCTATATAATATACAAAAATTAACTGAAAATGGATTAAAGACCTAAATGTATGACCTAAAACTATAAAACTCTTAGATAAAAACATAGGGGTAAGTTGTCATGATTTTGGATTTGGCAAATGATTCTTAGATACGACACCAGAAGCACAAGAAGCAAAAGAAAAATAGATAAACATCAAAATTAAAAACTAGTGCAGCAAAGGACACCTTCAAGAAAGTGAAGAGACAGTCGGTAGAATCGGAGAAGATATTTGTGTATCACTTATCTCATAAGGGACTTTTACCTAGAATACGTAAAGAGCTATTACAACTCAATAATAAAAAGACAACCCAATTAAAAAATTGTCAAAAGATCTGAACAGACATTTCTCCAAAGAAGATACAATTGGCCAGTAAGCACATGAAAAGTTGCCCAACATCATTAACCATCAGAGAAATGCAAATCAAAGCCACAATGAGATACCATTTCACACCCAGTAGGATGGCTATAATCAAAAAGACAGATAATGCCAAGTGTTGATGAGGATGTGGAGAAATGGAAACCCTTAATAACTGCTGGTGGGAATGTAGAATGGTACAGCTGCTTTGTGAACACAGACTGGCAGTTCTCAAATGGTTAAACATAATTATGACATGATCCAGCACTTGCACTCCTAGGCATATACTCAAGAAAAATGAAAACATAAGTCCACACAAAAATTTGTACATGAATATTCATGAGTATTATTCATGGTAGTCCCGCAAAGTACATGGTGCACAGCTGCCTCTTTCTCATCCTTTAGAGCTTTCCTTAAAAGTCAGCTCCTCAGACAGGTTGCTCCTGATTGACCTCCACCCCACTATATATCATGCCATGTGTTTTCTTTGAACAGCAGTCATCACAATCCCTAAACATCCTGCTTATTTATTTGTTTACTTGTTTATTAAATTGTGATGTCTTTGGATTCCCTGTCCACCTCATTTGATTGTTAGATCTTTGAAGGCAGATATCCCATCTGTCCTGACTTTTTTTTTTTTTTTTGAGACAGTTTTGCTTTTGTTGCCTAGGCTGGAGTGCAATGGCGCGATCTCAGCTCACCGCAACATCTGCCTCCCGGGTTCAAGCAATTCTCCCGCCTCAGCCTCCCAAGTAGCTGGGATTATAGGCATGTACCACCATGCCCAGCTAATTTTGTATTTTTAGCAGAGACAGGGCTTCACCATGCTGGCCAGGCTGGTCTCGAACTCCTGACCTCAGGTGATCCACCCGCCTCGGCCTCCCAAAGTGCTGGGATTACAGGTGTGAGCCACTGCCCCTGGCCTTGTCCTGACTCTTTTATTGCATGAATCTGCAGCACCCATCAGGTGCTGGGCACATAATAGGTGCTCATTAAATATTTGTTGGGTGACTGAGTGAACTGCAGAGAACTTAGTTGGCTCTGTGTCTGTCTCTTCATTAGTCTAGAATTCAGTTTCTTCTCTATTTTTTGACTGATTGTGACAGCTTGAGTTTTGGATGAAGTGCCAACCTCTAATTTTTATTCCCTTGGCTACTGTAAACTAAAGCTTGTAATTTTTCTTCAAGACTCACAGAGAAAAGGTGGCAAGGTGAGGCTCTCCTCCATCTTTTTCTTGTAGGCAAATGGAGTCAGTTTAATTTGGCTTGTTTGACCTCAACTTAGGAGAAATCTAGTCCTTGTCTGGTGAATCTATAGCGTACCTGCCACCACTTTCTAAGTCTATGCCAATGGCAGACATTACTAATTGACCATGGTTCTCTTTCCAGTTCGGTTCAGAAGGCAGACTCGGCATCCTTCTCAACACAGCACTCCATGCTGTGACTACAACTGGCTAGAGCTGGTTATGAAATGGAGCTTTTGGCTACCACTCATCTAGCATGATCCCGGTTCTCCCTGCTACCACTCCTGAGCCAATGGCCACTCTGATTGCTCTCTGTCATGCGTCCTCTCACCTTCAGAGCCCAGGGCAGGACTTGGGAGTGTTAGGGACACCAGCCCTCCTTAGGGAGGGTAGTGTGAGGGGTTCACACTGCTGTAGAATAGTGGGCTGGCTCCAAGAATCTTGTCCCCGATGGGGCTCTGGAATGTCTTCTGACCCCAGATGTGGGTTGGGACACACTGGTCACCCCATGATCCCCCATGACCCCTGGCCATGGCAGGGTTGCAGGTGCTTAGATTGCAAACCTAGAGTTGGATGTGCGTGCATGTGTGTGTGTGTGTGTGTGTGTGTGTGTGCGTGTGTGCGCCTGCCTGCCCTGCACAGCACGCAGAACCTGCCTCTGGGACCAGCCCCATGGGGTCACCTTGAAGATGCCTCTCCCTTCACCTGCGTCAGCAGCAGATGAGAGCCTTGCCCTTGTCTAGCAGCACCAAGCTCATTACCAGCTGGGCGGGAGATGGCATCACCCATGCCTGCAAGATGGAGCCAGCTGGTGCAGGCATCCGCCTGCTTGGACGGCTAGGAAATTAATCTCCCAGTCACCACAACCGGCAGAGGTAGGCGCTGCTTTAAATTATGAGGGAAATTCTTCCAATTTCCATAACAAGGGCCTATTTTATCAAAAAGATAAATATGACTGCAGAGAAATAACATGATGACAATCCCCCTTCCCACCCCCGGTCTCCCTGTCCCCCTGTACCAGCTGCAGCAAGGATAGAAGATGAAACAAGCTTTGCCTCCTTCCTGGACTTTCTTCCCAAGCAGTTTCTATAAAGGTGCTCATGATCCAGTGGAAACCTCAAAAAAATAGGCTCTTCTCTGAGATACCACCTCCCCCCCAATGCCAGCATGAGTAATTACCATCTCCTGAGCACCTACTGTATTGCATGCCTTACACCATATGTGGTACTTGTCATGCACCACATTATCTCATTTAATCCTCATGATGGTCTATAATGGGATCCCCCAGTTAACAGGTAAGGAAACAGCCTCAGAGAGGTTAAGTAACTTTCCCAAGGTCACACAGCCCCACAGATAGAGACCTGGGTCAGTGAAAAACTGAAGCCCTGTGCTCTTAGCCAATATGCTATTCTGTAGCTACCAGGCACCGTGCACTGGGAGTTCTGGTTTCTTAAATCTTGTGAAGGGAAAATACTCTTCTCCCCAAAATGATGTTTTGCTTCTTCTGAGCCACTTGATATATAGCCAGAGCCAGCCATGACCTGGGGCTCTTCAGGATGAAGGTGTATCAACAGCTGAACATTGCGATAAGATACCAGGATTCCAGAGATGGGAGCCTGTGTGTCTCAGGAAGAGATGGGCCACAGCAGGCAGGTGCTTGGGGAGAAGCAAATCATCCAGGGATATGTGAGGACCTCCTGTTCTGTATCTGTTCTATCTCTGGGTATGTCCTAGAGATGTTCTAGATTGCAGGTAGGGACGCTTGGGTGATTTTACTGAGGAAGAACAATGATAAAGATAAGATAGCTCTCACTGACAGCACTTACTGTACATCCATCAGGCTCTAAACTCTTTTCATGCATGCTTCTCTCATTTAATCTTCACAGCAGCCCTGAGAGGTGGAGAGTGTCTTTCCTCCATCTTACAGAGAGGGAAGCTGAGCACAGAGCTGGTTAAAGTGGTGAGCCTGGAATGCTCTTTGCAATTCCTGAACTGGCACTCTCCAGCGCTCTGGTTCCACAGGGACTGAGAACGCCAGGAGGGTGGGGCCTGTCTCTCTCTCTCTTGTCACCCCATCTGCCTAGGATACTGGGCAGGGCCAGTGCAGAGAGGAAGCTCAGGAGCCATTTGAATTGGACCAGGGGCAGTCTGTGACTGGTTGCTTGGTGTGCATGGTGTGCCTGAGTGCATCCCAGGGGAGCTGCTCCCAGTCACCCATTGGCCCATCCTTCCGTCCATCACCCACCCAACCCCCACAGCCCAATCTTGGGATCCACAGACATTTACAAGCAGTGGCAGAGTGTCGGAACAGAGTAGGTGCTTTCAGCCAGAAGAGCAAGTCAGGACTTAAAATTAAAGAGTCCTGGTCTGGAATGGGCTGCCCATCAATGATAAATCCGTCTGGCAAATTCCATTATAGGAGAACCTTGGGGCCCTGCTGAGGACTTGATGCATTTGAGGAATCACAAGAGAGGAGGAGGCTGGAGAGAAGCCTGCTGGGGGCTAAGTTTGGAGGGGCTTGCAGGGACCATACCGTGAGGGGTCTTCAAGGTCACATCAAGAGACTGTCCTTTGGGACAGGTGCAGTGGCTCACGCCTGTAATCTCAGCACTTTGGGAGGCTGAGGTGGGTGGACCACCTGAGGTCAGGAGTTTGAGATCAGCTTGGTCAACATGGTGAAAACCTGTCTCTACTAAAAATACAAAAAATTAGCCTTGCGTGGTGGCAGGTGCTTGTAATCCCAGCTACTCGGGAAGCTGAGGCAGGAGAATCGCTTGAACCCAGGAGGCAGAGGTTGCAGTGAGCTGAGATTGTGCCACTGCACTCCAGCCTGGGTGACAGAGTGAAACACCACCTCGAAAGAGAAAAAGAAAAAAAAAAAGAGAGAGAGAGATTGTCCTTTTCCCCAAGGGCAAAGAGGGGCGTGGTCAGAGTGTTTTAGGAGAGCCTCTGGTTGCAGATGGAGGACAGAATGGGCAGAGGCAGGGTTCGGGGCAGGAGACCAGGGAGGAGGCTGCTGCAAGAGTCCCCATGAGCTTGGAACTCAGGCTAGAGGAAGCTGAGCCCACGGCCTCTGCCCTGCACAGAGGTGAGCACAGAGCTGAGCACGGCTTGGATGAGCACACTTGATGCCACAGAATGACACTGCAGGGAGTTCCTTAGCCTCTCCAATTAGTTGTCTTCTGAGCAGGCTTCAGAGACAGCCGTGGTATTATTCCCATTCCACAGATGGGACCCCAAGTCCCCTGACGAGGCAGGAGCGGTGCCTGGGTCCATGGGCCTCTGCTGTGCAAGGCAGAAGCCAGCTCTGGCTCCTCCAGCTTCTAGTCCAGGGCTGGGACTGGGAACTCCATGGAATCAGAAGGTCCTAAGTGCAAAAAGGTCCTTTTGCAGACCTGGATGTGGGAGTGAGTCTGGGGCTTGCTTCCTCTCTGTGTGGATACCATTGTCACTCTCATTTACAGATGAGGACATTTTGTCTTGGTGAGCTAAAGTTATGTGTTCAAGATTGCCCACCTGGTTTTGTGGCAGAGCTGGGGTTTGAACTCAGGTTTATCTGATAATTTATCAAATAGTAGCACAGAGCAGAAGGAGAGAGCAGGATTTTGTGGGGCTGAGGGGTTTGGGGGTGGGGGCCGGAGAACTGGGCTCTGTTCCTCGTTCTGTCATTCACTGTGTGATCTTCGGCATGCCCCTTGCCCTCTCTGAACCTGCTGGCTGTTTGAAGAGGCACTGATTATTCAACTCCCTCCAGGGTGGGAGGGGAGGGGGCCAAAAACTATGAGGGGAGGGAATGAGATCCAGACCTGTATCAGGTGGCTTAGGTCAGGGCTGGCTCCGGTGTGGGGAACCTGGGGAATATTAAGGGCAGGGAAACTGAGGCAGACCATCACTCCCAAGTCCTTGCTGAGTGTAGCATGGAGGCAGCTCCACAGTCATTCTGTCTGGGTTCAGGGAAGTGCTCTTTGCAGCCTGAAGCTACCTGAGCTGCAGTGACAAAGGGAAGGAACAGAGACGCAAAAGTGCTGACTCAGCACCTTCAGGCTGCCAATCCTGCCCACTCTCTCAGAGATGCTGGTTAGAGGGAGAAGGGGGGCCAAGGACTCAGAACTAATGGATGGCTCCTGTCACAAAAATTCCAAAGACATTTGTCACAGGTCCACTTCCCGGGCAAGTCTGGCCTCATCAGTACACTCTTCCTCCACTGCTGAAATGGACAGGGTGAGGCGTGGAGTCATTGGAAGGAGTGTAGGGAACATGACTCAGGCACCATTTTCCCTCTGTTCACCATTGGCTGGTCCCATCCTCTAAGCAGGGACTTCAAGAAGGGCTGGGGGAGGGGACATGGCAGGGCAGGGCTCATTGGTTTGGATACTTCTGAGTCTCCTCTGCTGCTGTTTTTTTTTTTTTGGGCAACTTTTTAGCTCACTTGCTGATATCTGTCCTCTGGTCACCAGGAGACTGATAGAGGGATGTTGGAGGTCTGGGGACAGGCCAGGGACATCTCAGAGAGGAGGACACAGAAGGGCTGGGTCTCGAAAGATGAACTAAGCATATCAGGATCAGTAAAGGGAGAGAAGAGCATGGGCAGGAACACAGAGGGGTGAGTCTGTAGGATGTCACCTTGATGGCAGCTGAACATTTGGATCATGGGGTGAGGAAAAGGATACTTGGTGTTCAGACTACTTTTTACAATGAGGATGCATCTCTACAAGAAGTCAACTAATGTCTTGTCCTGGTCCATGCCACCTGACATTTGTGGCATTGGGAGCGGGGCAGATTACAGTGGACAGGAGACATGGAAGGTGAAGTCATATACCTATTCATCAGTCCCTATTCAACAATCCTCCATCAATTCACCCAGCCAGCAAATCATCCATCCTCTCAGGCATTTACCTATCTATGCATCTACTCAACATCCACTCAATCATTCACTTATCCATCCATCCATTAATCATCCATCCATCCGTCATTCATCCATCCATCCACCCATCCCCTCACCAATACTCACCAAACACTTAATTCATGCCTGGATATATGCTAGACACTGGGAACACAAATATAAATAAGACTAAAATGGACCTCTCAAACTGGGGAAAGCAAGAGGTCCCACACAGCTGCCCTGGCACTGTTCCCTGCTCCCACCTCTGCTTCCATCTGTTTAATGTGTCAGAGTGAACAGGAGAGCACTTCACTGCCAAATAGAAGCTTTTCAACCATTGTGTTAAAACGTAACTGGAAAAATACAAGTGACCACCCACAAACCCTTAATGGTTCTATAAATGTAAGATGAAAGCAATTCATTCCACTATTAAGATACATTCTGCCACTTAAGTTTATTTAAATAAACTCACTAAGAGTAACGCACATATTCCTCTGTGTATCTAACTGCCTTAAGTTTACCACCTTGTCATCATTCACTAAGGTTTTAACTCCGGCTTAAAGAAGAACTTATTTATTGGCTGAAAAACTCACTGAAACAATTTCACAAATTACTTTTCCCTATTTCTGCAGAGGAAATGGCAAACTGGTTGACATCACAGAACCAAGCCACATTAGAATTAAACATTCCACTTGAACCCACACCAAGCTCTCATTTTCTTGCTAGAATAATGACTGGACTCAACCTGCTCATATTCTCTTCTCTTCCATCACCATCTAGAGTTGGCTCTTGGGCCATTTTCCACAAAGAACCCAGAGGCTTTTATATATATAATATAATGCCAATGGAGTTACTGTGCATGCCTGATAAGTAGGAGACAGTGGAATTGGGTTGAGAAGCAGATTCTGGGGGGGCTGGCTGGGCCCACCTACTGGCTAGGGGATTTGCTCCCACACCCCAGCTTGCATTTTGCTACTCAAAATCATGGCTCAGAAAAATGACCTTTGACTATAATATAGACTTTCCAGTAAGCTAGTGAATAATTGACATGTAAAATGTTAAATTCATGAATGCTGTGAATTTTCATCAGCTATCCCACCCAGGGGAGAGAGAATATTTACAAAGGATTGTGTGAAGGCCATGGCATCCACAGGCTGCTCTGCACAGTAAAGGTTTTAGTCCTTGGAACAAGTTCAACCAGCCTAGAGCTGTGTTCCTAGGCCACAGTGACTGAGCCTCCTTCCCAAGAATGAGCTTCCTGGAGTTGGGCTTTGCCTTATGCTCAGAGCCTGTGTTGAGGGGACTAGCTTAAGAAGTAGCTTTATCACAGCCAGGAGCAGTGGCTCACACCTGTAATCCCAGCACATCGGGAGCCTGAGGTGGGCGGATTGCTTGAGCGCAGGAGCTCAAGACCACCCTGGGCAATATGGTGAAATCCTGACTCTTAAAAAAATACCAAAATTAGTTGGGCATGGTGGCGTGTGCCTGTAGTCCCAGCTAATTGGGAGGCTGAGGTAGGAGGATCACTTGAACTTGGGAGGTCAAGGCTGTGGTAAACTGTGATTGCACTACTGCACTTCAGTTTGGGCAATAGAATAAGACTCTGTTTCAAAAAAAAAAAAAAAAAGTAGCTTTATTATAAGCGTGTTGCTGCAGGTATTGTCCACTATACCTCTCAGTATCCCTAGGTAAGGCTCCATGTAAGAAATTTCTCCAAGATATGAGGGCCAGGGAAAGCTTTTCTTTCTCCAAAAGAGCTACTTTCTCCTCATAGACCATGAGAATCATGTAACTGATCCACTTTGCTGTTTTGCTTTGGCCTCCAGGAAGCTCAGGGACACTCTGTAGCTCAACTTCAAAAGGAAAGGAAATCAGTCCTTCTTTGGCTCTCTGGTGCTAGTTAGCATCATTCAACACAGCCAATTTACAAATTCCCTCTGTGATTCAGATTTGGGAGAATGAGCCAACTTATGGTATGTGCAGGTCACCATTACATTACTTGCTGTTGTAGCTGTGAATAATCATCCTGATTTGGGGGTGTTACTTGCATTGCTCTAAAAGCTATTGGGAGAGGATGTACCCAGAAGTGGTAAATGCAGTGTTTAAGAGCCTGGCTTAGTGACACTGACCAGGGTATTTAACACCTATGTACCTTAGCTTCCTCATCTGTAAAAGAGTAATGACCACTCAGAGTGTTTCTGTGAGGATTAAGGGAGATAATTTAGCAGTCCATACATGCAACTATAAAGCTGGACAAAACTGTCAAAGTACCATTGCAGTTCCTGGAAATTGATCAAAGGCATACAACGAACTGAGAAGCACTTAGTATGAAAAAGACTGAATGTCAGGTAAGCACAGTGTGAACCTGTAATGTTCTTGCCTATGACTGCCTCCATACCCCTCCCCACCAGCTCTGCTCCCCAGTCTGTGAAAACCAGCAGCTTCCCTGCTACTGTTGGAAAGAGCCCATCCAAATGGATCACACTTTCTTGTTTCTTTGTCTTATAAAGTATGATCCATATTCAGGAAAAAAAAAAATAACAAAATAAAAAACCAAACCCAAAGCAAAAAAAAAAAAAAAAAAAAAGAAAGAAAGAAAAGGAAGATGTATGAATGGATTAATAACTCCACTTAAAGGGCAGAGATTGTCAGAGTAAATAAAAAGACAAGACCTACCTGTATGCTGACTGCAAGAAACACACCTGATTCAAAGACACAAATAGTTTGAAAATAAAAGGATGGAAGGAGATATAGCATACAAACAGCTTGAGTGGTTATGCTGATATCAGGCAAAATAGACTTTAAGGCAAGATATATATTTCTAGAGACAAAGACATTTCATAATGACAAAAAAGTCAACATATTAGGAAGACATAAAAACTATATATGTATTATATATGCACTTAACAAGCCCCCCAAAACATGAAGTAAAAACTGGGAGAATTGAAAGAAGATATAGATAATTCAACAATAATAGTGGAGATTTTAATGTCCCAATCTCAATAACTGACAAAGCAATTAGAAACTCAGCCAGGATACAGAAGACTTGAATGACGCTATCAACCAGTGTGACATTCATAGAAGCCTTCACCAACTGAAGATTACGCATTCTTTTCAAGTGCACATGAGACATTCTCCAGGATAGACCACATATGGGCCATAAAACAAGTCTCAATAGATTTAAAGAGATTTAAATCATACAAAATATGTTCTCTGACCACAATGGAATTAGAGATCCAAAATAGAAAACTATCCGGGAAAACCCCAACTACTTAGAAATTAGGCTGGGCGTGGTGGGCTCACGCCTGGAATCCCAGCACTTTGGGAGGCTGAGGCAGGAGGATCATTTGAGGTCAGGAGTTTGAGACCACCCTGGCCAACATGGCAAAACCCTGTCTCTACTAAAAATACAAAAATTAGCCAGGTGTGGTGGCATGTGCTTGTAATCCCAGCTACTTGGGAGGTTGAGGCAGGAGAATCATTTGAACCTGGGAGACAGAGGTTGCAATGAGCTGAGATTGTGCCACTGCACTCCAGCCTGGGCAACAGAGCAAGACTCTGTCCCCCTGACCCCCCCCCAAAAAAAATTAAACTACATGCTTCTAAATAATCTATAGGTCAAAGAAGAAATCACAATAAAAATAAAAATATATTTTAGGCTAGGCACTGTGGCTCATGCCTGTAATCCCAACACTTTGGGAGGTCAAGGTGGGAGGATTGCCTTAGCCCAGGAGTTTGACACCAGCGTGGGCAACATAGTGAGATCCTGTATATACAAAAAAATAATAAAAAGTTAGCCGGGCATGGTTGTGTGTGCCTATAGTTCCAGCTACTTGGAAGGGTTAAGTGGGAGGATTGCTTGAGCCCAGGAGTTTGAGATCAGCCTGGGCCACATAATGAGACCCTATATCTACAAAAATAATAAAAATTAGCTGGGTATGGTGGTGCATGCCTATAGTCCCAGCTACTTGGGAGGCTGAAGTGGGAGGACTGCTTGAGCCCAGGAGTTCAAGGTTACAGTGAGCTATGATTGCACCACTGCACTCCAGCCTTTTGAAGCCTTTGTCTTCAGAAAACAAAACAATGTGTGTGTGTGTGTGCATAACAGAATGAAAAAAAACACAACATAGTATCAAAATTTATGGAATTCAGCTAAAGCAATGCTTAGTGGGAAATTCATAGCTTTAAATACTTATATTAGAAAAGAAGAAAGGAAAAGAAGAAAGGCCTCGACTTGAAAACCTAAGCTTTCATGTTAAGAAACTAGAAAAAGAGTAAACAAAACCCAAAGCAAGTAGAGGAAGGAAATAATAAAGATGAGAGCAGAAATCAACGAACTAGAAAACAGAAAAGCAACAGAGAATATCAATGAAACCAAAAGTTGTTTTTTTGAAAAGATAAAATTTACAAATCTTAGCAGCCTTATGAGGTAGGTGCTAGTAATCTGATTTAATAGATGAGGGTACTGAGGCTCAGGAAGGTGAAGTGACTTGCCCAAGATCGCAAAGACAATTTTTAGTTGGGGGGAGGGAGACAGGATTTGAACCTGGTTCTGACTCCATAGACCAGGGAATAATATGATATCCTCTCTCCATCCTGGGGAGCTGTGTGTCCCTTCCTTACTCTGGGGCCGTACAATTGGGCATTGGGGTAAGTGAGTCTGCCACGTGAGGTGCCATGAGGATTGGGAAACCCAGCTATGAAGCAAACCATCTCTAAACCCCATCCTCCTTTTCTCTACACTCTGGAATGTCTGTCCTGCAAAAAGCATCTAGAAATTTCCCCAATAAACACTCACCTGACAACGCACTCAGATTCCTGGTCTCCCCACAGATCCCTTCGCCAAACACCCATGAGGGATTCTGGTGCCACCTGACCTCTGTAAATGTCACACTGGATGGGCACGCTTTTGCCAACTCCTTTAGGCCTTTCTGGTGGGACAGCAATTATGGCTCCTTCACCGTTCACCACGCTGCCCAGGCCCAAAGCCAGAGGCCTACAAAAGGCATGGCCCTGTGGTTTTCGATTCTGGAGCACATTAAAGGTGATAGGATTTTGTCCTCTGATCCTCAGAGATTCCTTCATTCCCCAGAATTTACAAGGGCATCTGGAAAACCAGCATCAGGGTAGCAGTGTATTAAAATTAGTATACCAGGGCTTATTCCAGAAATGCAAGGATGATTTAAGATCAGGAAATCTATTAGCATAGTATGTTACTTCAGTAGGCAGGACGACAGAAACCAGTAGAATAGGAAAAGACAGTTACCTCTTTGCCATGATAGATCCTGATGATCTCAACTGACTGCCAACATCACACTAAACCATGGAGCTTTGGAGTAGTTTCCCAGCATGAGATTCATGGAATGTGGATTCCAAAAAACATTACGGGGCATTTGGGGAGAAGTTCTTTATCCCCCACTCCCCATCAGATTGCTTTGCAGGCCTGAGCTATTTTGAGAATCAAACCAGTCCCAGTCCCAGGCCTTGTGTTCACCAACGTTCAGTATCCTGAGAAGGTAAGCAGCTCTAGGGTCTCTGGAAAAGGATCACCCTTCAGCCACCTTCCTTGGGCAGCCAAAGTCCCGAGTTCCTTTGCTGGAGCTGACCTGCTTCTTGGACTAGGACAGAACTCTGGTTAAATAAGACACAGACAATCCTGGCTTCAAGTCCTGGCACTGCCTCTTGCTGGCAGTGCCCACTGAGCAAGTCAGATCTCTAAGCCTCTATTGCCTCATCTGTAAAATGGGAGCAGCAATTTCGGCTATGAGCTAATCAAAGCAAACTGCCTAACAGGATGCCTGGCTCATAATAGGTGCCCAATACATGACAATCAAATATTCAAAATTTAAAGACATTCCCTAGACACAGAACTAAATGTGAAAGACAAAAGAGTAAAGCTTGAAGTGGAAAACATCAGAGAACATCTTCATGACCTTGCATTTCTTAAACAGGACACAGAAGATACTAACCATTTAAAAATGGATACATCGGACTATATTAAAATAAAAAAACTTTGGTTGGAGTTTGGGTTGCAAAGTGGTGGAGGGCTGAGGGCCTGCACAGGGACTGAGGCATCCAGGGTCAAGGTCAAGGTCATGGCTGGAACAAGTGAAAGATTTTGAAAGAAGATTCTCTAAATATATTCATCATTTGCAACCTCCCCCAGGACACTGGAGAATGTTTCTCATGGAGGGATCTGTCTGTACTTGTGCCTGGGAGTGGTTAATAGATCCCGAGACAAAAGAGTTCCTTCTTCACGTCTTTATGGAATCATCCATTTTTTCATGATTAGCTTTTCACTCTAATAGGTTTGTTCTTTGCTGGATGCACAAGAGGTAGTTGCACCATCAATTACAGCAGTTCAGTGTCAAACAGTATTAACAGAGTATAATATGTCTGGTGATGATACTGGAAAACTAATTTTGAAACCTAGGCCTTGTGTTCAATGAGGGGGCCTAAAACAGCCTTTCTTCAAATAAGTGATAAGTAAAAAGCCCCCACAGCATTCCTTTTCAGTTCAAAATATGCAAGCCACAGCAGCTGCTGAATGGAAATGTGTGATATTTACCTAGACTGTCTTTTAATGATGACTCATATTATCAGTGCTTTTGATACCTCTGCTCACCTATGCTTCAGTGTAGGTGTCCCTTGAATACTTCTCATCCTGCAAAGATTTTTTCTTTTTCTTTTCTTTCTTTCTTTCTTTTTTTTTTTTGAGACAGGGTCTTCTTGCTCTGTCACCCAGGCTGGAGCCTGGAGTACAGTGGCACAATCATAGCTCACTGCCGCCTCGAACTCTTACGCTCAAGCGATCCTCCTGCCTTTGCCTTCCAAATAGCTGGGACTATAGGTGTGTACCACCACACCTGGCTAATCTTAAAATTTTGTTTGTATACACAGGGTCTTGCTATGTTGCCCAAGCTGGTCTCAAACTCCTGGCCTCAAGCGATCCTCCCGTTTCGGCCTCCCAAAGTGCTGGGATTACAGGTATGAGCCACCCCATCCAGACCCATCCTGCAAAGATTTTTGCAGTAGTAGAAGTATAGGTCTTGGTTATTGCAGTACACTTAGAAACAGACCCTCATTCAGCCTTTGTATGTTTTTTTCAGTCTGTTCTAAATCAAAGCCAATCAAAGCCAATGTCAGACAAAGGGAAAGTGCTGTGAGCACCTATGTTCTCCTGCATGTGTTTCATCAGCTTGCCATCCCCACGGCTCTCGTAATAAGACAATCGTGTAGAGCTGGGGCTTTCATTCTTGCACAGTGAAAAATAAGCCCCACTGCAGGAGAAACCCTGGATGTGCTAAGATTGAGCTAAAATTGATATTGAAATGATACGTAAACATTTGTTGAGTCAGATACTGAACTTCAGCCACTCTTGTGGTTACACTATTTAGTTCAGTGTTTTTATTTAATGCTTAGGATAATTTCTAGTTTGAAGGAATTTAAAGAGCACTTCCCAGGTTTCTGAATATACAAATTCAGTAATAAATTACATAATGTCTGGGAATTTGATCATCATATTATTTTAGATAATTGGATCTTACACTTGATAGACATGCCAGCACACTAGTATTGCAGGTGTAATTGATCATCCTACTCCCTCACAAGAATAATATGGGAGCAATGCCACAGTGCTCTATTCTCACTGTTTAGAGTGTGTTGGTGACATATTGTGTGTGTATAATAGCCACACGTATTCATAATAGTCCTTGAACTATTGGGATCACTGCTGATATTTTAAAGCATTGGAGGTACCTTTTATCTTGAAAAAATATAATCTTTTTGAAAAACTTTAAATTGTTTCATTAGTGATTTTTTTTTTTTTTTTTTTTTTTTTTGAGATGGAGTCTCACTCTGCCACCCAGACTGGAGTGCAGTGGTGCGATACCGGCTCACTGCAACATCTGCCTCCTGGGTTCAAGAGATTCTCCTGCCTCAGCCTCCCGCGTAGCTGGGATTACAGGCATGCACCACCATGCCCACCTAATTTTGTATATTTAGTAGAGACGGGGTTTCTCCATGTTAGCCAGGCTGATCTCGAACTCCCGATCTCAGGTGATCTGCCCGCATTGGTCTCCCAAAGTGCTGGGATTACAGGTGTGAGCCACTGCACCCGGCCCATGAGTGATCTTTTAAATTTTAGTTAACTTAAAATCTGAATTGTTTTTTTGAGACAAGGTCTTGCTCTGTTGCCCAGGCTGGAGCGCAGTGGTGCACTCACATGGGTGAATCTCACAACATAATACTGAGCAAAAGTAGCCAGACCTGAAAGAAAACATACAACTCCATATATATAAAATTCAAAAATAAGCAAAACTAATTTACGGTGACAAAAGTCAAGTTAATGTTTACCCTTGACATGGGATAGTGACTGGGAGGACACATCAGGGGAGTTCTAAGATGCAAGTAAGGATGTGTCTATCTTCTTCTTTTTTGAGACAGGGTCTCACTCTGTTACCCAGGCTGGAGTACAGTGGCAAGATTGTAGCTCACTCAAGCCTTGAACTCCTGGACACTAGCAATCCTCCTGCCTTAGCCTCCCAAAGTGTTGGGATTACAGGCAGTGAGCCACTGTGCCTGGCCAAGGATGTGTTTCTTTTCTTTCTTTCTTTTTCTTTTTTTTGAGACAGAGTCTCGTTCTGTTGCCCGAGTGCAGTGGCACGATCTCGGCTCACCGCAACCTCTGCCTCCTGGGTTCAAGAGATTCTCCTGCCTCTGCCTCCCAAGTAGCTGGGACTACAGGCATCCGCCACCACACCCAGCTAATTTTTGTATTTTTTAGTAGAGACGAGGTTTTGCCATGTTGGCCAGGCTGGTCTTGAACTCCTGACCTCAGATGATCTGCCTGCCTCAGCCTCCCAAAGTGCTGGGATTACAGGTGTGAGCCACCGCACCCAGCCGTGTTTTTTGATATGAATGTGTTCAGTTTGTGAACATTCCTTGAGCTTGCACTGATGGTTGGTGCACCTTTCTGTATGTATGCTATATTTAGTGGTATGCTGGCAAACCAGCTTTCAGGAAAAAAAGAAAAAGAAAGGAAGAAAGAAAAAAAGAATCCCTGATTTGTACCGTTTGTCATTTTCCACAGTGTAAACACTCTCACTGTGGTGAATTTCAAGTTACCAGTGGTTTAGCAACTGGCTCATGAAACTCCTGCTTATTTAGCTATTGGCTCTTGTGAGCTGGTATTTCTACTAAAAACAACAACAACAAACAACAACAACAACAACAGCAAACCCTAGAGCATCTCTCTAGGAAAGGAATTCTCGGTTCTTGCTGTAGATGTTCAGAGATTCTCCTAGTGTCTTGGGGCCTACAGGGGAGGGATTGCAACAGGCAGGAGGGGAAAGTTTTGCTGGTCTGACTGTCCACTGCCTCCTAAGTGGCAGGTGGGGACCGGGTTGTGACATTTGTCTTTTTAAAGATGTGCCTTGGGTCACAGTTTTACTTTCCAAAGAGGTCTTCTCCTCTGCATCTTCACTGAGAACAGAGCAGCAGGCTCCCTCCTGGGGCATTTTCCACATTTATGTAGAAAGAGCACCTTACGTGGACTCAGGATGGGAGGTTGAAGTTTCAGCCACTAACATACTGTGTGACCTGGTCCCATTCCTTTCTGGACTAAGTTTCCACATCTGTAGTGTGAGACAGTTAGGGTAGAGCCCCAGGGTAAGACTCACAGGCTTGGCAGATGACCTCTTGCAACCAACCTATGAGGTAGGGAGAATCTATTTGCCTGAGTTACCCCATCAGGTGTTGGTGATGGGGTCAGGCACAAGGCTGGCACCTGGCTGGTCCCTGCTGGAACTTGGCAAATGCAGGTGGGCCACCTTGCCAAGCTGCCTCTCAATGCCAACCTGGGGCTGGTAGGGAAGGGAGAGAGAAGATGTGTTCTCTCCCTGGGCAGTCTGGGGAGAATCCTGCAGGGAAGACTGAGTTAGTTCTGCAACAGTCACTGTAGGATAAACACTCTGAAAAAGAAAGAAAAGAACACATGCTCACTGAGCACCCCTGTGTTCACCAAACCCTCATAGTCACATTGGAAACTAGGTCTAATGATCCCATTTTACAGGTGAAAAAACAAAGGCTCAAAAGATTGAAATACGTTTGCTCCAGCAGTTTTCAAACCTGGGTCTCTTAGCTCTTGCTGTTGTTATGGCATGAGGCCACATTCACCTCCAATCCTCTTCCTTAGGCCCATTCCTAGGGGACACAAGTGCCACCCAGGTATGAAGGCACCCGCAAACTCCTGGGCTCAAGTCATCCTCCTACCTCAGCCTCCCGGGTAGCTGGGTCTACAGGCATGTGCCACCATGCTCAGCTAATCTTTAAATTTTTTGTAGAGACAGGGTCTTGCTATGCTGCCCAGGCTGATCTCAAACTCTTGAGCTCAAGTGATCCTCCTGCCTTGGCCTCCCAGAGTGCTGAGACTACAGGTGTGAGCCACCACAGCTGGCTGGGTTCCTCTCTCTTGTCTTTGAAGCATGCAGGCTGCATGCTTCTGCAGTGACACCTGCAGAGGACAACCAGGCTTTCCCAATCACCTGGGCACAGGTCCAGATGCAGAGCTGAGAATCAGGGTAGCTAATTTAGGGTAGCCCTTGGCAGAGAAACAGAAATGTCCTTACTCATTCCTGTTAGTAGGAAAATCCCTCCCCCAATGCACTTGGCTTTGGGGTGCCATGGGTGACGACCCCAGGGGATCTTGCTTTCCCTGGCAAGACTTCTAGATACAGAAATCATTTTGCCCTTCACCAGCCCAAGACTCAGTCTTTTGACCCTTCCCTTCCCCACATTCCCACACTTGCTCCCTGGGTGATCTCATCCCACTTCACAGCACTGAGCGGCATTCACACACTGACAGTCCTCAAATTTACATCCCCAGCTCCAGACTCTTCTCTGAACCCCACATTCATGTACCCAACTGTCTGCCCTGTATCTCCACTCCAATGCCTGCAAAGCGTCTCAGACAAAACATGTCAAAACTCTGCATCTTGACTCACAGTCCCCCACCAAACCTGCCCATAATATTCCCCATCTCAGCAAATGGCAGCTCAGTCCTTCACGTTTCAAGCCCCAAACGCTGTCCTTTTTGACCCCTTCCTTATCCACCCCAAATCCAATGAATTTGGAAATCCTAACAGTTTCACCTTCAAATCTGATCCCATATTGACACTTCCACTATGAACCTCCTGGTCAAGGTACCACTGTCATCACCTAGACCACTGTCCCCCCCCCCTTTTTTTTTAGACAGAGTCTCACTCTAAGAGTCTCGCTCTATCACCCAGGCTGGAGATCAGTGGCATGATCTTGGCTCACTGCAGCCTCTGCCTCCCAGGTTCAAGCGATTCTCATGCCTCAGCCTCCCGAGTAGCTGGAATTACAGGCGTGCCCCACCACACCTGGCTAATTTTTGTATTTTTAGTAGAGACGGGGTTTCACTATGTTGGCCAGGCTGGTCTTGAACTCCTGACCTCAGGTGATCCATCGTCCTCGGCCTCCCAAAGTGCTGGGATTACAGGTATGAGCCACCTGGCCTGGACCACTGTCTTAACCTCCTAATTGGTCTACTTGCTTCCAACTGGGTCCTCCTCTAGCCTATTCTACTACAACCAGGATGATCAGGTCCCTTCTCAGCTCAAACCCCTCCAATGACTACTTGATTAGATGCCAAAGTCCTCCCATGGCTTCCAAGACCCTACATCATCTGGTCCCTACTGCCTCTGGTACCTTTCCTCTCCTCCTCTTCAGGCACCCTGGCCTTCATGCTGTTGATGGATCAAGCCAAACCTGCTCCTGATTCAGAATCCTCTGCCTGGACCCTCTTCATCTAGACACCTGTATGGCTCCCTCTCTTCCCTCTAGCAACTTCTGTTCCAGTGTTACCTTCTTGGCGAGCCTATGCCCTGACCCATCACCTCACTCTGCTTTTTTTTTTTTTTTTTTTTTTTTTTTTTGAGACGGAGTCTCACTCTGTTGCCCAGGCTGGAGTGCAGTGGTGTGATCTCGGCTCATTGCAAGCTCCACCTCCCAGGTTCACGCCATTCTCTTGCCTCAGCCTCCTGAGTAGCTGGGACTACAGGCGCCCACCACCACGCCTGGCTAATTTTTTGTATTTTTAGTAGAGACAGGGTTTCATCGTGTTAGCCAGGATGGTCTCAATCTCCTGACCTTGTGATCTGCCTGCCTCGGCTTCCAAAAGTGCTGGGATTACAGGTGTGAGCCACCATGCCCGGCCACCTCACTGTGCTTTTTCTGTCTTTGTAGCTCCTCCCCCAATTTGACATATTAGATATTCATTTGTCTGTTTGTGTCTGTCTCTTCTGGCTATGTTGGCACCATAAGAGCTGGGACTTTGCTTTGTTCAAGGCTGTAACCCTGGCACCCAGAAAGATTTTAGCATGTAGCAAATGCTCAATAAATATTTGTTGAACGAATGAATAAATGAATGGAAGAGGATGCCTGATATCAGGGATGACTGTCCACAGTTTACAATAGGAACCATGATGGAGCGGTGCTGCAGATAACCCAGCCTCAGGCTTCATTCTGGCTTGTGGAACCCATGGCCAGCTTGAACTGGAGGGCGGCAATGCTCCCGCCACAGTGCCGGGCATTTGGCACATATTAGCTCAAGCCCCCACCTCCCGCTCATGGCAGGTAATCCTCATGGTAACTCTCACAGCACCGGGATACCCCCATTTTACACCTGGGGGAACTGAGGCTCAGGGAGGTCAGGTAGTACACAAATGACGTGAGCAAGATTCAAACTCAGGTCTGTGTGCTCCAAAACACAGCTCCAGTTACCCTCTCCTGGGCTGTTGGCGAGAAAGACACAGATCAAGTCAGTGTCCTCAAGCCCCAGTTCCCAGAAAGACCTGCCAACAATTGCAAATTTCACAGATGGGTTAGGTCTTTGCCACCCACTCTCTCTGTCTTCCTCCCCTCCATCCTCCCCCTGCACTGTGACCAGCAGGGACCACCGAGGGGACCTGCCTCCAGCCACCTGTGATTGGCTGGCTCCACCTGCAGCCTCAAAGCCCCTCTACAAGCCATGGAGGCTGATGTTCCTCTGGCCTGCAGCCCTCACTGCCCTTTGTCCTGGAGGGAGGTCAGGAAGGAGGGGCTTGAGACCTCTCTATGAGGAAAGGGAAGGATCAGATTGGGGAAAATCTAAGTTCAGAGAACAAAGGGAGCTCTGGGGAAGAGCTCAGGAAGCCCTTCCTCGGGGCATGGTGGACACAGGGGAAGAGCCACCCAGCCGCTATCAGGCAGGGCTGCCACCAGGGACAGTGAGCTCACCACCAGGGGACAGTGAAATGCAAGCACTTTGCCAGCATAGAGTGCTCTGCAACAGTTGGGGCTATTAAGACTGCATTTAGTCCTCCAGCCAGGTTGAATGCCCTCTTGCCAGAGACCTGAATATGATATGATTGTGCACTGAAAATTAAGATGAGCGGGCTGGGTGCAGTGGCTCATGCCTGTAATCCCAGCACTTTGGGAGGCCGAGGCAGGTGGATCACTTGAGGCCAGGAGTTTAAGACCAGCCTGGTCAACATGGTGAAACCCCATCTCTACTAAAAATACAAAAAATTAGCCGGGGGTGGTGATGGGCACCTGTAATCCCAGCTGCTCGGGAGGCTGAGGCAGGAGAATCACTTGAACTGGGGAGGTGGAGGTTGCAGTGAGCTGAGATTGTGCCGCTGCACTCCAGCCTGGGTGACAGAGCAAGAGTTTGTATTAAAAAAAAAATTAAGATGAGCTATCAAATGCCGAGTACTCACTAGGGTCAGACTCTGTGCTAGACCAGAGAACTGTGAGGAGGGGCAGCTAGGATGTTCAGGGGCCATGAAGTCCCGCGGCAGAGTGGATTCCTCACCCCTGCTGTGGCAATGAAGGAGTAGATTTGGCTCCACCCTTGTCCTTTTTCCAGCTGTGGTTTGGCTAAGATTGAGCCCTGGACAAACTCACTTGGGGCGTAGCCCTGACCCCACCATTTTCTAGCTGTGCCATCTAGACTAATTTCTTCATCTCCTTTAGCCTCAGCTTCCTCATGTGTGGAATGGGCACACTGACCCCTCCCTTGCAGGACTTCTTCAAGGAAGCAAGGAGGCCACATAAAGAAATGATCATAAGGCCTTGTAAATCCTTCACCTGTGATATCTTATTTGATCCTCACAGCAACCCTCAGAGACAGAGCACTGGCTGAAGTCACTCCCTCCATCCCCTTGCTCACTCCAAAGTCACACTTCAGCAAAGGATGGATAATGGTTTCATTTCACAGGCTAGAGATCATTGGGCAGTGTCTGCATGTGTTCCAGCTCAGTGGGGAAGAGTTCTACAATTGATTAGTGATGTCTGCTCTGAGCACAGAAGTGGTGAATTTTGCAGTGTGTGCCATCGTTTGCCCTCCTTGCCCTCAAGTCCTTTCTTCTATTGGTAGCTAGGTCTCTGCAGAGATAACTGTCACAATGAGCAGAGCGAAAAACACCAACATCTGGTCTGAACCCCAAATTCATCTCCAAGAGTCCCTATCTCTATTTCCTCCTCTCCCTCAATACAGACCTGTGTAGGGAGAAGGTAGCCAAAAGGACAAGACTTTCAAATTTCTTGAGCATCTTCTCAGTGCCAGGCACCAAGCTAGACTCTCCGTGTAGCATGTCAATTTCGAGCACCAAACCAAAAGGGTGCTATTGTTATTCCCATTTTATAGATGAGCAAATTGAGGTTTTTAGAAATTAGGCTGCTTGCCCCAGCTGATAAGAAGCAGGGCCAGGTTGCACTGGAACCCACACACTGTATATCATACCATCTCTGAGGGAGACCCAAGCCCACCCAGAGGCCTTGCCTGGGCTGCGATTCCTGCCAGCCTGCAGGCAGCCACCATGAGCCCAGCAGAGACAAGCCCCACTTGACTTCTCTGTGGATGATCAGATGCTACCTCCCACTCTTCTTCTTCCTGCTTTGCTACAGACTTAGTCTCTTCTGGGGCCCCCAAACCCCTCCTTCCTTAGATCTGTTCCCAAAGGCCAGAGGGAGGCGGGCTGCCCCATCTTTCAGGGAGCTCCACGGAGCTGCCATCAGCTGGTGGCAGAAAGAGGTTGTGAAGCATCTGCTCTTGGAGCCTGCATCCTGGAGGAGTCCTGGGCCACCTTTCCCAGCTGGGGCCTGATGGAGAAGGCTCCTCCACCTCCAGCCTTCCTGAAGAGCCAGGCTGGTTCTCCTACTCACTCAATGCTTGAGGCAGGTCCTCTGAAGGCTGGGAAATGGCTCACAGGCTTGGTATTTGCTGGCAGAGAAACTGATCTCCCTCTTGCAGCCACTTGGCCAAAACCCCTCTGGGCTGCCCTGGGTCAGGGTTTGACTGCCTCCCCCTTTCTTGTTTTTGCCTCCTTCCTCTGCCTTGGTCTTCTCATCTGCCAAATTGAAAGGAGGCAGTTAATAAGAGCTGCTGGCACTATCTCCATGAGGGGCAGGGATGAGCTGAAATGCCTGAAAGTAAGATGGCGTTGAGGGGTGGGGAAGTTGGGGTGTGAGCAGTGCCTAGGAGGGGTCAGCCCAGCCTGGCCGATTAATGCCTGCTGGACTCCTGAGGGGCTGATGGACAAGCCTGCTCCCCCAGGGCCTGCAGCCATGGAAGCTGGCAGACCTGGGTTACAGGTGGGCTGGTGCCACTCACCTTGCCACCCTGCACTTGGTGGGCATAGCTGTTCACTCTCTCCAGACCTCACGTGCACTGACTCCTAGGGGCAGGGTCTTGCTTGGGAAACGTTTGGGCTTGTTTTATCTTCTGCAGACTTTTCTGGCTACTCTTCTAACCTGGCAGGGAGTAGGGGTGGAGAAGCCCAAATGGGAACAAACTGGGGCTCCTACTCTAACTTTCCCATTTTGTGGGGGCTTCAGTATCTTCACATGTACCTGGCAAGCTTATTTTGGGGGCTAAGGAAGTTAAAGTTATTCTGTATGTTTCTAAATGCACAACAGCTCCAGATCTGGAATGAGGAATTAAAAACAGCGGTGTGTGTCCATGTGAGTGCCCTCCTGGGATTTCTGGGTTTCCTTCCTGAGTGTTCCTATGTCTGTTTTGGGGGGTCTGGAGCGCTCAGGGTCCAGCATCCCTCCCAGAACCTGTGTGAGGGCCTCTGGTCTGTGAGCCATGGAGGCTGTCCACAAAGCATCTGCTTCATCTCGACTCATTCGCTTGTTCAGTTGCTCAATAAACACTGAGCACCTCCTATGTGCCAGGCACTGAGCACGGTGCTGCGGGCGAACTGGGAACCCAGCAGGCATGGCCCCTGCTTCCTGGATGTTCACCGTCCACCGGCAGCACGAACAAGTGAACACGCAGAAGAGACTTAATGAATGAGCAATTTCTAGGTTGATCTGAAGTGGGGGCCGAGATGGGGGCCAGGTCAGAATGATGATCTGTTGAGCCAATTCAGAACCCCAAGGGTCTCCTTGGGCAGCTGGCAGTGATGGATGTATGATAGGAGGGGAACTGAGGTTCATTTCCAGATTTCTGACTTGAGCGCCCCAAACCAATACAGCAAAATCAAGCAAAGCTGGCCTAGAGAGGAAGACAAAGAGATCAGTTTGGGTCAGGTTGAATCTCAGGTTAGGGGTGGGGGCTGCCCAAGGCAGACAGACAGCAGGAGGAAGAAGGAATAGAAAGCCCAGGAAGAAACTAGGGTGGGAGAGACTTTTGGAAGCTACCGGCCTAGAGGCTGCAGCTGAAAGCGGTGAGGCTGAGAAGGTCTGGGGCATGCACAGCGAGAAGGGCAGGGGCTGCACTGGAGCCCTGGGGGCCCAGCATCCCAGGGCAGGTGCAGGGAGAATCCCTGCTCTTCCACCACTGCTAAAGGAGACCACGAATGGAAGGTCAGATGGTCTGAGAGGCTGGCTGGAGGACACAGGGAGGACTCTGAGTCAGGGAACCCAAAGCAGGAGAAGTCATCACAAACAGAAGCACCCAGCAGGGGCCAGGCACTGTGGCTCACGCCTGTAATCCCAGCTCTTTGGGAGGCCAACGCAGGCAGATCACCTGAAGTCAGGAGTTCGAGACGAGCCTGGTCAAATGATGAAACCCTATCTCTATTAAAAACAAAAAAAACTTAGCCAGGTGTGGTGGTGGGGGCCTGTAGTCCCAGCTACTCGGGAGGCTGAGTCAGGAGAATTGCTTGAACCTGGGAGGCGGAGCCTGCAGTGAGCTGAGATCGTGCCACTGCACTCCAGCCTGGGTGGCAGCGTGAAACTCCATCTCACACACACACAAAAAAGTACCCAACAGGGTGAGACGCAGCTGAGAAATGGAAACCATGGAATGGTTTTAACTACACAGAAGTTGATGGGATGTTGGGGTGCGGGTGCACAAGCCAGACTGGACCCAGACTGAAGCTGATTGTGGGTGCTGGAAGGGGACACCAGGTGCTTCTTGGACAAGTTCAGACTGGACAATGTGAGAAGAATTTGGCAGAGACAATGACAGAGTCTCCATGGAGCCTCGCAGCAGTCCTGAGCTCCTGGAATCCACTGGGCTTGGTGGACCCCTTTGTCTCAGAGATATGTCTGGGTCAAAGTCATGGAGGGATCTGGTGGCAGAGTCAGGGGCTTCAGTTTCTCCCTGACCAATGGCCTTTAGCTCCTCCTCCAGGGTGTTTAATTATGTGTTTATTCACTCAACAAACATTGAGTGCCTACTGCATGCTAGGTACTGGGTCTTTGGGGAAGGGGGAATTTCAGAGATATGCAGGAGCCACTTCTAAATGGCCTCGAATGTCAGTGACCACACCCTGGAGTCCTCAGGAGGTGGATATGCAGAGGGCTGCCCTGCAGGGATGGCCTCTGTTAGTGAGATGGACCCAGCTTCCAACTGCCTGGCGTTCACCCCAAAAGGTTCTGGAAAGCCCTCCGCACTCAGCATCCCCAGCCTCGACTTTTCCCAGGCTTCTCCATGCTGGGCTGCTCCTGCCTGGCCAGAAGATAGGGCCAAGAACGTGACCATCCCAACGCTCTGCAGGGCAGGTGTCCCTGGGCTCTGGGGTGCCCTGAATAGCAGTCTCCTCTCCTGGCCTGGGACTCGGGCTTTCCTTTCCTGATCATGCCACAGCAACAGTGACAACAGCAACAACAATTTGTTGAGCCTGTGCTATCCATCACTACCCCTCCTCGGGTACCAGGCCGAGCTCCACCACCCTCTGGACACTACTCTTTGAACAATGAACCCCACAGCCAGCTCATCCCCCTGGCGTGCCTGGTGATGATCTCACCCAGGTGGGACATGCCAGTGTCCCCTACCTCCCACTGCAGCTGTCCCTTGATATCCAAATGATTTAACAATCAGGGCTTCGACTTTTGGAAGAGAGGCCCCCACCCCATGATCCATGTAAACAATGGCACAGATTGGAACAGACAATGGCGAGTTGGGGAGGCATTACCCACAGTGAGCAGGGGAGAGGGGAAAGGGTCCCCCTCTGAGGTTAGGGTCTCTGATTTCACAGACTCACAGTCCTGACTTATCAAGGAGAAGGGACAGGGCAGTCCTGCATGTCTCCCCAAATTATAGGGAGTGGTGGTGGTTTGGGGGGGGCTCAGGGAACATCATGGAAGAAAGCAGGTGGCTGCTGTGGGAGAAGTGAAAGGGGCCCTGGGGCAAGGGTGGTGGCACGAGTCGAGCGGGTGGAGACTAGGGGAGAAGTCTAGGGGGCTGCAGTCTTGGACATCAGGGGTACCCCTGGCTGATTCCATCACTTGGACTCAGGGGCCTCAGGGAGCCATGAGAAGACTGCCGACGGGCAAGATCATCTACCGGCTTCCGCGAATGAGGAACTTCATGGTGGGGATGCTCGGGATGGGTTTCCTTAGGAGAGTAAACCCCGAGAAGTGTGTTCTGGGGAACACCAATCCCATGAAACATTCTTTGTGGTTAATGTTTGAGAGGAGCAGTGGGTTTTCTCTTACCTATGGGAGCCTCACAACACACATCACCATGTTGTTATTATTTGTTTTCTGAGACAGAGTTTCGCTCTGTCGCCCAGGCTGGAGTGCAATGGTGCGATCTTGGCTCACTGCAACCTCCGCCTCCTGGATTCAAGCGATTCTCCTGCCTCAGCTTCCTGAGTAGCTGGGATTACAGGCGCCCACCACCATGCCCAGCTAATGTTTGTATTTTTAGTAGAGACGGGGTTTCACCATGTTGGCCAGGCTGGTCTCGAACTCCTGACCTCAGGTATTCCATCTGTCTCGGCTTCCCAAAGGGCTGGGATTACAGGCATGAGCCACCACGCCGGCCACATATCACCACATTAAAAGCTCAGGAAAGTCTTGCAGGAGCAAAACTTTCTTAACATGACTCCCCCAGCATTTTTCCCACTTACTTGGCCATGGAGTCTTTTATTTGTGTGTGGGTGTGTGTCATCCCATTAACATCCCTCAGAGGAACTCCGATCCACACTTCGGGAAGGTCTGATACAGAAGAATGGGCCAAAGTGCGATTTTCAGTTTTCAGGGAGCATCTTGCAGACGTCAGGGGTCTTCCGTGTTGCCCTCTCCCCACCCAGCATGCCACATTAGCCTCTGGTTGGACCCCCGCAATTCTTGGGCCAAACACCTCAAGCCGTTCCCTGCAGCTCGACTCCAAGCTCTGCCCTTGCCTGGCCCCAAGTGGTGGAAGGATGCGGGGAGGAAACTTACAGGGGCAGGGATGTTTGAAGGACATGTAATCCTTGGAGCAGAACAGCGGAGCCAGCCTGCCCACGGGCACAGCTCTGACTTCTCGCAGGGAAGGCCCCTCCACTCACCTGCGGAGACACAAACAGGCAGGTGTTGGGGGGCCCATGGCGCACCCACAGCCCCTGCAGGCTGGGCGCTCACATCTCCTGAGCTGTCAACCTCTGCGGGAGAGGATGGTCACTTTGAGAGCACGTGCCTAGTCTGGGCAAGGGGCTGGAGGGCCTCTGGGCTGTAGAATGGGGAGGGGACACAGGGGTAGGGCGAGTGTGTGTTGGGGTCCCAGTGGTGGGGGGTGGTGGGGAGGAGATAGCTCTCTTGGGTGGATCTTTGAGTGGGAATTAGGATCCCAGAGTTCTTCTGTCTCATGATGAAAATGTGAGATCCCACTGCTTCGGACAACTTCAACAGACCATGGCATCATGAGCCACTTGGAACTATCAGGGCTGGGAACACTGAGACCTGGAGAGGTGAGGGGCTAGTTCAAGCTCTCACAGCTGGCTTTTGAAGGGTGTTCATTGACACCTAGCCCAAACCATATTATTATTATTATTATTACCCCAACATAAATAAGAGGAGGATGCTCTTTTCATCCCATTTTATAAACAAGGAAGTGGAGGCTCAGTGGTTATGCAGCTTGCCCAAGGGCACACAGCTTCTAACTACTGGCTGAGACTTGAGTCCAGATCAGTTTGACTCCAGAGCCCACACTGTCAGCCAGCACAATTCTTCAGAAGGCATCTGTATATTAAATTACCGATTCAGAAACAAAGGCCTACAGAATGAAAATGCTTCTTTCCCTCTCTCCCCGCCCCCCAGTATGAACTTGATGAACAAGTGGATGTCTAGAGCAGTGAGGGAGGGCCAGGTCACTTTGACTCCAATTTGCAATGGAGAAAACATTTTAAAAAGGTAACTCATGGCTGGGTGCAATGGCTCACACCTGTAATCCCAGCATTTCGGGAGGCTGTGGTGGGAGGATTGCTTGAGTCCAGGAGGTCAAGGCTGCAGTGGGCCATGTTCACACCACTGCACTCCGGCTTGGGTGACAGAGTGAGACCCTCTCTTAAAAAAAAAAAAAGGGGCTGGGTGCAGTGGCTCACACCTGTAATCCCAGCACTTTGGGAGGCCGAGGCGGGCAGATCATGAGGTCAGGAGATCGAGACCATCCTGGCTAACACGGTGAAACCCCGTCTCTACTAAAAAAAAAAAAAAAAAAAAAAAAATACAAAAAATTAGCCGGGCATGGTGGCGGGCGCCTGTAGTCCCAGCTACTCAGGAGGCTGAGGCAGGAGAATGGCGTCAACCTGGGAGGCGGAGCTTGCAGTGAGCCGAGATCGTGCCACTGCACTCCAGCCTGGGTGACAGAGCGAGACTCTGTCTCAAAAAAAAAAAAAAAAAAAAAAAAAAAAAAAAAGTAGCCCATTCTCCCATGTTGCTGAAGATCTGAATTGGTTCATGTCTCCCAAGGGACATGAGGCTGTAGGAACAGGAGAGAGATAAGGCTTTTATTTCTAGGGAGTGTGGTCACTTGCCTTGCAGAAGCGAAACTGCACCTGTGGGCATTGGTGAGCAGAGATCATGAGTGCCAAGCCCTGTGGGCTTTTGTAGGGCAAAGCTGGCAGCCCTAAAGCCAATGGGAAAAGAGTTTGCCCCTGCAGGGGTCATGAGGGGGTATATATCCCTCATCCCTAAAGCAAATTGAGGCTTGCCATCCCTGCTTGGGAGGGGCTAAGAAGAATATGAGGACACCAAGGCTCAGAGAGGCAAAACACTGCCAAGAAGTGGCAGAGCTGGTATTAGCACTGAAGGATTAGACTTTTGAGCACAGACTCTCCAAAGACAGTTCTCTGATTCACGTTAAATAGAAAAACCAGTTATTTTGGCCAGGCGTGGTGGCTCACGCTTGTAATCCCAGCACTTTGGGAGGCCGAGGCAGGCGGATCATGAGGTCAGGAGATCGAGACCATCCTGGCTAACACAGTGAAACCCCATCTCTACTAAAAATACAAAAAATTAGCCAGGTGTGATGGCATGTGCCTGTGATCCCAGCTACTCAGGAGGCTGAGGCAGGAGAATCGCTTGAACCTGGGAGGTGGAGGTTGCAGTGAGCTGAGATCATGCCACTGCACTCCAGCCTGGGTGACAGAGTGAGACTTTATCTCAAAAAACAAAAACAAATCAGTTATTTCTCAGTGCACTTTGGCTGCATTTCCCTACAAGGAAGCCTTCTGGGCACTGGGGCCTCCAGCTGTGGCTCACATTCACCAAATACCTGCATGTGCCTAATGTCACCAATGGTATTGCAACAGACCTTCGAGGTGGGGGACATCATTTCCATTGTGCAGATGAGAGAACAGGCTCAGGGAAATAACCCATCCAAGGTCACAGAGAAGAGATGGAGGAAGAGCTGTGTGCAGAGGGACTCTGTCACCCCCAGTGCCTCTCAGTTACTGCCAGGGACACCCCCAGAGACCGGCTGCCCTGATGCTCTGGCTGGCTTCTTCCTAGACACACTGGACTGATCATCCTTCTGGGCTGTTCCCTCTCCCTAGCATGCCATTCCTTCCACTTGGCAAACTCCTATGTAGCTGTCAATACCCAGATCAAGACACCTCTTCAGTGAGGTCCTCCTTGACTGGTGGAGACAGAATGATCACTCTGGCTGTGTTTCTGTCACACCTGGGTGCCCTTCCAGGACAATTCTGGATCTAAATTATTCTAGAGCAGTAGCTCCTCGAGGGCATGGAGGGTCAGTGTGGCCTCTGCAAACTAGCTCAGGGTTGGGAACTGAGGGGAAGTTCAAAAGTGCATGGAAACGCTAGAGCAAGCCAACCTCAGCCTGATGCAAGCGCACGACTGAGGGGTGGAGGCTGCCTTTCAAAGGTGCTTGGCTTGCTGAAGAGGAGGATCTCTATGCAAAAAGCTGAGATGCTTCCCAGGCATCTTGTCACCATTGGTGACCACGATGCCAACAGTAACCCGGGCTGCCACTCCCTGCCTCCTGCAATGCCATCAGCACTTTAAACACAGCCTCCCGCTGCAACCTCCTAGCACCCCGGGCTTGCATCCATTGATTCATTTCCCAAGCACCTACGCGGTGTCCCTCAAAACCCTTGGAAAACACATGGAGGGACTTTGGGGGGGTCCTAAAATAGGAGCTGGACTTTCAGCCTGGCTGCCTGTTTCCTTCTCCCTTCCCCCACTCCAGGATTGCTGCCGGAGGACCCAGAAGAAAACCACTCCCTGGTGGCATCAGACCCTCTGCTAGGGTAGAGCTTTGTTGGGGTCATCAAGACATAGGAGCTGGGTGTGGGGGCTCCAGGTAAGCAAGTGCCCATCCTGGTGTCCCGCACGCATGTGACTAAAGTTGCTGTGAGGAGACAGCCATGAGGGGCACAGATGGGCTGGGACTGTGGTTCCTTTGCCAGGGGTTGGGGTCGGGATTGGGGTCGGGGTCGGGGGCAGGCCCACCCCAGCTGCTAGGCCAAGCGTGGTCACCTCTTCCCCTGCCCGCCTCTCTTTGAGCCCAGCATGCGAGGCTCGCTTCTGCCAGTGACTCATCTCCGACTGGATTGTCTGGCTGGGAACTCGAGGGCGGGCGGGTGGCACTCCAGGCTTTGAAGTGGCTGAATGGTGTGTGGCAAGTCCACGTCATTCCCACTCCCCTTCATGTCCCCGCTCCGGGAATATCTCCACTCTGGGCTCTGCTGTGACACTCAGAGTTGGGCAGGAGAGCATGTGGCTAAGGGGAGAGAGCCTGGGTCTGCTGACGCGCCAGTGTCAGGGGATCCTCATGGCAGAGGCTTACAGAGCTGGAAGGCCCCAGGAGCGGCCAGCCTCACACCATGGGCGGCAGACAGAGATAGGCTGTGGGGGTGGGCTGGCCTTGTGAAAGAGGCCACAGGATGGCCACCTGTTTATACAGCCTCTGCTCAGTTGCTGCCACATGCTGTCAGCTTACTGGATCCTCAAAACAAATCCCCAATTCACAGATGACAACATGAGACTCAGAAGAATAAGGGGCCTGATGAGGTGGTGAGCCCCTGCCCCAAGAGGGTTCCTAGGAGGATTTGAAGCAGGATATTGGCTTGCTCAGCTATTCTCTCTTTAGGAAGGTGGAGGGGGCGCCAGGTGAGGGAAACAGGAGGCGGGGAGCATGGGAGGCTGTGGCCAGAGGTGATGGGGCCTAAACAAAGGCAACGGTGACTGCAGAGGAGGGGCAGAGGCTGCCATCACTGGTTCAAGTGTTTATTGAAAGTCTCGGCTGAGTGCAGTGGCTCACGCCTGTAATCCCAGCACTTTGAGAGGCCAAAGAGGGCGGATTACTTGGAGTTAGGAGTTTGAGACCAGCCTGGCCAACATGGTGAAATCCTATCTCTACTAAAAATACAAAAAAATTAGCTGAGTGTGGTGGTGTGCGCCTGTAGTCCCAGCTACTCAGGAAGCTGAGGCAGGAGAATCACTTGAACCCGGGAGGTGGGGGTTGCAGTGAGCCAAGATTGCACTACTGCACTCCAGCCTGGGCAACAGAGGGAGACTCCATCTCAAAAATAATAAAAATAATAAAAATAAATAATAAATAAAATAAAGTCCCTGATGCAGCAGGTTTTAGGTGCTGGGGACAGACTGGTGAGCCACACTTTGACAGTCCCTTTCTGACTAGGACTGGAGATGCAATGGTAATAGTGAAGTCTGCAAGCTAACAGTACAGGAAAAACAGAAGCAGTGTGTGCAGGTGGGAATTGCACTGTTAGATGGTTAGATACAGCGGCTGCAGAAAGCCTTGGTGAGAGGGTGCAGGTAAGCAGAGACTGGAGGAAGCAAGCTAGGTGGGCAGATACCTGGGGAGAGAGGATTCTGGGTACAGGTAGCAGAGAGGGCAAAAGACCCTGGGCGGGAACACCCTTGGTGGGTTTTAGGGACAGATGGATCTGATAGAGAGGGTGAGGAAGAAGGAGGAGTGTAAGGTGATTCCCTGTCTGCCTGGGTGACCGGCAGATGGTGGAGATGGGAGAGATGGTGACTCCAGGTCTTGACAGCTCAGACAGTCACTGTGTCCCTGGCACTCAGCATGGTGCCTGGCACATAGGAAGTGCCCCGTGACTGCTGAGTGAAGGCATGATGCCATGTCACAGGGGTTTCATGGGTCTGCGGGTGTGCATGTGATTGTCTAGAGCCAGAAGGAAGTCAGAAATCCCAGGGACTTCGGTCAGTTGCACTGATCTTGAAAGGACTGCATCTGCCTCACCAAGGCAGGGGCTCACTTGTGAAGCTGCAGTTGGGGGTCCTCAGGCAGCAGGCAACACCTTTCTCCTGTCCCAGGAAGGTCTTCATGTGAGGTGAAACCCAGCTAGTAACTTCCCTAATAGAGAACATACCTTGGCCAGTGTGGATAACCTCATGTTTGTCATATGATTGAATAAAGGAATCTATGAATTTAGGAGTGGGGGAGAAAAGTAATGAGAAGCCAGTGGCAAAGAGGTGGGCAGAAGGCACTGAGGTTTGCAAACAGTAACTTGGTCTTGATACTAGAAAAGGGATCCAGGTGTTTGGCAGCCTTCAAACTGAGGAGGCCTTCTTTGTTTGTTTGTTTTTTCAGAAAAAGTCTCAGTCTGTCACCCAGGCTGGAGTGCAGTGGTGCGATAACAATGAAACCTCGTCTCTACAAAACATACAAAAATTAGCTGGGCATGGTGGTGCGATCCTGTGATCCCAGCTACTCGGGAGACTGAGGCAGGAGAATCGCTTAAACCCAGGAGGCGGAGGTTCCAGTGAGCCGAGATCGTGTCACTGCACTCCAGCCTGGGACAGAATGAAGCTCTGTCTCAAACAAACAAACAAACAACTAAAAAAATTAATAACATAAAGACTTTCAGTCCAGTCTAAAGATGACTTTCTGGGGAAAAAAAGAAAAAAAAAGTAAAAAAGACTTTCAGTATAATATTAAGGGGGGGAAAACCCTGTTATTTTTTAAAACACACACACACACACAACAGTTTGTAGAATTGTGCATATACCATATACCGCGATCCTTATTTTGTAAAAGAAAAAAAAACTAGGGAATATATTAATACATAGCAAAAGATTAGAAAGGACAGAACACAGACAGAAAGAACACTAATGTGTTCACAGTCATTGTGCTCTCTGGGCGATAGTGGGATTAAGGAGGATTTTTATGCGTTTTACATTTTTAATGATTTTACAATTTATTTCTTACAATGAACATGTATGACTTTAATAACAATCTGAAAAATCATTAAAATGAAGACTCAAAAAAACATTTTGTGCTAACAAAATGAAAAGCAATTAAGTGAATAAGTCAGTGATCGTTAATTCATTAGAAGTTGTGGGGTTTTTGTTTGTCTGTTGTCAAGAGCCAGGGTTGCCTAGGCTGGTCTTGAACTCCTGGGCTCAAGAGATCCTGCCTCAGCCTCTGGAGCAGCTGACTACAGGCATGTGCCACCATGCCGGGGTGTTCTCAAGGAAAAATTTTAAGGCTAATCTAATTGCCTTTGAACATGTCATTTGTTATTGGAAAAAATTTTTTTAATTTACTTGTCATTGAACTCACTGATAAGCTTTATTATAATACTAGAAAAATAATATCCATTGTTTTTAACCTTTATCAAATTATCCTTGGCACTTGAGCAAGTCCTATTTGCCAAATATTTGAGGGAATGGTTTCTGCTATTAACTTAACGTTTTATTTTCAATCAATCTATACACTTGGCAAAAATAATAACAATAATAGACCATATGTTTGTAAAACACTTTATAATTTTGGAAGGCACAATAAGTGCTGGGTACTAGTCTAGGCTCTGAGGATATAGTGAACAAAACAGTCAAAAGTCCTTGTTCTTGCAGTGCTCACATTATATTGATGTGGGCATACAATAGACAAATGAATAAGATATATAGATGTTGGAGGTAATAAGTGCTCTAGAGAAAAATGGAGAGAAGAAGGATAGGTAATGAACAGGGAACTGCTCTTTTAAATCAGTTTGATTACTGTTCAAACAGGAAAACAAAATACGAAGGTGTCTAAAAATTCTATAGCCTGTGGACAATTAACATATTCTTTTTCAGTTCTCAGACATAAAATGATTGAAGATGTACATGAAAGAATCATTCTAATAACTGATTACATGTCATCTAAATTACAATGTGATAATTATCAGTTTTACAAACGCATACAATTAGGATGAGTCATAGTGATGTTTTAATTATTCTATACCTGGCAGAATTAGATAGTTCTTAAACGTTTCAAGCCTCAGTGTTCTCATCAATAAAATGGGAACAAGTATAGTTCCTAAATCAGAGAGCTGGTTATCAGAATTCAAAGAGAAAATGCATACGTTTAGGAAACAGCGTGTGCGCAATGCATGTTCACAATGTTGACACCGCAGGCAGAGGTCCACTGGACATGGCTGTGTGCTATCTGTATATGATTTCTTCATCCTCACACTATTCTGGGAGGTGTGTAACATTTATTCCCATTTTCAAGAGGGAACTGAGGCTTTGAAAAATAAGTCACCTTCCCAGAACCACATGCTATAAACCCAGGCGGTCCAGCTCCAAAAAACTGCTCTCAGCCATGACTCTTGTTTGTGCCTGCTTGCTAATGGACTGCAGAAGCCCTCCTGGCCTCAGTTTCTCCCTTTAGGAGGCTGACAGCAGATGCCCCTCACCCTATCCTCTGAGTACTTCCAGGGCAAGAGTTTCAGACAATGGTCCTCTGAGGGTGTCCGGCTGATTATTCCTAAAGCCTGACAGTAATGCCTGCATCCCCGTCACATTCCCCACTGGCTGTGTTCCAAATCCTGAGCGAAGCAGGAGACTCAAGCCTAATTAGTTCCTGATTAACTCCTTTGGGAAGATGAGGAGTGAGGATTTTGGAAGACACAGCAACGTGACCCCTAGTGGGTGAATGGGGAAGGGGAGGGGGAAGCTACAGAGGAAGAAGAGGAGAGAGGGAGATTCCGTGTAGGAGGCCCCAGGTGGCAGCTCATCCTGCCTGTCTCACCAGGTGTACCCTGGCACCATGTGGACATGTTTCCTCATCTGAGATTCCTCCCCCATCCCTGTTCTGGGTAGCTGGGCCACAGGTGGCCAGGGACCAACATGGGTGTGAACTGGACCACTGCTTTCTTCCCATCACTCCTGCCCGCCCACCTGCTCCTTGCCACCTCCAGGATCCCAGCATCCTCCCCTATCCCCTGGGCCTATGCCCTGCTCTGCTCTGGGTCTAAGGTCCCAGCCACACAGACTGGAGCAAATCCCTTCCTGGGGACACCCTGCTCTGAAGTTTGAACCTCTCAGTCAATCACTGGCTCCATTTCCTCCCCGACATCCTTCATTTCTGGTGCCTCATGGCCCAGTTGCCTGGACGAATACATCATAGTCTGCGAAGAATCAAGGCTGGGACCCCTCAGACCTCTAGGCTGTCTCCCTGGTGCTTCTTGCTGCCTGTCTGAACCGTCACCATCGGTGTGTCCAAGCCACCTGACAGCCTGATGGCTCCTCAGGGAAAGCAATCCTCCACCCGGGAGTGGAGGGAGGTGTTAAATTCCCTTGTACAGAGCTCCAGCAATGGGTGGGTGCCCCTCTCTGGGGCAGCGGACATCAGCTAAGGGCAAGGAGGAAAAGGGTGCACCTTACAGTCAGATGCAGCCTTTTCACCCTGGAGAGAGATGGGAGGTAGCAGGGGAGAACTGGGCTGGGCGGTAGAGAGCCTTGGAGGAGGGAGCGTCTGAGAAAGGGTGGGCCCTAAGGAGAAAGTTTTGCTTTGCAATTAAATGTCAACAGCTTGGGGAATTCAAAGGCCTCCTTGGAGGGGGCTGGGAGCACCACTTCAGATTCAGAGGCACTCAATCTCAGCATCTACTGGTGCTGGACACCTCATGACACCTGTAGCCCACCACAATTGACCACTGGCTGCGTGCCAGGCACCAGGCTACATACCCCCACCAGCATCATCTCATTTAATCCTCCCAATTCACCTTCCCCATGTTCCAGATGGGGAAACTAAGGCTCAGAGAGGTTTGTGTCTTGCTTAAGGTTGTACAGCCAAGAAGTCAGCCAAGCCCACCTTCTGGTTCCAAATCCCTTAAACATCCCGCTCACAACAGACTCCTGCTTACTTTCAGATGAGGAAACTGAGGCACAGGGTGGTGAAGTCTCTCGTTCCAGCAGAGCAGTTATGTTTGAGGAGTGAGTCCAGAGCGGCATGCTCTCGGCAGGGGCTCATCGGAAATCGTGGCTCAAGAGCAAGGATCCCTGAACCCCTGCCTCTCACACCAGTTACTTGCGCCCTCCCTTTCCCAGCCTGCGCCCGGCCACCCACGCCGGCACCCGCCCGAGATGGACAGGGCAGTCCCTGGTCCTCACCGCTCTCCAGCCTCCAGACCGCAGAGCCCGATAGGGAAGGAGGAAGGGCAGCGAGAGTCAGCCGGGTGTGGGGTGGGCCCTGCCCCTGGGGAGCGGCGGCGGTGCCACTCAGCGCTGCGCAGCCAGCCTGAGCTGCCGCCTCGCCTCGTACTTAGCCTCGGGTCCCTCTGACAGCGCAAGGGAAAGTCTGCCCCAAAGTGGGAGAAGGTGCGGAGGGCGCGCTCTCTCTCCCACGCTCGGTGCTGAGACAGAGGCACGGAGACAGGGGCATACCCCAGGCGACCTGCTCGTCGAAGGGTCAAACTTCCTAGCTCAAAGGGGTGCGGGTGGGTTCAAACTCCAAACTCCGTGAAGCCCCAGCCCCTTTCCTCTCCCACCCCGGCCGAGAGTGCGCCCTAGTTTTCCCTTCTTGGTTGGGATGTTCAGGGGTCCCCAAAACCGAGGGCAAGCTGCTGGGGAGGCTGTCTTGGGTTCCCCAAATGGGGCTGATGCTCGTCGGGGCAGAAAACCTGGATACCTCCCCTTCCCCGAGGCCCGAGGGCGCGATCAGGGTCAGCCTCGGCTCGCGCAGATCCCAGTGGCCAGCCCAGGGTCGAGGGTCCGCGGGAGACCCGGGATCCCGCTCCGTTCCGAGCGCGCTGCGGTTCCGTTCCGGACCGCGCATCCGCCCGCCCCGCGCACCGAGGCTCCGCGCGGCGCGCCCCCGGGTGTGTCGTTCGCCGGTACCACCGCAGAGCGCGGGGGAATGGGGCCGGGACCCCCCGCCCGCCCCTCCCCCGCGCCGCCCAGCCCCACGCCCCTTACTCGGCTTGGCTGCAGCGCTCCGCTCCGTGCGCCGCAGTGCCGGCTCCAGCTTCGGCTCCAGCTCCGGTTCCCGCTCCGGCTCCGGCTCCCAGTCCGGTTCCCGCTCGGAGGCCACTGCGCTCGGGCTCGGGCGTCGCGGGGGGCGCGCCGCTACGCTTCGGCCTGCTGGGCGCGCAGGGGCGGGGCGGGGCGGGCCAGGCGGGGCCAGGCGAGCCGGGCCGACCAGCCGCCCGCAATCCCGGGCCGAGGCAGCGGCGGCGGCGGCTTCCCAGGCCCCGGCCCCGGCCCTGGCCCTGCCCTGCCGCAGCCCCGCCCGGCTGCCCGTCGTCCCCGCGCCGCCGCCCACGCCACCGTCACCGGCCCCGGCCCCCCTCGGCGGCGGCGCGGCTCCCGGGCCTCAGCACCGCGGCGCCGCGGCCCGGGTCACTCCGAGATGCGTGGGGTGGGGGGGCGCGGGTGCGGGGGAGGGCCGAGCCGCGCCCCTTTGCGCACAGCCAGCCCGACACCCACACAGCAGCAGGCGGGGCAGGGCGGCGAGGAGGCCGGGAAATGCGGGAGGCCGACGCTCCAGTCAGACGTGTGAAGAGGACACACAGGCGTGTGTAGGGAATGACACACGGACGCGAGCGGGGAGCCACTGACACGTGCAGAGAAGGGTAGACAAACGAGGTGTCAGGGAAGGACAGCCAGACAGGTTGGACCGAGGCTAGGCTGGGCATTTGAGCAGGGGACCCCTGTCGCGGGCAAAGAGCAAAGTGCGGGATGGAGAGGGGGACCCAGCGTGGCTGGGCCGCTGGCAGGGGCAGGCGAGCCTGGCAGGGCTTTCCGCTCGCCGTTGCTGGCAGGTGAGTTTTGGGATTCCAGGTAGGCCTGGCCCAAACCTTCCTTCGGAGCCACCAGCAGGCCTGTTTCCTTCACCCCGTCACCCTCCCTGTGCCCCCGTTCCCCGCTGCCCAAAGGTCAGGGCATAGAGCTCAGCCCTGGCAGGTGGAAGCCGGCCCCGAGGGGATGCCTGGCTCAGGCCGGGGTTCCAGGCTTCCAGGACCTGCTCTGTCCCCACCCTGCTTTGGGGCCTTGGATGAATCCCAGCTCATCTCTCAGGCCTCCCTGTCCTCATTAGGATATTGCTCCCAATGATTGCACCCCTACTGTGTTGGGGTGCTCGCCAGCATGGAGGAGTTATTTATTTAACCTCCGCCACTTGCCTGGGAGTGCCAGGAGGGCAGCGTCTGGGTAGGGCTGCGGGGGTCTGCACAGAGTGGGCACTCAGTGAATTTGCTGCAGGAATTGATGAAATGTGTTGTTGCTAACACTCTCTGAACCACTACTGTTGATGAGGAAACTGGGGCTTAGGAGGCAAGGGGAGTCAAAAGCTGGGTTTGTTTCAAAACCCAAAGGCTTGTCACTGGCGGGAAAGTGGTTCTCAAAAATAAAGCATGGTGACAAAGGGCTGAACATGTTGATGCTAAACCTTGGGGAAGCAGTGAAGCCATGGGGATGTTGTGGAAGGGAAAGTTGGCCAGGGACTGGCCTTGCAGGGAGGATGGGGCAGAGCAGGCTCCAGTGGAGAAAACAAACCTCACTCCACCCCAGCCCTGCCAGTCATCACGTCTTGGGCTTCCCTGGGGCCAGGCAGGGGAAGCTGCGTGGTCTAGGGCTTGGGTGCTTGAGGACATCTCCCAGCCTCCTCTGGTAACTGTTCATTCTGGGCTCTGCTCCCTGCACTATTTACCGCCCCACCCCGCCCCCACTCCCCGCCCTCCTGCAGGCTGGGGCTGTCACGGGGACATCAGCTCTGAGTAAGGGATGAGGCTAGAATAAAGGGAAACAATTCTCAGAGAACCGAGGAAGGGGACCTGAGAGACCCTTTGTCCAACCTCATGCATTTATTTTATGAATGAATAAATGAAGGATCAGAGAAAGGAGGGGATAGGCTAGGGTCAAAGAGGTAGGATTGGAGGCTCTACAACTCCCAAGCTAGGGCTGTGCCCACGGTATAACCTTGATCTCTCTGAGGACACCTGCTGACCCTTCCAGGATGGATATTCTAGTTGTTGAGTGGTTTTGCCTGTAAACTGCCCCCTTTGGCAAGACTCTGTGTGTGTTTGTGTGTGTGTGTGTTGTGGTGGGGGTGGGGGGACCAGGGATAAGTGTGTGTGGCACACTTTGAGTGAGTCCTTGCGGAAGGTCCTAGCCCTAAAGAGTTAATTCCCGTCCACTCCCCTATTTGTGCATCACTGGCCTGGCAAATCTGGCTTGCTCCTCAGACTGGAACCAGGACTGTTTTCCAGTGGTGTTGGGTGTAGCTTCAGGGAGCTGGCTTATGACGGCGTGCCTACCAATCTCTGTGTGTCTATGTATCCATCCACAAATATATATTAGTGTAGGGCACTTGGAAAATACAAAAGGAAAAAGAAGAAAAGAAAATCCAGTCATTGTGAATATTGAGCTTTCCTGTTTTCCTTTCTTTTTACTTGTGTAACTCTACAAGAGTCCTTAAATGGAGTGAGCTTGCTGACTGATATCTCCTCTCCTATGTCACACTTTTAGTGGCTACCTAGCATAGGATCAGATGGTCGTATTGCACATATTTTTTTAACCAGTCCCCTATTTCTGAGCATTTAGTTTGTTTCCATTTTTCATACTTCTAAACAACACTGCAACGGACATCTTCATGGGGAGGCGTGTGCATGCCCATGACTATCCTTTATGTCTCTAGGTATGTCATAGTTTTGAGGCTTTCTTCGTGTAGGGTCAGATTTGCAGAAGGGGCATCTACTGGGTACCAGGGAGGCACAGTGGTGTTTAGTGTTTGCTTGGCCTAGGGATAGGTAGGGATGCTGGAGGGAAGAGTCTGAGGGAAATCAGGAAGTGAGATCTCAGGACAGTGAGATGCCCAAAGAGTGCCCAAGTGCTGGGCTTTGGGGCTTGCCCTAGAGTGTGCTTCATGTCACCCCAGCCGCTCACAGGGAATCCCAAAAAACGTCTTTTCTGTTTGCAAAGAACAGGATCCATGATGTCATCCATCCCAAACAGAGCCCATGGCATGGAGATGTTGGAAGGGTCTCTTGGGCCTGATCAGCTTGTACCTCCCTACCATCCTTCCTTCTTTGAAATGTCTTTGCTTTACCCCCTTACAAATTACCCAGTCTCATATATTCCTTTATAGCAATGTAAGAACGGCTTAACACAGCCAGGCTGCCCCTTCTGTCTTCCTTTAGGAGGGAAGCCTCTCTTCTAGGACCCTGGACTAGGTCTCCAGGAGCTGAAGTATAAAAGACAGCCTCTCCTCTCCTATCTCCAGGGGCCTTTCTGGGGAAACTTATTTCTGGGGCTTCTTGAAGATCTGTATTCAAGGTAGAGCTTATTTCAGGGTAAGTGGCTGAGCGCTGAGCAGGGACTGGGTATAGAACTTTCTGCTCCTGCCCCCAGCCCAGTCCTGACATCTCCTTAGAGAGGCCTGACAATGTGTTAGTTATGCTACATGCAGCATTTAATTCCATCCTCCCAACATCCTGAGGAGGTGGGTAATATTTTCTTTATATTTCACATGCAGCAGTGAGGTTTATGGCACTCAAGTAACTTGCTCAAGGACACATAGCTAATTAGGAGCAGAACCCAGATTTCTACCTAAACCTGCCCCAAACAAGTTAGGCCAACCTGGTGCAGCCAGGTGGGTGGTGTTGCCAGTCACCAAGGAACAGAACACTAGAAGGGAATCAAATGTGAGAAAGGAGAATATGAGTTTGATTATACACATGTTCAATTTCAGGAGTCATCGGCAGGCAGCAGAACTCTGAGAGGAGTCCAGGTCACAAAGACAATCTAAGGACTGAACCCTAAGCCTAGGCAGAACTGATTGATCCATCCATCTACCCACCTACCCATCCACTCATCTATCCTCCTATGGGTCCACTTATCCTTTCTCCATCCTCCTATGATCTATCCGTTTATCCAGCCATTCACCCATCTGTCCTCCCACTTATCCACCTAGGCCTCCTCCCATCTTTCAATCCTTCCTTCCTGCCTTCCTCTCATCTAACCACCTCCCCATCCTCCTACACATGCATTTATTCTTCCTCCCATTCACCCACTCCTCATCTATCCATTCAAACTCCCATCACCCATCCACTTACCCCATCTGCATCTATCCACCCATATGTCCCATGCATACTTACTGATGCTCACTACAGGCCAAGAACTCTGCTATGAACTGATGAAAAAAAAAAAAAAAAAAAGGATGTGGAAAACAAGGTCCCTGCCCTCTAGGAGCTGGCAATGTGTTAAAAGAAGCAGATTATAAACAAATGATCCCAGAACAATATATTTTCTGTGCCAGATGTGTGCTCAAAGAAAAAACACTTAACTCAATCTGTGGAGGTCAGAAAAGGCCTCTTTGAGGGTGTGTTTCTTGAGCTTAAAGTTCAATCAAGATTTCATCAGATGGATGGGATGCAGTGAGTGAGATGTTCCAGGAGAGGGAATAGCTTATGTGTACAATGATGGAATAGGTGTCAAGAGACCAAGGTGATTCCAGGGACACAGGTAACTCGGAACATTGGGAGCAAAGTTGAGTGTGAATGAATGGTGTGTTATGAGGAAAGACAGGAAAGGCAGGTCGTAAAGGCCTTGAATGATAGGGTGAAGGCCTCGGGAACCATATAAGGGCTTTAAGAGGGGTGGCTTGGTCAGGTTGTTATTTTAGAAAGATCTCTCTGCTGCATGGAGGATAAGTTGGGGTATGTGGGTGCAAGGGGGATCAAATGGTCCAGCCTCTGCAGAGTGAGGACTTAGGATTCTCTGGGTCCAGCCTCTTGGGTCAGCCCAGGCCCCCACATTTGGCCTGGACCCAAAACCACTTCCTTTGCCAAGGACGAAGTCAGGACAGCTGGGCTGAGACTGTGGGCATGAGGAAGTTTCCGGGGCTCTCCATTTTCAGTGACATGCAGTACTCCCAGCAAGGGCTTTAGTCTATGGTTGTCCCTCTTCTGATCTGGGATCTAAAGTCCATTGCCACAGACTTTAATCAATTTCTCACTGGATTCTCTGTCAAGGTCACCACAGAGTGTCTCAGTTCCATGCTCCACTTTTCTGCCTCTACAATTTGCAGCCACCAAAACCCATTAATTTCCCATCAGTCATGCCATGATGTTTCTTTTAACCCTATGAAATCTCCACCCTGGTGGTTTGCAAGTGACACCTGATGGTGTATAGCCTAGGGGGAGCTGCTACAGTGAGTCAGACATGACCCCAGCCCTCAAAAAGCTAGCGGCGGGGTTGGGGTGGGGGTGCGGCAGGGAAAGACAGATGTCCTGTTGGCTTGGACAGATGTCCCAAGGAGCACTGGTGTGGGGAATGGGAGGCTGCTCAGGCTGCAGAGAGTTGGGTGAGTTTGGGCTCAAGTCTTTGCTCTGCCACACTGAACGTGTGACCTTGGGCAAGTCACTTTACCTCTTCAGAGCCTCCATTTTTTTCATCTGTGGAATGGGAAAAATAATATTGACCTATCTTCGTTTAGATTTATTTATTTTTTAGAGACAGGGTCTTGCGATGTCTTGAACTCCTTGTCTGGTCTTGAACTCCTTGTCTCAAGCAATGCTCCTGCCTCAGCCTCCCAAGTTGCTGGGATTATAGGTGTGAGCCACTGTCCCTGGCTTAGATTTTTATTTTTTGGTAGTAACTAGTAGGAACCAACTTGGGCCATTTTAACAAAACCTGGAGAATTTACTAGAACTCACGTCTGGGCTCTCTGAGGCCTTGGAGTGAGAACCAGAGAAACAGACAGGAACCTAGGTAAGACTCTGCCTCTTGTCTCTGTGCCTCTCTGCTTAATCACTTAATTTTTTTCTCCCTGCAGACCTTCTTTTTCCACTATTTTGTAAAAAAAGCCCTCACTGCAGCTTGAGAATGAGTTTACAGCTCCTCAATTCTAGCCACAGGCAGGACTAACTGGCCATCTTTCAACCACACGTCCAAATTCCCAAGAAAGAATCTAATTGGTGGAACTGCACCCCTGGTCCAATCAACTGTGACCAAAGGGTGGGATCATGTAGCACAAATATGGCAGCCTGTTTTCATGTGCATTCATTATTCTCAGAGAAGGTAGAACTCATGAGCCTGGCAAAAACCCTGAAGATGTTCCCTATGTCCTCACAGGTTTGTTGGTAAGATTAAACAGGATAACGGATGTAAACATTTGGCACAGTGCCTTGTATATACTGAGGGCTCAACAAATGGTAGCTGCTGTTATTCATTCATTGCTCTATTTAATAAGCATTTATTGAGTGCCTGGTTATACTGGATCCTACAGTAAGTCCTGAGGATGAGAAAGACGGGATGACACAGACAGAGCTTGAAAAATGAGAGTAATTCAAGTAAAGCTATTTCAGGGGGTTGTTGTCAGGATCGAATGTAACAATACATGCAAAGTGTTTAGTACAGTTCCTGACACACAATAACGTCTCAATAAATGTTGCCTACACATGTTGAATGTCTACTTGTACAAGAGCAAAGAAAAAACATTTCTTATGCCTTTTCTATTTGTTTGTTGCTCCCCTGGCCACAGGACTAAGACATCTTTGGTTACAAAAATAGATTTCAGTGTTCAGAATAATGTCAGCTGCCAGACTGACAGTTTTTGGATGTTGCATTTGAGTCTAATTTAAAAGTTTAGAAAAATAATGTTGGCATCTCCTGAACTCAAGCACTTACATGAATTATTAACAAGAGTTAATGCAGATAAAAATACCCACGTGCAACCTGTGATCATCTTTATTTTCCTGACCAAGAATGAATGAACCTGAACATCTACTGGAGAGTAAATTGTGGTACAGTCACAGGATGAGAACATTCCACAGCAATGAAAGTGAACACATTACAACTACAAGCAAACATATGAATAACTTACAGGGTTGAGCTAAAGAAGCCAAATGCTGTATGATTCTATTTATATAAAGTTCCAAAGCAGGAAAAGCAGATCCATGGTATTGGAGCCCAAGCAGTATTTACCTTTGGGGCAAGGTAGTGACTAGAAGTGGGGGACTTGCTGGTAATGCTGTTTCTTGATCTGGGTGCTGGGTACACAGGTGTATTTTATTTGTGAAAATTGACAGAACAGTACACTTCTGTGCATTTTAATGTAAGTATGTTATACTTTAATTTTCTAAAAAGAGTGTCTTATCTTTATGCATTTGCCCAGCCGAGGCAAGAGAGTTAGGCTTCCGGCTTGAAGATGGAGGAGGAATTTGGGGTTCCAGGCAGAAGGGGCAAAGGGAAAGGAACTAATATTTATTCAGCCTATGGGAGAACTTTCTTTCCAGGCTTAGTAACAAAAATAGTTTCATTTCTTCCAAAAACAGTTTTTATTCTTTTTGTTTATTTTAAACTATTGCTTGAATCACTCCCTGATTAAAAAAAAAAAAAAAGGAGACGAATGTATGTTTCCTTTGCCTCTATTTACTCACTTGTTAAAGAAAACATTATACTATGTATGCATTTTTGGAAGAAGATGGTGTATAAATGAACAAAAATGGTGCAAAAAGCATTTGTAGAAAACCTGTGTGTGTGAGAGACATTTCCACAGTTCATTTCAGAGGACAAAGGGGAAAAGGCCATGGTTCAGGAGGGGTAGTGACTGGCCTGGCCCCTAGTAGATACCCAATACTCTTGTGAAGCATTGGCCAGCAGGGGGATAGGGAGGGAACGCAGGGAGTCATGCGAGGCCTCTGCCTCCTTTAAGTTCCAGAAAGCATGGAGATGTTCTGGACTGGCTTGGGCTCTGGGTCTAGAGGATTTGAAGACCTGAGTTCAAATCCCCCTTCTGCCATTTACTTGCTATGTGTTCTGGAACAAATCATTTGTCCTTCCAGAATGTCATTCCAGCAGACGAGGTCACCCTCATGCATTTCCTGGTACCTGGGTTTTCTTGACAGCATCTCCAGCCTGCGGTCCCTGCTGCTGAAGTGGCCAGTGCAGTGTAACTGGGGACTTTCAACCATGCCAGCCTCCCTCCCTCCCTCCCTCCCTCCCTCACCTTCCCTCCCCTCCCTTTCTTCCTTCCTCCCTCCCTCCTTCCCTTCCCCTCACCTTCCCTCCCCTCCTCTCCACACCCCCCTCACCTTCCCTCCCCTCCCCTCCTCCTCCCCCTTCCTCCTTCCCCTTCCCTCCCCTCTGTTTTTGAGACAGAGTCTTGCTCTGTCGGGCCATGCTGGAATCCTGGAATGCAGTGGCGCGATCTGGGCTCACTGCAACTCCACCTCCCGCATTCAAGCCATTCTCCTGCCTCAGCCTCCTGGATAGCTGGGATTACAGGAGCACAGCACTACACCTGGCTAATTTTTGTATTTTTAGTATTTCACTATGTTGGCCAGGGTGCTCTCAAACTCCTGACCTTAAGTGATCCACCCACGTCATCCTCCCAAAGTGCTGGGATTACAGGCGTGAGCCACCTGCCCGGCTCGTGCCTCTCCTTTCTGTCCTGGTGCTCTCTCCCAGAGTTCCTGGTGACTCTTGGGAACTCAAGAATTTCTCCATGTCACCTGCACACATCCACAACACTCAGAGGAACAGGGAATCCCTGAACCCAATGTGACGGCTGCGGGGAGGGGGCTCCAGTTCCCCTTGCATCTGCGTCTCTTAGGCAGGCACCAGGAGGCTGTCTGAGTCTCTCTGCTATTCATTTTGAGCTGGCCATGATGGACCTGAAATGCTGTGGGGAAGTCATTCCAAGGAGAACAGTAATCGTGTCACCTTAAGGCGGTCTAGCACATGAACAAGCAACCCTCCTGGCCTGGAGCAGCTGAGTTTTTGCACACGGGGAAAGGCAGGGCGGCCTGATGGGCGGTGGAGGCTCATGAATTAGGTCCTGTGGGGAAGAAGTTGTTTTCTCAGCCTCTCTGCTTGGATTATTGCTGTGTTCATTTTCACTGTCACACAATGTACATTCTGCCCCCAAAAGCAGGGCACAGACTGGCCTCACTATAACCTCTCCTCAACTCAGACTCTTGAAAAAAAGACACCTCTCCACACTGCAGCCTCCGAGCTTCCTTAAATCAAGCCACACCCTTGCTAGAACCCTTTAGGGACTTTCCATTGCTGCAGAATCAAGTCCATGTGGCCTTGTAGCAAGATAGTCAAGGTCCTTTCTGATCTAGTTCCTGCCCAGTCTCTGGGTTCTATTCTAGCCACTCTCCACCTCAACTCCTGGGCTCTAGCACCTCTAATGCCCATACCCCCTTCTCTGGAGGCTTTTCTGACCTTGACTCCCTGCAGGTTAAATGAGTAGCATCCTCATCTGAGGTCCGATAGCACACCTCACATTTCAAAATGATGGAAATCACATACGATTTTCTTTTGTGTTTGTGCATACTTGCCTCCTTGTTTGTGAGCCTTTGGAGGGCAGAAACTGAGAGTCCTGCCCTCCAAAGGACTGTGGACTTCAATACTGTGTCCCTAGCTTGATGTGTGGTTCAGGGCTCCAGGAACATTTGCTGCAAAAATGGAGCTGGATCATAAAGATATCAGTGATTGTGCTGGAACAGGAGGCTGCCTCCAGAGGTCCTTCAGGTGTGTAGGCCTGTCTGCCCTTGTGCTAAATGGCTCCAACCTGCCTGCATTAATCCTTTCTCTCTTCCTGTCGCTTCCAGCTCTCCTCCTCCTTCCGTTTGAGATATCCAAGCTTCACGGAAGAACTGAAGTTTTCTAGAGAAAACAATATCCGTGATTGCTAAATAAATAAGCCACATTCATGGCCAATTCAGCAAAACCAGGTTTGGTGGGAATGACTTCATTCTTACCAGGATGTTGCTGGCCGCCTGGAAGTCCTTTAAAAGACAAAATAAAACACCCTTTTAAAGATAATTTTAGACTCGCAGAAAAATTACAAAAATATTTTAGAAAGTTCATGCATACCCTTCACCCAGCTTCCCCTAATGTTCACAACTTATGGAACCACGGCACAATGGTCAAAACCAGGAAATTAACACTGGTACAATGCTATTATTGTACCTTATGCAAATTTCACCAGTTTCTCTCTAGTGTTCTTTTTCTGTTTCAGGATCTGATTCAGGATCCCACATTGCTCATAGCTGTTGTGTTTCCTCAGACTCTTCCAATTTGTGGCAGTTCCTGATTCTTTCCTTGCTCTCACGGCCTCTGATGAGTCGTGATCAGTTCCGCAGAAGCTTTCTGTTTCTAGTTCCTGGTTGGCTTCTGGGTGATTGAAGTTCCTGGAGGCCTTCCTGTAGGATGGGTTCGGAATGAGTGCTTCTTTTTCTTTCCTCCTCTCGTTCTCCTTTCTTCCCTTGGGATTCTCCAGAGGAAGAGTCAGTTAGAGAGGAATGCATGGTGAGGAGGTGATTAGTGTGTCTTGACCTTGGGTGTTCGTCTCACTGTCAGAGTTCTGGCTCCCATCTGCAGTTGATTATGCAATTAGCCATGCATGTTGACCTCAGGATAGATGTCGACTCCTTCTTGCTCCTCCTTCACTGCCTACCTTTCTCCATTCCTCCCTCTCCCAAAGTCATCTCCTTTGGTTGTAGGTTAGAGGAGGCTTCAAGCCAGTTAGGCCTGGTGTGCACAATTCCTTGGAGTCATGTGCCCTGAAACATCTCTGGCCGGCCTGCTGGGGGACATGGGAAGTGGATTTGGGAAGGGGTCTGTGTGCTGAGTCTTACGGCCCTGTTGCATTGCGCTTATGTGGTCATGTGGCCCATGAGGTTAGGGACAAGTGCAAGGGACTGAGAGAGAAGTCAGCTGTGGTAAAGAAGGTCCATCAGCTGAGTCCCATCACATTCAGAAAGTCATCCTCCAATGAGCCTGGGCCTTTCTGAGGGACAATGGAAGAAGAGGTGAGAACCAATTCAAATTAATTCATTAATTCAATCAAATATTAATTCATCACTAATTTGACTGCAACAAGCCCTGGTTGGTTGTTATTATTATTGTTGTTTTTGTTTTTGCTATCATGATTTCGTTGTTGTTAGGTATGCGGAAATAGGATGAATCAGATGCAATCTGTGCCCTCAGGGTGCTCAGAGAGAGACAGACCACAGAGGATCTCAACCATGTGACAAGGGCTCTGTTGGAGGGACATGTTAAGTTTGTGGTAACTGGGAGAGGGAGTGACTTAGTTGTGACAGGGATGGGCAGTGGATGGGGCAGGTGGTGCTAAAGGATTTAGAAGGGTTAGGCAGGCAAGTAGGGAGGGGACTGGTGCTCTAGGAAGAGGGAAGAGCATTTGCAAAGGCCTGGAGTGGAGAGGGCCTGTGGCTGCTTGGAAGAGCTGCAGACTCCCCACTGTCTCACTCCTTTGTTCATTCATCCATCCACTTGCTCTGGGCCAGGCACTGTGCTGGGCACAGGAGCCACTAAGGTGAGGCCAACCTAGCTCTGCCTTAGGGTCGCAAAGTCAGAGCAGGGAGACAGACAATTATTACAAGAGCAGAAATATACATGGATGCCTTGCAGAGGAGGGAGGATGGTACTATGGTCTAAATGTCTCCCCAAATTCATTTGTTGGAACTTAATCCCCATTGTTGTGGCATTAAGAGGTAGGCCTTCTGGAAAGTGATTAACTCAAAAGAGCTCCACTCTTATGAATGAATTAGTGCTTTATTGAAGGACTGGAAGGAACCAGCTTAGGCCCTTTTTGCATTTTTGCTTTCTGCCATGTGAGGATGCAGCAAGGAGGCCCTCACCAGACACTGAATGCTGTGCCTTGATCTTGTATTTCCCAGCCTCCAGAACGGTGAGGAATACATTTCTGTTGTTTATAAGTTACCCAGTCTGTGTTTTGTTATAGCAGCACAAAAGGCCTAAGACAGATGGGCAGGGAAGTCTTCTTAGAGGAGATCTTCAAGGTTTGACTTGAGAAAGAGTTGGGCAAGTGAAGAAGCAGGGATGGCCACTCTTTACAGGGAGAATAGCATGTGCAAAGGCCCAGATCACTTGTTCATTCATTGGTCACTTGTTTATTCACTCACTCATTGTATTCATTTATTCAACAAGTAGGTAGTGAATGCCAGTTATGCAGTTAAGTGTCTATACTATGCACAGAGACTACAAAGTGAATAATTGGGGCGCTCTCAACCTAAGAGTGTTTCAGTCAGCTTAGGCTAAGTTATGTTGTGGTGACAAACAAACCCCAAATATTGGTAGCTTATGACAATGAAGGTTTGTTTTTAGCTCATGTTATATGTTCATTGCTGGTGGCACAGAGAAGAGAGATAGTAGAACCATACATTGGTTCTTAAAGTTTCTGCTCTGGGGTGGCATAAGTCTCTTCCACTTACATTTTATTTGACAGGATGAGTCACATGGCCAAGCTTGACGTCAGTGCATCAGGGATACCAATCCTCCCACAGAGAAGGGCAGTGAATATTTTGACCAATAACACACTCTACCATATGTCTGAGTAAAGGCTAATAACTCAGTCTGACTAGAATGTATGGCATGAGGGTGGCTACAAAAATAAAGAGATTAAGAAGTCAAGGAGAAGCTATATCATGTAGGGCCTTGGGTACCAGGCTAAAGAGTTTGGGTTCCATTGATTGTCAATGGAGAGCCACTGAAGATATGAAAAGTTCTGTTGAGTTTTGAGCAAGGGAGAGTAAGATCTTATTTATGCTTTAGAAAAATCATTTCAGTAGCTTCAGGAAAAGGCCTGGGGGTGGGGGGATTGAGGCTAGAAATAAGAAAACCAACTGAAAAGTTGTGGGAATACCATAGCAGAGTGAATGTTCAAACTAAGGTTGGAACAGTAGAGACGGAGAGGGCTTCTAGAGCTGTTAGGAACAGAATCAAGGGAATTTCATTAGTACATTGTTCAACAGGTATTTTAGAAACAAAGAATGAATGAGACCAGGTGTGGTGGCTCATGCCTGTAATCCCAGCACTTTGGGAGACCAAGGCAGGTGGATCACTTGAGGCCAGGAGTTCGAGACTAGCCTGGCCAAACATGGTGAAACCCCGTCTCTACTAAAAATATAAAAATTAGCCAGTCATGGTGGTGCATGCCTGTAATTCCAGCTACTCAGGAGGCTGAGGCGCAAGAATCCCTTGAACCTGGGAGGTGGAGGCTGCAATGAGCCAAGATCATGCTACTGCACTCCAGCCTGGGTGATGGAGTGAGACTCTGTCTCAAAAAAAAAAAAAAAAAAAAAAGAATAAATGAATACGTCGTAACAGAGTGCCCCTGAACCTTGTACATCAATGAAGTGACCAATAAATTGATCCCTTATAAAATGAGACAGACCCTGATCAAATTTTTTTCATTATTTTCAAATTTTGTTGATGACTTTCAAAAGTTTACTTTTAATTTACATATGGTAATTTTTTTTTGGAGTACAGCTTTATGATATTGACAAATGCATGGACTTGTGTAACCACTACCACAATTAAGATATTCAACAGTTCCATCACCCTAAAAGTCTCTCTAATGCAGCTTCTCTTTGTTAGTCCAATCCTCCCTTCTCCCCAACTCTTGGAAACCCTGATATGTTCTCTGTTGCTACAGTTTTGCCTTTGCAGAATATTGTATAAATGGGATCACACAGTATGTAGTCTTTTGAGTCTAACTTCTTTCAAATGGCGTAATGCACTTGAGATTCACCCAAGTTGTTGCATGTATCAATGTTTCTTTCCTTTTTACTGCTCGATAATGTTTCATTTTATGGCTGTGCCAGAGCTGGTTTATTCACTTGTCTTAGTCCATTTGGGCTATATAACAAAATATCATAAACTGTGTGGTTTGTAAACAACAGAAATGTATTTATCTCAGTTCCAGGGGCTGGCAAATCTAAGATAAAGGCATCAGCAGATTTGGTAGATTGAGTGTCTGGTGAGGGTCCACTTATTGGTTCATAGACAGCACCTTCTAGCTATATCTGACATGGTGGATGGGGATCTTCTGGGGCCTCTTTTGTCAGGACACTGTGTTAGTCCATTCTTTTTTTTTTTTCTGAGGCGGAGTCTCACTCTGCCACCCAGGCTAGAGTGCAGTGGTGTGATCTCGGCTCACTGCAACCTCTGCTTCCTGGGTTCAAGCAATTCTCCTACCTCAGCCTACTGAGTAGCTGGGATTACAGGCATGCACCACCATGCCTGCTAAGTTTTGTATTTTAGTAGAGATAGGGTCTCACCATGTTGGCCAGGCTGGTCTCGAACTCCTGGCCTCAAGTGATCCACCCACCTCCCAAACTGCTGGGATTACAGGCGTGAGCCACCGTGCTCAGCCTTTGTCCATTGTTGCATTGCTATAAAGAAATACTTGAGACTGAGTGATTTATAAAGAAAAGAGGTTTTATTGGCTCATAATTCTGCAGACTGTACAGGAAACATGGTGCTGGCATCACCTCGACTTCTGGGGAGACCTCAGGAAGCTTTTACTCATGGTGGAAGATAAAGCAGGAGAAGGCACATCACATGGCAAAATTGTGTGTGGGGGAATGCCACATACTTTTAAACAACCAGATCTCACATGAACTCAGAGTGAGAGCTCACTTATCACCAAGGGGATGTGCCAAGCCATTAATGAGGGATCCACCTCCATGACCAAACACCTCACACCAGGCCCCACTTCCAGCACTGGAGACTATATTTCAACATGAGATTTGGAAGAGTTACATATTCTAACCATATCAGGCACTGACCCCGTTCATGAGCGGTCTGACTTCATAATTTAATCCCACCCTAAAGTCCCCACTTCCAAATACCCATGCATTGGGGATTAGGTTTCAACTTATAAATTTTGGAAGGACAGAAACATTCAGACCATAGCACCCCTCACCAGTTGAGGGACATTTTGTTGTTTCTGGTTTTGGTGTTATAACTTTATAAGAAACTGCCAAACTGTTTTGTAAAGTGGTTTTACCATTTTGCATTCCCATTAGCAATGTATGAGTGCTCCAGTGGCTCTGCAGTTGGTATTGTCAGTTTTTTCCCCATTATAGTAGGTACGTAGTGGCATGTCATTGTGGTTTCAATGTGCATTTCCCTGATGAGTAATGATGCTGAGAATCTTATGCTTATTTGCCATCCATATATCTTCTTTATTTATGCTTATTTGACATCCATATAATCTTCTTTAGTGAAGTGTCTGTTCAAATATTTTGCCCATTTTTAACTTGGGTTGCTTATTTTCTTACTGTTGAGTTTGAGAGTACTTCCTATAGTCTGTATATCCTTTGTCAGGCATATGACAGTCCATGGCTTTTCTTTTTGTTCTTATAATTTTAATTTTGCTCTTTTTAGAGCAAAAGTTTCTAGTTTTAATGAAATCCAACTTATAAATTTTTTCTTTTTATGAATTAAATTCTTGATGTCATCTCCAAGAACTCTGCCTAATTGTAGGTCATGAAGATTTTACCTATATTTTATTTTAAAAGTTTAAAAGTTTTTATGTTTTACATTTAGGTCTATGATTCTTTTTGAATTAATTTTTTGTATAAAATGAACATATAGGTCAAACATTTTTTTCCTGCATATGGATGTCTAATTGTTTCAGCATCATTTATTGAAAATTCTGTCCTTTCTCCATTGAATTATTTTTTCGTCTTTGCCAAAATTCAATTGATCTTATTTGTGGATCTATTTCTGAACTCTTTATTATATTCCACATAGATATATAGACAGATAGATATATAGAATGTGTCTCTCCTTTTGCCAGTACCATACTGACTCGATGACTGTAGCTTTATAAGAAGCCTTGGAATCAGATAATGTGAATCCTTTAACTTTTTTCTCCTTTTCTCAAAGCTGTTTGGCTCTTCTACATTCTTTGGATTTTTATGTGAATGTTGGAATCAGCTTGTCAATTTATATAGCCAGTTAGGATTTTGATTGTGATTGGGTTGAATCTATAGATCAATTTGGATAGAATTTACATTTTAATAATTCTGAGACTTCCAATTCATGAACATGGTATATCTCTCCATTTATTTACACTTTCTTTGATTCCTTCATTAGTGTTTTGTAGTTTTCAGCATACAGGTCCTGTACTTACTTTGTTAGATGGTAACCAAGAATTTCATTTTTAAAAGTTGCATCTGTCAATTTTTAACACTTTGTCTCTCTTGATCCATCACTCATATATTTGCTAGTGAGTCTTCACTTACTGTAGAATGCTTATTATAAAGGGAATTTTTAAATCTTGCAAAAGACAAAGGATTTCATAAAGTTGACAGGAGCATTATTGGAGAAATACTCAAATTTACAGAGCCAGTGACAAAGGAAGATCCAGATGAGTTGGGCAAATTAACAAAAAGAGTATCGACAAGGCAGATAAAAAATGACTTGAAAGAGGGAATGATTTAAATATCAAAGGATTATGAGAAGCCTTTGGGAAAACTAATGAGCCTGGAATATTTGTATAAAAATTCTCTTGTGTAAATCAAAGATAAAATACAAGTAAGCTACATTATGTTCCTGTATATTTATGTTGGGAAAATATCAACACTTGAATTATCCTTTCTTTAAGAGTTAGAAAATGGTTGCAGTAAAAATCAAAACTTTCTTATATAAAATATGAAAAATTTAGAATAATTTTTGGTTTTATTTTAAAGTCTCAATCAACCCTTACCTTCCAGTAATTATTAGAAAAATCAGGTCACTATTTTAAGTAGATTCATTTCAATTAGCCTTATAGTTCTTACTCCTGCAGCCAGTAGACAAACCCTGGGTTTATTAGCTGATCCAAATGGACACTCAAAAATATGCCAGGCCTTCAGCTTCAGGAATGGCCAGATGCGGAATCCCAGATTTGGTGAGCTGAGAATTCCTGTGTGATGGAAGAACTCTAAGATGACCCCAAATTATCCCCACCGCTGGTACTCCAGCCCTGTGTAATCCCCTCCACTTGAGTGTGGCAGGACTTGGGACTCATTTATAATGAATAGAATAGAAAAGGTGACCAAGGTGACAGGATGTCACTTCAGTGATTGCATTAGATAAGACTGCAATGTCCTCTTGCTAGTGGACTCTCTCGCAGGCTTTGATGAAGCAGGTGAGCATGTTGGGGAGGCCCTCAGTTCAACGGGCTGCAAGGACTGAATTCATTCAACTCTGTGGTCTTGGAAGTGGGTCCTTCTCTAGTCAAGGCTTGAGATAAGATTTTGTGGATGACACTTTGATTGTAGCTTTCAGAGGGGATCCTGAAGCAGAGAACCCAGCAATGTTATTCCTGGACGCCCAGCCCACAGAAACTATGAAGTGATAAATGCATATTTTTCTAAGCTGTGAAATTTGTTACAGAGCAGTGGATAAGGAATACACCCTGCTGCATTTAGCCATTTAGCCATTCTTACATAAACCCACCGTACATATGATTCATTTAGTTCCAGTATAAACTTCTCACTAAAGACCCTGTATTAGTCCGTTCTCACACTGCTATAAATAACTACTTGATACTGGGTAATTTCTGAAGAAAAGAGGTTTAGTTGCCTCACAGTTCCGCAGGCTGTGCAGGAAGCATGGCTGGGGAGTCCTCAGGAAGCTTACAATCATGGCGGAAGGGTGAAGTGGAAGCAAGCACCTTCTTCACATGGCAGAGCGGGAGAGCAAGAGTGAAGGGGGAAGTGCTACACACATTTAAACAACCAGATCTCCTGAGAACTCACTCACTATCATGAGAATAGCAAGGGGGAAATCCACCTTCATGATCCAGTCGCCTCCTATCAGGTCCCTCCCCCAACACTGGGAATTACAATTCAACATGAGATTTGGGTGGGGACACAGAGCCAAACCATATCCAAACCCTATTAGACCCACACTTCTTTCCCTCCCTCCTTCCCTTCTTCCCTCCCTCCCTCCCTTCCTTCTTTCTTTTCTTCTGTTAGGAAAGATTATGAAAGACTTTCAAATAGGAAAAAAAAAAAATTACTGGGTTTTTTGTCCGGTACACTTTTCTAGGTTATTGCCTTTCATCGTCTTTGAGCTATTTTACAACTCTGTAAGTTGAAGAAAACTTAGATTAATGCAAATTATTCTTGCCCATGGGAGTACAAATGATTATGTCCAATGGAATGCAGTCTATCTTTACCCTGTGGATAGACCAGTTTTATTTCTGTATGTAAGTTGATTTCAGCATTCCTTATTGGCTTTATTGTGGGATTCTCTGAATACTCCTTTCAGTGGGTTGTAACATTGGACAGGTTCTATCATAAACTAACGAGTTAAATAAAACCTTTGATACATATTCATTTTACATGAGTAAAGAGTTATGATTTTTACCTTAAAAAACAATCTTTTAACATTTTCTTCCTCCTTCCCTTCCTTCCTTCCTGTTAACATTGAATAATTACTATGTGCCAAATTTGGTTCTATTACCTTTTCAAGATTTATTTCTTTTGACTTTCACAAAAACTTAGAGTAGGCAGTATATTACCTTATTTTATTTACAAATGAGAAAATTGTGACTCAGGGAGGTTAAGAAACTAACTCTGCTTGTAGGAGAGCACTGACTCATCCAGGACTGCTGACTCTGAACCACCTGGCCTGGGACTGAGGAGTTTCCAGGACACAGGACTTTTAGTACTAAAACGACGAGAGTCCTGGGCAAGCCAGGATGAGCCTATCACCCTGCATAGCTCCAGAAAGCCCAGGAAATGGACTCACCATGTTTAGCTTCAGATGTCCTGTCTTATCTCCCAAGCCCTGCCCAGTACATGCTGGTGTTTTGCTTCAGGGCTGTTGTCACCAAGTTCTTAGTGCTGTGTCTGCAAATGCCCCGGATGACTTTCACTCTTCCCTATGCTTTGCAAAATATTGGCTGCTTTATGTAGTGCTCTAGGGAGGGCTGTTCTAGCTCCTGCCCAATGCCCTGTGTCTATAGGCCTTTCCCTGCTCAGCCAGCAAAAGCCAAAGGCAGAGTTCTGTTGCTTCCTTCCCTGTGAAGATTCACTTCCTGCCCAGAGTCTGATCTGAAAACAAAAGACTCTTGTTCAGCACAGCTTCCTGCGTAACAACATTAAACATCCCCTTGGCAACCATTATACAGGAATATTATAAGATAACTGTGCTTTCTATGCCCTAGGCTACAAGACCACATTGCAAAGTTTTGTGAAGTCTCCTTAAGTGTTGGGGCATACACAGATTTCCTAAGCATCCCAAATAACCTCTGGATGGGCTGAGAGAAATAGGCCCCAGCTGTTTCTCTTATCTTTGAGGAAGAGGAATGTTGGATATTTCTATGCACTGCAGAATCCTATGGAAGTCACTTGGCTGAAAAACCGGGTTTCCCTCATCTCAGAGACTGTAACTGCTCTGATCCAGAAAGTGGCTGGAAATTTGCTGTTAACTCCAAAGGTTAACAGGATTAGACTCCCACCGACGAAATTCAAAGAAATGCTTTCAGAAGTAAGCAAACAGACAGACAAAATTAATCAACCCTTTAACAACAGATTTTCTGGATTCAAGGGTGATGACTTCAAAAACAATTCAGTTAATTCTTTTTTTTTTTTTTGGACAGTCTCACTCTGTCGCCCAGGCTGGAGAGCAGTGGTGCGATCTTGGCTCACTGCAACCTCTGCCTCTGAGGTTCAAGCGATTCTCCTGCCTCAGCCTCCTGAGTAGCTGGGATTATAGGCAGCTGCCACCATGCCCGGCTAATTTTTGTATTTTTAGTAGAGACAGGGTTTCGCTACGTTGGTCAGGCTGGTAATTCTTAAAAGTCTCTGTTGCATTAATAGTGAACTCAACTTTTTAAAAAAACAGAAAGTTTTAGTGTTAAAAAATGATATTTGGGGATAAATTTTGCTTATCAATTCACTGTTTTCCAGTGACAAAAAAGTGCTTAGAAATCAACATTAAGATAACTTTTTTTGATTATAAAAATAATATATACTACTTATAGGAAATTTGCAAAACAGAATAGAGAAGAAAATAAAAATTTTTCATAATTTCATAACCTGAAGATGGATATCTACTAGAAAAAATTGAGATCTGACTGTAAATAATTCATTGGGTTTTGCTTTTTAGCCTTGACCTTGAATTTAGCTCAAGATCACCACGTCCCAACATGACTTTTAATGGTTGCCCGGTAGTGTTTTGTGGATTTGCCATAATTTACCTAACCAATCTCTTATTGTTGGACATTTACATTGTTTCGAATCTTTTGCTTGTAAGTAACACTGAACTTACTGAGGCAGATACACCCAGTGCATCTTAGGTCCCTAGGAGGTCCTTAGCAATCCCTAGAAGGGGGATTGCTGGGTAGTCTGAGGTTTGGATTGTGAACATCAGAGACTCTACCAGTCACCTTGAAGACAGTAGGATTTATTCGAAGGATTCTTGACCTGGGAGGCGCCTGAAACCAGGGCGCTCAGGGACTGCAGCTCCGTTCCTGGCCCAGAGTCAACCTTCCAGGATTGGCTTGGCGAAAGCAGGGCGGGGCCGAGCAGGAGGACGAGGTGTGGACACTGCGGCAGGGCCACCCGGTGCAGGGAGGGATGGTGTGGTGCACTGTGACTCTCACAAATCCAAAGATCCGATGGCCAAGGTCAGCCGCTCTCGGAGAGCCGAGATTCTTGGTGCTGGCTGGGCTGCTGGAGACAGCGGGTACCCCGTTCCTTCGGGAAGGTGGGGGACTAGGTCCCTGGCTCTCTCTACCCCATCAGAGCCTGGTGCGACGGAGGAGCGTAGCGAGAGCCCAGGCAGGTTGTGGGGCCAGACCAGGTTCTCTGTCAAGGTCCAGAACCCCCAGAACCTGCGGTCCATTGATTGCCAGGATGCCCGGCCGCGGAGCTCGCAGACACCGGCCCTGGCTGAGCATTTATTGACACAGCGCGCCCCCTAGTGGTCATTTCCCATTACCAACCCAACAGCCGCGGACGATGCTCCTTGGTTCAGCCTCTAGCCCCCCAGGTCTGGGAAGTCTGTAGATTCGCATTGTCCTGCGACCCAGGAGGCAACGGTTGAGGGTGGTCTAGGGGAATGGGAGAGTGTCTAGGCCCAACTCTGTCCCTAACTTGCCTGTGTGGCTCTGGCCACATCTCATCCCCGTCTGGGTCTCACCTTGGACATCTGTGAAATGAGGAAGGTCATGCTGGCTTCACAGGTTTGGCCTGGGGGAGGGGAAGGGCTCTGAGCCTCTGCTCCCCTTGCCCACTTTCGGTAGGCTTGGGACCCAGGGTTGGCTGGAGCAGGCATGTGCAGTGTGGTGAGAAGATTCCAGGCCACTGGGTTTGGGGTACGATAAAATGTACAAATTCAGAGGCAGGCCCTCCTCCACTACGAAGATCACTCTTCCTACCTTAGGGTAAACAGGTTCCAAGCAGAGGAGGTGACCAGGGTGGCCAAGAGCTCAGAGCCAGGCCCCCTTGAAGGTTGGAGTGACAGAGATTGTCTCATCTGGAGGTGTCTTGGGGATGGGGAGGCTTCTTGGAGAAGAAAGTAGTGAACAGATCTCATGGGCTCCAGGGATTGGACAACCGTGAGTTCAGGGAGCAGGTACTTCAGACAGGTGGGAAAACAGCTTAAAAACCAGCTGGAAGGGGTGACATTGGCAGGAATGGCTGAGTAAGGAGCACTTCTCCCCGAGAAAAGCAATGAGAATACTGGCCAAAATTGTCAAAACCAACTTTTTCAGAACTCTGAAAACTAATTCAATCCAGGGTGTACCTATTTTTTTTTTTAAAAACAGCTAAATATTGGTAAGAACAGTGAGCTTGATGGCATTGTCCTTTTTTTTTTTTTTTTTTTTTTTTTTAAATAGAGACTAGGTCTCACTATGTTGCCCAGGCTGGTCTCAAACTCCTATATTCAAGCAATCCTCCCTCCTCAGCCTCCTAAAGTGTTGGGATTACAGGCATGAGCCACCACACCTGGCAGAGCTTGATGGCATTTTAACTTGCCCTAGTCCCATCCCCTTCTCCTGAGACCTATGGTAGCCTTGAACCCAGTGGATTCATAATCATGGTGAAAACCAGCAGCCTAGAGACAAACAGATCAGAACAGGGTTGGAGCTTCTGCAAAGTCTAATTCCCAGATAACTGTCATTATTCAACTTGTCTGGTAGTTCCCTGGAAGAAACTCCACTTGCAAGGCTGTGTTCTTTTGATCTGACTTGATACCCATTCAATACACACAGCCTTTTCTCTGAGGTTATTTGTTGAAAGTAATCAGTGGCAATTGTTTAACGTTGCAGCTGCCTGAGGCAGTGATAGTGGCTGGGGCAAATAAGAAGCTAAAAAAAATTTTAAAAGGAAAAGTTAAGGAATGAGCTGTCCATAGAGGCTTTGAAAAGCTTTGGCATATTCCTAGGAATCTATAATGTCCCCTTTTCTGTAAGTTCCTCTGATGATGGTGGTGGTGGTGTGTGTGCATGTGTGTGTGTATGTGTATTTGTGCATGCATGTGCATGCTTGTATGCATGTTTATATGTTTGTGCATGTGTGTGTGTTTCACAAGTGCTCTCTCAGCTCTAGAAATGGAAGAATCTCAAAGGTTTTCTTTCTCTTTTTTTGAGACAGGATCTCACTCTGTCACCCAGGCTGGAGTGTAGTGGTGCGTTCAGAGCTCAGTGAAGCCTTGATCTCCCAGGCTGAAGTGATTCTCCTATCTCAGCCTCCCAAGTAGCTGGGACCACAGGTGCCTGCCACCATGCCTGGCTAATTAATTTTTTTTTGGTAGAGATAGGGTCTGCCTATGTTGCCCAGGCTAAAGATTTTTCTTTATTTAGGTATAAAAAAATACAGTACTTGTCATGCACCAGTTTGGCCAATATATAGACATTATCTGTAGAGCAATTACTACAATTATAGAAAATAGAAGGTTACAGGAATTATTTTTCCAACTAAAAAACCTGAATTAATATTGTTAGCCTAAATAACAACCTGCTTATTATGCAAAAACCCTTCATCTATATGTCTGTGAGAGCTAGAAACTTGTAAGTATCATTAGTAAAAAAATCATTATAAGAAGCTAGTTATCGGTTAAAACAAACAAGTCAGTGTTATCTACAATCCCTTGCAGTGTGAGGGGCTTTGCCCAGAGGGAACCTCGGTCCATGATGAAGGGTGAGCTGGGTGTCTCCTTCCCTGCCCCTCTCTGTTGACTGATGCCACTTCTCCAAGGTGTGTTTGCAGTGAAACGTTCCAGTGGAAGATGCATGGGTGACCACAGAGGTTGGGCAGGGCAGGGCCTTGCCTTCTGCAAGGTGTGCCTGAGGGTCAGTTCCCTGAGATGTGACAACAGCGAGGTGTAAAGGCACATGGCTCGGCTCCGTCATGCAGTCATGAGTGGGTTTGGACATTGTCCAGTCTTGCTAAAGGCCACATCTTGGGTTCCTCTAAACCAAGGGATAAGGAGTAGACAGAGAAAAGAAAGAGAGCATGGACTGGCGACCAGGTGAGGCAGAGAAGGGGAGAGGTCTTCTGCTCTGGGAACATCTGCCCCTTCTCAGGCAAAACTGGAGGGGTGCTGAGGAGTCTCAAAGCAAGGTCTCAGCTCTTCCAGGCCTTCTCCAGAGGGGGTGGGTGTGGAGGTGGCCCTCACCCTGTGATCTGTCACTCCTGATCTCCACTGCCCCTCCAGAATGAATTCACAGTTGCTTCAAAGTTTAATAAGCCATTTCCCTGAATGTGGTTCAGTGCTCAGTACAGCACAGTTACTGGCATGGCAGGCCAGTGAGGTCACTTCAGGATCCAAGGTCAGGAGCTGCCATGGGGCCCCTTCCTCCCTCTTGACAGGCTGGAGAGGGGTTGGGGAGTGGTGGGGCACTTGGAGTGGAGTATGGAGTTGGAGCAGGGCTAGGGCTCCCGAGAGAGGGCATGATGGTCAGTCTCCCTTGGGAATGGGCTGCAGAGAATCCTGCCCCACAAGTCAAGCTGTCCAGGCCTTTGCCTCCAGGCAGATAGGCACCAGGACCTCACCAGCCTTACCAGGGCGTTCAGGGACCCTAGAAAAAGACCCTGCAGCAGTTAAACACAGTCTGTTTTGCTTTGCAGCCTTGGGGAGCCAGAGGAAGTCTTTGAGTTAGACGGCGGTCTGTGGGTGACAGGGTTATGTGGATGTCTGAGCCCAGACAGAACACCAGCCTGGATTTGCCAGCATTTGAGAATAGTCATCACTGACATATATTCCTGGATATTTCAGGAACCTGGAGTTTGCTATCCCAAGGCTGATGAGGTCTCTGGGACCCACGAGGAAGGGGTGCTGGGCTGGGGAGTCACTGCCATTTTTGGAGGCTGTGGTGCCTGGCGTCTGACTGGCCTGGGCTGCAGGGGGTTTGGGCCCCCAGGCCCAGAGTGACCTCGGCCGCCTAATACAGCAGCTCCTCCCGGGGGTCCGAGCCATACAGCTCAGCCAGCATCTTAAACCTGGGTCCCCAGTCGTTAAGGAAGTCGTAATCCACGTCAGAGTCGGATGAGTCGGTGCCCAGGGAGCTGAGGGACTCGGCTATGGACTCGGAGCCCTCGTAGCCGTAGATGTGCAGCGTGTCGTAGGGGGGGCCGTCGCCGTCGTGGTCCGCCTCGTCCTTCTTCACCTCGATCATGGCTGCCATCTCCCCGGGCCCTCCGTGTGCCCCAGGCGCGTGCCTCGGTGGCTTCTGCACCTGCGCATAGAGGGAAGGCCGGGCGTCCAGCGCGGGCCGCGGGGGCTTGGCCCCGCCGCGGCGCACCGAGTTGAGCACCGACACATCGTAGCTGGTGGTGTCCATCTCGCCGCCGCCCTCCTCGTCGTAGGTGACGAGCTGCTCGTGGATCTCCGGCACGCTCTTGCCGTGCGCGCGGGCCTGCTTCCGGAGCCGCCGCCGCAGGAAGATGAGCAGGGTGATCACTGCAGCCAGGGAGCCGAGCGGCAGAGTCAGACAAGGCTGGGGGCCTGGGCGGCCCCCCATGCCCCCATCCCCACTGCCCCCTGCAACCCCACCCCCACGCCCTCCCAGCATGCCCATCCCTTTGACCCCCCCCTTCCCCTGCAACCCCATCCTTTTGGCCCCCCTTCCCCTGCAACCCCATCCCCGCCGTTCCCCCATACCCCCATCCCCGCCATCCCCCTACACCCCGTCCCTGCCGCTCCCCCGCACACTCATCCCCACCTCGCCCGACACTCCCACCGCTGCCGTTCCCCCACACCCATGGGCAGGTGCGGATGCTCAGCCTGTGGGAATCTCTGAGGGGTGTGGCTATGTGAGGGTCTTGGATCCCTAAGGAGGGGTAGACCTTGAAGTGCAGAGAGCTTCTAAAATTAGGCTCAGGCCTTCTAGCTTTGAGTTACTGAACAAACTACTATATACATAAGTAAAGCTGGGATGCCCTGGAAGGCAGCCCTGCCCCCCAGCCTCAGTTTCCTTGTCTGTAAAATGGAAATGATGACCTCCCTGCTCTGTTTATATTTGGGAGGATGGTTGTGAGGTCAAATGCAATTCTATTTGTGGTGGGGATGCCATCATCATCATTAATTATTAATAAAGGAGAAATCTCTGCTGGAGAAGTCCCAGAAGTGGGGCATACCGAGGCCACTCTCAGGAGGGCTACAGGCAGGAGAGGCCTGGAATCTGTATTGCAGGTGCCCCGTGGCTGTATCCAGGCCTTGCCATGAGTGCCAGGGTGATCTCTAATCACCTGAGGGCTTCCTCTGGAGGATCAGCCCCTGCTGCGTCTCATGGCAAGTGAAATGCAGGATACAGTACATCACTGTGCTCCCTCGGTGGGATGATGCTGGGGGGTGGCCCCACGCTGCCTCCCGGCAACCCTATGGGAGGAGGCTCCAGTTCCTCACGATGGGAACATTCCACCTTCGCTGGCCTCCTCCCTTCCCAGCTTCACTCCCCCTCTGCCTTAGGAGGTATCCAGGGAAATAAACCACCTCCCAAATAAACCACTTCCACCCCAATCCTCATCCCAGGGCTGCTCCCTGGGAAATCCAAACTAAGGCCTACAATGCTCCTAACATTTCTGAGGCCCAAACAAGAAAAAAAATATGTATCAAGGCCGGAGGAATTCTATAAAAAGAAAGAAAGCACGTGGAGACAATCTAAACTAGAAGTTTTTAAACTTTCCATTTTAGAACTGGATCCTTTTTCCTTTTTCAAAAATAGGTTTTATGTAAATACATGCCCAGAACAATGCCTGGCACACAGTAAATGCTGAAAATATCTAAGTGGAAGGAGTGACTGTTATGTATAAGTTATTTTAAAGTGATACTGGCCTGATGCATGGGGGAGGAGTCCTGAGTCCCACCCCCTCCTCCTCCCTGGCTCATCCCCCACCGTGAGCACCCAGGTGGTTGGAGCTCACATCCTGCATCCTGCACATGAACTGGCTAAGGGCTGCATTGCAGATTGGAGGCAGGGTTGGGCCTGAACCTCTGGCCTCTACTTTTCCTGTGAAGCTTCCCCGCCTCCCAACACCTTCCATCCCCTTCCACCCACTGTGTCTTCTCCCCACCCTGCCCAGCACTGACCTGTGATGGTGAGGATGCAGAGTAAGATGGCTACCACTGCCTGGATGCTCACGCCCACCTGGGCGGCCATATCCTCGCAGAAGGTGAACTCGCCCTGCTCGTTGCACTTGCACACGGCCACGGTCAGCGTGCTGGTGCCCGTGCGACTTGGCATCCCATTGTCTGAGATGACCACGGGTAGGAAGTGGACCTTGGTATGCTCCCGGTCAAACTGCCCATACTTGACTGTGATGTTGGCCGTGTTATCTGGAAACACCAAGGCCTCGGAGTCAGGCTTTGCCATCTGCACAGATGGGGAAACCTGGCTCCTCCAGGAAGCCCTCCCTGACTGCACCAGCCTGCGTGCTCCCTGGGCTGCTTTTCTGCCCTTTGCACCCAGCGCCTCTTGTTTCAGCCATCTGAGTGCAGGTCTGTTCCTCCACAGAGGGGATATTTTGGGGCAGCTGCTTTGACCCAATCTCCAAGAATGCCTTGGTGAAAGAAGGTCAAATCCTTTGCCTTCTGTATTTGTGGGCAACTGATGCCTCTCCCCTTCCTCTTCCCTAACCCCACTCCAGTAACAGGAGGTTTTCTCTTTCAGCTCAATTAATTAATGCTCCGTTTCAAGCTTTGACAAGCAGTGGGGAAAAATAAAGTTTTAAAAAGTCTTTTAGCATTAGGCTAATTTCTAAGGCAGCTTCTGCTCTCTCTGAAAATCCATTGTTACATTGTTGAAAACAGTAAAAACAATGGGCATGTCCCTTGGGGCACAGAGAAAATGATTACATATAGAATTGCGGGTTTCCCAGGCAGTTTGGAACTGGGAAATGCTTTTGTCCAAATATTGGCCCCGCCCACCTTCCCAGATCCAATCAGTGGTTTCCTGTACCCAAGAATCCCCCAGGGAGCTTTAAAAACATGCTGATTTTCAGACCCCTATGCTCACACACACTTCTTATTCAGTGGTTCTGGGCAGAGGCCAGATAATCTGCCTTTTGCAGGGTCCCAGGAGGTTGTAATGTCAACGATCAGAGAAGGATCCAGGAACTCCCTACTCCAGGATTTACTTAGCTACACAGGCTCCACACACTGGATTGAAAAACCCAGGAATCCATCTTTTCGATTTTGAATGAAAGCCAATTATATTTCATTATTCATAATTACATTTCAGCATTAAGTCTATTATATTTCAAAATAAACTATATGTCACTGACACTTATGGGAGAAACTAGAGATTTTGACATGCAGGATGTTCATGATATAAGTGAATTTGACACCAACAGACTTGTCTCCTATTGTATATGGGTGTCTTTGGGGTGGCACTGAATCTTTCTACTGTATTGCAGATCCCCACTCTGAGATGGGACTGAGGTGGACATTGGAGAGGGGGTGACATTTTTGCCACATTATTTACTTCTAATGACAACTGGGTGTTGAATGGTCTGTCATTGACTGTCAACACATCAGGGCCACCTTCTCCATCCCACAGGAGTCTCCTTAAGGACTGGTCTGTGGTTGATCCCTCAAGTCTGCCTCCAACTTTCAGGGACCCCACTCCCCAGTCTTCCTTAAATGTAGTAATGGGCTGCTGCAATACAGCCATCCTCATCCACCATAGTTTTGCCCATTAGGGACAGGCAGGAATTCCATCCCATGCTAGGTGAAGGATCACTCTATTTAAACCCAAGGGGAATTTTCTCTATTTTTTTGAGGAAATTTCAGAGGCCATGGAAGCTTGCCTACTTGTGGCTGGAATGAAGTCAACTCAGCATCATCACTCAAGTCAGCACCTACTCCTCAGAAGCTCTGATTGGCTGCTAATGACATCACACGGGCCACCCTGCTAATTGTGAGTAATCATTGTAGCTGAATTAAAACAAAGCTCACTGGATCCTTGGGATTTAGGATTTCACATTTCCAGTTTTGACTCTTTGGGAATGACCTCAAAGTTCCATGTTTAATGTGCAGTTTTGCTGACCCATAGAGCCTCCAGTATGGGAGGGGACTCCTTGGCTAGTTCTTGAACTGAGCTGACTGCCTGCATCCTCACATCTGTTCTGTACTCCTCCTTGCAGGCGATGTGGACTTGGGAGTTTGGATGGAGTGTCTCTGACCATTGCATAGACCAATTGTACAATGTATGTGGCAGAAATTGTACAAAATATCTAATGATTTGAAAATCCCAGTGGGAGCCTGCCCTCAGTTTGTTGGCCTGGTCTTTGACCTTGGTGCCTCAAGACTCAAATAACCTCACCCCGACCCTGTTAGAGCCAACTGACTGCATTTGTTCTTTTTTTGGAGACAGGGTCTCGCTCTGTCGCCCGGGCTGGAGTGCAGTGATGTGATCATAGCTCACTGCAGCCTCAAACTCCTGGGCTCAAGCGATCTTCCTGCCTCAGCCTCCTGAGTAGCTGAGACTACAGGTGTGGGTCATCACGCCCAGCTGAACTGATTACTTTGATGCCTACCGTGATTATCCGTGAGGGTAAAGTTGTTCTCAGTATTCAAGGTGAATGTGAACTTCACGTTTCGTGGTGTTATGTCCTTGTCTATTGCGGAGATCTGCAGGACCAGCTGGAGTGTGGAAGACAGGAGATAGTCAGTGATGGTGGTGGGGTGGTCTGAGGTTTAGCGATGGAGCCTTTGGGTTTAAGTCCTGACCATGGCTGTTTCCCACCTGCAACACTCACCTATTTAGTTCTTCATAAAGCCACTCTTTCTACTTCCCTGCCCCGCCAATCTACTCCCCATATATTCCCTCTGAGCCTCAGTTTCTCCATCTGTAAAATGGGCATAATGTTATTTTCCTCAAGGCTATTGTACAGGGGAACTCCTGTTGACTCTGTTGAGCAGTTCTGCCCCCCAGCCTGCCCCAGGGTGGTGCTGCCTTCCCCTCCCGCCTGAACCAGACTCACCTGGCCATGGGCAGCGTTCTCACACACTTTGGGCTGGTAGGGCTTGGCAAACTCCGGGGCATTGTCATTCTCATCCAAAACTTCAATGTGGACTTGCACAATGGATTCTTTTCCTGTGGGGGTTCCTGCAGGGGAGAAGACTGTCACCATTATGGGCTCAGCTGATGCTGGCCTTGGGGGGTGGAAGATGTGTGGAAGGAGGGCTGCCCTATGGAGGCCACTTTTTGCAGGAGGAGGCTATGGAACAGAGGCCCAGGATGGTGTTCTGGATAAAAGGAGTTTGGTGGGGGGAGGTGTTAAATCTCATCCATAAGGTTTACTGAGGTATTACTTTGATTATGAGAATCAAAAAGGTAAACCACCTAAGTGCATTAAAAAAAATTGTAATTAAATTCCTAAAATTAAAAATTTAATTATTTGATTAAATACATAAAACATAATAAATTAATCATAAAAGAATTGAAAAGGTAAACAACCTAAGTGAGATTGGGTCAGTAAACTAGGCTACTGGAAAAGACTGAAATGGATGGCCACTGACAATGCCTATGTCACTTACATCTTAAACATATAATTAAAAAAAATTTGAAGGCCGGGTGCTGTGGCTCACCCCTGTAATTTCCTACTTTGAAAGGCCTAGAAGGGAGGATTGCTTGGGGCCCAGAGTTGGAGACAAGCCTGGGAAACATGGTGAGACCCCATCTCTACAAAAAAAATTAAGACATTTGCTGGGCAATGTGGTGCACGCCTGTAGTCCCAACTGCTCAGGAGGCTGAAGTGGGAGGATCATTTGAACTCAGGAATTAGAGGCTGCAGTGAGCTGTGATCGTGCCACTGCACTTCATCCTGGACAACAGAGTGAGACCCTGTCTCTCTCTTAAAAAAAAAATTAGTACCATGAGAAAGTGGTTCTGGAATAAGGTTAAGTAAAGGTTAAGTAAAAATGTGGAATATAATATCTTACACAAACATTACAATCTCATGTAAGTATAAAAATATGTATAAAAATAAAAATACATGAATGTGCTAATAGTAACTGTCTCTGCATGGTGGCATTGGTGGGAGGAGTATTTTCTTCTCTTTTTCTGTATTTTCTGTATTTTAAACCATTTAAATGTAAAGAGTCTATGAATGGGATTATGTGGAGGAGAAAGAAGCAAAGACTGATCTGGCCAAACATGCAGGAGTCCATTACAGTTTGGGGCAGCAGCTGTGCTGGCAGAAGTGAGTCTGGGTGGGCCCGGCAGGCGCCAGGGATCCTTGGCCTAGCGGGCTCCTGGGTAAAGTGGGAGTATTAATAGTTCTCCTGGAGGGTGATTGTGATTTTCTAATATAGATAAAGGATGCAAAACTCCAACTCTTGCCCCTCCCTCTGGCAAAAATTACACAACTTCTAGAGAACCTCACAATCTCAAAGTTGGAAGCTGCTTCACATTTTGAATTCTACCTATTAACTGGTGCATAAACACCCTCTGAAGGAACATTTCCCAAACAGCCATGATACTAAGAATCATGGGACCCTTGTTAAATGCACATCTCTGGCTCACTGGACCAGAACCTGCAGGGTGGAGTAGAGCTTTATGCTTAATAGGTGACTTGGGTGATTCTCGTCACAGAGACATCTGCGCAGCCTGTTTCATGACAGTGGTTTTCAAACTGTGACATGCATGAGATTCCGATTCAGTGTGGGGGTGAGGCCCGAGATGCAACAAGGTCTCAGGGGATGTTGATACTGCTGGGTTCAAGGACCACACTTGGGCATGGAAGCTCTATAGCATCCCAACCAGCGGGTGCTTCAGCAGGCACTTCTAATACGTCTAGAGACCCCAAATTATTGATTATGCCAGTTTTGGAAGAATGAGGGAAAAGGAAAAGAATCCAGGTGCCCTGGCAGATGTGGCCACTCACCAGTGGAATCCAGTTCTTTGGCCTCCACAGTCAGGTTATACCAGGGGTAGACTTCTCTGTCCAGTTCTTTCTCATTGTAAATGTCCCCCTTTTTTGTGACTCGGAAGAATTGGCCCTTGTCACTGGTCCTGCGGATGGAGTATCTGCCCAGGGGAGAGAGTTTCATGGCTTTCCATTGTTCTTTGCTGAGTCTACACTCCTCAGCATGATGGACAAGGCCCTTCTGCATCTGTCCCCTGCATCCCACTCCATGCCCCTCTCTCACTGCTCATTGCACTCTGCCACTCAGACAAGAGCGGACCTACACAGAGGGATTCAGGATAGCAAGATAATGTCTTTGATCTTAGTTACATTGCCATCACTGGACTGGAGGTGGTACCTGAGACCATCAGATGCACTTTCAGAGCTGAACAGGTGACATCACACCATAGCTGGGACTTGTTTTAGTGATTAATGAAAAGATCATTGGGCAAGAGCCAGGAAGGAATACAAAAAGAGCTGGAAGAGATAAGAAGTAATTACAAAGAAATTAACTTTGTGAAATAAAAAACTTAAAAAGTTCTTTCAGAAATCAGGAAAAATCTATGGAAAGATAAATATATATGTTTTGTGTACATAGGAATAATAGTTGCTATTAATGAGGAAAATCCCAGAACAAACAGAACAGAAGAAATAACAAAAAAAAAAAAAAAGAAAAGAAAAGAAAAGAAAACTTTCCTGATCTGAAGAAAGGCTTGAGTCTACAGATTATAAGATGTCATTGACATCAGGCATCATTGAAAAAAACCCCAATATTTAGGCATATCCTGATGACACTTACAAATTTCAAGGCTGTGTGAAGAAACTGAAAAGAGTCCAGACAGAAAGAAATAATTTCCTTATGAAGAAAGAAAAATCAGATTTGCCTCAGATGCCCCCACAAAATTAAATACTAGAATACATTGATAGTATTTTTGAAGGGAAGTGTTTATAATCTGAGGATTATATGAATACATCTAGATGTTATTAGAAGGCAAGGTTGGGCATGGTGGCTCACATCTGTAATTTGAGTGCTTTGGGAGGGGCTGAAGCTGGAGGTTTGCTTGAGGCCAGGAGTTCAAGACCAGCCCAGGTGACAGAGTGAGACCCTGTCTCACCAAAAAAAAAAAAAAAAAAAAAATTAGCCTGGTGTGGTGGTGTGTGCCTGTAGTCCCAGATACTCAGAGGCTGAGGTGGGAGGGTTGCTTCAGCCTAGATGTTCAAGGCTGTAGTGAGCTATGGTTGTGCCACTGCACTCTAGCCTGGGTGACAGAGGAAGAACCTGTCCCCCCCACCCCCCAAAAAAGGCAAAGAACTAAGATATTTGTGTCCTGAATTTTTTTTTGAAAACTTACTGTATCTAACTAAACATCTCAATATAAAGTAAAACCTGGCATGGGAAGAATTAAAACAAAACTATTGATTTGTTTATCATACATAGAAAAGCAACGGGTGTGTGTATGTGTATAATAGTTTTAACTAGAAAATATAGGTCCAAGAAAACATTTTAAATTTTGCAGACAGAAGTAAATCTCAGTGGTAGAAATAAAAATGGATGCACCTCATCCAAATATCTAGGAGAAAAAAAAATAAAGAAACATAGACTGTATAGCAAAGATGAGGAAAAAGAAAAAAGCCATTAAGTTTGATAAATGAGAAATGTAAAACAAGATAAAAGAAGTAACATCAAACATATCAATTATGATGAAAAATGTAAATAGGTTAAACACAAAGCATTTCAGTTTAGATTAAAAAGCAAAGCCAAATGCATTCTTGTTTTCAAGAGACAACTTAATGCCAAATGACCTGGAAAAGTTAAAAGTAAAGGTTGGAAAATTTGCATTAGGCGAATATGAATAACAGGAAAACAGGACTAACAAATGTAACATCAAGAAACAGAATTAAAGGCAAAATATTTAAGCAGAACAAATTGGCTAATTACATTCGGATGAAAGTTACAAACCATAATGAAGATAAAATAGTTGCAAACCTTTGTTAACTGAATAGAAAAATTTAAATACATAAAGTCAAAACTTAGATATTCTAGGAAGAAGTGGACACAAATACAATTGTATCACATCACAGAACAAGCTAAAGCAAAACAAAAAAAAAACACCCTATGACTTGTAAATGAAAATAATCAAGTCAATCTCTTAAATAAACCCTTGGATCAAAGGAGAAACAAAAATTATAATTACAGGCTATTTAGAAAAGAATGGCAATGAAGAGTAGTCCCAAAACTTAGGATATGAGGCCAAAATGGAAGAACATATTTTGTCCTTAATAAGAAGACTTAATACCCTTGAAACATTAGCTATACCAAAATTAATATATAAACACTAATGTTTATAATATACAAACACTAGAATTCTAATGTTTAAAAAAACCTGGATACAAAATTTTAAATTTCACAAAAGAAAAAATGAGAGTTGACAAAAAGTTATATCAAATAAAAAAGCAACATGGGAAGGACTTTTATGTATATCTAAGATCTAGTGTAAAGCTATATGGTTTGGATCTGTGTCCCCACTGAATCTCATGTCGAAATGTAATCCCCAGTGTTGGAGGTGGGCCCTGGTGGGAGGTGGATAGACCATGGGACAGAGTTCTCATGAATGGGTTAGCACCATCCCCCAGGTTCTATTCTCAAGATAGTGAGTTATCATGAGACCAGGTTGTTGAAAAGTGTGTAACAACTCTCTTCCCACTCCTGTTCTGGCCGTGTAAGACGTGCCTGCTTCCCCAGGACTGTAAGTTTCCTGAGGCCTCCCCAGAAGGAGAAGCCACTATACTTCCTGTTAAACCTCTTTTCTTTACAAATTACCCAGTCTTAACTATTTCTTTATAGGAGAATGAACTTATACAAGCTAGTAGAATAAAACAGAATAGCTTTGCTATAGAATGATGGATAGGACAGAGAATTAGAAGTAGATACAGGTATATACAGAAAACTTAGCATATAATGAAGGTGGGAAAACGATGACTTATCATTATAATATTTAGTAAATGGTGCTGGCAAAATCAGCTATGCATCTACAATAAAATAAGATTGAATTGAATTTATACTTACTATTGCATATTATATGGCTCTAAAAAGTATCTGTTGGAACTATATCATTTTTTTCTAAAGATTGTAAAAGAGAAATTTAGTTAAGATGGAGAGCAAATATCGATGAAACGAGCATGGCATGATCCAAAAAAATTTTAAAACAATCAAACATCAAAAGCAAACAGACAACAACAAACCCACCATAAATGCATCCACATGTTTGTGTGGACACGAAAAGAAAGGAGCAATAGGACCAGGTTAGGCCACGAACATGAGTTATCTGAGAGTGGGGGTTATCAGTGTTTTCTTGGTAGATCTCTGTGCTGTTTCACTGTATAAAATGAACACTTCTTACTTTTGTGGTTTGGGAAAGATAGATTCAAGAATACAGTTTTAGTGAAGGGGCCTCTGGTGTGTCGTCTGATTGGTTGCTTTCTTGACTGTCAGATCTTACCACATAGGACTGGTGAGAGCTGTGGTGCAGAGAATAAGCCTTCAAGGCCGGACAGAGGACAAGTAGCTCTGGATGCCCAGGACCATGCTAGGTGGGGGAGCCCGGGCAGGTCAAGATGCCAGGCTGCCAAGTGCAAGAGCTTGGGCTTCTGGTCTTGCCTCTGTCACTTTCCCTGTAAGTGCTAGGAGAAGCCAGTTCCCCTCTCTGAGTCCTGGCCTCAGACCAGCAGGCATAGGAACATCCAGGCCGGATTGTCCTTATCATCCTCATGGACACACGCCCCCTTACCCAATGCTATGCCTAGCCGCATCAGGGTCCATGGCCAGCACTGTGCCAATCAGAGGCTTCTTCTGGTTTTCCTTCAGCTGGAAGTGGTAGAAAGGCTGCTGGAAAATGGGGGGCTCGTCCACATCTGTGATGTTGATAATGACCTGGGCTCTGTTTCCCGCGGGAGGGCTCATGTATCGGAGGTCGATGGTGGGGTCTGTGGCCTCGACGATGAAGCTGTATTGCTGGATGTATTCATAATCCAGAGGCTGCGTAAGAAAAAAGGATGGTGAGTGCCTGCTCTGGGCCAAGCATGTGTGTGGCATATGATCTGCACAGCAACCATGCAAGGTAGTACCAGGATGACACCCATTTTATAGATGAGGGGCCCATGGCCTTGACAAGTGATATTTCTGAGGTCATCAAGACAGCGGCTGGGCCTGGTGTCTGTCTTCAGCTGCTCCCCATTTCATCTCAGCAGCCTCATGGCCATACCCACAACCCTGGCTGTGTGCCTGGCCCTATTTCCAGCGTTTGGGACATGGAATGGATCAACTATGGTCCTGCTCTTAAGGGCGTCACTAGTGGTTCTACCCACAGGTCCTTAAGGACAGGCTTTTTCTTTGTTCTTGAGACAGAATATTGCTCTTGGTGCCCAGATTGGAGTGCAATGGCACGATCTCCGCTCACTGCAACTTCCACCTCCCAGGTTCAAGTGATTCTCCTGCCTCAGCCTTCCAAGTAGCTGGGATTACAGGCACCTGCCACCATGCCCGGCTAATTTTGGTATTTTTAGTAGAGATGGGATTTCACCATATTGGCCAGGCTGGTCTCAAACTCCTGACCTCAGGTGATCCACCTGCCTCGTCCTCCCAAAGTGCTGGGATTAGAGGCGTGAACCACCCGGCCCGGCCGGACATGCTTTTTCTTTATGCCTTTGCTCAAGATCCTTCTCCTGCCCTTGCCTGCCTAGAAAACTCCTACTCATCCCTCAGGAAGCCAAGCAGAAGGTAATCAGATGCTCTCTCAGAAACCCCTCCCAGCAGAGGTAATTGCTCCCTGTTCAGAGCTGCTGTGTATCACTTACACCTGGCTGTACTTTTTTTGTTCATGCATATGTCTTCCCCATTCGCTGAGACCTTTGCTGACACTGGAGGCTGTGTCTGCCTCTCCTTGGTGTTTCCAAGCCCCAGCATGGGGCTGGTTCAGAGAAGGACTCAGGCCCAGGACTTGCAATCCTCTGCATGGCCATTCCAGAGGCATTTTTTATGCCCCTCACAGGACCTCTCCCTCCTCTTCCAGATTCAGTTAATCTGGCTTCTCTGGCTGTCAGCAGCATCCAGTGTCAGTGGCCATCCATGTCACCACAATTATTCACTGTTTTCTTCATGCTGATGGATTTCTACTGGCCAGGACACATGGCAGGCCAGAAAGTGCCAGAGAGGTAATAACTCCGGGGGCAGCCCCCAGTCAACACCACAGACAGCGGGTATATAAATACCCCAGCTCCTTCACCCTCAGCTTCTCCAACTCTGGGATGTGTTCCACACTTACCCCTCAATGGGTCATTGCTCCTGGGGCTTCTTGGGATCACCTCCCAGATAAACAATTTACATCCAGTCATGGCCTTAAGATTTGCTTCCCAAGTAACTTGGCCTAAGACACTGGATCACAGTCTCCATGAACACATGACCACCTTGGAGCTTTGATGGTCCTTTGATGGTCTCTGGCCCAGGAGCAATGCCAAAGCAGGACCTGTGGGTGCCAAGAGCCCCAAGCCTCACGTTTGACATTGTTGCCATTGGCCTACAAACCTTCATGGGCTTGATGATGCCCTCGTTGTGGGCGGGGTTTGTTTCAATGGTGAAGGCGTCCTGGTAGTCGCCCCGCAAGATGCTGTACTTGGTCATCCGGTTCTGGGGCTCATCTGGGTCCTCAACAAACAGAGAGCCCACAGAGGTGCCCACACGGGTGTCTTCAGGCACGACAAATGTGTACTTGGCTGATGCAAACAGAGCACCCCAAAGGGCCTTGGGTTAATGAGATAGACAAGGCGATTGCCTCTTTCAGCTATTCTAACATATTTTGATAAAAGAAATGGGCATAATAAAATAATCATAAATAATAATACCCCTGGGATTCTCAAGGTAAAGAGGTTCTTCCCTATCTGTATGTCCATCCATCCATCCCTCCATCCAATAAATAGCTATTGAGCACCTATTGTATGCCAAGCACTTTGCTAGGGGACCTATCAATGGAGAAGAGAGACAAGTCCTGCCTTCAGGGAGCTGATGCCATGTACCAGGAAGCCACTTCAGGACAACTGGCCTGTCTCTAGGGTGGCTGAACAACTGAATGACAGTATCAGCACTGGGAGTTGCAAGTGGACAGCCATCTGCCCCAGGGCATGGGAAAAGCTCTCATTAGACATTCTTTGTGGGGTGGGTCAGTGTGTAGGTGGGGTCAGGGCCCAGCCCTGGCTCTGGATATAGAACTTTGCTGTCCCCATGTTCACTGGCTTGTGGGAATTTCTAGCTGGGACCTGAGTCTCAGGGCTTTGATTTTCCCAAACCCATGGGATCTGGGTGAAACTGCTTGTGTCTCATGGTGGGACACAGTACAGTGGTGGCACCCAGCAGGGAGTGGGATTTCCCTCTGGCCTATGAGGGGATTGTGGCAGGGGGCAGCAGGATGGCCTTGGGAATGTGGTATTGGGATGGAAGCAGGGCCCCTCCCTTCACCCAAAGGACTCCTTTGGGCATTAGGCCTACCCTGGGATAGAGGGAGAGGTAAAGGGATTTGTAACTCTTTTCCCAGAGCCCCAAGTCACTGAGTCTGGGGTATCCCAGCCCCCCTTCCCAGGGCCCTAGAGGAGGGGCTCACTCTGGGTGAAGAAGGGGAAGTTGTCATTGATGTCTTGCAGAGTGACCAGCACGGTGGCCGTGCCCGAGTCCCCCCGGAGGCCCTGGGCATCTCGCGCTTCCACCACGATCTCATACCTGGCCTGCTTCTCTCGGTCCAAGCTTTTCGTTATTGTGATAATACGTCCTGCAAAAAGATTCCCAGCAGGAGCCATGTTACCAGCTTCTAGAAAATACCCATGCCTAGGGCCTGCCCAGAGAGAACCTGACTTAAGAGCTTCCCAGGTGGTTCCACTGTGCAACTGGGGCTGAGAACTCTGAGTCTACAACCCACTACCTCCATAGCCTATACTGTGAGGCCAAAGCTGGCCCAATAGTTGGGTTCGGTATTGGTCCTCGCCACCTGAAATATTGTGTTGACAAAGACCATGAGGCCATATCTAGGCTCAGACGGAAAGAGTGCTGTGATAGATTAGTGATGTCTGCCTTGGTGCACTGTAGCATAGTAGTGGCATCTGTGCTATGTATTTGCCATCTCTCTGAAAGACAGTTCCACTGGACTTCTTTCTTGCTCCCAAGAGTCAGTCCTTATATTTTTTGTTAAGTCACCACATAAGCAATTACTATGGGCCTTGCTGCCTTTATACATGATCTAACTCAAACTTTACAGCTACCATACGATATAAATATAAGCATTCCTACCTCCTAGATGAGGGAACTAAGGCTTGCAGAAGTTAGTTGATTTGTCCAAGGTCTCTAGAGGGGGTGAGTGGCAGAGCTGGCTTTGGAAACCAGGTCTGTCTGAACCTGCACCCAGAGCGGCTAGCCAGCATCCTCTGCTGCCCCTTGGCCACTTCTTGGGTAACAAGATCCTGATTTTGTTCCCTGGACTTGAGTCCACGTCTTGGGCACCTGCCTGCTTCCTTCTCCCTTGACCAGCCGCCTTGTCTTTACATATGATACTGACTACTTCCATGGTACAGTGTGGTTCAGTAGCTAGTGACACCTGTGAGACTGGACTTCCCTTAGCACATGCACCTGGAGTATCCACCTCCCCTTGTCCCTCCAAGTCAGTGACTGTCCAGGAGTGTTAGTCACACAGACCAGAATTATCGATGGCAAAATACTCTTTCCCCTTCAGGATTTGGTACATGACAGAGGCGTGGTCTCCCACAGTGGGGTCGTCTGCATCCACTGCTGTCACAGAGATGACCGAGGTCCCTGCAGAGAGAGAATCCTGGGGTTGCTGACTTGTGACTGCAAGGCCCCTTACCCCATTCCTGGAACAGAGCAGATGGGGCTCAGGCTGTGCTCTGTCCCCGCCTCCCCCAGGTCCTGGGAATAAAAGGCTGTTTTGTTTTCTGAGGAGCCTGCATGGGGGCAAAGTGCTGGTGGCAGTGGGGGCCCAGCCAGGTCAACCTTGAAGGGGTCAAAGAGATCAAGTGGTTTGTGTGCTTCCTGGGGAAATGAGGGAGGGGGCGGAGGGTTGGGGTCAGGGAGAGAAACCGAGGACAGCAATGAGCTGCTTCTCCCTCTCCTGGAAAGGTGCCCCCAAAGGGGTGGTGTCATTTCTTGCATCCCCTTGAACTCCAGGATCTCACACTCAACCCAAAGGTCTGGTCCCAGGGCCCTGGCTGGAGACTCTGGACTGAAGAGAGAAGCTCTTTTCTGGCACCCTCTGGAGTCTGAGGGGTACTGAAGAGGTGGAGTAGTAACCTCCTGAGCCCAGAGCCCAGGCTGGTGACATACCTTGGGGCTAGTGCTCTGTCCCCCACACCACTCCTGCATGGCCCCTAGAGATGAATCCTTTTGCCTTAGTGGCAGGCCATGACAGTCTTCACGTGTAAAGGCTACACTCTTGGTGTGCTAGTCCTGACAGTCAGAGGAAGTGAGTGGAGTTTGTTCCAAAGAGTAGTGAGATATGCCTCTGATGGCCAGGGGTGAGTTCATGATCAAAATCAGGGCACAGTCTATGACTAGGGGCAGGACTCAGTCCATGATCAGAATCAGGGCTCAGTCTTAGACTAGGGTCAGGGCTCATTCAATGATCAGGATCAGGGCTTGGTCTATGACTAGGGTCAGGGCTCAGTCCATGATCAGAATCAGGGCTCAGTCTATGACTAGGGGCAGGGCTCAGTCCATGATCAGGATCAGGGCTAAGTTTATGACTAGGGTCAGGGCTCAGTCCACGATCAGGATCAGGGCTTGGTCTGTGACCAGTGTCAGGGTTCAACCCATGATCAGGATCAGGGCTCAGTCCAGGATCAGGATCAGGGCCAAGTTTATGACTGTAGTCAGGGCTCAGTCCATGATTAGGATCAGGGCTTGGTCTATGACTAGGGTCAGAGCTCAGCCTGTGGCCAGATCAGAGCTTGTTAGGAACTAGAGTTTCTTTCAAATCATGTAAAGTGGCAACATAGGCATTGCAATCACTGCCCTGAACTCACTGGATTCCTACCCCAGGCAGTGAAGTGGCTGATGTGAGAGGTGCCCCCAGGCTGGGGATAAGGGAGGGAGGAGGACAGAGTGGGCATGCAACGTACCCACAGCCGACGACTCAGGCACGGACGCATTGAACAACCGATGCGTGAACACAGGCCAGTTGTCGTTCACGTCATGAACTTTGATGGTGAAGCTGGAAGGAGTCTCCAGGTTTTCGCCGGTGTCCTTGTCCACAATGACAGCAGTGAGGTGGTACTCTGAGATATTCTCCCGGTCCAGCCTCTCAATGGCGAACACGTCTCCTGTCTCTGCGTCGACCCGGAAGACCTTGCCCACATATTCTCCTTTGAGCAGGTACTTGGCATTCTTGCGACTCACACTTGACTTGATCTAGAAAAGAAGAGGTGACGTGAGCTGGGAATGGGCGGCGGTGGCTGTGTGTGAGTGTGTGAGTGAGAATGTGTGTACACAAGTGTGCATGTGCATGTGTGTGCATGTGTGTATGTGGTGTGTGTGGTGCTGGCCAGGGTCCCTAAATATGACACTGAGATTTTTTATCAAGAACCTCTGGCAGCCATAAAAAAGAATAAAATCATGTCCTTTGCAGCAACATGGATAGAGCTGCAGGCCGTAATCCTAAATGAACCTAAGCGAACTAACCCAGAAGCAACAAATCCAATACCACATATTCTCACTTATAAGTAGGAGCTAAACAATTGGTACATATGGCCATAAAAATGGAAATAATAGACACTGGAGACTCCAAAAGAGGGGAGGTTGGGATGAGGGCGAGGGTGGACAAATAACCTATTGGCCATAATTCACTATTTGGGTAATGGGTATGCTAGAAGCCCAATCCCCACCAATATGCAATATACATGTAACAAACATGGACATGTACCCCTGAAAATAAAATTTTTAAAAAGCCAAAAAAAAAAAAAAAAGAACCTCTGACTAGTCACCAATGAGTTGTTCTCATGGTGTGAGTTGCCTGGCAGAGCCCCAGCATGCCTAGAATGGTGCCTGAACAGAGTAGGTGCTTAGAAAACATTTTTTGAGTGGAAAAAATATACCTGGTGCCATTGGAAGGCAAAGGATATTTTTGCCCCATAGAAGTCACTTAACCTCTCTAAGTTTTAGTTGCCTCATTTGTAAAATGGAAATATTGCTTCTGATGTTGCTTTGCTCTGAGGAGTAGAACAGCACTTTTGAAGATGAGTTCTGGGAAACACTGAACTCTTCTGCTGTTCCACACAAAGATGGGGTCCTAGCCAGTGGTGTGCTGGCGCTGGATTGTATCAGCTTGGCTTTCAAGAACCAGCTTAAATTTTCAGGAATATTTGTGAGCTGATTGTTAAATACAGCCATTATTACAAATTAAATTATATGAACTTACAATTAAATAAATCACGAAAAACAACGAATTCTCAGAATTCATCGCTTCCTAATTGTTTTGCTACCTTTGACTGTGTTTTGAGGTTATCTGTGTTTATGGTATCTGTATGATGGAAATGCTACATAATGATGTGCTCATGAGGATCTTCTCCTGTCTTGTCTTGGCCTTCGATGACATCACATTGATAGCTTGAAATGAGACATGGTGAGAATATTTACACCATGGAAATTGGCAAGTGCTACGAATCAGAACTTTTCCCCTGGACAGCCAGTTGTCAAACATTTATCAGCACACCCCTGGGCCCAGTACAGAAAATGGTGCATAAAATATTCTCTTCTTGGAGATTTACAATGTACAGCTCTGCAGAAAAGAACTCCAGTGAGCTTTGTGTAACTCAGGATTTTCCATACTTCTTAGACCACAGAACCATTTTTCTGTGTAACATGTACTGTTCATGTCCCAAGGAGTAAGATTTGGAAAATAATATATGTAAAGCATCTTACACCAAACAGGGTTCTATAAATGCTAGTTAATAATTATCAATAATAGAGCCACAGGTTAGAGGATCTCCATTTAAAGAATCATAGAAACAGAAAATATTAGGAACGGTATAGTTCCTATAGAATAGTATTCTATGCATATACAATGATACTCTCATAGAAGGTTAGTATGTCCCCAAAATAGAATTCTATTCAATTAAAAAATATAACTTGGTGCCTGGGAGGCGCCAGGCCCCCACTAGGAGTACAGAGGGTACAGATCCCATTGTGGCTCTCAGGATCTAGGTTTGCAGCCTCAGAGGCTGGCATGCTGAGGAAGTGCAACATTGCTTTTTTTGTTTGTTTGTTTGTTTGTTTTTTGAGACAAGAGTTTAGCTCTGTTGCCCAGGCTGGAGTGCAGTGGCACGATCTTGGCTCACTGCAACCTCCGCCTCCTGGGTTCAAGCGATTATTCTGCCTCAGCCTCCTGAGTAGCTGGGATTATAGGCATGTGCCACCGTGCCTGGCTAATTTTTCTATTTTTAGTAGAGACACGGTTTCACCATGTTGGCCAGGCTGGTCTCAAACTCCTGACCTCAAGTGATCTGCCTGCCTTGGCCTCCCAAAGTGCTGTGATAACAGGTGTGAGCCACCACGCCCAGACTTTTTTTTTTTTTTTTTTTTTTTTTGAGACAGGGTCTCGCTCTGTAGCCCAGGTTGGAGTACAGTGGCTCAGTGTTGGCTCACTACAACCTCCCCGTCCTGAGCTCAATCAATCCTTCTGCCTCAGCCTCCGGAGTAGCTGGGACTCCAAGTGTGCACCACCAAGCTCGGCTAATTTTTGTATTTTTTTGTAGAGATGGGGTCTCGCTATGTTGTCCAGGCTGTTGTCAAACTCCTGGGCTCAAGCAATTCTCCTGCCTTGGCCTCTCAGAATGCTGGGATTACAGGCATGAGCTACTGAGTCTGCCTCACATCATTTAAAGTCAAATAGAGCAAGGGCTTTTGTGTGAAGGCATCTGGTGAGGACTCTTTAGAAAGGCTGGACTCGGGGTGGGGGCATGGTGGCTCATGCCTGTAATCCCAGCACTTTGGGAGTCCAAGGTGGGTGGATCACTTGAGGTCAGAAGTTTGAGACCAGCCTGGCCAACATGGTGAAACCCCATCTCTATTAAAAAAAAAAAAAATTAGCTGGGTGTGGTGGCACGTGCCTGTAGTCTCAGCTACTTGGGAGGCTGAGGGAGGAGGGTCATTTGAGCCTGGGAGGCAGAGGTTGCAGTGAGCCAAGATCACGCCACTGCACTCCAGCCTGGGTGACAGAGCGAGACTCTGACTCAAAAAAAAAAAAAAAAAAAAGGCTGGACTCCTCCAGAGAACTCAGAGAGGCTGAGGTCTCAAGAAAGAAGAGGGAGATTCCAGAGGGTATGGCCACATCCCATGAAGTCTGGAAAGTGTCCCCAGGGTTTAGCAGCAGTGCAGTCATTGGAGCCCTCAGTGAGGGCACTGACAGGGGTTGATAGGGTGGGAAGTTAGATGATGCAGCCTAGGGAAGAGTCTAGAAGGGGAGGAAGTGGAGACAGGGAGTGAGGATCGCCCCCTTGGTCGGGCAGGGTGGGAGAGAGGTGGGCAGCAACAAGCATCTTGGAGCAAGGCTGTGGCGTGCAGGGGGCAGGTGGGTTCATGAGGAGGTACTAAGGCCCAGTGGCCAGGATGCATGATGAACAGCTGGACTAGAGGCAAGAAGCCATGCCTCAGCTCTGTAACCTGTGACCTGCGAGGACAGTGGAGACTCAAAGAGAAGGGGACAGTTTGGGGCCCTGTGTGAGTTGCTCAAGGTGAGGATAAGATGGTGGCCTTCCAACTGGGCTCTCAGTGAGTGTGTTAGGACCCACCAGGGCAGGGAGGATGGAGGGAGGAAATCAGCTTGGATCTGTGTGATTGGAGTTCTGCATACAATTTCATGTGAATATCCAGTTTCTGTTTTCCTTCCCTTCAATTTTTCTTCCCTAGACTTTATTTTTTAGAACAGTTCCAGATTTACAGAAAAATTGAGAAACTAGGGCAGAGAGTTTCCAGATGCCTGCTCCTCTTTTTCCCGGAGTATGAACATCTTACATGAATGTGGTGCATTTGTTATAATTAATGGACCAATACAGATGCATTATTATTTACCAGAGGGCATAGTTTATGCAGAGTTCCTTAGTTTTTTTTTACCTAATGTCTTTTTTCTATTCCAGGATCCCACACTGGATACCACATTCCACAGAGATGTCATGTTTCTTTAAGTGCCTCATGGCTGTGATAGTTTCTTAGACTTTCATTGGTTTCTGATGACCTTGACAGGTTTGAGGAGTATGAGTCACGTATTTTGCAGGATGCCCCTCTGTTGGAATTTGTCTGATGTTTCTCTCATGATTAGATGAGGGTTATGGGTTTCTGGGAGCCTCCACTCTCCCTACTCCTGTTTTCTAAGATCACTGTATTTAAACATAACATCTTAATGCCAAAAACCCATATTTGTGGGTTCAGAAGGCGGCTCAGGACTTGCTCCCATTGTCCAGCCAGGTCTGTAAACAAAGGCTCCAGGCTCTGACCTTGATAAACAGGGACTTCCTTCCCTCAGATTACATCCTCAGGAGCCGGAGGTGATCCTTGGAGCCCTGTCCTTGTCTTTTCCAGGCACCTTGTTTCTTCCCAGCGTGACGACCCCTTGTGGTTCCTCGGAGACCCAGCCCCATGCCAGGGGCCAAGTGAATGCTGTTGGCAAATGACAGCAGGCCTGGCGTTCTTCCTGCTGCTAGAGACCCTTGGGCGAGCCCTTGAAAGGTAGCCCCCACTTTCTACGGACTTTCCCTGACTCACTCCATAGATTTTCCTTGAGGTCAGACATTCTTTTTAGAGGCTGATTCAAGGCACAATTATCCCACTGGGAAGGATGCAGGTGGATTGACGACATTTTCCTGTATGACACAGAGCTCGCATTTGTGTTGAGAGTCAGGAATGCTGGTTTTCCTAGGGCGGCATTCTCCTGGGGCTCTGTCCTGGTCTCCTAGTGTGACCCTGGGCAAGTGTCTTCCCCTATGAGTGGCCATGCTGGAGGACTTCAAGATCCCAGTTATTGTTGGGAGCCATGGGCACAGCCAGCTGGTTGTGGGTGGGGCTCCGAGTGGAGATTCCCCAGCTGGCCCCATTCCCATCCAATTTTGTCAGATGCTACACAGATCTTTCCTAATTTCCCAAATGGGAAAATTTCATGGCAGCCATGGTTGGCCCTGCCCTAAACCCTGAACCCTGGGGCCACACCGGCCTTCTCAGTCTGAGCATGGGATGGCCCTATAGCCGGTCCACAGACCAAGGTCTGCTGGGGCATTTCTGGTGCCATGGCCAGACTGGGCCTTCCCATCAAAAGTTCCTCTCCAGCCTGTTTCTCTACAGCCAGAGGGCACCCCCACACCATTTGTGGGGTTCTTTGTCTGACATATGCTGCCCCTCTAGACCAGGATGGGTAAACTGTTTCTGTAAAGAGCAGGGAGCAAATATTTGTAGCCTTATGGTCATTTGGTCTTTGTCACCACCACTCAACTTTGCCATTGTAGCATGAAAGCAGCTGCGGGCAATCTGTAGATGAATGAGTGTGGCTGTGTTCAAATAAAACTTTATTTGCAAGTCCAGGCAGTGGGCTGGATTGGGCCTGCAGGGGGTAGTTTGCTGATCCTTGCTCTAGACCACCCTCTCCATGAGGGTGGGGACCATGTCTGTCTTAGCCCACTGTTGTTATCTTTCCGGCACCCAGTCCGGTGCTTGGAATGGTCCTTCCTTTCTCTAGCACATTGACATGTTCTTTTTTGCACCTGTCATTTAGATTCCAAGAAGCTGACAAAGTGAGATTTTAACGCGCTCAAAATAAACTTTCTTCCTCATTGAAAACTCTGAAAGCACACGGTCCATCTACCTGTCATTGTGTGTGAAATTCCACTACTAGGGCCATTCCTTTCAATTAGACTGGACAGCTTTGACATCAATGACAATTTGACATGGTAAGGCAATTCAGCAGTTACTCAGATATGCTCTGAGCTCTAGGAGGATGGGCTTAGGATAGACATGTTTTAAAGGAGGACAAAGTGAGGGTCAGAGTCTGAGGTCCTGCCCTGGAGGGCAGGCTTGGGTCAGGTACCTCATTACGGGTGTTGTGGAATATGGGGAGCTGTGTGGGGTCACAGGGAACCAGGGATAGCCTGAGAGAAGGGGTTTTTGAGGAGGTTCAAAGGCCTAGACTGGAGTTGGCAAAAATATGGCCTGGATGATTAACTTCATCTTCAGCACAATTTTGTGGAAGGCTGCACAGTTCTTTTCCGATCTTTCAAATGGGAAAATTTCACGGCAGGTTTGGCTGGTCCTGTCCTAAACCTTGAACCCCCAGGTGAGCATCATCAGCTTGGGCACTGGATGGCCCTTCTGTTAGTGATATCTAGTTTACAGACCAAGGTCTGGGAGAAATTGAACCATAGAGTTCACCACCACCTCCACCACCATCATCATCACCTCCATTATTACCACTATCAACACTTATCTTTCATCACTACCATCATCACCACCACCATCTCCATCAACACTTATCCTTCACCATTACCACCACCATCATCACCACCATCACAACCACTATCACAACCACCACCTTCCCCTTTACCATCACTACCACCACCACCACCACCTTGTCCTTCCCCATCCTCACCACCATCACCATCACTATCATCATCACTTCCATCATCACCACCATCAACATTTATCTTTCACCATCATCATCATTTATCTTTCATCACCACCATCATCATCACCATTACAACCACCACCTACCCCTTTATCATCACCACCATCACCATGATCACCACCATCACAGCCACCACCTACCCCTTTATCATCACCGCCATCACCATGATCACCACCATCACAACCACTACCCATCCCTTTATCATCACCATCATCACCATCATCACAACCACCACCTACCCTTTATCAGCACCACCATCATCACCATCGTCAGACCACCGCCTACCCCTTTATCATCACCACCATCACCCACCATCACAATCACCACCTACCCCTTTATCATCACCACCATCACCATGATCACCACCACCACCTACCCCTTTATCATCACCACCATCACCATGATCACCACCACCACCTACCCCTTTATCGTCACCACCATCACTGTGATCACCACCAACACCTACCCCTTTATCATCACCACCATCACCGTGATCACCACCATCACAACCACTACCCATCCCTTTATTATCACCACCATCACCATGATCACCACCATCACAGCCACCACCACCATCACCACCATCACAACCACCACCTACCCCTTTATCATCACTACCACCACCACCATTCTCACCACTCCCACCATCACCTTGGCCTTTCCCATCCTCACCACCATCACTATCACTACCACCACCATTGCTACCATTACCACCACTACTTCTACCACCACGACCTCTACCACTATTGCTACCACCTTCACCCTTATCATCTCCACTCCTACAACCACCACAATATCTATTACCACCTTTGCCACCATCGCCATCACCACCACCACTTGTCACTATGGGCCAGCTGCTGATGGCTTCTCCTGTCCTGGGGCTTGAGCCTTACCTTGCCTACATGATGGGGCAGTGAGGTGTTTTTCTCTTCATCAATGTGCATCTGGTTCCAAATCCAATCTCTCTTTTGGCGCCGGTGGGTGGGCAGCAGGCTGTGGGTGTCCCGTTGGGCAGGGTTAGCACCTGCTGCTGCCACTGCTGCCACTGCCAGCAGGCCCAGGCAGGCGCCCGATGTGGCGAGGAGCATCATGAGCCTCTGCATCTTCCCAGGAGGAACAGATCTGGGGAAAGAGGAGACACATTCAGACTCTGGCCAGTGACGATGAAAGGAGTACTTAGGCACAGGTATTTTGCATAAGAGCAGCTAGATATAATGTCAAAAGCCTGGGGCAAACACAATCTGCGGGTAATTAACATTATTGTTCCCCCTTTCAGGGAGCAGTCATGCACTCGGATGAAAGGTCGGTTTTAGGACAACATGAATAAACAAGCACATTTAAGATAAATTTCCCTACACTTCCTTGTACCTACTCCTCACCTTCTGCCTCAGGGTAGAACAGCTGCCTTCTGCTTATTCTTCCCCGAAGCTATGCAAAACCTTCTGACCTTTCAAGAAGGTTTGCGTCCTTTCCCTAAAATTTCTTCCACCACTCTGACCGATCGCCCATATATGGTGGCCACTGCCTAAGGGTGTGAGCAGCTTCCATAGGGAACCAAACTCCCTTTATCTGTTCACTCCTTCATCCTTCACTGTCTGCTGACACCACAGAACCAGACCCCCTTCATGCCTTGATGAACTCCGAACTGGGGAGGGTGAAAATAGACATGGAAACCATTTCTACTTGCGAGTCACATGTGCTAGGATGGAAGCAAGTGCAGGGGATATGGGAGCCCAGAGGAGGGCCTGTGGGGAAGGTCTCCAGGAAGAGGGTGTGAGGCTGATGCCAATGGCAGCTCCTAAGTCCCCAGGCATTGGGTGCTCAGGTTATCCTCATTGTTCAAATGAGGAAACTGAGGCACACAGATGTTAAGTTCACATTGGAGTAAGTGGTGGGACTCAGACAGGAACCCAAGTGTCTGATAGCTAATCTTTATCAAGCATTTATTTTTTGCCTGGCACTGTTTCAAGCACTTTATATATCTTATCTATTTAATCTTCCCTATCATCTTCCAGGTTGGTGTAATTATAACCCTCATTTTGCAGAAGAGGAACAGAGAGGTTTCAGAACATTCCTGAAATCACCCAAACTGTAAGGAGCACAGCCAGGATTTGAACCAAGGTTGTCTGGCCCGGAAGTTCAAATCCTTTCCTCCTGACTTCCCTTGTCCCAGCAGCTGCTATGGGGTAAGATTTAAAGCCTTCTCTCGGGAAACATCCTCCTGCCTGAAAGCCCCTTTGACAACTTTGCATTGATTCTGTCTTCAGAAGGCTCTTAGGAAAATCCAACTGTCTTAACCCTGAGGGCCAGCCCTTCACTCCAGATCTTACAGTGAGTGGTCAGCTTTGCTGTCAGAAGAGCAGGGGTGGGTGGGGTGGTGAGTTGAGGGTCTGGGTTCATAGGAATGGCTTCATAATTTGTGTGGCCCGGTGCAAAAGAATTTTAAGAAGGCGACAGAACATTAAACCAAGCATGATGCCCTTTGAAGTGCAAGCCCTGTACAGTTGCACAGGTTGCACACTCTTGAAGGCAGGTCTGTGGGGTAGGGATGTGGATCACCCAGAGATCAAGGCCTGGCTTCATTCTGAATTCCAGGAAATGGGGTTTTCTCTACAGCCCCACGAGGAGTGCAGGCTGTGACCTTGGCCATTAGCATGTTCTCTCAGCCCTGACTCTATCTCTCCACCCTCTGGGGTCCCTGTGTTACTGACCTGCAACTCCTGGGATGATGTAGAGGAAGAACAGGTGGGTGGGAGAGGGAACCAGGACTCACGTATGGAGACAGACAAGGATCTACAAGGTGCTGGATGGGATGGCCTCCTCCCTTGACTGTCCCCTGTCTGGCCAGAGGGAGAGGCTGGACTCTGTACATCACAAGAGGTTTGTAAACTCTAGTAACATTTCCCCTGATTTGCTGGCGCCGGGCTGACCTCAGGGAGGGCTGAGGGTGTCTGTGCTGGGCCAGCTGACCTCTGGGCCCACGGATTTTAGTATCGACGGCCCCTGCCTTCTGGTTCCTGCCTCTGGCCCTGGAGGAAGTGGACTCCCAGGGTGGGGATAGGCCCCAGAATGCAAGTGCCATATGCCTGGGAGAGGCCCTGACCCCTCTGGGCCTCAGTTTCCTCAGCCATAAATGAGGGGGTCAACCTGGAAGAGACTTGAGGCCCTTGAAGGGATGCTCTAGGCAGGAGGAAGGTGGTGAGGAAAGGCTTGGAGAAGAAAGGGGGCAGGTTAGGAGTCCTGGCCAGGAAGCTGGTCCCTGACTCAGGGGAGGTGGCAGGCATGACCCCTGCCCCAGCCTCACTGGGCCCAGACCCTGTGGCTCATTTCCTTCTTTGTCCAGAAAGGAAGTGCAAGTCTTGATTCTTTCTTCCTGCCTCAAGTGAGAAGTGACTCAAAGATGACAAAGTAAAATGGACAGAAGTGAAAACGAGAAACAGGGAGAGGGAGAGTTCTCAGGGCTCTGGGCAGGACAGGGTGAGCGCCCAGGCTCTGAGCTGATAGATAGGTGCTGGGTGCCTACTGCATGATGGGCTCCATGCTAGGCAATGGGGGTGCCGCAGTAAGTAAGACACACTCCCTTGGGGAGTGTGCAGTAATGGGAACAACAGGAAAATAAATAAGTCAATGAGGAAACGTATCAGCTGGCGATCAGAGATGTTCAGGGAATTACAATGGGAGGTGCTGCAGAGAGTGAGGGGGCAGCTGGCTGAGCCTGTGAGGCCAGGAAGGCCTCTGGGAGAGTGGACGTTTCAGCCCACATCTGAGTGCCAGCCACAGGACTGACAGGAGAGGGAAGAGAATTCCAGGCAGAAGTGCCGTTGCTGGTCTCTGGGTACCTCAACATCCGAGCCCACCTCTGTGCAGGCAGTGGTTGGTTTCCTTAAAGGAGCCCACCTCTCTGAAGCAGTCCCTTCATAAAATCTCTTCAATTGGCCTCCCAGGGTTCGCTCTGTTTCCTGCTGGGAACCCCATCTCTAATACAGTGAGCAGGAATGTGGTTTTCTCTTTCCTGGGGCCTATTGGGATGGGTTAGTGATCCCTGGGGCTGACCGCAGCCAGCAGTCAAATGGATAAATAGAGTCATGTGCTGCAAAATGACTTTTTGGTCAACAATGGACTGCACATACGAATGTGGTCCCCTAAGGTTTTAATGGAGCTAAAAATTCCTCTGCCCTAGTAACACTGTGATGTCACAGCACAAGCCATTACTCGTGTGTTTGGGGTGACGGTAGTGTAGACCAACTTTATAAAAAATGTTATATTAGGTTGGTGCAAAAGTAATTGTGTTTATTTATTTATTTATTTATTTATTTATTATTTTTTCCTTTGAGACAGAGTTTCGTTCTGGAGTGCAGCGGTGTGATCTCAGCTCACTGCAACCTCCGCCTCCCAGGTTCAAGTCATTCTCCTGGCTCAGCCTCCCAAGTAGCTGGGATTACAGGCGCGTGACACCATGCCCGGCCAATTTTTTTTTTTGTATTTTTAGTAGAGACGGGGTTTCACCTTGTTGGCCAGGTTGGTCTCAAACTCCTGACCTCAGGCGATCCGCCGCATCAGCCTCCCAAAGTGCTGGGATTGCAGGCGTGAGCCACCGTAGCCGGTGGCTTTTTTTTTTTTTTAGACGGCAACAACAGCAATTACTTTTGCACTACCCTAATAGTAAACTAATTTCTTATTGACGAAAGAAAAATATTTTTAAGTAAATTTAGTGAAGCTAAGTGTACGGTGTTTATTAAGTCTACAGTAGGGTACAGTGACGTCCTAGGCCACTCACCACTCACTCCCTGACTCACCCAGACCAATTACTAGTCCTGGAAGCTCCACTCATGGTATGTACCATAGAGAGGTGTACCATTTTTTATTTTTTTATTTTTATTTTTATTTTTTACTTTTTAATTTTTTTGAGATTGAGTCTCCCTCTGTCGCCCAGGCTGGAGTGTGGTGTGAATGCGGCTCACTGCAGCCTCAAACTCCTGGGCTCAAGCAATCCTCCCACCTCAGCCCCACAAGGAGGTATGTGCCAGCACATCTGGCTAATTTTTAAATTTTTTTGAAGAGATAGTTGGGGTGGAGGGGTTTGACTATGTCGCCCAAGCTGGTCTTGAACTCCTGCCTCAAGTGATCCTCCTGCATTGGCCTCCCAAAGTGCTGGGATTACAGGCTCCTTTTTTATCTTTTACATGGGAATTTTATTGTATCTTGTCTGTATTTAGATATGTTTAGATACATCAATACTTGCTGTCATGTTAAAATTGGCTACAGCATTCAGTACAGTACCATGCTGCACAGGTATGGAGCCTAAGAGCAATAGACTGTACCGTACAGCCTAGGTGTGCGGCAGGCTATACGATCCAGATTTGTTTGTGTAAGCACACTCTCTGATGTTTGCACAACAGCGAAATCACCTGAACTCGTTTTTCAGAATGTGTCCCAGTCATTAAGATGCACATCACACACCGGGGCCTGTCGTGGGGTGGGGGGAGGGGGGAGGGATAGCATTAGGAGATACACCTAATGTAAATGACGAGTTAATGGGTGCAGCACACCAACATGGCACATGTGTACATATGTAACAAACCTGCACGTTGTGCACATGTACCCTAGAACTTAAAGTATACTAATAAAAAATAAATAAATAAAATTAAACAAAGAGAAAATTTCAGGGTGAAGAGGGTCAAAACTAACACATTCAGAATAAAATGAGGTTCCTTCCTTGATTTGAAAAAAAAAAAAAAAAAGATGCACGGCTGTACCTACACCAGACTTCAGCAAAGCAGAGTCCACCAGTCACAGGCTCGGACCACGTGGCTCCTGGGGGGACATTAACTCCTCAGTGGGCTTTGCCTGGCCCACATAACAAAGTGTTCTCTGAAGGTGCAGAAAAGCCCCTTGGATTCTGTTCTGTGTCCAGCAGGGGCCCTGCTGCTAGCTCTGGAGAGAAGTCCCTTGGAGCACATGGGCCACCCTCAAGCTCCTGCCCTCTGACAGGGCTGGGACTGGCTCTCGCAGAGTCACCCCACAGCACCTGTGTGTCATTTGCCAGGGCAGAGGGAGGTCTGGGTGCTCAGCTCTCATCAGTCAGCTGTTGGTGAGGGGCAGGACCTTGGGTTGGGGGCATTTGGGAGCTGGGGATCACATAATCCCATTTGCACCCCCATGCCAGAGCCTTGAGCACCCTCCCAAGACAGCTTTTTCTCGCCTGGGATGGTGGAGGAGGGCTGACATCCCTGAACACTCCCCCGAGGCACACGTTATTTTATTTAAACCTTGCCACAACCCTTCTAGGTAGTTGTCTGTGTTCCCATTTTGCAGGTAAAGAAATAGGGGCTCAGAGAGGTAGCGTAAGTCATCTCAGGTCACATAGCCGGAGGAAGTGGAGCCAGGATTTGAACTTAGGCTGTCTTTCCCCCAAATTAGTGCTTTTTGCATCATGCCACTCTCTCTATCTCTGTGGTGACATTCACATGTAATAATAATGAACTATTCTCAGTGCTTGGTCTTCATCCATGCCAGCGCATTTAATTTTCACACTATCCCCAGGATGTAAGACTTATCATTCCCATTTCACAGATTAGGAAACTGAGGCTCAGAGACAAACAACTCATGAATAGTTGTCACCAGATCGATCTTTTTCTAAATCCTAGGCTCCTTCTATACTCAATCTCAGAGACACCTGTGGGACCTTCCCATCTGAAAAGCCACATTTATTTGTGTCTTTTGCCCTTTAGGTTAGAAATTTGGCCACTAACTTTGGGAAACTGTGGCGGGTGGATCACTTGAGGTCAGGAGTTCGAGACCAGCCTGGGAAACATGGTGAAATCCTGTCTCTACTAAAAAATACAAAAATTAGCCTGGCATGGTGGCGCATGCCTATAGTCCCAGCTACTCGGGAGGCTGAGGCACGAGAATCGCTTGAACCTGGGAGGCGGGGGTTGCAGTGAGTTGAGATCCTGCCACTGCACTCCAGCCTGGGCAACAGGTGACAGAGCAAGACTTCGTCTCAAAAAAAAAAAAAAAAAAATTGGCTAACCAAAATGGGGGCTGCAGGGAAGGGTCTTCTTGGACAGATGTTCCTCCCCATCATGATGCAGAGGAAACCGGGCCAGTCAGATCTGCTGCAGCCACAGCTGAAAACTGAATTTCTCTTGGCTGCAGCCTCTGGAGATGTGGTCATAGCCCTTTTTTCATTTTAGCCTGTTTCCTTTCGGCAGGTAAGAGTCACATCTCTCGGTCGTTCTCAGCAGTTTCCAGAGAGACTCAAGCTGTTGCCAGGGAGATTTGGGGCACCCCAGACATTCAGAGGGTCTGAGGATTTTGGAAGTGATTTCCATGTTCAGAAATTCCCAGCTGAGCAGCCCAGCAACTGCCTGATCACAGTGGTGAGCAGGGAGGGGCCACACTTGGCAACTCAGATGTAGGTTCTGAGCACGCCGAGGCCAGGTACCTGCCATGTCCCAGGCATCCAGGATGCTTGTCAATGCTGCTGTCCCCAGAGCCATGTGAGAGGGTTTGGGGGCAGTTCCAAATGGAGGAGGATGGGCCCTCTGTACCCTCCCTCAGTCTGGGGAGGTCTGGAGGACCTAAAATGAGAGGACGGAGTCAGTGGCCCGAATCCCCTGGTGAGTGGGCGTGGAGCCCAGGATAAACAGCAGGGGAGCCTTGGAAAATAAGGGGGACGACTGGGCTCCACCATGCTCCCATGGGAGGTTGGGACCGCAGAGGCCTCTGGGGTCCAGGTCTCTATCTACCGTGGGTGGGGCCACTGGGATCAGAACCTAGACACCTAGGCCAAGCCTGGTGACCAAGGGGTCCTCCGAAGGCTGAGTCACCTGGGCAGCCTGAGAAAAGGTTGGGGCTCCTGCGGCTCTTTCTGCTCCTCTCCAGCTGCCTGTCTGGGTCTGCAGGTGCCTGGTGAGCCTCCAGGCATAGCTCCGGCCCACAGGACGTTAACTCTCTGGGAAGCTCCCCACCCCACCAGGTTTGGTCGCATCCTCCCTGCCCGTGCACTCGCTGTCCTCTCTCCTCTGCCTGGATTTAGGACACATGTCACCACTTCTCTGAAGCTCTCTCTAGAGTCCTGGGGTTATACAGTCATGCAGCAAACATTTATTGAGCATCTACTATGTGCCAGGCACTTAATTCCATGCAGGAATAAACACAGGCTCCACTTCCATGGGAGAGAGGGATGCCGGTCATGTGGTGAAAAATGCAGTTTGAAATTGTGACATGCGCTTTGATGGACAAATCGAGGAGGCTGTGGGAGCATACAGACTGGGAGGGCCCTGATGGGTCTGAGGACCACAGTCCTAGGAGTGAGTCCTGCCTCTCACTGAGGCACTGTGGGACATCACACAAAGCTCCCTTTGGTCCCTTTCCCTTTGTGGGCATCCATCTCTCTGGGGTTCTGCCTCCAAGGGGCTGTGAGATGGGCTCAGCTCTGTGCTGAGTTACAGTGTCAAAAAGAGAGGCTAGGGATACAAGAGAAGAGGAAGGGAAGGGAAGGGTGGGGAGGGGAAGGGCTAGAGCTGCTCTTCTTGGGACTGCCTGGGACCCCTGGCTTCATAGCTAAATAAGACATAGGAAGTCTGGACCCAGCTGGGGGCCCCTCAGTGGGCTGGTCCAGCCCCTCAGCCCCTGGGCTGGTCCTGCCCCTGAGCACCAGGAAGACATCCTGCCCCTCGACCTGACCAGAGCCCCACTCAAGCCTTAGATTCCAGGGGCCAAGTCTGGGCTTTGCAGTATAGGGGGTTTTCAATAGGCTGGAGGGCCTCAGGGGTGGGGCAGAGGAAGGCTCCAGGTCCAGGACACACACATGACATCTGCAGGCCTCATGGACCTGTGACACCCTCAAACATGCCTTCACAAGTGCACACCCCTGACCACAGGCACCTGCCCAGGCCAACTCCTGCAGGGCTCCTCTTTGCAGGCCTGGCTGCTCTCCTCCCTGACCCCCAGCACACCCACTTTCAGCTAGGATCCCAGCCCAGCCTCCTGCAGGCTCTGGACTCCAGCCCAGAGGCCTGGGGTCAGGGATGAGGGGCAGGGCGCTGGGAGGAGCCGGCCTAGAACATGCAGGAGGTGTGCCTGCTGGAGTGGGGGCACTGAAGACCCAGCTCCGTGTGTGGCCCTGGGCAGCTCTCCCCACCGCCTTCCTATTCCACAGCTCAAATCTCAGTCCAGGATGGGGCTGGGACCCAGTGACCCCCAAACTCTGTGGGGACTCTCAAATGGTCTACTTGAGCTCAGGCATTTAAAGCTGCATATTGGCGGCCACAGACTTTGGGAGGATGAAGGGTGAGGCCCTGGGAGCTCGGGAATGGGGTTTGGCCAGGCAGCTATGACCTGGCCCCTTCTGCTTCCTCCTGGTTTGTGGCTCAGTTTGGCCCTGGGATAGGCTCCTGTGGGTTCCAGACCTGTTCCTCTCCCTGCAGGTTCTGCCAACAGCCTCCCCACTCCCTGCAGGAGGAAGTCTAGCTCCTCAGCCAGCCCTTAAGGCCTAGCATGGTTGTCCCCTGCCCACCCTGCCAGCTCTCCTCTCCTCCACTTCCCTGCCCCTTCCAGCCTCGAGGAGAGCTAGGAGTTTCTGAAATGCACAATGCCCTTCCTCTCAGCGCAGGCTTTTTGCCCAGGCTGTTCCTTCTGCCTGGAATGCCCTTCTTTGCTGTGTTTCCTGGGTTAACGCTTTACTTCTTCTCAAGGCCCACACTGCTTACTCCATGAGGTCTTCTGATTGCCACCTGCCACCAGCACAGCCTCTGCCTCCTGGTCTATCTGCCCAGGCAGGTTCTGGGCCTAAGAGTTCACTTCATGCCATACCTGGGTGCATGAACTCAAGGCCCTAGACCTGGACGTGCTGCCTGTCAGCCTGGTGCCAGCTCCAGTTCTGGTCTTGCCACCCACTCCTTCCCCACTCACAGGATTTAGAAACAAATCTGTATATTTTCAGACAACACGTAGGGTGGTCAGAGTAGGTACAATTGTTGGTATAACTTAAAGAAGCTCCTCCTTGTTCCCAAATAGCTCCTCTGATGGCTCATGGGATAGGCTGCCATGGGACTGCCCAAAAGACCACCGATAGGATTTTGATCCTTTACTGACAACAAAATTATCCTTCTTAAGAGTCCCTGGCCAGGCGTGGTGGCTCACACCTGTAAATCCCAGCACTTTGGGAGGCCGAGACCAGTGGATCACCTGAGGTCAGGAGTTCGAAACCAGCCTGGCCAACATGGTGAAACCCCGTGTCTACTAAAAATACAAAATTAGCTAGGCATGGTAGCACATGCCTGTAATCCTAGCTACTTGGGAGACTGAGGCAGGAGAATCACTTGAATCTGGGAGGTAGAGGTTGCAGTGAGCCAAGATTGCGCCATTGCACTCCAGCCTGGACAACAAGAGCAAAACTCTGTCTCAAAAACAAAAAACAAACGAACAAAAAAAGAGTCTCCAATGAATATGCAAACACCCCTGATCAGGGCACCTCTTAAGACAGGGCTGGCAAAACAGAACTCAGCTTGCCACATGTCCCTTTCCACACCTATGGCAGACATCACGAATCAATCACTCAAAGACTGTATTGAGGATCCTCATAGACTGTATTGAGGATTCAGGGGCTGAGTTCAAGTTCATTCCCACTGAATGAAGGTAGAGGGTATCAACTGGCCAGACCTATTTTGTGATGTGAAACAAATTTGTGCTGGAATCTCTGGGCTCCGGGTCATCTAGTCTATCCCCTTGCCTTCTAAAGGGACAGCTCCAAACTTCAAGGAGAGAACACCCATGCTAAGGAGGCTTCCAGACTCCTCTGGGCTTCCTGACTTTGTCTGGGACTGTCAGGGCAGTGCGGGGAACAGAATGAGGCCCTTGCACCTGCCTATTTGAACCTGCCCAGCTGCTCGGGAGCTGTGTGACCTTGGGTTCATCTCTTGCTTGCTGAGCCTCAGCTTCCTTATCTGTAATGGAGGCAACAATAGCTGCCTCCCTGGGCAGGAGGATTAAATGAGATCATGGGTGCAAAGCCTGGCACACAGTAGGTGCTCAGTAAGGGTGCAGGTGTCTTGACTCCTATCTACCCGCCCTCTCCAGCCTGGTGGGTGTGGCTTTGACTGGCCAACTTACGCTTGACCTCATTTCCCGGCTTACTCTGGGCCCACCTCCTACTCTTTCTGTTCCTCTGCAGAAGGAAATCTTATTCACCACCAGCCCGGCCTGCCCCTGAGTCCCACTTCCTCCTCCTTCTAGTATCTGGACGTGCCAGGATCTGACTGTTTTGCTATGGTCCAAGGTAGACAACCTGGAAATCCCTGAATTAGTTTAGGGACCATCCCCTACTCTCAAGAGATGGGAAGACTGAGGTGCAGGCTGCAGAGGGGCTGCCCAAGGCCTCCTAGCATCTGGGATTCCCACTCTTCCTCCAGCAAGCCCTCCATGATTTACCCACTTAACACCAGCTTGAACCTGGATCAGGACAGAATTTTTAGTATCTCCTCAGCCAGAGGTGAAGCTCCTGAGGCCCTGCCTCCTAGAACATTCCTTCCCCTGGTATCACTGGGCTCCTGGCTTGTCCCTGTGCCTACCTCTGTGGCCTGGACTGCTCTGCTTTCCCCCTCTCTGAGCTTCACTGTGGAGTGTGGCATGGACGGTGGGTCAGAAGGGACCGCACTCACACCCTGCTTCTACCTTGCGTTGGTTGTGTGACCTTGGACTGGCTGCACAGCTTCCCTCATTCCTTGATGGTCCCATCTGTCAAATGGGAATTCTCACAGTCACTTCAGTGTGACTGAGGGGGTGCAGGGAGAGGATGCAGGGAACAGTCATGGGTCCATGTGGGCAAAATGGGCCTAAGATTCTTCCTGGGACGGTGTCCCCTCTGTCCCCTGGGTGTCCCCAAGTCAGCAGTGAATCATCCAACTTTGCAGAAAATGTGTGGCCCCCTCTGGCTTCCTGCCCTCATGTCCGGCCCTTGTTTGGCAACACAATAGCTCGGGCTGAGGTGGCAGGCGGGCAGCTTAACCCCTTCCAGGCCAGTATACACCTCCCCTACCCCTCACCACCATAAGCTGAAATTGGTATGGCTGCTCAGGGGCTCAGCAGCTCTTGGGCCCCTTGGTGGATACCTGCTGCTCTCTAGGGCAGGCAGAGGAGAGTCCCAGGCTTCCCACCACCTGAGGATGGACCAGGGCTTCTGGCCCTGGCTCCAGTGGCCTGTGGCAAAAGAGCCTTCCAGGTATACCCTCGACTCCTCAAAGCTGCCTCCCTGGGAATGCCCTTCCTCTCTTGTCAGAATCCTATCTGCCCATCACACATGAGAAACGTCCACGCTGGGGAGGGAGCCTGACATGGAGCAGGGGCCCAGAGGTGCTCGTGATGTCCTCTCACTTGCACCCCCTTCCTCGTACCTGCTGGGCACCTGAGGACCCCTCCATGATGGGGTTTGACCATACCTCAAGGGTCAAAATCTTTATGACATTCACAGCCAGGATCGGCTGTGTGCTAGCTGGTAAATCCAGCCACTATTCCTTAAAGATCTCATGTTATGTGCCATTCCCAGCACCAGGGATGTAGCTCACCTCACTCAATTGACTGAGGAAACACTGTTTCCCCATTTCACAGACGACACACTTGAGACCTGGGGAGAGCTGGGGCTTTGGAGTACGAGATCCTGGTTCAAATCCCCACACCAGCTCATATGTTTCCAAAGCTCAGTTGCTTTCACTGAGATGTAAAGAAAGAATGTATCTACCTTGTGGAGTTGTTAATGGTAAAATAATGAGCCCCACACCATCCCTTGTTCCCCACTGTGGTTTGGAAACTCTGGGTAACTTTCCCAAGGTCACCCCAGAGCAAATGGGAGAGCTGGGATCTGTACCCAGGGCAGCTGTCTCCAGGCCAGGCTCTTGGCCCAGACCTCCTGCTTCTGGGGGACTTCATGGGCTGTGGGGGTCTTGGGGCTCTTATGCTCTAGCCTTTGAAAGGGTGCTGGCGGGAGGAATGGTGGACCACTGTCCAGACTACAGCTCCCTTGACACATAGTGGGCCCCGATGGTGTTTGGGCAGGGAAAGGCCCAGAGGGAAAGGCAAGACCTCAAGTGCTCAGAGCCAAGCCTCAGCTTGCCTATCCTGAAATGGGGGCACTGGCTGACCGAGAGGGGCCAAGGCTCGGAGCTCCCTTTTCAGGGCCCCTCCCCAGATCCCAGCATAGAGCTTTAGTGGCGTATGGGTAGGGGGCTGAGGAGGCTGGTGTCAGGCCTTGGTAAATCCTCTCCAGTAAGGGTAAGGCACTGAGGGGAGGCCAAGGCCTGGGTGCCAGTCCTCTGCCCCGGCATGCTGGGCAACTGGGGCAGAATCCTGCCCTCTCTGAGCCTGGCACTGATGAAGGCCAGTGGGCCTTTTTGAGTTGAAGAATACACTTCTGGGAGAGCCAAGCCCTTGCCCTGCCCCCCTCAGCCCCGAGATGCCCATTTGTGCCCTTGGCACTACCTCTGGGTGCACCTTCCCTGACTCTGCTCTGAGCCACGAGGAGGCCCAGCGTGCCCTCGAGGAGCCTCTCTGTCATGGGAGTGGGACGATGCCCATTCTACAGATGGGGAAGCTGAGGACTCTCCCATCTTGGGCGCAGGGTGGCGGGTTTGGGGTGGAGGGGAGTGTGGGAGCCCCCACTCACCGTGCCTGTGGGCTGAGGGATGTTTCTGTTCCGTTGGACTGCCTGTCCGTCCAGGGCTGAGCGTGAGTGGAGCTCTGTGGAGCCTGTCAGCCGACCGTCTCTGGAGGGGAGCCACACCCCGCTGGCGAGGGAGGCCTGGCTGCCTCCCCTTCAGGTTTTCCAGCTGGCCCTGGCCCACTTCCCCCCGGGATGGTTTCCTGTTATTGTTCCTTTGTGAGGGCTGGGCTGGCTGCAGATAGGCAGGCCCCGCGGTGGGCGGCTGCCTCGGCCCCAGATGGCTGTCTCCACAGAGGGCTGGCACTGGACCCTGCCTGGGGCACCCCACTTGAACCCCTACTCCCGGCCTCAGCTCTGGGACTCTGAACCCAGCACCTGCAAAGAGCCTGGCTGTGGGGACCCTTGGCTGCAGCATCACATTTAACCCTCCTTGGAATGCTACAGGCAGGTGTCATCACCCCCATTTTATAGCCCGGGAAGCTGAGGCTCAGCGGGTTTAAGGTGCTTGTCCACCCAGCTGGGGTATAACAGAGCCAAAAATCTAGCTGGGGTCAGCCTAGCCCCAGAGCTTGATTTTCTGTGGTGATCCCATGATGTCTTTGTGGGAATGGACTTTAAAGGTGATAGGGAGGCTTCAGGAGATGGGAAAGGGACAGCAGCTCTTGGCTCTGGAGGACCAGGTTGGCTTCTCCTGGTCGGAGCGGGCATGGACTCCAGCTCTAAGGCGCCAGCCTCGCTCTGTAGGGGATGTTTGCATTTAGGGATATTGGTTGGAGTCAAGTGACGCAGCTCTGCTTCTGATGTGACCTCTGGCCCGTTGTGTCATCCTGGAGCCACAGTTTCCTCATCTGTAAAATGGGGATAATCACAGCCTCATCCTCACAAGGCTTTTGACATAAGCGAGAATCAAAGAGGGGTGTGGAAGACAGTGACGCTGAGGCTGGATCAGAGCCCAGAAGAACCAAGAGGCTGGGGGGAAGGGAGGGGCCAAGATTCTGCTGACCAGGGGAGACATAGGAGGAGCTTCTAAAAACTACAGAGGACTGGGCTCACCCCAGATCAACTGATTTGGAATCTCCCAGGGCAGATCCTGGGAATCTGTCCTTTGAAGAGTTGCTTCTGTTTTTCCATGGGTGAATGGTTGGGAAGTCCCAAACTTGTTTTATTATATAGCTGGGCAAGCAGAGACCCTGAGAAAGAGAGGGCCCAGGGCCGTTTAGTAAATCAGAGCACGAGATGGGGAGTGAGATGGAAGGATATTTTTGGAGGAGGAGGGGATAGTGATTCCTCTGTCTCAGGCAGGTTGAGTTTGAGATGCTCATTAGATACCCAGGTAGAGGTGTCAGGCTGGTGGGGGAGACAGGGGTGAGTCCAGCCTGGAGTCGAGGTTTGGAACCCATCAGCTTATGGCTGGCATCTGAGGCCATGGGCATGGATGAGCTTGGAGGGAGGGAGGACTCAGACCCTCTGACATTTGGGGATCCATTAGAAGAGGGTCCCACGATGAAGGAGGAATGCCAGGAGAGGGCAGAGGAGGAGGGCAGGGGAGTAGTCAGTGGGTCAGCCTGGGGAGCATGAGGACTGAGACTTGACTTTGGATTTGGAAGATGAGGTCATCAATGACTGTGACCAGAACAGGTTAAACAGGAAAAGGTAGACAAGACAGATTGGAGGGGCTAGAGAAAGGGGGACGGGGACGTGGAGTCACGTGTGACTGTAGCTCCTTCCCCAAGTCTTACAGTGAATGGGAGCAGAGAAGTGGGAGGGTTTTTTTTTTTTTTTTTTAACTATGGCAGCACGCTCATGTCCCCAGGGAGCATCCAGCAGACGGGAAGACAGATGATGCTGGAGACTGAGGAGCGACCTGCTGGAAGGAGAACAGTCCTTGGGGCGGAATTCTGAGTGGGATCCAACACATTCAACAGCCGATTGTGGAATGAACAAACAACAGCTCAGCGCTTCCTTCTCCAACGGGATTAACTCTGCTTTCTCCTGCCCAGAGGGTGGGTTGGCCGCAGAGGAGCCAGGACAGTGCTCTGTCCCCTGTGTTCCAGTCCACATCCCCCTCACCCCCGCCTGTCCTCATAGTCTACGTGCCCATGGGGACACACTGGCCTGCGCATTGCTTCCTGCTGGGTCTCAGACTCGGGGCTGTGGCAGATGGGGATGGGGCCTGTCCTGGCACCATCTGCCAATTCCCTTTGTACTCCCAGTCCATGAGGAAGTTGACTCTGCCCTGAAAACGACTGTTCCTGTGGTCCATAAACAAAGGAATGGTGAGCCAGGCATGAGCTGTGGGCCCCAGGGTGGGGCTGGGGGTCACCATAGCAGAGGTAGCTGAGACTGTGGGAGGGAGGCTGGTGCCTCCTTGGTCCCCCTGAGGATTTCATGCCTGATTTCTGGCACTGCCCAGCCTCTGCTCCAACCTCTCTGGAGGCAAAGGAGGTAACAGGAGGGCACAAGGCCAGGAAGTGCCATTGGGAGCAAGGAAGGCGGCCGGTGGGCTAGCAGGAAATGGGATGGTCTGTGAGACCAGATTAGTAGCAGAGGAGGAAGCAACAGTGGAGGCAGTGGGGGTGGGATGGCGGGTGGGACGACAAGGCCTGGGGACGCCCACCTGGCCTCTGCCAGGAGGAAGCCTGACCCTACAGGGAGCGCTGCTCGGGGAGGTACAGGTGTGGGGGTTGCAGACCCAGGTTTGGATCCTAGCATGACCCGTTGCTGCCTGCATGACCTGGGCAGCCGACTTGCCTCTCTGAGCTTCTTTCCTCACCTGTGAAATGAGTTATCTGTTCAGACTTTGCAGGCCGTTTGGAAGATGAAATGAGACAATGAAAATAAATGACAGGACCAGCAAGGCTTATCGAGTGGCTGTTTCTCAAAGTGTGGTCTTCAAACCATCCATCCTGGGACAGGGGGAGTGAATATGCAGATTTCTTGGGCCCCACTCCAGGCTGATGGGGTCAGAATGGCTGGTGATAGAATTCCAGGACTTATGTGTTTGTAGCTCCCCAGGAAACGTGTTTGTGTTGTTACATTTGAGGACCACAGCCTTTGTGTCTGCTGCTAATGCACTAAGCTCTCCTTGGGACTCCTCATTCAAAGCTCAGGACAACCCTGTGGGGGTGGTACTACTGTTAGGCCCATTTTACAGATGGGAAAACAGAGGCTGGGAGTGAAAGCCTTTCTGAGATCAGAGTTTGTCAGTGGTGGGGCGGAAATTCCGAGCCACGCTTCTGTTTCCAGAGCCCAGCTCCTTACCCAGGGAGCTTTCCTGCCCTGCTGTAATTGAGTCGGGACACAGCAGGGGTTCCCCAAATGAGACTTCCTTTTCCTTCCTCCCCACAGCGTGAGACACCCAAGGATGGGGCAAGAAAACGATGCCATCAGCTTGGCAGGGGCGGTCATGGTGAAGCCCTGCAGCCTCACGCCTCAGGACTTTGCCCATGCTGTTCCACCTTGTGTGTTTCCTTCTCTCTCCTTCCTCGCCTGCGCGCAGAGCCCCGGCAGAGCCACCCAGATTTCATTGTCTCTACGCTCCACTCCCTCTTCTGAGTTCCCAGGGCACTTTATACAGACCTCATTCACAACCCTCCTCTCCTTTCCCACCGGGATTGTGTCCTATTTGGATGCTTATCCCCAGCACCTGGTAATAGGTGAGTGCTCCCCAAATGTGAACTTGAAACTGTGCCCTCATTAGAACCGGCAGTCAGCCCACCGCTCCCCGGGTCAGAGAGACTGGGGGGAGAGTCGAGTGTTTTGTGTTCCAACGCAGGTGATGGTCTGATGGCAGAGGGCTTGATGAGCCCATCTGCTCAGTTACGGGCAAAGGAAAAACCCTTTTGCCCAGCTGGCTGTGCTGTGCTGAGGGGCGGACACACCTCCAGGGAACATAAAATAGGGCTCACCTGAGGTAGCCTCAGAAGGGGCTCAGAAGGAGGAAGAGCAGGAAGGAGGAGCAGGGAGGGGTCTCATCCTCAGCTGTGATTCTACAAGGAACAGAAAGCTTGTGATGAGAGCTGCAGGCCCAGCTGAGAACTCCTCCGAGCAGGAACTGGGCTGGGCTCACTTTGGGGTGCCTGGATCTGAGCTCAAGGTGGCCGTCAGGCAGGGATGAAGAGCCCACCGTTTGAATGAATGAATGAATGAATGCGTGAATAGTGAATGAACGAGCGGATGAAACACTGGTATGTTGAGGCAGACACGAGGTGCGGGGCTGGGTGTGTGCCTGTGTTCTGTGGTATATTCTGATGGACAGTGGGTCCTTTTTCCTAAGGCTTCAAGGAGTCACCAAATCAGTCAATCAGTCAATCAATCAATCAATCAACCAGTCTCGCCATCCTGGTTGGTGCCCAGTTCTGCGCCAGGCTGGGAATGGGGATCCAGGGTATTAAAAGAGGCAGTTCCACTACAAGCTCTGAGGCTGGGCTGGAGTTAAAGTCACCAGCACTACCTGAGCCCCTCCTATGTGTCATCCCTGTTTCAGGCTCGGTCTCTTATTTCTAATACTTCACGGGGTCCTTGAGAGAGGGTTGAGGAGCCGCCTGTTTTACAGAATTCAGTAACAAGCCCAGTGTGGCACTGCCCAGTTCACACCAGGCTTATGTGTGTCTGCTGAACCTTGCTGAATACTCGAGATCCAATCTGAGGCTTCCCTCCTTTGAGCCTTGCCCATGCTGTCCTCCCCCATGCTTTCCTTCCTCCTTCTGCAACCCAAATCTCCCAGCCCATCAGTGCTCAGATCAAACATGCCGGCCCCCATGCAGCTTCCAGACTCCTATTCTGACAAGCATCTTATCCCCGCGAAGCTTTTGCCACACTCTGTCTGTCTATGCATTCCATCTCCATTTTCTCATGTAATGATGCTTTGCAATAGCCGTGAAAGATGTAAGTGCTATTTGTTTTCCCATTTCCCTGATGAAAGAGCTGAGGCTCAGAGAGGCTGAGTAACTTGCTCAAGGTCACACAGTGTCTGAGTAGCAGAGCCAGGATTTCAACCCTTATATTCCTGTTTATATCCCAGTTTAATGCTCACTCTATAGCACCACCCTTCTTCTGATAACTTGCCATTGTTCACCAATGTTTTATGTTCCTTTGTTATTTAAAAAATACATTTGGTGCTCAGGCTTTTCCTAGCCCTGTGCTAGGCATGGAGACGTGGAGGTGACTTGGGCTGGGTCCTTGTCTTTGATGTGCCCCAGTCTGGTGGGAGAGACAGACACCAAGACATGCATGAACCACACTGGGTGGGGCTGGGTTGGTGACAGAGGTGTGCACCCTGAGATGAGGGTGCCCGAAGGAGGTGGCCTGGGAGCTGCCGGAGGTCTGGGTCCCCAAGCTGATCTGAAAGAATGAGCAGGAGGTCACCAAAGGCGGAGCACGGGAAGGGCTCTGCAGACAGCAGAATTGGCAGGGTCAAAGGCAAGGAGGCCTCTTAGGGAAGGAGAAGACATTCCAAGGGGTAGGGGAGCACTGAGGTGCTGAGAGGGGAAGAGGGACTGCCTGGGGAGGAGGCCAGGTGGTAGAGGGCCTGTCACACCACACTGAGGAGCTCAGGCAGGGCACCGCTGGGGGCCTCAGGTAGGCCAGGGACCCAAGGATCCCTGGATTTTAGGAGAGGTGCCCCCTGTCCAGTGCACCGTGTCCCCATGCAGCTGCCTGCTGGCGGGGCCACCTCCTGTGGGCTGTGGTCAGGCCAGGGAGAGGCCACTGGCTGGGGAACCGCAAGTGATGGCGGCTCAGGATGCAGCCACTGGAGCTGGGTGAGGAAAGGGCTAAGTGCAGCCTCTCTTTGGCCAGGAAAGGCCGATTGAACGGGGTTTGAATTCCCGACAGTGAGAACAATACCTTGCCGCAGCCGCTGGGAGGGAGGAGGCTGCCCAGAGCACTTCCCCAGATGTTTCTCACTTTTCTCTCACAACATCCTAAAAAGGCTGTTACGGAAGTGGGGCTCCCATGGGTGGAGAGAAAGTGGTGCCCTGTGGTTACATGCTGGGGCACATCTGCTACTTATGGTCTGGCTGATCCTGGACCAGCCACATGGCCTTTGGTGCCTCAGTTTTCCCTTCTGTAAAATGGGAATGATGGCGTGCCTTCCTCCCAGGGTTGCTGAAAGGACTAACTGAGAAGATGCATGTAAAGTGCATAGAATAGTCTCTGGTATACAGTAGGTGCTCAATGCATGTTTGTCATGACAGTGATGCCACAGACACGTTAATGGTGGGGGCACCTGTGAGTGTGTGAGGATGACCGTGTATACATGTGAGTGTGTTAGCATGGGCATGGCATGTGCATGGTGTTTGGCAACCATGTGGCTACACATAAATATGTAAGAACACGCATGGAGTGTGTAAGGCGTCCACATGGATGTGACCACATGTGCTGTGTTCGTGGTGCATGAGTGGGCTGAGAGGTGCAGTCAGGTTGAGGCCTTGGGCAGCATCCTCCTCCTCCGTTGTCTGGAGCCATTGGTCACCCCATGCCCAAGCCTTCTGTGTATCCATCACCTGCAGAAGCCCAGAGAGGGCAAGGCCTTCCTTGGGGTGGCCCAGTGAGCCAGGCAGGGCAGGGTGGGACCAAGGGCCCTGCCTTGTTGTCTGGAGGGCAGGCCTGAGTCTGGAGGAAACCTTGTCCAGCGGAAGCCAGGGCTTCCTGTTTCTAGACCCTACATTCCTTGTGCTCTCCACGGAAGCGTCCTGGAAAACAATAGGTTGGAGGCTGCACCATCTGTGGGGCAGGAAGGTGGATCAATCCCTCCCACCTCTTGATGGGGCAAGCAGACACGGCTCTGGCACCAGCCCTCAGCTGGGCAGTGTGGCAGCAGGCCCAGAACCAGGCAAGCCCAGGCCATCTGCCTCCTGCCTGTCTGGGTGTCTTCTCCAGGCCATCTCCACACCCCTCAGTGCACACTGCACTCTGTGGCCTGAGACGAGTCCCCTGGGCAAAATCCAGCTAGGGGAGGAGGCGTCTGAGCTGGTCCTGGGGAAGGAAGCTGCTAGGAAAAACTCAAGTCCGATTGGATGGGACTGACTGCACAGGCTGGTGGAGACCTCGAGGATCCTCCAGCTTCACCCACCTGCCATGCCACTGAGAACCAAGAGCGAATAAAGAGAGGTTCCGACCAGCCAAAAGAAGGAATCTTTCCAGCCTCTGTGCTAAAGCTCAGAGACATGCCTGTTAACTCTTGGTTTATGTACAGTCCTAACAAGTCAGGTTCTCCAGGGCAGAGGGGCACAGTGGTAAGAGCAGTGGGCTTGGAACCGGAAGCCCCAGTTTTCTGATCCCATGCTCTGCCGCTGACTGCTCACCAGTGCTTTTTGTCTCAGTTTTCTCCTTTGTGAAAAGGTCGTACCTTGCCATGTTCTGCTGAACTCACAGGCAGCCGGAGTGGGTCACATGAGTAACATTTCTCCAAGTGCTTTGTAAACTTGGATGCCTCTTCCATTCCGAGAGAGGGCACAGAAGCTCTGGGCTCCACCCCTGCGTCTTGCCCCATGCAGCGCTTCCATTCGGCTCTTCCTAAGTTGTATCCTTTGTAATACATGAGTAATCAAAAGTAAAGCCCTTTTCTGGGTTCTATGAGTCATTCTAACAAATTATCGAATCTGAAGGAGGGCTGCGGGCAACCCCCGAAGTTGTAGTTGGGCAGGCAGAAGCGTGGCTCACTTGGGGACCCTGCTTGTGGCTAGTGTCTAAGCCTTTATTAACCTGTGAAGTCTGCACTAACTCTGGGTAGTTAGGCTCAGAAATGGCTTGAATTGTTGGAAACCCAAGTGGTGTTGGAGAACTGGATAATTGGTTGTTGTTAGGAAAAAACCCACACAGCTTCCTTTGCGTCAGGCATGGAGCCTAGTCGTTTTTTTTTTTTTTTGTGCTGGGCAGTTGTTGAGGGTGATAGGGTCTTGCTCTGCTGCCCAGGCTGGAGTGCAGTGGCGCAATCATGGGTCACTGCAGCCTCAACCTCCTGGGCTCAAGTGATCCTCCTGCCTCAGCCTCCTGAGTAGCTGGGACTACAGGCACGTACCACCAAGCCCAGATAACTAAAAAAATTTTTTTTGTAGAGATGGGGCCTCACTGTGTTGCCCAGACTGGTCTTGAACTCCTGGACTCAAGCAACCTAGTGTTCTATATGCACCAGCTTACCCACTCTCTCTCTTTCTTTGCAAGACAGTGGTTCTCAAAGTGTGGCCTCAACCAGCAGCATCAGCAAATCCTGGGGTACCACCCCAGACCTGCCGAATCAGAAGATCTGGGGGTGGGACCCAGCAATCTGTGTTACTAAGAGATTCCAGTGATTCTGATGCATACCCAAGCTTGAGAACCGCTGCCTTGGAGCAGAGATCCTCACTTCAGGCTGTGCCCTGGAACTGCCTGGCCAGCTCCCCTCCCCACATCCAAGTAGTATCTGGGGAAGGCACATGTAGAGATTCTGATTTAATTGGCCTGGTGGGGGCTGGACTTCACTATTTTATTTTTTTTGAGACAGAGTCTTGCTCTGTCGCCCAGGCTGGAGTGCAGTGGCACGATCTCGGCTCACTGCAACCTCTGCCTCCCAGGTTCAAGCGATTCTCCTGCCTCAGCCTCCCGAGTAGCTGGGCTTACAGGTGTGTGCCACCACAACCTGCTAATTTTTTGTATTTTTAGTAGAGACGGGGTCTCACTATGCTGGCCAGGCTGGTCTCGAACTCCTGACCTCAAGTGATCCCACCCACCTTGGCCTCCCAAAGTGCTGGGATTACAGGCGTGAGCCACTGTACCTGGCTGACTTCACTATTTTGTAAAGCTCCCCAGGAGGTTAATATGCTCCCAGGTCTTCCAGCATTACCTTAGGAGGTAGCTACCTCTCTTAGCTCCATTTTGCAGGTGCATAGGTTCTGGGAGATTAAAGGGTGTGCCCAAGTTATATAGCCATGTAAAGGGATGGGGAATTCTAAATCCCTGCCTTTCCACTTCCCCTCCTTCCTCCCATTCATTGCTTTTTGCTTTATTTAGAACTGTGTGGTTTCCCAAGCAACTTTCTTTGGAAAATTAAACAATTCCTGATGTCGCCATCTAGTGGCTAGCGATGAGAACAGATGAGCCTCTTCTGGACTTGGCAAGACGGGGCTCCCGGAGGACACACGTGGGAAGAGGAAAGGCCATCATTCATAGTTGCTCAGGCAGATGCTTTTGGGACACTTGGGTTCATTTTCCCAAAAGGTGTCCTTTCAGAAGGACAGTGGAATGAAGATGGGTTTCGTGTTTAAGAGCTATTGGGAGTTCACTCATGAACCCCAGGAGAAGCATGAGGTGTGGTCCCCAGGCAGGGGGAGGCACAGAGGGATCCGGGATGTGGGGGATTCACTTGGGCAGGAGAGCTTGACCTTCCTGCAGGGGCTGGCTGACCTTTGCTTGGGCACTGATTCATTCCACCATCAGCCACTGTGGGCCAGGCCCGAGGCTGCACTCGCCTTCAGACATCAGGGGAGAAGCACAGAATATTCCAGGTGCTCAGTCCTTCGTGATCCAAGCTGGTCTGTTCTTGGCCATGGGCAGAAGCTCCTGTGGAGGCTGATGGGGCGAGGAGAGGGTTTTGCTTCCAACTGGGGGACCTGAGGTGGCTGTGGGGGAGGGGGACAGCTTCTTGGAGCCTGTGCCCAGGGTCTAAATAGGAGCCCACAGGTATGACTCAAATCCAATGGCTGCTCCCCACCCTGCTGGCTCTTGTGGGGCCAGACAAGAGGCGCCAGAGGATGTCTCAGGACTGATGTGCTTGGGGTTCTCACCATGGCAGGGCATGGAGAGAAGTAAAGCTGTCTGAGAAAGGAGGGAGTGACTGACTATGCTCAGGGCACTCACAGGGTGGAATTCTTTTGTAAAAATAAATCTCAGTGGACAAAAGAGATTTAAGGGCTTGTACTATTGGAAGGTAAAGCCTCTAGCCTGGAAGCTTACCATTAGATGTCGTGTCTTTGCTTCTTCATGTAAACGCTGTTTTAGCATCTGTTGTGTATCAATCTCATCTGATTGCAGCCTCTTTTATTCCCAAACACATACTCACATCTCATGGGAGGCAAAAATTTCCAAGGAATACAGTTTGGGACACATTGGCCCCAAGGGAGGTCTCCAGTGGTATGCCACAAGATTCTATTCCAGGCCCATCTAGACCAGCATTCTTTTAAAAAATTAATGAATGAATTAATTATTGAGACAGTCTTGCAATGTCACCCAGGCTGGAGTGCAGCGGTGTGATCATGCCTCACTGCAGCCTCAACCTCCTGGGCTTATGGCAGCCTTGACCTCTCAGGATCAAGCTGTTGTCCCACTTCAGCCTCCTGAGTAGCTGGTACGAGAGGTGTGCACCACCATGCTCAGCTAACTCTTAAATTTTTTGTAGAGACAGGGTCCCTCTATGTTGCCCAGGCTAGTCTCAAACTCCTGACCTCAGCTGATTCTCCCACCCCAGCTTCCTAGTGTTGAGATTACAGGTGTAAGCCATTGTGCCTGGTCTGGACCAGCATTCTTTATCATCAACTTAGATGAAGACGATTGTCTACTGATCCAATCAATGGGCTCTTTAAACCCTGATGGGATGGAGGATGGGCTGGACAACAGGGTCAGGATCCAGAGGTCTTGTCAGGGTGAGGAAATGATTCAAAATATCAATAGGAAACATTACAAGGATGAGTTGAGGGCCCTGTATTTGGGATTGGAAAAAAGAAGTCAAAAGCAGCTGCCCAAAGATGGGAGACAAATATGAGAGAAACTGAGGACCACTTGGTCAATGGTTGGGATAATAATAGTATTAATAAAATAATGATAGCTGACATGGACGACCTTATTTGACCTTCACAACAATGCATGAAATAGGTATTATTATTGATCCCTATTTGACAGATGGGAAAATTGAGGCTCCTAGAGGCTAAATAACTCAGAACCTCCCTCAGGGCCTGCTGGTACCATGTTCATTCTTTCAGGGCAAGCAGAGAATGTACAGGAAACAACTATGGGAAAGTTTAACCTAAAATAGAACAGGGTTGGGCGCGGTGGCTTACGCCTGTCATCCCAGCACTTTGGGAGGCCGAGGTGGGCGGATCACCTGAGGTCAGCAGTCCGAGACCAGCCCGGCCAACATGGTGAAACCCCACCTCTACTAAAAATACAAAAATGAACCAGGTGTGGTGGCAGGCACCTGTAATCCCAGCCACTCGGGAGGCAGAGGCAGGAGATTTGCTTGAACCTGGGAGATGGAGGTTGCAGTGAGCTGAGATCACACCACTGCACTCCAGCCTGGGTGACTGAGCGAGACTCTGTCTCAAAAAAAAAAAAAAAAAAAAAGAGGAAGAAAAAGAAAAAAAAGTAGAATAGGAAGCCATGGAGGTAGTGAGCTCCCCATCCTTAGGGGATGTTCAAGTGTAGGCTGGAAAACACTGGCAGTGCTGTTGTGGTAAGGATGTCAGCAACAGATAGGGTCTAGAAAAAAATAATATTTAAGGTCCCTCTTTCCTCTGCAATTCTATAATTCTGCTCTAGCAATTTATTTCTTTAAAGTCAAGTTTATGATAAGGGAGGACTATATTTTTTCCACGTGGAATGTATGCATTATTTATAATACTTTGGGGTTTCTTCTATGACAAATATGCTCACTATATTTCTGAGTTCTAGGACTTGTGACAAATTTTACATGACCATTTAGGGTTTACATTTTCAGCTGATTATTAAGACATTTATAGTTTTTGCACATTTATATTTATGACATTGGGTTGGTCATATTTATGATGTACTGGACGCCTAGTCATTGGTCAGGAAGCCCGGCTGAATATCTTAACATTGTTTCTGCGGGAAAACGTGTCTTGCTTTATGGTAATTCATTTTATGATGTGGATTCAGAAACTCAGCGAATTTACTCTGGGAGAAAAAACTCAACAGCTACGCAATTTGGGGAAGTCTCATAGATTTAGAGGCAGATGACCTCGAGTTAGCTATGTGGCTTGGGTGAGTTTCTCAACACTTCTGTGCCTCAGTTTCTGTACTTAGTAATCTGAGCTAGGGAGTGGGAGGGAGGACACACCTCCCCAACATTGCCGAGGTGGTGGTTTCTGTTTTGCTCTTACTTGGCACATGGGTGGGACTCAGCCCTGAATCTTCCCTCTCTCTTGTCCTCCTTGGATTTGCTGGTGGTACCTTGGGAACCATGTGCCTTGAAGGCTGCTTTCCCGGAGGGGCTCCAGCTTTTGGGAGGATTCCTAGGAATCCTTCCCAGGAATCTTGCCAGGCAGCATGTTTTCAGCACTTTAGAATTTTGCTCTGGGCTCCAAACTAAACTTGTTTCACCTTAAATAAAAGAAATCAATCCTCACAGCTGAGCTGTGCTACGACATTGATTTAGCATACATTTTGACATAGCCTGGCTAATAAATAAGCAGAAAGGCAATAAACATTAGGGAGAATTATCTGTTAGGGAATTGGGGTGGGCAGCTGGGGAATGGAGTGGTGGTGGTGAATGCCCCCCTGCCCTCCGCCTCCTTCTCTGCTTTCATCCTGAGACCCTCATCAATTGTGGGGTGAGCAGCAGCAGCAACAGCAGCAGCAGCAGAGATTCCAGTGGCGCTGCCTTGGCAGGTGGTGGATTTGGGGAAGTGGAGAGGGTCTGGCAGCCTCCCTCAGTGGGACTCTTGGTTCTCAGACCTGGCTGGCAGAGCGAGGAGACCTGCCTCTCTCTGGCCTTTGGTGCCCACCTGTGAATCCCAGCCCCTGAGCTGTGTGATCATGGGTATGTGAATTCACCTCTCTGCGCCTTGGTTTTCTCACCTGGAAAACTGGGAACACTTTCGGCAGGCACTGAGTGAGATGCAGGGACAATGTTATCCATAGTCAGCATGTTAATACATGTCAGCCATGGCTGTCCCACCATGGAGGTTAACGAAGAAGCTGTCTGCCAGATGTCCAGCACCTAGTAGGCACACTGTAAGCAGCCAGTGTTACTATTCTGGGAGGTGGGTTAATCAGCTTTTGGGGGCCCTGCCCTCAAGTCTTGGGTCCTTCCCCTTCCTCACCATGCTTGTGTCCTGCTGTGCCCCTGGGAACATCTATTGTCACTTTCCCAATTCCCAGGCTCAGAGTTCAGTTGACTTCTACTGGACGTACTCCCTCCCCAGCGCCCCCCACCACTGTTGGCCTCTCTGGGCTCTGTGGGCACACTGGGGTCTCCAGCTTCTCTTCTTGCGTAATTGCATTTGATTTTCATAGTGTGTTAGTGACTTAGTTACCGGTTAACAGGAACCTCAAATAAATAACTCTCTGCCCCATCTGCTTGCTGGTAGGTGATGAGGAAGAAACAAATGTGAATTTGAAAAGTGATACATTTCCCCCAACATGATTTCTGTCTCCGGTCATAAATGTCAGATAAATGAATCTGTTTTGTGAAGAATTAGCATATTGGTTCAGGGAAGCATCTGCTGGGCTGTGAATCACGAAGCCTTGGAACACTCCCTGGCTCTCCCCTGCTTGCTGCGCGGTGCCTGCAGGCGCTGCCTCCCTGCTTGAGTACTGGGAGCCTTGGCAGAAGGGAATGGGGCAACCTCTGCCATCCAGCACTTCCCCTCTCCACCAAACCCAGGCCCTCCCAGGTGCTGTGCCTGTTGGTGCAGATGACTTTGGTCCCCCAGTGTGACCTTCCCCAGAACCCTGACCACAGCCACCCACCCCACCCCTGGCTTCAGAACAAGGCAAGGTGAAGCTGGCATTTTAGCTCCATGGTTCCTGGCTGTGTGACGTTGGGTGAATTGCTGCCACTCTCTGAGCCTCAGTTTTCTCAGCTATAAAGGGGAATAGTAATGCCCAGGACCAATGTATCCATCTTAGGCACAGGAAACACAGTTCCTAGGACCCAAGCTACTTTTAAGGGATGCGGTTGGCAGAATAATGGCCCGTGAAGAGGTCCGCATCTCAGTCTCTGGAAACTGACAATGTTATGCCACATGGCAAATGGGAATGAAGGCTGTATGTGGAATTAAGGTTGCTGATTAGATGAGCTTAAATAGAGGGATTTTCCTGGGATGCCCAATGTGATTACAAGGGTCCTAGAATGTGGAAGAGGGAGACGGAGACTGAGTATCAAAGTAATGTAAGAATGTAATGTAATGTAAGTAATGTGTAAGAAGAGGGAGGTAAGAATGTGTGTAATGTAAAGAGGGAGGTAAGAATTTGTGTAATGTAAGTAATGTGTAGGAAGAGGGAGGAGGGGTCCACAAGCCAAGGAATGTGGCAGGAAAAGGCAAGGAAGTGGATTCTCCCATAGAGCATCCTGAAAGGCACGCAGCCCTGCCAACACCTTGGTTTTAGCCTAGGGACACCCATTGCGGACTTCTCACCTCCAGAATTATGAAGTCATACATCTGCATTGTTTTAAGCCACTAAATTTATGGTAGCTTGTCATAGCAGCAAGAAGAAACTAATACAGGCTGGGTGCAGTGGCAAACAGCAGGACCTTGGGAGCCTGAGGCAGTAGGATCACTTGAGGCCAGGTCCAGCATGGGCAACATAGTGAGACCCCATCTCTAAAAAAGCTTTAAACAATTAGCCCAACAGGATGGCATGTGCCTGTAGTCCCAGCTACTAGATAGGCTGAGGCAGGAGGATCACTTGAGCCCAGGAGTTCGAGGTTACAGTGAGCTATGATTGTGTCACTGCACTCCAGCCTGGGCAACATTGCGAGACTCTGTCTCTAAAAAACAAAAATATAAATAAAAACTGAAAAAAAAAAAAGAAAGTGAATACAGGGACATACAAAAATATTCTAATTTGTTTTAAAATCAGAAGAAAAAAATAAATATAAGCCAGGCTTAGTTGTATATGTGTTTATACCAAAAAGCATAAAGTATAATCTTTATTTTTAATTTAATTTAATATTTTTGAGATGGAGTCTCTCTTTGTCTCCCATGCTGGAGTGCAGTGGTGCGGTCTCAGCTCGCTGCAACCTCCGCCTCCCAGGTTCAAGTGAGTCTCCTGCCTCAGCCTCCCCAGTAGATGGGATTATAGGTGCATGCCATCATGCCAAGCTAAGTTTTGTCTTTTTAGTAGAGATGGGTTTCACCATGTTAGCCAGGCTGGTCTTGAACTCCTGACCTCAAGTGATCCACCCGCCTGGGCTTCCTAAAGTGCTGGGATTACTGGTGTGAGCTACTGCGCTCAGCAGATAAAGTATAATCTTTGTTTTATGGAGGAAGGGGCCCACAAAGGCAAAAGTGCCGAGGGCTCATGGTCCATGCAGCCATCATGCATCTTGCCTTGCAACCCGCAATGGGCTTAAAGGAGAGGGTGTTGGCAAGGCACCTGCTAGGATGCACGGATCACACACCAGGAGTCAGAAATGGGGGCAGCTGTTGTTTTGTGTTGTGGTCAGTTTCCCTTCCAAGTACTAAGGCTCCCCGTTGGGGGAATGCCTTGACCTAAAGCTTTGCACCCCACTGCTGGGACCCTTTATCTCCTGGCAGGACCTAACTGACCCAAAGTTCAGGTGGGGGGCCAACCCTGGCTTGCTGTGTGCCTACTGGGGGGGCCTTCCTCCTGGTCCCCCTTGCCTGCATCCATTGCTGAGTGTCCCACAATAACACAATTGGCTGAGCACCTACTCTGTTCTTGGACTGGAGGGTGGGAGCCTGAAATCTCATCCAGTGCTCCCTCTGGAATAGTAGCATCTTTGATTTTTCAAAGCCACACAGTGAGGCAGATACTGATCCACCATCCCACCAGAGTCTGTGTGACTCCATCCCACTCAGCAGGGCTCCTCTGTCTCCTGATGGCGAGAGTCACCTAGGAACTTGTAAAAAACACAGTGCTGCAGCCCCAGCCAGCCCCGATGAACCTGAACCTCCTGGGAGGGGCTGCGAAGCTGCCATATGGTTACCGGGGCTCCAGGTGAGTTCTGTCCTCAGTAGGGAAGACCCTACTGCACCCTACTGTACAGGGTGCATGCTCACTTGCAACAAGGGAAGGGGACAAACAGAGAGCATGAACATGTGAACTTGGTATGTTCTATGTGCCAGGTGTGGGGCTGGGGAGGGCTACCTTGTGTTACCACGGCCATCTTTCTAGGTGAAAACAACCCCATTTTAGAGATGGGAAGACTGAGGCTCAGGGAGGCAGCATGAAAACGCTGAACCATGGAGGTTGAGGCAGGGTTAGGTGGAGTGCAGAGTCCTGGGGTTGCTGGAGCTGAACCAGGGCATGCGGCCACTCTGCAGAAGTGGTGGCTCGAGCCAGGGTATCCCCTGGCTCGGTTTCTCTTCCTGACCCTGACACTGATGCTTGGTGTAACTTTGAGTCCATCCTTTCTTCTCTGGACCACATTCCCTTGTATTATGAAGCCATTTGGCTTGGTGGTAAGATTTCCCACCTCCGGAACCTTGTATGTGCTGTTCCCTCCGCCTGCAATGCTCTTCTCCCCACTTCTTTTTAAAATGACTTTGACTGACAAATCATAATTATATACATTTATGGAGTACAGTGTGATGTTTTCATACATGTATACAATGTGAAATAATTAAATCAAGTGAATTAACATATCCCTCACTTCATTTGCCTTTTTTTTTTTTTGTGGTGAGATGTTTGAAACTTACTCTCTTAATTATTGAAATACAGTCACAAGTCACCTAACGACAGGGTGACATTCTGAGAAGTGCATTGTTAGGTAATTTCATTGTTGTGTGAACATCATGGAGTGAACTCACACAAACCTAGATGATACAGCCTACTACACACTTAGGCTATATGGTAGAGCCTATTGCTCCTAGACTACAAACCTGTACAACATGCTTCTGTAGTGAATGGTAAGTATTTGTAAATCTAAACATATCTAAACATAGGAAAGGTACAGTAAAAATACGGTATAAAAGATAAAAAATAGTACACCTATATACAGCAGCTCCATTACAATCTTTTGGGACCCCCATCATATACGTGGTCCACTGCTGACCAAAATGTTGTTATTCACATGACCGTATATGACATATATGATTGACAAGAGCCACCCTGTTGTGCAGTAGATCTCAAAACTTATTCCTCCTCTCTCTGTGACACTTTGTATTTTTGATTTTTTTTGAGATGGAGTTTCCCTCTTGTTGCCCAGGCTGGAGTGCAATGGTGTGATCTTGGCTCACTGCAACCTCCGCCTTGTGGGTTCAAGCAATTCTCCTGCCTCAAACTCCTGAGTAGCTGGGATTACAGGCGTGCACCACCACACCCAGCTGATTTTTGGATTTTTAGTAGAGACGGGGTTTCACCATGTTGGCCAGGCTGGTCTTGAACTCCTGACCTCAGGTGATGCACCTACCTTGGCCTCCCAAAGTTCTGGGATTACAGGCGTGAGCCACCAAACCCAGCTGACACTTTGTAACTTTTAATCAACAGCTCCACATTCCCTCCTCCAACTCTTCCCACTAGCCCCTGGTAACCACTATTCTATTCTCTACTTCTGTGAATTCAACTTTTTTTTAGATTCCACATGTAGGTGAGATCATGTGGAATTTGTCTTTCAGAGCTTGGCTTATTTCACTTAGCATAATGTCCTCCAGGTTCATCTACATTGCCGGAAATGACAGGATTTTCTGCTTTTTAAAGGCTGAATAGTGTCCCATTTGTGTATGTATGTCACATTTTCTTTATTCATTCATCCATTGATGGGCACTTAGGTTGATTCTGTATATTGGCTGTTGTAATAATGCTGTAATGAACACAGGACTGCAGGTATCCCTTTAACGATTTTATTTCAGTTCCTCTGGGTATATATGGAGAAGCGAGATTGTTGGATCATATGGTAGTTCTCGTTTTAGTTTTTCGAGGGACCCCCATACTGTTTTCTATGATGGCTGTGCCAATTTACATTCCCATCAACAGTGCACAAGGCTTCCCCTTTCTGCACATCCTCGCCAACGCTTGTCTTTTATTTTCGTGTTAATGGCCATTCTAACAGGTGAGAGGGGTGGCATCTCATTGTGGTTTTAATTTGCATTTCCCTAATGATTAGTGATGCTGAGTATTTTTCACGAACCTGTTGGCATTTGTACGTCTTCTTTTGAGAAATGTCTGTTCAGCTTCCCCACTTCTTGCGCGGCCAGCTCCTTCTCACTCTTCGGGTTTCTGCTCCAATGTGCTTTCCTCTTCTGCCTTCCCAACCAGACCTTACCCTGCCCCGCTCAGCCCCCTTCTCAGCCTCTGGTTTGGCCTTCGGAGCGCTTACCACCATTTGTAGTTCTGCTTGTGTCTGCCTCTGTGTTTCCTGCCTGTCTCCTATCTGGGTTGTGAGCCCCACAAGGTCAGGAACCCTGCATCTGCTTTACTATCTTTGGTGTCCAGTGCCCAGCCCTGCCTCAGGCCCACGGTGGGTTGAATAAATGAGTAAATGAATGAATGAATGAATGAATAAATGAATGAATGAGTCAATGAGTGTTGTCTGTGCCAGTTGGCAAGACACTTGGTCTGGCCCCACTGGGGGAGACGTGATCTGGGCTACCCAGGGGTCCTTGCTCCTTCATTGGACATGGCTCCTGGAAGCAGCACAGCCCTCTGGGGTGGGACACCCCAGCCGAAAGCAGGTGGGGGGAAATGGGGGAAAGCAGGTAGGGGACAATGGATCTCCTGGGCAGCTCAATGGAAGGGTTAGAGTGACAAGAGTGTGGGTGGGAGAGTAACATCTCCTTGAGGCCCCATGTATTGGGCATCCTTCTGAGGTCTTGCCCATGCATAAGCTCATGCTCCCCACTTTCTCACTTGTCCTTCTTATCCATTCAGCAACAGTTCCTGAGACGTTTTGCTTCTAATATCTCTTGAGCCCATGCCTCCCTCTTCATTCACTGCCTCCACTCTCCTAGCTATAGCCTCTCTCTATGGAATGAGCCACTGCAGGGGCCAAGCTTAGCTGCCCTCCAACTCCCCACCTCCAGTCCAGACTCCAGCCTGGTTGTTATGGTGATCTGTCCCCTATGCAAATCTGGGGACATCACTTCTTCTTTTTCCTTCCTTCCTTCCTTCCTTCCTTCCTTCCTTCCTTCCTTCCTTCCTTCCTCCCTCCCTCCCTCCCTCCCTCCCTCCCTCTCTCTCTCTCTCTCTCTCTCTTTCTTTCTTTTGACGGAGTCTACCTCTGTCGCCCAGGCTGGAGTGCAGTGGTGCAATTTCCGCTCACTGCAACCTCCGCCTCCCAGGTCCAAGCGATTCTCCTGCCTCAGCTTCCCAAGTAGTGGGGACTACAGGTCTGTGCCATCATGCCTGGCTAATATTTGTATTCTTAGTAGAGATGGGGTTTCACCACGTTGGCCAGGCTGGTCTCGAACTCCTGACCTCAGGTGACCCGCCTGCCTTGGTCTCCCAAAGTGCTAGGATTACAAGTGTGAGCCACTGCACCCAGCCTGGACACATCACTTCCAACACCCTTCCATGAGTGGAAGCCTTTCTCCACTGCCTTCAGGACCAACGAGTACCCACCTCCTTGTGAGCCCAGTACCCAGCAGATGGTGGATTAGTACTTGTTGAATGAATGAGTGTGGAGATCTCAATGGGCTTTGCCTGCAGTCTGCATTTGCATCCGCCCCCCAGAAAGAACAAACTGAGTAAATTCTGGAAATCTGTGTCCCTCTCCCACTTCATGTATCAGAGAATGGCATGATGAGGAGGCAGAAAGGAAGCTGAGAGGCTGTCAAGGCCAAGAGACTGATTTTACAAATGGGTCAACCAAGGCTCAGAGGTGGGTGTGACTGTCCCGAGTCAGGAGCAGAGCTGGGAGGGAGCACTGGGATGGGTGTCAAGAGACTGGATTCTAGTTCTGGCTTTCACACCGACTGGCTGTGCAACTCTGCGAGGAAGATCACTGCCCATTCTGGGCTCAGCCTTCACATCTGCAAAATGGAGCAGCTGAGCTTCGCGATGCCCTCCCTTCAGCTCTGACAGTCTGAGATGTGGGGACTGCATAGAATATCCTTACCTCCTGTGTGTTTTCTGGGTGCTGAGAATGTCCCGGGTATTCTCAGAGTCTAACCACGGGACTGGATATTCTTCCAGAGAACCTAGGTATTTTCGGCTTTCTTCCCCCACATGAGGAGTGGTCAGGAAGGATCAGAGGGAGGACCCTGCCCCACCTGTCTCTCCTCACTGTGGGTTTCTACTCAGGCCCCACAGCACAGCCCCATCAGGGCTCTCTGGAGGGGCTGGGGGAGTGGAGCACCTTTTTGACTGCTGTTGTCTAGGAGGTTTGAACTGAGACTGGGTGTGCTGTGGAGGACTTGTGTTTTACCTGGGGCGGCCAGGAGGTGGCTCTGGTATCTGCTTTGTCTGTCCAGGGCTCTGGACAGAGGGATGTGTTTGTTTCCTGGGATGCCATCATTGCTGTCCTCCACCCAGACTGTCCCCTGTGGGCCACCTTTTAGCACCTGTCTCTTGTTGCCTCATCATTCTGCTGGCACATGTGTTCACTGGCTTTCAGTCAGTCTGTGAGGCTGCTTGTGTGCCTCTGAACAGCCTTCATGGGTGCTTGTCTTTGGAGCTTGGAGATTTATTAGAGCTAAAACTGGAAGGCCACAACTTCAGAGAAACCTCTTTTCATTAATTAAGTTGGGGGACACTCCTGGCTGTCTTCATGAAAGGCTTTGGTTGTGGGCATTGTTCATCTGTATTAACGAACCTGTGTGTCCTTGCTTTTAAAAAAATTCTTCTTTTCTTTTTAGAGACAGAGTGTCACCGTGTTGGCCGGTCTGGTCTCAAACTCCTGGCCTCAAGTGATCCTCCTGCCTTGGTTTCTGCCAAGTGCTGGGATTACAGGTGTGAGCCATCGCACCTGGCCCCTGTGTGTCCTTAAGTGTGTTTATCTTTTATATGTGTGAGTGTGTGCCAGCCAGATGTGTGCCCCTGAGCGTAAACATGTGTTTACATGTTTGTTGCATCAAGAAGTTTCTTCCAGGCTATGTTTTTTTTTGTTGTTGTTGTTGTTTTAAAAGGATCCCTCCTGCTCCCTTCTCTGTCCATTCTGGGCTTTTGGCTGACAAGAGCTAGTGGCCCATGGAAATGCTCCTCCTGTGGATGGAAAAGAAGAGTGCAGGCCACACCTTGGATCCTTATTCTGCCTTTGACCTTGGTATGGTTGTGGGCAGAACGGCATCTCAGCACTTGCCATGTGACAAGCCATCGGGGCAGGGGCCTGAAGAGGGGTCGAGCTATGCTTGGGAGGAGTAGGACAAGGGATCTTTCCTCATGCTGTGGAGTGATGAAGAACTCGAAAGTGATGGCGAATGCTTATGGGCCAGACATGGGTTCACATCTGTTTCAGCATGTGTTAGCTTTGTGGATTTTAGGAAAATCATGCTCTGAGCCTCGGGCTGGATCATCTGGGTAATGGCTAGGAGTATGATGCTTCATCGTAAATCCGATAATGGGAAGCTGCTGCAGTGGAACTGTCCCCAACTTTTTTGGCACCAGGGACTGGTTTCATGGAAGTCAATTTTCCCATGAACAGTGGAGGGGTGTTTTCGGGATGAAACTGTTCCACCTCAGATCATCAGGCATTAGATTCTCATAAGGAGCGCACAACCTAGAGCTGTCGAATGTGCAGTTCACGATAGGGTTCGCGCTCCTACGAGAATCTAATGCTGCCACTGATCTGACGGGAGGCGGAGCTCGGGTGGTAATACTCACTTGCCCGCTGCTCACCTCCTGCTGTGCAGCCGGGTTCCTAACAGGCTACAGACCCATACCTTGTCCATAGCCCAAGGGTTGGGGACCTCTGCCATAGATGCTTCTGTGATGATGTACGTGTTCTGTATCTGTAATGGTCAATATGGTAGCCACTACCTGCATGTGGCTACTGAACACTTGGAGCGTGCTAGTGTGACTGAAGAACTGAAATTTCAGGTTTATTTAATTTTAATTACTTTAAATTTAAATTCAAACGGCTACATAATGACTAATGGCTACTATATCGGATCCACCACTAGATGGCAGCACTGGAGAATGTCAAGCAATGAAAGTGGCACAATCTAATTTAGTGTGAAATAAAGTGTGGGCAACTCTTTTCCCCCAAATGTATTCTTTTCTTTTGGTCCATGAACTTCAAGCCTTGGAGTGACTGACCTTTTTTACAGGAACACTAGAAGGCAGCAATGGCCAATCTCTTAATGCCCAAGGCACAGTGTTTCTTAAATCCCCTGGCGATGTTTTGCTTGGCTGATGCCTAGCAAGGCTGGGGGGAATGGCTGGGAAACTGGCTTTGCTGAGCTCTGTCCTCTGCCAGAGCTGGAGGAAGGTGGGGTTATGGATGCTCTTCAAGGAAAGCCAAGTCAGCTTGTCACTTGCCCTCTGGCTCTGGGCTGCTCAATCTGCTTCCTGCTGAAACCAAGTTCAGTAGAAATAGATGGAGGACAAAAGATAGCCTTCAAGCTAGAGTCAAGAGACCTGAATCTGAAGCCCATCTTGGCTGCTTGCCTGCTATGGGATCTCGGGCAAGTTGCTTGGCATCTGTTGGCCTCACCTTCCTCACCTGTGACTCGCCATCGCTGTGATGAGGACAATGATGCCATCTCTACTGACCCGGTACGAGGAGCTGCATCCATACTGCCTCATCATCTCCTTTTGGCTATTTGACAAAAGGGGTCTGGATGACAAAACCTCCAATTTGTAGTTAAGGCTACTTAGTCCCTGCCAGATGAGGGGATGAGAAGATTTACCTGGATCAAAAAGCTGGTGAGTAGCAGAGTCAGGACTCAAACCCACATCTAACTCCAAAGTCTGTGCTCTTTCCACCTTATCAAGCCAGCTGGCGTGGATGCTCTCTCCCTCAGACTGTGGGGACGGAGGGGATGATGACCGTGAGGAAGTGGAAGAGGAGGAGGGGAGCAGGGGTACATGACTTGAGTTTCTTCCAGTCACAAATAACTGCTGGACAGCCCTGCCCAGGGACCTGAACCTGAGGGCCTCAAAGTCCTCATCTGAAAATTGGGCACAATTCCACAGTCGGCTTCCAAAGCTTGCTATGAAGATGAAATGGGATTTTGATTGTGAAAGTGCCTTGCACAGTGGGCCATCGATCAATATTTATAAAGCAATACGTGTTCAGATAAAGGAGGCTTATGGGGCCAGTGAAGTGGCCTGGAGAAGGTGGTCCCACAGCCTGGGAAGTCCAGAGAGGAAGGGAGGGGAACTTGGGCTGGGAAATGGGGTGAGAAAAGACTCAGGGTCAGGGGAATTCACGGTCTCTGGCAGAGAAGATACTCCTGGCAGAAGCCAGGAGGCAGTGTTGGAAGCGCTCAGTGTGTATTTTGCTTTGTGTGTTCTGAGGCTCTAGCCCCTTACTGGGGGAGGGGAGGGCCCAGCACACAAATCGCAGGTGGCGACCATAGTTTTTTTCCGCTCCAGTTTTAGGGAACCATCGATGATTCACACACACCGATTCACACACACCACTGGGGGAGACGGCTCTGGTCCCTTCGGCATCTCCTAGGCTCTGTTCCGGGACGTGGGGTCTTTGTCCACTTCTGAGGGTGGCAGATGTTTCTGGTCCTCCTCCTATGGCTCAGTCTTTTTACTGCCTCACCCACCGTTCCTGGGTTCCCACTCTCCTGCATTGAGCCCCTGCTGGGGGTTTTCCATTGCTCTCCTTCTGGAAGGTGGTGGGGAAGCTTTGAAGGCAGGGAGGAGAGGGAGAAGGAGTTTCCAGGCACGATATCCGAACATCCATCCATGTAACCCTCACACCACAGAGGTGAACTTCCTGACAGCGTGCGACACAGGCCTCATTGTGCCCCCCTTCCCCTTGAATTATAGTAAAAAATGTCCCTCTCTTTGCGATGTTAACCTTTGGGGTGGGGACAGGAGTGGGCAATGCCAGTCTGCAGGAAGAGGAACGGGGAGGTGGCGGGAGGGGGGCACTCCTTCCACCGGAAAGGAATTTGTCAAGGAGGATGGGGAGAAGACCTTGACCAACTGTTCTGGGAAGTGGGGGCCCCTCCAGGCCTCGAAGGAGCCCGTGTTCCCCCAGGAAAGGCAGCTCCAGCTCACCACCCTCTCCTCGGCTTTAGATTTTGGTGCTTGCTGAGGCTTCCTGGTGTCCGCCTTGCCTGACACATGCCCCACAGAGGAGAGTTCACACACGCAGCATCAACGGGAGCTTAGGGACAATCCCATTTCTTCCTTCCTTGCAGGGAAACTGCAGCCCAGAGGGTCAGGGACCACCCTCCCTGCTGCCCCCTGCTGGCAGCTGCACAGCTGAGTTGTTCCCATTGCTGTCCTTGTGTTCCCACTCCTGTCCCACCCATCCAGGTGTCTGTGGGGTCTTCTGCTGGGGACTCTTAGGTGCCACCCCCTGTGCTAAAGAAACTACCCTGGGGGACCAGGGTGAGTCCAGAGAGGTTGTGTAGACTTGCCCGGGGTCACACAGCCTGAAAGTCATCAGCTGTGGGCTTGGTGCTGGGGTCGGGGACTTGCTTTGCTCCATCCTTGTCCCACTCCTAGGTGGAATCGGTGAGCCAGTCCCTTGCTGTCTGATATGGTTTGGTTCTGTGTCCCCACCCAAGTCTCATCTTGAATTGTAATCCACAAGCGTCGAGGGGACCTGGTGGGAGGTGATTGGATCATGGGGGCAGTTTCCCCCAGCTGTTCTTGTGATAGTGAGTTCTCAGGAGCTCTGATGGTTTTATAAGGGGCTCTTCCCTCTTCACTCTCACTCGCTCTCCTGCTGCCTTGTGAAAAAGTTGCCTGCTTCCCTTTCTGCCATGACTGTAAGTTTCTGAGGCCTCCCCAGCCATGTGGAACTGTGAGTCAATTAAACCTCTTTTGTTTATAAATTACCCAGTCTGGGGTAGTATCTTTATAGCAGTGTGAAAACGGACTAATACACTCTCCGTAAGGCTCCACAGCACCCACTCCCCAGCTGATGGAGTTTCCATTCGCCTTGCTTCTCTTTGCGTAGAAAGTAAACAAAATTGTTTGGGGAACATGGATTCTGGGCTTTATGCCTTCAATTCCTCCCTCTGAAAAACATATTCTTGCCTAATAATTTGAAGAAGAAAAACAGCCACTGAGAAATGTTTCTTTCCAAGAAATGATATTTTTCTTCATGCTCCTTTTTTTTTTTTTTTTTTTTTAATGTAGGAGGGTGAGAGCTGGGAATTAATCTGTACTCAGAAAAGATGAGAAACAGGCTCTGCTGTCTCCTGGACCACACTCAGGTATGACCTTGGACCAGGGAACAGAGCGCCAGGGGTTTCTTTAGCACCTGCCATTGACTGATTGGGATTGATTGATTCATTCAAGTATTTACTGAGTGTCACTCATGCGTCTGCCAGGTGGCATGGCAGATGCAATGAGGAGCCTAATACAGTCACAATCTCTGCTAGGACATCTTCTATGGAAAAGTCAGAGTTGTCTTTTTCCAATCCATTTCGCACTTTTGCCAGAGGGATCTTTGTAGAACACAAATCTAATTACATCATTCTGTTGCTTAAAATCCTCCAGTGCCTCCCCAGTGACTTAGGTCGTGGGAGCTACAAACTCCTCCCAGAGCCTGTGACCTACCTTCCTCTCCCCTCTTCATCTCATCTCCCCCTCTACCTCCAACTTCCCTATCCAGAATGTTCTACTCTGTTTGACCCAGGACTATCTATGCTGGAGAATCCGAGATTTCTACACCAGCTCTTTTCTATAGAAATACAGTGCATGCCACCTGTTTAACATTTTCTAGTAGGTAAAAAGAAACAGGTGAAATCAACATTGATAATATTTATTTAACTCAATCTATCAAAAATGTTATCAAATCAGGCTGGGTGCAGTAGCTCACGCCTGTAATCCCAGCACTTTGGGAGGCTGAGGCGGGAGGATTGCTTGAGTCTAGGAGTTCCAGACCAGCCTGGCCAACATGGTGAAACCCTGTCTCTACTAAAAATACAAAAACTAGCCAGGCATGGTGGCACACGCCTGCAGTCCCAGCTACTTGGGAGGCTGAGGCAGGAGAATCACTTAAAGTTGGGAGGCGGAGGTTGTAGTGAGCTGAGATCGCACTACTGTACTCCAGCCTGAGTGACAGAGTGAGACTGTCTAAAAATATATACATGTATATATATACATATGTGTGTGTGTATATATGTGTATATATATAATCAAATCAACATGTAATTAATAAAAAATTATCAGTGAGTTTTTTTTTACACTGTGACATTGAAATTTGGCGTATATTTTGTACTTACAGGACATCTCAATTCAGATGTTAACATTTTGCTGGAAATACCTGATTAGCATTTAGATTTCATAAAGTATGAATTGAATTAAAATAAAAACAAAACATTTAGTTCTTTAGTTTCACTAGCCACTTAGCAAGTGCTTAATTGTCATATGTGACTGGTAGCTACCATTTTTATCCAGCATGTTCTACGTCAGGGTTTTCAACAGTGATGCTATTGAGTTTTTGGATGGATAATTCTTTATTGGAGGTGGGGGTGGCTGTCCTGTGTATCGTAGGATATGTAGATAGTAACATCCTCGGCCTTCACCCACTAGAGGACAGTGCATCCACCCAGCTGTGACAATAAAAAAGACTCCATAGGCTGGGCGTGGTGGCTCATGCCTGTAATCCCAGCACTTTGAGAGGCCAAGGTGGGCGGGTCACCTGAAGTCAGGAGTTCGAGACTAGCCTGGCCAACATGGTGAAACCCTGTCTCTACTAAAAATACAAAAATTAGCCGGGCGTAGTGGTGGGTACTTGTAATTCCAGCTACTGGTGAGGCTGAGGCAGGAGAATCACTTAAACCGGGGAGGAGGAGGTTGCAGTGAGCCGAGATGGCACCACTGCATTCCAGCCTGGGCAACAAAGTGAGACTCCCTCTCAAAAACAAAAAACAAACAAACAAAAAGAAAAACACTCCATATATTGACAAATGTCTCTAGGGGGAGACAACATACACTGTTCGATTTAGAACGCTCCAGGTTGGCTAATTGAGTATGAGCTAAAGTCTGCAAGCTAGGACTACTCATGCTGTCAAATCCAGGATAGTTCAACCTGTCCAGTTTGGGTTTGTCCATTTTGGTCAACCCACGGCCTACACTGTTCTATATAGGGCTACTCACACTGCCTGGTCTGGGGTGATCTACACCAGAATTCATGAATTGGTGCCCCCAAGAACAGAACCAGGCCTACAGATTGGTTTTGTGTGGCTTACACGATGTTAAGAATATTTGAGTTAATCGTCAGCATTTTAAAATCAGATGTTGCATACCAATCTGGATTTCGAGTTTATCTGGAAAGCTCTGGTCTCCCTGAGACCCCATTCCCATTTAGTAAGTATCAGAACTGTGTTCTGATTCACAGGGTGAACACAGCATGGAGAGAGCACGGCTGATGAGAACTCATGTGCTACTGTATGGACAGTGCCAAGCCACGAGGCATCTATCCCATGACCCAGACACCCCCCGCCAGGCCTCACCTCCAACACTGGGGATCATATCTCAACATGAGATTTGGAGGGGACAACTGGGGAAGCATCTGTCTCCACCCAACTCACTCATACTAGTGACACCCACCTGAGCCCCCGGCATTAGAGTCTGTGATCCCAGGTCTGCCCTGACCCGCACGCCTGTGCACTGGTGGATCCAGGCTGGCCTTGGAGTGGGATCTCAAGGAGGCCTGCACATTAGAATCACCTGTTCAGCTTTAGAAACATACAGATACCCAGGCCCATCTCAGACTTTCTGAAGTAGAAATAGGGGAGCATGTGTATTTTAAAAAGTTTCACAGTCGAGTCCGTCACTCAGTAAGGTGGCACCCTTACAAAAATCACTTGTTGGGCCACCCCATGCAGATCGCGCATAGCAGAGTCAGCTCTCTGGAGTAATCTTGGGTCTCCAGCAGGGCTTTCTGGCTGCTCTTAGGCTACTGGCATCATTGTCCAGCAAGGTGGCCCTTGAGCTTGGATGTGACTTTGCTGATGCAAAGGACTACAGAGGCCACCGTGGGTGGATTGAATTGGGTCCTCTCTTCTGAATGTGGCATGTCTCTGAATCCTGCTCTAGCTGCACAGTCTGTATCTTTTGGGGGTTCATGGGTCAGGAGGCAGATTTGGATCTTGGCTGATACACTTTGGATGTCCCCTCCAAATCTCATGTTGAGATGTAATCCCTAGTGTTGGAGGTGGGGTCTGGGGGGAGGTGTTTGGGTCATGGCTTGGCACTGTCCTCACGGTAGTGGGTGAGTTCTTATGAGATCCGGTTGTTTAAAGTATGTGGCACCTCCCCCACTCTCCCTCTTTCTCCCGCTCTGGCCATGTGATGTGCCTGCTCCCACTTTGCCTTCTGCCATGAGTAAAAGCTTCCTGAGGCCTCCCCAGACGCTGAGCAGATGCCAGCACCATGCCTCCTGTACAGCCTGCAGAATCATGAGCCACTTAAACCTCTTCTGTTTGTAAATCACCCAGTCTCAATTGTTTCTTTATAGCAATGCAAGGACAGCCTAACATACCAGCTGTGGTAGATACTGGGGAGTTCTGCCCATTTCCCCTCTTTAGGGCTCATGCACCCATCCCTCAGCTGCCAAGGATATCAGTTCACAATGGCATTGCTTACTGGACATTGCACTCAGCTGTGCGAGCTTCCTTGCTCCTCCTAGATGACAGCCTGTGGCTAAGGAGTGGCCAACACAGGTGATATCAAGGCCAGCCTCCTTGCTTCCATTTGGAGGCTTCCTAGCTCCTGTGGGAATGGCTCAGACCTCAGCTGCTGCTGCATTGTGGGTCAGCTCCTCCCTCCACCCAGCTCTGCCCCTCTCACTTCCGCACAGGTGTGTCTTCCAGGAACACTCCCTGATAAACCTCCTGCGTGCAATTATCCCTCCCAGGGCCACTTTCCAAGGAGCCCACTGAAAGTTAACCATCTTCTTGCAGTTCTTCGCTAAGATCCGGCATCTTTTCAGCACCAAGAAAATTTTCTTAGAACATCTGGGCCCTTTTATGGCTGAAAATTCCATAGAAAAACAGGCTCTCCAGCTGTGATTTGTGGCTGAGCGTCTGCTGTTTGCTGAGCAAGTCCCTGGATAATTTGGATACTGTTGTGGCCACCTCAGATGTTGATATAAAACAAGGAGAGGCAGTGAGAAGTACATTCTGTTTAAGTAATCAAACCAAATCCAAACGCGTGTACACCACAGCTGCTTCGGAGGAAACTGCTCCAGCTCCCTGGTCTCCTCCAACCGGGGGCCTTCTGCCTTTTCCAAATGGGTGTTTGTCTTCCAGCTTTCATCTGGAAGTGCAAAACTCAGGTTGCTTTCTCCTATTTGACGAGCCCACACCAGAAAGTCCTGCCTTATGGCCAGGAGAGCCCTTTACTTTCTCCTCCATACCCATCACCCGAATAATGTTACCACAACACTGGCTGGCTCGGCCAATCCTCTGCTTGAGGGCTCCTGTGGGTTCCCCATCACCTTCCAAATCAAATTCAAGTTCTTTGGTCTGGGATCTGGGGCTGGCCATGGTCACTTTGTGATTCTCCAGCTTCCACTCAAGGCAGTTCTTAAGTCCTCCAAGCTCCAGCCACACCGAACCCCCTACATTTTTCTTGAACATCCTCTGCTTGTTTGTGTCTAGGTGTCAATAGATGTGCCATTTCCTCTGCCTAGAAATCCCTCTGCTCTTTGTGTGACTGGAGAACTTCTACCCGTCTGTCAAGGCCCTCCTTGAACGTCGCCTCCTCTGGGAAGCCTATCCTCACTGCTCCAGTCAGACTCAATCTCCACTCCCTCTGGGCTTCCACTGCATCCAAAGCCCCTTCTTAGCATGACACTAGTCTCATGCCTTTGATGTCTGCTTTTTGATGGGGGATGAGGGGCATATGTCCAAGCTGACCAGTGGTAAGAGTCAGGGGTACATGGTCAGTCCTTTACTCCTTGACTGGGAGTGGGCCCATATCACAAGGGAGAGAGACACTTCCTTTAAAAGCTTGGCGTTTGAAGTTTTGAATGAGAAACTTAAACTCCATCCCAGGCACCTCTGACTAAGAGCTGTCCCCAGTGTCTGTTCCACTCTGGTCTAAATTCCACTCTTCTGTTTGTCCCAGGTGTTCTTGCTCTGAAACAGTGTCGAGCTCTTAACAGTAGAGATCATCCTGAGATCCCATATTTAAAAAAAATTGAAAAATTCTGGAAGAAAATTCCACATTTCCTACTTTTCCCCCAGTCTCTCCTAGAGAGCTTCAGGGCAGCGAGGTGCAGAGAAGCCCCCAAATCTTTCCTTGCTTCTCTACTTTCCAGGGACTTGGAGGCATGCAGTCCAGTGATGTTCCCTCCATCCCATTCTAGAAGCTTCCCAAAGTTTCTACCTCTGAGATAAATTTGGACCCAGACATCTTTGCTTCCAAGGCATAGAGGACATCCTGTGGTTTCTAACTTCAGTTTTACCTGCTAACTTTCTATTTAACAGACACTTAAATAATGCTTTTCTGAATACTTTATATGTTGTCACTTACTGTTCTTGCTGGGGAAGCTGACTCTGAGTCAAGGATTAGAGTAGAGGATGTTTATGAAGGAGGGGAGGTGTCTGTGGATCAACACTTGGAGAAGAAGGAGTAGGAAGCAGGATGGGGCAGAGGGAGAAGTTGAGCTGTGATGCAGTCCCAATGAAGAGCTCGGCCAGCCCCATGGGAAGCTCTGGAGCTGGGATGTCCCGAGTTGGGACAAGGGGGACAGGCCTTTACATCCCTACGTTGATCAGTCATTGATGCAAGCCACCCTAGCAGGAGGTATAATTTTGGGCAGGGCAGTCTGCAGCTGAGACAGCCCCCAAAGAGAGCGGACAGCTGAAGGCTGTCTTTGGCAGCACGCCCAGCAGCTGGGAGAAGAAAGCTTTGTTTCTGAAGTGGGAGTCACATTACAGCGTCCACCACCCGCATATGATCTCATTCAATTCTCAGAACGATCTAACAAAATTATTATTATTATCATCCCCATTTTACAAATGAGGAAACTGAGGCTCAGAGAAATTAACATACTTTGCTCAAGTGCTTGCTGCTAGTGCATGGCAGAGCTAGAATTCCAACCCGGGCAGGCTGGCCTCAACATTTTTGCCCCCAACCCATGTTTATCTTACGTGAGTTGCCCTGAGAGCCGCCCCCATCCCCACCCAAACAAGGTCATGACTTCTAGAAAAGGGGCCCTGGGAGTGTTTTCTAGTAGCTATGTAGAATTAAAAATTATAAACCCTAAACACTTTTAAATCAGACTTGATTAAAATTAAGTGGAGACCAGAGGCTTTCAGCTTTGGTAGCAGGTGCCTTGAGAGGGCACAAGCACTTTTGAGAATGCAAAACCCTGGATTAGCCATTAGCCTCTATTTAGATAGATGAGAGAAGTGCAGCAAATATTTACATACCTGTTACCATGAAATTCAAGTTAAATCTGTATTTACGCTGTGTCTTGTCATCGTAGAGTTGATTTTCTGTCCCAGCATATTTCCTAAGGGGACAGGGAACTTTCCTGAAATATTGAAAGGTTTATTTTTAATAGTTCCAAGAACTGTAGAGTTTTACATTTGAGACTGTGAATATTTGTTATAGGAAACTAAATTTGTTAGAATGTTTGTAGAAAACTGTGTTTATTTACTTAAAGTTGTAAACTACGATTTTTATAAGAGGTTGACTTTACTTAGTAACTGTGAAAATGAGCCCATTGTAGACCTCAGGGACTCGTTTCTAATGAGCCCAGCCAACACAAAAGACTGTGCTCATTCTCAGTTAGGAATACAAATAAAGGCATTTATCCCTGTAGAATGATTATTTTGCAAGAAAAATAAATAAGTGACTCAAATAAACAAAAAACCTTAAAACACTACACAGAGCCTTGATTTTTTTGGAAAACCTGTTAGAGGTAGTCAGGATGGTGCTAAATCTACCCTCTGTAATTGGGGGTCTTTCTTTTTTTTTTTTTTGAGACGGAGTTTCACTCTTGTTGCCCAGGCTGGAGTGCAATGGTGCAATCTTGGCTCACTGCAACCTCTGCCTCCCGGGTTCAAGAGATTCTCCTGCCTCAGCCTCCTGAGTAGCTGGGATTACAGGTGCCTGCCACCACGCCCAGCTAATTTTTGTATTTTTAGTAGAGATGGGGTTTCACCATGTTGGCCAGACTGGTCTTGAACTCTTGACCTCAGGTGATCCACCTGCCTCAGCCTCCCAAAGTGCTGGGATTATAGGCGTGAGCCACCGAGCTCAGCCAGGGTCTGTCTCTGTGACTCCTGCTGGGTCGTGAACTGCAAGTGCTAAGCTCAATCCCAGGGGCTTCGTCAGTTCTGTTATTAAGGTGATCTGGTCTGGAGGTGTTTTGCACTAAATTATGAGGCAATCCCCACCACCCCCAAAAAGATAGGTTGGAGTCCTAACCCACAGCACCCCAGAATATGATTTTATTTGGAGATTGAGTTTTTGCAGAGGTAATCAATTTAAAATGAGGTCATTAGGGTGGGCCCTAATCCAATCCAACTGGTGTCCTTATAAAAAGGGACAATTTGGACACAGAGACAGACAGGTATAGTGGGAGATGATGTGAGGAGACACAGGGAGTAGATGTCGCTCTATAAGCCAAGGAGAGAGGCCCAGAACAGTTCCTCCCCTCCCAGCCCTGAGAAGGGGTTTCACCATGTTGGCCAGGTTGGTTTCGAACTCCTGACCTCAAGTGATCCGCGTGCCTCAGCCTCCCAAAGTGCTGGGATTATAGGCATGAGCCACCATGCCTGGCCCTGATTCCCTCATTTTAATGCTCTGGGTTTGCCAGGTTACCTCGTTCTTCTCCCTGTCACAAAGGGGCAGAAGCAGCTTCCTGATGAGGGTTGAAGCTGCCGCAATAACTTTCTGGAAAACCATCAAACTCTCCCTCCCCACCCTGTTCTCTCACAGTTCAGAGGTGGTACCAACCCTGGGCTGATCAAAGTCAGTGCCCTGTGCTTGTTCATGTGCTTGAGCTGTCGCTGCTCTCTTGTCGCTCACTTCTGCTCCTATCATCTGCGTGCTTGCTGGTCCCAGTGTCTGTCTGTTCTAGGCTGCAAACGCCTCACCCCTCATCCTTTTCACTTCCACTGACCATTGGCCTCAGCACCAGCCCCACATGCCTATCCAAATATTCCCCATCACCTTGCATCTTTGCCACAAAGACAGGTGGTTACAGCGTCAGCACCACGGTAGGGAAGCTCTGGCTCCCGTCTATCTGTCGGAGCCGAGATTCATTTTTCCTTTCTAGGTTCTTGGTCTTTCCTGGGTATCATTTTTTAAGTGGAAATTGGCACCAGGTTGATGAAAGCAAATCTGGAAAGTGAGAAAAGAAATTTATTTTCCACTGGTGAGCCAGGGAAATGCTTTAAATACAAGCTGTGGGTGCAATTGCAAAGTTGGGCATTGTGAGGGAGTGCTCTCTGCATGTGTGGCACATTGTAAATAAATTCCAGTCCATAGCTTTCATCGTGTTATTATGGATGGGTGTGTGTATGTGCCGGTATCGATCTATCTATGGAAAGGTGTGTGTGTGTGTGTGCCCAGGTGTGGGTTTGTGTGTGTGAGGATGTGCATGCTGTGTATATAGAGTAGGTATGACTTATACATGAGTGTGCATGAGTGTTTGTGAGTGTGAGCATGTGTGTGAGGGTGCTGGGTTTGCAGCACGCAAGAGAAGGAGCCAGAGAGAGACTAATTTGGATGCAAGACCCTGGAGGAGGCAGCCTGAGGGACGAACATCCAGCATCTTCCACCAAACGCTGCCCAAGTCAGTTGGATGCCAGGTCTGTGTTTAGGGCGGATGTGCTCACATCCCCAGCTCCCTCGGTGAGTGTCTGTCCTGCTGGCCTGGGCTCAGGCACGCTGTCTCCGCTGAGAGCTTAGCAGCACAAATGGTGTCCCTCTGCCAGCAGCCTGGCTGCAAAGGCCCCTTCCACTTGGCACACTCCATTCTAAGAGGTCAAGGGCACTCAGCCCAGGCACACCAGCCAGCTCCTGCTAGAGGCCCAGACCACACCTACCTGGCACCTGAGCCTGTTCTGGACATGGCCCAAGAATGGCCCTTAGCTCTGTCACCACTGGGTGACTCTGATAACTGGCCGTAAGTTTAATTTAACAAAGCAATATACTGGGCACCCCTCTCGGGTCCCCTCTCTCTCTGGCCCTTTGGTTTAGGGAGGGAAGACATGTGATAGCCTTCCCCTGCTGCTTTGCTTGTAGTAAGTGCTCAGGAAAGGTTGCTGATGCTGCTGATGGGGTGATGGGGATGGGTGAGGGGACCCTGCTTTCCTTTCTGGCTTTCAGATCTTCATTTTGTACTCCTGGCTCTGCTCTCTCCCTGGCTTCAGTGTTCCTCTCTTGCCAGATGAGAAACTCCAACCCCCAACTCTGCAGCAACCCACCAGCTAAGTCAGTCTCTACCCCCACCCAGGAGGGGACGTGTCTTAGTCCGTTCAGGCTGTTATAACAGAATACCATAGAGTGGAGGCTCAGACACAACAGAAACTTATTTCTCACAGTTTGGGAGGCTGGAAGCTCAAGATCAAAGTGCAGGCAGATTCAGCATCGGGTGAGGGTCTGCTTCCTGGTTCATAGACAGCTGTCTTTGCTCTGTGTTCTCACATGGCAGAAGAGGTGAGGCAGCTCTCTGAGGTCTCCTTTATAAGGGCACTAATCCCATTCATGCAGGCTCCCCTCCCATGACCTGATCACCTCCCAAAGTTCCCATCTCCAAATACCATCACACTGGGGGTTAGGATTCAACTTAAGAATTTTGGGGGGATGCAAACATTCAGTCTGTGTTAGTCTATTCTTACACTGCTAATAAAGACATACCTGAGACTGGGTAATTTATAAAGGAAAAGAGGTTCAATGGAATCACAGTTCCACATGGCTGGGGAGGCCTCATGATCATGGCAGAAGGCAAAGGAGGAGCAAAGGCATGTCTTACATGGCAGCAGGCAAGAGAGTGTGTGCAGGGGAACTGTCCTTTATAAAACCATCATCTTGTGAGACTTATTCACTATCACGAGAACAGCATGGGAAAAACCCGCCCCCATGATTTAATCACCTCCCACCAGGTTCCTCCATGACACATAGGGATTATGGGAGCTACAATTCAAGATGAGATTTGGGTGGAGACACAGCCAAACCATATCACAGTCTGTGGCAGGGAGGCCTAGACAGGCTTTGGTAAATTGCATTGTGTGTTGAGTCTTGCCTCACTTAGAAGTATCAGCCCTCCAGGCTAGGGAGTCAGCCTGTCTCCCTTGCTTCCTGCCAGTCCCTTTCCTGAAAGAGACCCAAAGGGGAGACCTAGGCAGATGACAACCTAGGAGGTGGCTCAGTGACTCTGCTCAGTAGATTCGAGCACCAAGTGGGACTGAGGGGTTTGGGTGCATTTTCCAGGAGACGGAGTGGAGTGAGAAAGGCAGGAGACCAAGGAGCAGGGCTCAGGGATGCTCCATCAAGGGCAGAGCTGAGGGGCCTGGGGTGCTAGTGACCCCACAGAAATGCTTTCCCAACTATGTGCTCAGGTTCCCCGGACCTGTGACTGCTTGGCCCTGGGAAGGTGCAGCACCCAGAGTACCCTTCTTATTCTGCATATCCTCCTGACCTTCGAGAGCTGGCAGCCACCTGCCCCTGTCATCAGACCCCTTCATCTTTGTCTTTCCTGCAGTGCCGAGCCCAAATCTAGGCATAAGTTGGGACTGAATATCTGTCTTCCCCCTACTTCTATCTTGCCCTCATCTTTTGTCATTTTCAAGTGCCTTTTGGACACTAACCCTTGTTCATAAATAGTTGATTCCCCCTTCCCCATTATTTCTCCCTCTTTTAAAATAGTTTACTTTTTAGAGGGCAAACCCAGGGGCCAGGCAGTGGAAACTTGGGGAATTCCATGTGAGTTGTGCATAGGATTGCCAGATTAAATACAGGACACCCCAATTGCCTCTGAATTTCAAATAAATAACAGATACTTTTTAAGTTACAATATGTGCCATGTAATATTTGGGACATATTTTTGTGGACTGAATTGTGTCTTCCCCAGAAGATATGTTCAAGCCCTAACCCTTGAACTGCTTTTTTGTTTTGAGACAGAGCCTCACTCTGTTGCCCAGGCTGGAGTAAAGTGGTATGATTTCGACTCACTGCAACCTCTGCCTCCCGGGTTCAGGCAATTCTCCTGCCTCAGCCTCCTGAGTAGCTGGGATTACAGGTACATGCCACCACACACACCTGCCTAACTTTTGTATTTTTAGTAGAGATGGGGTTTCATCATGTTGGCCAACCTGGTCTCAAACTCCTGACCTTGAGTAATCCACCCGCCTCGGCCTCCGAAAGTGCTGGGATTACAGGCATGAGCCACTGCGCCCGGCTGACCCTTGAACCTCTGAATATGACCTTGTATGAAAATGGGATCTTTGCAGATTTAATTAAATTAGGGTGAGGTCATACCGGAGTAGGGTGGACTAAATCCAATATGACTGGTGTCCTTAAAAGAAGAGGAAGGCCGGGCATGGTGGCTCATCCCTGTAATCCCAGCACTTTGGGAGGCTGAGGTGGGCAGATCACTTGAGGTCAGGAGTTTGAGACCAGCCTGGCCAACATGGTGAAACCCCGTCTCTACTAAAAAAATATGAAAATTAGCTGGGTGTGGTGGCAGGCACCTGTAATCCCAGCTACTCGGGAGGCTGAGGCAGCAGAATTGCTTGAACCCAGTAGATGCAGGTTGCAGTGAGCCGAGATAGTGCCACTGCACTCCAGCCTGAGTGATAGAATGAGACTCTGTCTCAAGAAAAAACAAAAAAAAAAAAAAAGAAGAAGAGGTAAAGAGACACACAGAGAGGAAAGACAGCAGACCCAGGGACATGTGATGACACACAGATGTGCAGGGAGAACGCCACTAGTCCTCCTCCCCAGTGGGACCCAAAGGGAGAGCTAGACAGGTGACGATCTAATGGATGTGGCTCAGTGGAGGCAGAGAATGGAGTAATGCAATGCCCAGGATGACCACAATGGCAGGGGCTAAGAGTGCGCCGTGGGGCAGGTTCTTCCCTGGAGCTCCAGAGGGGAGCGTGGCTCTGTGGACACCTTGATTCAGACATCCTATATTTGTATTTGTGGGCTCTGGCAGCCCTTCTGAGGCAGGTCAGCTGGGTTTGCTCCTCTGCAAGGTTGTCAAAGATGTGCTAACTGGCCTCACCCTCACGCTGGTGTGAGCATTCCCGAGGTCCTGGGCATGGCTGGCGTCTGGAGGTGAGGCAGAGTATTTTGTGAGGACCTCCTGCTCAGTTCTGGTAGCACCTCCACACCACCCCAATTTCTTTATTAAAGATGGAAGAATTGACCTTATAACCTCTTCTCAGCTCAGTGGCCTGGGAAGGCAAGGTCTGATTGCAGCTTGGCCTGTGTGGCTGGGGAAGGTTGGAGAACCTCTTTGGCCTCCCTGTTTGTGAGTGAGTTAATGGGACTGCATCTGGGTGCTGGTGGCTCTGGGGTGGTGCTTGGAGCTCTGGCAGGGCTACTAACTTTCCATGTGTCCTCAGGCAAGCCCCTTTTCTTCCCTCCCTCAGTTTCCCTATCTGTAAAAGGAGAGAGCTGGATCTACTCCAGGGTTTTTTTTTTTGAGACAGAGTCTCACTCTGTCACCCAGTCTGGAGTGCAGTGCAGTGGCATGATCTTGGCTCACTGCCACCTCCGCCTCCCAGGTTCAAGAGATTCTCCTGCCTTAGCCTCCCGAGTAGCTGGGATTACAGGCATGTACCATCATGCCAAGCTAATTTTTGTCTGTTTAGTAGAGAATGGGTTTCACCATGTTGGCCAGGCTTGTCTCAAACTCCTGACCTCAGATGATCTGCCTGCCTCAGCCTCCCAAAGTGCTGGGATTACAGGCGTGAGCCACTGCGCCCAGCCTACTCCAGGGGTCTTTATCAACCCCTCCTCCCTGACCTGCCTATGACACCTGCCAAAGCCTCTGTTTCTAGGGCGAGATGAACTTCCATTTAAAACCCTGATTTGAAGCCGATTCCACCAGAAATAGACACAACTTGCAGACCTTACCTGTCTGTGACTGGAAGGGTTCACACACCCCCAGAGGGCCCGTTCTGCTCCCAGAGCCAGCTTCATGCCCCACCCTGGTCCTGCCACGGGTCTCCTCTCTCCTTCAGAAGAGAGTTGAAGGGCAGGGCACAGCCGTGTGGCAGGCAGAGGCAGAGAGGCCTTTGCTCCTGATGAGGTCTTGGAATGACCAGTGGGTGGCCATCTGGCGGGAGGTCTGGATGAGGGCCACATCCGCCTGGCTGGTGGCTGCCTTTGGTGATGGGATGGCCTCCAGTGAGGTCTGTGGATAGGGACGAGGTTTCAGCAAGAGGGGTGGCTCGGTGCGTGGCCGGGTTGGGGCAATGGTTATTCACTACGGAATCTGAGCCGGTGTAAATGGGGCAATTTGCTGGTGGTTAGTTTAAAAAAGGACTATGTCTGTGTACGAATGAGATGAAAACCGTTCTCTGCCAAAATCTTAAACACAAAATGCCTAAATGACTGCTGTAACGACATCAGCTGCGCTGTGTGGTGGGAAGAGCCCTAGCTGGGACACCAGAAGGGACTCAGGCTTCTCATCCTAGGTGTGCCCCAAGTGCTGTGTGACTTAAGCAAGTGTCAGCCCCACTGACCTCAGTTTTCCTGGCAAAGTGGTGAAGCTGACAACCACCCCTCAGGATCACTGTGGCCTCTAGGGATCTCAGTGAAGGTAAAGCCCCCAGACCAGTGCCTGCCACCCAATGGGTGCCCTCTCTGCCTTCATTCAGCAGAGACTCAGCTGGGCCTGGGCCTGGGACACAGGAGGGAAACACTCCCTCCTGTCCTCTGGAAGCTCACGGCCTACACAGGAATCCAGCCTGGTGCTAAGACCAGTATGGTCAGGGCTGGAGAAGGAGGTACTCCTGGGGGTCTGAGGCATGTCAGAGGTTCTGGGTGGGTGGCAGGGGTGAGGGTGGAGTCAGGGCTGGGTCCCGGACATCCACCAGTGACTAAAGCTGAGCCTGCAAAGGGGGCTGTCTAAGGAAGGCCTCAGGCTGGGGCATTGAAACTTCTGATGGTTTCCTCTGAAGCAGGGACATTTCCCTCAAAGCTTTTCTGGGCAGAGTAGAGAACAAAGGCGTCTGCTATTTACCTGGAGTGGAGATGGGAGGGAAGGGTGACCCCCTCCCCAGCTCTGGGGCTACAGACTTGCCTATTGACACTTCCCAGTCAGGCCCCGTTCCTCTCCCTCCCCGCAGAGTGGTTCAGCGGGCACAGGGCTGACCAGCCCACCCTGTCCCCCTCGGCATCACCCCACCTCGCTCTCTTGACAGCTGCCTCCTCTGCTCTGCGTGGCCTCTGCCCAGGCCCAAGATGTGTGGTGATTGGATGTGAAGTTCCCTGGGCCAAGCAGATTACATGCACAGGAGGAGCCCGGTGCTATCGGGGACAGCAGTGCATGAGGTCACCGTCCCTCGCTGTCCCCCCACCCCCCACAGGCGATGGACTGATTGGGCTTGACATGTTCATTTGCTGCCTGGTAAAAGTCCATTTGCTGGGCCCGAGCTGGCGCTGGCGGGGTGGGTTTGAAGCAGCTGCAGCAGCTGCTTAGCATGCAGTGTAAATATTAGTCTCTCCCAGAAAGAGGCTCGATGCAATTGTCTTTGGCCGATGGATGTGACCGGGCTGTTTGCCTGCATTCCATTCTGGCCCGCCTGGCTCAGCAGACCCTTCCAGAACCCTGGAGGGCTGAGTGTGGGCCAGCCTGGGTCCAACTTGGGATCCGGCTCCCAGGATACTGGTGGGGAAGTATTCCACTCGTGGGCAGAGGAGGGAGAGGTGTGTGGAGCACACCTGATGTTCATGTGTGGGGAGGCCCTGGATCCGTCATTTCATTCTTGTATCAGCTTCCTCACCTGCAAACCAAGAGCTGTGACCCTCCCGGCTCTGCTTCTAACCCGGCTCCTCTGTCTGTCTGCTCATTCTAGCCTGGTTCACAGTCATGGCCTGGCTGTGCACACCCTGTCCCTTTCTGCCCATTCCCTGCCCTGGAGTCCCCAGACCTAGGTGTGAGCCCCGACCTCAACCTTTCCACCCTTCAGTGCACATTACCCTTTGCCCGGCTTCGTGCTGGTGCTGGGGCTGTGCTGACAGGCAGAATGGTCAAGGTGATGATGTGCAGGAAGAACTAGACAAAATGATTTTAGTTTCAGGTGCTGTGACAAGGAGGGACCGGGGGGCTCCAGTAACTTCTGTGCTCATGTCCCTGAGAGGAGGGGACACTTCTGAGCTGAGACCTGGGCCTCTGTGACCCTCAGTTTCCTAATCTGTAACATGGTGATGGGGACCCCCGACCCCCCTGTTGTAATGCATAAGTGAGACTGTGTGTGCAAAGGAGCTGGCACACGGTGGAGCTGGGCCCCAGGGCATCTGAACAATCCCCACCTTCCTGCAGTCTGAATGTTCACACTGGTGACCACGGGGCCTCTACTGTCCTCAGATCAGGGCTTCCCAAACTTCTATGTGAATGAAAATTGTCTGCGGGCCTTGTTAAAATACAGATTCCCAGGCCTGCCTCCACTCCCAGTGATTCAGCAGGGCTCGGGCAGGACCCTGAAATCTGCATTTTCATAGGCACCAACGGTGGCATGGGTGGCACATGAAGCACAGTCTGAGGATCCTGGTTTAGACATCCCTGCAGAGATCCAGTATCCCTCCCTTAGCCCCTCAAGACTTCACTCAATCAACTAGTGGGGCGGCAGCCTTGGAGAACACTTTCCCCAGCCCCAGCAGATCTGGGAAAGCAGCTCTGACCTGAGGACCTGTCTGGTCTCAGTCCTGGGCAGGGCTTGCCTGCTGGACCATGTGAAATGCTGTTTTGAAATAACCAGCTGCTCAGAATCCCTAAGTGTCCTGAATTGATTAATACGCAGAACGTCTTCTGAGAGTCTGATGGGGAATGTGAAGTATCGCTGCTGGCCCTGGAGTCATGCTGTGGGGGGAAGTAGATGCTGGGCCCAACCAGCCAAAGGGCTTGCTTCATCAACAGGGGAGGAAAATGAGTCCCACCGAGGTGTTGGGGTGGGGAGGGGGGCTGTGGGCTGTGATACTCACCAGGACCCTTTGAGGTGAGCATTGTTAATGTCTCCATTATGTAAATGAGGACATGGGGTGGGGCATATCTAGGATGTGTTTTGTCCACTCTGAGAGGTCCAGAGGCTCGGCCAGGGGTCCTTCCCCCCGACCCCCTACCATTTCCCTCGGCCTTCCTGGTCTGAAGCTCTCTCACAGCCGAGGTGGGGCGTAAGTCACCCAAGTTCTTCCCATGTGAATGGCATCTAATCAGCATGTATCAGGCATGGTAATGTAATAACAGCTGCTAATTATATATCCCACTATTACTCCGCTGCCAGTTGTGGGAATTGAAGCCAGATGATCTGGGACCAGGAGAACTACCCCCTTTCCCCTGCTATATGTTATTTTATTCATGGGGCTGCTATTTTTTTTTTTTAATTGCAGAATTTGGTCCTATCTGAAATTTGTTCTTCCTGCATAAGCCTGGGCCAGCCCCACCCAGCCAACTGCCAAATCTGCTACAGCCTGGCCCTGGGAAAAAGACAGGAGCCCACCATGGTCCTTGTTTGGGGGGCTACCAGCCAGTGCCAAGGAGGGGTTGACTCACAGGCAGGCAGGGCCATCTGCCTGGGCTCCCTCCTCCCTGGCTGTGGCTGGCGGCTGGAGTCTATTTTCTCCACCATCGCCACCCACTGGTGATTCGCTGTGAATGGCCCAAGGCTACAGCCCGCATCCTCAACCCCAGCCAGGATCTGCTTAGACAGCAGCAGGGTGAAGGCAGAGTTCCCCCTCCCCCAGCCGCCAGACGAATTACCCCAGTCTGGGCAGCCCCTGGCTCTGCCTCCCCTGCTCCCACCTCCACCTCTTCCTAAAGCCTCTAGGCCTCAGTTTCCCCATTTACAGAATGGAGACACTAACAACACTCACCTCAAAGGGCCCTGATGAGGTTCTCAAGCCTGGGTGCACATTGAGAATCATCAGGGTGATTAAGGCAGGTACTGAGCTTGGGTCTATCCCGAGTCCCTCCTGGATCAATTTCATCAGAATTTCTGGTGTGAGAGATCTGAATATCAGCACTTAAAAAAAAAAAAAAAAAAAGGCGGCCGGGCGTGGGGCTCATAGGTGGGCGGATCACCTGAGGTTGGGAGTTTGAGACCAGCCTGGCCAACATGAAGAAACCCTGTCTCTACTAAAAATACAAAATTAGCAGGGCATGGTCCCGGGCGCCTGTAATTCCAGCTACTGGGGAGGCTGAGGCAGGAGAATCACTTGAACCTGGGAGACGGAGGTTGCGGTGAGCTAAGAGTGCGCCATTGCACTCCAGCTTGGGCAACAAGGGCAAAACTCTGTCTCAAAAAAAAAAAAAAAAAAAAAAAGAAAGCTCCAGGCGAGTCCAGTGTGCAGCTGGGAATGAGAACTGCTCCTGTGCGGAAGCTTCTGTGACACGGTCTGCTCGTGGCAGAATTCAACAAATGAGAGCTCTTTCTTCCTTATTGTTTATTGTGTTACAAGTATTAGTATTAGTAAAAGTATTAGATTCTAAGCCACTCATTTGAAACCAGTGGACTAAGAGTTTTATTAATTTTAAAAAATCCTTCTGGGCGTGGCAGTTCACGCCTGTAATCTCAGCACTTTGGGAGGCCAAGTCAGGTGGATCATGAGGTTAGGAGATTGAGACCATCCTGGCTAACATGGTAAAACCCTGTCTCTACTAAAAATACAAAAAATTAGCCGGGCGTGGTGGCGGGTGCCTGTAGTCCCAGCTACTCGGGAGGCTGAGGCAGGAGAATTGCTTGAACCTGGGAGGCAGAGGTTGCAGTGAGCCAAGATCGCGCCACTGCACTCCAGCCTGGGTGACAGAGCAAGACTCGGTCTCAAAAAAAAAAAAAAAAAAAATCCTTAAATCAATCAATCAATAAATATGCCTGTGTAGAGGCATATGAGTAAGGAAAAGCAGGTCAGCTTTGCCATGTCCAGGAAAGAGAAGCAGGGGAGGGAGGGAAGAACACTCTGGAAAGGTAGAGGCAAGAGGACAGATATAGCCTGTGGGAGGAAATTCCCAGGACTGGAAAGGACATAGGGTTTTGGGTGCCCTGCTCATTGGGTTTTGGGGGAGGGGGAGCAGGACCTAAGAGGTACTGGCTTTGTGGAGCTCCTAGGAAGCTAATGATCCTGGGCAAAGGGGATCCCTGACCCAGCCCCACTGGGAATAAGGGGCTTGAACAGCAGGCAATGAACTCAAGGTAAACAGAGCAACCTGAGAACCGGAGGCGCTACCACCCAGATTGCACCTAAGGGTGCATCCCACCCCATCCCAAGAAGTTGAGATGAAATTTCTCACCACTTTGAGATGCAGGGCCTAGAGATGAGATTAACTGGCTATTAAACAAGTAACATGGCATTTCTGGCACGGCAATGAGGTGGCGTGAAGTTCACACCCGTAACTCCTACAAGACAAAGCAGAACAGAGTTAACCACAAACTGTGGCCCCTGAGCCGTGGTAGCACCCAGCAAAGTGGCCTGGGGCCCCTGTCTGGAGGCAGTTGAGCTGGAAGGGGGCAGGACACTCAGCGTCTCATCCCTAAAGGCGGACTTTTAGAAAGAGGCCGTGGGGGCTGTAGTCAGAAGGCCCTGCAGGGGTACTGGAAGTGGCCCCAGAGGGAGAGAGAAGGTGGGTCCCTGTGCCGAAAGGGCAGGATGGGGTGCACTTCCCAAACCGAGATGGGCATTTAGGATGACCTGGGGAGACTTGTTGAAAATACAGATTCCTAGGCAGCACCTAAATTTGGATACAGCTGGTCTGGGGCCTGGGAATCTGCATTGTCAGCAAGCTGCCTGAAGAGTAGAATGCTCACCCAGGCTTGAGTATCATGAAGGCTGGGGAGAGGCAGGAGCCAGGGCTGCCCTGAGTAAATGTGGAGACTCCCAGCCTCCCCTACTACTCCTACCACCCCCTCCCTTCCCCATCATTCCCTGCCCCATGGGTCACAGGGCTATTCCTGTACCCCCTGGGAGCGCTTGGCAAACACCCTTCCTGCTCTCTGAGCCTCCTGTGGCTCTCCTGTGGGTGTCCCCTTCCCAGGCTGGGGCCAGTTTACCCAGGGGAGGACCAGGCTCTGCAAAGGGTATATGTGTGTGCTGAAGCCACATTTGCTTGAAATTAGCTTTTCTTTTTGAGTCCATTTCATTCTCCTAATGCTCAAATACGACACACCGCTGTGCCATTCTGTTTGCAGATCATTTTTCTCTCTGATGAGCAAACACCAAGTAAATGAATAGAGGGGAAAGAAAGTGATACATTTACAGAAATAAGGAAGTGAAGATTTCAGTCAGGCACAGTGGCTCACACCTGTAATCCCAGCTACTTGGGAGGCTGAGGCAGGAGGATTGTTTGAGCCTAGGAGGTTGAGGCTTCAGTGAACTATGATCGTGCTGCTGCACTCCAGCCTGGGCAAGATAGTGAGACCCTGTGTCTTTAAAAAAAGCCCCCCCCAAAAAAATAAAAAAAAAGGAAAGAAATGAAAATTTCAAACCTGGTGCAGGCTCAGGGGCAGTGCTCACACGGCCATCCCACTGCCTTGAGGGTAGGGCCACTCTCTCTAGTCTGGTCTAGTCTTGTCTACTGGTCTAGTCTGCTTACAGGAGAAGTGGCTGCTCAGGGCGGGTGGGATGCAGGGCTTTTTCTGATGCTCAGCATCATCCTAACCAAACCAGTCCTCTCCACCATCAGCTTCTTGAACCACTTGTCTTGTTCTTGTACGTGACATCCGCACCTTCACCATCACCTGCTCTACATCCTTCCATAGCTCCCCATTTCCCCATTGCCCTGGGACCAGAGGCCATATGGCGTGACCTTCAGGAACTCTGCATCCACTCTCCCTTCCCAAGTCCTTCGCTCTCCAAGTGCTCGATGTAGAATTTGTTGAGTGTGTGAATGAATCACCTCCACATGTCTTGGATGGACCCATTTTCCCGGCCCCTTTGCTCTTGCAGTTTGCTCTGCCCCGAGCACCTCTGCCTTCATGTGCACAGTGCATCTGCTTCCCCAGCTGAAATGCTTCCTCCTGCACCCAGCCTTCTCCCAAGCTGGAAGTAACCCCTTCTTCTTGTGAGCTCCCACTGCAGTTTGTCTTGAATCCTGAGCACTTTTCACAGCCTTCTCTCTTTTACCTTTGCCCATTTCCATATCTGTTTTTTTCCTGGCTATTCACTTCCCTGTGTCTAGCATGGTGCCCAGTACATTGTAGGTGACCTGTGCACAGAAGGTGTTCTGCTCTCAGCTGCAGAGGCCGTGATGGAGAACATACATACCTTTTGAGACCTTAGGGGGAACCTGGCATCTTCCTGCAGGACAGCAGCCTCATGGCCTCAGGTAGTAAAATAAAAAATGTGGCCTCTCTTTTAAATGGTGCCCAACCCAAGTTTCTGTCCCTAAGAAGTGGGATCTTGCTGGGTCACCACTGGAACCCAGCTAGGCATTGATCTGTACAATAAAGTTTCCAGGCTGTGTTCCTGGAAATTGGGGTTGAGAGATTAGATGCAACATCATTTAGTTGTGGGGAGACAGAAGTCCCCGTAAAGGGTGCAAGAAACTCCTTAGGAAGGGTACTGCATTGTAAGAACATGGGCTTCACTGTAGTAAGCCATCCCTTGGTTCATAGCTTAGGTCTGCTGTTAACTGGCTGTGTGACTTCAGACAAATTCCTTAACCCCTCTGAACCTTAGTTTCCTGGTTTGGGAAATTATGTTAATGGTATCTTTAGAGTCTTTGGGAATATTGGGGATAATATCTGTAAAGTACCTGGCACCTCATTGGGAGCTTGATAAATAATGGCTTGTATGATTATCATTATCATCATTAGCAGCCTTGATTTTTCTTTCTTTTTTATTTTTTTTTGTAGTCATTGTTGTTCCCTCCAGCTGTTGGTGCCTGTGCTGGGATCACCCAAGGCTGTGAGTCAGCCTGGAAGAGCTATTTTGTAATTAGGTTGACAGATGCAGGGTGCAGTGGAACCCCTGCCGGAGATCACAAATTAATTAGTGTCATTTGTGGAGAAGGGGCCCCGGAACAGGCTTGGTGGGGACCAGCCAGGCTCATGGGTGTCTTATTGTGGTCCTCGTGGCTCTACAGAGGGGTGATCCCTGCTAACATCGGCAGAGGTGGGTGCCTCTAGGGTCTGTAAGGAACCCAGAGCCACGGAGGGTGCCCCTGCACATATGGCAGGTGGGGTGGGCTCGGTCACACCCCCTGGGCTCTGTTCCAGGGAGGCTGTGGAGCGACAGCTTCTTCACCTGCACAGTGATGTGTGGCCTGTGCCCATGCCTCAGTTTCCACACACAGCCCTCCATCTACTTTCCAAGTCTGTCTGTCCCCTGGCTTAGTTGGAGTTGGGCTGCCTGCTCTAGCTACCAAGCACTCCCACAGCAAATCACTGGGCAGCAACCGTCCATCTCCTTCTTGCCGCCCCCAGCAGCTCAGAAATCATGACTTGTTCATAAATGACAATGTCAACCCCTATTTATGTCTGGAGCCATGGAGGCACACAGGGCTCCCAGCACCAGTTTTTCCCAAGGATTCTGGCCTCACTTCACCCTCAGGGCAGTGAGCGGGCTGGCGGCACAGCTTCCTGGTTCAGCTCTGCCTTCTGCGCCATGCCCTTGGGGCCATCCTCGCCTATGCTTCACTCCACTTGCTCCATGGCAGGACCATGGGGAAGCTAATTTTACTCAATCAACATTTATTTCATGCTTTGCCAAGTCTCAGGCTGCTGAGCTGCTCTTACCACACATTAACTATCTCACTTAATAGGTGTGGTGCAGCCAGGTAAGAACCATTAGTATTCCCATTTTATAGACAAGGATATAGAGTCTCAGAGATGATCTGGGTCACAAAACTGGTAAGAGGTAGCTAGCCTTTGAACCCAGATGGTCAGACTGTATGGTCTTTTAAAAAAATTTTTATTGAGGGATCATTAAAATATAGCAAGATACACAGATCTTAGGTGTTCAGTTCAATGACTGTTGACAAATGCATCCCCCCGTGTAACCACCCCTCCGAGCAAGATACAGAGAACCTCCATAATTCCTCGTGGCTCTTCTCAGTCACTTCCTACTGCACACTTGGAGTGGAGGCACCTGTTCTGATTTCCATCACCAATATGTAAACCTGTGTTTTTTTTTTTTTTTTTTTTTTTTTTGAGACAGGGTCTTGCTCTGTTGCTCAGGCTGGAGTGCAGTGGCATGAGCATGGCTCACTGCAGCCTCAACCTCCTGGGCTCAAGTGATCCCCTGTGCTCAGCCTCCTGAGTAGCTGGGACTACAGGTATGTGCCACCATGCCTAACTACTTTTTGTAGAGACAGGGTCTCATCATGTTGCCCAGGCTGGTCTCGAACTCCTGAGCTCAAGTGATCCTCCCGCCTCAGCCTCCCAAAGTGCTGAGATTACAGATGTAAATCTCACTGCGCCCAGCCTGTAAGCTCTGTTCTTCAATTTTGTATAAATGGTATTATATATTGGAATTATGTATATAACAATAAATACTGTTTCTTTCACTCTGAACAATGTTTTTGAGGTTCATCCATATTGTCGCATTACATGCGTAATTATGACAGTAGTTCATTACTTTCATTGCTGATTAATTTTTCATTGCATAGATGGACAGCACACTTTGTTTCCCCTTCACTTACTGATGGACTCTTGGGTTATTTGCCTTGTTGGGCTCTAATGAATAAGCTTCTCCAAACACTCATGTACAAGGCTCTGTGTGGGCAAATGTCTTCATTTCTCTTGGGTTGATAATTGGGGTGGAATTGTTGGGTTGCAGGTGGCTGTATGTTTAACTTTATAACTGCCAAACATTTTCTGAAGTGGTGCACCATTTTACACTCCCACTAGTAATATGGAGAGTTCTAATTGCTCCACATCCTTGCCAAGCTTTGGTGTTAGTCTTTTGTATTTTAGCCACTCTGGGGTATGAGTAGTAGTATCTCATTTTGCTTTTATTGTGCATTTCTGTGATGACTAATGATCTTGAGCTTATTTTTCACATAATTCTAGGTCATTCACATATTTTCTTTTGTGATGTGTCTGTTCCAATCTTTTTCCCACTTAAAATATTGGGTTGGTTGTCTTTTTATTATTGATTTGTAGGGGTTCTTTATATATTCTAGATATGAAAATTTTCTCCCTAGTCTGCGGACTGTTTATGGATTTTTCTTAAAGGTGTCAGTGCTGAGCAGAAGTTGACTGCTGCCCCCTGACTTTTGGTTATCAATGATTCCTGGGTGTATGAAATTGGAGACTGTAACTGGCCTGCACGATGTCAAGAATACAGCTGGACCTCAGAAGGGGCTCATGTTCTTTGTCCTTCCTTCTGCTGCCAAGGTCTCCCCAGATCACTGTCTCTAAGTGGAGTGGATGTCCTCGCCTCTCCATCCGTCCACCCACCCACGTGTGGTGCTTGAGCATCCAGCTTATCATGGGCCTCTGGCACCACACTCCTTAGAATGCCCACCTCATGGAAACAATTCAAATGGGCAGCTCTCTGTTGCCACCTCCAGTGCCACTGACTTCATCCAGACCCTCCCCACATCTTCCCTTCTTGGACCACTGCAACGCCCTCTTCCTGCTCACTCAATCAACACAATTCTTTCAGTGTCAATCACTGTCCAGGCCAGATTAGGGTCCCAGAATATAGCACTTGCTCAAGCACTGCCCTGCTCTCCAGGAGCTCACAGACCAGGGGAAACGCATGCACACCAATGTTGAGAATACAGAGGTGAGAGCGAAGTACAGAGATGGATGCACTAGGTGTTGAGGAGAGCGGCCAGGAGAAGAGAACCCTCTTCTGTGCCTGGAGGTTAGTGGGGAGGGGACCCCATGGAAGCCTTCTCAGGGGAAAAACCCCTGAGCCAGAGTTTGAAAGCTGAATAGCTTTTTCCCAGCAGACAGCTTCACGGAAAGGAAGGGCATTGTAAAGAGAGGGAAGCCTGCGTGTAAATGTCTGGAGTGGTGACAGTGGACAATGTCGCAGGGAAGGGCACATTGACTGGCATGACTAGTGGGTGGAAGGGTGCAGGGCGGAGGTGAGCTTGGAGAGGCTGAGAAGGTGAGATCATAAGACACCTGGTATGTGAGGTCAGAAACTTGGGTTTTATCCTGAAAGCAAGAGGAGCTTTTGGAGGACTTGAGGATGGGGAGTGCAAGGTATTAAGTGCTCAGAACCCACCTGTGGCAGTTGTTAAGAGGGTGGATGAGGGTGGGTTTCTTTAGAATGAGGCCTATGGGGTGCTTTTCCAGTAGTAGCTGGTCCAGTCCTTACCCAAGGCAGGCAGAGGGTACGGCAAAGAGGGGCTGTCTGCATCTCCTCCCTCACCCAGGGCAGCTGCTGAGAGATCACCGGCCATGAGTAAGAACACAGTCATAGTCACGATCACAATCACCATCTGCATGGGGCAAACTGGTGAGCTTCATGGAGAGACACATTGCGCCCTTCAGATGGCAACAAGTGGGACCCATGTCTGATGGGAACAGATGTGGTTGTGCATTGGCTGTGGTGAGCGGCTTTGGGATGAACCAGGGGCAAGGCTGGTGAGGTTGGAGGTAGAAGAGTGGACACTGCCTGTTTGGCACCTGGGAGTCGTGTGTGGTCAGATAGACATGGGTTTGCTTCTGCCTCTGCAACTTCGCTCTTTGAATAAATTCCTTAATGTCTCCATGCCACAGTCTCCTCGTCTCTCACATAGGGTTCCTAAAAGCCTCTGTCACTGGAGTTTTGGGGGGCTTAAATGCCACAATGCATGTAAAGAAAGCGCTTGGCATGCAATCATGCCCCATGTATTCAGGATTCTGGGCCGTCTACCGAATCACCTCTAAAGCTTCTTATTGCTACTGCTGGCCTGGCCCTGCCTCTGGAAGCAGCCCAGCTGTTGGGCCCCCAGTTAGTGTAAGGCACAGATGTGGGAGCTGTTTTCCAGGAAAACCCACCACCAGTGCCCGGGCGCCTCCTCCCTCAATCTGCAGCAGCAGCAGCAGCAGCAGGGTCCTGAGAAGGGCCTTGGCGAGGGTTATTTGTGCCTCTTCAGCAAAGGCCTTCCTGCTGCTGCTCTAGTTCAATGAAGATCACCCTCTGGCAGGTTTTCTGGGCTGTGCACAGGCAGTTAAGGAGCTGAAACTCCAAAGGCAATTTCTCCTCAAGGAGCTGTTTTGTGGGTGGTTCACTCTGCACCACTGCCATGGAGATGTTCCCTGCCCCAAGTCCGGCACAATTCACTGAGCCCAGGGCTCACTGGGCTGCCTGGGAGCTCCTCAACCAGGAAGGAGTGGGCCTGGCTCCGACAGAGAGGATGGGGCAAGGTCCTGACTATATTTCCTGCCCTGCCTGCAGGGACTTGGGGGAAATTCAAGGGAGGCTCAGGCCCTTGAATAGCAGTACCAAAATTGCCCTCAAAAACACTGTTTCTAGGTCAGGCGTGGTGGCTTATGCCTGTAATCCCAGCATTTTGGGAGGCCAAGGTGGGTGGACCACGAGGTCAAGAGATCGAGACCATCCTGGCGAACATAGTGAAACCCCGTCTCTACTAAAAATACAAAAATTAGCTGGGCATGGTGGAGTGCGCCTGTAATCCCAGCTACTGGGGAGGCTGAGGCAGGAGAATGGCTTGAACCTGGGAGGCAGAGGTTGCAGTGAGCTGAGATTGCACTACTGCACTCCAGCCTGGAGACACAGTGAGACTGTCTCAAAAAACAAAACAAAACAAAACAAAACAAACACTGTTTCTAAAAACCAGACAACTTTCCCTCTTACCTCCATGGCAAAAGGAGATGGCAAATGCTGCTAAATGCCTTAATAAGCGGCTGCTATTGGTTCAATGATGGCCATTAAGAACTATCAATTGTTTAGATACAGGAATATGGAGAAAAATCTTGTAAGAAGCACTTTTAAAGCCCACTTTGTGTCAATAGTAGTGTTGTTAATTTCCAGCTTCCAGATCATATCGAAAGCATTGGTTATTAAAGTTCTTTGGGGGAAAAGGTCATTCATAAACATTCAGATTCTGAGTTAATGAATTTTCCATGGGTGTCTGTACAGACCCTCCCTCTGTCACTGCCTGCCGTGGGCTGTCTCAGGCTGGGGACTGGTCCAGGAGCAGTGCCCGGAGGTCCTGGCTGGCTGGACTTGACCTTCTTTCTCCTTCTCTGGCCAGAGGCCTCTCTTCCTGCTTTCAAGAAATGACTCCATACTGGCTGGGTGCTACTGCCCTTGATGGCCACTAGGGGGAACCAAGGTTCTCGGCAAAGGCTTCTCTCCCACAGCGTGAAACCCAAGGGGATTGTTCTGCATCAATGATTTTTCCCCCCCAGATTCTGAAAGAGGTGCTGAAACGGGAACCCAGTGGCTGGCTACTGGCCTGGTAGAGGTGGATAGTACTGAAGAAGCCCAATCTACTTCTTAAAGCACAGTTATTATTTTTTTCTTTTTTTGAGACGGGGCTCTCACTTTGTCACTCTGGCTGGAGTGCAGTGGTACAATCATAGCTTGTTGCAGCCTTAAACTCTTGGGCTCAAGTGATACTCCCGCCTCAGCCTCCTGAGGAGCTGGGACTATAGGCACGCACCACCATGCCCAGATAATTTTTTAATATTTTTGTGGAGATGAGGGTCTCACCATGTTGCCCAGGCTGGTTTCAAAAGTGGTGGGATTACAGGGGTGAACCACTTTATTTGGCCACAGTCAGATGGTACACAACCGACTTTAGTGTTATTATTTTTCTAAATTTGAGACAGAGTCTCACTCTATTGCCCCGTCTGGAGTGAAGTGGTGCAACCTTGGCTCACTGCAACCTCCGCCTCCTGGGTTCAAGCGATTCTCATGCTTCAGCCTTCCAAGTAGCTGGGATTATAGGCGTGCGCCACCACACCCAGCTAGTTGTTGTATTTTTGGTAGAGACACGGTTTCGCCATGTTGGCCAGGCTGGTCTTAAACTCATGGCCTCATGTGATCCGCCCACCTTGGCTTCCCAAAGTGCTGGGATTACAGTTGTGAGCCACTGTGCCCGGCCCACAACTATCTTTAAAATGACCGTTTCCAGGAATCCTTCTAGAGGAGTTCCCATGTCCACCTGTGACCCCTGCCCCAGGTCCTGGTCATTGTCTCTCCAGCAAGAAGGCAGCCGAGGGCTATATTCTGTGGCATCCTCCTCTTCTTCCTCTTCTTTACCCTGCTCTTAACACTTCTCACACCTTCATTTTATTAAACAACTCTGATCTGCAGGGAACTGTACACTCAGTGCTGTGGGCATGGCACTGGGGGAACTGGAGGCTGATGGGGGAGAAAGAAGTACAAGAAATGACTCCTGCATTCAAGTGCTTTTCACCCAGTTTGGAGATGTAGGAATTTGATTCGAGTCATTGAACATTTGCTGAGGGCCCATTTGAGAAACAGTGGAATATTGGGAAAGAAAACAGATTTGGCAACTGACTTTCAACCTCAGCTTCATCTGGAGGGCCAGTGTGACACTGTGTTACTGAAACCTGCTGGCTCTCTATTTCCTCATTTGCAAAATGGGGCCAGGCATCCCTAAGTGATCCACAGCCCTGTATCAACAGTCACCAGGGGATGGAAGAGAGAGGCTTTCTTTTCTTTTCTTTTTTATTCAGAGACAGGATCTTTCTCTGTCACCGAGGCTGGAGTACGGTGGCACAATCACGGCTCACTGCAGCCCGGAACTTCTTGGCTCAAGCGATCCTCCCATCTCAGCCTCCTGAGTAGCTGGGACTCCAGGCGAAAGCCACCATGCCTGGCTTATTTTTTAATTTTTTGTAGAGATGGGGTCTCATCATGTTGCCCAGACTGGTCTTGAACTCCTGGCTTCAAGTGATCCTCCTGCCTTGGGAGAGAGGCTTTCTTAACCTCTAGGTAAGCGTCACCTCCTTTGTGAACCTCTCCAATCCCTTTCCCTGCAAGTTAAGCAATAATTTCCTTGTCTGTCTTCCAAACGTTTGTTGTAGCCCAGTTAGAGCTGTCTGGGGTGCACTGCCATTATTTGTCATTGAACTGAGAACTCCATCAGAGCAGGGATGGTGGAGATGCCTGATTCCTGCCTAACTGGCTCACAGCCTGGCACTTTTCAGGGAATATCAGCAGATGCTGGGGTGAAGGGAGAGGTAGAAACAGCTTCCTTCTTTCCTGTGTGGGCCCCTTTGCAGACGGTGGTGCCATTCAGATGTGTGGGGACTCAGGGTGTGATATTCAGGTGTGTGCGTGGACACTGGTTGTGGTCTTGGGCCTTGGGGTCACTTTGAGGGAGAGCCTGACTATCGAGCACTTGGCCATAGGGCCTGGGCAGTAGACACATGGCGTTGAACCCTGGAATTCCAGGACAGGATGGAGAAACATTTTCCACTGGTGGCCAAATGGCACTGTAGGTGGATGAGTCCTGGGGGATGCTATTAGGAGTCTAGGCACGGTGCTTACAGTGCTGGGTCACAGGTGAGAAAGAGATCCCTCTGGCATCTCCATCAATCCTGTCTTTTTTTTTTTTTTTTTTTGAGATAGAGTTTTGCTCTTGTTGCCTAGTCTGGAGTGCAATGGTGTGATCTCGGCTCACTGCAGCCTCTGCCTCCCAGGTTCAAGCAATTCTCCTGCGTCAGCCTCCAGAGTAGCTGGGATTACAGGCGCTCACCACCACACCCGGCTAATTTTTGTTTTGTATTTTTAGTAGAGACGGGGTTTCCCCATGTTGGTCAGCCTGGTCCCAAACTCCTGGCTTCAGGTGATCCGCTTGCCTCAGCCTCCCACAGTTTTGGGATGACAGGCGTGAGCCACCGTGCCCAGCCAATCTGTGAAGGAGGGGTTCGGTGCCAGGGAACCCTCTGGCTCTTACTTCCTTTTGAATGCAGATCAGAGTGAGCAGGACCAGGGCGTGCCTTCGGCAGGCGACAGTGTTCACTGGCAACTTGTGCTCCCTGTTTTCTTTCCGGCTTACTTTTGACAATAGATAGTATTTTTACACATTCCATAGTGATACACTTGTCTCATTTAAATAAATGTATTTAAGTTAAAAAATAAAGGGAGTTTGGGCCAGGCGCGGGGGCTCACACCTGTAATCCCAGCACTTTGGGAGGCTGAGGCGGGCGGATCATGAGGTCAGGAGATTGAGACCATCCTGGCTAACACGGTGAAACCCCGTCTCTATTAAAAATACAAAAAAAAAAAAAAAAAAAAAAAAAATTAGCCGGGTGTGGTGATGGGCTCCTGTAGTTCCAGCTACTCGGGAGGCTGAGGCAGGAGAATGGCGTGAACCTGGGAGGCGGAGCTTGCGGTGAGCCGAGATTGCGCCACTGCACTCCAGCCTGGGTGACAGAGCGAGACTCCATCTCAAAAAAAAAAAAAAAAAAAAAAAAAGGGGAGTTTGTTTAAAGAAAAACATTAAGTAAACAACACCACAGGTCTACCATAAATATAGCAAAAATCCTGATGCTTGTACAAGGCGGGTTGAGAGCACAGGCTTGGGAGGTCCTGCTCTGACTCTTCCAGCGATATGACCTAGGGCTTCTCTGCACCTCAGTTTCCCCATCTGTAAACAGGGCTAATAATACCTTCTCAGGAGGGTTGTCATGTGGAGCAGAGGAGGTAATGAATGCAAAGTATTTAGCACAGGGGCAGGCACACAATAGGTGCTTGAGGATTGTGCATTGTCAAAAGTGTTATTTTGCAGCAGGGATGGATGGGGCCTGTAGAATGCGAGATGCTGTCTTTACTCCACCCTGCAGAGACAGGGAGCATGGCTCCTGGGGATGGAGGGTGGGAGGAAGCAGGACCCCTGAGGAATGGTCAGGCTGGACCTGGGAACCCCGGGTACTTCCTGTAGGCCAAGGAAGGAGAGTCCATCCCACTCGCTAGGCCTGGGCAGGAAGCCAGGGGCTCTGTGCAGGGTTTCTCCTTTGGGTTGCAGAGCTTTCCCACTGTGTTCTGCCACTCCAATTCCCCTTCTTTCAAGATTTAATTCAGTGTTTCAAATGTTCTTAATAAGGTCTTGGCAATGTTAGCTTTGGAGGTTCCTAGCCTGGAAGGCCACATTTTCTACTGAAGTTCGATATTAACACACCAGTGAGAACAGCTTCAGCTGATGAGAATTACAACTATTCTCCAACTCTCAGACAAGATGAGTGTGCTTGAAAAATATTAAAGAGCTTTCCCTCCCTCCTCCCCTCCCTCCTCCCTCCCTCCCTTCCTTCCTTCCTTCCTCTTTTCTTTCCTTCATTCCTTCCTTCCTGAATTTATTGAAGGTATACTGGTTACTAGTATTGTGGTCTTTGCTAAAACCAGGAGTTCCTTCTTCTCTGGCATAGGCTGAATTTCAGTTCTTTAAACACAAGCGAAAGGCAGAAATTGCAGGACCCCTGTCACTTGGATCAGTCAAAGAATTCTTCTCTTGTTCACTTGTTTCAAGTATTTACATATGATTCAGGTCACACACTCACACACGTCGCTTTGAGGCATCTGTCTGTGCAGATTAATCTTCTTGGCCTGTTTGCTTAGTTTTTCCATATTCAGTCGGGAGAAACCAAACACCCAGGGCACAGGTTTGGGCACATTTGCTGGGCCCTGTGACCCTGCCAGGAGCTAGTGTACCCCTGCAGAGCCAGTCTTTTCCCCTTCCCATGGGCAGCCACCAACAGCCCATCCACTGCAGCCAGCAGATTCCTTACAGTTCTCCCCACTCCCCAGCGATTCTCCTCTCCAAGCCTCTGTGCAGGCTGCTCCCCTTTCCTGGAGTGCCATCTTTTGTCCTGTTCATTCTCTGAGACACTCCATGTCCTTCCTCCCCTGTGAAGACTTCCTGAGACCTTCCAACCCTTCCCTGCTCTGAGATCCTACAGAATCCACAGTCCAGACCACACCATGCACCCAGTGGCCCTGTATCATCTGAGTTCCCACACAGTCTCGTTCCTGCCTCCCCAGTGTCGGGGCAGGCTCCTGGGGACCAGGCCTTAGGCTTAGAGCTGATATTTGTGGAGCTCCTCTTATGCATGAAGCTCAGCGCTTCCCATCCTTGAGCTCAAAACTACCCTGTGGAGGCAGATGCTGCATTGACCTCATTTCAGGCACAAGAAATAATGAGGCATCCTTATGGTCACGCAGTAGGAAGAAATAGAATAAAGATTTGAATACAGGTGGTCTGGCTCCAGAGCCCTGAAACACTCCTCTCTATTTCCCCTGGCCCTTCCCTACAGCACAGGGCTAGGTTCATTGGGGAGCTGAAGAAGGAGGTGGTCCCCGGGAACCTAGGCCTGCCTGGGTGATGGATGGAGTGCAGAAAGGTGCCTGGTGGGCATTAAGCAAGATTAGCCATGCCTAGACTGGAGCTGCCGCTGCTGCATGATATTGGTGGGGTCTCTGTGCAAAGCCCCCTCTGATTTCCTGAACACTCACTTCTGTCCCTGGAATGCTGTCGCTCCAGTGCTTTTAATTCAAAGCATTTACTTATTTTGCATTGCTTTACTCCCTAAAGGATTTGAGGCAACCTACAAGAAAACATTCAATAAACTCATAATAAAATATAAATAAGAACAACAAGGGAAGGCGCTGTTCACATCACGACACTCGTTTCTTGCATCTGATGGCCCTTCGTGGACCAGGCTATCCTCCCTTCTCTGATCCTCACATTCAGAAAGGTCTTGCCTGTCACACGTTTTAAGTAAAAACACACAGTGCTTTGCGACTTCTGGGGTTTAAATGTGAAGATGCAAGGCTTCTCTCAGGCTTCCATGTGCATATATGATCAGATTTGCTTCCCAATCAAAGTCGCTAATTTGAAAGGTACAGGTCACAGTCAGCTTGCTCTGGTCCTCTCATCTCCCCTTCTTGATCAGCCTCCTTATGCTGCCCTCTTGTCATAACCCGGTGCTTTCCAGCCATGATGAAAATGTTATAAAAGGGGCAATGTCTCAGCTCGCCCGGATGGAGCAGTGGCAGATGCTGTGAGAGTCAAGGGTGCCCGACTTCCTGGACTGCCGGGTCACAGGGGCGCCGGTCCACCCCAGGTTCCTGCAGATACTGCAGAACTGTCTGCTGCTTCAGTGCGCTTTCCTCGCCTCCAGGAAGTATTATTACGGTGTTGAATCCGTGAGCCCAAGGTCCGGTGGAGCCAGGGAATGTGTTTGTGAGGAGGTTGAGTTGTGTTTGCTGGGAAGCCATGGGGCTTGGAGCCACGAGGGAAGCTGGCACATGTGAGGTTCGTGGAAGCTGGCACATGTGAGGTTGAAGGACAGCATGGTAGTGGCCCTGGGGATGCTTTTCCTCATTCTGCCTGGATCAGTTCATTAAATGATCAGCAGCCCTCTTTCAGGAGGCCATGTGACTAGTATATATGACTATGTCTATGTTGGAGCTCAAGATTACGCACCAGCAGGCTCCGGTTCTCAGACATAAGAAAACCATTTTGATAGCCATGTTCCCTGTCATTCCATGCAGAAGGTGGAAAACTGGGTTGGAAAATTCTAAGGGAGGAGTCTTGGAAAAGGTCGAGATCAAATCCCAGCTTTGCTCTTGGCTGGCTCTGTGGCCTTGGACAGGTAGCTGTCCCCTGAGCACCCAGAGCAGGACTCACGGTACTTGCCAAGCAGAGATATTTGAGGATGACCAGAGAGGAGGTTTGCAAAAGGCCTGGTGCCAGTAGGAGCCTTGCACTTGTTGGTTCCATTTCTTCTTGCTTGGAAGATGGGGGTCTTCTTTTTGTCTGTTTGTACTGCTGTAACAAAATACCTTCGACTGGGTAATTTATAAGCAGCAGAAATTTATTTTCTCACAGTTCCGGAGGCTGGGGGGCTGAAGTCAAGGCGTCTGGACATTAGGTGTTTGATGAGGACTCGGTCTCTGCTTCCAACATGGTGCCCTGTTGCTGCATCCTCCAGAGGGGATGAATGCTATGCCCTCCTATACAGTGGAAGGGTCAAAGAGTTGGAAAGGGAGGAAGCGCTCCAAAGCTTCTTTTCTAAGGCCACTGATGCCATTCATGAGAACTCTGCCCTCATGGCTTAATTCCCTTCTACAGACTCCACCTCTTAATGTTACCATATTGGTGATTAACTTTCAACACGTGCACTATGGGGGTCATTCAGACAATAGCAGATCTGGGTAAGATGATCTTTGAGGAGTCCTCCTGTTTCAGGGCTGTAGGGCATGGACGGCGCTAAGCTTGGTATGCTTTGAGGAGTCTGCATTGAAGAGGTTCCTGCCCTTCAGAAGCCCAGCTTTTACCGGGTGTGGACAGACATATAAGTAAGTGATCATGACAATGGAGCTGTGACTAGGGAAGTGCTGGGCCCGGGGGAGTCTGAGAGGATGCACTGGAACAGCCTGGGGATGGAGGGTGGCAGAGGTGGTTAAAGACAGGTGGGAGTCAGCCAGGTGAAGCGGACAGGGGAGTGGGCATCCCAGTGACCTGAAATGGCCTGAGCAAAAGCTGGGAGGAGTGAGACTGCTTGGTATGGTGCGGAATGCAAGGATTTCTGTGGTTCTGGAGCAGGACATGTTCTGAATCAGACATTTGCAGATAAGGGCACAGTCATGTAGGGGCCTTGGACCAAATCAAGGGGCTTGGGCCTTGACTCTCCTCAAGCTCTTTTCTGTCCCAACCAGTCCAGCCCTTCTCCAATCTTAGGTCAGGACTATGGGTTAGGAGACCCAGAGGATTTAAAATGTGAGTCTTTAATGGCTGGTGGGGCTGCTCATTGTCCTAATCCGCAGATGGGCTCCTATCATGCCCCACACCCAAGACCCTTCCATGGCTCCACACTGCCATCCTGATCTAGTTCAGGATGGTCTTCAAAGCCTTGTGTGATCTGATCATACTCCACCCCTAGGCCTCACCTGTCTTCACTCCCCTTCCAAACTTCTCTTCCCTCTCACCTCACTCATGTTCTCCTCTCCCCACTCCCCTTTGCTTGATTCACTTCTGCTCATCCTTTGGGGCTCTGTTCAGGCTTTGCTTCCTCCAGGAAGTCCTCCCTGACTCCCTCTGAATCCTGTGGGGCTTTGTTCAGGCTTTGCTTCCTCCAGGAAGTCCTCCCTGACTCCCTCTGAATCCCGTGGTCCCTGTGCCTCCCCATCTTAGCACATTTCACACTGGACAAACTGGCTCCCTGGCTAGGCTGTCAGCAACTCAGGGGCAGGGGCAGGGGCAGAGGCAGAGGCAGGTCTTTCCTTTTTCCGCTGTACACTGGACCCTGGCAGTGTCTGCACTTAGTAGGTGCTCACTCATCACTTCTGCATGAATAAATGATTGAGTGAATCAATGAAGGCCTTTTATTTCCTCCTGACAATCTGTTCACTTCCCAGACCCCTGCTGGGGGGCCTGCACACACCCATTGTTACTTTAGAGACCCTGGAACTAAGATTTTACTGCTTAGCTTCATCACGTATTTTTACTCTATGTGTCCCTGTTTCTGGCCTTTCTATTCCGCCACCTGGTGCACAAAGGCACTCCACTTTTCTATATTTCTGAGCCCACCCACTCTGTTTCTGATGCTCAAGACCCTTGGATTCATCAAAAGGAGGACTTTTAATCTTCCTGGGCATAGCCATTTCAGAAACGTATTTCAAAGCTGCTTGAAAGCGAGAGGCTGCGGCTTTGATGTCTCTGTTAGCTTCTCTGCAGGGGGACAGGCTGGCTCACTGAGATCACCAGGGGCCTGAGGATGGGGAGAGAATGCCCTGTGGGATTCTGAAAAGGCATGGAGGGCAGTGGGTCCATCGGCTGGAACTGGAACTGACAAGGTGATGTCCCCGCACCCAGGCTCCCTCCCCTGCCTGCCTTGGCCAGCAGGGTCTCCACTCAGGAGTGAATATTGTGGTTTCTGCATAGACCCCATCTTCGAGGCCTTAGCACCCATTCCCCAGGTGCTGGGAATACCTTCATCCTTCACTGGAAATTGCCCTTGGCGGAAGGAAACGGCTTCATCCAAGGTGAAGTCCTTTCCCATAGCTGATGACTGGCTGATGGAATGGGGCAGTTATAAAGACTTGGCCCCCCTGGCCTCAATTTCAGACAACTCTGAGGGGTCAGCTTGGATACAGAGCTCTCCTGGGATCAGCTGAAGCCTTCAGCACCAGCACATTATGGTCACCTTTGCCCAGCCCCACTGGCCTCCCTCCTTTTCAGGGTACATCTCCCGGGACCATGCAGTGGCAATGCACACTCTACACGAGGCTCTCCATCCCTGTCCTAGTTCCTGCAGGGCCTGGGGTGCATTTCCATTGCAGCCTGGGGCACAGGCTGATCCTTCTTCAAGACCACCACTAGTAGGAGTCCCCAGAGTCCTGGGATTTTGCCTGAGAAAGGAACACACACAAGAAACAGTAGCCAAAGGGAAGTCAGACAGGCTTGGGCAGGCCTGGGACGGGCATTGGGTATAGGCTGGATGTGGGAGGCAGCATGGCTGCCAGGCCTAAAGGAAGCTTCCTATATCCCATTGATGAATCCAGGATGGCCACATCTGTAGAAAGGGCCCCAAGAGTCACATGAATGAGTGTGGCCAACCTGCGTCTTCTCATTCACGCCTGGACATAGGGAGCACAGGAGAGTGAGCCTTGTATGACACAAAGTGTATTGGTCCATTCTCGCATGGCTATAAAGAACTACCTGAGACTGGGTAATTTATAAGGAAAGAGGTTTAATTGGCTCACAGTTCTGCAGGCTATACAGGAAGCATGACTGGGGAGGCCTCAGGAAACTTACAGTCATGGCAGAAGAGTGAAGGGGAAGCAAGCACTTTCTTCACATGGTGGAGCAGGAGAGAGAGGGAGAGAAGGGGGAATGTTACACGCTTGTAAACAACCAGATCCCATGAGAACTCAGTAACTCACTCACTGTCACAACAACAGCAAGGGGAAAATCCACCCCTGTGATCCAATCACCTCCCATCAGGTCTGTACCCCAACATTGGGAATTACAATTTTTCTTTTTTTTTGAGATGGAGCCTCACTCTGTCACTTAGGCTGGAGTGCAGTGGCGCAATCTCACTGCAACCTCCGCCTCCTGAGTTCAAGCAATTCTCGTGCCTTAGCCTTCCGAGCAGCTGAGATTACAGGTGTGTGCAATCACGCCTGGCTAATTTTTGTATTTTTAGTAGAGACGGGGTTTCACCATGTTGGCCAGGCTGGTCTTGAACTCCTGACCTCAAGTGATCCACCCGCCTCAGCCTCCCAAAATGCAGGGATTACAGGCATGAGCCATCATGCCCGGCCGGGAACTACAATTTGACTTGAGATTTGGGTGGGAACACGGAGCCAAGCCATATCACAGAGCGACTCTGCTGCTGGCAACATCTCAGGGTTGATCGCTCATATGGCCATGCCCTCCTTCCCTGGCGGAGCAACTGTGAGGGCATGGAGGTGAGTGAAGGGCAGAAACATGGGGAGTGGGGCTCCTCCCAACACATGCCCTTGACTCTGCAGCTGAAGGTGAGCCTCCTCTCTCTACTGCCATACCTGGCTGACCAGCAGGGGGGCAGAAGAAGGGCCACCTGTTACCCAACTTGGAGACCCTCCACTGGGGCCATCCTTTCCCCACCCAGCCAGAGCAGAGCCCTGGCAATTTGTGGCACCTGGTAGAAGGGAGGGTGATGGACATGTGCCAGCTCTGCCTGCTCATTAGCATCGCACTGGGCTTTGCACATGAAGTCCCTGCACCCTCTCCACAGTTCTCTGGGAGGTGCTGATCATGCCCGATTTACAGATGAAGAAATGAGGGACAGAGGGTTTGAATAACATGCCCAGTGTCCCAGGGGGTGCAGGGCAGAGCCAGGGTTAAAACCCAGACCCCTGACGTGCAGCCCTGCTCTTCCCTTCACATATCTCAGCAGATTCGAAATTCAACAGTTACCAAATGGGGAGTCAGGACCCAAACCTCAGGAGAGGGTCTCTCAGCCTCCATTTGCATGATAATGAGCATCGCAGAGATTTACCGAGGGTCTGAAGTGTGCTCCATGATGCGTTTGGTGCATCACTCCTGTCTCATCTTCACTGTGATCTCCTGTGCGGTGTGTGTTATGACCGCCTTCATTTTAGGAATGAGCAAATTCTCCCTCCTGCAGTTCCCTACCATCCTGGCCTGGGGTCCCCATGGAGCTTGGAGCCCCGCCCTCCCAGCTCCTGAGGACCCCATAGCCAGCAAGGAGAGGCAGAACCACATGCCGGGATTTCTGGCAAGATCCAGGGAGATGAAGTTGGAGCTTTCTGGAGAGGGCAATTCATTCATTATTGACCAGCATTTCCATGTAGTCAGCTCCTGCTCGGGGCTGGGCTGTTTCCCATCCTTTTCCCCTGATGGGAATCTGGGAGTGGTGCCAGAGGCTGAGCAGAAATGGGAAGTGGGGGACTTGGAGCCACCACTGGCTGTGTGGATTCGTTTCTGGAGCCAGTAACTGGGGACTCCTGATCTCGGCCCAGTGCCCCTGTGAGTTGCTCCCAGGGAGAGTCAGCAGCACTTTCAGTTTCTTTGCAGCATAGCTTGGTGTGGCATCCTCTGGAGACCTCTGAACTGCATTATGTGTCTGACCTGAGGGCTAGCAAACAGCAAGACACCCCAAAATGAGCATCCTCGTCACGGTAGAGTGGAAAGGGGACAGCCTCCATGATCAGGTGGTCCTGGTTCCAAGCCTGGCTCTGTCTCTTGCAAGCTGTGTGACTTTGGGAAGTCATGGCATCTCTCTGGGCCTTACTTTCATCATCTGGTAAAACTGGAGGTACTCCTGCTTGGGCACGGAAGTCACTGTGAGGCTTATGTGAAACAGTGCACAGAGGAGGACTTAGCATGGTGCCTGAGACAGAGCAGATTTTCAGCAATGGATTTCCTGCCTTCAGGAAAGTGCCACACCCACAGACCCTGCTGTATAGTGAGCTCTTGCTAACCTCCGATGGCAACTGCATCCCTGAGCCTGACGGCTTTTCTGGAACCACGGAAGGCCCCCGTATCACCTTTCCCAGCCTTACAGGGGAGCATCCCCAACCAGAGACTGTGGTGTATAAATTCCTTCGTTCCGTCCCTTCAATAATGCAGTCATTCTGAGGTAGGTTTTGCACCATTTCCAGAGTTTCCTGAAATAATCTGTATTCATTTTCTATTGCTGCTGTAACATATTATGACAAACGTGGTGACTTAAAACAGTACACATTTACTACCTTGCAGTTGTTGATGTCAGAAGTCTAAAATAGACTTCTTTTTTTTTTTTTTTTTTTGAGACAGGAGTCTTGATCTGTCGCCCAGGCTGGAGTGCAGTGGTGCGATCTGAGCTCACTGCAACCCCCGCTTCCCGGTTCAAGCTATTCTTCTGCCTCAGCCTCCCAAGAAGCTGGGATTACAGGCACACACCGCCACATCCGGCTAACTTTTGTATTTTTAGTAGAGACAGTGTTTCACCATGTTGGCCAGGCTGGTCTCCAACTCCTGGCCTCAAGTGAGTCGCCCTCACTGGCCTCCCAGTATGCTGGGATTACTGGTGTGAGCCACCATGCCCGGCCCTGAAATAGGTCTTTGGGAGGCTCCAGGGCAGAATCCATTTCCTCGCCTTCTTTAGCTTCTGAGGCTGCCTTCATTCCTTGGCTTGTGGCCTCTACTTCCATCTTCAAAGCCAGCAGTGGCCATTGAGTCTTTCTCACATCACAGCACTCAAACTCTTCTTCTTCCACATGGAAGGAGCCTTGTGATTAGCTTGGTCCTATCTGGATGATGCAGGATAATTTCCCCATCTGGAGATCAGCTGATTAGAAACCTTCATTTCATCTTCAGTCTTAATTCCCCTTTGCTGTGTAATGTAATGTATTCATAGGTCCTGGGGATTCACAGCTATCTCTGGGGTCCTTGCTCTGCCTACTGCATCATCCAGGTGGTTTAACAGCTCACCTTTGTGGCTGCCTCCCCTTTCACTGTGTCCCTTCCCCAGTTCCCTGCTGGTAGTTCCTGAATCTCCTAAGTGAACTCTTTGTACTTTAGTCATTGTCTCAGGGTCTTCTTCTGGGGGGAATCGAAACCAATGTGTTCAGCAATCCTTTAAAATTAAAGACACAGGGCAAAGGTAAAGTCAACCTGGGCTGCAGAGACTCAAGACTGAAAGTGATGAGTTTTGGTGATATGGTACAGAGGAAGATGAGTTTGGTGGTGCAGTGAGGGGCAGATGTGGTGGCCATGCCTGCAATCTTAGTGCTTAGAGAGGCTGAGGCTGGAGAATCACTCAAGGCCAGAAGTTGGAGGCCAGTCTGGGCAACATAGCAAGACCCCTATCTCTACAAAAAGTAAAAAATTAGCTGGAATGGTGGTGAGCATTTGTAGTCCCAGCTACTTGAGAGGCTCACTTGAGCTCAGGAGTCTGAGGTTACAGTGAGCTATGATCATACCACTGCACTCCAGCCTGGGTGACAGAGCGAGACCTTGGACATGGCCTCTGCTGGTGTCCTGTGGGCTGTGAGCAGTCTCTGCATCTTGCAGATGGATGCAACAAGGTGGAGGCAACAGCTAATCTCCACTCCTATGCCTCTCTCTACCCCCAGGACTCTCTGCCTCTGCCAGGTAACAGGTGTCACAGCACAAATGAATGACTCATTCTCCTCACTTAGCAAATTTCAATTTTAAGTAATTGCTTGAATCAAAGTTATTTATTGGATCTTTCAGAATTAAAGCTGGTTTTGATTAGTCTCCATCACTAGTAAAATGGAAAATATGCTTCCCATTAGGTGCGGATTTTCCTCAATCATGGCCTGGTTGACAATGAACACTGAACTTGGAGCACACCATTCTGAACCTTCCCATCAGGACCTCTCCTTTTCTCCCATCCAAGTACTAACCAGGCCCGACCCTGCTTAGCTTCTGAGATCAGACGAGATCGGGCACATTCAGGGTGGTATGGCCGTAGACAGGACCTCTCCTTTTCTGTCTTCAAAAGACTTTTTCATGATCACAGCCCTTGCTATGGCCAGGCACCCAGTGGACACTCAATAGCTGATTAGAAAATTCCTTCTGACCATTTAAAAATAAAATCTAGAGTATGCATAAGAGCATCAAGTCAAAAATAGCAACTCTCATATATCCACTGAAAAATATGTTAAAATTTATCATATTTGCCCTGAACTGCTCAGATATTATGTGACTACAGTGCTCCATAGCCCATGGCAAAATTCAGAATACAACGGATGAATTTCAGGTCTCCATCTCTCTCTAAATCCTAATCCTCTTCCTTTCTTCCCAGTGGTATCCTCTATAATGAGTTGGGTGTATTCTGTTCTTCAAAAAATAAAAGCCTTTCACATATCCATAGGAAATAATAGTATCCCTATGTGTATTTTAACTTTCATAAATGGTATTATGCTATTTATATCATTCTGCAACTTGCTTTATTTCACTGAACAATGTGATTTTTAGGCCTGTGTCCAAACTGGCCATTTTGGTTCATTTCTTTTAACTGCTTTGTTTCATATTAAAAAAAAAAATCTGTCCTATTCATGGACATGTAGTTTACTTCCAATTTTTTTCTGCTGCAGAAAACAATGTTGCAATGTCATCCTTATACATAGGTCCTTATGCACACACATGCAGGGGTCTGTAGGAAAGACCCCTTCCAGGGAAAGCACAAGACAATGGCCAGGCGATATTATTTTCAGCTTCAGTGGAAACCACTATTCAACGTGACTGTGCCAATTACACCCTCAACAGCAGTCTGTGAGAATCATGTTTTCCCTACATTGTCACCAGCACTTGATAGCATCTGACTTTTTCACTTTTGCCAGCCTGAGGACATGCCACGGCCAGTTTTTAAACCAGGTAAGTCGCTGAAAGGCTCACCACTTTTTTCCTCTTAATCCAGAAGACAGAAAACAAAGCACCTATTTTACACATTGGGTTCTGTCACCTAAGTCTCCCCTCATCTGCTTATGGGTAGGGGACTGGCTGGCTGGGTGGGCACCAGGCAAGGGATAGGTGTCAGTGTGAGATGTGGTGGGTTGGGACACAGGAGATGGTGAGGGTAGGTGAGGAGAAGGGAAGTGGGGAGGCCAGGATGAAGGCCTGGGGACAGGGCTGGGCTTGTATTTGATGCCACAGCACCACAAATCCTGAGCTGGGAAGGTAGTGCAGTGATACTGGAGGGGCTTGGCTGGAATGGCCACTGTTTCTGAAGTGGGACAGATGCCTGGGCTGGCTTGGCTCTGCAGGCCAGGAGCAAGATAGATAATGAGTAAAGGTGGGTGAAGAGGAGGCGAGCCTTCAGATGTACCCTGTTGGTTGTGGCTGGAGCAAAGGCAATGGGGATGGTTTGTGTGGGGCTTCAGAAAAACTAGACACGTGTATTTGATGGTGGATAGGTGTGGCTCATCAATATGAAGGGGGAACCCTTAAACGAGGACTCCCTGATGGGACTGATACCCTCCATCCTCCACCCTTGTTGGGGACTCCTGGGCCCGGAGCAGCCATGGAGGGGCCAGACACCAGGCCACAGTGTCTAGTGCTGGAGGCCATGGTAAAATCAAAGGCTCCAGATACCTCTCAAGAAGAGGCATGTGTTGCCCCTGGTGACTGTTTCAGGGGTGCTATGGTTTGAATGTTTGCCCTCTTCAAAACTCATGTTGAAACTTAATCCCCAATGTGGCAGCATTGAGAGAGGGGGTCTTTAAGAGGTGATCGGGTCACGAAGCATCTGCCCTCAGGAATAGATTAATGCCACTTGTGGATTAATGTGTTATCATGGGAGTGGGACTGGTGGCTTTATAAGAAGAGAGACCTGAGCTGACATGTCCAGCCCCCTTGCAATGTGATATCCTGTACTGCTTCAGGACTCTGCCGAGGGTCCCCACCAGCAAGAAGGCTCTCAACAGATTTACCCCTTCAACCTTGGACTTTCCAGCCTCCAGACTGTAAGAAACAAATTCCTTTTTTTAATAAATGACCAAGTCTCAGGTATTCAGTAGTAGCAACAGAGGATGGACTAAGACAAGGGGAAACTTTCAGGTAGAAGAGCTTCCTATTTGAGAGGAGAGTTTTGGGATCTTCCATTTGATCCTGTTTCTGCAGTGAGTTGGAGGACAGGATTGGATGAGAGCAGGCTGGGGTGAAGGGCAGTGCTGCATATCAACCAGCCACATCACTCCTGTAACAGGAAGTCTCACGCTATACCCACTTCCTCTCCCTTCCTTCCTGGTGGCTCTGGTCTAGCCCCTGGTTTAATCCTAGGGTTGGGGCTAGGGGAGGTTGGCTGCATGCACAATGGTGGTGACATGTTTCCTTTGCTCAAGAGCTGAGTAAGCTCTTAAAGAAGGAGCATGGGTTCAGCAGGCAGAAAACAGGGAAGAAGGAGTTCTGGGCAGAGGGAACAGTATGTGCAATACATGGAGGTGTGAGAGAGTTTGGCATATTGAGAGAATAGTGCATAGTTTGCATGCCAGAAATGTACATGGTGGCAGAGGATTGTGGGTTGGGGGAAGCAATGATCAATGGGGCTAGATAAGTAGTCTAGAGTAGTAGTCTAGAGAGTAGTCTAGAGAGTAGTAGATCAATGGGGCTAGATGAGTAGTCTAGAGTAGTAGTCTAGAGAGTAGTCTAGAGAGTAGTAGATCAATGGGGCTAGATGAGGACAACTTAGGCATGACCTTATCAGCCATATTGAGTTTGATTTTTATTCTGAAAACAATAGGAAGCCTCTAAAAGTCGTTAAGCAGGGGAAGATGCAATTCGATTAGCAGTTTCAACAGAGATTGGAAAAGGAGAGAATTGTTTACTGATGATGATAATTACTTGGCTAATATTACTTGAGCACTTAAATTTTGCCCAAGTGATTTACATACATTATCTTAATGTTACAACCTGTCTTATAAGAAAGATGTACCAGTCAGCTATTTGCACAATAATGCTGTATAACAAACAACTACATAATTCCTACAACAGTCAGCATTAATTTCTAGCTCACACACCTGTAGACTGCCTGGGGCAGCTCTGCTTCTGGGTATAGGTCAGTAGGTCTGCTGAGGTCTCTGTTCAACACATCTCATCCTGGGGCCCTGCTAGGCGGGGCAGTGGCTTTCCAGGGTATGTCCTCTTTGTGGCAATCATAAAAGCCTGAGAAGGCAAGCCCACACCCATAAGCACATTTCAAGCTTCTGCTGGTATCATTTCCACTAATATTCCCTTGGCCAAAGCAAGTCACATGACCCACTGTGAGGCCGTGGCAATGATGGGAGAGACCCACTAAGAGTTGGAGCCAGTAGTTCAATCATCCACAAAGGTGTTTATTATTATCTCCATTTACAGAGGAGAGCAAAAGAGAGGATGATTTGCTTGAGGTTGTGCAATGAGCTAGGATTTGCTCCTGGGTGTCTCTGCTTCTTGAGATTCTTGGCTTTTGCTCTGCTGTTTTGTAGAGTTACATCTTGGCTATCAGGCCATTCCCTAGGCATAGGCCTTCCCTGCTGCCATGCCTGCCAGTGAGGAAAGCCTTTTCTTCTGCCAAACAGTCTCCTGATCCTCTCTAATGAGGGTGCTGGAGAGCTTGGGATAAAAGGCTCTCTTGGGCTGCTATCAGGAGGTTAAACCCACCCCAGACGTGGGTCCCCAAACCAGTCCCACTCACTGTCTGGAGCTGAGGCCCTGGATACCACCCCACCTGAGCACTTCCTCCTGGGAATGAATTAGGCTATTGATCCTGGGTGGGTGGGAGCCCTGCATGGGGCCATTCAGAGGAGCAGTGCTGGGACCATGCTATTTAAGAAATGCTTGGCTAGTCAGCTGCTGTGGCTCTTCCTCAAAACCACTCTGAGTCAATCAGTTGAGAGGGGATTTTTTTTTTCATAGCCATGGGATGTTGGAGTATTTTGAAAAGAGCAAGCACTCATATTTGTGATAAGCCTCGCTGAGGTGGAACAGCTCATTTTATAGATGTCTGCCTTTGAGATATTATTTACTTAGTTAAAAAACAGTCACAACAAATGCTGGGTACAGTCCTGGTTTTGTCCCTTGCAAGTTACAGATGGATCAGCTTAGAGGTTTTGGAACATGAGGACATAGAAGAGAACTGGACTCATGGTGATCAGTTTTGAATGGGGCTATGATGTGGCTGGGGGAAGCAACTCTGGACATTAGCCATCAGAAATGAGTCTGGGATCACCCGGGGGGGTCTTAGGAGCACCCGGGGATGGGGTGGGGTAGGAGGGACTTTACCCCACCCATTCTACAAGCCCTGCGTCGGGAGGAACCGTTCTCATCCTCTGGGTGATGTCAGAGGCCATTTTAGTTTGCAGGTTTTTGTTTTCAAAACACACCGTAGAGTCATCCTGAAGAACAGATTTCTGTTTAACATGAGGCTGGGGAAATGGATCTTGTTTATTAAAACATACACACACAGCAAAACCTGCTTGACTCTGTATAACGAGAATCAGCCTGGAGGCAAGGGTGAACCCGAGGAGATTTTATTTTATTTGTAGAAGGAAACAGGTTTTCTACCTGTTACTTGGCTTCAGGGGCAGATATCCCAAAGAATGACTGAGTCCCAGGAGAGGAGGATGCTGTCTAGAAGGGCGCAGGAGGAAGAGGGAGGAAACTGAGGAGTGTGGAGCCTCCACTCCTTTCCTGATGCTTAGACCCTCCCATTCTCCGAGGGCCAGGCCCCAGACGTGCTGTTCTCTGTGCCTGGCACTTTGCAGGTGCTCAGTAAGTGCTCTGTAAATAGTTGAATGAATGATCTCATTCAATCCCCTAGCAGCCTTCTCTAGTAGGTATGAATATCCCCCTTTGGTAAAATCCTCGACTTTCTCCTGCCATCCCAGCCTCCCAGGTGCATCCATTTGCATGCTTGCAGCTATCCCCTGATTTCTCTGGCTTTTTGGCTTCACCTGCTATTGTAAGAGCTTCAGGTCTTACCTGGGGGTTTCTGGAGTCCTGAGAGCACCCCAGGGGAGTCCCCCTTTGCCCTCTCATGGCATCCTCCACCTTCTCCTGCTCCTACTCCCCTGGTTGGTGTCCACGGGTTGCAACATCCCAGGGGGTCACCCAGGAATGTGGTGGCCACACTTGGAGCTCTCACCAAGTGTTTACCCGGGTGCTCACCGTGAAGACCCCAGCCTCTGAGTCTTATATGCACCCTAACTACGCCATGTAACACGCTGAAATCAGAATGCCTTGTTGCTGTTTGGTGTTAGGATTTGTCACCTGGGCTCGGGTCCAGGCTCACTTGCACCACCTGAGCCTAGGGTTCCCACAGGGGAACTCCTTCAGCAGGAAGGAAGGCAGGCTCCAAACATGCTTCTGGTTCATTCAGGGCTCGGTAAGTGTTAGTTTTCCCTCCCCCTTCCCTTCTCCTCTCTTAACTGGACTTTATTGGTCTGGGAGGCTGGAAGCTGAGCACCCTCAAGATGAGGCTGGAGGTTTCTCAGGCCAGGAGGGTCCCAAGAATGGGAGACCTGTGCTGAGCCTGCAGGTGGAGGCCAAGAGGCCCTGCCTTAGGGAGAAGGTGGGCTGTAGGGGCCCGAAGCCAGGCATGGACTGAGTTCCTAGGGACCGGATCAGCCAGTCTGTCCAGGCTCTCCTGCCTCTTCCTCTCAGGCAGGAGGTCAGATGGCCTGAGGCCCGAAGAGCAGCCATGGACAGAAGATGTATGAATGAATGAAAGAATGAATGGGCCTCAAGACAGGGAAGGAGCAAGGAAGCAGAAATTCACCAGAGGCCCCTGCTTCTGAGCTCCAGCTCTCATTCTAGGACCTGTCTGCTCCTCCATTGCAACCTCTGATGCTCCATAAATGGTTCAGGGTTTGGTGGTGAGTCTATTTCTGAGCCCTGTACTGTCCACCCTCATTGCGGCCTCCCACATTACTGGATGTGCTGCCTGAGCCCTTATGCCCAGTGCAAACTTGACCTGGTCTCAGCCAGGCCATGTCAGCTGAGTGGGATGGCTGAGTCTCCCATTCCTCCCCTCTTCTCTGCAAGGCTGCAGCTCCCTCCTGTCCCATGGCCCTTCCTTGGGATGTCCTTGGGACCCCCTCACCCTCCAGTTTGAAACACACTCATGGCATCGTCTTCAAAGTTTCCACACTCTACTGGCAGCATCCTCTGTACTGAACTGAGGCAAGAGTTCAATTTCCATTTTAGAAAAATCATATTAGAAACTTTATATCATGTTTGCCTCTTCCGCTTATCTGTGAACAATTTTTCTGTATTTTGACAGTGAATTTCTCTGTGCATTTAAAGAAATTACTAACTCAAGCAAAAATATATAGAAGAGAAATTAAATTTCACCGATTTCTGTCATCGGGGCAATGCCTCAGATTCCTCATTCAGTCTGGAAAGACACGGAATCTTGATTACCCGCAGAACTGGGTCAACGTGCTATAAATGTCAGAACAGTTCTCATCACCTGCAAGTTCATGTTAGGTGTCATAGTCAAACAGTTGTCACGCCAGCCCCAGCCCCAGCGCCCTCAGGGTTCATGATGATGATTCTGATAGTTAATGATGTCCTCACGACCAGGGAGGTGCTATTCCCACTTCACAGATGACAAAACCAAGGCTCAGAGAGGTTTAGCAACTGGTCTGAGTGAATTTGAGCTTGAGCTTAGGTCTGTTTGTTTTAACAATAATAGCAAGGTGTTTTTCCAGCCTTTTGATTTATGTAGCACCTACCTCCACTCTACCTGTTCCAGTCAGTATTGCAGTATAACAAATTGCAGCCACACATAGCAGCTTCAAATAATCATTTAATTTGGCTCCTAAATTCTGTGGTCAGGAATTCTTCAGAAGCACAGCAGGGATCACTGGTCTCTGTTCTGTGATGTCTGGGGTTCAGAATCACCTGGAGGCGCATTCATTCATTCATTCATTCATTCATATGTTTGATATCTGAGCTGGGGTGCCTAGAAGACTACAGCTGCCAACAGAACCACATGCCCATGGCTTCTCCATGTGCTTGGTTTACTCCCAGTCAAGCAGTCTCTGGAGTAGTTGAACCTTTTATAGGGCAGCTCTGAGCTCCAACAAGCTGGGTATTCTGGAGAATAAGGTGAAAGAAAGTTGCACAGCCTTTAATGATCCAGTCTTGGAAGTCGCATGGTGTCACTTCGGCTATATTCTATTGCTGAGGCAGTCACATGCCAACTTAGATCCAAGGCAAGGTGATGTGGACCCCACCCCTTGCTGGGGGGAGTTCAAGGCCACATTGTAGAAGAGAATTTGGGAGACGAGAATACAGTTATGGTTGTTGGGAAACACAATCTGCCACTCTGTTAAGACCCACGTTGTGAAAATGAATCAATCCACTGCCCATAAATAGGTTCTGTAAATGGGCCGCATTTTATCAATATAAATGCAGCCCTAGTAACATAGTCCGATCAGGGGATAGGAAGGGTGGAACGCTCCAATATTAATTGTCCTTTCTGCCAGCAGGTCAGGCTTTCACACGGAGCTCAGAGGAATACAGAATAGTCCTGTCCTTCGTGTTCAAGCAATGTCTTCCAGCATGGGTCTTTTGATTTTGGCTCTTGGGGCAATGTTCCCGTGTGACTGTGGCTCCTGTGGTCACTTGGACATGAATTTTGAATTCTGTTTCTTGTCTCCCCTGCCCCAAGGCTCCTTGGTAGCCTGTCCCTGTGGGTTCCTGTCTTAATCAGGCCAGCCTGGTGTAGGTCTGAAGCATGCAGTCCCCTCTGGCTCCTCTCTGCAGGACAGAGAGTGGGGCGGAGGGACTCTGGGTTGGTTGGCTCTTTGACTGGACAAACACTGGCCTTGTCTTATCGTATCTGTGATGCTGAAAGGGTATCTGTCCCCTTTGCTGCCTTGAACAAATGCGTCCTCCTGTCACTGCAGCCTTTGGAAGGTTCATATCCCAGGAGGGAGGCTAGCGTGGAGGAGGGAAGGAAAGACAGCTCCATTTCATTAGAAAGGGTCTTCCTTCCTTTTTCTTTTTCTTTTAAACTGTTTCCCTAGTGTCCTGATTCAAACCCAGAAGAGACGGGAAGGTATTTCCCTATCAGATCAGATAAAATGGGGAGAAATGGATCAGTATGATCGTTTTTCACTTGTTGGTGCCAAGTGTCTATTTGAAAACTCCTTCTACACCCAGTCAGGACATTACTCTTCCTTGCCTCCATCCTGGGAAGGCAGTCCCTGGAGTGGGAGTTGACAAGGCAGTGGTTTCATTGCAAGCCACTGCTGCATCCACATCCTGTCCACATCCACGGAGAACTTCCTTCCCTCCCCCATCTTCCTCTGCTTTCATGGATCCGGGTGGGGGCTTTGCTCATTTCAGTCCGAGCCACTCTCCGTCCAATCCACTGGGGGTGGGGGTGGTGATGGGGCAAGAACAGGGTGCTGCCCCAGCCCCAAGACCTCTCCCATCTCCAGGGACAACTGGTAGGCAATGTCAGTGAGGTGACAAGTCCTGTAATGCAGGGGAACTCAGGGGGACCCAGAGGAGGGGCACTGACCTTGCCTCTAAGGGTAGTTCAGAGGAGGGACAGCCTGAGCGGGAAGGAGCTTTGAGGGTGTTCAAGGTGAAGAAGGTGGTGAAGCACAGCAAGGTGTATCTGTGTGAGCTGCTCTCATCCCTGTTAAGGAGACAGCTTTCACCCTGTGGTGTCTGCCTGTCTGGTGTGCTCTAAGGAGAGATGGGCCTTTCTAGTTGGCTTCTCTGCTTTATTTATGAAGAACAAGATGGGAAAGAGAGGCAGAAGTGGAGGGAGAGAGGAAAAAAATGTGTGCATAGGGAGGTAATGACAGGATTTGGCATAGTTAGGGGGTATCAGGGAACCAGGGAGAGAGTTGAGGGTCAGGAATTATAAAGTCCCGAGCAGCTCCAGGGTTGGAGAGAATGGGAGGAGAGCAGAAAGGGGATGTTAGGAAACATCAGACCAGGGGCAGTTATGATTACAAACCTCTTAAGAGTCTGTGAGAGGTGCAAGTAAAGATTTGAATTCCTTCAAAATCAGTTTTTGCTCGCAAGAGTTTTGCAGCAGGAGTTGCTGCAGGAGAGGATGAGCTGTGCAGTAAGGTGCAAGTGGAGGCTGGAAAGAACCCACACATACAGGACCCGACGGGCCATTTGATCAGTCTGAGTTTCAGCAGGAAGGCAGTGGGGAGCCACTCACGGGTCATGTGGGACAGTGATGTGAGCCTTCAGGTCCAAGGCTCCTCTGGTTGCAGCATGGATATTGGATTAGAGCAATGGGGCTGGAGACAGGAGGCCTGGGAGGAGACTGAGGCAACATTCTGATAGGATAAGGAATCCTGATTTATGACCCTGGGGAAGGGAGGTGAGAATGGCCAAGGGAGAGACAGGGAGCTGAATGGGCAGGATGATTGAGAGGAGGAGGGGGGAGATGGAGAAGAAGAAGCTAGGGATGCCGCCGGGTCTAGATGGATTATCAAGAGGGTTAAACGAGGTCGAGTGCGGTGGCTCACGTCTGTAATCCCAGCACTTTGAGAGGCCGAGGCGGGCGGATCACTTGAGGCCAGGAGTTGGGGACCAGCATGGTGAAGCCCTGCCTCTACTAAAAATACAAAAATTAGCCCTGCATGGTGACGCATGCCTATGGTTCCAGCTACTTGGGCAGCTGAAGCAGGAGAATCACTGGAACCTGAGGGATGGAGGTTGAAGTGAGCCGAGATCGTGCCATTGCACTCCAGCAAAACTCTGTCTCCAGAAGAAAAAAAAAAAAAAAAAGAAAGAAAAGAAAAGAAAAATGAGAACTACATTTCCTAACTAGTAGAGAGTGGTGACTAACTAGATGAGTGTGTGACTAATTGTGGAGCTCTGTCCCCATCACGAGGCATGAGCTCCCCAAGGGCAGGGACTGTATCTACGTTGTCCATTGCCCTGTGCTCCACGTGAGGCAGGGGCTCAGTAAGTATTTTTTTAAAATTGGAATTTCATTAACTGTGTATCGCCAGTTGGACAGAACTGACGTATTTGTCATATTAAGTCTTTCCATGCAGGAACTGGTATGTTTTTCCACTTGTTGAGTTTTCATGTAGCCCTTCACAAGGTTTTATGGTTCTCATCATATAGGCCAGGTATCTTTTTACTACATTTGTTTCAAAATATTTTAAAGTTTTTGTACTATTCTAAGTGGATTGTCTTTTTATTTCAAATTCTACTTGATTGTGTCTAGTATAGAGCTAGACCATTGCTTTTTGGTTTTTCTTGTTTTATTTTGTTAAAAATTGATATATAATAGATGTGTATATTTTCAGGGTACATGTGAAAATTTGATACCTTTGTATCATCAAATTAGGGTAATTGGGATATCCACTACTGTAAATATTCATCTTTAGGCCAGGAATGTTTGAACTATTCTCTTCTAGTTATTTTGAAATGTACAATCAATTAATTCTAGCCATAGTCATCCTACTGATCTACTGAACGCCAGGTCTTATTCCTTCTAGCTGTATATTTGTACCCATTAATCAGTATCTCTTCATTCCCCTCCCCTGCTATATTTCTTGGCCTCTGATAACCACCAGTCTACTCTCTATGTTCGTGAGATCCACTCTGTAGCTCCCACATATGAGTGAGAACATGCAGTATTTGTCTGTCTGTGCTTGGCCTATTTCACTTACTGTAATGACCTCCAGTTCCATTCACATTGCAGCAAATGACAGGATTTCATTATTTTTATGGCTGAATAATATCCCATAGTGTGTGTGTGTGTGTGTGTGTGTGTATATATATATATATATAAAATTACATTTTATTCATCCATCCATTCATCCACCCATCCATCCATCCATTGATGGACACTTAGGTTGATTCCATATTTTGGCTATTGTGAATGCACTACAATTAATGCAGGAATGCAGCTATAGCTTCAGTATACTGATTTCCTTTCTTTTGGATGTCTACCCAGTAGTGGAATTGTTGGATCTTACAGTAGTTCTATTTTGGTATTTCTTGAATGAAAGAACAAATGAATGAATAAGAGCCCTGGACATTTCCTTTGCTGCCCTCTGCCTGTCTTGGCCAGAAGATGGTGCTTTTCCCAGACAGAGCCCTCATCTTGGGGAGAGGGGATTGGTCCACCAAAACTTGCTTCCGGGATCCATTTTCCCATTGGACAAACTTCGTGGCTCAGAATGTTGGCAGGAGTGTAATACCTTTGAATGTCTGTTCCCTTAGTAAAAGCAGTACAGGGAGTGGCTGGCTGGTCTGGGAGGCAGTGTGTGGGTCTGTGTGTGCACCTGTGTGCATGCGTCCTGCAGGTGGATGGACAGGAAGGCAGATTTTCTCCAGATAAAAGACTCATGGGTTTGAGTATTTTGGCTCTTTAGAGCATCACATTTTGGGGTCCTGAGGGGAGATGGGCCCCTGCATTGTGGATTTTGGGGGCCTTTGGTCAAGGTCAGCCACCCCAATAACTCCTCCCTAGAGCTGGCTTCACCTCCTGGCAGAATGTGGGTGGCCTCTCTCTGGCTTCATCAGGCCAGGGCAGGAAATTCTCTGCTTGAAGACAGCACAGGGTCATTCTCCTCATTTCTGAGGTCCTGTTCACTCCAAGAAAGCTGTGTTTTGGGGCTCTGGTCACAGAAACTTCACACTCCACGAGGTGGGCAGCTGAGCCTCATGGCAGCTTTGGTGGTGTTTAGACGACCCCTGGGACATCACTTCTTACCCTCCCTGCAGCCTCTCCCACCCCTGGCCACCGCTTATTTTGGAAACGGTTAGCACAGGGTTTCTCCACCTCAGCTCATCTTGGGCCAGATCGTTCTTTGTTGTGGAGGTTGCCTTGTGCATTGCAGGATGTTTCATAGCACCCTGGCCCCTACTCACTAAATGCCAACAGACATCTCCCCCATCCCCAGTTGTGACAAACAAAAATGTCTCCAGACATTGCTAAATAACCCCTGGGGAGTAAAACTGCTTCCAGTTGAGAACCACTGGGTCAGAGGAATAAAGAGACTTCAGGGTGTAGTGTCTGCTCCCTGAGTGGTCCCACATGCTGTGTCCTGCGAGATGTCAACAGGAGTCCAAAGAACAGTCTGTGAGCTGTGAACTGTGTTTCTGCTCTACTGCAGCATGAGAAATGGGTTGGTTCAGGAGCTCATTCTCCTTGTCTTGAGGGCTACTGGCCTGTGGTCTCTTCTTTGTTCCTCCCACCAACCCACAGGCACCAGGCAGCTTCCCAGAGAAGACACAAGCCTCAGCAACATGATGGGCCCTGGGAAGACTTCCTGCTGGGGACCCATGCTGGCAACCCAAGTCAGACAGGCAGGCCTGGGAGTGGGGCTGTTTTCTCGCTCTGGGCCGGTTGCTGGGGCAGCTGGTCTCCATGATGGCCCTGGTGCCTCCTGATACCGCCATCCTGTGTGGTCTCCTCCGCATTGAACCAGGGCTGGTCTGCGTGAGCAACAGGGTGGTGGCAGGAGTGATGCATGAAATCTGACACTAGGCCAGAAAGGGCATTGCGGCATCTGCTTCCTCCTCTTAGGTCACTTGCTTGGGGGTGGGGAGACCGCCCCCCCACCAGGGAGAAGCCACGCGATGGGGATACCCAGGCAGCCCTGTGGAGAGGCCTGTGTGGCAGGGAACTGAGGCCTCCCACCAATGGCCAGCACTGACCTGACAAGTGTGGGAATGAGGCACCCTGGAAGTGGACCTTCGAGCCCCATGAAGCCTTCAGATGACTGCAGGTCTCGATTTCATCCTGGGGGCAGCCTCACAAGAGACTTTAAGCCAGGACTCCCAGCTAAGTCACTTCTGCGTTCATGACCCACAAACTGTGAGAGATAATCATTTACTGTTATGTGAAGCCACTAAGTTTTGGGGCAGGAATTTTATATGCAGCATTGAGTAATGAGTTCAACTGCCATCATCACAATGTCCAAAGGGCCCTTGGAACTGCTTGCTACCTGGGAAAGACTTCCCTGCTATGTGGAAGTCCTCAACTCCCTGATGGTTCCTGTGTAACACCATCAAATATCCCCCAACCCACACCATCATCACAATGTCCAAAGGGCCCTTGGAACTCAGGTTCTGATGAAGATGATGGAAAGATTAATTAGTAACAACTGAACCCACATGAGCTCCTGGGGACTGAGAATAGTGAATATGTCCTTCAGTTCTGAGGTTTGCCCCTTGTCACCCCTCTTTTTTTGTTTTTTGAGACGGAGTCTTGCTCTGTTGCCCAGACTGGAGTACAGTGGCACGATCTCGGCCCACTGCAACCTCTGCCTCCTGGGTTCTAGCAATTCTCCTGTCTCAGCCTCCAGAGTAGCTGGGACTACAGGCGCCCACCACCATGCCTGGCTAATTTTTGTATTTTTAGTAGAGATGGGTTTTCACCATACTGGTCAGGCTGGTCTTGAACTCCTGATCTCAGGTGATCCACCTGCCTCGGCCTCCCAAAGTGCTGGGATTACAGGCGTGAGCCACCAGGCCTGGACATTGTCACCCCTCTTAAGGACCTGGTGCTGAGGCTGAGGGAGAGATTTCTTTTGCTTTCTCATACCACTTTCCTGCCCTTACCTCCTAGATGTGCAGAGAGCCTGGAAATGTAACCTACACTCCTGTCTTAGGAGTCAGGCTGGGGCCACATGTGGGCTCACAGAAATCTGACACTAGGCCAGAAAGGGCATTGCAGCATTTACTTCCTCCTCTTAGATGGCTTGCTTGGGGGTGGGGGCATGCCAGACTCCCTTAGGGGGAAGCCACATGGTGGGGATACCCAGGCAGCCCTGTGGAGAGGCCCACATGGCAGGGAACTGAGGCCTCCCACCAATGGCCAGCACTGACCTGACGAGTGTGGGAATGAGGCACCCTCGAAGCTGACGCTCAAGCTCCAGTGAAACCTTCAGATGACTGCAGCTTCGGATTTCATCCTGAGGGGATGAAATTAGTGTGATTAGTGATTTGATACCGAGGGCATGTAATTAGTGTGATTTTGAGCATTTTTATATGGTTATTGATCACTTGCATATCATCTTTGGAGAACTGTCAACTGAAGTCCCTTGTTCATTTTAAAATCAAGTTATTTTAATTTTTGTTGTTGAGTCATAGAAGAAAAGCTCTGGTGACTGTATTTTGAATCACTTGGGGTCAGTGGAGACAGGAAATGTCACAGAGTGAAGGGGCAGTCATGGGGCCGAGGGGGATGCAGGGGCAGGTCCTGGGAGCACAGCGGAGGCATGGAGGGAGGGGTGCCGTGCTGAGTGTTGGTGGACAGAGCCTTAGATGAAGTCAAGCTGTCAGGTGGCCTCCACTTCCCACATGTGGGTGCATTGCAAGGCTAGCTTCCCTGAATCTGGGCCTTTTAGACCAAGTACAGGCAGGGCATTCTCAATCTCTTCACCTGCAATTTGTTGATGGAAAATCCCCCAAGTACAGAACCTCTGGCAATAGCATTCTTACAGATTTGGCTACTGCTGTTCCTAATTGGTTACTGCAATTATCAGTGCACACTTTGGAAGTTGCCTACTGGCTGTTTTGTCAGGGGGATGGCTTCACTCCTCTGCATCTCTGTGCTGTTTCTTTCTGTTCCATCCGCATGATCATTGTTCTGTGTTCTAATAATGAGAGATGTTTTCATAAGCTCCCTTTTCTCTTTCTCTCTCTCTGACAGGGAAAAATAACTTCTAGAGTTGCTTGCTGCCTGGAAAAGAGTTCCCTGCTATGCAGAAGTCCTTGATTCCCTGATGGTTCCCGGGTAACACCATTAAATATCCCCTATACCATGGCATCTGCGGGTTGATAGTATAACCTTTCATGCTCATTACACACAGTGAAGTGAGTGATGCTGGGATGTTGGGAACAGCAGGGTTAGAAGGAGAGGCACAGATAGGAAGTCAGGATTTGATTGGGTCTTCCACCCTCCACTCACCATGTTGTGGGCAGGACTAGAGTGACTGGTATTGCTAGCGACGCAAGGGAGCCAAAGTTGAGCTTCTGTGCCTTCCTCTACTTCCCATTGCCTGCCAGGGGTGATGCTCCCGGAGCACACATTTCTTTGTTTCACCTGCTAGTTTAGAAACCTTCTGTGGCCGCCCTTGGCCACTCCTTAGCCAGCCGACATTCACACCTTTCTCCACCTGACCCTAGCTCTCCTTCCCAGCAGCATCTCCCCTCATGGCCCTGAGGTTCTGCGGTACGGACAGACTACCTGTTGCCTGAACACATCATGTGCTTACCCACCTCAGCACCTTTACTCAGCATCTGCTCGGTCCTCACCCTGAGACATCCCACACGCCCCCCACACCCTCTCCACACCCACCCTGCGGCCACCTGATGCTGTCCCCATGCCCTCCTCACACCCTCCCCATACCCCCCTCACACCAGTCCCAGGCAGGAGCCTCTCTCACCTGGATCTAAGGATAGTCCAGGGATTTCTCTCTTTCTCTTTAAAATTGTAGTAAGAAAAAAACCCAAAACACGTAACAGAAAATGTACTCTTTTAATCACTGTTAAGTGTATGGTTCAGTAGTGTTAAGTATATTCACATTGTTATACAGCAAATCTCCAGAACTTTTCAATCTTGGGAAACTGAAACTCTATACTCATTAAACAAGAACTCCCCACTTCCTCCTTCTACTCAGTCCTGGCATCCACCATTCCACTCTCTGTTTCTATGAGTTTGACTATCTTAGATTCATCATATAAATAGTATCAGGTAATATTTGTTCTTGTGCGTCTGGCTTATTTCACTTAACATAATATCATCAAGGTTCACCCATGGTGTAGCATGTGATAGGATTTCCTTCCTTTTTAAGAATGAATACTATTCCATTGTATGTGTATATACCACATTTTGTTTACCCATTCTTCTGTCAATGGACATTTGAATTGCTTCTACCTCTTGGCTATTGTGAATAGTGCTACTATGAACGTGGGTGTGCAAATATCTCTTTGAGAGCCTGCTTTCAATTCTTTTGGATATCCAGAAATGGAATTGCTGGGACATATGGTAGTTTTATTTTTAATTTTTTGACAAACCAACATACTATTTTCCATAGTGGTTGCGCCATTTTACAATCCCACCAACAATGCACTGGGGTTCCATTTGATCTACATCCTTGCCAGCACTACTTTTTGCTGTTTGTTTTTCTTTTGTAGCCATCCTAAGGGGTATGAAGTGATATTTCATTGTGGTTTTGATATGCATTTCTCTAATAATTACTGTGATTTTGAGCATTTTTATATGCTTGTTGATCACTTGCATATCATCTTTGGAGAAATGTTAACTGAAGTCCCTTGTTCATTTTAAAATCAAGTTATTTTATTTTTTGTTGCTGAGTCATATAATTTTTTCACATATTCTGGGTATCAAGACCTTATAATGTACGTGATTTGTGAATATTTTCTCCCATTTCATTATTTGTCTTTTCATTCTGATTGTGTTATTTGATGGATGAAACTTTTAAAGTTTGGTGTAGTCCCATTTATCTATTTTTACTTTTGTTGCCTTTTGTGCTTTTGATGTCATATCCAAGAATCACTGCCAAATCCAATGTCAAGAAGCTTTTCCCCAACGTTTTCCTCTAGGAGTTTCCTCTAGGATAGTTTTGGGTCCTAGGTTCAGGTCTTCAATCCATTTGAATTAATTTTTGTATATAGTGTAAGATAAGTATATTATTAGCCTGCTCAGGCTGCCATGACGGAATACCACAGACGGGATGACTAAATAAGAGACAATTATTTTCTCACCCTTCTGAAGGCTGGGAGTCCAAATTAAGATGCCAGTAGGGTTGGTTTCTGTTGAGACTTCTCTTCCTGGCTTGCAGATAGCCTCCTCTTTGCTATGCCCTTATGTGGCATTTTCTCTGTCCGCATGGGGGGAGAGAGAGAGAGAGAGAGAGGAGAGAGAGAGAGAGAGAGAGGAGAGAGAGAGAGAGAGAGAGAGAGGGGGGCAGATAGAGATTGAGGTGGGGGGATATCCTGTTGTCTTTTCCTCTTCTTATAAGTCTTATAAGACACCAGTCCTATTAGACTAAGGCCCTAATTTAACCTTATTTACTTCTTTAGAGGCCTGATATGGTTTGGCTGTGTCCCCACCCAAATCTCATCTTGAATTGTAGCTCCCATAATCCCGACATGTTGTGGGAGGGACCCGGTGGACAATAATTGAATCATGGGAGTGATTTCCCCCATATTCTTCTCATGGTAGTGAATAAATCTCAGAAGATCTGATGGGTTTATAAGGAGTTTCCCTTTTCATCTGGCTCTCATTCTCTTTTGTTTGCTGCCATGTAAGATGTGTCTTTCACCTTTCGCCTTCCGCCATGATTGTGAGGCCTCCCCAGCCAAGTGGAACTGTGAGTCCATTAAACCTCTTTTTCTTTATAAACTGCCCAGTCTTGGGTATGTCTTTATCAGCAGGGTGAAAATGGACTAATACAAGGCCCTATCTCCAGACATAATCATATTTGGAATTAGGGCCTTAACATATGAATTTGGGGGGAACACAATTCAGTCCATAATATTAAGGCTCCAATTTTATTCTTTTGCATGTGGATATCCAGTTTACCCAACACCATTTGTTGAAGAGACTGCCCCTTTGAGTGGTCTTGGTACCCTTATCAAAGATCGTTTAATCGTATATGTGAGGGGTTATTTCTTATCTCGTTATTCTGTTCCATTAGTCTTTATATCTGTCTTTATGCCAGTACCAAGCTGTTTTGATTAGCTCTCTAATAAGTTTTGAAGTCAGGAAGTGTGAGATCTCCAACTTTACTCTGTTTTTTTTTTTCCCCAAGATTATTTTGGCTATTCAGAGTTCTTGAGAGGCCACATGAATTTTATATTCTTTAAAATGCCATTGAGATTTTGATAAGGATTGTGTTGAGTCTTTAAGTCACTTTGGGTAGTTCTGACATCATAATAATACTAAGTCTTTCAATCCACTAACATGGGATGTCTTTATATTTTCATATGGCTTCATGCCGCTGTCTGGTGTCCTTTCTTTCAAGTTGAGGAACTCCCTTTAGCATTTCTCCTAGGACAGGTCTAATGGTAATGAATGCTCCCAGTTTTTGTGTATCTGGGACAGTCTTAATTTCTCTTTTTTTATAATTTCAATTTTTATTTTAGATTCAGGGGGTACATGTGCAGGTTTGTGACATGGATATATTGCTTGATGCTGAGGTTTGGGGTGTGACTGATTCTGTCACCCAGGTGGTGAGCATAGTACCCAACAGGTAGTTTTTCAGCCCTTTCCCCAAACCCTCCCTCCCTGCTCTAGTAGCCTCCAGTATCTGTTGTTCTCATCTTTATGGCCATGTGTACCTAATGCTTAGCTCCAACTTATAAGTGAGAAGATGCAGTATTTGGTTTTCTGTTCCTGTGTTAATTCACTTAGAATAAGATCCTCCAGCGGCATCTGTATTGCTGGAAAGGACATTATTTTGTTCCTTTTTTTTTTTTTTTTTTTTTTGAGACGGAGTCTCGCTCTGTCGCCCAGGCTGGAGTGCAGTGGCGCGATCTCGGCTCACTGCAAGCTCCGCCTCCCGGGTTCACGCCATTCTCCTGCCTCAGCCTCCCGAGTAGCTGGGACTACAGGCGCCCGCTACCACGCCCGGCTAATTTTTTGTATTTTTAATAGAGACGGGGTTTCACCGTGTTAGCCAGGATGGTCTCGATCTCCTGACCTCGTGATCCGCCCGCCTCGGCCTCCCAAAGTGCTGGGATTACAGGCGCGAGCCACCGCGCCCGGCCTATTTTGTTCCTTTTAATGGCTATGTGGTATTCTGTGGTGTATATGTATCGCAATTTCTTTTTAAAAATTTTTTAAATTAATTTTTTATTTCCATAGGTTTTTGAGGAACAGGTGGCATTTGGTTACATGAGTAAGTTCTTTAGTGTTACCCAATTTTCTTTATCTAATTCACCGTTAGATATCTAAAGGATTATCTAATCCACCATTATAGTTTGAGGTCTTACATTCAAATCTTTAATCCATTTTGAGTTAATTTTTGTATATAGTGAAGGGTGGGCACCTAGGTCGATTGCATGTCTTTTCTATTGTGAATAGTGCTGCAATAAACATGTAAGTGCATGTGTCTTTTTGGTAGAACTATTTGTTTTCCTTGGGTGTATATCCAGTAATGGGATTGCTGGATCAAATGGTAGTTCTGTTTTAAATTCTTTGAGAAATCTCCAAACTGCTTTCCACAGTGGCTGAACTAATTTATATTCCCACTAACATTGTATAAAGTGTCCCCTTTTATCTGCAGCCTGGACATTATCATATCTTTAATAATAGCCATTCTGACTTGTGTGAGATAGTATCTTATTATGGTTTTGATTTGCGTTTCTCTGATAATCTTAAGAGATGATGAGCATTTGTCAGTGACGTTGAGCATTTTTTCTTATGTTTGTTTGCTGCTTGTATGTTTTCTTTTGAGAAGTGTCTGTTCATGTCCTCTGCCTACTTTCTAATGGGGTTGTTTTTTGCTTGTTGAATTTTTTGAGTTCCTTATAGATTCTGCATATTAGACCTTTGTCAGATGTGTAGCTTATGAATATTGTCTCCCATTCTGTAGGTTGTCTGTTTCCTCTGTTCATAGTTTCTTTTGCTGTGCAGAAGCTCTTTAGTTTGATTAGGTCTCACTTGCCAATTTTTGTTTTTGTTGCAATTGCTTTTGAAGGCTTACTCATAAATTCTTTCCCAAGGCTGATGTCCAGAATGGCATTTCCTAGATTTTCTTCTAGGAGTCTTATAATTTGAGGTCTTACATTCAAATCTTTAATCCATTTTGAGTTAATTTTTGTATATGGTGAAAGGTAGGGATCCAGTTTCATTTTTCTGCATATGGCTAGTCAGCTATCTTAGCACTATTTATTGAATAGGGAGTCCTTTCTCCATTGCTTATTTTTTTTAATCACTTTTGTCAAAGATCAGATGGCTGTAGGTGTGTGGTTTTATTTCTGGGTTCTTTATTCTGGTCCATTGGTCTATGTGTCTGTTTTTATACCAGTACCATGCAGTTTTGGTTACTGTAGCCGTATAGTATAGTTTGAAGTCAGGTAATCTGATGCCTCTGACTTTGTTCTTTCTGCTTAGGATTGCTTTGGCTATTTGGGCTCCTTTTTGGTTCCATATGAACTTTACAATAGTTTTTCTAATTCTGTAAAGAATGGCATCAGCAATTTGATAGGAATAGCATTGAATCTGTAGATTGCTTTGGGCAGTATGGCCATTTTAATAATATTGTTTCTTCCACTCCATGAGCCTAGAATGTTTTTCCATTTGTTTGTGTCATCTGTGATTTCTTTTAGCAGTGTTTGATAGTTCTCCTTGTAGGGATCTTTCACCTCCTTGGTTCGATGTATTTCTAGGTATTTTTTTGTGTGGCTACTGTAAATGGAACTGCATCCTTGATTTTGCTCTCAGCTTGAATGTTATTAGTGTATAGAAATGCTACTTATTTTTATATATTGATTTCCCATTCTGAAATTTTACTGAAGTTGTTGATCACTTTTAGGAGACTGTCAGCAGAGTCTTTAGAGTTTTCTATATATAGAATCATATCATCAGCAAGGAGAAATAATTTGACTTCTTCTTTTCCTATTTGTATGCCTTTTAAATTTTTTTTCTCTTGCCTGATTGCTCTGGTTAGGCCTTCCAGTACTATGTTGAACAGGAATAGTGAGAGTGGGCATCCTTGTCTTGTTCCTGTTCTCAAGGGAAGTGTTTCCAGCTTTTGCCTGTTCAGTATGACGTTTGTTGGTCATTGATGGCCCTTACTATTTTGAGATATGTTCCTTTGATACCTAGTTTGTTGAAGGTTTTTATCAACAAACTAAGCAGCAAACTAGGGATTTTATTGAAAGCTTTTTTCCACATCTATTGAGATGATCATATGGTTTTCATTTTTAATTGTGTTGTGAATCACATTTATTGATTTGCATATGTTGAACCAACTATTGGTTCAAAGGTTTGTTCAAAGGCTGATTCAAAGGCTTTATTCCTGGGATGCAATATATGTTTTTTATATATATATATATATATATGTTATATATATATGTTATATATATATGTTATATATATATATGTTATATATATATATATATATGCACTATATGCATCCCAGGAATAAAGCCTAGTTGATTGTGGTGAGTTAACTTTTTGATGTGCTGCTGGATTTGATTTGTTAGTATTTTGTTGAGGATTTTTGCATCTATCTTCATCAGGGATATTGGCCTGTAGTTTTCTTTGTTTATTGTGTCTTTGCCAGGTTTTGATATCAGGGTGATGCCGGCTTTGGAAAATGAGTTAGGGAGGAGTCCCTCCTCCTTGATTTTTTGGGATAGTTTCAGCAAAATTGATACCAAGAATTCTTTTTATGTCTGGCAGAATTTGTCTGTGAATACATCTGGTTCGGGACTTATTTCAGTTGGTAAGTTTAAAAAAATTATTATCACAGGTTGAATTTTGGACCTTGATATTGGTCTGTTCAGGGTTTCAATTTCTTCCTGATTCAATCTCAGGAGATCATACGGTATTTTCTTACAGTGGTTGATTTTACAGTATTTTCCATGTGCAGATGAGAAGAATGTCCATTACGTGGTTGACGGGTGGAGTAGTCTTTAGATGTCTATTAAGTACAATTGGTCAAGTGTCAAATTTAAGTCCAGAATTTCTTTGTTAGTTTTCTGCCTCAGTGGTCTGTCTAACATGGTCAATAGGCTGTTGAAATTTCTCACTATTATTGTGTGGCCATTTAAGTCTTTTTGTAGGTCTAGCAGTACTTTTTTTTATGAATCTGAGTGCTGCAATGTTGGGTGTATGTATATTTAGGATAGTTAAGTCTTCTTGTTGAACTGAGCCCTTTATCAACATGTAATGCTCCTTGTTTGTCCCTTTTTTTTTTTTTTTAACTATTATTGGCTTAAAGTCTATATTATCTGATATAAAAATAGCAACCCCTGCTTTTTTTTTAATTTTCCATTTGTATGATAGATCTTTCGCTGATCCTTTACTTTGAACCTATAGGTGTCATTCCATGTGAGGTGGGTCTCTTGAAGACAGTAGACAGATGGGTCTTTTTTTTTTTTTATCCAGCTTTTCACTCCGTGCCTTTTAAGTGGGGGGATTTAGACCATTTACATTCAAGGTTAATATTGATATGTGAAGTTTTGATCCTATTGTGAAGTTGTTAGCTGGTTGCTTTGTAGTTTCTATTGTGTGGTTGCTTTGTAGGGTCTGTGGGGTGTATACTTAAGTGTATTTTTGGGGTAGCACAAAAACATTTCATTTCCATGTTTAGAACTCCCTTAAGGATCTCTTGTAAGGCTGGTCTAATGGTAATGAATTACATTAGCACTTGCTTGTCTGCAAAGGATTTTATTTGTCCTTCACTTGTGATGCTAAGTTTGGCAGGATATGAAATTCTTGGTTGAAATTTCTTTTGTTTAAGAATACTGAAAACAGGCCCCCAATCTCTCCTGGCTTGTAAGGTTTCTGCTGAAAAGTCTGATGTTAGCCTGATGGGGATCCCTTTTGTATGTGATCTGACCTTTTTCTTTAGCTGCCTTTAAGATTTTTTGTTTAGCCTTGACCTTGGACAGCCTAGTGATATATGCCTTGGTGATATTTGTTTTGTATAATATCTCACATGTGTTCTTTGGATTTCTTGTAACTGGATATCCACCTCTCTAGCAAGACTAGGGAAATTTTCTTTAGTTATTCCCTCAAATAATTTTTCCAGGTTGTTTACTTTTCTCCTTCTCTCTCAGGAATGCCAGTAATTTATAGATTTGATGGCTTTACATGATCTTATATTTCTCAACGACTTTTAAATTCTTTTTTCCTTATTTTTGTTTGGCTGGGTTAGTTCAAAAGACTGGTCTTCAAGCTCTGAAATTCTTTCTTCTGCTTGGTCTATTCTATTGATAAAGTTTTCAATTGTATTTTCAAATTCTTTACATGAGTTTTTCAATTCTAGAACCTCTGATTTCTTTTTAAAGCATTTAAATCTTCCTTCATTTCCTGGATTGTTCTAGAAGTTTATTTGTGTTGATTTTCAACCCTGTCTTGGATCTCATTGAGCTTCCTTGCAATCCATGCTTTAAATTCTTTATCTGTCATTTCTGAGTTTCCATTTTGGTTAGGAACCATTGCTGGAGAGCTAGTGTGATGGTGGTATCACTACATTCAGAATTTTTATGGTGCCAGAATTCTAGTACTGGCTCCTTCTCATCTGGAGGCATTGGCACTTCTAATTTTTGTAGTTATTTTCATGTGGATAAAACTTTTTTCTTTCTTTCCTTACAATTTTTTTTTCTTTTCCCTTTTCCACCTCCCTAGGGGGTGTGACTGTAGAGAATGTTGAGTAGGGTCTTTTGGCTTTGCTTCTATAACTATAAGCACTTCTGCTAGCAGGTTTTATATTGGGCTGTGTGGTTTGACTTACAAATCAGTAGATGGAGCTTATGGGTAAGAGCTGGCTGTGGCCAGTGCAGCCAGGTATATACTTGATCCTGGTTTACTGTGAGAAGCTCTCTGTTGCCTCAGGTAATGGGCTGATTCATGGAGTGCACAATGGCCTGAGCTCCCTGCTCAGGCCTAGAGGTTGGGGCCAAGATGATGAGCGTCAGACTGGGCAGGTCCATCTACAGGTCCCCAAGTGGCAAGCATAAGCACAAGTGCTGAGGGAAAATCCAGTGAGTGCCCACCAAGCACCCTAAGGTATGACTAGGCATGCCTCTGGGAAACTTCCTCAGCCCCAATTCTCTGTATGGGAAGGGGAGCAGCCTACACTTCTAATCCAGGACAGTGGGTGCCCAGATGCCTGGAAATCTGCCTTGGCATGGAGAGGAGAAGGCCCTGCTCTGCCACAGTCTCTGCACAGGAAGGGTGGGGGCAGTTCAGGCTGCTGGTCCATGTGACTGAGTGCTCTGAATGCCTGGGGTTCTTCTGCTTGGGTGTGGAGTGGAGAGGGCCTTGTGCAAGAAGGGTGGGGCAGCTCAGGTTGCCAATCCAGATAAACAGGTGCTCCAAATGCCTGCAGATCTGACTGGGTTTGGAGCATAGAGGGTCAAGCTGCACCACAATCTCTGCATAGGAAGGGTGGGGCAACTCAGGCTGCTGAGCCAGGTGAACGAGTGCTCTGAATGCCTGAAGATCTGCCCAGTCGTGAAGCAGAGAGGGCCTCCTGGTACCAGGATCTCTGCACAGGAAGGATGGCGTAACTCGGGCGGCTAGTCTGTGGGAGCAGACGCTCTGAATGCCTAGAGAACAGCCTGGGTGTGGAGAAGAGAGGGTCCTAGTGCACACAGTCCATTCCCAAGAAGGGTGGGGCAGCTCAGGCTGCTGGTCCAGGCAAGTGGGTGCTCTTAATGCCTGGCGCTCTACCGGGAGGTAGAGCAGAGAGGGCCCCACTGCACCATGATCCCAGGGAGCAGGCTGCGGCACCCAGAAGTGACACATGCAGACCAGACTGGTTCCGGGTTGCCAAGCTGGCCCTGGCTGCAGTTCTCATCACCCAGAAGAAACCATGCTGTAGTAGCTCTCCTCCCTCCCCAGGTCTGCAATGGAGAAAAGCACAATTCCAATGCTTACTGTTGAGGTGCTTTCCACAGTTCTGGCCATGGAGGCCTGTACCCTGGTCCAGAGCAAGTGCTCCAATCTCTGGCCTGAGACTAAAATGCCTGTGCAGCCACACGCCAGGTTGCCAAAGAGTAACTGACTTTGTATACACTCATATTGAAAATGGCACCCTGCTCTCAGTTCCAGGTCTGGGAAAATGCCTGCAGCTTTTCCAGGTACCTTTCTCTCTCAGCATCTCCAAGCCTCTCCCTGAGTTGGCTCCAGGGCTTGGGAGAAACAAAGCGCTTTCCCTTGGCTTGGATTGCTGTGTTCCCCAGAGGAAAAGTGAATCACAAAAGGAGGCTCTCTGCCCCACTCAGGCACTGGGGCTTTACTCACTTTCATCATTGAGACGCAATCACAGGGGCTGTTTGCCCACCTTCTCGTCCCCAGGATTTAGGGTGTCCTTCATGATTCCAGTGGATTCCCAGGTTTTTTTTTCTTGAATTAAAGCTCAGAGTTGATCTTTATGTAGTATTTTGCTATTTCCAAGTTTTTGAAGCACACTGAAAGCCTCTACTTCACCACCTTGAAAAGGCAAAACTGGAGGCTTTCAGTGTGCTTCAAAAACTTGGAAATAGCAAAATACTACATAAAGATCAACTCTGAGCTTTAATTCAAGAAAAAAACAAAACTGTTTCATTTTTAAAGGATAGTTTTTCCAGTTTTAGTATTCTTGATTGATAGCTTTTTTCTTTCAGCACTCTGAGTACATCATTCCACTGCCTTATGGCTAAAAGGTTTTTGCTGAGAAACCTCCTGATAATCTTATAGAAGCCTCTTTGTCTGTGATGAAGCACTTTTACTACTTTCAAGGCTTTCTCTTTGTCTTTTGACAGTTTGATTATAATGTGTCACAGTTTGGGCCTCTTTGATTTTATACCAGTTGGAATTCATTGAACTTGGACTTCTATTTTCATTTGTTTCCTCTGATTTGGGAAGTTTGTGGCCATTTCCTCAAATAAGGTCTCTGCCCCTTTCTCTCCTACTTCTAGGATTTCCATAGTGTATAAAAGGGTCAGCTTGATGATGTCCCGTAAGTCCCTTAGGGCCTTTTCAGTTTTCTTAATTATTTTTTCTCTGTGCTCTTCTGACTCGATTCAAATGAACGATCTTCAAATTTGCGAGTTCTTTCTTCTGCCTAAGTCTGCTTTGAACAGCTGTAGTGAATTTTTCAACTTAGTTATTGTATTTTTTAGCTCTAGAATTTCTGTTTCTTTAGTTTATTTCTGTCGACATTCTCATTGGACTCATCCAGCATTTTCCTGATTTCACTTAGTTGTCGCTCTGTGTTCTCTTTTAGCTCACTAAGCATCTTCAACACAGTTGTTTTGAATTCTTTGTGAGAAAGTTCAGCAATTTGCATTTCTTTAGGCTTGGTTACTGGAGTTTTATTTTGTTCATTTGATTGGGCCATGTTTACCTGTTTATTTGTACGCCTTGTGATCTTTTGTTGAGATTTTGGCATTTGAAAAAACAACCACCTCTCCCAGTCTTTATGAATTGGCCTCACGCACAGGGAGACTTTTACCAATCAGCCTGGCAAAAGGTTCTGGGACGTCTCAAATCTTTTCTGGGGATGTGTCTTCTCTGGCCTTGTGCATGCCTGTTTAACCGTCTCGAATTCCCTAGTCTATTTCTTCTCAAGAGACATAATCTCTTGCTCCTCCTGCTGTCTTCCTGTGGAACTGCATAATCTCTGCAGCTGTAACGTTCCTTGGAGCTTGCCTGTTTCCAGTGGCTTCTGTGCTGCCATTCCTGTCTGTGCTCTGAGTCAGGCAAGACAGAAGTCAGTCTCTCAGGCAGCCCCCAGACAAGCCAGAACATTGGCTGCACAAGTCAATGTTTGGTTTTCAACCCGAGGGAGTAGTTCTGGTATGGGAGGTTTTCTCATGGTTGTGCCACATTACACTGGGCCCAGGAATCTCTTATCAAATCCTTTACCACTTTGTGACATCGTAAAATAGTGGCAATATTTTTCTTTAGTCAAAAGTCAACCAAATATATGCTGCTTCAGCAGCTGGGTTGTAACCTCTAAAGAAGGAGGTTCCAATGATATCAAGGGAGGAAGAAGGAAATAGCAATTCTTTTCCAACTCCAGCTCCGTCTGTTTCAGTCTCTGCACCAGGCACTTTACTCACGTGGTCTTTTTTACGTCTTGTAAAGCAGGTGGTGTTATCCCCATTATGCAGATGAGGAGCCTGAGGGCTGGGGAGGGTATGTGACTTTCTATGTTCTTAGCAGTAGAAGCTGGATTTGAACCCAGGTCTGCCTAACAGCAAAGTTGGTAAAATACCTGAGACTGGGTAATTTATAAAGAAAAGAGGTTTAATTGGCTTATGGTTCTGCAGACTCTACAGGAAGCATAGTGGCTTCTGCTTTTGAGGAGGCCTCAGGAAGCTTCCAATCATGGCAGAAGGCAAAGGGGGAGCAGGTGTCCTACATAGCAGGGGCAGGAGCAAGAGAGAGAGACAGTGAAAGGGGAGGTGCCACACACTTAAATAACCAGATCTCATGAGAACTCACTTACTATCATGAGAACCGCACCTAGAGGGTGGTGCTGCACCATTCATGAGAAACCCACCACCATGATGCAGTCACCTCCCACCAGACCCCGCCTCCAACACAGGGGATTACAATTTGACATGAACTTTGGCCAGGGACACAGATCCAAACCATATCAGTCTTTTTTCCATGACACTGAGCAAAAGGACCCCATCTTGGTCATATGTGTCCCTCACCCACCCCCAATGTGCCCAGCAGAGTTCAGCAAGTGTTTATTGCACGAATGAGGCTAGAGATGCAACCAAGGAGACGCAGAGGAAACCAGCCTTGCCCCGCCACCTGCCCCCGCTTCCTTGCCTGTATGTCTGTTGACTTTTGCTTTCCCTCGGTTTATGCTCTACGGGCCTGGGGGGTTTCTGAGCCTGGGCAAAACTCACTGAGGAAGGGAAAAAAATCTGCTCACCAGGTCACACAGCACATTTAAACAGATTAGGCAAAACCTCTCCCTTTCTCAAGACACTTCCATATATGGAAAATTATTGTAATGTACTGATTTTCTTAGCATGAGTCTCTTTACTACCATCTTCTGGAAGTTTATGACAATATACACATTTATGATTATGATGGATAGCAGGCAGTCCTTTGCACCCTAGGTGTGACACTCTTGTGCCACTTCTCTGTGGTGGCCATTCAGGGAGATGAATCTGGAACCTTCTGAAGCCTAGGAGAAGAGGTTTATGGATTCTATTTTTCTGTTTGGATTTGTTACCCTGGTCCTGCCCATTGTAAATCTCTGTCTGGGCTTCTTCGTGTTCACTACGCCCGCCCATACCTGATCTTGCCCTGGGGCCTGTAAGGAGTCTTGTGTAAATGCAAGCCATTGCAGGAGTGAAGGCTTAACATCCCATGAACTCCTTTAGTTTTCTGCCTCAGTTTCCTTGCTGGGCTGACAGCTCCGCCACCTGACCTAGCTTTGACCAGCCCTGGGACCTTGGCCACTGGAGGGTGCTATTAGCTGGGTTATTGCTGGGATAAACTTGACCACTGGACCTCACTGGCTGGGAACCTTTGAATGTCTTCTATTGGACTGTTAGTCATTCTCCTTTGGGGCTTACAAGGTTCACTCACTCAGTCACTCACTAATTCAATTCATGAGTTCAGCAGGTAATGACTAAGTCCCCACACCATGCCAGTACTGTGCTAGGCACTGGGGGATCAATGGTGAGAAAAACAAGCAAACAAGCACATGGGATGCAGCAGACACCTCTGGCACCCTGCTCATCACATTCCTTGGCCAGCTGTGATTTCAGTGCCAGCGACAGTGGCCGGTGGCCGTTTCCCTGACAGCTCAGAAAGCTTGCCTTGCTCTTACAGCATCCACTTCATGTATGGGACAGATGCCTGTTGGTTTTCTGCCTCAGGGTCTTCTCCAGCATTGTGGGAACACTCTTAGCCCATGCAAGCCTGGCGGTGTGAAGGCACGAGTTAAAATGTACCCAGGATTTGTTTTAATCAGTATGGTCAGACACGCAGGCAGGGAGATGATTGTCATAAAGGAAGAAGTTTATACTAAGTACTCTAGAAATGGGAGGCACTGCACACTGCTACCTGGAACACATGGGAAGCGCCGGGGTTGGTCAGAAGGCAGAAGAGGGAGAGGGGAGAGCAAGGCTCAGAACCTTTGTTGAGGATTTCTTGGGAAGGTGTGGGCAAGGCAGGGTAGGTAGACTGAGTTAGCTTAGGATGGATAGTGTGAATAACTGTGGAGGGCTCTGGGCTTTCAAGGTCATTCCTAGTTGTCTGGTTCTTGGCCCTGTAGTGATTTAGGGCAGAGAGAATATTGACTTGGCAGTTGGACGGTTGGGGGTGTGGGCTCTGGAACGATTGCTTTGTACATCAAAGGTGCAGTCACAGGGGAGTCCTTTGCTGTCTCTAGGAATTAGCTAGCTCTGGGAGGGGCAGTCTCTCCAGGATCAAGGCCCCAAATGCCAGAGCATCAGGAATACAGAAAATAAGAAAATGCAGTCAATACAGGGCATGAATCTTGCCCAGGGCAGCTCTCAGCCAATGAGGGCTGGGAGCTGGTGGATGAATGCTCCAGGCTCTTGGCCTTTAGGGGACTGATTCTGGGGACTTCATGCTGCTTGTCAGGAGGTCCCAGCTGCACTGAGCCTCTGTTGCCCAAAGCATTGATGACCGCAACACAACTTTTAATGATCTTACTCCTCCCTATGCCATTTTCCCTCAATCCTTCACTCTTGCTGTCTGGGAACCTCTCCCAAATAAACAACCTGCACTCCAGTCTTATCTCAGGCTGTGCCTTCTGGGAACCCCACATAAGCCACCTGACCCCTGCTGCCTTAGAGCTTTACACTAGGCTCGGGAAAAGCTTCCTGGAGAAGAAACCATTTTTCTTGCTGCTGAAGAAAGACTCATTGTGTCATGGGTGAAAGGGGTAGGGGGAGAGCAGTCGAGGCAGAGCGAGCCACACATGCAAAGGGCCTGAGGCTGGTGGGAGGAGCATGGCCTGTTCCAGGAAGGTGTCAGGGGCTCCCCAGACCCCCGTCCCCACAGATCCAAGTTCCCAGCATGCCTTGCACCAAGGTCCAGCCATTTACAAAGAAAGAGCGAGTCCATCTGAGTGTTGACACATTCAGCGGCTCAGGTAATGTGTTTATTTTTATTTTTATTTTTGAGACAGAGTCTTGCTTTATCACCCAGGCTGGAATGTAGTAGCACCATGTTGGCTCACTGCAACCTCTGCCTCCCGGGTTGAAGCAATTCTCATGCCTAAGCCTCCCAGAAAGCTGGGACTACAGGCATGCACCACCACGTCCGGCTAATTTTTGTATTTTTAGTAGAGATGAGGTTTTAACATGTTGGCCAGGCTGGTCTCGAACTCCTGGCCTCAAGCAACCTGCCTGTCATGGATTGGACATGTGAGTCACCAAGCCCGGCCTCAGGTAATGTGTTTTAATAAGCAGCTGTTTGGCGTCCTTCTCCAGGGTAGTGGTAATGGCAGGGAACAATGAGACTGATGGGGTGTGTGTGAATGGCACCCTTCTTGCCTTTCTCCATCCCAAGGTTTTATCAAGATTCATCCCTCTCTTGGTCCTGGGGTTGCAGGGCCTGACCGGCACAGAGGAATCTCTGTGTAGTTTCCAACACCACTCATTCACAAAGGGGAAACTGAATCCCGCGTTAATCTTTCCACTTCAAAGATGATTCCAGGTGAGTGTGGGAGCCCAGTCTCGGAGACGCCCCTCTCCTTCTGGCTCTGGTTCCCCTCCCTCCCCTGTAGCCTGCCCACTGAACTGGGCCTCTGGGCTCAGCTCTGCAGTCTGCAGGCCACCAGGAGGAGGTGCGCAGAGATCTGGACGGGTTTACAACAGCTTGACTGGAAAACTTGGGGATTTCAGATCTCAGCTAAGAGGAAGTCTCTGGAATGCACAGACCCTAGCCCCCTTGTGTTTGGGGCCAGGCACAAAAATCAGGAGTTCAGTGAAGTTTCTGTCCTTGCATTTCTTCCAAGGGTGGGGCTCGAGAGAAGGGAGGGCCAGAGCTGAATCTGAAGCCACAGTGAGTCACTGTGCCATGGGCATCTTCTGAGGCTTGGAGAAGTCACCTAGACAGGCATAAGCTCCATGATGCATTCTTCTCCAAAACCTGCTTACCTCTACCCTGGTGGACCCATCCCCAGGCCAGCAGAGATAGAGAGGCCTGGGTATATGGGATGGGGTGGGGCGGGCAGAACTCCTCTCCCTCCATTCAGCTGCCCAAACCTTGGCCTGGGCAGCTCCCTGTGTGTGAGCCCAGTCTGGAGCTCCCCGCCTCACTGCCTCATCCTGATGCCAGGCTCTGGAAAGGAGCTGGGAGACTTCTAATAAGGCTTCCTAGACCCCTCACACAAAATGGAGGCAGACGCGCTCCAGCACTGCCTTGTCTTAGAAGTAAATTTTCTCTTTCTGCCCCCTCTCATTCCTTTTCTCCCCTTTTCTCTTTTGCAATCAAGGCTGCCTGGGTTAAAATCCTAGCTTCCCCTCTACCTGTGTGGTTTTGGGTGAGTTCCTTAATCTCTCTCTGTGTCTCAGTTACCTCGCCCAGGAGGGGATAATAATCGGTCTGATGTGAGGACTAACGCCTGAGAAGTGCTTAGATCCAGGGAAGCCAGGATGGGAAGGTGTGAGCTGTTACTAGGGTGGGCAGTGCAGACGGCAGGGGCTGTCCTTTTGGAATCCTAAATTTCACACAGAAAAAGGACATGGCTTCCGCTGCCTGAGTTTGAACTAAAGTCCGATGAGGAGAGGGGTCACACTGGAATTGCTAATTACACATTTAGGGGAAGATAAGTGTCTATCCTCTTTAGGCGGTGGGGTGACAGCAACGGGCACCCTGCTGTCCGCTTTTAAATACATACAGATGGGATACCTCGTTTGCCCAGGCCAGACGCCAGGTGGCAGCCATTTCGGAGCGCTAGGGACGGGGCGGGCTGTCTGGGAACCCGGGGGCCACGCAGGGGGCAGGCAACCTTCTGCTCCAGGAAGGCGCGGAGACGCGGCCGCTGCGTGCAGGACTCCCGTAGCCGCCAGGGGGCGCTGTGGCCACGCGGCCGCCGCCGGCCTCCCAGCGAACCCGGACCCTGCGCTGCGCTCCCGGTTCGGCGCTGCCACTCCCAGCCCAGCCCTGGCGGCCCGCTCACAGGCCCCGCGAGGAGCACCCGGTCTCCTGCCGAGCGTGGGGACCCAGCTGAGATCCGCTGCCCCTCTGGCCTCAGTTTGCGCTTCTGCAAAGTGGCACCGCCTGCCGCCCGCGTGGCAGCTCCTCAGCTCGAGGCCTTCAGGTTTCTCTTCTCAGTCACTGGGCCCTGAACTCGGTGCCGCACTCAGCCAGATCCCGGCTGAGATCCCTCTGATCTCAGCACCAGAGAAGGCTGCTTTCCTCCCTCCCTCCTTCATTTTCTGCCCTTCCTCTCCCTCCATTTTTCCTTTCTTCCACCCTCTCCTTTCTCTCTTCGTTTCCCTCTCCTCTGCTTCTCCCTCCCTCCCTACCGTCCTCCCTTCCTTCTTTTCTTCCTTTCTTCCTCCCTTCCTTTCTTTCTCCCTCCCTCCCTCCTTCCTGGGGCCTTACCTCCCCCCCTCCCTCTCTCTCTCCCTCCCCTCCCTCCTCGTCTCTCTTCTTCCCTCCTTCCCTCCTTTCTGCTTTCCGTTCTTCCTGGGGCTCTCCCTCCCCCTGCTTCCCTGTCTCCCTCCCTTCCTCTTCTCTCCCTCCCTCCCTCTCTCTAACTGCTGGTTTAGCAGAGGACTCTTGGTTTGATTCCGGGTCTCCCCTCCGCAGAGGGGACCTGCTTTCCTGTGCAGTGCAGGGTCTATCCTGCTGCCCCCAGCCCCCTCCCTCCCTCCAGGCACCTTTGACTTGATTGTTGGAACCCTGAACTCATCTTGGGCAGCAGGTCGCAAGTTGGACAAACTTGTTCTAGTGTGCTGTCAAGAATGAGAGGGTCATTTCCAACTGGAGGGTGACAGATCACACAGAAATTCGGGCCTCTCCGTAACCCGAGTCCTGAGCAGGGAGTACCCTCTGGAAATACCAGCTAACACCATGTCTCCATGAAACTGACCAAGGAGTGAAAATCATTTCTTTCTGAAAGGGACGCTACACATTCATCCTTTTAAAGGCAGGGATAAAATATGGAAAGGGCCTAAAAGTGTTGCATCTCTCTCCCTCCTTGACCCCAGCCTCCCAGTTCCTCTTCCTGCAGGCAGCAATTGGTACAAGCTTCCTACATAGCTTTCCAGATACTCTGTGCAGAGAAAAACGTGTCAGGCCATATGTCTCCTTTAGAAAATATAGCACCGTAGACAGGCTGCTCTATACCTTGCTTTTGACTTAAAATATATTTTAAAAATGTATCTTAGAGACTGTTCAATATCACAATATGAGGTTGATCTATCTCTAGCTGAGTGGTGAAGAGGATGTCTCTGGGAGCACTACCTGAGCTTGAACTTGGGTCCTTCTCTTCCTGGCTGGTGACCCTGAGCAAATTACCTAACCCTTCTGTGCTTCTGTTTCCTCATTAAAAATACTAATACTATGTATTTCTTGAGGTCATTGTGAGCATTCAAGGACATAAACATTCTGCACAGGGCCTGGCACATGGCACATGCTCAATAAATGTTGGTTATTAGGATCCCACCTTGTTTACTTTATTTTTTCTTTTTGTTTGGAGACGGAGTCTCGCTCTTGTTGCCCAGGCTGGAGTGCAGTGGTGTGATCTCGGCTCACTGCAACCTCCGCCTCCCCAGCTGAAGTGATTCTCCTGCCTCAGCCTCCCAAGTAGCTGGGATTACAGACACCCACCACCATGCCCGGCTAATTTTTGTATTTTTAGTAGAGACGGGGTTTTACCATATTGGTCAGGTTGGCCTCGAACTCCTCACCTAAGGTGATCTGCCTGCCTCAGCCTCCCAAAGTGCTGGGATTACAGGCGTGAGCCACCATGCTCCGCCATTTACTTTAATTTTTAAAAATCATGATTTAAACAGGAAATACTGTGCCCTGTAGTGACAGTTGCAAATGTAAGCTTTGGAGACCATCCTATATGCTGGCTTCACCACTTGCCAGCTGTGTGTCTTTGAACAAGTCGTTTTTCAACCTCTCTGGGCCTCTGCCTAACCCATCTATAAAATAGGGATCATGAGTCTAATCACTTGTAAGGTTGTTGGCAGGTCAGATGAGGTAATAGATACAAAGACACTTGGAGCAGTGCCTGGCATGTGAGGAAGATGACGGCAGTATTAGAAATAACAGCAGTTAAATCCTCCAAGCACTCACCACGGGCCGGATATGGGAAGCATATGACTTTGCTCGGGCCTCCAGTACCTGTTCCATCTTTCTTGCAACTTTATCAAGCTCTCCCATGTACCTGGGACTGTTCAATATGTTCTATGCCTCTCTATGAAAGGGGCTAGTGTATTATCTCCATTTTAGAGAAAAAGAAACTGAGGCTCAGAGATGTTGAGTAACTTGCATAAGGTCACACGTGCTCATAGAAGTCCAATGTATTATGTGTCTGATTCCAGACCTGGAGATTATGTCTTTTGCACTTGCTGGCTTACGAGAGGGCCTACTCCTGCACTCTCTCCTTCCCCTGTCCCGTTCCCTGTCCTCCTTTCCCCGCTTCCCTCTTCCCCATGCACCCTTCCTTCTCTCCTCTTCCTCATCTCTTCCCCCTCCTCCTTCCCTCCTTTTCCTTTTGTTCTCTTCTCCCTGTCCTCTTCTGCTGCGTTGCTCTCTTCTAACTCTCATTCCTTCTGTCCCCCTCCCCTTGGCCAGAGTCCAGACTCAAGGGCTGATATCTGGTTGCCTTTGGGGGGACCCAGGCAGAAATACAAGAGCAGCTGCCCTTCCCCTCAAAGGACTGACCTACCCCAGGCCCTGCCAGACCAGCCCAGCAGGGCAGTGTGTGTGTGTGTGTTTGTGGGTCAACCCGCATATATGTCAGCTTGTGTGAGACTTGTGTGTCTGCGATTGTGCCCAGTTTCTCCATGGGTATGAATGGTTGTGTGTGTGGTTGTGTGTGTGTGTGGGGGGGTGGGGGGGTAACAGGTCACGAGGTCCTGACCTGCCTCAGCCAGGGCCCCACCTGTGCACAGTGGGAGCGACTTTCAGCATCTGTGCCCCACCCTGACCACCCCAGATGGGGCTGACTGGCTGGGTCCTGGCCACCCAGTTGTCTGGAGCCTGAGGAAACTGGGCTCAGTCTCAGGCCTCAGGCTAGAATCACGCAGACCTGCATTTCCCACTGGTCCAGTTGCTTCTTGAAGATTTCTGAGCTCGTTGGGCTTATCCAGAAGTGGGCTGATAACATCTGCTCAACAGGACCCTTGCAGGGGTCCTAGGAGAGAAGGTGTGTAGGAAGGTATGTGGCTTGTGGTTTCTGCCTGGCCACCTTACGAGGATCCAGATGCAGGGAAGAAACCACAGCCCTGTGGTCTCAGAGGTCTCTGCCTGTTCAGACCCACGGTCCATGCCTGGCTGCAACGTGGACACATACGCTCCCCCACAGTCCAGGAAAACCCGGTCCCTAAGCTGGGCGAGTTCTTCCTGTGGGGATCAGAGCCAGTGAGCATGCCTGCACAGCATGTGGGATGGGGTGTGAGTGCTCAGGGTCAGCCCCGCAGAGCCCCGAACGAATAGCCCGATCTTTCTGGAGCGTTTCCTGATGGGGTTTGCGAGGAATGTCTGCTGGGAGGTGAGTGGGGGTCCTGGGAGCCTGCTGGCCCCGAGGCTGAGCTGTCACTGCTGGGCTCTCCAGTGGTGGCCGCCAGGGCAGTTCCTGGCTGGCCCACTGCATGCACATCTGGATGCAATTGTCTGCAGCTGCTGGGGCGAGGCGTAGGCTGCGGTCAGGGCTGGATGCTATACTTGGAGAGACCTCACGGGGTGGGGGTGGGGTCTGATTGCTCAGAGACTGAGCCGCCTACTCAGAACAGGGAAGGAAGACCAAGGAGAAACAAAAGAAAGGAAGATGGATGGGGCGGTGGTGATGGGGGCCAGGAATGTCTTTTTGTTCTGAAGAACATTCTGGCTTTTCCCAACAAATCACAAAATCCAAACGGGGAAGCTGTTTTAACTCTAGTCACACCCATGTCTAAATCAAGCAAACATACCACACACACATGTTTTTGTTTCTAAACTCATCAAAGGAACTTCAGGCCTGTACAGGGTCCTAAAAATACATACTGAAAACTGCTCGTATTCCAGCCTCTCCTCTGCTTTTTTTTTTTCACGACTGAAAAATTTCCGGCAATTTTTGACATCCCTTGCTCTGACCTCAAGCAGCAACAGGCTTTATCTGATAGTGTCAGTGTTCAAATTCATTGAAGGCTGGGGGGGGGGGGGGTCCAGCAGGGGAGAGGACAGGGGGTCTGTGGGGTGAAATGGATTGTTCTCTGGTCACAGAGGATGACAGAACCATCCAATTCCACCCCTTCTTTTTTTTTTTTTTTTGAGATGGTGTCTCCCTGTGTCATTCAGGCTGGCGTGCAGTGGTGGGATCTTGGCTCACTGCAACCTCCGCCTCCTGGGTTCAAGTGATTTTCCTGCCTAGCCTCCCGAGTAGCTGGGATTACAGACACCTGCAACCACACCCGGCTAATTTTTGTATTTTTAGTAGAGATGGGGTTTGACCATGTTGTCCAGGCTAGTCTCAAATTCTGACCTCAAGTGATCCACCGGCCTCGGCCGCCCTAAGTGCTGGGATTATAGGTGTGAGACACTGCGCCCGGCCCCACCTCATCTTATAGCTGGAGAAAATTAGCCCAGATAGGACTGGTGACCTGCCTCAAGATACTCAGCCAAGATTCACCCCGAAGTGACCCAGTGCAGTGGGCTCTGGGCTCAGCTGTGTCCAGTAGTTTGTGTTACAACCTCTACAACTTACTTCCACATCAGAAACATGTCTGATTTGTGATGGAGGAACTCGGAGGCATTACAGTGGGACGTACCCTGTGCGGCTGGCAGAGAGCAGGCCTGGCTCAGCACTCCAGAACAGGGCCTCGCAACTTCCTTTCCTGCTATGTGTTGTTGGGGATAACTCACCTGGCCCCTCAGCTCCCCATTTGGAAATAATAATAGTAGTAATGATATTAACATTTGTCATTGAATGAGCACTTACTATGTGCACTTCTCCCATTTCATCCCAGCTGACCTCGCAACCCTTCCAGGTGGGTACAGCTATATTAGCTTGACTCTGCAGACGAAGCAACTGAGGCTCAGGCAGTTTAAGTGGCTTGTCTAAGACAGGGAGGCTGTGGTTGAACCCAGGCTTCTACACTTCTCACTGAGTGCTATGCCTCCTGCCCCACAGGCTTGAGGTGAAGGCTCATGGAGACCTTGGATGGACAAGATGAAAAGGCCTGTGCTCCCCGTTCGAACAGTGGGGCCTGGTAGTGATTGGGGCGCAGATGACCTGGGGTAGACCCCACAGGCTTGAGGGGAAGGCTCATGGAGTCCTTGGATGGACAAGATGAAAAGGCCTGTGCTCCCTGTTCCAACAACCAGTGGGGCCTGGTAGTGACAGGGGCACAGATCACCCTGGGTAGAAATCCCCTCTCTTTGTGCTTCCTCCATAAGCCCTCCCTTCTCCCCTGGAGTCCCATGGCCTCTGCAGCTGGCCTGGCCCCTCATGCTTTCTGGAGCCCATCAGCATTCCAGAGCCTTGCAGTGTGGGTACTTTAGCGCCCAGTCAGGAAGCAGCGAGGCCCACGGGCAGTCTTATCCCGTGTTCTGCCATCCCCTACCATGGCCTGGACCGCCAACCGCTCATGTCTCTGCCAAGGCAGAATTAGGATGCGTAGCTCCTGCAGAGAGGGCGGATTTAACCAAGGCTCCCGCTGGCTGTCCTGCCCGGGCCCTTCCAAGTGGCTGACAGGAGGTCGAGGAGAGAGAACCCATGGCCGGTGTCCACGACATTCTGGACAACAGGGACATCGTCTCTGGGCTGGCGGCTTGCTCCCCCATACTGGGAGTAGCTGGAGGCCGGCAGGCACCATGCTGTCCTCCAGGCTGGCTCAGAGTGAGCGCTTCATAAATGTCATTGACTGAGTGAGCGGGGAAGGTGGGGGGACTTCAGGAACACTCTTTCCTGGACAGGGAGCTTTGTGGGAGCTGTGAGGATTGCTCTGTGCCCACTAATGGGGACTGCTTCCTGCTGGTGACAGCTGGCATTTTTGTGGTTTATTATACTAGGTTTTTGGAAAATTTTCCGTTCCCTGGACTGGACATTTATCTATTATAGATAAGATAAGGGGAATCAAGTTAGAGAAGGTTATGTGACAGTAATTGGAGGGGGCTCAGCCCCTCTACGGAGCAGCTGGGTGATTTCTGCAGTATCTTTTGTTCTGTGGCACTTGATGAACAGCAATTGGAGTGATTTGCAGGTTTGCTTTCTGTGTGACAGGGTAGAGTGGCCCATGGGGTGGGATTCTGGGCTTTGGTTGTGGTGAGGTGACACTTGTGGGTGGAATGCTGGGGCTGGTGAGGGTGGGACCCCTCTGCCCAGAGAATCCCAGGCCACTGGCTTCTCCCCTAGCACCCCTTGATGCCCAGCTCCAGAGTGCTGGGCAGGGCTGGGCTGGGCATGTGGCATTGGCAGTGAACTTGGGCTGGGCTGCATTTTGGCTCCAGGTTCCTTACTCTGTTTATAATGGGAAGCATAGAGGTGGGGCCATCCCACCTCTGTTCTAGGACTGCAGACTCTCCCGTCCCACTCCCTTGTAATACTGCCCCTGGTCTCTTCCTCTCCGGTATGGCGGGGAAGCCGGGCAGTCTGGCCTGGTTCCACAAGGTGTCATGTCAGGAATCTGGGGACATCATGGACTTAGGACAGGCATGAGAAAGAGGCCTGGGGCTTAAGAGTTTAGTACCAGAGGCTAAAGAAGTCTGGAGCCCCTTGAAGGAAATCCCAGCTCAATAGACATGCGGTTTTTATCTGTTTCTCCTTTAATGAGATGCTCATTCACAAGGCAAATGTTTGCGCCAGAAGCATTGAAGCAAGAAACTAGGGGCGTACAGGATATTCAGGTTTGCCCTTCCAGATCATTCTCCATGCCACTGTGTGCCGGGAGCTGCAGGCCATTGTCTGCAACACCTGGGTTCTCATCCTCTGGTCTCTGGGTCAGTTTCACGGGTGGGAGGTGGCAGCAGGAGGTTTCTTCCCTGCCCCTTCATGCTGAACTGTGGGTTAACAGTGCCTCCTAAGATAGCTCCAGCTCCCTCCAAGGTCCCTATTCCCCCCCATCTCTGGAGGCTGAGGGGTGGAAACTGCTTTTGGCCTTTGGAGATCTACCTCCCCTTGTGGGTTTGCTTTAAGCCTTCTGTAAACACTCTTCATTGGGTTGAATAGTGACCTCCAGAAAGTATGCCCACATTCTAAGCCCCAGAACTTGTGAATGTGACCTTATTTAGCCAAAGAATCTTTGCATTTGTAATTAAGTTTAGAGATCTGAAGATGAGATCATCCTGGATTATCTAGGTGGGCCCTAAGTTATAAGACAAATGTCCGTATAAGAGACAGATGAGAAGACACAGAGACACAGGGGAGGCCACCATGTGAAGACAGAGGCAGAGATTGGAGGGAGGCAGCCACAAGCCACAGAACGCCTGGAGCCGCCTGAAGCTGGAAGAGGCGAGGAGGGATTCTCCCCTGGAGGCTTCCTGGCGATCAGGGTCCTGCCCCACACATGGATTTCAGACATCTGGCCTCTAGAACTGTGAGCTCATACATTTCTGTTGTTTTAAGCCACTAAGTGTGTGTTGATTTGTTATGACATCTCCAGAAACAGATACAGACAGGTCCCTCCATTGAACTCTCCCCAGTCACCCTATCCAGGTGTGCCAGGAGCCAGGCTGATGGGGAAGGGTGCCATCCAGAGTACATTTAAGGGCTGGGGAGTGCCCAGCACCATGTGTCCAAGTCCCCAGGAGAGGGCCTTGAGCACAGGCCCAGGGATTTTGTGGTGAAAACAGCAACCATAACAGCTGAGGCAGGTGCTGGGAGGCTGTGCCCTCATCCCCTAGGCCCACCTGATGCTACCTGCAGTTGCTGTGGAAAGTTCCAGAACACTGATGACTTCCCATCCGGGGCACCCGCTCTCTCAGGTAGGGTGTCCTCTACCTGTTAGAGCAGCTTAGCCCATACAGGGGAGAAGGCTGAGGGTACTAGGGGTCACTGTCCCAGGAGCAAGCGACCCTTCACAGGTGGGAGTGTCCCTTCATGGGGCAGTTCAGAGCTTTGTGTGACACTGTGTCTTGAACATCCCCAGCAGGAGTGAGCCCAGTTGCCCACTGTGATGACTCCTACAGGAACACCCCCCACCTCATTAGCTTTCTTCACTTCCCTGATCACTTCCTTGCTCCCTCACCATATTCTGGCTTCACCTCTCAATTAACTACTTGCACCAAATCTTTGTCTCAGGGGCTGCTTTTCGTGAAACTGAAACTAAATCAAGAGCTTGCAATGCCCATGCATTCACAAGGCACCCCCTTCCCGTGCATTCACAAGGCACCCCCTTCCCATGCAATTGTGTGCCACTTTCTTTAACAGCCCATGGGGTTGGTACTTCTATTATTTCCATTTTGCAGAGGGGGTTACCCAGACACTCCAAGACCAAGTGACTTGCCCAAGGTCACAAACCAGGCTCCCAGCCCAGATGGAGTCTGATTTCAGAGCTGGCTTTCACTATGACTTTGTCCCAGGATGGGCTGGTAAGTGTTCAGAGGGGAGGAGTGGGTCTCACATTTATGAGCATTTATGGTGTGCGAGCGCTGTGCTAGGCACTTTGTGAATAGCAAGTCACTAAATCCTCTCAAAACCTTGTGAAGTGGAACTGGCATTGTTCCCATTCAAAAGATGAGAAAACAGACACTTCTAGAGCTTAAGAAACTTGTTCCTGGCCACCCAACTAGTAGGTAGGTGCCAGAGCTGGGATCTGGGCTCAGACCCTTCTGCTTCCACCTGCTGGCCCCTTTCAGAGGTTAAGGCTGTCTTCTTAGTGCCCCAGGGACTGGTCATTGAACATTTATTTTAAGCTTAATTAGGCAACTGCATCTCATGAGAACACATAGCCACAGAGTTCTGCCTAGTTGGTAGAGAGGTCTTGCGTGGTTTGACTTGAATCTTAGCCCCTGTGCATATGCAGAATTCCCATGGGTGAGTCCTGAGAGCAAGTGGCTCAAAGAGACTGACAGTTAACCCCAGGGTTGCTGAAACCCGGATATTGAACGGGGTCTTTCATAAGCAATCTCAGAAGTGGATGACAAATGCTCAGCCATATAAAAGCTGGCCAGACGCAGCATTAAATCCAGTCCCCATGTATTCTCCTTTCACTCCTCCCCAGCGTCCACACCTTTTCTAGAATCTTCTATCCTGCTTTTTACCTTCACCTATCCTTCTCTTTGGACTCAAGTACATCTCCACATCATCCCTCCACTCTGTGCGGAGGGCAGGGCAAGGACCTTTATCCTCCTACTGCAGAAGGAAACCAAGGACTGCAGGGTCATCCTGGGGCATCCTTGCCCGTGGTGGCAGGTGAGGGTGATGCAGCTCTTCCTGGCCTCTGTGCTCATAGCTCGTGCATGCCTTCCTCCTCCTGCAGGAGGTGAGACTCTGCCATGCTAGAGAAATGCTCAGAGAGATGGTGTCAGGCTGCGGCTGGGGAGCCTGGAGACCCATTTGAGGTGATCAGGAGATGTGTAAGGTCAAGTGACTAATCCTGTGATTTCTCCAAGATCAGATGCACATTCCGTGGAAATAGATGTGCTCGATGGCAGCATCAGAAGGGAATCGATGTGCGGGGAGCTAGGATTAGATGATGTTAAGCTGAGGATTTTATAGTCTGTTTTTCTTCTAGGAGAGTCAACAATAGGCCGGGGTTGTTTCATCTTCCTGAATAAGCAAGCAGGTGGGTTTCAGAAACAGCAGCCACGGCCCAACTGTGAGTGTGTGTATGTGTGCTTGTGTTGGGGAAGGTGTGTGTGCACATGTAGGTGGATGTGCATGTATGTATGTCTGTAAGTCTGTGTAAAGGTGTGTGCAAATGTGTGAACACTTATGTGTGTGCTGTGTGCATGTGTGTGGCCGTGCGTGTGTATATGTGTGCTTGTGAGTGGTTTTGGGTGTGTGCATGAACATTTGTATGTTTACAGGTGTACATGTACATGTGTGTGCACATGTGTATCTCAGTGAGTATGTGTATGAGCATACCTGTGTGAGTGGGTGTGTTTCTGTGTGTGTGGGTGTAAATATGCATGGGAAAGGGTGTATATATGTGTGTATATAAGTGTGTGTGTACAGAAAAGAGAGAGAGAATGAAGCTGGGATCCAGGTTCTTTTCAAGACTCTTAGAATAAATGCTTGAGGTGATGGATACCCCATTTACCCTGATGTGATTATTACGCATTGTATGCCTGTATCAAAATATCTCACGTAACTTATAAATATATACACCTACTATGTACCCACAGGAATTAAAAATAAAAAAAAATTAACAAAAAGACTGTTAGAGGCTGGGCACGGCAGCTCATGCCTGGAATCCTAGACAGCACTTTGGGAGGCTGAGGTGGGCGGATTGCTTGAGGTCAGGAATTTGAGACCAGCATGGCCAACATGGTGAAACCCCATCTCTACTAAAAATACAAAAATTAGCCAGGCATGGTGGTGCACGCCTGTAATCCCAGCTACTTGGGAGACTGAGCAGGAGAATCACTTGAACCTGGGAGGCGGAGGTTGCAGTGAGCTGAAATGACGCCACTGCACTCCAGCCTGGGTGACAGAGCAAGACTTTGTCTCAAAAAAAAAAAAAGACTGTTAAAAAACATGCTATAGCCCTTAGAGACACATGGGGTCTCCAGAAGAGCCATAGAATGGTGTTGAGGAACCCCCAGGCCCATGGCCCTGACCATGAGTGGGTGACTGGGTAGCTCATCTTGTGAACACTCCACCCTCTCGCCTCTGCTGGCACAGTCATGGTGTGGGGTTCTTGGGGCCAGTGTGGATGGACAGTCTTTGAGTTCCTCAGGGCCTGGATGCAAATTCTAGCTCTTCCTTCTCCCTGTGGGGCCTTGGGGTAAATTAGCATCCTCCCCAAGCTTCTGTTTCCTGCCCTGTGAAATGACGTAATGAGAAGCCCCCGTAGGTTGTTGGGAGACCCAGAGGAGACCTGGGTAGGAGAATGCTCTGGCACTCGAGCACTGGGGGCTTCCATCCCTCCTTCCCTGCTCTAGCTGGGGCGGGGCAGCTGCTTCTGGGCTCTGGGGCTGCCCATGGAGGTTGGGCCCTGTAGAATGTCAGTGTGAAGACATCTGGGGAGCACATCAACTCTTGTACCCAAACAGTCAGGCTATGGCTTGGACCCCATGGGGCCCAGATGTGTCCACGAATATCACTCAAAGTGCACTTCTACCAGGACAAGCCGTTAGAAACAGAACCTTCCTCAAACAGCCATCTTGGTGTGGGTCCCGGGGACAGGTGGCTGTTGAGAGCTCTGGCAGGGCTGAGACTGTCTCACAGGCCATGCAAAGCTGCTTAATGACCCTCTATCTGGTGTTGCGGCCAAAGCAAGGACTCCAGAGCCAGAGAAACCAGGTTGAACTCTTGGCTTGGCCACTTCCCAGCTGTGTGACCTGGGGCAAGCTGCTTGACCTTTCTGGGCCCTGGTTCCTCACCTGCAAATACTCACTGCCTTGCTGACCTGTGTGGCTCAGGGGAAGCTGCTTCAGAGAGAGCTTTAAGGACTCTGTATTCATTTCCTATGGCTGCTGTGGCTTAAAACAGCACCGACTTCTTATCTTACAGATCTGGAGGTCAGAAGTCTGACATGGGCCTCCCCGGCCTAAAATTGCATCGGTCGGCTGCGTTCCTTTCTGTAAGCTCTGGGGGAACACTGTTTTCCTAGTTTTTCCATCTGCTCTAGGCTGCCCATGCTCCTTGACTTCGGATCCCTTCTCTTTTCAAAGTGCATCACCACTACCTCTGGTTCTTCCATCATATCTCCTTTTCTGACGCTGGCCTTCCTGCCTTCTTCTTCTAAGGGTGCTTGTGATCACATGGGACCCACATGGACAATCCCAGATAATCTCTCATCTGGAGATCCTTAACTTTTTTTTTTTTTTTTAAATTTTATTTTATTTTTATTGATCATTCTTGGGTGTTTCTCACAGAGGGGGATTTGGCAGGGTCATAGGACACTAGTGGAGGGAAGGTCAGCAGACAAACAAGTGAACAAAGGTCTCTGGTTTTCCTAGGCAGAGTGTTTGTGTCCCTGGGTACTTGAGATTAGGGAGTGGTGATGACTCTTAACGAGCATGCTGCCTTCAAGCATCTGTTTAACAAAGCACATCTTGCACCGCCCTTAATCCATTTAACCCTGAGTGGACACAGCACATGTTTCAGAGAGCACAGGGTTGGGGGTAAGGTCATAGATCAACAGGATCCCAAGGCAGAAGAATTTTTCTTAGTACAGAACAAAATGAAAAGTCTCCCATGTCTACTTCTTTCTACACAGACACGGCAACCATCCGATTTCTCAATCTTTTCCCCACCTTGCCCCCCTTTCTACTCCAGAAAACCGCCATCATCATCATGGCCCATTCTCAATGAGCTGTTGGGTACACCTCCCAGACGGGGTGGTGGCCGGGCAGAGGGGCTCCTCACTTCCCAGTAGGGGCGGCCGGGCAGAGGCGCCCCTCAGCTCCCGGACCGGGTGGCTGGCCAGGCGGGGAGCTGACCCCCCCATCTCCCTCCCGGACGGGGCGGCTGGCCGGGCGTGGGACTAACCCCCCCACCTCCCTCCCGGACCGGGCGGCTGGCCGGGTGTGGGGCTGACCCCCCCACCTCCCTCCCGGACGGGGCGGCTGGCCGGGAGGGGGCGCTGACCACCCCCCACCTCCCTCCCGAACAGAGTGGCTGGCCGGGCAGAGGGGCTCCTCACTTCCCAGTAGGGGCGGCCTGGCAGAGGCGCCCCTCACCTCCCGGACGGGGCGGCTGGCCGGGCGGGGGGCTGAGCCCCCCACCTCCCTCCCGGACGGGGCGGCTGGCCGGGCGGGGGGCTGAGCCCCCCACCTCCCTCCCGGACGGGGCGGCTGGCCGGGTGGGGGACTGACCCCCCCACCTCCTTCCCGGATGGGATGGCTGGCCGGGTGGGGGGCTGACCCCCCCACCTCCCTCCTGGATGGGGCCGCTGGCTGGGCAGAGGGGCTCCTGGCTGGGCAGAGGGGCTCCTCACTTCCCAGTAGGGGCGGCCGGGCAGAGGCGCCCCTCAGCTCCCAGACCCGGTGGCTGGCCAGGCGGGGGGCTGACCCCCCCATCTCCCTCCCGGACGGGGCGGCTGGCTGGGCAGAGGGGCTCCTGGCTGGGCAGAGGGGCTCCTCACTTCCCAGTAGGGGCGGCTGGGCAGAGGCGCCCCTCACCTCCCGGACGGGGCGGCTGGCTGGGCGGGGGGCTGAGCCCCCCACCTCCCTCCTGGACGGGGCGGCTGGCCGGGCGGGGGGCTGACCCCCACCTCCCTCCCGGATGGGGTGGCTGCCGGGCGGAGACGCTCCTCACTTCCCAGACAGGGTGGCAGCCAGGCGGAGGGGCTCCTCACTTCTCAGACGGGGCGGTTGCCAGGCGGAGGGTCTCCTCGCTTCTCAGACGGGGCGGCCGGGCAGAGACGCTCCTCACCTCCCAGACGGGGTCGCGGCTGGGCCGAGGCGCTCCTCACATCCCAGACGGGGCGGCGGGGCAGAGGCGCTCCCCACATCTCAGACGATGGGCGGCCGGGCAGAGACGCTCCTCACTTCCTAGATGGGATGGCGGCCGGGACGAGGCGCTCCTCACTTCCCAGGTGGGATGGCGGCCAGGCAGAGACGCTCCTCACTTTCCAGACTGGGCAGCCAGGCAGAGGGGCTCCTCACATCCCAGACGATGGGCAGCCAGGCAGAGACGTTCCTCACTTCCCAGACGGGGTGGCGGCCGAGCAGAGGCTGCAATCTCGGCACTTTGGGAGGCCAAGGCAGGCGGCTGGGAGGTGGAGGCTGTAGTGAGCCGAGATCACGCCACTGCACTGCAGCCTGGGCACCATTGAGCACTGAGTGAATGAGACTCCGTCTGCAATTCCGGCACCTCGGGAGGCCGAGGCTGGCGGATCACTCGCGGCTAGGAGCTGGAGACCAGTCCGGCCAACACAGCGAAACCCCGTCCCCATCAAAAAAACACGAAAACCAGTCAGGCGTGGCGGCACGCGCCTGCAATCGCAGGCACTCGGCGGGCTGAGGCAGGAGAATCAGGCAGGGAGGCTGCAGCGAGCCGAGATGGCAGCAGTACAGTCCACCTTTGGCCCGGCATGAGAGGGAGACCGTGGAAAGGAGAGGGAGAGGGAGACGGGAGAGGGAGAGGGAGAGGGAGAGGGAGAGGGAGACGGGAGAGGGAGAGGGAGACGGGAGAGGGAGACGGGAGAGGGAGAGGGAGATGGGAGAGGGAGACCTTTTTTTTTTTTTTTTTTTTTGAGATGGAGTCTCACTCTGTCTCCCAGGCTGGAGTGCAGTGGCGCCATCTCGGCTCACTGCAACCTCCGCCTCCCGAGTTCAATAATTCTCCTGCCTCAGCCCCCTGAGTAGCTGGGATTACAGGCACCCACCACCATGCCCAGCTAATTTTTGTATTTTTAGTAGAGACGGGGGTTTGCCATGTTGGCCAGGGTGGTCTTGAACTCCTGAACTAAGGTGACCCACCCACCTTGGCCTCCCAAAGTGCTGGGATTATAGGCAAGAGCCACTGTGCTAGGCTGAGATCCTTAACTTAATCACATTGCAGAGTTCCTTTTTACCATGTAAGGTCACCAGTTCGGCCGTTCTTGCATTGCTATAAAGAAATACCTGAGACTGGGTAATTTATAAGAACATAAGTTTAATTGGCTCATTGTTCTACAGGCTGAACAGGAAGCATGGTGCTGACCTCTGCTTCGGGGGAGGCCTCAGAAAGCTTACAATCATGGAAAAGGTGAAGGGCAGGGGCAGGAGCAAGTAGGGGGTGGTGGTGGTGGCAGGGAGGTGCCACATACTTTTTTTCTGAGACGGAGTCTTGCTCTGTCACCCAGGCTGGAGTGCAGTGGTACATTCTCGGCTCACTGCAACCTCCATCTCGCAGGTTCAAGCAATTCACCTGCCTTAGCCTCCCGAGTAGCTGGGACTACAGGCATGTGCCACCATGCCTGGCTAATTTTTGTATTTTTAGTAGAGATGGGGTTTCGCCATGTTGGCCAGGCTGGTCTCGAACTCCTGACCTCAGGTGATCTGCCCATCTTGACCTCCCAAAGTGCTGGGATTACAGGCGTGAGGCACTGGGCCCAGCTGGTGCCACATACTTTTAAATGACCAGATCTGATGAGAACTCACTCACTATGGCAAGGACAGCATCAAGCCATGAGGGGTCCACTCCCATGATCCAGTCACCTCCCACCACCTCCCACCTCCAACACTAAGGATTACGATTAACATAAGATTTGGGAAGAGACAAATATGCAAACTCTATCAGTCACATTAACAGGTTCCCGGGATGAAGATGTCTTTAGGAGGCCACTACTCCCCACTACCACAGTGTCCCCAAAATGAGAAGAAGCTTTGCAATTGGCGGGGAGGAGAAAGGTAGTGCAGGTGTCCCCAGCGTCCCAGCAGAGCAACTATCCAGTCATCACCCACTGTCTCAGTCATTCCACAAACATCTATTGAGTGCCAGCTGTATGCCAGACTGATCCCTGCCCTCAGGAAGTTTATGCACTGGTTAGGGAGGCAGATAACAAACATGAAATACATAATATTGCAGGTGCTGACAAGTTCTTTGGAGAAAAATCAAGTAAAGCAAAAGGAGGGCAAGAGGTGTGGTGAGGGCTGCCTGGGATAGGGTGGGTCTGGAAGCCTCTTGGGAAGGTGATGTTTGGGCAGGGCCTGACATTAAGCAAAGGGAAGAGCCAGCCAGCTGGAAGGGCGTGGCCAGTGTGGATTGAATTGTGTCCCCCATAAAGATATGCTTAAGTCCTAATTCCTGGGCCTGTGAACATGATCCTATTAGAAATAGGGTCTTTAGCCAGGTGCAGTGACTCATGCCTGTAGTCCCTGGTAATCAGGAGGCTGAGGCTTGAAAATCACTTGAGCCCAGGAGTTTGAGGCTGCAGTGAGCTGAGATCGTGCCACTGCACTTCAGCCTGGGTGAGAGAGCCAGATTCTGACTCTAAAGAAAAATAAAATAAAAAAAGATACAAGTTCTTTGCAGCTATAATTAAGATATAAGGTGATAGGATGATGCCTAAATCCAATTATTAATAAAGCCTGGAGTTGGTCTTCCTGCTATAGAGCAGACAAACAGTTCACCTGGGGCTGCCAAAGTGATCAGCACAGACTCTTCCCATCCTTGTTGATACAAATAAACAGGAGCAGCTGCCATTTTTTGTTCATTCATTGCCTGGCATGTTGCAAGCATTGTCTCATTTATTCTCACACAGCTCTGGGAGGTGATTATTGTTTGTGTTCCATTTCACAGATGAGAAAATTGAGGGTTGAAGACTAAGCGATGACAACTGCCTACACACACTCAGCTATTGAATTGGGTTTTTGAGACTTAACCCCAAATCTCTTTGCATCCAAGGGCTCACTCTTAACCGGAGCAGCTTGAGGTCAGGGACCATCCTTTTTTTTTTTTTCCTCTAATGTCTCCATGCATCTAGCAAAACGTCTTGCACATCACAGTCAGCTAAAACATATTGATTTTTTTCTTCTGTTAATGATCTCTTAGTTGACAAGAGAGTTCAGTTCAATCAGAACTTTTGACAAATCCCAAACCAATTTTCCCTACTACGTTGATTTATTTATTCTGTAAACATTTGTGGAGAGTCCCTGAGCACCTGGAACATGCTGCAGGGTTAGTGTCTTGGTTCTATCCTGAATAGATGAATTATAGCTACAGTTTTGAAAAGCGATTATTTTCACTGGTATTTGGATAAAATACCCTAAGTAGTCTGTGGCTGCCCTCAAGGGAGCCAAGTAGCGGCAGCTGGAAACCTGGCCTCCTGACTGGAAGTCACAGGTTGATCCCTGTTCACTTGTGGCCTTGGAGCCTTCGGCTCTGCAGGGCTTTTGGGCAACTGGGATCTCCCAAGTGTTGCCTGCCCCTCCCGCTGGGTGAAAACCTGCAATGCACCTCCTGGCCTCCAGAATGTGCCACTGGTCCTGGTGTTTCTCGAGGTTTGGTCCCAGAAGCCTTTCTTCCAGATACTTTGCAGAGCTGTTTCTGTCTCTTTCTCTCTCTCTCTTTTTTTTTTTTCTGCCTTTTGCCATTGTCATTGCTGCTGACAAGTCCCAAGAGCAATTTGGGATGGCCATGTTTTGGTGTCTTCAGCGACCTCAGTCCCCTGGGAGAAGTTATTCCCCTGCATCTCAGCTGATGGTTGGGAAATGGATGGTTTGTCTGTGTCAGGAGGTGTGGGCAGAAAAGACATGGTTGTTGGTGCGGAGTGCAGAGAGACGGGGTGGAAGAGTTTCACTGGAGTAGCTAAAGAGAAGACAAGTTGACTAAAATGACAGCTATCATTACTGCCCATCTGCTTGGCATGTATGCAAAAATAATAATAACATTGAAACAACTACTTGATAATGCCCAGGCTGCAGGGTCTCTCCCCATCCAGTGATATAGAAACGGTGCAGATCGCTCCAAAGAGCAATTTAGCACCATGCATTGAGCTTTAAACAAGCTCCTATCGTTAGATCTAGCAATTGCTTTTCTAGGATGAAAGTCAGTTAAATCACAGATGTGAAAAGATTTATGCTGAGGTTATTTATCATTGGATATAGTAGCAAAACTTTGGAAAGACTCCTAGTGTCCAACCATTGGGAAGTGGCTAAATAACTTCTGTCCATCCATTCGTTCAATGGAATGGTATGCAGCCATTTAAAATGGTGCTCGTGTGCATTTTTGCTGCCATGGAAACATAATAATCATGGTAATAGTGTTTATAATGTGCCAGACACTGCTCTAAGACTTCACAAGGAATAACTCAGTTATTCCTCCCAGCAACCTTGTGGTGCAGATGCAATATCAGAATAATCCCCAAGTTACAGATGGAGAAGCAGCAGCCAGTAAGGCAATGAGCCAGGACTTATAGCCCACATGGCATTGAGTGTTTCCTAACTGTTTACCACTCTGCCTCTCACTGTGACCACAGAGATGGAAAAATCAAAGACATGAAACTGCATGTCCAGCTTATCCCAGTTTTGCTGGGAAAGATGTTTATTATGCTTAGAAGAAAGACTAGAGAGGAAAACATCTGCGATGTTGGTAGCTCTGAGTGGTAGGATTAGGAGTAGTTCTCCTCTATTTTTGGATTTTCTAGATTCTTTACAACAATTGCTGTATTAGCTTTATAATAAAAATAGAGAAAGTGAAGGGGGGAGGACTTACAGTTGCTGAGATGTTGAACTTCACTGTCTACTACCTGTGTGACCTTAGGAGAGTTACTTTACCTCTCCCAACTACACTTACTTAGCTGGTAATTGGGAACCACCTAGTTTTTAGGATTGTTGTGAGGATAAGAAACTCTATAGGGATGGTCCTGAGCATGTTTGTGGTTAGGTCTATTTCTTGCCTTTCCCTGACTCTGGTCTGTAGGACAGGGGAATGGGATGATCCCCAGAGGCTCCTGTGTCAGCTGGCTTCCAGCTGGGCTCAGCCAGTGGGAAGCACTCTTAGGAGATTGCCAGGTAGGAGGAAGAGAGAAGCCAGCATTTTCCTCCCCCTGTCTCTGCCTCCAGTGTGTTCTCAGGCAGTGGTTGTATCTCCTCCGTGGTTTTGTGTTTTCAGCTCCTGCCATAGAAGTCCTCTCAGGTTCCAGCCTCCATTGGGTGATCCCAGCTCTGGGCTCCAGTAACCCCACTTCTTCCCTCTGTGCCTCCAGCCTAGAGGTGGGAGTTTCCTGCTATTTCCAACTTTTGGATTGCATCGCTGTCCCCTGGTACTCTTCTATTACTTGTTCAATTAGTCTGGGTTCTCCGAAGAAACAGAACCAATAGGAGATACACACACACATAGGTGCACACACACATGCAAACATAGAGTTGGCTCACACAATTATGGATGCTGAGAAGACCCAGGATCTGTGGTTGCCAAACTGGAAACCCAAGAGAGCTTGTGGTGTATTCCCTGGTTGAGTCCCAAGGCTTGAGAACCAGGATTACTAATGGTGTCAGTTACAGCCTGAGTCCAAGTCCAGAGGCAGGAGGCTGGTGTTCCAGCTAGAAAACGTTAGGCAGAGACAGCAAATTCTCCCTCATGCCACCTTTTTGTTCTAGTCAGGCCTTCATTGGGTTGGATGAGAACTACTCACATGGGGGAGGGCAATTTGCTTTACCCAGTCTATGGATTCAAGTGCTAAACTCATCCAGAAACACCCTCACAGACACACCCAGAATAACTTTTAACCAAATATCTGGGCACCCTGTGGCTCAGTCAAGTTGGCACAAAATTAGCCATTTTACTTGTATAACCAGTTCTCTACATTAATTCAATTTAAGTGATTTCTGTTTCCCTGGTTTGGCCTTAACTGATACAGAGATGAAAAAAGGTTTGGTTTTGACCTTGGTATTCAGCTTTGAATGGCTGAACAGCCAAACACCTAGTTCAGTGTCATTTCCGGGATCTGTAAGGTTGTGAGTCATCAATGATTGAGTGATCATTTATATAACAATAAGTAATGATATGAGATGGTATATTTTTGGATTCATTGTTACTATCTAAATATCCACTTTCAAATATAGGTAAGCGTTCTGAAAGTATTCTAGAGTGATTTTTTTTGGGGGAGAGGGGGTAGAAACAGGGTCTTGCCATGTTGCCCAAGCTGGTCCTCAACTCCTGGAGTCAGTGATCCTCCCACTTCAGCCTCCAGAAATGCTGGGATTTCAGGTGTGAGCCACTGTGCCCAGTCGATTTTTTTTTTTGTTTTAAAATTTTATCAATTGTTGGAAGTATAAATTGTTGTGAGAGTCAAGTGTTGCAATAATTAATTTTGATTATGAGAGTTAATTCGATTTACTAAATCATCTTAAATTTTTTCAATTGACAAATAAATAGGGGGACAGAGTTACAATTAATATAAATATTGAGAGTATTAGCTAGATAGCTTTAGGAAGAATATTATTTCCTTTCTGAGCCAAGCAATGCTTATAAAATTTAAATAATAATACAGAACAGAATAATCGAAATTAGATTATATCACAATTACAATATTTGTAGAACCTGCATTCATAATATTCAACAAAATAAACTTTAATAACTGCTTTTAATTTTTAGTTATATAATTCTATCTAGGAATTCTATCTAGGTCATGAGGATTTCAAGAAAATATTAGGGTTTTTTTTATATACTGAGAGAATGAATTAGAAATGGAATGTCACCTTTGCTACCTCAAAATAGGAGGAAAAATTCTGAAGTTATGTATGATGTTCATGATAAAACTGATTCAGATGTAATATAAGAATATAGGTATAAGGAAAAAAAGAAAATCCTAGAGAAAGATGAAGCAAGCCTCAAATATCTTGCTTTTCTTTTGACTTCAGTAGAGAGAGAGAGCATTTATTTAACATCACAAATTTGGCCGGGTACAGTGGCTCATGCCTGTAATCCCAGCACTTTGGGAGGCCGAGAGGGGCTGATCACTTGAGGTCAGGAGTTCGAGACCAGCTTGGCCAGCATGGTGAAACCCTATCTCTGCTAAAAATACAAAAATTAGCCAGATGTGGTGATGGGTGCTAATAGTCCAGCTACTCAGGAGGCTGAGGCAAAAGAACCACTTGAACTAGGGAGGTGGAGTTTGCAGTGAGCCAAGATTGTGCCACTGCTCTCCAGCCTGGGCAACAGAGTGAAACTCTGTTAAAAAACAAACACACACAAAAAAACCACCACCACCACCAAAAAACAAACACAAATTTAGCTAAGAGGCCATAGGGCCACCCAGTCACTGACAGTTCTGAGAAATTTTTGTTTCTGCCCGAAGACATTGAATGTTCAAAATGTGACTACTGAAATGTGAATAAAAAATAGTAAGATTAAGGAATTTCTAAAACGAAATGACAGCATTGTTCCTGTCTAGATTTGTGACCCCCTCCCAACCCGCCAGTCGCAGCTTTGCTTCCTTCTAGTTTGAAAGCATCCCCAGAGACAGCCCTCTCCCTCGCCCCTCCCTGTCCCTGCCTTTGCTGGGTGCAGATCCTCTGGATCTGGAAGCAGCATCAGAATCTGAGCATCCCGAGTTGCTTAGCAGCAGCTGGAAGAGATATGAGACCCCAGCACGGACCAAGGCCTTCTGAGGCTTGGACAAATGCTTCCAAAACAAACTGTGAAGTCTTTATTTATTGGATGACTTTATTTGTTGCTTCCTAGGTGCCAAATATCTCACTACATATCTTTCCCCCATTATCTAATCCTACCACCCAGCAATCCATGAGATCATCCCTCTCTGCATTCCCATTTTACAAATGAGAAAACAGGCTCATACAGGCAAAGTAATTTGCCCCAGGCCGCCTGGCCTGTTGGTGGCAGAACCGAGACTTGAACCCTGGCCCTTCTGACTGCAGAACACATCCACTTAACTGCCCTGGTAGCATGCCTTCTCCCAGAATATTCCAGACCGTGCAACCCAGCGTTGCCATTTTGCTGACAGAGAAAAGGAGAGGCATAGTTTCAAGGTCCCCACCCAGAAGGTCAGCGGCATTGTTGGTTTGAATTTCAAGTCTGAGCCTGGGGCATGCAGACCAAAGCCAAGTGCAGGGGAACAATATCTGCTTTGTGCATTCTCCATCCCTGGAAGCATCAGGCATGGGGTCCGTTGGGATAGATCCTGCAGGCTTTAGGGAGTTCTCCACCAGGGAAATAGTTACAGAAAAACAATCCATTTGGTGCCAGTTGGAGAGGAAAATGCTGGTTGCTTTTTAATTTACCTTGTGAAATAGCTGCTGCTGGGAGGCAGCTATGGCCACGAGATCACGGGGCTAAGAGCCAGGCACTTTGGTGCTGGATCCCTCCTCTGGATAACATGGGGTGTTTGAGAACACTGTCTGGATGTTTCCTGTTGACACAACTTTGTAAAACTCTCTGAGCATCGTCAAGCACATTCAGGAGCCGGGGCTTTTTGCTTCAAGGCATGTTAATTACTCAGTGAACTGGCAGTGCAGTGGGAGAGGCAGGGTGGGGCTAAGGGGACATCAGCAGTCTGGCTGGAATGAAATGGCCCAGATGTTGTTGCTGCCCCCAGCCGTGCTCTGATACGTCCGGCAAACATTCCAGGGCCAGTGCTGTCCAGTGGAAACATAAAGTGAGCCATATATATAATTTTGAATTTTTTAGCAGCCACATTAAAAAAGAGAAGGAAACTGGTAGAATTCATTTAAAAATATATTTCATTTCATGTAATATATTCAAAATAGTATCATTTCAACATGCAATCAGTATAAAAACTATTTTTTTTTTTTTTTGAGATGGGATCTTGCTCTGTCACCCAGGCTGGAGGGCAGTGGCGTGATCTCAGCTCACTGCAGCCTCCAACTCCCGGGCTCAAGCGATCCTCCCACCTCAGTCTCCTGAAGAGCTGGGACTACAGGCTCAAGCCACCATACCTGGCTAATTTTTAATTTTTTTATTTTTTGTAGAGACAGAGTCTCACTATGTTGCCCAGGCTGGTCTCAAACTCCTGGCCTCAAGTAATCCTCCTGCCTTGGCCTTCCAAAGTGCTGGGATTACAGGCATGAACCACTGTGCCTGGCCTGTAAAGCTATTAATGAGTATTTTATATTCTTTTTATGGCACTCAATCTTGGACATCCAGTGTGCATTTTATACCTACAGCATGTTTCAGTGTGGACTAGCCACATTTCAAGTGCTCAGTGCTACAGGTGGTATTGCTTCTCTGCCTGTGGTGCAGCTCTTGCCATCCCTCTCTGCTGCTCAAAGACCTTCTGTGGCTCCCAACTTGCCTAACCTATTGGAGTCAGTCATATACTGCAGTGATTTGTATTTCAGACTTCCTCTCTCTCCACCACCAAGAAAGGTGGGTACATTTAAGGAAGAAAAAGAGTTTTTATTATGGTGTCTATTAGGGGCATTTATTATGTATCTACTGTGGGTGCAAAGGGAAGGCTTTCCGGCTTTGCCCTCAGAAGATTTGCTGAAAAATCAACTCACAAAAAGGCAGATTACTAAGAGAAAAGGCAAACAAATTTATGACTACTGTGCACACAGTGAGAATCCCAGTGATTGCTCAGTGGGATACAGATGCTTATATACCCTGCTTTCTTAGGGGAAAGGGAGATGGGGAAGTGTGGGTGATTTTAGGGGGATAGTAAATGATTTTTCTGAGAATTCAGTGGGCTTGAAGAACATACAATAGCCTGCGGCAAAATCGGTTGGGTCCGCAGAGCAAACAATGGTTTGTGACCAAAGTCTGTCTAGTAGGTGTGTAGACAGTCTTCGGTTTTCCTTCCTGTGATATGGGTTCAGTTAGTGAAATTTCAGGGAAGGGATCAGAGGTAATTGTTTTCTTCTTTGGGCAAATAAGGGAGCTTCAGCCTGTGCTGTAGGAGAGGTAGAGAATTTAGAGACAGGAAGGTTGGGGAGGAAAAACAATTGCTGTCCTTCGTGGGTCCATCCTGTCTTTATGCAGATCAGGAAAAGTCTCTTCTAGCATTTGTCTCTTTTAGCAAAAGTCTGTTCTAGCATCTGAAGGCCTTCTAAGGACCTTCAGTACAAAACACGCATTATCCCAGGGAGCAGTATTTTGGGGTGAAACTCTTCACACTCCTTTACTACTATGTCCTAGTTTTAAGTCCCTTGAGCTAATTGTGTTTTCCACAATAAATCTTACTGCGACACATGCCTACATAAGACATTGCGTTAGGTGCTTTAAGTAATTTTCCTTTTTTTGAGATGGAGTCTCTCTCTGTTGCTTAGGCTGGAGTGTAGTGGCGTGATCTTTGCTCACTGCAATCCTGGGTTCAAGAGATTCTCCTATGTCAGCCTCCCTAGTAGCTGGGATTACAGGTGTGTGCCACCATGTCGGGCAAATTTTTCTTTTTTCTTTTCTTTTCTTTTTTTTTCAGCAGAAATGAGTTTTCAACTATGTTGCCAGGCTGGTCTTGAATACCTGACCTCAAGTGATCTGCCCACCTTGGCCTCCCAAAATGCTGGGATTACAGGTGTTAGCCACCACACCCGGCAGCTTTGTGTAATTTTCTAATTAAATTATCAGTACAACTCCATGAGGTAGGTATTTAATTTCCATTTTACAAATGGAAAATGGAGGCTAAGAGAGCTAAGTTGAATCCAGATCTGTGGGACTCTAAGTTGCTCTTTTAGCGATGTTGTGCTGAGCCCGGACAGGTTTGGATTCTCAGAAAACATGTATTAACTGTCCTGACTGAGACAACAGTTTCTTGCCTCTTTCTTGGGATGAACAGCAGACGCGTGGAGGCGGCAGAAGGGGCTGGGATGTCTACTGACATGTGTGTTTTTCTTGGTCATCAGGATGCAATATCAGCTTAGGCCCAGGAGTGCTGAGAGCAGCCTCTTTGGGAACTGGGTTGAGCACAGCCAGTGCTCTCAGCAGCCAGGCAACAAATTGGAAAGCCTCAGTCTGTGCCTGATAAATGCCCATGGGTGGGTTTCCCCTCCCCTCCCGGCATCAGGCTGATAACTGGCGCTCTGCCCCTCCGGCTTCCCGAGACACTGCTATTTACGCGATGCATGATTCACACTCATTTATTGCCAGAGAGTACGATGCTTTGCCTTGGTACTTTATTGAGAGCACAATAAAAATAAAGATGAGCTACTAACAAAATGTCAAAAGAAAATGTCAATTAGTATCACCAAAAAGAAAAAAAAAAGAGAGGCTGATGTTATAGTACATCCTCTCAGTGAATTCCCTCTAATTAGTCAAATAAATATGCAGTCCTCCCACTTGGGTGTGTGTTTGTTTGCTTTAAAACATTGTAATTACATCCTCCGCTTTGGAAACTTCTGGGAACCGGAACCTCCACACATGGGCTTTAGCTAGGACGATGTGAGCCAGCACTTTGGCTGGGATGAAACTCCATGCCTGTGTAAGTTACTGGGCTAAGCATTCAGAAGCAGGCTGTGTCTCACCCTGCCGTCACTCAAACTCCCACTGTGGCTCCCTAAGGCTGTGACATCAACACCAATTCCACTTCATACAATGCAAGGGAACTGGGCAGGGAGAGGTGAGTTCTGCATGATCTTGAGACAACCTCTAACCCCTCCACGCCTCTGTTTCCTCTTTGATGAAAGAAAGCAGTTCTAGCTGCTCCCAGCCATGAGGCAATCATGATTTCCATGGCCAACAACTGGCTCTCCCCATCCTTCCAACTTATCCATATTTCCCTCTTCCTGCAAGAAAACATTAGAACTTCAGTTGATATTTAGTTTATATTGACTTCTTCTATTTTTGTATATATTTAATGTATATAAATCTATGCTAGGAATAGAGAACATGTATATGACAAAGAAATACATACGTTAGTGATGTCTCCTGAAAAAACTTTTTATTAAAAAATCTGTGTTATTTAAGGCCGGATATGGTGGTTCATGCCTGTAATCCCAGCACTTTGGGAGGCAGAGGTGGGTAGATCATTTGAGGTCAGGAGTTTGAGACCAGCCTGGTCTCTACTAAAAATACAAAAATTAGTTGAGTGTGGTGGCACACACCTGTAATCCCAGCTATTCAGGAGGCTGAGGCAGGAGAACCACTTGAACCTGGAAGGTGAAGGTTGCAGTGAGCCGAGATCAGGCCACTGCACTCCAGCCTGGGTGACAGAGTGAGACCCAGTCTCAGAAAAAAAAAAAAAAATCTGTGTGATTAAAAAAGAGACAACTAGTTTACAGAACAAGGGCTCTCTATATATATATTTATTATTATTATTTTTTGAGATAGAGTTTCGCTCTTCTTGCCTGGGCTGGATTGGAGTGGTGCGATCTTGGCTCACTACAACCTCTGTCTCCCAAGTTCAAACAATTCTCCTGCCTCAGCCTCCTGAGTAGCTGGGATTACAGGCACCCACCACCACACCTGGGTAATTTTTTATTTTTAGCAGAGATGGGGTTTCACCAAATTGGCCAGGCTGGTCTGGAACTCCTGACCTCAGGTGATCCACCCACCTCGGCCTCTCAAAGTGCTGGGATTACAGGCATGAGACACTGTGCCCAGCCACAAGGACAATATAGATGAAATAAACTGGAGTGAGAAGACTGGCCTTAGGGTCCTAGTCGTTCCTCCGGCCAAGTGCAAGGCTTAGGCAATGTTTGACCTTCCTTGTCCTAAAATGGGGTTAATCTTGTCTGGATGTTCTGTTTTAAGGTTATTCTGAGAGCTGATTGACATATGCATGGGGAGATGTTTTATAAACTGCATTCTCTACAAACTGAAGGGGCAAATATGATGGATTCCAAAGCTCTGCAAGGTAGGAATTATTATCCTGTGAACAGCTCAGGAGGCAGCTTTGAAGAGGTGAGGTCTTGCTCAAGGTCTCACAGTGAGGGTGGGTTGGTGTCCAGGTGTGAGTCCAAAGCTCATGAACTTTGCACTGTGTCAGACCCTTTGCCATCTGCAGTCTGATCTTCAGCACTCGTGCCTTATCCTGTGAGTCGGCTTGCCAATTTTCCCCGTATCTTGTTGCTGGCCTAGGAGAGATTTGCTCATTTAAGATGCCATTGACCTTATCTAATAAAAAGAATCAGGAACCAAGGAGTCTGTTTAATTCATTATTAAAGATCATTTCCTGTTATTATCTTCCCTATAGCAAAATGAGCTGTTAACTCTCCTGTTAGCATAACCCAGCCAGTATTACTAGGAAATTAGGAAAAAATCAGTTTAATGATATGTGCACTGAGCCCAGGGAATTCCCCATCTTTGGCGCATATTAACATTATGCCTTAGAAGTCGAGGAAATGTTCTGTTAAGTGGAAAAAGAGTTGCAGAAATTTTACTTTTAAAAGTCAAGTAAAAAGTTACTTTTTTTTTTCCCAAGTCAAATTAATTTTTGTCTCAGGGCAAGAAAAAGTAAATTAAAAATCACATGCTGCCGCTTCCTCACAGGCCCCATTTCCTCCTGGGTTTCTGTCCCTCTTGGCTGGAGTTTTGGGTTTCTCTGGCCCAGTTTGGGCCTCGGGGGACACCAGGCTTCAAGGGTTTCTGCTCCCGGGAACCTCTGGCCATGGCAGGGTGGGGCAGCCTGCTCGTCTTCTACCTGTCTTCCCTTTCAGGTACTTCCCTTACTCCCGGGCAGTTGTGGGGGTGAGGAGGGAGCAAGGACTGAGACCCCGATGATTCAGGAAGGTCCTGTGTTGCATGATGTGGAGTGTGGTTGGCCCCTGGACAAGGGGTTGCTGGGACACCGATCACCCCTCCCTCCACTGGGCATTAACATATCAGCTGGCCAGGGGCTGGTGGCAGACTTTAGCAGCCTCCACCAGACTCCCACAAAGGGCAGAAATCGTGCTGGTGTGACTGTAAATGAGGTGCCTAGTTATGAGTGGGTACCCAGGAAGTGAGGAGCTCTGGACAAAAGGAGCAGGCAGTGAGCAGGTGTTTCATGGTCAGGGGAATATAGCACTTTAGAGCCCTGTGCTCACGTGTCTGAACCCATAGGGGTGCCTGGGTATATGTGGGGGGAGACACAGCAGCCTGGCGTGGTCAATGAGTCATTGGGCTTGGAGTCCACAGACATGTGGTGGAATCCTAGCTCCTTGTGGCCTCGAGAAAAATCACAAAACTGCTTTGGGCCTCCATATTTTCAGCTGGAAGAGAGACATTCGCCAACCCTTGCAGGTTGTTGTTTTACAAACTGCATTCTCTACATAATGAAGGGCGCAAATATGTGGTGAAGGTGGCAGGTGATAACATTTCTGGAGGCTTCACCAGCATGGAACTCCGAGATCTCAGAACAGGCTGAGGGGACAGTGCTTGGCCAGGATCACAGGAAAGGGGAGGCACTTGCGGAGTCCCTTCTGTGTGCCTGAAACCCTGCTAGGCTTACAACACATTCGTTACAGGCTTATGGGTTCTTGCAACTCAGGGGATCTTGGGAAACCCAGTCAGGTGATCAACTCATCCCAGTTTGTCCAGAATTTTCCTGATTTTATTAATATTAATAATAATAATTAATAGCACTGTAAGTACCATGACCTGGGAAACTTCCCATTTCTTGGCAAAGTGGTCACTTTGCTGGTCATCCTATAAATCTTTCTTGTTTTAAAGACTAGAGTCAGGGCAGAGACTATCTGGCCCAAAGTTATATGGTTAGGGACCACCTGACCTGTTTTTGATGTGAACCATGCTTTCTGGGCAAAGACAGAATCCAGCTCACCTCCCACCAGCTCAAGCAGGACCCACACGCCACATACATGCATCCAAAGAGATGAAGTTTCCTTGGGCTCATTTCACCTGTTGGTATCTGACTTACAATTGTTTTCTGTTAACTCCATTATCTTTAATTTGCAAGAATGCAGCCAACAGGAAACCTCTGGATGCTTTCTCTTTAATGAAACACAATTTGATTACAAATCATCGGAGTCCCCTGGCAGACAGCCTTTTTTGGAGGATTTTAGCCTGCCGTGGTCACACCAGCATGATTTCTGCCATTTGTGGGAGTCCAGTGGGGGCTGCTGAAATCCCCCACCAGGGGAGGCGGCCACCAGTCCCCCGTCAGCCCATGTGTTAATGCCAGCTGTTGAAAACACCCTCCCGCATGGCCCTGTGGATGAGGGGTGTTCTTTGTGGTTCCTTGGACACAGTGTGCCAGAAATGCCTTCCAGGTTCACCATACCATTTTGATTCAATGTGCAAGGTTTATTTTTTCTCATATCTACCAACAGACATTATCATGGTCAATGTCCAGCAGACCAGATATGGGGTGATCAATTGTTTGAAGGTAAAAGGTAAGAGCCATGAAGCCAAGTTACAAGAACATCTGTGTTTACTGGGACATTGGAGAGCCTCAGCTCATGGATATATAAGGCGACTTGGGCAGCATCAGCCTTATAGGGCTGAAAGGCAACCCCCTGGGGCAGTATCCTTAATGCGGCAATTTATTAGACATGGTGAGAGCAGGTCACACTGTTCCTGGGAGTGGAGTGGCATGATCATGGCTCACTGCAGCCTCAACCTCCTCCCCAGGCTCAGGTGATTCTCCCACCTTAGCCTCCCGAGTAGCTGTGACTACCGGCTGGGGCCACCACGCCCAGCTAATTTTTGTATTTTTAGTAGAGACGGGGTTTCACCATATTGCTCAGGCTGGTCTCAAACTCCTGGCCTCAAGCGATACGCCTGCCTCGGCCTACCAGCATGTTAGGATTACAGGTGTGATCTGGTTCTTTCTGATTGAGGAGTCTGTCTGGGCTCAGGAGGAGGGTCTTGTCTGCATAAGAAGATGGATGAAACTTTCTCAGTTCCTTCCTGACACCAAGAAGAAGAAGCAGAGTGTAGCATAAGCACACGGAACAGTAGTCAAAAGGACAGGTTCTAGTCCTCACCACACCATGAACTGGCTGTGTGATCTTGGGCAAGTCATTTATCTTCTCTGTTCCACTCAGTGTCTCCATTTGACATACTGGAGAATTGAATTTATCTGTCTCTAGGATCTTTCCCTTTCACCTCCTTCCATGGTTTTCTAAGTACCATCTCTTTATTTCTTACTCGCACACAATCTCACCTCTGCCTTCTAGCTAGAATGCACGTTTCTGAGGCCAAGCATCTTCCCCGAGTGCTCCCTAGTAAGTGCCTCACACATGTGGGATCAGAGCCTGTGGTTGCGTAGCAGTAAAATTAGTGCTACCTGCATGTGGGGGTGAGGGGTTTCACCCCATCCTCCAACTTCTTAGAGGAGAAAATATTTTAATGGTTGGAAACAACCTGGATCTACACAAAAGGGCATGAAAACAGCCACTTAAATTCTACGTGCACTTGGCACTGCAAAGATCAGAAAACTCCCATCAAGATAGATGATACGAAGAAAAAAAGCACGAGCACTTTGCTTTAATTTAACTCAAGATGACACCTCCATCATCCTGTGGTCTGTAGTCTCGCGAGGGTCCCCGCTCCCTTTTGCACATGCGTGGTGTGTGTTCACACGGACTCTTCTACAGCTTTGCATCGCTGGGTTCACAGCATTCCTCCTCTCCCTCATTGGTTCCACACATTCAGCCATAGCTGTTTGTGACTTCTCTCCTTCTGCAATTGTTTGAAAACAGTGTCAGAGCATGGCTCCTTTATCTTGCTGTGATTGCTTTATTTATTTATTTATTTATTTTTTTGAGATGGAGTCTTGCTGTGTTGCCCAGGCTGGAGTGCAGTGGCACGATCTCAGCTCACTGCAACATTTGCCTCCTGGATTCAAGTGATTCTCCTGTCTCAGCCTCCCAAGTAACTGGGATTATAGGCATGCACTACCACGCCTGGCTAATTTTTTGTATTTTTAGTAGAGACAGGGTTTCACCATGTTGGCCAGGCTGCTCTTGAACTCCTGACCTCAAGTGATCCGCCCACCTTGGCCTCCCAAAGTGCCGGGATTACAGACATGAGCCACAGTGCCTGGCCATTGCTGCGATTGGTTCTAAGAGTCTTTCTGCCCTTTTTTCTCTCTTCCTGCTATGCTAACCCTCACGGGACTCAGATTTCTTGGGAAAGTTGCACAGGAATCATCTACTTTGCAGGGTTAGATATCAGCCTTGCCTTGAAAGGCTGAGCATCATAAACAGTAACACACAGTCTGTTTTCTCTCCCACACTCCCACACCTCATACTGAATATTTAAGAGGTATTGAGCTTTGGGGAAAAGAAGGGAGGAGATGTTGGGGAGGAGGTGTTCCTTGATATGAGAAAGCCCATTTCCAGAGAATCAGAAGACTTGAATTCAATTCTGCTGTCAGGGGTCATGGGGAAGTCACTTTATCATCTGGGACTCAGTTTCCCCATATGAAAAATTGTCATGAAAATAAGTAAACCATAAAGTCCATTTTAAACTCCAAAATAGAGAGATCCTCCCTCTCCTTTTCTAAGACCTTACTTAGGGTGAGGTCCCATCAAGGTTCTTTATAACGTACGCCTTTTCTTTATTTGAGATAGAATCTTGCCCTTGTTGCCCAAACTGGAGTGCAGTGGCACCATCTTAGCTCACTGCAGCCTTGAACTCCGGGGCTCAAGCAACCCTCCCACCTTAGCCTCCAGAATAGCTGGGACTATGGGCATGTACCATGCCCAGCTATTTTTTTTTCCATAGAGATGGGGTCTCCCTGTGTTGCCCAGGCTGGTCTCGAACTCCTGGCCTCAACTGATCCTCCTGCCTTGGCCTCCCAAAGTGCTGGGATTATAGGCACGAGCCAACAGTCCCAGTCATGCACTCCATTTAATCCTCAAAACAGCCCTTTGACGGTGGTGTTATTAGCCTCATTTTACAAATGGGGCAACCAAGGTTCAGAGAGGTTAATGGACCTGCCCAGTGAAAAAGTTTATGAAGCCAGAGACCAAATCCAGAATTTTCTAACTCCAGCACCCATGTTTCTAACTCTAGAGATTTTTCTAACTCTACCCTCTCAAATATGATGAGACTTTGGCGGTACTCTCAGGAAAACTGCTGAGAAAATGTTGCTTGATTTCCCTGCCCCCATTTGCACAATGGGTTCTATGTCATGGAGAACTTTCCTTTCAAAAAATTTCCAAAGGACAAGTGATGCATTATGTCTTCCATTTTTGGCAACTTCACACAATAACCTTAACAGCCTCTTGGCTTCCATCTCCCAGGGATGGCATTTCAAGTATGCCTGGTCATGGAGTGCCTGTGGTTTAAAATTTTAATGGAAGACCCTTACCCCCATCTGTCTTTATTCGCTGTTGCCCTGTCCCTGGCTTCCTGGTGGTCACTGAGCTCTGCAGGCCCCCCTTCCCCCAGCCCGTCTCCTCCTGCCATTGAGAGGGGCTGTTCTCCTCCCCGAGCGGCAAGCTCCTGATTCTTTTAGCACAGCCAATGGGCTCCACTGGGGCTTTCAAGCTTGCTGGCAATTTTGGATGTCAGTAGCTGGGAAAATCAAGCTTAATATTTCATGACATTACAAAGTCAGTTTGTTCTATTTTCATCCCAGATAGAGTGAAAAAGCAGAGTTCTTATCAGAAGACTCTCCCAAAAAAGTGGGAGGCAGTTGGTCTGGGAGCCACAGCAGGTTGGCGGGGAGTACTGGGCAGGGGGTCAGCATGTGGATGCCCTGGTTTTGGCTTGATAGCCAACTAGCAGTTGACCTTCGGCGAGTGATTCTCTCTCTGAGCTTTGACTTCCTCCTGCACAAATAGATGATCTCTCAGACCGTAAGTACCCTGGTTTAGGAATGATGTGGTCTTAAACACAAGATCAACTTGGGGAGGTGTTTCTATCCTCCATGCAAACTTTAGGAATGGCTAGAGTGTTTTGAGGGGCGGGGACAGAAAAGCAAGGAAGTGCCCTGGAGACCAGGTGAAGAAGACTGGAAAATGGGACTAGCTCTGTCTGCAGGATGTATGAAAGGTTCAGGAGGCCCAGTCACTGTGCCACGGTTCCAGGATGGAGCCCAAGGCTTTGGGGACCTAGAGGGGGAAGACAGGTGCTGGTGATGCGGGAAAAGTCGTCTTCAGTTCCTGTGAGTCTCTGGTCTGATGCCCAAGGGAGGTGCTGGGTTCAATTGTCACCGCCAGACTCGTGCCTGTCCTGTTTCTTCTACTTCTGCAGCATCTGCACATGTGCCCACACAGGGGTGTACGATAAGACCATACAGCCCCATGCTCTGATCCCGCACGTGTGGAGTCTGGAGTTTACTGTGTGTCAAGCACAGTACCCAGTGCTTGCACTTGCATGCCTTTCCATCTTTATCACAATACTAGGAAGTCAGTGCTACTCTCAACCCTATTTTGCAGTTACAGAAACTGAGGCCAGAGAGGCCAAATGGCTTTCCCAAGACCACACAACTGGTCAAGGGTAGACTTGTACTTAACCCCATCTCACCCTAATCCATACCCATTTGCTTTCAACAAATTCTGAATCCTCTGCCTTGTAGACCAAGTCAATTGGGCCAAGACCTGTTCCTGAATATGGCTTTCTTTTAATGCATCTCCAGGATCACTTTTCTCTGATCTAGAGTCTGGACCACCTCAGGGGACAAAGCAGAGCTGTCAGGGAGGTGTGGACAGGAGCAGGAATGATGTCAGATTACCAGCTGCTTGCAAGACGGTTGCTGGGTGGCTGTGGACTGACGTGGCTCTTCTGCCATTCTCACTTGTAGTTGTCAAGAATAACTTTAGACTTTGCTGGGAATGCAGTATCTTCTGACAAGGAGGAGTTGGCTGGAACAGCCTGGGCTCTGTACCTGTCCCTCAGATGTCCTTTGGTGCTTTAGCCCAGTGACTCATCGATCTCCCAGGTATAAAACCCAGGGTGGGCTTCTTTCTGGGGTCCTTCGGCTGCAGTACAAGTGGGGCATGCACAGATGAGACTCCATCTACCCTGGGAAGCTCTCCTGAGCCTTGGGGGACTGGCTTGTCATGAATCCTTGGCTTTAGTTGTCCCTTGTTGTGTATTTCTAATGAATAAACCCGTCACATATAACTTGTGTGTATGAGTGTTCTGTGTCATCTGACTCAGGACAGTAGTAAAAATGCAATGTAAGATGCAGTGAGCTCAAGTGGTACCAGTGTACTGTGAATGCACTTTGTGCTGCCATGCTGGGGTTCAGAGCAGGCATCCATGTCTAGAGCTACATATGGAGACCAAACAGAAAATAGAGGCAAAAGCCCTGTTGTAGGGACAGGGCCAACATGGCGGGAATTAGTGAAGTAGGATTTGGTGAACATAGGAGAGTAATGAAATCCCTGGAACAGAAAAAATCTAAAGTCCACAGAAGAAATCCCATTGAATTCCCTAAAGAAACCTGACATGTTATGTTTTGACCCAGCCAGTCTCATTTGTTTCATGCAATTATCACCAGATTGAAGTTTGCTGGGAGATTCCAACTGACTTGGAAGTTGCTGGATTGATGGGAAGAGATCCTTCTAATCTTAGAAGAATTCTTGGAATGGCTCAGAAATAGAAACTCAAGAAGCAGAGGGATTTAATTACACAGGAGCTGGGACTTCTAGATTATGACATTTATATGGTTTGGGTCTGTGTCCCCACCCAAATCACATGTCAAATTATAATCCCCAATGTTGGAGGTGGAACCTGGTGGGAGGTGATTGGATCATGTGGGTGGATTTTCTTTTTGGTGCTGTTCTTATGATAGTGAGTGAATTATCATAAGGTCAGGTTGTTTAAAAGTGTTTGGCACCTTCCCACTTTCTCTCTTCCTTCTATTCTAGCCATGGTTGAAGACATGCCTGTTTCCCCTTCACCATCTGCCATGACTGTAAGTTTCCTGAGGCCTTCCCAGTCATGCTTCCTGTATAGCCTGTGGAAACATGCGCCAATTAAAACCTCTTTTCTTTATAAATTACCTGGTCTCAGGTATTTCTTTATAGCAATGCAAGAATGGACAAATACAGACATCTTATGGAAAAAAGTTTATCAAGTGGAAAGCTCTATTGTGTACCCTCCTTGAAAATAGATGACCTGTTTTCTCATCTTTCTCTTAGCGTGCTGTGGTCTTCACATGCAGAAAGAGGAACAAGTTAAGTAGTGGTTGTCTTTGAATATTTTCTTATTGAATGGTTTCTGGCCTGGCTCAGTCCCCTTAACATATCATCCTAAAGAAATAATGAAATATCTTTTCCTTACAAGGCTTTCTAAAGTATGACTTAAAAGTCAGAAACCACAAGAGAAAATATTAATAAATCCAATAACATTAAAATTGACTTAGCTAAATGCATCATAAACAAAATAAAAAAAAACATCAAACGGGAAAGATGTTTGCAGGCTATGTCACAGAGGAACGGATGGTATCTCTAATATATAAAGAGTTCCTACAAACTGATAAGAAAAGTGGACAAAGAATACAAAAAGTCCATAGAAAAGGAAGTAAAACTGCTTCTTAAGCTTATGAAAATTTACTTAGTCTCACGAGTAAGAAACATAAATTTTAAAAAACATGGAGATAGGCTGGGTGTAGTGGCCCACGCCTGTAATCCCAGCACTTTCGGAGGCTGCTGCAGGTGGATCATTTGAGGTCAGTTTGAAACCAGACTGGCTAACATGATGAAACCCTATCTCTACTAAAAATACAAAAATTAACCAGGTATGGTGGCAGGTGCCTGTAATCCCAGCTACTAGGGAGGCAGAGGCAGGAGAATTGCTTGAATCTGGGAGGCAGAGGTTGAAGTGAGCCAAGATTGTGCCACTGTACTCCAGCCTGGGCAACAGAGCAAGACTCCCTCTCAAAAAAAAAACCCCAAAAAAACAAAAACAAAAAAAGCCAGAAAACCCCCGCAAAACATGGAGATAATCTTTTTCATTTTTTCTGGGTGGCAAAGATTAAAAAGTTAGAAAATGCCAAGATAGCGAGAGTTGTGTATGAGTGTGATATTGGTGGTAGCGTAAATTGCTATAACTCTCTTGGGGGGGAATTTGGCAATATCTTACCAATATCCTGCCAATATCTTTCTTACTCATAAGTCAAAACTGTGCTTGTTAAATCCACAAATGATAATGTTTTTCCATGTATATTGAAGTTTCTTAAGTAGTATTTTATAGAATAAGTTTTCCTAATACATCATTGAAGAGGTTTTCAGGAGCATAGTTTGAAAAATACTGACGGGTATAATGTAGGAAGTAGTTAGAATATATCTGGGAGCTACCAACATCATTCAGGTCTAGCTATAGTGATGTTTGCTGCCCCTCTTAGGAAGGGAAACCTTTCACAAACCTCCACCTTCATTTTCTCCTCTTGCAAATGCTTTTTGGTCAGAAGCATAAACGCCAGAGCTGCAAAAGTGATTCAAAACCCAAGAGAACTCCCTGGGGATAGTCTATTCTCTCTGTAGCTGGGACAAGGAGATGGCAGGCCCTTCTCTTCCCAAGAACCTCCCTGATGTGCAACGAGAGGCCACAGACTTATCTTGCAGCATTAATTAGGAGAGATGCAACATTTGGAGACAATCTGTTCAAGAAACCCTGCACAGGACACGTTTTCATCCTGGGCTCTGGGGCTGATATGTGCCAGTGGCCTAACTCCACACACCTCGATGGAATTCTCTGGCAGAACCGCTCCAAAATGTGTGGAAAAATCTGTTTCTCTGGATTCTCCTTCTTTGCTTCAAGGTGAAACAGGCGACTTCCTTCACTGCCTTTCTCTGGGAGCACGATGAGCACTAATTACCCGCTCACTGCCAAGCTGGCACCCGGCATGAGCTGTCAGGAGCCTGCAGTCCCTTCCTGAAGTGTGCAAGTAAGTGAACACAAGCAGGAGAAGAACCAGTGAGCATGGTGGGGCCACGGATGGCATCTGCTGGACTAGCCTCCTGCTTCTTCCTCTGCTGCTCCAAGTCCCCTGCAGGACAAGCTGGGTCCCCCCATCTCCCCCGCCAACTGCTGTCCAGGGACCCGATGCCCCTTTGCTCACCAAGGAGGCTCGTGTCTTCTACCAAGGACAGCTGCCTTCAACCTTGGCTGCTCATTAAAACCATGCTTAAAAAAAAATCGCCACCACCAATGCCTGGATCTCACCCCCATGAATTCAGATTTACTCAAGCTGCTTACAAAGCTCCTGCGTGATTTTAATGTGTACCCATATTTTGATTATGGGATGACCACATACATCGGGATACTTTTGAGAGTGTGTTGGGGCACTATTAACCATTATTTTGGGACAGTTTGCATAACTGGTGCTGTCCTAGGCAGCCTGGGATGCATGGCTACCCAGCTCTAACCCTAAGAGATCCCTGAGAATTGTCTCCCAAGGACATGATCATAGCTGAGTTTTTTTCCCCTTTGTGGATGAAAACATTGACAGTTTTACATCGTTGCAGATAACTATAGGAGGTGTGTCATGAATTTGATTTTGAGTGCTATTACATTTCCAACAGCCACAATTCCCACTTCAGGTACCTCCTCTTTCCCCTGTTGAGAAGTGAAAAGGGACGCCCGCTCTGGTAATTCTCAGCCCCTGCTATTCTTTTTGTAGCCCTGGAGAAACTTGCACCTGGAAGACACCTTAGCAGTCACCTGGCTCCATCTTCCCTGCAATGCAACCATCCCTCTTGCAGCATCTTGGGTAAGGATGAGCAGAGAGCACTGGATTTGGACTCAGAAAGCCTTTCTGAGCCTTGGTTTCCTCATCAGTAAAATGTGGGTCATACTACCAGCCTCAAAATGTTGCAGTAGGGATTATATGAGACCCTCTTCCAGCACGTCTCGGGAGGAACACACAAAGCTAGGAGGACCACTGATCCACAGAGAGCAGAGTACAGACTCGTTCCCCCTCGATGGGGAGACATGCCTCTTCCACGGGCAACCATTCACTCCGCTAATAGCATGTCTCTAATCGATGACAATCTCTTAATCCTCTTAGAAATGACAGATGGTAATTCCTACATTGTTTAGGAAGAACAGGATGACTATATCACACTTACACGACAGTTGTAATAAATGGAGTTCGTTATAAATATTAATAATCTTTTTACGGAAGCTTGTTCCTTGAGAAGTGAAATAAGAAGTTGAGAGCATGCCTGCCTATTCCAGAGGTGGAAAGATCGAAGTACCATGTGGTCTATAATCTCCCAGCAGGAACTTCTACAAAAAGGGTGTCTTAGTCTGTTCTGACTGTTATAGCAACGTACCAAAAACTAGGTAGCTAGAAATTTATTTCTCACAGTTCTGGAGGCTGGGAAGTCTAAGATCAAGGTGCGGGCAGATTTAGTGTCTGGTGAGGGCCCCCTTCCTGGTTCATAGATGGTGTCTGCTTGCTGTGTCCTCACATGGTGAAGGGAGAAGGCAGCTCTTTGGGGCTTTTTTTTTTTTTTTTGGAGACAGAGTCTTACTCTCTCACCCAGAGTCTTACTCTCTCGCCCAGGCTGGAGTGCAGTGGCGAGATATCAGCTCACTGCAACCTCCACCTCCCAGGTTCAAGTGATTCTCCTGCCTCAGCCTCCTGAGTAGCTGGGATTACAGGCACCTGCCATCACACCGGGCTAAGTTTTGTATTTTTAGTAGAGACAGGGTTTTGCGATGTTGGCCAGGGTGGTCTTGAACACCTGACCTCAGGTGATCCGCCTGCCTCAGCCTCCCAAAGTGTTGGGATTACAGGCAACCATGCCTGGCCTGGGGCTTCTTTTATATGGGTACTAATCTCATTCATGAGGGCTCGGCCCTTGACCTGATCAACTCCAAACAACCCCACCTCCCACTACCATCACACTGATGACTAGTTTTCAACGTATGAATTTTCGGGGGCACAAAAACATTCAGACCACAGTGGGGGAAGAGCATGACGTTTATTGAGAATCGTGGTGTCTGGCATTTCCACTTAACTATTTCATTACCACCTTTCAACAACCCTACAGGGCAGTTATCTCTGCATGTTGGTTGAGGAAATAGGCTCAGAGAGGTTGTGTAACTTGCCTAAGACCATCCAGCAAGGTGGCTAGCTGGGTCGTGAGTCTGATCCTGCCTGACTTCAAAGCTTAACCCCAGATCCCATCGGAGGGGATCATGCTGTTCAGGTCATGAGCATAATATCCAAATCTCTGGAATTTTCACACAATCACCAGTTTGGTCATATCCTTTTACATCTCCACCCTAGTAAAGACTTTTCAAGGAGACTTTGTGGCCTAAACATTTGGGTCAATGGCTTTTTAAGGTGACGCTTTCTACCTTGGCTCTTACCTTGCTTCCATAAGAATTTATTGACACCTAGAGGCTGCTGAATTCTGTGGTCTACACCAGGGTGACAAGGATGTCTGCAACATGGCCCCTGTCCTCAGAGAGCTTCCAATCTAGTAGGAGAGTCTGTCTAGGAGGCAGGTAATACACTGTAGAGTGAGAAATGTGCTAATAAGGTGGGTAATCGTGGGCAGAGTGCAGAGTTTGAAGGCTCACAGGCCCACAGCAAAGAGTATTCGACATTACACAGCAGATCAGGGAAGACAGCTTAGAGGAGGTAGTTTTTGAATCTGGGTTTGGAATAAGGTTCAGGTGGGTAAGGAGAGAAGGAGCAGAGAGAAGAAAATGTGCAAAAGCATGGACGTGCAGAAAGAGGCTTTGGGCTTGAGAAAGGCAAGTCACATAGTACAGGGCAATGCTGAGGCTCAAGGGCAGGTGGGAGTCAGCTCCTAGGCTGTCAGGGCTCCGTTTGTTCTCACTACGATGGGCTCAGCCCACACGTTGGTTCTCCTGCTGCAATTCACACTCAGCATGCAAAGCTGGTGCAAGGTCCCATTGCCTCGTCTCTTCAAATTAGGATAGAAAGGTGAAATGACTTCATTACTGTTGTCTTGCTGGTTGCCTCTTCTCTGAGGATCCCTCCTGCTGCATTCGTCTTGCTAGATTACCCGAAAAAGACAGCTTTTGCCCCCGCTGATGGGCCTCCCGGATCATTTTTTCTGCCATTCAACAGCGACTCTGCCACGTTTTATTCTCCAGCAGACTTTTGCTATCTTCTAATAATTTTCTTCTAAAAAAGTTCACACTCATTAAAAAGGCCATGTCTGGAAATATATATGTGTTTCTTCGGAAAAATAGGCCATCTTTAAATTATTATGCTGTTGATGTAAGCTGGATTTTATTAGCATTTCACCTGTGGTTTGGTGACAGACACAAGCTGGCTTGAAAACTGTTGAAACGGGATTCTTTGTTGATTAATTTGTTTTTCTTTCTCATGGTTCTGACACTTAGGAGATATTTAAATTGCATTTTACAACTTTGTGCAAAACCAGTCTGAGTGTTAGAGAGCTGTGTGGGCAGAATTTAGATGTTTTTAATGACGCAGTGGCGGAAGTCATATTTGAAATTCACAGAATTGGGCTGGGCGAGGTGGCCCACGCCTGTAATCCTAGCACTTTGGGAGGCTGAAGTGGGTGGATCACCTGAGGTCAGGAGTTCAGGACCAGCCTGGCCAATATGACGAAACCCCGTCTCTACAAAAAACACAAAAATTAGCCGGGTGTGGCGGTCAACACCTGTAATCCCAGCTACTCGGGAGGCTGAGATGGGAGGATCACTTGAACCCGGGAGGTGGAGGTTGCAGTGAACTGAGATCACACCACTGCACTCCAGCCTGGGCAAACGGAGACTCTGTCTAAGAAGAACAAGAAAAAAAGAAATTCACAGAATCAAACACACCTGGAGGTGGAAGGACATCAATGGTCCAGAGGACCAATGCCTTTGTTGATGGCTGTTAGTGACAGACTGCTGCCATTGCTGATATATGGTAGATCAACTTCTGCTTGGACCTCTCCAGTGACAGGAAACTCACTACCTTAACATCAGCCCTGAATTATTCCTAGTGGGGCATGTTGAACAGTGTCACATAGGAGGTATCAAAGCCTCCCTGTGCTTCAGTTTGAGCTCCAGAGTTAAGATGGCACAGCCCTTGGCCATGGTACCCAGGAGGCTGTTGGTTGTACCAGAGAGAACACATATTCACATGCAGAGGAAAGTGGCCTGGCCCAAAGCTACCTGACAGTAACTGGGAGGTCCCTGAAGCCTGCCTTAAGCAACAGATATGAAAATGCTCAGGATCCAGGGGTCCAGGAACAAGACACAGACATCCCAGTGCGGGGTTTGTCCCAAGAAATATGCAGTGCACGCAGGGATGTGCAGACAGGGTATCTTGGAGGGCGTCTCCCCAGGTATCCTGGTTAAGGTCATTGCCAGTTCTCAGAATGGAAAAGCTGGAGACTGGAAATCACTGAGTTCCCTGGATCACTCCTTCAACAAATATTTGCCTATAAGTTCTAGAGAGTAAATTATAGCAAAGTGTTCTCATAGAATGTGGCCTCGGTCAAATGTTTTTGCTGTTATCTTAAAGTCGGGAGTTTAAACTGCTCTTGGGAGCTATTACAGATGCATTCCTGGATGAAGGGGACTGGGAATTTGGTTGGGGTCCAGAGTCCTGGCTCCTGGGAAGACCATAAAAGATAAAGAGCTGTGTTCTCATCAGGGTCCCCCAGAACTGCCTGGGATGCTTGTTAACCAAGTGGAGATTCAGAGGGGTTGGGTGAGTTTGGCCTCTGCAGTTTTAACAGGTTCCCCAGGAGATCCAGGTTTGACAAAGGCCGCCTTTCAGAGCACTGTCTTAACAAGGCACGTTTGTCCTGGGTGTGCTGCATGTCACAAAAGTACTGTGAAAGATGAAAAGAATTGCACCCCTGTGACACGTGTGTGGAGGAACTGGGGAGCTGTGCGGGCCATTGTGGGATCACTCCATCCTGTAAATTGGTTGTGTTGCATCCACTGGTCCTCTGTCCCTTCTCTCGCTTACAGAGAACTGTACTGTCTGAGAATCATCTTCTAAAGGGCTTAACTCCCTGCCAGGAGTCACTGGAAATAAGTGCATCACCTCTTCCCACCCTGGCCTGCTCTCCGCTGGGACAAATCTCTTGTCTTGCCCACTGCTCTACACTCTGTGAACAAATGCTGGGAACAGCTGAGAACATTCATTCATTCCTTGCACCTAACAACCCAATCTGCCCATTTTCTATGTAGTGCAGCCTCTGTCTGCTCCCGGCTATGGGTCAGACAGCTGTGACCTCCATTGTGCAGAACGTGGGCATCAGACAGAGTTTTGATTAGCAAGAAACGTGTCGCGCTTCCACGGAGCCCAGAGATGGTATGAATGAAGCTGGCTCTGAAGATATTGCCGGTGAGATGTACCTTTTTCACTTTACCTTTCACATGTCTTTGGGAGAGCAGTACAGAAGCCCTCAGCTGTGGTGGGAGCTGCAGGTACTGACCTGTGGGCTGGTGCTTCCTGCAGCGGCTGTGGCCGAGGGTGATGTCGCTGGGAATCCCACGGCAGCTTTGCACCCCTTTGCCTCCCTGGGAACCTGAGTGCAACATTCCCAGTAAACATTTAAGAACCTCTTCTAGCCTCTCCTGACTTGCATCTTGACCCCTGCATTAGCTAGTGAACTTGAGCACGTGGCTTCACCTTTCTGAGCCTCAGTGTCCCCCTCTGCCAGGCCAGGCTGGCCCACCTCCCAGAGCCTTTGTGGAGGAAGGGTCTTTCTGCTCCCTCTTCCTTATCTCAAAGCAGTTTGTGCATCTTATTTCCTGCCAGTGAGGACAGGGCAAGATTTTGTTTATATCTGGGATTCTTCACTGCACCTCGCTCAGATTCTGGCATTGTAGAAGAAACTGGTGATCCACAGGAGAGTTCAAACCCACAAAGACCCAATGAATTAACTTCCAGATGGGGTTAGGAGTCGGGGTGGGGATAGGTTGGTGAGGTCAAGCCTGTGTTCACACCTGTCTGAACAGACTTTTATGCTGGACCCATCCTGTCTTGTGTCAAAATTGGCTGGGCGTGGTGCTCATGCCTGTAATCCCGGCACTTTGGGAGGCCAAGGTAGGAGGATCACTTGAGCCTAGGAGTTCGAGATCAGTCTGGGCAACGTAGCAAAACCCCGTCTCTACCAAAAATGTTAATACAAAAATTAGCCAGGTGTGGTGATGTGCGCCTGTAGTCCCAGCTACTTGGGAGGCTGAGGTGGGAGGATAGCTTGAACCTGGGAGGTAGAGGTTGCAGTGAGCCAAAATCGTGCCACTGCACTCCACCCTGGGCAACAGAGCCAGACCCTGTCTCAAAAAAAGAAACACCCACCAAAACCAAAATAATGAAGTTTCCTTCCCAGCTCTTGGTCCCCCTCCCTGGTGCTATCTTGGAATCGTGGGGCCCACTGGCTACCTGTACCTTCCAGGCTACCTGGAGCCTAATGAATGTTTTTATCCTGAGGACTTAGCTTTTTCCAGTTTTGAGCAAATACAGTTAAAACCAACTGGGTAATAACACAACAATGACCAGGGCCTTCAAAGACATTCAGGGAACCGACTTGATGTTTTAACCAATATTCTAATTTTGTTTTAATGAGCCCAACTTGCTGGTTAGATTAAAATGCTATTTCCTGATGCTGCATAAATGCAGTATTTACGCAATTGAGCCCAAATAAAATTACCGTTTACGTTTTCATCAAATGGGGAACTAGCTGCTGAGGACAGTTGAAATGCAATTTATGATTATGTAAATTAAGCTAGCTTCAGGACACTAATATGTAAATGAAACTTTCATTATTGTGAATCAAGATGCCATTAACCTTGAAAACTATATATAATTGTCACAAATATTCCTTAAAAAATAAAAAAAAGGGAACATCTCCAGTTTTGTGGTTCCCTCTTTATGGGTCATGGGCCAGGTTGTCTGAAAGTTCAGTCCAGAGCACGGAGGTTTAAGTTTTTTTTTTTTTTTTTAAATTCTGTTGGTGTCTTTGTACTGCTTCGTTGAGGTGGTTGGGACTCTGTGTTGAACCCAAACAAATGGTATTTGTGCTTTTAGTCTGGGTCCCTTCTTGCATTTATTTCTCTGTGGAGAAATCATTTCTCCAGCACTTTCTTGCCAATGTCTGTTGTTGAGACAAGTCTGATGCACAGGTGTGGGTTAGGAGATCTCATTAAAGCTCTGACTCTCTCACTAAGTGGATATAGAGCCTTGCGTCTATCCTGGCCTCTTCTGGGCCTTGGTTCTTTCATCTGTGAAGTGAGGGTGCTAAGACATGTTATGCTAGTTAGGATTTTTTAGCTGTAAGTGGCAGATTCTGACTGTAGCTAACTTAAGCTAAAAAGGAATTTGTTGGGAGGAGATAGGTGGGAGAACTCACAAAAACAACAACAAAAAAGTGAAGCAATTTCCCTGAAAGGGCAAAACCACAGCCCCTCTGGGAACTTAGCCAGCAGAACTCAGGCTGTCCCTGTTGGGATGAAGGGGCTAAATGGTTTGCTTGTTTTAAATTATTGGGTTGCACCGTTCAAGATAGAAATTCCTGGGATGGTCTGATCAGCCTCATTTGGGCCAGGTGTCCACCTCCTACCCGGGAGAGGGGAGTCCTTGATCTGTAGCCCCGTGAAAGCCACATGCGGGGGGGTGAGGAATGAATGACACAGGCAAAAGCAGCAGCTGCTTCACAGCATCTTCTTACCCATCATCGGTGTCTACATGCACGGCTGGGAAGTGACTGACAAAAGCCAGCTGGGAAGTGACAGAGCCAGGACTTGAATTCAGAGCTTCTGCTCCACCCTCTAGGGTCATCCATCCACAATCCATGATTATGTAGAGATCTGAAATCCTCAAAGACCCAGTGAACTAACTTCCAGGTGGAGATAACAGCTGGGATGAGGTTGGGGTGATGGGATCAGGCCTTTGTGCATTCCTGTTTGAGTTGATTTTTATACGAGATCATCCTGACTTGTGTCAAAATAATGAACACTTCCTTCTGCTCACTGTAGCTACTCCAGAAGGAAGTGGATGGGGCAGGGGATCCATAGACTAGAGCTGGGGGCAGGGTAGGTTAAGACTCAGGATCCCAAAAGAGCCAGAGAGAAGAACAGAGGAGCTGGCTGGAGAATATCCAGGGCCCCGGCTGTGCCCTGGGCTGCTGACCTTGGGGTCAGGTGGGCTTCACCTCTACTGCAGGGTGGGCGGGGCCTGGTCTCACTTTGTGGCTAAGTGGGTCCAGTTGTGCTGGTGGAGAGCAGGGCACCAGGATGCTCATTCTGCCTCCAACACAGCACCTGGATCAGTGCCGCTCAACTTTGGCTGCACGTAAGAGTCATTTGGGGAGCTTTTACGTGGCTTGCCCTCCTCATAGACCAATAGAATCAGGAAAACTGAAAGCTCCCAGGTGATTCTCTATAGCCAGGGCTGAGAACTCTGTCTCTGGCTACCATAGGGCAGCTGTAAACAAGGCTGAGAACCTCAGGTTGCTCAAGACTTCCTTTCTTGGTGGTGACAGAGTCCCTGCATCTTAACCCGATTACCCAGGTGATATGGCTAGGCTTTGTGTCCTCACCCAAATCACATCTTGAATTGTAATCCCCATAATCCCCATGTGTCAAGGGAGAGGCCAGGTGGAGGTAATTGAATCCTGGTGGCGGTTTCCCTTATGCTGTTCTTGTGATAGTGAGTGAGTTCTCACGAGATCTGACGGTTTTATAAGGGGCTCTTCCCCCTTCACCCAACACTTCTCCCTCCTGCCACTTTGTGAAGAAGGTGCCTTGCTTTCCCGTTCCCATTCTACCATGATTGTGAATTTCCTGAGGCCTCCCCAGCCGTGCTCAACTGTGAGTCAATTAAACCTTTTTTCTTTATAAATTACCCAGTCTCAGGCAGTTCTTTATAGCAGTATGAAAACAAATTAATACACCAGGCATAGGTGTAGAGTACATAAATCCCAGGCACAGGGCCCCAGCCAGACAAGGGGTAGAACACAGGACTCCCTGCCTCTAAGGACTTTTTTGCTTTGTTTTGTTTTTAGACGGAGTCTCTGATGTCCAGGCTGGAGTGAGGGGTGCAATCTCAGCTCACCGCAAGCTCCGCCTCCCAGGTTCAAGCAATACTCCCACCTCAGCCCCTTGAGTAGCTGGGATTAACAGGCGCCCGCCACCATGCCCAGCTGATTTTTGCATTTTTAGTAGAGACGGGATTTCACGATGTTGACCAGGGTGGCCTCAAACTCCTGACCTCAGGTGATCCACCCGCCTTGGCCTCCCAAATTGCTGGGATTAAAGGTGTGAGCCACTGTGCTTGGCCCCGACCTAGGCCATTCTTGAACCATGACCACCTCGCTTTCCTAGCTAAGGGGTCGCCATCTATTGGGCTCTTAGTTAGGGCAGGGCAATGAAGGGGGCGGGGAGTGGTGGGAGAGGTAGAGGAAAGAAGGCAGGTTGGAAGGGCCTGGAGGGAGGGAACTCATGTTTAAAAATAATCACCATAAGGTGGTGATAGCAGAACATTAAACCAAGTGCAGGCCCTGGGTGACAGCCCAGGTCAGTTCCATGCCAATGAAGCTGGCCTTGCCAGTTACTTTGGAGTTTCACGGCTTCTGAAAGCTGTAAGGCGGAGGGAGTCATGTCCAGATGACGCCAAGGCAGGAGAAATCACTTGAGCAGTTAGGCTGGTTCCCTCCAGGGTGGAACCCCAGTCAGGGTCATGCAAAAGAAAGAGTGTATCACTGTGCAGTGGAGTTGGGGGCCGGGCAGCAGGATATTTTAGACCATGTCCGGGGGATGAGTTCTGTGGGAGGAACAAGATCCAGGCTAGAGTGGGTGGGGAAAGGATCTCAGGTCCAGGTCCAGGTCCATTTCCAGGGCCAGCAGGCCGAGCCTCGAGCAGGTCTCCAGTCTCTGGGGGAAATGGCATGAAAGGTGGGGCACTGAGGTGGGAATGAGAGGCGAGAGGTCTGGGCATGCTAGGAGAGAGGGAGGAGCAGGGGGTGATGTGACCCATGGTTGTGGGGCTGGCATGAGCGCCCCTGCTGTGTGGCACTGAAGGGACACCTGTGCTCCATGCCCCTCACACTGGGCTTCAGTCATGTCTGGGACCAGGCTGGGTGACATCAGCAGAGGCGGCTGGGGAGGGTGCTAGGGACCCAAACTAAATGCATGATACTCTAACGGGGATCCACCTACAACCTCCCTCCCGCCAAACCCCAGCACCTTTCTTCCTGGGATCCTCTATGCTGAGCTTCCCTCTCAAGGCTGGCAGAACAGGTGGCCCATGGACACCGAGGGAGAAGGGACAAGTCAACAGATGTGAGACTCAGACGTGGAAATAAGGTTTTAGAGAAGGGTCTTCTTGGCAAGACCATGAGAGGTGACCCCATCGTCCGCAGCAGGAGGAGTAAGAGGTGCTCAGCTGGGCTCTGTCTGACTTTGAAGGAATGAAGGGAGGGAAGAAAGGGCAGGAAACCAGTGGAAACTGAAGTCCAAAGGGAGGCCAGGGCTTTGACCAGCTCCCTTCAGCGCCACACCTTAGCATTTGTTGTCAGTTCCCTGGCCCGGCCCCTCACCAGAGTCACCATTTCCCGAGCACCTGCTTCTGTCCGTTTGTGCTTTTGCTTCCAACAGCCCACACCTGCGTCTCCCCCAGCAGAGGGCTGCCCTCAGGCAGCCAGAGTGGGGACCTAGAGCTGCCTGGGAATTCACGCTGCCCCCGACACCAGCCTGGGTGTTCCTTAACCAAGGACTGATCCTCCTGGATGGGGCATCTCTGAGGCTTGTCCTACACCAGTGTTTTCCAACCCCCTGGGGATCTTGTTAGATTCTGATTCTCGGTAGATTCTGATTTAGTAGGTCAGGGTGGACACCAACATTCTGGGTTTCTAACAAACTCCAGGTGTTGTGATGGTCACTGTAGGTCCACAGGCCACACAGAAACCTTGATACAGCATCTTTGCCTGATCTTTCTTTCTGATTCCCTTTTCCCTCTACCCTACTGGTTTTCTTGGGAAGCTTCCTACAGAATCACTTTGATCTAAATCCTCATCTCAGGGTCTGCTTCTGGGGAACCCGACCTAAGACACACACTGATCCTGTGAGATGGGTATTGTCATCCCCAGTTTGCAGATGAAGAAACGAAAGCTCAGAGAAGGAAAGGCCAACATGCAAGGTTGTACAGCCATTAAGTGGCAGAGAGGGGCTTCCACCGGGTCTGCGGGAATCCCAAACCCAGTCTCCACCTATTATACCATTTGTTCAAGGGGCTTGCAACCAGGCATCCTCCACTGACACTCATTCCCCTTGGCTGTGTCCAGAACTTTGTGGCATTGCGCGCTCTCTTTCCCAGCCTTGCAGCTTTGGAAACCAGCTGAGGGCAGGTGTAGACCACCCCACCTACCCCTTCTTAATCAAAGCTTCCAGGCCCAGAGCCCTGTCTTTGCTCAGTACAAAGCACAATGATCTCATTGCAATGCCAGCTCCATTATTCCAGACGCGGGGGACACGTCTAGGTGCCCCTTAAGCCTTGTCTCTTTTATTTCGGTCATAAGACAGTTAAGCAATGGGTTCTATGGAAACCATGAAACAAGGCTGAATGTCAGCATCAATGGAAAGCATTTCCATCCTTTTATCCAAGCGATACAGAGCAGAGGCCACATGCTGTGCAGAAAGAACTTTCTGTGTTCTCAAAGGGCTCCTGCAACCCTGCCCCACAACGGCTGAAGAATGGCATGGGGCCCGTGACATCCTGTCACCTCCAAACAGCTCCTTTTTGTTCCTCAGTGCGGCACCTTGGCAGGCGATGCTGCATCAACCTGCTCATAATTGTAAATGCCACCCAGTAGCCTTCCCGGCTGTGACTGTCTTAAAGATATAGATAAAAAAAGGGAACCAAATGCTGTTTTGCGTTCAGAGTAAACACACCTGTTTCCTAAAAATTTTTTTTAACTTTACACACTGAAAAGTAGGACATTTGTGGGATATTTTGGCTACACTTTTCAGCCAAACTTCAGAGCCAGATTTCTTAAAGCTGGTTTCTCAAGCAGGGCTCCTTGGGCAGGGGTGGAGTGTGCTTTGGGTCAAGGGAGGCACAGACCTGTTCTCTCTCGCTTCCACCTCCACCCCCAACAATGTTAACTCAATTGTTCGGACAAACTGAACATGTGCTTTGGTGGAAATAGCAAGTACAATGGGTGCAGTGAGGAGGGAGGGGACCCCAGCACAGGGGTGGGAAGGGAGAAGGCACATGACTGTGCACTCCAGCCTGGGTGCCTCACCTCTCTTTGTATAAAGAACCACACTGGACTGGGCATGGTAGTTCACACTTGTAATCCTAACATTTTGGGAGGCTGCGGCAGGAGGATTGCTTGAGCCCAGGATTTTGAGATAAGCCTGGGCAACATGGTGAGACCCCATCTCTTAAAACAAAAAATTAAAACTTAGCTGGGCACAGTGGCATGTGCCTGTAGTCTCAGCTACTTGAGAGGCTGAGGTGGGAGGATTATTTGACCCCAGGAGGTCAAGGCTGCAGTGACCGTGGTTGTACCACTGCACTCCGGCCTGGGCGACAGAGCAAGACCCTGTCTCTTAAAAACAAACAAAAGTGTGGCTTGGTTCCCCTTTCCCTCAACCCTCTGTCTGAGGCTCACCTCTTGGTCACTTCTCAAGTGCGGAGCAGAGGCTCTGGAAGGAAGCAGTGTTTGTTCCCACCTCAGGGCTTTCACCCTTGGCTAAGTTATCTCAGGCAAGTTCCCTAACCTCCCGAGTCAGTTTCCTCACCTCAGGGGGGCTCGCACAGACTGAAGGAGATCACGTGCACATATCACTTTGAACAGAACAGTCAGTCCTGCATAATCATTTTTCATCCTTGCAGTAGGTGTGTGTGGCTGTCCCTCTCCAGTGTTTCATGTCAGGGGAGGCTGCAGGGAGGAGCTGGATGGCAGGGGCAGGTCTTGATGGATGAGTCAGAGCTTCCCAGGGGATGGAGGGTGGGGGCTGTTCTCTGTGTAAAGCATATTAGCCCGTCATCAGGCACCTACCACCCCCACACTTATGTTTTTAGCACATACTTTGTGTGCCAAACACTCTTCTGGTTCAGATGACAGCTCAGGCTGTTGACTTGCTCCTTGAACCCCATCCATGAGCTGCTAGGAGTAAAAGGGGAGGTTGATGGAGCTTAGGACTGCCCTCAGTCACTGGCGCAAAACCTGTGAGACCCACTCAGTAGAAGGTGGTTGGATCCAATTATGGGGTGATATGGCACCTGGAATGAGAACAAGAACTGGATGTGGAAGTGGGTCCTGTCACCATCACTCCCAGGGACTCATGTGGGGGATTTGCATTTCCTATCCTTGCTACTTTAGGCTCTGCTGAACTGAAGTCCTGGTTCCCAGGGAATACAGCAAGGGTTCCCCTAAAATCACAGCCTTTGCCTGGTCACATTGGGCTCCTCTGTGCTCGTGGACCAGCCGCCAGAGAAAGGAGTTAAAATACTGGCAGGGGTAATGATGAGTTATCACAATGACTATCCCATGGAGGTAGAGTTGCTACACAGCTGGGGCAGGAAAGAGCAAGTCTAGAATTCAGGGGATACCCTGGGGCCTCTCTTGGTGCTTGCAATCCTGGAGATAGCCATGAACAAGCAGTGACAGGTATGGTACCAGGACGTGGT